>NC_088835.1:22790222-25625222 GCF_904066995.2 Poecilia reticulata | reverse complement strand
CACTTCCAGTCAAACATGTATATTAACATATTTTGGATTAAGTTATCTCTGTATATTATGAGGACACAGATTAATATTTATTTACACATTTAAACAGCTACATTGGGTTTTTTACAAAAAAAAAAAAAAAACACTTTTAGAGGAAAATGAAATGGTGTATGTGGACGTTAAATGCCAAAAGCGTCATTCCAAATAAATAAAAAAAAGAATTGTCAGAAAGACAAATAAAACCTGCAAATCCGCAAGTAAAACATCATTTTGGGAAATTTAGTGATCCGATCATTGTAACAAACAGCCTTTGTTTCCTCCTCAGTGATGATAATGACGTAAATAGAGGCTTTTGAGTACCTCCTCGCTGAACTGGTAGGTGAGCTTCTTCTTCACTTTTTTAATCTCTCCTGTTTTGCCATAGTTCCTCAAGGCTCTGGCCATTTTTTGGTAGGTCATTTTTTTGCGGTTTCCCTTCTGGATGCCCCAGTGGGTCGCCAGAGTCTCTTTGTGTTTGGTGGAAAACTGGAAGATGCCCTTGTCCTGGTCCACCCACCAGATGCTGTCGCTCATGTCGCCCTTTCTGAGCAGGTCCAGGAGGAACTGGTACAGGCGGATTTTCTTCTTGTTGCCTGGAATGGGGAATCACATATTTTGTTTTTTTAAGATTTCAGTAAAAAGGGGAAAAAAATGAGATCATTATTATGTCATACATTTACACATTTGTACCTGGGTCTTTCCTGAATGAGCAGTTGTAATCTTCATACTCATCCTCCCCCTCTGACACTTGCAGCGGGGGACTGACGGCTCTCTGGTCCTCCTCTGAGTAGTAGCGTCGAGGTGAGGCCAGCGGTGGGTACTGGTAGCACAGGGATGGGGTGTAATATGGGATCTTTAGGGGAAATTTAAAGCATTTCAGAAAGCCACTTTTTGAAAGAAGGTTTTGCAATCATGCAATGTCTGATTTTTTTTTTTTTTTGCTTAAACACAGCTATTGTCCTAAAAGAGGAAGTTGCTCTGCCAAAATAGATTCCAGTGCTCAGCAACAACACGTGGTGTGGATGACATTTCAGTGAAAATGTCCCAGGCTTTCCACAACATGGAGGGTGGTTGTTGAAATCACAGTCAAGAGTCATTATTGTTTTTATGAAAATAGCTTTGGATTATTTTGGTTTTTATTTGCAGCTAATTCTAAAGAAAGTATGGATTCTAAAACCAGAGCAACAGCTGACATAAGGTGTTTTGGTCAGCTCAAAAACAATAACTACTGTGAGATTTTAACACTTTAAAAGCATAAGAAACATCAGACATTTTCTGGCTGATCTGTTAATTCTTGTGTCAAGCACAGACAAACTCACTTGTGATGACAGGGTGAGTGGAGCCAGTGGCGTCTCCAGGTGAAGGTGCAGAGACTCGCTGCTGAGGGGGAACGGCTGGATGAGCTGCTGAGGAGACACGGCCTGCAGCTCCGTCAGGTGATTCGCGGGGGAACCCTCAAAGTCCGGCGGCTGGACCCGGTCAGAGTGGAACGGCCATCTATGGTCTGACAAGTGAGGGATGTTAGAGGTGTGTGATGAGTTATCATCTTGTTAAAGCAGTAAATCCCATATTCTCACCTTCGTAAATCTCCCCCACGCTCAGGTAGGGGTACAGGTCAACCGGCGGTCGATAAGTCTCCGGCTCATGTGGAATAGCATCCTCGGATGCCTATTGGAGATTTAAAATTATATGTTTTCCAATCGAATAGATATTACTGCTTGGACAATTTAAAAACAACCTCTCAACATATTTGGATTAAAAATGGCTAAATTATAAACATACATCCCTGTAAAGTCCACACAAAGATAAAAAAAAAATTCAGGTTTTCTAATCAGTATGTTTAACTTTGTGTCCTAAACCTGTAAAACAATCAGTGAAATCCCTCCAGCCTCCCTCTCTCCTCTGACCAAACACTCATCTCTCCATTTAGCTAAAATAAAGCTATAAAATAGAAGCACTTACAGACGTTATGACAAAGCCATCCATCATGTAAACAAGGCAGCATGAGAGTCTTGACTTTTACAGCTTGTGATAAAAGTTATGTTTTTCCTATTGCTACACTGAGAAACACGCAATGTCGGCTTCAGCAGGCAAAAATGGGAACTGAAAGTGAGAAATCAGCTAAGCTGGACCCTATGCAGGCGACATTCATAACACCCAATTGTCAAACTCATATGATCACCTAGTTCCTGATGGCCACTGATTGGTTTTAAATGCATTTCCTGCAGTTTTTTAAAAGTTCAGACATACAGCAAACCAGAGAGAAACCTGCTCACTGTTTGACTGGGTGCATTAAAAGGTACATTTGTTATCATACCTTTAAGAAAATGGATTTGCGACTCTTTCTGAGGAGTAGATCTACGTGTGCTGTGATGTGATTACATTTTAATAAAACATAACTTTTTCAGACAGGGTTTATAAGTGAGCAGGGAAGCAGTGTTCCCCTCTGAACCTGCTCCATGAAATGAGCTGATCAGTTGATCTCTCACACACAGATTTAATGCCAGTCACACCTCAGTATGATTAATTCATGATGGATTTTTTTTTGTGATTATTATTTTAAGCATACTGCTCTCAGGAGCTGAAACCAAAAGCGAAGTTTGGATCCTCGCTTGTTCCCCTTTTAGTTTGGCATTCTGGTTTCAATAGAGGAAGTTCTGACCATGAGAATGAAACCAGTGAAAACATGACTGAAATGGTCTGAGGCTCCGTGTTCCTTTGAGTCCCTTTTCCAAGCAAGCTTGGTGGTGGAGGGGGGGGGAGGGGGGGCCGCTAACATGCAAATAAAAAGAGGAACTACTTATGTGCAGTAAAAAATATGATTGTCATTTTAATCGTAAACTGAGTAGCATAGGTGCTGTATCTTTTACATGTACAATCGTTTTTTAGGGGAAAGAAAAAAAGAAAATAACACGGCTTTGTGATGTTAGAAAAGAAGTGCAGGTTTTCCTTCTGATTACCTGAAAACTGTAATGTTTTCTAATGCAAAACGAGAATCCCAGAGAGGCTGAGTCGAATCAGATGTAAAAACCGGGAGGTGTTTTCCTCATTCGAGGGGCTGCATGCATGAGACAATCGATCCGAGTTTTCATTTATAATAATTTTGGAATTATATTATTTGAGCTACACAAGATAATTTGCTAACATAATATATTTTTAATGACATTTAGAAGTAGCATTTATTCAAAAGAAACATGATTCATGCAAGTTGAAATTTGACCAGATGTCTAAAAACAGGATCCAGACGTGCCGGCATCTTTTCTGGTTAGTATGGGAGAAAATGCCCTGTGACAGACTGGCGACCTGTCCAGGGTGACCCCGCCTCTCGCCTGGAACGTTAGCTGGAGATGGGCACCAGCAACCCTCCCGACCCCACTAAGGGACAAGGGTGTCAAGAAAATGGATGGATGGATGGGAGAAAATGAAAAAAAAAAAGGTAGCCTTTCTTGTCTTGTTATTTTTGCAAATTCTACCATCCTCCAGATAAAATAAGTAGCATCGTTTGTGTTTGGACGCTGTTCAAACACTCAGAAACGGCTGGCTTTGCATGCATTCATATGAGTGATTTGAACAGATGTAAAGGTAACATAGAAGCAGGATTTTGACAAAATTCTATCCTGTCTTTGTCATGGAATGTGTTTATTGTTCCAGCAGAACAATTCAAAACTTCAGTACGGACATTTTATACAGCAGAAAGACTGGGGCTGGGAATCGAACCCAGAACCTTCTTGCTGCAAGGCAGCAGCTCTACCAACTGCTTCACTGTGCAGCCCATATATATATATATATATATATATATATATATATATATATATATATATATATATATATTTTTTTTTTTTTTCAAATATTTGGCAAATAAAACTAAATGGCCGTTAAGAATGGAATAACATAAATTATTTTTAATGTTGCTTCACCTATGACCATGTCTAAAATAGTAAAAAAGCAAATCAGCAACCCAACTTTGAGTGGGGAATATATTCGTAACAATCAGCAATATTAATCAACTTCAGTAATTTATCAGCTTTCTTATCATCTTATCAAAACTGCATAAAGGAGACACAACCAAAAACTTTGAGTAAAATCTGGGTTTTGGTTGGATCATAAATGAATTCCTCCAGTTGGCTAACTTGTCTTTCTTATTGTCACCAGGCCAGATTTGTAGATTGTACTACTAATACTTGAGCTGTCGACACATTACCCAGCTCCAGAGTTGAATCTGTCAGTACAGACAGACAGTCATGTCTTGACAGTGGTGCATCTGCCACTCTTTCTATTTTTTTTTTTAAAGGAACAGTACTCCATGAGGAGCTTGAATGGTTTTACGTTGTTTTATAACCTAACCATGTTTTACACTTCCTCACAACTTTTCCGGCCTGCTTGCTGTTTGCTCGCTGTTGTTCTCCAACAAGACTGAGGGTCTCAAAGCATAGCTGTGTTTATACTGAGACTTAGATGAAAGCAGTTGGTTATAATTCTGTCTTGTGTGGAGAAAGTTTAAAGGCAGGTATTGGGATACTTTTGCATTTATGGTCATACATTAAATATCACCAAACGCCTCCCTCTGGTTTTAAATGCTTAACGGTGTTTCTCACCTGATCTACAGAAAGACCCACACAGTTATTTGTGCAGCTGTGCTGGAATGGAAATTTACCAGAAGCAATCTATTGGATGTGATGAAACCGTTTCCTGTACATTACACAAAGGAAGCAAGGCCAGTGTGCGGGGGCTTAATATGGTCTGCCTTTCAGTGTTTTACTACTTGAGACAGCAGCGGCTGTTTTTATTCAAGAGACGGTCCATTAAAGGGAGGAGGAGGCAGGATGCATCCTCTTGAGTGGCTCTGGCAGGCTCTGGAGATCTCTTCCTACACATGATGGTCCTCGGCGCAGTAAGTGCAGCTCTGGGGCGACTGTTTCCAAATACTCGCTCTGTCTCCATCTGCTGGAAAGAGCTGCTGGACGCGACCAGTATCCGGGATACACCGAGTTCAGATGCATAAAGGAGACACAACCAAAACAGCGGATCCAGGCCCCAGTGTTTTTTTTTTCTTTTTCTTTTTTGTTTAATCTTCCTCCATAAATATTTGGTTAATTTGGGAGAAATGAGGGCTTGTGTGCTGCATCCACCTTTCGGGTTTGGACACATCGCTGAATTTGCTCCACACCGCAGCCAGTGAAAGCAGCAGCATCCAGGAGCCAGAGTTGCCCCTCCACCACCACCACCACCACCCCGTGAAACCGTCACGGCGCCGAGGCCAGAAGCGCATGGAAACATGGCCGTTATGAGGACTTTAACCGCGGCGGGGCTGTTTTTGGCGTTCTGCGCGCTGGGGCTGATAGCCGTGGCGATAAGCACCGACAACTGGTACGAGACGGACGCCAGGCGGCACCGGGAGCGCTGCAAGAATTACTCCAACAAAAGAAACGACCCGGGCTACATCTACATCTCCAACAACAACCTCCCGCTCCGCATGCTGCCGAGGGAGAAACACGCAGAGAGGAAGGGCGACATTCTGCTGCGGGCCAAGAGGCACTTCTTGCCTCCCGCCTCGGCCATGGAGTCCCTCTGCAGTCGGCACTTCAACTCCACCATCACCGGGCTGTGGAGAAAGTGCCACCGGGAAGGATTCGACCTGGAGACGGAGGATTTGATCTTTAAAGGTCTGAATGTTTATTTGGTGTTTAATGGTGTTGAATTAATCGTTCGGGTTGTGTGCATGAGCGGCGCTGCGCTGTGTACTTTCGCTATCCAAGGTGCTGATGCTGCGCACAGACCGTCAAGGCCTCTACGCAGCAACATGGAGTACAGTTACAATGCCATCGACGAGCTTTGTGTTTTCTTTCTTTCTTTCTTTCTTTTTTTTTTCCTCCTCCAAGCGCGAAAGGGTGAGCTGTAGTAACAGGAGCTGGGAGATGCGAACGGAAAAGCTTACTGTACAACAGAGTGGGTGGATAGAAGGGTGGTGGAAGAGATGGGAAGGATGGGGGAGGGTGGCGGGTTGGTAGCTGTTTTGTGGCGAAGGAAAGAAGGGGGTGGCAGCAGAGAGCCGTGTGATATTCCTTCCCATCTGATCTGAGCGCTAATGCGATGCGTCCTCTTTGTGTTGTTTACATCCTCAGGATTGGTTCCGCGCTGCACACCCATAAAATACTACTACTCTTCTGCAGCGCTGCCCAGAAACCTGCCAATAAATCTGACGAAGACTATCAGGCAGGATGAGTGGCACGCACTCCGTGAGTAGACACCACATTTTATTTATTTATTTTTGTTTTATTTGTCTGATTACGTGTAAAAAAATAAGATGCACAGCCTTAAAAAATCAAAACAAAACCCTGTGTTGTGCGTTTCTTCAGACCTCCAGAGGATGACTGCCAGTTTCATCGGCATGGCCATATCCATCATCCTGTTCGGCTGGATCATAGGCGTGCTTGGCTGCTGTCAGGAGCATGATCTGATGCAGTACGTGGCTGGACTCCTCTTCCTCATGGGAGGTAAGATAGTCCTGCCTTAGCTCACCACACAGGGGCAGTGTGGTCTCTCTGCTAATGAGAGTGCTTTTAAATGTCTCATCCGCTGCTCTGGCCTCCTTGCCCATTAGAAACGACACGTCCGCGAATCCACCATATTGTGAGTGGCAAGTGGCGTCTTGAAAACGCAGATTTACGAAGAAAATCCCCCAATAAAGTTCAATTAATTTGGATAAATATGTTTCATTTACAGTAATAAATGTACATCTGATAGGAGTTATTAAGATACAAATGGATAACTAAATCAATGTAAAATGGAACAACCACTGCAAATCAATAAAATACAATTAAAGTGACTTTAATTTAATTCGTAATTTCTTAAGGAGTAACGAAGGAAACTGAAATAGTTCCCTCAAAATATAAGATAGCTAGCTAGTTACCTACATAGCTAGCTAGTTAGCTATCCACCTAGCTACCTCGCTATATCTACCTTCATAGATAGATAGATAGATAGATAGATAGAACTGGAACACATACAACTACATAACAAGATAACAAGGCAGTGTACTGAAGACTGTGTCCAGGTTATTAGATAAATTAGCCAGTAAGTTATATAGGTTTAAATATTGAGAGCGGTGATTGAAAAGAACTTGTAAAAGTAGCTAGTTTGATCATTTTAAACCCTTGAAGGCTTATCAAAGTTGAACCTTAAACCTAAAAAAGCTTCACAGTATCACAACCCAGCCACATAGCTCAACCCTAAAACTCTGCAACAGAACTGGTTTTTGATTTGATCTAAGATCCAACCGCTCATGCCGTATCGTCTCTTCTATACTGCGAAGCTGTTTTGTCATCATGTCTGACTTGTTTTGTTTTTCCCCTCCATCAGGGACATGCTGCATAATCTCCCTCTGCACATGCGTGGCTGGGATCAACTTTGAACTGTCCCGCTATCCCCGCTACATGTTTGGTATACCAGAGGATATCAGTCACGGTTATGGCTGGTCCATGTTTTGCGCTTGGGGTGGACTGGGCCTCACATTGCTGGCAGGCTTCCTGTGCACCCTGGCTCCTTCCCTCTACCCCCCGCACACCCCCGTGGCTCACAAGCCCAGACAGGAGAACGGCTGCGTGTGACGGGCCGTGACCACCCAAACAGACGCCTGTCTCATCCTGAAACAGTTTCTGAGCCTCGCTCCGCAGACAGTTTCATCCGGGGTCACTGAGGGCCTTCAGACAAAGAAAAAGCACAGGCTCCCAGACAGACAGAAACGATAAAGAGGTGACATTTGCCTGAAGCTTAGTTCCTCTGGTGCTTTTTTCCGAACGAACTCTTATGTGTCATTGCTTGCTCTCCAGGAGGGGGACATCATCATTTCTTCCTATAAATTCTGCTAGATTGAGAAGAAGAAAAACAGAAAAAGAAAAACTGGCAGAAGCTCAATAGCAGAACTTTGAAACAAACTGTATTGAAGAGAAAATTATTGATGTGCATCATCACATTTCAAAGGGCAACTGTGTATCATTATGTACCCATTCAAAACTATAAATATTTACATGTACTTTTTGAACTGTATGTATGCAGATGCATTTGTGTTTATTCAAGGAAAAATATGAGCATTAAGACCAAACAGTGTTTGAGGGAAATGTTTTGTTTGTTCTCGAGGTCTTACCTTCATCAA
Organism: Poecilia reticulata; assembly: GCF_904066995.2. Taxonomy (NCBI): domain Eukaryota; kingdom Metazoa; phylum Chordata; class Actinopteri; order Cyprinodontiformes; family Poeciliidae; genus Poecilia; species Poecilia reticulata. The sequence continues at coordinate 25,617,043 of NC_088835.1, read as the reverse complement.
GATATTTTTGGAAAAAATAAAACAGCCATTCAAAACTAATAAACTGACATATAAATGTTTTTATAGACGCCGTTTAAACTGACGTGAGCTCTCAGTGTGTCTCAGTGTGTCTGGTGTCTCAGCAGGCAGAGAAACAGCAGCTTGGATTCCTCTTAACTCCTAACTGCTTACATGTGCAAATCCAAACAGCCAGAACACGACACGAGTCAGAAACCAACTGAATTATGAACTTTTCCCAAATCGGACAGAAACAAGTAGTGAAGCAATTTTCAGCTGTCAGTTAGAAGTAAATAAACTCCACTGGAACGTATAATATGATTAAAGCCAGTTGTATTCATCAGACTATCTTAAATCACAAGGAAATTAAAACCAGTATTTTTAAAACAATTGCTTCACTCATATGCGTCTCCCCTGATTCATTTTGCAGTGTAAAAATGTAATGAAATGTTATAACTTTGAGGGTTTTTTGTGTAAAAAGTATATTTTGCAAAGAAAACTGTATGTGGGTTAAATGTAGCAGTGCAGTATGGATAGGGCTGACAAGATCAGTAACTTCACAAAGTCCAGAACAACTAAAAAATGTTCCTCTGTCAACATCTAGAGGGCGCCTCAGGTTTTCATGGTTCACTGCCTACAGGACAAAACAAACGAAATAAGTCATTAATTACGTTTTAAAAAAAAAAAAAATAAATCAGGAAAAAACGCAATTAATCATTTTTATTTGTCTCATTTTTGACTCCATCTATCCATAAATTCATCCATCCATCGCATAGTTTTACAAAACTTTACAGTACTTTTTATGGAAATATAATGTTTTTAGGAACACCCAAGATTTAACGTATTTCTGTTTTTTTTTTCATTCTTATCTTAGTCTCAAAATTAATTGTCTTAAAGTTAAACTGGACTTTAGTTCTGCTGTCAACTAACATATCCTAAAGGGTCAGTTACTGTATATAAATGTGGAAACTTCAGGAACTAACACAAAAAATATCTAATTACATACTGTACTTTTGTTTGCTTTTGCCATTAAGTTTTAAATGTTACATTTACATTTTCAAGAGTCTGTGTTTAATTTTTCTTGTTTTCAAAGGTATTTCTTTTATTAATTAGCATTAATCATCCTATATGATGTTTATAAAGTGGATCACTTGCACTTTCATTATTATACATGCTGGTAAATGAAACATGGTCACAGCTGACTCTGCTGTGTTGAAACAGCAGGGCTGCTAACCCACAATATATTTAACAATTATTTCTGACAGAAACACAAGTTCTCTTGAAGGTTTTTTTTTTCTCAGTGCAGAGAGGAAGGGGTCAAAGTTTTCTCAGGTCAACTCGGTGCTACATTCCTGACCTTTCTTTGTTTGTCCTGAAAATGTGTTTTACTGGGAAACAGTCTGCTCCCTTTAAACACACCCTGCTGTTTTGCGCCTCCACACAAAAGCCGACTAAATCCACAAAACGAAAACGTGCATTTGAGTCAAAAAAGAAAAAGTGGACATTTAAGAACAGCTGCAACCCGCTATACCTTAATCTTACTCTGTGGAAAATGTACCCTTATTTTTCAGTTGAATCTTCTGAGCCCTGTGCGGTGCCTCTGGAAATTAAGAGCAGTGCAGACATATAGGGTTTCTGTACACACAAAGCTCCTGCAGTTCAGGTTTTTCTTTTTTTTTTGACGATGCCGGTTAGCCATGTGCTGAGCTACAGAGGGCTGTCTTAGAAAGGGGGTCCCTCAGGGGAAGCTGGACTGTGAGGAAAACCAGACAGAGGAAATCACACCCAGTGGCAGCCCATCTGGCCGCCCTCAAATCTGCAGAAAGCATCGCTGGTAAAGAGAGGGAGCACGCTTCTGGCAGCTCGTTTGTGGGTTTTTTGCTGCTGTTGTTGTTGTTTTTTTGCAGATGCTGGGTGGAGCGGGTGAATTTTATACAGTAATTAAACAATCCACAGATTACAGAAGGCTTTGAAAAGCTGAAGGTTTGGGGATCACAGACGCAGACAGGCTGTAAAGTATTTTCTTTTTTCCATTTCCAGGATAGCCAGTATGTCTAAAATGAGAACTTATTTTCCAGCTGAAAACAACAACAGGAGCAAACTGGATTTTGTTCATTGTTCTAGTTACAGCAAACTGGCCTTATCTGGAAGTGTTCAGAAGTTTACCACAGTAATATTTCACATGAATCATGAATTGCATCTGACAGATAAACGAGCAGACAATAGCGACGGTGGCTGCTTTGGAGCAAACATGTTTCATACTCCGGCGGATCACTTCCAGATGGTTTGCAGGAGGCAGCGACAGACTTTAGACGCCCATTAACCAGGTCCAATTTGAAGGGACAGCCGAGTCTGCCACTCGCGTGGTGCCAGGAATAACTCGTGACATAATGTACGAACGGAAAGCGAGGGGACAGTTAATGCAAAATTCACAGTTCAAAGAAAAAGGGAGATTTACAGCAGAATGCCTGAGGGCTAAGGAAAGGCATGAAAAAATAATCATGACATGCAGACCGAAACGCAGATGGATGCAGGGCCGGCGTGAGGTTGAATGAGGCCCCAGAAATGTGTCTGGGACACCCACACACAGCTTTAGTCCATCAGTGTAATAGTTACGCACTCTGGAGAGATGGGAAGACCAGTGTTTGTTTCCATTAAAACCACAGAGAGAGAGAAAAAAATGCCGTTACTTATTGATCTGTAAACAAAAAGAGTGTGTATGGAAAGTGACACCAACTCTAAAATAAGCAATGGAGATGGTTAAATTAGCTTCATGATGAGATTCTGTTAACATTACTGCTTAAATTATAAAGATTTTCTTGCATCTAAGTGCATCTAAGCAAAGTGGAATATTATAAAATGAAAGCATTTATTTTTTCCTAATTTTGAGGATTATATCTTACAACTCATGTAAACCAAAAATTCATTTTCGTAGAAAATGTAGCTATTACTTAAGATAAAACAAAAATTGTTTGTTGCACAAATGTTGTGGCTTACTTAGTCATGGAGGAGAATGCTGAGTTGACAGTTAAACAGACAGTCATTCACACACACAAGAGGAGAATGATGGAAAGTTTAGTGGAATAAAAAGTGTGCGCAAACCAAAGTGAGAGTTGGAACTTCTATGAAGGATGTGAGCTACAACTGCTGCATTCATTAGTGAATAAAGTCACTAATTAAGATGAGAAGTGTCTGAAGCTGGGAGAAAAAGCACCGGACTGCTGCTCAGAGGTCCAGTTAACGCTTTCCAGATGAAAGTGAGTTTTAGGTCAGAGTTTGGAGCATGAGTAGACAGGGATGGAATCCAAGAGGCTTGAAGTTTCCATAATGAGTGAGGATTTAGGGAACCGTGTCATCTTCTGGTGTTGATGACGTCACTCATCCAGACGACGACGGTCTGGACATCAGGTTGTTGTAGAGAATTTCAGGTTTTTCCTCTGCTGACAGTTTAACTTTGACTGGTCCGCAGTACCAGTACCTTCACCACTGTGAAGGATTGATCAACCTGCCTGACAGTAATCCAACAACACAGAATCTAAGGAGAATAAGAGAAAGATGAGACAGCAGAACCAACACTGCACATAAAATGTGGCTGCTTTTAAAGCAAACATTTAACTTTTAAGCATCATATGGATGTGATTTTCAGACCTTTCTGTTTTTAATTTTTTTTCTCAACAAAAATATATATTTATATAAGATTCACTGCTTGAATTACTGAAATTATATGTTTTGGAAAACTTCCCATAAATTCAAGTTCTGTAAAATGTACTCTAACTCCGGTCTGCTCTTCAACCTGACCGTAACAAAAGGGGAAATTCATTGTTATGAAATATATATTTATTCAATGAACTATCAACAACGTTCAAATAATACAGATTGACATCTGAGAACATTAATTTTAATCATTCTGACCTAACAAAACCATTCTAGTAGTGGTGGCACAGCCATAATTTATCCACTCGTTGCTTTTTTCCCACTCCTGTCTTACAGGAATGTGTTGATGTTTTTGTTCCAGCTCCCCGCATAGCTCCGCGGAACGAGAACACCCAAAAGGTCAGGGTGAAATACTTCAGAGGCATATTCACAAACCACACAGTACACTTTAAAGTTGCTTGATGAACTGGATGGCTCTTTTATAACACTCACTGTCTCCCAAGCACATTCATGAGCCCACATTGAGGAACTCCGTCTTCAGGCGGCTCAGTCTGGTGCCATGGCTGCGGATGATGAGAGACAGCAGCTCATGTCTGTCTCTGAGTCCCTGAGAGATGTCGGTGGTTTCCCTCAGAGCGCCTCTGATGTCGCTCACTTGCTTCACCACGGAGCCGTTCAGCTGCTCTTCCTCCCTCAGCTCAGTCTCTTGACTTTGCTTGAACTTCACCTCCAGCTCCACCAGCGACTTGTCCACGCTGGAGAAGGCCTCGCCGATCTGGGAGATCTCCTTCAGGAGGAACTTCCCGTAGCTGTCCTCTCCGTCCAGGTCGTGCGCCACGGCGCGGCCGATGCCCTCCAGCAGCCGCGCCGCGTCCTCCGCCTGCAGCTTGGTGATGATGAAGTCGTCGCGCACCGCGGCGTCGCTCTCCTCCGCGGCCGCGCACGGAACCACGTCGGAGAACTTGAACAGCATCTGGCAGTGCTCCGGGTCGACCGTCTCCTCATAATCCCCGTCCGGGACGAAGAAGTGATGGAAGGTGCCGTTGGAGATCTCCGGCTGGAGGGGCCCCTCGTAGACGGCCGAGGACAGGGGCCACGATGCGAGCAGGACGAGCAGCAGCGGGACGGGATCCATCCTGCACCTTCCGTCTCTGTTCGGCGAGCTGCATCTGGACGGGCAGCCGGATCCGGAGCACAGTTTTCATCCCGACTCAAGTTACACAGTCAGTCCCACTTCACAGGAAATACACAGACTGCCTCTTTTAATGAGAGGGGCCCCGGTGGCCCCTAATTCGCGCACACGCATATTTTCACCGCTAATTATTTTTGCTGTCCTTTTAATGTCTCATGTATCAGAACAGAGACTTCTTCTCTGTTTGTTTTTCTCAGTTTATGGAAGTCTGTACAGTTTGTACCTCTAACCCTTCGAAGGACTGAGGTGGACAAAGTAATACTTGAGTAAAAGTATTGATATGGTGAAATCTTATTCAGCTACAAGTCAAAGGTTTACTCTAATTAAACTTTTAAAAAGACTAAAATACTCAAAAGTGCATTCATTTAGAAACACTCAAGTATTCAAAGGTTCAAATTATATTTTCTAGTATTAATACATTGCTGTGTTGTTTTCTGAGAGCTTCTACTGAACTCTGTAACTTCCTGAAATGATGTATTGACAAAAAGAATACAACAACTGTACAGACTTCAGGATAAGAACTGCAGCAAAAGGCCATTTTTATCTTTTCTTTTTATTCAAAATGTCCCTCTCTCACCCCCATCCCAGGTGTGAGCGGCGACTGTGAGGAGCACAGCGTGTGGCTAATTGCATTTCAGGAAAGAAAAATCAGCAACAGCGGACTAAAGCTACGCTGAGCAAAAAGGAACGAGTAACGACAGGCTTCCTGGAAATGTAGTGGAGTTGACAGTACTATATTTGTGTTTGAAATGGAGTGGGGTAAAATACTTAATAAATACTCAAGTAAAGTAAAGATACTCAAAAAATGTATTTAAGTACAGTCTTCAAGTAATCGTACTATCACTGCTACTGGAGGCAGATACCAGCTCCCCTGCAATCCTTCGAAGTTATAATCAATACAGTATTTTGTTAAAGTAAGATGTTGTTAAAAAGTTTTTACCCCCACAGAGATTATTTTTGCCACACTCTAGTGTCTCTGATAGGGATGCACTGATCCACTTTTTTCACTTTGGATACCGATGCAGATATCTGAGGTTTAGTATCGGCCAATACCGAGCTGATCCGATATAAAACCAGTGATGAACAGAACTTAAACGACTTAAACTGTTTCTTTTTTGAAAACACAGACATAAATGAACTGAATTATAAATTTATTTGACAACTCTGCACCAGTGTGATTAATGAAATGGAATAAAAATATAGGCTAATCAGAGATAATTTCTCATTTAAGTTGTATTTTCATAGAGCCTGTCATGATCTCTTTATGTTTGTGCTTTCAGTTGTGAACTGGACTAGTTTTGGTTGTTGATTTTTGTCACCTACATTGTTCCATACAGTGTTAATTCCTTTGTGTTGAGATTCTTTGCTCCTGTTGTGTTTTCTGAGTACTGTTTTTGATTCCTATTTTGGTGTTACTGTTTAGATTTTGATTAGTAACATCCTCTCCATCTGTATTTAAGTGTTTTATTTGTGTTCAGGTTCTTTCCCAGTTTCACCAGTTTGTCAAACCTTGTCATTTATCCACTTTCCCACTTCGAAAGCCAGTTAGTTTAATTTCCTCCTTTCCATCCTGTTTTATTTTCTGCAGTCCTCCGGGCTGTTTGTCCTTTTCTTCTGTCATCATTATTTTGCTGTTCTGGTCTTAAACTCTCCAGTTCTTCATTTGTCTGTTTCATGTCTTTTCTAAATCTTATAAGTGGATTTTAACCCTCTTCGAGTAACTTTAATATTCCTTTCTGCATTTATTTCCTTCTCCATCACAAAATCTGACATTACTAGATGTTTTTTGTTAGATTTTCTCCATAAATAGATGAAATCTTTATTTGAAAATGTGATAAAAAGCAAAACAACAAAGAAAAACCGAAGTATTTTTTTGCGTGTGAAGAGCACATCTTTGATTAAGGACGCAACTGGCTACAGAGGACTTTTATGAGTGTGGTGTACATAAAAAGTGCAACTGTTCAGTGACACATAAAGGAGTTAAACAAGGAGGTTTTCACCATTGTGTCAACTTGAATAAAACACACTGTTTAACTATTTGGGAAGCCAAGATACCTGGAGGACACAGGATTCACAGTTTCCAAAAACGCGACCAATTTTCAACAATTAGGCTTCAGAATGGTTTTCCATTTTGTCACTGTGGATCTTTACTGAGCTATAATCATGCAGAGACAGAATTCATTCTGGGAAAATCTTTATGCTTTTCTCTTTTTCCGTGGTTTGAACTGAATGTGCATTTGCAGATGACAAGCAATGTTTCCTGAGATGGAAATATACCAAATATTTCCACTGCAGAACGGTGTTTGTTTGCAACGCGGAGCAGCCTGAAGTACTTAAGATCAACTCACTACTGGGTCAAAGATTTATCTGTGTTCTTTAAAGCTTTCTTTCAATTACTCTTTATTAACGTTTAAAAACATGATTCATTGTCATAAATCGCCACACAGACTTTGATAAACATATTTGTTTTAACCACTTTGAAAGTACTTCTGGGATTTTTCTTCACAAATTAATCTGTTGCCAAACAACCTTTAAGTTATACGAAATATTTTTGCGGTTTTACATCGAAACACAGCATTTTTAGACTATTGGTGGGTAGATATAAGAGAAAGAAGATCCTTATAAAATAAAAAGGATTTCATACTTGCCTTTTTAGTTAAGGCCACCAGTGTTTAAATTATTACAAAAAGTTCCAGCATTTTAAAGCTACATTGCACTTATTTCAATGGGGTTTGTAATATAATTATTGTAATATCATAACTCAGTGTTAAAACCCACCAGAAGGGCTGATTTAGAAAATGAAGATGTTTTATTGTTTATCCAGAGAGTGTACCCAGGACGTATTCAGGTAGTTTTGTTGTACGCAGAGAGAGAGAGAGCTCTCTTTGCCCCCCGCCTCCTTCCTTTGCCCCCCGCCTCCTCGCTTTGCCCCCCGCCTCCTCGCTTTGCCCCCCGCCTCCTCCCTTTGCCCCCCGCCTCCTTCTTTTGCCCCCTGCCTCCTCCCTTTGCCCGCCGCCTCCTCCACTGAACATCCTGTGTCGGACAATCAGGCCGTCACAGGATGGTCTCAGTTATGGCTCTCAGCTTGTCGGCACCATACAGAAGAACTGGAAACACATGGGGAGCTGTAAACACGGGTCCATTCCTGTGTTTAATACATCCGTCCTCAGAACATACAATATCTGGCACGTCTTAGTTATTATGCAACACCATATGGAGGGTTTAAAAACACAGTTTTCTATAAGACAATACACAACGGGCCAGGTTAAACAGAGTACAATTGAAAATGTGCAACAGAGATGCCAGCTGCATCGTGTTCTGCTCTCCGTTATCAGCTGAGAGCAGAAAGCGGATCGGAGCAACGGTATGAAAGCAGACTTGGAGGCTTTATCAGGAGCAAAGAGTCAGCAGTGGCTCAAGCAAAACTGAAAGGTTCAGGAGGCTGCATGGCAAAACTCTGAAACACGCATCAAGAAGAATGGTTGGAAAAATGGTGCGTGTACATCTGTTTTTTGGCTGTTATGAATGGTTTATAAAGGTTGACGGCTGAGTCAGAACAGGACTGTTGAAACTGGAGTTGCCTTCGGTTTCTTGTCCCTGAAGGCTTAAATTTTGGAAAACGCGGTACTGGTGGAGAGGGCAGGACGCGGCTGGACCCAGGTCGTAGTGAGAAACGATGCTTTTAATGAGAATCACAAAAGAGAAGAGAAATTCAGGCAGCACAGGTGAACAATGAGGCTGGGAACTCAGACACACTGAAACTAAACCGGACAGCACTGATGACACACGACAAGTATCCGACAGGGAGCAGCGAACACAGGTGGGATTAAATACACAGGGAGGGGAAACGAGAGACAGCTGGGATCAATCAGGGGTAGGAGGGACAACACAGGGACTAAATTAACACAAAAATCCATATCCTCACAATTTCTCCTCTTTTCTCCCCTCAATATTCCAAGACTGAAAAATAAAACAAGCATAAGTAAGGGGAAAAAGCCTTTACTAAAGCAGTAATGATTAAAAAAGTTTAAATAGTTGAGTTGTAACAAAATTATAATGAGTAATTTCTCTTCTATCTGCTGAATTTTGTTAATTACCTCCGTTTTAGACCTTGCATTCTACATTAGATAATTTTACATTAATATTTTACCTAAAGCTCAGAAATGGTTCAATATTTTGTGCTGTGGTTCCCCAGTTAGTATCTGAATCCCTGATAAAAATCAACTTAGGATTCCTGTTGTTGGTGTTGTGGATCGATTGCTGCCCGTTCTGTGTGTCATATGCACAACTGTATTAGGGTGATATAAGTCGTAGTAGTTTGTTGATCTTGCACGTCTTACTTTTTCAGAGAGCAGCATTTTGGTCCTGATTTAGACACACCTACAAGTTCTGCACATCTTAGCCTTTCAAGCAGTTTTTTTTTCCGGAGCTCAGAAGCTAATCGCCTCCTCTGGTTTTTATCTCTGGTTCTCCAAAGACTCAACAAACAGAAAACAGGTAACCTGAGAGAGTCTACACACCGTACTGTAGTTCAAACCTAACCGGCAGCGCTGTACTGTCCTTTGACACGTTTGTTGCCTTGTAAACAATAAAACGCTTTTAAAATGTATTCGCTTACAACCAGGAAGTCAGCGTGGTAAAGACTGGTGTGATGTGATCCAGCAGGCTGATTTATAAAGTTATGAACCTTAATTGGATGTTAAAACTTATATCTGAGTCCTTCATGTTTCTGCTCGTTTAGTTGAGTCCTGGTTTTCACTTTGCATTTTCGGGATCAAAAACAGTGACTTCTGTCTTAAGACGGTGGACAATTTGCCCCATCCTCTCATGAATATGTTGGACACAGTAATTAAATTAACATGTAAATGTAAAAAAAAAAAAAAAAAAAGAAAAAGAGTGGTCCGAGACTGGAGCCTTGAGGAACGCCTGATGTTTTGCTTCAGTTCAGATTTATAAAAAGATAAAGTAGCCCCATTCTTCCAACATGGAGTTGCCAGTAATTTTCCTTGGGTAGCAAAAATGCTTTTAAAAAGTGCAGAGAGCTGAGAGAAAACTGCTGCTGGGTGAAAAGTTCATGCAACATTTTTCATATCTCTCCTAATATTTTCTCAGAGGCGTTACTTTCAGTGTAAGAGCTGCTCTCTTTGCTGGATCGCTCACTCCGCGTAAACTCTCATGACTGTTTGACACGTTTATCTTCTCTACCACAAAGATTTATGAGGCATGTTCTACATTCGCTCACGAATTGGGTCATTTTGACGTCTGTAAAAATACTGTTTAGTCTAAAGAAACAGAAGGAAATGATGCAAAAATGTTGCAACTGTTCTTCACTTGAATCAGCACGGATAATCAGAGTGATGAATTGTGTTATTTAGTTTAAAATATTGTTTCTCATCTGACCGCAGCGCTGGATGAGAGCTTCAGCCTGCGAAGGTTTCTCTCTCTCTCCATGAGTCACACACCTGAACAAATACACAGTTTCACAGGCTAAACACAGATAAACCCAGCCGATCAGCTCGCCAAGGGTGAAGCTGCCTGGAAGCAGAGGGAGCAACACGTGTAACAACAAATATAATTTTAGTGGAGTTGGAAGGGATGCTCTTGTTGCTGTTTCATGTCATCTGTGTGTGTTTCTCTCCGGCGCTGCAGGCTGCAGCGTGGGCGGCTGGAGAGAGGAGCTGCAGACTCACAGCTTTACCGTGAAATCACTTCAAGTCATCCATCCATTTTCTAACACCCTTGTCCCTTGGTGGGGTCGGGAGGGTTGCTGGTGCCCATCTCCAGCTAACGTTCCGGGCGAGAGGTGGGGTTCACCCCGGACAGGTCACCAGTCTGTCGCAGGGCAACACAGAGACACACAACCATGCACACACACACTCACACCTAGAGACAATTTAGACAGACCAATTAACCCGACAGTCATGTTTTTGGACTGTGGGAGGAAGCCGGAGTACCCGGAGAAAACCCACACATGCACAGGGAGAACATGCAAACTCCATGCAGAAAGACCGGGGCCGGGAATTGAACCCAGAACCTTCTTGCTGCAAGGCAACAGCTCTACCAACTGCACCACTGTGCAGCCCCACTTCAAGTCAGTGTAGTAGTTTCCACTTTATCCTTCATCCCAGAGTTATTTTGTCTACAGGTAAGAGCTGCCTGAACAGGAAGCCAGATGGTGAAACTCAAAGTGAAAAGAATGTCAAAACAGATTAAAAATGAGGCCACTCATAATAAACCCTCCCAGATAAATACCACTAAGAGGAGCAGGGGCGTGCAAGACATTTCCGCCTTTTCTACAGGGGAAAGACATAAGTCATTTCAACCAGCCATCAGTGAAATCATAATGCTAAAACACAAGCAATAACTGCATTGGAACCAGCAGCAAGGAATAAATTAAAACACAAAAAATAATTCGTTTTTCTTTCTCTTTGAAGAATGGTTGCATTGGGGGTGGAGTAGAGAGGTTCGTTGTTTTAACAGTGTCTTTATCATGATAAATAGTTTAATAGTTGCCCACACATACTGTGGATCTCCAAATTGTGCTCAATCGCAAATCAAATCTGTTGGAAGAAAACTATAAATCACAACATTTGTAGGTATCTGGTAGAATTGTGCACACTGGAGATGTGCCGATCAGGTTTTTTTCCTGCCGATACCGATTCCGATCACCCATGAGGGCAGATCACCGATACCGATCACATAATTATTTTTTTTTTAATCAAAAACACTACCGGTTACATTATGTGGAAAAAGGAACCATGAATTCACTTTAATTTAGACAAAAATTAGTTTTTAATAACTTTTTCCAAGAAAAAAACAGGCATTGTGCAAATTGTACTGCCATCAGTAATACTATCTTTAACAGACTGATAACACATAAAGGCTCTGAAGAGGCTAAATAATGTAAAGAGCCAAAATAAAATCTCTCAACATTGCCAAAAAAATTCAAGTTTAAAACTTAACATTCAAAGGCAAATACAGGATCCATTACAATAAACAATCCAGAGTTACTGAATGAAAACTTCCTGTTAGCATGGCGGTTAGCTGATTACTGCTAGTTCTGAGTGGCTGTTTCTGACTGAGCAGAGTAATTATGCAGAGCAGGGAGGAGATCGATTATTCTTTTAGAGATTATCTGTCACATGTTAGGACAGCGAAAGTTTTAATACGTATGTAAAATGTATTTTTTACATAATAGTAATCCGGGTGAGTGTTTGTAGCTGTGCGCTGCTTTACCTGCTATCTGATCCTCCATATGTCTTTTTTACTGCAGTGAGCCTCGATGTAGCCAAACTCCGTCAAGCATGACGGAGTTTGTTTTTATGTCGTATTAGCTTCGTTGTGTTGATGCATTTTGACGTGCTTCAATTTTCCCCCGCAACACGCAAACGTCCCCATTCACTCAGTGCGTTATAGTTCCACATCGCTTAGGATTTGTTGCTGCGCGTTTGCGCAGAGTGAACGAAAGAGACCAGCTGCACAGGCAGGCTGCAAAATGAGATGCAGGTGATCGGTTTGTGTGATCGGCAACAAGAGACCGTGATCGGCGATCACCGATCATACACTTTTTCACGGAAATCGGCTGATTATGATCGGTGGCCGATCGATCGGCACACCTCTAGTGCACGCACTCAAACTATTAGTTTGTTGAAGCAGTAAACTCTGTTTTTGCTAATAAGAAAAGAGGAAGAAATTAGTCTTAGAAGAGGGGACAAGTCAGGCAAATGGTTTGTAGTAACAGGAAAAAGAAATCAGACAAGAACAATCAGGTAAAGTAGCAACATTTTGAGATTTAATTAATCTCATTTTGTGCTTTCACATCCAAACTAAATGTTCCTGAAGCTGATTTGATGTCATGCATCTGTTTTATGTGCCTATGTTAATTGTATAACGTTTGTGTTGCATTTGCTGCTGAATCTTGTTCAGGACTCCCTTGAAAAAGAGGTTTTCAATCCCAAAGGGTTTTAATTCTGGTAAAAATAAAATCACACAAGTGGAGCAAAAGTAATCAAAAGAGTAAAAGGAAAAGCCACTGGCTTCAGGGGGAGGGTGGAGACCCAGTTGATGCTGTCCAGTGCATTAACTCAGGAATTTCTGCGTCTGATCTCCTTTTCCCACTTTGGTCCGGGGTTTAAGTCAAAGTATGTAAACAAGGATTCACTGCCATTCTGGTTAACATCTAAAACCGGATATGTTGTGAGAGCAGTCATGAGAAAGAGGTGGGGAGACATACGATGCTCTTTGGAGGGAGACTCGAATCCAAATACAAGTCAGGATGAAGAATATTTGTGTTTGAAAAATGGGCTGCCTGGTTGTTCAGTGGTTAGGACTTTTGCATATGGAGAAAGGAGGTTAGCATTCCTTCCTGGACTGTTCCTGCAATTTAAACAAGTTTGTTAACGCAACACAATTTATTAGTTTGATGTGAAGATTCATTCTGACGTTGCTGAGGAAGTGAGCTGTTTATATATTAAACAGATTACGAATAAAACAGACAGCGTCTCAAAGAGTGAATAAAACCTTTGGTGAAAGGAGTGTCAGTATTTCAGCCTGATTTTCATTCAAAGTCTTTTCATCACCTTTAGCATCAGTGCTTTTATTCATCTATTTTTCCACTTGCTTCACATCTGAATCCCCCAGATGAAAGTTTAAACCGGGGCCTGCAGGCTGCTGTTTTCAGTTAATTATTCATGTGCACAGAAAGATAAATATTAGAGTTTCAAACATCCCTGCTGGGGAAAGTGATTACTATTGAGATTTTTTTTTAGGCTAGTTAATATCTTTATTTAAAATACTGCACTTAATAGTTTATGTACGGAAGCGCATTGCTATCACGCAGGAAAAAAAAAATTCGAGTGCTATCACGTTATAACGTGATACTTATCTTGTTAAAACGTGATACATATCACGTTATAACGTGATACTATCTTGTTAAAACGTGATACATATCTTGTTAAAACGTGATAGTTATCTTGTTAAAACGTGATATGTATCTTGTTAAAACGTGATATGTATCTTGTTAAAACGTGATAGTTATCTTGTTAAAACGTGATATGTATCTTGTTAAAACGTGATAGTTATCTTGTTAAAACGTGATATGTATCTTGTTAAAACGTGATATGTATCTTGTTAAAACGTGATACGTATCTTGTTAAAACGTGATAGTTATCTTGTTAAAACGTGATACGTATCTTGTATAAACGTGATACTTTTATGTCCAGGAAGTGGCGATATTATGCTAGGCTTTTACAGTGGCTAACATGAATTGGTCAGGTTTCCCTTCATGTTTGGTCTACACGGATACGGATGCTGCTTTGCACTGTGGTTAAAACCATTAATAGCATGCTACTCTTAGCAGGATCCTAAATAGAACGGGGCTGCACAGAAGGAAACGTCAATTCGGTTCTCTAGCTGTGGCGGCGTTCCTGACTGTCTGGATCGAAGCTGGAGTTGGCTTTCGATTGTAGCTTCTGATTCGGGAAATGGCTAAAGAACGGAGGCTCAGATGTATTTGCTGAACATTTTCTGTTCAGATTTATTTTTTTTAACAGTACACTTGCTGAACAACGGCAACGGCTGTTCGTAACCAAGCAACCGAAATCAACAGAAGGCTAGATAGTGGCAAAAGACAAAACTAGATCCTGTTAAGCATTCTTCAAAATAAAAGACTTCCTCTCAAGTTAAAATGCATCCCTGTAAGCCACAACAGCCAAACAGAAAGGCAGGTGCTCTAGGACAAAAAAATGAAAGAAAACAGAAAGCTAAAATAATAGCAAATATTGTAAATGTGATAGTTCATTTATAATGCATTCCAGATACAAAAAGGTTTTTAAATCTCTCATGTTTGAAGTTTCACAATTCAGATAAAGGTTTCACAAATCACAAACTAGGTTTGAAATATTCTGCCATTGGCGTAGAATAATCTACTCCAGATTTGAAGTGTCGATGTATGTTTGTTTTTAAAGCATATCAGGTGATTTCTTAACACTTGCATGTTAAATCTAATTCCATGATTAGTTACTTATTTACAGGGCTGCACAGTGGTGTAGTTGGTAGAGCTGTTGCCTTGCAGCAAGAAGGTTCTGGGTTCGATTCCTGGCACAGGTCTTTCTGTATGGAGTTTGCATGTTCTCCCTGTGCATGCGTAGGTTTTCTCCGGTTACTCCGGTTTCCTCCCACAGTCCAAAAACATGACTGTCAGGTTAAATGGCCTCTCCAAATTGTCCCTAGGTGTGTGTGTGTGTATGTGTGTGTGTTGTTGTGTATCTCTTTGTTGCCCTGCGACAGACTGGCGACATGTCCAGGGTGTACCTCGTCTCTCGCCCAGAATGTCAGCTGGAGATAGGCACCAACACCCCTCCCAAGCCCACTAACGTACAAGGGTGTAAAGAAAATGGACGGAGTTACTTAATTACAGTCATATGTTAAGTATAATTTAACTGCTTATTATTATTTACTGAATGTAACTTGATTGTACATAATTACAAAAAGGTGATGTGAAAAATAATTAAATTCAAAGCTTTATTTATGATTTATTTTGACAAAAGGGAAGAGAGAGGAAGTCTTTTATTTTGAAGAATGCTTAACAGGATCTAATTTTTTGTCTTTTGCCACTATCTAGCCTTCTGTTTATTTTGGTTGCTTGGTTACGAACAGCCGTTGCCGTTATGCACCTATTGTACTGTTCAATAAAAATGTTTTACAGAAAATGTTCAGCAAATACATCTGAGCCTCCGTTCTAATCGCTCTTTAGCCATTTTCCGAATCAGAAGCTACAAACGGAAGCCAACTCCAGCTTCGATCCAGACAGTCAGGAACGCCGCCACAGCTAGAGAACCAAACTGACGTTTCCTTCTGTGCAGCCCCGTTCTGTGTAGGATCCTGCTCAGAGTAGCTATTAATGGTTTTAACCACAGTGCAAAGCCGCATCCATATCCGTGTAGACCAAACATGAAGGGAAACCTGACCAATTCATGTCAGCCACTGTACTAGCCTAGCATAATACCGCCACTTCCTGGACATAGAATTATCACGTTTTAACAAGATACGTATCACGTTTTAACAAGATAACTATTACGTTTTAACAAGATACGTATCACGTTTTAACAAGATAACTATCACGTTTTAACAAGATACGTATCACGTTTTAACAAGATAACTATCACGTTTTAACAAGATACGTATCACGTTTTAACAAGATAACTATCACGTTTTAACAAGATAACTATCACGTTTTAACAAGATACATATCACGTTTTAACAAGATAACTATCACGTTTTAACAAGATAGTATCACGTTTTAACGTGATATGTATCACGTTTTAACAAGATACGTATCACGTTATAACGTGATAGCGCTCGAATTTTTTTTTTCTTGCGTGATAGCAATGCGCTTCCGTATTTATGAGTACAGTTCAAGTTGTACATTCAAACTTCCACAACATGTAGTATAACTCCCTCCAGGAAGAAAACGGACACAAGGCGTTCTTCGATGGTTACTAGCATTTTATAACTACGCCGTGAGAACTGTACAAAAGATATAAAATACATTTTACAAAAAAAAAAAAGACATTCACATAAATAGACAGTTACTACAGTAAAACATTTACAATAAAATGGCTTGACTTACAAAAACGGACTCATTACGTCATCAAACACGTGGCTAACAAACTCGACAAATTCTTTAAAACATTCCATTTACAAACAAAACTAAAATACAAAAATGCGTACCTCATTGGCCGCTTCAACCTGAAAGGGTTGGTAGCAAACTCCGTGTAGCTTCTTCGTGTAACTCAGCTACACGAGCCTCGGTGCCTCACCAAATCTCTCCAACAAAGAAAAATAAAGCATGCTGCCCTCTGCAGAGGGCAGCATTGGTTCCACTCCGGTAACCTTTGCACAACTTATAATAAACATAAAATATTTTACATCAACTTGAAATCATAAAATTAAACCAAACTGTATAACTGCCGCCGATGGCAGCCACATGTAGGCTACATTTCATTTGTTTAATATAGTGTTTTAAAAAAACTCTAAGAAGTTATTGTTTGTTTCTGAGTTTAATTTGGCTTGCAGGACAAAAGAACATCCAAAAATATGTACATTTTAATCCTGAGGTTTAGAATTTATTGCTGGTATCTGTGAGAAATATTATATTTTTCAGATTTTCTAAAATAAATTTGCTCTCTCCAGACGTTGATGAGTGTTGATGGCTTAACAGGAACTCAGTTCAGTTTGGTTTAGATGTATTACATCAACTCACAACAAATGAGCTTTAATGTCACTTTACAAGACAGGCAGGTTTACTTCTTTAAATTGTGGATTATGAAAAATACTGGGGCGTTTTACACTATTAGAAAATACAGATGCATTGAGCAAAATGAGTTAAACACGAACACAAAATTTAAAATTAGAATAACATGATTATATATGAAAATAATTATGTTTCAATAATGTTTTCAAATAACTGAAACTAACTGAGCAGCTCAATAAAAAAGAATGGAAGAAAATTGCATGTATAGTATGGTCCTCCATATATTCTCACCAGGAAAACTGGACAATTTCAAACACTGGTGGACTAATTAGAGCACCTAAAGTAAACTAACAAGAAGTGAAATAAGTAGAAATAATATCCTATCATCTAGAAAAGCTGTTCCTTTCTCTGACCTCGCTGCATCCTGTTGTGATTTGTGGACTTTCCTGCTGTGACTCCTTCGTCCTCTGCAGCCAGGTCCTGTTTACAGATCAGCTGGATTTACGACAGCTGCAGCAGCTCCCCCACGGATTATCTTCACGGCCCGTTCTGCTTCATGACGCCACTCACTCAGAGGTGTGTGTGGGGAGGAGGAACTATCGTCTGAGGTCTGGAGCTGGTTGAAATCTCCGGAACGTCGAGGCTGCGGTTGGAATCCCGTCTGATCTGGAAAACGGTTCGAAATGTGAGAAACAGCGACTGTTGTTTTAGTGGCAGGCTGACCCAAAGGCTCCCACTTTGGGGCCCTGTAAAAAAAGCCACTACAGGGTGATACACAGACAAAACATATTTTATGAATAACCCAGGGCTTATTTTCCATTTCAGGTGCAGAAGTTAGAAAAATAAAATTTTATTGCTTTTCTACCACAAGGATTTTCTCCCCTGCATTATTATTGGTTATAAATCAGCGTAGTGAGGCCCAGGCTGTTTGCGTGAGGCCAAATGGTTTGGATCAGAGAGCTACTGGTACAGACAGGAATTTCCCCTTTTTAGATTTTTTTCCCAACTCATTAAAAATATATATCCACATTAATCAACATTATGTACTTTAAAGCATTTAATGATTAAATCAAACAGACAATCTTCTACTTTTACTTTACTGATGCAATTGTGTTATCATTTAACTTAATATAAGTCCACAGTTTGGTTTTTCAAATGATCATTTCATTCATTTAGAGAAAAATAACATCTAAATCAAGCCCTCCTATCGTTGTGAAATCATGACAATTGTAAAGAGCCACTTTTCTGCCCCGAATCTTGATTGATTACTGTCAGATATCGAAATTACTAACAAATCACTGATCTAGAACCTGTCTGACAACATGAAGTAGGCTAAAAGAAAAGAAATAAATCGCACTCTAACCAAACAAATTCAAAGTCGTTGACATCAATCAGTCTGAAAAGGGACACAAAGCCGTTTCTAAAGTTTTAGGAAACAAAGAATAACGTTGAACCTTTTGCTGGAGAACCTTTGCATCAGGCTCAAAAATTGCTCCAAATATGCATTAATTAAATCATCTAGAAAAGCATTTAAAGTCCTGCGTTTCTTATTTATCTTCGATAAAACCAGTGCTCATGATTCAACAATGAGCAAAGAACGACCTAAACGTTTAACTGATTATTTTTTCCCACGGGACCAGATTGGGTTGGGAAACCTTTTTCTTCAATAAAACAAAGAAATCATAGCTTGAAATTTTGAATGTGCTTAGACTTTCCTCACATGATATTAAAAATATTAAAAAAAAGCAGATGGAATAATTGTCTTTGTTTCGATACATGAATTGGTGGCCATGTAAATAATTTATATTCTGTTGGCTTTAAAACCAAAACCAAAACTTTGCAGCACACTTTTTTCTCTTCATACGTTGTGCTCCTTGGAACAAGAAAATCCAATGAAAGGAAATTTAAACTTAACAGACCTCAAAGAAAACCAGAAACTGTTAAGTAACCATAAAAAGTCTAATCTTTACATCTCTGGGTTATGTTTACTGCTGTAATTATACATTTTAATTCAAACCCTCCAGCAAAAATACATTAATCTACAGATGACATCATGTATTGTACAGTTAACCACATTACACGGTTGTTTTTTTTCTTTCTCCGTTACTTTCTTTTGCCTTCAGTTTAGTAATTTTGTTGACATGTCTTTATTTCTGCATCAGCATGGATTTACATGAAGCATTGTCGCTGCACCTTAAAGAAACATTCTCTTGATTTTGTCCTGTAGGATCCAGCCTTCAGAATGTGAAATCAGCTCGGACCATTATGTAAAGTCTGTTAGTCAGCGAAGGTGAAAGGAAATATCATGGCGTGGGCCACATGACAGAGGAAATAATTAAAGCATGAACCGTCTGTCATCAGAGCTCTGATGTTTCTCTTGCTGTATTTAGATCTCTGTAAAAAACCAAGGCCTGTGCAAGATGGAAAAGCAGTCATCGTCCCGGGCCAGGCAGCAACGGCGTGAGCCTCAGTGCTGTGGTCGAATAGTACTGGAAGAGAGATTTTGTTATAGAAACACAATCTTCTTTAACCGTATGTTATGTGAAGGGTCTCTGGCCTGGAGGTTTTGCGGTCGGTAATAACAGTGAGGGCAGAAGAAGAAAACAGCGTCTGCGTTTCGGTGGGCGTCAGTTTGCTCCATAAGCAGATTTATAGTTCAGCTTGAACACTGTTTAGGATAATAAATGCCCACAGCCATTTCTTCTGGTCATGCTGGATATGACTGAAAAGTTAAGCAATTAATATCAGCTGGTATTGATAATTATTGGTTGGTTTTTTTGGTTTAAATATCTGAAATAATGCCAAACTTGTGACATATAATGACAGTTTTAACTCCATGCTGTTATTTTTTAGCAGCAATGAAGCACAGTGCTCTGCCAGTTACTCAACAGGTTGTTGCTAGGTAACCAAAAAGAGAGTTGCTAGGTAACCAAAGAGTGAGAGAGTTACTTGAGGCCACCAAACTTTCTTAGCTGATTGTGAGAGGTTGTGGCTAAAGTTATTTCTCTGCCTACGTCTCCCAGAATGCCGTGTGGTTCTGGATAAGTGTTCAGTGAAAGTATTGAAAGTATTTGCTGATATCGATTGCGTTTCTATCGAGAAATATATTGTTATTGATTAATCGTCCAGTCCTACGTCATGCACTTTAAAACAGAAATAAAAAACTGCAAGGAGACGAGATTTAATTTAAAAGTTACAATCCATGATTTATTACAGAAAAGAGTGATATCCAAAGTATTTTACACTATTTTTATACATTTCAATGTTTGTACATGTAAACAGGAATGAAGTAAACAATGCTATCGATACAGTCATATCATCCTACTAGACTTAAATGTATGAGCTGACGTCACTGTGCTTCAAGCATGATCCTATCAGGAGGCAGAGCGAACCACATGAAGCTTAATCCCCCTCCAGACTGCTATGTTTTCAGACATGTGCAACGTCACGCCATTATTACTTATCATACAACACTAATGTTGTGCTATTGCCGAAGGTAGAAGGCTGGAGAAGCACCTTTCCACCGCTGTGCAGCATTTTGTACCTGTGAGAAGGTGAACTGATGAAGAGCCATTAAGAAATGATTAGCAACAGGGTCATCCAAGGTCGTTCCTAACACCCCCCCGTCGTTTGCCTTTGGGTTAAATTCTCGGGCCGTTCACAGGTAAACATCTTTGTGATTCCCAAACGAGAGTCCAAGCAGAGGAGCTCTGAGGATTTACATCGAAATCTCCTTGAAATACCCAGACAGATGGTGTTAAACAGTGCAGAGTCCAAAGCTGTGACTTAGAAAATACTCCTCCAATATAAAATCTTGACGCGACTCCAAAAATGAACAACACTGAAAAAATAGAGGTGATATGTGTAATAACTCTACAGACGCTGGCTCTGCTAAAAGCAGCCGATAAAGACATGCATACTCTACAGTACGAACGTACCGGTGCATCTACATCTGCTGAAAAGAAAAGTAGCACTCCAGGATAACGACATGCATAGATTTTTAGTGTTCACATCGCAGGGAAGAGACTCTTTAAAAACCAGTTGATGTCAGTAAGACGGTGAAATATTGGATTAAGCATGACCTGAAAGCGTCATTAGTTTTTGACCAACGGCCTGCTTCGTACAGAAAGAGGACATTTCTGACCTACTTCACAAAGCTAAGGGCAGCAGTGAAAAAAAAAAGACTTGAAATAAAAAAAACAGCTTTCTACCGAGTGTGCATATAAGTCATGCAAAGAGCACTGAAGCGCAACAATTTATTTCTAATAAAAAAACAAGAAAAGAAAGCTTGCATCTTATAAAATAGGATAGAAATCAGATCATCTGCAAACATTCAGCGGACACCTGAGAAATGTGGACGTTACTTTGTCTGTCAGAGTGTGAGAAATTGGAAACTTGGGTTGATAGTGCAAAAGAAAAGGTATAAAAGCATAAAATGCATGAATTGATGTACATAAAAATTCAATTGAGTCTCATAAAAATGCCATGCAATGCACTCTGGGTAATCCCTTCACATGATAAATGACTTATGATGATTTATAACACCAAATAAGAAAAGTATGAGCCGCTCCACCCTCACATTAATCCACCGCCTTGCTAAAGTAGTCAATCTATTTAAACGCTGCCCCTTTTTTTCTCCCCCTTATTACAACCACAGCCTAATTTGTATGGGAATTATTTGTTAGACCAACACACACACACACACGCACACACAAAAAAAATCACACCGTGAAAGAAAAGCACTAAATTTTTTCCAACATTTGTTTTTACAAAGAAAGAATTTAAAAAGATTTTTTCTTTTTCTTGGCATGCATTTATATCAGCTTTCCCAGTAACACTTTATTTGAAGGGGTGTGCATAAGACTGACATGACACTGTCATAAACATGACATAACGTCTGTCATGAACATAAAGAAGTCTTTATGAATGTTTATGACAGTTGTCATGTAGTGTCATTCGGTAAATAATGACACTTTTAATGCAAAGTTGCTCTAAAAGTTGCATTGAAAGTCCATTAAAAATGCCAACTTTGCATTAAATTATCATAATTTACAAAATTATGCAAAGTTGGCACTTTTAATGGACTTTTAATGCAACTTTTAGAGCAACTTTGCATTAAAAGTGTCATTATTTACCGAATGACACTTCATGACAACTGTCATAAACAGTCATAAACACTTTATGTTCATGACAGGTGTTATGTCATGTTTATGACAGTGTCATGTCAGTCTTACGCACACCCCTTCAAATAAAGTGTCACCGCTGTCCCCAAGTCAACACTTTGTAGAATCCAAATGCATCTGCAAGTCTTTTGTGGTGGACCTCTTCCGACGTTGAACACGGAAAGTTCGACTGTGATCTCCTGACATCAGAGCACGCTCCCCCAAATGTTTACTGTGTCCCTATGAGGCAGAGAACAAACACCACTTTTCAAGACTTTCTTTTTAAATTAGAATTATATTCAAGGATACAGAATACAAATGCATTCCACACTTCTCAGATATTTGAAAAAAATAAAAGAAGAAAATTTTCTTCCACGTCACAATTATTACGTCGTGTTGGTCTATCATGTAAATCCCAATAATATACACTAGAAGATTTATGAGGTGTAAATAGCTTTCCAAGGCCTTATAAACTCATAATTTTAGGGTGTTTGACTGAGGAACCATCCGGATCCAGACCAAATCTAGCAGGAAAAAAGCAGCAATGTTTTACTTCTCAAGTTCATTAGAAAGTAGCATGCAGTTAAAATCCACGGCATCTTAACTGAACACATCTAAACGCCACGTCTAAAGAAGTTAAACTTCCGCAGTTCTGAAACACTGGGTCAGAAGCGTGCTTTTCGTGCTCTGCGAGCGAGGAACAGCATACGGACGTTGTCTGCAAACCGAACATCCAAGCCACAGGTATTTCCAAGATATCTGAGTTTCAACCACATTTCATGACTTCCAGGGGCAAATGAAAAACAGACTGCGGGGAGACGAACGGAAGAGCAGATTTCTGGATCCTGGAAAGCAAACACACGCACTATTCACGACGGGAGTCCAGTTACGACATAAATACACCGTCGCCCCGAGAAGGTACTGAGGTATAGCCGACATCCAAACCAAACATCTCTTATTTAAAAAAAAAAAAAAAGAAGAAGAAGAAAAAAGGCATGTGCTGACCAAGCTGTGGATGGCGATGATGCTGTTACACTGCAGGCACAATCAAATTTCACCAAGTTTGCATTTCCTCAACTCAAGACAGTCAAGATCAACAGAAACACAGAGAACCTCACAACTCGCACTCACATGAACCACCAGCCATCAGGACAAGGAGTTTGTCTATCAAAAGGTACAAAACAGTGTTACCATGCACTTTATAGGTTTCTTCATCAAATGCACAGAACGGATGTCAACACCCTTCACAAGTGATCTGAATTCTGTTTTTTTTTTGTTTTTTTTCCTCTTTGCAGTTCATGAAATATCTGCAAAATGTCAGTGAACATGCTTTAACAGCGATATACAGTTACTTTGTAAGAGCAGTGTCCGTTTTATTTGGTAGCCACAATCACCAGAATCACTTGGCAACAAGGAAACGTTTAGTGCCACGCACACGTATCTCTGCCGAAGGCGACGATATAGAGGAGCAAACGCGCTGCCATGCAGAGCCGAAGCAAAGTGCTAGCTGCCACACAGAGAGAGGCTGCAGGGCTCGGGGCTGAGAGGGAGCAAGGGTCGACTGCAGCCCTTGATCTGCATAGTAAACATTACAATTGCAAAGGTTTTTCCACTGAAGCCGTGACAGGGCACAGGATCCAAGGGCAACCTGCTGGATGGAGGGGCGCAGGAAACACAAGGAGGAGTTCAGGGAGAAGATCTCAACAGGATGTCTTTGGTGTAGAGACTCTACCAGCGCAAAGCTAGACGCTCAAAGCTAACATACATAAATAAGCAGACGGGGACGGGGGGCGGGGGCTGTGTTGGTGAGCTGAGGGCTGAGTGATGAGCTGTGGACAGGTCGAGGCTAAGGCCACTCGTGGTGATAACGCCTCCCGTTTTTCTTTCGCTCTTTCTGCAGATGCTCCAGCTCCGCCTCGTACATCATCTCCTGCATCAGGTACTTCTCCCTCCTCATGCGGTCGCACAGATCCTTCGGCATGTCCGGAATGAGGTACGCAATGAAGGACTTGATGCCGAACACCAGGTGCTGAAAAAGGTAACGTAGGAAGTTAATGCAGAGCAGAAAGTTTTGACTCGCATTTTAGACTCTAGATAAAAGGTGCCTTGCAAAGGAATCTGAACTTTTTCACAAATTAGAACCTCAAACTTTAGTTGTATGTCACTGGCTAACACAAAGTGGTAAAAATAGTGGTAAAAATATGACATACAGAAACTGCGTTTCATTCTAAACATGGTGAAACATGGTGGCTTGTGTTAAAAATTTCTGGATGTGCAAAGCTGGTCAAAAATTACACCAAATCACATGCAGAGTTAATTGTAGCAAGTCTTCAAACTACTGATTGAACTGAGTGGAATACAAATGTATAGCCACATTTTTTTTCTTTGTAATTAAAGAAAAACTATGTGCAATGAAACAAAATGTGATCAAATTCAAGAGCAAGGTAAACATACATCACTTGCAGCACACACTGGATACATTTTGTGCAGTCTAGAAGTGTTAGACATTGATCACTTTACTTTGGAGTATAACTTAATTATACCACAGAAAATGACTTGAAGCAGATCTTGAAGATTTTCTTTTAATAAAAGTACATCTAAAGCTGCTAAAAATATGAAAGTCAGACAGTGGGAAGGGATTTAGCTGCAGCCGCCTGCCTCGTTTATACAGACTCAAGCATACCAGAGCGCAGTGACAGACCTCAAAGACGATGATGAATGCCAGCCTGGCAGCCAAAACATGCCAGAACTGCAGGGTGAACTCGTAGGGCATCGTGCTCCAGGGCGGCGCTCTGTAGTCTCTGTACCTGCAGTATCTGAACTCACTGCTGTTCTTCAGCTCCCACATGTCAAACACAGACAAGCTGCTGTTCATATAACCTTGCAGGCACCTGGGACGATTGCAGAGAAAAGAAACTTAACAGCTTCTGCACCTCCAGATATATTTGATCTGCAAACAGCTTTTTTAAAAACGAAAAAAAACAAAAAACCTCTTACTCATCTGTGTGACGGGGCCTCTTGTCCGCACAGGGGCCGTATTTGAAGGCGTAAACAAAGCGGGGAATGTAGTCCGAGGTTATAGCGATGACGAAGGCATTGGTGATGACTGCCAGAACGCCGATACCTTCCAGAATCCCATGCCAGATACCTGCGGTAGATCAACATCGTTCAATGCTTTATTAATCATAACGAGGGGCAGCAGAGGTTAAGAAAACCCTCAAACCTTAATGAGGAGGAATAAATCATATGCTTTCAACTGTCTGTGACATTTTTATTAGTGCAGCAGTAATTAGTTTCAGCTAGGGGGTAGAAAAACATAAACACGACCCGGCTGATCTTTGACTGTGCTGCTTTGTCTGCTTTTCAGCTAATGTGCTGTGAGCACGCACTTCCATCTTTTTCTGCACAAAAACCTGCATCAATTATTTTTTATCGAACAGAGAAAGCACGCACGTTTGTGTTGAATTAGGGTTTGAACCATCAGTAAATGTCGGGGTAAATATAAAACAGGTTCTATTCGTACAGGTTTGCTTTTTATTAACAGGGGGTTGTGACACATGAAGGGCTAAGTGGAGCAGAGAAAGGGTGGAGTTTGCTTATCTTATGGGGGAGTGAGCTGATGGAGAGGGAGGCGTAGCATATGGCTGCACAGTGGGACAGGATGTAGATGTGACCGCCTCCATAGGATGGACTGTTTCTGGTAAGACTCTGTCCTTCTCAATTTCTGCAAGTCAGAGACTCGACCTGTTTGGCTTCCTTAGATAGAAAACTTATTAAAGGGGGCAGTATTATGTATATAATATTATTCCCAAAAACATATCTGGAGTGTTGATTTGATTCTTTCCTGCATGTTTGAGTAATCCCTTAATCTCCATGGCAACCATTCAGCTGTGGAAAACACCTGGTTGGAC
Source organism: Poecilia reticulata (assembly GCF_904066995.2). Lineage (NCBI taxonomy): Eukaryota > Metazoa > Chordata > Actinopteri > Cyprinodontiformes > Poeciliidae > Poecilia > Poecilia reticulata. Next base: position 25,590,874 of record NC_088835.1, on the reverse strand, counting down.
ATAGCTCCGCCTTCAGACGAAGCTCCTCCTCTGAGCTGCAGTTTTCCAGCTTGCGCCTCACAGAGCAACTCCTACGACTCCCTCTCTCAGCTCCTTCAGACTAGCCAGCAGCAATTAGCAAACACCTGGTGGAACTGTGCTTCTGCTGAGTTCATTATATGAGATACATCTGAGTTCAACGCTGGTAAAAACGTTGCTAAAAGGCTAACAGAGGAGCGATGCTGTGATGACTTCCTGAAGGCGGCGTTTCAGAAAGAGCAGAAGTTTTTAAAGAGACAGAGGCCCAATTTCAAGGTTTTAAATTAGGATATAAAATTTATTTGGTCTTATTTGGTATACAACAACTGAAGGTAACATAGTTATTTTATTATGCTATAAAATGGCACTATGGGCCTGGAAAACACATTTAACTGAACTGACTTTTTGTTGTTTTTTGTAAAGTACCTTGAGATAACATTTGTTGTAAATTGTTGCTATATAAATAAACTGAGCTGGACCGACTTCTTATGATTTCATCATTGTAAATAGTGAAAACTGATTTTATAAAAGAGTTTCAAATGTGTTAAAGGTAATAGAGAGCGCTCAATACATTTACACAAGTCACTTTCAAGTTTTTCTAAAATGCTTAAAAACCATGTTTGTTTGTGTTGTTTTATTACAAACAGAAACAATTAAAAAATATGTAGTTGTAATTTACATATGAAAAAACACATAAAAGTAAATACTGGGTATGATCACTATTCATGCACAGTGTAAAAAGCAGTTGTGCAGGCTTTAAGAGGGGGTGAAAATTGTTTCCGGCACATTATTTATAAAAAAAGAGTAAAACTTTTTCCCATGTTGTTCAGTTGCATCACAAGTGGAAGAAACTGAGGATAAGAGGAGAGGAATTTAGATAGAATACAGATAATAGGAGATGTGAAAAATGGGGCTTGTGTCTCTAACCCAAAATAGCTCAGAGTCTGAGAGTAACAGAGCGAGACAACAACCTATATCTGTTGCCCGCGCTGGCATGGGCCTCCTCCACTGAGTGACGAACTTGTAGGCATCCAGACGAATTTCAATGATGTTGTTAAGCAGAGCCAGGAGAGGAGCCAGAGGGAAAGCTGCTACGAAAATGGTGGTGAAGCCAAACTGGAGAACTACAAAGAGAAGAAAAGAAAAGTCTGCACTTTAATATGAAGAATAGCTCTTAGATTTTTGGCTTTCCAGTTTTTAAAACATCCAGAATATTTGAGCAAAAAAAATAATTTCCCTTAACATTATTCTGCAGAAGTAATTTTTGTTTCCCATATAATATATATAAAAAATACAATCAAAGGCTGTTTGATTGTGACTTTTCATATTATTTATTTCGCTTTTAAAAAAGTTGAAAACCCAAACATACATCTCTGGAAAAAATGAAGAGCCCACTGCATTGAACCTATTGATGGCTTCTCCATCAAATATGGATTCCTGAACTCTTCCTCAGTTAAAACATTGGTTTTGCTGTTTCTAAATGAATCTGAACTTGTTTTCTTTGCATTATTTGAGGTCTGAAAGCTCCGCATCTTTTTCATTAATTTGAAAATTTCTCATTTTCTGGAAATAAATAAATTTAAGAAAGTAGTTCACAGAATAAAAGAACAATGTTCATTTTACTTAAACATATACCCATAAAAAGTAAAATAAGAGAAACTGATAATTTTAAGTGGGCTCTTAGTTTTTTCCAGAGCTGTAGAAGAAAAATGGCAACTGTTTTTTTTAAATCATTGAACAAATGTGCATTTTTCTGCAGGTTATGTGTCAACAAGGATGAAGATGGTTAAAATGTCAAACTCAAGTTGTGAGTGGAAAAATAAAAAACAATAAACATTTGATATGAATAAATCACCCTAAATTTCTTATTAAAGTATTCTGGTAAACCAACCAAAGAATAACAATTTAATTTGGTCCTTTTACAAATGCAATTAGAAACACCAACAAGCTCAACGATTATTACATCATTTCCTTCACAGAAAGTGCAACATTTTACCCATTTCCAGGTATTCATCCACCAGTCCGTGTGCGTTCATCGGCTGCAGGTTCCAGTCTTTGTCCCACTGCGGCAGCTGGGTTTTATTCTCCACATTCTGGCCTCCGCCGCCGCCTCCTCCTCCTTTCTTCATCTTCCTGCGAGACCACCAGTTCTGCAGCAAGCTAGGGACGCAGGAAGCAGTGTATCATCTCAAAGCAATTATTTCTGACAGTGCAACAGAGGCTTTAAAGGACAGAAATGATGTTTGCTTTTTTTTTTCTTCACACGCTAAAGGGTAAAAAGACAAAGAGAGTTAACAAATAAATGGAGCAGTGTGTCGAAATCATTAAGCATCAATGTGTTTTCATTGCAAACAAAGTGTGAAGTGGGGATGACGTGTTACTTACGGATATCCAAGCTCCATGAAGTTGTTCCAGATTTGTTTGAAGAACATGATGACTCCCATTTGCAGACACAGATCAATCAAACAGCCGCTGGGGTGACACTTGAGAAAGAAACAACATTGAAATGACAAACAGCTGCTGCATCCATATTTCACGCCTTGTAATTCAGAGTTATGAGGGAATCTTTTGACACGCCGGCTCCTGTTGTGGTTTTTTTTTTTAGCATTAGGGTTGAAAATCCGAGTAATTGTGGGAAAGGATGAATGGTTCTCCACAGAAAGAAGTGGGCGGATCATTAGAAAGATGAATCGTTTGGGAGTTCTAAATATATCCAAACGTTGAGAGTGATAATCAACTCCGTCTTCTCTGAAATAATCAAATGCTCTCACCTCCTCCAGCCTCCACCGATTAAAGAGCTTATTGTAGCTTCCAGGCCTGCCAGCAAACCTGGAGATATTGAGGAGCGCATAATTAGGCAGTTGAATTAAATCTGTGAAATACTAATGAACTCACGGTGGAAATAAAACAATGCTGATAATTATCTCAGAAAAACAACATTTTGTTCACTTTTTCAGACTGGAAGGAGCTTAAGCAGAGCTAAAACACAAGAGTCTGAACCATAAAACGAGTCGGAAAATGTCAAAGTTCACGGCTGTTACCTTCCGAGAAAGAAAGCGATGTAAAATGTGGAGCTGTTCAAATTCACAAACTGGAAGAGAAACATCTTGAGAGCAAAGCTGTTCTCCCACTCAGACTCGGTGCGTGGGTGCTCTGGACAAGAGGAGCAAGAGTGTTTGGTTAAAAAGGATGAAAAGGGGAAAAAATCGGCAGCCAAATATGAAAATAAATGCATAATGAATATATGAGAGTAAAAAAAACTCACCTAAGTTAGTCAACAGGTAGGCCACCTTTTCATAAACCTGACAAAATGGAAACAACTCATGAGGAACGATTAAAAAAACAATTTTTTTCCTGTTGTGAAACATTTTGTTGGACAGAATGTAAAAACAGTCGACGCTTGTCCAGACACCCACCACATTGAGAGACATGATCATCATAAAGTTGATGCAGACGCCAGTGCCAGACGTGGCGAACTGCCAGTTTTTCTGGATAAAGTCCCAGTTGAAGGAGGCAAACTTCTCCATCGCAATGAGACGGAAAACCACGACAGCAAACACGGCCGTCAGAACGAGGGAAATCTGAGGTGACGAGATGGTGAGACGACAGAGTTTAAAGACGACAGAGTTTAAAGACTGAAGACACAATGAAAAACTGGGCAAGAAACTGAAAAAAATACCACTGCAGGAGGGAAAACGTAAACTAGAAATGAAAAATAACTATTATTTCTAATGTTTTCTATAATAAAACATATGAGATAAAGTGCAGATGTCCATTTACTTGAATCATATTCTTTGGCCAGCAGGGGGCGACATAACCCTTCTGCTGATGTCACGCTGATCAAAATGTGAACCCAGATCCCAAACAGGCCGATTCCACTCAGATCCAAAGGCTTACCATGAAGAATATTCCAGACACAGACACCATCAGGCGGCTGAGTTTGTCTGAGAAGGGCTGGAAGGGCTCAGGCTTTCCAGAAATGGGGTTAACTCTCTCCACTCCCGAGTACTTGGCTTCAAACTGAGGCCTCAGCTCCTCCTGATTAACAAAACGTCACACAATGAACTCGATTTACATAAAAACTTTGGCGTAAAAGAACATTTTGAGGTGATCCTAACAACACTGGATCTCTTTGTGAGGTACCTCCTCCTCCTCCCAGTCGATGAGATCCCAGTCGTACGTCAGTTCTGCTCTCCGCCTTTTCCAAAACTCCAGGAATACGGTTGCTGCAGAGGCAATCAGAAATTTATCAAGCTATTGATCCACTCTGATATGAATCGGGCAACAGCAGCATGTGCATAAGGGAATACATTGGAGAGGCAAACAGCCTATCACGGTCAGACATCCTGAGTGAAACACAGACTGCAGAGATGTGCAATGTCCATTATGGAAACAGATTACTGCCATAACGCTGCATTGGCCCTGTGAGGACGAAGTGAAGAAACATAGCAGCAGTATCAAAGCTTTCCTTGCACAGTGGTCAACAAAAGCATTCGCTTATTTTCTGGTGTAAAACTTTGAAAGTAAAACCTTTAGATTGGAGGCTTTCTGTTTCTTTGTGTTGGCCCCTGTTGTCGCTGGAGCTGCACACAACAGAAACAACACTCTTTGACTGTCAGGTTGATTTATGTCTGCTGGTTTGTCACAGACAGGAAAAAGGTTTTCTAGAAAGCTGGGTGGCACACACTACAATCAGCCAACAATGTATACATTTGTTTGTGAATTATTAGTTTCCATATCCTTGCCATAATATCCACAGCATGATGCTGGCTAAGCCTGAGGCAATAAGCAATTAATCAATTAATCACACAATAAATTAAAATGAAGAATTGCAATACTTCTATGCAATCTTAGTTTTATTTTTTGCTATTCTTTGTCAAGACAAATTAATATTTTAAGATCTTACATGTGTAAGAATAAAAAAATATATATATCTGTGTATTTTCTGTCTCTATTTGAACTAAATGAACAACAGAGAGAAGGATACACTGTTTAGTGACAATCAGTATTACGAAAAGAAAATAAATGTCATGTATGAAGTCATTCATTTAGAGCATATCATTGAAAAAAACTGAACCGTGACCCAGCAGTGACCCCAGAAAATGTTCATAGGAGAGGCCAGGTGGGGCCAATAAAACATTTAGAGTGGCAAGATGTCAGTATGTCATTGTATTAACTGAATGTGATTTTTATTAAATGGGGCAGAGGATTTCTCTAGGGGTCCCAGCGGGGTTACTGGGATTTTTTCAGGGGGGCCATGGCACCGCAGGGTCACCGCTTGGAGGCGCCCCTGCCATGGCCTTAAAAAGCTGCTGAATTTCAGTCCTTTGTCAGGAAAACTTTGCTGTTAGACTAAAGACGCTGAAGTTTAATATAGCTTGACCTAGTTTTGTTTATAAAGATAGAGAAGCAGCCATTTTTAGAAGCCTGCACTCAGTTCCCAAAGCTAACCAAATTTTTCATGTTGATCTCAGAAATGCACATAGCTGGATACATGAGGTGCATTTAACCAAGCTCTGCTACTTTGCTCCACATGGCAAAGAGGGTTTGAGTAGGAATCAGAGAGGAACCTTCCTCTCCTCCATTTAGTCCAAAAACAGAACTAAGTATGTCAGGTTGTTCCCTCTGGCACAGGTGACTGTTTACAACGTTGGTGGAGAGATGAGTTTCTGCACACTGATGCTTACACGCTGTGCTGTAAAGACGATACAGCTGTGGGAAAGCAGCTGCAGCAGACCGGTATCACCATGCAGTTTTGCAACCCTGCAGAGGCAAACGATAACCTCCCTCTGAGGATACGGCTAATTATCCAACTAATTACATCAGGGCAGAGCAGGCAGCCAGTCAGAGAGGGATGACTCTGAGTTATCCTCGTACAAACACATTACAGAGAGAAGCTCTTCTGTATTCCCACCAAAGAGTGTTTACTGTGCTGAAATTCCCAGCTGAAGAACTTAATGTGTTTGAGAGGAAATCTGAAACAAGAGTCCTGCGCAAATAGAGGCGAATTCCAGAAGCCGTTGTAGAAAAACAAACTTACCCCAAATAGCCATGAAGATGGCAAAGAACACAGTGCCGCCGTTGTCAAACAGACGAGTTACCTGAAAATACAAACCATGCAAGAGAGAACTGTGACTTTTACACAATGTGAACTTGAGCAGCTTTAGTTTTAGCTGCAATTTACCAAACACTTTGCCATTCTGGTGCCCAGCTAACCTTTTGTTAAAAATAATTATTTGCTCATCAGGAGTCAGATAAGCAGATTAATTACCGGTAAGTCATTTTACACAGTGGGGAAAAAAACCCACATTTATAAAAATTATTGTTTTTTACAAAATAACTTGTAGTACAGTTATTCTTAGAGCTGCTATCAATGCTTTGTACAACCCCTCCCTTGCCAAGAGGATAGCACTTAGCCTACTGCTTTAATATTTCACCAGTTTGGACACAGAGAGGGGAATGTTGGAGCATTTATGTTTGCACAGTCTGTGTAGACCTGGATTCTCTGGGGAAATGTTTCTGTGTTTGTCTGTCCGCTGGAAGACCCACTGGTGACCCATCATTAGGTCACTGTCAACAAGACAGTAAAAAAAATAAAAAATAAATAAATAAAGATTTAGATATAAAACTCCCATAACAGATCCCAAACCATACTTAATCTACAAGGGGTCACGGTCTCTGCACATTTTCAGGTCAGAGTTTCTTGTTTTTTTACATTCAAATTTCCAGCTCTTGGTCTGTATTAGTTGATTTTATTAACAGTTATTAATATATGGCAGGATGTTTTACAGAGGTGAGGCCTTAAAAATGGAAACTGGGAAAATGGAGACTTTAGGGAAGGATGGATAAACAATGGGTTGTTTGCACAATGCAGTTTTTAAGCAATGAAGTAGGAAACAAAGTTTAGAGACACAAACATTTTCCACATTGTTTTCTTTCTAGGCTTCAGGTAGAAGCAGTTGTTTGCATCGTTGCATAGCAGCAAGAAGGTCATGTTTTCTTTTCCTTGTCTTTTTTTTCCATGGAGTTTGAATGTGTCTCTAGGAATAATTGATCTCTTTAATTGTTCTCAGGTCTGAGTGTGTGTGTGTGTGTGTATGGTTATTTTTTCTTGTTTGCCCTGTGATCAACTGGAAACCAGTCCATGATGTAGTCTACCACTGCACGTATAAACAATAATATTTTTATTCTATACTTATATACAGCTCAGTCAGTTTTATCTGACCAATCCATGCTTCTCCAGTCAAAGTTTCAATTTTGCAAACATTTTTGATGGTAGGAGAGACAATTCCTGTTTTCTGGCACTAGACTAGCTGTAAAGGAGCAGTGGCCGTGTTGATGTCCATCATGGCGGAGTGGGCGGAGTTCTAGAGAGAATGACGTCACGTGCAAAGGGCCAATAGAAGCTGAAGTAAATGTACTCGCCTTTGCAAAGACGCAGCTGTCACTCAGCGTCCATGGCTTGCAGCTTTCCTCACACATAGGACACATGATGGTTGTGTTGGCTTCACAAATCTCCTTACTGATGGGACAATGAGTTTGGAAAGTTAACCAACAATTATCACCAGACATGTCTGGATCATATTGAATATGATCAGCTTAGCGTGTGAACTGACCTCACTTGACTTGAGTCCATGGTAAAGAGTCCATACAGGAAGACAAAAACACCAACGAGGGCTGCAGGGATTAACATGCCTGTATACCAGCCCAACCATGCAAAGTACAGGCCAATCTTCTCCCCAAAATACCGCCTGGGAGCAACACAAAGGCAGACATTGATTAAAATTTACTAATAGTCTACGCTGAGCTTTAATTGAACTTGGCAGCGTACTTCCAGCGTAGCCTATAGGGAGCATCCGGTCAGCTTAATGAATAAAAGGAGCTGTCGGACTGAAAGGTCACTGCGATGCGAAACAAATCGATAACCGTGACTGATCCCCAAAACGCAGCGGTCACAGTCTCAGTTAGGACGACACGTGTCTCACAGAAATAAAACAAATAATCTCAGGAGCAATTAGCAGTTAGAGGACAGGGCTCACACATCACTGGGGGTCAGAAGAGATGTCAAATCTTTAGTCGGTCTCTCAGTAGTCCTACACAAACATCCAAACAATATTAATTTTCTCTGTAAACCTGAATAAGTGCTAATAAAAATAAGCAATAAACAGTATCTACTATAAAGTCATACTCAATAAATTAGTCTCACTTGTCAGATTGAAATGTAAAATTAACAAGCTATTACATACATTTCATTAATTTCACATTTACGTTTTGAAAAGTACTGTGGAAAAAATGCTGCAGTTGGAAGGAGGTCAAGCTGACGGTTGATGGATTGAGAAAGTTTCAAGTTGACCCAGAAAAAAATAACCGATGAAAAAAATTTAGCCAGTAAAACACTAGAGAGGGATTGCTACAGTTTTGGGATACAGGAGTGAAAACGTTCCTGCATCATCAGCACAAAAATGTCAAAGTTAATATTTAACAAGTCTAACACATTTTCAAAACAATTTCTGCTGACAGACAAGTTGAAACAGAATATGTTGTCAGCAATTAGGACAGCAGGATTAGAAGAAAACACGGAGTGAATTTACCGTATTTTCCGCACTATAAGGCACCTAAAAACCTTCAATTTCCTCATAATCCGGTGCGCCTTATATATGGACCAATATTGAGCCACAACAGGTCTAGCAACTACGGTAAGCAGCCGCCAACTTGATTTTCGCCTGTAGAAGAAGAAACGCGTGGTGCATGCTGGGATAGTTGTCAGAACGCTGGTTTGTTAATAAAGTTTGACTGACGTATCTACCTACCGACCTGATAATCAGGTCGTCTGCAGGTCATTTAGCACCAGGTTCTCCACGAACATGCTGTGCGCAAACGGAGAAGGGTGACCATCCACGCCCCGGCCCAGTCGCGAAAGGCTCTCCTCGCCGACCGGAGTCGGGCTGTTTTGTTGACATTCCGTTTAGTGCAGCTCCATCTAGTGGATGCATAACGTAACTCCAGCCTCTACTGTAGCGTCTATTCTATGCGCCTTATAATGCGGTGCGCCTTATAAATGAAAAAAGTTTTAAAATAGGCCATTCATTGAAGGCGCACCTTATAATCCGGTGCGCCATATAGCGCAGAAAATACGGTAATGAAAAGGTGCTGAATAAATCTTGGGGGCCATTCACTGTTAGAGCAAAGAGAAAACATGACAGTGTTAATTGTGACTGGTTATCAAATTTTTGATTGCTCATGTTTTAGGATATGAGAAGAAAGGAATTAAGCACAAATTCCTACAATAGGCGGGGTTTAGGCATTTTGTGGATAAAAACTGTGGGTACTGCATTTGTTTTTAGGTTGTTAAGGTAACGATCACCTGGTAGAGCCTTTGTCAGTTTTGCTCGCATAAATGACTCAAAGTCTTCTGGAGAAAAATGTTGAGAGCGCAGATGAAGTACTTTGGAAGTTGTGTTCGGCTCCGGCTCTCTTCCACTGCGCTCTTTTTTTCGTGTGGGAAGCATCCGGATTCACCTCACTGTTTTTTTTTATTTTGGCCAACAGTGACACAATGCTGCATTATCTAAAATTACAGCACTTAAACGCAATATGATAAACAACTACTCAGGTAAAGTTAGCCTTCCTGTGTTTACTCTATGGAAAAATATAACAAAAGATGTAAATTTTTTGAAATAATTATGATTTTTAGCGTATCACAAACAGCATTTTTTTTTAGTTAATAGGAAAATTTTTACATATTTAGGCCAACACATTCAACTAATCTTGGATCCCTTGAAAGACACACTTTGTTTTTAATTAGAAAATTAAAGCTGTGATGGACTGGTGACCTGTCCAGGGTTTACTCTGCCTCTTTTCCATTTTTCTAACAAATCTTAAATTGTTAGTTTCAGGGGGTAAAATAAAAGTCAAACAAAGCAGAAGCCTGAGCTGTTACAATCTAATATCTTAAAAGTTCAGAAATTTGACGTTACGTAACAACACAGAACAGAGGCCAGCTGTGATATTACGTCTTCAGCAAAATAAATTGCTTGGATTACTTTGTGTTGCGTTTAAACAACTCTGCTTGTTCACACGAAGCTCAAAGAAACCCAAAAAGAAAAAAAACCCAAAGCAAAACAAAAAAAGGGCATAAATCCAAAAATATCTCCTGGTGCTGTGCTTCAAAGCTAATTACCTGATGAGGTCCAGAGGCTGGTATTTGTACCAGATCCCCCAGCGGGCCCAGCGCTCGTACAGAAGATGCCTTTGGTTCTGGGCGCCGTGCGTCTTAATTGGATGTCCGCTCTTGTAGCCGCCCTGAGGAGACCAAAAAGGCCATTTCACAGGTAATAATCATTAGCTTTTATCTCCTGCTTGGCTTTTATATGTTCATTTCTTTATGTGAACAGCCTTCAGTTACTCTCCTGATTCTTGAATGCATAACAGTTTCATTTCAAATTAGAATCAGCCCACCTCATGTGGAGGAAACGCCGCCTCGTATGTGTTGTTGCCCAGTAAGCGGTTGATGCCTGCAGTAAAGTAAAGCAAATGATCTCAAGCACACCCAGAATAACAGCACATTAAAAATTCAGCAGCAGTCATTGATACAAACAGACCAGTTTTAGGGTAATTGAAAGCAAATGTTTTCACAAAAACAACAATTTACCACAGTCTTTCTAAATTAGAGCTAGTTTAAGTGATGTGTTCTCTTTATATGTCTAAGTTTACTGCAGTGGTTGCCTGCAGTTTCTGTACTCAGTAAAAAAAAAAAATCCCAACTCAGGACTAGAGTGCAGTTATTTTTATTTTTGTTGCTGTTCTTTCACACATGAAAAGCTGATAGCGAGAACCATAGGAGGAAAGATAAAAAGGATTTTCCACTCTTTAAGCCAAGCTGATATCATGTTTTTGGGGGGGAATAAAGTCATCACTCGATTTAAAATATTAACTCTAAATCCGTTCCAGCGCTCCGAGGCCAAAATTTAATCAGCAAATCATGTTGGCAGAAGCCAGACAAGTGGGAGTCAAGAAACAATTCGGAAACAAAACTGGGTACAGATTTGTGATAAGGCTGTATGATGCCAACAGCTTGCAGAAATACATTCAAACCCCATGATCACAAAACCCCAATTTAGCAGAGCAAGTAAAAAAAAGAGGGGGAAAACGTTTCAGATTCAGATGGTAATCGTATGCAGCTAAAGGTAGTTCTACTAGTTCATTTCGGGGACTGAATACAAATCCAGATTTTTATTCTTATAAAATTTTAAAAACCACTTTATAACTATGTAATATTTTGTGTTGGTTTCATACATTCCTCAGAAATACATCAGCGATTGTGGTTGTAATATGAAAGTAAAAAAGTAGGATTACTCTACAAATAATCCTAAAGTCAAATTCAAAGAAAGATCTTGTACATTTTAAAATCTAAAGTTTGGTATGTTTTATATGCATGTAGATGGTTGCACATAAAGTTGGGATTATTGTTTAGTATGTGTGGAAGCAAATGAGAGTGGAGTATCTTTTTACCCATCTTTGATTTTCCGTCTTCATACTTGGTGCGCTGCAGGACGTGATGGACTATTCTGCTCCTGGTTGAATTTGAGAAGAACGTCTCTCTGTTGTTGATAGTGAAACTGAGAAGAAACAACATCACGCTCCTTTAGTTTCCCATCATGCAGCGGGGCATCGTCCCATCAAAGCCCGTAATGTGAGAGGAGTCAATAACGACGGGACACAGTTCGTTTAGACACAATTCATGTTGCCAAGTTTGTGCTCGTTATCGCATCAATATTCCACTCAGCAATACACACAAGCAGACATGGGAAGAATGGAAAGTTGGAAATGCTTTTCCTGAGAAATGAGATTAGATGATGCCATGATGGCTTTCTTCAGACAGAAGCTTTCAGCTTCAAATACTGAACAAATCAGGAAGAAATAATTTAATGTACAACTGCTGCTGTTTTTGATGTTTTATTTATGGTGAACTAGTTTTACTCTGATTTCTGTGACACTTCTGAAAAAAATACAAGCACAGATTTTTATCTCCAGCTTTCAAAATCCAGAAAGAAGCAGTAGAGGATCTGATGGGAATGTTTTATATCGCTAATACTCTGCTATTATGTGCCGCTGTGATCACCAAGGTTATTATAGTTAACTAAAACTATGAAATAACAAAAACTGACATTGAGAGAACATTTTCGTTGGGATAAATAAAAACAATGATTAGTGGGGGGAAACTATAGCTAACGGGAACTATATGGTGTGTCTATAAAGAGGAGCTACTGAAAGTACAGATATGATATCCTTTGTTTTTGTGTTTCTACTTTTTAGCCTTTTGAAATTATGTGAAATTATTATTTTTCCCCACACAAGCAGTTGACAAAAGCTGTGGGCAAATTGCAGCACTCCATAATCCTCCGTTCACTACGGCTGAATGCAAAATGGAGACAGCAAAAAGTTGGAATAAAATGTCAGAGTCAGATGTGTTTCTTTAAAAAATGGTATCTTCTGTTGAGTAGTATATATAATTACAACACAATCCTTTGACCTTTTTGAATTCTGCACTTAAAAATGAACCAAAGTGTGAAAAAAACTACAACTACAATTAATACAAACCAAACAATATTTGACCAATTAAAACCACAAAACACTCTCTAATAACTAATTAAAATAAACTGAATTAACAAAATAAAACTAAACCATAGCGAAAAACCCAACACTGTCGTATCCGTGGTGACCATGCTTGTGAGTTTTTAATCAGGAGCGCTCTTACTGGTGCATGCGCGCTCTGCTGAAGGGCGCCGTGTAGCAGTCCGTCTCCTCCAGGTCGGGCAGCGCCTCTTTGTCCAGCTTCATGGGATTTTTGGGAAGCCAGCTTTTTATCTGCTGACACCTCAGATGAAACCTGCTGCACAGGCGCACCGACGAAAACAGGATTAATGGGGCAGATTATCAAGCAGATTGTTTACTTCACTATGAGATGATGGCAGCTAACCTTGTTTGCTGCACAACCTTGGTAGCCCCGCCCCACCAGAAAACACGTTTTAAAGCACATGTGTGGCGTCATCCAGGCTGCTGTTTATTTATTTACCATTTACACCTTTCTACGGGAAACGCGTAAGATGGGCTGAACAAGGTTTGGAGGATTAACTGCAGTTTTTCTTTTCAGCATCACAAACCCATGATCTTATTTATGTACATAGTTTGTCACTGTTCAACATCGTGGCTTTTGTGTGTTTATATAGTAGCAGCTAAAACTGGTGGGGTGTTTTTACTATTATATTTCACTTTTAGTTGAGCAGGGTTGGCCTGCTTTTATAAGAGGAGCTGACTTTTACCTAGTTAGTTCAATTAAGAAGGATGCAAACCTTGGCCAAATGCAGGTGGATAAGCAGAACAAACTGGCAAAACTTCCACATATTGTATTTCCTAAGAGAAAAAGTGAAATTTAGGAAAATTTAACTCTTAACTGCTATACTTAAGCAAACCTAACTAAGAATAGACCGGTTTACTCTACTGTTGCTCAAAACTCTTCCAGCTGTTCAACTTTGATTGCATTTGTTTTATCCTTCTGGTTATTAATAATAGAAAAAAATCCACAATGATGTTTTTTTCCATCATAAATTGTGTTTAATTTTCATCTCACCTGACCAGATCACCTTCTTCCAAACATTTGCTGTATTTCCTACTGACCTTGTGGCACAACACAAACTGTACTTTCTAATATCTTTTTTTCTTTCCGCTCTTTCAGAACGGTCACATCTTTAGAGCAAATAACCACCAGCTCCGTCAGATCAGCAGCCGCCCCTCCAGCGTTCCCATAAACCTCCTTCATGGTTCCTGCTCTCCTCATCGAGCCTTCCAGTTTAAGGCTGTGCTCTTGGTGACTTTCTCCATTTTAAAATCATGGATTGATTGGTGATCTGTGAGATTTTCAGGCTGGGGAATTGTTCCATAACTGAACTGTGGCTCAAAGTGCAGATTCAAACTCCTCCACAGTTTGAATCCGCACTTTTCAGATTTTATTGGTAAGCAAAATCCAAAAGCAATCTCTCGTTTTTCTTCTTGTTCTCCTACAAAATTGTGTGCAAAGGTTTTAATTATCTGCACTACCTTTCATCATGTTTTAGCTGCTACTATGCCATATTGATGAATCACTACCCTTCTTAACACTCATCTCCTGAGGACCATAAATGCGAGAACAAATAAATAATTTGTGTTCCAGCTGTAGAAAGTTCTGTGCAAAGAGCAAAAACAAAAGGCAAAGAAAAACTCCCAGAGGTAAATTTATAACACTGTGGCTGAAGAAAACCCTTAACTTGATTTAAACTCCAGTGTCAGGAGGACTCGCGCTGAGGGAACCATAAATAACTGTACCTGTCGTTCAGTGAACAAATGTTTGATCACAGAGACAGAAAATTGATTCAGAAACCATTTCTGGGTGAAATTTACTGCATCTTTATCCTTTAATGAATGCTAAAGCTACTCTATGGGAATAAAAATAACAATATTTCAGACTTTTTATTGGTCTGATGCAATATTCAAATCTTAAATGTTGCTTCTTTTGTTAGCTGTGAACAGAAAATTATGCTAATTAACAGATATAACGGTTTAAAAACATCAACAATGTGTTTCACCTAGTGAATTAAGTTACTGAAATAAATGTACTTTCAGCTTTATGAATTGTGAAGAACCTACAGATGAACAAAGGTAATTTCCTTACTGTCCTTATTTTTCTTTTTGGTCTTTCCGGTGCTTTCTGCATTTTAACAACTTTGTTCCTTAGGAAAAATGAATTTCATTCGTAGTTTAAAATTTATTTTACAAAATAAGATTTAAATAAACTGTAATTACATAAATAACAGACTCAGTGATTTGTTTGTGACAACAAACCACAGGCAGGTGGAAGAATCAAACAAAACTGATTAACTCAATGAACTGGCAGAAGACTGCTGGAGTGATGAACTGCCAAAGACGGCGCAGATGAAACAACGGCAGTTCTGATTCCAGTAACATCCAATCATAGCTGACATTTCACTCTGCTCAGCGCCAGCAGGTAACCAAATCAGAACCTAATTTAATCACAGTTGGCCAGATTCTGTATTTGATGATAAATCTCATCCCGCTCCGCAAACTGCAGCCAAGTTTTCCTCAAATCCCGGGTATTAGATTAATCTAATGTAATGAAACTATGTTTTTCTTCAGAAAGAAACCAAAACAACAAATACTTTGTTCTTTGAAGGCGTTATAAGGAGACATATTGCATTATGCTGATAATTTAGACAGTTTAAGCAACATTAAAACATTATTTGCAATAATTTAAATTGCAGAAATGCTTCTTTATGAAAGAGTCGTTTGCTTACACTGCCTCCCATTCGCTTTGTTGATGTGCTCATTAACAACATAATTAGGGGAAACAATTTCCGCACAATAATATTACAGAGCAGAATCTTCTGTTTATTTTGTTTGTTTTCATTGTTGGATATGCAAAACATTCAGTCTGGTACTTAGACTATTTTCTTTTATTATTTGCATCTCAGTGAGAAGAAACAATGGAAATTTAAATTTCTACTCCGAGTTCGAATATCACATCAAAGCTAAGTGCATCTATCTAAAAATAGTATGCAAATGAGCTTCTGTGGCTCCATTTATATTCACTGGAAAGTATGTTATTGAAAGGCGCAGCCAAAAGTAGGTGAGCCACTCTATTCAACCGTTACCGTGGAGATTTATGCGCTTCATGCAGGTTTGCTTTGTCAACTCAAGGGTGCATGTCGTTTGAAAACAATGACAAAATTAAAACACACCTGCTGATTTGTTGGATTTCTTTCAAATATCTTTTTTTAAATAATCTCCAGTGTTTCTCGTCATCTGTGAGGGAAATGGAAGCTGATATTCTGTTCACCAAAGATGATGAATATTGCAAAATGACACTATCGGCACAGAAATGGTTTGTAAAAGCTGGGCTGAGTGAGTTCATTAGGACACAAAGAGCTTTTGTGAACCTCTGAATCTTATTTAGGATGTTTCCATTTCAAGATTCCTATCACATTATCCATATTAGGATGAAATAACAGTTGAGGATTCACATTTGTATCTCTGTCATTTCAAAAGCCGTGAAACAACACAAGGTTGTAACAGGCGTCTCATTAGTCAATATTTTAAAGGACTGCTTAGTTGTTTTTTTTAATCGCTAGTAAAATCTTTAATATGAAAAAATATAAGCTGATTTTAATTATTTAAATTACAGGTTTCCATAATTTAAAAGCTAAACAAATCCCAATTCAAAAACCTTGCATCCAGTTTAAATTGAACGTTTTAGAGTTTTATTGTGCCAAATAGACCTGTCACGATAACAAATTTTGCTGGACGATTGTCTAAAAAATTATTGCGATAAACGATAATATTGTTTCAAGACTTTTTGACACTGATTTAATGGAAATGACTAATAATGCATGTTATTTCCTGCCATAGATAGATACACTTTATTTTCAAAAGAACACATAACACTGTAACTTATAAAATAAACAAAACAACAAAAAACACAAATAAAATGGATTCTCAGTCTCCAATTAACAAAAAACGTACTTGAATAAAAACTAAACAACATAAAGCCAAAGTGGAAATAAATACTGCATTCATCCAAAAGAGTGCCCGATCTAAGATTGTCGCTGGTGATTTCGTAACCGATCATCCTGCAGTGTGTGGTGTGTTACGGTAGATCGTCTGGCCACTCCGATCTAAATCAGGGGTTTTCCCCGACTGGGAGCTTAACGCTGAATGTGACCGGTAGCCAATCAGAAAGCGCGAATTCTCCTTCGTGCTTTCTGAGGGGAAATTACGGAGGGGAATCCCAAACAGCTGACACGGCGCAACATGAAGTCCAGCGACAATGGAGATGATATATGGAAACAACATTAATATTTATTCAACATTTCGTGCAAAGAATATAGAAATGACAAGGGGAGGAGTTGGAGCCAAATTGCTACTGCAGTTGATAAACCCGGTAAGTTTTCAGCTGTTCTAAGTTCTGTTCTGTTCTAAGTTAACGTAACATAAATAGGTTATAATGATTTTCATTCAGTCAGGACTTTACGCTGACTCTAGCCACATGCATCACAGGTAGATTCTAGTAAAGCATTGATTAATGCCTGATTTTAAAATTAGTTAACTGGACTTGCAGCCATTATTTTGTGCCCATGTGGCTGGACACCACACGGCACGACGAACCCGATCGAACCGTTATACCTGGGATTTCTGTCGGCTAATGTGTCTCAGGGTTTGAAAATGGGCCGACAACTTGTGTAATGTGCGCTGGACATTAGACTAAGGAAATGAGGACGGGAGGGTCAGTGGAGAGCACCGGAGCTGAGCCTTTTTTCATTCAGTGTCATCAACAGAAAGAATAAAAGGCAGGAAGAGACGATAAAGACGATAATTAAAATGAGGTCGAGAGGTTTAATTTATCGTGCAATTAATTGATTTATCGTTTATCGCGACAGGCCTAGTGCCAAACCAGAATAAAATTTCCCCATAACTCAGAGTTTAATCTTTTCAGTAGTGAAATGAGATAACGTTTGGAAACTCAAAACTTTAGTCCATAATCAGTTTTCATTTCTCAACACTTATTCAGACTTTTCCAGATTTTTCAACAATTTCTTTAAGAAACCTTTAAATCCCCACCAAAAAATCCCAAATATGTAAAATTTCCTCACCTGCCAAGGGTTTTGCTCCTCCAGTCAGTGAAGTAGCATTTTTTTCTGAAATAAAAAAACACAACAGAAAGTTACCAGCTGCTTTAAAACCTGAAAGTCTGCAGAGATTATTTCCATGTACCTGAAAGGCATGCGGATGTTCATCTGCTCTGCATATTTGCAGAGGGTATCCCAGGTAGCGTGGACCTTCACAAACATGATGTCGTTGTTTGTCAAAGAGGGCTTTGAAAAATTAAGAAAAGAACATCAAAGTTTGACAACTTAGAAGTTAAAAAATTAAAGTACAAGAAGACCAAACCAGAAATGTTTACCTCTTTCTCCAGCATCAGGCCCTCGGCTCGTAAATTCTTCTCAAACGTGCATCTTTTCTCCACCTGCGGGCTGGACTTCTTGTAAACCAAGATGTAATCGATTCTCTTTTTTCCATCTCGAAACAGCAGTCCAGATGCGTCTGACTGTTTTTTTCCCTGTAGAAGCAATGCATCACATAAATCTCTTTGCCATTAAAACTTGTGGAGGAACGGAGGAAGGAGCTGCAGATTTTACATCAATGGATTTAGACGTGCAGTAAATGTGGTACCTGAAGAGAGTCGGCACGGGTCCCTAATTTAGCCCGGCTGACTGGCTTTTGCAGAAGAAATGTCGGGTTTGCTCTTGTTTCACATGTGCTCACTTCGGTCTCCTCAATGTAGCTGTCTTTGACATCCTCTGCTGCACAAAGACACAACAAACTCAATCAGAGACTCTTATTGAACCAGAGCGAACACACTAAAATAATCCTTTCTGCTATAAGCATTTGTTTACCGCTTTGGTTAATCTCTCAACAAACACTGGAATTAGGTCTGTGTGAAAGAAAACATTGTTTTCTTGATCCAAATTAAACTGTTGATCTCCTTTTCTTCCTTTCTGGATCTTCAAGGAGAACTGTTCTGTAAAACAGTCTTACCCTGTATATAACACTTTACATTTTGGTCACTGAAGTCACTACTGACGAAAAAACTCAAAGACTGTGGTTCATTTGCATCCAGTTACATTACAATCACAATTGCCCATATAGCAGTCTCTTACAAGCCTTTTCTCTAATGAAAGAGTAAAAATGTCTGAATGCTGATGCATGCCAAACATTTAATATATTTATTTGGAAAGTACCGTATTTTCCGGACTATAGAGCGCACCATACTATAAGCCGCAGCTACAGGTTTTTTTTAAAAAGAATAAAATAAAATTAAAATTAAAAAATTAATAAAAATTAATAAAAATAAATACCGGAAACGTACATGTATAAGCAGCACCGGGCTATAAGGCGCTGGTATCTCGGATTTCCATGCGTCCTAATAAATCTGCTGGATTTATTAAGGACGCAGTTCTCTGTCTCCAAAGCCGAACCATGGTTTCGTTCACACCGAACTTACGTGCAGCGGCTCTATTTCCCTCCTGTACTGCCAGATCGATAGCCTTCAACTTAAAAGTTGCATCATATGAGTTTGAAGAAATTTCTTGTCGTACCTGCTGCTAGCATGTGCTTGTTCTCAACGAAAACCAACACTTTCTTCTTTGATTTCCAATTTTGACTTCCAATGATTCACTTCCTGCTAAAGCGCCCCCTGGCGGTTGAAGAAAAATACACAGAAAAGCCACACCGGGCTGTAAGCTGCATGGTTCAAAGCGTGGGGGAAAAAAAGTAGCGGCATATAGTCCGAAAAATACGGTAGTTAATATTTCTCTTCCACATAAGCAGGCTTGTGTTGGCCTGTCACATTAAATATCCATAATATGTGTTGAAGTTTGAGTCCATAACAAAATAATGTCAAAAATGATCAACAAGAGTGAATACATGCTCAATAAATACACATCAAGCAAAAACTATCTTAAATTAAACATGATAGAATAAAAGGTACATCAGGTATCTTTATTAAAAAGTACATTTATTTAAGCTAATTAGTTGTACTCTGAAAAGTGGAAACAGACAAACACCCACAGCTGCATTAAAGGTTATTTAAATGCAAAATGTGTGTTTAAAATCTCACAATGTCCAAGCACTGCAGAAAAAAAATGGGAGTGGTTAATTTGAGTGACTTGCTGTACCTAAATTCAGCTGGAAGAAAAAAGATCTGTGAAGACAGTTTTAGAAATGCAGCAGTTGTACTGTATTACTGCAGTGTTTAGATCTCAGAACATCATGCATATTTCATTAGGATCCCAGAAGGTTGTCAACTTGTGAAAAAACGCATAAAAGTTTCCTTTCATCTCTTCTACTCTCATGATCACAAAAAATTAAAAATTTAAAGTGAACATTGCCAAAAAAAAGACCAACAGGAGCTGCAGCCACACTAAATAATTGTCCAAGATCCCTCAAATAAAAAAGTCAATCTCTACAACTGCAAAACATGGGGAAGCATTTCTGATTAGTGCAATTTAGAGGAATTTTTCAAAAGTAAAACTGAATGCACAATCTGTCAGGCTCAAACAAGACATAATGGCTTTAACATGGGAGATATAGTTCATTACAGTGGAGCACAAATGATCTCTCCTTCATTTCATGTTTGACAGCCTCCTAATTGATTTAATCAAATATATATTTGCAGCTATCAGCTCTTCTGGCTGTGACTCACGATGCTGCTGTGGTTAAACCATCTGTGGAAACGGTAAGGGAAGAAATGATGCTCTGTGAGCTTCAAGACGTTTTTTTTTTTTATCTTCAACTTCCCTGCACTTTGTAATGTCTGCGTTGATCTTGGACCTGTAAAAAATTGAACCTGCTGTTTCCCACCTTTCACAGACACAGTAATCTCAGTTTGTGAGGGAATATCTATTACGCCTGCAGAGTAAAAACCAAGGCATGGAGTGTTACACTGTTTCATCCAGTTAGTAACAAACGCTATGACACAGATCCGCTCCTCAAAGCAAAGCTGATTAACGCTGCGCTCTTTTAGGTATCAAAGGGATTTTTTTTTTCAACTCTCTAAAGTTAAAATTTTTTATTTTTTTAAAAGAAAAATGTGTGAAGCCCTCCAAGATCCTCACATTCTATCACACCCAACACTCTTCATGTCTCTCTTCATGTCAAGTTCGTCAACAGTTTATCATTAAACAGCCACATTTTAACAAGAAACCACTGCTAAACCTGCGTCACAAATTCACAGATCTGCCATAGAAATAACATTCATTTATCCTCTTATTACAGATTGATCAGTAGACTGATTCCCACATACGTTACAGGGACATATAAAACATCTGCAAGGCTCTAACATGCTGAAACCTTACTTGAACTTTTGATAAGAAGATGTTTTACTCACGTCAGCATGCTGGATTCTTGAAAGTGAAAATGAAACTGACTGCATGAACTATTTTCTAAATTTATCGGTGCGTGATTATCTTGCTACTTAGCAGTAGTGATAGAGAACTGAGAGGCTGGTTTATTCTAAAATATGAAAAAAATAAAAATAAAACCAGAAAGTGGCATAAGGTTAAAAGTGACCTGAAGAAGATCACTGTAACTTTCACATCCTTTACTTCCATAGAACTGGAGACAAAGTCGTTCCTTTAAATCTTCACATATTTAGATCCACATAACTACTGGTTTCGGTGCTTAATTAGATCTGGTTCTAGAATCTGGTTCTTAACTGGCCTTGCAAAAAAACACTTTATGTTTCTGCAACCAGAAAGTCAACTCTAATTTAACACTGTGCACCTTTGGGATGGATCAAAGTGAATGGAGACCATTAACGACACAAATCACATTATTTTTCCCAGTATTTCTACAAGCACATGCACCAATATCATCTCATTCACTTAGTAATTTTTCTTGCCTGTAGCTCCTAAATAAAGTAATTTCTTTCTGCTCATCAAAGAGCAGACTTGTACTCAGCAATAGCATAACTTCTGAAAACAACAATAACCTCCCTATTGTGCTAAAGTTTCTTAGCTTAACTTAGTTCTGAATGGAACAGGGAACATGTCCAAAGAACTATAAGACAAGCACAAGAAAAATCCTCTTCTCGTTGCTTTGCACAAATTATAGTCTATTACTAAATCAAAAGGTTTTACTGACTGGTTTGACTTGGAGCATGCTGGCAGTTGGCAGCTGATGGAACAGATTGAACTCTTATTTTAAAAATGAAGTTTCATAGTATAAAATCAATATCGAAAAGGCCTGTTCAAGAGCTGACATCAGTTCTTTGAATAAATGAAAGTGAGGCTTTGGAGAGCTACAAAATAATAAAAATGTCTGGAGATAAACGAGAAGCTTCAGAGTGAGTCCATAAAATGGTGGTTAATGCGGTTGCACCACATGCTTCTGTTTGGATCAAATGTGATGGGAAAATGAGAGGCAATGAGTGGAAAACCTGAGGAAAAAGATCCAAACTCTTATAAGTTCAGGTTTCTATCAAAACAGATAGAGCACAGAAAAATCGAGTTGTCTTATCGCGACAACAACTTAACAGATGGATGTATTTTTGATTAATGAAACACCTTTAACTGCAGATGCAATCCATCTGTTATTGGAGCCACTGGCAGATGGATCACATTAAGATTAAATAACAAACCTATTATGCGCAGCTGGTGAGCTTGATGAGCGTTAAGATAAAACTGTCAGCTAAACTTACAGTAATGTCAATAACACATAAGAGGATGTAATATTATGCGAGGTCTTGCAGTCAAATCATGTCCTTGTCCTGCCAGGTGCTGTCTTTTTTTCTTTTTAAACCCATCTGTCTATTTTCTGTTCAGATTGAGGTAAAAAAAAAAAAAAAAATTCTGATACTTTTCTCTGACATCTTGTCTCTCCTCAATGTCACAGCTTGTCAAAAATTTAAGAGAAATGACAACTGCTTGATTCTTCCTGAATACCTTCTGTGCAAATATTTGCACAGAAGGTATTTTTAGATCCTACTAAAATAAAATTGTGCCCCTGCTTAAAATAGACCTCTCACTCTCACTTATTTCTGAATATTCCTCAAGAAATGAGACAAGTGAATAATTCTCCTTGAATACATGCGGCTCCATGCACCTCATCCATGTGAGAATGTAGAATTTTCCTTTTGAACGGATTTTGCTTCATTATTCCATCAGACAGCTGTGACTTTACAGAATGTTTCACAGATGCCCTGCAAGATTACGACAATCAGCGTGCGCGCTTTGAATGTTACTACAGTCATGAAAATCTGTGCAGCTGCCAGCTTTGTTCCAGTTCAGTGCTAGTATCAAGAACAAAGTTAAGAAGAGAGCACAAAAGGCTGTGTTTGAATTTATCAGTGTGTAAAACAAGGTGCAACAGATGTTCTTTAGCATTTACAGACCATAAAATAGAATATTTACAGCAGGCCTTGCATGACAGGAGGGATTCAAACAACAAAACCAGTCGAGTTAAAGTTCAGACATAAGTAATTCTGACTCATCACTGGAAACGACAACGTTGGTCAACTTTAATGCGAAGCGCAGTCAATGCAAGCCGCATCTCTACCCAAACTTTAGACCTGCCTGTCTGTGGTGGCAGAAGGCTGCAGGACGTGCTGATGCTCTGACTCAGATCGTCGAGGTCTGGTTTGGGCTCTGGGCTCAGAGGCACAGACAGGAAGTGGTTGAGGTTGATGGGATGCGTCTGACTCTGAGCCAGGCAGGGCAGGCTGCGGCGAGACGGCTTCAGGCTCTTCTCCTTCAGGATCTCGCTGATGCTGGTGTGCATGCCTGAGGAGGGGGGGAGAGATGCAGAAAGAAAGTTAAAATAAGTCTGTCTTTGCATCTGTGCTTGTTGTTTCTCAGTCCTTCGATTTGAGCAAAGAAAGAAAGAGGACAAAATAAATGTCCTCTTTCATTTTGCAGATAAACCACATCTGTAATATATACACTAAAGGAAAAAAAATCCAGCAAATCTGATACAGAACTGATGCTTCTCTGTGACTTTATAGCAAAACAATGTGTTAAAAACCAAAACATAAACATAGATATTAAAAGGAACATATCAATTAAATAGTAATAAAATGCTCTCAATGGCCATGACTTAGATACCAAGCTCTAAGTGTTAGACACCATGCTCCAGATTTTCTAACTGGATGCTCTAATAAGTAGGACATGTTTGGTCAAACACTTCAGGGATTATATAACCACAGTGATGGTACAAACAGAGACCACCAACCAGATTCGCTTAACTGTAGGCTGTAATAGAGGAATCTTTGCATCAAGAAGAGATGAAGTGAAAGAAAATGTCAACTTTGTTTAACATATAAGAGGGAATAAAAGTTGTTAAAACTGTTTTTAAAATGTGTAAATGTCCTAATCCACTTTCAGCCACATGTTCTGCTATTATTATTATTCTTTAAGTAATTTTCCAGGTAGAAGGTTTTGAAGTCTTTTCACAAGTAATAAGTAACAAAGTGATTCTACCTTCCCTTCACTTTTCAGTCTTTGGTTCTCTACCAATATACAGCTCTGGAAAAAATTAAGATTAAGAAAGCACTCCAAATGATTGGTTTCTCTGATTTTACTTTTTATTGGTATATGTCTGAGTAGAATCAACATTGTTCTTTTATTCTATGAACTACTGACAACATGTCTCCGCAATTCCAAGCAAATATTTTGTATTTATTTGCAGAAAATGAGAAATGGTCAAAATAACAAAAAAGATGCAGAGCTTTCAGACCTCAAATAATGCAAAGAAAATAAGTTCAGATTCATTTCGAAACGGCAAAACTAATGTTTTAACTCAGAAATCAATATTTGGTGGAGCAAGCAGGAGGTTTTCAATGGGGTTCAGTGCAGCGGACTGCAAACTGTTTCAACATGCAGGAGGAAATATTATTTTCTCTGTGTTTTGTTGTTTTTAACTATGTTATGAAATGTAACATAAATTCCTGTATTTATGTTTTTATCCGTTTTTATTCTTTACTTAACTGAAACATGTCCCGATTATTTTTGCAACAGTGGTTTATTTTTTGTCTTAATATAGTTATTTTTCTCTCTCAAGTCTCCACCTCTTTGTCTTCTGATTTATGAGTGTGTTTATAACTGGATAAAAATCTACTCGGTATTCCAAAAACTACACCTGCAGTGAAGTAGCAAAGGTCAATAAAATAGTAAAAAACAAAAAAAGCTACACTGACTAATTGAAAGCCAATCAGATGAATCATCAGAATTATTCTGAACACATGTGCCGTCAGAAAAACGTTTGAAAAACACTTGAAATCTCTTCAGCCTCTAATCCACTCAGCTGAGTGATGAAGCTGAGTGTTTGAGTGTTTAATATCAACCAAACAGTTTTATGAAAAAGTAAAACTTTATAACTAGATTGTTCCTTGAATCAAACAGCTGCTGCCAATGCGCAAATGCAAGCGCAAATTCAGCAACTTGATGAAACATACCATCCATTAATGTTTATGTATTCACTTTGCAGCTATGATAATGTGTTTAGGAGTGCACATTTTGGCAATGAATTAAAACCACTGAAGTAAGAACTCCACACACCGCGCTGCCTCACCGCAGTAATCAGTTTCTCTGTTCGGTCTTGCTGAAACTGCTAGAATAAATCCATAAAAAACTCAGTTTTATTTTATTTTGCCAATATAACAATTGCATCTTATCATGTTTTCCAAACAAGCATAAACAGATCAGTAAAAACTAAATAAATATAAGAAAGTGAGTGAAAAAGAAAAGTGTGAAACCCCTTCGGACACCAAGCAGCCCACCCGTTTTATGAGCTCAGTGGCATTAATGTCCGTTCTTCATGGAACAATGCATTAACACCATCAGCACATCCGCTCCATCAAGCCGTATCCTTCAGATAAGCAACATAAAGATGCATCACTACACATACTTACTAATTCATGGCATTGAAACATGATGTACGTAGCATCAGATACATTAAACTGAATGCTGACTTTGCCTTTTAAGTCATAATCTAGAAGGTTTGGGTTCTGTTTTTGAGTTCTGCACCATGTTGGTTTATTCAAATTACACTCTACCTAAATCTGCTTCTCTCCTGTCTGCTTTTGTTTAGCTTTTGACATAGAAGGTATTATTTGACAGGACATCTTTGCTACTGAGAAAAGTAGAAAGTATGGCCTCATTTATTTGGTCTTTCAACTCATCATGCCTTCACATACAGTTGTCCTGCAGATCAGATAAGATGCATTTATATTTAACCTATTGAATTACATGGTCCTTGTTTTATTAATGCAATTTAAGGTCATATTAAAGGTTGTTAGCAGTGAGAGAGCAACAGAATGATATTGGGTCTAGTAGATATTGGAACAATCCAGAGCCTAATTACTACGATAAGCATCTTCCGTTTCATTGATCTTGACCTTCAAGTAAAGCTGCAGCTGCTGAAGTTCAGAATATATATTCATAGCATGAAGCCTCCCTCCCCTTTCTAAAGGGAACGTGACTTATTTTCATCCCAATTCCCTCCGCAGCTTTTTAGAGACAGACCACTGAAACATGCATTTATAATTTACTTCTAATACCCCGAGGCGCCGGCGCCGCTAGCTGCGCAATAACTCATTTTCATGACGGTCGTCTACATGGGGTTTCCCCAAACTGCTGGAGGAGAAAGGAGCTGGTTAAAGATGAGCCTGAAGCCCCGGCGGCCATGTATTTCCTGAGCGACCCCATAGACATTAAACTAATGAAAACTGTGAGAAATAGCTCACATTGAGAAAGTCAAAAGAAATGAGGTGGACCGTTAATGTAAGCTAGAGCTACAATCCACTTGTATAAATTAAAAATTCTGATGAGTAAATTAAATTCAAAAATCTCATTTAGCGTAACAGAAACAGCAGGAGTAAAGAAATAATAACTGATTATCTTTGGCTCCCATTAGATCATGCCAGTTTTTCTGGAAACATGCTATGTAATGCAAGAATTAGCCCAGTTCAAGAAGTATCTTAGCCTCCATCATCAGCATGGTGAGCTGAGTAAGAGACAAAGAGAGGACGTTCTGGAGAGAGCTGATTTCTGAGCCCTACTTAGTGAGAGTTGAGCCGGTTTGCTACTTTATAGAAACATAATGAAATATTCCACCAGTAAGGATTACTCTAAGCCAATAAGATCATATGAGTTAGCAGCGAAACTAGCAAGTTAGCATCATTCAACCCGAGCAGTTATTTCTGTAACGTTTTTTGGCAAGTACGAAAGGACTAAACCACCTAAACCACAAATTTTTAGAAGTCAAACCAAATACAAATGTTTTCTTTAAAATGTAGATCATCAAAGTGAAAACTCTAACTTTCTACATTTATAATATTCATAAGTTTTCTGTAATGAGCCACAATTGAAACACTCGGTGTGCATAAGACTGGAATGACGCTGTCATAAACATGACATAACACCTGTTAAAAACATGAAGGAGTCTTCATGAATGGCTATGACTGTTGTCATCAAGGGTCACTCGGTAAATAATGACACTTGATGCTAAGTCGTACTAAAATTTGCATTAAAAATCAAACTTTGCATTAAAAGTGTCATTATTTACAGAGTGACACTTGATGACAACATTCATAAGCATTCATGAAGACTCCTTCATGTTTATAACAGGGTTTATGTCATTCTTATTCAAATGAAGTGTTACCTAAAAATGTTGACTCAAACTAAATCTGAAGCTAAACTTTATTTTCACATAGCGACGTACAAGACAGCTGTTATTTTCTAGCGCATTCACACAGCGAACCAAAAAAATCGCCACTGCAGTAAACGCAACTTTCATCTGGCAGCTGCAGCAGAACTGCTACAACTATGCAGTACTGTAATGCAATTACCGGAACTGTGAGGATTAGCGTTTTGAAGAATATAAAGTAACAAAGAGCACATAGAAAATGGGTCAGGCAACAAGAGATCATGTCAAAACACTGATACGCAGCATAAAGTATGGCAGGTGCAGTTAACTATGTTTTCACCATTTTTTTTTTTTAAAGATTTATGAGATATAGTTGAGTTTGTTGTGTATGTTCGAGAACAGAAGTTTAAATAGATAATTAAGTAGCTCAGAAAAGCAGCTAATCGAAGGACGTCCTCAGTACTGGCTGCATTACAAACATTTGGGCGTTAAGTACATTCAGCTGCATCACTTCAGGAAATTTAATTAGGTCCAATATTTTCGAGTCAATACTGAGCAGTGGCCTCTTAAGTAGCAACTTAAAAAAAGCAACAAACTAATTACTGAGCATAAGCAGTGACATCACAGAAAGTGAAGACTTCAGGGTCGTGTTTGCGACTCTCCGTGTCAACAGAAAACTGTTTCACTGTCTCACAAAGCAGTAAACAACAGAGAGCAGCAAACTCTGCTGAAGCTCTCTGTGGATTACTTTCTAAAAGATTTGTTTCTGGAAGTCTAGTTTACCTCCTCTGTGCTCTTAAGTGGGAGCTACATACGTGTCATAAAACACACACCTCTAACGGTTCAGATAATCCCAGCAGACGTAGGCAAAGCTCGACATGTCTGCGATGGCACATGAGGACTGAGCGAGCTAACAGGACTGTGGTGCCGTTTGTTGGTCCCAGTGGAAACAGGACGGTGTTGGTCTTGTTACAGCTCACAGGATCGGTGGCTGTTATATGATAATAGCCATCTGACAATCAGAGCTCTGTCTCCATAGCCTCGTTTCTTCATGTGGGCTCCTGAACTCTTCTACCAGAGCAGCAACACTCTGAGAACAGTGCATTAAAGGGTTAATTAGTTCTGTATTTAATCTGTCAGTGCTGTAACTAAAACAGGTTTATGCAGGGAATAGTAATCGTCTGTCTGAGCGTGGCCTACATCTACAAGCAGGACTTTGTATGAGATTCAGTGACTGTCAAAAGTGTGGGACATGAGGGCAAAAAAAAATTCATAACGTTCCTTACATTAACTCAAGACAAATTTTAAATGCGTTGTATGTCTGCAGGGTTCATGGGATTTCTCTGACCCACAAGAGGAACAGAGCAAATATTTCCATCAGTGAAATCTGTCACATCTACAGCATTGAGAATAAAACAATGTCTAAGTTTATAAATGTCCAAAACTCAATTTGTAAATCTAACAAAAGCACTCTATTATTTATAATCCAAATTTTAGTGTATGCATATATGACAATGTAGATGTTGTTTAGACAGATTTTAAATTCTAAAAGGGGTTATCTGGTCACCTCAGCATGTCAAATGCTTAAATTATTCTGCTAATATTTATTTTACCACTCAGGGAAACTTACTAGCTGTGCATAGAGATGGAAAATTTTAGATAGTTAATATATATTTAATAACAAAATAGAATGAGCCAGAATTGTCACAGCAAAAGTAACTTTGCTGTCAGGAAAGACAACATAAAAGCACTTTACAAAATACCAGCATGTCATACGCAACTCATACACATTATGTTGGGATGCTATACAAAATGTGCTGCATGTCTTTATAAATAGACCAAAGTAAAAGTTTGTTTTTTGATACATCTACATATCATTGTTATGAAATAATGTTGCAGCAGCAATAGTTTGACTGGAGTTCATGAAACTTCCTGATACGAGCAGCTGGATGAGCTTCAGGGAAGGTTGTGATTGATTTCCCAGTTATTCTCCTGCGATAATAAGATAAAACAGATTCTGTTGTTTCTTACATGCTTTGTAAATTATGTTGTATTTCTCATACTTTCACTAGCATATGTGAATCTCCTGGCTTGATTTAGCTGTCATGACAAATGTAAAAATAGCAACAGAGTCTGTTTATTCGGCTTCATTTTTGTTTCAATCGGACGCTTTTGGTGTATCCCTGATGATTCCTTTGTTCTTATCTGCCTGGTGCCTACTACCAACCTGGTGGAAGAACACACATTTATTTAATATACAGAAAACTTTCATTTTATTCAAAAGCTTTTAAAATACTGCCAGAATCGGAAAAACAATCCTAAAACGATTCAACAACCTCAATCAGTGTAAGAACTTAAGCAAAGAAGTAGAAGTCGCACACAACGAATTCAGGTCACTGGGTTGTTTCCCATCATGCCTTGTATGTTTTCTCACCCAAAACTTTAATTATTCATCTTTGTTCAGCTTGCAGGACTTCAAGAGACAGTTTTAATCCAAAAAGCCATCACCATATGCACTTTGTTTTTAAAAATATATCTATTTCTGTCCTAATCTAAAGATTTGAATGGCTTCTTGTTTATAAGAAGTAAAATAAGAAACTGTCCCTCCCAAAAGGAGCAGATACTAAAAGATCCAGTTCCAGTGTGATTCTAATTTCTTTATTTGCTCCTATCTTGTTAGAAACCCAACATAAAAGCAAAGTATCAGCTTCCAGATATGTTCGTCTTTATTCCAAACTTATCAAGACCTGAAAAAAGGTAAAAGCAAATTTTACACTTTTCAGTTCAAAGATATTTCAGAAACCCCAATTAAATGTCATTTAGCTCAATTTATCCAAGTTTCTCCCTTTTTAAAGAAATCTGGACACTTTATACTAAAAATTTAGCTTCTGATTTCTTAGAAGCGACAGCTTTTGCACAGATCTATCAGGAGATATTTTGTTTACAGCTGACCCATTTTTTCCACAAGTTTATTGTCTTCACGGCCTCCAACTCTACGATGTGACCTGAACGGAGAGATGCAGAACCTGTGAGGCTATATTTCATGTGTTGCATTAAGTGAAAAGAGTCCAGTGATGGATGGCGACGTGTCCAGATTGTTCCCTGGCTTCCCGTCTGCGACAGCTGGGACGGTTATAGCTCTCCTTCGCCCGTGATGGAGAAATGCAGCTACACTGAAACAACGAACAAATGAACGTTTGACTCTTATGATGCTGGACGCTACAAGACACATGCAGCTCCGGAAAAAATGAAGAGCCCACTGCACCGAACCCCATTGAAAACCTCAGGGTTATATCCAAATCAAATATTGATTTCTGAGTTAAAACATTAGTATTGTTGTTTCTAAATGAATATAAACTTTTCTTTGATTTATTTGAGCTCTGATATAACTGCATCTTTTTCGTTATTTTGACCATTTCTCATTTTCTGTGAATAAATACAAAATTTTTGCTGGGGATTTAGGAGATATGTTGTCAGTAGTTCATAGAATAAAAGAGCAATGTTCATTTTACTCAAACACACAGTTATAAAATGTAAAATCAGAGAAACTGGTCATTTTAAGTCGTCTCGTAATTTTTTTCCATATATATATATACACTGCTCAAAAAAATAAAGGGAACACTTCAATGTTCACTTAAATGTTAAAGTGTTCCCTTTATTTTTTTGAGCAGTGTATATATATATATATATATATATATATATATATATATATGGAAAAAAATTATGAGACGACTTAAAATGACCAGTTTCTCTGATTTTACATTTTATAACTGTATATATATATATATATATATATATATATATATATATATATATATATATATATATGTATATGAAAAGGCCTTTTATTAGGTAAACCTGTTCAATAGCCAATCAGCCAGTTGAACGGCAGCAGCTTAATTCATGTGGACATCCTGACAGATTGACAGATTTTTAAAACCTGTTTGAAAATGTATTTTTACTCATTGGTCTTAAAAATTTTTAGATTTTACTTTATTTAACTTTCAGTGGTTTTTATTGTGTTTTGAATTGAGTTTTTGTTTCATTATTGAGTGCGTAGCTTTGTCACTTTATCTTTACGTTTTGCTTCAGCAATGTCTGATGTTAAAGCGCTCCATAAATAAAGTTGATGATGATGTTGATGATGATAATGACTGGCTAGAGTTCAAACTGTGCATCAGAAAAGACAAAGGAGGGGATTTAATCGACTTTGTTGCTTGGAACAGATGTGCCGCTTTGAGAACAACTGGGACTTTAACCCATCCCTGTCGCTCCTGCTTACAAAGAATCAGCATTTTTCAAGCCAAATATGCTTTTGTCAGACTCATTAACAAAAAGCTTCAGCATTAGGCCAGACAATTCTGATTTACAGTTGCAGAGTGATGGAAATCTTGACTCTCATTCTGCTCCGCT
Organism: Poecilia reticulata; assembly: GCF_904066995.2. NCBI lineage: Eukaryota > Metazoa > Chordata > Actinopteri > Cyprinodontiformes > Poeciliidae > Poecilia > Poecilia reticulata. Next base: position 25,559,194 of record NC_088835.1, on the reverse strand, counting down.
CCCTTCCAGTCCCATTATTAGGCCAGCTGCCTCGCCTGCAGACGCATTGTGCGAGCAGTTGGAGGGTTTTTTATCCTCCACCTGGCAGCACATCAAAGACCAAAGAGCTCGGTTCACATCAAGTGCTAAGAGCAGCATTTATCATCCGCTGAATATTCAACTGATGCTTTTTCCTGCACAATTAGTTCTAAAGTTGAACCGGAAACAAATGAATATTGATGCTCGGTGGAAAAATGAAAAGATTAGTTGTTTAAAATCCTGTCCTAATTGTGCTCATCTTGTCCAATCAAACAAGCAAGCTGGTGTTAATAATACAAAAAAATGATTGGAAAAAGAAATGATTTGTGGAAAAGGGCCCCAAAACATTTTGGCTGCAGAAATAAAGATCGCGGGTTGGCTTATAATTCACCTAAAGTCGGATTTTCTGTGGAGGAGGAAGGATTATTAGATTTTCCATTTATAACCAAGAAAAACAAACCCAGTGTGACCTGAGATGACCCACAGAAAGAGGCTACAAACAACAACAGAATAAACCTTTTCAAAGTATTTGATCATTTACAACATTTAAGTTGCTCAAGGCAATTTGAAAATAAATCCTGAGAAAACCACCTGCAGCACAGACTTTCACAAACTGCCTCATGTTTGGATTATTTTAAGCTAACTGAAGTAAACTGAAGTTTTTATTTCAAAATCTGATCTTTTTTTTATTTCAGCATTACAGAAATGTTTCATCACGTCCAGTCATAGGAAAGACAACAGAACTGGAGCCGCACACAGCATGGGAGTTGTGTTTTGTGAAAAAGGAGCCCCTACCAAGTACAAAGCAGATGTAATTTATAGCACATCTACTTTTTAGTATGCCAATAATTTTGTGATTTATATTTGGTCCTTCTTAATATTCAGCATTTTCATTAGCTGTAAATTATAAACATTTGTGTTTATTGCTGCACTGAATCTAATCATTGGATGAGAAACCAAATTTGTGTGAATTTGACTTGCAACTTCAGCATAAATCAATTAATGAGAGCAGCAACACGTCTTAGCATGAGAATCAACATTTTTTTAAACTCTGCCATATTCAGTCACCGTAGCTGCAATTAGGTACTTCAATCAACAGCAAAGTGACTTCATAAAGTTAAAAATAGCCCATAATCCCAAACGCAGTGCTGTTCTTGGCTCACTGTCACCAGACAGCCTGGCCGTAAACACACCTCAGAGCAGATGGCACGTTTTACCCATGATTTAGGATCAGATTATGCAATCCTGGCACAACCACTGGGTTGCATCATTTGAGGAGATTAAACATCTTCATTTCCCTTTCCCATCTGCAAGTCCCTCCCTCTATTATCACGATACCACCTCCCATCGCCCCTCATGGCCACAGATGGTTAACAAAGCCCCTCTGCTGTCCGTATTCTGAGCTCTTCATAAGCGATGTAAACCGCAAAGTTCAGAAGGGATTGTTTTGGTCCAGTGATGCAACCAAGTAGAAAAATATCTTTGCTGAGTGTGTAGTTTTCTTATATCCTAGCAACAAAACAATCACAGACCTTCTGAGAGTCTGTGACTGCTATCAGATATTAAAAGTGTAAAAACTGGTAGCTGCACACACACTAGAAAAAAAAAAGCTCCATTGTTTGTTCTTTTTTTTAATACTTTTGGTTTTGGATGAACATCATATTCCTCATTATATTCCCCTTTAACACAGTTCAAACTGGTGACCAGCTAATACCAATAATATCATGAACGTAACGTCGGTGACCATAAAACCAACTGCCTGATTGCATAAGAGGCCAGGTGGTCTGAACTGGACACAAACTCTGAGAACAAACATTTAGTGTGCACAAGGACAATGTTAGTATAATAAGTTTCATTAAAGAACAAATCAAATTTTTAACAAACTATAACATTTAATCTCTTTTAAGGGCAGAAAAATATGTGTGGAAGAATGAACAAACCTTAGGTTGAGTATAATACATTTTCACTGCAGATAGATTTTTCAGTCTCTGTGAGTCAGTCCATCAGATGAAAAAGCAAAGAAAACTTTCTGCAGCAACAAACTGTGCTGTAAGCAACCCATCTTGAATGACAGGGATGAAACTGGCAATCTAGAACAGACTTCCTCCAGCTGCCTGGTCAAACTGAGTAATCAAGGATCAAATGGAGGCCTGAAAATGACAGTTATCATTGCAGCACTGCTAAAATAGCACAGATAAAAGCATAAAGCAGCCTTTATATCACATGAAACAAAGTCTGAGAGTCCTCTTGAACCATTTGGACAAAGTTTCTAACAGACAGCATTGAACACAGGAATCTCAGTCATATATTTGGTAGCTCATGGGGATGGCAGCACTGAATTACCCCGCGAGGATGCAGACAATTAACAGAGACACACAGGAAGCCATGAGCAATTATTTCCAATTCTTTCAGTTTAGATTATGTGGCGAAGAGTCTAGACCTAAATCGAATACAAATGTTTTCAAAAGCTGATCTGCAGCAGATTCTTCTTTAAGAACTATAATTAGCATATTTCAAAGTATTTATTTCTAGCCTTCCTTCTCTTAGCAGTCTGTATTAGTTTATATGAGGAGCAGACAAAATCACTCCTGGTGTCCCGGAGAACAGAAGCTAAAAATTGTTTTTAGTTTTTTATTTCCAAACAAAGGTAGAATTATTACAGTTCACATTTTTAAACTACCTTTGGCATCATTAATTAACAACATTCTGTGCATTATCCAGAGTATTTAGCTCTGTGTTGTTTCCCTATTGAACACTTTGAATAGCATAATTATTTGTGCTTTACAAATAATTTGTCTTTTTAAATAGTTGATTGGGTCACTTTGCTTCCTCTGGAAAATCCTTCCTCATACTGAGAGTAGCTCATGCTCAGTAACAACTCCCACACTGAGGAGTGTTGTTTGTGCTGCCTGTTCACACTTCAATATTGTCTATTCACAGTTTTAAAGATATGAAAGTTTGGAAATCTTCTGAATCAAGTCGCCAGCTGGTTTCTCACTGCATTTCTACTGACAACTTTTCTCAAAGTGTGATTGAACTGAACATGTGACGGTAAGATAAACTCCAACTTTGAAACAAGTGTTGTGGCTTCAATGAAAGCAAGCCTGGCATTTAGCTTTAGTAAGACATCTAGGTTTTAAATGAAAAATAACACAATAAACTGGCATATTTGAGCTTACAGTTTTATTTTTTGCAACAAAGCCGACCTGTAGCTCAGTGATCGCATTTTTAAAGACTTGCCTCTCACTTTATACTGATCAATTTACTGATTTTTTTTTTAATTTCTAAAAGCTTTTCCACATCAACACATTTTCAGATCAAACCCCTTTTCATACATTGTCCCTGATCGACTTTAAGGAAGTGCACATTCAACTTAGAATTTCGCTTTAAGAGGATTTTTGCTGCCAAAAGCTCACTCCTTTCTCTATACCCTTTAACGGGGCACTCAGCAATTATGAAATTATTGAGTATCCCTCCTGCCCCGTTGTAAGACTTTCACATTAATCTGACCTCATCTGCTGCAACATGTTTCCTGTGGGCTGGACTGAAGACAGGAAGGGACTTAGCCTGAGCTATAAAATTAATAAGTTGGGTTATTCCCTGAAACATCAACAAGATAAAAAAAAACAATTCTTGAAAAAAGCTAATTTAAAATCTGAATAAAGACAAGCATCAGATTTTTGATTCAAACCAAATTAAATCAGTCCGTGTGTGGTTCTGTGCGCATGTGGGTCACCAGGAGTTTGATTTTTTTTAAAAAGAAGAAAAGAAAGCAGCGAGAAAAGGAGAAGAGCTAACACCCTCAGCAGGCTCAGTCACGAGCAGATCAGCTTCTTCTCCTGGGAAGCCAGAAGTCTTTCTAACACCTCGACCGCATGCATAAACACTCCCTGTTTATCAGCTTGAGTCATCATTAAAAACACAAACCTTTTCTCAACTATCCTCTAATTTTAGACAGCCAGGAACAGAAAGGACTCAAGTAGGACTAATTCTCTCCGAGGAATTGTGTTTCTGGTTTAAAAATCAATACAGGCCCCACGTGTAATCGAGCTGCGATGGAGACGGTTCGGGTGGGTTTTTACTTATAGACTGGATCAGGTTTACACTGAATCTTAACATGAAGAAAAATTTTACATGTTTTGTCATGTTAAGACAATAATGTCTTATTTTTTCCTGGCTGATGTTGATTTTCATTTGTCTTGGATGTCTTTCACCTCCTGGTTTTGACTAATTCTTTTGCTTTATTCATTGAACTATAACGCATTAAAGAGACTGAGGTGATAGTTTTGATTTTAATAGAAAACAAAGTAATGGCAATGTTATGCTACGCTAAAAAGCATTCACACTCGAGACTTATTTTGCGCATTTTACGGATTTTTAATTGTTCTCTCTCAACAATTTATTCTGTTATTTATAACTTTTATAGTCTTTAATATTTGGAATATTTATTACTGCCTTTTTAAATAAAATTACAATTTAACTTAAATATGTTTTTAAATCAAATGCCGCTTTTCTAATCCTTTAAGCTGAGTGCATTGTCTATTCTGCAACTATGTTACACAATTTTTGCAAACAAATGATTGCTATTGTCTTACTTTTACAAATACAATAAAGAATTTGAAAATAAAAATATTTTTAATAGAGATGGATCTAAAAAGAGATTTTCCAAGAAGTTATTGCAATGTGTCCACATTTCTCACACTATGTCTGTGTTCCTGCAACACTTCAGGAACCAAGTGTCTCAGGGTTGATGAAGCTCTCAGGATTTTTACTTCACTTCAGATCTCTCATATAATTTATCCTCATCCTCTCACTTTCATCTCCACAGCATTCAAGAAGGAAATTCATATTTTTCAAGTTTTTAGCTGCATTTTATTGAATGAGAAAACTGCATCAAGTCGTAGCTTTTCAGTATTTTACATGGTGATCTCCAATTTGAGCTGGTCAGTTAAAATTAGTTGTCTGGTTGGTTGTGCTGCCTTTTTTATATTTTATTAATTTGTTTTAAAGAAGCTCAGCAAAAATTGATTTTTCTTTTGACTGCGCAAATTGAATCAATGAATCTATAATATGATCAGTAAAATTTCTGTCAGAACTGAAATCTTTTGCAATGAAAGCTTCTTCCTTATATTCAACACAAACTACTCCTGCATCTCAGAGGGTTGAAACAAAACTCACCAAAGCTCAAACTCTGCACTTAATTAAATATTTCTAAATCTTTGGCGTTACTTATAAAAGTGCATCATATAGACCGTGAAATTTTCTGTCATATAACATATTCTGAGCAAATGTACTATGTAGAAAGTGGCACAAAGATCACTTTAATTCTAATAATATTGACTTCATTAAAATCTGATCAGTGTAGCATTAACTGCTGGATAATTCAGAGCGCACAGAAACAGGCTTCATCCCAGGAGAAGGACCTTGCGAAGCGTCCAACTCTGCGTCACACTCTCACCAAGTACAGACACCACCAGCTTGAAAACTGTTCATCACGGAGAGAAAAGTCAGCCCCCAGTTGGAAACAGAAGAACATACCCCCCAACCCCCCAAAAATTATAAAATAAAATAAAATAAATAAACCATGACAGAAGCGACCAACCTTTCTGCTGCTTGAAGGACTGGATTGAGCCCGAGTGGTGCACCATGGCGGCTCTCGGTTGGTCTCCAGCGTATTTAATCAAATTCCCCGTTTGGAAGAGCTAAACTGCAGAACGCATGGGAAACTGCGGAGGGAACCCGTGGAGGTGTCAGCTCGTCTCCCATCCTGCTGAAACGATCTCACGAACGATGCGCAAACACCAGCAACACCTGTCTCCGCTCCGCTCCGCACGCTGCTGCTCCCTCCTCCCTCCCTGCCCACCTCCTCCTCTCCCCCGACCGCCACCATTCACGGCTGTTGTCATGGCGACGGCCGGCAGGGGAGGTCCTGAGATGGACGCGTCCTCCTGCGTCCTGATTTACGGACTCCAGACGCTAAGCTGCGGGAAATTACCGGGGCAGCGCGTCTTACGCATAAAAACAAGGGTAAGTTCATTGATTGACTCGTCAGTCAACGTCTGTGTCCTACTGGATGTCAGACATTCACAGGGTTACATGAATAATAATAATAATAATAATAATAATAATAATAATAATAATAATAATAATAATAATAATAATAATAATAATAATAATAATTTGGTCTACTTCTTTTTAAGCATCTGCTGCGTTTTTAATAATTGCTGTACAAAGATTAACCAATCTAAAAAGAAGTCATAAAAGATTTCATGTTTCCTTAGATTTCCCTCGCGCACAGTGTGATCATCCACTAGTTTAGTTTTTTCACTAAAAAGATAAAAACTGACAATAAAAATACCGCTGTGTATAATAAAGTATAGCCTTTCCATTGCCTTGCTACGTAATTCCGCTTGATTCTCATCTCTTTTCAGTGCTCCACGCGGATTTCTCTCATTGGGCTCAATTTCTCAGGTTGAATTTCAGCCGGGCCAATCAGCTAAAAGTAGGAGGAGCTGTGAATCATAACGTTTTCTGTACTTTTAGAAATGTAGTTACTGGTTTCTCAATTGGTGACTGTATGATGTTTATTTGAAGATTTTATGTTTTTATGATGTAAAGCACTATCAACTCACTTGTTGCTCAAATTTACTACACAAATAAATGTAATAGTCTTGACTGATAGCCTTGTCTGCCTGTAGTCTTAGCAATGGCAACAGAGGAAGTGAATGAAGCCAGTTGGTATTGGACTCTCTTCCAAATATTGAATAAAAATGAACAGCCATCTCCTTCAGGTCTGCATTCTTCCATTTGCAGTGGAGGGTATTTGATTACAGCGCAAGCTATTTCTGATAAGCTTCATGGCATCAAACTGGTGCCTTACATTCCTCACGGCCAAACTTTACTGATTGGGTACAATTTAAAACGTCAAAAGAGTCGGTGCCTCCTGCAACAATCGTTCTTCAATAGTCAAAGGTCCAGACACTCCTCTTCCTGAAGAAATGCATAGAACAAAAGCATAAACACAGTATTTATAGTGCAGAACTCCTCAAAATACAAAAGCTATTCAAAAAGGTAGCTGAAAAAAGAATCAGGTATTCTGCTTTCTGTCTATTTGAGTTGATAATTTCACAAGATGGCACATTAATCGAGCTGATGATGACGAAAAAGTATGGCCGCCAAACAGTTACTGACAGATTTTGACAGATTCTGAAGCATTAGAGTCTGACTCCAGTGACTAACGCTGTGATTTATGTGATGCTGCACTGTGACGTTGGATAGCATCGTGATGACAGTAATGATTGTTGCTGGAGTTTGAATTGATGCAAATCTTAAATCAGCAAACGCCGTTTTCTCCCCTTGAATCACCGTAAACATTTACAAGCTTGTTCAGAGACACTGAATGCAGTTTGAATTTATACTACCTTATATCACCCAAACAACTCTTTTTTGTGTCTGCCAAGTGAGGGGATTATTTTCTTACTTCTCCCCGGTGCAAAGACTGGATTGATGCTGATTGTGTAGGCAGAAACCTTTACAGTTCAAAGAGATGCTTTTGCAGTTGCTCCTGCTGAATAAATTTGTGTACTGCTATAAAACCATAAAACCTGAGTCCTAAAAAAATAAACATCCACCATATAAAACGGGTTTAGCTAGAGGTATAGTGGTTTGGAACAACAACAATGAACTTGTAGAGAAAAAAATAAAACATTGTGTTGAATAGAATTGTACTTATAAAACATCAGGAGGCAAAACACAAAATATGGCAAAGCAAAAATTGATGATTCCACGTGCTATTATTGTGAGTGGGTTGTGAAACTCGAGAAATATTGCAAGAAAGCACCTCTATATATAAAAACAGAGTTCAGGTCTACGTTGGTTGGCCAGCAGATTCACAAGTAGCTCCAGAGCAGCAGGTTGTGAACCCATATTATAGGCTGAGCTCCAGGTCTATACCGCTACAGGAGAGAGATGATCTGGTAGGACTGGACTTATTATCACAAATCTGGTGATTATTTTCAGCAGGAAACATTGTTGGAAAACTTGGGAACCAAAGCATCCTACTGGAATGCATCAAGCAAATCATACGGTTTATTTTATGACTTGGATGGGAATGATCACCAAGGAGCTTTTTAAATAGAAATCTGACTATTTTAGTCTGGTAGCCTGAACCAAACTGTCCATGTGTTTATTGCTAACAGATTTTCCTGAAATTCATGCAGTGTTTGCAAATACAGTTCCAAACATTTTACTGCAGCCATGCAGAATATTAATAAAAGCCTTTAATGGATGAATTTGACTAAAAAGGATTAAAACCAGAAGAGAAAAACAAATGGATGAACTCAAACAAACCTGGATCAGTTGAGTTCACAAGAAGCTTTATTTTGGGAGAGTAGATAGTATCTTAATGTATGATAACTTACAAAACTGCTAACAAATAGAAAAACTCACCATGACACATTGCTTTATGGGTGACAAACTACATCTACAGCAAGTTTGACTGATTACAGAATAATCTAACAGCGTTAATCTGAAAACGTTCTTCACAACCTGCAGCCACAGTCGCTGCATTTCCATTACAAATGCGTTCAAAACTTAGTTGGCATCCCACCAATGTTGCAAAAACACAATTTTGCAATTGTCGTGTTTCTATAAAATAAGAAATATGTTGTTAAAATCACATTTGTAATATGTAATAAGTAATTCAAAAATAGGTCAAGCCATCATTCTCCTACCATTTCCTGTCTTCTTCATCTGTTTTGCCAGTAGTAACATCTGGTTATTGATCACATGACTCATGTGATGAAGAAAAAGTGCTCACATTGCAGTTTTGCAAAAATACACAAATTTTGATACAGCCAAAAAAAAAAAACACCTTGAGTTTTTTTTCAAAATTATTTATTTCTAATTTGTTAAACTTTTAGGACAATGGTAATGCAACAAGTGATCACAAAAATTTAATAAAAGAGAAGAAAAAGTCAAATAGTGGACTTTTTTCCCCCCCAAAGAGGATCTATATTCACTTTGGCAGGCCTTTAATGCAGGGTTGTAAGGAAAACTCAGAGCAATCAATAATAAAAATCACTGCTTCAGCTGCAGGATTCACACAGCTCAGCTGCTGACACCCGCTGCACACTGCTGCAGAGGCAGGGGTTCCCTTGTTTGACGATAAATAGTGTATGAGTCCCCAAAACAGAAGCTGAGCACAACAGCTTTTGGTTTATATGGTTGAAAGAAAGTTTCATTATCCCACATTAATAGCCGCATGGCTGCTAATTGTCAGGCTTGTTGTGAGCCAGTTGAACGCAGAGCAAACACACTGAGCATTGTTTATTTGAATAAGTTGTAGTGATTTACTGCTCAGCTTTGTGATTGTATTTCACATCAGAGTTGTTTAAATTGATGGTTTATTTGACTGGTTTATTTTGTGGTGTTATTTATTTATTTGTCAGGATAACATATGTCATCAATTTAACAATTTACTTCCCTTTTTGACACTTTATATCTTTGATGCTGGACACTAAAGAATATGAGATTGGCCGCATTCCTTTTATTTATCAACCAAAAGACAACATAGGAGAAATAATTCATCCAATCTGCAAAGCCACAAGGTTTTATTTCAGAATCAGCTGCAGAGGAAGTTGCAGCTCCTGATCTGAGACCCATAAGGGTTGCACTCTTCACGTTGCTTCTGTGTAATCAGTCCAGTCTTTGCCACAGTGACTGTTTACAGTTCAATCTGTGGAAGAACTTTTGTTTCTCAATGTCTTTCTGCGGGGGGGATTCACAGGAGTAAGTCTGGCATCTGTCATGCATCCAAATGCCATCTGCTTTCTTGCAGCCCAGCATGCCTCTAAACCTCCCACTGTTCTGATGTTTACAGGGGGCCGGTATAAGGGCTGTGCATGCAACCCGCAGTCAAATATCAGTCACACAACCAGCTAAATGCGTTTGGGAGCTTCACTGGGGTGCTCAATAAATAAATCAGCAGCGTGACCAGTACTGTTTAAATGGTACCATTTCCCTTCATGGCTTTCAGTTGGGGGATGTAGGTCAGATGGTGGCCCTGCAAAGGCAGGGAGGTTTTGAAGAAATAAAATACTGCCACCCTGTGGAAGAAAATGGCTAACCAAGCTGCTGGATAAAGGGAACAGCTGAACTACACTGCTCAAAAAATAATAAAGGGAACACTTAAACACTTAAGTGAACACTTAAGTGTTCCCTTTATTTTTTTGAGCAGTATACATTAATGTTAATGTACAGTACTTGAAAATTGCTTTATATGTTTTTTATTTCTTTATTTTTTCTGAGTAGTGCATAACTGTAAAGGGAAAAACACATGATTTTCATGTTTTCTGAAAAGTGTGCCACGTTTGCTTCAGCTAAAGCTCTCTTTTGGAGTATCTACCTAGTTTTTCATATTTATGCTGTAAAATACAAAACAAATAGCTCAAACTCATTAGATTGAATTAGGTTGTTTTTTTTGTCAGGATAGACCTGCATTTAGCTCCATCCTTCTCTCCTGAACTCTGTCCTACCTTCCCCTGAAGAACCAAAGCAGTCCCACAGGATGATGCTACCACCACACAGGATGGCGTGTTCAGGAACGTCTGCATTGTAAAAGCATTTTGTCTATGACCAAAACACCTTTTTTCCATATGCATAACTTCTAGAAAACTTCAAAAATTACTTCCTATAGCTTTCTCTTAACAGTGTTTTTCTTATCAGTACTCCTCTATAAAGACATGAAAAAATGATTAATGGTTGCCATTGACAGCTTTCCCACCTGAGTTGTGGATCTCTGCAGCTCCTCCAGATTTACCGTGGACTGCATGGCCGCTTCGCTGAATAATGCTTTCCTTGCCTGGGTTTTGTCTTTACGTAGGCAGCCATATTGTGTTAGGTTTTATATTCTTTCCCCATCTCATATGTCTGATAAGTTTCTTTAATTTTTAAAATGCTGCTTGCTTCTAACAATCCTCTGAGACCTGCACAGAACAGTTGTATTTCTTGAATTGCACTAACTCGAAGTCCATTTAAGTAGGTGATCTGCAGGTAGGAGTAATTTGACCTGAATAAAAAAAATGCATGCCACACTTTTCAGGTTCATTAAAACATGAAAACAATTGATCATTTTCCTCGTTTTCATAAGTATGCACAACTTTGTGTTGGTCTATCACATAAAATCCCATAAACTACATTGATATTGAGGTTGTAACGTAATAAAATATGGAAAAGTTTAAGGAGTGTTAATTGTAAGACACTGTGTATGTCTCTAAATTCCAACACTCAGTGATGCCACAAAGCTGTCACATCATAAAAAAACAATCCATCCATTTTCTTAACACCCTTGTCCCTTAGTGGGGTCGGGAGTTGCTGGTGCCTATCTCCAGCTAACGTTCCGGGCGAGAGGCGGGGTCACCCTGGACAGGTCGCCACTCTGTCACAGGGCAACACAGAGACACACAACCATGCACACACACACTCACACCTAGGGGCAATATGGAGAGGCCAAATAACCTGACAGTCATGTTTTTGGACTGTGGGAGGAAACTGGAGTACCTGGAGAAAACCCACCATGCACAGGGAGAACATGCAAACTCCATGCAGAAAGACCGGGGCCGGGAATTAAACCCAGAACCTTCTTGCTGCAAGGCAACAGCTCTACCAATTGTGCCACTGTGCAGCCCCCAAAAAAACTACAGATTGCTTAGTCATGTTTTTAATTTGCATTATACACAGAAAACTAAACAAAATCAAATGTTATAAGATGTCAATGCAATTCATCATTTGGCTTCATTATTTCTCCCAGCATAGACTATGTGACATGGCCTTCAGTCATCAGAGTCTTTATTAATGCTCTCAGTGTTATGCTTACCTGTTGTCTGTTAATTTGAACCACACATAAATATATTATATCCAAAAGAGTTCGATAACCATTAACACACTGAATTTATGTGAACTGCCCGTGCCTGGTGTCTGGCCTGCGTGTGTCTGTATTGGTCTTGGGTTGGACTCTTGACCTGCCTGAGTGTCCCCTGCCTCTCACCCACTGACTGCCCTGTTGCCCTGATCAATAGTGTGTGTGGAAAACAGACAAGGAGGTGGACGTGTGCTCATAAAGAGTGCCAGGACTGATTACTGAGAAGGAACAACTGCTGGCAAACTCACTGGACTGCTGCTCTGTTTCTGTCTCCGAGCCTCCAGAGGCGGAACCGTCGCCAAGCGAGGAGCTCCAGGAAGCTGAGCGGCTGATGGCTGGGTTGTAAGGAGCTTGACTGTCTGAGGACCTGGAGCCCTGATGCTCCAGCAGGGGGCGGAACATATAGTTGTCCCGATGACATGATCCTGCAAACATAGTTAACATAAACAGCTAAATATGCTGTTAACCCCTTCTTTCTGTCATAAAGCTACACGCTACTTGTGGAAGCTATCTGTGGGGAAATCTACATATTTAGATCAGAACATGATGAAGCTGATCACAGCAGCAGCTCTCAGCTGCCTCTCATATTACTCCACTCATACATTTTTAACACATCTATAAAAACCTTTTTTCTTCTGTGATACTTGACACTAATGGGGCCCAAGAAAGTCTCTGGGTTTCCAAAACCTAGTTAGCAGCCGTTAAGACCGGTGTCAACACACTGACTGACGCATTTCTTTCCTTCCAATGTTTGCTCTGATCTTTGAAATTAACATTTAACAAAATTTGTTCCTAGTAGTGCAGTTTAGCTACTGACTGATGGTGCCAGCAGGCTTTTTATTCAGTGACACCATGTGGTACCTCTGATTGTTTAAGTACCTTCTGGCTAAGCTTACCAAAACCCCAAGTGGTGATTTGTCATCCACAGCAAAATAAAAAGCTGAGTTTAAACGAGTCCTTGCAGCATATTGAAAAAATTAAATGGCCTAAAAAAGTCTGAATATCCTCTAAAACTGGGGTATGTCACTTTTATCAACATTTATGTTTGTTAAAAATGTCACTATGTTGTAACAGTATAGTATGAAAGTGCCAAAAAGTAGTTCAATGAAGATTTAGTTTTGTGTGTGTGAAAAAGCTATAGATTGCTAAAGGTTTTTTTTTGTAGATTTTGTAATGTTTCCCTCTAGAGAATTAATTTGTTTTTCTATCATATTCTACTTCTCACACCGAAGGTGGAAAATTGGAAACTATTTATTGATTTGTTGTCTAATTTTATACATGACCAAAAACCTGATGCTATAACCTGGGCGTGCCGCTTAATATAAAGTAATCAGTCCCTCTTTAGTTTGACATGCTTACAAATAAGAAATGTATTGATAACGTCCATCACCAAGATTAAAATGATAAAATTTGGAAACATCATTCAATAAAGTAGACTCCATTCATCATTGGGTATATACTCTAATTGAAAATTGATTTTTATTGTGACAAAAGTATCTTGATTTGAAAATACTTCAGGTTTAACACCACATGTTTGAAACATAACAATGCAAGCATAAATATTTTGAGAGATATCTTGATTTTTAGGTAAATAAATCTCCATCCAGGTTGTCAAAGCTTAGGCTTCTCTGAAAGAAAAAAGCACATCACTTAAGTCCACTTCTGTCCATTATAGCTCAGCAGCCTAAGTGCAATGATGAACTGTCCTTATCATATCAAAAGCAGAGAGACATTACGAAGATCGATTGATGAGCAGGTACTTCCTGCACTTCCTAAGGCATTGATTATTTGTTTGGACACATATTTAAAATCCCCAAGTCACAGAATTTCTTAATCAGGAAGTAAAAAAATTAAATAAAAAAAACTGTGATGAATGACAAGCAAAGTGTGAATCTCATAACAAGAATAAAGCATATAAATCTTTAACATTACCAAACTTTTTAAAAATTGTGTTACTTTGCAACTACACCGTGCATTTTTTTTTAACAAGCAGAAGAAATTTCAAATTTGGTTTCTGCTTTCAAGTCATAAATATCTCCAGTCCAAAATTGTAAAATATTTGAGTCTGAATGCAACCAGGTGGCACTAACAGCAGTAATACATGTAAGCTAAAGTGGATGTTTGGGATTCATCCTGCAGCATCCATCCTAACTACTCAAAGCCTGTGTGTGTTCTTTACAGCACTTAAACAGCTTACATTAGTAAGTAGTGATCACTTAAGGCTGCATGTTTCACTCACGCTGCCCCCTTTTAAAGGGTATGCTGAAAATGTATCTAATTCAGTTCAGGGGGTAAAAAGCATAAATAAGATCAATCTTCTACATGCTAAAAAAATTATAACATTATTAATCTTAAATAAAATAATAGACCTATTCTAACTAAATGCTTGTATTGATTTGTGAGCAGCAGAGTGAGTCTGTGCTGACCTGGGCACCTGCCTATCATGCAGTATTCACTCATTAGCTGCATAAGTATTTACTGGAACAGCTGCAGCTTTGATTTTTAATTTATTTTAATTTAAAAATACTAAAATTGTTATATAAACAAAGAGAAATGAAAAGACTTGCTTTAAAAGGTAATGCCAGGCTGTAACAAATTGGTTTTGATTGCACGTATGAAGTTTAAAGTGAAACCAATTATACCTAACATCACTGTAGGATTTCTGTTTGACTATACCCTTCAATTTGTTACTGCAGATAATTGTTCTAGTGCAATATTTTGATTTAATCATCAAATATACCTGAGGGACTCGTGATTTCTACAGCATGAAGTCGAAACCACTTGGGTTTGTCTGTAAAGAAAATAATGTGCAAGGAGCACTGCTTGTTCCATTCTTTGAAACTCTAACGCTGTTTATGTATCTCCATTCATCCATTTATTCAACTGCAAACTTCATGAATAAGTTAAGCCCAGAGGATCAGTTTTCATACTCATTAATGGGTTTCTCATGCACTGTGAGTATCTGGTACATTATTCTGAAAAGTTAAAAATGGATTTCAAAAGTTCTGCAAATGGAATCCCAACATATGGAGATTCAGAACAACTAGCAACATGCTGAAGAATAAAACAAAGACACAACTTATAAATGGAACATATTCTTCCACAAAATTGTGAGTTTAAATACTTTGTTCATGTTTTCTGTCCAACAACAGAATGCAGTAGGGCAATCGACAAAAAAAAAAATAAAACAAACTCAGTCAGATAACAAACCAAGTTACTTATTTAACCTGCTGCAGCTTTACTCCATCTCTAAACTCAGTGGTGAGGTCAACCTACCTGAAGAAGTACCAGCAGCATCTGACTCCATGTATTCCATTGTATTCTACAACTTCCCTATATATTTCCTTTCTGAAATGCTTCAAAACAATAAATTCTGCACTCCCAAAGGCTGTCCAGTCTCATGAACCTGTCACTCCCACAGCGCAGCACTGGGAGCTGTGAAACAGCCCATGCAGGCTCTGCAGGGAAGATGAATAGGTGGAGTTGTTGACAGTAAAGAGGAGTACGACATTAAACTCTCAGACTATTGATCGGGGAGCACTGATTGGACGGAGCTCCTGCCCTATAGAGCATCACTCACTTCACACAGGGTTTCTATTTTACCGATGTTGCTGACAACGAGGGTAACAACAGAGGATATCCTCCACTCACGTTAGAGGGAGAGCCATATCACATGGACAGAAACATTCAAAACTTGTCACAAATATGAAAGCAATCTGTGTATGAGAAGCATCTGTCAACATCTGATTAAGTCTGGGATCTGAAGTGGAGTTAAATGTGAGCATTATTTTTAACCTTCACCACTCTTCCCAGAGTACATTTTATTAAGCGCGGACAAATTATTCTTGTCACTTCACAAGCAAATAAAATAGATAAGAGTTATAAATGTGTCGAAGCTGATGAGCAAAATCATTGACATATTCATTTTGGCCACGAGGTGGTGCTGTAGGAGCGGATTTCAGGGGATCACTGTAGCACATCCTGACGTGGATGTACCTTCAACGTTTTGACAAGAATAATAAAAAAAAAAATCTCTTTTTCATGCTTCACAACGACAAAACTTGTTTGGGATTAATGCCATTCCCAAACAATTATTTGATGCAGTCAAAGGAGTGATTAAATATATATACTTTATTTAAAAATTGTAGGACATTCCATGTGTTCATCCATCAAAATGAAGAATGGTTACTTACAGACATACATAAACACAATAATATACATAAAACTTGACTCACAATGAATTTCCTCAAAGAAATTACTATCAAATTAAAACTCAGTTTTTTTTATTTCTACTTATCAAAAAAATTGAGTCTCTGACTTCTTGTTTTTTTTTAATTCTTTGAATTTACATGATTTTCTTCATCTGAAGGGAGTACAAAAAATTGCACTCAAGTAGACCAGCACTGCTTCATATTATTACATAAGTAAAAGATAAACAAAGCCATCCAAGAAATTACTCAAATAATAAATATAAAGCTATGTGAAAATTTGGGTATTTTAATGACTAAAATAAAAAATGCATGTTTTAAAAAGTAGACATCATTATAAATTATGTTAACATAATTTAGAAATAAATCTAGGCACAAGGGATATTTTTTCTATTGTTTTTTCTTTCAGCAAAGGTAAATCATCACAGAGTATTTCCAGTCACAACTGTTTGCTGTATATACGCTTGAACTAGGCTCAATAGAGATAAAATAAAATTAATAAAATAAAAACAATAATATTTCACATTTTGCCAGCTACAAAAAAGACAACTTTTGTCTTTCATTTGTGTTATATGTCATATTTTGACCACGTTAAAACCAAATGCGCGTGACGTCATCGGCGCTTATTAACGTACCGTTATTGAACGTAACCGACGTAACATATTGGCTTTATCAGTAAAAGCTACACAAACAAACGGGCAAAGAGGCGTGTTGAACTCTAGGTATCTGACTTCTGGGGAGATTTATTTTCCAAATGCGGCGCCGATTTAATAAAAGGTGCGGAGGGAAACGGTTTATTATGTGACTCAGAGAAGCAGCTTGGCTTGTAGCGGTAGCTTAAACTAGGCGGTAGCTAGAATGCTAATGTCCACCCCGGGCTAATAGCAGGAGCCGCTGTTAGCTAACGGAAACGGTATGTCCGCTAACCCAGCGGCTGTCAGCTGGAGTAGAAGCTGCCGCTTCTTTTGCCTTATTTACTACGCATACAAGTTGTGACTGGCCAAATATCCTATTAGGTTTCTGGTTTAATTAATTGGAGAAACCGAAAACTAATTTTCTACGCCGTTCTTTTACTGCGTGGAATAATAAAATAATTCCAGAATGGGAATGTGCTTACCGTGCTTTGGTGGAGCAGCTGACGACGTTGTTGTCACCCCGGATCCTGTAAGTTAATGTAATTAATTACATTTCCTGTTGGATATGTCGCTATAGATAAGCCAGAATGACATACAGAGTAACAAAGCTAAGAAAAATGTGTTTTTATTACTCTTTGTACTGAAAAGATCCTTATTAACGGGTTTACAGTAAACAGCGACATACTATCAGGGCTTCTTCACATGATTGTCATTTCATAGTTTTCTGTTCATAACAGGAGACGAGGAGACAACAATTGGCTGAAGCCGCTGAGAAGAGACAAAAAGAGGTCAGTAATGAGTGGTTCCCGTTGCAGATTTTGAGTCAGACAGTATTTAGCTAAGCTGGTTTTATTAACTTAGTGGCCTAGGGTCACGCCCATCATGTCAACATCGACAAGCCGTGTTAAACCAACAAAAAGCGGTGCATAGTAAGGTTTGCTGGTTTGCTTTTTTTTTTTTTTTTTTTTTTTTTTTTTTTTAACACCTGCTGTTCTCAAAAGTTTATAGAGCAACATTTTCCTGTAGTTTTAGGTTTTCTGGGTTTGATTTAAGTGTGGGCTTTGACTGGGTCATTCTTAGACATTCAGCCCTGACTGCGCATTTAGGGTTGTTGTCTTTCTGGATAGTAAACTCCAGCCTCATAAGTTCAGGCAACATTTTGCTTGTAGACCAAAAATGTAAATTTTGTTCTTGTGTTAAAATGGTTTTTCCTTTATGGATTGAAAAGTGGATTACTGTAGATATTTTTTTTTCTTTAAACTTGCAGTCAGTGGTTTTCCTTCCTCTGGATGTTTCTTTGTGACCTGCACATGACAGCTGTACAAAGATTTGGCTACACAAAGACACACTCTGTTAAATAAGTGACTTTTGAAGGATTTTATTTATGAATGTTGGATCAAGGAAGGTTCAATATAAATGCACATCATACTTTTCAGATTTTTATTTGTAACACAAAAATCTTTCTTTTCATTTTGCTTAAAAAATATGTTCCAATTTGTGTTGACTGATCACATATAATAAGCCTGTGGTCACAGACATAAGTACACCGTTTCCCAAAGTATTCTTATCTAAAATATATTGACGATAAACATATTCACCTTCATTAAAAAAAAAAAAAAAAAAAATTAAAAAAATGCCACGGTATAAAAACAGTCCCACCAGTGTGCCATAAAGAAAAAAAAAAGGAAATACTTCCTCTCTATATCATTTTTCAGCCATGCTATTCATGTACTCAAAAAGACATTTCTTGACTATAAACATCTGAACATTTGGTAACTTGTATTTAAGAACTGCTGTGCAGTGTGGTGAGCATTTTTCTATTGTGCAGAAAAGACACTTGCAAACCAGTAAGAGCCATGCTAAAGTTAAATCAAGGTAAGTCAATTCAGATGGAAACGAAAGCCAACCTCTGAGGTTGGCTAACACTTTTACTGCCACATTTCTCTGCGCTCAGTCACTGTTATGTGTTAACCTTTACAGTTCAGGCTGCTGCAAGCAAAAGCACAAAGCTCTAACCCACCGATGGCGTAGACAGCGCACCAAGAGCTGCTGCGTGCGTCTTTTTACTGCGATGCCTTATTTGGCGGTTGAATGCGTGCACACTAGATCATGCCTTTTATTCTGAAAGGTTGCAGCTGAAACGGAATATCCTGTTGAAAACACATATGCATGCCTGTGTTCACAGTATTTCTAGCATTCAGTGAAATCAGAAATGAGCATTGCCGTTTTCCCTCCACTTCCTCTCTGACTTCCAGACGGCGTACAGGGGTGTCAAAAATCCAGAAGCAGTTGAAAGGAAAAGAAAGAAACAGGAAGAAACTGAGAAGCAGGCGATGACCACGTCTGTGTCTGGCGGCGGTGGACTGAAGGTACGTTCAGCTTTGGCTTCATGCTTCTTTCTACGCGTTTTAATTTTAAACTTTGATGGTGTCTTTCGGTAAAGCTGTAGGACATTACATTGCAGTAATCCTTGCCATAAAAAGGGCTATGATTGTTATCTCTGACATGTATATTATTGAACTTTGATCCCGATAACATTTACAGCAGTATTGTATATGCAGAGGTTTCATGTTGGATGTGTAACCTGCTCTGTTGTTTGATCTTTGTTTTTGTCTTCAGTGGCAGGTCGGATGAAGTTCCTGATGGAGAAGTTGGACTTAAAATGTCCAAATCAACATGAAGTCTGTCTGCTGGATTACTTGAAAAAGTTGGAACTGCTGCCCGGTTGAACCTTTTCTTTTTCTTTTTTTTGCTTGATTTTATGTTACAAACATTTGATTGTCATCACATCAGGCAGAAAACTAAACCGTATTTGCCAAGTTATAAAGGACAGGTTGACGATGACGCATTACTATTCAAACCTCCGATTAAACATGATTATATTAATAATATAGGGATGTATGCGATTAAACAGGGCTCATCATTCAAAGAATGTCTTTTAAAGAAAATGAGTCATCCGTTTTAGAGATCGCAGTCGTTTATTTTTTGTAATTTTCTTCTGTAATTGAGATGTTTTTTTTTCCTCTCAGTACTGAAGCAGGTTTAGGTCAGAGCGACTTGGTAACATAGTAACTTATGCGAACGTGACAGTTTAAAAGCTGAACCATGTGTGCTTGGTGACTTAGGCATGTTGATGACCTTCGCAGTGGACAGGCCTCCGACAAACATCACCTTTCTTATAAGGAACACAATGAATGACGTGTTGGACTTTTTAAATTCATTTTTTGTACTGGATTGTTTAAGGGGAGCAAACATGATTTCAACTCTGCTCTGCTGATGACACGATTTCGTTGCCACTTTGATTATTCTGCTGACTTCACTCTCAGCCACTATGATAATATGCATCAGTGATAAACAGGCCGAAATATTTTCCAGACCAGACTCGCCCTCTTCACCCTTGTGCATGTGACCTTCAGCACTTTATAAATCAGTCATAATCCTGCTCTATTGCACTGGTTGAGCTTCTTCATTTGAATTTAACTGTAAAGCACTAATATGATTTGGATTGACTTAAAAACTAGTGTTACTGTTTGTTGTGTGGATATGCCACAACTTTAAAATTAATTCAGTAGTAATTAATTTTCTCTACCATTTGTCACAGCTTTTTTTGGAGACTGCAGCTTTGCCTTTGTACTCTCACATATGGTGCTGGATGACGATGTAGTGAATATTCTTCAAAGTGCTTCACTTAACTGAGATCTTTTCTTAAAGCTGCCTGATCCTCAAAAGCTTCTGGTGCTCTTGCCATTTTGTAGGACAAAGGGTATAGCCAATGGCACTGCTACAGTTAATAAAGCACATTTCTGTTACGTGTGTTTGGACTCCAGATGCTGATTCCTGGTTTTACATCTCAACACATAATGACACCTTCTGACTTTGTGTCTGCAGGGCATCAGATGAACATTTACAGATGTTTTAATTACGAAGCTCATTCAAGGTTTTTGGTATTTGCAAACAAGAGGAAGTTGTCACAAACAATGAGACTTTATTTACAGCTTACTTAAAAAATTGGATTTTCACTTCTAAGAAACTTGGTAGTTTTTAATCATTATTCTTAGTACAAAATCAACATAATAGTCCATAAAAAGTCACATATCAATGAGCTCAGCTTTGATACAGGTACTGTCTGTTATTGTAAAACTCCAAACCAAAAGTCGGATTGTTTTCATGTTGATCTCTGTTCTACCTCTAGAGGTCAGTAACTCTACGCAAAAAGAAAAGCATAAGTAGCTTCTCAAGTCAAAAAAACCCCCTGTGGTTCAGTTCTGTATTGTTGAAATAAAGATTATGCCACAATTTAGACATTAAATCAATTCAAAGTGGGTATGTTGCATGTAGTGCAAGCACTGCTTACATTTAACCTAATCAGAAATTCATTAAAAGAAATACTTTTTTGGATTTTAGAGAAATGTTTTCTATTTTGCAAAGACACACAATCTAAATCTTTGTTGTTCTAATATATTTGTTAAAATTAGTTTGAAACATCAAAATATTGATACTTGTGGAATATCTTCTACCTACTGTGTTAAAACGGCATTAATGACAAAATGTTAGTTTCACAGAGGTGCTGATGAATCCATCTCTACATGAAAAGGATGAACTTCTGCATGTCGACTATCAGATTTAGACGAGATGCCTCTGAATACTCACTGAAAAGAACCTACTCTTGCTTTAAGTATAACTAACAAAACCAAATGTCACAAACATCTACAACTTCCTTGCTAAGCTCATGTTCCACCCACTACACTAATTATCAACAAAATTAATCATGAGAATTTCCTAAGCTAAAGAAAATAAGATAAAGCACAAAATTAAACTGAAAACTATACGACCCAAGATTTAAATTTTTTTTTCCACTGCACCCTCAAATAACATTATTTTACAAGTTGGCTCTCTCTGTGTTTCCTCCACGTCTTTGCATAGCAAAGCCCCGTTATGAGAGTGGGCTTAAAAAAGTCACGCACAGGCCATGTCCAGACCAGAACCACTCTGCGGTGGGCCTTCACTTCTTGCTGCGGTAGTGGGCCGCCACCACCAGGTAGCTGTCTGGGGCGAGGTCTTTGATGTTGGGGGACTTGGTGCTGATGGGGGATATCTTTCCCTCCACTCTGGAAATCTGCAGCATGCGGCAGGGGTCGTGTTTCAGCAGGTAGCTCTCGAACGTCTCCCAGCCTCCGCCGACCCGCACCATCACATGCTTGTTGTGCAGCATCTGCAACAGGAAATTAGCGAAGCTGGTTTAAAAAGTCATTCAGAAACAAACATTTATGTAACAGGTTTACCTGCAATCTGGATGAAAATCTCTGTAATAAACTTCTTGAAAAGTACAAAAGGCTTTGTAGGAGAAAGTCTGCAGTAACTGGGAAATTAATTAATGGCCATAGAACGTTTACATTTCGTCACATTGCAGCCACAGATTTGAAAGCATGGTAAGTACGGCTGTAAAATATCCAGCCAGTTTCTCCACTCAAACTCTAAATCTGTGCTATGTTTGTCTCACAAGTCTATAAAGTGACTTTTATTTTTTGCAGCAATTTTTCCTTAGGATGTGACACCTGTCATATCAGGGCACATTCCCAAGGTTCGCTACCATGGCAACATCACCCATTATAGTAAAAAGAAATAAAACACGCCGCTGTATTAGATGATCAAACGCTCGCATTCCCAAGAGACTGTGCTCATAAAACACGTCTGCTACGGAGCGAAGGCTTACTGCCACTTTTCCTCGTTGGCACTTCATTGCACCTCAGCACCAAGCTTGTTTACTGAAGGAGGGTACATTAAAAAATCATAATGCCTTAATAAGCTTTAAAGAATGACTAAAACAGTTTGATAAAAAAGGATGGACTACCTAGGAAGGACCTTGTCACTTCGGTGTGGTCAGATATGAGGGTTCTTGCCCTCCAGCAGCAGAACATACAACATTTATAAGCCTCTTACAAGAATCAATCTAGGGGGCAGCAGTGGGGCAGCACTTCCAATCAGCTGCACTGGGCCCGGGGCTTTGTTACAGTGCACTTAATGGATCTGTGTGAAGCAGCGAGGTTTCAATCATGCTGCTCTGGGACATGACTCCTGCCTGAGACCAGTCCTTCATCAGGAACCCAGAGGACAGCGGAGGCCCGGGGGCCGAGCGGGGACAGCACCGTCCAGAAACACTCTGAGGTTTCTCCACCGTCTCACGCTCAAACAACAAGCAGCTCATTTGCTCCTACAGTGGGGAAGGTCAGTCGTCACGTGAGCACCAGTAGTTGACTAATATGCATTTTTCCTAGGACTTCTGACTACTAGATGGACAAAAGACCTGAGTGAAGTGACCTCCGTCCCCCAAAACCTTCTTCAAATTAAACTGAATTGGTGTCAAACACGTTTTAGCCGCACAAACCAGCACAAACGTAAGACAGTCGAGTGGCAAAAATTTCATTCGATTTTGTAAACGTGGACTGGTTCGTTGACCTTTGATGACCTCTGGAAACATTAATATCTTTAAAATGATAGTGGTACAAACAAGACATTTTGCTGCACAAACGCAGCACAGCAGATTCACACCAGATTTCATTTGACTTGGCTTGTTGACCTCTGACGACCTATGGAACTACTTGCTAATTTTCACAGAAGTCATTTGTTGCACAAAAGCTCAACGTTGATTTCGTTTAACTTGAAGGCAGCTTTACTCAGGTGGACAAAACAGACTCTAAGTTGGCATAAAAAAATTGCTTGTTTTTTTTGCAGCTGACGGCCACAAATGACGGCTGCAGTCGAGGGTGGAATGTTTATTTACACAAACAGCTTGCCATACCCCAGCTGCTTACAGACGCTGACTGGCCTCACTGTAGCAGCTGCTAGCAGGGAGACCATGTGAGGAATGTTAATTAAAGCATCCTCACCATAAAGAGAGCTGGCTGAGAGACAGAGCGACAGTCGTTTAATGCTCGTTTTACTTGGCATTATAAAAACGCCTGCTCTCTCTCTGTTACGAGATCTCTAGTTATTGTTCGGGATTTTGTTTGGAAAAACAGATGATTTCAAGCCTCTTCAGCTCATTTGTGCTGCCAGCCGCAGAGATAAAAAGTAGACCTGACTTTGGAGAGTGTATGCTGCGTACCAGATTGATCTGGATCAACACTTTTCGCCTGTTATTTGTCCTTGGTTGCTTAGCAACACATTGGAGACTAAACCAATGGGTTTTAGAGGCATTAATGGTTTACATTCACGCCGTGTTATTGTGGCTGGAATTCTTTCATCTTAGCAATTGCGCTCTGATTGTCGCCACTGCAGATTATTTCATCAAAATCTTGCAGAAAAGTAGAGATGATTGGGTGGCAGGTCTAGATTTGAACTGCGCTGCAGTTTATTGGGCCGGCAGCAGAGGACATCCAAGAGGAAACTCTCGTTTGCACGCCTGCAGATCTCAAACATACCACTGGCATGAATCACATAGTTGGATGTGTGAATCCTGGATGTGGGTTGCCAAGTAACCAGAATCCCAGGAGGACAGATTCTCGTTCTCATATCGGTTAGCCTCAATTTATCCTCCTCAAATACCAGGCATCCCTCGGCTCATGGACAGCTGAGAAACATTTACTGTGCTCACAGCTAATTGTGTTCCTCAGATCAAATAGAAGTTTTTTTTTGTTTGTTTTTAACGATTAAAGTAACAGCCTGGCAATTCGAATATGTGGTTATAGGTGGATGTTTATTTTTCCACACAGCAAGAGTGTGGCATTATCTCTGATTAAGAGCTTACAACGATGGTTGGCTCAGAGAAAAATTAGGATCAAATTTATCCAGATAAAAAGAGTTTGCTGATGTTTGAACCATTTGAAACACACACACTTCATATATAATCAAAAGCATTTTCAGCGCACAATATTGAGAAAAGATTTTGGAACTTCAGGAAAATCCCAACATATAAAGAGCCAAGCCAGAAATGACAGTTGGACGCATTTGATGGTCAGGCCTCAGGCTGCGCCGCTGCATGAGAAACCGTTGTGCAGTTGTAATGATCGCAACCACCTGGAGCACATTAGAGGACCGCTCTTGTGCGATACATTCAGAAATGCTGCTGAGCTGGTATTACACCAGGTAGGAGCAATTTATCAGGCCGACAGGACAGAAATATTCTGTTTCTGCAGTGAAAGGCAGAATCTGTGGCAGATAAGTTTCAACTCGGTTGGAATGAGTCGAGAAAAAACATGTAAACTGCATTAACACCTACGTCACAACTTGCAAATGTAGTGCCAAGTAAATCATTTCTCCTTTATTTTAGATTCCTAATGTATTTGATTTGTTGTACTTTCTGAGTATAACAGAGGTTAATTTAAATGTTTGAGTTCTTGGCTTTTAAGCTTAATTCACCAGTTTTTAAGGGATTGTTGGTTAATCAGTTGGAAGAACTCTGACCTACATGTTAAGATTATTGTACAAAAATGTGTCTTTTTCATTCCTTGGTCATCTGAGATTTTACACTTCTATCATGTTCAAAATAAATGGATAAAATAAAATGAGCTTCATGTATTTGGATATATTGAACTTCAAATATACTGCTCAAAAAAATAAAGGGAACAGTTAAACAACACAATATAACTCCAAGTAAATCAAACTTCTGTGAAATCAAACTGTCCACTTAGGAAACAACACTGACTGACCTGACGAGGGTCCCCGTTGTCAATCAGTGTTGCTTCCTAAGTGGACAGTTTGATTTCACAGAAGTTTGATTTACTTGGAGTTATATTGTGTTGTTTAAGTGTTCCCTTTATTTTTTTGAGCAGTGTATATTCATCTTCAGCTGGATGACTGACATTTGGAGGCAACCGGGTCCAGTGAAAACTAAACACTGCAGTTGTTTATAGAAAGGATTTATGGAGCTAGAAGAACCACTGTTAATTTTGCTAAGCGAGTAATCCAAAGAAAAACACACAATTCTAGTAAATACTACATTTTCTGAAATTTTACAGTATACAGTGTAATATTTATGGCGAAGGTCCTCAAATTCAGGCCTTGCCGGCTGATTTCCTGCGTCTTTTCAATGTGTCCCAGGTTCTAACGCACCTAAATCAAATGACTGAATTACCTCCTCATTGTGCAGAGTCCTGCTAAAGACCTCGTCATTCAATTCAGGTGTGTTGAAGTTACAGGACTCTAGTGCTAGAGGCCAGGATTCAAAGACCCCTGATTTATGGAATACATTTTTTATTCTGGTGACATTTAAACTTGATTCATTTCATTCAGGCATTTCCTAAACTCACCCGTATAAAGAGCATCTTCTCTCCAACACGGTATCGACCCTGCGAATGTCTTTCCACACAGAACTTATTTGCGCACCTGCAGGGCGGATCGTTAGCGATGTGTCTCACCTGTAACACACAAAACACTTTTACACATTTTTCTGCTCTGATTTGAAATGCAAAAGTGGCCCGTGTGTGACTTACAGCATCATCCAGGAGCTTGCCTGCGCCCTTCTTGGACGAAGTGACTTTGGTCGTAGTTGGAGTTGAAGTCGGTGTCGGTGAAGAAGACGGGGAGGAGGATGAAGAAGGGGACGAGAGGGGAGG
This sequence comes from Poecilia reticulata, assembly GCF_904066995.2. Classification (NCBI taxonomy): domain Eukaryota; kingdom Metazoa; phylum Chordata; class Actinopteri; order Cyprinodontiformes; family Poeciliidae; genus Poecilia; species Poecilia reticulata. Next base: position 25,532,859 of record NC_088835.1, on the reverse strand, counting down.
CGGAGCCGGGGATACGGGTGATGGGGGAGGTAGAGGTGCCCTTTCTTCTTGTTCAATCTCTTTCTCCAGTTTTATAAGGCCTGGAGGCTCCACATTGTAGCTAAATGTGAAAAAATAAACAATCAGATGAATCATATCGAGGGCCTAAAAACGACAAAAAAATGAAAACGGAGCAAAACTGGAACAAACCGTGACGCTATCCGACCCAACTCTAGTAGACAGAGGCACACCTCTCGCGGCTGCTTATGCAGAACTACAGGAAGAGAGCAAAGCTTAGCACTCAGTTTTATAATGAGACACAATAAGGCATCCAAAAAAGTACAAGGCAATGAGTGAAGATGAGTGGCTTGGTGATGGTGAATAACACATAAAAACAAGCTGATGGACTCCATGCATTCAAAAGTCACTCAACTCCTTCATTCTCTTCCCTACAAATTACATGAAAGTGAGTGAATCTGCCTAAGTTTGAGATGGTCGCTTTAACCTCCACCAATGGCAAACCAAGCAGGAAGTGCGCAGACAAAACGACACAATAGATGTCACACATCCAACCATGCGATGCAGAAAGGAGATCCACTGTATGAGAGCAAACCTGGGTGTCGACACCTCTACTGCTGAACTCATAAGTTTATCCAAAGAAAGAAGGACAGAAAGAGAAAGAAATCCATCAGCTACTGTTTCTGGAAATATTTCCACAGATTTTAATCACAGTTGCATGTCTGCAAGGCTAGAAGGGGATTGTAATTCAGTGTTAACCTCTGACTCGGTATGCTGCCTGACCTCTAGAAATTAAATTATCTGCATACTTGACAATGATAAACCTTCAGGATCAAAATGAAAAAAAGAAAAAATGTGGTAAATGACCCTGTAACATTCTGCACCTTATCTTGAGGACATTTATTTGGAGTAAAATAACATGCAAGGGAAAAAGGCTTGAGACAACGAAGAGAAAAATATTTATAGCTGGAGAATAACGCAGACAGCGTTGGCCTACTTTTTCACTTACTCACACATTCATGTCCGTGTCATGTCTGTGTTTTAATTCAGACATTCTTCTCGTCATGCAGAGTTACTCTCTCCACAGTGGAAGAGAGGATTGTGAGGTAAACAGTCCATTCTGCTCACTATTGTACCTGCACAATCAATGCTCTGAAAGGAGCCAGAAACCTGAGTCCGGTGTCCTGGCAGTGCCAGAGTTGGGATCTTTGTTAGCGCAGCCAGATTGTCCTACATTCGGATTTGGTGGCGGTCTGACACGAATGGGGAAAAACCCAGTTCAACTCACCTAAGCCCTCAGACTCAAAGAGACATGTTTCACCCACTCCGACCTCACGGCACCAGGCCAGGAAGTTGGCTGTGTTGTCCCGAGCAAAGAAAGAACCGGAGGGAGCGCTCTGCCGGCACGGGATCCTCCGATTGGGGATTTTCTTCTGAAAGTACAAAGAAGAGAAAACACACAAGTAAAGAATTAAAATAGTATTTATCTAAATGATTTAAGATGAGATTTTTTTTCCTTGCACTTCCACAAGTTTTTGTCTTAATGTTATCTTTTTATGTATCCTTCCCCATCCTTGTATATTCTGTTGATTTTATGGAAATGCTTTCAAAGTGTAATAAAAAAAAATGACTTTTTTAGTTGCACATCCTTGACATTCCTACTATTTCAAAAGTAGAGAAAGGTTTGTGTATTTTGTATGAAAATGGTCATACAGGAAGTTAAAACCAAATTTCTTTCATTGTGTTGTCAACAATTTGTCTGCCAAACCGCAAAACCTCTTTGAAAGACAAAATGACCATCTGGTTTCCTTAAAAATGGAGATAGACCACTGACCTATGAAACACGTAAACCAGAATTCAAAATGTTCAGATCAAAAATTCAGATCATAGTGAAGCGATTCAGTTTTTAAAGACGTTATTATCCCAGCAGAATGATTTGAGTAAAAAAACTCGACTGGGACAAGAGCCACATGCAGAGGGAGAACATGCAAAGTGCAGAGAGAGAGACCCCAGACTGGGACCGGAGCCCAGGACCGTCTGTCTCACTGCAAACCCAAAGCTCCAAGATATTTAAACATCATTTTCACGGATCTATTTGTGGTTGATTGAGGCCCGAAAAGAGATTGAGGTGTATTTTGCCCACGTGTGGCCCAGTCCAGTGTTTTGATTGAGATGAAGTAGACAGCAGTGTCTCCTCCATCTGCTCCGGTTTCATCCTGGTATCTGAGAGCCTTTTCTTTGTGGATCAATATGGGAGATGAAGGCTCTGAAAACTGGAGCTACTTTACCAGACCCTCCGTGATTTAGGATCAAATGACATACTTATGGGTTTCAGCCCCCACGCGGTCCGTTCACAGAGATTTATGCGCCTTACTGCGGTTTTATGAAGGATATGTGTGTCTGCGCTTCGAGAAAGGTGCAGTGAGCTCATGCAGGAAATATGCAAGCTTTTGTGGGTATTTTTCATTTCATTCCAGGCTCTTTTTTAAACCTTTCTTTTTTCTTCACTCATTTATGTTCCTCTATTATTGAACATAGCTGTGGAAAAAACGCTTGCCAATGGCATTTAATATGCCAGTCAAAATGAAATGTATTTCTGCTGTGGCTTGTTATGTTATTATTGGCACCTTTGTGTGTTTGATTGCACATAAGGTAAAGAGCTTCATGAAAACATTATTTCTGAACAAATGGGAACATAAAGAATAAAACAAAAATACTTGAGTAGCGCACAGGAGGTTTAAGGCAAATTGTTATACATCTGTTCACATTTAGTGCATATGTTGAGTCATACTTGTGTTATTATTATATATTTTATCTGTCTGCTCAGCATGCTGTGGCCAGTTACTGAGTGATTACAACACGGCCTAATCAAAACATTTGCAGAAACTATCTGCAGTTTTCTCACCTTGAGATCTGTGCAGCTTTCTTCCCCAAATGGATAAATGCTCCACACATCTTCAAAATGTGTTTCTTATTGACCAGATATAGTGTTTTCTATAACAGATTTAACAAATTTAAAGTCTACGTTCAGCACATTTTATGTTCTAACACATTAATAAGTGGATGAGCAATAATGGGGCAACAGGTCTATTTTATCACCAGCATCATGTTTCAAAACCACAGGGATGTACAGTTGTGGTAACAAGAAGAATGTTATTTTAAGTTTTTAATGAGGCATCCCCGCAATTAGTGAATCTAATAAAAAACGTAAATAAAATCAAGAACTAGCTGCACTAGTTAAGAGTCGTTACTAGCAGGCTCAAATAAAAACTAGCATGTTTATTGATAGGTTTTAAAATGTTCTCAACCGCATGTTTTGTGGTCATCTACAGGCCACAAGTTCATGCAAACTGGTTAGGTTTGGATAACATTTTTACACAAAGTCCACATTCTCTAAAGCTAAAGCTTTTTTTTCCCCAGGGTTGTTCCGTTCAAAAAGCAGCTTTGATTTACATTTGGGATCATTGTCCTGTTGCGACACTCAACTGAGTCCAAGTTTCACCCAAAATGTAAAACATCTTCAAACTAACCGAACTGAAGCAAGTTTTACGCTAGCAAAGGATGAGAGAGTGCTAAACAAGAAAAAGCACTGCTCCAAAACCAACAACCTCACTGCTGACAGAAAATCGAATCTTTCCTCTAAAACAAAGCCAACTTTGCTTTAGAGGAAAGATTTATGAACAGACAAGAAGAAGATTGAGCTGTTTGGCCACAGGGACAAGATATGTTTGGACGACTTCAGCTAACGTTACAGTAGAGCAAGAACCAAATGCATAGAGGAGGTAGTTGGTTTTAAAATTAACCTATTTACTGAACAAAATATCAAAAACCAAAACCTTACAAAACAAAAGTCCAGGTTCCACTACAAACCTTTAGTGGACTTTAAGTTTGAATGAATTCAGTTTCAGCTTTGTGAGCTTGAATCAGCGTAACTGGGTCGATGCTGCTGCGTTTAGCTTTTATTTAGGAACACACAGGCAAGGAAGCTAAATACTGAGCTGCTTGAACATTCTTCCCTCATTTTTCCATTTGTAGAAGCCTCAACCACTTCGGTTTGTTTATTTTTTCTGGCTCATCATGTAACTAATCTGTTGGCAATTAGGCTAATTAGCAGTGAGAGGTCTCACCAGCTGTTTAGTATTACAGAGTTAAACCTCACTGGCCTTTTTCTGAACCATCTCAAAAGTGAAGCCTCAAACTTCGTGGAGTCTGCAGATTTCACAAAGTTTTCAAAGCTTTATGTTGCATTTGTCCTGCTTTCAATCACATATAGCACTAATCTGAACTGATCATGTCTGTATTATGCTTTCGCATTGGAATTTAGCATGAAAATTAAGAAATCTTTTTTATTTGTTGTATCTACAACATCTAATTTATGTGTTCCTGTCACATGAGCAGATAAGACTTGACTTCTACTGGAGTTCACTTAGACCCACCTGAGGGTAAAAACTGCAGCTCTGTAGGCGACTTGGAAAGCTTCAAGTGGCATTAAACAAAACTTTATGGAGCAAGAAATGTGGAAAGCACGCTGTTCTGTTGTTAGGTTCTGACATTTACGCTGACGTGTCTTTTAATTGTGGATAAAGAGCAACATATGTTCACCGCAAACGATCTGAAAACCTGAGACGGCTCTGCTGTTTTTCTTCTGCTCTCAACAATCAATGTGCTCCTTTATGTTCAGTAGCGTCTCTGCTGTCCCACGGTCGTTGACCTCAAGTATCTCCTCACATCTGTGCTGCTGCGCTCACACTGAGATCAGGAGACCCTTCGTCATCAGAGCGGCAATGCCCCAGTGCAAACATCAACAACTCTCACAGAAGAAGCCACAAAAGATTCTTTGCCTGACAGAATTAAGTGAAGCTTTTGTAAATATATTAAAATCAGGATTTTATATCTGTATTTTACATATGTTTCAGAAAAAAAACCCATGCATTTACTTCATAAAAACATATGCTGTCATAAGAGAAACTGAAATGACTCTGATGACATTGAGATTAGCAGAAAATACAGATATCTACTTCCAAGGTTCATGAAACCCTCACTCCAAAACCTTTAGCGCAGTTCTTCCAATTCTCCCAGGGTCTGTGGGGCCCCGCTAGTTAACAAGCCTCTACTGCTTATTTTTTTCCCCTTCATTCCACCCTATTGGAGACAGCAAAACCCCATCCCCCACCTTTACTTTCTGTATATTTTTTTAAATCGTGGAGCTCTTGGCAAAGTTTGTATTCATCGGTCACGCTGATCTCACTGAATTACAGCACCTAGCCAAACTTTTTCAGTTCTTGAACTTCTTCTTCTTTTTACATTTTACTGTCGTACAGTCATAAATTTGAATGTATTTAATTAGGATTTTATGCAACAGATCAACACAAAACGGTGCCTAATTTAGACGTATGATTTTCCTTATCTTTTTTTTTTATTCCTAAGCCTGAAAGAAAGTGTGGCGGCCATTTGTATTCAGTCAACCAGCTCTTGCTACAAATTACAGCTGTGAGTATTTTGGGGTAGGTGTCTACTAGCTCTCCACATCTAAAAAACTGAGATTTCTGCTGATTTCTTTGCAAAATAGCTCAAGCTCACAGAATCTCAACGGTCCGGGCTTTGACAGGACCATTCCAACACTCTACATTGATCTAAATAATTCCCTTACACATCTGACTGTATATTTACGGTTGTCTCCTTGTTCGAGTTTGAATGCATCACCACAGCATGATGTTGCCAGTCTGTCGCAAAAGGCTAGATTTGTTTTGTAAATGACTGATCGCTACCTGGTCGTCAATTTCTTCTACCTGAGCTGTGTTTCTCTGCAGCTTCCCTCAATGTCAGAGTCAATGTCAAATTTATTTAAATAGCACTTTTAAAAACCAAAGAACCAAAGTGCTATTGTGTTATCGTTAATGAAAAGAGAGAGAGAGAAAAAAGGTTTGTTTAAAGATTTAAAGTTTAACTCAAGTGAATATTTTTGTGATTGGGAAAATTTAGACAGCAATTGGTTGCCGTATAAATTGGGATTTTTAGGGAGGTAACAGAGTAAAGAGGTAGGAATACATGCACGCCACACATCTAAGACATTTATTTGTAAACAGAAAAAAAAGGTTAAAACCGTGATAATTTTCTTTCCACTTAACGTTTATGCTCTAATTTGAGGTAGTTAAAGTAAAATCACACTGAAGCACATACCTGTGGTTGCAAAGGGACCAATTGTGAAAAACTAAAGAACAGATCTGCAGGAGAAGTTAGTCTTTGATTGAAGATTTTCAGTCTTAATGCCCAGTAATGCTTATTTCAGTTTTACCGTCAGAGTTCAGAGATGCTGCCTGTAATGAATTTCGTTGTTTTTCAAATCGCAGAAAGCGACCTTTGAGAACTAACTGGAGCAGCATAACTCTTACTAAATATTAATCAACAGTTTTAGAGGAGCTGCTAAAAGACTCAAGACTGAAGTGACCTTTGTCCCATCTGATCAAATCAGTGAACACTTATTTGTTCATTTTTTTCACTCTGGAGCGCTGCTCTGCAAAATCATTCACAACGAAAATAAGTCTGGGAACACTTTCAGCCACGATTTAACTTCCAAATGAGTATTTTCACCGTAATCTGTCTCACGCCATCGCACTGCGATCCTCCGATTTCTCTCTACCTTGCTGTTGCCAGGCTCATGCAGGTCTCCATTACTCTGCCTGAACTTCTCCTGCAGCGTCTCAGCCAGCTGGCACAACAGGAAGCCATTGTCTAACCGATCCATGAAGCTCTCAGCGGTGATTTCCAGACCTGAGCAGGGGACACATAAAGACAGGCAGACAGTCCAGCGCCATAAATCCATCAAAAGTGTGCTCATTTAAAATATACGTGAATAAAAGAAATAAAATTCAATCTCCTGTTCATTCCTGAGCCTGATGTAATGCTTTCAACTCTCCAGAACTGCTTTAATGATCAAGCCTCGCTGTAGGTTTGTAAAACCTCTCAGGAGGCCAGAGTGTAAAATATAGATTATGAAGAATTTGGGGGATTTCCTGGGAGTCCAGTGGCACAGAGGAAGACTCCGTTTACCCAAAATAAAGCCTTATTATGCTGCAGAGTTGCACATACATATTGGTGATCAACATGTGGCGTCCACTTGACCGACTTCCAGAGGACCATACTTTTGCGGTTAGGTCATCGTGAAATAGGAGGTAGTGGCAGGGGGTGGGGGATTTGTCTGTGGAAAGAAACTGGAGAGATTTCTTTTTTAATCCCATTTCTGTTTCTTATAAGAGGAGGGGTTTGGGGTTCCATGTTTAATGAGTTCCAAATGTTGCAGCTGAGGCCCAAAAAAAGAAAGAGCTATTGAAATCTTGAGAAATTTTCTGCAAGTTGCCGTCTTATGCTCGACCCTCGACCCCTTACTGTGTGAGCAACACATACTGCCACAGAGCACTGATACAAATATTTCAACCCAAGTAAATAAATCGCCCCTTAGGTTTGTCCAAAACTCTCTCAACCTGAAACTGCAAACAATTAAAAAAAAAAAGTAGCTCAATGAATTCTGCGAAAGCACATTTGCTTTAAAAACCAAGATGTCTGCAGGGTTTACAGATCCAGGTCTCTGGTTCAGCCGGTTCTAGAGCAAACAGACGGCCAGAGATAACAGGAAAGATTATTCCCTCATAGCTTCCCATAAGCCGGAGTCTGTTACAGGAACTCATCCTGCATGCAGTAAATGTAAGAAATAACTTCAGAGGACATCCCCTGGAGAAACACCCAGTTATTAAACATAGCTACACGTAGACAAACATGGCTTCAGTATCTCTGAACATTATCTGCAGATCCGGTTAGAAGTTTACATCCACTCATTATGGGAACAAATGTCATATTAATGTGGAGGATTTTAATGATGCGTTTAAACTGTTCGTTTTGCAGGATGAGATGATTTAACACCAAACTACCTTACAGTAAATTCTCATATCTGATATTAAACACAGGCTAAAATATTAACATACACCTCCACTAATATTCATTTAAACATCCCTAAATAAGTTACAACTCAGTCCCATATTCTCTAGTCCTTATTAAGCACCTGTTACAACCCTGGCTGGATATTTGCCACCTCTTTTTTAATCAGAATTGATCAGTGATCAAATTATTGATTTCCTGGCAAGTATTCAACTTTTAAGCACATGACTTCTTTAGGGTTGAGATTGAAATCAGCTCTGATGTGTTTTTAGTTAGAAATGTCCTGCTGAAGCCCCCAGTAGTGTCCAAGTTTCAGCCGACAAGCTGCTGATTTGAAGTGAAGTTGACACATTTTTTTACAACTCAATTCCAACAAAGCTGGAATAAATAAAAATATAAATAAAAACAGAATGCAGTGATTTACAGATCCCTTTCAAGTTACATTCACTTGAATTCCCTTCACAGACATAATATTTAAAGTTCAGTCAGAAAACTATACATACACCACTGTTTTTTATTTTTATTTTTTATCAGACTTTGTAAGATCCTCGCGGTGGATTGGATTCAGTAAAAACGGATGTGACTTAAGATACGTTGGGTTTGTAATCGAAACTCATAATTTCCAACTTTGAGTTGGGAAAATCAACTGGAACACACCACGAAGTTGGATTTTACACCCATAATGGCCGTTCCTTTCATCAACAACAGTGAATTGAAAATATGTTTATTCTACAAGATACACTAAAATCAATGCTACATGTGGTGACTGCAACTCTAAACTGGACCAATTAATGTGGAAAGTAAGTCTTAAAACAATGTTTATAAGAAGTCCTATGATCAATAGCTACTTGGGCGTCGCCATGTTGGAATCTCAGCTTTGTTTCTGTTAACTGGAACTGGAAACCAGCATTAGACCAGCTTGTTTTATAAAGTACTTTTAAGTGTTTTAAACTGGAGTTATACACATATGAAGTAAACAAAGCCAAAAAGCTGACTAAACTATAATTTTAATGTCTCTAAAACTCATAGAGTCATAAAATACAAAACTGCATTGGGTTATGGTCCCTAATTTAATCTCATTCAGATTAGATTGGGGAGCTGCATGTATTCACTTCTAATTGCAGTGATTAAAAACTAAACAGCAGCACAAAAAACCTCCATACTGCTTATTCGTTACCAGTGGCTCTGCATTATTTAAGAAAAGCTAATGATGTCCATTATTCTCTTAAGGTAATGTATCGAACACTGACTCAGGGTCACAGTTTGTTGACTCGAAAATGGGTTAGTAATGAGAATTAGATTGATTCCAGCTTCCTGTAGAAGTGTTTACATCAGCACTACCACTTAAATTATGTTAAAGACAAAACAAGGAGGCTTACAGTTTTTTTTGTTGTTTTTTTTTTGCAGCATGGTTGCATTCAGAGGTCAGTGTTTCAAATGAATTAGCAAAACAGCAAAATATGTGTAGGGAAAATAAAAGTTTGTGTCCAAATAAACTCATAATTATCCAAAACGTCAAAGCGTGAAGATAAGCAGACGTTATTAAAATAATAATTCTGACTGTATCCACATCACCTGGATGCGAAACGATGCTCCAAATGAAGCTATGCGCTTTACATATACAGATAGGATTTTCACCAGCCTATTTTAGACTAATATGAGTATTAATAATGTTTTACCAAGAATGTTGCTGAGCCACAGGGCGAGGTCCTCCTTCATGGGAAGCAGGCTGGCTTCATGTCGACTGGAGAGCCACTGCTGGTACTGCTGCATGTCTGTCAGCCCCGGACCGCAGAGCTGCTTTGGGCTCACCGAGCTGCACATGGTCGCCTGCTGATTGCCTGGAGCACACGGTGAGGACCAAAGATGATTCAATTAAAAGTTACATCAAGGGCAGTAAGTCGAAACTGAACCAAAAACAGCTGTAGGAGACATTATTTCGAAGTGTTAAATGAAATTTGAGTTCTAGTTTGGCTTATTAAACTTTTTTGTGATTTTTACTGAATCCGCACAGCATCGTCCAGACTTATGGGAACCTCTGGTGAGATGTGCAAAGGCACATACGATAAATACATCATCTGTTGCAGGAGTATGATCCAAAAGAATAGAAAGCAAACAAAATAACAGGATGCTACATTTTTGCCATTTTAAAAGAGCCAAAAATGATAGAAACAGATAAGAGCAATTATTTCCCTGTTGAGGATTTGGTTTGGCTTATTTTGCAGGTTTGAAGCTGAAAAAGTTCCAAGTCATTACTGTATAGACCATGTAGTCACATATTTTGTTAAAGAAACACAAAGATTTTTCTCTATTTAATATGTTCCTTTTCTAACATCCTCCTCAGTCTTTGTAAGACTTTGTAAACCTTGGTCCTCGTATGGCCCTGTTTGCCATAGTTTCAGTAGTTTTAAACTTTTTTAAGTTTCACTCTCAGCAGAAAAGAACAAATTTCAGGGAGTAACAAAAGCACAAAAAAATCAGGACACATCCACCTTACTTCAAAGGCATGTTCTTTTGTCTTCCCGATTTTGAGAAAAGTTGATCTTTTTTTTGTCTACATTTGTTCTGCATGAAGCGTCAAATATTGGCTGTTTGCACAGCTACTTAATCTCATCAGAATCCCTTCGATTAGATTACACCAAACCGTTTCCCTGTTCTTATTCCATACAACCACAGTTATTAATTGATGAAGTTAAATGATTTGAGAAATATAGCTGCTAATGAGGCCAACTTTCCTAAAAGGAGTGAAGGAACAAATCCATTCTGACTGCTTTTATCCTCCAGGTTGAATCCCGGTAGGGATTACAGCGATCTGAATGCGTTAGACAGCAACATTCCTCCTCCCTCCTTCATCGGACAACGGACACTTTCATACGGGCTCGACTCAGACAATAGCAGTTTTATTAAACAAAGAGCTCTTTGAGTATTCCCTGCCACCAGTAATGGAGTCTATTACACCGTCTGTCTCAATCCAATAGTCAGCGCCGCAGCAGAGTTTGCATGGATCAATAGCTTTTGACATCGGTAATAAAGCTGATATTTAAAAACAGGACTTCATTCCATCTAATGGTGATGTCACTGATAAACAAGACATTTCTCACATCTGTTTTTAGTTCCCAGTTCACTGTGTGAGTTGTTGCGTGAAAATCATTCAGTTTTCTGTCAGCTGTCTCCTTTAAGGAAGCAAATAGCCCCCAGATGTAAGCAGAGGAAGAAACCACAAAGTTCAGGCTGTGATTGTCTCTCTGAAGTAAACTGAACAACACTGTGATGCAGACAGACAGGAGACAACCTCACACTCTATTAATACCTGAACCACAAAGCTTTCAGCTGCCATTTTATTTTCTTACTCTGCTGGTTTAGTTAAAGGAAGCTGGAATAAAAGGCTTTATTTTTTATCATGAAAACACACGGGCGAATTTCAAAGGTTTCCATCCACACTGGAATACCTCACATGACTGCATGGCATGCAAAAAGCAGACGTATATGATACTAATTACAAAAAAAAACACCTCTTTCATACAAGGAAACAGATGCCATAAACAAATTGTTCAGGATGGCAGAGGATTTCTGCTCACTGCAGAGAGAGAGAGAGAAACACGACAAAAAGCTGCGAAACATTTCAAGGTTCCTTGTCGGCGTGCAGCAGTAAAAATCACACTGCTGTGACAAAAACAGACATCAAAAACCTTGGAGTCTGAGCAAGGTCATCTCATCTCAACAAGGATGACAGCTTCTAGCAGCATACACAAACCGAACGCTGGGGCTCTGCAGTTACACGCAGGTGCGACATTCCCATGTGAGATGTGTGGACGGGTGACGCAGCAAGGTCACCGGAGCTACTTCATGCAGGTTCCTGCATGGGTGCTGCATGTAAATATGCAGTATTTTAGTCACATTTTTAATCTATGATGTTCTAGGATGAGAAATATTCATGCAAAAAACTTTTCTTAGATTTTGCTGAAGAATTGTGAAACGATCACAAGACTTTCCTTTGGTCACTTTAACTCCAACTTTGTGTTTAGAGTCAGCGTCCAGCTGGAAACCAAACCTTCGTCCCAGTTTTTGCACCCTGTCCTTGTCAATAAAAAGATTCTTCACAGCATGATGCTGCCACCGCCATGTTTCATGGGGAAGATGGTGTTTGCAAGACAACATTGGGCTTTGAATGCAGGCAAAAGCAGTAAAATGTTGGTCTCGTCTGGAAGACATGAAGGAAACGCTGGAATTCTAAAGAAAAAACTTTTCGATAAGAGATTTTGTGAGGTGTACAACCAATAGTTGCCCTGTCAACAAATTTTCTCTCTGGAGATCTCTGGTGAGAAAATTATGCTCATAATTAATACTCTCCTTGCAATCAGTTAAGAGGACGGCCATTTCTTGGTAGGATGTGGAAAACGCTTTCCGTTTTCAAATGATGCATTTAATACTTATGTGACTTTAAGTCTCTGGTTGAAAATTCTCCACAGCTTCATTCCTGATCTGTCTGCTCCGATCCTCGCTCCTCTTGATGCCGTTTGTTCAATAATGTTCTGTAACAAACCTTTTTCAGGTGAAAGATTTTGGCAACCATGGATCATTTTCCCTCCACTTGACAGTTACGCTATTCAAATCAAGTCAAATCAAGTTTATTTGACTTCAGCAGCAAGGCCGTTCATAATGCTTTGCATCATTAAAACATAATATAGTCACCAATTAAGAACATTACATTTTCTCAAGTGACATCATCAAAATCATCAAGCAAACACACATCAGATATATTGATCAACAATCTACCTACAAATAATCAAAGTCAACTCTAAACAAGCAGGTTTTGATTTAAAGGAAGTCAGTGTTTCGGCTGTTCTCCAGTTTTCTGGATGTTTGTGCCAGATTTATGGTGCATAGAAGCTGAATGCTGCTTCAACATGTGAGCAGCAGCATTCTGGATCAGCTGCAGCTCTGATTGACTCTTTTGGCAGATCTGTGAAGATACTGTTGCAGAAATCAATGCGAAGATGGAGGAGTTTATCTCTCTGGGACATTAGTCCTTTAATACTAACGTTGTGTTGGTCACTCACGTAAAACCCTGATAAAGTGCGTTGAAGTTTGTGGTTGAAATATGAAAATTTCACTATAAAGGCAGAATAAAAAATGCAAATTTTTTAGAGCAAAGACTCCATGTTTTGTAAAGTACTGTGATATTTATGACCAGAATATGAGAACACATGATTCTCAATGGAACATTGTTAGACATACTTCCTGCCTCTCACCACACTGTTAGTTGGCTTGTTTGACCTCGGGCCCAAAAAAAACACCACTCTGCTATAAGACATGTTTCATATGACATGCAAACTTGACCTGAATTTGCAAGATTCAGGTCAAGTTTGCATTTAACATCTCAGAAGATGTTTAAATGAACAGATACATTTTGTCATTCTGGAAGGATCTCTGAACTTCCGCAAAGCCATTAAAAAGCGTCACGGTTGTTGCAGATTGCTCCAGGAAAGGCATATGGATAGGAATCCTGACTGCGTATTGCCTCAATTATAAAACACAAAAGTGTCTCTGTGCTGCTAGCTCACACTGGCCTCCACTTCTTCATCCTCCTCTACAACAGCAAACTTATCCAGAGGTGGGATCACTCAACTAAACTAGGGAATTCTGCAAAGTTTCCACAGGAGATAAGCTTTGCTTGCACAAACCAGAATATAGCAGCTGTTGCAGCAACTCACTGCAGGACAAACTCTTCTGCATAAAATATGAAGAAAAAACCCCCTGTGAATTATATAAACATGCACAAGACAAACAAAAAGTCTATTTTATATAGATTTTTTTTAAGATGCAATGATTTTTTTTTGCTGCTAATTAGCTTTTGCCATTTCGTTAATCAGTTTATTTTTCATTATATGTTTTCCAAAACATCCAATAAGCAAAATGCATTAAAAATACAACCACATGTTCAATTACAAGTGAAAACTTTGATGTTGTTTCTGGTCTCTTAGCACTCTCCGAAAATTATTTTAAAGATTCAATTGCAATAACTTTTTTTTTTTTTTTAAAGTTGTCTCCGTCTTTACAACCGTGACAAATAAAAAGAGCCACAAGAGTCAGTTTGCCAGTCTGGAAATAAGATCAAGGGTGAACGCCTAATGACTTCTGTCTGAAATTCAGCAGAACGCTCTCATTAAAAGGCTGCCGCTGAAGCAACAAAATGTCATTATCTGAGTAATTCAAGATGCCTCTCATTGCATTAGAGAAATGAAGCAAAAATAAATGAAATCTTCTCTTCAGGAAAGACTTAACCAGCATCCAGCTTTTGGCTAGAATTTTTTTTTCATAGTTCATAGTTTGGTAATAATTAAAAACAAATTCAAAAGAAGAATCGATCTGACATGAGACTTGAATAGTCAAAAGCTCACCCTTCAGCTCACTCGTCCTGTGAGCTGCTCAGTCCCAGTTTTCATGCTTCTCCGACGGACAGGTTGCTCTCCAAAACACTGAAGCAATGTGAAGAGGTCTGCGTCGGAGCGCACTGCACGGAGATCTGACAGACAAACACAAATACTCACAGCACGCTGCTCTTGTTGCTGCTGCTGCTCCTGCTGCTACTGGTGATGATGATGGGAGGGAAGTTTAATCCAGCTGGTCGAGCCTCCCTCCTCCTGTTGCCTTCATGCGAAAGAGTGAGACTAAAGTAATGTCGTCTGGTTCGTTTGGGTAGAAACGGGCTGGAATCAACATCAAAGGTGGATGGATGGATGGATGGATGGATGGATGGATGGATAGATAGATAGATAGATAGATAGATAGATAGATAGATAGATAGATAGATAGATAGATAGATAGATAGATAGATAGATAGATAGATAGATAGATAGATAGATAGATAGATAGATAGATAGATAGATAGATAGATAGATAGATAGATAGATAGATAGATATGTGCTTAAATTTACAAATCAAGAAAGACAGAAAGAAGAAGGAAAGACAGGAAGAAAGAAACTAAGAAAGAAGGACAGAGGGAAAACAGTCTTTTTTCTTTCACTTCTTTTTTATTATTATTATTATTATTATTATTATTATTATTATTATTATTATTATTATTATTATTATTATTATTATTTTGATGATGAGTCTGATTCTGAGCTCAAAGACAGCGCTATCACTCCTGATGCGAACCTTATTTTGTCGAACACGAGTGCCTTTTATTTTGAAGGGCTAAAAGTTAGGAGTCCAGCACGCATGCGCGCACGTAAACGCGACAGAAATACAAACGGAAGACCCGGGTATTGGAAAGTAAAGACGAGTAAGTTGATAAAAGCAAAACAATGGTGTTTATTGTCTTATTCTTATTTTATAGCAGGGCTTTAGCCGTTAGAGCAACTTGACTTAAAACATGGTTTCTTTTTGTTCTCGCGAAAAACCGTTTCTAATGCTGCTTCTGGGGAACTTGTAGCTAACTTCCTAACTTTCATCAACTGAAACGAGTGCCTGGGAGTTAAGGGGCATTTAGGGTTCAATGCCTAAGTCGTGTTTTGTCCCATCAGTGCCAAACACCGGGAGCCCCCTGACTGGGCTGTGAATGCGGACAGCGCCACATGGAGGCCGTGCTGAAAAACCTGGGCCGCACCGTGGAGCTGCTGGCCGTGGCTGCCCACAGCGGCGTGGTGAATGAGTGGGACGAGCAGACCGTGACCAGGGCTTTTCACTGGGCCAGGTACTGTGAGCATATCTACAGCAGGTTCCACGGTAACCCGGTCATCAGAGGAGTCCTGGAGAAGCAGCTGCAGCTCACCAATCACAGTTTGAAGGAAGCTCTTCCTGAATACAACGCAGTGTCGTTTTTGGATCTGGGCCGCTGCCAGGACCTGCTGCTCCTCTGGCTGTTGAACAACTCTGCATTGCCGATCTCCATTATGAAGATGCTCTTTGAAACCAAGGCCTCTGCTGATTCTACAAGCAGCAACTATGAAGACGTCAGAGGCCTCTGCAGCCAGATCATTCAGTGCAAATCTGCCTGTACGGTGCTGCGCCCCCTCCTGGACGTCCCCTCTGTGGGTGCTGATGCTGAGGTTCAGGGAGAGATGCTGATGGAGGGGTTGGGGACCGCGCTGAGCCAGAGCAGCGATCCCCGCCGGGCAGAGGACTTTCTGAGCTCCGTCCTTCAGGAATTTGAGGTTGCAGCGGAGCATTTGTGTCCAGTCATCGCTGCGGCTCTGCTGACAACAACAGACTCGGCTGCACAGACCGCCGCTCAGGATTTTCTCCTGGACTGGCTGCAGAGTCGGCGCGGCGCGCTGCAGCACGTGTGCACTGCGCTGCCTTCCAAGGTTCTTGCAGACTTGGCGAAAAGACACCAGAAATTTAGAGATGCGTTCTGCAAGTTGCTGAAGAGGTGGGCCTCGGAGATGGAGTACAGGTTAACCGAAGGCGAATGGGTTCACGCTGCTACAAGCTCTGCGGTGTCCTTGCAGAAAATGACGGAGCATTATTTGACCCTGTTTGAGGCCTGTCCCTCTCTGAGGACGGAAATAGAGGATGAGTTAAAAGCACAGAGGATTGCTGATGGAGACTATGATGTCAGAGGTCTGAGTGTGTGGGGGGACATCCTGTTGGCACTGAGAAAGTGACGCTCAGACCTCTGGTTTCTTTAGAGCTAGAAGATATCACCAAGTTTACATGATAATCTGCCTGCCTGATGTCTATTAATACTAAATAAAATAAAATGTACTGCTTTCCAAAAAATAAGACAAATAAAAAGACATTTGATCATCTGAAGGATGCAGTGCACCTGTTCAGCACTGCTTTAATATATATTTATTATACTGGTGTTTGCTATTGATTATTGTTCAAGAACGTCTTCTATGAAGTGGAATTGAACAATAAGGCAATAAATACATTTTTTAGGTTATGTATTTATGTATATTTTCATGTTTTGTATCAGGAGGGGTAATATCACAACTGTGGCACGGTTAGGACTAGTTCTAACCATTAGGACTAGTTCTAACTGTTAGGACTAGTTCTAACTGTGCCAAAACATTTAAAGTATGAAACAAAAACAAATATTGTCTTCATAGAGAACAACTTGAACCAAACAGCATAAACTCTTCCAATTAATCCTTACATAAAGAACAAAATGTATGTAACAGTGACAAGCATCTGCTTGTCACTCTGGCCAAATAGATTTCATGCTAGTACAATTTTTAAAATCTTCCTTCATAGGTTTTGTCAAATTGTCCTCCTTGCAAAAGATTTGACCCAGAATCAGAAAGGCTTTGATGCAAATTTTGATTGCATATTTTTCACACTGTGACTGACTTAAAGTTGGAATACTGTAAATATTACAGAAAATACTTTGAATGTAAACCAAAATAAAATCAGAGAATAAGAAATAAAAAAAATGTGAACACATTAGGGTAAAATACATTTTCACCAGCGAAGCAAAGCTTCAGTAGATTCATACTTATGTAGGTAGAATCAGATGGTTAGGAGCAAGGGATTTCTGTTTAGTTACCATAGCTACCGCCGTATTGTCGTTGGTGTTAACTGTTCTGTGAAAGAGTCGGGAAAACGTGTCAAACCAATGAGAAATATTCATACATTTACAAGAGACGTGCTTTGCTCTGCTCTGCTGAGATAGTGATGACGACTGAGTTCATCCAGTTTCTTTAAGCAGGTCAAAGCAGTCAAGAAAAACTGTAAAACAAGTTTCATATTTCATAGACTTTCAAAACTCATCACTTTATCTGTAGTATTGCAGAATGACGAATCATTATGATCCACAGTATAAGCTACATTATGGAATGTTGCTTGTTGCTGTTTGTTTAAATAAATATGAACAAAGGCTTTTTTTTGTCAGGTGTTGAGATACGTGAAAAAAAAAAAAAAGCTGACTGAGTTTTTAAGAATTTAGATCAAATCGTTTTTATGTTAGAAAAGCCTGGACCTAAATCTAATACAATATATGCAAAAAAAATTTTAAAATGGTTTTTCAATAGATTATTTCTAAGTTAAAATATTCTGATATAGATTTGTAATAACCTTAAAGTGCATAAAGTAATAAAACACAATCAGCAAAGCAGCCTAACACTGAATTCATTTAACTGTTTCCTGACTACGTTCTCCAGAAACAATTTTTTCCCTTTGTCTGTCAACATCCCCTCCAGCGCTGCTCGCTCCAAACCAATACATTTTGATTGGCTTCGTGCCAGTCATGTGACCGGACTGGTAATTTGCACATCTCAGGCTTCACCTTCATGTCGAAGCGCCTCTGTGGACGAGGGATCAATTAGTGAGACTCTGGCCTCTCCCTCAGTCAGCCGGTGTGTGACAGGTCTCTGTCAGACGGCGGATTAGAGCAGAGGAGGAAACACCAACACAGCCACGGCTCGTTTTAACACGCCGCGAAGGCAATTCACGTCGAGACAGACAAGGGTCAGTGGGCAAGGGCAGCTCCTACACAACCAATTTATTTCCAGGCAATGAAAACATATGCGTCAGGCTGGAGGAAATCCAACAGCGACTGAGGACTCTGAATGATCTATTGGGAACAAACACAAAGAAGAGGAATTTAGTTTAACAAACCAATGAGTTTTTAATGTAGTCTTGCAACTGAGGAGATTGTGGTTCTCACTTTTACTCTCAGCCTCACACATAACTGGCAGGAGGTGTGAGCAGTCATGGCGATGACTCACATGTGTTACTGACTGACTTACTGCAAGATGACAAGGTTTTAAAATGCTCTGCCTACAAACGTCAAAGCTGGTTTTCTTTTTGTTTTATTGAAATAATATAATCAGTTTATATGAAAGCACAGAAGTAAAAGCCTCCAATATGTCATTTTAGAGAACAAATCTGTCTATTCTTGCAGGGAAGCAGGGTATTTTTATTTTTGCATTTCCTCCAGCATCCCTCCTTCAGTTTGCTTTCTGATATTGTTCTCCGTCAGCGTGGGGTGGCAAACTGCAGTGAGACGTGCTGAGAGGGGGGCACCGCTGTTCTGCGGCGTCCACAGGGTCACGGAGGATAACATTCATTAAAACTCAGACCCAGCCACCATCTGGTGGAGTGAATAGGGACTTCTCTGAGGGGGTGGGCTGCTGAAAGGGTAGAGCCCTCCCTCGGCACGCGCCTAAGCCCCTCTGATTGAGAGGGGGGGACCCCTAGTCACACCTGTGCCCCACTCAGAACGTGATGGACAAGAAATAATTCTGAGGAAGATGTGGACTCTGTTTTGCATTAGTTTCTTAAGTAAGGCTGTTAGAGGAGCTGTTGTTACAGTAACTAATTTGCATTTTAAAGAAAGGGAAGGGATTTTTTTGGCCAGTAATCTGCTGAAAATATGAAGAAACGGAAGTGCAAAACTAAATTAAGCAGGTTTTTATTGCTAATTAGGCACAAGTCAGCTCATTATATCCAATATGAGAGAATTAACCATCATATCTGACGTAAGAGGCTTAAAATGTTAAAAATCTCTTTTGCTTTTCAGTTTTGGTCTTGAGGAATCAGATAAAAAAACAAAAACGTAATAATAATAATAACTCAAGAAACCTGATGGTGAATTAAAAGAAAATGTTTGTTTTTCAAGAAAGGAAAAACAAACTAGAAGACACCAGATTTGAAGCATAACTCAAAATATGTCATTTTCTTCTGTTTCGATCATTACCCCATCAGCTTCATGTTGAACCTCTGTGTGTGAAGCACTGCGAGTGTCAGTGTAATCTGATATGTGGGAGGTGAAACTAGACGGACAACAGCTGGATCACATCACGTTTGTATTCAGGGAATCTAAAAAACAACAAAAACAACCACATACTTGTATTTTATTGGGCCAATACAGAGCCGTGCATATTTGTGAAGTTACCTTTGTTTTCTTACAGAGGTAACATAAAATCAGGGGCAGTGTGTGTAATTTACCGACCCCTGCGCCTCCCCCACTCAGCTCCTTCAGACTAGCCAGCAGCAATTAGCAAACACTTTTTGGAACCACATCAGCAGAGCTCATTATACAAGGTACTTCTCAGTGAAATGCTAGTAAAAAAAAATGCTGTTTCAGAAAGAGCAGGAGTTTCTTAAAGATACAGAGGCCTTAAATTATGAAGTCAAGCTTATGTTAAGTCATATTTGACAAATACAACATTTTTATAACAACTGGGAGTAAAATAGTGACATGATTGTGGTATAAATGGCACTATGTGGATGGAAAACACGTAATAATATCTTTAAGGAATGTTTAAAGAAGGACTAAAATGACCACAGATGAATGTTTTTAGCACTTGCTGGTACTGGGAGCTGAACAGGAAGAAAATGCCCTGAAATTGGCAATATCTGCACGTAACAGAAGGAGGATTTTTTTTTTTGACCATGCTGTGTCCCGTATATGTGTGTGTATATATATATATATATATATATATATATATATATATATATATAAAACTATAATTATGTGATGGTGGGTGGAGAACTCTCATTTATAACATGTTCATTTTCTCTGTAAAGCCGGTCTCGGCTGTCTGACTCTCCACTAATAAAGCAATTAACAAGGGAATTTATTTATGTGGATTTATTTGCCCTTAGGTGGGGCAGCAGGGGGAGGATTGTCCTAAAACAGTAATTACTCCAATGCTGCGTTGAAATGTGAAGCTGTAATTACTTGATTTTTCAGCGTACGACAGAGCTGAATTTTCCATGGGAAATTAAGGGCTATTGAAGCGGCGAGGAGGGAATGTTGAGGACATTTGGAGGAGGGATCAGGAGGATAATTGCATGCAGACAGACTCTCAGGGGAAGGGTGCAACCTCTGTCATCAAACACTCATTCTGGCCAAGGCCTCATCCCATTACAGTCCCCAAGGAGCGACGCTGCACCTGCCCCACCGACCCACAGCTCCTCAGCTCTCCTTCACGCACCCACAGATTACACAACCAGGCAGGGACGAGAGTGACTAAGCTTTAGGATGCAGCAAAAATAAAGCATCAGAGATGCAGGCTAGAGAACTGAGAGCGTTTCACCTTAACGTGCCGACAGGTTTCTAGGCCCACAGGCCCGTCACAGGTGTAACAGCCATGACCTCGCAGCCTGGTTGGGCATGAGAAAACATGTTCCACATGAGCGGCGACACAATTGTGTTTTCCGTCAAATTAGCGTGCACTGAAAGGCGCGCAGTGCAACGGCAGGCGTTTTAATGGCCTCCCTCCTCGCCATGGCGGATCATCAGAAGAGAAACCGGGATTTGTAGTAATTGCTGCCGGGGCGTCAACTGGGGGAGGGGGGATTCAGATGTGGCGCCGCTTCCTGTGATCGAGCTATCAGTCAGCTTTCCACGCTCAGACTGTCCATCATGTGCAGAAAACCGGTCGACTGCTGAAGCTGCCATCCACACAGTCCAACATGAGAGAACTGTCTGTTTTATGCTGAATGTTTATGCAAGAGGCTGCAGTTGTTTTCAGTTTGCTTATGCACTGCAAGCAACAGACAACGAAAAGCCAGTGAGTTGCACTGATAACACGTTTCACAAATGTGGAATCAAAAATAAGTCCGATTCACTTGACTCATCGCCGCCCACAGGGAGAAAATGCACAGCAAGATCCACACGTTTTAATACATCTAGATTTAAACGTCATGATGTACTTCAGGTAGAGATTATAACTCAACCTTAATTATTCAGCATGATTTACTCTCTTCAAGTCAATTACCAGATTCATTTGCTAGACTGACTTTAGAAAATCTGCATGTTATGTCTTCCGCTTTTCATTTTGACTTAACATTTTTATGAAGTGAGTCCAGTTGATGTTGGTGACAGAGTTGCATGAGAAGCTATTCACTCACTTGCAGATTTATTCTGTTTATGCTTTTTTGTCGCACTTTAATGTTTCAAATCATCAACAGACAAAAAAATCAGACAAGAATAATTTGCGTAAATATTTAAGTTATCATTTCACTCATAAATGAAGAAAATGATTCAAAACAACCTGGTTGTTCTTTCCTCATGACTTCAAACTGTACCAATGCCCTCTGCATCAAAGAAACTCTCATCATGATGCTGCCACGCCCACTGTACTTTAGACATGGGATGATGATGTTCCTTTGCTTTCGTCTGACTTTGCTAAAAATGCATCAAACTTTTAACAAAATACATTATCAAAAAGCATTATGGGTTTTTCCAAAAAAGGAAAAGCCAATCAGATTGAATGTGCATTAATTTTTATACAGCATATATACGCAGAGCTCTGGAAAAAATGAAGAGCCCACTGCACTGAAACACCTCCTGGTTATCCCACCAAATGTTGATTTCTGAACTCTCCTTGAGTTAAAACATCAGTATTATTGTTTCTAAATGAATATGAACTGGTTTTCTTTGCATTATTTGAGGTCTGAAAGCACTGTGTCTTTTTTGTTAGTTTGACCATTTCTCATTTTCTGCAAATAAATAAAAATGTTTTGCTTAGGATTTCAGAGACGTGTTGTCAGTAGTTCATAGAATAAAAGAACAATGTTCACTTCACTCAAACATAAACCTATAAAGAGTAAAATCAGGGAAACTGATCATTTTAAGTGGTCACTTAATTTTTTCCAGTGTTTTTTTTCAACGGTTTTCAATTTCTAATTTGCAGATGAAGCATTAACTTTATGTACATAATGCTAACGGATTCTACCTTAAAGAGTATTGATCATCTAATTGTTGTGCTTTATATAAGAGTAAATCAATAGTTGTGTTAAATTTAACAGTTAATGTTGAGTTAATGTGCAGGTAGGAGAACCAGAGCAACATTATTCTCTTTCTGTTCCTTTTGAGGTGTGGCTGAGGATCACAGTTTAGCACCAACATGACGCCTCTGGAGCTGCTTTTCTCTGGACATTCAAACCAGAGTCCGCTGCAGAGTCGGTGCTCCTTGTTCTACAGATGTTAAGCCTGCTTGCTTCAGAAATTACTGCTCCTGCAAGGCTACCGAGTCCAGTAATCTGTCCTCCTCTCCAGAGACGTCTTATATTGATTTACTAATGAGAAACATAGAAAGAGCAGGAGATGCTTGCACAAGGTTAACTAGTGAAACAGATTGTCTTCAGTCTGTGCATGATACAGTAAATCACCAAAACACACAACCAAATGTGACTTTTACGTTATTTTTTTTTTTTATAAAATATGAGTATTTTTAGAACACTTTTAGACTCCAACATACATCTTCATTAAACACAATAATAGAAGCCATAAAATCACATTTATCTGTTTACATAAACTCCAGGCACAAAGCCATAATAGCATCTTTTGGTCATCTTAAACATTCTTAAATATTCATATATTTTTATACATCCTTGCAGGTTTCATAAAGCAAAACAAAGAAAAGTGTCTAAACAGCGAATGAAGTCAAGTGGAAGAGCCATCTAATAGTTCATGTAGTCCACCCAAATGTCACGATATCAATGTGTCACAAGAAGTACGCGTGGTGGCCATGACAACAACCAAGGAACATCAAGCGATCACAAACAACTCCGCTGTTCGCACACACCACTGCATTCCTCGCCGTCAAAACGCAACAACATCATCTGCATAAAGAGCGATAAAGCTGGCTTCTCCAGACAGTGAAAAATTGTTAAAACACACACCTTCATGTTGATCTTCACGTGACTCAAAAAGAAGTACAGTTACATACGGCAAGCTTGTGTTACTTTACAGAACAGAATGTGATGGCTGGTACAGAGAATTTATTGCAGTGCACACCAAACATCAAGAAACATTTTTTTTTCTGAGCAGTTGCCTTTTGATTTGTCTCTCACCGCAGCCTGATCATGAGAACTCGCCGTATTATCCATAACGGCAGCAGACACCCACCTAAGAGCTAAGCAGTTGGCTAAATGAGAACTATTTGTGACTGTGAAGCTTCGGAAACGTTGTTCTGAGCAAATTCATGCAACAAACACACTAAAACCCTACGATTCAGCTTCACTCACGCTTATTTTTGTCTTGTAAATGTATTGTAGGCCTCACTGGAGAAGATGAAGACCTTTTTTGCAAGCAGACGTCTCCCTGAGGAGGTACTGTCCATGAAAAATATGGCCTTTTTATATACTTAATGTCTACACAGATCAATGACCCAAAATCCACGATAGTCTCACAGAAACAGTATACAGGTAAATATCTATACAGTACATAAAACACATTTGAAACGTAGCAGAGTTTTCTTTTTAGAACACTTATTGTTTCAGTGCAATCAGAGTAGTATCTAAGAGAAAGACCCTACGCGATGGTGGTCTGCAAGTGTCATCTGGCTCATGTTGTTCAAGTAGATCAATGAGGTTTGGGTGCCTAGCATACGCCTGCAGTTTGCTTTGCAACTGCTGTCCGTATGTTCTGTGAAGCCCTACGATATGCACGTATGACAAACAATAATCTAATGAGGATATTTCTCGTTTGGAGTAAACTATTTCTTTACATTTCATGTGAAACTACTTGAACACACAGAATGGGTTTAGATATCTGATACAATGCTTGTTTGTGCAATCACCTATGGTGCGCCTGTTTCTTTTTATTATTTTTTATTTAGGCAGGCTCACCATAGCTGTATGGTTTAAGAGTAGCCACGCTGAGTGTACATCTTTCCCGCCGGCTCCTGAACGTATTCCTCCGTCTTGTCCCAATCCTGCACCCAGCCTCCGTTGAGCTGCGCCGTCGCCCCGTAGCTTTTGGCCGGGCCGCCCATGGCGCCGTAGCTCTGCGTAATGTCGCCCGTCTCCTCGGCCAACTCGTCCTCGTCTATGAAGCCGCACTTCTCCTCACTGGTTTCCTCGGGGTCGGCCCATGGCTGCTTCTCCCCAGAGGCAAAGATGCCATAAAACACCACGCCTCCGTAATGCACGAGGGAGGCGATGAGGAAGACGTACTGCCACTCCTCGCGGGTCTGGAACCAGAAAAAGATAAGATATGCACTGAATGAAAAATATGTCATTCATTTCAAAGCTTTCCCACATCATAATGCCACATTTCTGCAATACTATTTTGTTGAGAAACAATCAAATCTGCTGGGAAAGGAAAAAAAAAAATGCAATAACCCGAGTTTCATAAATGTGCGCAACTTTAAATCAATACTCAGTTGTATCAACTTTTGATTACATGTCAGTATTCAGTGTGAAATTCTGATTACATTTCAGAGTGAAATGGGATATCTTAAGTCGGTAATACGTGCTCAGTCAGTAAAAGTTGCAGAAGTTCTCTAAATCTGTCGGATTGTGACGACATCTTTAACCTGCAGCGCTCCTCAGCTGAACCCAAAGAGCTTCTGCTAAATCTGGTTCTGGACTCTCGCTAGGCCATTTTAAAGCTTTTATTTTCTTTCCATCTACAATTGTAAAGCAATATCAAGTCATTCTACTCTTCATTTATATGTGTGCTTGGACTCTCAGAGTTGGTAAAAAAAGGGAAAAATCTCTTCTTTTTTTTTAGCTTTCTGTCAGGGTTTTGGTCAAAACTGATATAGGATACTGGATATTTGGAGCTATTTATTACTTCACCCACCTTAGTTTTCTGCTATGTGAAGAAAGGAAACCCAAAGCATTATGTTGCCACTAATTTTTCACCACTCAATATTGTTTTTGTGCCTAACATAGTTTATGAAACTGTAGCCCAAAAGTTTACGGTTGGTTTATTCAGACTCTACATAAGTTTTCTTTGCGATTTTGGCCAAGCTCGAATGTTTCCTTAGGAAGAAAATAACTTTGTTTTATTCCAGCTTTATGTGTAATTAATAAAATTACCCCAACAGAAACAGAACTGGTTGGAAATTCTTCCAGCTTCTTCAGTTTTGCTATCAGCAAATTTGCTAGTTTATGCCTCATCTTTTCATCAGTTTTGAAGAAACATCCAGTTTTTTTTTACTGACTCAGTTCTGACATAGTTTCTGGATGCATTGGTTATTGTTTTTACTATACAGTGGCATCGGTAGAATACTATATAGCTTTTTAATACCCTTTCCTAAGTGATGCTGTTGTGCCGTAAACCTTTATAACATCCCTGGACTCTACGACTTTAGCTAAGTGGGAAAGAAATGAGTAACGTTATAAAAACTGAACTTTATTTCATGTTGATCAGATTCACTGTGAGTTATGTTCAGTGTAAAAAAGAATGAATGCTGAAACTGAATTAAAAAGTACTTCAATAAAGTTTTAGTTCATTTAGTACAAAGCATCACATTATCAATATCTCATTCATTTAATTACAAAATCCTGAAATCCTTCAAGAGTTATATTTAATTTAATGCAGCAGTACCACAAATAGCAGGCTATTTTAAAAGGGAAAATTTGTATTTTGTTTGCTTTGGTGAATGCAATGACCCTTATTTTCCTCTTTTCCTGTTTGCACATTTCATATCCCTTCAAAATAATAAGTAATCAATCTTTAGAGCTAAAAATAAATCACTATTTTGTTCCTTCAGAGGCCTGAAACATCAGTTTGTTACATAACCATTCCCATGAAAAAGACTCACCTTGTGCTTTGTCATTGCTCCCACGATGAGTGGGCAGACCATGCCTGACAGAGTCCCCACACCGTTAGAAATGCCCATGAGGATGCTGGCATAGCGGGGAGCGATGTCTAGATGGTTCACATTAAACCCTGCAGCAGAGACAGGAACAGTGTTGAGCTCTGCGAGAAACGACACGGAAAATAATCTGTTCTTTAAAAAAAAACTTACCTGATATTGCAAATCCACTAAAGCCCACTGCCAGCACCAGGAAGGAGATGGCCACACCTTTACTGTGAGAGTATCCGACCACTAAGAGGAGCGTCGCCTCCATGCCAAACCCTGAAAGACGCAGGACAACTCAGTAGAAAGACTCGGACATTAAAACGGAGGAAGACGAGTCGGAGTGAAGCCTCACCGCCGCAGTTCATGATTTTACGGACGTTAGTGGTGGACATGATGTTGTGGGTTCGTAGGTAGTCTGCTAACTGGCCTCCTAAAGGCACAATGATGGTCATGACCAGGTGAGGGAGAGCCGACACCGCTCCAACCTGGAAACACATCAGACGATTCTCTGAGGCGGCTGGTACAGCCAGAATGAAACATCACAACCATGTCAGAACAAATATGTTTCTGCATTTCAATCTCTGACGCACTAACTCACCGGAGTAATGGTGGCTTCTCACTGTGATCCTGAATTAAACCTGACATAGTGACGTGATTTATGATTTACGCCCCCAGTGCAGGGCAGAAGTCAGGATGGTTTCAGATTACTTGGATTCTGCTGTCTAGATTGTTTTTGTTTTTCATCAAGGAATGAAACAAATCACAAACTGCAACCATATTTTAGAAGAAGTCAAGATAAGACAGCCAATTTAAATGACTTTTTGTTGCTGCTCGCTTTCACATGTCCTCCTAAAACTGAAATCCCTTCAAACATTTTAGTGTCCATTTACAAAATGAGACAACAAATAAAATATAGATAAAAATGTCTATATATATAAGGGAACACTTAAGTGTTCCCTTATATACACACCCTTGGTGTGACATACAACACAACTGAAAAACAAACAAATCAGTTAAAAAGAAAGATGCACAAAATAAAAGAAACTACAACAATCCAGGTGACATAAATGTGCACATCTATAAATTTGCTCCCTTTAGCTAAACCCATAGATTTAGATGGATCAAACTGATCTTGCATTAAGATGGCATCAGCTTGTTTTCATGTTTTTATTTTTTTTTATAATGCATTATATGAGACATTTTAACAGTGGTGTTTATACTTTTTATATTCACCCGGCCTCCTGCACATTTAATGTTGATTTGAATAAGTACCTGTTCAATAAAACACAATGTAAAACGGCATGCAAAAGCATAATTTGTCAGATGACAAAGGATTGTGGGTAATGTAGTATTTTAGTATGCATCTCTCCATTTTGGCTTCATGCTTGTTCAATAAATAATGTGCAATCTGCTGTGTTTGTTCACAATCCAGCTGAAGTTTGAGCAAACATAGAAACTGCTTGAGATCAGATCATATTTATTTCCTCCTTATAAAGTTTGTGAAACCACAACATGCATCTTTTTACATTATACTACAACAGCGATGGTATAAACACACAACAACCAAAACTAATGAAGATCAATTTGAAAAAAATCTTCTTTTCAATCACACTGCACACTCATACTGCTCCTCATCAGACCAGGAGGCTTGGACACAACTCTGCATGCACTAATAGTTTACTAAATGCAATTATTACTTTTTAATAACATGATAAAATGTAATAAAATAAAAATGTAAGGGTTTCTGGCAATGTTTTTGGCAACGTCAAGCACACCATCAGTCCGCTTTTAGATCTACAGCCTCAAGTTACCCTCTAGTCTAAACGTTAGACTAGAGTTCAGTCTGAAATTCAGTAACGAATGTAGTCGGTGTCCAGTTTTTTGATTCTTTGTTGAGATTCTGCACTGGTTTGCGTTTGAAAGGAGTGGTTACACATTCTGTCATGAGATGGAGTCTGTTCTGTCCTCTCGCGGTCCAGCCGGTCGAGGCAGATGGGCTCAGTCTGGTTCCAATGGTGGTCTCATTTTTTACGGCAGATTTTCTTCTCTACTCTAATCATCCATCTGAATTCTGTTCAGAACTGAATACGGAACTAGAGTGAGGTTGCAGTTTTGTCCATTTAGCTTTTCAACTGGTATATATAATAAACTAGCATTTAATAGGAATTAAATCTTTTTAGCTGGACATGATAAAAAAAAATTGTCTGAGGATGGAATTTGGTGTAAATTGCCAAAATATCTGTACATTAGTAGGTGTATGAAAACAGCTCATTCGCAGTTTTTAAGCTGTATGTAAGCTATTTTTATTGCCATGCTGCATATGAGTTTTTGGCTTTATTACCAATTAATGTTTTTATTTTTTAATGATAGATATTTTAAAAATTACAACAAACCAGTGACTTACAGAGGTATGAGTGCAGGCATCATGAGTGAATTCCTAATTTGATTTTACACGTATCTTAGTTTGAGGTATATTTGACAGAATAAATGTGTGTTTATGGTTTTTCGGGACATTCGATATAAAAAGGAGTTGTTGTTTACCTTGCTGATCTCAAAACCAAAAACTTCTTCAAAGTATGCAGGCTGGCTGATGAGCAGCAGGTAAAAAGTCCAGCTCCTGCAGAAATTGGCCACAATGATTGCATAGACAGGCATGGAGGAGAAGAACTTCCTCCAGGGGGTCTTATATTTCTGCAGAATCGGAACAAACACACGGTCAGCTGGAAATGACTCGTACAGAAACGGTGACTCCAAACGGGTCAGAACTCACTTCTGTAGCGCCCATGAGCTGGGCACTTTCGCCAATGCTCTCCTCAATGTAGCGGCGCTCCTCTTCGGTGATGGTCGGGTGCTCCGCCGGACTCTCGTACGACACCAGAATCCAGAACATGTACCAGAATATTCCAAAGGATCCTGACCAGAACACGAGAAGATTACTGCAAACGCAGGAGGACTGACAGGGGGTTATGGATCAGAAAATGCAGTGGCACGCAATGTTTTCAGGCATTGCAAATCAAGAAATATGAAACCCATAAATTGTCACCTCGTCACAGTTTATTAACGACGCCATTGTAAAATTATTGCATCAGAAAAATGCATGGTGTAATGATTCAGCAACTCGCTTTATTTAAGGACACCTTTGTCTTTTCCCTGAATGTTTTGGGAAAGGTTTGCAGTGACAGTGATGCTCACCGTACACGTAGAAGACCGAAGACCATCCTGTGTACTGCACCAGGATCCCAGCCAGAGGCATGGCCACCACTGCACCAGCGTACGATCCTGAACAAGGCACAACGCCATGAGCAAGCAGAATTTGATCCTGCCTGTGTTGGTTGTACACACAACAAGCTGAACGTCCTCCGGAACAACCTCGTGTAATTCTAAACCCGTGTTTGCATCTCAAGAGTTGATGTGCTGATATAATCAGTGTGAAACCAACGATCCAGATTTAGCTACAAACAATAAGTGTTAATGTTTATACCGCAAAAGGAGAGAGTTGCCAGACGACTTCTTTCCAGCGGTGGGGCCCATTTACTCCATATGCCATGGCAGGCTGGGTAAGTCACTCCCTGCAAAGTGATAAAACAGAAGTTGGATCATTTCTTTCGTGTTTTTTATTTTTATTACAGCGCCTTGCAAAAGTATCCACACTTCTTGAACCTTTTCAGTGTTTTGAGTTTTCAAGTTGCAACTTAGGGTTGATTTTATCAGGATTTGATCAGGACCAACGTGGTGCAGAGCGTTATGGAAGAAAAATGATTTTATTTGTCTATGAAAGCCTCATTTTTCCCCCACTTCAACACGATGTGCTCCTGTGTTTTGTACCATCACAAAAATCCAAACCAAACACATTAAGCCTTGTGGTTGGAACGTGACAATGGGTTAAAAAGTTCAAGTGGTACAAATATTTCAGCAAGGCAATTTAACCAGACCGTTTTTACACCTTCACTCAATTACTCCCTGTGTGAAACTGCCTCTTTCTAGTTAGCGAAAGCCTTCCAGAGCAAACCGAAGCTAATAACAAACACACTGACATGTATTCGAGCCGACCTTTCTAATCAGGACTAATAATCCAGTGCAAATTCAAGTCGACTCTCCATTTCACGTAAAAAAATAAATAAATAAATAACTAAACTGAATTGTTCCCATTAAATCTTCATTAAACACTAAGTGGCATACAATCAACTATTGATAGATACAAATTGCTGGGGCTTGCAGTGGGAGACAGCCTGAAATGCTAATGCTTAATCTGCAGTAATAAGTTGTGGCGTTGGACACAGGCAGCTCCCTCTCCCTCACTGCTGACGAGCGGCTATTGAAATGACAGCGAGCAGCTCAACACGACAAAAGAGGCTGACCTTCAATCTGATAACAGCACATCTCTCTCTCTCTCTCCTGAAATGAAGCCCCTTCTCGAGCCGAGGGAGGCGGCTGCATCAAGTGGTTTTTATGCTCCCTCTTTTGTTCAGCGTGTTTCCAGCTGTTTCAGCATGGAAAACCATTTAGACACGAGCCCTGCCATTCATAGCTTCAATGCCGTTTGTTGATCAATCTGTGTACAGTAGCATGAATGGGGCTCCATCATAATAGGAGCCATTCCACAGTCCAATTCAAACGGAAAGCAGAAGGTTTCCGTGGTTTACTACCAGGTTCAGATAAAGCTCTCATCCTGATAATGAGGCAACAATTCAAAGAGCTTTAAAGGTCAGAAAGAGACGTGCAAACTGTGCGTCAATACCTCCACCAAGCCTTGCAGTATCCTTAGGCAAATGACGCATCCGTAGTGCGTACGGGCGGCGGAGGGAATGAACATGTTCAGGATGGATGTCAGGACGATGGCAGCACCGAAAACCCTGGACAAAAACATTGTGGCTGGTTAAAAAAAATAAATAAATAAATAAAACCATCACATCGTCTGAACATGTGTCAGTTGAAAACCAGCAAAAACAATGACGTTGTTCTATGTTGCCACAACAAAAGGCATCAGATGGAATCGTAGGATCATTAAAAATCTTTATTTTATTAAAATCATCAAGCCATTCAAAATCAAATGAACAAATAAAGACACTAAAAATGTCATTTTACATTTAACTGTTATCCTCCTCGTACACTTTTGTCATTTTTTCATGTTTTTCGTCACACATCCTTGTTGCAGGTTTGTTCGATTCCTTCAGCGAACAGCTGGCTAACCGGCTCGTCGGTGAAATAATAACGCTGGCTCTGCAGACGCTGAGGTTGTACTACGATCATTACCTAGAAACAGATTTCACACAAGGCTTTGGCTGGTGCGGTTGCCATGCGTCCCAACATAAAGGATTAGACACGGCCGTCCCATGGGAGCTCATTAACATGAGGAGGCACGCCTGGCGGCCATGAACCAAATCCCCAGTTCATCTGCTGGTTGGCTCCAAACCCAACATTCATATCTTTGTTTTTAGTATAAAACGGGTTTATAAATTATTATCCGTTACAATCTTCACATTTTTTTTTTTTTTTAATGGAAATGTTTTGCAATGGTTCATCTCTAACAACATAATTTGGTAACAATTCTTATGCATTTAAAAAAAAAATGAAGTGAAGTTGTTGCTTTAACCAACTTTTATTCTTGTTTGTTGCATGTTGTTGAACAGTAAGTCTGTGATTTGTATTATAACTTAGTGAAAATGAAGAACTTCTGAGTTAGATCACGTTTCTGTAATAAATGTGCATTTATTTTACTCTGAATTATTAAGTAAAATCCCAAATCCCCAACAAAAATGTATGCAATTTTGTTCCTATAAATTGTATTGATCACATGCAAACATTTTTGCTTTTAAAATTAGGGCTGCAACTGGTAAGAAACTGAAGCCTGACGGTAGAAACTGTTGGTGTTTTTACCTGTTTGCAGCCAGTCTGGAGGAGATGTAGCCTCCTGGAATCTGAGTTACTATGTAGCCCCAGAAGAAAGAGCCATGGATCATTCCCACGGTCTCCGGGTCCCAGTTGAATTGTGCTTTCTTAAAAATAAAAGACAAAAAAATGAATAAATAAAATACAGTTCGTTTTTTGAACATTTCATGTAAGTATTTTTTTTAAAAGCGGAGAAATATTTCATTTGCTTTATTTGTGAGAGAAAAATAGGAGAACACAAAGAAACACACAAACATTTCTCTGTTTTCTGCAACTGTAAGAAAAAAACAAAAAAACTAGATAAATAAAATAAAATGGTCTACAGGCTCTGGCCCCACCATCACCTATCGGACAGGAAGGGGGCTCCCTGCTGTGGAGGAGGGCGGAGTTAGCACCTCTTTGACGATGATCTTGCCGTTCTGATGGATCGTGCTGTTGTTCACCATGCTGACGATGGCCACACCCAGGTTACAGCGGATGCCGAAGGAGATGCAGAAGCCGAGCCCGCTCAGCATGGCGATGATGTATCTGCGCGGAAGCCCGAAGCAGGTGCAGTCACACAGCGGAGCCTTGCGCTCCTGGTCCTCCCTGGGTCTCCCATCCTCCGTCAGCTCGATGGCCTCCCCTGTCTGCTGCCGCTTCTCCAGCCTCCTGCACCACAAGGCGATTATATAACAGCATGAGCTCGGTTTTTTTTTTTTTTTTTTTTTTTTGGGTTGCACATGTTTTTTTTTGTTTTTTTTTTATGCACGCAGACGTTAAATCAAGGACAGGACTAATACTGGAATTTATTATTATTACTACAAAACGATCAGAATTTGATTTGGTGTTTAGAAAACTATTTTATTTTTCTTGCTGACTTATTGAGGGAAAAGGAAAATAAAACCCCCCTTTTTTTCAAGGATGTGTTCTCTATCCATCCTTAACGCGTCAAAGGGGATAAACTCATTTTTCTCTCAAAAAATATGCATCTCCCCTTCAATTGATTCCATAAAATCAAAACATTATTTTCGTTTTCTTGCTGTAAAGGGGAGGAAAAAAACCAGACATTCATACCGCAATGCAGCATCATCATCAATATCCTTCGTTTGGAGATCATTTCAACTGTTTTCATTTTCATTTTCTATCTTGTATTATTATTTTTTTTAATTAGCTGTTTTCTTTAACTCACGACGCATTTCTCCACAGAAAACCTGAGGTCTTAATTTCCTACGACCCGGTTGGATGTGAAGGCCTCACTCGGTAGAAACGGGCCTTTTTCTCGGTAACGAGTCACGTTTCCGCGCTGCAGCTTTAAATTCAACACTTTCGACATGAAACACGAAGGAATGAGACCTGCGCAGGGACAAAAGGTTACATTAAGACTGCGACATAAAACACATTTATTCAGCAAAACTGCTTTTTTTTTGTTTTTTTTTTCATTTTTGGCTCTGTTTTAAAATACTCTGCCATTTCACTCCGTTTTTAAAAGAAAAAAAAGAAAAGCAAGAATCTGCAACAAACTGTTCACCCCGCGTTCTCTTAGGATTGGATGAAGTTCATCGATCCGAAATTATGAATCCGTGGGTATTACAGATATCTCCAGGACTTTGTGTCACGACTCGTTCTCTTTCATCAATTATTAAAAACACCCCCAGCTGCTGGTGGAGGGGAGACCGACCTCCTGGGAAATAATCTCACCCTTAAATATTCGGGCCACACGACTCTCTGCTGTCACTATATTCTAATCGTGAGAAGATTTAAGAACGAGAGGCATCAGTTTTTGGAAGGTTTTTTTTTTTTTTTTTTTTTAAATAAGAAACAATGAAATGAAATTAAATCACTTTTTTCTCTTACCTGTACAGTTTCCCCAGGGCCTTTCCTGCGATCTGTTTAACCCCCTCTTTCATGGGGAATGCCTTCTCCTTCCCTGGCTCCATTTCCAAGTTGTCTTTTCAAAATGATACCCTAAGATACTATGATAAAAGGGAGTGCGGCATAAAAAAGCATATTGTTACGATGCTATTCCAAATATTGCGGGTCTTTCTTCGCGTTAGAAAACGCCTCGATGTCCTGAAAAGAGGAGCTGTGGAGAGGGGGAGAGGGGAAAAAAATGGAGAAACAAGGAGGAACAACGCTCAGCCAGAAAGAGAGGGATTCACAGTCACCAAACAGCAGTCAGATGAGTCCGCCGGTGATTTGCGCGATTTTAATCCGTGAGGTGCCATTTTTAAAGATCTTCTCGAAAGCAGCAACGCAGAGGGGATGGAAAAGCAACAAGAACAACAAAAAAAAAGCAAGATTATTATTTGAGATGTGATGAGGGGAGGATTTCCGGTCCTATCTGAGGTGAGGATCTCCGGTGTGGCAGCAGCCGGAGGAGGATCTCAGCATCACGAAGGAGCACGAAGCGCGTCTACCTGTCAGCAGCTCCTCCCTCCATCCATCCATCCATCCCTCCATCCATCCCTCCATCCGCTCCGAGCCTCTAATTCAATTATAGAAATTCAAAACCTGTCAGCGGGAACAAGCTGATCGACCGCCGTCCTTTTCCCGTGTCTAACTGAGCTGGAAGTGATTTAATTTTTTTTTTAGAAGATCAGATCTAAATCAGTTCACTTGCAGCAAGTCAGCGCGGAAACATTTGACCTGCATGTGGCGATAATTCACATCCGGTAAACTTTAGAGCAGAAATAAATGTGTGCTTGGCTGATTTGTTGTTTATTTTAAAAAATAACTTGTTGCCATTGTTTCTTGGAGCACCTATTTAATCCGGTTATATGTAAGGAGGGGGAGCATTGGATTTATAAATGTTACACAAAGCACCTAGAGGCGGTCCTAGCCTGTTTGGGGCCCTGGGCAAACCAGCATCCAAAATGTGTGAGTGGAAACAAACACTGGTGGAAATTTGCTCTCGACAAACAATTCCTGGCAGAGTGACCAACACAACCAAACTGTCTGACTTTGAACAAATGCCAGATGAAAAACAGGACGTCGTCCCACATCGGTGTGTGACCAAGCAGATGATCAAAGAGGAGGAAAGAGGAATCAGGCTGCTGAATGTTTCTGTTTCTTCAGACTTAAACCAACCAAACCAACAGAAGATTTGACAAAATATTTCTCTTGAGCGAAACTCTTGATTCTGCTTCTCAACAACGTATAGTTCATTCCTCTGTTTTGGGAAGCAACAAAGATCCATTCTCTGCTGCTCTTACTTACAGGGAGAAAAAAAATGGCCGCCTTGCTCTCCTTTACTTACTTACAAAAGCAAAACTGCAAAAACAAAAATCTGTTTTATTACCTCCAAATGAACATTGCGAATAAACTAAAATGTAAAGTAATCCAAGAACATTTTCAACTAATTTCGAGCAGTAAAATATGAAAGAGGAGTTACCATTATTAAACAATTATGCCAAATAACAAATTGTCACTGTAATTAAATAAACTGACATGCGCTAGAGGAGAATGTTTGCCTCTGTGGTTGTAAATCAGCTGATATGAAGTTCATCAATCTGAGTTATTACAGTCGGATCTGTTGGTATTACAGTATTACATGTTCTGTTCATTAATTATTAAAACTGTCCCCAGCTGCTGCCGTTCTCCTGGGAAATAATCTGATCCTTAAATATTTAGACGGTCCATTCCATGAAGAACATTTAAGAACAATAAGGACATTTGTTGGCAAAATGTCCCCCCCAAGACAATAGGAAATGATGTGAAATAAAATTAAATCACTTCTTTGTACCTGCACAGTTTCCTCAGGGCGTTTCCTGCCATCTGTTCATCCCCATTTTCCCTTAAATTGTTCAACACAATTTAAGATTTGTGAAACCTTTATTCTGTTTGTGAAAACAAACTTATAAAACAACAAAGAGCCCCTGATCAGATTACATACGTAAAGGAAAAGAAGAGGTTGATCCACCATTTCTGCAAACAATAATCACAGATGTATTCTCTGTGGCTCCCTGCTGTTGGGTAAAAACAACAAAACACCCAATTTAACTTTGGATTCTTCACACGGTGCGCTCGTCAGTTTATTTACATATTAAATTCATTCACAAGTTGACAAAGTTTAATTTTTTGCTAAATTGTACCATTTTGGTAATGAAGGTTTGACTTTAGAAGTTCCCTTGTTCTTAATAAATCAATGCTGCCTGAGAATCCAAAGACTCTTGGTGGCCCCCTGCTGGGACAGCAGCTAAGTTCGCTTATGCCTCAGGCCGGCTCTGCCTCAGAAAAATGAGTATATCTAAAAGGAGAACCACATGGAGACCGTTACGTGTGTTGGGGAAAAGGGTTGAACCCAGATCAAAATTATTTACTACATTAATCATTAATTATTTAATGATTCATGTAATTTAACTGATATTACACATGGTTTATTATGTAGATCAAGCTAATTGATTAATATGATCTATTGTACTATTGTCCATAAATCTATAACTATGCAATTCCTCACAATTTGCCTGGACTGGAGTTCTCCCCTTGTCTTTGTCCTGTTGACCTCTGATGCCAACCCAACCAGCCCTGCCAGCATTTTGAGGTGTAAACCCCCCCGACTCCCCTCCTAAAGTGTGAACAAACACTGAATAGTTATGCGTTTTTTTTTAATCCAGCCATCTGTTCTGGGGTCTGTAGCTGTGGTTTCCAAACACAGAGTGGGTTTCCTGTTGGAGTTCTCCATGAATCAGTTGAAAAATCTGTGCAATAATTGCAGAAATCATATTATGTTGTGACAGCAACAGGAGAGAAAACCATTTACGTGAACAGGTGACGTAATAGTTCTGCTTGTTTTGTCATAATATCAGGTCCAAAAAAAGTCAAGAATCTGAACAATAAACGACAACGCCGTCTAAGCTTGGAGATTTATTTTTGTTGTCTTATATAACTTGGTACAGGACACTCATTAAAAAAAAAAAAGAACACAAACAAAAACATGAACATTTACCATTAAAAATACAGTAAAGTTTATTTTTGCCTGAAGAATGATCAAAAACATATCCTGACTTTAACAGCAGAAAACTTGGGGGAAAAAAGAAATTAGGTAGAAAAGTGAAACCATAGGAAAAGTGGATGAGATGTTTTAAGGCATAGTGGTCAGCAGAGCCACGGCGTAGATAAGGCAAACCGGAAGAGAGGCGAACTTACACAGATTCAATGACTTTACATCTGATTCAAGTCCTTCAATGAACAGAAATGTTCTGCATGTTTTTATTTAGGCAACAACAGATGAAATGTCCTTCATATAGTTTCTAAACCAAATCTGCATCCTTAAATAAAAAAACCCATATATATATATATATAAATATCAAAGTTTGATCAAACTAAAAGGTAGATAACTGCTTTCTGAAACACTGATCACAAAGTCTTAGTGTCGTGATAATGATAAGTTATAAATGTTCATATATTGGTAGTTGCATTACTTTAAGTGCTTTGTGCAAAATAAAAGGAAAATGTGTCTTTTATTCTGAGGAAAGCTGAAACACAGGGATGGACGCAGGCGCTGGCTGACGGGCTTTGTGTAACGGAGCAAACACAGGCTTCCATTCACTGGTGTGTGTTTACCACACACACACACACAAAAAAATACATTTTTTAAAATTTAAAAAGAGAGCGCTCTTATCCTTTCATCGCTGTGCACACATTCAGCGCTAAACAGCTGCTGCTACCACAGCTCAAAAACTGGCCTCTGCAGGATCAAATCTGTCCTCAGTCACAGTCAAAACAGCAGCACTGATTTCCCTTCAGGTCAAAAAGCTGCTTCACATCTCAGGTTTTGGCCTGGGGAAAATAATGAGGAGACATTAAGAGTAACGATCGATATTAGCCTGATGGATTTGAAATAATTTGCTAAAACTATCAGCGCAGTTCGACCTTACCGATGATGAACTGATCAAAGCAAATCTGGTTAAAAATAAGCTGAACGTATGAACACAGAGAACTGCAGAAATCCTCATCAGAATAAAAAAAAAAAAAAAAAAAAAAAGCGTTGATATTAAGGCGACTCTTTGGTGGCACTTTAAATAGCCTTACATTAAAACAATAGTGAGCCGCCTCTTAAAGACACAGTGCGGCTTAATTTGTTTGAAACACAGTAAAGTTTGGAAATCTTAACTTCACAAGAAGAGAGCGATGTCTAAATTCAAGCGTGTCAAATCGTCAGCATGCACAGAGTTTTGGTCTTTAAAGCCGGTGGATCCACAGTCAGCAGGTGAGCAGACAGACTGACCAGCCGCTCCCTGTGCTAGAGGACCTCCGACAGCACCTCATGTTTGGGTAACGTCGGGTAGATCATCGGCGTACAGGTGCACTCCTTGCCGTCTTGTTGGCTGAGCTGTATTTTCAGATTATTGACTTCATAGTTGTGAAGATACTCCTGGACGAGGAAGCGCTCCCTCTTTACCCGAGCCCTCACGTCAGAGGGAACGTCCGGAATCAGCCAGGCCACAAAATATTTAACCAGGAAAACAACATGCTGTGGAGGAAGAAGAAGAAGAAACTTATTAAAACTACGGTGCTTTATGCACATGCACAGAACTACTTACATTTTCTAGATGCAGCATTAAAGAAGGAGCATTTCTGAAGAAAAAAAAAACTGATTGCATAGTTTGCAGACTTTGATTTGCTGTCCTTGAACAAAGAAATCCCTAGTGATAACATACAGTATATTCTTAAATAAATTTCATATGAAAATCCCAGATTCTTGCAAAATTCTCGGTTCTTTACTGACATTTTAAAATAAAAGATGGAAACATTAACTAGAAATTTATTGCAGAGGAAAAGATAGCTTGGAAACAAGCAAAGAAAGGAGACAAGGAAACAACGCAGAAAATAAAAAAAGGACAGATTAGAGGAAAATATCTAAAAGCCTAACCAGAATAACAAAAGTCACCAAATTGAGCAATAAAGAACAGAAGATATGGTTCCTTCGTCATATCCAGATTAAAAAGGGTTTTTTAGATTCTAAGTGATCAGATTTCTTAACTAATGTTCAGTTTATTCATCCATGTATAGATATTTACTGAAGCTGGACAGAAAATGTTTGGATGCCTGCTAATTTAAAACGTCTCAAACTGAACGGTGGAGAAAGTGAGGCTTGTTTTCTTTACCTCCATAATAATGATGAAAGCTAGCTTGGCAGCTAAAATATGCCAAAACTGCATCGTGTGGAAGTACTGCTTCTCGTGGCCGGGGGGGTAGCGATAATCACGATACCTGCAAAGAAAAACGTATGAAAATCAGACATTAGAACTTCATCCTGATTGACTTTAATGCTTTGATTGAAATTCAAAAACAAGATTGAAACTGCGCTGTTCAGTAGCAATGTTAGCACACAATATGACACCGATTGAAAACCAGCTTTATTGTTAAATTAGATGCACACATAACATCACTACTTATATACTGAATTTGATCAAGTTGGCGTCCCACAGCATGATGCTACAACCCCCGTGTTTCAGAGTAGAGAAAGTGTGTATAGGGGTGTGTGTGCTGTTATTTTCTATCACATGTAGCCTTGTGTACAGACTCATCCAATAGATTAGAGTATTATAGAAAACTTTGTTTTATTTTCAATCACTTAACCAAGTGAAACATACAATGTAAATTTATTACACACAGATGTTTTAAAGCCTTATTTGATAATTACTGCATGAACGACTGTCTGCCAGCTGGCAATGAGCTCCTAAAGCCCAGCTGATGCAATGAGCAGCGTCTCATTTATTAAAGAACTTAAACACATTGTGGTTGTGGAAAATTTTCCAGACTTTAAAGTCTGTTCAAGATCGGTCAAATCACTGGCATCAAGCAAAGAAAACATCTAAAGAGATTGAAAAACAATAAAAAAAAAAATACTGAAATTGGGTTGACAACTGTCCATTACTGACAACATAAAGAAGGGTGGACAAAAAAACAACTAAAAACTAAAATCAAGCAAATTAAGTAGCCCATTTTGTTTGTGTAGGAAAGCGATCTTATTCACTGTAGATTTAAAACTTAAAAATGCACATTTGCTGTGTTGAAACAAAGCAGCATCTAATTTTAATTATTTTAGACTCAGTTGAACAAATATATTCTTTCAAAACGTTTAATAAAAGCAGTGAAATAAAAGCCGATTCGGCTGCAACAAAGTCGGCTTTTCAGTAAAAGTATCAGCATAGATGTGGTTGTATTTATTTTGAGACTTTGGTTGTAAAAAGATAAATATTATGTGTTTTTTTTCCATTGTCAAAAAATTATGTCAATAATAGTTTCACCCTGAATTTTGGATCATTGTTGAACTGCAGTTGGAGGCCACATAAAAAAAAAAGCATTAGTCCAGGAGCCACAAATGGCTTCCGGACCACAAACTCTGAACACCCCTGACTTAAAGGACAGCTAAAGGATGCCAATGCCAGATTATTTGATCCTGCCTGATTAACACAGAAGGAGAGAACAAGCTCTGTTCTCCATCTGGAGTTTGTTTGCTTCTTACCTGCAGGTGGTGATGTTGAGCCACATCGGGTTCTCGGCCTCCTCAGGCCTGCTGGAGTTTTCAAACTCGGAGACGTTAAACACGGACAGGCTGTTGTTTATGTAGCCTTTCATATTCATCTGTCCCTGCGGCTGGTAGGCGTACATGTACACCAGCCGAGGCATCATGTCAGAGGTGAAGGCCACGATGAACGCCTGGAAGCAGGAAAACATTTTGCATTAGTTGGTTTAGTGAAAAATCAACCCAAAGGGTTTGACAGCAGATTCTGCTACGCGCTCACATTTGTAACGACAGACAGTACGGCCATCCCGTTGAGAATTTCCTCCCAGGCCCCGATGCTGTGGGCTTTGGCTGCCACAGGACGTCTGAACTGAGTGGTGAGCTTCCAGGCGTCCACTCGGATTTCAATTATGTTGTTGAAAAGAGCCAAGAGCGGCGCCAAGGGGAAGGAAGCCACAAAGAGCGTGATGAAGCCGAACTGGATCACTGTGAGAGAGAGAGAGAGGAGAGGCAGAACAATGAAACAGCACCATCTAGAGGATCCATGTATTTAAATTATGTTTCTATGATTGGAAAGGTTAGGATAGATCTATGGGCTTTACGAGACACTTTCATCACATTTTTACACAAAATCATTCTTGGTCTCAGTTCTGCTTATTTTGAGTTCCTTTCAGAATGAGCTGTTTTAAGGCCTCTTGTCACTTTAAATCTAACCAAGTTGCTGCTGGTTATTCCCCACAAACTCAATGTTTACACTTGCAGATAAAATGGTTGCAAACAGATGTGCAATTATACAACTGTATATCTTTGAAAAGCATTAGTAACGCCTCCTGCACAACCAACGAGGATGCAGCAAGTGGTTTCTAAGTGGCAAGTCAGAAAGAAAACACTTGTCTTTTCCAGCAGCCATTGTACAGCTCACCAAACCTCATGGAGCTTTGCTCGGGTTGCTAGGTAACAGCACAGTGCTTGTTGGTTGTGACTTAATCGGGAGGTTTTTCATAGAGCTCATTTTCCAGACATTAAAAATCTTTTTGCCAAACAACAGCTGGGTGTTTTTTTTTTTAAGCGCTTGACTTGTTTTTAGAAGCAGTTGAAACAAAAACGAATGAAATTGTTCAAAATGTGAATTTGCCATAATAAGTCCCCTTATGTGCTAATTTTCCTTCTTAAAATCTTTTCCTTTTAAACCAAGAGTATAATTAGAGACCGTCACTACCACTATTTTTTAAATATATAAATCTACAGCAACACTGTCCTGTTGTGTCCCAAACTGTGAATCTGTGAGTGTTGGATGGATTCCTACCCATTTCCAGGTACTCGTAGAACAGCCCCAGCTGACCAAAGCTCTGCAGGTCATGGTCCTGCTCCCAGCGACTGTACAGGCTCTCTGGATGGCTCCGCGCCTTCCTGCTGCCCCACCAGTTCATCACCCAGCTAAAAACGAACACAAGAGGGCGGCAGAGAGCCTTCAGAAAACTTCTGACAAGATTAAGGGAGACATTTAAACTGAGAAACAATAATACACATCAGGACTGAAACAATCAGAATAGTTGTGGTAATCAATTATGGAAATAATGGTTAACTGATTTAGTGATAATTAATTGTTAACTAGAGTATATAGACTCAAAATAAGGCTATTTGATGAAAGAATGACACCCTCAGAGCAGCAACTAAGCCAAAAATCCTATATATATATATATGACATTTTGCATTTAAGATAGAAAAAACTGTCCTTTGGCAGAAAATATGTTGTACCCAGAACTCCTCCAGTGGTGTAGTTTTAACTTTACCTGGTTTAAGTTCTGTGAAAATAAAAAAATCTCCTATTAAGCACTTTTTGCTGTCCAATTATTAAACAGTTTAATCAACAGATCAGCCCCCCACTCAGTTGAGCTTTTCACATGTTGATGATCAAGTGCACATTAAAGGAAAGCTGTTATTATTTGTTTACTTGCATCTTGTAATGCGTTTCTAATATTGTACAAAAAGAATAAAGTGTTAAATGAAAAACCTGCAGAATATGCCAAGGTTTTTAATCGATTAATCATCAGGATACTTGATTACTAAAATAATGTGTTAAATTGTTTGGTTATGCTACAAGTTTGTCTTGTAAAGACTGATCATCACATTGTATTTACTCAGTATGAGCAGCGACAGCGTCATGTTTCTGTACTCACGGCAGCAGAGCTTCCTGAATGTTGCCCCACACCTGTTTCCCAGTCATCACTATTACCAGCTGTGTCGTTAACTCAATCAGACAGCCGCCAGGGTCGCACTGCAAACACACGCAGATTGACCAAGAGAAACTATGGGAGGTAAACAGACTTGAATAAAGACACAGACTGAAGGTAAATGCAGTGTAAACGTTACCTCCTCGTTTCTCAGGCTGCCCCCAAACATGTACGCGTATTTCCCAGGGTAGCCCACAAACTTCCCCTTAAAAAACGCCACGTAGAAACACGAGGAGTAGTAGTTGACAAACTGGAAGAGGAACATCTTCACCGTCAACTTGTTCTCATACTCCAGGTGGGTCTTCGGGATTTCTGTGTGGAAACCAAAATGTCGGATTTACAGAGATTTTTATGCCATGAAGGTTGAATAAGTTATGGAGCTCTGGCCCTCACCCATGTCAGTAATCCAAACAGCCACTTTCTCATACATGAGGTTGAGGATCATGATGATGACAAAGTTGATGCAAGAGGCTGTGACGGAGGTGGCCAGCTGGGGAGTGATGTAGGGGCCGACCACCTCCAGCTGATTGGTGGGGCTGTCCTTCATGATGCTAGCGAAGGCCGCGTACACCGCCAGGCGGTACGCTATGACCCCAATGATGCAGGCAATGATCAATGAGATCTTCAGGACAGAAAACACAGCGACAAAATGAAAGACCGAACCGAACACAAACGGTGGAAACATCACAATGAGACACTGAAGTGCAAACACAAACCTACGCAAGGAGGAGTGTTGGGTTTAATCAACAACACAGACGTTAGGAAGGAGAAGAATGCAACATACTACACACACACACACACACACACACACACACACACACACACACACACACACACACACACAGATTTCCCAACCTACTGATTTATGCTTTAACCAATTCAGTTTTATACCAGCATCATATATTTAATTGTCTTTCTACCACATGAGGTAAATTATTACTTATTTTAGGAGCAAACTCAAGAACTGCATGTGAGAGAAAATATTCACTATTTTAAATAGTAATAAAAAAAAACAAAACAATTATGACGCTGACATTCTTTGTCTTTCTCATCCTATGTTGACAATCAGCACGGCTAGCATTACCTAAACCGAATTGGTGCTCCAGATCCAGTTTGTTTCATAACAGAGGTAGAAAACAAGATGTTTGCTGTGCTCCATTCAGCATTCCTAAAAATCTTGCTCTTACTGCAGCCTGAATGAACCACAGACATGTCTCGACCTGTTGCGTCAAAATACTTCCCTTTTTAGATCAGTTTTCCTTTGAGTTTTGAACACCTCACAGGTGCCCAAAATTATACATTTTGAATCTTGTCTTCTAAATTACATTATCCAGACTTGGTAGAACAACTAGCCCTGATGATGCACTCACTGATCAGAAAAATAAAGTTTGGTTCTGGCCCTACAGGCATAAACTGTAAAGAATCTCATGCCTTTGTTTTGTCAGGGCAGGTAT
The DNA here is from genome assembly GCF_904066995.2 of Poecilia reticulata. Classification (NCBI taxonomy): domain Eukaryota; kingdom Metazoa; phylum Chordata; class Actinopteri; order Cyprinodontiformes; family Poeciliidae; genus Poecilia; species Poecilia reticulata. The sequence continues at coordinate 25,488,401 of NC_088835.1, read as the reverse complement.
GCTTTGCAAAAAGGAGCTTCTGGGATATTTCCCTTGTTGCCTCATTAAAGTTATTTAATAAGAAAAGGTATGTCTGGCATTAAAGTAAAGGCATGAAAAATAGAGTGCCTCCCATGGCTTAACAGGTCCAACCGAGTCTATTTGTTTAGTCATACCAGTTTAGAAAAATGAGGAAATGAGAGTCAGAAATGTTTTTATCAGCATGCTTGAAACTATTCAGCTTAAACTGTTGCAACCATAAAAATACCAAAATGTTGTTCAGTTTCTTCTAGGAAGGCATTACCAGACGATTGACAAAGTGCATTTCAAAGCTTCCTTTTTGTTTTACACATAGCCGTCCTGGAGAAGCAGCACGAAGTGAAAGACAGCTGAGGTAGATAAGAGGAGGACGGCAGATGGAAATAGTGTTTTAAATCTGATCAGAAGATGAAATGCTCACCCACAACAGGACGGTAGCTCCAGACAAACATGTGCGTGCACACTTGCTTGTTATGGGTAAGTAAGGCTCCAGTTCCTAAATCAGAAGCAAGCAAAGCATTGTGGTCAGGCATGTTGGTTAGGTCCTGAAAAGAAAACTCTGAAAGGCCAAGCTCCTTGAGCCGCTACAGGTTCACATCTGAGGCAGAGACGCGTTACTCAATCAGAACTATTTTTGGTGTATTTATCTTTTGAAGTTTCTTTTTCAGCATTTGTGTTCAGGAAACTCATTAGGCTAGATACTGAAGATGGAATAAGGAGACTCGGGCCTTGGAGTCTTTCCAGGAATAGTTGTCATTTCTCAACGCTCCACCTCTTCCTCACCAAACAGGAAGTCCTAAGGGATGCGACACTCTTACCCAAAGGATCACAGAAGCCCAGCACAGAAAAAACTTCCCTGCTAGATATGTAGCAGTTTTGTCAAGAATCCCCTCTTGTTCCTGAAGATGCAGTAATGAAAGATGGCAATCTTATCTCTTCTATTCATTTTGTGCAAATAGTATTCATACTTTATATTCAGGGTTCATGCACAGTTCTGTCAACATTTTACACTGCAAAAACACTTTTTTAGATCTAACAAAATAGGAAAAATGTCTTGTCATAAGTGAAATAATCTGCCAGTGGAACTAGGGCTTTTAAAAAAAATCTATATTAATGAATTGTTCACTTAAGAAAAGTTTAGTTTTGTCTTATTTCAAAATATTTGCACTAGAAACTAGAGCAAAAATACTTAGACTCAAACTTTCGGCCTCTTTAAGCCCCGATTTGATGAATAAAGAAATGAAATGATGGACAGATTCATTAATTTTTTCTTTGTTATTATTTTCTATATATCTATACACATTGACTGTTTTGTATATGTATGATTGAGTGATGCTTTGTTGCCAATGGTATAACTTTTGAATGAAGGGACAAACTATACAACACTTTTTTCTGCCTCTCCTTTCATTAAAAATGTTTATATCAACATGTGACATGTTCCTTTTAAAACTGTAAATGAATGATGTAAATAAACAGTATGGTGGTTTCATGTATGAATAGATTAATAGACAGGGGATTTTTCCCACATTTTAACCAGATCAGAGACATTTAAATCAAACTCCAGACTTTTTTTTTTGTGAATGTTGAAAACACCTGGAAGTCCACATGAACACAAGTGCAGCAGATGATGTGACCATCAAACCAGCCAGTAGATCTTGTGGAGGACAAACTGATCAAATGATAACATTGTCACTGGGAGGCACAGTAGATCAGCGTTTCATTAGTGCTCAAACACCTTAGTGATGGGGTTCTCCTTGCTCTTTGTACATCTGGTCTCATATTCTGGTCGGAGCTGCAGCTGCTGCTGCTCCTCCTCAAAGTCCACCAGATCCCACTCGTACTCCAGACGGGCTTGGCGCCTCTTCCAGAACTCCAGGAACAGCGTCACTGCAGGGGCAAATGGCGCATCACAGCCACGGAAATCAGGTCAGGATAGTTTCTCTGATCACAGAGTTTAGAGTTTCAGCTTAGAGTGACTTGCTACAGAATGTCTTATTCTCTACACGACAAAGAGACTGAAAGAAAAACAAGAAGCTAACAACAGCTTATCCACTAGGTGGCACACTGCGTTTAAAATTTGAAAATGATGAGCACAGATTTGTTTACATACCCCAAATGCCCATGAAAATGGCAAAAAACACAGTTGCCACATTGTCAAACAGGTGTGATTGCTGCAAGAAAAACAGGTTTATAACATAATTAATAAACAACAAACTGATTTGTCTTGTGATTAGCCATAATTATTCTTTGCGGGTAGCAGATGAGTCAACAATTCTCACCCACGAGGAGTTGCATGTCGTGTTGAGTTTCCAGTAACTGCACTTCTTGTCGCAAAGGGGACACATGACAATTTTCCCTCCAATTTCATTGCTGCAGATTTCTTTACTATTAAGGAAAACATGAGAGAAAACATCCAAATGAATACAGTAGCAATCTGAACCACCAGCAACCGGGACGATGTTCTCCGTGGAGCTCACCTCCACTCGTTGTCATCGTAGGTGAGGAACCCGTAAAGGAAACAAATCGCTCCAACCACTGCAGCAAACAGCAGCATTTCAGTGTAGAAACCAAGCCAAGCGAAATAAATGCCAATCTTCTCGCCGTAGTATTTCCTTTAACAGAGAATAAAAGGAGAATCAGTTATGCTTTCATTTCTGACACCTGCTTGGCAGCTGACGGCACTGTAAGGGTTTTACCTGATGCGGTTAATGGGTTGCTCCTTGAAAAAGCAGAAGAATCTCGCCCAGTGTTTGTAGAGGTCGTATCTTTCGCTTTCACAGTTGACATCTTTGGATCTTATCCAGTATCTGGACTGGAGGCATAAAGAAAATGGTTTATCATTTAGTTTTTGTTTTATTAAAGAGAAAGAGTTCATTTGGAAATCCAAATACGTCCTTTTTTGTTGTCGTTTTTACTTTAAGAAAGTACTTCAGGTTAAAAAAAACTCACATCATGAAGAGGGAAGGCAGAAGTGTAGGAGCCGTTGTTCAACAACCGCTTGATTCCCTTTTTGTCTCCACAATCCTCGCTGACGTACAAACAGCGGGACAGGATATAGTAGACCTGGAGGGACGGGGAGAATATGACTGCTGTGTTAGGCAAAATAAAAGCTTGTTTTTTCATCAAACAAACTGCAACAAGAAAAACCTTCAAAATGTTGCAGGACTGGAGCTGATAAAAGTTTTAAACAATAAAAGACTGAAGGTCACAAACAAGATAAGGCCGGCCTTGCTTACTATCCTGTTGCGAGTGGATGGAGGGAAGACCGTGCGTTGGTTGTTGATAAAGAAGAAGTCAGCCTTGCTCTTGCTAAAAGGAGCGGTGAAATAGTCCGGCTCGGGATTCATGATGTTCTTGGGCAGTCGAAAAGGAGTGGAGAGCCAGTTCATGGGCATTTCCTGGTCGTCCGGCATGTCGCTATTTCTGAAAGGAACCTTGATCTTCAGCACATCTGCATAGGTGGCCAGCACCTCCCACGGCGCGTGGATCTTCACAAAGTACGTCTTACCATCCTCAGACTCCTGATCATGAACATACAAAAATACAGATAATAATAAGTGCACACTTATTGGCAATCCCGTTAAACGCATAAAATAACTTTAAATGAGTTCATCTGCAGTTTGTTTTCTTTTCTAAACACAGAATGGAGAAACAGCATTCGGTGTTTATCCACCACAAATCTGGAACAAACTTCCAGAAAACTGCAAAAATGTTGAAACGCCGAGTTCCTTTAAATCATGGATTCATAGAGTTGCCTCTGATTCCTAGCAACTGGAATACTGATCAATATATTTGATGTATATTTGATTCATGATGTGATGATGGCATTGGACAAAATGTAATGTTTATTGCTTGTTTTATAATTTGTTAGTGTTTTATTCTTTATGGTGAAAAAGCACTTTGAGGTGCCATGTTGCTGAAATGTGCTGTACAAATAAACTTAACTTAATATGTAGGTTGGACTTTTTGTCCATCCTGGAAAAAAAAGATATATAAAAGAAAATCTAAAATCACACTAAAAAACACCAGTGTTCACCAAATTAGATGATTGAAAAGTTCACTTCTTTTAATCACACAGTCTTAAGAGGTTCTGTTAATTGTGATGATTTCCTGTTTACAGCTTATATAAACCTGACAACTTAAGGTTAGAGTATTACAACAGACCACTAAACATTTTAGCAAAGAAACATCATTAATCTGGGCACATATTCTATTTTACTGGATGTGATGCTACTCCACTTGTTTAGTAATATGATGGAGGCTGATGATGGAAGCTAAATTGAAAGTTTTACTCTGTATGAAATCATGCAGTTATGCAATAATATGAAAAAGAAACATCAACAGTGCCCCAGTTACGACTAATTCTGTCCACAGGAAGGGCGTCTTACCGACTTATCTTCTGTTTCCAACTCCAGGCCGGCATTTTTCAGGTTGGCTTCATAAATTCTCCTTCTCTCCTTGAGCAGACAAAACAGAAACAGGAATCCGAATGTTATGAAAAACACAGGTAAAAATTAGAGAAAATAATAACATGTAATCACGACAAAAAGGCCAGATACTTTCAATTTAAAATCTTCTCAAGAAACTCAACAACGCAAGATTATTTATTTAATTTATGTGAAATATGTATTTCTGCCAGCACACTGTTCATCGTGTGAAAGAACAAGACGACCATGGAGTCCAAGGATACAAAACCGGTAGAAAAAAACAAAGCAAGTGTTTCATGAACACAAACTGCTCATCCAGTAGAGTTAAAAGTAAGTCATGGCAGCAGAAATGGGATTTAAAAGTAAGTGAAAGCTGCCATATGGCCTTTCGCTTTTGAGAATACATCGGCCTAAAAAGGAAATGAAACCTTCTTGTTAGGGACAAGATTTAGTGCCATATTATACAACAATTCTGGCTAATCCACAGGAAGTGGCCTCCTGTTGGCCCTTCCTCACCCTGTGGAGAAAACGATCCAGTTCCTGTCACGGCGAGCAGTCACACCGTTGACTCACTGACTGAGAGTGTGGGCAAAGTGTGAGCTGGTGACACACTGCTGTGAAGGCTAACGGCTCCCTAGGAAACAGACAGACTCTTTCAGCGCTCCGGAGTGATAGTGATAAAACTACTGCACAGTCTGGGGGGCCGTGTGGCCAAAATGGCTGTAAAAAACACGCCAAAATGACCTTACAACTGTCACAGCAAGATGACAAAAACAGCCAACGGCTCTGTGGTGTTTAGGCTCGGTCGCTGGCACACAACTTCAAGGATATCCTGCACGGAGCGATTCTTTCCAAAAGCAGGAAACAACATCATCTTTGTGGAAAGCTTATCCTTCAATATTGCTCTGGTGCTATGTGAAGAAAAACAATGAAAAAAAATGCAGATAACCCAACTTTAACATAGATCTTACCTGTTTTTTTTCACAGTCTTTATCGTCGACGTACGAGAGGACGAAATCTATTCTCCTTATCCCATCTCGGAAGAACACAGAGTCTTTGCTGAGTTTCTGTTTTCCAACCTACAATGAGATAACGCAGAAACGCAGACACTTTACAAAAGAACATAGGTAGAGTTGCAGTCTCAGGCCTTTGGATGAATGCACCATAGGAGATAAATGATTAAATTCAATTTCACAGCAAACACAAACGGCATGCTGACGGAGGGATTCTAAGATGGTTACTTCCTGCTTTGCTCGCTTTAATTCAAACTGTTTTGCAGAAATTGATAAATTGGAGGAAGTCAGGGGGAAAAATGTAAAAGCTTTGTTTTAGAGCTAATATCTGATGGACCACAAAACTCCATCGGTTTACCCTTTTATTTTTAAATACTAGCTTTGATTTTGACTCATATTGGTAATTTTAAACAGTGAGCATAAGCCAGCGCTAGCCCTGCAGAGGCTAACAGCCCGGGGAACAAAAAATATTGACTGAACCGTAACACTGCAAGGGAGGACAGGTCTTGCCGTCTGTGCTTTTTCAGCTGTCCAGAAAGCTAAAAATAGCTGCACACATCGTTTCTTCCTCAACCCCACTGCTGCAGCTACCTACACGAGTGCATGCAGCACACAGAACCCATCTGGCACAACCACAGCTACCACAACCCACTCAGTCCTGGCTCTCTCTACTTTAATGCTGATGTGAGTCTGTTCAATCTACTGGGCTGATGCTGAAGGAAAGAAGGGAGGAAAAGGGAGAGCACTTTACCTCCATGGCCTTCTTGTTTTCTGCTTGTAAAGCATCAGTGAGAAAAAAAAAAAAAAGAAAAAAGAAAAACGTAACAGGATGCCTGCCTCACAGAGAAAAACTGCTTCTTCCCAGGGGAAAAGAGCCCGGCCCTGGAAGCACTGCCTGTCTCTGTCTGGCTGCACTGATCTCCGTCCCGATCAGAGCCGACCAGCCGTCTTCCCGGGACGGCTGAGCGAAGAGAGCAGGAGGTGGGGCAGGGAGAGATGTCGAAGTGCAGCTGCCAGCTAGCTAATCAAATGAGAGCTCTGCATCGGGAAAGGGTTAAGTGGAGGGTGGGGGTACGTAGTGCTGGACTATGAATGGGATCCATGCTTTTTCCATTTATTTTCAGTCATATGCCAATACAGACATTAACTATTATATTGTTGTTTGTTTTCTTAGGCCTGTGCAGTGGCCTCACTTCATAACATACAGCTAAAAGATACAAAACCTTGTTAGTTCACTTTCAAATCAAACATTTCCTGTTTGATGTTAGTTACTTTTCCTAATAGGTTTCTTTTATCATTTCCTTCAAATTTAGAAGCATTCTAGCTTCTCACAACAGTTTACTGGAACTTTGGTCCATTCCCATAATTCCCTGGGAAAACTGGGTCAGATTTGCAGGCCTCTGTACAGAGACACACCTTTTCATTTCTTCCCACAGACTTTCCATGAAATTAATACCTATGCTCTGTGATTAAACACTCCAAAAATATTGACTTGAAGCCACTTTGTAATGACTTTGGTGGTATGCTCAGAGTCTTTAAAAACAACCACTGGTGTCCAAACTTTAACTTCCTGATTGATGGTTCAATATTTCCTCGTGTTGCATTTCATTTTGTGACGTACACCCTTCAGCAGCAAACATAATTTCAAAGTTAAGATTGTGTCTTCAAGCTTCGTAGCGTTCCTCTCTGTCCTCCAACTGAATCAGGGGAGTTTACGGCTAGCTAGAGCTGGGAGATATGGACAAAAACATGAACATCAACCCCATATAGGCTGGTTTACATGTAGCAGAGTACAGAAACAGGTGGGAACGGGGAAGCGCTGCAAGAACTAGTGTGACCAGAAATGTTTGGTTGCACTTTCAGAACCAGCCCATGTAGCAACCAGCCCATGTCTAGCTAGCGAACACCCAAGGCCTCAACCTTTGCAGAGCTTTCCAGCTCCAAATTGCACATACATTACAACCACATGTCATTTCCCCCTGGAGCATTTTGGACCAGGCTGACCATGGCAGCAGGGTGGGGGCTTTCTTTAACTGGAAATCTACTGTAGAAACTCTCTAATTTACTATAATTACACATCAGCCATATGGAATCAGGACATCTGCTGGGGGCCACCTCTGCTCAGTGAAACTTAACCAGATTGCTATACATTTACTCACCACTCCCAAATGACAGGACTCTATAAAGTGCACTTTTATAATCTTACATATGTAATATTACCATAAAAAAAATGCTAATTTATAATCAATTATAACAAGAACTGTCTTTATCAATTACTTTAGGTTTCAGGTATGCAGGTAAATGTGGCTATGTGAGATGCTTTACTATATTGCGTCCTAAAATGTTATCTAAACATAAAAAACACCCACAAAATATGACAGACTAGATAAAAATTAGTAGAGAAAAGATGACAAGATACAGAAGCTTATTTAAAACACAGCATAGATTAAAAGCTTGGATAAATAGTTGTCTTCAGTTGAAGGGAGCCTAGAAAAGCCTTTAAGTTAAAAAAAGACACTGTTCATTAAGATGCGAACATGCTTCTTAAACAAAACCACATTTAAGCTACTTAAAATAAGCCAGCGGAGCAGTATATGTTTAGCTACATTTTCCTCCTGTCATGAGCACAGGGCAGGGCCTAGATTATACCTTGTACTGTACAATGTACTCACACACACAAGCGCGCACACACACACACACACACACACACACACACACGTGGACATGCACACACATGTAATGATCTACATGTGCATCTACAAAACTGTGCCTTTTAATTAAGCTCCAACACCATCAGGGTGTTGCTTTCTCCGCAGTGAAGCAAAAACTATTACAGGTGAGAAAAAAAAAAAAACTATACAAAAGCAATTTTCCATTCTCACTGAGCTGATGGTACCATTAGTGGATGTTTTCATTGCTCTCGGAAACAAAATGCTTGCTACAAGCCAGACTCTGCTCTCCACCAAGAAAAAAATTATTGACTTCCCTTGATGTCAGAGCAATATGATTTCCCTCTCTGGATCAATAAAGTATTCTTCCGCCTAGCTGTATTTTTCGTGCAGCTAATGCCTGTAGCAAGAGACAGACCAGCAAACACGCAGGCAGACACAGAGCCTGTTTTACCATGCCATACCCTGGAACGATACTTCAGGAATAGCGCCTGTTTTCTCCGAAGCTGTGGAGGAACCGAGCAGACAGTGAGAGGGCGCCTTGTAACATGAAGGGGGAAATAAAAAAAATAAAAAAATCATTCTCAAACCACTACAGCTGCAGCAACAAATTTTACAGACGTCAATAAATCCAACACACCAGAGCTGCGAAGCATTCAACTATCCTACAGGTTAAGCAAAAAGCTCAGGGTTGATGTAAGAAGATGCCCAAAAACTCACTGAAAATTCGAGTTTGCATGCCTGACTGGTGTCTTACCCCAGTGAAAGAACTGATTTGCTCTAAGGTGAGACTCCTGACCCATGTATTGTCACTGCAGTCGGACGGAGCCAAGGAGGCCAGGCTGGTGTTGAGAGACTCGCACGTCTCTACACACACATCAGGCGTTAAAGGAAACTATTGTATCGCGCAAAAGAGGGAAAAAAACAGCAGCATTAGAGCTTCGCCCAATCCTGTTTTTGGTAATGAGAACGAACTTATGCAAAGCTGATGCTACAAAGTGTTACTTTAGCAAACAAAGTCAAACATTTGGGGTAGGCGGTGAGCACACAAAATATTGAAAAGGAAGGAAGGAATGCTAAAAATGTTTACAACAAATTTTTACAGCAATCACACAAGAAGAAAGCAGCAGATTTCAAATGCACCAACTTTAAAACCCTCAAGCAAAAGAATTTGATCCTTTGAACTTACACTTTGACATTAAAATCTACCAACATTTGTGGTTGTAATCAATAATATTTTTTTTTTCACTAATTCCCTCTTGTGGTTTCCATCGGTCAAAGTGATTTCAGCATCTTGTCTGATAAGCTTTTTATTTTTTACAACTTCTATTTATTTGGACTCTGAATTCAGGTCTACTCTACCACAAAATATAAGGATCAGGCTAAGTTTTTTATTTTTAGGCAAAAATAAGATCATAATGTTAAAAAAAACACAGTTGTAGTAATGTAAGAATAAAGTCATATGACAGTAAAATTGTAATAAAGAGAAAAAAGTCTTGATATTACCAGAATAAAGTAGTAATTTTATGAGAAGTCCAACGCAAAAAAATAACAAATTTAATATGCAAGCTGCTAATATTATGACTATATTCTTATAATTGCTTCATCATAGTGTTGGCAAAAGGGATGATTGAAATGAAAGCCAATTTTTTAAAAGATTTTCTGTCATTTGTAATTTTGTTTTAGAAACGAAAGTGAGAAAAATAAAAAGATTAACTGCGAGACTTTATAAATAAGCCATAAATCGCAGAGCCCTTGGGTTTAAATATTTTTTCAAAGGACTGTTAAAATGAAAATGTTTGAGAGTTTAATATTATAAGCTTGTAGTGAAAAAAAAAATCCCCCTAAAAGGCTGTCAGCAGAAATGAACGAGTCATTCAGCTCAGCAGCAGAGAGTCGGTGTTTACCTCTGGCTGCCCCTGCTGGAGGGATCCTGTGCTGGACGAGGCGTGTTGGTGGTAGCCGTTCCCCTCGTCTGCAAGACAAAATCAAACCAAAACAATATGAGGCTGGGTTACCACAGTCAGCCGGTGACGGCAGGGTTTCAACCACGTGAACAGCTGCCTGAGGTGAAGAGGACAGCATGATAAGCAGTCAGCGCTGTGGTCTGCATTTGTGTAGTATGTTGTGGCAGCGCTCCCTCAGGGAGCACAGGGTGGCTCAACTGGATCACCCTGAAAGGAGAAGCGCAGGCATGCCGGCGTGATTCAGCGACTACAGGAGTGACTTCAGGAAACAAGAATGAGACGTCTGGTAAATCCCCCTGAACGCGGTTAAAAATAGGAACAGCTCATGTGATGAAACTGGGTAATTACTCCAACTCCAACTGCGTTCCCCTTTTAGCCTCTCCTCCAAATGACAGTCCGACTATGCGGGGCAGATTCTGCGAAAGGATTTATGCAAACAAATGAGAGGGGCAGACAGAAGAGCGACAAAGACAGGAGCCAGAAAAAATAAAGCAGAAAGGTTTGAGCCTCTGTTCTGCAGAAACAAAAGTCATAATTATTGGTTTCTGATGTTATATTTAGTCTTGACTCAACATATAAAAGTATCAAATTACAGTGAAAAAAAAGGATTCAAAGCTTTTGTCTATGTCATGTACAAAGTTATGGTTAGCAGCACCTGGCCTAGTTAATGCAAAACAAACTGATTTTATTATGAAGCCTCAAATTACTGGTTGTTTCAGTCTTAACCCACTGCATGGCACCAGGACAAAAGCATGCAACATTTTCTACTTTGCATGAATGCAATACAAGTTTAAATAGGATTGTAAAGGCATATTTGGTATAAAATTATGTAGCATTGACCTAAGAGAAAAACGGAAACAGTTGTGTTTCATTTTTTAAGTTAATCAAGGTTAAAAACAGATTAAAAAATGTAGAAACTGACATAATATTGGGTTTAAGATCCTAAAAAGTGCAAGAGTGAGAGTAATGCAACACTCCCACTTCCTTGCATTTTTGCTGAGCACCGCCAGTCAGCTGGCTCCAATGCGTTGTTTAGGAAAAATCTTTTTCGTTTTGGGATAGAGTGATACACTGAATCAATCAGAGAAATGTGCATATGTCTTTAGATATTTTATTTAGAAAATCAGAGTAAGTATCAGAGACCAGCGTGAGAAAAGAAAAGCAAGAGAGAGAAGTGGAACTTAAAACATACAATTCTTCTTATCCATCTCTTCAGTCACGTACACGGTGCCTTTCACTCATCTCTCTCTCCTGTAGGGAGTTTCTCTCTGATTCTCCCACCTCTGTCCCTAAATCAAACCCGGTTCAAAGGAGTTTCGGTTGGCAAAAGAAGAGAAACTTCTTCACTGAAACCTTCGTTATTAGCTCATTCTTCCAAGTAAATAAACCAAAGTTTTATTTTCCAAGACAACGTGCCGTATCTTTGGACCCAATTTAAAGCCTCAAAAATCATGGTGAAAATTAGAGGAGAAGTATTATGGTGAGACTCTGAGAAGCTGCGAGCAGCAGCTAACCTGTTCAGCTCACTACTACACTACATTTATCCAAGAATCAATAAACACATTGTAATCACGGACAAAGATAACATGAGTGAAAACAAGCAAAAAAATTCAAATCATGATTCCAGTCGTTAAAAGACTCAATCCAACTCGTCCCTGTGTTTAAAAAAAATTAAAATAAATTCCCTTCCTCAAATGAATTAACTGCAATTAATCACAACTGTTTGGAAAGCGTGAATTCATTAGCCACACCCAGGTTTTACCACAATCATAAGCTCAGAATCTATAAATGGCCTACATGCAAACTTTCTGACAAGATTCAAAAGATCTCAAACAGCCACACATCATTACAACAGCCCCGATTAAAACAGACAAACAAAGTCAATCAGTTTGGAAAGGACATTTTTAAAGGAAACAGAACTTTGAAGGGGCCTTTCAAAGTCACCGAACAAGAAATAGAAACAATAATCACTCTGTGACCTTTAGCATTTTGGCCAATTCCACTTGTGCCTGTATGAGCATCTGCTGCTGTGGGACTCGGTCCAACTGGGTAGATCTTACACCAGCACGAAAAAGGCAAATTCATAACGTTTTCAATCTATTAATCTGGGATTATTACGCTCCAAACAAACACTCCTTTGCAACATAAACATTAGACATCCTGACACTGAAAACATTATGCAGCTTTAATGTACATCCATCAGCTTGAGATCTCAAGCTCAAATGCACCTGCAATAAAAAGAAAGACGACGATCCAAAGCACACCAACAGGACTACCACTTAAACAATTACCCTTTTTGAGAGGCCTAGTTAAAGTCCATGAGAGTCTCTGATGTCCAATTGCGAAGCTCTGACATTACCTGCTCAAATGTGGATGAATCAAAATGCTCTAGAAAGAAGAGTGGGATAAAACTCCACCACAGTGACGTAAAAAAAACCCACTGCCAGTCAAATGTGGAAAAACCAATTAGGTTCAGGAAGTGATTACTTTTTCACACTTTTCCTAGAAACTAAATAATATTTTAGTCAAGTTATCTATACACTTTAAAAGTACTAATACAATTAAAAAGCATTTTATCTGTATTGATCAAAATGTTATTTTATTAAGAAGATGGTGTAGTTATTACTTTTATGTTTAAAATAAAGCCAATTAGATGTTGTTGTTTTTTTTACTTTAATGTTCTGACACAATACAATGCAATGACTTACACAGATCTGTTGGAGTGTGAAGGAGGGTTTTGGTTTCAGCCTACGTCTGCAGTCAGGAACAAGCAACTTGGAAAGATTTTACAAACCTAATGAACTGTCAAAAGCCAGAAGTGGAAGCATTAGTACGAACATAACATCTTTTTCTGTAGCATTCATGCTCATTGTTTAAAAGCTACTCATTTAATGAAAAACTGAAGCTTTTAAATCCATGTAACGATTGTGCAAAAAGAAAGCGCAGTGTTAGTAAAGTCCACATAGTTGCTTCTTTGCATACCAGGGAATGTCACAGATACCTAATCTACCTAGCATGAGGATTTAAGCAGCACAATCCTAAACACAATGCAAGATACATGCCACAGCTTCCTGTTTTTATCTTAAACAGACATCATCACATCCTTGACTAGGATGCATTTCATTCACAGCGCAGGAGAACAACTCTCAAACAGCAGAGCATATTTTTTCACAGTTGGACGCTGCATGTGATGCGATCTCAGCCAGTCAGCCATGCCAGCAGTCCTCCCCATCAGGAAGCCTCCACAGTTAAAGCTTTGTTCAGAAAGGAGCAGCTGATCACTGTGGAAATACTTCAACACTGCTGCTGTCTCTCCGTTTGTAGCCAAAGAAAATCAAAAGGAGAGACATAACGAAGTGAATCAAACCACTTACAAGTCAGTCTGCAATTCAGATGTAACAAAAACAAAGCAGGCTGCCGTCAGCAAACAGCACAGGCAAAAAAAAAACAAAAAGAAAAAAAAAGACAGAACTTTTCGAAGTTACTCAAAGTAATTTCTGCATTTTCTTTGCAAGTACTAATTCTGTAGTTTCAGTTTCTTTAGTTTCAGCGTTTTGGGCTGGACAGATTTTACGAAGCATGAAGGGTGTGGTTATCTGTCATGAACTGAAAGTTTCAGATGTCCTGTGTGTCTGCTGGCATCAAGACAAGCAGCACGGCTGCTCAGTATTCTGAATGACCAAACACAGGATGGTCATCTTTGTCCAAAACATGCACAATGTCTCCACAAACATCATGAGTATAGTTCTGATTTAATTAACTGGAACTAGATAGTTAATCTTTGCAAAATAGTTTTCACCGTTTTCTTAACATCGACCCATCAACACTTATCTCCCAACAGTTGGGAGATAAGTGAGAGGTTTATCTCCCAACTGTGAAGAAACCACACATTTTTAACATTTTAAAACTCTAGGCAAAACTCTAATTAGTCTACTAAGCTAATACAAAAAGCCTTTTGGATTATTTTCTTTACCAGCTTTGCACATCTAGATGTTGAAATATATACCAATTCTTTGCAACACTTAAACTGAGACAGAATTTTTTTTAAAAATATTAAGTCTTTTTGCTCAGATGATGTATTCAGGGTGATGTGGGCACTGCTATTTTCCTACTATTACACAGATTTGTTGGAGTGCTTCTCTATTTCAGCATTATGCACTACTTTGTGTTAATCCATCCCTTAGAAAAGCACATAAAAACACAATAAAAGTTCAATTGGATCTGCATACTTTTGCAAGGTATCTTGAGCACCAGAGATTCCTTGCTAGAGAGTGACTCATCTTTCATTCAGCACAACGCATTGTTTTTAGCCATAAATGGCGAAAAAAAGAAAACCCAACATGACCAGCTTGTTTAAAAACTACATTCAGTTGGGAACAGAAAGGGATATTGTGTTTTGCTGCTGGTGTACAAAGTGCCTGTCTGGAGGTGACTGTGTGTTTCCACTAGACAGGCCAGCTGCTAAAGCCTGGCTCCATGTAAATCACTCTGCTGCCTGCAAGAGAGGAAGGCAAAACCATGAGCTGCCCAAGGCGCTTAAAGCGAGACAACCAGGGTGGGGAAAGTTTTTAGCTTTACTTGCGATAATCTGACTTCCAAATTTAGCAAAAAAATGTTGAAATGATAAAGAATCCTGTAAAACAGGATTCATTTTGTACTCATAAATAAGATAAAAATCATACAATTTGTGTACAAGATTTTTTTAAAAGTAAAATAATAATACTACAACTTTAAATCTCCCCTATTTAACAGTAATTTTATATCATATCGAGTCTCTTTCTTTGTCTACATGAGTTCAGATCTAAAGAACTGACGCAGTTCAAGACGTTCAGCTGTTCCATTTCAAACATCACTTTAAGTATCCGCTGTTTAAGAAGCGAGTCTGGTTCTGGCTCTTTTGTACTTACCGCTGAGAGATTCAGTCGGGCTCATCTCAATTAAACTGTCCCCTCCTCCTTTCCCCGTTATTCGGCGCATTTTGAGATTTTGTCGGAGTTAAAGTGTCCCGCTCAGGGTTGTTTCTGTGCTTCGGTCCGAGCTCCTGGCCGTCCCTTCCCCAGCTACCCAAGTAGCTGACTCGACAGAGTGCAGCTGCCCTCCCTCACCCGCTGACCGCTCACTGCTGCATCTCCCCGCCCGGCCCACTGGGAGCTCCGCAAGGGGGAGGGTCTCCACCCCACGGACCAATAGCCTCGCATTCAGATGCACGTTGGCAGCACGTGGAAGCGAACTGGGAAATTAATCAATTTGGATTTTAAAAAGAAGGAAATGTTTGATAAATATCACTTTCTGCTTGGAGTTGGACCTCCCAAGTGAAGCTACCAAGAAGTTGTTTACTTCAGTGTTTGGACAATTACTTAAGAAAGGGTCTGTTGTACAAAATGCCGGCCCGGCCTTTGGCATGAGCAAACTGCAGTGTCTTGGAAAAGTTTTGATGCCCCTGCAATTATTTGTACACATTTTGTTATTTTACAACCACAAATCTCAATTTATTCATTGGGGTTTTATGTTATAGACCAAGGATGTCAAATCTGTGGTGCAAGGGCCATTTAGCGTAATGATTTAGTAGAGAATGGCGCAAATTGGTTGATGGATCGACTCTGCTAAATATTTTAGAAATTACTTTTCAATGATGCACAGGCATTCAAATAAGGTTTTAAAAAAATCTTAAACTGGAAAATATTTGGTACAGCAAAATATTTATGTTTATCATTGTTTTGCCTTCATTTTAATTTCATACTGTAACACCAACAAACAACATGTTTTCTTCATAAGAAGTGGATACATTATATCTTTTTTGTTGTTGTTGTTGCCTTATTTTACCCCAGATTTGCTGTCAGGTAAAGTCTGCACCAGCTGTTCTCAACCTGCAGGGTAAGTTGGCACAAAGATGTGAGACTGGATGAAGACTGGAGTCTGTATTGTATTGTGAGAGGGGAACCAGCCCAACCCAACGTCAGTCACAGTCAAACATGACTGATTTTTGAGATAGATCTAGATGCAGTCAGATAGTGTGTTAATTAATGTTAGGAAATTAAACACCTTTCTTTTTAATCAGGCAAATATTCAAGAGCTTTTTCATGTTTTAGATCTGATAGAAGCATCACTTTTCTACAAAATTGGTTTCTTTACAATATTGTAGGTTTAATTCACATACAATTTTATTAAAAATTGACATTTTTAATAAAACTAACATTATTTGTGTGGCCCATGAGTGCATTAAATGTAGTACAGGGTTCTCAGAAATGTATCACATAATCAACAAAAAGTATGATGTGTTAATAATGTATGTTCAGCCATTGTAATTATTTACCAAAGGGCAGCCAATGTTAAAGTGTTTCCACAACATGCACCTTGTGGTGTATGTTGTGGAAACACAACATGAGTTTTCTTGCTACTCCTTTTGCTTTGTAAGAACTAGATGCTTTATTTGTTTAATTTGATTAACAAATAATGTCCACGGGGGAATTTCCTAGAACTAAACAGGAACAAATTAACTTGTGCCAAGCCGAACATTTTCATATCAACATTCTCACAAATATTACCTACCACTGGGAGCATGCAACATCTGCTCTAGAACAGTCAAGAAGAAATGTGTGCATGTGTGTAAGCTGTAAAAAATAAAATAAAAATGCAACGAGTAAGCCTTTATTTAGACACAATCCTCATACAGGAGGCAGGATGCTTAGTTTAGTGGTTTAATTAAAGCAGGACAATCCGTGGTGACCCTTTTTAAGTAACCACGCTACTCAGAATTTGTTCCTCTCTGACATGAAGATGAGGAAATGCTCCCTCACAGTGCATCGTTGCACATCCCAGACTCCTCCCCACCCTGAACTTCCACTCTTGTCAAATTTAGCAGCAGTGGCCCCTCTCTGTCAACCTTCAAGTGGTTTACACAGTCCTGTGCGGGTGTAATTATGTGATACTCGTGTGTTGGGTGTGGCTGGCTGCAGAAATATAACCGCTTATTTATCCCACCGCTGTGCGTTTTTTTTCGCCAGCCTCATGTCGCTTCTCCTCTGTGGGATGTGGGTCTGCTTTGGTGAGCACTGCCCTCCGAGGTTTCAGAAGCTAATTGTAAAATCATCTTTAATAACAAGGCACGGAGGACCACCCGTTCATGTTGCTTTGCTTTTTTCTTTTCACACCCAAACAAGATGGTTGGGAAGCCGACGCAGACGCAGTGTGTGAAAATGCAGGAACTGAGTGAGAATGTTGCATATTTCATAATGTTTTAGCTAGATTTAATGCTTCTTTTAATACTTGAACTTATGAGACTGGGACTTGCAGGATTTAATTTCCTCAGAGGCATGTTCTCAAACAGTATCATCCTTTCATTGAAGCGATGGATCCGAGCAGACCCGGTAGATTAAAATCAGAGCTGAGCGGAGAACCTTGAAAATAAACACCAGCATGAACTGAAAATGTGTGTCAAAGCAATAATTAGCACTAGCCAATGATCAAGATACAGAAAAAATAGTTAGCAAGGATCATACAAAGACACTGAATACTGACAAGCACAACTCCAGGACAACCTAAACATAAAAACATAAAAAGGAAACGGCTTAACAAAATAAAACAGGAAGCTTACCAGAGGCTGAAACAAAAAAACAACAAAAAGCTAAACTTACATATCCTAGAATACTGTACACTAAAAGTAATTACTTTTGGTTAATTTGTCAACTCACACTTTTAGACAAAATTTCAGTTTGATGATGATAGCATCATTTTCTTTCTACTTTATGTCATAGTTTGTGTTGGCATAATCACATAAAATCCCCCAAAATTGCATTGAAGGTTGCCACTGTAATGTGAACAATTGGAGGGTATGAAATATATTAAAAGAAAAAAACTTCTTGAACAGCTTGATCTTTCATTTCAATCAATCAATCAATCAATCAATCAATCAATCAATCAATCAATCAATCAATCAATCAATCAATCAATCAATCAATCAATCAATCAATCAATCAATCAATCAATCAATCAATTTTTATGTGTGTAGCACATTTCAGCAGCAAGGCATTTCAAGGTGCTTTACATAATTAAAGAAAAATTAAAACACCAAGTGACATTGAATAAACAGTAAGAAAGAGAAAGAAATTTTGAAAAAAAAAAAGATTAAAAAAGATAAAAACATACTTTTGTTATGGAATTTAAGCGCCTGTAGTCGCCTGACTCCGCCGTCCGTTTAGCACAGGGATTATCCAGGCCCTGTCGCCTAACAGGACAAGGTCTCCAACCTTGCAGCACCAGGCTCCGTCCACCTGTCCACGCGTGTGTGAGTGGACAAATTAACTAGAAGTGTTTCTCTTATTTTCTTAGTTGGAATTATACTACTTAAATGACTAATTCCTGTGGCATTTCCCATAAATGTTAGCAAGAGGAAGTAAAACTGCTGTGACAGACTGTTTTCAAGACTTTTTCTCGAAAGCAGTTTGACACAGACTGTTTTGAAGCCGGTGAGGAAGGAGAGTTTGATATGGTGAGTTAATTTTCTACATTTATTCATCTATTTATAAGTCTTCCTGCCATATTGACATATCCAGCAGACATATGTGTTCACTCTCTCTTAATTGACTCCAGTTGTAAGCACATAGACCAGCTCAGTCTTTACATTGTAGGACTTGAAAAATGTTTGGGTTGCAACTTCCAAAAGAAAAATTATATGCAACACTTAGGTAATTTTGGCGTCTTTGCTAAGTGCTAATAACTTTTTCATTAAAGCAAGATATCAGTAAAGAGTATCTATGGAGAGATGTTAATTCTTTTCCTCACTGTTTGGGAATAAATCAGACATGTTCCCTGTCTTTGGCCAGTCAAGATTACCAGAATTTCTTTTATTTGCTAAATGCCAGAGTAAAAGAAAAATATTTTTTTTAGATAACATTTTTTTATTTTCCTCAAAGTCAGATTGACATACACACAAATCCCAGTATTCTGTCTTTGCAGCATCATATCTGGTGGGTTTGGTTACTGGCGGGACTGGTGCTCTTTAGTGGAGAGTAACTTGAGTAAAGAACATTAACGTCTCAAGATATCAAACAGGGAGTTAAGATCTGGACATATATTGGTGTACAAAATTCACAATGACCCTAATCATAAAGCCAAATTAGTTACAGCTCTAGGTGGTCATCACACAGAAAGTCTTTTGGAAGAGCTAAATGTGTTTATGACCTACAAAACTGACTCAGTGTCAACATTTCTGTCAGGGCAATGCAGCACAATTCCAGCAAATCAATGTGAGAAGCTTGTCTATTTATTATTCAAAGATGTTGAAGTCAAGCTACACTGTTTGACAGGGTGAATCTTCCCAATGCAAAGGAAATTTACATAATTGAAGAAAGAATTATTCTGGTAGCAAAAATGAATCACTTTTGTAATCCTGGTTGAGCAAAAACAAGAAAATCTTAGTTGGGTAGGGAGGGTAAAAAGGTTAAGTTTCAACTTTATAGATTTACATTCACTAATACAATGATTAATTCACAACGACTCTTTGAAAATACTTGGATGACACAATATTTAATTGTCTTCTGAGATAAAAAAATAAAAAGAAGAAAAATCTTTGAATTGAATTTAGCATCGATGCAGCTAATAAAAGGTAGGATTTTGTCCGTTCTCCATTATTGCAAAAGAATCGTTGTCTCTTGAAAAATGTCTGAGCGACCGGTGAGAAAACCGGATGATTCAGTCACAACTCCGTCAGAGGCCTGGCAGACGGTTAAACGTCATCCTGTTTGCTGCCATCTAGCGGCGGATCAGAGGAACTTCACAGTCCAGAGGAGGGGGAGGCAACGAAGAAATAGATGTCATTCCATTCTCTCACCTGACAAATCACATCCAGAGTCTCATTTTGGCTTTGCCAGTAGTGCAACAGTGTGGACGGTGGTTTCCTTGTGTTTTTTGACTCGCCTTTGTTCGTACGGACTGAGCTGACGCGAACATAAAAGGTGGCGTCAGTCAAGATAAATGCTGTGACAGCAGCAACAGGTAGAGTCGCTTCTGGCATACCTTTGCTTGTAAGAGGACGGCACATTTCTTCCAGGTGTTATCCGGAAGTTAGCGGCTGGCTGTCTGTTGAAGACTGCATGTTTTTTTTTTCTTCAGTTGGATATAACAAAGAGCTGAGTGAGATTGGAGGACTCAGGGGAGAGAAAGGTTGTTGTTGTTGTCCGGGAGGTCGCCGCAGGTTTCCCTCATCATGCAGGGGCACAGGAGGCAGGTAGGTGGTTGCGTTAATAATCATATCTATACATAATGGAGCTGCTCAAGGGACAGATATTGGTTGTATTACCGAAAGCTCGCTCCTTGAAAGCAATTCATATTCTGTTCTTTAACATAGAGTCCAGACAGACTAATTACTGGGCTGTGAAACCCTTCTAAATGACACAAACCCATTAAAAAAACCCTGATGACCTTTTTACAAAAGCCTGTTTATTTGCACAGTCAGTCAGTGATTGAACTCAAATTGTGCCACTAGATTAGCCTCTCCCTTTCTGATTGGAAGTACATTCAGGCTTAGCTGTATGGATATGATTGCTCTGCTGATTGAGATATAGCCCAATGACCTGCCGTTCATTCAGGTTATAGATAGATTGTACAGCTCTTTGTGGTGAGTCAGGTTCATGGTTTCTCCCTAAACTGGCATTCCTGGACACGCCTCAGGTTATAGTTAGACTGGATTTCTGTAGCAGGTGATGAACTCTCAAGTGGTTTGTGTAAGATTTGAATCTAGCACAATCAGACTCAGGGAACTTGTTGTTTGCTAATATGAATTTATCATTTCTAACACTTCCATGAAGGTTTTATGCAGTTCCTACTTGTATATTGTTTATAACTGTGCAACTTAAGTTCAGCTTCTTTTTTTTGTCATTGTTATTTTGTGATAAAGCCCAGTATTGAATTACTGGAATTAATGGGAGTGGTGAAAGAGAATGGCAATGAACCTCCTCCTGTGGTGAGTTGAACTGATGGGCCAATTCTAAGAATACCCAGAACTATTCTGATCATTCACAGATAAATCTGACCGGCATCATTTTTGCGTACACAGTTCACTCCACTGTCATACGACTACGTCCTGGTCGCCAAATTGATGGAGGACCGGGAGAAACACGCCAGGAAACGAAAGGAATACATAGACCAGCTGAGGAATAAGAACTTCAGAGTGACAGTGGGTCTTACATAATATACAAAAGCATGTGCACTTTCTTTGTGGTAATATTCCTTATTAATTTGTCACAATTTCTTCTTATTAGGAAATTACCAACGATAATCTCGCCTTCTATGGGATCCAGGCACCAAAAGAAATATTTCAGAAATACAGATATCTGCTCAAAATATCCGATGCCTGCAGTGGGAACTCAACAGACCGCAATATCTCTCTTAGCACAAGGTAAGACCAGCAGCACAACCCCTGAGGCTATTTTAAACATTGTGCCTTTTTATTATTATCATATATTAGAGTGTTTTCATACAAATTATCTCTAAAGACGCTACGTGTTGCAATTCACATCAAAGGTTTACACACCTTTCTCATCGGTGTGAACGTTTTATTAATTTCCAGCTTTAAATGATTTTATGAGCTGTTAATTTTTGAAGAAACTAATTTAAATAGGCTGTAACAAAGATTTGTTTTCATATACAACACTCAAGCTCAGTTCATTTAATAACAAGACCTGGATTCACAAGCTTGAATTTGAATATGCACACAGTTGTGTTTAATCATATTTGATTAAACACTACTTAGCAATTTGCAGAGATACTAAGCTATTTGTGTAGCCATCGACAAACACAAGAAACAACTGGCATAGTTCTTGCTGGAGTGAGTGAGTTCATTTTGAGGATCTAGCCTAAAGCATTACCCTTGAACTTTAAATAGTGTAAGTCAGTTTTAAGTCTAGAAGCTCAAGGTTATCCTGCTTTATCCCTTCTACAACAGGTTTTGATCATAATCCTGTTTGAGCACCAAATTTTAACAAAGCAGAATATTTCTGCTTCTTTATTATTCAATCCACATTATGAGCTGCAGTTGTACCACTTGAAGCAAAATAAGCCCTCAGCATGACAGTTGGTAATGTTTTTTTTAATTATATTTTGACTCCTTCAAACATATATTCAGTCAGTGTGACCTATTAGTTTAAACTTTGACTCATTTCACCATAAGAAGCTTCCTGAAAGCTACAAAAAACTTTGGTGTCTCTATAAATTGCTAAGGGACATTTATGTGAACATTAGTCTGGATGTTTGTATACGTTTGAGCTTGTTTGTAGTATTTTGACCCTGAATTTATTTGAGAAATATACCAAAAGAAAACCTCAATTCTTGTTTTGAAGAAAAAAAAAGAAAAAACTTGTCTCATCTTTCCTTGCTGAAAAATCAAAAATGTTCCCACAAAAGTAATTTATGCCTAGATTTATATTAACTTCAGACCAAAACTATGACAGTTGTTTTCATAAGCATTTAATTTTTTATTCTCTTGTGTGAATTAGATCATTTAAATTATTATTTAAAAGTAAATTGATTTATGGGTCAGTTGAATAAATGACATTATTCCCCTCATTTGCTACTTCACTGACTTTACAAGTGATACTTGTCCCATTATTGCAGGATAAGGATCGTCCACTTCATAATAAATCACACACAAATCAGCTCAAAAGGTGAGTCAGAGCGGTTGATAATCTGGGCTCTTAAAAAGTGATTTAATCAACTCTTGATTTTTCTCATCATTCTCCTTTGCTGGGAACTCTTCAGAGAACCTGCGGGATCTCATGAAGTCCAAGGTGTTTGAGACGAGGTTCTGTTTACATGAGGTAAAGTTTCAACTTTACATCATTGTTCAACACCAAGAGCATTCATTTCGGATGTAAAATGTAATTATAAAGCGGTAATTACATTTTACACCAAAGCTTAGTAAAGTCAGGGACATTTTATCAGTTGTGATTAATTACACTGAACAGGTTTGGTTGCAGAGAAAACAATTGCGTCCTTAAGATGACGTCCACTATGCTTGGTTAAATGTTTTTTTTTCTTAGGTGCTTCTAAGATAATGAGGTGAAACTTGATTGTGGCTTTCTTAACAAAACATAGTTGCCAAAAGATATTTGCTCACAGAAATGCAATGCAATTCATGTTAGTGCAATGAGTCATCCAGCGCTGGGAGTACGCAGGCTTGTGCGTGAGCATACAGTGTTGTTATGCGACTGGGAAAGCATTAGCATGTTTGCCTTTCTGTTTTCTGGACACACACAGGCAGGATAAGATACATTAATTTCCTGTGTGCTTAGCATGATTGTTCAGATGTGCAGCAACAATAATGTTAACTGAAACATGGCGAAACCTGTTAAAATGCTTTGAAAATGGCACCACATCACATTCTCGCACTGCAGGACTCATCTTTTAGTGCAACTGTATGCAGTATGGAAGCAGTTTGTTCAAAGCTCTTTTTCATATTGATGACTTCCTTTGATTTTGCGCCCCCGCTTTCAGAAAAGGAAACAGAAAGAGCTGAAGGAGGAATGGGCACGATGGACGGCCTGTCTCAAAGGGCAACCTGTAACTAAAGTCAGGTTTGGACTGCAACACAACAGCCTCTTCATTATTCTGCTTTTTTATGCAGTTGATTAAATGGCTGCAGGGTTGTTATAGAAACAAGAAAACAGCCAAGATCCCTCCAACATCATGTGCTAGTTGATGTCTGCCTGTGGAATTTCACATGCAAGCAGAAAAGACGTTGATATCAATCGTACTACCAGAAGAAAAAGAAATGATTGGCAAGGATTACAGACATTTGTTTAAAAGAAAATCCAACACATGATTCATCCCTCTGCATGACCGGGGTATTTTAACAGTACTGACACTACTCTGGTCTGACTTGCAACACAAAATCTTTATCATTAGTTGTGTATTGTATTTCTGCCTTTATTCATTTATCATATTTTTAAACACCATCATTTTTGTATATTTCAGCTTATGCATCTTCTGTAAATTTTGAAGATTCTGCAAGATTTTTGTAGTTAAAAGAATAGTACAGAATTTCTGAAATCAGATTTTGCAGAGAGGTTATAAACAGTCATTATCTTACTTGCAGTAGATAATTCTCTCAGCATATTAAAACAGACATTATTAGTCCCAATCATGGCTACAGTGCCTTGCAAACGCCTTGGGGTTCCTCCGGAGGAGCTGGAAGAAGTGGCTGGGGAGAGGGAAGTCTGGGCCTCCCTTCTGAAGCTGCTGCCCCCGCGACCCGACCCCGGATAAGCGGAAGAAAATGGATGGATGGATGGATGGATGGATGGATGGATGGATGGATGGATGGATGGATGGATGGATGGATGGATGGATGGATGGATGGATGGATAAATCTAAAATGTGTGGAGCTGCCCCCTTTAGTTTGAGAAGAAGAAAAGTGGAACTTCACTGATTGAGCCAACCAGAAGATGCAGGGTTTCTTCTAATTAAAGGGAGTTAGCTTACATAATAGTCCTCCAAAGGAATTGCCATTAATAGGGAGTGGGAAATAAATATCTTGCAACAAGAAACAAGAAGCAAAAGTGAAAATGACTCTTAATAAAAACACAGGATTCAAATTTTGGATTTGTTGTCAGAAACCCCAACATTTTAACCTTAGTGAGAATCTTAACTTTAAAAAAGTAGGCAAACAAGCAGAAACCTTAACAATGTAATCAACTCTTAAGTACCAAAAAAACATAAACAGACTGTCAGTCTGTTTATGTCATAAACAACAATAAAAAATATGTTGCTGTTAAAAACTGGACTATCATAAACTCTCTTCAAACAAAAGAGGAGATCTGAGCCACATTGCAAAATAAGTTTATTTAAGTTGATTGTAACCAAGATCTCTTTCTTTCTGTCAGGATCAATATTTCATGTCCATAGGTGAGAGGTGACAGATTGCCTGAGCCCTAACCCCTCTATCTCACTCCACCCTGCCATCAATCACGAACAACAACCCAAGAGTCACTTGCAGCCCACATGGATCGTGTGCCGCCAGTGGAAATCAAAACTTAGTTTTTACTTATGTTGAGAACAAACACTGGATCACACCTGACTTCACATATGAATATTTTTAGTCTTCTGTCTTTCCCTAAACTTTCTAGGCAAACGTGATTGTATCATCGACATGCAATGTTTATTATCAGCCAATCAATGTCGTCTATTTTTACAGCGCTTTTCAGTAACAGGGCAGTTCAAAGTGCTTTACACCATAAAAACATAACAAAAGCAGTATAAAAAAAGATTATGCATGTTACTTTTACTTTTTGGTACATTTAAATCAAGCTAACTGTATTTAAGACCCAATCTGTCAGCCTGTATATAAGTGCCAGACAATTAAGAAGGTTTTTGTATGTTTGTTGTACGACACAAATAAACTTCACTTGGCTTTACTTGAATTAAGAACTAGAGTTGAGGACCAGTGCTTTGGCCTAGCTTTATTTCTTGATCGAATAAATCTAGTAATAAAATTTCAGCAGCAAATTTGAGTTTATCTTTCCAAAGACTTTGGAAATAGTTGTTCAAAATGAATCCATGATTTAACAGAGTGTGAGGGTGAGGGCTTTTATAGCTTTTAGCTATAACTGATGAAACCATGATTAGAAAACTTTTTATATTGACTCTGACCATCTTTATTAAAATTTAGTTTGGCTTCAAACATTAAAGTGTTAAAAAAAAAAGGCAGATGCTTTTCCACAGTGCAGTATTTGCATGCGGTGTGTTTCTCCTCTGACTTGGGTTTTTCTCCTTGTCTGCACTGTTTGTGTGTTTTTCAGGGACTACTTTGGAGAGAAGGTGGCCTTGTACTTCCTGTGGTTGGGATGGTACACATTTCTCCTCATCCTACCGGCTGTTATTGGCATCTTAGTCTTTCTCTACGGCCTCAGCTACTTCAACTCTTCACCCCTGGTGTAAGCTTTCCAACATTTTCTTTCTCTTAAGTGATATGACAGAACATTTTCCTCTGTAATTACCCCTCCATAATGACTGACCTTACTGTCTTGTAGACAAGAGGTTTGTGAGTCTAACACAGTCATGTGTCCACTTTGTGACAGTGGTTGCAAAGTGTGGAAGCTTTCAGACACATGCTCATATGCCAAGGTTTGTCTGCTTTACTACTAAGTAGCTCTGTGGTTAATAGCTGCTGGCTGGCTCTGACTGCTGGTCTTCTCTGTTCACAGCTGAGCCTGCTGTTCGACAATAACGGCACGGTGTTCTTCGCCATGTTCATGGCAATATGGAGTGAGTTCGTGAGCACATGATAACACGCACATTCAAAATAATGAAAACCCTCACAGTGAGACACATTTATTAACTGAAAGTCAGCGGTAGATTTCTGTAGATTTCTGTTATAATGCTATTGTGTATTTGCTGAAACATTTTGGCTGTACGTTGCACGATTGCATTCTCTTCTGTCTCAGAATTATTTAATTTAGCTGCCAGCTTTTTATGATAACGAGAAGTTCACTGCCAAGAAAATATCAAACCTACTCCTCTTGGCTACTTACCTCTGAAACAGGCGCCATCTGTCTGTGGGAGTGGTTAAGCATGCAGTAATTTATATAATCTGAAATAATATATAACCCTGCTTCTAAAGAGGCTAAGAAATGACTTGACAGTGAAACAAAGTGAGACGTTGTAGGCCGTAACTTTAGTGCTGGTTGGATGTTTGCACTCACTCATCATGGTCATGAATGTAACGCTGATTTAGGGCTCCTAAAGGTTTATTTGAACCCTGGTTTCATACAACATATGAAATCCAATAGACTTTAAGTATAAGAAGTGAATGCACAAGGTTGATTTTATTGTGACACGGTCAAAATTATGCATACGAGTTCAAATATACACAGTGCCAGAGTTATTGCAATGTATAAATGGAACTTTAATAAATATTTTCCAAATTTATTCCACATAAAATATGAGATATATTTAGTACAAGTAAATAAATATAAGAAATAGTAAACATAGAGTAACTTGGTTGCACCAGTGAGACACTCTTGAACTGAGACTTTGCTGGAGCTTCTTTTGAATCAGTTTTGATGTTCAGTTTAATTTCACACCTGCCATCAGTTGTAGAGAATGTGATGAACCAGAGTTCAAATCCAGCTGTACCAGTAGCAGATTCTTGACATTTGCTCGTTTAAATCCTTTAGTTAGAGTTATTAAGATGTTACAAAGGATCAACATGGTCTCTTTTTACAAAATGGACCAATCAGGAGAAGTGAACAAATAAATTTTACCACACACCCTTTTCAGATTGAAGCAAGTAAAAAGATGACCAGAGAAATTATTGGATGACAGGGACAACACATTTCTCAATAACTGATAAAAAAAAAGAAAGAAGAGTCTGAAAATGGTCATGGAGGCAGCCAACAGGAGTTTCTAAAGAGTGTTGGTTGTTCTCTACATGTGGCAACAACCCCTTGTATTCTTCATGTTTGTGAAGCAAGACATGTAGAGCTGAAAGACAAAACCATCTTCTTTCAAAGGAAATACCCTGTTCTTGCTAAAATCTCCCCAGGCCTTGTGGGGTCACATGTTATGGTTTGGTGGAACTAAACTGGAACTTTAGGGCTTCCAGAAACACGTTTGGTATAAAAACATCACTAAAAATACATCACACTTGCAGAAGCAAACTTGTCATTTTGTCAAGATGGGAAATGAATGATGTGCACATTTTTGAGAGTCAATAAGTATTAAAAATGTTTTAGCTTCTGACTGGATATTTTATATTGTTTTTGGCAGAATTTGTAGATTTAAGTTGAAGTTGCTGGATTTCTGACACAGACCCAGTCTCCAGGCACAGTGCTTAAAAGAAAACAAAAAACCTTGTGTGTAGTTGATGGCAGGGCAATTTCAAAACCTTAATCTAAACTGTTTTGTCCACATGTGTGTTTCTGGTAATTTTACTGTGGATTGGAGAAAATCCTCAATAACTAAAATCTTGTGGAATCAATTTTTGTTCAAACAAATCATTAAAGATGTGTGTAGCATCTTTGGTCTATCATGAAAAAAGAACAGTTCAAATGCATTTTTAAAATTGCAAACTTAGGAATAAATTTTATTCAGTCTTCTGATCTCTTTGGTATTATCAGAACGTCTGGCACAAATTTTTATGAACATGAATATGAGTCACATATAACGTATGAGTTGAAACATCGTGCAAATTTTTGAATGTTTGAATTTATTTTCAGTTTTGTGTGTAAACTCCCACAAATTTTGGACTTAGAAGTAAGATTTAAACCTGGAATGAAAATATTTTTTCAGTCCAGTTTCAATTTGGTTAAAATATTCTGTTTGTTTGTTGGACAATAAACTGCAAAGACAAGCAAATTTCAATAACGTAAATGTCGAAAACACATACAAAGTAATTATGTGTAATAATCAGGTATTTACAGAGAAGACTATCTTCCACAGCAACACTGTTTATGGAGTTCTGGAAGAGACATCTGGCCAGTTTTGTATGCGAATGGAGAGTGACTGACTGGTCCGAATCAGAGGTACAGTCACTCTGGAATGTTGCATTTCTCTCGGGCAGCAATAAAGCTCATCGAATCGCGCTTTGGTCTAATTTATTGCTTTAATTTAATTGCAGGAGGAACTGATCCTGGAACTCGTGAACGATGCCGAATGTCGCCCGAAGATGTACAAGCATTCTTACTCGCGCACCGCTCTGGTTCTGATCTGTGTCTTAGTTATGGTGAGATATGTCATTTTTCTGACCTCATCAAAATGCATTATTCGGTCAGAATCCATCCATTTCCATCCATCCATTTTCTTGACACCCTTGGCCCTCAGTGGGGTAGGGAGGGTTGCTGGTGCCCATCTCCAGCTAACGTTCCGGGCGAGAGGCGGGATACACCCTGGATAGACACACAGGACAAACAACCATGCACACACACTCACACCTAGGGGCAATTTAGACAGACCAATTAACCTGACAGTTATGTTTTTGGACTGTGGGAGGAAACCGGAGTACCCGGAGAAAACCCACACATGCACAGGGAGAACATGCAAACTCCATGCAGAAAGACCGGGGCCGGGAATCGAACCCAGAACCTTCTTGCTGCAAGGCAACAGCTCTACCAACTGCGCCACTGTGCAGCCTTCGGTCAGAATAAGAGGGACAAATCTGTTCTAGGTGTCAGAAATGGGCGAATATATTGTGTTTTTCAGTAAATTATGGAGACATATGTATGCATTGGCAGGTAACAGATTTTTTTTTTCTGTTTTCTCAGATACTGGTGATTATTGGCTTGACACATTTCTTGGTGGTATTCAGGGTGCTTGTAGCAGGGACTCTGGCTAAGGATTTCAGAAGCAACCTCGGCGCTATGTTGGCAGGCGCTGTGCTCCATTTCCTCATCATCACCGTTATGACTAAGGTACTAAGACCTCTACATGTATATTTCATTGTTATTGTTGCAGTAATCTCTGTGATCCTGATATCTTGTGATTTTCTTTCTTTTTTTTTTTTTGCAGGTCAACAGGATTGTTGCTTTGAAGCTCTGTAAGATAGGTATTTTTGCTCTTCTTGTTCTTCGTGTCACAAATCTAAAAATCTAATTTAAACTAAAGCAGGAAATTGGGAATATTAAAAACAAGCCTACTCATGGGAAAAATTGTTTGTTGTGATTAATCACTAAAAAGCGACTTTGGCTTGAAAATTTAGGGCAATGCTTAGAACTGTCTTATCGCAAAACTAAAACCTGCTTAACATTCTCTTAATGCCTTTAAACACTTTCAAAGCTGCACGCAGTTTTTTTTGTGTTTATAATAGTGACATAAAAAAATCTAAACAAGATTAAAGAAAAGTTTCCAAGCAACTCAGATATTTTTATGTATGCGTTCTGTACTTAGACTTTGATGAGTAAGGCTAAACTGAGCGGAGGGAAACAAAGAGAAAAAACATGGAAATATTGGAGACTGCATTACTGGATATGCTGCATCTCAAGTCCTCTGAGTATTGTTCATATTTTGGGCCTGTGAAACATGTTAAACATTGTTCTGTTCAACAGAAGAGACGAGGACATTTGCTGACACGGAGAAGAGTTTTACAGTCAAGATGTTCACCTTCCAGTTCTTCACCTACTTCTGCTCCCTCTTCTATGTGGCATTTTTTCTTGGCAGGTAAAACTTTGGATTTGTGCTCTGATTTCTGAAGCCTACTGTTCTTCACTGACTGGGTTAGGCTTACAGGACAAGTCACTGGATGTTTTTCTTGCACCGATAACAGGATTAATGGCCATCCAGGTGAATATGTACGTCTTGCAGGGCAGTGGAGACTGGAAGAAGTGAGTGATTACAGTTTCATATCTCATTTATCATGAAACAGCTAAAGGAATGCTGTTGTACTTCTTATGTGAATAAAGTGACTGCATTGTTCCCACAAGTTTCACTGTGTTTCTTTTAGTGTCACCCGAGTGGATGTCTCACAGACTTGTTCATTCAAATGGCAATTATATTGGTGCTGAAGCAAATCATCAGTAATATGTTTGAGTACTTTGGTCCGTAAGTAATATTCACTTTAATCACTCTCCATCATATTGTTTTTTTGTTTTCTATGTCATGCTTTCTTATGTTGTGTCATATTTTATTTTATATTGCTGACCAGACTATTTACATTTATTTAGCTACATTTACTTGAGCAAGTCTGTGAAAAAA
Source organism: Poecilia reticulata (assembly GCF_904066995.2). Classification (NCBI taxonomy): domain Eukaryota; kingdom Metazoa; phylum Chordata; class Actinopteri; order Cyprinodontiformes; family Poeciliidae; genus Poecilia; species Poecilia reticulata. Next base: position 25,457,628 of record NC_088835.1, on the reverse strand, counting down.
ATAAACAGAAATTTTGGAGTAGTTTAACTCTTAGTTGAGTCAGATCTTTGGATTCTCAACCCAGAGAGAGAAATTTTACTCAGTTTCATTATAATAATACCATATCATGGCACATTATATCATATTGTGTTGTTACATTTAGCATCATATTGCAGTATAACATATCATATCACATCAACTTATATCATATCGCATTGGATAGTTTTATCTTAATCTTTGTGCTGATCGCTCTTGAGATTTAATCATCCCTCACCATCACCCTATTTATATTATTCTCCTCTCTGAATCCTGATTGCCAATAAGGTATCATATTGTCTTATCTCATGTTGTATCATGTACTTTCTACATGTATCGTATCGTATCGTATCGCGTGTAAAATGTTAGTTTAGGCTAATTGAAGCTGTCTGTTTGCATTAGCTTGTTCAAGAAGTTCTTGGAGAAGAAGAAAAGGCAACATAAGCTGCAGAGGAAATGCGCCACCTGCTACCTGAAAGACGACTATCAGCTCAAAGAGGGACAAGAGCTGTGTGAAAACTGCAAACTCAGGGACTGGCACGCGAACTATGAACTCACCGATGTGGACTCTTTCAGCCTCTTCAATGAGTTCTTAGAGATGGGTATGATCTGCGTGATTAGTAAACACGAACGCTGAACTTGTCTCGGTTAACTTTGTTTTCTGTACTTTCACTTTTAGTGATCCAGTTTAGCTTTACCACCATATTTGTGGCAGCATTTCCTCTTGCTCCTCTGTTTGCTCTCCTCAATAACGTGATTGAGATTCGCTTGGACGCCATTAAGATGGTCACTCTGGAGCGCAGAATGGTCCCCAAGAAGACCAATACTATTGGTAACGATGATCTGTGGATGATATTAGTTTATTTTGGGTTCATGCATGTTGACGGTTCTTTCCTTTTTCCTCAGGCGTCTGGATAGACATACTAGAGGCTATCGGTGTTTTAGCTGTCATTGTAAATGGGCTGGTAATTGGGGTTTCGTCTGATTTCATCCCTCGACTTGTATATCGTTACGTCTATGGGCCATGCGTCAACGGCACAGCAGGGGTGTCAGAGTGAGATTTTTTCCTCTTCTTTAAAATGGTTATATGTCACCATAAAACATTTGCTTCATCTTGGTTCTTGTGCCTCAGCTGCATGTCTGGTTACATCAACAACACCCTGTCCGTTGCGTCAATGGCTGATAGCAGAGTAAAGTTTGACCCACTCCAAATGATCACAGATGGAATCAATGCTACTTCATGCAGGTTTGTTTTTCTTTCAAATTGTTTTTAAAAGTTTCTTTTTAAGTAAATGAAAATGATTCTGTCAGCACACATATTTTCCATTGTGCTTCTTTTCACAGCTACAAAGATTACAGAGACACTGACTTTAATATTACCCATCAGTTTTGGCTGATTTTAGCTGTGCGCTTTGCTTTTGTTATCCTCTTTGAGGTAAGTCTTGTCAACAACGAAATCCTTTCATTTACATCCTGCAGCTTAAAACGTTTCTTTGAAACCAATACCAAAACCAGACATTGTTTTATTGTTTAAACCAGAATGACAAGCTGGGGAACAAAGCACATCCTGCATGGTTACAGATGGAGAAAGATATTGCATTCCTAACTTTATCTACTCTCCTTGCAGCATGTTCTTGTCATATGTAAGTTCATTGCATCCTGGTTCATCCCGCCTGTGCCGATGCATGTGAAAAATGACGGACTCAATGACAAATTCAGAAGACTTCAAGAGGAACTGAAGTGAGTCTTTGTTTTTGTCTAGCTTCACTTCAGAAGACCTAAACTCAGTATAATAATTAACTACATACATGTACGATAATTTATGATTCAGACCTCACTAAAACCAAGCAACATAAAAAGATAGTGGCATTTCACAGACTCAGACTTCTGTTTGCTTTACCAAACAGAATTACTGCTAAGTGTTTAAAAGTCATTTTTCCACAACAGTTATGAAAAATTTTGTCAACCTCAAAACATTATCATGTTTTCTGAAGTAAGGTAAGGTCATTTTATTCATACAGCACATTTTCAGCAACAGCAACAAGTGCTTTACATGAATTGGAAGGAAATACAAACAAAACTATGAAACCAAAAGAAAGACAAAAAGGTAAATGTATAAAACTGCATATTGGTTTCCCATGTTTAGTAAGAATAAGTAGTCCATATAAACTAGCAGGTTTCTCTGGATTCTTGTTGGTTCTCCAGGTTTTGTAAGAGTACAGTACAGTAAGCCAGGCTTCAGGTTAATATTAATAAAAACAAAACACACCTAAACTCATGGCAAGCAGATTAATACCTGCGTTTAAAATTATTTTACAAATAGAAATCTGAAAAGAGTGGTGCAGAGCAGAGCAGCTTGTTCACGCTTCTAGAGGCAGACTGTAGACGTATTTCTTTTAATTTTTTAGTAAACGACTAAAAGTCAGCCAGACAGCAGATCTTCCCACCTGAGTACCTCATGTCTGAAGCTCCTCCAGAGTTATCCTCTGATTTATGCTGTCTCGTAGCGTATATCAGGTGCAAATTCAATTTAAACAGTGAGATTAATACATTCTGTGAAAATTTAAATTCGAGAACAGAATGTTTGATGCTTAGTTGTGATAGCTAACGTCAATATTCTTTACATTTTATTAATTTGAATTTCAAAATTCACCCATTAAATATCTTTTATCGCTCATATTGTCATTCGGCAGCAGAGGAAGAGCATTTCTTTTAGCAGTGACACTTTTTTTCGGTTGCATTACATTTTTCATTATTGTCTGTAATGAAGATGTTTAAGCAGATTAAAATATGAAACATATTATTGTGGTTCAGAGTGTACAATTGAGATCTAATGACTTCAAACGTCATTTCCTGCAGGTATTTCAAGCCTGACACTGTTTGCGCGCCTTGACGGGACGTATTTTACTGTGAAAACACAACCCCAGTGTGGCCTTGGGCATCTACGTGTAAAACTGGAACAGTTTGAAACATTTTATAATTATCCTGAAGAGATCAATGGTGATATTTGAATTGACACAGTAAGTGCTGCCTGGATTGCACACATCGTTTTTATCCATGCCCTGAAAAGCTTTACAGAAAGACAGCTTTCTTATTGTTGGATCCATATAGATAAGGTCAGAAATTTATACATGATATTTGCATGGTTCTCACACTAATTTTGGAGTTTTGATTATTTGATATATCCGTTTTGAGTGATGATAACATGCAATTTCAGGGACAGTTAAAACCAAGGATTTTCTCCTATCGACACCGGGTTAATATATAGATATGGGCTTAGTATTTTTAATGTGTCTCATCTTTGCAGTTGTATGTTGTGTAATCATTTCATATTTTATTTTATTAAATAAAAAGCATGGTTTCTTTAAAGCACTAAAAGTACCAAAATACTAACAATTATGCCCATGTTGAATGGAGCCCTGAACAGAAGTGTGTGTATACTGTAACTGATGTCACTGACCTTGCCTTTTATAACATTGTTGGTATTATATACTGAGTTTTGGCTGAGAGCTTAGTGTTGGATCTGTGATTTTGAGCCATACAGTATATGAGTGTTCTACTGAAAGTACTAAGCTGCACATAGACTGCTGATTGTGTTATCATGATGCCTTAAGCTGTAAAACAAAACAAAAAAAATGCTTGTTGCTTTTTTCTGATAGTTTGTTTATGTAAAGAATAATGTTTTCCATTATTATATTTTATATAATTGAATTAAATAAGAGATTTGAATGTATATGAGACATTGTTTATGTCTGTATTTTTGTTTTGAGGAATAATAAAACTTTTTAAATAATATTTCTAAATAGCATGTGGTCATAATTTGATGATTGGCTTGATAAAAAATTGAAAAACTAAGGTAAGTTACATGAGGCATGATGTTTAAATCTACTCTGCCTGTAAACATTTACTTTAACGAAGATACTCAGTGATCAAAAATGTAAGTTTTTGTCATGTTTAAGTTTAAAGCCAGACCAAAATGCAGACGGGAGTTTGGTATGATCAAAACCAGATGCTGCAGGAGGAGAACAGGAACATGCATCATAGGAAACAAATGAAAACAGGAGGATCCTGTCATGAGCAATGAAACCAGTGAGCTATATAAACAAATGAAGGTGTGGAGAAAATCACTGGATCCAGGTGAGAAATCAGGTAATTGAGGATAGCTGTGGAATGAAGCAGAACTAGGCTGGGGACAGATTAGCAAACACTTTATTAAACTTAACTAATACTCAAGGAAACAGCAAACCGAGGGAAGAACAACACTGATGTAAGGGAACAAAATCCAAAAAATAACAGAACACAAAAATGATCATATGCCAAGGTTTGTGCAAAGAAAATTATAATATTTATGTCGCACATGATTCAAATCCGCTGCATTTGTTAACTTCAAATCAAAACACAAATATTGTTGAAGCTCCCTGAAAATGTTTAGGCTGCTCAGCATTGATTCCACATTTGGATGTTTTCTTTTATCGGCCTCAGAAGTATTTTAACTGCCAGTTTTTCTGATGCCAAGGAGAAATTACATCACAGAGCAAGCTCCTCTTGGCTGCGAACCTCCGAAAGAGAAATCCTACATAGGCACTGGTTTCTAGGTTGAATGTCATGCTTTAAAAATAAAAACGTGCTGCACGCTTGTAGAGGATAAAAAATTTAATTCCTAATTTCATAAACTTTCCTTGCAGCATGTTCTTGTCTGGTGTAAATCCATCGCAGCTTGGCTTGTGCCAGCAGCTTCACTGCATGTGGAAGAAAGACCTCAAAGGATTAAAAGAGGGGAAAAGAAGGGGATTTCAAAAATATTGGATTTTCTGTCCATTTAAAACAATTGTTTCTGGAAGTGTTTTGAAATTTGGACTCCCAGACAGGACATACTGCAGAAAGAGTCACACCTCTTAGGTATTGTTTGCATTCACACATTAAGTGCTCCTTACTTCCTGTTTGTTTTATTTCTATGTATTGGGATTCATACCTATATACAGGAATATAAAAACTCTCACATTAGGGATGTATGTCTTATGAATTCAGACCTCTTCTTTTTCATAAGCTAAACTGTTTTGTGTTACAAGGTCAATGTTTCAAAACCAAGAATTGAGTGAACATGATTTAATCTATTGTTTAGATTTTTTAAATGCACAGAGTCCAAACTGTGAATATGAGTTCAATATTTGCACATATTGTTATTTAATAAACATTGTGTACTTTTCTTTGGTAAATAATTTCCAAGACCACTTGGTGAAATGCTTTTTTCTTATCCTGTCGTAAATTACCAGATGCCCCAAAAGACATCGGGTGAATTCTTTTCAACTTTATGAAAGGATCAAATAAAAACGTAATTAACGTTGTTGACAGAGGTAATAATTTTGCGGACAGTCCAACCAGCAGGTAGGCTGAGGTGAAACCGGAAATGCACCTGCGCGCCGTTAAAAAGTCTATCTGAGTGCTTTGTTATCACAGTTTTACCCACTGGAAGCAGAAGGGGCAGTTCTGTGAGTTTCTGCTGTTCTGCCACTGCAGGTTATTTGCATTGTGACCACAGGTAAGCGGTGTGCGCATCACGTGGTCCGGAGTTAGCCAATCACGAGTGGCGCTTCAGGTTCTTCCAGGTGCAGTTGATGAAACGGCAAGCTGACGTCTGCGTAGCCACTTGCATACTTCTGACAAACTAAATGGGAATAAAGTAACATTTTCGACTGTTATTGGGAACGACGTTTGTAAAGAAAGCGACGGAAGAGGCCTATTTTCCGGTTCGAGGGAGGAGGAGGGGGAAAGTTTGGCTCATGGCTCTGCTTTTAGCTGCTTTATTAATAGTCTGCGGAATATCGAACAAGGCCATCGTCATCGGTAAGGATGGACAAAAGTGTTTATTTTATTAATAATTAAACCTTTAATCAGCTTTCTTAAATTGATTTTTAATAACCTATGTTTTTAGATTTACGTGATGCTTGTAGTACAGGGTCAGTGTACATGTGGTCAAATATGTGGTCATATTTGTCACGGAGTCACATGTTGTTGCCTGGCAACAGGGTTCAATCTGGACTTTGAACCCGGATGATCTAGTGACATTTGGACATAGTAAAAGAACCAGTCAGGGGATTTTCATCAGGGAAGGTTAGTTACTTATTTTAAAGTCACAATAAGCCCATATGTGACCAAATATTACAGATTAATCATAGCCCTGAGTTTCATATTAATTTTATGCTTTTACATCATTCAGAAAACAAGATTTGGGTACACTATAGTTTGAGTTTTAAGGGTAATTTACTCAAATCCACACAAAGTCAATAAAATACACGCAGCAAGCTCAAATTAATCACAGTTCACATATTTTCAGAGGCGTTCAGACTTTGGGAAGGCCAATCCTCTTGTTTGGGATGACAGCCCCTATGGGAAAACGGAGAGGTACAACAGGAGATTTAGCAGTTAGTTTGAGACAAAGTTGAAGAACTGAATGCACAAGTTCTACTGAAACAAAATAGTCCCTCTGCATGATAATGCCACTACCATCCTAGACATGTGGTACACTATTCTTAGGTGTAAGAGCTGCTCCTCCATCTGGTGGTGCATGTGTTAAGCATAGGCTGTCACATGAAGGCCAAAATGAGTTGTTAATGTCTCAAAACAGTTTTGGTTTTCATTTTTTCAGAGGGAGAGTTGGGAAAATGGATATCAGTGACTGAAAGGTCTACTGGAAACAAACGGAGACACTTAACCGCTAACTTTAAAGAGCATTAATTCATCATGTGTCCGAATGCATTAACATTTTATCAAAACAGATTTTTTTATAGTTCAATCAGCTGATTAGAAGATTGTTTATTTTGATCTAAAAGTTAAAAAATAACTTTTAATTGTTCAACAGTCACAGTCAAAATAATAAAATGTTTATAATCTAGAGACTGTTTCTTTTTGTAGGTCAGACCTGTGTGGATGAGAGCAGGTTTAAGGAGCAGGTGGTTTATTTAGGGCCTGCATATGAACTGCAGTGTCCTCTGCAGACACTTCAGCCTCTGAGTCTCCCCCGATCCCTGTGGACCTGGCAGAAGGACTGTCAGCCGCTCCAGAATCAGGAAGGAAACGCCTTCCTGAAGTTCTCCAGCGTCCGCTTAGAGGACCAAGGAAACTACACTTGCACTCAGCAAGGAAACAGTACTCCATCATTCACTGTGCGCCTCGCAGTAAAGGGTGAGCATATAGTTTATATTTATCTCAAACCTGATGGCTGTAATGGTGTGTATTTACCGTCCAGTAGCTGCCTTTACATCTAGCCTTTACTGTGGGCAGCTCTCACACTGAACACTGATACCTGTGGCGTGTATTTTCAGAGTCTCAGTGTGTTAAAGCTCCAGAGTTTAAACCAAACGGAGACCCAACCAAACTCTGGAGGAGTGTGGGCTCTGTTGTGAAACTGAACTGCACCGCTCTGCTCTACTGGGACCCATCAGAGGAGCAGTGTGAAACCACACTGCAGTGGAGCAAAGATGGCCAGCCACTCACCAACCACACTCTCTACCTGCACAACACAACATCATGGTCTTTTGAAGCTTCTTTTTTAAGCTATCTGGTTTACTTCACTTCACTTTGTACCTGAGTTGATGTTTGTAGAGGATGGTAAGAGTATTTTTTCTCTCTTATTTATCAGGTCTCCCAATGCAGGCCGGCTGGTTGTCAGTAATCTCCTGGAGTTCACCCTTAGAGGGGCAGAGGAGTTTGGACTGTACAGCTGCACCGTGAGGAACATTTCTGCTGACTTCAGCGTGCAAATTTCAAGTAAGACAAGTTGTGAAACATTTTGGGCTTTTCCACTCTGAAGGATTTTTAGAAAATTTTACCTGGATTTTTTTTGCATATATGCCTTTCCTCATTAGATATTTTTTTTCCTGGATAAATTATATTTCTTAATTTTTTAGAAATTACTACAGGAAGATGTTTCAGTAGAAAAACATCAGTTATTTAAAAATTGACACTTTTGAACTTTAGATTACGTTATAATTTTTTCCCTCATTAAAAACTTACCTGGAATGTTGCATTGATTCTTTTATGCATGCTTGAGAAATCCTTAAATCTCTCATCACAACCATTGAGGTGTGCAAAACACCTGGGTGGCTCGAGCGCAGCTTGCGGGGCGTAGCTCCTCCTCCTCCTCCTTCAGACTAGCCAACAGCAAGTAGCAAACACCTGGTGGAACAGTGCATCAGCTGAGCTCATTACAGGAGCTACTTCTCAGTGAAATTCTGGAAAGAGTTTACAGGGAAGCGCAGTTGTGTTGATTTCCTGAAGGCGGAGTTTCAAACAGAACAGGAGGCTTTAAGGAGACAGAAGCCCAATTTCAAGGTGTTAAATTTGTTTTACGTCATTGATAGTATTTTTATAACAGGTTTTTATAGCACAATGTGCCTGAAAAATGCATAACGCTGCCACTTTAGTATTACGTATGTGCAGCCCACTCAGTCTTGTCCTGCAGAAACTCGCCTCTTGTGGAGGCTTTCCCTCTCACAGGAGGGGTAAGCCACTAAAGAATACAGCTAAATAAGCAGGTTTTACTGTATACAAACATGCTAGTATAAAGCTGAAAAGAAAGAAAAGGTATGGCAGAAAAAGGGCCGCACCCTAGATGGAGTTGAGATTATTACGAAACAAAGTCCATAAAGGAGTTTTTGGGCAGATTCTTGAGGTATTGACTGCAGTGGGAGTTGATACTTCAGGAGGCACAGCCATCAGGCGTGTTCACAACGTGAACTGCAACTGACGCATTCCTCGTTAAGCCATTCCTGGTCTAATGAGAAAATGGGCTGGACTGTTGCTAAGGGATTCCAAACTCCTATTTTCAGGTTATAATAAATGTTGTATTCATTTCAAAATGAAGGTCTCAGAGTCGGGAGGAATGGTGAAGATAAGCAGAATCCAAGCTGCCTGAGGTCCTGCGTGTAATTTTGGTTGTTAACGATGATTTGGAGGAACCGTGTCATTAACTGGTGAAATGAGTTTTATCAAGTGCCAACTCAGCCCAGATGTCCACCAGGAAGTTTTGCAGCGCTTCATGTTTCCATCTGCTGAGAAGCATTATGGAGATGCTGATTTCATTTTGTAGCAGGATCTGACTTCTGCTCAGACCGCCAAAAATAAAAAAACACAGACCATGTTATCCCTCTACTTGATAGGGCTCATATAGTGTGTAGTGTAGAAATTTCTGCATAAAATTAATTATTTAATATTCAAATGTTCTCAGAAACCTAAATATAATTGCTATTAGCTGTAAGCTGAAACAAAAATAAACAAATCACTACATGAGATTTATCTCAAATTCTTTTGATTTGGTGTCATTTGTCCATCAGCTGATGATATTTGTCATCTACTAGTTTTAGTAACTATATAATATATATAGCATTGTAAAATGCCCAGTTTTCTCGTCTCATTGTTATCCGTGTGTGTGTTCTCAGACGGTCCCAGCCACACAGCTGCAGTGATTGCAGCCATCCTCCTCCTCCTCCTGCTGGGGACAGCAGCCGTGGTTTACTCCAGGTGCCACCTCAATTTCAAGCTCTGGTACAAGAACTCCTACGGCGATTATGAACTCAATGGTGAGACTTGTCGAAGCGAGGCCAGGTTATTCTCGTGTGGAAGTTATCGATCTTAACTTCTGCTTTTCGTCTGTGCGCTTTCATCCGCAGATGGGAAATTATACGACGCCTATATCTCTTATGTCAACAATGATTATGACAGGAAGTTCATCAACTTTATCCTCAAACCTCATCTGGAGAATAAAAATGGGTACAAGGTGCACCTCAATGAGAACGATATCCTGCCCAATACTGGTAACAAAAGATTAATTACAACAAATTCAATCAATATGTCACTACTGCTTGTTTTGTGTAAACATACTGCTCTTCATACACACATACATGTAGTGTAAAAATTATAAATCGGCCTTCTTTATTAAACAGAGCCTTCAGCAGAGCTCCTAATGAACATAAGCCGCTCGCGCCGCCTCATAGTGCTTCTCTCTAACCCTTATCTGGAGCAGGACTGGTGCACAAATAATTTCAGGTCAGTCTCAAACAACACAAATCTACGGAAGAGGATTAGGGCCACTGAAAAAAAACAAAAAAAAAACAATTCTGAGATTAAAGTCAGATTTTTTTTTCTTTTTTCCAGTGGCCCTAATCCTATTCCGTACAAATCTATTTTGTCATAAAGGGAAGAATAAAAGTTAGTGAAAGTGTTTAGCAATTATGTAAGCGTACCACTAGAGGTCAGTGTTGAGTGTCTGATGGGTTGAGTCTGTGTGTTTTTTCAGACAGGGCCTCCTGCACTTGCTGGAGTTATGTCAGCAGCCGATCCTGATCACGTTGGACGGTCAGTTCAAACGCATGAGTCCTGAGATAAAGCAGCAGCTCAGTGAGAACCAGCACCGCCTCACCTTACTCACCTGGAGGCACAACTCTGTGGTAAGATTTAAGCACAAACTCTTCTGCGTTTGGGATTTTAAACCCTCATAAGAGCTGCAATGTCCGTAAAGATATAGTTTTTTTCTAAACACAACAACTCATGAAGACTACCTTATTATTAAGTCAAAAATTATTCAGAAACATAAGCATTATTACAACAAAACAAGCTACAAAGAAGTGTTTAGTTTGTCTCTGGTAACACTCGTAGTTTTAAGTCTTTGCCTTGCATTGAGGTTCTTTAAATGCATTTCTGTTTAGCCAGACTGCATAAAAGTGGGGTGAGGTTTTGTCTGATTTAACTGTTGAACGTTAGGTTTAAATGTTGCCTGATTGTGATTGGTTTCTTTAAGTATGTCACGCCCACTTAAAAAGCAGTGACAGGACCTCGGGCGAAACGATGCAGACTGTTGGAGAAATGATCAAACCAGTTCCAAATGCTTCCCTTTGTGTGGTTTATTTTGGGGGCTAAATCTTTCAATTTAATTAAAGCCTAGATGTTAAAGCAAACATAATTTCAAAGTGGAAACACATGCTGAAGGAAATTAAAGGAGTCAGTTTGTTCTAACTTTGTTTTCTGGGTTGTTGAGGCCCAAATCAGCAGCTTTATTTGTTTAAAAGCAGCAACGCAAAGACAGCAGAAATCAGTTTTTTAAAAGGATTTTTTTCTGTTTGCTACTTTATAAATTCTAATCTTAATTTATTTTTGGGGGGGAAATTCATTTGATGGACAGATAATTGTAAAATGAAAGAAAAAATAAATAGTTTTTTAGTGTGAAATCCTTTTAATGCTTTGAGAAGAAGTCCTCTCTGCATTTTTAGCTGCAAGTCTTTTGGGGGATGCACATCCAAAAATGTAAAATTTCACTCATTCTTCTTTGCAAAATGAGGTAGAGTACCTGTGAACTACACATTTCATGTCTTACTAGAGAATTTCCTTTGGACTTAGGCCTGTAAATTGACTGGAACATTCTAAAATATGACTGTTTTGATATAAACCATTCCACCGTCCTCCTCAGACGTCAACCCCCAACACCAGACTAAAAAAACCCCCATATTTTTAATCTTTTTTTATTGCAGAAAGTTAACTCAGAAACTCCCCATCGTGGGGCAATAGATGACATTTCTATTTCTGTTCTATTCTTATTATAATGTGTTGTAGTTATTTGTGGATATTTCTTTGTCAGACTCCGTCATCAGCATTCTGGAAGGAGCTAGCATTAGCAATGCCTCGCAGAGTCATTTTCCACAAGGATTCTGCAGGCGACCCCCAGACCATCCTGCAGGACGATAAGGACCCCATGCTGACCCTTGACCCCGACTACCTGGACTGTCGCTCCGACACCGACCCTGCTGGAGATTTGGGTAAAACCAGTACTCATTGAATGAGTGGTGCTTGTGTATTTAATTTATTCACACGCTTTTCCATCCGAGTAAGCAAGTCAGAAATATAAAACAAACTTCCCATGTAGGTTTTTGTGTTAGATTTTTGAAGCAGCCATTAGTTTCTGTGCAACACAATTTTTAGGTTATTTTGACGATTATATGTTAAATATTCCTATAAAATTAAACCCCAAAATCTTTTTAATGCAGGATGCACATCTGTACTTTGCATCAGTAAATATTTGTGCCAGAAAAGGGAAAATCCTGAAGCCTTCATATAAACTCTGGTGCTGATCTTAGTCTGTTTAAACTTTGCCAGATTTTTTGCATTTTATTCTCAAAGATTAACAAGAGACTAATGGATAATTTCAGCTTGTGCACAAATCTCAACCTGATTTCAACTATGTAATAGAATTTGCTAGTTTTTAATTATCTAACGTGATGATAAAAAGATCAGTGAGTTGACATATACTTTATGTAGGTCGTTCTGGTGCTAGCTAAGTACTGTAATTATAACATTAATGTTAAAGTGTTGCAGGTGCAGCTTTAATGAAGAGCTACAGCATACAGCCTCTCAACTTTGTAGCTAAAAATAAAGATTACATAGCACCAGTCCTAGCTCTGTAAGACATGCCTACATTTTTTCAGACCATGGATCGGAAATAATATGGAATCACCTATTTATTTAATTTCAAAAACAAATACTTTCACAATTATTTTTCTTGCAAACTCTATAAACTCTGCTGTTTCAGGTAGTTCTGCAACTTTAAGAAATTGTTGCGCATTATTGACAGCAAACATGGTCCCAACAAGAGAGCTCAGTGGAAACAATACAACGATGAAGGCCAAACACTGTTGGAAGCTTGTGAAAGAGAAATATCAAATTGTCCTGACAGAAAACTTATAGAAACATGACTTGAAATAGAAAAACGCAAATCGAAAGAAAAAAAAAAATATCGCCAATAGGAATGCACAGTGGATATTTTAGCTGATATGCTTAAGTGCAGCAGAAAAAACACTGAACTATGCAAACTCATAGTGGCAAAAGAACAATATTTAAAGAAATGTATCAAGAAATATGACAGATATTAGAAGTAGCTAAGTATTAAGCATAGTTTAAAAAGTTAAGTCGACTGTGAGGGGGTTTGCTTTAAACTCAACATTCACTACTTGCTAACAAGACCCAGTTTTATTTGAAAGCATATGAGACGTGTGGATGTGTTTTCACGTTGTAATCTGATTTGCTGCAGGTCTTCGTCTCCCGATGCACAGGGCTCTGGCCTGTAAAGCTCCCGTCCTTCCTGCTGCTCCGGTCGAGGAAGCTCAAGCAAAAGCCTCCGACATCGATGTCTCTGATCTGGGATCTCGCAGCTATGAAGCACGTTCAGACTTCTACTGCCTGGTCACCGAGGACATTTAATTCCTGCTTCTATTTAAAATTCATTACTATGTATTTATGCTTCTTGCAGCTGTTTTTTTTTTCTTTTCTTTTGCTATACATTGATCAAAATGCCAATTTATGTTAACTATCACAGATTTAGCTCTTTGTTTTTCAGTTTTGCGACATTGTAAAGATCAGAAACACCAAAGGAAAATTTTGGTTGATTTTTGTAAATATTTGTTCTTTTAGCACTTAAAGGAGAAAGTAAAGATACAAAGACTTTGCTTTTTAAGTGCCGTCATCATTTCAATCGAATGAATCAAAGATATGTGAAACAACACCAGACAGATCATCAACAGAACCAAAGTACCTTTTTGTCCTCATGGAAAGCAAATTACCTGCAGTAAAAAAAAGACTGAATATGGGTGCAGCACAGAACATTTCATTTTGTTCCTGTCTGAGCAGGAGCAAATATGTAAACAGGGTGTGGCCAGCGCTTAAGCACTTCAGTGCTTGTTTCGACAAACTGCATATATAAGAAATTCTCACTCAACTTTTTCTCCCAGTGTGTCTTTTTATTAGTTAAAATCGGATGATACATGTGATGGTATGAAACACACAAACGTACAAAAGTTTCCTGAAAAACCCCACATACTTGACACCACTTACACTGAGCATTAATCTTTAAAAATCATATCTTACCGTTTATTCCCCTAAAATAGATTATGTACAAAATTAAAGTTTTTGTGTCTACTAAGAAACGAGTCTCAAAGGTGCTCATATGCAACATTCATCTCATTTATAAACTTAAGTCCTCAACTGAAAATATACATAAACTTTGCACACAATTTCCTACTCCACCAGCTGATTACACATTTTTTTATAGATTTTCATTTGTAGTGTAAAAACATGCAAATCCATAAGCACGATCCCAAAAGATAAGATATTTACAGCCATTTTTTTTGTCTCTAATTTCCATCAAAATAAAACAAGATTAGATGCTAACTTGTAGAAACAAAAATATTCAATCTAATATGTTTTTAAAATTAAAAGCACTATTTACAAAGCTAACTTGTTATAGTGAGTGCACTAGGTTTTCCCATCAACCGTTTTTGTTTTTAAGCCATTTTGTTTAAATGCATGTTGCTATGACTGGAATAAAATCCCTCAGAGTCTATACAAACTGTTTACACAAATTAGCGTGCCGGCAATATCTGTTCAATCATAATCCTGCTGCCTTGGCGGTTCTTGTGCTGTTCTGATGGACCGTTTCGTAAAAATACACAGCAGTTTGTCCAATGGTTCAGATCCTGCATCTCAGGAATCATCACAGAAGTCTTTTTTCGTATAACCTTTCTGCAACACAAAGACAGAAATAACATTAGGGACATTTTCTAAATGTGAACAACACAACAGTAATTTATTCCAAAAAGAGCACTTGATTTCTTAATTTTGTCCCGGACACTTGGGATACATTAAAATGGCTTGCTTTTCTTCATATGTTTTAAACACGGATCACAGTGCTGGAAAAACCAAAGTCTTAAATATGAACACATTTTTGTTTTGTCTGGACTTGTTCATTAAGCAAGAGGCTGGAGGTCACACCCTTAGGGAGTGTCGCTCTGCAACCTGCAGAAGGCAGTAAATTCACAGGGTACAGCCCAGCGCAAGGTCCCGCTCGACTGGGTGTTTGCATAAGCATGTGAATGTGTGAGATGCCTCAAGTTATACAGCTTTTGAGCATGTGCCATCCAACTAATGTGGAAGCAGCAGGGAAGGAGCCACACAGATGGAAGAATGAGGGTGTGGCACTCTGACTTTTTGTTCCTGCCTTGGCTCAAGGACAGGAGACGTTTGGCAAAAAGCTGCTAAAATATGTTTACCAAATAACATGATGAAGTCATTCGTAGAAGTCTGAGATTATTGCAGAAAATATCTGCTTGGACTTGTTGAGAATGAAGTTAAAAGGTAAATTAAGAGTGAACATAATTTTAAAAAAACAAACAAAAAAAAAGTGTACCTGACATAAAACCTGACCAGAAGCAGCTCAGAAGTGATTTATGTATTAGTTGCCCTTTTTTTTTGTTAATGATATATAGTCTATGGCAACAATTTTTTCATAAAACTGTAATGAATGTTTACCTTAAACACCTTAAACTTTTGAACAATTGAAACATTTTGCCGTGAAGGTTGGATCACTGCTTTCAAACATTCTAAGCTAATGGCAGCAACAAGTGATCACAAATAAGCCATCAGTCATGCAGAGCTTGAACATTTTTTGTTATTTTCAAAGTCTCTTACCCGTCTGAAAATCCTGTGCAGTTTCCTGTAGTTATAAATGTTGCGAAGTACTACGCGTGCACTTCTGCTCGCGTCAACCATGCCTGGACTGGAAAACATTTCACCAAGTGTTAACATATTACATGAATGAAAGATGTTTACGCAGATGCGATATTCTGCGTAGACATCTAGTTCAGATAGGATGAATTTAAATTGCACATGTAGGATAAGATAACATGTCACATACTCTTCGTCCCCCAGTGTCTTCGTGTTCATCAGTCTTTCCAAGCCTGAATTTTCAGTGAGTCTCTTGGCAGCGTCGAAACTGCGCGCCACCATGTTGTTGAGAACGCCACAGAGGTTGACCAGAACGTCAACATTAGGCACGTCATTGTTGCCCTCTGGTAGCTTCTTCACCACGCCATCTAGTGCTGGTAGAGCTGAATTAAAATAGAGGTATGGATTTTTAAATAATCAATTGTAGGTGGAAAATGTTTTTCACAACCAATGTTTAATTAACTAAGCAATCATTTTTAAAACATAAATTTAATATCCCATTAAAACATTTTGATTGATTTTGTACAAGAGTTGCTTACAGTCTCATGAGGAATAAACCTTTTGATAACTTAAAAATATCCAGGTTAAATTTGTTATAAAACATTGAGTTTTAAATCTGAAGAGTGGGAAATCTGAGTAGAAAATGATTGTAATAAACAGAACCCACTTCCTTTGAGTTTACACATTGACCTTGTAAAAACGCTAATTCAAGAAAAATTGGTAACTTGTAATTCTTGGCATTTAAATGTCTTTACAACAACAAAATAAATAAATACAAGCCGGACTGACTGTCAGCATGAGAGGAGAGGCTCCTCAACAAGCCACTGAGAGAACGTAGCTCAGTGGTCCTTTCTGAGCGCAAGTGATCCAGCAGGTTTGGCAGCATCTTGTAGTCGTTCACCATGTAGCAGGACAACTTTTTAGCCCACTGCAGATTACAGACATAAAGTTTTATTATGACACGCGAAAAATGGTTTTACTTTTTTACAAAGTTCTACTAAATTTGTCACCCACCGGGTCCTGTCCACTGGTGATGTTCTGCAGAGCTCCAATGGCCGCCTCTCGTGTGACGGCATTAATTTCGCATGATTTAATCACGCTATTGTACAAATGTACTATTTTAGGGTGGCACAGCCACTCGATGCCTTTTGGAAATTTTGCTAGCTCAGTAGGTGAAAAGGATTTTTGGGCACTCTTTTTCTGCTCATCAAAAAGAAGGACACAAGAAGGTCAGGGGTGCAACAAAAATATCTTGTCCATAATACACACTCTGTCATCAAAGCCGACGACTGCTGACCTGTATGATTTTGCTGCTATTCGGTGAAAAGCAGCCGACGGTGTTCGATGAGGAAGTTGTACCATCCATTTTTGATTTCATAGACGGAGGCATTTCTTCATACACTCGGTATGAGAGGTTCCTTAAGGTGCACATCGTGTTCTCAGCACCCTTAAGCACAACCACAAACAAGTCAATATGGGCACAAAGATAGATTTTGCTTGTACAGGAAAAATTGCTTCCATTCCCACCTTTTCTTCTACCTTTCCAGTATCCAGGGTGCTACGAATATAACCCACCAAAGACTCCACCAGCCCTTTTGTTTCTCGCACCTCTTTACGGACCTTTTCTGAGCCAGAGCTCAGGTTCCTGAAAGCACAAAGCGATTAACGTCAAGAGATGTATCGTTTTAAAAATCACCTATGGCATCACTTTGATAAAAGACGGATTAAAAGAAAGAAGTGCAGTTCAAACCACAGTGAACTTTTTAGAGATATTTCAGACAAAACTGGTTACAGAGGCTGGAGTTGCTCATCCTGACATGGTAGTAAATAAATTATTGTAGTTTCTTTCCACATTTGCAGTGAAAATATTGATCCAGAGTCAAAGTAAGAGAGTTTGACTTGACCTGCTGTTTGAAGCAACAGATCAGACGTCAGAGTCTACAGAAGCTCCTGAACAGAGTTGGATGGCTGAAGTTGACATTTTAAATTAATGTATTATGTGGATAGGATATAATATAATATAAAAAATAAATCTCAAATACTCAATATCAAAACAAAATATAGTGTGTCTGCTGTCTGATGCCTGATAAAAAACGATGAGCAACCATCATGTACTCATACACCCATTCCTTTCTTTTGTTGCATGTATTTACCCATGTAATAAATATAATTTTGAATTAAATAAGTAGCTGCAGCAGTGTGCACATGTCATTACAGGACAACAAAGTCGTGGAAAAACAGAACGGCTTTCAATTGTTCAGGGTAAAGAGCTGTTGAAAAAAATCTAATTATTCGTGAGCATCACATCACTAAAGTCGAATCTTTTTTTTAAAAAGACTTCCTAAAGCTATCAGACAGGAAAATAATAATAGATGAAAGCAGCAAACATGACAGTCAGGCAGGCCCTCTATAAATTATAATGTCAAAGTTAAGCCAAGCTGCCAAGCACAACAATACTTTCTTTAGCAGATAAAAAGGAACGCAGAAGAAGATGTGAAATTGCCATTTCCCTGCTTTTAATATCAAGGTGCAATTTAAAAACTCATCTTTTTCTCTACGACTAAACCCAACCTGCACTTATGGAAAACATTCACATGCTCCTCTGAAAGCAAGTAAAAATAACTGACAAAAGACTTCAATGAACTTCAGGTGACAAAGTAACATTTTCAAATTTTTCATGAACTATTTCACAGCTTTGTGCGAAGAAAACCATTTTCAGGAACTGATCCACTTTTCTCACCTCAAGCATCCCAACGTGTTGAGTAGTATTTCTGTCTCCGAGGAACAATGTGAGGGGATACCTATGTCTTGTTTAATCTGTTCTGCTTTTTCACTCTCTTGTGCAGTGAGAGGGACAAGGATTTTCTCGGTGAGGCGAGGAAGGATCATCTTCAGATTGTCCTTCAAATTGTCTTTGGCTGAGAGATTCCACAGAATACCTGCAGGAAAAAAATAGCAACACTCAATCACCTCTTTGTACCCGGTAGTAGATGTATGCATAAGATACTAAGCGTATCTTAGTAAGCTTGAGGCTTTGTCTTGCCTCAAATGGCACATTTTAGTTCATCCCTGTCCTTCACGGCTGCTAACATATAGACGCTTTATATTCTGCAGTGAAAGCGTTCCTCACAAATGACAGGTATTCTGAACTGGCCATATAGGGTAAATATTATGCTTTCCGATTAAAAATGTTAAAAAGCTTGCTTTTGGTTATAGCTGCACAGTTCTGGTAAACTAGTCAAATATAAGGTGAGCATGCACAGTTGCTTTATCGCTTTCCCAAAGCTTCAAAGTGAACTCTGGACATGGGTGGAACTGATAAAAGAAAAAAGTAACAAGGCCGTCATTCATAGAAAGGGAGTCGCCCAGGCCTGTTCATGAGGAACCAACAGGCCTGGGCGGCTCACACACATTCTCCCCTGTTGTCAAATACACAAAGCCCATAGATATGACACCACCTCCACAACTTCACACTTTCCTCCGTTTTTCCTCTCCATATTATTAGTTTCAAAGGCTACAGCAAAGAATACACATCCTGAAAACTAGTTTGCAGCCAATCTGCTTTGAGACTCGGAAGCGAGATCGTTTTTTACGTTAAAAACTGCAACTAGTTTGTAAACAAGATTGCAGTTAGTTCAATTTAACAACAGTAGAGTGACGTGTCACAGCAAATGTGGGGACAAGTCGGCAGAGGAGAAACGGAGAAAAAAAGATGAAAACCACAAATTTCTGAGAAAATTGTGATTTTCACTTTTTTTTGTGGAGTAAATTTACTAGTTGAAGTCATGTGGAAACCATCTTATGCTTTAAATAGAGGGTGCGGAGCGGGAACTCACAGCTGATTAACACACCGGGCTTTGAACGGTCATTCATTACTATTGTACTTTCTTTGGCCAGTAAGATAAGACATCTGAAAGCAGGATGGCTCCTTAACTATGCAGGCACTTATTTAGGGTGTCTGGTTGGATTTGTGTTATTGAACAAAGACGGACAAAGATTAACTTGTTGCTCCAGGACTGAGTTGTGGTTATGCATGGAATACAACAGTCTTTTTATGTGACATCCTCCCTGGATCTTATCCATTCATAGAACAAACAGCGAGCTGCTCCACAGCGCTGCAGCAGATGTTTACAAGGAGCTTATTGGATGAACTGGAAAGCAAACTTCCTTCAGATGGTGCTAGTAGCCACACATGGGTAGGGGAGTGAAATGCACACGACTGGAATATGTTCCTGTGTGTTAAAAACAGTCCCAAAGATGGACACAGAAACTATTAATAAAACTGTGCAAACAGAGTTCATTTACTAAACTGGGGGGGGAGGGAAAGCTTGTCCAGGATGACTTTTGATACAGGTAAATTTTCAAAGCTGCAAAAGAATAATTATTAGGGTGCACTGACATGGAAATTTGGGGCAATATTCATCCATCTATCTATCCATTTTCTGTACACCCTTGGCCCTAGTGGGGGTGCTGGTGCCTAACTCCAGCGAACGTTTCAAGCGAGAGGCGGGGTCACCCTGGACAGGTCGCCAGTCTGTCACAGGGCAACACAGACACAGACAGGACACACAACCATGCACACACACACTCACACCTAAGGACAATTTAGAGAAACCAATTATGGAATCAAACCCAGGACCTTCTTGCTGCAAGGCAACAGTGCTACCAACTGTGCCACTGTGCCATATCAATACTGGGGCAATATTGATATTCAGTTTCAATACTGCAATATGGCAATATTTACCTATGTCTTATATTTTACATAATGATTTCTCTACCATGTACTGCCTACATTGCTGCTCTGCTTCAGTGAAGCACTCCCACAGTCTTGCGTTGCATCACTCTCCCACTACTGAACAAATTCCACATGACCAATGGCCTCGCCCCATTTCATCAAGGAGTGTAGCACTCGTTAATGCATTATCTGAAATAAGTGTATCTGTGAAACTAATTACTGCATTTGTTGAACTAAAACATTTTTTTTCTAAAGTACAGCTGCACTCTTGACTTATTCTAACGAAACAAATAACGTCCATCATTTACTTCACGATCTCGCAATATTGTCACATGTAGAACTTTATGTCTTTATGTCATTTTCTTTTCTTTTCTGATCGTCAGTAAAATTATGAACATCCACCAGAATGGATGTTATCAAACTCTCTGTTGGTGTAGGTCCAACTTTTATAACAGACTTCATTATTTTACCTGTGATGTTTTTGTGAAGCTCATCGTCTTCCATTACAAGCGCCTCATTAAGCATCGCGATGCCATTGCAGTCAATAAGGTCCTGCTTATTATCAGCATGTTGAAAGATCAAATTGCGCACGGCGCCAGTGGAATAACGGCGAACTTCAGGATCAGGACTGTTGAACAGCCTCACCAGATCCTCAGTGCCACCCAACGCTTTCACCTGGAACAAACACAGAGAATGTTTCAGCAATTCAAACAGCTCTGTAGATCATTTTGTTTTTATTACTATAGATTATTTTAAATTAAGCACTTTTTAATCTCTGTTCACAGAGTTGCACAATTCAAGCAGTAGGATTAGTTTTTTTTCTTTTCTTTCTTTCTTTTTTTTATTTTTTACAAAAAATAGAAAAACAATCTTCCTACATTGGTAAATATTTCAGTCATGAATCTTTTCCAATACAGAACCACAATAAAAATGTCCAGAAACGACCCTATTCTATTCACACAAAAGCAACTCAGAAGAGAACTGTAATAAGGTGAAAAACAAACAAAATCATCTATTAACGTCAAAATAAACTTCTAAATGTGTCAAATGCCCCAGAAAATGTTTGGAGGGGTCACTAGATGCAGGGACTTAAAATCTTGGGGTTGTGCAGGAAAACCAACATAATTTTAATCCTAATTGGCTGTTGTCACATTTAGACAGCATGGCTTAGAGTTGGAGATAAACATTTAAAGCTGACATGCAGATAAATTCCAAATGTTCTGGTTTCTGTACTAATTTTTTTTTTGTTGCCAGTCATTTTAACAATCAGCAGGAAAGAGTTGTTGATCTCATGAAAAAAAAAAAAACTTTTCTCCAAAGCAAGAGTATCTGCAGGGTTTGTTTGTAATGTGTTTCAAATTTTAAGAAAGCATTTAATTCCTAAAATTCTTTGATTATATTTTTTATGCTTACACTCCTTGTCACCTTCTTTGTCTTTGGCCTCAAAAGGTTTAATCACCATTGACTGCTCAGCAGCTGGTATAGTATGAAAGTATTGCACTGCCTACTAATCAGGTATTTTAGCCAGTTTAGAAAATTTAGAAGCAATCTCCTTATGGCAGAGGTTAAATTATTTGCTTTATATTCAGTGGGGTTTAGGCCTTTTAAATGCTGATGATCAACTATGCAACACAACGAATGAGAGGGAAACTGTGGAGCAGTAATGTGGATCTTTACAGCAACCTCAAATGGGGAAGCTATCCGTCAAGGGTTGTCATCGCTGCGAGAAAAACAATTTTCATGACCAAGTTTCTCAGTTGAAGGAATGCGGAGAAGAAAGCGCATTCTAAACACAAGTGCCGTATTTGCAAAATACCTCTTCTTTTGATGACTTCTCATTGTAGCAAATATGCTGAAGGTACGCTGAACCCAAGGCGTGCAACCCTGTGTCGTCCCCTCTCAGGTATGAAATTGCAGTGGGTACATCCAAGCTGTGGATCCTGCAAAATGTACAAATGAACTGAAACAGAGAAAATTTCACCCTGTATTCAACTCTAGCTAGAACAAAACAGAGAATTTGGAAAAGTAATTTGGACAAAAATTTCAGTTGGACAAATTCCTTTAAAAAAAAAAAAAACGAGGCTGTGTGAATCTGAACCAAGCAGCCACACCCTAAACCCAAACCCGTCTTGCCACTATAGAGCCGCCTCCCAATCCGCATCTCTTAGGAAATGCACACTCCTGTTAATGTGCTGCATGTTACAACACCGTGTTTGTACATCACTATCAGTAATCATCACATAAGAGTCATCTGAATGAATGAATAAATGAATGAATGAATGAAAGACCTCACCCTGCCATTTACTTTCCGCCAATGTCTTGGCTTCTAAAAAGTACCTGAGAAAAATTTCATTCTTGAAAATCTCCACATTGAACTGGTTACATTTATGACTCGCATAATTAGTCAATTGCTAAGAATTTATTGCAGGATAATTACCAAAAGTATATTTTCCCTTATGAATGTAAAGAGACCGAGTTACTTCTTGTTTTTTTAAATTGGAATACTTTGGGTTTTTTTTTTTAAACACGATTTCTGGGACTTTTCCTGTACAATTGTGGTCAGACATTTTGGGTCATTGCAGTTAATGGAATTTTGGCAGTAAGAAATTTTGCAGACATGAGCTGGTATGTACAGTACAATTTCAAAGCATGATAGAAACAATTGATATGCACAGGGGCTTTGATAATACAATAATGGATACTTTCCAAGATTCTTACCCTTCAAAGCGGGGATTGTCTTCAAAATCTGCCTGGCCATAGATATCCATGCCCCCGCCCACGCTCTGAACACTTCTCATAGACGTGGATCGCATCAGGCCACCTTGGCGTTGCTGAGAGAGGTTCCCGTGGGAACCAGATTTCACGGACATTAAAAACCCACTATCCATTCTGTCTCCTCCTGCTCCAATGTTGCCGGAACTTGAGGTCATCCGGGACCCAGACATGGAGGTCACACTCATCCGGTTACGGTTTGCAATCCTGTTGATGGTGCGGTGGGCTGGGCCTTTAAAGGACTGCTGTTGGATAATCTCTGTCCCTCCTCCTCCCAGACCACCACTACGGGATAGAGTGCCACTTAAACTTCGGCGCCCAGTGCTGAGTGCTGGCTCCTGGGTCTGGAACCCAGGAGCCAGCACAGTCTGATAACTCATGGTGCTTCCTCCTTGTCTTAATTGGGTGTCGTAGCCGTTCATTCCACTCTGGGAATACTGCTGGTCAAAGGTGCCATCTCGCTCGGAGATCAGGCTTCCAGCATCGCTGTTGTCTATCATCCACGCCGGGTTTCGCAGTGAATGCACAGACATGTCGTCTCGATCCATTTGGTTCTGTCTGATGGTCCCTTGGAAACCACCACTGTGCATTTCTTCCCGGTAAAAACCTCCACCTCCACCTCCACCTCCACCCACACCCACACTCATCCGCTGAAACTGGGTTATGTCTGGGGCTGCGGACCGGCTGCTGAATTCTGTCCTGGCGGACACACGAGGACCCTGAGCATAAGGAAAAGAGAGAATGTTACCACAGTTTGATATGCTTACAGAGTTGATCTGCAGTTTCTGGTGAAGAGTGTGCATGAGTTAATTGGATCAGAGTACTTTTTTTTTTAAAAATAAAATGGTTTCTAAACTTGACTGCAGGAATGTGTTTCAACTGGAAACAACATTCCTGCCCTCTGAGCTTGTTGTCTTCAATTCCAGATCTCATTCAGATGTTTAAAATGCCACGTCAGGTCTGTCACACTCACAGCTCAAAACATCAGTGTTTCACTAGAGGTTGCACCAAAACAGAAGAATTTAGAGGGCAGACTTGAAAACTCAGAGGTAATCTGATCACGGTTCACTGTGAAATATCACACATGCTCAATCCTTCTTGACCCATCTTGCCAACGCAAGTTTATTTCTCTCATGCATCCAGTTTTATGGTGCATTAGACGATCCTCCAAACATTTCAGTGCAATGTGTGCTGATCAATTTGTGAAAATGCTGCTGTACTCACCAGGGTTTTTGAGCCCGAGTACATGTAGGAAGACTTGGAACTGTAACTTGGGCTGTAGTTGCTGTATTTCATTGTTGATGAACCGCCGTAGTCTAAATAAAAAATGAAGAAAAGAATTTAATGAATAATGTCAACAAATACTTTCTGATTCCATCTTTCAAAATCTTCAAAACAGCACTTTTTTGTGCTCAACGGATTGAAGTGGAAACATTTTTTTAAAACAAATTGTGGAACAAAAATACACATCCTACTTTTGCAAACATGTAAAATCATAACACAACATTTGTGTTGTGCCATTGTGTTTTATGCAGCAATTTGCATCAAAGTCATTGCAGTTTAAATGGCATGTATTGTGTTGCACGGATGTCTGATTGCACAGAGACTTTGCAGGACCTGGCCAAGTTTAACATCTCCAGTTACTGGGAACAATCTTCCATCTGATGCACAAAGACCACAGCATGTTTGAGTGCACAGACTATGATCGAATGTTTAGCTCCTGTTTCACATTAGACTGTAAAAAATAGTAGATATGTTGCTAAACATTCCCAATAGAAGGAGGCTAAATGAACAGTTGGTGTAGCTGAAGAAATAACACAGTTTTTTTATTTGTTTACTCTGGCTAAAAAAAGAAAAGAAAAGAAAAAAGAAAAGATTGGTGTCACGTTTGGTCATACGCCAGAGTCAATTTTGCACCCTTTCATTCATTTTGATGAGAATAATGCTAAAATAAGAGTGAAGGGAGGACAATTCAGGACACAAATCTGTAATTTCTCCCAGAAGGGATATTAAATGTCTGTATCATGTTCACTGGACCTCTTTCACACAGGTTCTAAGGTCCATCACAAAGACATAAAGAAACCTAAAGGCTTTTAAAGAGGAATAGTAATCGGTGTTCATGAGATTTAGGGGAACATGAATATTAACACAGACATTTGTGATGGTTTGTAGTTTTCAAAATATTTCAGTCTGACCCTCCAAAAAAATCTCTGTTTTCAGGTAAAATGATGCATTAAATAATTGTAATACTATTCATTTGCTTCGATATGAGCTCAGAATATGCACTTTTTTTTCCATTACCAGTTCCCTGCATGCTAAGCATACCTGCAAGTTTGCTACACAACTGTAAATCAGTTCACAACAGCACTATGATATGCTATAAAATGCTTTGTTTTCAACATATCTAGATTTAGTACCGTCACAGATGACGGAACTAAATCTGTTTTTTGGGAGTTAGCTCTAAAGAGTCTCTAAGAGTGAAAGTTTTCAGGAAAATTAAAAATACTTGCGTCACTAAAATAATTCTTAAATTTTTTAAAATATTTTTTCGAACTATTTTTTTGTTGCAAGTTATCGCGAGATTTGCATGCATGTGAAAGGCTGCGAGACTTGAGTAAATAGAACGAACAGAAGCCCGGAAGCGAGCTACGTGTAGCAGCCTCGTGTCTCCTGTAGCTGTCAGAGTATTTGTAATTATGTTTGGCATATTTTGTAAATTTATCAGGTATGGTGTTTTAATTGTATAATATTTTAATTTAGAGTGGACTACGAAGAATTAATCTGTTAAAGACGTTCGAAGTGGCAGGCGGCCATGAAGTAACTTTTGCTAAAGCACATGTTACCCGTCTGTAAATGTATCCATCTACAGCTTTGTGTTTTATTTTTATAGTTTTCACGGTGTTTAATAAAGAGCCCGTCTAAAGGAAGCCGTGCCGGTGTTGTCACTTAGGAGTAACAATACTCTTTTTGTGATAAGCTAATGTGCTAAATGCAAGTCCAGCCACGTTGCACTCACAACAATGGCTTTTGATTGTGGAAGTTGTTACTAAAGGAAGATTTAAAGTTAACCATTTTCAATATCAGTGAGGTGTTTAAAATTACATCAGAATAAACGGAAATGTTTAAAAAAGTTAACTATCTTCGTAAAATGTAAGACTACATGTTTAGAAATTGAGAGCATGACTTAAAGCAGAGAGTACATTACATTTGCTGTGTTTTATCTCCTTGTAGCTTTCAGTCTCTGCTTGTCATGGAGCATCATTTATTTGGAAATGTTGGCAGCATTTTGGAAATCTCAGAGTTGAGATAAAAATCAGCTTTTTTTTAGAAGGTACATATGTGGAGATCACGGTTTTATCAAAGCTAGCCCTAATAACGATTCTATTTGCTAATGTAAAATACCAACATCAGTTTTAGTAAATATAATTACTAAAATTAATTATAATTTTAGTGTTTAAATTGAATATTTGAACACTTCTTAAAGGGGCAACATTATGCATTTTCCAAGCCATTTTATAACACAATCAAGTAACAATGTTAACGTCTGTTATAAAAATGTTATACATACCAAATATGAAATGTAACACCTTGAAATTGGGCCTGTGTTTTTTAAAAACTCTTGCTCTTTCTGAAACTCTACCTCCAAGAATTCACAACATCGCTCCTCTATTAACCCTTTAACAACAGTTTTACCAGCATTGCACTGAGAAGTGGCTCGCACAATGAGATCAGCAGATGCACAGTTCCACCAGGAGTTTACCAATTACTGCTGGCTAGTCTATAGGAACTGAGTACGGGGTTTGAAGTGTTGGAAGCTTGGACATTTGGAACCTGCCTCAATGGCGGCAGTCTGTCCTCCCAGGCACTCCAGGTATGTTTTTGATGAAGGATTAACATTTTAACATGACGCAAAGCTCAAAAATCGTCGAATTAGCATGATACTGCCCCTTTGAAAACTGAATTGATTTAACCAAAATTGGCTTAAACGCAAACAGAAAATCAAAACCCAAACAAAATTCAGATTTGTGCAACAATAACTTAAGTGTGACCTCAAACCAGTTTGTTCATTAAGTTCCACCTATCCTTAAACAACACTTGTGTTGTTACTGTACCAGGCCTCCTTCATGCCTGAGAAGCTGTTGCTTTTCCACTTCTCATGTGCCTTAGCGAGAGACTCCGACATGGCCCCAGGCACACCGCTTAAAAAAACCAGTTGCCGTAGAGAGAGAGATGACTGACATGTTCTCTGACGTGACCCGAGCCCAACCCCAACAACGCCCAGCACACCTGATAGCGTCAGTGTTTTACAGGCCCACTAAAACACACCCTGAATCACCTTCAGCGCCTACTCTTTTTCTTTACATCACTTGCTAGGATTCCAAACGCAACACTGCTGAGACACGTCCCCTGAAATACATGCGCAGCTGCGGCTGCTTTAAGACACAGAAGGGGAGGTATTCCTTCCAGATTCCTCTGTGTGTTTTTGTTTTTCCCATCTGCAAACGCTTATGCATTCATTATCAAGTTCTCTAAAGCCACAAACCACTGAAATGGCACTACTCTGCTCGGTGAGGTTTCAGCCGACAGCTGATAAAATGTTACATTGTGTGACTGCATGTTTGCCTCCAGGCAAAAGTCAGGGATGATTTACCCTGGCAGTCGTTAAGAGGTATATTTTAGCTAAGAAAAACAGAGCACCACAATATTTAGGGAGACGTGTCATGTGTCTGTTTCAGCTCAGTTTGTAAGAAACAGCAGGAGCAGCATATTCGCCTGTTGAGGCAGGTACAGCCGACACCTGAGAAAAGCTTAAACCAGTAGAGTGAGTAAAAGCCTCTCTTTCTGGATCCAAATAGCCTGGAGTTTGGAGGTCACATCGGCACAAACCTAATGTCAAGGTGTTCTGCTCGTTCTCTGCTTGTTGACTGAGAACAGTGACGCACAAGACATGAAGGAATGTCTCGACGCAACAGGCAGGTATCCAGGGTCAGGTGGCACACGATCCTACTTCCTGACACACATTCAGTTCAATAAATGCATTACATTAACAAATGTGGTGCAACCACCAACTACGGTAGCTCCAAGCGCTCAGGAAGCCTTTCAAGCCACTTCTGGAGGTTTTCACAATCACTTGGAAACCAATCCCACACTGGGATGGAATATTTCGCAATAACGCTTAGATAGGCAACTTTTACCCGAGTCATATATTTTGACAACATGCGTTTCTAACAACAACCCTCATGTCTGGAAGTCAACTCCAAGCTGATGCCCTTTCTCACATTCGCACTGCTATCAGGAAACTTTATGAAAGCAGGTCTTGTTGAGGCCTGTTACACATTAACCACTTGTACAAGTGCAGAAACAGGACATACTGTAAAACTGCTGCTGCTTCAGGACAAATTAAGAAATTCCCCCAAAGGACTGATCCAAAACAAACTTGAATCAAACGGGAACATCTATGCTGCAAAAAACATGCAAACAAAAAAAAAAAACAATCAAAAACTCCTCCCACACAAAGCAGGCATCCGTTTTCAGAATGTACTGAATTATACAATGGGCTTTCCTGAATCAAAAGAAAAAGAAATAAGATTTAAATTCTAAACCTACAAGTAACCAGATACGAAAAAGTCAATGCATCCTCCTAAACAGTTTTATTTTGTTTTATTATTGACAACAGCAGAATATCTTCTTAAACATAAAATATGCAGAGTATTAAAACTGCCAAAAATCAGAAAAAAATCATTTATAATGCAACACCGACCAACTGGAAAAACAAACAAACCTTTCCTGGCACAGCAGACACACTCTCTCACTCTCTCTTTTGCAATATTTACCAACTTGAGTCATTTTTAAATGTATTTATGAATCACAAGAGATTTATCAGATTTAAATCCATGACAACCAAAAAAAAAAGATTGCTTTTTCAACAACTCCAGGCTGAAAGGTGTAAAGTCAAATCTACAAATAAAAAACAAATAAACATAGCTGCTTCTTTAATGTGTTAAATTCCTTTGTAACAGTCAAACAGTAATTTGCTTTTGGAGAAAATTACCAGACTGACGTAAAAAGCCAAAAATAAAAAAATACATCTAAAAACATTAAAATGTCTCTCAGTGGTGACTTTCTCTAAATCTTTCTCAGATTCTCTTTCTCAGCTTTCTCTAATCCCATGATTCGCTATCATTTTCAAGTGAATTTTTTTAAAATGAACATTTAAATAAATGCATGCATGTTGAGAGGGTCAATTTAGTAGACCAGTGCATTTTGTCTCGACCTCAGGGTCATTGGACGACCCTAACGAAGTTGATTCTTAGCACTTCAAGTCTTACTGAAGTCTTTCCCTCGCCACATTTTTGACCCTCCTTGCACTTCGTGAGTCGGTGAAGTCGCATCAATCGTCCTGGATTTTTGTTTTGGATTTCCTGTAATGTACAAACTTTTGCTTGCACATACCTGACACATCATGCAACTAAGGACAGCATACTTTTAGAGTGCGTCACAGATGTATCATTAGCGAAAGACGCCCGTTTATTTGTGGTAGGGACTTTGATCCCCAAACATCTGTCTGGTACTTTTGGTTGTTAAGTTTTTATTCACAAAGCTGTAGCTTACAAATCTGTACAAAGGGATGTTTTACCATCATAAGAGGATGTCAGATGAATAAAATAAATTCATTTAACTATGCTGATCATGTTGATTGTCATGCTTTCGTGCTTTATTCATCAGCGTTGCAGACCATATTTGTAGTTTTAGAGGTGGATGTGCTAAATCTTACTGAAAATACTGAACTGAACATGTTTAATAATGTAAGAAAATGTGAATACTTCTTAACTGATTTTTGATATTGCAATATCTAGTAGCAAGGCAATTTTATTTGCATAGCAAAATAAGACAAGCAGAAAAACTAGAGATGCACCAACATTAATATCCGTACTGGCCTCGTTAGTGAAAAAAAGTTCTAGATTGGGAATCGGTGACAATGTACCAGATCTATAATGGCAGATCTATTCAGTCTAATTCTATGCTTTGTGCTTTTGCTTATATTTATCTTACATTATATTTAGAATTTCAGATTGTACTTTCTGAACCATTTAGTCACACTGACTGAACAAATTAAAGTTGTGCTGTTTTTAAGTGTTTGACCAATCGTGGGAAGCCGTTTGTGTATTTAAGTGTGCATTGTGCTGTGCAGTAAATTCAACACATTTATGTCTGTGTTCAAAAGTCAATTCAGTACTTTTTTTTTTCAGCATCTGTATCAGAAGTGAAAATCGTCCCCAAGAAAAACATGAAAACAAAAAAAGTGACGAACATGTTTCACTTAATGGCGTTCCAGGTATTATTAACTGAAGATAATTTCTAATTACAATAAATTAGAACTAGCTAATTAAACTAAACTAAATTAAACTAATTAAACTAAATTAACTAGAAATTATTCTAGTTCTAATTAACTTCTTTTGTCTGAGGCATTGTGTTTTTGGGAAATCATTATAACTGCAACCCCAAATGACAAAGGAGTTGAATAGGAAGCTTAGAGGATCATATCCCCAGCTGCAACATCGCTCTGCCCAGCTTTCTAACCAGACAGCCAGACGGAGCTTTAAAGAGGAGGGGCAAAGGCAAATGAGGTGGATTAGCAGTGCTTGACAAAACCTGATGGTGTCATCCAGGTCATGCTGTGAAATATTGTCTATGCTGTCCAAAAATGTAACTATTAAAATGTCAGAACTATTAGACTGTCAAACAGCGACAGAGTCAGCCTCTTCAGATTCATCTGCTATGGGAGATCCTTCATGCCTGCAGCATCACCAACCATAACAACTCTTTGAAATTTACTTGGATAACATGAGTTACAACAAAATTGAATTTCCCTTTAAATAAAGTCATTTTGAATTGAAATACATCACCATGTGAAAGTTGAAAGTCTCCAAGGTCTTACTTTAAAATCCAATATGGCTAATACACAAATGCTTCAGGCATTTAATGCCGAACTATTTATTTGCCTCATTAAAACCAGTGACATCAAAGCTTATGTACAATCTCCATTTCCTTTAGTATGAAAAGTACATTAGAGGCTTGTCTTTCTGATAGTAATTAATGACCACAACAGTTATCCAATCCCACTGGTTTCCTAACTTATAACTAGAACACACTCAACTCAGTTCTGACATCACCCCCAGTGTTAAGATCTGAGTTTTGGTACTAAAATGCTGTATTTCTCTAGGATTGACTGCAACAGTGGGTGGAGTAACTAGAAAGCTGTGGGTTCCACTCTTGATTACTTTTGTTACTTATTGATGTACTTCTGGATACTTAACTTCTTACACTCCTATTGAATCAACTTTTATCTATTTTTGGCAGTTTTGCTCTTCCATAGAAACTTGTGGTTATTTAATAAAATTCATTGCAATGTGGTTTCCTCATCCGCTGAGTATATTTTATGTCTGTTCTGATGTAATGATCTTGCCTACAGCCTCTTGAATAAACTCATTCAGTGTGACAAAGAACTCAGCTGTGGGGAGGTAGAGATGTTTCACCTAAACAAAGCAAACCATTGTCCAGCTTTTGCAATATCATATATCCTCCCTCAACAACTTTTACGACTTATATATAGATATATGACTTACGTCTCCTATCCTTTATATATTGTCTTATGGGAGCTCAAAGTTCAACGTCACAGACAGATAACACCTATTGGTCATAAATTCACGTCTGTGGTCAGATAACGATTCCAACACCTGTGCTTTGCATCTGTGACTTTTCTGTTTAAGTCCAACACCTGCCAGCTAAGAAAATATATATATTTAAATCTATTTTACTTGTTTCTTTGGAAATAAGTGGTACTTCCTCTTAAACTTATGAATGTTTTTACCTGACATTGCGTATTGGGAGGCCTTTCCATTCTGACGCGGAAGTGTGCCCTTCTCGGCCATTTTCATCTTAATCTGCTCCTGGACACGCCGCGCTCGCACGGCGCTGTCCGACATGGCGCTCCCATTCCCGAGTTGGTTGTCCGACGGGAGAGCATACGTGGTTGATAAGGTGTGTGGCTGTAAGGAAGAAAGAAAAGCGTTCTCCGATGTCAACATGCTCATGGCGACAGAGTCAAGAGAGAGAGAGACAGAGTCCAGAACGAAAAGGCGCGACTGTGATGTTCCCTGCTGAGGACAAACTCTGTCCGCCCGGTCCACGGACAACACAACTGCGCTTCTGGAGGCAGACAAACTCCAAGACCCGCTTGGTTGCGGGGGGTGGAGCCACGCAGAAACCAGACACCTGACTCACAGGTGAGCTCTGGACCGCGTCTAGATAAGCAGCTGACTCAAATCCCCTAACATAGCGCTTATCAGACAAAAATGCTTAACCTTTTTTTTTCCTCCATTTTCTCTTCTTTTTTATACAACTTGATTTTTTTTACTTTTACCGAGATAAAACGTTATGAAATATCACTACTCTGACCTCAGTAAACTTTCTGGAGACTCTACTCACTGCGAGTAACTATTTTAACGAAAAAGGCATGAGAGAAACACACGTACATTTTCGTACACACGCGTTGCTATTCTAATGTTATTTAAACCATTAGGAGATAAAGTGAAGACACCATATTGTCACTGCAACCATGTTCTAATACATTATCTACTGTAAGTTTTAGTTTTATAGGTATTCTATTGAAAATATGTTTTAAAAGTATTTATTCTTCCTGAATTTTCATTTACATTTTGGTGTTTAAAATACCAGAATTAGCACAAATAGCTTCATTTTCATCAAGTACTGTAACTTTAGCAATTTCTTCCATTGCTACGTTTTACTTTTACTTTTACTTAAGTAACAGAACGTTGAAGTAATCCTACTCTTTCTTGAATACAGTTTTATATTACATTGTTTCTATTTTTTTAATACTTTAAATCTAATTCTGCTAGGAATATATATATATATATATTTAGTCTTTATTATAATTGTTACTCAATATCTGATAACTTTCTGACAGGAAAACCTGCATAAAGTTTCATAAAGTTGTAAAAAGATGGTTAAGTCAAGTTTATTTGCACATTTCAGCAACAATGCAGTTCAAAGTGCTTCACATCATAAAAAAAGAATACAGTGACCAATTATGTAACAAGCAATAAACATTGCAAAAATATGTTACGAACTGGAACACAATAACGAAGGAAACTAACAAAAGGCAAATATAAGTATCTTAATAAGCCACAGCAGAATTTCAGCAGCTTTACTATTTTATTAATTCATATAATAAAAACTGTTTACTAAAAAAGTGATTTTCTAATTACTAAATGAGTGGCGATTCTTTCATAAACATCTTGCTGCTTTCTGGGATTAAGTTATTGCTTTATTTTAATGAACTAGATTTAAAGCAGGAATTATATACTGACAAGGTTTTATGGATTTTTATTGTTAAGCAGCATATAAAGAATTATATCATGTATGATATTTATTTCTAGCTTTAAGAAAACCTTCGACATTTTGTTTAGGTGAACATCAAATTATCTACCTTACAGCGCTTTAATGTATTTTAGTTATTTATTTTTAGACCTGCCAGTTTATGCTAACAATAAGGCTAAGAATAAGAATGACAGATTTTACTTTAAAACTGTCTGATGTTTTCTGTGAGATTTTGCCTCAAAGCAGACATTTGGCTGAAAACATCAAAGTGTAGATTCACGTCATAGTTCACATCCTCCTTTAAGAAACTGACTTGTAACAAGCTACTTGATAACATTAAGATCAGTTAAAGACAAGTTTACATTGAGCCTGTGAGATGTGAGCTTAAAGAGCTTTTGTTAAAACCCTTACAAAGGTAAACAAAGACAAAGGAGTGTCAAAGAAGCCAATGCTTTTGATTAAAAATGAGTAATATAATAAGCTACTCTACATCCATCCATTTTCACCCTGGACAGGTCGCCAGTCTGTCGCAGGGCAACACAGAGACACACAACCATGCACACACACACACTCACACTCACACCTAGGGACAATTTAGACAGACCAATTAACCTGACAGTCATGTTTTTGGACTGTGGGAGGAAACTGGAGTACCTGGAGAAAATCCACATATGCACAGGGAGAACATGCAAACTCCATGCAGGAAGACCGGGAATTGAACCCAGAACCTTCTTGCTGCAAGGCAACAGCTCTACCAACTACGCCACTGTGCAGCCCGCTACTCTACATAGTAAGACATTTTGTCAGGAAGCATTTTTTGCTCTCAAAGGTAAGTAAAAAAGGAGAGTTTGCATCTACTCCAACAATTATAGATTTTGTATTATAGATTCAGTAATTATGAAACATAATTGGGAATTTAATTCAAAGTTACCAAAACATTATTATATTTTCTATTGTAAATATACTCAGTAAAGAGAGAAACTAATTCACCTGTTGGTATAATAAACTGAATTTGACAGCATATTAAAACTGGGATCGGTATTAAATTCAAATCTGTGTGTATGATTTGATCTTATGATTTTTTTTTGTTGTTGTCTGGAGATCTGCCCTGTTTGTCCTGCAAAGGGCCTTGAGACGCTTAGATAATTTCATAGATTTTGATTCAAATTTGTTTTCATTTCAACAATTTAAAAATGAGTCTTCACTCATCTTAAAATTAAACAATGTGTATTCTCAGTGAAAGTTTCGGTCTGTCGCATTTGATCCATTCAATTCAATTGTGCGTAGTTTATTTACATTGCATCAGCTCACCACAAAGGTCCTCTCAACCACTTTACAAGATAAACAGGTCTGATTGATGTCCACTTAGGTTAAGGTTTACCTCACGGCATGAGGAGAGATGTCCATTCAAGACTTAAATTCAAACTGCTGTACTTTGTATCTGTTGTACTTTGTGAATGCAGCTAAATGACTTTCTTCTGTGCTGTAATATTTGTACATATGTTGTCACAGCCTTGTTTCACAATAACTCTACACACAGAGAGCTCTTTTGAAGATCTATATGAAAGGATTTAAAAAAAAAACTAAATCAGGAAGAAGTCAAATAAAACCGTGAAGAACAGACGCCATGTTAACAGCGACAGGCGAACTTTAATCTACGGGGAATGGTAAACTGATCTGCTCGCTTTTTTTCCCTTGATTTATAGATTTTCAATGTTCCATTCACATATTACTCATTTGTATTGCGCTGCAGTAATAAAATTGTACCTGAAAACGAAGTTTAATAAAACTATTATGTTCCTTTCATTTTCTTTCCCTCCCCCACTCTTTTTTTTTTTTTTTTTTGCAAACTGTCAATCCCCAGTTTTTGCTGAAAGGCTGTTACAAGGTGTGGCACTGTAGCACTCTATCATTAAGCCCAAGCCACACCTTGGATTTATTTGTTTTGTTTAATTTGAACATAGCAACAAGAGTTATTGCCTCTAATGCAACAGCATGTGAGTGGTACATTTTGTACCGCTCACATGCTGTTGGTTTCTGTATGTCTGTGTCTGAATGGCAATTTTTGAGTTACAGGTATTGAAAATACAAAATTGAGTAAACGCAAATACATTTTTTTCTGATTAATACATCTTCGTATTGATTCTAATTGATTTGTTTCCATTGTAACTTGAGGTATTTATTTAACATATATACACTTGGACAAATAAATAAATAAATAAATTTAAAGCAGGAACCCCAACCAACCAAGATGTTGTTCTGCTTTCAGTTGTTTTCTCAAAGCAGGTCAGTCTGACCTAAGGGAGCAAAATTGCTCACGGTCCTTCTCAATCAACATCATCTTTATGTGAAATGTATTTATTAGTCTGATGTAATATTCTCACTTTAAATGCTGTGTAGCAAATGGAAAATTATCATCAAAATGCTCACATGTCCTCATGACTCCTGAAAACATCAATCAGTGCAAAATAAATCCACATAATATAGTTCACCCAATGAAATACTGAAATAAATTAACTTCTCAGTAATGTTCTAATTTGTTGAACATAACTATATATGCACAAGCAATTAGCAAAAAGCAGCTTAAAGGCTCAACAATAAGAAGCAAATGCATACAAGTCAAGCTTAGGCCTCGTATCCAAACCTGCAAGGAGGGAAAAACTGTTAGCTTCAAACTCTTCTGTCAAAATTTAGACTTACCATGACCTGTGAGTGAGACGTTCTCCTCTGACTTTCACCTGGACTGATCTGATTTTGTGGGTGTCAGAGTATTAAAAGTAACAGTAACTATGTTAACGCCCTCATTTTAATTAACTATCCTATGCAGAAGCACAAAAAGATGAGTCACAGACAGGTTTGACACCATGGGGTGTGTTGAAAAAGAAGAGGAGCGAGCCACGCCGTCTGAGCAATGACGACGATGAGCAGAGAGACACGAAGACAGATAACGCTCTTTCACTTACGCTGCTGCGCTCGATCTCATAACATCAATCTCTATCAAACAGGAATATGAAACTTTGCCAGAACAGAACTTATCAGTCGTTTTGTTTTTGTTTTTTGGGTAGGGAAGCAGATTTTTCATGATTACTTGTTTCCTCTATGGTGGTGACTCACTCAGGGCGGTAAATACTCAGAGCAGAAGTTCTACTGAATACCAAACCGTGACGATTTGTGAATAGAGTCCAAAATGTGACTCAAACCAGGTACATTTGTCAGAATCAGGAGAGTAACGCCATGAGAAAATCACCTTCTGCTTGCTGTGTGCATAAAGGAAAGCTTTATGTGAAAGCTTTCCTTTCACATAAAACTGAGCTGAAGTTATCAGAGAGCTGCAAAAACACACAGATACTGAGAGAAACAATTACCCTGAAGGCATCATTTATCTGATGGTATCTGTTATAAAGGCTTACAGATGGCGACCCGACCTTGATATGAAGGATCCCAAACTGTGTCACGTTCAGTTGTAGACTTTAGAGACCATTTAGGCAGTTCCACACTTAGCTTTGCACACAATCACAATCAGTTTTCATCAGTTTTCAGTGCTGCAGCCAGGAGTCCTTACTCAGAGCACCTGGTCTGATCAGACATTCTGTAATTCAAGAACCGACATGAATAGTTTGTCAGCAGATGACAAACCTAATACAATAATTGCAGAACACAGAAGTACGAGTAAGCTGTCTATTGTGAACCTATCAAGTGCTTTATGATTAATTGGAACTTAATCTGATAGAATAACAAGTAAGCCTTTCTTTTATTTGCTCTAACGTTTTCTTTTCCTCCTTCATGTTTTTTTGTTCTTCTAAAAACTCATATTTCAAAAAACGTGACAAATCTTTGCTTTGTAATACATGACACTGTCATCAAATGAACAGACCATGTCCAGTGTATGACAAACGCATTCATGTTGCTGGAACTTTTCATAATAATCATGTTTCAAACACAGACTTCAATGTTTTTTTTTTTTTTTTTTTTTGCTGGTGACCTACCAATACAAGGTAGATAATCATAAAATGAAAATAAAAGATTTGTGTTTTTTTAAGACATATTTTTCAAAGCACTATCTGTAAAGTGTGGCATGTTCCCCCTGAATTACCTAGAAATCTTTATACATTCTTCTTTGCAAAATAGCTCAAGCTCTCATGTAGGTTGGAGAGGACTGCAGCTCTGGACTTTGACTACACCATTTATACATGTCTAAACCATTTCAGCGTAGATCTGGCTGAATGTGTCGAGTCATTTTACTCTTCACTCCAGTTTTAAAACTTTTACAGCCACTAAGCACTGCTCTGTATTCAGCGTGCGCTGTAAGCAATAAGGTCAGCCAAGCGTTGGATTGTTGCCCTTTTTGATTTCAGAGGCTTTTACAAGATATGTGTGTTTATAGTGAGATTAAATGACACACAGGTGGGCTCTGGTTAGTCATGATGTAACTACTTGATGCAATTACTACTGGATTTTATTCGGGGATATCAAAGTAAATGGGTGTGTTTACAATTTTTTTCCCACAAAACATTAATAAACCATATTTCACTTTTCTACCACTTCAGACTTTTACTCTATTTTGTGTTGTTTCAGACCAAAAAGTACTCAAGAGATACACAATTATTTTTGAATAAAAAAAAAAAAAACAGAATTATTTATTGTGATTCTTTTTTTTTTTTTCACCTGCTCTGCAATAAACTAAACACATAATATTACATAAAGTAGACTGACTTTTGAAAAGATTTCATAATATTTAGTGTCATTTTCTATTTTCTTGGCCCAGAAGATATTCTAAATTTATTCTGAGCACTAAAAATAGGCTATGGGTTTATTTAGTCAGGTTGAATAAACAAAGATTTGCTTTTGAGTAAAAGTTGCTGGAGGTTTCTGCTCTTTAAGATAAACATAAGAAGTAAGAACTAATACTTTGTGATGTGCTATTTAAAGATTTTCATTTGTCAGTGAAAATCTAGACTTACAAGTAACAATAATAAAAATAGAGTTTGTCTATATTCACAATGGGTGAAAAAGTTGAAAAATCCTCTGTAAAACTGCTAAGCTAAAAACTGAGCTACTTGAACTTTGAACTTCTGAAACAGAGGTCAAATTTTTTTTTAAGTCTGTGTTGATCTAACAAATGACATTTTTTCTTAGAATATAAAAATCACATTTCTGATTCAATCCTGTACTCTTCATCATTCGGTAGTGTCACGATACCGGCCCATGTGAGTAACTGTTGCTTTTGATAACGCCCACATCATCATTTGGGTGGAATCAATCCACCCAAAACAGAGGATTTCACAACTTTGCACAAAAAAAAAAAAAAAACTGGAACCTGGTTGCCTGTCGCTGCTCTTATTCAGACACTATAAAGTTCGTTTCATGATTCACGAGTGCTGACTGGATGAGGCTTGTTTTAAAATCACATGGCAGCATTGTCCTCCAGAAACAGGAAAGGCGGCTTTTGCAAACACTTGCCCTCATGCTGACGATCATAACACCCTGTTGTCTAAATATCACTGTCTACCTTGGCTTTAAGACATCTTTAATCTGGAGCCAAGAGACAAAGTTCAAGTTGACAATAATGGAGAAAGGTGGCAGATGTGAGAAGATCATTAAACTAGAAACAAAGTGTGTTCAGTCAAAGATCTTTAGCAAAAGAAACCGTAACAGAGCTCGGGGCCTGTCTTTGTCACAGCTGAGATCAAAGCTGCTTCCTTTGGTGAGAAAGTGAACCTGTTGGCAGAACAAACATGTGCTTTGGGTGTGGCGGCTGTCTCTGTGCCAGAAGTACGAGTCAGTTTGGTTTTTTATGCAAATAAGTCGCTGCAAAAGGGAGAGACGCTGCAGAGAGAACATGCGTACATTTGACTGCTCCCCCTCGTGGCGAAACGCAGCAAATACACCATAACTGAGGGTTAAAAGTAACAGAAAGTTTCTGCTAAGATCCTGAAACACCGGGGCTTGAGTCTTACAAATGCTTTATTACACAGAAGTATAATTCTGAAGTAATTTGGATAATTAAATAACACAGGACATGTTGCTATGTTGCAGCTGGAACATCTTGAAAAAGAAGAAGAAGTTTGACTATATGTGAATGGGATCTTTTGGCCTGATTTAATACGACCCATATTGCCAAAATCAATAGTTGGGTATTGAGAAAACCAGTTCAAATAGAGCATTGTTCTGCATCAAACCTATACATGCATTCTTTTTTTACAGCTCATATTAGTACATGTTGACTGGATAATAAGACAGACACAAATTCCCAAATAAATTCCTAAAAACTAAAAATACCCAGAAAAATCACTGTTAAACACTTATATATATATATATATATATATATATATATATATATATATATATATATATATATATATATATATATATATATATATATATATATATATATATATATATATATATATATATATGACAGTTGGTTTAATTTATTAGGATTCTTAGAATAAGCAGGAAATAGAAAAGTTTTGCCTGTATTTAATATGGGAAGATTCACAAGTTAACAAACGTGAGAGCATGATCTTTTCTTCAGGTTAGAAGACACACACGGTCCAGTTAAAGCCTCCTTGCTGATCCCAGAAACACTGCAGAATAAATAACAGTCACCCTGCAGCTAGATACAACACAGACAGCTACCCAGTTAGCACGCATACACACGCTCACACACACACACGCATACACATGTTGTCTCCTTTCTAATAAACAATACGTTTATATACATATTACACACCCACAAACTCTGCTAGAGAAACATTTTCCAACAAACTGATGGGATAAAAGAAAACGATGACAGGTCAGTCACAGTCACATAATGAAAGTAATGGCAGATGAGTAATACATAAACAAGATCTAATCTATAGTAAATAGGATAATATACATGTAGTGCTTTCAGTAGCACAGACACAGGCCCCTCTGGTCTCAGCTGCTGTGGTTTGCTCCTGGCCTTTAAACGCTTAGTAAACTCCCGGGCTGTTGCGAATCCCACAGCAGAGCACCATGGTGAAGATCATCTCAAAGATCTAAGTGCAGAAAATCATATGATTTAATTCAATACGTCTGTCTCGTAGAGTCTGCGATGCTATCAGAGCTGACAACAGGCAGTACTTCTTAACAACGAAATCGAGATCTGCGCATTTTCAATCCGTCGCTCACCATGATGACGGCAACCACCAAGGCGGCCAGGCCGATGAGGTGGAGCTTCTCGGAGAACAGAGCGACGAGTTCCCTGTGGCAGCTCTGACAAGAGACAAAGAAAGGCTGGATGAGGATGCTCGATCAGTTCGAAGGTTTGATCCGCTCTCAGTGCACAGAGTCTGTCGTGGTTCAAATGTAGCTGAACCAAGTCGCCTGTCAAAACATCCATCCATCCATCCATCCATCCATCCATCCATCCATCCATCCATCCATCCATCCATCCATCCATCCATCCATCCATCCATCCATCCATCCATCCATCCATCCATCCATCCATCCATCCATCCATCC
Organism: Poecilia reticulata; assembly: GCF_904066995.2. Classification (NCBI taxonomy): domain Eukaryota; kingdom Metazoa; phylum Chordata; class Actinopteri; order Cyprinodontiformes; family Poeciliidae; genus Poecilia; species Poecilia reticulata. The sequence continues at coordinate 25,416,674 of NC_088835.1, read as the reverse complement.
ATCCATCCATCCATCCATCCATCCATCCATCCATCCATCCATTTTCTTACACCCTTGTCCCTTAGTGGGGTCGGGAGGGTTCCTGTCAAAACAAGGTGCTGGAAATGAGCTGGGGATAAACACAAAATACATCAAATCTCAGGTTAAACACTGACAGTGGGCAAGTGTGCCTGCTGCTGTCATGTATTAAAGAGGTGTGGGTTATGTCACTCTTGTAAACCTATTAACTCTACAATATGCATCACTAACTCAGCATAATCTGATTAAACACATCAGGAACTTTTTCAGGGCTGCAAGTTGAAGCTCAGGCTGCATGCAAGTGTCAAATGATAAAAGTTATTGTTCTTTATTCTTACCGGATAAACATTTAGTAGAAACGCTACATTAAGCAAGTAGGTTGAAACGGCAAATTGAATCTTAAACTTGAAAGTGTGAAACACAAATAAACTTGTTGTCGTCTTTTTAACTCACAATGAAATGAAAATAATCGTTTTAATTAGGGATGCTAAATATTGGCCGTAACATTGCTATCGGCTTATACTAGTCATTTTTTAACATATCGGTATCAGTCTGATAAATAAAATTGGGCCAATATTAACAACCTATATTTATTTAAATCTTTTTTCTGGAGGAGCAGGGGTTGAGGCGGGTCATGTGGTATTTGTTTGGTCATGTGACAGTGATGCAGCGCAGGATTGTGGGGAATTTAACCAAAGCAGCAGAGAAGTCAGCAGTAACTAATTAGTGTATAAAGGGAAGTGAAATATATATCAGTAAATATTGGTTATCAGCCACAACAACCAGATGAATATTGGATATTAATATTGGCCCACATTATCATATTGGTACATCCATTTATTGGTAATATGTGCTAAATTGATGTGGCAATGCATAAAATGATGGAGTGAGCTTTAAAGATAAGGTAACATTATAAGAAAGCACATCTGAACTCCTCAGTGCCTGATTATATCACTTTTCTCCAACTTATTTGTGCTGCCAGTTGAAGGAAAAGTTAATCTTTAATCAATCAACATCCAATCTAATTTCCTATCAAAGTTTCCCCTTCCAGTTAGATTTCTTCTTGCCTGTTATTTAATGGATAACTAAGATATATCGATTTAATGAGTTCAACACAATTATATAAATATCAATGCTGCAGTTCATGATCCTCCCTTTTATGAGGAATTATCAATTCTCCACATTTCCCTCTGCTGGAAATCCGGTTAAGCATCATAAAACTGAACAGACTTCCGCTCACACACTAAAAAAAACAAACAAAAAATATATATTTTCTCCATATAAGACCATTTTTGCCCCAGAAATATGAAAAAAAACAACACAAATTTGGCTTAAATTAAAGTTTATCAGGCAAGAAAATGCATTGTTTTCTCCTGGTTTACTTTTTTATGTGTAATTTGTCAATATTAAGCATCATTGAGTAAATTAAAAATTTCCGTCTTCCTGTTTATCCAGGATTCTTATCTGTAGCACCAAGTATTTTCTTCAGCAGTGTTCGAGTTAAACAAATGACAAATTGTGTGACATTGTCTTGTCTCTGCAGAAATTACCTTTTGGGTCCAAGTGACATTTTGTAATTAAGCCAGTGTTTAATGGGTTAATAGTATTTGCGTATACTGTAGTGCGGAGGTGTGAAACTCCAGTCCTGGCAGGCTGCTGTCCTGCAACTTTTAGATGTGCCTCTGCTGCATCACACCTGAATAGAATAATAAGGTGATTAGCAGGACTCTGCAGAACATATCTATGCAATAAGGAGGCAATTAAGCCATTTGATTCCGGCGTTTTGTACCTGTGGCACATCTAAAAACTGCAGGATAGCGGCCCTAGACGACTGGAGTTTGACACCCTGCTGTGGTGCAATTAAATGCTTACCAGTAAAAAAAACAGCATGATTATGTGAAATTGGTTTCTGAAAAAATAGATTTTCAGCTGCTTCCACTGCACAGCATGTCCGTTGAGGTTTTCTGACAGAACTGTTGTTGGGAGAAATGGAAGTGCAAGTGCACAATTATACACCTCCAGCAATGCTGGTCAGACCTACAGCACAAATTACAAAAGTTACCTGAACGCTGACAGAGTTTTATTTTCTGAGCAAAAGTTATGGTCATGAGAGGTCGGTCAGTACTGTAGTTAATTACAGTAATTAACTACAGTAATTTAAATAACTTTATAAGGGTCTTCGAAGTACTGCATTCATTACTGATTACTTCCTTCTTATTGAATACATTTCCATGTCTTTGCCTCATTAATTGCACATTTGAGTTGGAAACTCTTCTATTACCACTTCATTCTTCAATGTTTCAGCGTTCTTCTGCCTCTTTTAGCTTTTTTTAAACATTGTTTTTACTTGTGAGCTAAACATCTATTGGCCACGCAACTGACAAGGACAAGTTGTTAAAATGATGAAAGGCAGCCTGTAGGAAGGGTTTGGTAGTAAACTTTGTGTGTACCTTGGGTATTGGTGCAGAAAGTATTCCCGAGGGACACAAAGTGGAGCGGACTTGCATGAATAGAGGAGTGTCCTCGCCTTTCCCACAGCAGTTTAGCTGAAGACGAAACCCAGAGCAAAAGCACTTGTAATTACAAGGCATATGTTTCTGTTTTCAAACATTAAAAAATCTGACTCAATATAAAACACACCGTAGTGTGGAAAGCACCCAGCACACTGATGGCTGCGTCTTTACTCGGGGACCCAGTGACATCCACAGCCTTGATGTACGCAGCGTCATAGAAATTAATCAGCTCTTTGGACATCTGTGGACAATCAGAAAACATGAAGCAGGATGACAACTGAAGATGGTTTTAAGACATTTGTATTTTACTGTACATACAGTGTCCCTGTTCATGAAGCCCCAGATTGCTGCAGCCACTTCACAGGCAAAGAGGATCACCAAAAAGAAGAAAAACTGCAAAGAAGATGTTAGAACACATAATCAGACTTATCTCATTTATTTTATTTAATGTGGCTGCTGTGGTCTGATTGGTGGAGCTGGAATGCTAACCGTTCCTAGCAGACACTGAGATTCCTGAATGGCACCGTAACATCCCAAGAATCCCACGAGCATCATGACAGCTCCGACAGCGATCAGTATGTAGACGCCTGTAAACAGAAAGTCAATTATCACGATGTCACAGTGTCTTAGCCACCACTAGGGGGCAGAAGTGTCAACGCTAAGAGGGAGAAAACCCCCGATGCACATGACAGTGAGCCAAATGCTGTTTGGTTTGGGGCTTCCTGGATGTTTTTCCTGTTTTCTCTGTAGGGTGACATACTATTATTTGCATTTGAAAGGCAAACATCTGTCACTTCCTGAGCGAGAGGGATGGAAGTGCCTAAAAGCAGCCACCCTGTCGAGGAAATGCCTCCATGTCACCCTGGACTTCCACATAAGACCCTGTCTGCACTGACCCCTGACTCACAGCGTTTCTTGGGAAACATAGCGACCGTGTAAGCACACATGGATGTGCACACACGCGTTCAAGCAATTAGACATGCTTAAAAAAGAGAGTTCAGGTCATTGTGTTACCATCAAAACTGAAAAGTGAAACTGGGTTCAATGCAGAATAAAAGAATGAATGAACAAAATAATTAAAGAAACAACGGAGGTGTAGATCCTCTAAAGTCCACTATTTTAAGAAAATGTTCTTTGCTGTCCTTACTCTCTTGGTGTTTGTCTGAAGTATAAATCCTTACCATTTGGTCATAGAGACCGAAGTTAACAGCTAGTCCTACAAAGGTCAAGACCAAAGCTTAAAATAAATAAACAAGCTCAATCTCTAAGATATTGGAATTTTCTGATCTTTTAAACCAGGGATGTCAAAGTCAAATACACAGAGGGCCAAAAAAACAAATTTGCTACAAGCCGAGGGCCGGACTGGTTTAATGTTTATTAAAACATATTGAAATGATTGTACATAGCCTATTGAACCAAGACCTAACACAGTGTATATTATTTAACGATTAAATGAATAAAGCAATATTTTGTTATGGCTCTGTCAGTAACTTCAAGGGAAAACATTTTTCAAGAGGCAAACGGCAACAAATTTAATTGTTTTTAAAAACAAAATATGTTTCTTAATATCAAGATAAATGCATAAATCAAAGTGCATGCATTATAAACTGAAAATGCATTACTGTGCTGCTCTATGATCCTACCGATCACTGCTTTCAAATAGTAAAGTAAAAAAATAAATCAAATCAGTTGTATTCTTTCTCATGGCTCTTATCTGCAATTTTACCTGAATCCATTCAACTGAAAAATAAATACAAAAATAAAATAAAATACAAAAATATATGGCACACAGACAAAACAATACTTCATTCAAAGAAAAATCACGTCTTGTAGAAACAAATGTAAAAATTTAACTGAAACTTATAAACTGAAAATACGTTACTGCTCTGTGATGCTCACTTGTCTGAGGCTGAGCCTGATACTTGGAGGTGTCTCATCTTTTGTACAAGTTCATCAATGTTCGGGGTGAGGCTCTGAGCTGATGAATAATGAAGCCGTTTGGGCGCGCTGTAGTCACTTCGCGGGCTACCGTTGCATTATGGGAAATGTAGTGTTTGCAGGCAAAACACGAGCGGGCGGCTCTGGCTTGCGGGCCGGTTCTCATAGTAATTAAATATCATTCAGGGGGCCATAGATAATTGATTTGCGGGCCGGATGTGGCCCGCGGGCCTTGACTTTGACATATGTGTTTTAAACCGTCTTCATGGTGAATTTGGGGGTCATTTACTCAGAAGACGATGATTATTTACACAGTAACTGGGGTCGTGGGGCCGTGGGGAAATGTGCCACAATAAGCTTCCTGTGAAAAAGGAGAACGGAACATAAGGAGGAAAATCAATGAAATAGTTTTCATGTAAATGACTGGAATGTTTATTTTCATGTCAGTCCATTAGTTTCGCTGTATGTGTTCCAGACAAAAACATCATTGGTGCCACAATGCCTTCATCCTTCAGTTCCTATCTAAACATTCATCAGCTTTTTGTTTAAATAAAAATATGAAGGCAGTTTAACAGATTATGCAGCAACATTCCCGTCTTTGATGTTTTTGAGATTGGAGCATTTTTTAAAAATATGGTAGAAGACGGATTCAGTCTTCGGCCCTCTCTTACAAACCGTTAGCTTCAGCCAACAAAAAAGAAGAAAAATCCCCTTCCTGAGGCTCTAAGGAGGCTGTTCTTCTGACTGATGAGACAAACGTGAAGGTTTTTGGAAGACGCCTGTCCTGTGACATCTGGCGTTGAACTGACGCAGCATTTCAGAAAAATAACATCATGTTGTTAGAAATGCTCTCATGACATTTTGGGGCTGCTTTGCTGCTTGAGGATCAGACTAAATTGTCGCAACCAAGAAACAGCCACGTATCGGGTTTGAGTGGGAAAACTTTTTTCCTTCAGTACCACTTTAATGCCGGGAGTCATTTCTGTTTCCATAAGCAGATTCACAGGAAGTATTTGTGCTGCACAGATTAGATACTGATTACATCTGTTTAAGCAGGAAATGATGAACATGAATTGTTCGAGTGATTAAATAAAATACCTAAGAAAAGACATAATCTGTTGTCGGGATTCTGTGTATTGAGATGAGTCACTTCCACTTTTTCACCGTTTCATGAATTGTCAGACCAGACACAATAAAAAAAGAAAACAATAAAACAGATGGGTGTAAAACATGAAATATGTCTTTTGAAAAAGCCGCTCAGCCTTTTCAGAGTCCTCTATTCTGATTTGCAGAGGAACCAACTCGCTGACCCGCTAACGAAGCCTGACAGTGCTCACCGAAATGAACCAGTGGTGACACAGGTCACCTAACACTGTATCTCATTTATCACACATAACCCAACACCCCCCCTTCTCTTTGCTTTCAGGACTTTTTCGTGGTACCAGGGGAAGGTTACCAGGGCCAGTAAATCTGCAATGCAGCAAAGGAGCCATTATTTCCACTGCCCTCCATTACTATGACAACACCCTTTGAGGTTCGGCATCTATTGAGTCTTTAAAGGAGACATGCGCTTTCAGACCTCTGGAGAAGTCCATTTATTTCCTGTCTCTCAGAATAATCTCCAGAAGCTTCACTTGTCCGTCTCGCTCAGTACTTGAATAGAACAAAAAAGGAAGAAGTGATTTTCACACCATCGGAGGAGGACACCGATAAACTGAAATAAACTCAAGATAAAAAGATACGGTTATAAATCTTGCCTGTAATTTAAAAACAGTTATTTTACAAAGTCAAAAGCAGACTGATGAAATATGCAGGGTATCTTGGACTCCCTCTTTATGCAATCCAGGGCAGCGCAGTAACCTAAAAATGATTTACTACCCTCGAAGATATGCCAGCAGTTTAAAGGGGATGCTCTACTTCGATGCTTATTTTTGTTTTTGGCCGAGAACCAGAGAACATCATAACCCTCAAACTTTTTTCTTTTTGTCACATTACATCTAGAAACGTAACCAAAATATTATGCATGCATGCAACATTCACGTGACTGATTAGCAACACAACTGTGGAGTGGAAGCAAAAAGCAGCTGGTTTTCAACATTTCTTTAATAAATGAAAATCTGAAAGGTTTCATCCAGGATTTCCATGAACTCTGACCTGCTTTCCAGTCCATGGTGAGAATGGACTGGAAATTATAGACAGTCCTGAGGATCCTCTTTGTAAGGCTGTCATGCAGTAAAACAGTGTTTTCAGTCAGATACTTCTCCATATATGCTGAGAGACAGACTGCTACAGGAGATCCTTCCTGGCCACCCCCATCAGAACCTACAAGAACTGTTTGAGGAAACTTTTTATAGCATGAATTGCACCAAGTATTATTTTCATTTTGGGATTCTAAAGTATTTTTGAACTGATTTTGACTTAAATTTAATGTGTCCACGCAACAACACAATGAACATCAATGCATCTCGTTTTGCTCTACAGTTTCACTTTTCTTAGTTTGCTCATTGTTGGTGTTTTTTTTTTAGCTGTTATATCTTATTTTAATCAACGTTAACTTAGATGTTTTCAAAAAGTGCTGAATAAATAAAATATTTTATCGATTGACTGAATAAACCAAAGTTTCACAAGATGTCTGTTGCATTAATTTGTGCTTTTTTTTTGCCTATCTCAGAAGAGCAGTTTAATAATAAATGTAGCTGTTTACTCTCTTGTGCATCCCCTCATCCCCTGACTCTGAGTTTATGTGTATAATACATTATGAGGATTTTTCTCATTTTCCTCACAGCAAGCTAAGCTCAAAAGTTCAACTATGAAGGAGTCGGAGGCCGTGGCACAAACCAGACCAGACAACTGCTACCAGTAAGGTTCTCAAGTGCTGCAGCAGAGGTGGGAGCGTGTGTATTTCCAGTCTTACATAAATACCACTTTGGTGTGCCAGTAAGCTAAAAAAACACCCACTTCAAACTCTAATTTGAGGGATAATGTGCACATGTATGAGATTATTTGAATTATGCTAGGGCGTATGTTGAAGGGATGGCTAAAAAAACGAAATATTCCCTTGATCTTGCCTGGGTGGGCCTTCCTTGCCGCCACTGCTTTAAAATCATGAGAGTGCCTCCTCTCCACTATAAAAAGCTCGAGTTTGACTTTGTCCCATATACTTACGGAGGGGGTAAGCATGGCAGAACAGCAGGAGCCCAGATGTAAATTAATGGTTTTACTGGAGTTCACCGCCGCAGCAAAACCAAGATCATGGGCCCTTGAAATGCTTACATCATGTCATGTTTCGCTGTTTAGGAAGCTGAGAGCAGTGAACGATGGCGACAAGATACACGCTGCATGATCTGAAGGAAACTAAAGAGCATTTGCTACAAGATGAAATATAAGATTAGAAGAAAAAGTGAGAAACAGAAGGCACAGTTCATGTTTATGTTTCTGCACCGCTCTCAAAGGCAGTGTTTCTAGACTCCACATCTGTTGCGACATCTGTCTGAAACATCTGGCTGCTATCAAATGATCACCCAAGGAGACTGAAGGAGACTCAGAACCTAAACATGTACATAAAACGTTTTTAATTCAGAAACGCTCACCCACGGTGAGGTCATGGGACTGAGTGAAAGCTGGTCGTAACCACTCTTAAGGCGAGACGCGGAACTGCGCAGGTCCTGTTTCCTATTGTTAGAGGTCAAGTCAGCCCACACGGGTCTAATTATATGTTTTAGGTGGCTGTGCTAAGACAGCTCTTTCTTTGTGTTCACAATTAAGGATAAAGACAAAATTAGTAGATGTAAACTTTTTTAGATCAACTAAATGATGAGGGGTGTTTGAGCCTCCAGAAAAACATTGGAGAATGAGCAGCAATAAACTTTTTGATGTAACCACTGCATAAGTGATTTTGTAGTAATGATTCCAAGGCTTACATTCGTTTCTCCATCTCTCTGTTCCAGTGGGACGCCAATCCGAGAAGCTCATCAAACTACACATAAAAATTGTTGATGTGATGTTACATTTTAATTAATTAATATTTTACTTCAACCATTTGTTTTATGTTTTAGGAATATTAGAATAGTTACTGGTGCCATTTAAGCACTTAAAGTAATTTTCATAAGATGCCAGAAAAATGCCTTGGCCCCTCCCCCACGTATTTCTGTCCCCTGCTGATCATCTCATCCCTAAGCTTGCAGTTAAGACAAATTCAGCTCTAAGTAAAGGTTTCCAGACACAAAAAATAAGATGTGAAAATGAAAAGAGCACGACCTGTAATTTATGCAAAGTGTTCCTGTCAAGCAGATAACTTCACCAAGTATGCGGGAAATACACTGACTGGCCAAAACAACAACAAAGAAGTCTCCACCCGAATTTAAATAAGCAAATAGTTATAAGTTGCTGGATGGAAAACTGTCTTCCAGCTGGCAACAAGTTATTTAACCCCAGCTATTACAATGAGTTACTTTTCATTTCTTTAACAGTGTGGAAAGATGCATCCTGTAGTCGTGGAAAAGATGTTAGTTTGTTTAAAATGAGTCAAATCATTGACACCAAGCAAATAATACATCTAAGGAAATTGCGGATGTGACTAAAATTTAGTTGAGAACTCTACAATACATTGCTAAAAACTGGGAGGACAGCGGGGAACCTGCTTCTGTGATGAAGAAAAACTCCTGAATGACCGTGATCAACATTTGGTGGAAACAATAGTAGAACTCAGAGCTATGTTCAAAAGTGAAAGTAAGAGCATTTTCACACCCAGAATGTGAAGGAAACTCTGTTTTTCCATAGGGAGAATAAACATTGAGGTTAACTGGAGGAAATCTGCTAGGGAGCACAAAGACTGGACTCTGGAGCGACACAAGAAGGTCATGTGACCAGATGAGTCCAGATTTACCGTCTTCCAGAGTGATGGGCTCCTCAACAGGATAAGAAAAGAGGCAGATTAAGTGATACAGTCATCATGATTGGTGTCTACTGTTGCAGCCTGAGGGGGAAGTGCCTGTCACATGGGGTTACTGCAGTTAGTCGGGTCAAAGTTCACCAACATTACGGGGACTAATCCCATCCGGGGATTGTTTCTTCCCTGTTGACACGAGGATATTTTAAGATGATATCTCCAAGCTTCATTGTGCTAAAATTATCAACGTGTGGTTCAGTGAGAAGAAGACATCTTCACACATGGATCGGCCGCCACAGAGTTCACACCCTAACCCCATTGGGGAACTGTGTGATGTTCTGGTGAAGGTTTGGCACAGAGCTTTCCCTTCATCAATACCAGGTCTTGGTGAAAAATGTATGCAACACTGCATGAAATAAATGTCCAAGACTTTGAGTATGTCTTATTCACAATTTACTTTACTTTTCATATCTGATCTGAGTGCGGTCAACAGATTTCCTTTAGGGGTTTTGGAGTAAATGGGTCTAACTGTGAAGGCTTGTTGGACTTTTAAGAATTTTATTTAAAAAGGATACGTGCCACTTTCTATCAACTGTACAAATCTGTGCCGGTTTGTGTTGGTCTAGAACATAAAATCCCAATGAACGTCGCTGAAATTAGTTGCAGTTTTACTGTGGTGGATACTCACTGATGTAAAAGGTGCTCGGCGCCTGCTGGCCTTCAAACTGAAGTATGAGGAGGTTGCTGGTTTTACTGTCATGGCGTAACCACAGGGCCACTCCTAAGATCACACCTCCGGCCAGCTGTCGCAAAGGGAAACAGGCTTTAATGATTCATTCTCACATTTTATCTGCCTACTGTAACGACACCCTGAGGGAGGGTCAGAGCCACGTATGAACATACAGAAAAATACAAACAATGACATGAAACCCAGGTTAATAATTTGCTTAAATTAAGCAAGCGTTCAAAAACGGTCTTCTGACTTCTTTCTCACTATGTGCTGAACTCCACTGTGGAGCTGAGGTCTGAGAGAAGAAAGGACATCCTGACACCTCAGTGACCTGTGGCACAGTACGTGACCTCACAGCATTGTTTGCAGCCAAATCAACAAAGAAGTATTTTTTTTAAAAATCTTTTAAACTTGCCTTGTTTGCTTTTCTGTAACCAAAAAAATAAATAAATAAAAAAATCTATCAATATCTTATCCTAAAAGTCAACTGGTGGGTTTGCATGTCTGTGCCAATATTCAAGCTATAATCAAGAAATCTATCCCCCGTTCTTATTCTGTCTCTTTTTTCCCACCTGGCTGGTCACCATTGTTCCCAAAGAAACAGGAAACTCAAATCATGATGTGAAAAATAGCCGAACGAGGAAGACGGGGCTCAAGAGCTTTCACAAAGACGGGCACAGCGGCAAAACCAACAGAGGAAACAGCCGATCAAGTGCGGCCTGTCCAGGATGTGGTGACTCCTTGCTCATCTAAACAATGCGCCGTTGTTGTGTGCTCCAAAGAGGCACACAGCAGCGGTATCTACTGGAAACTTAAATGTAGGACCTAGGTGAATATCAGTGTGGGATAATTTGGCAGATAAATAATAAAGCTATGTTTTCTTTTGTAACCCATGTGTATTTGAACATATTTTAAGAGTGAGTTCCCAAAGAAAAAATTATTGAAATGACCAGAAATGGTGAGATTTTGGACATTTTTGAGGTTTGTAGCAAAACTCTCTCCAAAAATCAGTTCAATTGTTCAGTTTTAAGTGTTTTTGAGCGTTATTATAGCCTACTGAGGGTACATCTGTCATTTAATTTTCAAAATGAAGCTCTGTATCTATTGGGTTTTTCCTGATCTTGACCTAAAGTGACAACAATGATGGATTTTAAGGAGAGTTTATAAGAAAGGGTGATGAAAAGAATCTCATCCCACTGAGAAATCCTGAATGATCCCCTCCCAGCTTTTGGTGGTCCCGTCTTTGACTCATCAACAAACTTCTTTCCAACAAACTTCCTCTACTTCTGAAAGTAACTGTTGGCAAAAGAGTGAGAGCTTTTCCATCTTCTGTCTGATCAAGGTATGAATAAATTCTGCTTCCCCACTGCAGACACAGGAGTCACAAAGAGCACAGGATGTAGTTCTCAAAGTTTAAAGATTGGATCTATTTAAATGCAAATTTCAAACATTCTGTTTTAAAAAAGAAGGGAAACTAAACAACTCAAACACCAGAGATGTAAAACAAAAGAGTAAAGTAAAGATTGACTCACCCAGAAAATAAAATTAAAGAAGAATAACATATATTTTATGCATTTCGTACAGCCTGCCACAGCCATTGTTGCCGCTTCTTTTCAGCTCGTCCTTCTGCTCAAACCAAAGTCTACTTTCAGGGATCACTCAGATTTTATTCGAGCCAGCTAAAACAGAAAACTCCTCCTTCGTAACGAAGAGTGAAAACCGAGACGGGGTTCTGCCCACTGAGCGCAGCAGACAGGACAAGGCAGAGAGGAAAAACAGAGTGTGGAGGGAGGGAGCCCCGTTTCCTTTCGGCAGGGTTAGGATTCCAGACGCAAGTTAGATTTATCCAGTTACAAGTGAGACATACAGAGTGGCTTGCAAAAATGTCTTGAATGTTTTTACACTTCACCTCAATGCAACCGTAAATCTGTATTTTATTAGGGTTTTACATGGATCAATACAAGTGCAAGTACCGTTCCAAGTCTTTTGGTGTTTTCCTCTACAAAACTTTCTCATGTAAAGACTGAAATATTTGTTCATTCTTCTTCAAGTAAAGTTCAACCTGACTTGTCTTGATTCAACTCAGGTCAGACTGGATGGTCAGTCAATTCTCAAATGCCTGTCACAAATGATCCATTGTGTTTAAGTTTGAAACTTGACCATTGGGCCATTTGAACACATGGAATTGTTTGGATCTGATCCACTCATTGTACTGGCTGCTTAGGGTCATTGTCCTACATTAAAGTGAACCTCTGCTACTCTCTACAATGTATTTTCTTTATTTATTTATTTCTTTATTTAATTCTTAACCATGTTTTCTTTCCAGAGCCATTCATCTTCCTAGGAATCAAAGGTGTTGAATACATAAGTATGACACACTTTTCAGATTTTTTTCTGAAAATATTTTTAAAACCATGCATAATTTTTCTTTAATTTGTATTTTCTCTATGCTGGTCTATCACATAAAATCTAAAAAAAACAACAACAAAACAAAACAAAAACAACAACAACAACAACAAAACTCTTTGTTATGCAACATCTAGATCCTCTGTTAAGGAGGACTATGTAAGAAAACTGGAAGACTGTTCACTATTTCTTAAGATGTTAATTCCTACTGGTCAATCAAAATAAGTCGAAAAAAAGAAAGAAAGAAAGAAAGAAAGAAAGAAAGAAAGAAAGAAAGAAAGAAAGAAAGAAAGAAAGAAAGAAAGAAAGAAAGAAAGAAAGAAAGAAAGAAAGAAAGAAAGAAAGAAAGAAAGAAAGAAAGAAAGAAAGAAAGAAAGAAAATCTGTCGATACTAGAATGAAGATACTTTGCAAATGTTCTTATAGTGGTTAATAGCGCCCTCTGCTGTCAAATAACCCCCAAGCAGAAGGCTTGTAATTATTCAGAAGAAATGCAGCGCATATTTTTATATTCAAATATTATCCATGATTATTTTCTGTCTTTGCATGTCCTGTCTATGCTCTTAGTGAGGTCCGTGATCTTGGTGTAGATAAATCTGAAGCCTGATATTTGTTTATATTTAAATCCCACAGAAGGTAAGTGATCTGTGATCTGTGATCTGTGATCTGTGGTTAGAGGCGCATCTGCGCGTTTGTGGCTCCAGGGTCACACCTTCAGCAGACAGCTGCGCAGGAGGATGGACGGCGCTTCCCTACAGGCTGTGGGAGCTGCTCTCCGACCACAAGGAGAAGTGAGACAAATGAGAAAAAGTGAGCAGCTGTAAGACTATTTCAATATTTTCAATTGAGAGGAGATGCTGTAAGTGCAAGCTCCTCCACTGGGCATGCTCGATCTGGTTTGAAACAGGAGCAGAGAGGCTCGGTGTGAATAACAGGCAGTTTGGGCGTTTTTTTTGAGGAGGCTCGTCGCCCTCTTCATCCTCGATTCTCCTTATCTGGTTTGGTGTACAGATCTGAGAAGAGGACCGATCTCCCTTTGATCTGACTGGGATATTTTTCATCCCGATCATGCATGAATGACACCGGTGAAGATCTGCGCTCTGATCTTATCTGCTGAGACAAAGAGCGGCCGTGTGTAGCGGTGGCGTCGCCCAAAGAGCGCGGAGAGGGAGCGGGCTGAGCTGAGCGTGAGGGAGGCGAGTCTGGAGGCAGCTCCGCGTCTCCATCAGACGCTGTCCGCTCAGCACCACCGCAGTCACCTTGCTGTGAAAGTCACGAACAACAGGCGACCTGCTGGATTCAATGAGCCGATCTGGAAACTGTTGCCGTTTGTGTTTTGTTTCGGGTTTCTGATCTGGGAGCAATGTGACGTCCGTTCCTAATGTGATTCCATTGGCTGCACTCATTTTGGATGTCGATTTTATACCTTCAGCAGAGCCTGGCAATGTTAACAGTTTGAAATCAGCCAGGTGCATGTCAGGTGATGGTAAGGAGTACAGGGTAATAGAGGGAAAGCATGTCAAACACCACTGATTTCCTCCCAACTGGCGACTGGTTGCTTTGTGCGTAATTGCTGTGCGCCCGCCGATATAGAGGTACATCTAGACTGACCTTTGCAATGAGGGGAACTTAGTGGAGAAATGCCTAAGGGACGCGATGGGCCTGAGCGACGACAAGGATCGCATTGTGATAAACGTGGGAGGGATCAGACATCAGACATACCGCAGTACCCTGCGCACCCTACCTGGAACCCGCTTGTCCTGGCTGGCCGAGCCTGACGCGCCCAACCACTTCGACTATGACGCCAAGATCGAGGAGTTCTTCTTCGACCGACACCCGGGCGTTTTTGCACACATCCTTAATTACTACAGGACGGGTAAACTGCACTGCCCGGCCGACGTCTGCGGGCCGCTGTATGAGGAGGAGCTGGCCTTCTGGGGCATCGATGAGACAGACGTGGAGCCATGCTGCTGGATGACCTATCGACAGCACCGGGAGGCAGAGGAGGCCCTTGATAGTTTCGGCGGAGGGGGTCTGTTAGACCTGGGGAGCGAGGATCCGGAGCCAGAGCCGGAGCATGAGGATGATGATGAGATGACAAGGAGGCTGGCGCAGGGGGATTCGCCTGATGTGAGGAGTGGCAGCCTGTGGAGCCGCTGGCAGAAACGGGTCTGGGCTCTGTTCGAGGATCCATACTCTTCAAAATATGCCAGGGTGAGTGTTTTTTTTTCTTCTTCTCCTTCTCTTTCGTATGTTATTGTTGTTCTAGTTTCATCTGAATTGGGTTGCAGTGTAATAAGCCAGACAGTCTGCATGCATAATTAATGACTTTCAGGTGGGACCATTTATGTTTCAATGAGCTGCTAAATTTATTTGTTTATTTAAGCTTAAATGATTACTGTGACTCCCACAGGCTATTATTTATTTATGCATATTCTATTAGTAAAACAAAACTCCTGAAATTCTGTTCTGGCTTTTGGCCCAAGATTATCAGTGGCCCCCAACTGGCCACCTTCTTGAAGCGGCCCTGGGTAAACAAAGCCTAATTCTCTATAAGCAGAAATCGGTCTTGATCAGTGGCGTCACGAAGATGTAGGAGGGTGAGGGGGTTAAAGGGCATCCAGGCCCCCGGGACAGAAAGGGTTGTTTACATTTCTTTCTACCTGCTATTAAAATAAATATATCCGTTTTAAATCCTCATGTAACCAAATCTCCCCTTTACTCTTATTATGCCATAATAAAATTAAAAATTTAAAGCTTACGGTTTTGATGTGTCCACCACAGGATGGTTAGCGTCCCTGTTTCATCAGTGTGTTTGTTTTCATCAAGCTGAGTTACACTTGTTAAATGTTTTATTTATCAAACACTTATTTGATTTTTTTATCATTTAAAAAAAGGAAGAGAGTGAGTTACCGCATTTATTATTGCATTTTATATGGTTAGTTTATAACCTTTTATGTCTTCAATGGCACTTTATGAATTTATTCATTGTTAATCAATATTTGCTGTGCTATTCAGCTTTAATGTGTCTGAAAATCTATCTGTTCTTATTTTTAAATTATGGACTTAAAATGACAGACAGAAATCTACCACTAAATCAACTAAACTACATTATTTGTTCATTTATTTCTTTAAAGCTTATTTTATGTTTATCTTGATGTTATGCCACTTCTATTTAAAAGCATGCCATTTTTTAATCAATTACTCATTCCAAATGTCCCTGTATATGACAACAGAGTAATAAAACTCACAAAACCCAAATTAAAATTCTGTTATAGTTTAGTTTTAGTGATTTATTGAAAGACGATCAATCCTCTTGCCACGTAACTCTGCGGATGAGCCTCTGCTCCTGACAGAACCAGTCAGAACTGTACAAACAACACTTGTTAATTTGCCTTTGCTGTTGTGATGGCACAACAGAAATTGATGAGCTCAGGAGGCTTTTTATGACCTTGCTTTGTACTCCCTGGGGTTTCCACAGCAGGTCGATGAGAGCACAAAGACAGAGCAGAGAGAGAAAACAAACATATCTTATGCAGATAAACGATTTGGATGCGAATCGTAGCTTCCACTCTCCTCCAGCAGACAGATGCAGAACCTCGCTCAGCCTCCAACAGGTCTTTAGATTGTTATTTTCAGGACAGAAGGATTATATAGGTCAGCTCCACATAAGGACACCAGCTCTTTGGCACCAACGAATTGTTTGTGGCAGACCTCCAAACAGAAATGAGGCTGCTGTTTCAGGTGTCGTTATTAGTCCTTGTTACGGGCACTTTTCCATCTGGGCACAATGCCCCACGTTGGTGAAAATGAAATAACAACCAGCTTTTTAGATGCTTCAGAAAGGCCACAGAGCCCCTACAAAGGACCGCTGTGCTGCACGCTGTTTGAACAGCTGTACCAACCTGACTGGTGTAAACAGTCAAGCTGCTTTAAAGGAAGTCTATATTGACCAGTTCTAACCCCTTAGGCTTTGGGCTCAGCAGTGTAACCTAACTGTGTACCATTTACAACATAATCTTTTAATGAAGTGAGAAAAATAGAAACCTGAATTTAAAAAAACTCCTAAAACTATAACACGTCCTACATTCAACAACAGGCCTGACAAAAGCAGATCAAAGATTGACAGAGTGCTACCAAAACTGGCAATAAGATTAATTAGATGTGAGCTTCAGAGTTAATTACAGACTCTATTCACAGCGGATCTAAGCCCTCGTTTCTGTATAGTAGGCCTGTGGTTTTTCCGAGACAGGGGGAATTATCAATAAAGAAAAAGTCTTTTGTCTTTTCACTGACTGCGCTCCTTCCTTACTGTCAGAGACGCATAATTCAGGGGGCGGCCCAATAAGACGCAGCGCTTGTTTCTTTGTTTGGAGGGTGGGATATTCAGCAAGCTGAATGTTTGGAGGCATTCGTGAACGAAATAAAAGAAGCTTATCAGGAAAAAAAAAGGCTTCATCACACTAAAGCTTGTTGACTGATATTGTCTACTCAATTTGAGCAGCAAAAAATTTTTACTATTATGAAAAATTTTGGCATCTGAAGAGATTCAGATAAAAAAAAAAAAACAGGCCACTTTAAAGGCGAAGGCAAGGATGTAAAATCTGACTTATTATGGAACACAGTGCAGAGGGGGTGGACAAAACAGCATTATGCAATCAGAGAAAACACTAACACTTTTTATTGCTTCAGAGCGCTGACACAAAATTCACTTTTAACCACATCAAGAAAAAAACTGTGAAGTCCATGACTGGACTGAGCTTTTCTTACATAATTCTTTCTAACAACTAGCATCATAAACTGAATTTAACTGAATTTTATTGGGATGTATTTGACTGAATATGAATCTCTCTATATGTTTATATTTATATTTACATGGATATGGACTGAAGCATTTGTCCTGCAAAGTTTGTTGAGATTACGTTTGTTCTGAATTGACGGCAAAAAAGACGGCTTGAACTCAACTGAAAAAAATCATGCAATATTCTACAAATATTCTCAAAGTTGGCTTTTTTTATGTGCACAGTCCTGCTGTTGACACAACTCAAATCTGAAGTCAATACCTAGAGTCCCCCTGAGCCACTACACTAATATTTGGAAGGGAAGCAGACTTTCATAAGCAGCGGTGATTTCCTCAGCTCGGTGAATGAGTCGTTGGTGATGAGGATGTCATAATGAGTGCCTGTTTTCCATCTTGTGCTGCGCGTCGGCCTCTCTGTGAATGGATGCTACTGCCAGGGAGTGCAGTGTTTGTTTTGCTCAGCAGAATGCACGCCCAGACCCGCTCCTGTTTTATTCAACTTACACCTTCCCTAAAGTCAGTCATTATTTCTTCACGCTACATAACAATCCCATGCATTAGTTTGAGAGGTACCACAAAGCTTGACTTTGATGCATTTTTACAAGCAAACAAGCAACTATTGATCCCACTTTTGCAGCTCATGGAATAGTAATCCCTCTCTTCCTGTTTACGCTTCCTGTCCACTCACCTCACTTACAATGAGGATGCTTATTCCTGCTTTAAGATAACAGTACACCATGTGGAGTAAGACAAATCACGGTCTTTTAAAATATGACATATGACACGTGACGAAAACAAGATAACTAAGCAAACTCATTCAGGTAGATATTATTTACGGGAGTCACATAACCAAATGTCCTTACAGTAGACTATCAGGACAATATAAAAAAGATACTTGAAGTCATGGATAGCCAAAGCAGGTACAAAATACTCCCAAAGGAGGCCTGATTTGATGCATGTCTTGTAACAGACAGATCCATTTTTTATGCAAAACAGTTGGGTACAAAACAACTAAAAATTAAAAAGTATAAATTGATAAAGAGGTGAATTGACCATCACCTGCTGTAAACCAGCACAGCATGATGGGAGGGAGATAACATGAGGAAGACACCATGACGAAAGGCCTCCACTCAATACCCCAGAGAGAGCCGCTGTTACGCTCATGTTGTGTGCCCCAGATCTCTGACAACCTAAATGTGATGAAATCTGAGAATCTAATCAATGCACAATGAAGGTCGATGTACTCTTTAGGTAAATTATGGGTTTCTCCCAGCTCTGAGTGATTCCCAGGAGCTGGTCCTCAGGACAGTGTGACCTTGTGTGGGGAAGGCCTACAGTAGTGGTTGTGCTGAAGGGAAAAGCCCAGACTAAAGGTTGAGGGTTAACAAAAATATCCCGTTTTTACTACTGTTCCAACTGCTGCAGGCTCTTTATAGTTCAGTATGTAGGTCACTTATAAGAATGACATGACATTGAGTCTCAGCATAAGCAGGAGGAGGAACAGGAAGTTCATCCAGATCATCCCCTTAAAGAGGAAAAACAGAGATAACACCGATTGACATCTGGTCATAGTCAAACCAGATGTTATTTCATGGATGATAGATTGAGCTGCATTGTGTCCTGCTGAAAATAGTTGCTAACCCATCAAGGTTGATTACATGCCTGTGATACTGTGCTCATTGTCCTCTCTGTCCTCATCTCCCTGTTATCTTTTTTCGCCTCTCAGTGGATTGCTCTGGCCTCGCTTTTCTTCATTCTGGTGTCGATCACCACCTTCTGTCTGGAGACCCACGAAGCCTTCAACCCGATTGTGAACCGCACCGAGACGGAAGTGCTGGACAATGAAACGGTGGTGAGCACATACCAGGAGACGGAGACGGCGGCCTACCTCACCTACATCGAGGGCGTCTGCGTTGTGTGGTTCACTTTTGAGTTCCTGATGCGAATAACTTTCTGTCCGAACAAATGTGACTTCATTCGGAACGCGCTCAACATCATCGACTTTGTGGCCATCCTGCCCTTCTACCTGGAGGTGAGCCTCAGCGGGCTGTCCTCCAAGGCAGCGAAAGACGTGCTGGGATTCCTGAGAGTTGTCCGCTTTGTGCGGATCCTGCGCATCTTCAAGCTAACCCGTCACTTTGTGGGGCTGCGAGTTCTGGGTCACACTCTGAGGGCCAGCACCAACGAGTTCCTCCTCCTCATTATTTTCCTTGCTCTTGGCGTCCTCATCTTTGCCACAATGATCTACTACGCAGAACGCATTGGCGCCGACCCCAACGACCCGAGAGCCAGTGAGCATACACAGTTCAAGAACATCCCAATCGGATTCTGGTGGGCGGTGGTGACGATGACGACCCTCGGCTACGGAGACATGTACCCTCAAACGACCTTTGGCATGCTGGTTGGAGCCCTGTGCGCCCTGGCTGGTGTGCTGACCATCGCCATGCCCGTACCAGTAATTGTCAACAACTTTGGAATGTACTACTCCCTGGCAATGGCTAAACAGAAACTACCAAAGAAAAAAAACAGGCATATCCCCAGAGCGCCCCAACCAGGCTCCCCTAACTACTGTAAGTCCAGCATCAGCTCCCAGCATCCAAGCCCTATAGCCCACGACGATGTGTTTGAGATCAAATTTCAAGGTAAGCAAGAAGCAAAACACAAACTCTCGCGTACTGTTGCTGAAGTTGATTTCTCCTACAGAAATAGCCGTTTCACTAGTTAGCAGCTGATTGTGTACTTCAGTCAGCTGCTGACTCAGACACGAGACTAAACAAAAACACAATTCTGAAAACAATCAATGAAATGCAGTATGAAATAAAAAGACCATTTGACTTTTGATAAAAGAAAAAAAGAGACCCTGAGTATTCTTGCTATTGATTTTGCATTTCCTAATGCAGTGACTCATACTCCATGACTTTTAAGACTGAGAGGATGCAGTTGCAATGTTAAGTACAACCATTAGTAGATGCTGTAACAACTTAATGCCCCTCTGGTGATGTCAGCGATGAGATATATTGGTCTTTGCCAGAGGTGGTTACATCAGCAGCTCAAGGTAAACAACAGGCACAAAAGTTTTACAACGCCTTGAACTTTTATCTCACATTTTGTGTCACCACAACAAGCTTTAAGGTATTTTGTTTGTTTCTTATGTGATAGAAAAACACAAATTTACTGCAAAGTGGAAGGAAGTTATGATTTCTAATAATATTTACAAATAAAAAGAGGAGACATTTCTTGTGAAAACATATTCAGTCCCCTTTTCTCTGAAACTGCAAAATAAACCAATCATCTCAGTGAGTACATTTTTGTATAATTTAAGTATAAATACAATTGTCTTGAGAGCAACTAGTGTCCCAAACACCAAGCAACACAGCAGACAGATGAAAAAGTTTAAAGCTGGTTTAGATTATAAGTAAGTGAATATTTTTTCCTTCTAAAAACTATCCAAGAGTGTGGTACAACTGCGAACCTACCAGAAACCTGCACTCTAGCTGAAAGGCAAACATCTGAGACTAAATGGAAGAGCAAAAAGAAGAGAGTCTTTGTTGAAAGAAAGCTGCAAGAATAAATCCTGTTTGTAGTTTGTAAAAAGGACAATGTGTGACCAAAATGTAGTTTTTCATTTGCCAAAATGCCTTTTTTTATTTTGAGGGGGAAACTATCTACTTTACACAATCTATAAACAGTGTTCACATGTTGAAATGTGGTGATGGAAGCAGCATGATGCCACAATGCTTTTTTTTAGGGACTGGGAAGCTGGTCAATCCTGGATGAAAGTCTATTGACAGCTGTGAAACGCTTGAGACTGGAGCAGAGTTTCACCTTCGAGCAGGACAATTCAAGTCAATTCAATTTAATAACATTTAATTTGTCCCCAATGGACAAGTCAAAGACATGTTTCAGTGAAATGTTTTAGGGTCAGATATCTTCATATGCTACAGTAATCCAGTGCGTGTTACACTTTCTATATTTAAAATCTTAACATCAATTGGAAAAACAATTTGACTTTCATTCATCATAATGATGTGCTACTTTGTGTTGGTTATTATCAAAAATACTTCTAAACCTTGCAAAAGTTCTCAATTGGTCAAAATGAGGAAAAGTTCAAAGGGTAAAAACCCATTTGGAAGGCACAGTATACTAACACCATTATTGTACAGGTCAATTCCTATGTGGACCCTGAGTAGGTCACAGGTAAAACAGCGTTGCCCTTAACATCATCGTCTTCCCATTTTAAAACTTTTGTTTGTTATTTTAAGATTCGAAGCTGAACGGCGAAGCGGCTAATGCAGCACTGGCCAACGAAGACTGCCCGCACATAGACCAGGCCATTTCTCCGGAGGAGATCTTCAGCCCCAGCGAGCGAGAGCGGCCCTGCTTCTTGGTCACCACGGCTGAACACCCCAACCACACGGGGGGCAGAGTGAGGAGGGGTACGTACAGCAACAGCCAATCACAGGCCCCCCCGAGACACTGACACCCTGTAGGCAATAGACATGACATGCTCCTTTTTTGCATCAGCTTTTTCCACGCACATCCAAAACACACACACACACACACACACACACACGCACACACACGCAGACACACACACAGCAAACCTCACCACTCACTTTTCCTCAATCATTCTGCTGGAGATTGTACACAATGCCAACCCCCACACACGCACAATCCCCACAAACGTCAAGGATAATCCACATCTACATGAGATATATTTTTTATACCATGCATAATGTAAGACCCCTATTTATTTACTAGTAAGAAAGCTATTTTTAAGATTTATATGATCTAGAATGTGTCGTCTTATATGGCTAGGGGAGTATTTTTCGTGCTACATGTGTATCATGTACGTTTATGTGTTTTAATGATAAGTAATGTGTGGGATTCTGACTTACAAGAACATTCCTCTTGACCATAACGGTGCATGAAGTGTCTTGCTGATGGGTGCTATCAGTATGGTGAAGGAGCACAACACGAAAAGTGAATTATTGCCATTAATATTATCATTATTATTACAGCTTAAGACAATTTAAAATTCTATTTTAAATGAAAAAAAGTTCAAAACATTCCTCTTGAAGGTGATGTAAGTGTGTGCAGCAACTGGCACACGGAATGAAATTCAGCTTGTAGCCGAGCGTAGACCTCCTGCCCACGGTGCCTATTGTTCTGTCTTGTTACAGTGTTCTACTCCAAACCATTCCAGTACCACCCGGTGCATGCTGTTGTACTCCTGATGCACTCAATGCATGGAGAATAATAATCTGTCTCAAGTCTGTGTTGACCTGTTTCTTTGGAGGCAAAAACAAGAAAGCAACAGGTGTAGTGTAAGAAGTGAGGAATACCAACAACAAAAAAAAAAAAAAGAAAGAAAACCTTCTGTCATGGATCCAGTGCTGCAGTGTACTCAGAACGTTCTCTGTTTTCCAACTGAAGGTTATGAAAAGCCTTGGAGCCTTAACAGCATGTCTGGCATGAGCGGGGATGCCTCTGGAGTGTCCTCAGTGTCCGCCCTGCCCTGCAGCCCACCCTGTCTAATGCAGCACTCACATTCTCCCATCCCATCCATTATGTAGCATGGTTGAGTAGCAGACACAATGCCATTGGAAGGGCCAGTCCACAATCCTACCTTCTTATCTCTCCTGTCAGACTTTGCTTTGACACTTCCTGCCTTCGCTCCTGATTTTGTTTTCTTCTCATTTTTGTTTGCGTTGGTTTTTCCTTTCCCTGGGACAATGTATCCTAACTGTGCTTAAACTTAAGCTTCCCAAGCGATACACTTGGGTGTGTCATCATATCCTAAAGTAGTCAACATTGGCACATGCCACTCTGCATGGGCCACCAGAGCTGCAGACGAAGCATTGTTCTACTGCAGGCCAACTCCTCTTTTTTTTCCTGTGTTGACATCATTGCCTGTTGCTCTGTTGCTTTTGATCTCTCATACTCTTCTGCTAATAAGTTTGATCTCATTTGCTTTTTTTTTTTTTTTTGTTGAATTTTTGTAAAAATATATATATTTTTTTTTTTTCATGAGATGTAATCCCTGTTGATAGTTTGCTGGAAATTAACTCATTGCTTTGAAACATATCCAAAAGCTGTTAAGGCAACTGTCAAGCGCTTTGTGTGTTGCAAAGTAGAGACGTTTTCATGCAGAAGTGCAATCCAGACAAGACTCCATGTTAACTGAGTGACCGTTATATATATTTGAACGCAACGTTCACGATGTCCAATGAAATATGGAGATTATGACAATTCCTTTGATGCCAGGGATGGATACATTTAATGTCAACAGAATTAAAACTGTTAATTTGCATGAATTGCATGATAAATCATGTTCAACCAGAAGCTAATTGTAATGCAGTAACTGTAAGAAAAAAAAGAGAAGAATTTAAAAGCTTCCTAAGCTTTGTCATTCTTATGCATTTCAATACAGCTTTAGAAGAGACTCAGTCATAGCAGAGATTTGTATGTAGCCACCATTCTTTGCCTTTCCCCAACTTTATACATTTATTTTCCATGTCATTTGACCGGGGTCTCCAACTAACACAGAGCTGTTTAACTTGAACAAATTTGTCACAAAGCCAACAAATGCTATTTTATATGACAGTGTTTACTGGTAGTTTAGGGTTTTTAAACTCTGTAAATACTCTTGAGCAACTTCTGTTACTGCTGTGCTGCTTGACCGGATGCAGGACTCATGAGACATACGGGCGCACCTCAATAAATTAGTTATTTATTTTATTAACTGAAGCCAAAAAGTGAAACTCATATTATATAGACTAATTACATGCAGATTTATATATTTCAAGCATTTATTTCTGTAAATAAGACCAATAAAAAAGAAAAATTGAAGAATGAGCCATGTTTTGTCCTTCACTATTATAAGGACTGTTTACAAGACGGTTGTCCAGTAGGCAGACAAGTCAGGCAAAGTAAGCCAACAGAAAAAAGCTGGATCTTCACAGAAGGTTGTGCATTAGAAAAGTTGAAAGAAAAGAAAATCTGTTTTCTTAAATATCCATTTAAAAGGTATTTACAACAGACAGGGATGATTTGGGAGCCATGCTGGGTTTTATAGAGTCCAAAGTGAGAGTATTTTTCTACCAGGAACATTTAGAGCACCTCATGCTACCTTCAGCTGACAAGCTTTAAAGAAGTGCAGATTTCATTTTCCGGCACCTGTGGTGCTGGATCTGTCGGGAAATTCACTAGATCTAAATCTCACAGAGCAGGCCTTTTGCAAAACGGTCCTAAATCAAACATTGGGTTAAATTTACCTGCTTGGCAATAAATTAAACATTCAATATCCTAATTTAATGAACAAATTAGTTTGAATGTTATAGGAAGTGATCTGTTAAGCATTGCAATCCTAAAACATAAAGTCTATTCTTAGCAATAAGAGCACGATATGGGTCACTACTTGTTGTATTTGGTAAAATTCATGGACCCAAGTCAGTTTTTGAATAAAGTAGCCCAACATGCTACTAAAGCCATCTGGGTTTCCTCATTACCTCAGCAGTGGGTCGCCTCCATGCCCCACTGCGTTGATGCAGACGTTCCTGCAAAAGGAACCAAAGTGTTTCAGTAGGCAGTTATAAAAATCATTTTTTTTATTGGTCTTTTTTGATATTCAGATTTTCTAAGAAACTTACTTAGTTTTTTAATAGATATAAATTGTATTTAATTCAAAAGGAAATTAAATAAATGCTTTTAAAGAGATAGTTCTGTGTGTAATTATTAATATATACATATATTTCACTTTTGAATTCAACTACTGAAAAGTATTTATTAAGATGTGCCTGTAAAACAATGGTGCCTTCATATCAAGTAAAGCAGAGAGAAAGTCAGTAAGAAATTCACACCTTATTAAACAAATGTTCCCAGTGTAGCATCATTATGCCACTTTATTTCCTAAATAGGCACTTTTAGCTCCACCCTGATCCTCTGAATCAAATTAATATCCTCTTTGGTTATTGTTGTTACACACCAGTGATATCACAATTTAAAATTCAGCACCAAGCAAAAAAAAAAAAAAGATAAGCTGAAAGATAAAAGATGAAGGAGAAAATGATTTTATACTTCTCATATCTTGTATATTAAAGCACAAAAATAAAAGCAGCTCTACAGAGCCAAAATGTCTCAAGTTACAATCAGATATCACAAGCTGTGTGTTTGTCTAATGATCAATACTCCGACATGTATTGATACCGTTCCAACATTTATGCACAAGTCTTTTCAGGGCACTTTACTAAATTCTATATAGAGCAGTCAGTAATGTTTATTTCTGTAAGAAAAAAGAAGGTATGGTAATTATAAGAAGTCATCCAACTTTTGTTTCTATTCTGAATTGAGCATTGTTTCACATTTCGAGTCATGTCTCTTGTGGTAATTGATGGACGTTCTATGCTTAAAAAAAAAAGAAAAAAAATATTTGTGTAGATTTGATGTGAAGAGATGCAGGTGAATTTTATGGTCATGCAATTCAAATGCAGGGGAGGAAGAAACATGATGTGGGTCTATTTGGGGAAAGGTAAATGCATGTATTTTACATTTATGCAAAAGAAAAGCATTCAAACAAAACATGTAAATACAAGTCGTTGCATGAAATAAATTTTATACACAACAAGCATTCAGACTTTGTTTTGTTTTTTTCTGTTTTGTTTTTTTTCTTCAGCAGCACATGCATACGTACATCTTTCCTTTCCCACTGGCCTTACCGCTAAGGTTTTCAACTGATGTTCTGACTATGTGTAAAGAGAGCTGAAAATGAATAAATGAAGACAAAAAAAAAAATTAAAAAAATGGAGCGACTGTGAGAGCATGATGGAAAATACCCAAACGCATGACAGTGACCGAACTGCTCTACATCGAGCTGTAGAACGTGGCATGACTGGGCATGTTCATTATTAACCGACTCCAGAGTCCAACCGATGCACTCAGACGGTCCGTCTTGGCTGAAGCATGGGAACGCATGGTAAACCCACCGTTTACCATGAGGAACTAACGGAGCACATTTTCTTTACCCTCCATCATCGCCATCATTTCCACCATTTTACATAGATTCGTGTAATAATTTATTTTTGTTATTGTTTTTTTGTTTTTTTTTATATGTTTATAGAGAACCAACGACAGCACCGGAGCAGACAACCAACAGAGTCAGTTTGTGTTATGAACCATGGTGTTCCAACCACTATGTGTATGACCCATAATGACCCATCACCCACTTGATAGAGCTGTAGCATTTTTTTAATGTGTGTATAACTTAGTATTTTTAAATGGGTGTGACAGTGACAACCTGTACATCACAAACTCAGCATAGATGTAGCACTGAGGAAGTTTTGTTGTCAAGCCTTATGTAGCTCAGTATCTGTGACTGGTTACTGTGTTGTAATTTGTGTGCCTATTTTCCGCTGTGTGCCAGTGCTGTAAATATGCTTTGTGTGTGCTGAATTTGTGCGTTCCAATGTTTTTGAGCGACCATCAAATATTTGTGTGCTGCTTCTGTTGAAAGGAAAAAAGAAAAAATGTTGCTCCAGATTTAAATCACACCCATGTCAGAAAAAAAAACAAAACACATATCAATTGTCATGTCAGCCAGACTTAACAGTTGAAAAGAAACAATGAACTTTGCACTGTCATGGTCATGTCTTTGTAGGGTTTTTGCACTGTTTTGCACCAGTGAATTTTTTACATTTCTTCAATATATTTTCAAGCATCAAAAAATAATATTCACAAGAAACCACTGTTGTTTGTTTAAAAAAGCATCACTTTAACCTTGATAGAATGACGCATTAGGATTGCAAGCTCTGGCGTAAGGAACTGAATAGCTGTACTAGTTTAAAGGACAAAGACAGCCTATTTGCAGTGCCTTAAAAAAGTATGCATACCCTTTAAACGTCGCATTTTGTCTTGTTGCAACCAGAAACGACAGAGTAACTAATTAGTATTTTATGTAAAAAACACAAAGTCAGTCCAGACTTTGACTGGGCCATTCTAACTCAAGGTGCTGTGATTGAAACCATTCCATTTTAATCATTATGTTTGGAGTCGTCGTTCTGTTGGAAGGTGAACCTCCACCGCACTTCCAAACTAACTGACCAGTTTTCCCCCTGCTAAAAACTAATGTATCCCCACACCATAATGCTGCCACCACCGTCTTTCACGGCAGGTAAGGTGTGTGTATGGCTTTTTCCCGTATTAATTTTCAGCAACAGCTTTTTAAATACAACCAGGGGCTTCAGTTGTGTTCTCATCTTACCAAAGAACCTTTTTCCTGCACATTTGCTCAAAAAAGATTCTCACAATATAACAAGCTTGAGTAAAAATACAACACTTTTACAGTATCACACAAAAATGTACATTATTATGGAAATGCCTGGTGTTTGACACAATAAACAAATCATTTCAAAATAGCAAAAGTGATTCAACATCATTACTTCAATAGGAATAAAGCCTCTTATTTATCCGTTACAAGTTTGATTTCGATACAGACAAAAATTTTGAACAAAATTATAAATTCGTAAGGCGTTAGTAAATTTAGTCACTGTTTTAAAGTGATTAGTGTTCAGAATATTTTACTTTTTTTGTCATCCTGCTCCTTATGGAAGCCCATTTCTGGCACTCTGTTAAAAAAAAAGAATAATTATCTCATTATAATGAGATAGTATCTCGTTATTTTGAGATACTATCTCAATATAATGAGATAATTATTCTTTTTTTTTTTTAACAGAGTGGCGGAAATGGGCTTCCATAGCTCCTTACAGAAAAACACTGGGAGCATAAGTTTTAAAACAGGACCACCGTTTTATGCCCCACATAGTAAGAGCAACATCTGGTCCCAGCTAATTTCTTTGACACAAAAAAGTCTCTTGACTGTAAGAAAATCAAATTAAAGTAGTTTTAAAACAATAATGTTTTTATTTTTTGGTATCCCTAATAGAGTCGTAACTATTCCCCAACATGGTTTACAGCAAGCTGCAAACAGAACTTGTTAATTTATTTCAACAGTGCCTTTCTTCATGGTATAATCTTCAATAAAGGCCAACTTAATAGTTGTTCTGTCGAGACATTCCTTAGCTGAGATGTGGATCTCTGCAGCTCATCCAGAGATGCCACCAAACTCTTGGTTTTTTCATTAATGTTCTTTCTTTTAGCCTGTCAGCTGGGCAGCCGTGTCTCGTTCAGTTTGGAGTTGCACCGTACTTTTTCCGTTTTTAGATGACAGACTAGACTTATAACCTTACTTCATATACTATGAACTAACTCTGCTTTAAGTTTCTCCACGATGTCATCCGTGAACTTTCTAGCTTGTTCCTTGGCCTTTATATTAATGTTTGTTTGCTGATGCCATCTAAAAAGTCCTTGGGACCTTCAAAGCTCTATTTATACTACAATAAAATTATGTATGAATAATGAATTTGCTTCTGAAGGCAATTGGATTGGTTTCAGTTAGGGATACCAGAGTAAGGTAAAGTACAAATTCATGCCAAACTTTTCAAAATTTTAATCATAAAGTACATTAAAAATATGTTGCTTTCCCTTCAAAATTAGGTGATAAATTTGCATTAATATAAAAAAAACCTTTATGTTTGTGGTTGTAAGATGACATGAAAATGTTTAAGGAGTGCAAACACTTTTTTAAGGCACTGCAGGATGTACGACTTTGCCATCGCATACTTCTGAAACCATCTTAATGTTATGTAGAGCAGCTGTGATTTAATTGACAATCATGTAGAATTATTTTTGTTTCTTGTACACATATGTGCACACAGATAGTAATATGTAATACCAACAAAGGCCAAACTGTTATCAACTTGGACAAGTGCCTCTAATATGCAAATTATTCTTCTCATTTAGGGGAATTACAGTGCACAACTACCTAATCCACATTTTAATTTAACAGTCACCAGCCATTGAAACTAATGCTCAAAATGACAGATGCAATAAGGAGCCCTGTACGGATCAACCTCCACAGTAAAGCAATGAGCATACCTCTTAAAACAAAAAAACTCAAAGGACCACCATTTGAGCACAAAAGGTCGATTCAATGTTCATGTGGAAAAGTTTGTGAAAAGGGACCAACTTCTTACCAAACAACTGCAAACACACTGCCAACAACCTCTTGAGATCCGCGTGCATTCAGTTGAATCTGCCAAAAATAGCAGGCTGCAGGCTGGCTGAGCACAAACGGGGGGACAGTACGTTGGTCAACGTTTAACAACAGAGAAAAAAGGAAAGTAAAGAAAGCAATGGTTATTGTATAAAGAGAACCAACATGACAAATATGGCATGTTTGTCATGTCATATTTGGCATGACAAATATGGCATGCCAAATATGGCACACTAACGTGTGCGACTTAGTGAGACCTTAGGGTGTTTGTTTTTGAACACCATGCGTTTTGTGGCTACTTATCTCAGTGAGGTGTTCAGTGATCGTTTTTATTGGTTTGTTGTTTAGGGATTTTTGTTTTGTGTGTTTTTTGACCAATACAGTTCAGACTTGTACAGAAATAGTGATAAATAAAAAACACCGAAATAATCAGTATTCAGTGAGTGTTGACTTATTTTTATTTTTTTTAGCCATCTGAAGTAAAAAAAAAAAATTAAATAAATAAAATACAAATTTCCACTAATACACTAATGCAAATCAAAAAAGATTCAACATAATTAAAATGTACACATCAATAATTTTGAGTGTGCCTCTATTCAAATTGCCAACTACTTCATAAATCCCTGTTCATGAAGTTTTTCCTGACCAAAACGTGTTAAAAATTTGTTGGTTGTTTTTTTTCATTCACAATTAGCTCATAGTGGGTAATTTACCAAAAACATTTCTATTTTATTTTTTACTCAAACCAGGGCTGTTCAAAAGTCACAACTAAAGGGCTGTTTTCCTGAAGACCTTAAATGTCTTCCTGGTTTAATATAACTCAACCAAATAAATGAGTGATTAGCAGACACCTCTAAATTTTGATGCAATGCTTAGAAAATGCATTCGAAACATGCAGGACATCAGGCTGCAACAGGACAGGACGTCTAAGTTGCGGCAAAATGCAGGTTAGCGCTTAACTTTGAGAGTTACATTTAAGACTGCTCATGAATTTTTAAGACTGTAGAAACGCTGGTTACAATCATTTGGTGTTAAAAATAAAATAAAGGGTAAAAATCGGAATTAGCAGGTCAAAATTCAGAGAAAAACTGAAATCTGTACCAGTCTCTAAAACATTGCAACACGGTCAGAGTGACAGAACCACCAGAACAGTCAACTTCCTGCATGACTTAGAGCAGCTTCGACATGACAAATGAACATAGACTGAGGTAGTGTTTTTAAAACTCAGTAAAAGGGGAACTTTGCTTGTGCTCCAGTTCTTCCCAAGTGTGGACAGAGTTCTGCGTTAAACTTGTCGTCACGCCACACACTGCCATTGAGTGTCCAGCACCACAGCCGATGAGAACAGGCCTGAGATCAGAAACGAGCCGAGGAAGAAAGACGTCAGCCTGCGAACCGTCCCCACACATCCCGTGCTCGTTCCAGCCCCACGACAGCAGGCACCCCCCTGAAAACAGAGAGAGAGCCGCGTTTGGTCAGTGACAGGAGGACAGAGAGGGGAAAGGCTAAAATTAGACACCTACAGGGAATTAAAAGGAAAAAAAACAGGCGGGCTACACAAAGAGAAACACACACACAGAGCTTCTCTGATCTCCAAACGCTGACACTTGGTCTGCAATAAAAGCCTCCCTTGCTCTTCACAGCTGGAGAGCTCATCAGTGGGTGTGGTCAGGTCTGCATCACCGAAGAGACACGTGCCATGGCAACACAGTTACCTAATAGGTTCCGTTGTCGTGGCAACAGAAGCGAGCTTGCTTTCTCAAGGGTGGCACGTCTTGGAGCGCTTGCTGTTTGCTGCAGTTATGTGTGTGTCTTTCACGCCATGTTTTCCATTTGTTCCGTCGACTGGTCTCTTCGTCTTTCTGTGTTATGTCTCTGAAGAATCCGACTAGGCTTTTCCTAACAGGCGCATTGTGCTTTGACCAGTTAACAGGGCAGGATAACTCGCCAGCAGCTTATGTCAGTGTGACACTCTGCCAAACACGGCTGCAGAAGCACTTGTAGTCGTGTCTTTAAGTCGGTGCATGGACGCATAAGTAGAGCGCATTTAGCATGTTTTAGAGTTTGTAGGTGCTGAAGGCGATGTATTAGCGGACATCATGTGTTGAAGTGTCACAGTGAGGAAAACAAAGCCTCATCTCGCTGCTTAATTCATGGACTCGCTGACGAGAGGACAGCACATCAGTGTTTCCATGGCAACGAAGTGTCTGCACAGTATTCTGCGCAACATAAGACAAAAAAAAAACAAATATATATATATATAAACTCAAACCGTGAGCCACTTCCAAGTGAACAAATCTGGCCACTGGTTTTCATTTTTGGCAGTTTAACAATTGAACAGTGACACAGCACCACAGCTGCACCTTTTCTAGCCAAAGCTGCATGAGTCCATAGAGGTAAAGATATAGAGTATCTAATATAAGATGCTTGTCCTAAAGTAGTTATGCTAAGCTTAGGTAATCATTGAAATTTTTCCTCAGATTGGATGAGCTGTGCCCACAGAGTCTTTGGCCTATCGCCAACCTCTGACCAACGATGAGATGACGAAATTCATACTTGACGACCTCTTGCTCAGGTGCAAATGGGCTTGAGCAGGCAACAGATACAAACAGCGTGCAATGCTCTCTATTCTTTTCCACCTGACCTACTTCAGCACCAGAAATAGCAGCACTCAGGTCTGGGCTTCCAATCCTGTTTTGCTATTGCATTTCTCCTGCCACCATGCTCAAGACAGGAGGAGGAAGAAGAAGATGAAGGAAAAAAAAAAGATCACAAAGAGTCAGAGGTTCACACAAGCTCTTCTTCTACATGTTATGCTTTCTCATCCCTCTGAAAGAACCTCAGAAAGTGCAGAGAAGAACTTTCTCACATCGATGATTACTATGAACAGCCGTAACAACGTGCTAAAGCTCGCCCATGCTTCTTATTTTTACATTTGGTGAGAAAACTGACGGCTGGTCGCGTGGATGTTTGCAGCAGCAGCGGCAATGTTCAAGTCTCCTTTCTAATGGAATCTTGTAGCTCCATTTCTGAGTTATGTGGTATTTTTATTCATGCTGATGTAAAAAAAATGGGTCAGTGTTCAAAATTTAATGTGAAGGATTTTACAGCCAAAATGTTTCTTATTGCTTGCTGAAACTATGGCAGAATAGGGGAGGTTTGTGAAGCATGTTCAACACAGGGGAATCAAAGTGTCTTTAAAAAGTTCATTTATGCAAGTGATTCAGTTAAAAATGTGAAGTTTCATTACACAGATTTTTTATTTTTTTTGCTAATGTTGATGATTGCAGCTTCCAGTTTAATGTTAAACCCAAGATTCCACTTATGAGAAAAAAATAAATGTAAAAAGTGGATTTTTGTAACAGGAATTAATGTTATTTCCATTAAAAAGTAGGGTAAGCCACAAAAGGTCACTCCTACAGAAGTAAAGGTTTGGTGGAAGGAAAGGTTGTGGTAGAGAAATGAGAACAAGCGACAGAGAAAACCGCAGCCCTAAGAGGATTGTGCAGCACGGCCCATTCAGGAGTTCGGGGGAGATTTACAAGGCGTGGACTGCAGCTGGCGTCACAGCTTCAGGAGCCAGAGCGCACAGACGTAAGGACCAGAGCTACAAATGTTACATTCCTTCTTTTAAGACACCCCTGAACCAAAAATAGCATCAGAAACATCTTACCTGAAGAAAAAAGACTAGACTGCTGATTGCTGGTCCAAAAGTCCCCATTTCAAATGAAAGTAAATTTTAATTTCATTTGGACGTCGAGGTGTTTTTTTTAAATTAGTGGTTACAAGAGGCTGTTTTTGTTTACATTCATTTATGTGGACTGAAGGAAATTGCTCTCATAACATTTGCCTGTAAATGTGTGTGTGTGTGTGTGTGTGTGTGTGTGTGTGTGTGTGTGTGTGTGTGTGTGCGTGTGCGCGTGTGTGGTTAATATCGTTCCTGTTAGGGCTGTTTGGGTAATTGCCTCTGTCAATGATATCCGTCTATCTATGCTGTAATTACTTCTTGATGAAAGTCCACAAAGCAAAGTACTGACCCCCAAAAATCTCTGCTGCTTAACCAAGATGATTTTTTTTACACTGCTGTTTAACTCTAATGTATTAGTTAGGTCTCATACTAATTCTTTAATGCCGCAGAAAGAACGGGTTGGAAAAGGTCCTGCTCACCTCTGTGTCTACGTTATCCGTTATGCAGTCATGTCGGTTCAGCAGAGACGTCTCGTGTTTCAGCCACAGAAACCAATAAAGCTCTTTTCTGACATGAGATACGCAACTTTAATGGCTCTGTGAATCTGTTAAAGTGCCGGCTTTCAGTCATTTAGACACAAAATGGTATTTACAGCAGGGCTGCACGTCATCATTCGAATCCTTGACAGAATGAGGCTCGCTGTCTACAACCTGATGATTTACAACGTGGAAAATGAGAACTGAACATGTCAATATTTTTCTTTCTAACTATGTTCACACCAGATGTTGCCAACATCTAAAGGAATCCATATATTAAAAAAATCACCAATAAATCCATAAATTAGGTTCTGTGTAATACTGTGGAATGGCACAGGGAATGAAATGTATTACTTGGTAGGAAGGCCTTAGTTAGTCATAATAATATGATAATAATAATAATATAATTGTATTCAAGACAAGAGTTTAGGAGATTCTACACGACAAAAACACAAAATCTTACAATGTGATTTTAGTCAAAGTTTGTAGAGCAAATATTTTAGTACACTTAAAATAGGACAGACTAACTTGCAAGAAATATGAGCTTGTTTTAATATTGATGAAAAAGTACCATTTGAAATATTGGAATATAAGACATTTTCCAATATTATAAGACAAAACTATAAGATATAGTTTTGTAGTGATCACTGTCTTACTGAAATATCCACTCTCATTTCCTCTTTTGATAAATAACCACATAAATGGTCATTTATATGGTCACAATCATCATAAATGTTCTCAGTCTGCTATAGTTAATCCTTTCCTTTAAAGTTTCCAGCACAGTTGTAAAAAAAAAATGTTTTACAGAACAAAAATTTCAGAAAAAATCTGAACTGTTTGAATGAGAACATGCTCACCTACAATGGCAAGGTTGTGTTCAGATCCACATACAATCTGTGAAGAAAATAATTACAGTTAAAATAGACACAGGTCAGGTTTAACTTTAAAACCAGGAGCAGATAATGTTATCACCGACCATCTCTTCTTCATGCCAGCTGTTAGTGAGTGGGAAATTGTTGTCAGCAAGAGAACATTTTGCTTGTATTGTAACATTATCTGCAGATTCCACAAATCACAAAGCAGAAAGTGGCTTTCTTTTATTAGAGCGATCTAAACGGCCATTTCACTGCTTCTTTGGCATCTGTGCTACCTTAAGTCAGCTATTTTGAAATCCACAATAAAAGCAAATCATTTAAAACATAGGTGGAATATTGGTGGGGGAAGAAAAAAAATCAGATTTTTCAAAAATTAAATCTTCAAAAGCCCAAAGTTTTATAAATTGTTAAAATTGATTCATTGTCCAGTTCTACTGAAACCACAGAAATATCCAGAGCCACTGTGCTAAGCTGGATGCATAAGCAACAAAAACTGATAAAGTTAATTGTTTTTTTTTTAGATATGTTGAATTTATAATCAGTTTTTGCGCTTTATATTATTTTAAAAAATGTAATGGAAAGATTAACCTGATAACTACTTCATCACAGTAGAATAAGGAGTTAATGCTGTCATTTCATAGCTATACTGCTGAATCCAAGCCTTTGCAGATCTAACACCTTTTTTCTCTCCTCCCTGTTCACAGCGCTGACTGTTGGAGAAATGTGTTAAAGATATTTATATTTATATGGTAATTACCTAATGCTGCCCTGCTGATACAGTCCTGTGTTTGTACCAGAGGCTGAACTGCATTGACAGGGACGGTTCTGTTTTGGATAAAATCTACACCTCAGGCAACACATAAAAACAAATATTGATTCCTGAGCAATTTGCTTCTCCTTGTATGTTTTTGTGTCTCCTAACTCAGTTCTTCAGTGTTTAAAGGGCTTAAAATAGGGAGGCGAGGCTAAAAGATTTATGGGTCACTCCGCTGTTTCATCTCGCTTTTCATTATGCGCATAAACAGAGACACACAAAAGGTAATCCCTGTTTGGGACGGGTCAGTGCAGCTGCAACGATCTGTACTCGGTGGAGGAAGAGATCAAGCACTTACCCTTGCTCGTCCCTGACATCAACTTTATTGACAAAGCCTTCCGGCAGCCATTCAGACCGCAGGTTAACTGCTGCAGCCCTGATTCTCACCATCAATTACTCTTATGAGAGAGGAGATGTCTGCCTTCATCAAGCAGTTGTCCTCCTCCCGATGCATAAATAATGACCTTCATCTTTTCTTTGCACGAAATCACTATGAATTTTCCCTCGACATTAACGACAGCGACTGTTTTCTCTTTGGCCGTCTGGTGCCCCCTGCTGGACGGCTGTTGACATTTCAAATCTAATTTGTCGAATACGATACAAAACCGAGACTCTCAACGATGGAGTCGTAAATTTAGGTCATTTAGGGAGATACAAAATCAATTAGATGCTACAGACTGCATCTCACCTGAGTTGCTGCGTGGAGGGATGTAACTTCAACAGGGATGCAATCCTTCCTGTTTCCCATCGACGTCTCGGCGTTCTCACTGACCGAGGCTGATCGACCAAGCTGTCCATAATCTCCTCTCCCCCATGTGAATACTCTGCCACTTGCTGCGAAATAAATTGATATTTTACTTATATTTTATTTGAAATGCAATGAAAAGCTCAGATTTGTATCCCATTGAGGTGCTGATGACTTGAAACGTTCTGAACATTCAAGAAACCCTGAAAACATCTCAAAGTTGATCAAACTTAAAGCATCAGCTACCAGGAAGTAGGGTGTCATAATTACTTCCTTGGCTTGAAAACACTTTATTGTTCATATCTTTTGTCTACTGATTAAAACAGGGTTGATTTTTTGGCGTTTGTCTATAATTAAATTCCTTTCTTTCCCAGAGAGAAAAGAAATGAGATAAGACTTTGATATGTGAAGTGAATATTTAATGGAGTGTCCCATTCTTTTTTTTATCCCACATGACTGTAGCTAAAACACAGCAGGTCTCCAAGCTATCCTGTTCCTGGTGAGTATCTCAGTCACAAGCTGAGCTTCTACACCTTTTGTACCTGTTTGAGCAACAACGTGCGTCCAGCCGCTGCACACACCCGTAACCTTCTCTCCCTTCAGCAGAGATCGATTCAGCAGACTGGGAGAGGGCAGAAAGGGCTCCGCTGTAGCCAGCTGGCCATGTTTATTGCTTCCCCACAGGAATAATTCCCCTTCTTCTGCAAAAAAACAACAGCAAAAAAAAGCAAAAGCAGAGCAGTAAGTGAGTCATTTGTCAACTAACTCCAGGACAGATGCGAGGTCAGACTCGGCATATGAGAACAAAGTCACACACATCCTGTTGTGAATGATTGATTATCAGGTGGGGACACACAGAGATAAACTTTATACCAAATTAAGTGAAATGGCATTGCACTTACTGAGAGTTTTGATTAACTATGCTGCCATTTATGATTCAAACCTCAGAACTAAAGCTAAGACATAATTCCTTTACATAAAGAACATTAATAAAATGTCTTTCTCTCCAAAGCCAATGCAGAGATTTTTATGATCTGTAGGAAAAATATTGTATAACTCTTTAAAAGGAAAAAAACATGGTGCATCACTGCAATTCATATAAAACTCACAGCTAACAGAGCTCTCACTCCACTTTCAAACCGACTTCCAGTGACTTTTTGGATTGATTTTAATAGACGCTTACTGTGTTATAAAAAGTCGCTCTAATGCTTTTTATAGCTACTTTTTAATTTCCAAAACCCCAGATCAGCAGATGTAGGTACTTCATTAATTTTAAGCAACAAAAAACTCTGGCATGTGAAATTACTTTCCTGGGAATCTGAGAGCAGCTGAGATTTTGTGTTTTAAGAGCTAAAAAACAAACTTGCACATTCAAACAAACACTACAGTACTTAACCATTCAAAACGTTAATCATTTTTGATGACAAATTTCTTGTTCCCTACCTGTTAAACACACACAGTGTGCTGAACCAGCTGTTACAAGCTGTGCTTTCCTCTGGCCGAGACCTGCAGTTTTGGGCACAAAACACGTGTCACACAAAAATGATTCATTCCACCACTGGTGTTTTTTTCAGCTTAGTGCATGTTACCTGGTACTGGACAGGGAAGTTTGGAGTTCAGATGTGATGGAGCAGGGTGGGGACTGAGCGCTCTCTTAGCATGACTAAAAAGACCGGTTCCCCACTGATACACGGAGCCTGAGGCTGACGGTTAAACAGAAAAACTGAATTCTAGGCTTTACTGTTAAATTAAACTACAACACAGGAAAAACAAAACCGACAGCATGTGGGGATATCTTACCACTAACGGCGAGTGAGTGTCTCAGTCCTGCTGCTACACTCACTACTGGCTCTTCAAGAGCCTGAAAACAAACATCACAATAATAATTAGGTCAGAAAAAGAGGAAGTGCTGTTTATATGTGCATCTCATGTGAAGTATACATAGCAAGTCATATTTTGTTCTCACCTCAACAGCTAGAAGCTCAGCTGAGTGTGTGACTGTCTGTCCAACACCCAACTGTCCAAATGCATTAGAGCCACATGCAAGTAGTTGACCAGAATCTGTCAGGGAGAAGAAAAAAAACAAAAAAAACAATGGAAAAAAAAAAAGTAGGCAAGGAAGTAAAACAGATGTATGTTTTGACAGACATACAGTCACAAATCTCTGCAGAGACAGAATGAAAGTCCCAGTCAATAAAATATAGACATTCTGAATAAGCAAAAAAGGTTTTATCTGGTTGCTAAAAGAATCTACAATCACAACTACAATGGAAATTTCTTTAAACGTATCTTAAAATATACTTGTAGCCAAAATACCTAGTTTTAAATATGAGCATCGTGAGCTAGCTTATTAAATTATGTAAGCGGTCTGCCTGCAGCATTTTGCTTAGCTTGGAGGAAGAAAAGTCAATCCAGTAACCAGTGCAATGGCAAAAAACATCAATGATCTCTTTTTAGCAGACAAAATGTTACAAAGAAGAGTAAAATATGAAAACAACAATATAAAAAGCTGAACTTGGCCGTAGAGGAAAGGAAAGCAACTGGTTTACCTGTGACCCTCATGTCAGTCATGTTGGTATTTAACACAACATCAGTGCTAAAGAACTAGTAGCTAATTCAGGTTAAATATCACTGAAATATGGAAATACTGATTTAACACCCAGTGTTTTTTTGCTCTGCTTCAGTTTCAACCTGCAGACAGAGGAGCCAAGTTTCATGATTTGTCTTTATTTTGAGTTGAGATAGTCAAGATGAACAGACAGCGTTCATCAAAACAATATATGTCTTCATGTTTCCTGCTTGATTCAATCTGTAAACAAACATTTTCTGTCTTTTACAGAAAAAAGTCAACATAGCTGTGGTTAAAATAACCTAATTTTAGTAACACCATAGTATGAATATTACTATATCAATCTGTGAATCTCTGTGAATTTGGCAAGAATATTCATGCAGTTACATGAGCAAACAGATCTATCATCAAATATTAAAAGAACCATTTGCTGTTAAGATGCGGCTTCTAAGTAGCGTTTTCTGCTCACCGGTGAGAAGAAGTGTAAAATCCCAGCCGCAGGCTACATTTGCGACTCTGTGATTCAAGACGGGGCAGAGCTGAAGGGTTAAGACGTCAGTGCTGTGACCAAGTCCCAGCTGGCCTCTGTGATTCTGGCCACAAACAAGCACCTCTCCACTCTCTGCTTAACAAAAAAACCAGCAAAAATCTTAGCCACACATTGTTTAATTTGTTGTTCAAAATGTGAATCCTTGTTTAAATTTATCACTGAGGTGGAACAATCTTAGCATTAAGTCTTAACTCCTTCATCTCATTTGAAATCTGAAGTAAGAACAGAGGAGCTTTGAATAAATTCAATATGTTATTTACCATCAGAGCAACAGTAAATAATTTTCAAAATATATGTATGTTTCTTAGAAGATGGATTTATCCAGTCATCCACTTTCTTTACACCCTTGTCCCTTAGTGGGGTCGGGAGGGGTGCTGGTGCCCATCTCCAGCTAACGTTCCGGGCGAGAGGCGAGGTCACCCTGGACAGGTCGCCAGTCTGTCGCAGGGCAACACAGAGACACACAACCATGCACACACACACTCACACCTAGGGGCAATTTGGAGAGGCCAATTAACCTGACAGTCATGGGGTTTTTTTTTCGGACTGTGGGAGGAAACCGGAGTACCCGGAGAAAACCCACGCAGGCACAGGGAGAACATGCAAACTCCATGCAGAAAGACCGGGGCTGGGAATTGAACCCAGAACCTTTTTGCTGTAAGGCAACAGCTCTACCAACAAGGCTACAGCTCTACTGTGCAGCCAAGATGGATTTATTATTTCATTAAAACACGCAGCCAGTGCTATGACCAGCAAATGTTGAAGCTGCATTTAAATTAAACATTAACTTAGTAGTGTTTACCCTTTTATACAGTACCATCTCATCAGTTTCTTACTGAGACAATACCATGACTCATTAAGAGCTGAGGCACTGGGTCATTAGCATTATCAAGCAGTAAATTCATAAAGTTAATGTTTGGTGATTCAGAGGGTGTGTAAAACTCGCATCTTAAAAAACATACTTTCTATTTGGTTCTCAATCTCAAACCTTTTGAGTTATGATGTGATTTAATCATACAGAAAAAGTAACTTAAAAGATTCAAGACATATTATGCTTTAATATTTTTTAGATTTTATAGATAGATTTTAGGAGAGTGTAATATAAAGGCATCTTAAAGTTTTTCCTTCCCTTTACTGTGGCATGATTTAACAGCTTTTTTTTTTTTTAAAGCTGCAGTTCAATTATTCATCCAGCAGAGGGCTCCATTTAACCTCATAAAGAGTTTACCTCACACAACTCGGTACTGTCGGTGGTTTAAATGAGTTCTGGGAAAACAAACAGAATCTCACCGGTGAGAACCACAGAATGACCCCCTCCTCCATCCACAACCCGGACCGTCCTGTCGTGCAGAGCCGAGCTTTCAGAGAGCCACGGTACGCACTGGTCCTCCACATGGCTCTGTCCCAGCTGACCGTAGCTGTTGGCTCCCTGAAGTCAACAACGCATATATAAAATACATTAAACAGAGCAGACAAACAATTCGTATTGTCAAATATTCTCCAATTATCCATACACGGCATCCGTTTGGGTGGTTGGTGTAAGTAAACTGTGAGCTAGTTAGGCTAACCTTAGCAAAAGTTTTAAAAATATAATCATTAAGGTGCTACGTCACTCTGCGAAAGTAACTACTTTATTTAACATAAGCACACGACCTGACAAACACAAGTTACACCGTTTATTTCTAAGGAGAACAAATTTACCCAGGCATATAAACAAAACGTAAGACGTGAATGTGTTTCCATGGAACACCCAGCTGGAAACCGGACATGGTTTACGGCACTGTCGCAATTTCCAGGCACGCTCTGAACAAGTCGCCGAATATACAAATAAGGAGTTCAAATGTTCCATTTATCTATGATTAAGAATTTTTCTATTTCTGTATTTATGTTTAGATACACTTATTACAGAAATGTGAGCTGTAAATTTGTTGAAGAAACATTGTTAATTCAACAAATGTTATCAGTTAAATAATCTGATAGGATTTAGGAAGGTTTTTGATAGTCGAGGTATTATTGGACACCAGGGATTGGAGAGAAGATATTACTAAGGACTGAGAAACAAAACAAATTATTTGACTTTATTCTTTGGGAATCTTCTGAAAACTGATCATGAGGATGGGTGAGGAAACAATAGATTAGATTAAGTTTTGATTTATTTAACTTTAATGCTGTTAAAAGAATAAATATGTCTACAGCACTGGATTTCAATTTAAAAAAAAGCATTTTAGGACACAATCCAACTTTTTATTGAAGGTTTTTTTCAGTTTTATACACAGCCTACACCTATTCACTATAATTCATTACAGTAGAAAAATAATGTTTGGATTTCCAGACTATGACAACTGTAGTCACTTTTGGAAAAAGCATTCAAAATCATTACTGTAAAACAAGCTGTGTACACAGGTTAATCTGTTATAATCAATCATGAAAGCATTCTTATAACACTGGTGAGTTAAAGTTTTATCTTTCATAATTTCCTTCAAACAGCACACAGAACAGAGGATACAGAGAGCAAAATAACAAAAACAAGATGCAGATTATCACCGCAGAAAAAACAAATAAATTACAAAAAATCGAAAGTTACACAACACAAGAGTAAACTGAAAAAGGAAGAATCCGTTTAAGTGTTTTTTTAGCAACAGGAAATGTTGAAAAATATTTTTAAAGTACATCGAGTGTTTGCGATACAGATTTCAACACAATGGAAGCAAAACTGGTGCGTCAGATAAAGCAGCTCTTTGGGTTTGTGGAACTTACTGACTTTAAAAATTAAACATGACTGTCTAATACGCCTGCAAATAGTTTTAGCAATACACCATGCAGCGAGAACAACAGAGAATTTATCCATAAAGTGATGCACATTCATTTTAGTCACAAAAACACAAGCAGACGTCTCTACAGCAGCGCTGGGTGTCACATGGTGAGTGTGGATGAGCCGGAGGCGGCTAACTTCAGTGGAACATCGTTCAGTCAGACGCCCAGCTGCTTGTTGAGCCTGCTGAGAGCGTCGCCCACGATATCAAGCTCGTGTCGGAGCTCCTCCACCACACTGTTGATGCTGGGAGTGTCTTTCAGCACGTCTACGCTCTGCGTATAGGGGTTGTATCGAACTGTGAAGGGACGCTTGATGGTCTTGGCAAACTCCCTGAAAAAAAAATTGCATGCTTAGATATATGCAAAGATGCCAAGATCATTTTTATCCTCAGTATGATGGAATATTATAAAACAAGAACAAATGAACAAACCTCATTTTCACTTTGGCTTCCTCAAAACTGTCTGACACAAAGTAGACATCCTGAAATGTCGTGATGATGCATTCCTGCTTGCTTGTTACTTTGGGGTCAAAAGGCATTATCCTTGCATTTCCAGAGAGTGCATGCTATGAGAAAAAGAAGAACGTGATGAAAATGCCTGAAACTGTGTTGATGCTTGCATTTGGACCATTATGCTCAATAAAAATGTCTTTTAATTGTGTTTATCAAATGTAGGCTATCAAATGGACAATACTGCATGTTGTAATTATGTTAAATTTGAAACCTTTTCTAACCAACCGATGTCAGAAATAAGTTTTTGAATTAGGTTGAACTCTTTATGATCTTGACGTAATGTTTCCTACCTTAAGCTCGCTGATTGACGACAGCAGGCCCGCTCCATATGCTCGCAGCTGCCCTTCTTGTTTGCATAGGCCAAACTCCACTGTGAAGAAGTAGCACTGAAACATAGAAAAATATAAGAAGATACAACAGAGTTATCAGAATTTAACAAAGAACATTTCATAAGGTTCGGCTGAAGACGGGAAACTCACTGTGGCCAGTTTCTGAACAGAATCGTCTGAGGCCCCGAGTGAAGCAAGACCAATCTCCTGAGAGAACTGGGCGAAGCTGGGTTCTGCTAGCAGCGGAACGTGTCCCAGCAGTTCATGACATGTGTCCCTGTACGATGAAAAATAACAGAATATTTATCCCCATTGCAATGACAATTTACTTTCAAACAAAACAGATAAGTCTACTCACGGTTCCGGCGTGTACAGGGGGTCAGAGCTGTGCCGCACATACTGGGTACAGTGGAAAACCCGGAAGGCCAAACCAGCGAGGAAGTCCCGTGGGGACAGGTAACCTGCCACAGGTCTGATGGTGAATCCAGTTCGTTCTGAAAAAGAAATGCTTGTGATTACATCTGCAAATAATGAAGCATTAAGATTTGATTGAAGATGGTTTGATGAAAATTACCTTTGAGGAAGCGGGACACGTCCTCCAGCTGAGGGATGTTATCCTCCCGGCATTCACAGTATTTGGACAGCAGTGGCAGGTTCTTCAAGTATTCCCGGCAGGCGTGGGTGGGGTACAACTTGTTCAGCTCCCTGTACACAACAC
This sequence comes from Poecilia reticulata, assembly GCF_904066995.2. Taxonomy (NCBI): domain Eukaryota; kingdom Metazoa; phylum Chordata; class Actinopteri; order Cyprinodontiformes; family Poeciliidae; genus Poecilia; species Poecilia reticulata. The sequence continues at coordinate 25,373,122 of NC_088835.1, read as the reverse complement.
CCCAAGTCTTCACTTCCTCCTCTGTGAACTCAATGTGAGGGATGGGATCCCCACTGGAGAAAAACACAAACTTCTGTAAGTATTAAAGGAAAAAGGACAAAACACTGCCTAATGCAGCAAATGATTTCTCTCAACTTTGATGTGGCTTTCCATTGTAAATAAGCTCGAAATTCCTTGACATTGTCCATAAAATTCCTGGAAATTAAACAATAAATTCCATGAGCGTTCCAGGGAAGTACATTTTACCAGGCTATTTTACAAAGTCATGTAAAATAGCCAACGTTTTCCATGAAAATCTAACAAAAGTACTTTGTAGGTTTTGGAAACCAACCTCTTAGTTCTGTGAAAGTACTTGGAAAGTTTAATGAAAGTACCTGTTAGGTAAACCTGCTAAGTAACTACCCTCAAAGTTCTGGGAAAGGTGTATATATGTTTAAAATACCGGTTTGAATAAATGGAAACTTACTGTCTGTAAGCCATGGCAAGATCAGCAAAATACTTTCGTCTTTTGCGGTAGACATTGTCCTTAAAACCCTGGAAATGAGGAGCATAGCTTTATAAGAATGTGCCTTAGTAACGGGGTTTACCTTCTGAAAACCATTCAGTAGTCTGATACTGTACCGGATGGTCGGCATCCAGCTCAGATCCATACATCAGGACACGATTAGCACACTTGTCCAAGTCGGATATTTTCTTTGGAAACCAAGGTACATCGTACATATCTGAAAAGAATTTGGGAGGATGTTCAATTTCTAATGCACTTGAAACTGATTTACAAAAAAAAAAAAAACTTGTCACACTTTATACGTTTGCTCCTGTCCTTACCTTCTTCAAGCAGACAGGAGTTATCTGGAGGGTCCATGTCCACCACATTCACATGCTTCCGAAGCAGATGGATGATTTCGTTCAGTTGTTCGTGGTTGCTGTCGCAGTCCACAAAAATTTCAAACTCAGAGTTGCGCCTTTTGGATTTTCTGGACTCAATGTGTATGAGGTTGACATGGTTTTCCTGCAAGAAACAGAACAAAAAAAAAGCATGTCATGCTGATTCATTTTGCATCAACATCATAAAACCAATTGACGCTATTCAAAAAGTGATCTAAATTGAAAAAAGGGAAATATTTAAAAAATTCGCTCATACTTGGAAGAGTTTGAGAGCCTTCACCAGTCCTCCCACTTCATTTTTGAGAGAGAAGATGATCGTTGCTCTCCCTTTCTCGGACGAATTCTTCTTCTCTGTGTTTTCTTCGATTTTTGTGAAGGTTGACTTGTTTATCTGTGGATTGACACCAAAGATTGGTAAGCCCTTGAATCTGTGTTCACGGAAACGCGTGTTACGCTTGAACTAAAGCTTAGCCCGCGTAATGACGTGAATGCACAACTTCTAATCACTTAAGAGCATCGAGCGATCCGAAAAATCCTTCGAACATCTTGTCTCGTGTGCCGTGAGTCACTCGCACCAGAGGAAGTAAGAGTCAAAGACTGTCAAAGCTGGAGGCATTGAAGGGTAAATACTTTGAAATAAGAATATGTGCTTTTTAGAGATTCACACCGCAAATGTCGACAGTATTTAGTTTGGGCTGAGCGGCGCCACTGTCCATTTCAGCACGTTGGACAGCGCTCTCACGTTGACGCATGGCTGCACACGCCAGGGGAAAATTCACATAATCCTGTCAGATTGTTCCGAGACGGCGCCGCAAAACGAATCTAATTTAATTGACTGGAAGGTTCTTAATTGACATTCAAAGACAGTTACGATGCGATTCAGAGCTAAAATAATTTGCACAAAAAAAAAAAAAAAAAAAAAATTCTCATGCGGATTTTTGCATTAAGATTACAGGTGGAGATCAGCTGCAAGCAAAAGTAAAAACGACCTCACTTAATCTCTTCCTACCATGTTTCTTCCCTCGTTCATGGTGTAAAAGGCGCGGCAGAGCAGTTTTCCGTGGACCCTGGTCCTTATCGTCCCACAAAGCATTAGTGCATGGGAGACTGGATCAGGACGCTGGACAGGGGTCAACTCTTTGCGTCTCGGTTTAACGAGGATGAACTTGTCTCTGTCTCAAAGAATCGCCTTACAGCAATCTCATTTAGAGAGCGGAGAAGCCTATTATTAGCTCCCTGCATGTTGAAAGCTCATCAAACGCTTCTTTAATCACCCGTTTGAAAGTGAGATGAAACTCCCAAGGGAATATATATATATATATATATATATATATATATATATATATATATATATATATATATATATATATATATATATATATATATATAAATAAACTTTTTGTTAACATTTTTGCTTATCAAGATTTCAAGTTGCTGAAACGTTAATACAGATTAATTACATTACTTGTGCTTTAAATGTGTTTTCATCACGTTTTTTGACACCATTCAGAAAGAAGAGTATTGGAATACATTTCTATAAAGAAAATAAAAATAAAAACTTTGTATGCTTGGATTTATATGCTACGCATGCGCGCATGCGTGTCACAATACAGTTCTTAATGTGAAACGTGTCTTTTCCACGTGCGGACACTGAATACTTAAGGTAAATAGCAGCACATTTCTCTGCTTTTCCGTCAACCTAATTTATTAAATGCACTCAACTCGCTTAAACCTTGACGGAAATTTCAATACAAAAACGGCTTAAATTTATCTAAGCTGTGGGCAAAATAAAAGATTAAAACGAGCCGGACAAATCGCGTTATAACCGACCAAAAGTCGATTCCTTAAAGTAAAATTTATTTTAAAAAACAAGTCTTATAGTTTCTGTCCGTGTATCAAAGTCTCACCGGGAAACATGTCAAAGAATCAACACTGCAACATTTTAAAATTGCATAATTTAATTTCCTAACTCTTCTTCTCTCTTACCTCATTGTTGAGTAGTTTTTCCTCACAGCCAATGTTCATAGAGTCAAACGACCGTCCTCTGCGTGGCCCTTCCACCTTATTCGAGTACATGTTAAAGTGGTCCGGTTTATTAAGGGGTTTTATCTAGTTTTTACGCAAGTAAATTACCTAAATTAGCCTACGCCTTCTTTTTTTAAGGGGGGTGGGGGGTTCTTTAACCCCGAGAAGCAGCGGACTTTGCTATTTAACCACACAGAGACACAGGTGGGGGCAATAATCTGCCCCACGGCAGCAAATGGAAAAAGAGCAGCGCCTCCCACGTCATTGGGGGAAAAAAATGTCTTTTTTCCATCCAAAGGCCTGAAACGACTTCAGAAAGATCAGGCATGAATATAAATTTTACCTTAAAGTTTGTGTTTTAATTGTCCTGCAGTGGACATGAAAGTACAGTGTCATTGTGAGATAAGGAAGCTATTTTTATTTTCTTCTGAATTCATTGGAGTTTGGCTTACACTAATATTGAAAATAAATCGTGGCAAATTGTATCTGTAATTTATTTTTGTGCTCAAACTGCTTCATTTTCACAAAAGGATTTAAAATGTCGCCTGTTGGTTCCTTAGAAAACATCAGGTTGTAAGAGGATTTAAGTGTGGCCCACCTGACTTTCTTCAAGTGATGCAAACAGCCCCCTCGTTTAAAAAAAAAAAAAATCTCCTCCACTGCTCTGTAAGCTCTCCTGGCCTCTGGAGCAAGTAAACATAATCCGCCTGTTTTCTTCTCTTTTATAATGAGGTCAACACAATTAGTGAAAAGGGTCTCAGTGGCTTTGGCTGGCAGGATCGAGATGACGGAGCAATGAGCGTATAAGATCTAATTACTTTAAACAGATAACAATTCTTGTTCTCTAAGCTTTAGTCACCTTACATACAGGACAAAGGCACTTTTAGCTACTCGCCGGGTCACAGCTCTCATGCACTGATACATGTGGCTGATTTACATACTGTTTTGTATCAGGTGGGTCTGCTCCGTGTCACTCGTGATATGAGCTGATGCTTTACACAACCCCGGAGGCAGTCAAGGGTACTTCCCCTCCCCTCTTCCCCTACAACTGAACCCACAAGAGAAATGAATTATGTTCTCCTCATAAGCATGTTAACACCTATTACATAATTTATTGTGACGTTGACATCATGTTTTAGAGCATATAGAAGTGCGAGTAAACCGATTACTTGCCTGGGCCGTTACAACACAATAATATGATCGGACCCAAACCAGTCCAGTGAAGCTCAGGCTGTATGTTGTTGTGCTGGAAGATGAACCTCTTCCTCAGTTCAATGTCTCCTGCAGCCTGTGTCAGTCTTTCTTCCAGTATTGCTCTGTATTTATCTCCATCCACCTCTGAATCAGACCTGATCAGCTTACAGAAACCTGCAAGTATTATGCACTTCATAAGTCCAGTTATACAAATGCAAAACTGAATCACGGTCTATATCTTTCTAACAGTAGTTATTAGAAATCTTGTGAGGACAAAGCCCAGTGAGAGCTGATTGGGTTCAGGATGCTCCAACGTGCCGTGGTTTTCATTAACCTCAGTCACAGGGTAAAGCTCGATCAAACTCACTTATTGCTACATTTTCACAGATGTGACTTCTCTGATGCAGACGCTCTGGTCTTGTCTTTGATCTTCTCTGGTTGTTCAAGCGTCTGGATCAGGTCTCACTCTTACATGTCCAGTTTGTCATGGTTCATTCAGCTTAAAATACACAGTACAGAAGTACTGCTACAGTAAGTGTTTTTTCTTTTAGCTCAATGTGTCTGAACAGTATTAAAAGTGTAAGCTATTATTATCCCTCAAGACAACAGAAAATGCGAAGGTTTAAGGTGGTACACTTGTTGCAACATTTTAGCCTTCAGCAGTCGTTTTTCAAAAAATACCTCAGGTTAATTAGCAAAAGCTTTTCATCTTTACCATAGTGCTTGGTGTTATGCAAAATATACTTTAAATTGATTAAATAAACATAGAGCGTAATGTTTTCAAATATGTACATTCTCTATAATGATTGATTTCTGTTTTACTTATTTGTAAATGGAGCCGCTATGACATTGCATTATGCTTATTGTCATGTGATATTGTGATTATAGTATTCCCCAGTCTGTAAGACGAAGAAAGAGGTGAGACATAAACTAAAGCTCTTGATTCACCAATTTCTTCTGACCCTCACCTTTTGTCATGAGATACGGGTCCTGACCAAATTTCAAAGATCCCGGATACAAGCGGCCAGAATGAGAGCTGCATGTCTGCAGGGCGGCCAGTGGTGAGGAGATTGAAGTAAAGTCACTGCTTTTCCACATCAAAAGGAGTCAGTTGAAGTTGATCAGGATGCCTCCTGGGTGGCTTCCTTTGGAGAATCGCCAAGCACATTCTACTTGAAGAACAAACTGGACAAGACCCAAAACTTAATGAGAAAACCATAAAGCCCTGTCTGGAGTAGGAATGCCATGTGAGCCCCCAGAATGATGTTGATTTTAAAAAGCTCTGTAGAAGAAATAAAAGACATTTTAAAATTCAGCATCATTAAAACCAAGGTTCAGGTGTGAGGTTTGGTCTGTCCCAAGCCTCATATGTGTGTGTGTGCGTGTGTGTGTGTGTGTGTGTGTTAAAGCTTCAGTCTGGCCGATCTGTCCCAGTTCTGTTCACTCCAATCAGACAGATTTACTCACAGTGTCTGATCATCAGACCACTCGACAACTCTCTGGCTAATCTCTGCCATGGCAGTAAGCACTAGAGTTAATAAAGCCAAAAAGTGAGCTGCTTCTCACTGAGCATTTGGAAGATGCGTAATAAACGATGATTTAAAAAAGAAAAAAAGTTTCCTCTTTTCGTACACACTACAGCGAGTCAGAAATTACAACTTACGACTAAAGATATTTAACTGAAACTTATGAACAGCTGTAATTAAACAAATGTTAATTTATCAGGACACAATAGAAAAAGCTTCTTAAGGTAAACAGTTACACACATTCTAACCTAATGTAAATGTCCAGCTTTATCATATTTGTTAAAAATAGCATTATAAAGTTTTAGTTATGGGGTGATGCTTATTCATGCATCTTACTTTGAAATAATCTAAGCATTTTGTAACTGGTTGTTTCAAAAGCAGTATACCAAGACTCTTCTTCTTCTTCTTCTTCTTCTTCAGGGCATCTGATCTTGTTTTCCCATCACAAGTATTTAAGTTTCCAAATATCCAAGGTTTCTTCCACATCAATAGTTTTACAGTCCTTCACCTGATCCCAGGCCTTTCTTACACAACTAACTAATCAGAACAGTGAATAGCTTGTGCACACTTCCTGTGGCTGGAATGCAGCTCTGTAATTAGCCCCTCGTCTGTCAATGCAGAGCAAACAGCAGCATCTGCTACTGGGTACTGGTGAAAGGCATCAGTGTACACAAGGACAGGGGGTGAACCGCGCCTGCAACATTCAAAATAATCCTTAGATGGTATAAAAAGATGTACCTAGATTTAAAAACATCCAGGTATTTAAAAAAAACTCCACTAAGTGATGCCTAATGCTCACTGAAACATATTTTAATGAGGTGTTAACATAAGAAATATTTGTCTATGCCAGTATTTTTAGTGTGTTTTGTTATCACATTTATTGCACATACTTCAGTTCAAGAAATTACAAATGTAATAAAAAGAAAATATTTTAACAAAGCAGCATGTTTTCTTTTGTGTTATCAGGTGGTAAACATTTACAAAGTAAATGTTTTTCATTGTAAATATAAAGTATTTCTAGATTTTCTCTTGGCAAAATTCACACCAGATATAGCAACCAAAGTAAGACACACACTCAAACACATCAAAGCAAATTATTGCTTAGCTTTATGTAAGGAAGTGAAACAGGGAACAGGCATTTAATACACAAAGAACAGGAAATGCAGAACGGCATAGAAAGCTAAGAAATCAGCTAAACACTGCCAGTATTTAGATTTAGATTGTTTTGCACAAATCGGGTTTCTAAATTCTGAATATTCCAGTGAGTGGCCCTGCAGCCAATATCCAGAATTACAATTACAGAAAGTTAAGAAATGCAAATTGGAAATTGTCAACCTTGCCAACGTATTAGTGCGACGCTCAGGAGGAGCGCGGCAGATGTCACGGTCAGACACCATGTTTGAAAGAGATGTTAGGTCTACAAGGAAATTTATAGGTGCCAACATCATGGTGAGAACTGTTCTGGAGGTAAACTCTTAGTCATTTTTTTAAAGCAGAACCCTTAATAATAATTTTATAAGTGTCACTTTCAAAGACTTTTGATGATGTTCAGCTTAGAAAAGTTGCTAACTCCTTCCAAAGTCAACCACTTTTTAGCTCGGCACACATTAAAACATGATGATAACTTTAAAAAATTACTGCTGAGTCATAGATCATAATTTGTACAGATTAATTGGTGTGTGCTTTATTATTATAATTTTCCAACCGATAAGCCAGCAGAAAAAAAACAGTAGAGCATGTTGTTAAGACAAATTCAAATATTAGCATTGTCTTTACAAGTGGTAAGGGTCAGAGCGTGTGATGTTCGGGAGATTACGTAAAACGAACGTTTCATTGTGAGCCTGTTGACAAGAGACGGAGGGCAGAGAACTCAGGAAATGAGTTGAACTGGGCTTTGGTTGCACCCACCAGCATCATGTGTCTTTGTTAACACGCCTTCTCCATGCAGGTGCTTGTGAATGGGAGAGTCCTCCGAATCAAAGGAGAGGCTACGTGAAAGTCCACACGTATTCCCTGTCCTCCCTGAGAGACGTGTGACAACTGATACCACAGGATCAGGGGAGGACGAGCAAAGAAAAGGACATTTATAAGAACTTTTCTCCATTCAGGACAGGGTGGATCTTATGGGAAATTGTTTTAAAACAAATGTATTTAGCTTTTTGTTTTGATTGTATTCAATATGTTCAAAAGCCAGAAAGTTAGAATTATCTACGTATATACAAAGTATGTGACATGCAGTGCAATGTTACTGTGCCTAGCAGATTAAACATTTTAGCCTCACTGGTCCCTGGTTTGCTATGACACTTTAAGTGTTATGATGCATTTCTTAAATGTTTATTTCTTTATATTTTTACTGTGAAGTGTTTTGTGACTCCTGAGAAAGGTGTAAGATTTACTTTTATTTTAATTTTATAAACACAAAGGACGCATGGACTTTAAAGAATTTTAAAAATAATAAAATTGCATAAATAAAAACCTTAAATCGTGGTATATTCATCCCTCTTTAGTAATTCTAAAATAAAATTACCTGAAACTAATTGCTTTTATATATTTAATAATTCATAGAGTCTGCCCTTGTGTAATTTATCTCTATAAATCCAGATGTTTTGTTAAGATTTCAGATGTTTGGTCTAAAATATGAATGAACAAAAAGCTTTTTTTTTTGTTTTTGCATGGAAGAACAAAGAAAAAACTATTCTCAGTCTCCTAAAACACAATTTAAGTTCAAGGCTATGAACAGTTTTGGGAAGACACTGTGTATTCTAACAGGGTTTAAATTTTCATCAAATTCAACAGAAAATTCTTGTTTTAAAAAACAAAACAGTGAATCCTTTGGGTGTGAGGTAAAAGGAAACTTCATACATGACACTTCACATCAGCATCAAATACATCCAAGTCATCTCAGTGCTAGTGATGTGTGAACTATGTGCACAGGAAACACAACTACCACCCAGCTGTGTTTTGTTCATGAAGTCAGATTACATCACGCTGCTGAGAAGACTGGCAGGCAGACAACCACGTTTGGCAGGGCAGCGGGAAACATCTGGGCTTCAACTGTGATTTTCTGTGACATGAGTAGCCTGGCAGCAAGGCCTGCAGACAGAGGAGAGTATCCATCACTGGGCACAAGCCGTCGTGAAAGACCAAGCATGATTAGCTAACTTGGTATTTCTTCCTTATGACGACAGTTGTAACCTGCGTGCAGCACAGGTCAGAGCAGGTGTTCAGAGAGATGTTGCTCCCCCTACCCCTCAAAAAAAGAGGATGATCCTCCGTTCTCACATCCAACATTACCACCCAGGGATTTCCATTAGAAAGAGTGTTCTACATATCAATCCCAGCTTTAATTAAAGAGCTGCTATATTCAAGGGGCCTTGGTGAGCCTGCTGGAAGTGCGCAGGCTGCTGGGCTCTTCTCCATGAGTGGGCGAAGCGCTTCATTTGGAAACCAGATGAGTTTATTGTTTCCAGGCTCAAAGCCTTTCATCTGTTGTTTTTGTCTTTATCCTTACCAAGTGACTGTCACCCTTTGGTAAACACTTGATCTCGTCATCAGCATCATTACTCATATGCTTAAAAAAGGTGACTAAATGCAGTTTTGTCTTATGTGGAAATGTATACTTATAAAACGCACCTGGCAAACATTTATTGTTTGAAACATGGATGTAAATAATGAGCACCAGGCTGTGAACTAACATTTATTTTTAGGTTTTGTGACACACAAGTTAAAAGGTGGAAAAGAACATTTCTACCAATTATTAATGTCATCCAAGATGATCTGTTTGGTCAGGTGAAATACATTTTATTTTACTGTAATAAAAGCACCTGTCCAGGGTGACCCCGCCTCTCGCTCTGAACGTTTTCTGGAGATGGGCACCACACTAAGGGACAAGGGTGCAAGAAAATGGATGGATGGAATAAAAGCAACAATATCATTTCTCAGTTATGATTGTTGCTTGGAGACATGGATGTTTCTTTGTAAAGAAAATAGCCTTGAAATAAATTAGTCCTTTAAGATCAATTTTAAAAAGTATGAAAAGTTTTTTTTTTTTAGGAACTGTTAGAGAAATCACCAGGTGTGGTACATCGATTGAGTTAAAAGGAGAATAATTAGATGTTGGATTTATTTTCCCCCACTTCTCAGTAGTTATGCTCCAAAAAAAAAAAGGCTGGATTTTTTACAATATTTTCACTGCAAGTTTATGCTCCAGCAAAAACATTTTCAACCATTTTAAACAAATGTACCCAGGGTGTCAATAAAAGTGTCCGTCGCCATCATAAATCCTCAATTAAGCAAAAACACAAAACAAGTATGTGTGTTTGGTGTCCTGAAATCATATTGGGCGACTGTTTGTTTTAAATTTTTCTATCACATCATTACATCAATGATTCAATAAAGGGCACATATAATCTTAATAAAAAAAAGTAATTAAAAACTGTAAAACATGTACGGATCTTTAATCTTGCCAAGATCAAGTTATCAAAAGAACTGATAGCTTACCATTAATGATAATGTCTATCGCATGGAAATACAAATATTTGGAGAGGAAATACTAGGCGCTATAAAAAGCAGCAGGAGACTGATTGAGAGCTAAACACAGATCAGCTGGAGCCTCAGACAGGAAACTGAGTCCTCATCATGTCTGCCAGTTGAGGATCAGCCTCTGACAACGCAGCCTGCAGGTGCTGAAACTGTACAAGAGAAGAAAAGGGGCAGGGTGGAAAAAACATGTTTATTTTCCACAGGAGGTGGTGTGGTGGGACAGTTTGTCAGACTAATTAAGAAAGCAGGTCTAAAATAAAACCTCTCAATATAAATAGCAAAAACAGGAGAGACTTTTATTTAGATCAAAGTAATGTTATTTGTAAAGGAGAATTTAAAAATCCATTTTTGCACAGTTTTCCATTAATTTGAATTTGGATCTTGTATGACAAAAGTTTATTCCAAGAAATGCTTCATGTAAGATACGTGAAAAGCCCATGAGACACATCTCTCTCCAAACCTGTGTAATTGTTAGAAATAAGCCTAAACTGAATTTTTAATTTTCCACTTACCTGTACTATTTTCACTCAAATACATTAAAGTGACTTTCAGTGTCATCTGATAGTCGTTTACATTACATCTGGCTTTTATAAACATCAAACTTTGGTCAGTTTGATAATATTGTTGCACATTGAGAATGCTTGTAACAGCAGCTGATTGCAGACAATATACCAAAGAAATAAAATTAGACCAATTCATAAAAAAAAGAAGAGTTCAAATAGTAATATGTCTGAAGAGAGAACTTACAGAAGTCTTAAAATTGGGGAGCAAACAGGCTGCAGCTGCTTGACAAGTTTTCTGTGTCAGGTCGTCATTCTTTATTAAATCTGTAACCGTGTCCTACAGTGAAACAGAACAGAAACATGAGATGATTTAGTTATCTGGCTGGACGTCTGTGATAATAGAAAAAAATGGCAATATTTTATTGATTACCTTTGTAATATTAAGGCAAATGTCAGCTAGAAACTCTGAGGTGATCTCTGCAAGAGTCTGCAGCTGGTCATCATTTGCTTCGTCTTTGTTGGAATCTTCCTTTTTGGACTCGCTTTGATGCTGGCACACCCGAAAGACTGACCCAATCAGAGATGGACCTGGATGGGGGCAGGGGGGACAAGTTAAAATTATATGAAGAGTAAAAGTCGATCTGGGATATCAGTCCAAAAAGACTTAGAAGTGTTGAAGCAGGTGGAACAGTGGAGATGTTTGGAAACTTACTTGTGTCGTTGCTGCTGCACCACAGATCCTGGCATCTATAAAGAGCCTGCAGCACAGACAGCGCCTGAATTAAAATGCTTTTCTGCTCATGCAGGACAACCGGAAGATCATTTGGCTGACAGAGGTCCTCGCACACAACGTCACTAACAAACTCCCACAGTGGTTTGCCAGGTCCATCAGGCGCAGCTGGGGAAAACAATGACATAATGTCTTTTCTCAACTCGACGTTTAAACCTTGAACCTCGTGAGACTGAAATCTGATGAAAGAAACGTTACCAAAAACCTGAATGCCCTCCTCTACAGTGGTGAGAAGTTGGAAGATGTGAAGATAAACCTCCAGACCATCAGGACTCTCAGACCTGCGAAAACATAAAGATCAATATAATGGAACTTCACATGAATGTGGCTTTATGACGCTGTTGCCAAAAGACAGGTATGTTGCTGCACAGTGAAATCATTAACATGCTACAAAAAATCTGCTTCTTTTTTCAAATGCAGCTTTTGTAACACTAGTGGCTTTTATTCATTAGTAGTTGGCTCTGAAGAAGGATAAAAAGAGAGAAGGGGAAGACATGCAGTGAAGCTCAAATTGTCAAATGAAGGGATTTTAATACGTGTTTGAACCAGCCTGGTTCAGGTTGAAAACACAACAAACGACTTCAAATAAAGATAAAGTTAGTAAATACAAAACACAATTTTACAGTGATGGTTTAATTGATTCAAAGAGGAAAAAAAACTAAACCAACTTGACGCTAACTGAACCTCTCCACACGTCTCGCTGCGCTAGGAAATTATTTATTCTCCTGCAATGCCACTTTCCACAGATCGTAGAGATAAGCGCATGTTTGACATACTCATCTTCATCCACATTTTAGATGGATTATTTATTTATTAATATATCCATGACCATAACCAGAGCATGCAAATGTCTGAACAGCACTGTGTGTATGTTTGTGTGTGTGTATCAATCACTAAATGTGTGGCAAGCGTCAAAGCCGCGTGCTCCTGTCACATCAATAATTATTCATTTCATTCATATATTTCTCTTACAATCACTGTGACCAAAATACTACAAGGTTCAACTGGAGTCAGGTAGTGACCTGATCCTGTTTGTCATTTTTACAGCTCTTCCCAACAGCTGGTGAGTTGGCCGGAAGTTGACAAGGAAGGGAGTCCGAGCCAAACCTTTAAGTCTTTTCCTCCCCTAAAGGCTTTACATGCCAGCATTTTCGCAGCCACTGCTTCTCTCCTCTTTATTTTTGCTATACATTTAAAAGGTAAAGTCAATATTCTTCTGTGGAACCTTTCTATGTCCAAATACAGAAATGGAAAACTTAGCAACACAATGAAAGGCGTCGGATCTGCCAGGAACGGGTGCAAAACTTGGATACCACTTCTTTCCTACCTGAGCTGCTTTGCTGCCTCAAGGAGACACAAGCTCAACTCCAGATTGATGTCCCCGTCTCGCTCCTTCTCATCACTCGGCTGAGATGTGATCCAGCACCTCATTAATTCTTCATCGAGGTCAAACAGTTTGTCGATCAGCTCTCCCACCTTCTCCAGCAGATCAGCTGCATAACACAGATGAGGATAAATTAGACAGCAGGCAACAAATATGGAAAGTCAAAGAGAAAAACTTCAAAATCACAGTGCTGCAAGAAAATGTAAGGATTTTTTTAAACAAATACAAGTAATCAGCAAATAAATAGAAAGCATAACATGAAAGTAGAGTACTGTTAGTAGAACTGCTCATGATGAAACAGAGGCTGGAGCACACAGACGTCTGCTGTCGTATTCGCTGAAGCCACAGGGAACAGAAGTCTTTTTGAGACAAACAGGTCAACAGCAGTCTGCAAACATAACGACAGGAATTAATGTTACTCTCCTAGTCCCTGATTTTCATTAGTTAGGGAAGATTAAAATGATACCTGCTGGTTTCTAGAAGGGTTGGGGGATCAGCATCTCCCAGAAGAAGCAACAGCACAGCCCTGTGGTCACACCAGGGAGTTGCATTAGATATCAGAAACATAGCAGGAGCAATATGCTTATTAAACAACTGGAGATCTTAGTTACCACTCACCCCAAATCCTCGTTTTGGCTGAGAGTCGCACATGTGTCAGGAAAACAGGCGATATTCCCAAGGATTCCTACACAAATTTCCTAGAGAAAGAAAAAATTACAGGCATAATTGTTCTAATTATGTAAGAAAGTTTAAATAAAAGCATTATTCGTAGTACAGGAACAATTATTGATCATTTAAGATTGAAATCTGGCATGAATGAAAAGCATTTGACTCACTGTAAGACGTGGGCAGCGAGATTTGGCTATGACTCCAAGAAGGATATCAGCCGCTTTGAATTCTTGCAGGAAACCCGCCACGTCCTGTACGCATTAGGGTCATAAGCAGCAAATAATAAAGCTGGATTATTGTTACATCATGCCTATAAATTCAACAGCTAAATGCACTGTGCGAGAAGATCTGCAAACTCCAGTTTAATTCCACATTTCCTGATGTAAATCTTTCATTTTAATATCCACAATCTTTACAACAGAGCTACATTATAGGCACAAATGAATTGAGATGTTTACAATTAACTTCATAAATGCATTTAAGCATTCTTTTTTTTTTTTAAGTTTAATGTGCAGCAGAATATGGCTTTTCAAGTACTGCACCTTATCCATGGCCATGTCCCAAACTCTGCAAAGATCTTCTTCCTCATCGTCAGAGAGCTGCATCTGATCTTCTGAGTTCTCTTCTGAATGCTCTGTAATCGTCTGTAAAACGTTGTGAGTTTGCAGAGATTTAAATATTAGCAGCAGTGAACAAAAAATAAAGGATGCTTCAAATAACTTCGAACTGGGTGCAAGAGATTTTTGGCTTGGGATGAAGTTTTGCTGCTAAAAAAAAAAAGAAAAATCCTATTTTGTATGTTCCGAATGCAACTTTAGCTTAGATTATGTTAGCTTTCTATCTGCACGTCTTAAACTTAAGACACACTAAAAGTTAGTGATTAGGAAACAGGACTTAGCACGGCAGTCCACCTACCTGAATGAGTCGAGTCAGCGTGCTGAAAAGCCAGTGCTTGCTGTAAACGGTGCCTCCGATGGCATCCAGATCTTCTCCCTCGTCTCCATCAGCTTGGTCCGGGGGTGGCGACGGGTTACGATCCATATGAGGAGACTGGAGTCCGGCTGGAGGTGGGGATCTCTCATTTTCTTCCGGCTCAGCACCATCAACACTCCTGTCTTAAGGAATAAACAGAGACGCTCAATTTACATCGCAGAGCCTTTCAATATGAATGAATCTTGTTAATGCGGACTTAAAAGCTCATTGCCGTAGCAGAGAAGCATGAACGTTTAAGGAATATTACATAGACTTTCCTTCAGTATTAAGCTATTATTTTAATGCTAACGTAGAAATAAATTAGTTTCTAAAATGTTTACGTGTTAAATAGTAAAACAGATCCATCAAAGTATTCCTGCAGTGAATAACTCAATGAAAGTTATTGTATCAGTTTTAGAGCTCTTTTCCTGTTCGTTTTGTTGGAAAAGTGTATTGTTAAACCCATAAATATGTTGTCGATTAGAATAATCCAATGTTAGACACCTATAAACCACGTGATTTTAGTTACTTAAGCCTCAGAAACCATTTACATTTGGTACTAAATAAACATATTTAAGCTAGTTGCCGTCGTAAGTCGCTCCTACAGGCAGTAGTTTAACATTAAGTGTCAAATATAAACATGATAGGTTTAAACTTACCCATGGGGACCGTTCTGAGCAAAGAGATCTGTTTTTTAATGTTACATTAAAGTTTTAGAAGATTTTAAATTGCAGCACCGCTCAATTTCAAACAGTCTCCATGTTTGATGGTCACATTGGCTGCGCATGCGCGACTGAGCTTGTTGTGGTTGAGAATCTGGATGTAAAACAGATATCGCCCCCTGTAGGTAGAAAGCGAAAGTGTCAGGTCCTCCTTAGGTCTCACTCAAGTCTTCTTCCTCATTGTTTACAAATAAACTGCTGACCACTGAATAATGCAAAGAATAGCCTAAAATGGAAAGATATAAGAAATGACCAAATCTGAAGTTAAAAGTCCAAACATCTAAGTGTCATGACACAAACTGTTCAGTCTGTTTAATAGTAACTATAGGAGTTCAGACATATTTCATGTTTCCAACCTCTTTTAATAGAAATGTGTTGTCCATTCAGTGCTGTGGACATGAATATCTCTTTTTACTATAACTCACTCTGTTTAGTGATTAACAACAAAAACAGCTTTTACATGGTAGTAGAAAGTTTATAAGATGTTCAGAATAAATTTGATGATGCAAGTTGTTCTCACCTGATCCCTCAGTGTCTCTCTTTGTGTTTTTGTCAAACATGTTTAGTTGACCCAATGTGAAATTGATCTTTAGATTAAGTATTGTGGGTTGCAGCCTGTGTTCACTTCTGGAGACGAAGTGGAAGTTCACACGTTGAATAAGGGTTAAGCAAACTGTTTGATCTTTGCAACAGCAAAACTTTTAGTTTAGGTATATGGTAGGTACCTGAGTGATTTTAGGGGCTATTCAGATGAAACACTTTGGTTATGCTTGGATAACACAACCTTACATTCAGTGTTTGCAGTTAATTCCACTAAAACGTGTCAAATTTTGCCCTACTTTATGCAATTATTGAAGAAAATAAGCCACACTGTACTTCAGTCAATGTTTTTACTGACCGTAGCACCATATGCTTTCACAAGTTCACAGTTTAGCTTTTGTTCTTTAATATATCATTGCTCATCTTGATAGATAATAATAAGATAAAATATTTTCCACCAGCTGAAATGAAACCACTGCAGCAGATGTCCACTGTATTGAGTTTTCCGGGCGTCTCAGGCCGTGCTGCATTTTGACGCATGTTGTTTTATGGGAAACGATGACAAGTCCTGGAGGTTAAACAGTATTGTCAACAATCATTACACAAATGTTGAAGTACTGCCTGTAATCCACGCTGTCTTGAGATAATTCAGAGTGGGCAACATCCTCCTTCAATCAACAGCAGAGTAATAACTACAGAGCTTTCTCATTTCACAGCTGTCCCGCTGTGGGAGTGGTTCAAAGCCCTGTTTGCACTTGGAGGAGCTTAAACCTGGTGACATTTGAGAACATACCAGCTAGCTTTGTATTTCTTTTTAAACATATAGCCCTCCAACGTGAAATTAACTTAAGTTTAAATTGAAAAGTAGGAACATTTTATAGAGAACTTCTGATTTACTCCTATTATACCTCAATACTGTCACTCCATAAGCATAGTGCCAATATTCTGCTATTTTGTTTTATTTTGATAATGCTTTACAAATGAAAATGTGTAGATATGAAAAGTTTATGCTTCCACTTCCATTTTTTTCAGTCATTTTGTGTTCTTACAGAAATTTAAATAAATATTGTTCGTAATATATTTCTGTATTTGTAGTTTTGCTCTTTGGTTTTGTGTTGTTTGTATTTGCTTTCTTTTGAGTTTTTCTTAGCATTGTGGGTTTTTCACTTGAAAGAATGGAAAGGTTAAAAATGACAAAAAAATAAATTACATTTATTCATTCGAATACAACACAACACACAGAAACATGCAGTAAGAGGAAAGAAAACGTTGGAAAGCACGAGGAGGTAAACGAGGAAAGACAAGGTTAGTAAAGTGCAGTGATTACATTGGAATAAGATCAATGCCAGATCTTGTTTTGTAAATGTGACTACAGAAAAGGAATTATGACAATCAAGGATGCAGCTCTGTCATTTCAGAAGTGCATCCTGGGCCATTCTTAGTTCAATGCAATTAAGATAATGAAATGGGCACTGTAACTAGAAGAGAGCAAATATTAACTTTTGGTGACGTACGTCTGTGTAATTCAACCATTCATTCTTTCAATCGGATGCACTGAAACAAATTTTTGTGACTTTTGTCAAAACAATATAAAACACGATTTTGGGGGCTTGACAAAAAAAGAAGGGTGTGAGACTGAACAGAATTAGTTCAGAATCAGGTTTTGTATCACAACTTTTCATTCCATCCCTTTTCACTTCCTGTCTGTCCAAGTAAACCAACTATTTTATAACAGTGGCCCTAAACCATTAACATGTGCTGTTGTGAATTGCATAGAGCTTTCAAAAATGTAGGAAAGAATCATAAACAAGTATTATCTTCTGACAACTTTGAATAATGTTCTGAACGAATTTAGTTGTCTAATGAAATATGATGGGTGCAGCTCAAGTCTCTCCTTCACTGTTTCATCGAATCTTACTTCAAAACAGGCATGGGGTCTGATGATTCTCTTTCAAAGTATGCATGTTTGAGTATATACATACTTTCAAAATTTAAAAAATGTTAAATAATTTTCCATAACTTACTCATTGTTTATCATAAAGAAATGTGGCTACATAATTACAACAGTTTCTATCATGAGGTCAATTGGAGGCATCTTATTTGATCAGGGGTCATTTTTACAAGTCAACAGGTTAAATTTCTGTTCTGTTCTGGCCTCAAACTTTTTCATACTAAAAGTTAATTAACTAATTAACTTTAGTGTTAATCACCTTTGAATGTACCCAATTTAGTATTTCTAAAATGTTGTTGTTATTTCCCTTTGATAGTAATGTACGATACATTTAGAAAAGAAACAGAAACAAAGAGATTTATCGAACCCCATCTCCGTTTCCAAAAGATTCCTACATAAAGGGCAATTATATTTGTTCAATAAAGAGATGAGGAGGATATAGAAATAATTTATATTGGACTTTTGAAAGGCGTCAGACAATCATGCAAATGTTTGCCGTGACTTGGCAGTAAAACTTCATGTCCCATTTGGACAGAGGGTGTGAGCAAAGAAATGTTGCTGTCTCCATATAAATGGCAGCCAGGTACGACTGACCATTTCTAGTGCTGGTGACAGCGAGTCCACAGTGGCAACCATGAGGTGGAGATCTGTGTTGTGGAGTTTTCTCGCTTTGTCTGTCATCACTTTCTCTGAAGTCCAAACCACACTGGGTAAGATTCCAGCTTTACACACAAAGGAATGATTTTCTTCACGGTGAAGAAAATCACAGTGAAGATGTTCACGGATGTCTTATTGATTTCTTTGTCTCTACTTTCAACTGAGAGTAGATTTAACTAGAAATCCTCTTTTAGTTTACAACCATGTCAGCAGCATCTGCAGCACATGGGGCAGAGATCACTTCAAGACCTTCGATGGAGATGTGTTCCAGTTTCCCGGCATGTGTGAATACAACCTGGTCTCCGACTGCCAGGACTCCTATCAGCTCTTCTCGGTGCACATAAAGAGAGCAGAAAAGGACGGAAACCCGACCATCAGCTACTTCTCAGTCACCATCAATGAACTTTTGTTTCACATCAGCAAGAGCTGGGTCACCGTCAACTCTGAGCAGTGAGTAAAATGAAGAGCTAGAGCTGAGAAAACCACAGATATGGCAGCCTCACAGTAAAAAAACAACAACAAATGTCTATTAATTGTTTTTCTTTTACCAGAGTCCCTCTGCCTTACTACAAGGGAGGGGTGCAAGTGGAAAATAATGCTGCTTACATCAAGTTTCAGAGCAAAGTCGGGTTCACTGTCATGTGGAACGGAGAAGATGCTGTGATGGTAAAAACCAACCTTTCAAACAAATGAACTTGGTCTTTTATGATTTACAACAATAATTACTACTTTTTATGTCTCCTTTGAAAGGCAACGTATTAATTAGACTAGGTCATTATGAACATTTTACATTCTATTGGTCATTTTTTATCACATTGATGATCTATTGTATTGTCTTTGCAATGGTATTTCTGGTGTAAAGATTTAGTTTTAGGACTCTTTCATGTTTTAGGTCGAAATTGATACTGACTTTGCAAACCGAACTTGTGGACTTTGTGGAGACTTCAATGGCGTCCCAGTATACAATGAGTTCATTAATTATGGTATGTATAGGGTAATTTAGTCTGAGTTGATTCTTTTAGGTTCTGTGTTACGACAGTTTGATCTGATCTGATCTAATTGCTCACAGGCCGTAAAATCAGCCCCATTGAGTTTGGCAACAAACACAAAGCCCACCACCCAAACGATGACTGCGAGGACCCGTATGAGGAGGGAGGTGAATTGCTGGAGTCTGTGACTGTCTCAGATTCCTGCAAGGAATTTGTGAGTTTATTATTCAATTAATATATGCACCTTTACAACATTTTAATAAGTACCCACAAGCTAACTTCATTCCTGTTTTTCTTTTTTTTTTCTCTACAGGTAACTTTCTGTGAAAACATGTTTTTGTCAGAATCCTGGAGCTCATGCACTAAACTGATTAACCATGAAGTTTACATCCAGGCCTGCGTAAAGGACATGTGTGGCTGCAGTAACAATACCAATGACTTCTGTGTCTGCAGCACGCTGTCTGAGTTTTCTCGACAGTGTTCCCATGCAGGAGGACAGCCTCCCAACTGGAGGACAACTCAGTTCTGTGGTAAGAGTTTTATTCTTTCTGTAGCTTTTGGATATGATGTGGCAAGATTCTGTTAACTGGAATTATCAGAGTAAGAAATAAACGTAAAATTTCAGTTAAAAACTTTGTGAAACAAAAACACGTTTAATGCAAAATGTCATATTCATATAAATATGTCATATAAGTGCACTTTTTCCGTAAAAGCACATAAATTAAAACCCTTCTTCGCCTGTCTTAATTCTCACAACTCGTTGTCACAGCCAAAGAATGCCCTTACAACATGGTGTATGAAGAAAGCGGCTCCCCTTGCATGGATACTTGCACGCATCAGGACACAAGTTCACTCTGTGAGGACCACAAAATGGACGGCTGCTTCTGTCCTTCTGGTTAGTTCATGTAACATTTTAGATTAAATGATCCCTCTGGATTTTTCAAATAAAATTCCTCTGTAATAAATTTTTAAAAATGCCTTTCCTCAGGAACGGTGTTTGATGATATTTCTGAGAGAGGCTGTATTTCTCAGTCTGAATGTCAGTGCAAGCGTGACAAAATCTACAACCCTGGAGAGGTTTACCGAAAAGGTCAAGAGGAATGGTATGTCAAGATGCTTAGTCAGGTTTTCAGAATGTGTAAAATAAAGTCTTTTATGTCAACTATAAATATATATTTTATTTCAGCACATGCTTTGAGGGAATGTGGGATTGCATCACTCTTGAAGCACCGGCTACATGCGCAGTTGAACAAGGTTCATATTTCACTACTTTTGATGGGAAAACTTACACTTTCCATGGGGATTGTTACTACACTCTGGCAAAGGTGGAAAGCAAGGTAAATGAGCAATTCAATAACATGCTTAGTGCAGTAAGATGAGACTTTTCCTTTTTTTATATATATTTAATTGTGATTTCAATGTACATTTTAGGACGGAGCGAGCCCAAACTTTACCCTCCTGGCCCAGCTGGTGCCTTGTGCTCACCAACAGTTTGACACATGCCTGAAGTCCCTTAAAATCCTGCTAAACAATGACAAAAATAACGTGAGTAAAATAACATAACCATTTAATAAGATTAAACTGTGAAAACTTATCTGACTCGTTTTTGTTTCCTCAGGTGCTATCATTCACCTCTGATGGTGGAGTTCAGCAGAACATGCAGACTGTCACTTTGCCGTACCAATCAGGTAGAGCAGACGATCAAAAAGTCTGAATTAAACAGTATTCTTCCAGGTTCCGTTTAAAGTTAAGTCTGATCTTATATTAATCTGTTTATTTTAGGAGACATCAACATTTTCCACGCCTCATCCTTTCACATCTTGATGCAGACCAGATTCGGGTTGCAGATTCAGATCCAGCATGTCCCTCTCATGCAAGTCTACATCAGCCTGGAGCAAAGCTACACATCAAAGACACGTGGTGAGTTTTGCATTTGCCTCAACAACAAAAGTTTGTATGCTGATTGTAAAGCATCGTCTGCACCTTCCATTAGTCAGTGTCTAAAATAACAGCTTGGAGCCGACTACAAAAAGATTACAACTGTACATTTATTAAACAGAAATTAGAGTCAAATAGAAGACATTGATATTTTTGATTGTGTCAACATTATCTCCCCCACCAAGAAACACTAAAATATAATTTTTTATGGACCAACATCTTTCCTTCAGTTTTCAAAATGTTAAAATAAGTGATGTCTTCAGGTTTATGTGGGAACTTCAACATGATCTTGAGTGATGACATGAAGACTCCTCAGGGGATTGTGGAGGGAACTGCAGCAACATTCAGTAACTCTTGGAAGGCTAACCTCATGTGCTCAGACATTGAGGAAAGACTTGATGATCCATGTTCCCTCAGTTTGGAAAACGGTAACTGACAATTGTGGAATTTTTTTTATTCTTCTGAATAATGGTCTGCTCTTAGTTGCTAAGTCTTTTGTTTTAAATAATGTAGAGATTGAAATTAAAGCTATTGTTCCCTCCCCCCTCTTCCCTTTAGAGATCTATGCCAAACACTGGTGCGCCTTACTTGTGAGTCCAGACAGTGCTTTTGCCCAGTGCCGATCGGTTGTGGATCCTGAGATGTTTCACAAGGTATGAAAAAGCATATTTTAAAAATTCTACCACATTCAGCAGCTGCTCTTGATCTTCTGCAACTCAACAACAAGCTAGGATAGTTCTAATGCCAAAGTAAACATTGAAACTGCTATTTCTTTTAACAAATAAAGGTTGATTTCATGTCTCCCTGTGTTTTAAGGGTGATCTGTACATTATAGAACTATCCAGTTCAGATTTGACATGCCTGAGAATTTTATATTTTGATCAAAAGATAATAAAACACAGTCCTGATTCCTCACTAAAAGTAAGGCAACCCTTCACTGAAGTGCTCTATCAGAAGGAGCATATAGTGACTTCAACCCGTCATGGTGTACACTCATATTTTCCTAAGGCACTTACCCTGTTTTAATTTTTGATTAAAACAGGGTAATTAATGCAAATTAATGCAAATGATTAATTTGACATACAAATAATTGATAGAAAACTTGCTTGAGGTGCCCCAAAGACTGTGCAGCCCTGGGCAAAGAGACATAATGCTCATTTTCAGTAATCACCACTGGTTATATTTGGTGGAACGTTCATTTTTCTGAGTGTGTTTTCTGTCTCCTGCAGCGATGCATCTACTCCACCTGCAGCTGTGAGAAGAGCGAGGCGTGTTTGTGTGCCGTCTTCTCTTCTTATGCTCGAGCTTGTGCAGAAAAGGGAGTTTTCCTGACAAACTCGACAGAGAATGTCTGTGGTAAGAATACCATTTTTTAAGTTGTGAATAATTATTATTAAAGTGTTATTGCCCTCATTTGTAAGACATGAAACTTCTAAGAAGCAATCGTCTTCTTGTAATCCACAATACAGATACATACACAAAGAGCTGCCCAGCATCTCAGACCTACTCTTACACACATCAGGGATGCCAGCTGACATGCAGGTCTTTGAGCTCGGAGCAGCAGAGCTGCACCTCGGACTTCTTGCCTGTGGACGGCTGCTCCTGTGCTGAGGGTCTCTACTTGGATGAAAACGGCCTTTGTGTTCCAGTGGAAAAATGTTCCTGCTTCTATAATGGCAATTACATTAAGCCAGGGACATCCATCAACATCAGAGATGACCACTGGTGATTAAATGAAAACTAAATGTGTGGTACCTGTCATTGTTTATCATAATATAATTCATGTACCTTACAGGATTTTTAATGTCTTCTTCTAGTGTGTGCAATAATGGAGTACTTCGTTGTCATTCTTGGAGAAGCCGCATGTCATGTTAGTTTGTTTCTACTCTTCTCTCCCTTTCATAGCTCCTTTATTTGGTTTATTGACTATAAAGTAAAAATTATTCTTTTTTGTTATAGTGTGTCCTCATCCAAAAGTCTACTTCGACTGTTCCTCTGCAACCGCGGAAGACCTTGGACTACAGTGTGCTAAAACTTGTTCGAATCTGGAAAGTGATGAATGTGTGAGTAGATGTTATTAAAGCCACTGAGCCTCAGTGAGTTTGTGCAATAATTGTTTCTGTGATATCTATGGATTGTGTATTTGGATTGTAAATTCCAAGTGTTTTTATAGTATGAAAACAAATTTAACAAAAATTGGCAAATGCTTTTTGTTTCAAATTCTTACAGTTTTTCTCCCCTCCCAGTTTTTTACAAAGTGTGAGTCTGGCTGTCGGTGTCCGGACGGCCTCCTCGAAGACGGCAAAGGGGGCTGTGTGAAAGTAACTGACTGTCCATGCAAGCACAACGGACGTATTTTTGCTCCCGGAGCAGTGATCCCTGACCTGTGCAATACCTGGTAAGCCCATATTTGAAATACAATTATAATTAGTAGAATGCATACCTTGTTTCAATGTCAAGTTGTTACAATGTTACTTTGCAGTTTGTTCAAAATCTATTCAACAATTTATCAATTTCTTTGAAATCTAGCGATTGTAAAGGTGGAAAATGGCATTGCACTGAGAAAAAATGCCCAGCATCTTGTATTATTTATGGAAGTGGGCACTACAACACATTTGATCAAAGGACATATGGATTTCAGGGTGAATGTGGTTACGTCGCTGTCAGGGTAAATGAAATTCAAGACTGTTGGAGATTATTACTCTCACACACACACACACACTGAATGCTTAATGGAAGTTTTTTTCTTTTTAAGAATAAATGTGGCAACAAAACAGTTGAGAACAACTTTGGAGTTATTACAGAAAATGTTCCCTGTGGCTCTTCGGGAACCACCTGCTCCAAAACTGTCAGAATTCAACTTGGGGTAAGTCCAGACAAAGTATTTCTGAGCCTAAAGTAGTTGAATATTACATTTCAGTTATTTGCAAGAAAGAGGTAATGTTATGTTAACAATAGCTACTGAAACAGAAATCTCTTTTGTGTTCTAGCGAACAGAAATCAAACTAATAAAGGGTAAATATATCGAGGAAGATCTTGGACATGGCAACCTGATTCAGTACAGAATAAGGAGGGTCGGCTTGTACCTGGTGGTTGAATCAAAAATTGGTCTGGCGGTGATATGGGATCGAAAAACAGCTGTTCGCATCCTTCTGGAGCCCCAGCACGCCGTGAGTAACAGTCAATGTTTATTAAGAATGACAGGACTCTTTTACAAATGGATATCAAATTTTCTTTAAAAATGTATTTTGTGACAAATTAGTTGCCTGGTGTGACTGTTTGTGCAGGGTTCAGTGTGTGGCTTATGTGGAAATTTTGATGGAAACGGACTGAACGACTTCACCACCCAGGGTCAGCTGGTGGTGAGCAACCCTCTAGAGTTTGCAAACAGCTGGAAAGTTCAGAGCACTTGCCCAGATAAGGAAGAGATTGTGGATTCTTGTGCAGCTGCTCCACGCATGAGACATCAATGGTCAAAAATGATGTGCAGCATCATAACAGGGAATACATTCAAAGACTGCCACCATAAGGTCTGAATAATTTAGTTCTGTTCTTTGCTATAACATTTTAAACATGCTCGATTTTCTTATATTGGTTTGTTTTATTTTGCAAACAAACAGGTTGATCCCCGCACCTTTTATGAGAACTGTGTGAAAGACTCGTGCGCCTGCGACACTGGAGGAGATTGTGAGTGTTTCTGCTCAGCTGTCGCAGCCTACGCTCAGGCTTGCACTGAGGCTGGAGTTTGTGTTGCATGGAGAACCCCAGACATCTGCCGTGAGTAAACTATAACACATTTTGATTAAAATGTTGCTTTTGCCTTTGAGGCACCATGTTCATCTCTGCGGAGACTTTGTAGAAGTGGCTTTCAAATTGCTTGTCATCACCATAAAAAAAGCATTCCTTTCTTGGCTACTCACTTTTGAAGTGAGTAGCCAAGAAAGATGTGCTAGCACATCTTTTGAAGTGCTAGCATCTTGGATTCTTAACCTTATTTTTGAAAATTTGATAGTTTCAGCATTATTAATGTCCTTAGGCTCTTACTCAAAACTTTATCTCTAAAGAGTATATCTATCACAAGACTTTGTTGAACTTTGAAGGAGTTCTTGAATTTTAATGAATGACTGTTATACTCACGTGTAATGTAAATTGTGTTCCCTTACAAAGTGTACTAAAAAGTGGACATTTGGAGTTTTGTTCAAAACATTTTGATTTATTTTAATAAGAATACTGCATTTGAATCATGAAAATGCACAATGATGACTATAAAAAAAATGTAAATTTTTTTCACAAATGTTAATGAAATATGAATTGGTTTGTAAGTATGTATTTGAGGCTTTATCTGCGATTTGAACCTAAGTCGATGAAAGAAAACTGGCACACCTAATTCTTGTTCTGTAAACACATTAAAGTTGTTTGCTGTGAAGACAAGAAAGTGAACAAGATCTAAAATGTGTTTTTCATCAAGTATGTGTTTGTGAAATAAAGAAAGCTGGCTGTTGTTAATTAACCCTCCAACAGATAAAGACAAATTATATTGTCTTTATCCAGGTAATTTTAAGAAATGTATCACATTGTGTGTAACGTTTCTGAATGTTACTGATATTTGCTATGCTTTCATTTTTAGCTGTTTTTTGTGATTACTATAACAACCCAGATGAGTGTACATGGCACTACAGTCCTTGCCACACACCTTGTTACAAGAGCTGTTTGAACCCACAAGGGATTTGTAACAACCCGATACCTAATCTGGAAGGTAAGAATGCCATTCAAGATCAAATTTTTATTTTTTCATTGTATCTATGTAGTGTATAACATATTTGATGTGCTTTTTACAGGTTGTTATCCAGTATGCCCAGAAGATAAGCCACTTTTTGATGAGAAGAATCAGACCTGTGTGGAAGAATGTGCCCATTGCTTGTACAATGGGACAATATATGAAGATAATGATGTGATATATAATGTCACTGACAACATGGGAATGTGCTACTATGCAATCTGCATTAATACAACTGTGATACGCACAAGTGAACCATGTGCAACAAGCCCACCTACAACTTCAGAGCCACCAACAACAACTACAACTACACCTCCCCCTACGACAACTCCAGAGACAACTACAACAACTACAACTACACCTCCCTCTACAACTCTAGAGCCAACTACAACTACACCTCCCACTACAACTCCAGAGACAACTACAACCAAAACAACTACAACTACACCTACCACTACAACTACAAAGCCTCCTACAACCACAACTACACCTCCCACTCCAACTCAAGAGCCAACTACAACCACAACAACTACAACTATACCTCCCTCTACAACAACTCCAGAGCCAACTACAACTACACCTCCCACTACGACAACTTCAGAGTCAACTACAACCAAAACAACTACACCTACCTCTACAACAACTCCAGAGTCTCCTACAACCACAACTACACCTCCCACTCCAACTCCAGAGTCAACTACAACTACACCTCCCTCTACAACAACTCTAGAGCCAACTACAACTACACCTCCCACTACAACTCCAGAGCCAACTACAACCAAAACAACTACACCTCCCACTACAACTACAAAGCCTTCTACAACCACAACTACACCTCCCACTACAACAACTCCAGAGCCAACTACAACTACACCTCCCACTACAACTCCAGAGACAACTACAACAACTACAACTACACCCCCCACTACAACTCCGGTGACAACTACAACCATAACAACGACACCTACCCCTACAACAACTCCATGCATTCCAATTTGTGAGTGGTCTGACTGGTATAATGTGCATGATCCAGTCACAGACAAAAATGACTGGGAAACCTATGAAAACATCACAAACACTGGTCTAAGTATATGTGAAAAACCAATGGAAATTGATTGTAGGTCAGCAGTTTTACCAGACATGGACTTTGAGGAGTATTTAAAAGAAACTGAGCAGGTTGTAAACTGTGATATAAACTATGGCTTAATCTGTAAAAAAGAAGACCAGCCAATTCGTCCAGGAAAATGTTTTGACTACAAATTCAGATTATGCTGTGAAGTATGTGAAATAAAAACGACAACACTCACAACAACGATAACTACGAAAACTCCAGAGCCTACTACTACAACAACTACAAAGCCTCCTACAACCACAACTACACCTCCCACTACAACAACTCCAGAGCCAACTACAACTACACCTCCCACTACAACTTCAGAGACAACTACAACCAAAACAACTACACCTACCACTACAAAAACTACAAAGCCTCCTACAACCACTACTACACCTCCCACTACAACTCCAGAGACAACTACATCCAAAACAACTACACCTC
The DNA here is from genome assembly GCF_904066995.2 of Poecilia reticulata. Lineage (NCBI taxonomy): Eukaryota > Metazoa > Chordata > Actinopteri > Cyprinodontiformes > Poeciliidae > Poecilia > Poecilia reticulata. Next base: position 25,345,500 of record NC_088835.1, on the reverse strand, counting down.
CCACTACAACTCCAGAGACAACTACAACAAAAACAACTACAACTCCCACTACAACTCCAGAGCCAACTACAACTATACCAACAACTACAACTCCAGAGCCAACTACAACTACAACTACACCTCCAACTACAACTCCAGAGACAACTACAACAAAAACAACTACACCTACCACTACAAAAACTACAAAGCCTCCTACAACTACACCTCCCACTACAACTCCAGAGACAACTACAACCAAAACAACTACACCTACCACTACAGCAACTACAAAGCCTCCTACAACCACAACTACACCTCCCACTACAACAACTCCAGAGCCAACTACAACTACACCTCCCACTACAACTCCAGAGACAACTACAACCAAAACCACTACACCTACCACTTCAACAACTACAAAGCCTCCTACAACTACAACTACACCTCCCACTACAACTCCAGAGACAACTACAACTACACCTCCCACTACAACTCCAGAGACAACTACAACCAAAACAACTACACCTACCACTACAGCAACTACAAAGCCTCCTACAACCACAACTACACCTCCCACTACAACAACTCCAGAGCCAACTACAACTACACCTCCCACTACAACTCCAGAGACAACTACAACTACACCTCCCACTACAACTCCAGAGACAACTACAACCAAAACAACTACACCTACCACTACAGCAACTACAAAGCCTCCTACAACCACAACTACACCTCCCACTACAACAACTCCAGAGCCAACTACAACTACACCTCCCACTACAACTCCAGAGACAACTACAACCAAAACAACTACACCTACCACTACAGCAACTACAAAGCCTCCTACAACCACAACTACACCTCCCACTACAACAACTCCAGAGCCAACTACAACTACACCTCCCACTACAACTCCAGAGACAACTACAACCAAAACCACTACACCTACCACTTCAACAACTACAAAGCCTCCTACAACTACAACTACACCTCCCACTACAACTCCAGAGACAACTACAACTACACCTCCCTCTACAACTCCAGAGACAACTACAACTACACCTACCACTACAGCGACTACAAAGCCTCCTACAACTACAACTACACCTCCCACTACAACTCCAGAGACAACTACAACCAAAACAACTACACCTACCACTACAGCAACTACAAAGCCTCCTACAACCACAACTACACCTCCCACTACAACTCCAGAGACAACTACAACTACACCTCCCTCTACAACTCCAGAGACAACTACAACCAAAACAACTACACCTACCACTACAGCAACTACAAAGCCTCCTACAACCACAACTACACCTCCCACTACAACAACTCCAGAGACAACTACAACCACAACTACACCTCCCACTACAACAACTCCAGAGCCAACTACAACTACACCTACCACTACAACTACAAAGCCTCCTACAACCACAGCTACTTCTCCCACTACAACTCCAGAGACAACTACAACCACAACAACTACACCTCCCACTACAACTCCAGAGACAACTACAACCACCACAACTACACCTCCCACTACAACTCCAGAGACAACTACAACCAAAACAACTACACCTCCCACTACAACTCCAGAGACAACTACAACCAAAACAACTACACCTGCCACTACAACAACTACAAAGCCTCCTACAACCACAACTACACCTCCCACTACAACTCCAGAGACAACTACAACCACAACAACTACACCTCCCACTACAACTACAAAGCCTCCTACAACCACAACTACACCTCCCACTACAACTCCAGAGACAACTACAACCACAACAACTACACCTCCCACTACAACTACAAAGCCTCCTACAACCACAACTACACCTCCCACTACAACTCCAGAGACAACTACAACCACCACAACTACACCTCCCACTACAACTCCAGAGACAACTACAACCAAAACAACTACACCTCCCACTACAACTCCAGAGACAACTACAACCAAAACAACTACACCTGCCACTACAACAACTACAAAACCTCCTACAACCACAACTACACATCCCACTACAACTCCAGAGACAACTACAACCACAACAACTACACCTCCCACTACAACTACAAAGCCTCCTACAACCACAACTACACCTCCCACTACAACTCCAGAGACAACTACAACCAAAACAACTACACCTGCCACTACAACAACTACAAAGCCTCCTACAACCACAACTACACCTACGCCTCCCACTCCAACTCAAGAGCCAACTACAACCAACTACACCTCCCACTACGACAACTACAAAGCCTCCTACAACCACAACTACACCTCCCACTCCAACTCAAGAGCCAACTACAACCACCACAACTACACCTCCCACTACAACTCCAGAGACAACTACAACCAAAACAACTACACCTCCCACTACAACAACTACAAAGCCTCCTACAACCACAACTACACCTCCCACTACAACTCCAGAGACAACTACAACCACCACAACTACATCTCCCACTACAACTCCAGAGACAACTACAACCAAAACAACTACACCTCCCACTACAACAACTACAAAGCCTCCTACAACCACAACTACACCTCCCACTACAACTCCAGAGACAACTACAACCACCACAACTACACCTCCCACTACAACTCCAGAGACAACTACAACCACCACAACTACACCTCCCACTACAACTCCAGAGACAACTGCAACCAAAACAACTACACCTGCCACTACAACAACTACAAAGCCTCCTACAACCACAACTACACCTCCCACTACAACTCCAGAGACAACTACAACCACCACAACTACACCTCCCACTACAACTCCAGAGACAACTACAACCACCACAACTACACCTCCCACTACAACTCCAGAGACAACTACAACCAAAACAACTACACCTCCCACTACAACAACTACAAAGCCTCCTACAACCACAACTACACCTCCCACTACAACTCCAGAGACAACTACAACCACCACAACTACATCTCCCACTACAACTCCAGAGACAACTACAACCAAAACAACTACACCTCCCACTACGACAACTACAAAGCCTCCTACAACCACAACTACACCTCCCACTCCAACTCAAGAGCCAACTACAACCACCACAACTACACCTCCCACTACAACTCCAGAGACAACTACAACCAAAACAACTACACCTCCCACTACAACAACTACAAAGCCTCCTACAACCACAACTACACCTCCCACTACAACTCCAGAGACAACTACAACCACCACAACTACACCTCCCACTACAACTCCAGAGACAACTACAACCACCATAACTACACCTCCCACTACAACTCCAGAGACAACTACAACCAAAACAACTACACCTCCTACTACAACTCCAGAGACAACTACAATGACACCAGTTACTCCAACAACGCCCCTTACAACCAAAACAACCTTACTGTCTCCCACTACCTCAGAATCAATTGCTACTGGCCCGCCATTGTCAACGACATCTCCAGTGACATTTACAGCCACACAACAGGTTTTGAATACAACCCAAACATCTGAATCAACACCATCAACACAAACTTCATCAAGTTCCATGACAAAGTGCTTTTGTGTTTTTAATGGCACAGTTTATCAGCCAGGTAATGAGTAATTTTTTTCATCTGTTTATTCTTTATGCGATAACCCTAACTGTCTTTTTTTTAACCACCGTTTCAGGGGATGAAATATTTTCAATGCACCCCATTGGATCAGGCATTTGTCTCACAATGACTTGTTCAGATGTTTGTGAAATTTATAACAAGACTGAAATGTGTGTGATTACACCATCTCCCACACCCAATGTGATTACCTCAACCTTGGCAACTCCAACTCCCACACCCACCATTCCTACGTGTCCTGAATGGGATGTTGTTGTAAGACATTTTACATCCAATTCATGTTCAAATTAGTATTTGATTTCGGATTTCCTGAAGCATATTTTTAGTCCAGCTATTTGCACTGACCTTTTCATATTTGTTTTTCTGAATACTCAATTATGTATACCTTGTTGTTTCTAACACTTATTTTTGTCTACAGCAAAATGAGACCTTCTTCTTGTGCAACTGCACTATGGCCAGATGCATTGAGAACAACACAATTGAAATAGTTCCATATGAGTGTCCACCCCTCCAGAACATAACCTGTGCCAATGGAAAGAAACCAGTTCTTGAGTATGATGAGTACCACTGCTGCCAACAATATGTTTGTGACTGTAAGTTATTCTGTGTGCACGGATGGATTTAAGTTTCTCTTTTAATCTAATATATTCAAATTCATTGTAATAAAAACCCCTACAGAGATTGTTCCTGCCCAGAGCCTTCACCATCTACAATAACTCTTTAATTAAATGAGTTACAAAAACATTTAAGTTTCCTTTGGGGTCAGTGAAGTATTTTGGAATTTGATGTTGTATGTATGTCACACTTTTGCTTTCTAGGTGTGTGCGAAGGCTGGGGAGATCCTCATTACATCACATTTGATGGGTTATACTACAGTTATCAAGGAAATTGTACTTATATTTTGATGGAGGAGATCACAGCAAAACATCATTTGAAGATCTATATTGACAATGTATTTTGTGATCCCACTGAAGACGTTTCTTGTCCAAGATCAATAACCATAGCATATGGATTTCAAATTGTCACACTCATCAATCATAACCTTATTGGAGCTCCACAATTAGAGGTAACACTTGTAGAAGACAACACTCAGTTGTTTTCAACTAGCTTGACATGCTATCTTTGACAAGTGTCAACAGAATAATGCCAATATATAATTTTTGCCTGAATACATTATAAATTTGTTTTGTCTTTCCTTATTGTATACTTTCAGGTATTACAAAATGGTAAAAAATTGAAACTACCCTATGCACAGCAAGGTATTAAGATTATGAGTTCTGGCATTAACCTGGTTTATGAGATCCCTCTCCTAAACGTGGTTGTTACATTTGGAATGACTGGCTTTAGTGTCAACCTTCCATATCAGTACTTTGGGAGCAACACACAGGGTCATTGTGGTAAGAAATCTCTCTAAAATCTGTTCTTTGGTCAGTGTTTAGGTTTGACATAAACTGTAACTGTTTAACATCTTTGTTAGGGACATGCACCAACAATCAGGCCGATGACTGCAGATTGCCGACAGGCGAACTGGTGGAAAATTGTGCAGTGATGGCAGACTATTGGCCAGCAAATGACATTTATCAACCTAACTGCCCAACACCACCTGCAGTACCCACTCAGGTTCCTGAACCACCGCTAGAACCAACTCCATGCAAGCCAGACTCCATTTGTGATCTGCTGAAGAGCAGGTAGGCATGCCATGACGCAGTGACTATTTCATAGCGTCATGGCATGACGCTATGAAATAGTCTTATTTCTAAAATAAGACTAAATGACTCAATTTTGCTTTTCTTTTTCTTTTTCAGTGTCTTTGCAGAATGTCATCCATTGGTTTCCCCAGACAATTTCTACAGAGGTTGTGTTTTTGATAGTTGCCATGTTTCAAATCCTGCAGTGGAGTGCACAAGTTTGCAAACTTATGCTGCTGCCTGTGCTCAGGCTGGAATTTGCATCCACTGGAGAAACCACACCAAAATATGTGGTAAGTCAGCCTTCATCATATTATTTCTACTGAGAATGCAGATTGAATTGGGAGAGTGATTTTATGTTTGCAATGTCCAGCACTCAACAAACAGGACAACAAAACATATTGTACACTGTGTTACCATTTTTCTTTTTTAATTTGGGGGTCGTTTTGTTTCCAACAGCTAGCGACTGTCCATCAGACAAAGTTTATAAACCTTGTGGCCCTGCAGAACAGCCCACTTGTGAAGACAGGTATGTTGTCACACAGATTTACATTTGCATTGATTGTGATGTTTGCATGTTTCCAAACACTTCCTAATGACAAAGGGTCTCATCTTATCTTTTCTGAACCTTGCAATTTCCTTTTGCAGTGCCGATGAACCAACCGTAACGTTTGTTACTGAGGGCTGCTTCTGTCCTGATGGAATGAAACTCTTCAACAAAGAGTCAGGAATATGTGTTGAAAAGTGTGGTAAGTATTAGAGTAATCTCCCTGAATTCTGCAACTGAATTGAATTTGCTCAGTCAGTCAAATACAAATAAATTCTGCGTTGCTCTGTATTTGTCAACAGGATGTCTCGATCCTGAGGGCGTTCCTCGAGAGGTGAGACAAAATTACTACTTATGCTGACTGTCTGTAAAATCTTAAACGCTACTGCCTCCTTACCAAGCAATTATTTTTTACTCTTTCAGTTTAATGAGCAGTTTGAGTACAAATGCCAGGACTGCATTTGTGACGAGCCTACCAAAACTGTGATTTGCAAACCAAAGACTTGCCCAGCACCACCCACTGCTAACTGCAATGATCCAGGGTTTGTTGTTGTGAACCAAACCAATCCTGCGGATCCCTGTTGCTATGCCTACATTTGTCGTAAGACGCCTATCGTCAATCCACATTTTTGATTAATTTACTGAACCATTATTTATCACAGAATGCTGTACTTTTCCCCCCCATCTTACATAGAATGCAACGTCAACACTTGCCCAGTAAGCAGCATGGACTGTCCAGTTGGATACAAACCAGTCATCAGTGTTCCAGAGGGAAAATGCTGTCCACAACATACATGTGGTGAGTTCAGTTTGAACTTTCATGCAATCAAACCATAAAAAAAGACAACAAATAGAATTTGGGACTAAATTAAATAAAACAAACAGATTCACATCAAATGTGGAATTTAAGAAGACATAGAGGGTTATGGATCTGTACAGTTGTCATGTGGAAACAGGGAGTTCAGGTATTGACCGCTTGACTGTTTGAAGGGTACGATAGAGGAGGATCACTTGGAGGAATGGTTCGCATTTCTGAAAAAATAATCCACAGAAATGCATTTTTTTTCCTGTGGATTTAATTAGTTTTTGTTTCTGTTGCAAAATAAAGTTAAAATATGTTGTATAATGTTGACATTTGATATCAAGAATGACATTAAAATTCTTAAGAAAAAATAGAAATTGTACAAAGAAAAGTTGCAAAACGTTTTGTTAAAGTAATATTGAGAACAAGTCAGAAATATTTAAAAAATTGAAAAGCTGAAACTACTGCAGCATTAGGATTTTTGAGTGTTGACTAAAAGAGTGTGCATGGCCTGATTATTGCAGGTCGACCCTATAACAGTCACCAGAATTGGTTTACTTTAATAGTTACACTGTAATCTTGACATATCAACTTTATTCTCATAATTTCAACTTTTCATAATCTAACTTTATTTTTGCCTCTCTCTTTTTAGAGCCTAAGCGAGTTTGTGTCCACAAGGATGTTGAATACCAGGTAAATAAGAATCAGACCCGTCTTCTAAATGTCTCATATAATTCAGCTTTAATAAATTCTCTGATGTGTTTAACCACAATCATTTTCTTGGTCAGCCTGGTTCCTCAGTTCCTGTGGTTGCATGCCAGGACTGTACCTGCAGCAATGAGATCGATCCAAAATCCGGTCTGTTTAAAATAGTGTGTGTGTTTCAACAATGTAAAGAGACCTGTGAGCAGGTAAGAAAAAAATAAAATAAAATGATTCAGTTTGTGCAATGCAATGTGTTTACTTCAAGGCTGAGTTTAACTTTCCCTCTGGTTTTAGGGATATGAATATGTGGAAACTAATGATTATGATTGCTGTGGAAAGTGTGTACAGAAACAATGTGTCGTGCATTTAAATGGTAACAAGCATCTCTTGAATGTGAGTTGGATCATCACTTCTGGTTCTTTATTTGCACAAAGCAGCACGTTGTTTTAACGTCTGTGTCTGCTGATCTGCAGGAAGGGCAAACCTGGTCACCGCCTGAAAACATGTGTGAGTTCTACACCTGTGTGAGGAATGGGGACACACTGACAGCCCTAAGCTCACACATCATTTGCCCGGTTTTCCAACAGAGTAACTGCCAGCCTGTATGTATTATTACCAACTCTAAAATCTGGAATACGTGTTTTCACAGCATGTAGAAGTCGAAGTGTTTGCTAATGTACATCTTCCTCCTCAGGACACAATTCAAACAGCTGCAAATGGCTGCTGTAAAACTTGTGAGTATGACGTTTTAATTTCAATTGTATAGACACCACAACATTAAAACCAACTAACCAGGAGTATTTTGTGTTTTTTTAAAAAAAAGGTGTGGAGATAGACAAAGCCTGCAAACTGGTGAGCACAAAAACTCATGTTTCGCTCCATGGCTGTCGGTCTACAGAAGAGGTGGAAATGCCGTACTGTGAAGGGTCTTGCAACACATTCACTAAGTAAGAATGATACAGATTTATTACTTTTATTTGCTTAAGCAATGTAGAAAGCAGAGATAGAGCCGGCTTTCTTATTGTCCCATTTCAGGTACTCTGAAGCGGCAGCTGGTATGGAACATTCTTGCTCCTGCTGTAAGGAAATGCGCGCCAGCAATCGCACCGTTGATTTGCTGTGCTTGAATGGAGACAAGGTCAAACACACCTACTTGCATGTGGAGGAGTGCGGCTGCGGCCAGACCGAGTGCAGCACAACTGCAGGGCTGTCTGCTCGCAGAAAACGAAGATCCACCCTGCTGTGACACGGTCGTCTTTCATAACCATGCTGAATGTTAGAAGTGTTTTGTCTTGTACCACTCTAGCAATATTAGAAAGTAATTTACCACTGAAGTGGAATATTTATCAACTAATCAAATAAAAGTATGCAACTCAGTTCATGTCTTTGTAATCCTTGTAGTCTAAATTCATTTGGCATCAAATTAAATAATGGCAGAAATTACGTGAAGATTTGAAATAAGCACATTGGTGGTATTTATGGTGAAAAATTTAAGACGGGCAAATTCAATTTAAAAACTGGACAGTCAATGTTGAAGTTCTACATGTAAATTAAGATGATAAAAGGATTATTATAGGAACACAACGGATAAAATTACGTTAGCTGGAGATGGGCACCAGCACCTCTTCCGACCCCACTAAGGGACAATGGTGTAAGGAAAATGGATGGAACGGATAAAAGAGTGGAAAACGATTTTGCTGGAACAGACTTGCCTGAACCCAGGTGGAGCTGTCATTATTTCACATCATAAAGTCAGAGACACAGTAAAACCTTTATTGTCTAAATTTAAAATTATGGCTTGGAAAACATGATAATTGCGTGAGGAAAAATTTTGATAAACATTTGAAGGCAGACTAGGCAATTTCATCAACACTTTTTGTAAAGCCATGCTCATTTTAAACAGTCAAGTCACAGGAAAGTTCAGAATTGTTCAAAGAAATTTGGAAATGTTTAATTAACTGATGAGAACATTTAGAAATCTGAGCTATTTATATGTAAAACACTGTTAACTGGGTGGTTTTTGAGTGAATATAAAAACATGAGCTGCGTGACCTCTGGATGAGGTCTGCAGATGTCTGACCTAAAGTGATGCCTAACACTGCCACCTAGTGGCGTGTGGTCAGATGAACAACTAACTTTGTGCAAGATTTTTTTTTGTTTTTTTCTTATTTTAGCCTGAATCTATTTCTAAAATTCTTTATTGGAACTAGTTTCATATGATAATTAATTTGTTATTTTTTAAAAAACATAATAAAATACAATTTTAGTTCATTTTTTAAACAATTTCCATTGTAAAAGTCACAGATCAAAAACAAATAGCATAATTCTCTAAGCCATGTCAAATGATATATAAGTCCATCTATCAACACTATTTTACTAACTAGCTTGACATTTTGAGTTTGTAAAACATAGTTCAGTAATTATTATTATTGACCACTTTATTTGAGCCTTCAGAGAAATAGAGGCAGCATTATGAACACAGTGAAGAAATATAGGGCTGTACAGTTGGCAGCAGTTTGCCTTGGCAGCAAGAAGGTCCTTGGTTCAAATCCTTCCTTGGGATTTTTCTGCGTGGCGTTTGCAAGTTCTACCTGTACATGTGTGGATTCTCACCAACTACCCCGGCATCCTCCCATAAGATCTGAAAATATGACGACCCCTGCAAGCAGGTTTAGATAAAAGACGGAAGAAGACATAAAAAAACTTTAACTGGGAAAGCTAGAAAGTATTTATTGCGCTTCACTCAGTTTTAGTAATATTTATCTGAGATTTTTAAATATTTCAGCTGTTTTAACTGAAACCAAAATGACAGAATAATCGACAATAAGTGATTGTATTTTATGATTGTGACTATTTGTCTCCTGTGTGACACAGCAAAGTCTTAAGACCTGAAAGACCAACATGATCATACAGCGTGTAGAGATATTAAGATGTGGATGGTAAGAAGCTGCATGAGGTGTGGAATAAATTATCCCAGGCTCTACAGAAATGAGATCATTTACTAACTTTTCTCTGATATTTGAACCTCAGGATTTTGACTGTTAGATATTTGTGAAAATTAAATTAGGGTCAGATAACAGAGCTGATATGACAAGAATATTAACACTCATAAAATGCCACCTGAATTTTTATTGTCAAAATAACAAAAAAACAATGCAAACGAAGAGAATCCTCTTGCCCCTTTTCCACTTTCATTATAGGTAGTTATGCAGTATCATGTTTGTCACTGTGGAAAAAAAGGCGAAACAAAAGCCACCAAATCATGTCTGCGCTGACAGGATGTCGTGGGAGCGTTAGAGCGTTACGTGACAGGAACAGCATCCTTACTCCTTGTTCACGTACAACATTTCCAGACAAGACCAACGTGAGTTTGCCTTTAGATCACGTGGTAGCTGGTAAGGCTGCCGTCTGATAAATTAAACTAACACGTGGACAAACACTCGTTTTCCTGTTCAGGTTTTCTAAGAAGCTCTAAGTGAAATAAAACAAAAATTCAGCAAACAAAGAATGTCAATAATTCCACAAAACTGTTACTCAAACTTGAAAATAGTCCAGCAGATGCACAATTTGCCATATATCATGTTGCAGAAATGTCTTCTTAAGTAATACAGCAAATTCATCCCTTTTATGACACAGTTTGTATCTGAGCCAGCAGTAAAAGATTATTCTTGTGTTCACAATTAAGCCAGAGTATTTGTCATGTGTGTATCTAAACTCTTTTTAGTCCCGCTGACAAATACCAGGAGATGATTGTTAAGCAATAATCAAAGAGCAGGATTACAAACCGGAACCAACCAGCTCAAGCTTGTACTCTGTCTGGTTTGTTTTTAGATTTAGTGCCAGCTTTCACTTCCTCGCAAGAAGCACAGATTGGGTAACACCAAATCATTATGTGACTCTTAAAGCACTTTTTTTCAGTCTTTGAGGTAAATTGGAGTTTAACTCAAGGGATCAAATTGCACATTTTGGAAGTAGCTTGTACTCTTAAAGCTTAAAAACTACATGGTAAAAAGAGGGAGCAGCACATTTTTCTGTCCAAACACAGAAAGTCTGCTTTGGGATCAACTGTGTTCCCAGAAAGAAGGATCAGTTTTACACTTTATATTTATTCTCAAAATGACACCATGTGGGTTGAAGGCAGACCAAGATGTGATAATAATTTTGTCCCTAAACCTGACATAACATCTTGAGTTATAAAGTCAATACAAATATGTATATATGCCTTTTATATATAGTTTTATATGGCTCTAGAAACATGAAGGTTATTAAAATATAATCAAGTCAAGTTTTTTTAACTGAACAATTCAGCAAAAAATGAGTTCAAGGAGATTCAAAAGCACAACAGTTAAATAATAGCAAAAATAAAAAGAAAGATTACATCACAGTGGCAGATTACGTAATGAAAAGTTGCTATTCAGAACATAATTAATCTATTTTCATGTTATTATTCGTAGGCAACTCTAAAGAAATGCATCTTTAGTTTTGATTTAAAAGAATTCATATAAAACTCATATATGATCCATGTATCAAAAAATAAATGGAGCTTGTGGGGTTTTAATCCACTGATGGTATTTTTCATGGCCTCCTCACTCAGTTTGTTTACAGCTGCTGTTTGATATCAAAATATAAGGCATTTTTAAGATGTGCATTACAGACAGGGCTAAGGTGAAAAAAAAACTATTTGAGCAGATGTGAATGTTACTACGTTGAGAGACAAAACGTTTACTGTAAGTTTCACTGAATGTCTATAAAATAAAATTCTACACACACACACACACCCCCACACAACGCACGCACACGCACACACACACACACACCCACACAACGCACGCACACGCACACACACACACACACCCCCACACAACGCACGCACACGCACACGCACACACACACACACACCCACACAACGCACGCACACACGCACACACACACACACACACTGAATCCATTAAAATATTCTGCTGGATCAAAAAGTTTCAATATTTTTGCTGTTTATCACAAATACCTGTCACAACAACAAAGAGAAACAAAAATACCTATAGTGCACAAACTGGATTTGTAAACAGAACTGTTAATTACTTTAAGCAGTTTTGCACGCATTTTATTAGAGGTATTACCTCATCCCCATAACCTCACATTATGAAAGCTTGAAATTTTATCTTCTAATGACTGTTTACCTAATCGTCGATATGGGAAGTTTTGGCAGCAAAAGTAAAACTACAAGTTTCTTGAATGTTCCAGAGCACCTCCAAGAGTAAATTTATCTTTGGATCACTCCCAGGTGGATGGCAAAGAAAGACGGTCCTTTTCTCAGTAAGAACACATTCTGTGTTTATTCAAGGAGGACACACGGGTTTGTTAAATTAAATTTAAACAGATGAGACTGAAGGCAGCTCTGTTTGTGATCTAGCTGTGTTGATACAAGCTATTTAACTTCCACCACCTCTGACAAAATAAACTAAGTTGCAGAGGCCGACTTAGCAACAGGAGCTTCACTGAAATGTAAAAAAATAAAAACTCTTATTTCTGGTTCATGAGATAACCGGAGTGTCGCAATAGTTGTTTCTATTCAAAATGTGTAATTTTAACAGGGAGGACAGAAGTGAGATGATTAGAAATGTTGTCTGTACACACACATGTAAATATATATTTTCATTTTATTTTATTTTTTTCTTCAAGCCTCTGATTTCCAGTAGAACATAATAGAATAAAATAATATATATATGTATTTTTTTAAAACTTTATGAGGATATTTAGTCTAAGTCACAGTCAAAATGAACACATTTAGGTACACATAGTATTAAAAGAAGGGGGGAAAAGGAACAAAATAAAGATGTGGATGAAATGTTAAAAAAGAAAGTAAATATCAGAAGAAAATCAAGACAATTAAAAAATGCCTTCAGGTTTATACACCTGCCTCCATACTTTTTACATGTTAAACTTGAACAGAGCGCTATAAGAAAAAAGTAAAATAAATGAATAAACTAGTTTGAAACAAGGAAGAATGCTAAAATATCAGACATGGGAAAGTATCAGGATCAGTCTCTGTCATTGTCTTGATAGTTTTGAACTCAGTTATCGTTTTTCTTTCCGTCTTTAATAAGGAAGCACTATTCCCTTCTTTACTTCACTGTAATGTTTAAATTTCCACCCTCTTCTCACACAAACACACGCAGAGAGAAACACACATCGACTTAACATTTCGGTGCCAACTGGACTCAGTGTTTGCTGTGCGTCAGTCTGTAGGTTTCTGTTTGCGTTTGTTTATGCAAAGAAAACACATGCAGTGACAGAGTGACAGTAACCAAAAACCAAACAGTTTGACGTGTTTCTCTGGGAAGGTTTTGCCTCCAAAAATGACATCCTGTTTAATTTGCAAACAGCTGATGGGGGAAATATTAAGTAAGGAAGTAAAGGCTCACACAAAAGATCAGACTCAGATATCAAAATCAAACGGAAGTTATAAAGGCATAAAAAGACTCATTTGTACTTATGGCTGTTTAATTCTTTTTTAATATTACATTTCTGTTCTGTGTGTGATTACCGTAAAAAAGTATATCTGCTTGCTCTATACAAACAAGTGGCATATTATTTAAATATGAATAATCCTTTCATTTACTGCCAATTTGAGAAACATATTGGTACAGTTACGTAAAATAAGGTACTAACAAGTTCTATGCTTTGCCTTTTTTCTATTCTTGTTGTGCACTGAAACAAGGCAGGATGGATTTAAAGTGTAGATGAAGGCAGAGTGAGGAAGCAGCTAAGGTTTCTTCGCCGCTGGAACAGCAAAGACACAACTGCAACATTAAAAAGTCTCAGCTGCCCAAACCACCTTTAGCTCATAGGGGACGTCATTCATTTACAATTTACATCTATATAAATAAAATGTACCAAATACATCTATTTACTTTATTTTATGTTTAATCCCTAAGCACCATTATGAAATACCACAAACAATCCCCACCCCCACTTTTCCACGGCCTATCCCAGAATCAAAAAATGGTATTTCATATACAGAAGAAAGTAGGGAATATGGAAATAATTGGAGGAAAGGAACCATTAGTAATGACAAGATTACGACTCAGACATAGAGGATTAAACTAAACTTTATATTTGATAGGTAAACATCCAACAGGTAGTTGTGAGAGGGGCATGGACATGGAGACAGTAGAACATTGTGGAAAAGTAGAGAAAAGTTGAAACAAAAAATTAGGAAATATGATGTGGAGACATTAAGAATGAATACGATTTTAGTTCAACCAAACAGTTATATTATTTTTGAAGGAAAACGGATTGCATATAAGAATTTAGGTTAGGATTACAGAGAAAGAAAAGAGGGGGGGAATACTCTGGTCTACACTCCAGTACAGCAGGTGGCGATAATGCATCTTAATGTTAGGTGTCATCTGCCATTAAAAATAAAAAAGAAGAAGACATGAAAATTGTGTCTGAACCCCTGCAGAGGCAGATGCATAAAAAAAACCCAGGTGAGTCATTTTGTCTTAGCACATCCACATCACTTTTGCATCCACACTTAACAGATTCTACACAAACATTTGCTTAAGTTTTACCAACCATTAGCAATTATCCTCCCCTCACAGGCAAAAAACCCACACTTCTCAATGAGGAGCAGCTCTGCAGAGCCTGGAACAAAAAGCTACATGATAAAATATTCAATAAAAAAGTTTAAAATTCTTGTGTGCAAATGGGTATTGATGTGCAAATCTGTGCTTCAAGTGCAATGCTGTACAAGTTACTTAGATAAAAATAGGTCCAACAATGAAGATCTCTTCATTATATGCACGTCTGAGTTTTTTTTCCCCAAAGAAAAAAAGTAGTTAAATATCAAAACAGAGATGCAACTCTGGAGGTAAATCTTAACATCCTTATGATTACGACAGGTTTAGTCAATCCTGTCATAAATTTAAAATCAGCCAAATTGGGAATGTTTGTCAAGAACCCCTAGACTCACATAGCGCATATAAAATCCTAGATTTGAAATGCAGTGTAAAAGAAAATGGAAGAGGAAGCTGATACTTATATGCAAAGAAATCAAAATATATGGGTAGTCGGAGCATCTGTTCTTTGGTAGGCAATGGTGTTTGAAGAAGTAGATTTAAACCTAAATATATACTAACTTTATGTAAAAAGACAGCAGTAAAAGGTGTATAGTTTACAAGAAAACCTCCAAATCAGACAAACGATGAGTCAAGAAAAAGTTTCTCTCCAGGCTCAGGTGAGGTCATTTTATTACCTCCTACCAAACATAGCAAAACTTAATTATGTCATCAGTTTTTGCACTGTTGAATACAACTACAAATAAGCTTAAAGATAAATGAACCATCTAAAGAAAGATGTGCTAGTAAAGATTACCTGACAAAATAAATCCTCTTTTCTTCCTTCACTTTAGAAAATAAAGTATAAAATAAATAGCATTAAATAAATAGAGTCCCACTTCTTATTTATTAGGTTATGTTTTAATCTGTAAAGACTGCAGAAAAAATAAGTCTAAATGAGATTGGTTCAGAAAAAAGATGAACTCAAGTGACCTTGGTGATGTGTGTATAACCCCACTGCCACGCCCTCAACCGCCCTGACATGAACTCTTTCACCTGACGGTAAGCGTCTTGCACGCTGATGTAAATAAAGATATTGCTGGACAGAACCCAAAATTTTCAAAACTCATCAACCGTAAAAATTCGACAGCTTAATCTCCGTAGAGTTACAGGAGTGGGGAAAAAAGTATTTGCCCTGTTACAGATTCATTCTGTTTGCTTTTCTTTGCAACACGTCAGTGTCTCAAATCCTCAATCCAATTTTAATCAGTTAATCTGAGTAAATAGATGCGCTTGTTTTCAAATACATTTAAGATAGAAAAGTATCCAAACCAATGTGTAACGAAGGAATTATCCTCAAAGCAGAACATTAAACTTTTAAATCTATTGCAGTGGTTTTGGAAAAACTTCAACTCTCTTTTTTCTTTTTCCCACACATGTTGTAGGTATTTTGACATTGAACAGATTTATTCAAGGGCATGTCAACTCTTTGACCAGATTTACAAAATCTTCACTTTGTGTGGGTTTTTTGTGCCATTCAGAGTGGTCATCTTTAAATCCCCTTTTATCTTGACCAGATGTAAGAGCACCCACATCTTGAAAAAACTTTCACTATTGTCTCGTCGTATTTTCGCTTGATGATGGGACACAAATAAAGTCAGCCAGACTGGACAGTTCTCTTATTTGACTTCTTTTGGGGGCAGTAGCTGAACAACATCGGTAGCCTACAGGCTACTTGTTAAGCTTAAGGTGCTGTATTGATATTAGCTAGTCATCTTATAGCTAACATTACCTGCATCCAGCATTTTTACTCAACTCAGTCGGTTAGTTTGGGGAAAAACTGTAAAAAGTTCTTTGCGTTTTACTGGTTTGCTGTCATGATTCTAACACACACCTGCGTAGCTTTGCACAGCAGCAGCAGGTCTCCTTCACTGCCACACAGGTGTAAATCCAGTGGAGCGTCATAGCGCTCATGTTGCATTTAAAGGAGGCTCGGAAAAACAGGTTACCACATGTTAACAACGGATTAAACAGTTTTAAAATGCAGTGTAAAAGAAAATGGCCAACTCTGTTATTCCCATATATGGGGAGTGTGGAAGCACCTACTGTATCAAATTGACATAGGAATAACAGAGTTGGTCATTCTAAGGTAAAAACCCAGCGCACACAGCATTCATGTTTTTTTTTTCTCATCCAGACGGCTTCCTCTCCCCCCTTCAGGGGGCACGACCCACAGTTTGGGAACCTCTGCAGTAGACAGCATTAGTGGCAGTAGTATCCGCTGTACTGCAGTGCAATCATGCATTATCTACTGTACATATTGACTTTAACAACTTTTTGATGATTGATTTGAAAATGCATGTTTCTTATGCACTGATTTAAATTTTTTAAATGTATGTCATTTTTAATCTTTTAAACATATAATTTGTTAGTTAAAAGTACCAGAATTAGTCAGAACTTTTTTGTGTGATTTCATAATTTACTCACAACACGGCTTGTGCAAATGTTGCAGTACTTCACAGTTCAAAGCGTGAGAAAGATCTCCAACCTTTATCAAATATGATCCTCAGCTTTATTAGTACTTCAACATATTGGCTTTTGAAAATATAGTTGGTGGTGTAATTGCTGCATGACGTGGCTGCATCTTAACGCGTTTCCGACCCGCATCTTGTCTGCCAGCTCACTGCAGAGCGTCCTTGTCCTGTCAAGTCTTTCCCTCTAAACAAACAATTAATACCAACACCTCTTGTATACCGTTGTCTGGAAATGATTTGATTCACTTCAGGTAGAGAATGGCAGCTCACAAGGATCCACGTTTACATCCACATCCTGCGCCAAATGAATTTCATTTGAGCAACAAGACACAAAGGATGTTTTTGTTACTTACTCAAACAATCTCACGAGTTGTGGTTTCAATTTTATTAAAAACAAATGCAGTTGATTTCAAATTAGTAGAAATGTCCAATTATTTTTAATTTTAAAAAAAGAAGAAAATGCAACGGTCATATTTAGTATAAAGGAAGATTAGCTGTTTGTTCTGCTTAGTTCATGATTTCTATAAACTCAAACTAATACTTTTGTTGACCAACATTTATCATCATCATCTAAGGTTACATACTCTGTAGAAGTGTTCAAACAGCTCTACTTTCTTTATACCGTCCATCCAAGAAGGTACTTGGCCACCACTTATTCAAGGTTTTTGAAGTTTGTTGTGAACTTAACAGATTTTTTTTCTACAAAAGGATTTAGTAGAGACTTGACTCAAGTCTTTACTATATTCTTTTTTGTTAAGAACCAATTCTTTGTTGTTAAAGAATCGTTTCCAAGTCTCACCTATGAATATATTATGCATGTGTCATAGGTGAGACTTAGGTAGCCTAAACCTAAAATAATGATCTTATATAGAAGAGAAATAAATGAAAGTTTACCTTTAAAGATTACAAAAAACTTTGAAGCAAAAATATTTTAAAAATCATTAAAGACTTTTGGCTTATTCACTCTGCTGGAGACTGTATCAACATAATTTTGGACTAGATGAGTGACAAGGAGCTTGATGTTTGATTAAGACAATACCGCCTTTGTGATAAGATCAGATGACCATACTGACAATATTTATTATCTTGGCATCTCACCAGCAGTCATCAAAAGGTGTTATCAAAACAATGGGCAATATTAATATAAAAGGTCCTCTGCTTCAGCCTCACTATTTTCTGCTTTGAGACAACAAGCCCACAGCATGGAGTGGACTGTGGTGTGGTTGTGTTTCTTCAGTTTTGCTGTTGAACTCCAGGCACTGGGTAAGACTGACATCTTTTAAAATCTGACTGCATGGCTGTTTCTGAAATTCATTATATGTTGTTTGTAAATCATGTCCAATGAGTTCTGACGTTTTAAATCTCTTTTTCCCCAAAGATAATTATAGTTTAAAACTTAATGTGTAGACATAAAGAGATAACCGTGTTTTCCTTTGTGTGTGTGTGTGTGTGTTTTGCTGTTCTAGCTGACAACCATGTCAACAACATCTGCAGCACTTGGGGCACGCAGCACTTTAAGACCTTTGATGGTGATGTGTTCCAGTTTCCTGGCTCGTGTGAGTACAACCTGGTCAAAGACTGCCGCACGTCCGAGAATAAGTTTTCTGTGCACATTAGACGAGAAGAAAATGATGGAAACATTACAATAAGTTATGTTGTGGTCACCATCTCTGAAAATACATTCAACCTAACCAAAACTGAGGTAGCTGAAAATGGGGATCCGTAAGTAAAACAAACATGAAACAAATATACATTTATCAAGATTTTTTTGCGTTGGGTTTGTCATTTAAATCTTCAAACTTTTATTCTCTTTTATCAGAGTCACTCTGCCTCACTACAGTGGGGGAGTAAAGGTGGAAGAAAGTACATTTTACATCAGGCTTCGAGCGACCAAAGTCGGCATTATAGTCATGTGGAACCTTGAAGATGCAGTCATGGTATACACCTTTTTGTTCCTACCTTCCTTTGAGTCAATTTTTATTTTCCAAATCAATAAATCACATCAACTGACTGATTACATATCAGTCAGTTGATGACTGACTGAATAACGGGACTTAAAATAAATACATTAGCTCTCCCTGTTGGATGAAACAATTAGAGTTGCAATAAATCTCTGGTGAGAGGAAATAATGAGATGATAAAAACTGTTTGGATTGTTGGAAACATTGGACTTTAACTGAACTGTAACTTTGAACACTTTTTGACATAATAGGCACTGTAATCGGGCTGCACAGTGGTGCAGTTGGTAGAGCTGTTGCCTTGCAGCAAGAAGGTTCTGGGTTCGATTCCAAGCCTGGGGTCTTTCTGCATGGAGTTTGCATGTTCTCCCTGTACATGGTGGGTTTTCTCCGGGTACTCCAGCTTCCTCCCACAGCCCAAAAACATGACTATCAGGTTAATTGGCCTCTCCAGATTGTCCCTAGGTGTGAGTGTGTGTGTGCATGGTTGTGTGTCCTGTGTGTCGCCCTGCGTCAGACTGGCAACCTGTCCAGGGTGACCCCGCCTCTTGCCTGGAACGTTAGCTGGAGATAGGCACCAACAACCCTCCCAACCCCATGAAGGGATAAGGGTGTAAGAAAATGGATGGATAGGCACTGTAAAAGAACAGAGGCTGACATTTTCTTTCTGCTATGAATGATGTAAAATAAAATGAAACATGATCCTCTCTGTTTTGTGCTTCAGGTGGAAGTTTCAAACAGATACAAGAACCAAACTTGTGGCCTTTGTGGAGATTTCAACGCCGTTCCTGTCTATGATGAGTTCATGGATAATGGTTTGTAGTTCAATGAAATGTATAAAATGTATTAGAAAATAAAATAAAATCAGTCATATCTTTAATGTTCTTTACTTCATTTGCATGATCAGGTTTTAAAATGACCCCCATTGAGTTTGGAATCAAACACAGAGTCCATCTGCCAAACGATGAATGCAAAGACCCTCATGTAGAAGATGATGAATCAAAGACGAATGTGTCAGATTCATGCAAAGCATTTGTAAGTATAGCAATCAGTTTTTTCCAGTAAAAATGTTAAGTATGATGTTGACTTTTGGATTTCCTTCTTATTTGCTCACTACAGCAAACCTTCTGTGAACAAATATTTCACGAAGACTCCTGGAGTTCATGCGCCGGCCTGATTAGTGCTGAATCTTTCATCCAGGCCTGTGTGGTAGACATGTGTGCCTGTAACAAAGATACCAGTGACTTGTGTGTCTGCAGCACAATGTCTGAGTTTTCTCGTCAGTGTTCGCATGCAGGAGGACAACCACCCAACTGGAGGAGACCTGATTTCTGTGGTATGATTCATGTTTGCCCCTTTATTCTAAGTCACAGAATAACGGGTACAGGAAGAAATATTACAGAACCAAACCACAAAAGAATAATGTTTATCATTTCGAAGGATGACAATGTTATTTCAATCTTTCTCAGTTTCTGTTTATAATTGTGGCTTAGCACTATAAAGGTTAAAGCCTGTCAGATTGTCATATATTTTATACAGTGTTAAATATTAGAAATTTTATGTAGGTATAGCATTCAAATTTGCCCAAAGTGACATCAAATTTTATTTTTAAAAATTTTCTACATGATATTCTGCCTAAATGCTTCTATGCTTCTTACTACTGCTCTTTATTTATGACACCATCTATCTTCACAGGTAAACAGTGTCCCTACAACATGAGGTATGAAGAAAGTGCTTTTCCTTGCATGGATACTTGCACACATCAGGACACCAGATTAGTGTGTGAGGAACACAAAACAGACGGCTGCTTTTGTCCTCCTGGTTAGTTCTCCTTACATTCAAACTGTGTATTCTGCCGTTGTTCATTAACCTTCACACAATGAAACTGTTTCTCTCTCAGGAACGGTGTTTGATGATATTTCTGAGAGGGGCTGCATCCCTCGGTCTGAGTGTCAGTGCAGGCATGACATAATCTACGAATCCGGAGATGTTTACCGCCATGAAAAAACAAACTGGTATGTTTCAAGATGTTTACCGAATGTCTTCTTGATGGTAAATTTAGCTTTTTTGTCACAGTCCTGGCAGAATTCCATAAAACATACATTAAAACAATAACTCTTAATGTATCTTATTGGTATTTCATACAATAAACCAAGGCAAACTTGCATAATTTTCAAATGGATGAAAACTTACAGAATTTATCACATCATTCAAAAGTAAAGTTGGAAAATTATACTTATTATATACCGTATGTAAATATACATATATTTATACTCAACTCACTTTACATTTGTACCTGTTTCTAGTTTGGTACATCAAGAGATTGATGTCTAATTTTTTCTGTCCATGCTGAACAAAAGCTTCCCCATAGCATGATTCAGTATGATGTGAAGAGTTTTCTATGTGAAAACTATGTAGCTTTGTTACTTGTACAACATTTTTAAACTGTTATTTTTCTTCCACTTCACAATAATGTCCTGATTTGTGTTGGTCTATCACATAATATACTTAGGAAATTTAAATAAGTGTAATACAGATTTGTATTTCTCAGTACTTGTTCAGAGGGGAAGTGGGAGTGTGAGACTTTCGAGAGACCGGCTACCTGTGCAGTTGAGGAAGGTTCACATTTCACAACTTTTGATGGTACAACCTTTACCTTTCATGGAAATTGTATTTATACCCTGGCCAAGGTGGAGAGCAAGGTAAATAATGTGTCGTTTTTTTTATTGCTGATAAATAATACAAAGCAGACATAAAAGTGAAGATTTCTCTGTGCTCAAATATTTTATATATTTCAGGATGGAGTAAGTCCAAACTTTACTATTCGGGCCCATTTAGACCAGTGTGCACAAAAAAGGGCTGATATTTGTCTAAAGGCTCTTAAAATCCATCTGGGCACAGATAATGTGAGTAAAGTACAGATGTTAGTATTTACATTCTCAGTTCACACTAATATCTACAGATCACTCATAATTGGTTCTGTCTTTCTACAGGTATTAATGTTTACATCTGAGGGAAAAGTGCAGCAGAATATGGAGGACATCAGTTTGCCATATTACTCAGGTGGGTCTGACGAGAAGCAAGTTTTAATTGAGCTCATTTTGTTTCATTATTGGAGTGTTTGTATAACATCAGGTGATTTTTATAATATTATTTACAGGGGACATCAGAATATTTCATGCTTCATCCTTTCATATCTTGCTCAACGCCAAGTTTGGCCTCCAAATTCAGATCCAGCGAGTTCCTGTTATGCAAGTCTACATCAGTCTGGAAAGCAGCTACAAAGAAAAGACAAGTGGTGAGTTTTATGTCTTCCTTTAATTTAGCCAATGTCGTTTATAGACCATATATTATATGATAGTCAAAACCACACAGGGTTTTTATGCAGTAGCATTTCGTGTCCGTGTTTCCAGATTGTGGGAAAGTATGGAAAAAATAGGAGGATGGAAAAATATTTGCATCTTCAGACTTTATTCTTTCCCTCAAATTTAATAAAATTGTTCTTGTTCCCCTTCTTCCTTTTCTGCCTCTGTCCTATCTTTGTTCTTTCCTTGTTTACTTTCTTGCGTCCATGCTTCATTTCTTACCTTCTTGGTTCTATCCTTCCTTCCTTTGTCTCATTTCCTTTCTTACCTCATCCTCTGTCTTTCTATGATTTCTTCTTCCTTCCTTGCTTTTGTCATTCCTTTATTGTTTCCATCTTTTTTGATGTACCGCTATCCTTCTTTCCAGGTGTAATAATATGAAGCATCTTTTCACAGTGATGTAACTTGGCAGTGCAGATAAAAACAGATTAGATTGATAAAAATAATATTTTTGCAAACTACTGTTATGTTGAGGGTTCTGTTTATGTGTCCCACTTCAAAAGCATTGGTTGGCTGGATGTGGTGCCCCGGGCCTTGAGATTAATATATGTGAACTACAATGTACTTTATCTGCTTGTTAATCCCTCAAAAATATAGACTAATTAAATGGTATATTTATTATACTACTAAAAAGACAAAACAAATACTATAATTAACATTCATGACTATGTTGCACATTTGAAAAATTATTGTTAATAAAATATATTCCATAGTACAGGTAATGCAGCCTGAAACGCATGAAAAACATCAAGAATCATATGTTCAAGACAAAAAATAAAGAAATTTTCCTCCAGTTTGGACATTTCAGAGACTAAGCAATGGTTGTTCTGAACATGTTCCTCAGGTTTATGTGGAAACTATAACATGGCTTTGAATGATGATCTGAAGACTCCTCAAGGTTGCCAAGAAGGAACTGCAGTAACTTTTGGTAATTCTTGGAAGGCCGACCAAACATGCCCAGACGCAGGCAAAGAACTTGATAGACCCTGTACCGTCAGTATGGAAACTGGTAAAAAATAAATTTAACAATGTTACTTTTTTTTTTCTAATCAAATGAAAACCATTGTAGATTCTATTTAAGAGTATAGCTTTTCTTTGTGAGCATATTTAATTTACATTCAGTATATTCCAGGTTATTGGAAGTGTAAAAATATTTGTGCATTTCATTGTAGAGAATTATGCCAAACACTGGTGCGAAATGCTCAGAAATTCAAATGGTTCATTTGCAAATTGCCATTCAGAGGTGAATCCTGACTATTACTACAAGGTACAACAACAACCTCTTCTTTCAGATTTTAATTCGATTTTATTGGACCTTAATTTTCTTAAAGTGTTCTTTTCTCTGCAGCGCTGCCTTTACTCCACCTGCAGCTGTGAGAAAAGCGAGGACTGCTTATGTGCTGTCTTCACCTCTTATGGTCGAGCTTGTGCAGCAAAGGGAAAGTTTGTGACAGATTTTGGAGACCAATGTGGTAATGTGTCTTTAAGTTTCATGACAACACATTAACTGTCAGATGTAAGTCTTGTAACAGCCAGGTAATCTTCCCACATTATCCACAAAACAGAGAAACACACAAAGAGCTGTCCATCAACTCAGATCTTCACGTACAATCACCGGAGATGCCAGCTGACTTGTAGTTCACTGAGCTCAGATCAGCGGAGCTGTACTTCACATTTCTTGCCTGTGGTTGGCTGTTTCTGCCCTGATGGTCTCTATCTGAATGAAAACGATGCTTGTGTACCCAAAGAAGAATGTTCCTGTTTCCATAAAGGAGAATACATTGAGGCAGGAAAGTCTCTCAACATTGATACTGAGCACTGGTGAGTCAGAAGAAACCTTAAATAATATGGAGTTTTTTTCCTCCCAGTAACTAGCATTGATACAAATGCGATACATATGTGTTTCATTGTAAATCTTTCGGTGCTTTTCCCAAGTGTTTGCGACAATGGAATGCTTCACTGCCATCCCCGGAAAAACCAGTCCTTCGGTAAGTCACTGGGCCATTAATTTCCTGGCTTTCCCATAGGATTGGTACTAGTGTAATCTTGTGAAATGTGAACAAGTACATTCTTTTTGTACAGCATGTCCTGCTTCAAAAGTGTACTTCAACTGCTCCTCTACAAGCGCCAAGACCCTTGGACCACAATGTGCTAGAAGTTGCATGAATCTGAT
The DNA here is from genome assembly GCF_904066995.2 of Poecilia reticulata. NCBI lineage: Eukaryota > Metazoa > Chordata > Actinopteri > Cyprinodontiformes > Poeciliidae > Poecilia > Poecilia reticulata. Next base: position 25,320,571 of record NC_088835.1, on the reverse strand, counting down.
TGACAATGTTTGCGTGAGTTTTTGTCTTGTTAATCTTTGACGAGGATCAGAATTCCTGATACATATATATTTTTTCATTTTTTCATTTTTCTTACGCGCCACTGAAATGTGCTCTGTGAACATGTTGCTCAGCTTGTGTGAGTATTTTCAAACTGACTAACCAAAAATGAATACTGGTTAAACAAGGGCCACTAAAATAGACCAAATGTCGCATTTGGTTCTGTACTGCTGTCTTTCACAGACTGTAGATCTCTTGAGACAGTAAAATAGCTTTAATTTAATGTTGGCTGAGGTAGGCTCACTCTATAAATTAATGTTTACAGCGAAAGATATCAACTATTTCTGAATACTTCTGAATAACTGTATACATCTTATCGTCCCAGGATGCATCAGATTGTGTCTCCGGCTGCATGTGTCCTCCTGACCAGCTGGATGATGGCAAAGGCTCCTGTGTGAAAAATGAAAGTGAATGTCCATGCCAGCACAATGGTAAATTCTATAAACCTGAAGGGACATTTCATCAAGATTGCAACCTCTGGTAAATAAATATACTACTTGTGCGGCATATTTTTTTAGACTAAAAACAACTTTCTGTGGATCATTTTAAGTTTGAATTTAATACATTTAATAATTCTGCTTAATTCTATGCATTTATTATATATTTAGTACTTGCAGAGGCGGAAAGTGGATATGCACAATGAACAATTGTTCACAGAGCTGCATTATTTATGGAAGTGGACATCACAGAACATTTGACATGCAACAATATGAGTTTCAAGGACATTGTTCTTATGTTGCTATCAAGGTAAGTTAAAGTAAAAACACTTTTAAAAAGCATTTGTCTGCAGCTGGGATTTGATTATTAGGAATTAAATTGGATTATTTAATGAATGAATCATGGAAATATTACTGCACAGCAGCTGAAAGGAGATTACTTGGTAAAATACAGACGCTGGCTATCAGACACTGGATCTTTTTTAGTAAAAGATGACTCACTACTTCGTGCACATCAACAAATTAGTTTAAGAAAAGGGAAAGTCTAAGAATCAACCAGACATTTGTGTTTGAAATTATTTAATCAATTTAGGTATGAGCTTAAAACTAAATATATATTTTTCCTCAAAATGCATTTGCATACGCAGCCACATTAATATGAGAGTATAATAGTATGTTCTTTTGAGGAACAATTTATGTGTCTAGTATCCTTAGTTTGTGGGGTTTAATTAATTTACTTATTATTTGTTCATTATCTGTTCTCTTGAACACAACTTAAATAACCTATTTTTGTTCAGAACAATTGTTTTAATAAAACAGCAGAGAGTGACATTGAAGTCATCACAGAAGATGAACCATGTGGATCCACAGGCACAACATGTTCCAAAACTGTCAGGATTCAGCTTGGGGTAAGGCAAAATGCAAAGACACAAAATGCTTTCCCCAACCTTAACAACTCCTTCAAGTACCTTTAGGTATCAAAACAGATAATACATAATCAAATAATACTAAAAATATTGAAATATTGAAAACATTTTTTTTTGTTATTTTTTGTACAAAAGTTAAATATTCTTTATATTTCAGAGAAATGTGATCACCCTCTCAGATGGAACATATAAAAAGGAAGTTTTAGAAAATGGCACAAAAATAGGATATCGAATAATAAATCGGGGCTTTTATATTGTGCTAGCTTCTGATATTGGCCTAACTGTAATTTGGGATCGCAAAACATATTTTGTTATCCAGCTGGAATCACAATTCATGGTGAGTCTCAGCAATTGATTATGAGAACAAACTACAAACTTGCCAATGTTGAGGCTAATATTAAAACATGGTATTAAATGTGCCAATGACTGACTTGTTTATGTTTGTGCAGGGTGAAGTGTGTGGCCTGTGCGGAAACTTTGATGGTAACGGAGAGAACGACTTCACCACCCGGAGTGGGTTGGTAGTGAGCAGCCCACTAGAGTTTGCAAACAGCTGGAAAGGGGACAGCTCTTGCTCAGATGTGGATAAACTTGTTGACGCTTGTGAAGAAGCACCTCATCGAGACCACTGGGCAAAAATGAAGTGCAACATCATAAATGGAGACACATTCAAAGAATGCCACTCCAAGGTACTACAATGGTTGTGTGTGCAGTGAAGATGTTGCAATAAAAGTACAAAAACAATCCATAATTTTGCATGCTTAAACAGGTAGAGCCTCGTCTGTTTTATGAAAACTGTGTGAAAGACACATGTGCCTGTGACACTGGAGGGGACTGTGAGTGTTTCTGTTCAGCTGTTGCAGCTTACGCTCAAGCTTGCAATGAAGCTGATGTTTTGATTTCATGGAGAAGTCCAGAAATCTGTCGTAAGTGAACAATATCTTCTTGAACTTAAGTTTGTTTGATACTTAGTAAAGAAATAAACTGTTACTGGGCAGATAACTTAAGCACAGTTATATTGAAAAACAATAAATATTAGGACACAAAAGTATGGTTGCTTTAATTTTTACTAGCAATTGAGTCAATAATGACTCAATTGCTAACAAACTCTAAAAACAAACATAAAATTTATAAAAATCTATAAAATTATTGAATAGGAAAGGAGCAACACCACCTTCTATATTTTTCACCAAAAAACAAAATACTCTGATAACAAATGTCAATTATTTTATCAGATGATACTGTGGTTTTAAAAGAAAATCATATTTTAAGTGGGCAGTTTTTTAAGCATGGTTTCTGCACTTTATTTTTAGCTGTCTTTTGTGATTACTACAATCATGATGATTGCTTATGGCACTACCATCCTGGGACTCCAGAGACATACCAGACCTGTTCAAATTATTTTCTACATGTTCCAAAGCTTGAAGGTAAGTTGTGATTTAAGGCTTTCTGAAACCACAAATAACAATTATTAAAAATGAATTATTTCAAGCTACCCATTTGTCTGATTTCATGAGAAAAATAAAAGATTATTGTAAGCAAAATGATTTAACACAACAAAAACTAAAAGCATTTATATTTCTTGGGAAAGTAATGTTTAGCATATTACTATATTATAAACAAAATTGCTTATAAAGCTTATGTTGCAATTTTGCAGGTTGTTACCCTCGTTGCCCAGAACATGCTCGAGTTTTTGATGACGAATCAAAAAAATGTACGTCAACATGTCGACAGGAGAAATTAACTACAACTCCAGCCACTCCAACATCAACTAAATCTATCACTACAACAAACACTGCTACCACCACAGAATCAACAACAGAATTTACAACTAAAACTGAAACACCAACTACAACCCCAACAACCACATCAACTGAGTCTACAACTGTAACATATCCTACTACAACCACAACTCCCACCACAGAATCCACAACACCAACACAATCTACCACTACAACTGAAACACCAACTACAACCCCAACAACCACAACTACCACCACATCAACTGAGTCTACAACTGTGACATATCCAACTACAACCACAACTCCCACCACAGAATCCACAACACCAACACAATCTACCACTACAACTGAAACACCAACTACAACCCCAACAACCACAACTACCACCACATCAACTGAGTCTACAACTGTGACATATACAACTACAACCACACCTCCCACCACAGAATCCACAACACCAACACAATCTACCACTACAACTGAAACACCAACTACAACCCCAACAACCATAACTACCACCACATCAACTGAGTCTACAACCATACCAACTATAACCACAGAATCCACAACACCATCAACTAAGTCTACAACTGTAACATATCCTACTACACCCACAACTCCCACCACAGAAGCCACACCAACACAATCTACCACTACAACTGAAACACCAACTACAACCCCAACAACCACAACTACCACCACATCAACTGAGTCTACAACTGTGACATATCCAACTACAACCACACCTCCCACCACAGAATCCACCAACACAATCTACCACTACAACTGAAACACCAACTACAACCCCAACAACCACAACTACCACCACATCAACTGAGTCTACAACTGTGACATATCCAACTACAACCACAACTCCCACCACAGAAGCCACAACACCAACACAATCTACTACTACAACTGAAACACCAACTACAACCCCAACAACCACAACAACCACCACATCAACTGAGTCTACAACCATAGTAACTGGAACCACAGAATTCACAACAATATCAACTAAGTCTACAACTGTAACATATCCTACTACAACCACCACTCCCACCACAAAATCCACAACACCAACACAATCTACCACTACAACTGAAACACCAACTACAACCCCAACAACTACCACTACCACCACATCAACAGAGTCTACAACCATACCGACTGGAACCACAGAATCCACAACACCATCAACTAAGTCTACGACTGTAACATATCCTACTACACCCACAAGTCCCACCACAGAATCCACAACACCAACACAATCTACCACTACAACTGAAACACCAACTACAACCCCAACAACCACAACTACCACCACATCAACTGAGTCTACAACTGTGACAAATCCTACTACAACTACCACTCTCACCACAGAATCCACACCAACACAATCTACCACTACAACTGAAACACCAACTACAACCCCAACAATTACAACCACAACTCCCATCACATCAACTAAGTCTACAACTGTAACATATCCAACTCCACCCACAACTCCCACCACAGAATCCACAACACCAACACAATCTACCACTACAACTGAAACACCAACTACAACCCCAACAACCACAACTACCACCACATCAACTGAGTCTACAACTGTGACATATCCAACTACAACCACACATCCCACCACAGAATCCACAACACCAACACAATCTACCACTACAACTGAAACACCAACTACAACCCCAACAACCACAACTACCACCACATCAACTGAGTCTACAACTGTGACATATCCAACTACAACCACAACTCCCACCACAGAAGCCACAACACCAACACAATCTACCACTACAACTGAAACACCAACTACAACCCCAACAACCACAACTACCACCACATCAACTGAGTCTACAACCATAGTAACTGGAACCACAGAATTCACAACAATATCAACTAAGTCTACAACTGTAACATATCCTACTACAACCACCACTCCCACCACAAAATCCACAACACCAACACAATCTACCACTATAACTGAAACACCAACTACAACCCCAACAACTACCACTACCACCACATCAACAGAGTCTACAACCATACCGACTGGAACCACAGAATCCACAACACCATCAACTAAGTCTACGACTGTAACATATCCTACTACACCCACAACTCCCACCACAGAATCCACAACACCAACACAATCTACCACTACAACTGAAACACCAACTACAACCCCAACAACCACAACTACCACCACATCAACTGAGTCTACAACTGTGACAAATCCTACTACAACTACCACTCTCACCACAGAATCCACACCAACACAATCTACCACTACAACTGAAACAACAACTACAACCCCAACAATTACAACCACAACTCCCATCACATCAACTAAGTCTACAACTGTAACATATCCAACTACAACCACAACTCCCACCAAAGAATCCACAACACCAACACAATCTACCACTACAACTGAAACACCAACTACAACCCCAACAACCACAACTACCACCACATCAACTGAGTCTACAACTGTGACATATCCAACTACAACCACAACTCCCACCACAGAATCCACAACACCAACACAATCTACCACTACAACTGAAACACCAACTACAACCCCAACAACCACAACTACCACCACATCAACTGAGTCTACAACTGTGACATATCCAACTACAACCACACCTCCCACCGCAGAATCCACAACACCAACACAATCTACCACTACAACTGAAACACCAACTACAACCCCAACAACCACAACTACCACCACATCAACAGAGTCTACAACCATACCGACTGGAACCACAGAATCCACAACACCATCAACTAAGTCTACGACTGTAACATATCCTACTACACCCACAAGTCCCACCACAGAATCCACAACACCAACACAATCTACCACTACAACTGAAACACCAACTACAACCCCAACAACCACAACTACCACCACATCATCTGAGTCTACAACCATACTAACTGGAACCACAGAATCCACAACACCATCAACTAAGTCTACGACTGTAACACATCCTACTACACCCACAAGTCCCACCACAGAATCCACAACACCAACACAATCTACCACTACAACTGAAACACCAACTACAACCCCAACAACCACAACTACCACCACATCAACTGAGTCTACAACTGTAACATATCCTACTACAACCACAACTCCCACCACAGAATCCACAACACCAACACAATCTACCACTACAACTGAAACACCAACTACAACTCCAACAATTACAACCACAACTACCACCACATCAACAGAGTCTACAACCATACCGACTGGAACCACAAAATCCACAACACCATCAACTAAGTCTACGACTGTAACATATCCTACTACACCCACAAGTCCCACCACAGAATCCACAACACCAACACAATCTACCACTACAACTGAAACACCAACTACAACCCCAACAACCACAACTACCACCACATCAACTGAGTCTACAACCATACTAACTGGAACCACAGAATCCACAACACCATCAACTAAGTCTACGACTGTAACACATCCTACTACACCCACAAGTCCCACCACAGAATCCACAACACCAACACAATCTACCACTACAACTGAAACACCAACAACCCCAACAACCACAACTACCACCACATCAACTGAGTCTACAACTGTAACATATCCTACTACAACCACAACTCCCACCACAGAATCCACAACACCAACACAATCTACCACTACAACTGAAACACCAACTACAACTCCAACAATTACAACCACAACTCCTACCACATCAACTGAGTCTACAACTGTGACAAATCCTACTACAACTACCACTCCCACCACAGAATCCACAACACCAACGCAATCTACCACTACAACTGAAACACCAACTACAACCCCAACAACCACAACTACCACCACATCAACTGAGTCTACAACCATACCAACTATAACCACAGAATCCACAACACCATCAACTAAGTATACAACTGTAACATATCCTACTACAACCAAAACTCTCACCACAGAATCCACAGCAACACAATATACCACTACAACTGAAACACCAACTACAACCCAAACAACCACAACTACCACCACATCAACTGAGTCTACAACTGTGACAAATCCTACTACAACTACCACTCCCACCACAGAATCCACAACACCAACACAATCTACCACTACAACTGAAACACCCACTACAACCCCAACAACCACAACTACCACCACATCATCTGAGTCTACAACCATACTAACTGGAACCACAGAATCCACAACACCATCAACTAAGTCTACAACTGTAACATATCCTACTACAACCACAACTCCCATCACAGAATCCACAACACCAACACAATCTACTACTACAACTGAAACACCAACTACCAGTATAGAATCCACAACACCCTCAACTAAATCTACAAGCAAAACACCCGCTACTACCACAACCTTTACAACAGCTTCCGAATCAACAACCGTGGAAATTACTACAACTGAATCAGCCCTAACCCGTTCTACAGGTTGTCCTAAATGGAATAAAATGGTAATCAAGCTAATTTTTAAACTACTAAATCTTCTTCTTTTTAAATATTTTATTTTACTTTATGTTAGATTTCATGTTTCTACAACTCTGTAGTAGTTGTATCAACCTATTCCTGATTATCCTCTTTTCTTTATTACAGCAAAATGAGACCTTTTATTTTTGCAACTGCACCATGGCCAAATGTATTGGAAGTAATACTCTTCAAATAGTGCCCTATGAATGTCCACCCATCAAAAACATAACTTGTTCCAATGGAAGAAGTCCTGTTCTGGTATATGATGAATATCAATGCTGCCAACATTATCAATGTGACTGTAAGTTATTTGGTTAAAATCCTTAAGAAATAGACCAAAAACTAAATATTTTGACCACTCAAAAAAGAAACAATACAACAATATATTATAATGATTAATTGTATGAATCGTAACAGTGATTAGCACAAATAGTGTTGCAAATTGGTTGAAAGAAGCCATTAGCTCATTCAAGCACAACTTCATAGTTTTTTTTTCGCAAAGGGATTCTCCCATGCAGCTCAAATAGCTTTTTGCTAATGTGTCATTTCTAGACTCTTTAGGAAAACTGTGGATTGTATTCTTTCTTTTTACAATTGGTGTGAGCTATATTTGTGGCATACAGCCTACTTAATCTTATGCAAGTGGTCATAATATAGTGGCTGATCAATACATTCAGTCAAATGCTTCTGTTTTAACCAGAATAAATATTTTATTGCTTGTCATCACTCCAGGTGAGTGCAAAGGGTGGGGAGATCATCATTACAGCACATTTGATGGACTATCCTACAAATACCATGGAAACTGTTCCTATTATTTGATGAAAGAAATTGCAACAAGGGATGACTTGGAAATTTACATTGATAACATGCATTGTGATCCTTTGGAAGATCCTTCATGTCCTCAGTCTTTAAATGTAAACTATGGAGCAGAACATATCAAACTGTCCTATTTTATTCTCAATGGACAACCAGATTTGAAGGTAATACAAGATGATCCCCTTCTGAATATAATACTTTTATACTGATTACAAAAGACAAACAGATGTCTTGACCAATATACAATGTACCTGCATGTGGGATCAAATGTCTGTTTTAGCCTTTTTTTGATATCTGAATTGTTGTGATTAATTTGCAGGCATTTACAAATGACGTGAGTCAAAAGCTCCCTTATTGGAAACAAGGTGTTAAAGTGATGAGCACTGGCACTAATTTAGTTTTAGAGATCCTTCGTCTAAATGTGGTTGTTAAATTTGGAAGAACTGGATTTAGTATCAACCTTCCATACAAGTACTTTGGAGGAAACACACAGGGTCATTGTGGTAAGAACTCCCTCTCAGGAGAACATCTGTGTTTATCTTCTGGTTTGAATGTAGATAATGACACTTCAAAATCTGTGATAGGAACTTGCACCAACAGTCAAGCTGATGACTGCTGGCTGCCTGGAGGAACAGTATCAGAAGGTTGCACTAAAATTGCTGATGGCTGGCTTCTAGAGAAAGATAAAGGCTGCAAGCCTGGAGGAGAACCGCCTTCAAAACCTCCATGCAGTGCAAGTTCTGTATGTGAACTCCTTAAGAGCAGGTAATTTGCGACTTTGTTCTGTATTTTTTTATTATTGTAAATTAGTTTGGAAGCTTTTAAAATTATTATTTTTTCTTATGATTATTGTTCTTTTTCTTTTTCCACCAGCGTCTTTGCTGAATGCCATTCCCGGATCTCTCCAGATAATTACTACAAAGGATGTGTTTCTGATAGCTGCCTTGTTCACAACGGAGCGAATGCAGTGGAATGCTCAAGTTTAGCGAGTTATGCTGCTGCCTGCTCTGACGTTGGAGTTTGTATTCACTGGAGGAACCACACTGATCTATGTGGTACAATATTTATTTTTGTCCAAGTGGAAATCTTGAAACCAAAATTAAGTTTTTCAAATCTAAATTTTAATTTGTGCTCACAGTTTGATTAAGTAAAACCAACTAAATTGTTGTTCTTTACCAACAGCCAGTGACTGCCCATCAGGCAAAATTTATAAACCTTGTGGACCTGCATATCAACCAACTTGTGAGGATAGGTGAGTTATAAAAAAATATTTAACATATGAAGGTATTTACTCATATTATTATGGCAGGTACTGGATATTTTTAGTGTAAACAAAAGGAAATTGAAAAAAAAAAATGAAAGCAACCCTGATAATTCCTTATCCTTTTGAATCAAACTAAGTTTATCAGGTGATGCTCATTAAAAATCTAGATGCATCAGGTGGGAATCCATCACCTGGCCATATAGACACACACAGCAAAGAATAACCATGAACAAACAATTTATGGGCAATTCAGAGAGAAAATAAATATCTAAAACACTTCTAGACTGTGGAGTATGGAGTGGAAAGTTTAGCTTTTTTTTAGTCTACAAAGCAGAAGTATTAAAATCTTGTTTTCAAGGGCCAGCGTACTGCAACTTTTAGATTTGTCTCATCTTCAACATACCTGAAAGTGAAACCCATAACTGCAGCATAAATAGCAATATAACTAATAAGCCCAGTGACAGCAATATTAACAGCAAAAAACCACAAACCACTAAAGGAGCAATTAAGATGTAATAAGGAATAATGATCTTTTTGTTATTCTTGCAGTCCTAGTGATCCAGGTATGGACTTCACTACAGAGGGCTGCTTTTGTCCTGCAGGGATGAAACTGTTCAGCAGAGAATCAAAAATATGTGTTAAAAATTGTGGTAAGTATGTAATCACAATTCTGAGGGTATGTTTTATTCTTAAAATTCAAGATTGAATCATTGGTTCCTTCTGTTTGCTTTCCTAGCTGCCTGACTGTGGTCTTATACATTCTGGTGATATTTATGAGTGTGCTATCCAAAATAATTTGCAGTTTTTACAACTACTGTTTCCATAAATATCGAAATACCAAATCCATATCTTTTAGTTCTTAATGAGAGAAAAATAATGTCCACGACACATCAAAACATTTGTCAACAAAGGAGAAGTGCACATTTTGTGACAAAAATAAGCGTAGCTCCAAAGCTGCAAAATGTAACTGAGCCAAGTTTGCCTTTAAATGAACATCAAAGTGTTTTGTCTAGAATATAACCAACACATCCAAAACTTTCCCACTCTGTCTACAAATATCTAATATACAGTTTGCTTGCAGCATATTTTTAATTATTTGTCCAGAAGGGTACATTTTGGAAATTTTCTCTCTTTGACACATCATTCAATCAATTTATTTATAAAGGGCCCCTCATACTAAAAGCAGCTCAAAATAACTTATAACATCTTACAAGTATTCACAAAAAAACAGTTGGAATTGTCTTTTTCATAACTTTTATTAGGTGTGTAATACTTGGGGAATTGAAAAGTATCTTAATCCAAATCACAAATAAAAGTGATTAATTTCAACATTAGCAATTCGAGAGAGCAGAGACTCACATAATTATGTTTACACTATGTTTTAACAGGCTGTCTTGATCCTAATGGGATGCCCCGTGAGGTGAGCCAAACCTGATTTTCATGTAAAGTCCTCTACTTCTTCCCTTAGGGGTATTAAAGTCAACACTTTGATTTCTTTTTTTAGTTCAATGAGACATTTGAATACCAATGTCAGAACTGTGTGTGTGATGAGTCCACCAAAACTGTGATCTGCAAGCCTAAGAAGTGCCCACACAGAACTTTACCAAGATGCATGGGTCCAGATTATGTCCTTGTCAATAAAACTGATCCATCAAATCCCTGCTGCGTTGTCCACGTTTGCCGTAAGACACAGCAATAATGCTGATTACTGTTTGCTGCTCGTTAGTGTTTAAATTAGTAATAAACTGAGTTTTCCTTCTTTGTGTAAACAGAATGTCAGATCCACACTTGTCCGGACATCAACATGAACTGTGATGTTGGATTCAAGCCAAACATCAGTGTTCCAGAGGGAAAATGCTGTCCAGAACTTAGATGTGGTGAGCCTATCAAATCAATTTGAACCTGCATAATGCCAAATGGATAAAGAATCACTTTTAAGAGACCGTTTAATATAATTGTTCATTTCCTTTCCTAGTACCTAAAAGAGTCTGTGTGCTAAATGATGTTGAATACTGGGTAAGTGGCAAATGTGTAAGGAGTTATTTTTAACCCTTTTAATCCTACCACTATAAAGGTTCGCATGAGATTACTTTTTAATTTTTGGATTATTTGGAGCATTTCAATAACCAATACATCAATGCAATCCTTATGTCCAGATCTTTCACAATTTATATGTTATTAATATATACGTTTTAAATTTGTGGTATAACAATGAATTTATGTGGATTTGTCAGCCTGGTTCTTCAGCTCCTGGCCAGAAATGTGAGAACTGCTTCTGTTCCTCAAACTCTTCATCTGGTGGTCTGATGGAAATAAAGTGTGAGAAGCAGCAGTGTGAAGAAACATGCAGAAAGGTGAGGAAGACAATGTAATGTGTATGGGAATACGGTCACTCTGGTGGGAGAAAGTGTTGATATGAAGTTGAGGTACTACAAATATAAATGAGATTTAGGCATAATCTGAGATATCTACATGTAAATGTCCACTAATATACTCTGCACCAGTAAACATATTAACACTGTTAAAGAAATGCCATCTAGTGCTAAAGGAAACTGGATTCAAAATGCATAATACTACATGGATTTTAATGCTTATTTACAAAAGTTAAAACTCACTGCTTTGTTGTGGAAATCAGACAAGCTAAACATACAGAAAAATACAATTAATTGAACAGTTTTCAGCATTTTTTAATAATGTCTCAATTTTCAGTGTGGTGGGCCAATTTTTATTGTTCAGTTGTAATGTTTGCTGTTGTCAGAAAACGATAAAATTAATATTTAACAGTTTCTTAATTAGAGCTTAGAAAAACTATGTTTTGCCAGTGGTTCAACCCTTCACAGCAGTTATAGTGGGGAGACATAATTGCCATGTCTGGTTTATTTCTAAGCATGTTTAGGTGTTGCAATTTCCCCAAGAAGGCCAAGACATAAATCAGAATAAAAATCTTTGGCAAGATTCAAATATTGAGGAAGATTGGCAGAAATTTCAGTTTCCCCATATCATAGAAAACTTACAAAAAATATTTTCCATTGAAGGTTGTTACAGAAAGTAGTGACTCTGACTTCACACTTTCTGGATTTTGTTTGTAAAGGTTTAGGAAATGATGTAATTTCTGTTCAATTGTGTACAAGTTTGTCTTTGTCTACTGGAGAGAAGATCCAAATCAAAAACTTTGTAAATGGGGACATTGCTTGGAAAAATGTTAAAAGGGACAAGAGGTGTGAATAAATTTACAAGCAACTGTATTTTAATCTGACCTTCGATTTAATTGAATTTGCTTTTTATTTCAGGGATTCAAATATGTAAAAACCAACTCAGATGATTGCTGTGGGACGTGTGTGCAGACACACTGTGTGTTCAGTGTTAATGGCACTGAGACACTCTTAAAGGTAAACTGAAACATCTCTGTTCATTTGTATTAATTTCAATAAGTCTAAAACACCCAAGTGTGATGTTATCTGGGCGGTAATTTCCAGGAAGGAGAAACCTGGTCACCACCAGAAAATAAGTGTGAAAGTAAGACTTGTGTTAAGAATGGTGAGACTTTTACAGTCACCAACAAACACATCATTTGCCCAGCATTCCAAGAGAGCAACTGCGAGAATGTAAGTGCCTGGTTTAATGCATAAACCCACACTGGATCATATACAAAGAAAAATTCAAACTTTTTGTTGTTTTTTTGTTTTCTATTCAGGACACAATTCAGACTGCAGCAAATGGTTGCTGCAAAATCTGTGAGTATGATTATTATTTTCTTTTCTTTAGAGTCAAAGACACCGAAACAAGCATAAAAACTGACATTTTTCTTTCCTCTAACATTTTAAAAGGTGTGGAAAAAGAGAAGGCCTGCAGACTGGTTAACCAGATCACTCCTATCAACCACAATGGCTGTCAGTCTGAGTTGAATATGCCGTCATGTGAAGGATCATGCGACACTTTCACCAAGTAAGTATGACATTACTTTTAGTTTTGTCTTCCTCTGGAAAGTCATCAAACCATTTATTAAGCAGTTGTGAAGTACTGAATGTGCTGATTTCTATCCATGTTCTTTTCAGGTACTCTGAAGCAGCAGCTGCTATGGAGCATTCCTGCTCCTGCTGTAAGGAGAGACGCACCAGCAACCGCACTGTTACCCTGGCGTGTGAAGCTGGTGCGGACGTCCAGTTCACTTATGTGCATGTGGAGGAGTGCGGCTGTGGTCACACAGAGTGCACCACACCTGCTGCACTGCATGTTCGCAGAAAGCGACGCTTCACACTGCAGTGACACAATCCTCTGTCCTCACATGTGAGATAATCATTTAATTAATCACTAAATCTCTAATAAGGTGCAACATGCTTTATGGAGTTCATATATCAGTTGATTGAATAAAAGCAAGCATCTAAGTTTCAGTCTCCTGTGTTTAGTTATTTTGTTTGAGGCAGTCAAACAAAATTTGACTGCCTCAAACTTGCTTCTACTGCCTCAAGTAGAAGCAAGTATTCTCTACTTGCTTCTAATGAAATGTTTGAATATTTAAAATTTCAGAATAACTTCTGTTTGTAACCCGTAATTAGTCAATTAGTCAGACTTGTATTTTTGCGGGCCCACTTCCTGTCTTGCCCCAAACTCTTCAACTTATTTAAAGCCCCGCCTCCAGCGCAGTTGGAATACCACCTGTTTCACTGTGATTGTGGCTGGCTGTTGGCGTCTTGGTGATCATCTCCCCTTGGCAAATTCACCCAAATCTCTGAAACAACTGATTTGAACTATTGAACTGTTGGCGGTTGTTACCTGGGCGTCACTGGGATTCACAGCTGATTGCAGTCTAGCACTCTCTGCTCAAAGGTCGTTTTTTTTTTTTTTTGATGGATCAGATCCTCAGATCCTCTTCTGAGCAAAGGATGGCGAGCTAAGGACAAGAACTTCAATCTTTTGAATTGATTTATTTTGAATTAATTTGACCCTCATTGTGTATTTGTAATTGTTTGTTGTTTTTTCCCCCAATCACCAATACAAAAACACCAAAACTAAAACAGTGATTGTGTCTTCATTCACACCTCAGGCTCCTTCAAGAACCATCTTCTGATGCTGCTTTTGTAGCCGCATTTAGCTGCGTAGCCCATAATTGTTACATGTTGTTTTGTGGTAGTTGAACAATAAAAAATATCTTTCTGTATATAAATCATTGACCCTTTACATCTCTGCAAGGGTCAATGTGCTAGATAATGATTGGATATAAAACATATATAAGAGATAAACTTTGGCCAATCTGACCTTTCATTCTGTCATCAAATTTAATTAATTCTGAAGGGTCTGACCTCTTTACCCATTTATATACACTAGGAATCCTAATTGCCCATAAAGACCAATTCATGACAAACAAGATTTTCTTTGTTTCTCTTCCAAAATAAAACTTCAAGAGATCAGGGTGTAAGTGTGAAAAGATTATGTAAGGAGAGATGCGATAGAAACTGCAATAGAAACTGCACTATTACTCTGGAATATGAAAATGCAGCATCGTCAAATGCAGATTTATCTCCAAGAATCATTTAATTAATCATTAAACTCTCACAAAATAACTAATATTGTGGAGTTCATTTATCAGTTGTTTGAATAAAAAGATGCAAGTGAAATCAAGTCTGTCTTTTATTATCTTGCTTTGGCTAGTTATTTCACAGTTATTACTTACTTTTCTTATTTATTAGAAAAGGTACAATTCATTGTTTCTAGACATTAATTACCATAATTGCTGCACAATCAATCAATCAAATTTTATTTGTATAGCACATTTCAGCTGCAAGGCATTTCAAAGTGCTTTACATCATTAAACACAAAAACACAGTCATGCAACATTGAATAAACAATCAAACATAAAATTTCCCACCGAGTCAAAGTTCTGCCCTTCAAATCGGCAGAGAAAAAAAAATGGGGGGGACTCCAGCCTGCACCCCTTTTCAAACAACGGGGGGACTCCAACCTGCACCCCTTTTCAACAATGGGGGGACTCCAACCCACACCCCTTTTCAACAATGGGGGTACTCCAACCTGCACCCCTTTTCAACAATGGGGCGGACTCCAATCTGCACCCTTTTTCAACAGGGGAGACTCCAACCCATACCCCTTTTCAACAATGGGGGGGGACTCCAACCCGCACCCTTCTCAACAATGGGGGAGATTCCAACCTGCACCCTTTTCCAATGGGGGGGGACTTCAACCCGGACCCCTTTTCAACAAGGGGGGGACTCAAACCCGCACCCCTTTTCTCCCTAGCGCTTGAACCCTCGTTGGGATTCAAATTCCAATTGTTTAAGTTCCATAAGCAACTCTAAACAGGTGAGTTTTAAGTTGAGATTTAAAGGCACCCAGTGTTTCAGCTGTTTCACAATTTTCTGGAAGTTTGTTCCAAATTTGTGGTGCATATTTAGAAATGGTATTAGATACTTAGCAACCCTGAACAGGAGCACCTAGTTTACATACTTTAGAACATTAGATTAGTTTTCTCTCCTCTTTTCTCTTTCCTTTGGTTTGTTATTGTTTGTATTTCCTTTTAACTCATGTAAAGCACTTTGAATTGCCTTGTTGCTGAAAATGTGCTATATAAATAAAATTACCTTACCTTACCTTACCATAGAAGCTGAATGCTGCTTCTCCTCATTTGGTTCCTGTCCCATAAATATGTTACGTCCACCAAGGAATGTGAATATTATTGAACATTTTTACAAGGGCCGTCTCCGTGCTTATGGAGAGCCGTTTTAGCCAAAATTAAATAAATAAATAAATAAATAAATAAATGGGTGAAATAAATCAAAAAATGAAGAAAATGAATGAAATAAATAAAAAAATTGTTAAATAAATAACTTAGCTTTTTCATTAACCCAATTTTTCATTTATTTATTTTTCATATTATCAATTTCTCAATTTCCCTTATTTCATTTATCTATTTTTCATTAAACCATTTTTAATTTAGCTTTTTCATTAACCCAATTTTTCATTTATTTACTTTTCATATCAATTTCTCAATTTCTCTTTTTCATTTACTATTTTTCATTTATCCCTTTACCCATTTTTCATTAATCTATTTTTCATTTAACCACTTTTCAATTTCCCTATTTCATTAACCCAATTTTTTCATTTATTTATTTTTCAGATTATCAATTTCTCCTTTTCATTTATCTATTTTTCATTTGTCCATTTTTCATTTATCCCTTTATCTATTTACCCATTTTTTTATTTAACAATTTTTCCATTTCCTTTTTCCATTAACCTGATTTTCTATTTCCCAGTTTCATTAATCAATTTCTCATATATCCTTTTTTATTTACCCATTTTTCTTTTATCTATTTTTCATTTAACATCTGTTTGAAAATAGTTACTTTTCCCATTTTCCAATTTCCCTTATTCATTTAGTATTTCCTTATTTTCTTATTTATCACATTCTATTTCCCCGCAAAACTTGGAAAACATAAATGCAAATGAGGAGAGGCACGTCATCAGGCTACAACTTCCCCAATTGGTTGGTTAGCGTCACACCCATACTTTGCTTCAAGAAAGATGGCGACCTACTAACGGGTTATCAATAAGCTGAAGCTCATTAACTTCATTAGAAAATAGTGTTATTACTCCTGACTTTAGTTCTCGTGTGGCCGCTCAGACAGAACGTGTTTCAGTTGGCGGCTCTCATGGACTCAGAGCTTCACCGTCGGGAGTTTTTATAGTTTGGACGAAGCGGCCGCTGAAGTTGGCTTACGATTGAAGGTTCGGGACACCTTCGTAGCTACCAGCTGTGATCCAACTATAAGGAGCAGACTTTACTGTACATCGTAAGTGAACTGCAATATCCAGAGGCAGCTCTATGGAGCATCGAGCTGAGAGAATGAGAGTGGCAAGCCTTGGAGATCTTCGTTGGAGGCCATCTTTCAAACATGCACCACTGCTGTCCGTCCAGGATCCTCCGGTTGCCCAGACGTTACACGGTAAGCTACCGCTGATGTTTGTTTTCCAACTACAGTCATATTTAATCAATAGGGCTCAATTACGATAGCAGAAGGTTTTGAGTTTATCTCGGAAGTAGGTGACAAACTGAACGCCGCCAGGATGTTGAGAACAGCACGTCCTCTGATCTAATACATCTTATTAAGGATAAAATCAACAAAACGTGTTCAAATTAATGACCCAACAAAATTAATAATCTCAGTAATTGTTAAAACAAGGTGTGTGCATTTCGGTACCATTACAAAAATAAAAAGGGACTCAAAGACCCTGATGAGCAGAGCAAAGTTTAAATTGGCTAATCAGCCACCGCTGTGTTCATGAGAGGAGATGCTTGTTAACCGAGAAATAAATATGAAGCCTGAAAACCTAATATCTTAACGGACTGAATCTGTTGTGTTTTTAGTTAATCTATGCTGGGTTTGTGGGGTGCAAGCGGTTGCCACGTCAACAGGTTGATTAAACGACAGTAAAAAGGTAGGAGAGGTTTAGAGTCGATCGCCGTTATTTTACCTTTGTAAACAGACAACCTGAGTACAGTGACCTTTAGTTAGGGTACAGAATGGAGAATGGATAAAAGCTGAACTCCTGCTACGATCTTTGCCTCTCTTGGTTACATCCCTGAGGTGTGCCAAGTGTGGCCCACATGCATATGCATATGCATATGCATATAAAGTAAATATGACTATTAACTTAAGTAGTTCTTTGTGGATGTATAACTTGCCCACCTTAGTTTTCCTGTTTTTGGTCAACATGTGCCTCAACATTTGGTTACTGTTCCTTAGAGGTGGACAGAGGACCCACAATTTATACTCCAGGAATAACAGTAGCACTTCAACATGTTTTTACTCAACGTAAAAAGTAGCTGAATAAGAAATTACACAAGAGTAAAGAAGCATTTGGTAAAAAGTTTCAGTACTGAGTAACTGATCAAGTTATCAATTATTTCATCTTTAAAAAATTACACAATTAGAAGGCCCAAAATATTATGTTCAGTGGAAATTTTGGTATTTTAAAGACAAAATTAAAAATTTGTTTAAATAATAGTGATGCTTCATAATAAAATGACTTGAGTAAAAGTAAAAAGTTCAGCATAGTAAGAGTATTCCTAAAAGTTCATTTGAGTTTCAAAAAGTTACTCAACTATATTTGAGTAAATGTAATTAGTCACTCCTAAACTCTGCCCTTCTGAGGGAATAGGAGAAGGAACTGTTAAGGAAATAAATTAATCTTGATATTAAACATTGTTTCAATTAACAAATGAATCATAACACCCAGAACATATTCTGCTATGTTTATTCAAGGGTGAAGGAACAGAATGACTGTGGAGGTTCTGGCTGAAAGGGACAGGGCTGACACGGCGAACAGTCAGGAGAACCGTCTGCACTGTGAGCAGCACCAGAACTCCTGATGGGTCTCCTTCAGGAAGAAGCAGAGAGATGGGCGACCTCCACAGAGAAGAGTTCACCCAAACATCAGAGGAAAAATGAATGCTGGTGCTCAAACAGAGCAGCCTCTTTTCTTAAACCCAACACACACAGGGTGTTGTGGCCCTGATTTAAAACCTGCTAACTTCAATTTAACTGAAACACAGAATATCCAGAAATGTGATGAACTTAAGCTATAAAGTGAAAATGACAGTGAGATGAAAACATTTGTCTATATCACTCTGTTATACAGGACATTAACATTTTAAAGTGTTTGTTCCAGAGCACCTGATACAAACGATAGCATTAGCTCATCCATCAGACATTTATTGAGGGCAGGTGTGACAGAAGGAAACACCTGAAACAAGCAGGGCAGACAGACCTGAGGACTGACTGGTTAAACTATTTCCCTGACACTTCAGATTGCAGATTTCTAATTGAAGGCGTCCGTAAATGAACACAATCATTATTCAATAAATCAAGCTGTGTAAAATAACTGCTAGGGTTGCTATTAAGAACCCAATATGTCTTGTTTGTTCATTTCTACATTGTCGTACATACAAGGTCCTCCACTCACTGTTTAGCTTCATGTTGAAGAATCTTCAGTGGAATGAAACCAAAAAATAAAACGGGTCCAAAACTTTCAATCTGTCTTCTATTTTGTGTAGCTTTGTTCTATTAAGATTGTTTCGTTTATTTTAAGCCACAAACAAACAATCCATTTTATTGTCTCTGGGACGTGAAAACATGAGATTTGATTAAATTAGAACTTCACAGATTAGAAGGAACACAGATTTCATAATAAAACATTTTGTTTATTCAAAACGGTAAAATACAGACGGTTCATGCATATCAATGATGTAAGAACAGCCACATTTTTCTTAAATGAATGTGTCACCAGTGCATTTGGCCGAGTTTCCTGCTCCAGAAAGGTGAAGGTCTCTGGTCATCCTGAAGCTGTGAGCCCACTGGGAGTCTGAAGGGAAACACTGAGACCAGAGGCCTGCAGGATGATCTGCATCTGAAAACGTACATGATGGAAACATTAATGAATGTACTGCGCCAAAAAGCTGTACTTTTGACCTGGTGGCGATGGTACCAGTTATGGTAGATCTGAACTTTGGCTTGATTACCTAAATATGAGAAGCTTCAGACTGACAGAAGTTGGGTTAAAGCCACATCTTGTGAAGTTGGGATATTTTTCCTCCAACAGGATCCAGAGGAATCACAACAAACCAGAAGTTGGACTAGAATTTATTTCAATGTCATTTGTGAATGTCAGCTTCTCATATTCAACAGTGGAGTTTAAAAGTTGAAAGGTTATTTTGGCGAGAGTTTTATCACATCAATATTTCCACTAAATAAATAGCATGTTTGATACAGGAAAAGCCTCTCAGACTCAAAGCAAGATGCCAGAGCGCACAAAATTTTTAAAAAATATTAATTTAATTTCACATAATTATTGCGGTAGAAGCCATTTGTTTGTTACTTAATGAAATGTAGTCACAGACGAACGAGGTAGTTAGTCCAAGTTTGTCGTTTATTGAACGTTCAGAAACTACAGCAGCTGTGATGCATCCCAACAGAGCTAAACAAAGGTAAAACAAGGCGATCGACTCTAAACGTCTCTTAACTTTTTAATGTAATATAAACAACCTGTTGCCATGGCAACCGCTTGTGCCCCACAAACCCAGCAGAGATTAGTTAAAAACACAAAAGATTCAGTCTGTTAAGACATCAGGTTTTCAGGCTTCATATTTACTGCTCTGCTCATCAGGGTCTTTGAGTCCCTTTTTATTTTTGTAATGGTACCGAAATGCACAGAAATGCACACACCTTGTTTTAACAATAATTACTGAGATTATTAATTTTGTTGGGCCATTAATTTGAACACATTTTGTTGATTTTATCCTTAATAAGATGCATTAGATCAGAGGACGTGCTGTTCTCAACATCCTGGCGGCGTTCAGTTTGTCACCTACTGCTGAGATAAACTCAAAACCTTCCGCTATCGTAATTAAGCCCTATTGATTAAATATGACTGTAGTTGGAAAACAAATATCAGCGGTAGCTTACCGTGTAACGTCTGGGCAACCGGAGGACCCTGGACGGACAGCAGTGGTGCATGTCTGAAAGATGGCCTCCGATGCAGATCTCCAAGGCTTGTCACTCTCATTCTTTCAGCTCGATGCTCCGTAGAGCTGCCTCTGGATATTGCAGTTCACTTACGATGTACAGTAAAGTCTGCTGTTTATAATTGGATCACAGTTGATAGCTACGAAGGTGTCCCGAACCTTCAATCGTAAGCTAACTTCAGCGGCCGCTTCGTCCAAACTATAAAACCCCCCGACGGTGAAGCTCTGAGTCCATGAGAGCCGCCAACTGAAACACGTTCTGTCTGAGCGGCCACACGAGAACTAAAGTCAGGAGTAATAACACTATTTTCTAATGAAGTTAATGAGCTTCAGCTTATTGATAACCCGTTAGTAGGTCGCCATCTTTCTTGAAGCAAAGTATGGGTGTGACGCTAACCAACCAATTGGGGAAGTTGTAGCCTGATGAGTGCCTCTCCTCATTTGCATTTATTTTTTCCAAGTTTTGCGGGGAAATAGAATGTGATAAATAAGAAAATAAGGAAATACTAAATGAATAAGGGAAATTGGAAAATGGGAAAAGTAACTATTTTTCAAACAAATGTTAAATGAAAAATAGATAAAAGAAAAATGGGTAAATAAAAAAGGGATATATGAGAAATTGATTAATGAAACTGGGAAATAGAAAATCAGGTTAATGGAAAAAGGAAATGGAAAAATTGTTAATTAAAAAATAGATTAATGAAAAATGGGTAAATAGATAAAGGGATAAATGAAAAATGGACAAATGAAAAATAGATTAATGAAAAAGAGAAATTGAGAAATTGATCATCTGAAAAATAAATAAATGAAAAAATTGGGTTAATGAAATAGGGAAATTGAAAAGTGGTTAAATGAAAAATAGCTTAATGAAAAATGGGTAAATTTATAAAGGGATAAGTGAAAAATAGATAAATGAAAAAGAGAAATTGAGAAATTAATATGAAAAGTAAATAAATGAAAAATTGCCTTAATGAAAAAGCTAAATTAAAAATGGTTAAATGAAAAATAGATTAATGAAAAATGGGTAAATGAAAAATAGATAAATGAAATAAGGGAAATTGAGAAATTGATATGAAAAATGAATAAATGAAAAATTTGGTTAATGAAAAAGCTAAGTTATTTAACAATTTTTTTATTTATTTCACTCATTTTCTTCATTTTTTGATTTATTTCACCCATTTATTTATTTATTTAATTTTGGCTAAAACGGCTCTCCATACGTGCTGTGGTGAGACCGGAAACCAGACTGGAAGGAGTCAAAGCGGTTGGATATTGTTAGGAAGCTATTTAATTGTTTAAAAACAGCTGTTTCGATAATTTTGCTGCTGAATGGGAGGTTGGAGATCGGCCTGTAATTCTGCAGTAGTGATTTGTCCAGATTGTTCTTTTTTATCAGTGGTTTTATAACTGCTGTTTTCAAAGCCTGGGGGAAAACACCCGAAGAGAGCAATGAGTTTACTATTTGGATCAAATCATTAGCAACAACAGGCAGGACTTTCTTAAAGAAATGTGTGGGTAGGACATCCAGACAGCAGGAACTGGAGCTTAATTGACTTATAATTTCTGCTAGGGTTTTATAATTAAGTAGTTGAAATTGGGTCATTTTTCCTGTATTTCTTTTGAGTGGGCACAGCATTGATACTGACTTTAGAGTGGATGAGCAGATTAATCCTATGATTTTTTTTAAATTTTCTCTGAAAAGAAGCTGGAAAACTTGTTGCAGGCAGCATTAGATTGAAGTTTGGGTGGTAACGTCGTAGGAGGGTTCGCGCATTTGTGCATTTCTCTATGGAGATTTCTTCCTACCAGACAGAACCTTCACTTTAATGGGGGCAATGTAATATCTGAAATTTTAGACTGAAAAACATCTACCAACTTATCTACATCATTACAGCTTAAGGGCGAGGAAGAAGAGTAGATTTGATTAAATGTTTCTGCCGTGTTTTCTGTGAGAGAACGTTTTGTGATAGCAGCCGTTTGTTCAAGTGGGTTAACGGATAAAGAACTTTCAAAGAGAACAGCAAAGTGATCCAGCAGGTGACATCAGTTACAGAGACATTGGAAATATTCACTTCCTTATGCACAAACACAAATCAGAGTTTAAGTTTACTGCTTGATCTGAAACTATTTGCTTTAATGGTTGGGTCTGGCTCTGTCTTCTCTTTTGTGGTGTGTTTTTAATACTACTATAACAAAAAAGTCCAGAGTACATGATATAAAGTTGTGTTAATCCACTTATTAGTCTAGGAGAAGGTAATTTACCCTGTTGAGGAAAGAAAGTAAGGTCAGATCCCATCAGATCTCAAAATCACAGAAAAATTTTTTAAAAACTCGTAAAAGTGCCTTCAAAATGACAAGGGGAACAATGCACAAGGTTGAAAAATCAAACAGGGTTGGTTATGGTTAAAAGGGAAAATGCACATTAATAAACATAAATATTTCAATTCATCGCAATGTGCAAGAGGGGACAACCAGGTAGGTTTATGGCTTAGAACAAGGTCTATGTGCTGTTCTTCAGTTTTGTCTGTACAGTAATCCAAGTATGAACTGCTCAAAGTAACTTTTCCTACAAGAGATCCAACAGCATCCTGTAGTTACGGTTCTCCTGTATAAGCTAAGCTTTGAGAATGTTTAATAAAATTATTCAGTGGGGCAGTACCCCAATTGTAACATTTTGTACACTAATGAAATATCAGCAATGCTTCTTATTTGTTTAGATCGGCACATGATGTGTTTCTTTTTAAGATATTTTTGCTCTGCTTCATGTTTTCAGACAGTTTGTATTTAGGGGATTTCTTGAATTGTTTTTGATTCAGGTCTTACAAAAATCATGCCTGGGTTTCAAAAAAGTGGATTAATCACAATTAATAGAAGTTTTGAGTATGGTAGTTGATAACCCTTACAAATAGGGTCAGGTTGCTCTGGAATGTTTTTCTTCCCTTAACATATGAAGTCATCATTTGAAAACTGCACTGTGAGTTTGCTCAAGTTAGACGTCTAATTGTAGGAAGGATTCTGATGACATGAAGCATTTAAATATGACAAATAAGCAAATAATAAAAACAGAGACAGAAGGAAGTCTGTCAGCTGGCAAGTATTTATTCCTTATTTGTACTACTGGAGAGCAGTACTGCATATAGAATAAGAATGAGCCATCTTTGAAAGCTCACAGCTATTTCTTCTTGGTAGAAATGGCTGCAAAACTTGATATTGAAGATGGAAATGTAAAATAAAATGCTAAAAGCATAAAAGAGCAGTTGTTCTTAAAATATTTCTGAATTTGTTAGTTCTGGCACTATATCACTATTTCAGACCAAAATTGTAGTTATTACCACGAATACATTGCATCTATCATGGATATGATATTAAATGGTAAATAGAACAGACAAACTTTAAGCAAACCAAACATTATCTTATTTGTATTCTCCAGAAGTGTCTCTTATATTTGCCAGTTTAACCCTCTGTCATGCTTGATGAAGAAAATACAGTACAGCATTTGTGAAACTATCCACATCCTTTCAAATTATATCAATGGTATTGACTTTGTCAATGGCCACCCGAAAAGGCGGTTCTAAAGCTGCACGGAAATCTAAATGTATATAAAGCCTTGACTGTCAGCCTCATTTTCATCTGCTTTGGGACCACAGGCCCACAGCGGCAACCATGAAGTGGGCAGTGGTGTGGTTGTGTTTCTTCAGTTTTTCTGTTGAAATTCAAGCCAAACAGGGTAAGACTTACAAGTTTTAGATTTTTTTAAAAACTGTTTTAAGGACAGCAAAACTTTATATTCTGTTTCTACAACAGTTTGCTCAAGATGCTTGATGTTAAATTTATTTTTCTAAAAAATAAAATAACATTTCTTGGTTTTTTTGGGGCTGCACAGTGGCACAGTTGGTAGAGCTGTTACCTTGCAGCAAGAAGGTTCTGGGTTCGATTCCCAGCCCGGTCTTTCTGCATGGAGTTTGCATGTTCTCCCTGTGCATGCGTGGGTTTTCTCCGGGTACTCCGGCTTCCTCCCACAGTCCAAAAACATGACTGTCAGGTTAATTGGCCTCTCCAAATTGTCCCTAGGTGTGAGTGAGTGTGTGTGTGTGTGTGCGTGGTTGTTTGCCCTGTGTGTCTCTGTGTTGCCCTGCGACAGACTGGCGACCTGTCCAGGGTGACCCCGCCTCTCGCCCGGAACGTTAGCTGGAGATAGGCACCAGCAACCCTCCCGACCCCAGTAGGGACAAGGGTGCAAGAAAATGGATGGATGGATTTCTTGTTTTTATCTTATGTAGGGAAAATATATCAATAATTTATATTTTTCTTTTTAATTTTTTCTTTCTAGTTCGAAACCATGTCAACAACATCTGCAGCACTTGGGGCACACAGCACTTTAAGACATTTGATGGTGATGTGTACCAGTTTCCTGGCTTGTGTGAGTACAATCTGGCCAAGGACTGCCATGGTTCTGACCCAAAGTTCTCAGTGAACGTTAAAAGGGAGGAAAATGATGGAAACATTGCAATAAGTTACATATCAATAACTATCAATGAAAATGCATTCTACCTAAACAAGAGCCATGTCACTGAAAACAGTAAACTGTAAGTATAAAAAGAAAAATTGCATATTTTTATAAAATAGAAAAAAGTGAAAATATTTTTTGTTCTTTTTTTAAAATCAGAGTCAGCCTTCCACATTACAGTAGAGGCGTAAAGGTGGAAGAAAGTGCATTTTACATCAGTTTTCAAGCTTCAAGAGTTGGCATCACTGTCATGTGGAACCGTGAAGATGCAGTCATGGTAAGAATTATTCAACATCACAGAGAGAAAGATGTTGAAAGAATCCCAGAGTCAATGGGATGTTGAAGGTAAAACAAATAAAAAGAAATGTCCTGTACTGAAGATTTCCTCCCCCCTCAAAGTACCTTGACAGCTCGTATCATACGCATTTATTTTGCGTATGATGCAATAGTACTATAAATTATTATTGGGGTTGGGGGTTGTCAACTTTAATACAGATGCTTGCTTATTTTTAATGACTTTTAAATATTCTCATTATTGTTCTGTATCGCATTGTGACCTTATTTAGATAAAATGCTTTATTATTATTAGCAGTAATAGCAGTATCATTCCTCCAGTATAATGACTTTCTACTTCTACTTTCTTTCATCCCCACCCCACTCTCTGACACTGTCCATAATGGCAGTAAATAGCACACACAAAATCCCCATTAAAAGAGGGTGGTGTGCATCACTTGTGCTCCTGGAATCAATTCGAAGCATGCAGCTTTTCTGCTCACACAATTTATGTTTATTTGGAATCCTTGTAGATATAACTCTATGGCCAAATCTTTACTCAGTCATTTACTGACTAAAGAAAATAACCTTACATGGAGGAGCACAAGCTAATCTTTGCAGAAAGCTGAGTATAACATCTGCAAGAAACAAATTCAATGCAATCATTTATTATGCACAGAGTACACATTGCTGTAGAATAACATAGGTATAATGAGTGTAATTTTAAGTAACAGAAAAATATGACTGTCCTTTTCTTCTATTGTGTGTATTTCAGGTGGAAGTTTCAAATAACTATAGAAACAAAACCTGCGGACTTTGTGGAGACTTCAATGGTGTTCCTGTCTATGATGAGTTCATTGCCAATGGTATGTTGTTCAACTAATACAATTTATGATGCAGATGATAATCTATCATCTCCATCATCTGTTAATGATCACATTCAGATCTTATATTATTGTCTTACTTTATTGTCATGATCAGGTTTTAAAATCAGCCCCATTGAGTTTGGAAACAGCCATAAAATCCATCTACCAAATGATGACTGCAAAGACCCGTATGAAGACGAAGATGAGTCATGGAAGCCTGGAAATGTGTCAAGTTCTTGCAAGAATTTTGTGAGTTTTCCGGCAAGTTAATTTGGTAGAAGACGTGGTGTTTTGCTTACAAGTAAAAAAATGAATAATGTTCCTGTTTTCTGTTGATTTTCTTTTTCTTTTTTTCTTTTTTTTTTTTTTTTTACCAAACCAGCAAACCATCTGTGAAGAAGCATTTCTCTCCAAATCCTGGAGTTCATGCAATGAACAAATTGACCCTGAAGCTTACATTCATGCATGTGCCATAGACATGTGTGCCTGTAACAACAGCACCAATGACTCCTGTGTCTGCAGCACAATGTCTGAGTTTTCTCGTCAGTGTTCCCACGCAGGAGGACAGCCACCTGACTGGAGATCTCAATTGTGTGGTAAGTTTTATGTTTATTTATTTATTGTGAAAATGATTTTTTTAAATAGCTGAATAACAAGCTCAATAATTCGATCAATGAAGAACACATCAGACATAGTTCAGGAAAAAAAATTATCACAAATAGAGAGTAATGTTTAGTTTTAAATAAAAAAATTTCATACACTAGTTTTTAAGTGGTTAAAATTTTTGGAAAAAGTATTAATATATAGCAAAGTGCAACATTTTAATTGAGACTAATAAATGATGACTGAATTGAAATATTGAATTATTTAGTAATAAGAGCAGTCTGAGATTTTAATGTCACAAGTCATTTCCTTGTTTTATTTACTGCCTCGTAGAATGAATAAATTACCATCTATCCACCACCATCTCTCTTCACAGCTAAACAGTGTCCCTACAACATGAGGTATGAAGAAAGTGCTTTTCCTTGCGTGGATACTTGCACACATCAGGAGACAAGATTAATGTGTGAGGACCACAAAATAGACGGTTGCTTTTGTCCTGACGGTTAGTTCTCTTTTCATGTAAAATGTGTATCCTGTCATTGTTAATTCAAAATTACCCAATGAACTGTTTAATCTCTCTCAGGAACTGTGTTTGATGATATTTCTGAGAGGGGCTGCATCCCTCGGTCTGAGTGTCAGTGCAACCATGACAGAATCTACAACTCCGGAGAGGTTTACCGTCAAGAAAATACAAACTGGTATGCATTTTTTAAGGTGTTTAGAGAATTTCTATTTTTTTTTTTTTTTGCATTGTGTGTTTATCTGGTTTGTCATACAGACAATTGTTTTCTTTTACAGTACTTGTTCAAAAGGGAAATGGGAATGTGACAGCTTTGAGACACCTGTTGCCACATGTGCAGTTGAGGAAGGTTCACATTTCACAACATTTGATGGCACAGCCTATACCTTTCATGGAAACTGTCGCTATACCCTGGCCAACGTGGAAAGCAAGGTAAACGTATAATTCATAATTTACTATTATTAAAAAGAATACAGTGTAAGAGTGGAACTTTAAAAATTAAGTTGATTTCTCTTATTTATAGAGTATATTCATATGTTTCAGGATGGAACAAGTCCAAATTTTACCATTCGAGCCTTGCTGGAACCATGTGCCCAACAAAAGTATGACACTTGTTTGAAGGCTTTAAAACTCCATCTGCACGATGATCATGTAAGTTAAATACTAGCATTTTTTGATTCACTTTCTAGAGTCACACTGACATTTAAATCTCATTGATGAAACACTGTATTTCTCTAGGTCTTAATGTTCACATCTGATGGCACAGTTCAGCATGATCAAAAAATCTTGACTTTGCCGTACTTCTCAGGTACTGAGACGATTAAAAAAACTCACTTTACCATGCTGTTCTGAGCTTATATCAGACCTGATCTCTCTGACTTTATTTATAGGGGAAATTAGAATATTTCATGCTTCTTCCATTGACATCTTGCTTTATGCCAAGTTTGGCCTGCAAATTCAGATCCAGCGTTTACCTGTCATGCAAGTCTACATCAGTTTGGAAAATAGCTACAAAAATAAGATAAAAGGTAAGTTTGATATTACTTTTGAAGTCATCCAACTTTATTTAAGGATCACTTTTCAAACGACGAGTGAAAACTCAGTCACTTACCCTAACACAGTTCAAGCATTTGATGTTTCAACCATGTCTTTCAGGTTTATGTGGTACCTTCAATGATGTCTCTAATGACGACATGATGACTCCACAGGGGGTCACTGAAGGATCTCCATTAACTTTCAGTAACTCTTGGAAGGGTAACACACCATGCGCAGACAGAGAGGAAAGACCCAATAATCCTTGTGATCAAAGTTTAAAGACTGGTAAAGCTTTTCTTTTAGTTAAGCAAGTAACAATATGACTAAAACTTCTTTCAGCATTTTAAAAATTATTAGACATGTGAAAAAAATATATATATATATTTGTATTTACTCATAGAGGATTATGCCAAACACTGGTGCGAAATGCTTCAAAATCCAAATAGTACATTTGCAATTTGTCATTCAGTATTGGATCCTAAAATATACTATCAGGTAAATAATATACTTTCTTTATGGACTTTTACTACCTTTGGCTGGACTGTAATTTACCTAGTGTATTTGTCTTTATCTGCAGCGTTGCCTTTATTCAACCTGTAACTGTGAAAAGAGCGAGGACTGCTTATGTGCTGTCTTAACCTCTTATGGTCGAGCTTGTGCAGCGAAGGGGAAGTTTGTGGCAGATTTTGGAAATGTTTGTGGTAAGGTATTTTTCATTTTTATAGGACTGATGACTATTTGATCATTTGTAAACCAGTGAACTCAATTAGTTAACTCTCATTTGTAAGCCACAAAACAGTCCAGTAACTATCCCCATATTATCCACAAAACAGAGAAACACACAAAGAGCTGTCCATCAACTCAGATCTTCACTTACAATCATCGGAGATGCCAGCTGACTTGTAGTTCACTGAGCTCAGATCAGCAGAGCTGCACTTCAAATTTCTTGCCTGTGGTTGGCTGTTTCTGCCCTGATGGTCTCTATCTGAATGAAAACGATGCTTGTGTACCAAAAGAAGAATGTTCCTGTTTCCATAAAGGAGAATACATTGAAGCAGGAAAGTCTGTCAACATCAATCGTGAGCACTTGTAAGTCTGAAGTAACGTTAAACAATATCCTTGATTTTTATTTAGCATATTTGTAATAGATAGCGCATTGCATTTCTTTACTTTTTAAATTATTTTTTGTGCTTTTTTTAGTGTGTGCACAAATGGAAGACTTGTTTGCCATTCTCGAATAAACAGCCCCCCAGGTCAGTCATCAAGCTGCGCATATATATTATTGCCCACATCTTTCATATTTAGAAGAAATTAATTTATGTAAATACTTTAAGTAACTATATGAACATGTAACATGTTTCTCCTTTTTGTTCAGAATGTAAACATCCAAAGGTGTACTTTAACTGCTCCAATGCTACCCCTGAAAGACCCGGACCACAATGTGCTAAAACTTGTTTAAATCTGGATAATGTTTGTGTGAGTTGCCATCATGTTAATCTTCTCTGATTTATACATACCTCTCAGCATCCATCAATGACATAATTTCAATACATCTTATAAACATGTCTTTCATTTGTTATTTGATCCTCCTGCATTCTATTCTGCTTTTGTGAAAGAGTTATATGGAGACAATTTAACCACAGAAAACATAAATTGCCCAAGTACCCAAATATACAATTCTAACACCATAGATATGAAAAGACCACAAGTATTATAATACTCCAAGACAGCAATTATGGATTCAATACAACAATTTGCTGGTTTCTTTCTTTTTGTTGTAAATACACTTAAATGGTCTATGGTCAAGTTTTTGCTGGAACATTAAAGAACAAATAGGCTCAATAGGTCAGTCATGTTTGTCAGTCATGTTTCCTGACAAAAAAGCAGCAAACCTCCACCATCCAGTTTCGAGTCTGGTTTTAGCTCAAAGATTTCCCAAAAAATCCACAATAAGAAGGCAATCATTAATCAGCTCACATAACAGATTACCATAATTCTTAATTTTTTTCCTCAAAATAAGCACAAAGGTGAAAGTGACAAAGGGGGAAGGAACAAGGATTTTTAAAAATTGGGAATACTTTCTCAATTTAAAAATGAAATAAATCACACAAATAAGTATTTGTGTTTCTATTCCAATTTCTGTGTATTTTTTATTCTTTCAGGACCCAACAGAGTGTGAATCTGGCTGCATGTGTCCACCTGGTCAGCTTGATGATGGCAATGATTCCTGTGTAGAACATGTAAAAGAGTGTCCATGTCAGCATAATGGTCAGTTTTATAATCCTGGCAATCACATTTTTCAAGATTGCAACAGATGGTAAGAAAACCTTACTACCCATTCTCCATAAATTTAAATTAAAGCTCTTGTAGAAATGAATGTTTCAAGGCTTATGATGGTAATGATTTCTTTTCCCTGCTCTCAATGTATTTAGTACTTGCAAACGTGGAAAATGGGACTGTACAAAAAATAGATGTCCAAAATCCTGCGTTATTTATGGAAGTGGGCATTACAAGACGTTTGATGAGGAAAAGTATGAGTTTCAAGGAAAGTGTTCCTATGTTGCTGTCAAGGTAAAATCATCATGTAACAGTAACTAAAATAACAATTGCACTCCAGATCTTCAGACAAGCTTCACTAAGCTTTTTGTTAGGTTTCTTAATGACTTAACAGTACAAAACATTTCTACAACATTTAAAAGCCATTTTGTTTTAATAACTACTGGGCATGGACAAATTGACTAATTGGAATAGTCACTAGAAAACAAAATTTAAAAAATACTTGCTATTTTAAAGCAACTGCATGTGTGGATATGCAAGTTTGTGCCCATGGGTACTCTAACAAAAAAACATATTTATTATTTTAATGAGTAAAAATGGAAAGGTTAAAAATACACTGTTGCCCTCTCTTATAATAGTCTGGTGAAAGAAAGCATCTTTACTATTTTAGCCATTTATGGTAACGAGGCACAATATTTAATTAACTTCTTTTTGTTTAGAACAAATGTTCCAACGAAACAGTAAAAAACAACTTTCAAGTTATCACAGAAGATGAACTATGTGGATCGACAGGCACAACCTGTTCCAAAACAGTACTAATTCAGCTGGGGGTAAGAACAAGTGTTTGTGCATGAGACTTAATCTTCATGTTATTGAGAGTTTTTAAAAATGGAAGTGCACAAGCAATTAATATTCTAAAACTATAATTACTACAAATATAAATGTATTTTTTCATAATTACTGAAATCTCCTTGTCATTTTAGACAGCTGAAATCAAGCTCTCAGACGGAAAATTTGAAGAGAACGATTTGGAAAATAACAGGAAAAAATATAGCATAAGAAAGCAAGGTTCATATATTGTGGTGACATCCGAGATTGGTCTGACAGTGATATGGGATCGCAAAACATTTTTTCTGATCCAACTGGACCCAAAATTCAACGTAAGTCATATTGATTTTTCTATGTGGAGCAGAGGAGGTAAGATTTGGTCAGGATGTGGCTTATTTGTGGAGTTCTTTTGTTTTTTCCAAAGGCACGTTTCAGCTGTAGGAACCTTTTCTGGGTACTGTGGTAGTTTTCTGGGGCCATAATTTAACCTTATCTGTTTTTCAGAGGAGAACTTTACCCAAGAAAATTCCATTTAGGGAGGTAGTGCTTTGTCAGTAATTACAAATATTTGGAAAGAGTTTTATAGAGAGAATGTGTTCAGCATTTTGACTTTGCTTAGCACACTCCTGAAAAGGTAATGTGCTACTTTTGAGCACACTACCTATAATTCCTGGTAACTATATGAATATAGTTGGTAAAATCATCTCATAAGATCATATTAAGCTGTAATAATTTGACGAACTGTTAAAACAAGATAATAAATATATGTTGGGATGTTTAAGCTGCTCTGGAAACTAACTTTACTTTTCAAATTATGTTTGAGTGTTGGGAATAATCAACACCCAGTTTAAATTCTATGCCACCTCTTCTTAGTAAAATCGCTTTAAAATTTGTTCATCTTACTTTTTGTGGTTTGTTTTTCTAAAAGTCACAGCTTTTTATTTTAACAAGAGGGGTGTTTCTCTCTAAGCAGTTGAAAAAGGCATAGGTGTCAACCATTGTTGCGGTGGGAAGAGTAACCCCTACAGTGCCCACATATATAATTCACATGAATCTCACTGTTTTCAACCACAAACTTAAGAAACACCCAGTGTGAATAAGAAGCTTCAGAAAAAAATCATTCTTGGCAAAAATGTCCCAGGGCTAATGATCCTACTTTGGGCTATTATTATTGGAGCTGAAACATTATTTAACTTCTACTACAGAGGCTTAAGGATATGTATGCATAAAAGGTTGGCAAAATGACTGGAAAAATATCTGCATTTTAAATACAGGGCAATGTTATTGTTCTATATATTATTAGATTTTTTGCCTTCTCTTTTTTCTTGCTGTCCTTACAAATGTTTGTTAAGACTGTTGGAGCGAAGACAACCTGTCTAACCTCTGACCCCCAATGAAAAACTGGTGCAAAATGGTTGATCTTGCAAGTCATCAAAGGTCAACCAGCACATTATACAAAGTTGGGGTCAAGGTGACTGCTGTAAAGTGACTGTTGTGTGTTTGCACAGGGTAAAGTGTGTGGCCTGTGCGGAAATTTTGATGAAAATAGAAACAACGACTTCACTGCCCAGAGTGGGATGTTAGTGACCAGCTCATTGGAATTCGCAAACACCTGGAAAGTGGGTAGCGCGTGCCCAAATGTGGAGGAAAACACTGATGCATGTAAAAAAGCACCCCATCGAGAGTCTTGGGCGAAACTGAAATGCAGCATTATAATAGATGAATTCAAAGAATGTCATACGGAGGTAATGATTACGCTGTCTTTGCAATAGCAATCTCAATCTGGAATTATGAAACAAATTGCTAATGGTAAAAGGATCACTCTAAATAATTAAACAGGTAGATCCCCATCCATTCTATGACAACTGTGTTAAAGACACGTGTGCCTGTGATTCTGGAGGAGACTGTGAGTGTTTCTGCTCAGCTGTTGCAGCTTATGCCCAAGCTTGTAATGAGGCTGAAGTATATGTTACATGGAGAACTCCAGACATCTGTCGTAAGTGGATCTGTTTATTTTTATATCTATATATATATATATACATTTGCATTTTGAATATTGAATTTGCAAATTTATTACTAATATTTTAGAATAAGTTTCTGCAGATTACAAAATACCTGAGTATTAAGTTGGTCTCAAAGTACCAATAATATAGGCTAATTTGAAAAGGACAGAAACAGATTTATTTATTTTTTTATTATTCATTCTAAAACAAGGTTTGCACCTCTCATTCACATCAAGGGTTTTGGGATTTAAAAAAAAAAAACTTTACAAAATGGATAATATTAAAAACTGAATTTGTGGAAAATGTATGTAGACTTGGTACACAAAGATTTTAAGAAACATCTCTGAGCATTAACCTGTTTTGTGCATACCCACCATTGTTGTCTGCATCACTGAAGATAAAGAGCTGTTTTAAGGCGTCTTCCTAATCTTCTTTGATTTGGCTTGACATTATCACTATTTATTTCAGGTGTAAACAAGTTAATAACTGACAGGAAATGGTTAGTTTTAGGTCTGTAATAAGATCTTGTAGAAATAAAATGGGTATTAGAATCTGTCTAACTGATGTGATCTAGGCATACCAAATCTCTAACATGTTAATAACTTATAAACAGATGAATACAGACTCCAGGGATAAGTCCAATCGCTGTTTACAAGTAGAAAGAGATACAGCAGGGATGGCTAATCACATTTTAACAACAGCATAATATTGTTTTTGGATTGTAAAAACTGTGCTTTTGAGAAGTGCAGGGGACTTTAAACTTAAATGATTGGCAAGTGTCGCAATCATTTAAAATTTGTTGTGCTGTTTAAGAAACATTTCTGTTTCTGGTGATTTTAAAGGAATTTTTGTCATAAAGACCATCTCTGAAACCATTTGTACATTGACATTTTTACTACCAGCTGACATAAAGATGGAAACTCAGATAATTTTAAATAAAGCTTTTAAGACTAAAACAGACAACAATATTAGTTAAGAAAGATACAAAGTAGTTTATCCTGAACTTGTGATCATAACATATAGTGCCTGTTTTCACAGTGAGATCTAATAGGACATTTGAAGGAATTTTAAAAGACATATTACATTGGGGTCTTTTCACATTTATTTATACCAAAAACATTTTTTCAGCTATCTTCTGTGATTTCTACAACAATCCAAATGAATGCACATGGCACTACTCCAGCTATCCTCCAACGCACTACAGTCCCTGTTTGAACTGCAGCCAAACTGTCCTAAGACTTGAAGGTGAGATGTTAATTTAATCTATTTTACATTAAAACAATTAATTCTGCTGATTAAACTTTAGAAGTTTAATTAAATTTACATTTCTGTTTATGAGTTCAAAATATCATCATGTTAAACACTTTTGGTAACACTTTATTTGAAGGGGTGTGCATAAGACTGACATAACACTGTCATAAACATGACATAATATCTGTCATGAACATAAAGAAGTCTTTAAGAATGTTTATGACAGTTGTCATGAAGTGTCATTCGGTAAATAATGACACATTTAATGCAAAGTTGCTCTAAAAGTTGCATTGAAAGTCCATTAAAAATGCCAACTTTGCATTAAATTATCACAATTTACAAAATCATGCAAAGTTGGCACTTAATGGACTTTTAATGCAACTTTTAGAGCAACTTTGCATTAAAAGTGTCATAATTTACCGAATGACATTTCATGACAACTGTCATAAACATTCATAAACACTCGTTCATGTTCATGACAGTTGATATGTTATGTTTATGACAGTGTCATGTCAGTCTATGCACACCCCTTCAAATAAAGTGTTACACACTTTTCTTTCAGTATATAAGGAACATTATATTTATGTACTGTAAATTTGCATGATGTTCCACAGGCTGTTATCCTAAGTGTCCGGAAGAGAAGCAATGGTTTGATGAGAATAAACAGCAATGTGTTGAAACATGTGACTGGGCAGAATGTACAACAACGACTACATCTACAACCACTACATCTACAACCATTTCAACAACAACTGAAACACCAACTACAACTATTACATCAACAGAAACACCAACAACTTCTACAATCACAACTACAACAGAAACACCAACTACAACCATTACATCAACTGAATCTACAACTACATCCACTACAACAACTACAACCACTACAACTGAAACACCAACTACAACCATTACATCAACTGAATCTACAACTACACCCACTACAACAACTACAACCACTACAACTGAAACACCAACTACAACCATTACATCAACTGAAACACCTACTACCACCACTTCAACCTCAACTACTACTCCATGTACTCCTGGTTGTGAATGGTCAGAATGGTTTGATGTACATGATTCAAAGACAGATAAAAATGACAATGAAACATATGACAACATCAGACACAACGGCTATGACATATGCTATAATCCTGAACAAATTGACTGCAGATCAACAGAATATCCCGAGATGGCCCTAAGTGACTATTTGAGTGAAACTGGACAAAGGGTTACCTGTAATGTTAACAGTGGGCTGATATGTAAAAAAGAGCACCAGCCAAGACCATACAAGTGTTTTAACTACAAGATTCGGGTCTGTTGTAGCACATGTAGAATGACCACCACAACTGAATCTACAACTACTACAACAACCACCACTACAACTGAAACACCAACTACAACCATTACATCAACTGAATCTACAACTACATCCACTACAACTACAACCACTACAACTGAAACACCAACTACAACTACAACCATTACATCAACTGAATCTACAACTACACCCACTACAACAACAACTACAACTGAAACACCAACTACAACCATTACATCAACTGAAACACCTACTACCACCACTTCAACCTCAACTACTACTCCATGTATTCCTGGTTGTGAATGGTCAGAATGGTTTGATGTACATGATTCAAAGACAGATAAAAATGACAATGAAACATATGACAACATCAGACACAACGGCCATGACATATGCTATAATCCTGAACAAATTGACTGCAGATCAACAGAATATCCCGAGATGGCCCTAAGTGACTATTTGAGTGAAACTGGACAAAGGGTTACCTGTAATGTTAACAGTGGGCTGATATGTAAAAAAGAAGACCAGCCAAGACCATACAAGTGTTTTAACTACAAGATTCGGGTCTGTTGTAGCACATGTAGACCAACCACCACAACTGAATCTACAACTACTACAACCACTACCACTACAACTGAAACACCAACTACAACCATTACATCAACTGAATCTACAACTACACCCACTACAACAACTACAACCACTACAACTACAACTGAAACACCAACTACAACCATTACATCAACTGAATCTACAACTACACCCACTACAACAACTACAACCACTACAACTGAAACACCAACTACAACCATTACATCAACTGAATCTACAACTACACCCACTTCAACATCATCTACTACTCCATGCACTCCTGGTTGTCAATGGTCAGAATGGTTTGATGTACATGATTCAATCACAGATAAAAATGACAATGAAACATATGACAACATCAGACACAACGGCCATGACATATGCTATAATCCTGAACAAATTGACTGCAGATCAACAGAATATCCCGAGATGGCCCTAAGTGACTATTTGAGTGAAACTGGACAAAGGGTTACCTGTAATGTTAACAGTGGGCTGATATGTAAAAAAGAACACCAGCCAAGACCATACAAGTGTTTTAACTACAAGATTCGGGTCTGTTGTAGCACATGTAGAATGACCACCACACCTGAATCTACAACTACTACAACAACCACCACTACAACTGAAACACCAACTACAACTGTTACATCAACTGAATCTACAACTACACCCACTACAACAACTACAACCACTACAACAACAACTGAAACACCAACTACAACCATTACATCCACTGAATCTACAACTACACCCACTACAACAACTACAACCACTACAACTACAACTGAAACACCAACTACAACCGCTACATCAACTGAATCTACAACTACAACAACTACAACCACTACAACTACAACCATTACATCAACTGAATCTACAACTACACCCACTACAACAACTACAACCAATACAACTGAAACACCAACTACAACCATTACATCAACTGAAACACCTACTACCACCACTTCAACCTCAACTACTACTCCATGTACTCCTGGTTGTGAATGGTCAGAATGGTTTGATGTACATGATTCAAAGACAGATAAAAATGACAATGAAACATATGACAACATCAGACACAACGGCCATGACATATGCTATAATCCTGAACAAATTGACTGCAGATCAACAGAATATCCCGAGATGGCCCTAAGTGACTATTTGAGTGAAACTGGACAAAGGGTTACCTGTAATGTTAACAGTGGGCTGATATGTAAAAAAGAACACCAGCCAAGACCATACAAGTGTTTTAACTACAAGATTCGGGTCTGTTGTAGCACATGTAGAATGACCACCACACCTGAATCTACAACTACTACAACAACCACCACTACAACTGAAACACCAACTACAACTGTTACATCAACTGAATCTACAACTACACCCACTACAACAACTACAACCACTACAACAACAACTGAAACACCAACTACGACCATTACATCCACTGAATCTACAACTACACCCACTACAACAACTACAACCACTACAACTACAACTGAAACACCAACTACAACCGCTACATCAACTGAATCTACAACTACAACAACTACAACCACTACAACTACAACCATTACATCAACTGAATCTACAACTACACCCACTACAACAACTACAACCACTACAACTGAAACACCAACTACAACCATTACATCAACTGAAACACCTACTACCACCACTTCAACCTCAACTACTACTCCATGTACTCCTGGTTGTGAATGGTCAGAATGGTTTGATGTACATGATTCAAAGACAGATAAAAATGACAATGAAACATATGACAACATCAGACACAACGGCCATGACATATGCTATAATCCTGAACAAATTGACTGCAGATCAACAGAATATCCCGAGATGGCCCTAAGTGACTATTTGAGTGAAACTGGACAAAGGGTTACCTGTAATGTTAACAGTGGGCTGATATGTAAAAAAGAACACCAGCCAAGACCATACAAGTGTTTTAACTACAAGATTCGGGTCTGTTGTAGCACATGTAGAATGACCACCACACCTGAATCTACAACTACTACAACAACCACCACTA
Source organism: Poecilia reticulata (assembly GCF_904066995.2). Lineage (NCBI taxonomy): Eukaryota > Metazoa > Chordata > Actinopteri > Cyprinodontiformes > Poeciliidae > Poecilia > Poecilia reticulata. The sequence continues at coordinate 25,281,137 of NC_088835.1, read as the reverse complement.
CAACTGAAACACCAACTACAACTGTTACATCAACTGAATCTACAACTACACCCACTACAACAACTACAACCACTACAACAACAACTGAAACACCAACTACAACCATTACATCAACTGAATCTACAACTACACCCACTACAACAACTACAACCACTACAACTACAACTGAAACACCAACTACAACCATTACATCAACTGAATCTACAACTACACCCACTACAACAACTACAACCACTACAACTACAACTGAAACACCAACTACAACCGCTACATCAACTGAATCTACAACTACAACAACTACAACCACTACAACTACAACCATTACATCAACTGAATCTACAACTACACCCACTACAACAACTACAACCACTACAACTGAAACACCAACTACAACCATTACATCAACTGAATCACCAACTACCACCACTTCAACATCATCTACTACTCCATGCACTCCTGGTTGTCAATGGTCAGAATGGTTTGATGTACATGATTCAATCACAGATAAAAATGACAATGAAACATATGACAACATCAGACACAACGGCCATGACATATGCTATAATCCTGAACAAATTGACTGCAGATCATCTGAAAATCCCGAGATCGCCCTAAGTGACTTTTTGAGTGAAACTGGACAAAAGGTTACCTGTAATGTTAACAGTGGGCTGATATGTAAAAAAGAAGACCAGCCAAGACCATACAAGTGTTTTAACTACAAGATTCGGGTCTGTTGTAGCACATGTAGAATGACCACCACACCTGAATCTACAACTACTACAACAACCACCACTACAACTGAAACACCAACTACAACCGTTACATCAACTGAAACACCAACTTCTTCTACAACCACATCTACAACTGAAACACCAACTACAACTATTACGTCCACTGAATCTACAACTATACCCACTACAACTACAACCACTACAACTACAACTGAAACACCAACTACAACCGTTACATCAACTGAAACACCAACTTCTTCTACAACCACATCTACAACTGAAACACCAACTACAACTATTACGTCCACTGAATCTACAACTATACCCACTACAACTACAACCACTACAACTACAACTGAAACACCAACTACAACTATTACGTCCACTGAATCTACAACTACACCCACTACAACTACAACCACAACTACAACTGAAACACCAACTACAACTATTATGTCCACTGAAACACCAACTACAACAACTACAACCACTACAACTACTACAACATCAACTGAAACATCAACTACCCCCTCTACTCCGTCAACTGAAACACCAACTCCAACAACAACTGAAACATTGACATCTCCCTACATCGGCTGTCCTGACTGGGATAAAATGGTATGAGTTTTTACTTTTTTTCCTATACTTTTTGGTTTCATTAATTACTTTGTAACGTTGTCAAAGTCCAGTTTCTGCATTTCATGTTTGGAAAGTTCTATTATTTATCTTCTGTTCTCTATTTTAGCCAAATGAGACGTTTCATTTTTGCAACTGTACCATGGCCAAATGTATTGGAAACAACATAGTTCAGATAGTTCCCTATGAATGCCCGCCCAGACAGAACATAACTTGTACTAATGGCAAAAAACCTGTTCTTATGTATGATGATTATCACTGCTGCCAACATTATGTCTGTGACTGTGAGTACATTGATTAAAAGCAATATGAAATGTACACCAATAAGCCATAACATTATGACCACTAAACAAAAAAAGCAAGTTACAAAAAGCATATGCCAAAGAGTTATAATATGTAATAGCAAATATGGCAGTTCTAGGCTCAACATTGTGAGTTGTTCTCTGTCTTTTCCATGTTTAAAGGACATTTTGTTGACAATTGATAAACACTTAAATTTATGAAGGGGTCATAATGTTGTGACTAATCAATATATGTTGTTACATATGTCCAATTTGAAATTAAAGGTCGAAATTTCATGTAATTACAGGTGAATGTGAAGGATGGGGAGATCCTCATTATATTACATTTGATGGCAAATACTACAGTTACCAAGGAAACTGCAGTTATCAGTTGATGAAAGAAATCACACCAGCGTATCACTTGGAGGTTCAAATAGACAATGTCAATTGTGATCCCACTGAAGATGTTTCCTGCCCTCGATCTTTGACTGTCATCTATAGAACAGAAATTATTAAACTTATAAATCATAATCTCAATGGACCCCCAGATTTGGAGGTAAAACAAGGGAGCACTTCAATTTATTTATGTATTTTATTATTTACTTTATGCAAGAAATACATTATTCCATGTTATATGAAAGGCTATGCAATAATATCTTCATAAAGATCATTGTTGCTACTCTGGAAATCTATATTCACATTCATAAATTCGCAAGTAGATTTTCTATTAGAAGGAAATGTTCATTTTAATCTCTTAGTGTTATTAATCTATTTCTTTCCAGGCACTTAAAGAAGGAGTAAGTCTAAGTCTACCTTACTATTATCAAGGTGTCAAGGTGGTGAGCACTAAACTTAACCTAATTCTAGAGATCCCTTATCTTAGGGTGATCATTAAGTTTGGAAGAACTGGATTTAATATCCTCCTTCCATATGAGAAGTTTGGAAGAAACACACAGGGTCATTGTGGTAAGAATAGCCTTACAAAAAGCCACATTTCTACCTACACTTTGTGGGGTGGAAGTAGACTTAAAGATGTGTATTTTTTGTGTGTATGTGCGTGCGTGTGTGTTTGTGTAGGAACCTGCACTAATAATCAGACTGATGACTGTGTGTTGCCAAGTGGTGAGCACGTTAGTTGTGATAAAATGGCAAACCATTGGCTTCTATTGCCATCAGACAGTAAAAAGCCTGGCTGCAAGACCCCAGAACCCCCAAAAACCCCACAATCAACAGAACCACCATGCCAGTCTCACCCCATCTGTGACCTACTTAAGAGCAGGTACTGTAGACAATCTCTCGTGGTCAGACTTGAGGTGATTAAAAAATATGTATATTGAAATAGTCATGCAGCTTTAATAATTAATAATATTGTTATCCTCTACCACAGTGTCTTTGCAGAATGTCATCCACTGGTCTCTCAATCCAACTTCTACAAAGGCTGTCTTTTTGACAACTGTCATGTGTCCAACAAAGCAGTGCTGTGCAATAGTTTGGAAACTTATGCTGCTGCCTGTGCAGAGTTTGGAGTTTGTATTCACTGGAGGAATCATACTAAACTATGTGGTACAATATTTTTGCTTATTTCTTCATAACCTTTACAAACATATATAAACACATTTACCTTTAAATACATTTCTACCTCTATGTTCTGTCATCTATATTGGAGAAACTAATTGATGTTTTTCTTTATCAATAGCTAGCAATTGTGATTCAAACAAAGTTTATAAGCCTTGTGGTCCTGTAGAACAGCCAACTTGTGAGAAAAAGTAAGTTTTTGACAATCATTTATCATTAGGTTCAATACACAGCTGAGCATCTTAGATTGCACATATAGTAAACAGGGGAAGTACAAAACAAAGTACTGTACAAAAAATGGAGCAATCAGAGAAACTGTGCTAGGAATCCTGTTATTTAAAAACTGGCCTCAAAAACATATATTTCTAAACAAAATACTATCTTTAATTCCAGGAAGATTGGTTTTGGCTTTGGTTATGTCTCATTCCATTGTCTTTGCTAAAATCACGTCAGTTCATTTCATTGGCTTTGCTAAAATCAAGCTGTGGATAGCTTCAGAAATGAATTTGGACAACAAGAAAAAGGGACTTAAATACGTCCAGATGCTCCAAAATGTCATTATCATTTTAATCAAATTTATATTTATTTGTATTTTGTAAACCTTGTGCTGACTGCTCATCAGAAAGGATTTTATTAAAATAGAGGGTTTCTACCAATGAAATTTATTCTGATTGTCTCCTATCAAATAAAAGATGGTTTGATGTTTTTATCTTGATGAGGGGTTGAAGGGACAAAGTTTGTCTAAAAATACTTAACTGTTTTCCTCTTACTTCTTGTGTCATCAGCTTTCATTGATGTCTTAATTTTGATTTTATGTTATTTTATATTTGTACTTTACTGGTTATGTAGTTATGTGTTTTTAAAGCTTCTCTAAAATGTGTGACTTGTGTCTTGTTGTGGATGGCTCTGACCCTGGTATTGTGCAGGAGCAACATAGATAACAGATAATGCCTCGAGAGGAATGATAGTTTTTATTGAGATTTGAATATTGCAGATCCAACGACCCCAGCATGAATTTTACTACTGAGGGCTGCTTTTGTCCTGATGGAATGAAACTATTTAGCAGGGAATCTGATATATGCGTTAAAAGTTGTGGTGAGTATTTATTTAAATCATACAGTATTGACAGTAAAAACCTACAGTACTAAGATTACATTTTATTCTTTGGATTCAAATTTGATTCATTGAGGCATGTTTGCCATCTTTGATCCTTATTTGGGTCTTTTTTCACCCTGATGTTGTGCTGCACTTTTCATCCTGTTCTTTAAAAAAAAAAGAATTTATTTCTGCATTTTAAAAAAACTTACACAAGCATAACAGCCAGAGCCATCTTTACCCACTTTACAAGCACAAACAATCTTTACATAGTTAAAATTAACAAATGGGGAGGATGGAGTTTAAAATATATTTCTACTATTGTTCTTTCAACAGGATGTCTTGATCCCGATAAGACGCCCCGTGAGGTAAGCCAAACAAGATTTTCATAAAAAGTTCTTAATTATATTGTTATCTGTGACATTAAGAATGTTCTTTTCCATGCTTTCAGTTCAACGAGACATTTGAATACCAATGTCAAAACTGTATCTGTGATGAGGCCACCAAAGCTGTGATCTGCCAACCTAAGGCATGCCCAATTCAACCTGCAACACTATGCAAGGGCCCAGGAAATGTTCTTGTCAATATAACTGACCCATCAAATCCCTGCTGCATTATTCACGATTGTCGTAAGCCATTAACATTAATTACGCTCTATTACTGGTAATTCTTGAACTCTGTAATAAATTGGTGGTTTCTTCTTCATCTTGAAAGAATGTCAGAAAAATGCTTGCCCAATCAGCTGTCCAGTTGGATTCGAGTATGTACAACCAAATTCCACCAAAGGTGAATGCTGTGGAAATTGTGTACAGACACACTGTGTGATCACTATTAATGGTACTAACAAGCTCTTGAAGGTAAACTGGATTATCACTTTTGGCCGTTTCTGTTCATTCTGTTTTTGTTTATAAGATCTCTGTGCTTAATGTCTTTGTATGCTAATGTTTGTATTTGTGTGCTTGTTTTTTCAGCCAAAAGATACGTGGTCACCAACTGAAAATAACTGTGAGCATTACAAATGTGTTAAAAATGGCCAAATTCTCACAGTCATCAGCTTCCGCATTGTTTGCCCACCATTCCAAGAGAGCAACTGTAAAAATGTATGTGGCAGTTTGATTGAATTAATTCTGTTCAATGACTCATGAACAAGATCTAAAACTTTTTTTTTGTTGTGAATTTTTCTGTCCAGGACACAATTCAAACTTTAGCTGATGGCTGCTGTAAAACCTGTGAGTATTATTTTGAGAATACAGTTCTTCTTTTTAAGTTGAAAGTATTTAAATCTAAACAGCCACTTTTATTTAAACTCACTTTTCAAAAGGTGTGACGAAGCCCTGCAAACTAAAGACCATGAAAACTGTTATCAAACACAATGGCTGTAAATCTGAGGTGGATATGCCGTACTGTGAAGGATCATGCAACACATTCTTCAAGTAAGGACAACATTGCTTGTAGTTTTCCTTTTGTTTTTTCATCCTTGTTGTAGGATTTATGTATAGTAATATCTTCCTCTGTTTCGTTCAGATACTCTGAAGCAGCAAATGCCATGGAAAATTCCTGTTCCTGCTGTAAGGAGGCCCGTGCTAGCAATCGTACTGTTGACCTAGCATGCGATGGTGGTGGAACAGCACCTTTCACCTATATGCATGTTGAGGAGTGTGGCTGTAGTCACACCGAGTGCACCGCACCTGCTGAACAAGGTGTTCGCAGAAAGCGAAGCTTCAGACTGCTGTGATAAAATCATCTTTCCTCGTATTAACAGATGTGGGATACAGATGTTTTTAACAGTACCGTTTCAATAATCACTAAATCTCTCACAAAGTAATCGACTTTGTAGAGTTCATTTATCCACTGTGATTAAAAAGATGCAAAGCAGTTCCTGTCTTCTGAGTTTTATTGTCTTGTTTGTGCCAGTTTATTCTGCCAAAGAGCTAACAAAATTACAACCAGTTTTTACTTTAAATTCTTGTACAACATTTAATGCTTAATCTAAAACTAAAATCCCTCTGTTATAAATTTCTTCAAATTTATTTCACTCCATTGATGTTCAGTAACTGGACTTGCAAAATTCCAAAGTTGTTGGCAGTCTTTGCTTAGCAGCAGAAAAGCCATAGGCTTGAATCTCAATCTTGGGTCTTTCTGTCTTGATCTGAGTGGTTAAATCATAGCATTTGAGTTAATTGGAATCACACCATTGAATTTATTATAAGGCAACACCATAGTCACAATGCTTCAAACTTTTAAGATCCTGGAAAATGAAAAAGAAATCATGCCAGATTTCAGGAAGAGAATTGAAGACGTTGGGGACAATTTTCAAATGCCAGAAAGTTCAAGTTCAAATTGTTCCATGTAAGCACAGACAATGTAGAAAAGCCCAGCCATAAAGGCAGGCCAGGAAGGAGACAGGTTCTTTGTCCGCAAATTGAATATGTTGTGGTAGGAAATGTATGCATCAACCCCAGAACAAAAGACTTGAAGGAGATGCTGGCTGATTGTAGAAAAAGTAAGAAAAATGAGAAATTCTAAACTGTCACTTTTAGCTACCAATCAGACATGAATTTTTACTCAGCCAGTACTTTGATTCTTGCAAGAATGAGAATAGAGGGCAAACATGGTGAAACTTGCGACCTTTAGAAAACCAGGTCATTTACAAGGTACAGGATTGATAGCATTATGTTGTGGGGATGTTTTGTTGCAGGAAACAATTGATACTATTAACAAAATAGATCTTATAATGATGAAAGAACATTATGCAGATATATTTGGGCAACATCTAAAGACATCAATGAGAAGTCAGATTTTTGAGCTGCGTAAGTTTGCTGCTAAGGTTAAACACAGTAAGACTGTCATTTCAAACTTCTTAAAATATTGTGAGGATTATGAAGCAAAAAACTTGAGTAGTATACCCCAAAATATGTGACCGGCCCTGAGCCAATTTTCTGTCCATCAGGAGACTGGGCGATTGTTGTCACAAATTAAGCTTGTCACTGGTGCCAATTCCAGTCTCATAACTATGTGACATCTGCAAGAAAAGGCATCTTGGGAGACATCTTCAGTTACATGTAATTGCCCATTCGGAGTTTGTACGAGAACATCAAACATGGGACAATGTCTTTAGTTGCATTGATTACTGCAACAGTCCCTTCACAGGCATGCCTAAAAAAATCTATCAGACAGCTACATCTAATCCACAAAACTGCTGCTTGGGTTCTTACTAAAACCAGGAAGATAGAGCACATCACCCCAGTTCTAAAATCCTAGTAGTTCAGAGAATTTACTTTAAAATACAGTTATTAGTTTATAAATCACCAAGAGATTTGACACCAAAATACATTAAAGATCTCCTGTTGTTGTATCAACTTTTCAGACCACTCAGGTTTTTTGGTTCTGGTCTGTTCTGCATAACTAGAACCAGAACCAAACATGGAGAAGCAGCATTCGGCTTCTTTGCACCACAAATCTGGAACGTCCAGAACAACCAAAACACTGAGTTCCTTTAAATCAAGGCTAAAAATTCACCTGTGTAGAGTTACTGTTGAACCTTAATAAATAGTTCAACATTTATTAAGGTTCAACACTTAACACTGACTAACACTGACCAACACTGACCAACACTGACGTTGGTCAGTGTTCCACCACCAAATACATCAATTACGTACGATGGCACTCACCATAATGTAATGTTTATTACTTGTTTTCAATTGTCGACTGTATGTTGTTTTTATGACTTTTTGTTTTTGTATTTTTATGATGTAAAGCACTTTGAACTGGTTTGTTGCTGAAATGTGCTATACAAAAAAACTTGACTGATTGACTGATTGAAAGGCGGAAGAAATTTTTACTCTCTGAGAAAAAAATTATCTTGACAGCCCTGATGGCTTTCAGCGTTACTGGCATGACAGGGAAACCCCACCTTTACACAGCAAAGGGGAGGGGCGTCATCATGATCTTTTTCCTTCAGAGGAACAATAGAGCTTCAGGTTATGCAGAGGCATAACCTAATTATTTATATATATATATATATATATATATATATATATATATATATATATATATATATATATATATATATATATATATATATATAAAACCAGGATGGCTTTCCTGAAAAACCACCCTGGAAACAATTCAGTTTAATTCTTTTATATATATACATTTACTTGTGGGGATTTACTAAACATAACACTAGGGAAACAAGTTTAAGGGCGAAGACAGACTTGAGCAAATGTTTGATCAGTGCATGGTACACTAAAGTATAGATTAATCTTATAAAAACAATGTTTTCTAAGGATTGTTGCAATGGCGCCACAACCCTCAAGTCCAAATACTTTGGTTCGTCACTAAGTGTGTAATCCTAAAATACTATTGTTACTCTAACTGTACACCCAATTTTTGTGTCATTGTCTAATGACCAAAACATTTCCCAAAGCTTCAGCTGATAATGCTACTCTAAATAAACAAAGATGGAAAGCTATTAGTAACTCTAATACCTTTTCTTGGGAGTGATATTCATGGAAACCAAAGTCACAAACGTTGACACCCACAATATTGTTAACCCCTCCTAAATTGTAAACACCACAGGAATATATAACATAATGCATCTGAAGTGCACTAGTTGGCTCAAGTATCCAACACAGGACAGGGACGACTGAGGAACCATGAGAGGAGTCAGGCGCCTTCTAGAATGGGCGCTACCATGGCTCATTCTAAGCCTTGGACTATCTGCAGTCTCCTCTGGTACGTAAATTAATAAGAACTTATGAGAGCTCTATACCTGCCAGTGGCTACATAAAACCTTATTCTCATTTTAATTTGCAATTTTTGTCTAACTGAAAAAATGTCTTTCTTCTTTTTATAGTAGAATTTCAAAAAGTGGGAAAAATGGCAGTGATTAAAGGTGAAGATTTAAATAAACAATATATTTGATTCTTTCTCCAGATAAATCTATTTGTGTACCTTGAATTTCTCTATAATGAAAATACTGTCCTAAAAAAAACAGAAGCGAGAGGTTCCCACATCAACCAGTTCTGCAGTACATGGGGGAACTTTCTTTACAAGACTTTTGATGGGGATTTCTTCCACCTTCCCTCCACCTGTAACTACATCTTTACATCCCAGTGTAAGGGCAGCTATGAGAGTTTCAATATTCAGCTCCAGCGACAGGAAGTGGATGGGGAAATCTCCATCTCCAGAATTCTGATGAAACTGGAAGGGATTGTGGTGGAGTTTGCCAACACTTCCGTTACGGTCATGAATGAACCGTGAGTTTATTGGGGGAGAGGGGGGTTATGTTTTTTCTTCTAAGATACTAGTTAATCTGAAGATTATACTTATGATTCATGTTTTATGTACAGACTGTAATTGCTTATTCTTCTTTTCCAGTGTCTCCATGCCATTCAGTCAGGGTGGCATTTCAATTGAGGAAACCATGTCCTATATTAAAGTCGAGGCTAAGTTGGGTCTGACATTAATGTGGAATCAAAAGGACTCCCTCTGGGTAAGTTTTGTATGCTTTGTTAAACAATTTTTTATTTAGTTCAACTTATATACTGCTTACAAGAAATTGTTTTGCAAGATGTTTTGATATTTTATGGGGTGACTGTGGCTGTGTGGGTAGAGTAGTCGTCTTGAAGGTTGTAGGTTCGATTCCAGCTTCCTCCTGCCTCATGTCAATGTGTCCTTGGGCAAGGCAATTTAACCCCAAATTGCCTACCAATCTGCGTATCGGTGTATAAATGTGTGAGCGTTTGTGAGTGCGAATTCTAGTGTAAAGCACTTTGAGTGGTCAAAATCATTGGAAAAGGTGAAATATAAGTTCAGTCCATTTGCAAGACTGGTTGGTTGAGTTCATACTCAGTTGTGTATAATCCAAATTATTTCAAACTGACCCAGTAAATTTTAATGCAATCCAATTATACAGCCACATCTAGAGTTTTTTGGCACATCTAGAGTGAAAGGTAGCTGTGACACTTTAGCGTTTTCCTTAGTGACGTGTAAATAATCATACATTATCTGGACATAAGGCAAAACTCATTATTCATTGACTGACAAAATAGAAAATATATGGCCCTCATCACAAGTCTATAAAATAATGTTAAATCCCATCTTTGAATAAAAAAAATAAAAAAACTAAAGTACTCTAAAATACATTTCTGTAGCTTTGCATGAAATCCACATTTTACTGAAATATTCATAATCAATCATTAAAATTTTCTTTACCAGTTAGAATGCCTTTGTTATAAAGTTTATATGTTTGTAAGATTATGTAAATATCTTCTGATCAGTGGTCATCAAGAAAGATTTAGAAGCATTTTTAATTAAAATGAAATGTGTTTGAAAAGGAAAAGTTATTTGATAGTTAAGCAAACTACTTTTGAATGACAGCATATTAAACAAGTGTCAGAGAATGTTTGTACTGCTGTTTTGTAAATGTTTGCCCTTTGGTGTTCATCCAACTGTGAGCGCTGAGTACTAAAAGATAGGCAGTTACAGCAAAGCTCGAGCCATGTATAAACAGACGGACCAAGATTCCATCTGAAAATCTGAATTTGACTTAGATCTCAATTTCATATGCATTTAAGGTGGAGATGGATGCCAAATTTAAGAATCAGACCTGCGGCCTGTGTGGTGACTTCAATGAACTCAAGCTTTATGATGAGTTTGTCCAGTCAGGTATGTTCTTAATGCATACGCTTCACACACGAATGGACACACATGTATCAAAGTTGACAATCTTGTTTTTCTTCTCAACACAGCGGCTTCCATAAGTCCTGAAGAATATGCGTTGAGCTGGAAAGTTGATAGTCCCACTGAAACTTGTAAAGTAGTTTCTTACCAGGCTAATGCGAATTGTTCAGATGGGGTAATTTCAAAAATTTGACATTTTGAAGCTGTTTTAGATTGATAATTTCATTCAATTAATGCGTATGACAAACTTAAACTTACAGCAAAAACTCTGCAAGAAGTTGCTGTCAGGACCTGAATTTAAAAGCTGTCGCAAACTAATTGACTCCGGGTCCTTCATGGAAGCTTGTGTGAAAGACTACTGTTACTGCAACAGCAACAGCAGTGCATGCTTGTGTTCGACTGTGTCTGAGTACGCCCGGCAGTGCGCCCATGCAGGTGGACAGCCAAAGCAGTGGAAGACAAAACAACTGTGTGGTAAGAGATGAAAAAGTTTTGAACTGTATATTTGTACTACAGCTACATTAGAGTCATTGCAACACATATTGCAATACCTATTTTTTATGTTCTGAGTAGAAAAAACATGCCCTTTCAACATGGAGTATAAGGAGTGTGGCAGTCCCTGCATTGACACCTGCAAATACCGGCAGAAAAGTCAGCTGTGTGATGAGCACTGTATCGACGGATGTTTCTGTCCTTCTGGTTAGTTTCACAGTTAATATTGATTTGTAATCCAGCTGTTCAATATTTTATAGATACACATTTGTCGTGTTATTTATGTTCCATAGTTAGATTGTCAAGTTAAGCCTTTTATAAATGTGCACTCTTAGCAATACCTAAGCCTTAACAGTTGTATTTATTTTGTTAAGTACACAATAGTACTGTAGTGTTCTTTAAAAGAGCTCTTACATGTTCTCATCCCTAGCATGCTACCTTATTGAAGCAGTAGTTGGCAAACTTTTAGATTAGAAAGATAAGTAAAAGCACAGAGTAGTAAAACTATTTTGAGTGTTGAAATATGAAATAGGTCAGAACCTTTGATTGAAGCAGCTCCCTGCTTGTACAAGTTATTACAATGGGTCATTGTACAATCTATTACAAAAAACTATTCATAACGTCTTTAACATTAACACTGTCACACTAACATTATAGGATATTTGGATGAGTCTTTTGATTCGAAGAGAATCAAAAAACAATGTAAATGTTTAAAATTTTAAAGTTTAAACCGTAACCCTTGAAACCATTTAAAACAATTGTGCATCTGTTAGTGTCAAAACCCAACACTCCCACATATGTAACACTTACAGAATTTGATCTGGATTATATTAGTGTTATAACATTGACAATAATAATTAACAACTAATGCTTGTCTCCTCTAAGGTACAATCTTTGATGATATCTCAGAAAGTGGATGTGTTCCTGTTGAGGAGTGCCCATGTTTCCACAAAGGCGAGACATACAATACTGGGGAATCAATCATGATGGCATGTCAAAACTGGTAAATTAAATAAATGAATGAATGAATGAAAAAATAAATAAAAACAAATTACAGTATACTTCAATATCCGTTTCTGAAATGGGAAATCCAGTGAATTGCCAACAAAATGTGTCTTTTTACAGCACCTGTTCAAAGGGTGAGTGGAGCTGCGTAGATGCAAACTGTCCTGCTGTCTGTTCCATCAGAGGAGGCTCTCACTTCTCCACCTATGATGATAAGACATACAATTTCCATGGAAAATGTTCCTATGTTTTGTCCAAGGTAAAGAAATATTAATAAAACACATGAAATAAATAGAAAATAAATGTTTGGGTTTTTTAAGCTGAATTATATTAAATTCCAATCAGATAATTATTTGATATCTGAATGTATTGTTCACCTTGTGGCTTTAGATTGAAGACAATGCTTTTACTGTGCTTGGTGATTTCAACAAATGTGAAAGGTCTGATAAATCAACTTGCCTGTCTGCCATCACTCTGCTGTATCAAAATCACACGGTAAAATATTTGTCACACATGGATGAGACTATATATTTAGATGTCTGCGTTTATGTAAAATTTACTGCCTTGTGATAGTAACTTGTGTTTTCCCAAAGGTAATTGAAGTTAAAGACAGAAATGAAGTCTTGTATAACCAACGGGTCTTTGAACTTCCTTTTTTCTTGGGTGAGTAGATGTTTTTTAGTGTGCCTTTTTCAGTGAAAATGTAACAAACTGCATTTGCTCGAAGTTTAATGAAATATTTGAGATTTTATACGTTTCTTTCCATTTGCAGGTGACATTAAAATCTTCCGTCCCTCTACATTCTTTACCATCATCCACACAAACTTTGGACTTGATCTCGAGATTCAGGTCGTACCAATCATGCAGCTCTACATCAGAGCTGATGTCTCCCTGAAGAGTAAAGTTATGGGTATGTCTATTCTTTAGGAGTTTCAAGATTGTGTGTTTGTGTTTTTAATTGGGCCTCAAGTTTAAGAGTTATAATTTTGTAGGTCTTTGTGGAGATTTCAATGATAACTCACAAGATGACTTCAAAACTACAAGTGGACTTCCTGAAAGCACACCAGTGGCATTTGCCAACACATGGCGGGCCAAACCAAATTGTCCAGATGTTGAAAATGACCTTACAGATCCCTGCACTTTAAGCATTGACAAGAGTAAGTCATTGACACAGTTATCCATATGTCACCCATAGTGCTCCAACAATTAACTTATTCTTTTTTCTTTTGTAGACAAATATGCAAAAACCTGGTGCTCCCGCCTGTCAGACACAAATGGGATTTTTTCACAATGCCATTCTAAAATAGACCCACAAGAGTACTTAGCTGTAAGCATGTAGCGCTTTCTGTGCATATCTAATTTCAATTTTTTTCGTTTTGCACTTCATTTCCCATACTTTGTAATTTTTAATCTAATGTCATGTCATTTGCCTTCACAGACTTGCATTTATGACACTTGTGCCTGTGAAAACAGCGAGGACTGCATGTGTGCCGCCTTGTCCTCATATGTCCACGCATGTGTTGCTGAAGGTGTATTCCTGAAAGGCTGGAGAAAAGATGTTTGCGGTATGTCTAAGATAAACAAAATAGATAGAAATGTGCAGCCTAATTAAAGCAATAACGCACCAAATATTCATTTACTTTTTCAACAGACAAATACATGACATGCCCTTCGACACTTGTGTACAATTACAAAATGACGCACTGCGGTCGAACTTGCCGCTCTCTGAGTCAGTCGGACGCGACTTGCAAGGTTGAGGTTACCCCAGTTGATGGCTGTGGTTGTGCTAAAGGATCTTTTCTAAATGAGGAAGGAGTTTGTGTATCAGCTTCAGAGTGCTCCTGTCAGGCAGGAAACACAGTGGTACAGCCTGGGGAGACGGCCAATGTCCAAGGACGAACATGGTAAGGACTACTAGGTGTCAGCAAGGGGCATACTAACATGTCATACTCAAAAGACAAGATAAAATGTAGGTAATATTTTGTAGAAATATAATACTGCTTATTTTTGGTGCTTCAGAAATTAAGTAAAGGTTTTCAAATTGCGTAATGTTTTTAGGAATATATAATTGGTGTGGAATATTCAAGTCCAGGTCTTACCTTTATTTTTCAAGTGGTCTAAATGCTGAGAAATAATTGAAATCCTCTCTTTTTGTGCTGTCACATGAAGAACAAAATTTACATACCCAGAGCAACTGCGTAGTATTTTGAAATACCTATCTTGTCATTTTAATATTGACTGCACCAACAGACTATACCTGTTTGCTCTACTTAAAGCAAATTACTCCTATATTTTGAACCATTATTTATGTATGTGCTTTGAAGTATAAAAAAATACTTTTTGTAGGGAAATGGGATAAAAATAAATTTTAAGGACAAAACATTTTTTGTGTTTTGAATCAATACCAATTTAAAGACTTTGCAATTACACTCTTTTAATTTTGTTTAACATATATTTTTTTCTGTCTTGCTATTCAGCACCTGCCACGCTGGAAAATTTATTTGTAAAGGAGAGCCAGTAGCTAAGTGTAAGCATAAAGTGCTTCAGTAAAGACAAGTTTAAACAACAGAATGCTTTAGATTGCAGTTTCTTTTAACGCTGTATCACTCTCATCAGCATGCACCAGTCCCATGGTTTTCTTCGATTGCTCAAAAGCAAAGCCAAAGGAAAAGGGGTCGGAGTGCCAGAATAGCTGCAACACAGTGGACTCCGAATGTGTAAGACTGAGATGCTGGCAGTTTAATGCTTCTAAATATAGAGTACTTATACATTTAAGCAACTAAATAAACTGTAAACAAATTAACCATATTGCGCAGGTGAGTTCACAGTGCGTCTCAGGGTGTGTGTGTCCCAATGGCCTGCTGTCAGATGGGAACGGAGGCTGTGTAGAAGAGGAAGACTGTCCTTGCCCCCATGATGGAAAATACTATAACTCAGGAGAAAAAATCCAAGCGGACTGTAATACATGGTGAGATTTCATTTGCACATTTAACAAGTACCAGATTTCTACACATTTCACATCATTCTGTCTCTTTTGACTATTAACTTCATATATTGATTAAAATCCTAGCACATGCAAAAACAGGAAATGGGAATGCACAGAAAATGACTGTGGTGCAACCTGCACCATATATGGAGAGGGGCATTATATTACTTTTGATAAAAAGAAATTTGCCTTTAAGGGGGATTGTGGCTACATCTTCTCTCAGGTATCGTTTGTTGTGTTTTTGTTGTTGTTGTTGTTCTTGTGTCAAGGTAAGTTTTGTTAAACTGACTTTGAATTGTTGCAGGATTATTGTGGAGACGATGTGAATGGCACCTTCAGAGTCCGGACTGAAAACATCCCATGTTTTGATAGTGAAAGCATTTGCTCCACCAGTATTAAACTCTACTTGGGGGTATGTAAATTTGGAGAAACACTGCATTGCTTTCACAAAATACTAAGTTTTCTTGGCTGGTGATCAGTGCTTAAATGCAAGAAAAAAATTTGATGATACTAAACTATAAAAACTATTATTTTTTTAAGTTGTAAAAAGTAATGGTTTAAACCAGGAGTTCTCAAAATGTAGGAAAGCTAGCCTCCCATCATAGAGCAAATCGACAACTATGATTTAACCAACATTGCGGTTACTACACATTTGTTCCATCTGATGTGACCTCTGTTCTTTAAACTCAAGTAAAAAATAACAAATAAAAACACTGTGACCATGAAGCATCTCCATGAATACCTTAAATCATACTTCCTTCTTTTTATATATACATTTTAAATAACATTTTACTATTTAAAAAATTATTGTATATTTTTATTGTATTTTTAAATAAAAAACTAATATTTTAAAAAATATACATTTTTAAATATTAAGGAGACAAGATTCTGTCTCCTTATTTTGTATCTGTTATCTATAATTTCGTTTCCTGTACAGGTTTGGTGAAGTTGGCAAAATGTTTGGAGTTAATTTTTTCTTGTAAAATTTTTCCCCACATGTTGAGCCACACCTGGAGAGGTTGTCATGATTTTTTGTTTTAACAATTTTTAGTTTATAAAGAAAATAACTTTCCTTAACATTTTTAGATATAACTGGAGCGCCTCAAGCTGTCCAGCTAAAGTTTTAAGCATCTGATTGAGTGTGAATGTTTCATTTGGTGTTTATTTGCTTTATTTATCGTTTTAGAGGAAAGAAATTGTACTGTCAGATGAAAGTGTCAAAGTTATCAGTCAAAGCAAGGGGATTGACATACCTTTTAAAGTCCACACTATGGGTATATATGTCGTCATTGAGGCAAATAATGGTCTTCTTCTCATCTGGAATAAGAAAACAACAATCATGATCAAACTCAGCTCCGCATTCAAGGTGAGTGAGGAGGACATCTAGAGTTTCCTGAATAAATATTTGAGAGCTTTCAATTCAGAAACGAGCATGCTTTTATTTGATGGCAGGGCAAAGTCTGTGGCCTGTGTGGAAATTATGATGGGGCTATCAAGAATGATTTCACTACCAGAAGTAACGAAATAGTAGTTAATCCAACAGAGTTTGGAAACAGCTGGAAACTGTCTCCCTCCTGCTCAGATGTAAACACCACACTGAGCCCGTGTGCTCTGTACTCTCAAAGACGTGCATGGGCAGAAAAACACTGCAGCATTATCAAAAGTGAAGTGTTTTCTGCCTGCCATGACAAGGTGAGAAAAACTAAGGATATGAAACGCTAATGATAGTGTAAATAAAGAGATGATCTTGCATAACCAACTAGAGAACAATACTTTTCATTTTTTACCTGCATTTACAATTACGTTTTTCTAAAAAGGTGGAGCCAGAACAGTACTATGAGGCTTGTGTGGCAGATACGTGTGCCTGCAACACGGGAGGAGATTGTGAGTGTTTCTGCTCAGCTGTAGGAGCATATGCAGAAGCATGTAATGAAGCTGGAGCCTGTGTGAAGTGGAGAACCCCCACCATCTGCCGTAAGTTTGGATTGGGTTTCTGAAAAGGCAGAAAAGAAATGATCCGTGTTGGTGCTTGGGAACTCTGATGGCTGATGGGTAGTTTGTCATGTTTGAAAATAAAAAATAAAACACAGTACAGATAACAAGATTGCTTTTTGCTGGGTGTATGAACTTAAAAATATAGGCTCTTACTATTTATTTTCTGGAAAAAAAATTACAATGTCTTGTATCTTGAACAAATACTTTCAACTTACTTGTGTTCTGTTTTATCAGCTCTATTCTGTGACTACTACAACCCTGATGGAGAGTGTGAGTGGCACTATGCTCCATGTGGAAAGTCATGCATGAAGACATGTAGGAATCCTTCAGGGAAATGCTACAATAAACTTCCACCACTGGAAGGTAAGAGTGATATGAAAGAAAAACATTTAAAATCTTTAATTATATTAGACTGGTGACAATGATATTCGATGTCAGATTTGTAAATACTCTTCAGGTAAATCCCATTAAACTATCACAGTTAAAATTGGGGATGCTTACTGAAATCATTAGGGCCTTTTACAAACTTCCACTGCAAGCCCCTTTCATATTTTGCTGCCTGTCAAAATGTACTAAGTGCTTCAAACAGAAGCAAATCTTTGTTTCTTCATCTATATCCTCACACTATGTTAGTGCTTCAGCAGATCACCTCGCCATGCAGAACACATGAAGATTATCTGAAATCTGAAAAAAAGGCTAAAGAAATTACTAAACCTTTTGTGTGCTTTCCAAAATGAATTTACTTTTTAAGGATGTTATCCATCATGCCTGCGGGAGCAGCCTTTTTTTGATGAAGCTAGCATGAAGTGTGTGTCTGAGAAAGAGTGCGGCTGCTATGATGAAGATGAAAACCATTACAAGGAAGGAGAGTCAATGTCTGCAAATTGTCACAAGTGGTAGGATCCTCTCAAATATATAAAATTTTAGTAAGGGAACAAGATTCATAAACAATATGTACCTAAAACATGAAAATAAACTTATTTCCTTTTCTCACAGTTCTTGCTCTTCAACACAGCTGACATGTATTTATGATTTGAATGGTAAGGCAAAAATACGTGCATATGATATGCAAACCAAGAGCTAGATTTTTGTCACTGTCAGAAAAATTGTTGAAGACAAATTGTCATGTGCCATGTCATTATTTTGTAGCGTGCACCTGTGTATACATGAATAAAACCTACAAATATGGCGATACAGTCTATGAAACACATGATGGAGATGGAACCTGCATCTCGGGTGTTTGTGGACCAAATGGAACCATTATAGTAAAAATGGCACCATGCATATATACATCAACAACAACACCTTTTACATTTACCACAACTGGTAAGATAAGACACATATAAAAGCTGTGTGAGGATTAATTTTAGTGTTTTGAATTAACTTTAATTTATCTTTGTTCTCATGTTTCTTCACAGCAAGTACTACAAAGCAGCCTGTAACTACAACTGCACCTATCCCAACACTCACAACCCAAGCAGTAACATCAATTCTGACTTATTCAACTCCAAGATTTTCCACAAGATCTAAAACGACAACTGTGCCTTTGTCCACTTTACATCCATCTTCATCAACTTCTACAGTCACTGAAAGTCCCAAAACTGAAATAGTATCAACCACAACACCTTACATAGAAACACCTACCCCAAGAAGAGAGACTGAAACATCCACAGTCACAACAGCTCAAACTGAAAGTACTACCACCACACCCGAAACATCTACTGCATCACCCAGTGACTGCTATATTTGCAAGTGGTCAAATTGGATTAACAATGACTACCCCGAACACAACAGAGATGGAGATTATGAAAGATTAGCAAACATTTCTGATCCAGATTTGAGTGTTTGTAGAAAACCCCTACAAATACAATGCAGATCCAAAATTTTTAAAGATGTGCCTTTAAAAGATTTAAATCAAAATATAATCTGCAGCCCTACTGATGGACTAATCTGTCATAATAAGGATCAAACACCTCCACAATGTTATGATTATGAAATTCGGATAAAATGTTGCACTTACAATTTACATTGTGTGTCTAGCACAACAACAACAATAAATTCAGAAACACCAACCACAACACCAGGCACAACACCTTACATAGAAACACCTACACCAACAAGGGAGACTGAAAAGTCCACACCAATAAATACACCAAAACCGACAACGCCTCAAGTAGAAACTACAACTACTGGCACTACAAAACCTGAAACCACAACCATAATTACAGAAAACGTCTCCACAACACCTCACATAGAGACACATACCCCAACAATAGAGACTGAGAGAACCACAACAATGTTTAAAGAAACATCCTCAACACCTCATATACAAATTGTAACCTACACCACTAAAAAACCAGAAACTGGACCTGTAATAGGCACACCAACTACAACACCTCATATAGAGACACCTACCCCAACAATGGAGACTGGGAAACCCACAACAATAATTACAACAAAACCTACAACGCCTCATGTAGAAACTACAACTACTGGCACTACAAAACCTGTTACCACAAAAATAACTACAGAAAACGTCTCCACAACACCTCACATAGAGACACCTATCCCAACAATGGAGACTGGGAAACCCACAACAATAATTACAACAAAACCTACAACGCCTCATGTAGAAACTACAACTACTGGCACTACAAAACCTGAAACGACAACAATAAATACAGAAAACGTCTCCACAACACCTCACATGGAGACACCTACCCCAACAATGGAGACTGGAAAACCCACAACAATAATTACATCAAAACCTACAACGCCGCATGTAGAAACTACAACTACTGGCACTACAAACCCTGAAACCACAACAATAATTACAGAAAACGTCTCCACAACACCTCACATAGAGACACCTACCCCAACAATGGAGACTGGAAAACCCACAACAATAATTACACCAAAACCTACAACGCCTCATGTAGAAACTACAACTACTGGCACTACAAACCCTGAAACCACAACAATAATTACAGAAAACGTCTCCACAACACCTCACATAGAGACACCTACCCCAACAATGGAGACTGGAAAACCCACAACAATAATTACACCAAAACCTACAACGCCTCATGTGGAAACTACAACTACTGGCACTACAAAACCTGCCACCACTAAAATAACAACAGAAAAAGTCTCCACAACACCATACATAGAAACACCTACTCCTACGATGGAGACTGAAAAATCCACAACAATAATTACACCAAAACATACAACGCCTCATGTAGAAACTACAACTACTGGCACTACAAAACCTGCAACCACTAAAATAACTACAGAAAAAGTCTCCACAACACCATACATAGAGACACCTACTCCTACGATGGAGACTGAAAAATCCACAACAATAATTACACCAAAACCTACAACGCCGCATGTAGAAACTACAACTACTGGCACTACAAACCCTGAAACCACAACAATAATTACAGAAAACGTCTCCACAACACCTCACATAGAGACACCTACCCCAACAATGGAGACTGGAAAACCCACAACAATAATTACACCAAAACCTACAACGCCTCATGTGGAAACTACAACTACTGGCACTACAAAACCTGAAACCACAACAATAATTACAGAAAACGTCTCCACAACACCTCACATAGAGACACCTACCCCAACAATGGAGACTGGAAAACCCACAACAATAATTACACCAAAACCTACAACGCCTCATGTGGAAACTACAACTACTGGCACTACAAAACCTGCCACCACTAAAATAACAACAGAAAAAGTCTCCACAACACCATACATAGAAACACCTACTCCTACGATGGAGACTGAAAAATCCACAACAATAATTACACCAAAACATACAACGCCTCATGTAGAAACTACAACTACTGGCACTACAAAACCTGCAACCACTAAAATAACTACAGAAAAAGTCTCCACAACACCATACATAGAGACACCTACTCCTACGATGGAGACTGAAAAATCCACAACAATAATTACACCAAAACCTACAACGCCTCATGTAGAAACTACAACTACTGGCACTACAAAACCTGTAACCACAAAAATAATTACAGAAAACGTCTCCACAACACCTCACATAGAGACACCTACTCCTACGATGGAGACTGAAAAACCCACAACAATAATTACAACAAAACCTACAACGTCTCATGTAGAAACTACAACTACAGGCACTACAAAACTGGCAACCACTAAAATAACTACAGAAAAAGTCTCCACAACACCATACATAGAGACACCTACTCCTACGATGGAGACTGAAAAATCCACAACAATAATTACACCAAAACCTACAACGCCTCATGTAGAAACTACAACTACTGGCACTAAAAAACCTGAAACCACAACAATAATTACAGAAAACGTCTCCACAACACCTCACATAGAGACACCTACCCCAACAATGGAAACTGAAAAGTCCACACCAATAATTACACCAAAACCTACAACGCCTCATGTAGAAACTACAACTACTGGCACTACAAAACCTGCAACCACTAAAAAAACTACAGAAAAAGTCTCCACAACACCATACATAGAAACACCTACTCCTACGGTGGAGACTGAAAAATCCACACTAATAATTACGCCAAAACCTACAACGCCTCATGTAGAAACTACAACTGCTGGCACTACAAAACCTGCAACCACAAAAATAATTACAGAAAAAGTCTCCACAACACCTTACATAGAAACACCTACCCCAAGAAGAGAGACTGAAACATCCACAGTCACAACAGCTCAAACTGAAAGTACTACCACCACACCCGAAACATCTACTGCATCACCCAGTGACTGCTATATTTGCAAGTGGTCAAATTGGATTAACAATGACTACCCCGAACACAACAGAGATGGAGATTATGAAAGATTAGCAAACATTTCTGATCCAGATTTGAGTGTTTGTAGAAAACCCCTACAAATACAATGCAGATCCAAAATTTTTAAAGATGTGCCTTTAAAAGATTTAAATCAAAATGTAATCTGCAGCCCTACAGATGGACTAATCTGTCATAATAAGGATCAAACACCTCCACAATGTTATGATTATGAAATTCGGATAAAATGTTGCACTTACAATTTACATTGTGTGTCTAGCACAACAACAATTAATTCAGAAACACCAACCACAACACCAGGCACAACACCTTACATAGAAACACCTACACCAACAACGGAGACTGAAAAGTCCACACCAATAAATACACCAAAACCGACAACGCCTCAAGTAGAAACTACAACTACTGGCACTACAAAACCTGAAACGACAACAATAAATACAGAAAACGTCTCCACAACACCTCTCATAGAGACACATACCCCAACAATAGAGACTGAGAGAACCACAACAATGTTTAAAGAAACATCCTCAACACCTCATATACAAATTGTAACCTACACCACTAAAAAACCAGAAACTGGACCTGTAATAGGCACACCAACTACAACACCTCATATAGAGACACCTACACCAACAAGAGAGACTGAAAAATCCACACCAATAATTACACCAAAACCTACAACGCCTCATGTAGAAACTACAACTACTGGCACTACAAAACCTATAACCACAAAAATAATTACAGAAAACGTCTCCACAACACCTCACATAGAGACACCTACACCAACAATGGAGACTGGAAAACCCACAACAATAATTACACCAAAACCTACAACGCCTCATGTAGAAACTACAACTACTGGCACTACAAAACCTGCAACCACTAAAATAACTACAGAAAAAGTCTCCACAACACCATACATAGAGACACCTACTCCTACGATGGAGACTGGAAAACCCACAACAATAATTACACCAAAACCTACAACGCCTCATGTAGAAACTACAACTACTGGCACTACAAAACCGGCAACCACTAAAATAACTACAGAAAAAGTCTCCACAACACCATACATAGAGACACCTACTCCTACGATGGAGACTGAAAAATCCACAACAATAATTACACCAAAACCTACAACGCCTCATGTAGAAACTACAACTACTGGCACTACAAAACCTGTAACCACAAAAATAATTACAGAAAACGTCTCCACAACACCTCACATAGAGACACCTACTCCTACGATGGAGACTGAAAAACCCACAACAATAATTACAACAAAACCTACAACGTCTCATGTAGAAACTACAACTACAGGCACTACAAAACTGGCAACCACTAAAATAACTACAGAAAAAGTCTCCACAACACCATACATAGAGACACCTACTCCTACGATGGAGACTGAAAAATCCACAACAATAATTACACCAAAACCTACAACGCCTCATGTAGAAACTACAACTACTGGCACTAAAAAACCTGAAACCACAACAATAATTACAGAAAACGTCTCCACAACACCTCACATAGAGACACCTACCCCAACAATGGAAACTGAAAAGTCCACACCAATAATTACACCAAAACCTACAACGCCTCATGTAGAAACTACAACTACTGGCACTACAAAACCTGCAACCACTAAAAAAACTACAGAAAAAGTCTCCACAACACCATACATAGAAACACCTACTCCTACGGTGGAGACTGAAAAATCCACACTAATAATTACGCCAAAACCTACAACGCCTCATGTAGAAACTACAACTGCTGGCACTACAAAACCTGCAACCACAAAATAATTACAGAAAAAGTCTCCACAACACCTTACATAGAAACACCTACCCCAAGAAGAGAGACTGAAACATCCACAGTCACAACAGCTCAAACTGAAAGTACTACCACCACACCCGAAACATCTACTGCATCACCCAGTGACTGCTATATTTGCAAGTGGTCAAATTGGATTAACAATGACTACCCCGAACACAACAGAGATGGAGATTATGAAAGATTAGCAAACATTTCTGATCCAGATTTGAGTGTTTGTAGAAAACCCCTACAAATACAATGCAGATCCAAAATTTTTAAAGACGTGCCTTTAAAAGATTTAAATCAAAATGTAATCTGCAGCCCTACAGATGGACTAATCTGTCATAATAAGGATCAAACACCTCCACAATGTTATGATTATGAAATTCGGATAAAATGTTGCACTTACAATTTAAATTGTGTGTCTAGCACAACAACAACAACTCATTCAGAAACACCAACCACAACACCAGGCACAACACCTTACATAGAAAGACCTACACCAACAACGGAGACTGAAAAGTCCACACCAATAAATACACCAAAACGTACAACGCATCAAGTAGAAACTACAACTACTGGCACTACAAAACCTGAAACCACAACCATAATTACAGAAAACGTCTCCACAACACCTCATATAGAGACACGTACCCCAACAATAGAGACTGAGAGAACCACAACAATGTTTAAAGAAACATCCTCAACACCTCATATACAAATTGTAACCTACACCACTAAAAAACCAGAAACTGGACCTGTAATAGGCACACCAACTACAACACCTCATATAGAGACACCTACCCCAACAATGGAGACTGGGAAACCCACAACAATAATTATAACAAAACCTACAACGCCTCATGTAGAAACTACAACTACTGGCACTACAAAACCTGTTACCACAAAAATAACTACAGAAAACGTCTCCACAACACCTCACATAGAGACACATATCCCAACAATGGAGACTGAAAAACCCACAACAATAATTACAACAAAACCTACAACGTCTCATGTAGAAACTACAACTACAGGCACTACAAAACCGGCAACCACTAAAATAACTACAGAAAAAGTCTCCACAACACCATACATAGAGACACCTACTCCTACGATGGAGACTGAAAAATCCACAACAATAAATACACCAAAACCTACAACGCCTCATGTAGAAACTACAACTACTGGCAATACAAAACCTGAAACCACAACAATAATTACAGAAAACGTCTCCACAACACCTCACATAGAGACACCTACCACAACAATGGAGACTGGAAAACCCACAACAATAATTACATCAAAACCTACAACGCCGCATGTAGAAACTACAACTACTGGCACTACAAAACCTGCAACCACTAAAATAACTACAGAAAAAGTCTCCACAACACCATACATAGAGACACCTACTCCTACGATGGAGACTGAAAAATCAACAACAATAATTACACCAAAACCTACAACGCCTCATGTAGAAACTACAACTACTGGCACTACAAAACCTGTAACCACAAAAATAATTACAGAAAACGTCTCCACAACACCTCACATAGTGACACTTACCCCAACAATGGAGACTGAAAAGTCCACACCAATAAACACACCAAAACCTACAACGCCTCATGTAGGAACCACAACTACTGGCACTACAAAACCTGCAACCACTAAAATAACTACAGAGAAAGTCTCCACAACACCATACATAAAGACACCTACTCCTACGATGGAGACTGAAAAACCCACAACAATAATTACAACAAAACCTACAACGTCTCATGTAGAAACTACAACTACAGGGACTACAAAACCGGCAACCACTAAAATAACTACAGAAAAAGTCTCCACAACACCATACATAGAGACACCTACTCCTACGATGGAGACTGAAAAATCCACAACAATAATTACACCAAAACCTACAACGCCTCATGTAGAAACTACAACTACTGGCACTACAAAACCTGTAACCACAAAAATAATTACAGAAAACGTCTCCACAACACCTCACATAGTGACACTTACCCCAACAATGGAGACTGAAAAGTCCACACCAATAAACACACCAAAACCTACAACGCCTCATGTAGGAACCACAACTACTGGCACTACAAAACCTGCAACCACTAAAATAACTACAGAGAAAGTCTCCACAACACCATACATAAAGACACCTACTCCTACGATGGAGACTGAAAAACCCACAACAATAATTACAACAAAACCTACAACGTCTCATGTAGAAACTACAACTACAGGGACTACAAAACCGGCAACCACTAAAATAACTACAGAAAAAGTCTCCACAACACCATACATAGAGACACCTACTCCTACGATGGAGACTGAAAAATCCACAACAATAATTACACCAAAACCTACAACGCCTCATGTAGAAACTACAACTACTGGCACTACAAAACCTGAAACCACCACCACCATAATTACAGAAAAAGTCTCCACAACACCTCACATAGAGACACCTACCCCAACAATGGAGACTGGAAAACCCACAACAATAATTACAACAAAACCTACAACGCCTCATGTAGAAACTACAACTACTGGCACTACAAAACCTGTAACCACAAAAATAATTACAGAAACCGTCTCCACAACACCTCACATAGCGACTCCTACCCCAACAATGCAGACTGAAAAGTCCACACCAATAAATACACCAAAACCTACAACGCCTCATGTAGAAACTACAACTACTGGCACTACAAAACCTGAAACCACCACCACCATAATTACAGAAAACGTCTCCACAACACCTCACATAGAGACACCTACTCCTACGATGGAGACTGAAAAATCCACAACAATAATTACACCAAAACCTACAACGCCTCATGTGGAAACTACAACTACTGGCACTACAAAACCTGTAACCACAAAAATAATTACAGAAACCGTCTCCACAACACCTCACATAGCGACTCCTACCCCAACAATGGAGACTGAAAAGTCCACACCAATAAATACACCAAAACCTACAACGCCTCATGTAGAAACTACAACTACTGGCACTACAAAACCTGCAACCACTAAAATAACTACAGAAAAAGTCTCCACAACACCATACATAGAGACACCTACTCCTACGATGGAGACTGAAAAATCCACAACAATAATTACACCAAAACCTACAACGCCTCATGTAGAAACTACAACTACTGGCACTACAAAACCTGTAACCACAAAAATAATTACAGAAAACTTCTCCACAACACCTCACATAGTGACACTTACCCCAACAATGGAGACTGAAAAGTCCACACCAATAAACACACCAAAACCTACAACGCCTCATGTAGGAACCACAACTACTGGCACTACAAAACCTGCAACCACTAAAATAACTACAGAAAAAGTCTCCACAACACCATACATAGAGACACCTACTCCTACGATGGAGACTGAAAAACCCACAACAATAATTACAACAAAACCTACAACGTCTCATGTAGAAACTACAACTACAGGCACTACAAAACCGGCAACCACTAAAATAACTACAGAAAAAGTCTCCACAACACCATACATAGAGACACCTACTCCTACGATGGAGACTGAAAAATCCACAACAATAAACACACCAAAACCTACAACGCCTCATGTAGAAACTACAACTACTGGCACTACAAAACCTGTAACCACAAAAATAATTACAGAAAACGTCTCCACAACACCTCACATAGTGACACTTACCCCAACAATGGAGACTGAAAAGTCCACACCAATAAACACACCAAAACCTACAACGCCTCATGTAGGAACCACAACTACTGGCACTACAAAACCTGCAACCACTAAAATAACTACAGAAAAAGTCTCCACAACACCATACATAGAGACACCTATTCCTACGATGGAGACTGAAAAACCCACAACAATAATTACAACAAAACCTACGTCTCATGTGGAAACTACAACTACTGGCACTACAAAACCTGTAACCACAAAAATAATTACAGAAATCGTCTCCACAACACCTCACATAGCAACTCCTACCCCAACAATGGAGACTGAAAAGTCCACACCAATAAATACACCAAAACCTACAACGCCTCATGTAGAAACTACAACTACTGGCACTACAAAACCTGAAACCACAAAAATAACTACAGAAAAGGTCTCCACAACACCTCACATAGAGACACCTACCCCAACAATAGAGACTGAGAGAACCACAACAGTGTTTAAAGAAACATCCACAACACCTCATATACAAATTGTAACCTACACCACTAAAAAACCAGAGACTGGACCTGTAATAGGCACACCAACTACAACACCTCACATAGAGACACCTACACCAACAAGAGAGACTGAAAAATCCACACCAATAATTACAACAAAACCTGGAAGTCACTCAACTACTCCGATAATAACAGAGAAGCACAGTGTTAAAACTACACCTGGCAGAACAACTTTGTGCTCTTGCAAATACATGAATCAGATTTTCTCACCTGGTAAGCTTTGCACTTTTTTCATCATTCATTGTTGCTATACTTGATATCTATTTATATAGACATTTACGACTTGTAAATAAATTTTAAATAACAGACACTCATATTTTGATAAGGCACTGGTGACATTCAGATCCTGTGGTTCTGAGAGCAGAGGGGAAGGGGAATAATTGTAAAAGGGGGGTTGATATTGGAGGATGGGAACAGGGGAGGTTCATGCTGCCCCCACAAAATGCCACTCCGGGCTGTTGCCCATGTCGCCCATATGAGAAAGTGCCAACGTACTGAAACTTTAACCTAGTTTTACTCCTTTATTTATTAGCAGAACAAATACAGATCTGTGATTCTTGAGAATAGGGACAAAACAGGTCCTATGGATAAAGCACAAAATTTGAATAAAATATACACAAAACATATTTTTTTCAAATATGTGACTAAACTAACCTGGGTCATGTGAGCACAACAATGTATATTTTCCAGGTATTTGCTGAATATTTTTTTAATTTTAAACATTGTAGTCGGAGGATGATGCCTGTAAAAGCCCTTGTCCAGGAGCAGAACTCAATACAATAGTTTGAAACAATTAAAGAAATACTAAAATTATATATTATGACCTAGGTTTAAGTATAAGTAGTCATATAAATAATTATAAAGGTATCAATAAATTGAATTAAAAATCATTTTTATATATTTTCCAACTCCATTGAAATTTGTCCCTAGTTTTTGTCAACACCGTCAGAAATTAAAAGAATGTAAAAAATCAGGCATTATTGGGGGGCACCAGAACTTCTGAGGACCCATGACTACTTTCTGTCTCTTCCTTTGCTAAGAGGACTAGTTAGCTCTTGTTATTCTTTAGTTTTTTCTTCTTTTTATTCCTAAGTTATTTGTCACAACCATGATGTGTCAACACCATAACTGACAATTTACAAAACTTTGATGAAATTTTGTGAAGTAAAAGCTTAATTTTGGTTAAATGTAAAGAGTTCATGGACCTGATGAGCTACAATATGTCCTCCTTCAGAATAACTTCATATAAATTGAGGTAGTTTGGCATTTTGTCAACTCCGTCAGATGTCAACTCCATCAGTTTTTGACGTTCTTTCAGTGAAATTGTTGTCAAATCTCACTTAAATGTGCAATTAATTCATTTTAATTTATTTTACATAAATTGCATTACTACACATGTATCAAGTTTTTCATTTTACTCACTAGTTTGTCACCACCTTCAGTTCTGTGTCAATTCCGTCATGCAGTGTCAACTCCGCCAGATGGACTTTTTGTTGTTTTTGTTTTAAATCATATTTATTTTTGTTTTTGAGAAGCATTCTGTACGATGAGTAAAAATATCACTAACAGGGTCATTAAAATGTATTTTTTATTTATTTTTGTCAAATGGTGATGACAACGTTCTAGGTCAGGTTGATTAAAAATGTAATTTTTTTTAAAAAATGTTGCAACTGGGAGCCTGTACCTTAGCATCTTTACTAAGGTACCTTAGTATGTTTTGTACTAAGGTACAAAACATTATTTGTCATAATTGCATACATAAGGTTGAGAAATAACAAAAAAAAAGTTATGGGAAAACCCATTTTGTCCCTATTCGCAAGAATCACTGTCCAAATGATGCTTATTTTGCAATAATAGTCTTACTTGATTGAACTGTTGATGAAATATTCTATTTTGTTCTATTAAGAAAATAATGTATCAACAGTTTCCATATTTTTCTGACATAATTTATTTATTATATATCAAACTTTTCTTTAAACTGTAAATTAGGTGCCTTCATGTACAACAAGACTGATGGAGGTGGCTATTGTTTCACTGCATACTGCAGTTTGAACTGTAGTGTTGAAAAGCATGCCAGACCGTGTCACACAACAATTCCACCAACTCTTCCAACTACCCCAAAGAAGGCTAAACCTACAACACCTGCTATGAAAGACTGCCCATTTCTTACACCACCGAGAAAGGTAACCAACTTTATACAATGTCTGCACTTAAAATAGTGTTTATTTAAAAAGAAGACTTATCACTCAGGGCAGTTTAATGTGAAGCAGCTGAGTAGATCTGTAAAATTACAGCCACAAGACAAAAAAACACCTACAAAAGCTACATTCAGATATAGCACTAAGACCTATTCTGAGTGATTTGGTCATCTTTGGACAGCATTAAAAACTCAAGGACACTTAAATCAGATCATTTTGATGGGTGAACTGAATCCAAACTATCTTGGTCCACATCATATGTTATTACCCAGATGTCTCTCCTTGTTGAAAAATATGTTATATAAACAGTGTTGTAGCCAAATACCACTAAGGAGACTGGGAATAAAACAGTTTTTAATATTTGCAAAGAAGAAAAAACTGAATATCAAAATCAAGAGCAGTCCATGCCTGGCCTCTCATTGTGGTAAAGATGCAACCAAAGGTTTGGCATCAACAACCTTCTTTAAGTAGTCTGTCATCAGATCAGAGTTCTCAAAAGAACGTGTTTCCTCATTCCTGTGCTGTCACAAAATGTATCACTGTATACATAATGCGTTAACATATTTATACATCTTGAACCTTTTAACATTTTGTCACATTGCAACAACAAACCTCGATGTTTTGCATTGGATTTTTATGTAATGGATCTTCACAAAGTTATGCAACACGGCAAAGTGTAAAGCAAAACCTAAGTAAAAGTAAAATCCTTTACAAAGAATTGCCTTTAGAGGTCATCTAATGAGTAAAATATCCACCTTGTTGGCCACAAAGGTTTGTTAGAGAACATCAGTAATCATATACACTAAGGAACACACCAGAGAGATGAGGGACAAAGTTGCTAATAGCTTTGCAGCAGATTTAAGATTCAAAGCTTCGAACAACTCTCAGAGCACATTTAGCATCAACAAAAAGGGTTGATTCTTCTACCTCCTGGTAAACCAGACTAGTCTTTAGAGATGCACGCAATTTTGAGATACCATAAATGTCTAATTTATGCCCCTTTAATGGAATTTATACAAGTACTACAAAGGTATTCAGCACCGACCCAATGGTTACATTGCTTCAAACCATGCTTTAAGATTTATAAACATTGCCTGTGTTTTTAAAAGTCATTTACAAATTTCAAACAATTCTCAGAGATGTGAGAATCCCAAATAGATACAGAATTCCAACAGGAACCAATTTGTCCAGTCTATTCAGACTTAAATGAGTTGGGCAACTTTAATTTCCTTGTGCTTGTTGGCAAATGTTAGCAAAAAGCTTCCTACATTTACTGCAGCAAGCAAAAAATATTTGCTTGTTTACAATCTCTTATTTTGATTAAATTGCCTTTAATGGCTTGTCCACCATGATGAACTCTTTAAAAATCTGTAAACAAGCATTCAAATTAAAGCCAATATAATTTTGTGTATTTGTATTCTACAATTTGAATATATGCCAGTGAAGAGTTTAAATATAAAGACAGTGGTTGTATATTGCTGAACGTATTTCTTTCACAGAATGGAGAATCCTGGAGTTCAGACAAATGCACCAAGAGCAGTTGTGAGAATGGAAAAGAGGTCAATACATATGTATCATGTAAACCAGCACCCATACCAGCTTGTGACAACGGTTTTGAACCTGATAAGGTTTATGATGAAGGAGGCTGCTGTTTTCAATATGAGTGCAAATGTGAGTTTGATGGAAAAAAGTTCACACAGCTACAGATAGCTACATGCAATTTTTTGTGATTAAACAAAATTTAATGTTAATATACTGTTTTCAGGTCTTTGTACGGGCTGGGGAGATCCCCATTACAAAACATTTGATGGCCAATACTACAGTTTCCAGCACAACTGCACATACGTCTTGGTCAAAGAGATAATTCCCAAATACAATTTAAGAATTCTTATTGACAATGAAAACTGTGATGCTTCTGGAACTGTGACGTGCCCCAAAGCTTTGATTGTATATTACAAAAACTATGAAGTAATTCTTACACAGACAAGAATCCCAAAAACTCAGAATTTGGTACGTATGGCTATCTCTAACCTTCTCCAAATATGTTTGTACTACATAAATGTAATCAAGGTTTTTTCACTTGTCTTTCATGTTTTAGATATATGTTAATGGAAAGAAAGTGACTCCAACCTACTCAAATAAGGACTTCATTATTACAAGCACAGGGATTCAGATGGTTCTTAAAATCCCAGATATAGAAGGCGTTGTTTCATTCACTGGGCTTCTGTTCAGTATTGACTTGCCATTTTCACGTTTCCACAACAACACAGAAGGACAGTGTGGTAAGCAACCCCATAACATGTGACAAACAAAAAATAAATGGTGATTCTTATCATCTTAGTAGGTAGAAAAATATAATGGGACTGTATAGTAAAAAATTTATAATAGCATTTTGTTAGCAATGGATAAATCACTACCTCTCCCAAAGAAAACTTTATAGCTTTGTAGCTTTATGCAAGAAATACAGTAACTAGAGGGAAAACCCTAGCTTCACAATACCACAATGAAGAAAACAGCCAACATACAGTCGATACAAAAGTCTCCTCACCCCTCAGAGCTAAAAATGTAAAAATGAAAAAAAAATCATGGAGTCTTGAATACCAAGATTACACTTCAAATAAATAGCATGAATATTTGCATTAGGGATGTTGGAAATCTTTTCTATTTGTGAATTTGTAATCTATTTCCTATGGATGTTTCTTCTTTTTAACAAGGCTACTGCGACAATAATAAGAACAATGACTGCAGGTTACCAAATGGTCAAATCCATCCATTATGCTCTGAGATGGCATTTGAATGGCATGTAAGTGATAAGAAAAAACCATACTGTGAGTCGATGCCTACTCGACCTCCTCCAACAATAGGGCCACCGAAACCACCATGCAAACCTGCCCTCTGTGAAATCATAAACCACGAGTGAGAATTTACAAAATAAGTTGAACATGTGATAAATTTTTTCTGTAAACCCAATTTAACTTGTTTTATGTTCATTCTTACAATAAGGATGTTTAAGGAGTGCCACAAAAAAATTGCACCCAGTTCATATTATGAATCTTGTAAATTTGACGTTTGCCACATGCCAAATTCCCCCGTGGGCTGCACCAGTCTGGCGGCATATGCCATGATGTGTGCCAAGTCATCTGTCTGCATAGACTGGAGGAACCTGACTAAAGGAGAGTGTGGTAAGATGGTTTTGCTTCTGTAGAACTTAATTTCCCTTCAAATGGGATTTTCCATGCATGTTATTGTTAATGTAATCCTGTACACTTCTTTTTGTTGCAGACTACAAATGTCCACCAAATAAAGTATACAAGGCCTGTGGGCCAAGTATTGTTGAAACGTGCAATACAGGGTAAGGGCACTGCTTTTGCAGTTTAATTGACAACTGACAAGCAACAATGGAAGGACATTTTTTGCATTTTAGGATGCCTGTCTGCCTAACATTGACTATGCAAGCTAACAAACCTAACCAATTTACTTGTCTTTTATTATAATCAGAATGTAATACTGACAAGTGAATTCTCAAATGCACATTTGCTTCAAACCATTCTCAAACTCACATTGACAAAGAACTTTCTATCCATCGTGGCTGCCAACAGTTTTTATCAACACGTACCAACAAAAAATATTTGAGAATAAAGTATCACATACAGGTTAAATATTTTCAAATTGTCATTAAGAACAAAATTCAAGGACTTTGAAGAAACTATCTAACCAATCGATAATCATTCACTTTGCAGTTTCCAAGTCAAGAATTACCCCCACAATGTATTAGATGGCACCAGGAGTGGTGTAATTTGGTTTCTGAAGTGTCCTGTAATCAGTCAAAACCAGAGAAAAGCTAAGCACAGATGATGTCTTGAAGGTGATTTAAACAGCACTACCAGCCTGTGATAGAGCGAAATCTGGCTTCCTTCATATCTGAAACCTCACATATCCCCCTGAACGAAATAAAAAAAAAACTACATGTTGAAATGATACATTTTCAAAGTCAGTTTATCTATTGTTACGCCAACCAGTTTGTTATATCACCAACCGATATTAAATTGACACGTAACTGTGGTCCCAAACACAGGTTATAGTTAGCAGTTATACTGCAAAAGAGAGCAGTTTTCTGAAAGGCATTCATGTACCATAAAGAGTCATCTCAGTGATTGCTATTGTTCCTGGTGTATTTATGTTTGACAAAGTGTTTAAAGCAACATGGTGTCAAGTGAATCAGTGGTAACATTTAAGTAAGAATCCTTGGAAATTTTTATTGATTATTTGGTTTATTTCCTAATGTTTTTCATTGTTTTTGACAAGTTGGAAGCTGAAATTTAACTGTCATTTGTTTTACATTCAGATACAACAATAAACTCAAACAGCAGTGTGCAGGGCAAGAAGATACTTGCAATGAATTAGTGGAGGGATGTTTCTGCCTTGAGGGGAAGATGTTGTTTGATGCAGGCTCCGATACCTGTGTCTCATCCTGTGAGAATAGTTTTTGTTCTTTGCCAGAACAATGAACAATGTATTTTTGTTTAATATTCAATTAAACCGTTTTTATTGTTTATTAAGGTTGCACTGGACCTGCTGGTGAACCAAAACAGGTATATATTCTCATAAATTGTTTATTTTTTATCAGTTTGTCTGTTCCTGTAGAGTCATTTTTTTCCTAATATTAACAGATTGGTGACACATGGAAAAGCGGCTGCCAGCAATGCAAGTGTGACAAAGATTCTCTGAGTGTTATGTGTGAGCCTCTAGTTTGCCCGATACCAGAACCAATACAGTGCACAGAGGATGGCGAGGTGTTGGTAAACCAAACGGTTGACTGCTGTCAGAAACTGACATGTGGTAAGCACTTTTAGTTAGTAGAACTGCATTGATGACACAACATGTCTTAGAATAATAATCTAAATCAACTAACTGACATACACCATGTTTACCAACAGAGTGTGACAAAAATCGCTGTTCATCACCAACACAAAGTTGTGAACGTGGCTTTGAGTTAACTGTCAAAGTTTCCAATGAAAGCTGCTGCCCGGTCTTCACCTGTGGTACGTTTCTTAACATCACTACTCATTATTTATTACTGATAATAGTAACGATTATTCTATTGACTACTTCTGATTTCAACTCGTCAATTACTGTGAATACCTCACACTGTTTAATTCAGCTTTCCATCATTACCTCTTTCCCATGTTAACTTCCTCTTGCGAAACAACCCAGCAGTTTTTCAAATGCAAAAGCTAATCTTAATATCAGCATAACCCCGTTTACTTTCTCACGTAGAACCAAAAGGTGTATGCGTCTACAATGACACAGAGTACAAGGTAAGAACTGTTTTTTTGCTATTTTAATATTTAGTATCTCATGTATATAAATACTTTTCATTGTGTTTCCCACAGCCAGGTACAAACTTTTCCAAGAACCCATGTGAGCACTGCCACTGCACCAACAAACAGGATCCAAAGACTAAGCTGAACACTGTAGAGTGTCAGCAAATACAGTGTAACATCATTTGTAAAGAGGTAATTAGATTATGTTAATGTCAGATAAGTTGTATATTGGATAGAAATATTTTACATAATAAAAAATGTTACTCATAAGGCCAGATAAGTAACTTACAAATTTATTTTCTAAATATTTAAAGTTGATGCTCTAAGTATGTGCATCGATTTGGTTTTGGCACTAATTGTAATGGGTTTATACTGGCTCAACATTTCTTAGTTTTTTCAAATCAAACTCTTTAATTTAGATGATTATTTCTGACAAAATGGTACAACTATCCAGTTCAATCAATTTTGATGCATGTTAGAGTTGCAGTAGAATAGATGTTATTTTATATCTTATTGTCAGATAACATTCCTTAGTTGCAGTAGAATAGATGTTATTTTATATCTTATTGTCAGATAACATTCCTTTACTAGAACTAGGAGTTGTTAAAATTACATCTAAAATTACATAAAAGTTTCCAGTTAGAAACTTCTTACTCTGTACATTTTTGATAGGGTTACATGCATGTGGATCAGCCTGGAGAATGCTGCGGAACATGTAAACAGACGCACTGCATTTTTGATGTCCCTGGTTTGAACTCGCCAGTTGTTCTTAAGGTGATTAAAGTACAATACAATGCTTGCAACCTTCATCTCAGTTGTAAGTCACATTGTGACTACACTAACCATACTCTTTTACGCATTTTCACAGCCTTCACAGTTGTTTTCACCACCAAACGACAACTGCAGCCAATATGATTGCCAGAAGGTGAAGGATGAATTCCTGGTTATCAGAAACCAAACTATGTGTCCTGCATTTGATCCAGAAAACTGTGTTCCAGTGAGTATTGAGTGCCTTAAAGAAAGTTAATGTCATTGTTTTGCTTAACAATAAGTTGGCTTAATTGAAGCTTTAAAAATAACCATTTTAATTTGTAAAACAGTAATAGCAATAAAATGAGTTCAGGCATGTGAGGCGGGTCAACATTATTCTTTAACAAACATGAGGCACTGCACACTTCCAACACAGAAGTGTGACATCAGTGATCACTGTCAGACGTGTAATTTTTTTATGTGTTTCAGGGAACAGAAACAAGTGACATGAATGGATGCTGCAGAACCTGTAAGTGTCGGGTCATGAACTTGCAAAATACAATAGTTTCAAAAGATGTTAGTTTACAAAAATGTCAGCCTCCATTTGCATCTTACAAATGGACTATAAATACATCTTTATTTTTCATTTTAAAGTACTTTTAGGCTATAAATTACTTATTTCCTTTGCTTTCTGCAGTCGAATATGTCAACTGAGGATAAAGAGGATGTAAATACTTAGAACTGTGTCAAACAGAATAAAAGCCTAGAAAAGTAGAACATTTTAGACAAGAAACAAAAATGTTACAACAGATGGATGCTTTAGGTAGTCCATTATGTTTTCCCTGCAAATGTGTGTTTCTAAAACTAACTATTTGTGGTTCACAGGTACACCTCGCTACAACTGTGAGCTTCACAAGAACACCACCAAACTGTACGTAAAGAACTGCGAGTCAGTTGAGCCAGTGGAGATCACCTCCTGTGGGGGAACCTGTGACTCATCCTCATCTATGTAAGATTTGTCAAACATTTAACAACAGATTATGCAGCAGAATCCACTAAAATAAATATATATGTTGACATGGATGTCTCTGTCTTTATTTACAGGTACTCAGTGGAGACCAACAGTCTCATGCATTCTTGTACCTGCTGTCAAGAGGTTGCTACCAGCATGAAAGAGGTGTTGATGAAGTGTTCAGATGGCAGCAGAGTGAAACAGGCATACATTTCAATTGAAAAGTGTGGCTGCCAAGCTGCTAAATGCAAAGAGTGGGGCAACCCACTCTTTGGGTTGCCCCAAAGAGTGGGGCAACCGATTAAGGCAAACAAGGGAACCGATTAAGGCAAACAAGGGAAATTTAAACTCTTTAGGGGAAACAGATACTTGCTTACAAACTCTATGGGTGCTTTCATGCTTTGAAATACGCAGCTCTGTGGATCGAACTGATCCAAAAATATTTTTAAAAGCACGCGCTTATCTGGTAATTTTCTGTATGGTGAAATGGCTTTGAAATGTATGTTAATCTTTTGAGTAATAGTAAATGCTTTATCTGCTGTTTCAAACTTCTGTCTTTCGTTCAATAAATTTCTAATGCATCATTGATCTGAGTGTTTTTTTTTTACTATGCTGAATGTTTAACCCTTAGAACAATGCAATAGTTTTTGAATTTTATTGCAAAAACAGCATTTTAATTGTCTGTTTTCAGTTGGTTATTATTACTATTCAGTTTGTGATAATTTGCTAAAACTGCATGATCATAACATGTGGAGGGAGAATTAAATACTTTTACTTTATACATTCCTAAAAGTATTTTCTCCTTGGGGAGCTTAAATATTTAAATGAAACTAACTAAAATGACCATACTTATTTACAGTTATTTGGTTTGGCAACTGTTTTGCTATGTCAAGATAACAAGATCTCTTTTATGTTTCTGAAAAATCCCCATTTATTAACTTGCAGCATATTTTCAGTGTAAAGAGAGTGGGTTTTCACTAAATAAAGAGACAAAATATATGCTTTTTTTTCCTTCCTTCCAGTAAATAAAAAAGCAGTTGTGAACAAAAGGTGCCAACTATTAACTTACCCACTGACTTAAGTAAGAAGTAGTTGTAAGCTTTTGACCACTTACTAATTACAAATCTGTCATATATATTGCTGCAAAATGTATGAAAATCTAGATTTTCTTTCCATTTTGGGAACAGAGGTCATAAAAAAAAATTGAATTTGCAATTGCATTATTCAACCAGAGTTTGGTATCTTTGACTGAAATGATTCGATGCAAACTGTTAACAATTTAGACTGGCATAAATATAAGTTTGAGAAGATATTTCACTAACTATGACAGAGATAACA
This sequence comes from Poecilia reticulata, assembly GCF_904066995.2. Classification (NCBI taxonomy): domain Eukaryota; kingdom Metazoa; phylum Chordata; class Actinopteri; order Cyprinodontiformes; family Poeciliidae; genus Poecilia; species Poecilia reticulata. Next base: position 25,242,096 of record NC_088835.1, on the reverse strand, counting down.
CTTAAGAAAACCCTGAGTTTTTTTAGATAGGAAATGATAAAGATTTAGCGTATCTAAATCTATTTGTCTTTCTCTAACAATAAAATAGTGAAATTAATAAATTATTTAAAATGATGAAATTAAGTCTGTAAAGGCAAAAACACCTGGAACACTGGACCTTACATAGGCAGCGTCTAGTATTTCACGTTTGTGAAGAAAGCCTTTTGTAAGGTAAGACGGTTGAGATTCGTGACAGTGCTTCTGCAAAATAATTAATATTTTGTGGGTCCTTTAATAAAACATATTAAAACAGAGCAAAGAACTTCCAGTGACAATAGTGTTTATTGTGTCTTCTTGTTCTCTAAATGGTCCAGCAGAAAGAAAATAACAGCTTGTGTACAAACAGGAAGTCTAATTTTTACGTTAACCATGTTAGACTTGGTTTTAAAAAGCTTGGCCTCCATGCATTGAAGTTACTCGGAATGGGTAAATTATCAAGAAATTTAACTAAAGTAAGAATACCAATACTCATAATAATTCAAAGTGAAACTTACGATGTAGTAAGTTTTTACATTTTCCCCCCCAAAAACGACGTTAGTGAAGTAAATATAACAGTAAAAGAAGCTAGCTCCTACTTACCTCTGGAAAAATGGGTTACTTTTCTCAAAACCCCAAATGGCTGCAATTAACTAGAAACATAACTTTATTCCTAATTATTTATCTCTGAACATAGCAACATGAAATATCTTTTATGGAACATGTTGCTACGTTGTTTGAAGTTGCAACAAAACATAACGGCTAAATAATATGCTGTTCTTTGGTTCTACCTCTGTGTGGCGCTGTTACGTTGGAGTCTTCTGTGGGGGAAGTTTGCTGTGTGGAACTGTTTGTTGGCAGTTATGTATCTGACTCGGAATCTTTTCGGTGTAACACGTCGTCTATCAGTTATGTCGCCCGGCGCTGGAGTCAGATCGTTCTCTGTTAGAGTAGTTTAAATTAATCTTAAAATTGTTCAGTCTGCAGTGCTGTTAGCCTGAAATATATCTTTCCGACATTATGTGTTCCGTTAGAAGGACGTAATCGTTGCTGTATTGATTTATTTTAAGGTAAAGTAAGTTTGCTGCCGACTTCAGCCTGAAGCATTTTCTTCCTTTCTGTTAGCTAACGTCAGTCTGGTTAGCTGCTCTAAGGAGATGAAACTGTACATTTTGCAGAGGATATGTTAACTGTAAGGTGAAGAACGCATATATTTAGGCTTTTATAATTTGTTTGACAGAAATGTTTTTGCTTATATCTTAAGCACACAGTTAAGTAGTGAAATCTTCAGGCTTCCGATATGCTTATAGTCTCTTTGTGGGTCTTTGTTAATAAATTGTTCTTTATAAGCTTTTTTCCCCCCACACTTTTGTTTATGTGTCCCCTTAAACATTGGCTTTCCGTTCTACCAGTTACCTGTTTGGGCCATGGCATCTCTGTCAGAGGAGGTCCTGCTGGTGGTGAAGAAAGTCCGTCAGAGGAAGCAGGATGGCACACTCTACCTGATGGCTGAAAGAATAGCCTGGGGTCCAGAAGGCAAAGACCGCTTCACTGTCAGCCACCCGTATTCAGACATCCGCTGTGAGTCCCCGCTGAACTAAAAACAAAAGCCCTGCGTGTTTGTGTTGATTTCAAAATGCACTTTACTGTGTCGTGTGCAGGTCAGAAGATCAGTCCTGATGGTAAAGCCAAGATTCAGCTCCAACTGGTCCTTCACACCGGAGACAGTACCACATTCCACTTTGCCAATGAGAGCACCGCACTTAAAGACCGAGATGCTGCCAAGGAGCTGCTGCAGCAGCTACTGCCAAAGTTCAAGAAGAAGGCCAACAAGGAGCTGGAGGAGAAAAACAGGTAAGAATCCTTGTCTGATTTCGGACTGATCACGTTCATCTAGCAGGATTCTCTTAATGTTTCATCCTAGCATTCAAGGAGAATAACTCTTAAACATTTATCAATAGGAGACCCCGTGCTAAAGCTTTTGTTCAATCATAATTGCACTGTATTGGAGAAACGTTATTGCATTGTTGTTTAAGATTGCAATGATGGTATTGTTTTTTAATCCCTCTAAAATCATGGTGTCAGCATCATTTTCAGCAATCTTGAACATCTCAATTACTAAAATGTATGTCAGCTTTGGGCATCAAAGGCAGTAATTGTCAGAATTATGTGGATGTATATAAATTTTATATTTGCAAAACAGAAATTTGTTTCATACTTTAAGTCAATTTTGGTCGATGACAATCAGAAGCCTTAAATAGCTTTTGAACATGTTGCAGAAGACAAAATTATTCATAAGATATTTATTTTCATCCCAAGAATTTAACAACTATAACTAAATAGTGTTCATATGGGAAATGTTTAAATCTGAATCATTTTTGTCTGATCAAAATAGAACAGACTCTTGACTTTATGATATAACAGCAGTCCATTAATCTTATGTAATATTAATTTAAGAGTGAATTCAGGTTATTGCTCCGCAGCTTTGTGTGGGAGCTCACTGCTTACCTCCAGTGTTTGCTGCTGCTCCGGCAGGATGCTTCAGGAAGATCCGGTGCTTTTCCAACTGTACAAAGATCTTGTGGTGAGCCAAGTGATCAGTGCTGAGGAATTTTGGGCCAACCGGTTAGGAGGCGTGAATAATGGGGAACCTGCACCTTACAACAACAAACAGGAAGTTGGAATATCTGGAGCATTTCTGGTGAGTACATCTAATATGATCCACAACTACTTTATGCTTTCTTATGATAGTTTTGAGTCGCAAAAAAAAAAAACTGCTGCACTTGAAAGGGCTTCATGTTTTTGCTCTACAGGCGGACATCAGACCACAGACTGATGGCTGCAATGGCTTGAGATATAATCTGACTGCGGACATTATCGAGTCCATATTTAGAACATACCCTGCAGGTAAACAAAAACGGTGTCCTGTAAAAGTATCCACACTACTTGAATTTTTCTTATTTTGTCTTTTTACAATCATAAACTTCAATTTTAACTTATTAGGATTTAATGTGTTAGACCAAAATAATGATACAGAAGGAAAGGATTATCAATATTCTTGACAAATAAAAACCTGAAAGGTGTAGCATTCATTTGTAATCAGCTCCATTGATTTGGTGATTTGCACAACCACCTTTCATTACTGTTAAGGTTGCAAGTTCTTTTCAAGCAGGTTCAGACATGTAGAGACAGAATTTTGTTTTTTTGTAAAATAACTCAGACCCGGATTGATTGAAGTGGCTGCAATTTTCAAGTCTTGGTCCAGATTCTCAGTTGTATTTTGGACTGAATTTTGACCGGGTTATTCTAACAAATGAATACACTTGTGTAAACAGATCTATAGCTCTGGCTCTATATTTAAGGTTAAAGTTGTTTTCCTCCTGGAAGGTGAACCTCCACCCTGGTTTAAAGTGTTTTGCAGCCTGTTAGCAGGTTTTCTTCCATAGCATGACCACTGCATGTTGTTGCCACCATCATGTTTCATGGGAGGGACGGTGTGTTCAGGGTCAGGATTAATACTGAGGTTAGATTACATTACAAACAGGTTGACTCTGTTTACAAATGACGTGACTTCTCAACTCAGTTAGTTACACTAGATTTTACTTATGGGTTAAAGTGCATTCAACCCTGAATATAAATCCATCTCACACTTTTCAGACTTTAAAATGTGCAAAAAATTAACAAAAAAAACCCTATCAACCTAAAAGTAGCTTCTTGTTTCTAAACCTGTCTTGCAGTGAAGCAGAAGTATAGTGAAAATGTGCCTCATAACCTGACGGAGAAGGAGTTCTGGACACGCTTTTTCCAGTCTCATTATTTCCACAGAGACCGCATCAACACAGGTTCACAGGATATTTTCTCAGAATGTGCCAAGCAGGATGAGAAAGGTAGCTGTTGACCATTCACACCGAAAGTGCAAGTATATATTTTCCTGTGCAAAGTGAACCATATTTAATAATAATGTTATACTGTTTTCCTAACATGCAGGGTTAAAATCTCTGGTGACCCAAGGAGTGAAGAACCCGTTGGTTGACCTTTTGTCACTGGAGGATAAAACATTAGACGAGGTGAGAAAAGTCAGCTGCAGTAATGAGAAAAACGTCCTGTGTATTAACTTGTAACTTTCTTTCTATGCTCACCTTAAAAACAACTTTTTATTGTGAAACAGGGTTATGGAATAAGCAAAGCCCTACCTTCAACCTCAAATGCAAACAAGTCAGTGAAAGAGAGTAGCAACTCTGCCATTATAAAGCGATTCAACCATCACAGCGCGATGGTGCTGGCAGCAGGCTCACGCAAGGGGTAAACATCAACATTTCAAACAAATCAAATACGCTTGCTCTCCTGTCATCTCCTTTCTGCTAACTTTACTCTGGTTTTAAAGAGATCTTCCCACCGACCAAGCCAGTGAGACCAGCAGCACAGACGGCAACTCCAGAGATTCTGATTTCTTTCAACCTCCACTGAAGAAGGTATGACGCCTCTATAAACTTCTTATCTATTTTTTGTCCCACAGTGATTGTCACTATGAAATGATTCGTTTTCTTGGCTATTTTTTAGGTGAAACTACAAGAAGCCATAGAATATGAGGATCTGCAAAGGGAAAATACTCCTAAGACAGTGGCGTTAAATCTGAAGAAGTCTGACAGGTAAAGTCTGTTTGCTTTGTCTGTTTTAATCCGTTTTAAACAGGTTGGATTATAACCTGAAATTGAAAGATGTATGGACATGGATGAGAAGGAAGTTACGTCTACTACCTCATCAGTAAGGCAGCATGGGGAAAAACTATACTTTTTTTGCTTTTTTCCCCTCAGTAAATAAAAATATTGTAATTTCTAAAAATGTTACTTTTAGAATTATTTATTTTTAAATTACTTCTTTTACCTTTGATGTTCAAGATCACAACTTGACTTTAAAAAAACATTAAACAGATAAATGCACAAAAAACAAATCACAAGGCCATCCCTCTTAGATTGGGGTTTTAAACCAGGTCTGGTTTAGATTACAAACATGGCAGTAAAATTTTTATTATATTGAATTTTTATAAACAGAATTAAGCTGCCAGGGATTCCAAACTAAACTTTAAAGGATCGGTATTAGATGTACAATGAGCTTGTGCCAATAGTTTCAAAACCGACTTGATCTAAATTGTCTTCAAATGCTGCCCTTTATCACACTACTGAGCTGAAATTTGTGGAACATATCAAAAACAAAAATCTTACAAGACAAATGTTTTGTACCAAAATGGCAGAAATTTTAGTACAAAACTTCAAATTTAGATCTTTACATCTGTTTAAGTTTTATAATTTCAAGACAGGTGTGGTCTCTGTACTTTTTATAGTTTTCAAAATTTGGTGCAAAAAAATCTTCACTTTTACTAAGATAAGATTTATCCAACTGACTTATTATAGTTGTTTTATGTCTGTGATAAACAAGTGAGTTCACCAACCAGGAGGGATATTACTGCTAACGATTAATTAATATAGACTATCTGTATGTTTTACAAATGCTGATTAATATGCTTATCGGTGAGTCCTGGGAGTTAATATTCATCGCTCTCGCTTCTTTCTCAGGTACGCTCATGGTCCTGTTCCACTTCAGTCCCAGCAGTACACAACCAGCCAAGACATCATCAACTCCGTCAGCTACATCCAGCAGGAGATGGCCAATTACAAACCCAACCTAACTCGGGTCAGATTATGTTTTATATTTCTGGATATTTGTCACACATTTTGTTGCTAAATTGAAAATCACTCTCCCCACATCTTTACAAGGCATTTTAACACATTACCCAAATTGCATCAGGTGCTTGCACTTACGACTAACCTCACATATCATGTTGTTTATGTTTTTGCTGCAATTGAACCAAACTTTGCAGAAGACTGGTTTATGTATTTAACAGAAAAAAAGGGATGTTACACTGTTCTAACAGGTTTACTTGTCATCTGCTGACATTTTCTTTTGTACCAGGTAATGAACATAATATGTAAAAATTTTAATTTAATTTGTTTCATGAGGTCCCTCAGCTCGTGGGAACCTCTGAGGCACAGAGTCACTTTATATATGCAGAAAGACTCTTCTGGAAATAAATAAAACAACATGAAAATAAAATCTCCACTTACTATAATTTTTATTTACAAAATCCCTCTAAGATAAATCCAATAACGATCTTAATCCAAAAAAGGATCAACAGCATAGAAATGTTCCCATTTCAGATGATTTACCTTTTATGTGATCAAAATATGGGATTTGAAACGAAAGACAAAAATATAATTGAGCTTAGAACTGCCATTCGAGATCATTTGCAATTTCCTGTATGTTTAGGATGTTTCAAAGCGTCTTTGAAACCACAGAACATGAAGTAACAGAATCTGTGTTGCTGTACAAATATTCAGGTGTTGTCCAGCACCGCAGCGACCTCTGCCATAGCAGCGCTCTCTCCAGGAGGCGTTCTTATGCAATCTGTGGGACAGCAATCCATAAATCGTAAGTATTAGATTTGATTTAAAAGGTTATTTCATAAGGCAAAGAGATGAAGTCACTCTCCTGCTTCATTTATGGGGTTTTTCTTTCCAGAAATGGTACCCACCGACATCCAAGGAGAGCTGAAGCACCTTTACATTGCTGCAGGGGAGTTATTGAGACACTTTTGGTCCTGTTTTCCCGTAAACACACCATTTTTGGAGGAAAAGGTGACTGATATTGATTTGTTTAAATTCTATATGCTCATGATTTCTGCTGTCTAATTTGAAATTTCTTTGGACTTTCTATTTGTATATTTATGCCATACAGGTGACAAAAATGAAGACAAACCTGGAGAGATTTCAAATGACCAAGCTTCGTCCTTTCCAGGAGAAAGTCCAACGTCAGTACTTGAGTACAAATGTGAGTCACAGACATATTTTTTGTGACACAGGGGCTTTTTTTTACCCAGTAATAATTAAATTCAAAATGTGTCTATACTGTGAAAGAAATCTTGGCTATCTGTGAGATAGCCTGTACACATAAATCTCAAATAAAACTAAGAAAAAATGCTTAAATTAAAACTCTCTGATGTTCCAACAGCTTACAGGGCACCTGGAGGACATGTTTCAGACGGCCTATAGCAAGTTTCATATTTGGCAAACCCGCAGGATGATGAGGAAAACCTGACCTGGGAATTTTGTTTGTCAAAGAGAAGACGAGAAAGACTTTTAATGTTTAGAAGAAAGACTTGGGAAGATCCTCTATGCCATGAGAAGACCCAGTGGAACATAGTTCACAAGGGCTCACTGAGGATATAGAGGGATGCTGCTGCAGCCAAAAGTGTTAAACGGAGTATAACTGCATCTCAGTCACAGATAACTAGTAGTTTCATTGTTTTCTTTGTGTTTCCTTAATTGTTGAGAGAACTCTGCTTGTAACGGGTTAGCAGCAGGACTTTGAAAGCGGTGTAATATGACCAAACTTCAGCTGGAAGTCGGACAAAAGGCTCCCACGACAACACACTGAGACGAGATGCGGAGGATGGCTGTCGTGCACACGGCAGAGAAAACATACTTTTACACACAAAGAAACCCCATAAAATTGGGGTGAAGTGAACGTATTAAAGAAAATCTGGAGCAAGAAGGCGCGTAAACAAAGCAATACTGTTAAGACAATTCACACTTGAGTGCATTAGTGTGTGTGACTCAGTGGAAATTGTCTCTGGTTTCTAATGTCTGCACTGAAGACAAAAAAAAAAAAAAACAGAATTAAAGTGAAGTATTTGTTCATGCCAGTGTCTTCTCCAAACGGAGTGCTTCATTCTGTTTCTTCAGCTGCAGCTTGTAGTTTCTGTATTACACATGTAAAAAGCAGTAATTTATCTGTCTGAGAGGAGTTTGTCTACAGCCATGGTTCTGTACTGTGGTATAATGGTTGTGGTTGAGTTTTCTTTAATGGTTCTGAGAAGAAAAGTCAATACCCGTCATTTGTAAGGTAATGAATTAACCATGTGGAGCTAACAGTGGTTTTTACACGAATGGCTTCCAGGACAAGTTTCTCCTCTTGCCAACCCACACTCAACCAAACACATTCCGACTACAGAGAAAAGTGCACTTCAAGACGAAAAAAAAACTTTAACTTATTAAAAATGGTAAAGACATTTCCTATTTGGATTTAAAGAAAAACGATGTTGAAACATTTTAGTTTTTACCCTCATAGTGCCCCCATGTGGTTTTCCTGGCCTGGGCCGAAAGCCATATTCCCCATATTAAAAAGCACTAGGAAAACAATGGACTCTTGTAGGCAAAAAAAAAAATGTTTTAGTACATTTGCCGTTGCTTCATTAGAAAAAAAAAGTCACAAAAACCTTAGTGAATTCCCAGGACAAAGTAAAGCAAACAACGGTGAGCTACAAGCAGTTGTTGAAGGCCACATGTGGGTTATTTAACTGGAAAGGCAGAAGTTTGAACTGGGAATAAAATCAAAGCAAACTTAACTGTTTGGAACTGTAGATCCAAGTAGTTTTGAACTACTTGGAAAACTACAGTTCCAAGTATGTAGTTTTCCTACTTGGAACTGTAAACAAAAGAAATGTCTTTGTTTACAGTTTTGCTAAGAGATAAGCCTGTTTATTAAGTCGTCAGTAGTGAACATTTTTTTACTGCCGCCATCAGTAAAGCTTTATGAAAGGCAGCCATGATGGATTTGGAGATCAATGTTGACACCCGCCCTCTTTTCTCTCGACATAGCAACATTTTTTAGTGCTGAAGATAAAGGTGATGGCAAAGAAACTTTGCAACCTCAAAGACGTGAAGCTCCTCGCTCCAAAGATCAATTATTAAAACATTAATGGAGATATGCTATGTGGTAAGGTTTGATTGCTGGATTGCCAATACATATTTTTCAATTGGTTATTGAATTTTTTATTTTTTTAATGACGTTTTAAATGAAATCTAAATAAAAAACTTTTGTACTTTATATTGTTTTATCTGTTGATGGATATCCGAAATAAACGTTCGCATTTTATGTCAGGAATAAGTTTGCTCTTTATTTATAGTGTGAAATAGGTCTAGTTTTGGGAATTAGATTTAATTTTCTCTGCAGAAAATAATGAGAACGTGTTTTCTCTCTAGGTTTTATGTTTTACCTCTCCTTTTACATAAAGAAATAAGAGAGGGGAAAAAAGACCATTATACCCTTATATTTGATAATAGATGCATGAAGACCACTGATCTACAATAATTCATAACATTTTGGTTCTTTTATTTTCGACTTTAGGAAGTTATTTACATTTTGATGCTGAGAATGTAGAGTGCTGGTTTCTGAACCTGCTGAGCGCCTATAAGGAAACTGCAGCGCCGCTTTCAGGAAGTGTCAACACATCAGCTGATTTCTGTGGACTTGAGCTGTCACGGGTGTCCTGGCTGACCCCCGGCCAGACGTCAGTGGGGCTGACCACTGACTATCTCCGGGGATGTAATCAGAAGTGTTAACGCTGGACAGAGTCTCCCCGTCCATCCGGTGAGTTCAGGTGCAAAAACAACTGGCAGTTAGTTCCAACGGCTGTGTTTGTGCTAGCAGCATGCTTGCTAACCCGTTGGTATCACGGTTTAAAATGAGACTCCAGCGAGCTGACACTGAGCAGATGTTCACGTTATCTTCGTAGAAACTAAGTGACATGAAGTAGAAAATGTTTGGAAAATCAAAAGCCGCGTTTTTTCGTAGTTTTTGGTAGCAGTGTTAGCAGCAGAGGTGTCAGATGGGTCTCGTGATCCAAACTGCCTTGAATCAATGGCTCCATTCTCAGCTCACAGCAAAGTTCAGCTGTTTTTCCACTGAACACAGTGGACTAAACGTAGACTTCATTTAAACGACACTCATTCTTAACTCTATAGGTAGTCCTACTTTAGACCTTTTGTATATGCTTTGGTTTAGACCTGGCAAAGCTTGCTTGTTTGTTTGTCCTGTTTTTAAGGTTGCATAAAACGTTTTTATAGACAGAATCTGATGTTCATACTTGGTTAGATTAAGGAGGCTAAAACACCAAGGTAAAATTTTTGCCAAAACTGTTGAACGTGTGAGACTGGTGTTGACTTGCAATGTGATTAAATGCACATTTGTTTTATCTTCAAGTAACATTTAGGACACCTTTATCTACAGAGTAGTGACATGGGAAAACAAGGTGTAAAAAGAAAAACATTTCCCAACTTTTCATGAAATCCTTTCTATTCTGGCTTCTTTAGTTTATTTCAAGAATTGTAAGGATGTTTGAGGAATTGTGTGGACCTCCTTACAACAAAATCCAATCCCAACAGTAGAGAGCTAGCAAATACCAGGAGAGTGGTAGGAGGTGACTTCTTCAGTATCTTCTCTTTTGCCTTTTCCACCACTGTGAGTTTAGGAAGCAGTTGATTAGTGTAATGTTTGTTTTGAAGCATTTCTCAATTGCTCCTTATCAACTGTGTCCCAACACAGTTGATAAGTATGTACAGTAAATGTCACAGGTTTAGTTTCACTTCTGCTTCCTCATGAATTCATGCAAAATCAAAAGGCGTCAATCTAGGACAAACTGTATCGGGGTGTGTAGCTTGTTTGCTGTCACAATGGTTTTCGATGTTGGTTTCAGGTTCTCCTTTGTGGCTTCAGTGAGTAAAAACATTTCTGGATTTCAAGGAAAATCTCTACTAGGTTGTGGTTTCTAAATCGGCTCACTGTTTTACACAAGCTGCTTTTCCTTAGACTGCAGAGTAAAACAAAGTCACGGCTGGTCAATTTAGCAGGGCAGGTCCTCTGTTGAAAGTCATGCGACAACATCACATGTCTCCATGGCAGCAACGACGCGCACTGACGTAACATGTTATTGTTGATGTCGTCACTCTCTTCTCTCTCAGACTTTGACTCCATTGTTGTTGGATCTGCAGCGAGGATGCCTGTGATACCGGTTGTGCCTGAGAACCACAGTCACCTCCTGGCAGAGTTCGACTGCCTGGATCCGCTCCTCTCTGCTCTGCGTTTTGACTCAGGCAGGCTGAAGGTAGAATCAGCCATCAAGTCACATCTAATAAATCGTTCCAGTTGAAGACTTTGTAGTAATGATTTGCCGTTCTACAATATATTTGAGTAATGCAGTGATGTTCAATAAATTGAAGTATTATTGAAAGGCTCATTTATGTCAGTTACTCGATTTGCATTATGGTTACTGAAACACAGATTAATTGCATACACAATTAAAATGGTTAATTATGATGATTTTTGCTTACAGCTAGTTAAAAAAAACAATTTTCTTAGAAAGTCAGAATATTTACATGAGACAGATAAAATGCCTTTCAAAGAAAGGAAATGTGAGCTTAATAAAAAAAAAGTATGTTTAATACCTGCTTAAGGGTCATTTTCAAAAGATACTTTTAATCTGACAACCATCATCAGAGTCCATATTCTAATTTACTGAATATGACTGATGTTTTTTTCAAATCTACCTCTACAGTTGAATAAATGTTGAGGCATCAGTGTTACATTTCTATTATGAATGCAAATCATTTATAATAGGAAATGTATGCAATATATTAGTGACTGTTGTCATAATAATATATGTTACGATACCTAAATTATTATTAAGTCTATTCAACTACTGAACAAAAGTCAATATTTCCATCTCAACAACAAGGTTTTATTGAAAGTGTTTCTTCTGGTTGTAGTTGCTGCTAGCAATTGGAAGACGTTCCAGTTGATTAATAACTTGACCACTTGCTCGTGTCTGGGGCAAAAAAAAAAATGCTGTAATTAACACCTATTTTCGCCAAATATGTTAATAGAGACCCTTGCTGGACAATACTTAAAAGTTTAGATTATTCCAGTGCATGCTATGAGATAATATATGTGCGATTATATTGTGCATCCGTACTGTGAGAATGTTTGGGTTTTTTTGGACACTGAATGTCTCGGTTGACTCGTTTTAATGTGGCTGTGTTGTGTTTCAGTGTACCTGTCTGGCGGTGTCCAGGAAGTGGCTCGCGTTGGGAACGTCAGCAGGAGGGTTGCACCTCATCCAGAAGGAGGGCTGGAAACAGAGACTCATTCTGACTCACAAGGTAGATGTCTGGAGGTTTTTGTCATGTCAGCTGCATATTAAGTGAACTGTTACAATGTTTGTTCACAGATTATAGCTATCATCAAAATATGAAAATTGGACTCGCCTTTTTTCATACTTTCTAACATTACAACCACAAACTGTATTTTATGTGATGGACCAGCGCATAGTACGGAATAATTCTGATGTGGACAGAGAATTTAAAAAAATATATATCTGGTAAGTTAACAATTTACTATTCAGCCCCCTTCTCTCTGATACAATCCAACACAGTTTTCTTTTGTGTTACTCGGTTTCACTAAAAATCCAACCCAGCAGTAGATTTGACGACACTAGTTGTTCAATAAGGCACCATAATTATGTTTTATGAGGTAAAGAGGTGGTGAAGTTATTAACTACAAGCAAGAAGATGTTTCTTTCACAAAATAGCAAATGTCAACAAGAAACAACTTTTTAAGTGAAACCTTGTTACTGAGACAGAAACAGAGACTTTTTTTTTTTATTTTTCTCCAGTTGCTATTTGTTATCCGGGGTTTATGTTTGCTGTCAACCCAGTGCAGAAAGACATAAGCCAGCTTAATTTCTTGTTAGTCTGTTTATCACAAGACATTCATCAACATTATCAGGTGTTGCACTTTCTCTGTTATCGTTCAGCCCCACCCCAAACCTTCCAAAGTCCATTGTTCCACAGGAACATGGTAAACATGAGGTAGAAGGTGATCTGGGCAGATGACAGCAATTATAAACTTTTTTTACTTAAATCCAAAATACCAGGGAAAGCGTTAAACTAACACTTCACAGGGAGTACATCATTCCCACAGTGAAACATGGCGGGGGCAGCATCATGTCATGGGAATATTTTATGTTCAGCTGCGATTGAAAAGCTGATTATGGTTGACGATGGATGAAAATAAATATGGGGAAATTCTGGAAGAAAACCTGTTGGCGTCTGTAAAAGAATTGCAACTGGGAAGAAGTTACAGCTTTGCACCGGACAGCAACTCAAATCATAACCAGAGCTAAAATATTATCGATGTGGTTGTATTTCTATTACGCTAAAAAAAAATTATGAAAACCATGCATCATCTTCCTTCTACTTTGCAATTATACACTCCTTTCTGTTTGTACAAATAAAACATATTCGAGTTCATGGTTAAAGATCAAGCCTAACATTAAGCCACTGGACACAGGAGCATTTTATCTATATTTAACCTGGTATGACCTTCCTCTGTCTCAGGAGGGATCTATCACACAAGTGGCATGTTGTCCTCATGATGAAGATTTCATTGCAGTTGCAACAAGGTCAGTCCTTTTTTCTGAAACTAATGACATGTTTGTCATTGAGTGAAATGTTTTTTTTTTATTTTTATTATTATTATTCTTACATTGCCTATTCTCTGTATTCTGATGACTGTCGTCCAGTCAGGGTCTGGTGGTGGTGTGGGAGCTGCAGCTGGAGCGGCGAGGTCGTCCGGAGCGCGTCAGCGTGTCGTCGGAGCACAGAGGACACAACATCACCGCCCTCTGCTGGGATACAAGCACACTTAGGGTTTTTGTTGGGGACTCTGTAGGCAAGGTGTCGTGTCTGCGGGCGGGATCATCTAAACTGGGCAAGGTACTGACAAGAATGATGTTTTTCTTCTACAAAAGAAACCAAATAAAAAGCTGGTATTCATACAATTATAAATCTTCTTCAACTGCTTGGTAGATGCATTTATTATCTTTCTATACTTGTTTTGTTGTGATGATTTTCTTGAGCCCAGCAATCTGAATCAGTGTTGCTCCTGCCTTCTGTGATTTTTGCCACTTCCATTTAATTTATTGTAGACTTGTCAAATGTATGCATAATCTAATTATTTCATGTTCTTCCTTTCCTCTAGGGGTCAGCATTTGTTATTTTTCCTGTCCAAACTGTTACTACTGTTGACTCCAGAGTAGTTCAGCTTGGATATCAAGACGGGCGCCTCCTAGTGTCTTCTCTCAGCCGCTGCTACCTCTGTGACACAGAGAAGTGAGTAGCTTTGAGCTTTTCTCTGTCTTGGGAATATTTCCTGAATGCGTAAACTGTCATTTTACAAAGTTATTGATAGTGTCTGAAAATTAGACAAAACACAAGCTGCATCTTTTCCATTTGCTTGGTTTTACAAAGAGTTTTCCATTTCTTTGTTTTGACGTTTGCCTTTTTTTAAGTTAATTGGAAACTTTGGTGATCTTTTCTCCTAGTTGTAAAGTATCAAATATAAAGTCCTCAGGAAAAATCAGAGAAAGACTGATTTAAATCTTTAAGTAGTATTTGTTTATTTTTGTCTTGTCCAGCATAAATTAGAAACTTCAGAGGTTTTTATTTTTTTATTTTTTTGCTTGGTTTTCTGCTTGTAGGGAGAAATTCTGGCGTGTTGGGAATAAGGAGCGTGACGGGGAATACGGAGCCTGCTTCTTGCCCCAGGGTAGGGGGTTATTAGTGGGACAGCCCCCGCTGCTGTACTGCGCCCGGCCGGGGTCCCGAATATGGGAGGCTAATTTTAACGGCGAGGTTCTGAGTACTCATCAATTCAAAAAGCTGCTCGCCTGCCCACCACTCCCTTTAATCACTTACAGGTACAATTTATCATAACTTAATGTGTTACAATTAAGGCAGGACTTGTAATGTGCATTATCTACCTCTTTCTGCAGAAACGATCCAAATTACAATCCAGCACAGAGTAGTCCGCAGTCTCTCGGCTTCCCTAAACTGCTTTATTTTGGGTAAGATCAAAAAGCTTTTTAGAGTGTCGGTTTTTTTCTGGACTACATGAACTTGGTGCTTCATGTATCTTTGCAGAGATCAAAATCTGCTTACTTGGACCGATTCGGCCGTTTATATCTTCACACCTCAGAATGGACAGGTCCTGCTGTGGACTGAAGTTAAAGGTTTGTGTTGCCCCCCTAAATTGCTGTAGCACCTGACGGGAGGAACTCAGCTGGGAAATGGTTATTTCACTACAAACGTTGTATGCTGTGATGGAATTAAATGTGTTGTGTTGACATCCATTTTCTCCAACAATACACTTCCATTTGATCACATAATCATTAGGAATCAAAGTTCAGAATAATCCCATAAGTCCTTTTGCAAGAATGGCATGCAAACTTTCCCATGTTTCTGTGTACTTTATATTCCAAATGAATGTGTTTGAATTGAACTTTTCTTTTAGACGTGGCTGACATTGCAGTCCACCGCAGCGAGCTGTTCTGCCTCCACGGCAGTGGCCGTCTGTCCCATCTGTCTTTGCTGTCTGCGGAGCGCTGCGTGGAACGCCTGCTGCGTAGAGAGTCCTGGACTCTCGCTGCCACCGTCTGCTGCATGTTCCAGCACACGATCACGACGAGCCGGGTAAGACGTACGGTGAACGACTTTATCTCTGTGTGGAGTGTAAGAAAGGATTACTGTACAGGCTTTCCTGGTTTTAAATATTTATATTCTTGCTATTCTGTGTAACCAAATGCAAAGATGATCTGACTATTAACCTAAACTGCAACAATAGAGAATTAATTCTGTTCAAGTAAGTTTTTTTTTTTTCAGTTCTAAATCACAACAAAATGTGATCTAGGTGCATTTGTGGGAAAACTAAAATGTCCAAATAAGTTTAATTCACCAGGTGCCGTTTCTAGGTGTGATTTAAAGAATCTGTCTTATTCAATTCAGGCCAGGAAGTCCATTCCCATCGATCGCCTGGAACACCTGAAGTCTCAGCTCAGTTCCAGCGCACAGACTGAGCTGATTAACCAGCTGGAGGAAGTGATCCTGAAGCTGGAGCCACTGGATTCTGCATCTAGCAGCCGCAGGAGCAGCATCTCTTCACATGTGAGAACAAATCTGGTTTAAGAGTCCTGCTTGTGACAGAAACGCGCTTCTCTTTAATTTTATGATTATGATGTTTCTTGGCTTATTTGCAGTGGATACTTTTTAGCTAATAAGTGGAAAAGTATTTTGTTCTAAACTATTTTGCATCAAATACTAAAATTATACTTGAAAGTTTGATTCCATCACATTTTTGCAACTAGAAACCAATTGTCTAATCTGTCATCATCCAGGAGAGTTTTAACGTCCTGGACTGTGGGATCTACCGGGTTATCAGCCGCAGAGGAAGCCAGTCGGACGAGGAGACCAGCTCCCTCATGAATCAGTCTGCGTCAGAGGAGGAGCGACTGAAAGAGTTCAGCTTTGTCCAGGAGGAAGACCAGGTGGATCATGGTAAGCTGTTAAATCTGCTTTAGATTGTTCAAATTTAACATTTTGGCATAGAATCTGGTTCTTGTTGCATATTTTTATCTTAATTTTGTCTTAATTAGAGCATGATTTGAAATCACAGAAAAATCTCTCCACCTAAATATAGTCAAAATTAATATTACTAGCGAGATCGGGAAACTTTGAATGTGTCTTAAAGATAATTTTCTCAAAAAAAAAAAAAAAAAGTTAGTCATGTATAAAAACTAAACATGATATCCTGTTGCACTTTGTCTTTCTTTATTTACTTGTTACTTTTCTCTTTTTATGTCGCCTCTGTATATAATTGTGATTTGGGTGAATGCCTGAAGCAGGAGGAAACCTCTTTTCTGCCTCTAATTATAGCGTTAACAAAGAGTGAAGTTATTTTCAGTTCAACACCGTCACACAAAATAACACCAAAACCTTTTTTCTAAATCAGAAATTGGAATTTGAATGAATGACTGATAATAACTTGACTCTTAACTCTTTGCAAATCTTTTTTCCTTTGCTGTTGCGCCTCCTGAGTTTGTTGTAAACAAAGCTGAATAATCATGAACGGGCCTCATTTCTGCTGAGTTGTTGACGTAAAATGTCTCATCTGTTCCATTGCATCTCACATTTTTGTCGCCATTTTTGTTCCGTTTTTGTTTTTTTTGTTTTTCTGCGGTATTTGATTTCCAATCTTGTCTACAATCTTCCTCCGCTTGCATTGTTGTCCACTGCCTCTCATCATTCCCCTCCAGCACCTCCATCCATCTGTGTTTTTCCTCCCACTCCTGCCCCCATCTTTACTCAGATCCACAGAGCGGAGAGCGGCTGGAGGCCGATCGACCTGACCAAGGCCTGCAGTTCCACCTCCCACTTTCATTCCGCACCAAACCCCCCCGCATAGCTCTGCAGGCCGTTAAAGACAGGTGAATGAAAACCAACAGAATGCTTGAGCTATAAATTTTGTGGTTTATAATACTGATATATAATATTGTTTTTATTGTAATAAGAAATGAAACCAAAGTGCAGCTGTGCTTTGGGCGCCCTGCTTCCTCATTCCACTGAAAACAAAAATCTTTTTTTTTTTTTTTTTTTTTTGCCTCCGCAGATGTACATTTGTTGACACGTTTGTCAAATTTCAGTCTGAGCATCCCACATTCATTCTTCATATGAAACAGTTGGATCACAGTTCGGCTTCTTGTCTGTTTAACTACTGAACAATGTGAGTTATTTTTTCTTTTTTTCTTTCCCCATTTCTTTTCATTAGCGTTTCTAGTTTTGTCAAGAAGACGACTGAGAAGATCAACACCCTCCAGATGAACTCTGAACTCCGACATCGGCCTGAATTTAAAGAGAGCGCACAGCCCGACACGTTAGCCGGCACGTTATCGTACTCAGACGAAATGGAGAACGAGTAAGTAGAGATCTTTAAAATATTACCTAACCCTTTTGTGTTTAACTACAGTTTTTCTAACGTGTTTAAGCACCTTAATTTCTTTTAATGTTGTTTTAGGCACTTCAGTGCATTTTATTGGGATTTCATGTAATAAACAAACACAGCTGATGATGCCAAGTGGAACTTCTGGTATACAGTCAGAATAGTCGGCTAGTCTGCTTTGAAAATAAATGAGCTTATTTGCACTATGTCAACCTGCACACATGTATATAAAAAAAAAACATGGGGTGTACAAGACAACATGTGTACATATTGTTTCTTTAGCTTGCATTTTTTTTCCTCTAAAGTTTACAGTATATATTTTCATTTAACATCTTATGTGGCAGTCTGAGCAAGTAAATTTGATTCTGATATTTGTTTTCAGAGTTTATAATGAAATATCAAACGCAGAGGCTGATATGGATGAACTTCGTTCAGCAACAGAACAAGCTGTGTAAGTACTACATCACATTTACCATATTATTGGGTTTTTTATGTTATTATTGGTAATAGCACCTCTTCTTTGACTAATTATTATGTTTTTTTCCATCCATCAGCTCACAGATACAAGATCCTTTGGTGCTCCTGGATCCAGTCTGCCTTAGAGAAGCTCTGATGGAGTGGCTCCCTGTGTTGGAGCGAATCCTGGGCCCTGCTGTTCTCCTGACAGCTTCTGTAACCAATTCCAACCTGGATGGATCTGGAGAAGAGAAATGGGACAGGGAATATCTGAGCCCATGCACAGAGCAACAAAGAGAATCATCAGAAAGTGTTGCAGAGGAGGCGGAGCTCGGAGAAAAAGAAGTCCTCTGTGAGAAACAGCCGATGGTTGACACGACTGAAAATGCCGCTTCTCTGGAGAATCATCCGGAGCCCATCCGAGTGGCGTCTCCTACGCCTTTGCCTTCAGATCTGAAAGCTAATCTCAGCGAGCTGGCTTCACTTTACACAGAGCTCAGCTGCTTCAGGCACCAGCAGGAGGTGCTGGAAAGCGCAACTTTCCTGCGTCGTTACTTTTTCCTTCTGGACCAGGAGCGAGTGAGAAGAATGTGCCTTCTTTGTTATCAGCAGCGACCCGAGATGATGAGCTCGTTCTCTGAGGCCATGCTAGGTTAGAATCTTGTTTTGAAAAATGACAAACATACATACAAAAAAAAAAAACCCAGCAATTTTATTATAGCAGTTTTATTAAGACAATCAATTAATGTTACACAACATTGTTTTTGTTTCACCTAGCTCTCACTCAGTCCAGCAAGGTGGTTGAAATTATTCAGAGAGGAGATTTGCTGAAATCTCTGCGAAGCCTCAGAGAGCTGCAGCCTTGGGATGCGGCGCATCTCCTCGCTCACTTCCACAGGTACGAATGTGTGATTTTTAAAGTGTTAACGTATCTAACATACGAGGTGTCCATTCATTGTTAAAGAAGTACGTATTTAAAATTAACAACTTAAAATGTCTTTAATTTAAATTATTATTATGTTAATCAGACATCTTAACTGTTATTGTCACATGACTAATATCGTATACTTTATTTCGGGGGATTTTGTCACTCAAACTTTTCTGTCAGGCAAATGTTTGACATCATCATTATGTTCTGTGACTCGAGGTGGTTGATGCTACTGCTAACTAGATGCTAATACACATTTGCTAGCTATCTAGCTACCTTTATTGACGTCTGCTATGAGTAAGTTCAATTTTATCTCCAGTTGATTGGATGATGTTCTGTTGCCCATATAAGGCTGGGTGTGTTTTTGTGCAAAAAAAACTTTACGCTTGGCTCTCTGGTGGTTAAGGCTGTAGAAAATCATTGTATGTGAAGCACAAAACTGCTACCAAGAGCCACAAACCCCAGAAGGTTTTAGTTTCACTGTTTTTGCTGTTCTTGATTGTAATGCAGTTGGACAAGGTTGCATTGTAAAGGTCTTAAATTTGACTTGCGGAAACCTTCAGATGCCCTGATATATTTACTGACTTGCTGATGTTGACTTTTTTTAAAACAAGACAATGTGTTTTAGACATTGTTAACAAACTGTTTTGTAGGTGGTTAATCCCTTGCAGCAGTAATGTTGGACCTTTTTATACATAAAGTTTTCTCTTATATTCCAGGCTATACGAGAAGCATGGTGAGGCAGCTGTACGCTCGTTTGCCCAGTTCTATCCCATTATGACTCCTGCTGACGTGGAGACGGTGGCTCAGCGAAGCCACTTCCTGGCGTACCTGGATAATCTTGTACATTCAAGAGCTGAGGAGCACAAGTGCGTTTTATATGTTTGTGTTTTTATTTGTAGATTAACATAGATACTTTGCTGAGTGAATCTATATTTCAGCAAGTTGTTTCTGTTAGGTTGTCATTTCTTCAGTCGCTCCTTGAACCTGAATCACTGAGACAGGATTGGCTGGAGCTGGCCCTGACTCACGATGCCCCTCAACACGCCGATACTCTGACCTCTGATGGAAGGCCCAGGTATTAAGCTTTTATGTGTTCAATCTGAAACAGAATTTTTAGAGATGAAAAGATGAAATTGACTGGTGTCCAAAATTAGATGATGTCCAGCTTGATTGACCTGGGTGGGAGACAGTAACACTCTTTGGTTGTGAACTGTGGGATTGAGTGAAGAACATCTAATGCTGGCGATTTTCAGTTTCAGTCATGTTTAGAGTAAAGACAGAAGCACAGGAATGTGAGAAGATGAAAAGTGTGTTTCCTGCTGCAGGTGGCGCTCACACCGTTTCACCTGGGGCTACGGACGTCTTTTGTCTTTGCTCATTCGACTTCCTGCAGACATTTCATCCAAAGAGAAGATGAATGAGATGTGCCACAGTCACGGGTATTTCTGATTTTTTTTTTTTTTTTTTTTTCGCCAAAGGAAAACTGTCTAGTCTTCATGATGTTGGCGGTATGCCACAACATGACATGTCCATGCTTGTGCAGGTACTGGACGGGTTACCTCTACCTCTGCAAAGAGCTGCAGCGTTGCTCTGAAGCATTTTCCACCATCTGTCAGCTGGACGACCTCAGCCTCCTGGAGGATCCTGATGGTAAAACTGTTTACAACAATTACAAAAATAATCAAATCAAATTAATCTCTTTGAATGGAAAAATGAGCCTTTGGGTTGTCGTCACATGACGATCCAAACGTCTAAGTTGAGCATTAGAAAGCAGCTCTAAAGCGAGGAGGAGGCCTCAGGTTTCATTTAACAGTGCAGCTGTATCTCCCTGGACCGAAACAACTTGCATGTTGTCGAGTGACGAAAACCCAAACACCGAACTCAGAGGCCTGGAGCCAGTGAATCACATGACCCTTACAACCCCATTAGTGAACCTAACAGCCCTATTTGAACCCACCGGGTCCATAAGTGGACTCGAAAACCTTTTTGTTGAGAGGTGAAAAGTCCTCAAGTAACCCTGGAAAGTTTGACGAGTACCTCTTAAAATGAACTAATATTGATTTTCATATTTATGTAATTTGGCAGTTTGCAGACAAAATCTTCTTTGATTGAATTGATAAAATAATGTTTTAAGCACACCACTGGTTTTTGAAGGTCTGCTTTAAACGGCCTTCTAGAAGGAAGAGGGCCACTTAAAAAGCTGCAGTGGGCCAGATTTGGCCCCCCGAGCCTTAGTTTGACACATGTGCCTCTGATCATTCCACACGTTTTCAGGTGTTGAACCTCAGAACCTGGACGAGTGGAAGCTGCTGATCCAGCTCTCTCAGCAGTATTGCCGTGTGGCAGACCCACCGCCGGCCACAGATGTGAACGGGAGCAGCTGGTCCAACGGCGCCACGGACTGCGAAGGACGGATCAACCCGGAGAGTCTGACCCTCCTGCTGGCTCGGACGCTGGGGCCTGACCGAGCCCTGGAGCTGCTGCGCGAATGTGGAGTGCAGGTGGTCCTTTCAGCCCACTCCAAGCTGGTGTGTGACCTGCTGAGAGTCGCAGAGAGGAGGCAGAGGTGGGTCAGACTGTCAATGAAACAATGTCGAAAAAAAACCAGAACACTTTTTTGAAACTATTTTTTTTCTTTTAGGTATACCGAAATAGTCTAGTAAACAAACGTGAATATCCTACTATGATCCATCTGGTTTTTTCTTGTTTGGTTGAAGCTAAGAGTAGATTTAACTTATTAACTTTAAGATAATTCTTTACTTGTCCTGCAAGTGGGAATTATAAGTTGTTTTTTTTGTTGTTGTTTTTTTTTTAGATATTTTATCATTGTAAGATATGACAATGCAGGTTTTGTGTTGTGATTAGAAACTAAAACACATTTGAAGTGTCTGTAGTAACAGGTTGTAGTCTTGAAAGGATCTTTTAAGAGTCACATATGTTTTGTCTTGTTTTTGATTTTCAGGGCGATGATTCAGACCATGCTGGAGCGCTGCGATCGGTTCCTCTGGTCTCAGCATGCCTAAAGCCTGATTGGTGCATCAATCCCTAACTTAACACCTCTGTGATTTCTGTCTACACACACACACACACACAAAAAAGATACTAATGCTTTAGTTACAAGTGTTGCCTTTTTAACGCCATATTATTGACTATCAGTATTCATGCATTACTTTGCATCATTGTTTCCTGTCTAATATTTCAGACTGTTTTTGCATGCTTGCACATTTATCTGTATTAAAGGCCAAAGAAATTGTCTTCCTTTTTTTGAAAAAATATACTTGAATGAATTAACCGATCATGTTAAAAGCAGTTTTTATTAGTTGAATAAAGTTGTCTGTGAAAACGGTTTCACTTTGTTTGTTTTAGAGATTGAATGCTTTTAGTGACAATGATTGTGAGCAAACTGCGTGAAAGTGCTTTTGCTTGCACGTGTTAAAGCTGCAGCTGCAGAAAATGTTCTCTCACCCATAAAAATGTTTTGTTGTTGCATAAAGGGAAAATGAACAAAGTGAGCAGGATATCAAATATTACTTCTCTGGCTGTATTTTATTAATTTAAAGGCAGCTTGTTTCTCCACTCCCAACATTGGAGGATAAGTAATGTGGGTCAAATGTGATCAAATTAATAACAGAGTAATGAAATGAGGTCAGTGACCCATTTGATGCTATCACACACCTGGAGGATCAAAGAGGTGAGTTTTTCACCACATCACGTTTGACTTTCAAAGGCTCCAAATGGGCAAAGTCGCTGAGTGAAGACTCCCACTGTAATTAACTGATATCGTTACGGATTTTCCCTCCTGTTTTTTTAATGTCAAGTTTAGCTTCCTCATTATTTCCCAGAATCCCTGCCTCCGTCGTCTTCCCGTCTTTGTTGGCACAGGGATGATGAGATTAGCACTAGGCACGACACAAACACGATTATACTAAACGTACAGAGACTTTCAAAGGTTTGCTCTGACATTTTGCTACATTACATCTTATTCATTTATTTATTGGGAGTCTTTGTGATGAACGTGCAGAGGAAAGAAAAGGTTGCATAGTTTTCAAATGTGCATTTGTGTTTAATCCGATAAGTCAATGTAAAGTGGTGACTTGAGGTTTGTTAGAATTTTATTAGTAAACAGACATGAATAAGAAACAGCAGATAGAGAAACTTATGGAGAAGTTTAAAGCAGGACTAGGTTATTAAAATATATCAAGCTTTGCAAATGTCATGTTTAATACTGACTACTGATATGCAAGATTTTTTTTTTGCATATCGCTGTAAAAGAATCCACCTCTAAAACACAGGAGACAGACAGAAGAGAAACAACCAATTCAGTGTAAGGATGTCAAGAAGACCCTGGAAGAAAATTTCCCCACAGCATCAATTTGCATGACTTCAGAATCATCCACTGAAAAACATAACAGTTCTGGAAAAACAAGGTGATCAGGCAGAAAAAGCAGACCTTTATCAAGGAAAATGTTATCTCTATCCCTCAACTGGAAATGAATCCATATCTAAAACGCAGGAGACAGTGGATGAGCTACAGGAGAAAGAGCCATGAACATGTCAGGACAAGAACAAAACAATGCAATGTTTAACTTTGCCCAGGTGAAAAAAAGTATACATTAGTATACTTCAAACTTACTTAAATTTATGAAAGTACACTAAGTATACTAATTATTAAGTGTACTACTATAAGTATATCTAAAGTATACTAAAAATACACTTTTACCAATTTTGAAATTAGTACTTCAAACACACTTAAACATAATTGTACCAAAATACACTTTTAATATATTAAATAAAAGTATACTTTAAGTGAACAAAATATGAATGAATATGTATGAATTTTTAAGTGCCTTAATAATCTTTTGCAATTTATTAAAATTGCATACAATAAAAAAAGGATAATCATGATGTAATTTTTAATAAAGTACCCAATCAATTTTCAGATGTGTGATGTAAAACCTTATAATAATAAAGAGAAGACAAAACTTCAACCCAGGGAAGATAACAGACGGTGTTCAAATTTGCCATTTTTACTTGCATAATATTGCCTTAAAAGTAGAGGGCCTTGACAATATTACTGATTTTGGTAAATTCAAGCTGGTGACGTCCTAGTCTGAGTTAAACAACACAACGGGACAACAACCGATGGAAATGAAATGTGTGTCACAAAAGGACCCTGCTAGGACGAAGGCTGCTAAGTGTTGCTAGCTGGTGGTAAGTTTGCTTATTTAATTATCTTCATTTAATTATAAACAGTGCAGTGTTGGTTTCTTAAATAATTTATAAATTTTATTGTGACTTGTATGATTATTACTATAGCAATCATTGAGGTTCATGTTATAACTGCATGGAGGTTGTTTGTTGTGACATATACTTGAATTCATAAACTAACCTGGTTTTAATTAAGCTCCATAAGACAAAGATACTTCATCAAGGATTTTATCTTCAACATATGTTTGCAGTCTAGCTAAACAAATGAAGATGAAAGAGGAAGCCAGAGAAATCGGATGTTAGAAAACGTAAAGCGTTTCCTGTCTCAGAAGAAGCTCTGGCTCCACCAGATCACCAACCAGCTCTAAGGATGAACCTTCACATCGTCTTCATGATGTAAGTTTGTTTTTTCAATGAGGAGCTAGCTACATTTTCAACAACAAAAACTGCTGTGTTACCAACACTAAGTGCTTAATAAACATGATTTGATTTAAAGATAACTGGAAAGAATTTTTCTCTTCTTGTTAATCTAACATTTATATTTTATTTATTTTTTATTTGTTGGCTGTCAGGGCCCAGTGATGGACTGGTGACCTGTCCAGGGTGAACCCTGCCTCTTATCTGATGGCTGCTGGAGATGAGCACCACCAGCCTCTCCTCACCACCCTGCAAGGATCAGTGTGTTCAGATCATGGATGGAAAGATTTTAAGGTAGTTTGTCTCCTTAAGTCCACACTTAAAACAGCTTCATAGTTAATTCATCAACGCATTCTATGACATTGCTGACTATTTTTTTTCTACTTCCAACATAAAGAGGCAAAGAAGACACCCAGAAATGTTTTTCCACCCCAGGCATCTAGTCCCAATCATCATCAGTTCTGATGTTGTCACATACATTGCGAGTCCACAACGTCTTAAAATTGTAAGTATTATTTTTTTATTTGCCATTTTTCTGTTCTCTTTAAATACAAATGCTTCCTCTGTTTAATTGCTCTATTGTTCTTTTTTGTAGGTTCCTGTAAGGTGCAGTGAACGGGAATGTTCTGTCGTTGATCCTCTCTGTCATGTTTTATTGTCACACTTAAATTTTCATGTTCATGTGTTCACTTTTGATGTGTAAACTCAATTTATGTAAAGTTCATAAAGTTGCGAGTAAAATTGGACAATTTTAAAATGTCGGTAATAAAACAAAATATTTGAATTATCTTGGACATCTTGTGTAATTAATCTTTCCATGTAATTTTAGCCTAAAACAATGTAAGTACTGTAGTGTAGTTGTGCATGTCATTTACAAAATAGATACGTAGGAATAAAGACTTTCATGAGTAATTAAAATTGTAGTTTATTATCAAAGCAGGAAATAAAAAATAAAAATTAAGTGTAATTTAAATATATTACTAATATATTAATAGTATATTTAAAATATATTTGAAGCATATTAAATATATATTTTTAATATAATTCTGAGACAAGAATTATTACACTCAAAATATAATAAAGCTCTGAAATATGATATTTAATAAGTATACTTTAAGTATACTAAGTACACTTGAAATTGTTCCAAAAAAGTACGTATAGTATACTAAAATATACTATTAGTTGTAATTCCTCTGTCGGTAATAAAACCGACAGAGGTTTTATTACCGACAGAGTAGTAAGTGCTAATTTGTGCTTAGTATACTTTGTATATTAAAGTATACTAAGCACAAAATTAGTTCCAAAATAGTACAGTTTAAGTACATCAATAAAAGTATACTAAAGTATGTTCAAATGTAGTATACTAAAGTATACTTTTTTTCACCTGGGTGTCTGAACCACACAACATCCAGGTGAGGTCTTCTGATTGTCAGAGACCTCAGAAGGTAACTGAGGTCTCTGACAATCAAACGCCAGAAGCTGCAGGCTACAAAAATCAAAAGTTACAACAACTCTCAATCCCCATCCCTTCGCTTTACCCTTATCCAACACAACCACAAAATTTACAACATGTACACTTTCTGCTTCAAGAATTGTGCAAAACCAAAGCATCCCCTTATATATATATATATATATATATATATATATATATATATATATATATATATATATATATATATATATATATATATATATATATATATATATATATATATATAATTTTTTTTTTTTTTCCAAAAGACCATGTAACGTTCGTTTGTGGCTCTAAATGAATTGACAATGTTGCAGACCTCCAGTCTAAAATATACAATCCCATCAAAATACATTGAAGTCTTTGGATGTAAAGTAATTTGGAAAAGCTCCGGGGTTGTCCAGGCTTTTGCAAGGCACTTTGTCAGTGAAACACCGTTTTTCTCTAAATTTAATTAAACAGTAAAACCTCGGGCTCTGGCCTCAGTGTTGCTCTCTGAATTGCTATGAGGGAAATGTACAGTTCAGGAATTTATTGGAAATGTTGGTTTGACAGAAGGTTTTCATCGTGGGCCAGAAGACAGATTTGAAAGGTTTGTGGGTGGAGGTAGGGAGCCCGGCGTTTGATGTTGTCTGGCTGTCACCAGAAGCAGCGATAAGGGGATTCTGCACATACCTGTTATCTCCGCTGCCTGTGAAACCCCGACACTATAACACCCGCTGCCTCCGAGGACGAGTACGAGTGAGGACTGCTGTGATCACAACTCATTTTTCAAACATTGTTGAGATTTGACGACTTACAGAATGCCCATAGTGAGTTTCTCTCTTTACTGCTTTTTATCTAACAGCCTCATGCAGTTTGCTTGAGTCACCCACATGTCTCATTTCAGATGTCAGCATCTCTAATTGGACTTGCTCTTGTACTGGTCGCCTTTCCGGAGCACGCTGTGATGAGCACAGCATTTGGCAACAGCTCAGGTAGGAGTTTTAGTTGATTATTTCTAGAAAGAGCCGCGCTGACTGCACTTTTGTTCTCAGAAACTGCATATTTGGGTTCAACGTACGTCCGTCGGGCTCTTCAGAGAGCCATTGAGCTGACTGATGCTGCTTATGTCCACACGTCTGAGAGGTAAAACCTCTTTATTATGGGTGAAGATAAATCTCCCTGCCAGCATGCCTAGGTGGGCCCCATGTGGGGGAAAGGAGGGCTGATGCATGGATCCCATATGGTCTGCCCTCCTTTTCCCCACATGGGGCCCACCTAGGCATGCTGGCAGTGCTGAAAGAGTCTCATTGGAAAAAAAATCACATTTCCAGGGTGAAGAAGTCTTTTTCTGAAGGTGCCCTGAAACCCAGTGACCTGCTGGCCCAGTTTAAACAGATTGAAACCAGAACCCGGACTCACATTCGAGCAGCTGAGCTGCTGGACAACACGGTGGAGCTGATCCGAGAGATGGTCTACACCAACACCATGATGCAGCCCAAGCCGTATGGTACCAAACACATTTCTGAACCTGCAGCTCAGTAAATGACCGTGTGCAGCATCTACTGTTTAAACAGTTGCACATTTTATTGAAACTCAAACCTAAAGGGAGGTTCAGGGAAGTTTTGGTTTTTATAAAATGCTGTTTGTGTTTATTTCTTAGAGCTTTTGAGTGAAGGAGACGTGGAGAATCTGCTGCAGATGACGGGCTGCTCTGCTGAGCTGCACAGCCTCAGCTGTCAGACCGACTGCATGTCTGAGCGCTACAGGTCCATCACAGGCGAATGCAACAACAGGTGAGAGATACGCAAAACCATCCATAATCCTTTAACCTTTAAATTACGTTTTAACATGTAAAACCACAGACTTTGAGATAGTTTAGTTGGATTTTATGTGATAACATTTACACAAAGTAGCGCATGACTGAAGTGGAAGAAAAAAATATGCATTCTTTTCAAAATGTTTTACTGATAAAACATTTAGCACATTTAAAGATTGAGTTTTTTATTTTATTTTTTTATTTCTCTTTGCAAAGCAGCTCAATCTAATCCCAACACATTAATATCTAAAAGTGATTTATTGCAGTTCAGGCTGTGTATTAGAGCAGATGAGCCTCTGCCCCAGACTAACGGGTTTTATTATTGCCCTGTATTTATAGCTTCATCCATGTTTCCATTGACCAGCTTTCCAGTCAGTGCTGAAGAAAAACATCTCCACTGCATGATACTGTCACCACTTTGTAGATCAAATGTTTTGAGTGTCAATGGATTTTCCCACCTGAGCTGTGGCTCTGCAGCTCTTCCAGCGTTCTTGGTTGCATCTGAATTGTCCTTTTGCTCAGTTTCAGTAGGTGGAGTTGTCTTGGTACATTTGCAGTTGTGCCATCCTCTTTCCATTTCCGGATGATGAATTTAGCAGTACTTTTACGCTGGTTTGTTATATAAAATCTAAATAAATTATGTCTGTTGTGCTTCCCGTTCAGAAAACATCCAAGATGGGGTGCTGCAAACATCCCGTATTCCCGCTGGCTGCCTC
Organism: Poecilia reticulata; assembly: GCF_904066995.2. NCBI lineage: Eukaryota > Metazoa > Chordata > Actinopteri > Cyprinodontiformes > Poeciliidae > Poecilia > Poecilia reticulata. Next base: position 25,213,357 of record NC_088835.1, on the reverse strand, counting down.
CAGAATATGAGGATGTGTGGGGGACGCCCAGAGGCTGGGACCCTGAACACACCTACCATAATATCAGCCTGCCTCCTGTAAGGGCCCCGCTGCAGCTCACGCTCCCCCCCCCCCACCTCTGTTTGTGTCCAACTCCATCAATCTCCATCTTCTTTTATCATCCAGGTGAGGCTCGTGTCGCAGGAAGTGCTGTTTACTCACAACGATAAAATCTCTGTGGACTCCACTCTGTCCCACCTGCTGGTGGACTGGGGTCAGTGGATAGACCACGACATGGTGCTGACCCCTCAGAGCCCCAGCACGTCCGTCTTCAAGACGGGCGCTGACTGCACCCGCAGCTGCAGCCGGGACTCGCCCTGCTTCCCCATTCAGGTGCACTTCTCTCCCTCCTCTCATTTGTTTCACAAATTCTAATATGATGCGTTATGTGAAGTTTTAGAGTACAATCACTAAACGTTTTGAAATTATGCCTGCTCTGCTTTTGTGCAACAAGGAACTATTTATCGCTCAGTATCTCAGCGATAAGTATCTCCTGAGAGAACTGGGTTAGGAAAAGGAAACTTGTTCCTCTTTTTAAGGTGTAAAGTTCTCCATAAATCATTGGAATCTTTTGCTGTACATTCATTTATAGATGCCTTAAACAAGGGCACATTTTTTTTGCTATGTTTTGGTTTTATGTTCTAGGCGAGGCGTCTGCACAAACTAAGGAGCTGTTTTTGCACTCAGCCCAACTAAATGAAACTCCCTCAAAGTCGCCTTATCTTTTGTGAAAACAGAAGTTAAAACATCTTAATGAATTCCTACTGTAGGATATCAGTGGTCATCTTTAACGAATCGCCATTTTTACAAAAATGTTTACAAAAAGATTATTGATAGATTTTCTTCATTGAATTCTGTTTGAAAAAAAAAATTTAAACAGCAAAAGTACATAGTTTCCCATGCAATAATGATAAAAAGTAGTACTGATACTTGTGCTGTTGTGGAAATTTAATGCTGGATTTATTACATACAAAAAACAAAAAGAAAACTGCTAAAATCTGCATTTGTTATTATTTATATTTTTCAAAATGTTTGTTCTGCACTTTTTATTTAGCAAAAATTATCATGAGCCAATGAGGAAGTTCCAAAGAGCCAACACAAAACGTGGAGCTTTACTTCCACTTAGGAGTAATGCTTTCAGCCACCTTTACTCTGTTACCCCTAAACAATCCAGTGCCACCAGAAGTCACTTGAAGAACAGTCGTTTTGTGTGTAATCCTGCTGTTGTGCAAACGCCTCAGAGGGTTTGTTGCAGACCAAGAAGCAAAGCGGATTGGTCAGGGGAGTGCAGCTCTGTCTATGACTGTGAAAACAAAACCTTTACAGAACATGAGTTAGTTTGCAAAGAAGAAGAGGAGTAAATTCCAATATCTAGATGTGTCTGTCAAAAAATCCCAATGACATATAGAATAGTTTTTCTGTGGTAAAATAATGTGAAAAATATTGCATACTTTGGCAAGGCTGTTTATTTCACGAGGCACACAATTTTTTGTGCATATCAAGTAAACTCATCTAATACTAATAACAGTTAAAGAATAAATGTGCTTATCACTTTTACAGTGTTTTGTAGTTTCTACTGTTCAACAGTTTAGATGGTTAGAAGTGAATTAACATGGAGCAGATTCCTCTGCAGCATTAAAATTATAATTTCCCTCTCAGATCCCGCTATCCGATCCTCGCAGCGGCGTCCAGAGCTGTATGCCTTTCTTCCGTTCCGCTCCCAGCTGTGATGACGGAGTCCTGCCTCCTCGCCAGCGGGAGCAGCTCAACGCCATCACCTCCTTCGTCGACGCCAGCATGGTGTACGGCAGCTCCCCCGGCTTGGCCTCGGCTCTCAGGAACCACTCGTCTCCTCTGGGCTCCATGGCCCTCAACTCCCGGCATTGGGACAAGGAGCTGCCGTACATGCCATTCCTGCCCCGGGTGCAGGCTCACCTGGACCCCTGCGGTCCCCGTAACTCCTCCGCCGCGGGGGCATCGAGCAGATCGGCACTCAGGGAGAACACCACTTCATGCTTTCACGCCGGTGAGCAAGTGAATGTTGTGAATTATTCTGCAGACTTGCATGCAGGTAAAACTTTAAAAATATATATTTTTTCCAGGGGATTCAAGAGTCAATGAACATCTGGGACTGATAGTGCTGCACACACTCTTTCTGAGAGAGCACAACCGGCTGGTGAAGGAGCTGCACCAGCTCAACCCTCACTGGAGTCCAGAGACCCTATATCAGGAGGCCAGGAAGATCATCGGAGCCATGCACCAGGTGTCTGCAGCAGGTCCACCAGGTGTCTGCAGCAGGTCCACCAGGTGTCTGCAGCAGGTCCACCAGGTGTCTGCAGCAGGTCCACCAGGTGTCCACCAGGTGTCTGCAGCAGGTCCACCAGGTGTCTGCAGCAGGTCCACCAGGTGTCTGCAGCAGGTCCACCAGGTGTCCACCAGGTGTCTGCAGCAGGTCCACCAGGTGTCTGCAGCAGGTCCACCAGGTGTCTGCAGCAGGTCCACCAGGTGTCCACCAGGTGTCTGCAGCAGGTCCACCAGGTGTCTGCAGCAGGTCCACCAGGTGTCCACCAGGTGTCTGCAGCAGGTCCACCAGGTGTCTGCAGCAGGTCCACCAGGTGTCTGCAGCAGGTCCACCAGGTGTCTGCAGCAGGTCCACCAGGTGTCCACCAGGTGTCTGCAGCAGGTCCACCAGGTGTCTGCAGCAGGTCCACCAGGTGTCCACCAGGTGTCTGCAGCAGGTCCACCAGGTGTCCACCAGGTGTCTGCAGCAGGTCCACCAGGTGTCTGCAGCAGGTCCACCAGGTGTCTGCAGCAGGTCCACCAGGTGTCTGCAGCAGGTCCACCAGGTGTCTGCAGCAGGTCCACCAGGTGTCCACCAGGTGTCTGCAGCAGGTCCACCAGGTGTCTGCAGCAGGTCCACCAGGTGTCCACCAGGTGTCTGCAGCAGGTCCACCAGGTGTCCACCAGGTGTCTGCAGCAGGTCCACCAGGTGTCTGCAGCAGGTCCACCTGTACTGGGCGTCTGCACACTTCACATCCAAACATTCAGTTCAGCTACACAGAACTCACTTAGTCACAAATGTCACACAGCCATAAAAAACTGTTAGGATCATATCATATCTTTAATCCAGACACATAACAAGGTGTCTGGATAATAAAAATATATTTAAAAAAATAAGATAAAAAAAAACAAAAAACAAGGAACATTATATTCTTCACTGAGTCTCAAATAAATGATGCCAATCATATTTAAGAGACCAATTTCAAAATGTTAAATTACAAAGTCTAATTTTTTAAAGTTATGTTTAATATATAATTTATACAGCATTTTCTTTAACAACTGAAGGCAACATAGTTACTGGATTGTGCTGTAAATTGGTGCCAAGTACTTGGAAAAATACACAATACTCTTCTTTAAAACCTGGTTCATCCACGTCCGAATCGCTCCAAGCCGGTTTTCTATTTCCTTTTCCCAGATCCTAACCTGGGAGCACTACCTGCCTCGGGTGCTTGGTGAGAGCGCCACGTCCCAGCTGATGCCCCCCTACCAGAGCTACGATCCAGACGTTGACCCAAGCATCGCCAACACGTTTGCTACGGCGGCGTTCCGTTTTGCTCACGTCACTGTTCAGCCAGTAGTGACGCGTCTGGGTCCAGGTTACACCTTTAACCCCGAGTATCCCCCTCTGCCTCTGCATCACTCTCTGTTTGCTTCGTGGAGGGTCGTACAGGAAGGTAACCAAGGTCCTATCTGAAACCATATCAGTTAAGTTTGAGTGTTTGTATTTCATTCTCTCCTGTGGTTATTGTTTAGGTGGCATTGACCCAGTGCTGCGAGGCATGCTGCTGTCTCCCGCCAAGCTGCAGACTGCAGGTCAGATGATGGTGGAGGAGCTCACAGAAAGGCTGTTTCAGGCACAGGGGGGGATGCCTCTGGACCTCGGGGCCCTGAACCTGCAGAGGGGCCGGGACCATGGCCTGCCCGGTAACCAGCTTCCTCACCTTACAGACACAGAGCCTGGCTTCTTTGTCACATTAAGCAAGCAAAAGTTTAGTCAACATTTAAACTGCTAAGTAAGGAGAAAAACTATCTCCCCACTTGGAAAATGCACAATATTATTGGCCGATATATTTTTTATTTTTATTTTATTTTATTTTATTTATTTCGAACAGACAGAAAAGAAAATCAAGAAAAAAGAAAAGCTGTAAAGTTTAATATCAGACGTTGGCCATTCCGTCAAAATAACTCATCGAAATAAAAGGTGTTGTTTTCATATGACAAACCAGTAAAAATGATGCCTGCAGCACAACTTCAAATTTATACAATTTAAGCCTTGGTATTGTCTTAGAGAGAGCAAACGTTATGAATAAATTTGACATTAAACATAATGCAAGTTGAAAGTGTTACATCATTTCCATTTGGTAGCAGGCTAAATTGACAAAGATAATGCAGTATTTTAATTCCATGGTAGATAAAGCCATATATTTCATATATAGGGAAAAAATATTGGTATTGTATTTTATCTGTCAAATGGGTTTTAGTCTATCAGCAAATTGGATATCGACCAAAAATCCACAATCATGCACAAGTCTCTGTTTTATGTTTGAAATGTATTCTTCTCATCTTATGCTCTTCTCATCCATCAGGGTACGGCTCATGGCGCCAGTTCTGTAACCTCTCTGTTCCCACTACGATGTCAGATCTGGCCGAAATATTGGGGAACTTCACTTTGGCTCGTAAATTCGAGCTTTTATACGGAACCCCGCATAACATCGACGTGTGGGTCGGGGCCATATCTGAGCCGGCTCTTCCCGGAGGACGAGTGGGACCGCTCCTGTCCTGCCTCCTGACCAGACAGTTCAGAGCACTGAGAGACGGGGACAGGTCGGAGTCAAAAGAGCTTTAGAGTGATTATACAGAGAAGTGGAGAGTTTCATCTGTTTTTGTCCGTCCAGGTTCTGGTGGGAGAGAAATGGAGTTTTCTCCAGAACCCAGAGGAGACACCTGCACAACGTCTCCCTGTCTCGCATCATTTGCGACAACAGCCACATCAGCCGCGTCCCTGTGGACCCGTTTTCACGCACTGAGAGCCCTGAAGACATGCTGGCCTGTTCCCATCCGCTCATCCCCCATCTCGACCTCGGCCCCTGGAAAGAGCCTGGCACGGGTGAGGAAGTGAGGAAAAAAAGAAAATCTGTATTTTTATGCTTATTTTAATGAAAACTTTTGTCTCCTCCAGATCCCATTTGTGGCCCGATACCCAGGATTCACTCTGGCTACTCTCTGCTCTGCAACTCCACGATCCTTTATCAGTGTCGGGTTGGATTCAGGCTGCTGGGCTCTGCATCCATCAGCTGTGACGCAGAGAGCCAGAAGTGGAGCTCCCCGCCTCCAACGTGTCAAGGTAGAAGAAGCATTTCTGCAAATGGCTCACATAACCCACTAAGAATGTTTGTGAGGCCGCTTTAACAAAGCTGATACTTTCCTCAAAACCCTGCTGTGTCTAATTCTGTTGTTAGATTACGCCCTCACATGGAGGATTGAAGTACGACAGGCAGCAAGTTCCAACTTTATTTTTAAGAGGCAGAATTTTATGTATACAAAGTCCATTTTTGAAATAGTTACATGGATTAAAATATAAAATAATAACAGTGTTAAAGAGCAAAAAAAAAAAAAAAGAATATCATTGATTGTTTTACAGAGAAAAGGTAACAATAATGTCATAGCTTAGTGCATAAGTTCTTTTTAGTAGATTTTTTTTTAATGTATTCAGTTCTTTAAATACAAAAATAAAAACTGGACTAAAATATAACTTCAATTAGATATGAATGTATTGAAAAAAGGAATTTTTTTCAATACATTGAAAAAATTCTGCACTGTATCATTTTGGTTTGATACAATGCATTATATATGTTAAAATCTTTTCTTGTAGATATTAATGAGTGTGAGGATCTGATTCCTTCTTGTCCACAACATCTGGAATGCTTTAACACGGCAGGCTCCTTCGTTTGCTCAGGTCAGTTCAGAACAATGAAAACGTGGACCTAGTTCTGCACGTGTTAGGAAGGTATGTCGGTTCTAATCCCAAACCGCTGTGACGCAGAGCGCTCCCCGCTGTCCGCGGTCTCCATCGTGGCTGCAGTGACGGTGGTGATGGTCGGCTCAGCCGGCCTGGTGCTGCTGCTGTTCTGCTATCGAAGGTGAGCTAGCAGAAGTTGGGAAAGCTCTCATGTAGTTTTTCTCGCAAAGGTTTTCATTTATTTATTTATTTTTTTACAACAAATTACTAGATCAACACGAGATAGTGAACACATGTGAAGTGGGTGGAAAAAAGGATGCATGGTTTTCATTTGAAAGGTGAGGAATGTATTGGGCTTTACTCCGTTACGTTTGCAGGAATTATAGAAAAATCAACTTCCCTCAGAAATCACCTAATAAAAAATACAATCCACCCTTTTAGCTACGTCTCTCCATCAACCTGGACACACTTTATTCCTGTTGCGGTACATATTGTGCTGAGGGAAACCATGTTGGAGACAAATAGAGATGGATGGCGCTATTAAAAAGGAATCCTGGAAGAAAACCTGCTAGCTTGAAATGTCAAGGTTTAGACTTAAATCCAGTTGAGAATTATTTTTCACAGACGCTCTCCATCAAGTTTTGCTGAACATTTTTTAATTTGCAAAACAGAAGAGACAAAAATGACTAAATGTGCAAAGCAGGCAGAACTCCCCCAAACACTTCCAGCTGTAATTGAAGTAAAATGTAGCTGCATATATAAAATGATGAAACCCATTTATTATTTCCCTTCCACTTCACAAGTGCGTGCTACTTTGGTCTGTGGCATCAAAGCATAATAAAATACAGTTTAAAATATTGTGTACACTTTTGATTTAATGCTAATTAACTTGTTTCTTGCAGATATTTTCCAAAGTCTGAAGAGTTGATCTCTGCTGAATGTAGCCAGGAGAAAAGTTGACCCCTTTTAATTTGTTTTGATATTTATCCGACTACTCTGATGGAAAATGTTGCCCCTTTTATAATGCTTTCACTAAGTGTTTGAACAAGTTGTCGTTTAATTGTAAGCCCCTCCCCACATGTGATGTCACGTTTTGTCCCCATGTTACGACGGCGCCCATTCATAAAACCCCGGGCCAAACTATTCGTACTCGTCTCCCGCGGCTTGTGTAAACAAGTCACGAAAACAGAAGCCGTTTTAATCCGGAAACTGGAAACCTTACAGGAATGATTGCTCCAAAAACAGATTTCCTAGTCTTAGTGTGACTGAGCCTGCTTACCGCTTACAAACCTGTTGAGCAACCGGTGGGCCAGGGTGTTTTCCTGTCAGGCTGAAGAAGAAGAGGCAGCACAAACATGTCCGCCATATTGGCCACGCTTGACTCAGTCAAAACTGTTTTTATGTTTGACTATAGAGATAACCAATTCACAACTTCATATGTCATTTTGCTTTATTTATTAAACCAATAGAACTTTGGACAAAGGAATACCTATAATCAAACTGTCAGAAACAGATAGTTACTAGTTACATTTACTTGAGTAATGTTTTGGTAAAACTTCACATGAAGGAAGTATTGCTTTTGGGAGCAGCTTAACTGCATGGCACTCTTATTCTTGAGTAATATTATGAAGTGTTGCTTAAAATTTATTTTGAAATCATGTGTATCAATTTTTTGCACATAACTTTATATCTTTGACATTTTGAATCAGATGTTACTCAGTACTTGAGCAGCGTTTTTACTAAATACTTTCTTACTGTTCATTAATATTCTTGGACGGCGACATTTTACTTTTACTTGAGGACAATTTTTGGCTACTCTACCCTCCTTTTCAAGCTGTTGAGGTGAAACTACACCCCGAATATTTAAACACTCCTTGTAGGTGGAGTAAGGAAGGTGGGGTCAAGATTAAGTCGCTGTGGTTAAAAGAGCTGAACTGGCAATTACTTATTGAGATTCTATGTAAACAGTGTTACACTGTGAATCAAGTGTGATCCAGAACACACATTTTTCCTTTTTATGCTCACAGTACACACGTAATTATTTTTAGTGAGAAAAAATTTGAAAGCAAATTTGAAAGTTTATGGTTTTTACTAATTTTCAGGCCAAATTTCTAGACTTTTCTAAAGATTTCCAGAGCTTGAGGCAAGTCATTTGCACTTACCTCAAAATATAAAATACTATAGGGTTCCTATACATTTATGATAAATGTTTCTACAGCTTTAGCGTCTAATGAAAATATCTATATAAGAAGGAAACAAGAAGGTACAAAATAAGAAACAGAACAAAAAAAATTAAAAGGATATAAAGGTGCAGGGAAGAAGGAAGGACAGTCGGGCGAAAGGAAGGACAGTGGTGGAGGGTGGAGAGGCAAGTAAGACGTAAAGACACGAATAAAAGAATAAAGAGCACAAAAAAGAAGGTAGGGAACAAGGATCCAACAAAAGGCAGAAGGAAAAGCTTAGTTTGCATATACTTCTGGCCTGCTCTGACAAGCAGCTCTTGCAAATGAACCTCAAAGGAAACACGCTCTGAGTGCTGCAATTAGAGTGAAATAAACAACTCTGTCATTAACACACATATAAGCAACAGTGCTTTATGTTTATTGGAGTGTTTCCATAGTTACTCATCATTACATTGACTTAAAAAAAAGACAGTAATTTGGCCAAGAAGCAAGTATTGCACACTAAATCCTTCATGTTTTGTTAGCCCAAAACAAAAGTGGGCTACTATAACAAATTTACACTCTGAGGTAAATCATGATCTAATATGGCTATGTAATTTATGGCTTGTTTATAGTTCTGTTCATTGAAGAGTGCAAATGTACATTTGAAGCATTGTAATTAACTGCAATAAAGCTCTTATCTTCTGTACAACGTAAAAGCTGTGACTGCTGAGAGTAAAGGTGTGATTAATAAGAACACGTCTGATTAAATGAAGGAACCACATGGAGCTGCAAGAGGCTGAAGGTGACTATTTTATGATGTTTTCATGCAGAGCAGGAAGTGCATGCACACACCAGAGACTGAAGATGTAGGAAGACGTGTTGAATGTCGCTGAATTTTTCAAGTAAGAGACAAACTCCGTGGAGTGGTTCTGGTCTGCTGGGTCACTCTAACAATACATCTATTGAGCTCCGATAAGAAGTTCTGCAGAACATTTCTTTAGCAGATAATACCCTTCCCATTTCCTAATGGAGCCCATAAGTGGAGACAACAGGGGGGGGGGGGATACCGCCGCAATAACCCCATAATCATTTTCAGGTCATAATGCAGCAGGTGGTTTGATTTTCTCGTCACATTCCCAAAACGTAGCACATTTCCTGCTTCCCTTCACTAACGATGTACAATCTGGTCACGAACTGAAATCAGACTTCTCTAACTCCCAGACTTGTGACTAATCAGGACTCAGTCTGGCTGGGAAGTCATTTAGCCCTGGTCCGTCAGGTAGAAACCCAGCTTAGCGACGGTCATCTCTCTGCGAAGTCGCATCACCTCCCAGAATATCTGCTCCGCTGAAACGTGATGGAAAAATACGCCATCAGACGAGATCAAAGTTAGCAAAAAAAAGCTAGTAAACAGATGCGTATGTGTTAACTTACCATTTTGTCTCACTAAGCCCTGCAGGATGTACCGAATATACGTGAAAAAATTACACACAGCCGTGATCTGGAAAGATGACAAGAAGTATTTAAACTCTGTGGCTCTCCACGGCAGCAAGGGAACGATTTCTAATTTAGTTTTGAGATTAACTCTCAGTGGTTACCCGAGCTCGGCTTGATGGAGAGATGTAATAGTAGCTCCCCTTGTCTCCCAGCTTGATGCGATGCTGGCAGACTCGTGACAAGCCGCTCAAAGCGCATTTTCTGCAAGCAGACAAATCAGCTGTTAAGACATATCAACAGTGTCAACAGTCAGTATTTAATAGAGCGTCAAAACTCTGCACTGTTTGACCATTTTGTCATTTTGAAACCACAAATTGAAGAATTGTTGGGATTTTATGAGACGGTCAAAACAAAGTGGAGCAAAATTGTGAAGTGGTAGGGGAAAAAAAAGAGTTTTCACAATTTCTGGGGTGATTTATACACCTGCGTGGCAAACATTAAATGAAACTTCTTTTGCCGTTTCAACAGTGTTTCTCTACTCGCCACTGTTCCACAAAGGCCAGGTTTGTGGTGCATACAGCTGATGTCCTGTTAACAAATTCACACACGTAGTTACTCTGCAGAGTTTCCATGGTCATCTTGGCCTGAATAAGGTGTTTAAAGCTCTGGATGTTGTTTTATAACCTAAATCTGCTATAAACATTGCCATATATTAATGGTCTACTGTTTTGTTCAATGATGTTCTTGAACAAACCTCTTACTTCTTAACTGAACAGCTGTATTTAATATAATATAATTAAATAATTCAATTGTATTTAAGGGTATCAGCATAAAAAGGATTGAACACAAATCCAAGTCATGCTTTTCAGATTTAGGAAAAAAAGGAACCAAAAAAATGTATCTTTTGTCTTCACTGTTGCTTTGTGCCGATGTGTCGCATACGATCCCAATATAATACAATGAAGTTTGATTGTGAAATGACAAAATGTGAAAAAGTTAAAACAGTACAAACACTTCTTCTGAACAGAGATGAGTTATTTTAAAAGACATTCACGAAAAGATAAACACTAACAGAGAGTTAGTCACAGAAAGATAAGGAAATGGCCGTAGATTGCAAAGGCATGCAGAGTTTAAAGATTAGATTTTTAACACTTAAATCTGGATGAGGAGACAAAAACACAAGTTAGTGCAAATTATAAAGTTTGACTGATTCCTGAGAGGACTTACGTCTCTACTGAAGCCCTAAATCCACTGGAAAAGACAAAGATTATAGATGAGACAGTGACTATTAGTGTGCCCACGGATTCAACCGCAGAGTGCAAAACGTACAGCTACAGGGTCAGAAATCATCAGTGAAGGAGCCCAAACCAAAAACAGTGATAACGATTTAACCAGCAGGTAGTGAAACAGAGGACAGAACGCCAATCGCTACAAACAAGCAAACTCACTTAGGACCTCCACACTCTAAAGCCGATGCTTTCACCATCGGTAAAGCCGACATGGCCACAGGTTCGATGGTCAGGGAGTTGTTTTCCACTGCTCTCTGGACCAGCTGGGACAGCTGTGGAAAACAGCCAGTCAAATATCCACATATTCATGAGAGGAGCAACGTTTGGCTTCTGTAAGGGAGGCAGCGAGGCTCTGACCTCTGATCTCGTGAAGGAGAGACACGGCCCGATGTCTTCGCGGTAAACTCGGCTCAGGAAGGCGGAGGATCGGTCCAGGCTCGGATGTTCCCTCCACAACAAGAACTCTGCAAACAGAACCGAGTCCATCTGCGGAGAGAAACCACACAGTCGCAAACACAGTCAGTGAACCGACTACCCGAGTCATGAAGCGACAATGTAACATGAGCCACCTTTAATTGGCAAGTTAGAATGAGATAGAAAAGGTTTACATGAAAAAAGAAATAATTTTATGTTTAAAAGAATATATTTATGTGCCAAGATTAAAAAAAAAAAACGCACACTATTTTGTGCTAATGCATAATTGTGAATTTATTACAAATTTTCCACACAAAAACTTTGGGTTTAAGTCAGTGCTAACTCCCACCTGTAGGTGGCAGTATTTCTGACGTGATGTTAACTTTTAGTCTGTGATCGATGTGGGCTGTAGCAAAAATTGAGCTATTTCAGTTCTCTAAGAAATTGTAATGTTTGTGTCCAATCTGTTTTTTCATCTTTTCATCTCTTTTCTTTCCCTATATTTTGGAAGGGACTTAAAGGGGGGAAAATATAGCAAAAATTCCTCGCAAATATTTCTAGAGTAGCGCCACAAAACTGGTGATTTTGATAGCAAAAAATAAATAAATTAATTAAAAACAAAAGATCACAAAAATGATGGCAAAGTCTTGGAAGGACTCAAGGTTCTGGTAGTTCTCAGTTACATCACAGAAACAGCTTAAAGGATCCAATTATGTTTGAATTTAACAATTTAATAACTTTATAAATTGTTTATTAAATACTTAATTCAAACATTTAATTTAAACATTTACTCTATGGTGCATTTAATTAATGTTTTAACGATGTATTCATTTACTTTAGTCCCTTTTGACCATCCTTAATATATTAATTCACATTGAAATGCCCTTGTAGACCTCCGTAAGGAAAGTTACTTATGGAACAGAAGTGATATTGTTTCAAAAACTAAAAATCGAATAAAGATTCTACATTAAATTAAGAATCTGGCTTTGCATTTATTGCAGGAGGACGTTCTCTAAGCACCATAAGCTCCTGAAAGCGTGAAGCAGTGTGGAGGAATTGTTTTTTTACGTCAGTCCAGAAGCGTGTCTCCTCTTTAATCATGAGATCCTTCACTGGAATCACATGACCTTCATCTCTGCTCAGTAACACTCAGTCTCAGTAGCCACACGACTAACATTACATCTGTTCCTTTTACCTAATATTTACATCTCATTTTTAATCATTGGATCTCTATGACGCTCGTATTAAACTTTCGTTGACAAAAAAAACAAAAAAAACGAGCGATTGCTATGGTAACGTAACTGTAAGATGTTCAGCCAGTCATTATTAAAAGGTTCTGATAACAATTTTTATATTTAATAGCAAAATATGTTTCCCATGTGTTCTGATCCTTCAGGCTTAAACTTTTAATGATGCATTTAAAAACCTGGAACTAGAAAAATTGCACTCGCAACACATGACACACTGCAGCAGCGGTGTCAAACTCATTTTCGTTTTGGGCCAAATCAGGATCATGAATGCTCTTAAAGGACCGGTTGTGCCAGAATGTGTTGATAAAACCTGTTCACAAACTGTTAAAATATCAATGAATTCTTAAAATTAAGTAATATTACTAAATAACTTTTCAGTCCTTCCAGGATTTCGTGACAGTTTTTTGTAATAAAAATCAAAGTGTTTCTGGTACTAATTTGGAAATATTTGCACTTATTTATGACAGTAAATGTGACTTTTTATTATTCGTATAGATCTTGGACTAAAATCTGACATCAATTAAAGTGGAGGCAACTGTTTAGTACAAGTAAGAACATTTTTGACAATTTTTGAATAAAATCTACAATAAACTCCCAATTATGTATGTGCGGGGATTTGTTTATTTGTGTGAATTTCTACTATAGTTCTCAAAAATCCAGAGGGACTGATTGATATAATTTGACAGTAAACAGATAAAAACTGCATTGATTTGATTGAAAACATAATTTTTAAAATCTAAAGGGCCACATAAAAAAGCTGAGTCGGACCGGGCCTTGAGTTTGACACATGTGTACAGCGAATGAATGTCTTACGAGCAGGTTACCTGTTTGCTATCAGTTCCTATCCCCTCTCCCTGGTCCTGGCCAGCATTTAGACTGATTGGCTGGCCTGGCAGCAGACAGAGAATCAGAGAGAGGAGAGCAGGGACAGCAGGCTGAGAAAGGAAGAGAAAACCAGCGGGAGACAGGAAGAACAGGTCAGGGAGAGGTTAGTGGCTGCAGAAGGAAAACGAGAAGAGAACTCAACTCTACGCGACGGAGTTGACTGAAAAGGAGATGAAGCTAGAGGAAAAAAGGAATGCACAAGTTATGGGAAAAAAAAAAAAAAAGTTTCTCCCACTTACCTCTCGCTCCTCTGTGGCCACAGACTGAATGGAAACAGTAGAAGGTTCTGGTTTTCCAGACGAGGTCTGGAAGGCTGTGCCGACGCTGTTGGTGCGGATGTGGCCCGCACCGCGCCTGTGGGAACCCCTGGAGCCCGACGACTGCAGCTGGGGATGCAGCTGCCGGTTCGGTGAGGAAGGAGTGGACGTCAGCACCAGAGTTTTGAGCGCAGTCACCTCCGCTTGCAAAACGTCAATCTGGGAAACAAAACCCAGACATAAATGTTCACTAACTGTGTGAAATGGGAGAGCAAAGTGGACAAAAGGCCTCATTTAAGACGTGGAAATAAACAATAACTTGGCACACCTTTCCTTGAGCCTCCTTCAGTTGTTTCTCTGCCCCTGCTTGTTTCACATTCGCTTCACGCACCATCTTATGGGCTTCCTGTCGACATAAAGTCACCACATGAATAAAATAAGTCAATGCATTTCTACATTTTTCCAGCATTTAAAATTTTTTTTGCTGATGACCCTTTTTTGTTTCTCCTGAGAAATACTGAGGAAATAAATGTATGCAGATTGAAACGCCAGCGTCTGCGCTCATTCCATAACTGAAACAGCGTGGCTCCCAGTCAGCAGCTAGCAGAGTTAAAGTCCAGTCAGCAGAAAGCGGCGAAGGCTGCTGACCTCAAACAGACTGGCAGTCAGCTCCTCCAGCTCCTGCTCCAGCTGATTCCTGACTTGCGACAGACGTTCGCACTCCTTGTCTTTTAGTTTCAGTTCCTGAGATGCGAAGAGGCAAACGACAGAAACACATTTCACTGCGAAGAACATCTGCATGGTCAGCTTTTTCTTCCCACCCATTTTGAACTATATTCGGTATGCCCACGCGTGCAAACACTAGGTTACGATACCATCTTTGCTGCGTCCAGCTGTTCCCGGAGGATCTCTGACCCCTTCTCTCTGATTTCTTTTTCTTTAATCTCCAGTGAGGAGCTGCGGAGCCGGCAGAGATCGCCGTGCGGCCTGCCTGAGACGGGCCCATCCCGGCTTCCTCCCTCCACTACGGTCACCGGTTCTGGATCCAGATCTACCAACCTGCAACAAAAACACAACATCATAAACTCTTCAGGAAAATACTAACGTCAAAGGGGAATAGAAAGTTGTTGTGTTGAGTACTTGTGCAGAAAGAGATTGTGTTATGCTGTTTCACAAAGATTTTTATTTACCACCTCAACACCTCCAAACATTTGGCGTCATTAAATTATTTGAAATACAGAAAACTAGCCCTGGTGTTCTTATATCTACAGCCATGGAGTTCAATAATTTGTAGAAACCTTTACTGCTCAAAAAAGAGGAACACGTTTTCCCTTACTAACCTACTTACGTCAACAGATAATATAAAACAGTTGCTGGGATATCTGGTATAAAGATGTGTAAAAAGCTGTAATATAAATTCTATTTTTATTGCAGTAGCATATCCTCACACTGAACTTTGAGCACATTTATTTAGTCGGGGATTATTTAAGCAAAATTATTGCCACAATTACTCCTCGGAGTTCATAAAAAATGAACAGAGCTGAAGTTTTTAGATGTATACTTTAAACTGATTGGCGTATTTAATTAGAAAGCCATGACTTCCTGTTTCCCTGAGAAATAACAATGACGTGACACAGAGGCACAGTTCTCTCAGTTTTTAAAATACGAGATACACAAAAACACAACCTTCTTCAAGGTTCTGATTGGAGGAAATTTTTTCAGAAAATGTCAAGGTTTTGCTTTAATATGTCTCCATTCAGTGTGATAATATTCTCCTGACCTTAAACAACCTACCATAGGTTGGGAGTGTGAGTGCTCTTGTGACAAACGTCTGATTATTGCTCCTTGTCCTCATCTCATTCTTCTCTGAGTCAACGCTAATAATAAGATCGTTAACACCCATAACTCGTTTTCCTTTCATTGTTGGACTAATGGGTCTTTTATGACGCGATTCTGCTCCAGTAACAGTTGGTACAGCCTGATGTCGTCCATTGCACCATTGCACAGTGTGATAAATCCCGACTTTATCAAGCTGAAAAAGTTTGACTTGTTCTAGTGCTTTACAGTTTTTAAAACTGAACAGTTTGAACAGATATGTAATGATCAGAAGATTGGGACAGGAACAGAAACTTCTGTAGATTCAACCATTAAAGTGTTAATTAAAAAGATTAAAGCAATTGGAAGTGTGACAAATAAGACTAGATGAGAAATCTGGTTCATCTCACCACCAAGCACAATGCTGAAAATGGTGAGGGAGATTATAGAAAAGCTTTAAAATGTTATATTGGGCCACCTAGTCTCCATTAAAGTTATATATTTGAGGACATTTGTGCATATCCCGAGACAAAATGATTACATAACTGAACCGATATGTTTAAACACGCATACCCTAGAATGAAAAACACGGTTTATATTTACATGAATTTTGAATGTTCTATAGTTCTATTTCTGTCATTTGGCTGCCAGCTTCTTGTGACAGTACATAAAACTCGCTCAAAGCACATTTCACACCATCTGTGAGTTTGCATCTTCAATAGGAACTCTTTGTTTCACCTTTAACAATCAAAAACTTAAAAGTCATTTTCAGACCATTGATTATGCTTCAGCTGTCGTGCCCGCAAAAACAAAAACAGAAAAGGAAAAAAGGTGATTTTGTATCCCAGGCTGCACTTTAAAATGTTCACATTGAGAAGGCATGCATACATAAAGTATTATTTATCTCTTTTTTTCCCCCTCATTCCTTCTGAATAGTGCGTGCATACTGGGATCAAGGTTCTGGAGTTTTCAGTGTTTTTCTGCATCAGAACCAGCAACATTATTCTTGTTGTGATATCACTGAGATAACTGTGATCTACTCCTAGAATGAGTGCAAATCTGAGTTTAATAAGAAAATGTGCATTTCATGTCTTCAATAAATATCACTCATTCTTACCGTGTTTTGGTCTACAATCTATCACGTTTAATTAGAATCAACTGGCCTAAATAGGGATTTAGAGCAAAAATAAATTGAGAATAAAGTGTAATATGACGTTTTCAGATAATGCACAATTTTTCCATGCAGCGGACTGCAATGAAATTTTTTTACAATTGCAGCAATGATGTTTATGTACAAAGTCCCTATAAAAATAACTTAATTAAATTAAATGAGATTTGGGGATTTATTTTTATAAATTCAGAATGACAATTGTCATTTGTGTAAGAAAGAAAATACACCAACACCATTATTTCCTTAGAGGTGTGAGAGCAACAAAGTGAATCTCAGTTGGTGGCAATGTGAACTGACCTGGAGAAACTTCAGCGTTTACAGCACCGTAACCGTTTTAATTTTTAACCTGAACACATGATTTCATCACGCATGTATCGTTTGAGTATTTGGATTTCCTTTCAGCATTTAAAAAAAATTCTTTATATGAAACAACCTGGATTGACATATAACCCTTTGTATTTACTGACATGTTCTAGCTTTAATATCTGGCATCTTTTCCCCCCAGCCTCGGACCAGAGAGGAACCCCGAACCACAGTTTGGTAAACTTTTGATTTTGCATTCGCAGCCTTTGAATGTCGTGTTCTAGTAATATTTAAATTCCAAGTTTGAGTCAAAGAATGGATCGATAAGGTTTTTAAGCAGTCTGAGCTAGTTAGCTGTCAGTCCCAATTCTTTAATCTTTAATGCCCAGGCAGCCTTACCCTGTCAGAGTCCAGGACAGCAGACAAATACCCCCACTGGTGTCCTCACGCGTGTCAGCCTCCCCTTTTCCTCCTTTTTTTCCCCCCCACGCTTCTCGTTGTTAGACAACTAAACGACGGAACAAAGTGAGCTAAGGGTAGCTAGTTTCGCTGAAACTAATCCCAGCCGTTTTAAATCACAGCGGAGGAATGCGGACGCTGACGTCGACAAGAAGAACAAGCAGCGGCGGCAGTGAAGGAGCAGGACACAAAAACAAAAAAGGCAAAGAAAAACGGTACAGCACGTTGGCTTTCAATACGTTCCTAGTGTGCCGTTCAGCAGGTCCTGTAAAAAAAAAAATAATTTCTTTAGACAGAAAACAACTTTCTCCTCTTCTTCTGCCCTCCTCTCTGGTCACATGACAGCACCTCCACTCCCAGTTTCCCGTCAGACTCATCCCAGCAGGCACAGACACTGTCACAGTACAAAACAGGCGCAGATTTAAAGCACAATTCAAGTCCAGGATATTTATTGTTTAATGCTAAACTTTAATATCAAGGTGAAAACCACAAACATGAAGAAAAACGTGTCATGCAAGGATTACAGAGCCATAAACCGGCTCAAAGACACTTGATCAATCCTAACTCCATTTGTTTTGGCTTGAGCTAATAAATGGAGGGAACCCTTTAGTTGGCACCCTGGGCAAGCATCTCCTTCTGGGGCCCAACACAACAGCATTCAGTGGAAATAAAATCTACTTCCATGTCTAATTTACCAGAAATATTAACATATAACCAGAAGGACATAAACTCATATGGCACTCACTGTCTATCCCACTTTAAAATCACGTTTTATTTCAGAAACTTAGATTCCCACATGTTTTTCCATTGTGCTAAAAAAAAAAAAAAGCAAGAGATATTGAAGCTGAGGCTGATTCTTCCCCTGAGCAAAGTTGTTTCTGATTTGAGGCGTGACATCATTTTGGTTTAAAATGTTCAACAAGTGCAAAGCTCTCTACACGTCACTCACAGTCTCGCTCTGTTGTGGAACAACACAATAATAGATTTTTAAGCAGCGCGTACCGCCCACCACCTGCTACGTAAAAGCATACCTCTCTTGCTGTACAGCAGGATGCCTTTACAGTGCTTACATAACCTAATGGCATTTTTTATTTCCACTAACTGAACATCCAAATAGCCAAAAGAAACTTGAATAACTTTTGTTTATTTATTTTTTTCCCTCCATGTGATGTGCCGCCCTGGGCAGAAAGCCACTCCGCCCTTATCAAATACTGCCACTGCCATGTTAGCATAGACTTTCAATTTAGGCATTTAAGCAAATAAAACATTTTTTCCCTTCTGCAGATTTTTTGCCACTGTTTGCTCAGAAAGTGACACTTACTGTCCAACAACACAGCGTTCCTCCGCAGTGACCCTGCTGGACTGGTGTTTGACTGCAGATGTCCCAAAGAAAACTGGAGAGGAGTAGACTGCTATTCCCGACCGACCTGCCTTCAGGACTTCATACCCTGGGGCGGATGAGGCTGAAGTCGGTGGAGATGAGGAAATACGGACGCTGTGAATTCCCTCGAAAGCATCCATGTGGTTCTCTCTCTTTCCCAAGCAGTCCAAGTGAGAAGCAGCAAGTTATCCTTTGTGAAGACTTACTTCGGCAAATTGTTGAAACTGAGCTGGATATACTGGATATACTTTTTTTTAGCACTTGACAGAGAAGAAAGTCAAAAACAATACCTTAAAATCCACACAACAGGGTGAAATGCTTTTTTTCTTCACGAGTTATGCTGAAGGAATACATTTCTTTCAGATAATCAGACGAAAGTTAAGCACCACACTTGTAAAACACTCTAAATCTACATGTTTGAAATAGTTTTATAACTAAAAGATACAAAGTAAATACTCACCAGCATGATTTCTTGTTGCCAGAGCACAAAAATATGTAAAACAGCACTTTTCTGCTTAGTTAATCCTGTGAGTTTAGCTCACCAAACTCGCCGCAGTTCGCCCTGATCTGAGTCTCCTGCTTTGGCAGGAAGGGTTAATCGCTAACCTCTGCTGACCAGTAACAACTCAGCTGTACACATTTCTTCCAGCTGAGGGGGCCGAACATAGTTTTCACCTGAAGGCTCAAAGCCGCTTCAGTCAAACAAATCAAGATAATGATATGTTCAGTATTTTTTTTAGTATAGTAAAATTTATATGTGTGTGTATGAATTAACATGAAAGATATGCTCCTCAGTGTTAGATCATAGCACTCGACATTCATGTCTATTTGTGGCAGCAGTGGGGTGCTCAGATTTGCTCAGATTAGCAGGATCTGGCCTCACAATGCAGCTTTGTTGCACAGACAGATTAACACATCAAGTGACCGGAGGTGTGGGAGAGCCTTGCTTACTTTTTCCTTACCTTCTTTCCCGTTTCCAACATTGTCCCTGGGCTCTGCCGTCCCACGTCTCGAGCAACAACAAGTAGGATGACCAGGCGTTTTCATTCTCCTACTGGTGAGTGCATCAGTCGGTTCGGAGCGTTAAGTAGTAAAACTTTGAAAGGTGAACTTTAAAAGGCACCTTTGTGGTGTGTTTTAGCAGATTGATTTGAAAAACATTAAATAAAATCACTTATTTAATGACAGATTGACTAAATAAAATGTGTTTTGTATTAGAGCAATGTGCTAAATATCGGCTCATAACGCAGGTAAATCTTTAGAATAATAAAAGTGTCTGTTCGTTTTTTGTAGATTTGTTGCCAGGTTGGGCTTATGAGTTCCAGTTCAAACACTGAAGCTGAAATCAAGCAAAGCCCAAAAAACAAAGACGCTCCATCCACCGGGTTCTCTCATGTTAGACCACATTCTGCCTGCAGATTGGTCTAGAAGAAGCAGTGAAAAACAGCAATGACAGTGACATACTCTCGAAGAGTTGCTGATGCAGGATTGGGGACCTTTTTTCACCTGCTCCTGCGATGGAAAGGCAGCATCTACAAACTGCTGTATAGAGAGCTCATCATCTTCACTGTGCTGTATTACTTCTTCAGCGTGGTTTACAGGTAGGATTCTGTATTAATGCAGAAAAAAGCTCTAATAATGACGTGTGATGCTTGGTTATTGAATATGTATGAGAAACACAAGGAACAAGTACATGTTACTGCAATCTGATGGATTCTGCATAATAGTAATTATTAAATATGTAAGAAAATCAGGCGTTTCCTCTCACATTGACAGCAGCAGTTTGTTCTTTTTATCCATTTTAGAAACAGGTCTAGGTTTTTTAAATTTTTTTTAATGTAGATGTGCTATCTTAAAATATATTTGTGTGTGTGAATTAACAGCATTATAATCAATCAACTATTTTGATTACATGAGTTATAAAAATTCCCTCTGAAGAATGAATTTGTTTCCTAGCCCACTTAGTGATTACATCATTTTGTGGAAAAAGCAAAGCAGATTTTGAATATTTCTCTTACTTATTCAAGCATAAAAACAATACATAGTATACATATCAGCATAATCAATGATTATATTGATTATTATTCACTCCAACTATTTATTTAATTAAAGAAACAGAAAGCACACACAAATTCTATCATTTACATCTGCACAGGAAATGAAGGATTTCATAAATAAAAGCTAATGTTGTGCTGCTCAGCCATAATAAAAATAAAACTACAAACACAACAAAGAAATATCTATCCTAGATAAAATACCAGCTTTAGCCTGAAGCTGTTTCACAGTCAGGGTTTCAAATATGTAATCATCAACTAAAAATCCAAGTTTATTTTTAGTTGGACACAAAAATATTTAGAATTAACTTATAAGATGTTCTAAATTTGTAAATAGACAGTCTAAGAAGAAGTGACATAAAAAATGTTAAGACTAAGACTATTTTCCACAGAAGAGTGGGCCAAAGTTCCTCCATAACATAAAAGACTAGTCAGTCAGGTTGTATAAGGGGTAATTAGTTTAGGTATTTGGAAGGATTTTTCATGTGGGAAATAAAATCCTCTCTTTAAAATACTTTGTTTTTTGCTTAAGTCGAAGATGTAGAAATGTACATATGAGAAAAGAAAAACAGTCTGTAAAGGGGTAAATGCAGATCCACAGGATTGTACATTGACTCATATTTACAGGCATTCAGTCAACACTTCTTTTAGCAAAACATTTCAGGGTTACGGCAAAAACATCAGTCAAGAATATTTTGAAGGGCCTCTGAGTGAACAGTCCCTGCAGGTTTAAGGATTAAGAGGCCTTGAACCGGCCTGAACGTAAATCGAGTGAATATCTTTCCTAAGTCTCAATAGTCAGTCATTTAATAAGCTGGTTCAGACATTGTCCTGAACAATTGAGGACAGTCAATAGTTTTATTATTAAGCATAAAGCTTAGACAACAGTAAATATTAGGTAAAGTTTCAGATGTAAAAGACGTTTTGGCGTACATTTCTAAAAACATTCCTGACACAAAATAGGAGGATTATGTAAAGAAAAAAAGCTTGTTTGTGACCACTTGCTATGTTGCTACTTGGGCAAATCTCTTCAAAGAAAAATTATGTTTGACAGAAGCCCGTAAGCCCCTTACGAGAGTTTCAGCACACAAACTGAGAACCACTGACAAGAAACTGAAATTAAAATTGAAAATATATTCTGCAGGACTGTTCACATCAAAAAAGGTCATGGGTTCAAATCCTAGTTAAGGACTTTCTCTGTAGAGCTGGCATGGGTGGATTCTTTCCAGTCCAAAAACACACATGTTGGGGTAACTGGTCAGACCCTCACTGCTTATGGATGAACTTTTTCTTTCTTTTTTTTCCCACCAGGTTTCTACTAAGCAGTGAGCAGAAGAGGCTGTTTGAGAAGCTGTCGATATATTGTGATCGCTATGCAGAACTCATCCCTGTGTCGTTTGTGTTGGGTGAGTTGGTTTTGGTGGTTTTAAAGGTGAACTGTTGTGCTTCCTTGAACAGGTGAGGGGCAGTGACATTACATTTGGAACATTTTTAAAACGGTTCATGTTCGAGACACCAAAAAGCATTAACTTATTGCCAAAAAGTGGCTGAGTGTTTTTTTTTTACATGCAAGGTCTGTTTTTAGAAGTAATAGAGATCCAAATGGAAGTGCAAAAAAATTCAAAATGTGAATTTTGCATAATACACACCCCCTGATGTTAATAAATTTTTTTTTTTTAAACAGGTTTCTATGTGACTCTGGTTGTTTCCCGTTGGTGGGGTCAGTTTGAGAACATACCCTGGCCAGACCGTTTGGCAGCATTAGTAGGAGGCCATGTCCGTGGGACCGATGACACTGCCAGGCTGACCCGAAGAACACTGATGCGCTACGTCAACCTCTCAGGAGTTCTGATCTACCGCTCTGTCAGTACTGCCGTCTACAAGAGGTTTCCAACCACTGAGCATTTGGTGCAGGCAGGTACGGCATGGCAGTGAAATCCAATAGCTTACAAATGAAAACCATCCAACGCGTCTTGAAGGAATCTTGGTGTATACCTTTGTACCAGCAGTCCTGTGGTATAAAAGAACACAGTCACACACCTTCATGGTATGTTTCTTCCTTTCAGGTTTGATGACCTCAGAGGAACTGAGGCACCTGGAGGATCTACCTTCCCCCCATAACAAGTTCTGGGTGCCCTGCACATGGTTCGTCAACTTGGCTTTGAGAGCCCGGACTGAGGGTCGCATTAACAATGATGTGGCCCTCACAGCCATTCTCACTGTAAGTCTTTGTTTTACATCATCAGCCTGTTGGCTAGACGTGAAGTAACTTATAAACATCCTTCATTTTAACTGGACCGTTTTTGTTTTATTTTCCATTCAGGAGCTGAACAGCCTGAGGGCAAAGTGTATGAAGTTGTACGGTTATGATTGGATTAGCCTGCCTCTCGTCTACACTCAGGTCAGTGGGATTTATTTTCTACAATGGGGATCTCAATAACAGGTGTAGCAGGTAAGCAAATGACTGATGCCTTTCAATTAGGTGGCAACTGTTGCGGTCTACAGCTTCTTTCTGGCTTGTCTGATCGGCCGACAGTTCCTGGATCCTGCTCAGGGATATCCGGGACATGATGTGGATTTCTACCTGCCGGTTTTTACCCTGCTGCAGTTTTTTTTCTATGTTGGCTGGCTGAAGGTGAGGCAAAGCTAAAAGCTTATTATCACTTCTGACTTTCAGCTTTCAATAACATGATCTTTTGTTTCGATGGTCTCAGGTGGCAGAGCAACTCATAAACCCTTTTGGTGAAGACGATGATGACTTTGAAACAAACTGGCTAGTTGATCGAAACCTGCAGGTGCAAACTATTTCCCAGCTGTGTTTTAAATCTAACAGACAGCGGCTTTTAGGGTGTTTGACTTGTGGAGGTTTCCATTGTGTCTCAGGTGTCTCTTTTGTCTGTGGATGAGATGTACGACAGCTTGCCACTGGTTGAGAGGGACATGTACTGGAACGAGTCGGAGCCCCAACCTCCTTACACTCCTGCCAGTGCTGAACACCGTAAGCCCTCCTTCATGGGTTCGGCTCTAGATATCAGGTAAACTAACGTGTTTATTACCTGGAAAACAATCAAAGGATACAATACAGCTGGGTAATTATGCACTTGATGTCCTCTAGTGTTCCTAAGGAGGAGATGGAGTTCCAGTCCAACTTGGAACAAATCAAAGAACATGAAGAAGCCAACTATACCACTCCACTACTTGGAGGGTTGGGTCGTCTTTTGGGCGTCCAGTCCCCAAACTTTCCTCGCTCGTCCCGGGTTCCTCTGCTGCGCCGCCGCCCTGGAGCTCCACTGAACCGCTTCCCTCTTTACTTGCACCCAGAAGCACCATCGACCCCTACTCAAGCCCGCTACCCTTTGAACCAGGACCGGGATCTGGACTACGCCTTCTCCACTGTTCCCATGTATGAAAGGCCAGGATTTTACAGCTGCCCCCAAACACCAATTCACTGCGTGCCCCCGGCAGTGCCTCGCCCTCGGCATCCCCGGCGGACCCAAAACGATTGGGATCGCAGCTGCAGCTCCATGGCTCCTCAGACGGTGGGTTCCCAGTTACTGGCTCCTGACACACCCAACCATCTCCCACCACCTCCATCTTCTGCATTTCCCTGGTTGTGTGGGGAGGGAGAGTCACAGAGTGGACCAGCGTTCTCCTTCCCCGACCCAGCACCGGAACTCTGTCCAATATCTAAACTCAGACCAGGACATGGCCTACTGTCCCGACGCCCTCCTCCCCCTCGCCTCACTTTAGAAACCCTCCCAGCTGCTGACAGCCAGCCAGGACCCCTGAGTGCTCGGGCAACGGGAGGTGGAGGTGAAAGAGTGTTCTCATTCACTCCCCCCTCTCACACAGCGGCACTAAATCCCTGTAATCCCAACAGTAGCTCCGGCAGCATTAATGCAACAAGCACCAACAGCGCTGCCACAACAGGAAGTCTTTGCAATGGAACAAGCCACAGTGGTTTTAGCAACCATGGAAACTTCACCTCAAATCCGAGGATGAGCAATGGGAGCGGAAGCGCTGGGTCGAGTACCAACATGAACACAGTTTCTACATCTGCACCTTCACAAGAAGCGAGTCAGCAAAACTCAGCCAATGATTCGGGAATCTCATTGACTGAGGGGGATCTGCTGGGAGTTCTGGTGGACGGTGGGATGAATAAGGAAGAGAAAGGGAGCAGGACTGAGGAAAAAACGAACTAATTTGAAGCCTTTTATGTATTTGATTCTGGAACTATGTTCAATCAGTGAAATAACAAGAAACATCATGGTAAAAAAGGAATTAGCTATTTGTGACTCTTGTTGAATTAGTTTGTTGATGTCAAGAGACATTTTAAGGCCAGCACCATCATGCTGAGCATTAAAGTAGCTTATTACATCTCTAATATGAAATCAATATGTATGACACATTGCTGGATTATGTCAAACCCACATCTACAAATTAAGGACTTTGTGTTAAAGCCTATTTCCTGAATTAGCTCAGAATTGACCTACTTCTTATGCAAAAATCCCCTTAAGTGAACTGACACTGAGCCAGTAAGAAATTTCAGAAACTTGTACACTTCTGCTGAAAACCAAGCTTAACTGTTTATATCCCACTTCTTAGCTTTGTGCTCATCTGTACGCTATTAAATTATATATTAAATAACATGCTGTGCTACTTTTATCATTGTTTATTTAAATAAAAATAAACCCCACAAATCATTTGAATATTATTGCTTTATTTTCATAAGACAAGCTTTTTTGTATGTCCGACAAGAATATTCAATGTTGTAAAGTAACTACGGGATACTGAACTCAAACTTTTAAAGTTGTGAAGAAACTGATCAAAAATGAGGAAATTATACCAACAAAACAATGTTTTTCCATAATGAACAAAGTTTCGAAAATATATGATGTAAAAACTACCCAGATTCCTGGGTATGCATCACTTTAAATAAAATACTTACTATTTTTACTGTCTATACTGACTACAAATTTATGGCTTTGTTTCTAAGACAGTAATTCAGTTCTAAGTGCAGGTTATGGCTTTAATGCTAATGAAAGAAACCAATCTGTCATCGGCTATAAGCGAAACTATTTTACAGTAGGAAAATATGCATATCTTTCAGCAAGTTCTCCTTCACCCTGGTCTGAGACCGCACCACATCCTCAACAGTCAGCGGTCCGTATAATGCATGATGCAGTTCAGCAATGTTTCTCCAGACATCCTGGTGGTAGCACATTATTTACAAATTCTACAGGAAAGAGCCTGGAAGCAGCATTGTGACCAGAATAAAAAAGAAATCCGCATGACGCTTGTGCAGAAGATTTTTTTATGTGCTGTGATCCATATAGAATATAAATCCTAGTGTTTTAGAGGCAAATATACCTCAGATATAAACAAGAAGATTGTTGAAAGTTCATGTCCAGAATGAATGGAATGAATTTGCATTGATGTCTAGTGGTACTGCATTTAAATACGGAGGGTGGTGAGAAGGATGAGAAGGCTTTCGGAAATAACTTTACAATAAAGACAGCACAACACTAAAAATAAACTGAAACGGTGATTATCAAAAAACCCATCTTGGGGACGTTCTGTGTGGATCCTGCACTTGCCAAGTATCTCAGATAAAAATAATTACACTGGTCCACCGAGTTCAGCACAGAAAATCATTTAAGTTCATCCTCTTGTGCTGTCAGAAAGCTGATAAAATTAAAGTTTGTTTACCTGAGGTAAACAAACTTTTACCCCCTGGGGTTCGATCGAACCCAGGTTAAGAACCACTGCTCTACATTAAGATAGAAAGTGATAATTTAGAACCAGAAACTGCCTACAATTGTAGGTAAATTCTGCAGATTGTGAGGGTATTCCCTGTGGCAACACCATTCAGCAGGACAGCCAACAATGGAGCAAGAACAACTTCAGCCCTAGAAAAGATGAAGAGCCCACTGCACTGAGCCCCATAGAAAACCTCCTGGTTATTCCACCAAATATTGATTCCTGAACTCTTCTTGAGTTAAAACATTAGTATTGTTGTTTTTAAATGAATATGAACTTGTTTTCTTTGCATTATTTTAGGTCGGAAAGCGCTACTCCTTTTTCATGATTTTGACAATTTATCATTTTCTGCAAATAAAAAACTTTTGGTTGGACATGTCAGTAGTTCATGAAATAAAAGAAAAATGTTAATTTTACTCAAACATGTACCTAAAATCAGAGAAACTGATCATTTAAAATTTTTTTCTGGAGTTCTATATGTGCCTAGTACTAACAAAGCGGTATGCGTTGCTTGCCTCCTCGCTACAATGAGGTTTTCCATGATTTGAATGGTTTTGTAAATTCTGGAGAACGTAGGGTAGTCTTAATCCAGGTGTGAAGGTGAACTTTTTTTCCATCACACAACCACTGATAAATGTTACTTTGCCATGGTCTAAACTCAAAACACATATTTATCTAAATATCGCCACAGAAGGTTGATGCATAAATAGCTATAATGCCACATGAAATGATATTTTGAGAAATTTTGACACAAAATGCTTCCCCAGAGGTGAAGATGGACGATGATTTGCTACTCAGTTTAACTGGTTTCCTCCCCCATGGTGTTTTTGTCAAAGAGGTACTCGGCCATCCCATTCTGAGGAGCGCCCATGCGACGCAGGTTTGAGATCCAGTCTGCCAGCTGTTTGATGGATTTCACCTGCTCATCCAGGAAATGTGTTTCTACGAAGTCACACATCTGTATAGGAAGACAAAAGACGTTGTATTGGAAAAATACCAGATCACAAGGAGAGATCTGAAAGCTCGTTCTTCTTGGCCGTTTCTCACATGAGGATCATTGTGTTCGGCTGCCATTTTCTGCAGGTCCAGCAGGGACTGGTTTACACTTTT
The DNA here is from genome assembly GCF_904066995.2 of Poecilia reticulata. NCBI lineage: Eukaryota > Metazoa > Chordata > Actinopteri > Cyprinodontiformes > Poeciliidae > Poecilia > Poecilia reticulata. The sequence continues at coordinate 25,185,549 of NC_088835.1, read as the reverse complement.
CTCTAGCTGCAAAGCACACTCCAAGGCCTCCAGGCCGCTCCCCCACTCGTCTCTATCGGGTTTCTAACACACAAATAATTCATGATGACTCAAAACTCGTGTACATGTTCAAGAGGACTGGTTTCAACACACAAAAGTGCACCACCGATTGTGAAATTAGGTTTTTCACATTCTAAAAATGATCCAACTGCTGACAAGAATAATTTATTTCCATTGATTAGTAAAAGTATCTGTGCATACCTTGATGTCCTGCAGGAAAATTCTGCCTCCACGCTTGTTCTGCAGACTCATCAGCTTCTCTGCATGCTCACGCTCCTCTTTTGACTGGGCATTGAAGAATTTAGCAAAATTTTCTAGGGATTTATCATCCCTGTCAAAGTAGTACGCCTTAAAGAAAAGGGAAAATAGGGTAATAAAGTAGCAACACATTTTCCACTTGATTCTAAAATAATACAGAACAAAAGTGACTTTTAAGTGTTTCTCACCATTGAGAGATAAACATAGGAGGCATACAGCTCCAAGTTGATCTGTCTGTTGATTGCAGCCTCGCAGTCCTGATGGAAGTTTTGTCGGATTTGGGAAGCCATTTCTATCAAGGTTACAGCAATGAATGAGAAAATGACCGTCTGCAGGTCAAATCCAACACAAAATACGCCAGGATGGAATAAGAAAAAAATGTAACAGTTTACTTTTGAGATGTTGATGATTTAAGGGACTAATCTGAAGAAAAAGGTCACTTATCTGTACCGGTGGCACACACAAACAAGTCTCACACAGACAGACCATAACATTATTTGCAAATGTAGCATTGTGGTAAAAGCATGCAAAAGTATTTACATCCCATGAACTTTGTCACTTTATAACCACAACCATCAATTTATTCCACTGAGATTTTATGTTGCATTCCAACTCAAAGTAGAGCCTGATTGCAAAGTAAGAATCATTATTATTTGTTTTACATTAAAAGTGTGGCATGGATTTACATTCACTTCCAGTACCCCTTTGTAGAACAATTTCTCTCTGTCATTACCGCTGTAAGTCTTTGGGAGAATATATCAGCTTTGCATATTTCATTTCATTTCATTTATTTATTTATTTCGAACAGACATTAAAAACAGTCAAAAAAGAACAAGAAAACAAAACAGAATGAGACAAACTTAAGAAATAAAATGTAAAACAAATTATTTTGCCCATGTGACATGCAATTTTATATTTTCTGTTCGAAAAGCCACTATTTAGAGCCACTCCTCTGCAAAATAACTCAAACCAAAGTTTGGACAAAAAGCACAGAACATCAGTTTTCAAATCTAACAAAACCTGTTCAACGCATGAACATCCATTGATACAAACTTTTGCATGGTGGTTCCGGTTGTACTTTTGGTTTTACTGTCTTGCTGTAAGGCAGTCTCAAGTTATTCAAAGCCTTTATGGGGTTTTCTTCCAGTATTGTCAAGTAATTTAACAAATTTCACGGTTGCTTCGCCTTAAAAGTTCTCCACAGCTTAATCCCCGTCTGTTGTGTTGATGCTATTTGTTCACTAATATTCTGCAACAAACCTTTGAGGCCTTTGCAAAGCAGCAGGTTTTATATTTGAGATGAAATTGAGCACAGGTGAACTCCATATTCTAATTAGATAACATTTAAAACAGTCTGTTGCATAGAATTTTAAAGCTCTACTTCTTATATTATCCCGTCTTTTAAAACTTCAATATAATGGTTGTAAGTCACTTCACATATTTTATTGCATTTAGATGCATCCGTATTGATCCACACATGGCCTGCATCTGTCAGTGTACCGCTCATCAACTATTAATATTAAATTAATAAATAAAATTTATGGGATGGTTTCCATCTTAAACTTGCAGCTGGTAAATCATTAATTTCAAATCATGTTCATAAATCTCACAGAAAAGCCCAGCATTAACTTATGCTAGCTAAATAATGCGAAGCTAACCCGCTATAAGCTGTTAATAGGAGCATAAATAAACTTACCTGTTTGGAATATTTCCAACTCTCCTTCTCACTTTAGTAATATTTACTAGCTGTATTGCAGTTCAATATGTTTAATATTAAAGGTTTAAGAGATACACGCCACCTGAATGTTACTCAAAGTCACCGCACCGTTATGCAGAGGCGCCCACCATGTAAACACGTCAAAAGATGGAGTATGTTGCATTCACTGACAGTAGGAACTAAGCGACACTCATTTGCAATCCCTCATCATCGTTCACTCCCATTATTATCGTTCTTTACTAGACATTAACAAATAATATGCATTTTAATCGATAGAGCCCGCCAGCGTACGGAGCCCCTAAGGGGACATGGAGAAAAAAAAAAGGAAAGAAATCCCGACTTAATATCTCGAGATCCTGACTTTCGAGATAAGTCGGGATCTCGACTTAGTTTCTCGGGATCTCGAGATAATAAGTCGGGATTTCTTTCCTTTTTTTTCTCCGTGTCCCCTTAGGGGCTCCGTACTAGCGGCATGTAGCAAAATGGTTTTTAAAAACAGGGTCACGTATGCCTCTTCCGAGGTGACTTGAAAGTAGCACCGAGTTATCAGCGTTTTTTCCCCTTGATGTGAAAGCTTTGCAGAATAATGTAAAACGTCACCCTAAAATGTTTTAGATCAGATTCCAATATCAAAGGCAACACCAATCAGTGATGTTCTCAATTTATTTGAGGTGAAGACGCCACCAAAAGCAGTCAAATAATTTCCACATGTATAAAAAGCATAGCCATTAGTCTTTTGGTTGAATTTTACAAACTAAACAAGTAAACAAATTAATTCAGCATGAAGTTTGTTATAAGAAAAACAGACCAAGCACTATAACCTCCAGATATTTAAGGTGGGATCAGTAGATCAACACCAAGGTGTTCATAATTATTGGGCAGATTCTTTTCCTCAGGCAAAATTGGCCAGTTTTGCTGCAAATGGTCAACATGGTTACAAGAAACATGCTGACAAAAAAAAAAAGTTAACTGCCAAAGATTTGAGAAGACTCAAATGTGATCAGATGCTTGCAAGCTGGAGGTTCTGGTGATTTTTTAGGTTGAAAAAAATGAACTCCCAAACTTACTGCTAGTTTTTAAAAGACACTTTCTTCAAGCAGTGGTGCAGGACAAAGTCTACATCTTTCTAGAAGACCAAGATTTTTATGCATGGTAATGTTCCAAAGCATCCATCAAAGTAATTTCTCGCACACCACCAACTTTGGTGGGTCGGTTTCTAAAAAGCCAATTAATTTGACGGAAGAATCACAGCAGCGCAACTACAATAGGCCTTTGCAGTGATTTCACTGCTTGGGCCTAAAAACGCAACCAGGCAAAACAACTTTCCAACATTCTCAGTACTGCATGCGTTTTGTTTTTTTTCCCCCCTTACATTACTAACTCAAACTAGCACCAAATCATATTTTCTCACTACTAGAAAACCTCTAAAAGACAAACAAATTACACTGGAAAAACTTTATTTGAAACAGATAACAAAAAAAAATTAATACAGCAGCAAACACCACACTGCTCTCAGTTAAAAAGGTCTCACTTCCTGCCAGCTGGAGGCGAGTGCCACACTGCAGAGCTGGTGCGTTTAAAGTAACGTGGCTTGCTTTTGTAAAATATGTCCTCCAGTCTGGGTGGCTCAATGGGCTGGAAGATGGAATCCACATCAATAGGATTGAAGTACTGCTTCATAATTAGTTGCTCCAGATTGGCACCTGGAAAAGTGGAAGGAAAAAAAAAAAAAGTCAGTTTTGAAATGGCATATAACCATGTACAGAAGCACCACAATAATATTTAGAAACCCCTACACTGGTTGTACCAAAGACAAAAATGGGGTTCTTGCTTTTAAATTTCTACCCTGCAATGTAAATACCCAAACTGGGTTGCACACACCTCCGGCCCAGGCGGGAATGGGTTTTCTCGGGGCAGACTCATCGTCTGTTGAATCGTCGCTGTTCTGGTCCATTCCGTAATTCTGTGGATTCTTTGAAATAATCAGCTTCTTATCTCCGCCTTTAGGAGTGATGGTGTACGACTGAGGTGACATTTCCTGCAGGGGGAAAGCGGAAAGCACACAATGAGGCTTGATGACAAAAAGTACAAGTCAGGCTTTTAGAAAACGTGTCAAAAATGTTTAAAGAAATACCGGCATGTCCACAGTAACATTCAGACCAGCCTTTCCGATGGGCGTTTTCATTACAGAGCACTGGGAGAAAGAAAAAAAAAAACAAACAAACCACAAAAATAAAGACAACAGTAGGTCAGGAAAAAAAATTACATGCAAGTTGCATGAAAACTGACAGTATAAAACGGGTTAAAAGAAAAACAAAAAACCGTTATGTTTTGTTCTTAGCTTGCAATCACTGAATGAGTGAATGCAAGCTCTAAATTTGAGTGATGCTTTCCTCAAGGTCAACTGTTTTATTCACCAACTTATTTAATACAAGTGAGAGGACAGAAAAAAATATTGAGTTTGTAAGATCAATGACGAAATGCATAAATGCACAAAAACCATCTCAATTTAATGATTTTGCATCACAAAACTATAATTTAGAAGGATTTTCCACCAGATTCTTGCCCGTCAGCTTACTTGTGCCTCAGCAGCAGCTTCTCTCTGTTTCGCCTCTTCCCTCTCTTTTAGAGCTTTCTCTTTTGCAGCCAGCCTCTGCTGCTCCTCCTGAAATCATTTTTAGAAGTGTCAAATATTTCCAGTGCACAAAAAAGAAAGCATTTTCCCTAGTGTAGAAATTTGAATGCCAATAGTCCAGTCTTCACAATAAAATAATTTTTTTTGATTTGGCCTGAAAGCATAACAAAAACCATTTCTTACCAGTTTCCTTTTGTCTTCCAATGCTTTCCTTCGCTCCTCCAGCTCTCTCTTTTCTTTTTCTCTGGCTGCTCTCTCTACCTCACGCTGTAAAGCAAGAGCCTTTTCTTTTTCTAACCGTTCTCTGCAAACACAGAAAAAAAAGAGGCAATTACAACCTGATGTCTGATACAATATCTCAGGTAAATTCAATGTGTATCTTGACCCATTTGCCATTAAAAAAAAAAGGAGAGAAAAAAAAATCGTGAAGTTAATCTGAACTTGAATATTAAAAATGTCACTTCATCTCAACTGCTGTATTACGTGGGCCAACTTATACATGTATTTTTAAAAAAAGTCCCAGCATTCTTTGATGTATGGAATAAACGGCTCCATCCCAGAGTAAGACTGCGATGGTACCGTCTTACTTACTGTGATTAATCGTTGCAGTAAGCAATTAATCAATTGACTGCATGATAAGTAAAATGAGCTCCAATTTTTATTCTGATGATTGATATTTGTTGAAGAGCAATTTTGTTTACAGGACATTTAGAACATTTTCCAGATCCACTGTTAAAGAGTTCTTTACAAAATTAAAGTTTACTGGTTTTGAGTACCTGCATTATTATGTCAACATGAGTGCATCACTTTAAAATGGCCTCTAAACAACAATATCATTCATCGCAATTTATCATGAAGCAAAATTTGTTATTGTGACCTATAGGCCTATCCCAGAGTGAAATTTAAATTTCATATCTTTTATTTTACCAATTACATGGTTTAGTATTTATTTTTCCTGAACCAATACCAATAATTGCAGTCACTCATTTCCAACAGACCTTTCAGCTGCAGCTGCTGCTGCAGCAGCTGCAGCAGCCTGCCGTTCCCGCTCCAGTTCCAGTTCTTGCTCCCTCTGGCGCTCCCGAGCTTTGCGAGCTTGCTGCTCCTCCTCCTCCGCTTTCCTTTTGGCGGCCAACTCCTGCTGCCGTTTCTCCTCCTCCTCCTGAGTTTCAAGTGCAGGTGACATTAACTATTTTTGCATCCTCCAAAAATGTATAAGAATGTTGAAGGTGAATAATATTCCTTTTGTCATGTGGATTAAATTGTCCATTTTATCATGCACCTTGTGTGCATAATTGCCAAAACGAAACGGTTTTTAAACATTTTGTATACAGTAAGTTTATAAACATTTCAGTTGGGTGATTAAAGAAAAACAAAAAAGGCTATATTTATGTCAGTAAATTAGCAAATTACAGGGATAAAACTTTTCACCTGCTGAATCTTTTTCTTTCTAGCTTCTTCTTCTAGCTTTTTCTTTTGCTCCAGCTCTTCTTGACGCTTTGCTGCCAGTTTCTTTTTAGCTTTCTCCTCAGCCTGACGCTGTGCAGGCAAAGAAATAAATAAAGTGAGTATTAACGAATCTAAGAGCAAATGAAGAGCCACCAAACCTTTTGCATACTTTATCATTCTTCTCATCAATTTGAGCCATCTTTTGTTCAATCTTCTTTTTCTTCTCTTCCTCCCTCAGCTCTTCCTTTACTTTTGCCTCAAACACTCTTTTTATCCTCTCTTCCCTTTTCCTGTGAAAACAGATTTTCAGAGTTAAATTTGAATAAAAACATCTTGCCCAAAAGCAACTACTCCGCCCACCTCTTCAGCTCTTCCTGCTTTTTCTTCTTTTCTTCCTCCATTTTCCTCATCCTTTCTTCCTCTTGTTCCTGCTTCCTTCTAAGAGCCTCCAGCTTGTAACGCTCCTTGGTCTGAAAGAAGGAAAAAAAAATAAAATATATATATATATATATATATATATATAAAACTGATTATCAGAAATATAAAAGGCAAAGAGTTACAATTAGATGCAAGTTTTAAAGAGTTAGTGATTTTATTGATAAACATTAAGATGGCTGTGAGAAGGAAAAAAAAAAAAAAAACAACCAGTGAGTTAGAAACACGAGTTACATTTTGGACACCCAAAACTTCAGAGCAACTAAGAGGAATGGTAAACAGGATTTTATTGTTCCTGTTGACTTTGTCTCCACCTGCTGGCACAGAACGGGCACTAAAGCAGTTTTAAAAATTAGAATAAAACTATAATAAACAGATTTAAAACACACACACCCCAAAGACCCACAGTGAACTGATCTGTGTGACAAAATACAGCTAATGGTGAAATATTCCTTTTTAATAAATCAACCTAATGGAAAAAAACGTATCCATTTTCAGCTCCTTCCACACTTAAACAGCGTTTTCATTTCACTGTTTGGGGTTTACTTTTAGCCTCATTTTCAGCACAAAGAATAAATTAGTTTCTCCAAGTTTGATCCTTCACACTACGGTTGTTAAGACACCACCCGATCCTACAGACAGTGCTTTAGCATGACACTTACCACAATCCCCATGTTTATCTGAGGAAGAAACAAAAACATTTAAGCCAAAATTTTGCAGCTAAAGCAAACTGGCACAAATGTTAATAGCATCTCAAGGTTGTCATTTTCTCTTGTTTAGGAAACACACAGACTCCAACTTCAGTGATGAGATGCACTCAACTCATAATGAAGAATTTGTTTGATTTCTTCTGACTGGACAAGATGGGATATCACCTCAGAGGTCAAGTCAAAACTTATTAGTAAAAGTCTTTTCACAGGTCTGCCCAAATGTCAATCAGAACGCTGCTGTTTGCATTCCCACTAAAACGAATAGGACAGAACATCAGCTCAGTTCTGAAGTACTTACACCGGCTCCCTGCATCTCAGAGGACAGACTTTAAAATACGTTAGCTGGTTTAGAAACCACTGACAGGATTAGCACTAAAATATGACAAAGATCTGTTATTGCATCAGCCTTACAGACCACTCAGGTCTGCTGTGGATCCCCACAATCAGAACCAAACATGGAGAATCAGCATTCAGCTTAATATGCACCACAAATCTGGAAAAAAAAGATTTTCCAGAAAACTGAAATTTTTTTTTCAAATTTAGGCTAATAACCACTTGCTAACAGTTACCATTGGTTGATAACTGGATCGTTAATTTTAGTCTGTTTTGCAAATCCATATTCTTTTCCTTTATAACAATGTCTGCTGTTTATGTCATGTAAAGTTATTTGAATTGCCCAGTTGCTGTAACGTAATAAGTGAATTAGCCTTTGAGGACAAGTAAAGTTTTACCGGTTCTTTATACAATCAGAAATCACAACAGTGGTGAAACAGTTCAGTAGCATCAGTCTGTGTTAATCTGGCACCGTCAGTGAGACGGAAACTTACTTTAGGATCTTTCAGAGGAGTGGTCTGTTTGATAAAGGATTTTATCACGGCGTTTCGGCCAGTGGAGCCAGGCGTCATCATCAGCATCTGATTCTTATTCACGGTGTGAAGAAAAGATCTCATGTACGGCTTGATGGTCTATATATTGGAGAGAAGACAATGTTCCATGCATTACTTCAGTAATAAGCCCACTTAATAGTTTAAAAACCACACCAATAAGATTGTTGCGTCGTACACTTTGGCTTTTCTTTGGGGGAGAGCAGCGCTTCGAGGGGCTCTCCTCAGTATCTGGGGCCTTTCGTTTTGAGCTGAGCCTCGAGCTAAAGAGAGGAAAACAAAAATGCTAAGTCAATTTGCATATATATGCTTAACATGTCTTTGGTATTGCTAACATGACACTACTGCCAATTGGGACAATACCCAAGTCCAAGTGTTAAAACACCACGTCACACTAAAACTGAACACACACACACACACACCTTCGAGTTGCCTGGCTTTGTTTCCTAGCAGCAGTCACTGAAAGAAAAAAAAAAAAATGCAAACATCAATTTAATACCATCCAAAAAGCTGCGTGTGTTTGAGCAACGCCTCAAAAACACAAAATCCTAATCCTCAAGTATTTTTGGTCTAGTTTCTAGTGCAACTATCTCATTACACCCAAGATACAAATAATGTACAAGTGACTTTTCAACAAGATATAGGAGATTGTTTCAAGTCAACAATTCTTTACTACTGACTGACATAAAAGCACTAGTTACAGAAGCAGATTAAAGTTTTTTGTAAGTTAGTTTTGTCTTATTCAATTTCAAGATACTTGCACTAGAAAGGAGACAAAAATATTTTAAGAATTTGTGGGGGTTTTTTGCAGTGAAAATCATAATCAACAGATTAAAAACAAAAATATGACAGGATCTCATACCAGACTTTTTGGCAGGAGTGCTCATTTTAACAAGAGAGCTAAACAGCGGAGGGGGAGCCAGTTTGGGAGAATTGGCAGCTACAGAGCGAGTCACACGCTCAACAGCAGGCACAGGGACGCCGCGACTCCTTCCAGGCTTGTTTGATGGAAAGAGAGAAAGAAATTACATAGAAGACAACTCAAAGGAATAAGTTAAACACAGTAAACAAAGAAAAGCTACCTCTGACACTTCACTTTCCGGCAAGTCATCAACGGCGTCTTCAGTTTCTGCTTCCGTTTTGCTGCGAAAATGAATAAAATTGTAAATAAGATTCAGGAATTCAATTCCAGCATCTGGTGGACAAAGGTAGATTACAAAAAGACAAGTAAACCATGGTTCTATTGTACCACTGGTGGTACTTCAGGAATCTTTACAAAGCATAGAAAGAACATGTAACATTTTAATTATTCATGAGGCAAATATGATGTGAATAAACTTATAGGCTCCAAACCAAATGTGTTGAATGAATTTGGACTAGGATTTTCCACCATTTGCAGTTCATAAACACAACATGTAATAGGCACATAAAAATATAAAGCAGATTTTAATCCTTAATGAGAAGATTCATTTCCACCAGATGGGAAAAAAAACCCCCTCATCAATCAAAAGTCAATTTGCACACATTTTTGTGATTTATGCAATTTCTGAGAAACATCAGCTCAGATTTTAAAACAGAACTGTGAATCCCCATCTTTTTAACCTTAAAGTCATTTCCATTCCTACAACTGTAAATGCACAAAAGAATGTAAATTTACCCAAATGAAAAATTGATATTAAATACAAAGAAAGTGGCTTTACTCACACTTCCTCATTATCCTCCTCAGCAGTGTCCATAGAGGAGTTTGCTCCTAAGCACAAAAAAAAAATAAAAAAATAAATAAATAAAAGATGAGAAAGAAGTTTAATCAAAGTGAGGAAGAATCGGTTGAAGATGTCTGCATTTGGGAGATAAATGACTCACCACCAGTGTTGCTGCTGCTGCTGCTGCTTGTAGAGGTGCCCATTCGAGTAGACTTCCTCTTGAGCATAGAGCGGCGTGAAGCCCGGCGAACGGATTCCTGTGTCTTACTGTGCCGAAGACCAGCCAGTGAGTGGCGCAGTTTGAGGGTGCAGCGTGCAGAGCTCCGCTTTGACCGCCGATCAGCTGCAGCTATCGCCATCTTTGTAGCCGTACGACCCGGAGACGCCTCTGGCTTACTGGCAAGTTCGGCAGACAAGCGGTCCTCTGCTGAGATCTTGACGACCAACTCCGGTAAAAGACTCTTCGGAGGAGACTGAGAAACGCCGCTTGCGTCGTCAGATTTGATTTCTGTATTATTTACTTTCTGAACTTCGGCCTCTTCCTTAACCAGCTCTGGCTTCTTGTTCTGCACCTCTTCCTGCTTGCTGCCGTCACTGGATGACAAGCTCTCGTCTGCATCTTCAGGCTGCGTCTGTTTGTTTTTACGAGTTGCACGTTTTGGTTTTGGAGGGTTACTAGCCTTGGAGGTTGAGACCTCAGAGATCGCTTCTTCTTCAAGAATCAAGTTCAAGGATTTAACAGATGACCCACGAAGATTGCTACGCTTTCCCTTTGAGAACCTGCACCACAGACACAAAAGGTTGCCACAGACACAGGTACAAAATGATTTCAGACCCTTCCTAAAAAGAAATGATCAAACAAACCTCCTTGCTTGACCTTCCTCTTGGTGCCCTGCAGACACCCGCCTCCGGCGACTGTTCTTTTTCTGTGACGGCGTTTTCGGCATCAGTTCTGGTTCAGCATTAAAGTCTCTGAAAACAAATGGAGAGAGAAAGATGCATCAAAAAAAAAAAAAAAAAAACCTGACAAGAATCCATTTAGCAGACCTTCACTGCACTAAGGCAAGCCTACCTAGAGAACATGCGATTTGCTTCCTGTTGTATCTCTTCGAGCCAAACCATGTGGACATTTTCAATCTCACTGACGAATTCCTGCGTCTTTCCCACAAACATCTCCGTGAGGGAGCGCACAGACGGCAGCACGGAGTTCATGGCGGCAGCTAAAGGGAGAAGATCGAGTTATTATTAAAACTGCTGACCGGATTGCATACTCTTTCGCAGAATGTAAGCCTAGGCCTGTCGCAATAAATCAATTAATCACATGATGAATGAAAATGATCGACCTCATTTTAATTTAATCGGCTTTATCATTTCTTCCTGCCCTTTTCCCTTTCTACTGATGACACTGGATGAAAAACGGCTCAACTCCACTGGCCCATCTCTTCCCCATTTCCTTAGCATAAAGGAGGAGTGAACTATTGCATCAGGTAGTCGGATGTGCCCATCTTCTCTATGTAAATCCAATGATTATTGAAGGGCAATATATAGTATACAGGCTTCATAATCTGCACTCTTTTGGTTGAATGTAGTTTTTATTTCTACTCATCTTTTGGGAGACATGACACATTTCAATCAGGAATACATTTTGTTGATCTAAAATAACTAAATCTAATGAAGTGAGAGTATGCTTGGATTTAACTGTATTTCTCTAAAAAATGCAAAAGAGAAAAAATATTTTCGAACTGAAGAGTAAAAAGATATCGTAAATTCCTTTGTCCGTTAATAAATAAAAATGTTCAAGCTCCTTAAACCCTGAAGTAAAACAATACCTTTCAATTAGTGCTGAACTGTTTTTTCATCACCATTTTGTCTCTTTGCTTACTGTTCTGCCTTAGATCTGTATTTAACTAGCATACAGCTAATAATATTGCTATACTTATGCTATACTATGTACATCATGTTGTTTGCACTTTTGTTTTTATGTTACAATGACAAAACCTCCTCTCTAAATGAGTGACAACAGTGATCATGAAACTTAAATGTTGTAAAAGTGGAATTTTACCTTACGTCCAAAAATAAACATTTGAACTAAACTCTGATGTTCAGCTCATATATTTTCACGATGGTCTATAAATAAGAGATTTATGTTTATAGTTATTAAACGTTATATTTTAAAACGTCCAAACATGTTATGCAAAATTCCGGAAGCGACTACGCACAAAAATAACCTGGACCTGCTGTGGCGTCAATTCACACACAGTATGTTCGACGATAACAACACTTGGAATGTTTTGCACCTCCACCTATGATTAACGCGTAGATGGCATCAATACGTTTGAAACACGTAGAAAAAAAAATGACGTGAGTAAAGTTAACAATAGCAACTACTGGTCTCAAAGTGCAGCATGCTAGCTTGGGGGTGGGGAGATTTGTAAGAAAATCATAGCTAAAACTACAAACACATGCATTTTAACTGAGAAAAGAAACAGACTTTAATGTGTAAGTAACACTAGCTTTAACGTTTGAATTTCTTCCTACTCCAAAAACCACCAACGTTAAAATGTTAGCCACGTAACGTTTACAAAAATCGACAAGCATAAAGATTTACCTTTAGTATCCGTGTTTCTTTAAAACGTCACCGGAGACCGTTGGTCTGTTATTTATAGTTTAAAAAAAAACTAAATCAATCGCATATCTGCACTAAATAAAAACGAACTAATAATCCCTATTTTTGCGTGTAAATATTTCGGCCCTAGAAGTGAGGGAAGACAACAGCTATTCTCCCAATAACCCGCTGAAACCGTTTTTAACTTGTTCAAACCACGGCACGGCAACCAATCACAGAGCAAAACAGCTTTGTCGAGTGGGTCGATGTTTACACCGTGACATCCAGGATGAGCGGAGTTAACCTTGCAAATAGCAAGCAGCGAAGTATGCGGGGAGTGGCAGCGGCGGGGTCTGAAGGAATACAATATAAACAATGCGGAACCTTAGGGCGGGTTTACGGCTTACGGACAGATTTAAATCAACCAATCGCTGGTTAGAATTTTTCGTGTGCCTCTTACGACATTTTTGCACATGTTTATGGCACAGTGACAAAGTTGTTTTCGCTAATACATTAGAACAATCCAAAATACTTTTTCAATTCTTTCTTCTCTTTGCCTTATCTGCCTCTGTCACTCAGTGACATAGTATAAGGCTGAATCCACCAGCTGATCCACTTCATTCTTGTGCCTCTTGTGAGTTATTAATATAAATATATACAAAACAGAAGAGGCATGTTTTTTTTCTCTTCGGTTCACATTAAAAAAAATTATTTTGGCGAAATACTGCTGTGAAAATCCATATTTAATTACCCAGCTGGGATTCTTTTTTAATCCTGAGTGTACCTTTGTTTATGAATAAAAAAAATATCTTTAAACATAGATGTAATTTAAGAAACAGCATTAAAATATGTTTCATGTTTCCTTTTTAATTAAACAACATGACATTTGCAAGATCATTTGTGACAATGGCAAAAAAAAACGTTCAAAATAGGATCTTTTATTGTTCCTTTATAATATAATCAATCATTTTCCATGTTTATTGTTGAAAATTTGAACACATAAAACATCACAGATGTAACAACTGCATATTTGTCTGTGAATGAAATGATGAGGAGGAGTGACAAGGCGTGTGTTTCAAAGCGGCCAGCAGGAAGACGGGGGATCCATTTTACATATACAGCCTGCTTCTCGAGGAAAAGTGACTGGCTGTCCTGAAATGACAAATGTGACGTATTCAAAGACAAAGACATTTTATGTTTCTAACTTCAATGCTTGTTTAATGAAACACAAACTAGCTGCATGTCACTGCTTGTGTGGTACCTGGCTTTAGAGGGATTTTAGCTCCTGATGCCTTCAGGACAACTTGCAGCTTATGAGGATTAGTGTTTCCAGCTCTGCCAGTCTGTTCTCTGAGTATGACGCAGACATCATCTTTCCTGAGCAGCCAGTCCATCTGATTGCCCAGGTAGTTGATGCCACGGACACACAGTTCACAGATCTCATCCGGAAGCATCGGGGCGAAGGCCAGGCATTCTTTCTGAACTCTAAAAAACAGTGAAGCCTTTCAAACACCGTCAGTAGACATATGATCATCTGAGCATGTTGGAGGGATAAATAACTGACCTGAAACCCGTGTACCCAAACAGCACAGCCTGCAGGAATCCTCCCATACCTGTGAGGAAATTTACCGCTCCAGAGCCATCTGATGATTCACTCCATACCTGTGAAGAGAAGTGATGAAGTATTCACTGAATCACTGTTGGTGTAACGGGGGTGTGCGAGTCCCTCTGCGTACCTGAAACGGCCCCTGGATGTTCTTGAAGCACTTTTCAAGTAAGCGTTGAGCTTTCTCAGCTTCGCCCAGCTCCAGCCAGCCTATTGCAAACATACCCTGCAGATGGAAAGGAAAATTCATTTGTTCAAAACTTAGAACGCTACGTTGTGGACGTATTTTTCAACATTTACAGCCACAAACTTTAAAGCTTTTTATATTGGATGCCAACATAAAGTAACGCATATATTCTAAGTGGAAAGAAAATTATATACAAATTTTAAAAGTTTTTGCAAACATAATTACCAACACCCCAAATCAACACAACTGTTTGGGGGTATGTGATTATTGGTTTTCCCAGTTGAATTTAGGTCTAAGCTTTAACTAGAAAATCAAATGTGATTGGATATATTCCATTTCATTACAGCTCTGGTTGTGTGTTTAGGATAATTTATATGCTTCCACCACAATCTCATGTTTTTTCAGGATTATCCTACATTCACCTCCATCCCTTGTTTCTCCCTGACCTGTCTGATGTGTTTCTTTGTTTTCACCATCTTATGTCTTTAACAAGAGAGTCTCTTTATCACAGAGTTAAATAGTAGCAAAAGGATTTTTGAAGGTAACTAGTTGAAGATGATTTTATTTATGTGGTGAATACAAATGGACATTACATCTTTCAGATTTTTACATGTAAACCGTTCTAACATAAATCCTTTTTATGTTGGTCTATCAAGTTTAATCCCAATAAAATACCTTGAAGTTTATGGTTGGAAGGTGCCAAAATAAGAAAAAGTTCAAAAGGTATGAATGCCTTTCCAAAACACTGTTCATATTTGTAAAGGAGCTTGTAAAATGTGTGCTGAACGTATACAACTCCTTGAGCCTAACTCACCCACGTCATGGCCGGTCCGTTTGGGTCTGTGACCGGCTCGTAGGCTTCCAGATCATTCCTCCTGACCTCCGGAAGCATCGGCAGGCCGAGGGGATACCCCAGCATAACTGTGTCTGCCTGTTTCACCGGTTGACCTGTGTGTGACAAACAGCAGAAGGTTTGGATGTTTTCAGAATTTTGGATCCTTTTTTCCTGGTTTGGTGTGAGAGAGGCACAAACTTCAACCTTTACTGTAGCCATCATACTCAGGATGGTACTGCAACTCTTGGTCAAAAGGTATTTCGATGCGCTCGGCCACTTCCTGCCACTCTTTTGGAGCCGAGTGTTGGAGAAGATCAGCCAACTCGACAGCAAACTGCAGACTAAGAGAGGAGAAACTACTTTTTCGAATAATATTCATGACCTAATCTGTAATGTAAAGCAATCTTCACATTCTTTGACTGTCCTGGTAAACATGTGAAAAGAAACTTCATTTTGCTACAGAAGAAACAACTCGGTAGAAACAACTTTTCTTGTCAGAAATTTTCAGTTATGAAGACAAACACACATTTGCCTGATTTTTCTGTCCCGTTTTGGCCTGTTGACTCATTTGCCACATATTTATACCCAGTGAAACAGTAAGTCATGGATTACTAAAATGATTCTGATCAAACTAAAGCTTAAATGACAAAAAGGTTTCAGCTACATTTCATTTTGAAGCTTTTACAGGGAAGTCAATCACTGAGGGAATTTTGAATATAACAAATATTTCTTATTATTTCCCCATTTATTATACATATATTTTTTTAATGTTCAGATTTGAGACAAAGCTTTCTGCAGGCTTTTACCAGAGTGCCAATGAATGCAGGCAGCGTCATCTCTTATAATGTCTAAACTCTAACACAAATACCTGAGTTTGGCCACTGTGTTGGTGTACACCGAGTTGTTGACGTTGTAGTAATATTCATCTGGTGGCATAACACCTACATGCAAAAAAGAGAAGAATGTTGCAAGTATTCATTAAATGTATTATAAATAAAACAATTAATTTATGCAAAGCACATTAAATTGTGATGAGCATATATTTCTATAACATGTTAAGTTGAATCTATTAATGCATGCAAAATGGGTTTTCCAGTTGCAATTTTTCCAAGTTATGAAACCTTCTGCAAGAATAAATAAGGCATCCAAATACTTAATTTCTGTTTAAAATTACCATACCATACATACAATAATAGTAATTTTACATAATCCAGAAACACATGTCCAGTTAAAAAAAAAGTTCAGCAGAATATTAATGGAGAAAAGGGCCAGAAAAATTCAAAGTAATTTCATTTAATTTATGCTTTTTCTTGTAATTCAAATGAATCATGATGGGTAGCAGTTAACAGGTTTCTGCATTGGATTTTAGTCCAATCATCATTTAATTCAATGTATTTAGGTTATCATTCAAGTAGATGTGCACATTCACAAATTCTTCACCATTACAGTAATTGGATAATATGACAGAACCTGAGTTCTGGTTCTTTTAAAGCAATGTTATGCCAAATAATAATTCAAACACAAAATCACCAGGGCTTCTGCAGTTTGGATCTCTTTAATGCAGCAGGTAGCTTCTTTATTCTTACCCAACAGGTGATATTTCTGGTCGTCAGGGTTCCACTTTACCCTGGAAACCCAGTAATCAGCCACCCCAAAAACCACCTCGCTTCCCTTTCCCTCTGTGAACACGGACAGATCCTGCAACAAGGAGCTCAGTCAACTTCTCAGAGGCAGAAAACGTGATGGGAAGTAGGGGTAAGTGGTCGTTACCTCAGTGAGGTAGAGATAGTGCTGGAAGGCCAGCGTGACATCTCCGTTGATGTGAATCTCTTGTTGCCCATAAATGTCATCCGGACACACCTCTCTCCCTGACACAGCACTCTCCCATGGGAACTTCAGCCCCTGGAAGATAGCATCTGTGCTTTAGAAGACTCAGACAATGTTGTTGTTTTTCACTGTTGAAATCTGGAACCTGAGCTGCATTCAGCAGGATTCCTTTGCCTCGGAAAGCTTTGATTTCATCATTTTCCTTGTCTGAACATAAAATAGAAAATGGGTCTGACTTTATTCCAACCTGGTTGTCTAAATATTGTGTCTTTCCTCGCTCTCTAATTTTCATTTTTTCAAAACTTGTCCTCCCTTCTCTACTTTTTCTTCCTTCCCTACTGCTCTTCCTTTCTTCCTCCCTCACTTCCTTACTTCCTTTCCCATTTCTCACTCCATCGTTCTCCATTTTAGCCAAGTAAATAATAAAAATGTCTCATTGGTTGTATTTTATTTTTTACGCTTTAGGTTAGATTTTAAGCAGGGTTTCCCCCAGTATATTATAAGCCTGGCGGGCCGCCAGGCTTTACTTGTGCCCCCTCCAGGCTTAGCATTGCTTAATTAATGTACCTTGTAGCCTTGCTTCTGGGCGTTGTCTTTTGCACCGTCTATCGTCCCAACTCTGTACTCCAGCACGGATCGGGCGAGCTTCGGGTAGAACAGCGCTATCCCTGGATACATCCAAACATCCTGTCAGAAAAAAAGAGGTATACTGTGTGATATGGACAGCATAGCAAATAAACAAGCTGCAATCAACTTTCTGGAGCTTCACCTGATCCCAAAAAACATGACCCCAGTAATCCTGGCCGTCCCCGCCGTTAGAGAGCCCACCTGGACTCAACCCCCCGAAACAGCTGGAGGTGTCATGGATGGACGGGAAGGCGCTCAGGAGGTAGAACATGCAGCCAACAACAGCTTTGCTGAGGGTCTCGGACCCCGTGACCTCTACTTTGCTCTGCAACCACAACTCCTTCCAGGCCTTCTCGTGAGACGGTCGCAGGTTTCCAGTCTCCATCAGGTTCAGGCCCTCGTCGTAGCTGGACTTAGCAGCTTCCAAGCTGTTGGCCACGATCAGGATGAATCCCCAGCGAGCTTTTGTCTGCTCCGGTGGCAGCGACACAGTGGAAGGCACAGGGGTCCAGATTAGGTGGACTGTGGGACAGGAGCCGCCTGGGAATTCAGCTTTCGCCGTTTGTCCTTGAATATGCCTGGAGGGACAGTATGAACCGTAACATTTCTAAAACCACTTGAATGTTTTCAGTTCAACGTTTTCAGTTGGTATAACCAGAGGTTGGTAGATTTTACTACTTCAACATATTTTTACTCAAGTAAGAGTAAAATACAAGGGGTCCAAGATATTATTTAAAAGTTAAAAAAAAGTATTTGGTAAAAAAAAGTCTACTCAGTCACTGAGTAACTGGTCAAAACATCAATCATTTAATACTTATAATGACATCATCAGATGACCAAAATGTAAAATTATGTAGAAATTTTGGTGTTTTAAAGACCAAAATGAAAACAGTTCATACAAATAATACAATAAATTGACAAAATCAGGCAAAAATATTTTCCAAATTAATTTATTTCAATATAAAACTTTAGAAACTTTAACAAAAATTGCAAGTGTGTGTCTGAGTCCAGCAATATTGTGATTAAAACAAGCTTGTTCTTCATTCATTGAAGTTACTCACAGTGAACAGAAATATCCACAAATTTTACTTAAGTAAAAGTAGTGATACTTCATAGTAAAATTACTCATATAAAAGTAAAAAGTAATTAAAAAAATACTCCTAAAGCTACATATTTTTGAAAAAATTCTTCAAGTAAATGCAACTGAGTAAATTTAATAAATAATGTTAAGTTCATACAAACAGCCACTGCTACGGAGTAAAAACATGCCAAAACCTCACCTTCCACCTTTGTAGTCAGGAGAAGACTCAAACTGGATGTCTTTGCTGTGAGGGTCGAATGAACTGACTAGATTAACTACAACTGGCTCCTCTGAGGTCACTCGGCGCTCCAACAGAACCTCCATCACCAAGATGTTGGCGTAGAAACGGTGACAGTATAGAGACTGCGAGGCAGTCACACTGGCTGAGCTCAGAGTGTGGGAGAAAATACCTGAAGATGGGAGGAAAACATAAAAAAAAAAAAAAAGAAACAAACACACACCATCACCTACTCCCGCTCAGGCTACCTGTGTGGGTGTCCAGGGTGTAGTTGTGCTGGGCAGGTTCCTCTGTCTCAATCTTCGCAGCCAGAGGGCAGGGGACGTCAGCTCTGTGGCAGTCTCCAGCCTCCCCGTTGTAAACACCACCCATGTGCATGATGCTGTCGAACACCTTCCAGCCCAGAAGCCCATTTGCAAGAGGAGGGAGGAAACGGGGGTCGCTGGGAAGAGCGTCGGTGGTGAAGACGTAAGGGTCCGAGTCACAAGACATGCTGTGGAGATCAGCCTCTCACAGTCACTTAATGAAAGCGACGCAGAATGATTTTATCTAAAGAAACCACAGTTAAAGTCATTATGATTGACATGTGTGCAGTTAGGTTGAAAAGTATTTTAAAAATTACAGGTTTTACATACAGTTCAGCTTTTTTCAGTGTTTAATGCACATCATGTACAGTTTTGGAAAAGTCATCTGACTCAGTTGCACATCCATTGGATTGCAAGTCCGAGATTTTTCTTTGTAATAACTGCACAGTATAATATGATATATATATATATTTTTTAAATCACTTTTAAGAATGTTTATTTTGAGAACCTGAATTTAATCTTTGTGGGACAATAAAGGCTGTTTCTGTTCCGTTTCTATTTTAATTTGTTTATAAAATGTTTTGTTGTACCTAAATGTTTAAGAACAAACCAATTTTAACAAAAATACAAATAAATTCAAAACACTGCTTTCAAATGATGACTTCCTTTATAAACGGGGAAAACTAAATCAAAACCAGGCTAGAATGATGTGAAAAATGAACTGTCACATAGACCTGATAAATGGTTGAGCATTCGTGTTTGAGATAATTAACAATAAGTTACTGTCGGGGAAAAAGATAGCACACTCTTTGACACAAATTGTTTTAATTTAGTTACACTGGAGGTCAGACCACAGTATCCGACTTTGACTTTAATTTATTTATTTTTTCAGCCAGTCAGAAGTGGTTTTGCTGGTGTGCTCTGTTGTACAACTCAGGTGATTTTGAGCCAAAGGTCAAATTGATCACCAGACATTCTTCTTTTGTGGTGTCAAACCATCTAATCTCTACCACCATGTTTGATAATCAGTATTTTTTTTATTATCTCAAATTCTATTTTGTTTTACACTAAATGCACACTATTTAAAGGTTCCACTTTTGTCTTCTTTGTCCACAGATTATTTTCCTCAAGGGATCTGAGAATAGTCACTTTTAAGAATGATTATAAATGTCCTAATGTGCAGATCTAAAGTCTTAAACGTCTTAAACGGATGATGCGGTGAAGACATTAATAACATTTTCCTGCTGCTTTATTATTTCCTTTAAAATATTTATACTTTGTATGCTGTGGGGACTTAAAAACTTTGAAAACCTAAGTCAATAAAGTTGATCTGGGTATTTTATGGGGGGGGAAAAACCCTTGAGCTGATTTTGGCCTACATTGAATTGAGATAATTTTTTTGTAAATTGCCTTTAGACAATGTTTGTTGTGAATTGGCGTCATATAAATGCACTGAATTGAATTGACCTCTGATTGGATGTCATTTTTGTGTGTCTATTTTTTTTTTTTTTATGTTGAATCACAAACACTGATCCTGAGCCTGCGGAACTTAAAATGTTGTTCTAGCTTCTTCTGGGAATCCTGGGAATGTTCATCACTGATCCATGTCGTCTTCACACTGTGGTTCACTGGAATCCCAAAACCTTAGAAAATATGTTTTAAACCTTTCTAAACTGATTTATGCCAATTACTTTTTTTCCATCATCTTACCTAAATGAATTGTATAAGAATTTAAGAACTGTTTTTTGTATTTACTCTGCTTATCTTTGCCTACATTTTGTTAGATGTTCTGAAATGTTCAAGTATTTATTTGCTTTTAGCTCATTAAGCAAGAAGACACCAGATCAATCACAGGACGTGAACTTTGACCCTTTCAATATCACAAGATGACCAAATGTAAACTTCAGTCATATGCTTTCATGAATTGTATACAATGAGATGCAGACTAAGCAATAAGCAAAAGCAGAAAAAGGTTAGAGTATCTGTAAAGTAGCTTGAAGACATTCCTCACAGCTCAGTGATCAAGCTATTCTAAACACAGTACATCAGCAAAGTTGCATTGTTTCATTTTCACATAAACAGGAAGAAGGATCTGTTTCTAACACAAAGAGGAATGCAGATTTAAAAAATGGTAAAACAACCTGAAGTTCCCGAACCGTCTATTCTTTACATGATGAGTTGCAGAATGTTTCCTGTGTGCTCTGATTTCTCTCAGCTTTTACAGGCACAAAGAGAAGCAGTGCAGAGATGTTCATAAAGTGGATCCAAGTTTGTTTTATGTCTCTGCAGAAAGAGGAGGCCCCTCTTCTGTTTTTGTGCTGCAGGGAAAATCTGGACGTAGTTTTGGTCTTCTGAAAAACCTGGCATGGACTTGACATGGAGGATGAATATCAGTCCCATCCAGGTCCGGCTGTGCAGCAGGGACTCAAAAGTGTACATAGATTTTATTCAAATGTCCTTCTTTCATGGCTTCTCTGGACTTCAACTGTGTTGTGAGCTTAAAAGGCTGTGTTTGTGTGTGTGTGTGTGTGTGTTTACAGTTTGAGCAGCAGGATGGCATAACTTGGCAGAGGCAGCAGAAATACTCTGCAGGTCTCACTAAGAGTGTTTATGTTTTCATCTCGTCACTCAGTCTGAACTAAATAATCTCTCCTGTCTGCAGCTAATTAGTGGCTTTGAAGGCCTTAATGGCTGCCGCTACTTTGTTTTGTACACTGTCTGGACTAAGAGTTTGGCAGTCGTAGAGAATGCAAAGATTTGAAACTGAGGAAGCGGGACGGGGCGGGTTTGATCCAGGTTTATTCATATATTCTGAACGGTCTAGTCAAGCAGGTCAAACACACCAATTTATAGAAAGGTGGTGCTTTCATATACATCCTGCTTCAGGTTTTAATGTTTCCTGCTGATATGGTGAAGAGAATACATGAAAAAAAAGCAAGTTTTTTGAAACTCCAAATTTACGTCAGAATATCTTGTGCAGACCTGTTTAGCAAACTCCACACATGTACTTTTGTTATGGCAGAATGAAAAACCATTTCTCCTGTTATCACCTCTAATAAAATGATTTCCTATGAGGAACCAAGAACTTTGAAAACTATTGTTATCCATATCCAGGTCTAAGTCTGAACTTAAACCCCCAAGGTGACAGAGCTTTTCCTGAGGTGGGTCCCAGACTTTAGATCTGCACATTAGGACATTTATAATCATTCTTAAAGACTCACTTTTATGACCTGACATTTAGCACGTTAGCCCAAATATTTTATCTTACAGCTGTTTAGTTGTTCTTGTATTCTTAATGCTTTTTGTAGTTGGTTGCACCAGTGTTATGCATTCAAGTTGCATTTACCTTGTGAAGCACTTTATCCAGTTTGAGCTATATAAATAAATCTTGTCAGATTATGCTGCTGCCATAAAGGGTCATTTCTTTTAGCACATCTTCAGCCGAGGTGAAAATAAAAATGAAGCATGGCGTTTAACGCTATAACACTGCAAAACAGCTGCAAGAGTCTGCCTGAGGCACTTAAACATAATCCAACTTTGTTTATGTTGGGTTTTTATGACTACAGGACAGCCCATCTGTATAAAAAACGACAGTCCTAACGTTACATTTTCCCAGCTGGACCGGAGCATTACATCAGCTGAGCCTCTTGGTGGCACCAGGGAGCCATTTTGCGCAGCATCTGGCACCGTGCCGGCTGTCAGAGCCACAAACCCTGGGAAAAGCAGCGCTTTGTCCATATAAGGCTGCAATCCATCCGCTTCCCTCTTCCTCCCCAGCTCCCTTCCTATGCCTTTCTCAGACCTGAGGGATATTTACAGAGAGCGCGCCTTGGCCGGCCTGCTCTTCCTTTTTAGGAGCTTCGCCTGCTGTCAGATCTCCTACCATCCAGGACAGTGGTCCATCTCTGCTCTCGGATGGGCCAAACAGATGGATAACTTGTGTCAGCGCTGGTGCCAAAAGACATCAGGTCTCACGCAGCTTTGCCCCAGATGTGCTCCTCCGGCACACACACACACACTCATTCTGTCCCTCAGACTCCGGTGATGAATGGTTCATCACCGGAGCAGCAGATTAATGCAACAGTACAGACATGCTGTAAATACATCTGTGTAGCTCCATTTCCTCTTTTAGTCTCAGTTAGTGCTGCAGCTGTTGTCTTCTTTTTCCCTCCCACAACTGATACAGGCCATCTGTCCGCCTTACACAGAAAACCTCTGCACTACATGCAGGGATGATGCGGTGAACCACCGTCAAAAGGAGCAAACCGATAACTAATACACTTTACAGACACATTCGGTGCATTTCAAAGAATTAAGTTAAATTTAGACATTTGTTTTTGAAAAAGCTTAAAGATTTAATTGTATATTCAAACTTTGCAATATCTTGTTTTTTAAATGTTTACTTTTGCTACTTTTTATGGTTATGATTTACATCCGAGAACCTGAAACTTGGTTATTGGAAATTCTGAATATTACATAAAAAAAAAAAAAAAGTTAGGTTATCCTCAGGTTTGCAACAAAAAAGTCTGCAAACATTACAATGTAAACCTGAAAAGTTTGAAATAAAAATTTGTAGTAAATGTGAGGCTAACTTTTTGAACTGAATTATTGAAAAAAAAAAGACATTTGATGATATTTAGAGCAATGAAACTATAAAATAACAACCATCTTGCTTTGAGTTCAAACATCTGATGGATAAAAACAACAAATGTGACAGGTTCAGAATAACCAAGCAAGCTTTGAAAACACTTTTTTATTATGGTGCAGAGATCCATTTAATATATATTAGAAAACCAACATGTGAAGCAAGGCTACATGGAATTTTACTTCAAAGGGTAACATTATAGACTTACATTTACATACATAACCATGCTTCTTAGTTAAAAGAGGAATTGAAAATGAAAAAAAAAAGAAAATAATATAAATGGTAACAATTAAAAACCATTCATAGCATAATAGATCTGGACAAATTAGTAATTTCAGCAACTGCGCAACCTTTGAACGTGAATATTCTCAGGCTGCTTCCTCAGTGAGGATGGCTGCTGTGGTTTAAAGTTGTCTTTCTAAAAGACCGGGCAAAGGGTCACAGATTTTTTATTTTTATTTTTTATTGCTTTGCAGAGAGTAAAGTGCTGTGGTCCACTGACCTGGTTCGCCTTTAAGAGCATGGAGTATGTCTGCGATTACAGAAATAAAACAAAACGATGCAGGGAAGTGCATAAGTGGAGAGAGGTAGGTGGGTTCAAACACTTGCATGTGGCAGCAAAACAACCCAACAGAGCTTCCTCGCCTTCATGGCATGGTTTAACACAAAAACGTAGAGCCTAAGACGTGCCCCGGAGAGAAGTGACAGAAGAAGAAAACACCAAAACACTTGGACCTGGTGAGGGGAAACTTTCTCAACGTGTGACGTGTTCACAAAAGAATAAATACAAGGTGGACGCTCTAAGAACCAAGCCATGTCGTGTGCTCAGTGGAACGTGCATCGTGGGAAGGAAGAATGCACTCGGCGGGACGGTGTGTGTGTGTGCAGGTTCCCTGACGAATAGTCACAGTACGTCGACGTGGTGGGGAAGCGCGTGCACAGGTCCCTCCTGTGGCAACTGAGCAACAAGGCACTCAAAAGGCACTCCAGCTGTTCATGAAGAGGCATCTCAATCCAAGTGAAGCTGCAGTGCTCGTGCGTGTAGAACTTTCCATTGCTTCTCCCCCCCCCCACCCTTTGGCACTGAGAGGAATGTATGGAAGCGGTGGGATGGATGGAAGGAGTGAGGGGGGAGAAGAGTTCCCTGGTGGTCGTCTCTCTCAGTCTATTTGGAGAGTTTGCTGATGACGCGGATCAGTGCTCCGTTTTCATCTTTAAGACGCTGGTTGTCTGCTCTCAGGTCAACCAAAACCTGCAGGTAGAAGTTAAAGCTCACGTTAAATCAAGTCCGAACAGGGAGTGTGTGTAGCGTCAAAGTGTGTTTTGGTGTCGTCACTTGGCGTCTTTCACAGCGATTAATCAGACTCACCCTCTATACTTTACATGAAAAATCCCATCCGGTAAGAAGTACAAGATAAGGATCGCAGAACTTTGAAACTTTAGTTTTATTAACAAAACAAACTTGTTTTAACTGCACTTTTTTTATTTTCAGACCTTTTCGGAGGTAGATAAGTTCACATGTAAGTATTGATTAATTGCAGATCACCCAAAATTAAGGAAATTGGGGCCAATCAATCAATCAACCGGTTGGTTGATCGGCGCACCTCTAAAAATAATAGTTTCATATTCCAGTGAACAGTAAAATAATAAAAAAATATATATTTAGTGTGACACCCTTTTTTTTGTCTCTTTAAAATCAGAGCACAATGTTTATTTCTAGCTTATTTCATGTGGTCAGCTGGATTCTGCTTACATTCTTTATTCTTAAATGATAAAAGTGATTATTTCATCCAAAGATAAGTTACTGATTTCTCCTTAAAGAGAATCAGAAGTCAAAGCACTCAGATCTGCAGCCTAGAAATATATTTAACTAGTGTTTAAATGGATGGCATTAAACAAGGAATCTTAACCAACAGCCCATTAAACAAAACAAAAAAGGTACAAGCCTGTGTTTTGTTATTTACAGCAACTTTACAAGGGAATTAAATACAGCTAGTAAGTAATAAGGATTTCCTAGAATTCCTAAAAAATAAAAGCAAATCACATAAAGCCTGCTAGAACAACAGTGTGTATTCCAACTGATCATATTGTGCTAAGAGCAAACTTTTACACAAACTACCAGATATCTCCTGTGGCGCTACTTTAGTTTGAACATAATGACTGTTTGTGTGTTTCATGAACAAAAATATTTCAAAACAGCCAAATTTATCTTTCCTGTAAATAAGGAGAAAGTTGTAACCTCCTTTCAGCCAGCTGACCAGGAGTCTACAGGAACAGGCGGGGTAGGGGCGACACTAGGGCTGGGAAATTTCACCTAAAATCAATACTATGACATATTGAGCATTTCACCTCGATAACAAGAAATGGATGATAACTACTAGCTTGGATGGCATGATTCTGCAATTATTTTTATTGTCACTTTAATGAATTTTAAAACTACAGCATCTGCAAATAAAGTAAATGTGTACTTTTAATTGTTATTGAATAAATAAACTCAACTGAACAAGTTTAGATGGATAAAATACTTAACTTCTGACGTCTTTGCTGAACCCAAAATGTTGAGTCTGCACTGAAGCTCTAATGGAAAATGGTTCTGTCGTGTAACAAATTATGAAACAAACACCACAGGAAGCCAGAAATAACTCAAAAGTGGCTTCAGCTAAGCCACTTACAGTACAGTCTCGCCACAACACTTCTTAAAAAAATAACTTGCATTGTTTTCCCAGCGGTTTTGTTAAACTGTCATGGCTGTCTCAGAGAAAACACTCAGGTAAAACTGGGTGGGCAGGTGCCAAACACCAACCTTATCACACCACTTGACCACAGTGAGAGGCAGCTCTCTGCAGCGTGCTCCCACAAGCCAAAGCCAGGCCAGTCGAGCAGAGAAGCATGCAAAAGTGTCAGCGGTCCTGATAAGTCTCCCTCCGAACCATTCCTCACCTTTAGCTCCTCCTCCAGCTCCGCCATGCGCCGCTCCAACATCCTCCGGTCCTGGTGTCGGGAAAAAAACGTGAGGGGATGGGAGGGGGCAGAGAGGAAGCGACGCAGAGAAGAAGGACAGAAGTTGAGTGAAAACAAGTGAGGAAGTGGTTTAAGTGGGGGAAGAGAGGAGAGTGTGTCAAACGGCAGGGGTGGCACTAGTGAGGCACACGAAGCTACAAGAACTACGAAAATACAAACCAAGCGAGAGAAAATATCGGCAGGAAGGGTGGGAGTGAGCTTTACCTTTCTCTCTAGGTCCAGTAGTGCTGAACAGTCAGTGAGGCGTTCTTGTCTCTGTTGGACAAAGAAATACTTTTTTTTTACAATCAAAAACACCGAAGGTTTTCAAGCAATTAGTCAAGAAAATAAATCAAGTAAATATGTTACCCTCAGTTGTTATAAAAATGCTATGACTTTGTAATTTAATGCCTTAAAATTGGGTCTTTGTCTCTTTAAAATCTCCTGCTCTTTCTGAAACTCTGCCTTCAGGAAGTCAATCACAACAGAGCTCCTCTATTAGCCCTTTAACAACTTCTTTTTTTTTTTTTAATCAGCTTTGCACTGAGAAGTAGCCCAGTCAATGTGCAACTCCACCAAATGTTTACTAATTGCTGCTGGTTAGTCTGAAGGAGCCGAGTTGCAGGGGGAGGGCTGGTCTGTGCGGCGGAAACTTGGAAACTGCAGCTCTGAGGACGAGCTGCGGCTTGAAGGCGGAGCTACGTCCAGCTAGGTCTTTTGCTCAGCTGAATGGTTACCAAGGGAGATTCAAGGATTTCTCAAACATGAAAGCACGAAAGAATTAAGGAAACACTCCAGGCATGCTTCTGATGAGGGAATAACTTTATAACATGACATAAAGCTCGTAATATTTTACATCGTACTGCCCCTTTAAGCAGGAAATTGAACTTGTTCATCACCTGCGTCGCCTTCTCCAGCTCCACCCTGGTCTGAC
Source organism: Poecilia reticulata (assembly GCF_904066995.2). Classification (NCBI taxonomy): domain Eukaryota; kingdom Metazoa; phylum Chordata; class Actinopteri; order Cyprinodontiformes; family Poeciliidae; genus Poecilia; species Poecilia reticulata. Next base: position 25,157,829 of record NC_088835.1, on the reverse strand, counting down.
TAATGATCCTCTGTGTGTCCTGCAGTTGAGCTTGGAGCTGGCTGTTTTCTCTGGAAACCTCCTCAAACAGCTGTTACACACACACACGCACACACACACACACGCACACACACGCACACACACACAAAGGCAATTAATAATAGAAGTATCACCACATAGCAAACCAATCAACTCCAGCTGCTGCTGACCTTTTTAAAATCTTTGCTCTCCGATCCTTCTCTCTGGGTGCGGTTGCTATACGAGGTGTCCAACCTTGAACTCATGTCTTTGTCTTTCTGCATACAGAAAAACAAAAAAAAAAAAAAAGGTAAACGTGTCTGCTGTACTTATTTAATAATATTTGATTACACACATCAAGTACAACCTGTGGATCCAGCCCACTCCCTGAGAACTCCTCCTCTCCACTGGGCTCAATGTCTTCGCCCTGAAGAAGACAGATGGTATGAAACCAGAGTCAATCTGCAGCAGTTTTCTCCACGAAGACGGTTTTGCGTTTACCTCATCGGGCCTCTGTGCCTTCCTCCTGGCCCGTCTCCTCTCTCTGCGCTCTCTGGCCCATTTTTCTGTTTCGCTTTCCCCTGTGATGGACTCGACATCTGAGCAGAACCACACAGCATGTCAGATGTGGAAAAAGAAAAGAGAAGTATCTAAGGGCTTATGCTAAAAAAAAATTCATATCAATTGAACTTTTTTCACTTGAGATCCCAAAACTTTAATTTTTTATTGGGATTTTTTGTTACAAAAGAAACACAAATTGGTGTGTAAAAGTGTACAGTACATGGTTTTTGTTCTTTTTATTTAGAAATAAGTTAAAACAAAACCTAGTTGGAGAACATTTGAGAACATTCATTTTCAAGTTCTGCATAAGATTCTACACTGGCTTCGTGTCTGGACTTTAACTGGGCCATTCTTATGCTTGAATATATATTTTATCTAATCCAGTTGATTGCAGCCCTGACTGTACGTTTAGGGTTCTTAACCTGTTGGAAGGCGAAGCTCCAATTCAGACTCAAGTCTTTTGAAGCCTCCCTCTAAAAATTGTTTTTTAAGCATTGCCCTCCAGTTGGTTCCATTATACTATCAACTATTACCAGCTCTTCTGCCCATGCAGTAGAAAAGCATTCTTCCAGTATGATCCCAGTTTTCCACAGCAGGCTAAGTAGGCCAAAAAGTTTTAATTTTGGGCTCCTCTGACCAGAGAGCTTTCTTCCATATGTTTGCTGTGTCCCTAAACAAAACTCGTGGCCAACATTAACTGGGACGTCTGATGTCTTACTTTCTTTCACAACATATTTTTTGCCATTAATCCATAAACGCCAGATTTGTCAATGGGAAATCTAATAGTGTTGTTGACAGATTCTCCCTGCCTGAGCTGTGGACGCCTGTAGCGCCTCCGGAGTTAAAATCTGCATTTTGACTCCTGTCAATAAGGTAAACAAATTCAATTCAATGGAATGAAAATAAAGAATAAATACCAGAGAGAAAATGGGCTGAAAACGAATAACTTTTTAACCATCATTATTTTCCTTCCACTTCACAAAATCCCAATAAAATGCATTAAACTTTGTGAATGTCAGATGCTTTTGGACGGCACTGAAGAAGCGACTACCTTTTCTTTCAGATGCTGGAGGGCGAGCCGAGCCAGCAGGCTGAGTGAGACCCAGCAGGTCCGACTTCTGCAGGCTGGCAATACGAGATCTCCAGCTCACTTCCTGTAAACGCATCGCTTTAGTGTCGCAAGATCACAGAAACACGAACGGCACAGCCAAACCGGTCTGTAACCATTTCAGAGGGTTCTTACCCCTTCATCTGCCTTCTTCTGTTTGGCTTCCTTCTCTTTCTCTTCTTCCTCATTCTTTTCTCTTCCTTTGTTGTCTGTCTTCATGGTTTTAATTGTCTTCTCTGCCTCCTGCAAATCTGTTAGCGTAACTCCCTTTGAATAAAAGAAAACAACGATGAAGCAAACACACACACACATGGCAAAGCCGAGGTTCAAAGGCAGGGAACGGGGTGAGGAGGTAAATCCTGACCTGGGTGGAGCGCCGGGATTGCCGCGCATGCCGGGAGCGGGCTTTTCTCTGCGCTTCCGCTTCCTCATCTCTCACAGGCGTCAGATACGACCTTTGTGGTCAGAATCGCCGTTAGTGACAAAGCCAGATCACCATCTTTGTTTGGTTAGATGTTTTGTTCTTACTTGCGCCTCTGTTTGCTCTCCTGGTCGCTTGTCGTTGTGCTCTGAGAAGTTGAGGTGATGGTGGACGGTGGCTCCTTCTTTTCCGTTTGTTCCTGAGGAGTTCTTTGGGGAAAATGTTTTAAGGTGTTTACGTTTGAAATTAGGCCAGAAACAGACATAAGGTCATATTTTTCACCCATAACATCCTCAAATATTGAAAGTAGGTATTATAAATAAATATTATGTGTCGTTTACATCATTCTTAGAAGCAGATTTGTCAATTTGCAATTCCATTTTGGCAACAGAAAAGCCCTCATAACCACTCTTTTTAATAATACATGGTCATCGCCTTGTTTGGATGATGATTTGACATCTTGGTTTACATAAATAACACTTTTTTCTTTTTAGTAAAAAAAGTTTCCATTGAACTGTTTAATAGTTGTCTGGTCAATGCTTGATTACTTTTCCTACGAAATCCATTAATGTAGAAAACCTGTGAGCTCCATGAAAATGAAATGGGTGAACTGCATGGATTTCCCCTCACCCACCAAACGTCCTCTCTGCTATAAACAACTTTTGCTCTAGGATCATAAAAAACTGGAATCCTGGAAAAAGGGAAAGAACAACCCAAAACTGAGGGAATAGTAAATAAAACACCTCATGCTGCAGCTACTACAGTTAGCTTGAGCAGCATGTAACCAGCCTGAACCGCAGATCACGTTGTTTATGATCATATTTCCCCCCCGCACTTTTTGTCCCTCCATTTTTTTCTCCTGTTTGAAACATCTGCTTATTTCCACAGATTTCATTAAATCAATAACAACTCTCTTTAAACAATCTTCCAACATAGTTAAGCTTCTAAATACAGAGTTTTTTCCCCTCCATGTCTGAGCCAAAGCAGCCTTGCTATTGCCTTTCTAAGCGATTCCGCCCGATTCTCATCTACCTTCTGCGCTTCATTCGCAAATTCTCCCATACAATTGGATTTCTCAAGTAGACTTTCAACAGAAGACGAGTTGTGAACAATGACATCAATTTTCTGTACCGTTTTAGAAATGTAGTCTGCCTACATGGTTGTAGTTTAGTAACTGTAGCAGAGGAAGTCAGACCGTGTTGACCACGCTTCGAAATATTGCGCCATTAAGGTCAGAGACAGAGGAAACTATAAGACATTTTATTGCTGGCAAGGATGTGGTTCAGCTCAGCACTTGGGAAATGGTTGTTTATAGCATGTGCTATTTCTGGTAAGCTTCATAGCATAGCTTCTTTTACAGTCGTTAAAGGAAAAGGTTAGCAATTGGGTAAATTAAGATCCAATCATTTAAAACTTCAACAGAGTGCAAGCCTCCAGCAAGCCATCATTTCTCAGTAGCCGAGGTTCCTGCTGGACGAAGCAAAGAGGGGCTGTTTGTTAAACCAGTCTGGAGCCAAATGAAGGAGAGAGAACTCAGTTTGTAGTTAGCATTGGAATACAGTGACCTATGAGAAAACCAAAAGTAGACGGACTAACAGAGTTCAAGCAGTGTAACGGATGTGTCCTCTGAATAATGTTTTGACAGATACATTACTGTGGTGCAATTAAAACCCCACAACATATATATGAGTTAATTATGTGGACAAAAATGAGACCAAAATAATCTCAACATGGCAGGTTAATATAAAGTAGGCTGCTGGTGGGAGGAAAATACTGCGGCATGTCTGTTCACATCAGAGTAATGATGCTGGTCAGAACTGGAGCAGAAACTGCAATGACTTTTTACATGCTGACAGATTTCAAGCAATTTGAATATTGTGTTTCCAATTACAGGCAGACTGAGAACCAGGTACCGGTTTTTAAGGTCTCAAAACTACTACCACCAAATACCTTTGACTTTCTCCTTCCTGGATAAATAGCCACATCAATTTTCATTTTAGTCTGAAGACTTAGACGTAGGCATCCCTAACTTTGCCTCGAGGGGACAAAATGTTACTTATTGATGCTTTAGCCAGGCTTTCCAAATGTGACATCATCACTCATCGGTAACTTTTGACTTATTTTTTTGTGGGTTTTGACTTCCCTTTTTACTTGATTTTAGGCAGAGAAGTGAATATAGTACTTTGGGGCTAGAGGTCTGAAAAAGAAAAACGTAATATATCTGTAATTTTACAGTAAAATACCTCTGAGCTAAAAGACTATTAAGGCGGCTGAGACCAGCAGAGCTTGTTCCTGTACTCGATGAGGTCACGTTGGCGTCATCCAGTCTCTTTACATAAGACGAGCTAATAAAAGAACAAAATAGGAAAGGTAAACAAAAGCACATATTACACTGTAACTTTTACACATAAATTAGATTTGCAGCTATGAAGGGCAGGAGGGGAGGGTGGGGTTGCTGTTGTGAGCTGTGACAATGCAAGTGCACAAACACATAAATGGCAGAGCAAATACATACGAAACAGGTGGTGAGCAGCGTGACTGACCTGTGTAGCAAAGATGGTGTGGAGCTAGTGAACTCATTCCCTAACTGACTATGAAGTCGTCGAGTGTACGACGAGCTACGGCTTAGCCAACTGAGAGAAAAGGGAGACAGAGTGACAGGGACACATATGCAGTGACTTCGATTCTGCTTCTCTATGCTGGACCCATTCAATCCCACCTGTTGGAGCTGTCAGAGCTGTTATCTGGAATACTGAAGAGTCTCCGTGTTGGAGTCGGCGGCACTCGAGCGAGTCTTGGCTCCTGGGAAAATGAAAGAGGGAGACTTTGGTCTGTTTATCAGTTATTTATGCAGCTCGGTGAGATGAAGCTCTAAAAGACGCCTTTATTTGGCTCGTCATGTTCTAAATAACGGCAGTACTTTTGTGGGCGCATAAATCTCGGAAACGATTGTGTACCTTGGTGTCGGCGTCGGAGCTGAGGCGGGGGCTGGAGGCAGAGCGGCTCATTCCGAGTCCAGACTCTGCGGCTCTGCTCGGGTCCTGGAAGGAGTCCGACAGCCCGGCTGAGCCCAAAGTCACGGAGCTGCCCGCTTTCCTCAGGGACGTTCTCCATGAGCCTGGGGACTCGGTGGCTTGAGGCTTGCTTGGTTCCTGCCACATGTGCAAAAGACTTGGGTTGCGAAACTCTACAAAGCACAGTAAGCACCTGGTATTCATGCAACATCTGTAAAGGCTACCTTCTTCAGCTGGCCTGCAGTGGTAGTTGCTGACATGGAGGTAGGAAGCACGCTGGTGGTATTTCGTTTGTTGTTCAAGTTGTTTATAATTTCTCTGTTTTTTGCTTTCTCTGCAACGGTAAAACATTACGCAGGTCAAAAATCCTCCAAACAGTTTCGCAGAGACAAAGTCAAAACAAAACTACAACAGCTTCTCCCCTCTCTCTCCCCGCCCCCCCTCACCTGACTCCGTGTCGCTCTCGGACTCGCTCTCCTCCTCTGAGCTGGAGCTGCTGGAGGCTTTCGCCTGGCTCTGCCCCGTTTGGCCTTCCTCCTCCTCGTCCTCGGCCGGACTGCTCGGCAAGGCGGGAGGCGGGTGCTTCTCCCGCTCATGAAGGCATATCTTGTCCCTGCTGCTCATGCGGGAAATAGAGGTCCTGCGGTGGAGAGGGGATGGGGGGGGCGGAGCCCGAGTCGGGGAGGGACGACAGGTGGCATGCAGGGAGCCGATCAGTGAGGGCGACCGTACAACGTGCAGCCAATTAAAGCGAGCAAGCAAGCGTCAATCGGAACGTCAACAGGTAGCACCGCTGGACTCTTTTGGTAGTGCGTTGTTTTTGAGTTGGCACCAGATTTCTAATTGCATCTTCAATTTATGATTTTTTTTGCTTTGATTTGTTTAAAAAAAACCAAAGGCAAAAGAGTACTGACTCAAATGAAAAGAAAAAAAAAACAATGCCTGGTCTCAGTGTCATGTTAGCCACTTATTATCAACAAAAGTATTAATAATAATTTACATTTTGTCATCGTAGAGTTACAAGTCTTTCCTGAAAAGTATCCCCACAGCATGCTGCTGCCACCAGTTTCCTCTAGTTCATCGTATGATTGATTTATTCTTTATTGTGACAGGCCTGTATACAATTTTGCCAGACAGTTATAAGTTCATATTTAGACTAATATGACTGCTTCCACATGTTAAATCTTGTCCTGCACATTTCAGCAACAAGGCAGCTCAAAGTGCTTTTTGCCATAAAACTGTCATATGTATTCAGAGTGAAAATGAATAAGAAAGCTCACCACCACTTATTTTAGATTTTAATTTGCAAAAATATTTCAAAAATCATGTACAATTTACCTTCCACTTAACCCTACACAACAACTTTGTGCTGCTCTGTCACCTGAAACACATTACAGGTTGTGGTTATTAACAGGACAAAATGGGTTGCATAGATTTTTAGCAGAGTTTTGTAGAAATAAAGCTAAACGTTTTCCGTTCCACGACTTTCAAAGCAATAATTAGTGGTAATTACTGGTTGTTGGTACTTGTAGTAAATAAGATGCTCTCAGGAAGGCTCAGAATGTTAGATTAAATCATTTTTAAAAATGATTTAATCCCTTTTTCTCAACAGAGTCATGTTATTCATGAAGCTGTGTAATTAACATGACTGAAGGTGTACCAAGTTGAACCTAAAGAACACTGTGTGCAGCTATGTTATAAACAGCAGACTCTGAGAGGGTGCTGAGAGGTCTTTGGGAAACAGACAAATAATCCCTGTCTGGATTTTAGAAAAAGGTCCAACAGCCACAAATACTGACAACAAAGTGGGATGTGCCCCAATCTTATGTAATGGTCACTGGAACACATTATTCAAAGCATTTTATGTATGTTGCGTCATTGCCTAAAAGGGCACTGGAGAGCATTAAGACTTTTAAATGGCAACATTTTAAGTTTTAAGACTTTTTAGTAGCAGCTTCCATTACTTCTTTCTTTCTGACTGTCATGTGGCATGACTATGTTTACTGACACTAGCCAAAAGTGACTGTTAGTCACTGATGTGACTAATAGCTATGTGGAAGTATAATGCATTATGTCCAATCACTCAAGTTAAAGGAATCCACAGAAAGCCAATAAGGATGCTTGAATTATTTAGAGAGCTTAACGCACTGAGCTGCAGGAGAATAACGTCTCCTTCTTTGAAACAAACCGCAGTTCTGTGGTTAAACAGAATGTAGGCCAATCATGTTTTCCATTTTCCTTCATAAAATGTAGTCGCTAACCTCAGAAGTTAACATTCAATTTGGCATTTTTCAACAAAATTTCACACTTTTTAAAACTTTTTAAATCTATTTTTGAGCTATTTTTCTTTACAAACATTCCTTTAAAATTGTAGAATATTTACTATGGAGCCTGAGGAACCACAGACTTGACATATAAATAGATGGATGGACAGACAAACGAATGATGGGAAAACAGACAAAGTCAAGGATGAATCAACGAACAAACGGATGAGCGGATAGAAAAATGCATGGGCAGAAGGATGGATGAATGGACAGAGTGAGGGATAAGTGAATGGATGGATGGATGGTAGAAGAACAGACTGATTGGCAAATGGATGGACAAAACGCTGGATGGACGGATGGATGGATGAATGAGAAAATGGATTGGGGGAAGGACATTTGGTCAGACAAAATAGACCAATTGATGGACAAAAGGATGTAAGGACCGATGGTTGGAAAAATAAATGGAAAAATGGATGGATGTACCAGTGGACAGACAAAAGAATGGATGGATGGGTAGGTGGATAGATAAAGACAGATATGGGCGAAGGAAAGGATGTACATACATATATATATATATATATATATATATATATATATATATATATATATGGATGGACAGACAGACAAATGGACTATTTTTTTAACATTCAGACCTGTAATCTATCAAGCAGAGATTCTGACAGGGAGTCCAGATTCAATTTCTGTTCCACAATCACCCTGGAAAATACGCAAATTGTATAATTCCCCCAGATTACACTGGAACCCTGTAAATCAGACTAGCGGCACAAAGCGTCCTCTGCCTCTTGATGGTTTGATCTGCAGCTCTCGTCCACGACTGCACAGACAGTTCTCAGCACAGGCATCGAAAAGGAGAAAAGCCAGAAGCGTCTGACAGCAGCAAGTAGCCACTTTAAAGCTGCTGATCTAACACCGATAAAAAGAAACGGACCAGATGTTTTACTTAGAAAGTACTTCACATAAAGGTCCTGATTACTTCTACACAAATGAACTCGAAACAGCTATTCAGATTGTTTATGACAGATGAAGGACTTTCCACAATAAAAAGATCAGAACTGCCGTTATTTATGTCTAATTTTCCGTTTGCCATCTATATAATCCTGTTATACACTGATTTTTAAAATTTTTTTATTAACTTATACCTGGCTTACTCCTAAATTACAAATCGAGATCAGTAAGTGTGCAGGATGACACTAAGACAGACAAAGTCATTTCAGCAGTACATCAGCTCACAGGAACGCTTGGACCGTTAAAATCAGACTTGCGTGCATGCAGACAACTGGTACTGGGCTTTATGGGATTCAGCTAAGGAAGGGCAAAGTGTGTACCAACACACACACACACACATATAGTGGCACTAACCTGCGAGTGCGGACTGGTACCATGGAGATAGGTTGATTGGTCTCAATAACAGGATTCTGTTTCTGTTTCTCGCTGCGTAACTGAAGAGGAATATAAACAGACATAAACACAGAGAACATTCTGTGCCGCAGCACCATCAATCAGATGGAGTTTATCTGAGCGGGTGATAATAGCTGCGGAGCTCGTTTGAAGGCAGACTTACAGCGTTCTGTTTCTTCTGCAGCTCCTCCAGGGTGTCCACGAGGTTCTCGTCTGCAACATCAAGAGGCGTTTGACCCTATAAGGAAATTGAGCCGTGTTTTATCAGCTGCAGCCGACGATAAAGCTTCAGCGGCTGATTTAGGAGTGAGCAAAGGTCATTTCGGTCGGCCTCACCACGTTGTTGACGGCGGCCATATCGCACATGTGGTCGGCGAGCAGGGTGCACACCTCCTCCTGTCCCCAGTGAGCCGCCGCATGCAGAGGCGTCCACCCGTCTATGTCCCTGCAGTCCACATCTACCCTACACTGCAACAGCACCCTGACAAGGTGAGGAAGAACAGGAGGAGGGGCAGACATGGCCATGAATACAAGACGAAACCAAAACAGGACAAAACGTCCGTCATTTGTCTTCTTACTTGAGGACTTCGATGTAACCTTTGGCTGCGGCGACGTGCAGAGCCGTAGCCTTGGTGTTGGGGTGAGGCGTCAGGGAGCCGCCTCCTTCCAGCAGCGCCGTGGCGTCCTGCAGCATGATCCTCTCCTCCTCCTTCCGGGCTTTATCCACATCTATCCCTGTGAGGCGGATGTGAACGACATGGGAATGACAAAATCGTTTTTGTTTTAAAAATATGCATTTAATTAAAACCGTTTCCAGAGTGAAACCATAAAACAGTCCAAAGGGAGATTCTTCTCATACTTTTTGGAATTCTCCAAGAAATTGTGACCATTTGAATTAGAGGTGAACAACATGTTTAGACCTCTCAGGTCTTCTGGTTTCTGGAACAAACGTCCAGAAAACTGTCAAGATGCTGAAAGACTGAGTTCCTATTTAGAGTTTCCTCTGATTAATAATAATAGGAACATTGATTGATATATTTTATGCATTTTTGCTTGGTGATTTTTATGATGGCATTAATGTTTATTGCTTATTTCACAATTGGTCACTGTATTATGTTTTGTTTAAGGTGTACCACTTTGAACTGCTTTGTTGCCGAGTCTTGATTTGACAATCTTCATTCCAATATCTATGGATGCGATACTCAATACCATATTTCAAGTGCCATGTATGTGAATTCTGCCAATCAATAGTACATATCTGGCACATTGAATAGACTTTAACAGATCTTGATGCATAACTTTGGTGGTTGAGATGCAAAAGTTCAAATAAGGGTGAATGTCATGAAGGAAAAAAAGTCTGAAAAATGTGGGTTAACTTTATTCAGTTTTAATGATATTCAGATGCTTTTCTGAATATCATTTATTCGTTTATATTAGTATATTTTTATTCATTTATGTGAACTATAACAAAACAAACCAAATTACTTTTGCTTAACTTGTGGCAAACTATTACTTCTTTAATTAACCTACATTTATCGTGAAAACACTTCAACACTGTTCAACTCATAACATTTGAGATGCAATGAAAACTTGGCTCGTGACCAGGATTGGTCAAAAAGTTTAAATGTAATCATTTTCCAGTTTCTGAGCATGCATGTTCATAGATTTTACTGAGGGAAGAACACGGAAAGGCACCTGTTCAAAAAATTAAGATAGAGGAAGATGTAGGAAGCCATTTAAGAAACAAGCTATTCTCTGAAATGTTAAAAAGTTTGATTTTTTTAGATTCCAAGGTTTGATTCTATGACATAACTAAACACTGAAAAGCTTCAAATAAAGCAATGGGAGTTAAAGGGATCTGTGATTATGATTCACAGTCACATCAATGACTCAGCAGGGAACCCTGGACGGCGATGTGTTTAATGAGCTCACCCTGTTTTTTGATTTCAGCTCTGAGAAGCCTCTCCATTACATCTTCGTTGGCCACATCCAGAGGGAGCTCTCCTTCGCTGTTGACAGCCCCAACGTTAGCACCGTGCTCTATCAGGTACCTTCAAAACAAAGAGATGGTCCGCAAGCAGTTAGAAAATAATTTCAATATATTAATCTATAATTTACACACTGAAAAAAATGTTGATCTGAAACAAATCACAGAGTCTGCAGTAGCCAGGATGGTGACGGTGAGGAGGACTCACTTGGTGATCTGGATGAAGCCGCAGGAAGCTGCAGCGTGCAGAGGAGTCCAGCCCTCATTGTCCCCTCTGTTGACGTCGCTCCCGTTCTCCACCAGAAACTGCACCATCTCTGCGTTTTCGTCGATGCACGCCTGACAGGGAGACAAACAAACACGTCAACGTCGCTGTGTTTGATTTGTTTAATAAAAGTCCTGACGCTGAGAACTCAAACGGATAATACAGATGTTTGTTTCAGAGGGTCTCCAACCCATTAAATATCTGTTTACGTTTTCAGTGAGAAAAAGTGGGAAACTCCAGACATTTCCAAAATCTATTAAACCCAACTAAAGCAGCAGAGCTAAAACAATGACCACACTGTATACTTGCTGTAATGGCTTTCTGCTAAGTGGGTTGCTAAAAGCCCTCAAGTAGTTTCTAAAACCGTCATTTTGTTCCGTGAATGAAACAGTGGATGTGTCTGGCAGCTTTTCCTGGGGAGAAGTTTATTAAAGATCCCATCGTGACCCAACCAAAGTCCCGAGATAAATCGCATGTGAATCTCATGGGATTATTTTATGCTTTTTGATATTTATGAATAAAATCGCAGCTTTACCTATTCTGAAACAAATTGCTTTGTATTTTTCTGTTAGAAGTTGCACAGTAAGACATAAATACAAAGGAAATACAAACGTGCCAAAAATGCTTGGAAAATTACTGACACCGTAATTCAAACAGATCGATGCGCTGAACTAGTTACAGTCCTGCGAAAAAGTATTTGCCAACATATACATTTATTTTTGCTTTCTATTACACTTAAATGCTTCAGAACGTCAAACCAATTTAGTATAAGACGAAGAGAACCTGTAAAATGTAATTTCCAGATATTGATTTTACTTATTGACGGAAAAAAAGAAAGCAATTGCTACCTTAAAAATGTAGTCAAGTCATTAACTTTGGTTCAGTTTTACACAGGATTTCTGATATAAGTGCATTTCTTAACCTTAAACATTTAAGCATGACAGAAAAAAAAACACAAGAAATTTACAAGTAGGAAATACTTTTACACCACTTTATAAACATTCCCATAAAATGAAATGAATCAGAAATGGTAGTTGTTTTCCCCACTTCTTTATGCATGAAGAAGACTCAGCTGAATATATTCATACATCTGGAAAACATGACAATCAAGCCAGACAGGATTCTTGATGCAAGAAGATAATGTGGATCATATTACTAAAGAGTACTTTAAGACTGTGGTTGTTACATTTTCCTTGCGCTTATCATGTGTTTTACTGTGCCCTTGTGTAGTCCAACATTTCTCTTCTTAAAACACGGTAGAAGAGAAGAAATGCATGACGAAAATGTGTCCAGTTGCAAAGTATAAAGGTCTTCTGTTCAACTAACTATATGCATTTCATTACGCGACTGTGTCCATCTTGTTTCAGGTGTTCGTAAAACATTTTATTTCTTGCTTTGCTATTGTGCAGATCATGGACCCTCTATGATGGGGTAGAGGGTAGTATTCAAAGTATTTTTAAATGTTGGTATTGCTTTGATTTTAGAAAAAAAAAGTGTGTACTTTTAACTGTGTACTCTGTAGTCCAATAGAAAAGAAACCTGAGAAAAATAGACTGAATAATTATTTACATTTATTTCACAACAGTTTTAAATTAAAGTTCAAAGTGATTATTTTTTTGATAAACAAAAATATGATGACTGTTCACTAAATGGGCAAATTACCTAATAGATATTTTGTTGAATTACCTGACTAGTAAATAATGAGTGTTTAAGGTGGAGTTGTGGTCAGAGATGACGAGTTGGAGAGTTTTTCCATCATTAACCGCTGATGACGTAAATGAGCAATAATGAAATATAATCTACCAGAGATCACATGACTTCCTCTGCACAGGTTATTGGATGCAGCGGCTGATCTGCGAGCCACACCTACATGCCGCACTGAATGCCTCACCAGGTGACAAATATTACACACCTTAGTTTCACACCATGTGATGTAAAAAACAAAACAAAAAAAAAACAGGATTCTTCTTCCACTGAACTGTGCTCTAACTTGCAGTACGGACTTGTTTACCCATAAAAAAAAAAAAAAAAAAAAAAAAAAAAAACTCCAATGTAGTGCTTTTCCGTGGAACCGTTCCAATAAAACTGTCACAAACCTTTCCATTGTACGAACCTGCAGTAGCTGCCTCTTTTGTTGGCCAACTCGGGCATGCCTTTAGTCCACACAAGCATCACAATGATGATCGGTTTTGATGGAAAGAGGATATCTGAGACAGGGAGTTTCCTACAGAAGCAGCAGCTCTGGGCTGCTATGACCCAGTCCTGTCACAGAGTGGCTCCTTTCAGGTCCAATCCAATATTTACATGTGACATTTTCTCCTGCTTTAAGCAACTGAGTGCAAGTTTCTCTGTGCAGCACTGTGTATCCATTAGCAAGAAAATCAAGATTTGTTACTTCTTCTCACAGCGCTCCTCATGCATTTGCCAACTGAGAACACCTGAGGCAGATCTTGATTTTCCAAAAAAGGGGGCCCCTTACTTTGTTTTTTCTACCCGACTGATTGTATATGCATCCAAATGAATTGTAGTGACACAAAAAGTGGCAAACAGCTGAATAGAGAGACCAGATTAAGGCGTTTTAATGTTAGTCAGCTGTTTTTTTGTCTTAGCAATGAGTCAGAAATTGGCACTGCAAAAGGGTTCAACCAGCCCCAGGAACAAGAACTCTGTCGTCATGTAGAAATAAAAACATAGATGAGACAGCCTACATGCGGTGCCTTGCAAAAATATTCACTCCCCTTCACCTTTTTCCTGTTTTTCACCTCAAAATAAAATATACTGCAAGAATTTAAAGACACCTCATCACAATAACGTCCACTAGTTGGTAAATTAATTGATGAGAAAGAGTATGAGACCTGTAAACTAGGGCTGCAACTAAATTGTTTTAGCAATTGATTTTTCTGTCAATTATTCTTACAATTAATTGGATTTAAAAAATGGCATATTCTTCAGATTTTTCCATTTAACGACTATTATTGGAAATACATAAAAAACACAAATAAAAAAAATCAAATTCCTTTTAACATTTTATTAGCTGAACTGAAATAAGAAAGTATCCCTTTAGCGTATGCTTGATCATTTGAAGCAAAAAAATAAAAAACACTAACAACAAAGTGTTAACCTTAGCCCTTTCTGTTCACTGTCTTTTGGGGTTTATAAGTTAATAAAATGACAGCAATAGGTGCTCAATATAAGTCGGTTTTTTTTTACAAAGTTTGAACCAGGTGAAGTAAAAATTAAACAACCTGAGGAGTTCTGGGTAGATTTTTTTATCGTTAAGGCGAAATGTATATATTTTTGCAGTTTTCTCTAAATTACTGCTTTGAAGATCTTGTTCTTTCAACAACTGGCCTTTTCTGATCATTTATACTCTAGTTAAACTATCACTAAATAAGTTGACGATTGTTTCAATAATTGATTTATCACGATTAATACAATTAATCTGGCCTTTACGGACCAGTGGAAGGAAGAAATGTGCTGCTGAGAGAAAGCCCATGAAAATCTGTGAAGGAATAACACTTCACATCATCCCGATTGTGAAACATGGTGGTGGCAGCATCATGCTGTGGGGAAACTTTTCTTCAGCAAAAACAGTGAAGCTGGTCAAAGCTGAATGGAACAAAATTGTTCACAATCTAAGACTGAGCAGGAGCTTCACAATGATTGATGAGAAAAGATAGCATTTTTTTCCTTTATAAGAAACATATTTATAATGTCATTACGAAAATAAGTCTGTTTGTCACAATCACACATTTTACTGAACGATAAATTGTCCCAGAAATTATCGCAATAAACAATAGCATTGGGTTTTTGAGCTCATTTTCAAATGATATATTGATATTTGCACGATAATGCAAGTGCAAGAGACTAATAAACACTAATTTTGCACAGAACAGCCAACACTGGAACTGGAAGTTATTTTAAATATCCAAAATAAAAGACAACAACCAAAAACGATGAATAAGGATCAACTTATTTCACTTGTTGACTGATCCTTGTAGCGCTGACCACACAGGAAGTTGTGACCGCTCCGGTCTCTAGGAGAAGCCTTCGCACCCCACAGATGCATTCTCAAAGTTTTCTAAGCCCATACATAGGCTGCTCTGCTTAAAAATAGCTTGACATCACAAAGCAAAACAAAAACAGCGAAGACACGAGGATGCCGTTAGCCTTGCAAATGTTCACTCATGAACAAGTGACATTTTGATCTTCTCCCAGCCTCAGATGAGAAGTTAAGAGATCTCAAAGGTCATGACAATTAATCACCATGACAACAGAAATGCCCGCAGTAAGTTTGAACATGATAGATATAGAAGTCAAGACGTTTAAATGGAAGCCACACATATCAACCGGTGGGCTGAGAAAAGAATAGGGAATCGTCTTCTGGGGACATTTTTTCTGGCAGTTGCTGCCGAGAAACCTCCTCCTTCTCTTTATTTATTTGGATGTGGATAACAGAATTTGCCAACCTGAAGTAAATGCCGTCACATCAACATCAGTAATTATAACTCCTCAAACTGAGTGGAGAGTAATGAGAGTGTTTACATGATGCTAAAGCCTCACACAGAGCCGTTCCCCTCCAGGAGTGACTTAAGCTACCTAAGAGGCTTTGCTTTTGGTCTAAATCAACTAATCGCAAAGCCGCTACAGGCCTTCCTTCGTTCCTCGCAATATGAGACAATTAGCGGGAAACCAGGTTGGGGGTGGGGGGGGATCAAAATGTGCTTGTTGTAAGAAAAGAAGATGACGCTTGCAAGCGGTGCCAAAAAGCTTTATTCACCCACTACTGAGGGATGTGTGTCTGTTTGGTGGGAGTGGTATCCGAACAAGTAGCTGAATGAAAGAACAGAGGGCACTTCTTGCCCCTCTGAAGGCTTCAGAGGTGAGCGCAGACCCTCCAAGCGGAGTCTTTCTCCAAGTCATCAAGTGACTCATTGTGGAAATCGCCTTTGACAGCAGCAGCTTGTGCTGTTTGAGGAATGTTTTCCATTTCTTCATCTGAAATCCCCGAAGTCTCTTCCACAGGGAACTGGCAGAGAGGGAGGAGGAAGAGAAAGAGCGCGCAAGGCAGTCGGAGGAGGAGGAGGAGAAAGACGGTGTTGTGGAGAAAGTCTTTGGTTGGTGAGGATGGAAAGTTTGGAAAGAGTAGGCCTATATTTGATTCAAGTTGCCAGGCAACAGATGAGCAACAGGGGAGGAACGGGATGGGGGGATGGATAAAAACCTCACTTGGGTACCACATGGGGATCAAACTAAAACAGGAACGCTTCACAAAACTTTTATCTTGGGGTTACTACCACTTCCTTAAATATAATACCCAATAGAGCGTCGCCCTCCCCATAACAAACACACATCAGCATTTTCGGCCAGTGTAAAAACAAACTTCTGGTTCTTCTTTGTGTTTATTTGAGTCAGAGATCACATTTCATTAAATGGTGTGAAGGAGAACCAACATTTGACAAATAATGACTCTGAAGCATTCAAGTTGCATTTAAATTAAAAGAGGATTCCACGTTGCATGGGCCAGAATTTGACTCTGGTGACCCTCAAGTCACACAAGCTGAAGAAAACAGAGGAGATGAACTTTGACTCTTACAAGTTTAGTTATTTCTATCTAAATTGTATCAAGCATTTTGGGGCAAACATGGGAGTATTGATTTCATTGTGTGTCTTCTGGCTTGGTTCACTGTCATCAGGTGAGGCCAAGTTTGGATTTGAAAATCATCTCAGCGGAACACAAACAGTGAGCTTGGAAGCTTGTCTTTGGGAACAAATAATGACTTACAACAAAACAAAGGCGAAAAAAATCCAAAAACTAAACAAAAAACAAAAACTATAGGTAAAAAACTATAATAAGCTTAATTGCGTTCACAAAAAAGTCCCACTGGAGCGTTTGCAGCTCTTTTGCGAGCCTCAAATATGGGGGGAAGAAAAACAATGTTTACATCTTCTTAAATATCACATATGACACTCGCTGGCTTCGTCTTCAGCTTGCGTAATGAGACGACGACGTGTTTGACACCCTGTGTTATAAATGAAGAGGAAATGCAGCATCACAGAAGGTTTGTGTGACAGTGATGATGTCCAGAATGCAGCCCACTGATGACACTGAAGTAGAAAGGAGGGAGGGTCTCTGAAGTTGAAGACGGAAGACAGAAACATCTCTAAGAGCAGTAATCCTCGGTCAGTGGATGAGAAAAACAATATATAGCTAGCTTAATTCCCTCGTCACACAATACATGTTTTCCTGAAGATCATGGCACGTCTACTGCTCCTATAAAAACCATCAATACCCTTAAAAAAGCCCTTGATAAAAAAAACAGTGCCATCTTTCTATGCAACTGGATTCCTCAAACGCCTCTGATACCAGTTTTGTTTTTAAACAAGCAGTTGGAGGGTTTGCAAATTAGCTTGAAGACAGAACCAAGATGGTTCAGATATAACGAGCCAAACTGGCAAAAGGGGTTCCACAAGGCTTCATTCTTAGTCCATTATTGTTGTCCATCTAAAAACAACCTAGACTAAACTATTTTGCAAATAAGTTGTATGATCTCAATGGAACAAATCTAGTAAAAATAAATACAATAAAATAATATACATGCTGAATCTATGAACTGCAACTTTTGAAATAATTTCCTACCCCTCCTGCTGTAGTTTTAGTTTTTCTACACCAGGACCTGTTTGTTCACTAGATTATTACAATATATCACTACACAGGGAGTGTCTGCCTCAGCCTTGCTAGACTGCGTCTATAAAAAAAGAATGTCATCCCAGCAACATTGATATGACCTCATTTTACTGTGTGGTATAAAACAACAACAACAACAAAAAAAA
This sequence comes from Poecilia reticulata, assembly GCF_904066995.2. Lineage (NCBI taxonomy): Eukaryota > Metazoa > Chordata > Actinopteri > Cyprinodontiformes > Poeciliidae > Poecilia > Poecilia reticulata. The sequence goes on along the minus strand of NC_088835.1, from coordinate 25,139,959 downwards.
CAAAGCAAGAAGTATTGAACTAACCAAGGGAAAAAAATAAGGTGGACGTGTCAAGCTAAAGTAAAGAAACTGTGACAATCCACACACAGGCCAGAAATTCTGCCTAAACCTCCCTGAACAAATCCAAGCATTCCGATGAAGCTGCAGAACCTGCTGCGGTAAATGTTAAGCAAACGTTTACTTTGCTTCCTAGAAAGCAACACATTTCACCTAACGAGCTAGATAACCTGAACGCCTCATTCTGTGAGGCTCATTAACGGATCAACGTCGCGGTTAGTTTAGAGACAATCGAACGCCTGCAAAAAAAAAGACACATTTTGTGTCCTGATACCAGACAGAAAGGTAAAAACTGCCCACCTGGTGAAGCGCTGTCAGCCCGTCAACGTTGGCGTGGTTGATGTCAGCTCCTTGTCGGAGTAGCGCCGCCACCTCCTCCCGGTCGCCGGCGGAGCAGGCGGCCATAAACACGGCTCCCTGCGCGAACTGCACTTTCGCCCGCCGCGTCCCAGAACCGCCCGTGGTTTTCCGAGTCTCCGACCCCGTCTGTTCCGTTTCCGAGCCCAGCCATCGCTGGAGCTGATCCTGCCGTCGCTGTTTGGCAGCTTCGGACCGGGAATGGTCAGTGGCCGCCATCTTCCCCCTGGTGTGTCCCCGGACAGATTCAGCTCATGGTACGAGGAGGAGAAGCAGCGGAGTGCGGTGTTTAGATCGAGCCTTCTCACTCACTGCCCGAGCTGCGCCACCTGGTGGACGACCTCTACAATTGAAACCGCAAACTTCGCTGGGAACTTAAGCGGCAGCCCCCTGGTGCCTTCAGGGTTGGCTCGGAATTTACTTACTGCAACACAAATTGGCTTCAAATTCGCTGCTTCAGCTTCAGCACTTAACAAAATGTTTTTTAACGACACCTAGCCACCTTTGAGCCCATTTAATACTAAATCTAAAATAATTAGAATGGACACACTTTCATCTCATTTTCTATAAAACACTGCAAAATGTCGCAGTTGGTAGCACTTTTGCCTTGTTGCAAGGCAAAAGTGCTTGAGTCCTGGGCTCAAATCCCATCCTGGGCTCTTTCTGCATGGTGTTCACATGCGGGGGTTCTCTCTAGGTACTCCAGCTTCCTCACAGCCCAAAACCATGACTGTTAAATTTAATGGTCTCTCTGAAATGCTCTTAGATGCGTGTGTGCATAGTTGTGCTTTTCTGTGTGGCCTTGTGATTGGCGACATGTCCAGATTCCAGGGTGTGCATGCATGTCTAGGACTCTCCATGTATTCTGGCTGCCTCCTACAGTCCACGGCATAACAGTTTGGTCTAAATTGCCCTTAGAAGTGAGCAAGGATGGACAGATGTTGCTACTGTTAAAGTCACATCAAAATAATAACTTTTTTCTTACACAAAATATGACAACAAAGATAATTATTAAAACAAAAACTTCAGAAGTGAAAAAGGTGAAACACCTAAAAAAGTACTTTGCAAAATGTATGCTTCGTGCTAAATTGCATGTTAATATGTGGTTTATAATGGAGGAATGATAAATGTAGTTTAACTTTCTTTTAACTGACTGAATTGCTAGAAACCCACAAATATCTAGTGTTGCAATCCAAACCTACAGTGGTTTTAGAGGTCAGGGGAATAAACCCGAGTCTAAATTTGGTGCATGAAAAACTACTTTTTCCTGTTTTCCTTTTTTACTACTTGACATTTTTGTAATTTTCTACTTCATTGCCATTACAGTTACAAACACAGTTTATGCCAATCCTAAACCACAAACAGTGAAAAGTCCTCTGTAGTTTATAATTAAACTTGGATGATTTGCAGCATATGCCTACTGCTGCTCCTGTTTGTCTTGTCATAAGAAGGACGTTTTATCTGTTGTTGTTTAACAGAGTTATAGTTATCATGGGGATTACCAGTTTATTTTATGATCACAAACTCTAAACATGATGACACCTGGTGACAAATTCAGCACATTACATTGAGTTGGAAAAAAACATATAAGCTTTTAGCAAATCAAATGTTCTTATAGCTCGATTAAAACGAAACACACTGTACATGAAGAGTACTTAAAGAGCTTGGTTACTTAATAAGTAGAATATGAGAAGTACAGAAACAAATGATTGACACTGAACAAAATACAAAACATATTTTAAAATAATTAACTAAAGTAAGAAGCAGTGAAAAAAAAGAACAATAAAAAATCACAAAAAGTATGATTGGAAATATACATGACCACTACAGTACGTTCATGTACTGCATACACATCAATTTGTTTTAGCCATTTACATTAGTACATTTATAAAAAACAAAGTAAGCTTTCTTTAAACATAGTGCATTGGAAATTGCATCACACAAATGGAGTAACTGCTTCTAACAAACCAACTCTAATGTTTTCCGTTATCTCCAGTGCTTCCTGTGAGCCAAAAGTAATTGCAGGCAGGAAAATGCTGCTTCACTTTGTGGCTGACTGCCTTCCACTAAAACCATCAACACATTTTTTTTTTTTTTTTACTGTGCTAAATCTTTGTAACATCCTGTAATTCAAGTTTGTGCATGACTGACTAACTGTGCAAATTTTAAGTGTGCTTCCATTGATGTAATACTCCATGAATGCCTGAATCTAATGGCTTATTTCTGACTCAGGCATCGGTCCAAAATCGTCGAACACCCTGTAAGCGTGCCTGTGCTTTAAAAAACTATTTATGGTTCTTGAAGTTTTGTAGATTTTTGCCACGCCTTACACCTCGCTGTAGTTTTTGGAATTTTAAGTAGAAAATGAAACAGTCTTCCATAAGTGAAAGAAAATGGATGCATGGCTTTTGAGATTATTTACAATTAAATATCTGAAAAGTGTGGCATGCCGCATGCATTTGGAAAGAAAAAAACAAAAACAAAACAACAACAAAAAACACTGTGTGGCAGAGAACTAACACTGCCAATAACCCTGAACACATCATCCAGACAGTGAAACATTGCAGTAACAGGATGTGGAGATGCTTCTATTCCACCAGGATAAGAAAGCAGGTCATAAGTTGTAAAACTGGGCTATCCTTGAAGAAAACATGTTAGAGGATGTGTTAGACCTGAAACTGGAACATATTTATGTATTGGAAAGGCCCAGTCAAAGTCCAGGCCTAAATTTGGTTGGGAAGTTGAGGGAAGACTTGCTTTTCACGTTCCCTTTCCATTCATTCTGACTGAGGTTGACGAATGGGTGAAAATGTCAGTCTCTCAATATCTAACGCTGTTAGAGACGTATCACGAAACGCTTCCAGGTGTACATACAGTGAGACGTGGCTCCAGCAGGGCTGACTACAAACACATGCTATTCTCGTATTTTTGATTGGAGATAAAAAGTGAAAAACATTCATTTTTCTTCCATTTCACAGGTATGCACTTTGTGTTGGTGTAAACTTAAGGGATGTATGAATTCTTTTCCAAAGTACTTACACAAAGCAGCTGACTGCATTTCAAATGCAATATCAACATCGCCACTTTAACATATCTTAGTGTTTAGCCCTAGTTTTGCTTTTCACTCTTCCTGGATCAGGATTGTGATCACAGCTGAAGCCTACCAAAAGCTCTTAGATCTGCTCAGAGGTTTAGCAGGTTTGCCACCTTGAGGATTATTAAAATAACCTTTGCATTCTGCAAAGTCTTGCTGGAAAAAGCTGGCCACGCGGCTGGTCTCTGGTGGGATCCGACCGGTTTTGAAGGAGCCTTGCAGGTCCATGTCGATGCAGAGAACCCCAGACAGCAACCGGTTCTTGTACCGGTCGAACACGTCCTGCATTGAAGAGCCGCTGCTGTTCATCCAGGCAGGAAAGAGGTTGCTGGAGCTGGGCTTGGATGGGAGGTACCTGTAATGGTGCAGCTCCAGGTGGCAGAACAGCCTATTAGAAAAGATTGCAAATGAAAAATCAGCTCAAATGATTGTAAATAAATACAAAAGAAAATATATTATTATAACTACATGTTGAGAAAAGGTTCGTGCTGAGCTAAGTTTATTCACAAAGTGCCATGTTTTGCTTTTCAGCAAAAAAAAAAAAAAAAACTACACAGAAACTCTGAACTCCTTTGGATTACCTCTTTAAAGGAGCATAGTTTTGCAAGATTTATTTTAACATACAACTAAAATAGTATGTTTACTGTCTAAATCTAATGTAGTGACGGCAGGATGTGCAAAAACGCAACTATTTCTCATTCGGTGTCGGCGTGATTGTTGACATACTTTGAGTTCCTGCCACCCTCAAACGGCTAAAATGATATGCTTCTGCAAACCCTGCAAAGCTGAAATCCTGCCAAGATCAAATGCTGCCGAGAGCAGCCTCTGTCAGTCAGGTGTGTACAGACATGCCTGACATGTTACGCAACATTAGGCTGCGACTGTAACCGAGTCTGTTTCATGAAGTACCTGGCAGACACGTGCTGCGAGAAGTTTCTGGAAGCCTGATGCAGAAGACGCTGCAGGATTTTCACTATCTGCTCTCGGATCCAGCCCACATCCTCCTGCACATCTGGAAGCCACTCCAGAAGCCTGCACATGGAAGACATCATCATCAGTCGGCGCACAGCGTAAGCATCCCCAGGAACGGCGATAAACATTGCCCTCAACTATCAAAATGGTGCACCTGGTGAAGTCTTGAAGTAAAGTTAAGTTAAGAGACCTGGTGATGAAGAGATGCCATTTTTGTGCAGTCCTCACTGTTCATGGTTTCAGGAAAAGTTCAGGTCTTCATCCAACCACGTTTGTGCCAGTTCCAATTGTTTTAAACATAGCAATTGCGAAGATGAGTTTAAATATGGACAAATGTATGGAATTAACATTTTTCTTTTAGCCTTTATCACCTTAACACACATTTGCAAATTGAGAATGAGATATTTGGCTGTCTTTTTCATTGTGAGGTGAGAGAAAAGGGCAACTGTATCAGAGGAATAGTAACTCAGGGATTACTAATTGATAAGTTCATAAAAACTGTGAAATTATAAAAAAAAAAAAAAAAGAAAAAAAAGAAGAATAAAGTAATATTGCTATTGGTGCCAATAACTGTTGCAGCTGTGACAATGAAAAAGCACATTTCAGTTAATAGTTGTATTTTTCTTAGTGTTCAGTGTGATATTAAGCCTCTACATTACAAGAAGGAAGTTAATCTTGCAGCCTTTTACCAATTTTCATAAGGGGTGAAAATAATGACCACACAAAAAGTGGATGAAATAAACTTCAAATCTTTCAAACTTCAAAGCCGTTTCAATACTTTAAAAACGTTGTTTCCTGAAAAATGGCTTCTGTTACGAAACATATAAGCAGACACGTACAACACTATCAGAAACAGTGGGAATGGGGGTGTGATGTGATGAAGTCACACATCACCTGAGAGTCAAGGACACGGCAGACTCCAGAGGCAGAGTGTAGGGGAGCATCAGGGCTGATGCCATCCTGAAAGGGAGCAGGTTGCCCAGAGACTGCACCAGGCTCCTCCTCTCCAGGCAGGCCTCCAGTAGAGCTGCAGGGGGCGCCAAACACGCAGAAGTTAAAGAATTTCACATGACTCGTAAGTTATATTCACGTTTAGTGAATATAATTTTCCAACGTTGTTAACTTTGGGGCTTTAATTTTGCATCTGAAACATTCTTTTCTCAAGGTGGATGGATAACACAAATTAATTTTAAAAAATAAATAAATACTTGGGTGCCTAATTGGATGAATTTCTTGTGAATTTTCTTCATTTCACACCAGCTTAAGTATATTCATACACAAGTCCCAGCTTGACCTCACGTCTTCTTGGCAGAACCGGTATAGATCACTCTTTGCAGAGACTTTTAAGCATAGCCTACACATTTTTAGCAGCATTTACGATAGCTTTGTTTTGGATGGAACGATTATAAAACTTAAAGTTGACGTACAAAACCAGTTTTGATATGTATATGGGATTCTTGTCCAGTTGGAACCTCTACAGAAAATACAATGTTTTTCCATCTACAAAGACATGTATAACAAAGTGCTGGAAAGAGCTAATTTGTTCATTAGAAAAAAATTGACATGCGCTTAATAAGAAGTATATTAAGTACCACAATAAGCAAGCAAACAAAAACGTTCAGGGTCAGCAGTCGGATACATAAACTTTACTGGAAATGTGTTTTTGCAATGGCTGCAATAAAAACTTAAAAAAGGACTCGAGAACATGTTTAAGAATTGCTTTAAACCTTAAAAAAGTCAGATGTTAATGAAGAGAAGAACAAAACAAAACAAAACAAAGGCTGCTGAAGACTTTCACACAAACTGTAAATAGATCTAATAAAAATGGTACACTGTCAGGTTGAGTGAAATCTTACCTTTGTGCACGGCAGGTGGAAGGTACTCGATGATATGCTCGTCTAGTGAGGAGCTGGCATGAAGCTCAACTTTTGCCTCCACCTGTGGCTTCTCTTCTGCCTTGTTGTTTTTCTCAGCCCTCTCTTCATCACAAGCCTTATGTTCTTCTCTGTTGGCCAGCAAAGGTCTGTCTGTTTGAGGCCCAGTGTAACTAAGCAATCCTGAGTTTCACACAAAACAGGAGATATAAGCCTTACTGATTCATCAATCTATTCTATACGAAAATATAATATCTCTGCTAAATGTGCTTTTTTAAACAACCAAATATAAATGTCACCCCCTTGTGTGTACTTAAATAACTGTGGTGAGTAATTCGAGCTTATCACAAGAAAACACAAGCCGATTGATTTGCTGACATGGTAGCAGGAAGCATGAGTTCTGATAATGTATCAGGACCGACACGCTGTGTACAACATAAACGTTCGTGATCAAGAGACAAAATCAAGAAATCAATAATGCTGGTTTGTAACCAGATTTACTCAAAGGAGCTTAGAGGCTTTTCGCAGAATAAAGCAAGTCTTACCGTTTCTCTTTAAAAAGTGCAGAGCGTCTTTGTATCCCTGCTTGCACATTCCCTTCATGACCTGCATTCAAACACACATTTATGTTTATCTTTTATGTGTCAAAGCAGCCCAGTGTCATCACTCCATCTTGCATGCTGTTGTTTGTGGGTTTTAAGGTACTAAACGTTACCTTTTGTAATGTTTGTAAAATGTTTAAATTGTTGAGGCGATTGACTTGAATTTTGTGTTTTGATTTTGTTTGTGTCTTCAGATATTTCATTATGTCTTTTCATTGTAACGTTTGCAAAAGTATGACTTTATTGTGGTGTGTGGTGTGTGTGGAACCCAGGAGGAATAGCCTCTACTATTTTAGAGGCTAGTTGGGATTCTTAAATAAACACAATAAATAAATTTATAGAAATCTCAAAGTGCTACAATCAGTAAAACAATTAAACAGCAACGACTACGGACCATAAAACACAGATCAAAACATCAAAAGATTAGAACAGTGGTCCCCAAACTACGGTCCGCGCCTCCACATTTGGTCCGGCCCCTGAACACACGTGTTTGTTATAAACGCCGCATTCTTTGAAGCAATGCCTGTAAGTAGCAGCTTATACTTCAAAACGAGCCTTTATGTTAACATATGAGGAATTCCTATGTTAAAGTTACTTTCCCTCAATGGAATATATACTAGTCAGTCCCAGTGACCATTTCACTAACGGTTTTTGCCCATGTGCTTTCTTTCTGGGTAAAAATCAATCGAGAAACGCAGCCCCCCTTCCCCCCCCTGTCAACAATTTCCGGCAACGCAGGTGATAAACGTGTAACACTTTTTCTTTTTCCACCAGAGAAGGAAAAAGTTATGTGGCCCTCACAGAAAAACGTTTTGGGACCACTGGATTAGAACAAGACACATTAATTAAAAGAAAATCATAAAAAAGGCTTTTCTCCAACTGCTTTGCACTTGCACGATCACAAATATCGAAGGTTTAGCATGACAAAATGTGGAAAAGCTCTAAGGGTACGAACGTTTTACTAGAGAAAGGCCTACCATTGGATTTGGTGGGAAAAGCGCCCTAGAGACTCTGTATAGGTTGGTGAGGGTGAACTGGATGCTTGTGTTGGTGAAACGCAGCTCGTGGATGTTGGTGGAAGTGTCTCGAGGGCAGATGTCGCTCTCTCCGGAAAAGGGGGAGACGGTGATGGTGTTCTTCAGCTCATACTGCGGCAGGTTGTCGGAGATTCCCCCGTCAACATATCGCTGAGCGGGAAAAAGATGAACAGCAGCAGAGCAAACAGAGTCAGATCAATGAATGCACAACGTTTCCACAAACAGAACTGATGGGGGGATTCATCTGCAGTGCAGGAAATAAACAGGATGCGATAATAGTGAGATCATATCCTGTGTATTGATAAGGGCAGGTTTTTATCAAAGGTTATGAAATGTCAAAGCTGCAAAACCAGACTTTTAAAAGAAATCAATCAAGTAAACTATAGATATAAATTCTCCCCTACAGAACAACAGCTTAAGCTTTCTATTTGTTTGCTATTTTTGTTATTGATCTTGATTAGAATTTTAAAAAATTCACAGGGTTCCATGCAAACAACATGCCTTTAGCGACGTCACATGAGGCACAAAGCAATTGATCATAGCTGTTGATTTATTATTATTATTATTATTATTATTATTATTATTATTATTATTAGTATTATTATTATTATTATTATTAACCTCTTCATTCTCATGTTTTTGAGCAAATCTTTTCTTCTGGCGTGTACTCTTGTTTGTATTCTGCAGAGCTGCATTTAAGAACTGGAACCAAGCATGAGAATAAATTTATCGTTGTCATCACAGCATATCCTAGAAAGTTTTTTAAGAGTCAAAATTTGGCACAGACACATAGAGTTGGATCATTTACCACTCTAAATCTGTCAGAATTTGTCAAAAGTTGCTTGTTAACTATAATTTACGCCAATGCCAGCAGATTAGCTGATCCCAACCATATACACACAAATCCGGTTTTTTTCTTCAGGGTGTTTATCAAAATTTTAGCTTTCTGTGAAATCCTGCAGTGCCAACCCATACATTATTGCACAACTATTGTTTTTTATCGTCAGTGTACATTTGTGAGAAGAAAAACTAAACCACTGGTAAGCCTCTTTACACACACAGAAATTGTGTGTGTGTAAAGAGACTGTGACATCAGGATTTAAGTCACAAGAGGGCACTAAGTAAACATCAAATCACATGTGAGGCCACCTGGTCACATTTTGGCTCTGCCACTCTCTACGTTTTACCTTAATCCAAACACAGACACACATACACAGACACACATACACACACACACACACACTACACACACACGCACGCACGCACGCACGCACGCACGCACACACTCTCTCATACAGTGTTACACTCTGAAAAACCAGTCACAAAGTTCACAGTGGGAGGGCGGTACTGCCAGTGATATTTCTCAGAATAAGCCTTTGCACTAGAAACATGCCGAACAAAACAGAAAAGAGGAAAAAGAAGACTTTCCAACCTCCCTCCTGAGAGTAAAATTTCAGACAAACACTAACGCTAGTGGAATTTTATAACCACTGTTTACACACACGTCCATTAGGAACAAACACATTCTGAAGGAGTGGAGGGCCCCAGTGGGTACGGTGACAGAAAAAGAGAATGTGCCAAAAGCAACAAGGACAAAACAGAATGAAATAAAACACTTTGAGTTAGAAAAAAGACAGACTGTTCTTATATCATATCAGAAAAATCAGTTTTCATGTAAATCTCCCCAAATCACAGAGTTAAATTCAACTCAATCAGTCTGAAAACAGAAGAATGGCAACAACAGGAAAAGGAACAGAGAATTTACTCACCACTCCTTGAAGTGTGGGAGGAATGAGGCCACAATACACGGGGATGTAGGCACTGCAGACACATGCCTAATAAAAAAAACAAATAATTGTAAGTTAGATACTTGAGCCCTTTTTGGAGTGAATTTGTATGGGCAGAGTAAGAGTGTGAGAATTAGAGGAACTTCACTTGTTTCACTCCAGAAAAGTGAGAATAGGCAACCCTGGAAGTAGCAGTAAAAGGTGTCTAGTCTTTATATTATTTAGTATATACCTGAATCAGCTCCTCCTTATTGTTGAAGTGAGACACCAGGACGTTTTCTCCATCTGCCACCCGGGTCAGAGAGATTCCCAGTCGCCCGTTGGCTCGGTGGGGGCTGTCGGCGGGCAGAGTGCGCCTCAGGACCTGACGTACAATCTTCACCAGGTTAAAGGTGGGATGCATGGGTCCAAGGAGCCGCTTCCTTGCCTCTTTGGCGACTTCAATTATGCTCGCCCCAGCATCTCCTGCAGTTAATTACAGGACCGGAGGGTCACAATCATGTGGATCACAACCAAACATCAGGGTTAGACACTTTTGTGGGCGTAAACTATTAGACTGCAATACAGTATTTGAAATTATATAGACAAATAAGCATCTTTGTACAGCTTTACAAGGAATTCGATGTAAATGTAGCACCCAATATGTATTATTCTGAGATGATCTAAACGACAAATTGGATTCTCTTTATGTATTCATCTGGGTTCATGGGAATTACTGAGCAGAACCTGGAGATAGAAAAAGCTAAAAATAACAACCTCCCAGAATGACAATATTAATAAATAACAACAATTAGCATTGTTTTTACACTGAATAGTTAATATATAGACACTAAGATAATTTTTAGATACAGTTATTTAGGTGAGCTATTTCATTAAAAAAAAAAAACATCAGAAAAAACTAATCATTTTGTTTGATATTACTTTAACAAAACATAAAACCCAGTCAGGTTCAAGTTCAGCCCATTAGTATGAACAAAGTTACGCTAAGTTAAATGTTTTTAAGTTTTCCTCTTTTCTAAAGAGGGCTGAATTTAATTTGAGACAGTTTCAGTCTGAGCTGTACCAACTCAGTTCAAGAGAGGAAACTTGTTACCATAGGTAACTTAACTAATGTATTAAATTAAAAATAAGAGAGTTTATTTTGATACCTTACCATTACATTAAGTTATTTGCATTTTTTATTCTATTTATTTTACTTTAGAGATACTAAAAATGCTACATCCACTTGCTGAGGTAAATGCTATAGTTTTATGGTCTCAATCTAACTCATATTATTGCTCATGTCAACTTGAACAACCTAAGTTAAAAATATAATGTTGGGTTAAGGTACACTATGTACTTTTTAATTACTATTTTGGTTTTGTTAACAGCCTGACTTTCACAGAAAATAACTGTTGTAAAAGATTTATATGTTACAGTGCATTGAAAAAAATAATAAAAACTTATTTGAACATGTAAGCAAACTTTACTACCACTTGTTTGCTTTTCTTTGTATATAATTTTGTTCATTCTTTTATTACACTATGTTCAATAAAGTCAGACTCTACTCAACTCAAATAACCCCCCCCCAAATCTTTATTCTTAAGACACTTATGATGATTTAAGGTGAGAAGAAGAAAGATTTTATTTGAGCTGAAACTAAAAGTAACATTAAAATAGGTTAAACTGGATGCCATAGTCTCGCCATCCTTTGCAGGTGCACACAGGCAGCAACCGGTACATACCAAGACACACTCCAGTGACCAAGGCAGTGGCGGTGAGGGCCCCAGCAGAGGCTCCGTAGATGTGTCTGGCGTTCTGCACCAGGAAAGGAGCCTGCTCCAGCAGACAGCTGGCCACACCGATGTGGTAGATCCCCAGGAAGCCGCAGCCTGCGAAGGAGATGCTCCAGGGCGAGTCTAACGGGAACATGCTTGTCCAGAGCTGTGCCCGGGAACGCAGAAGTTTAACTTTGAATTTAAACGTTACCCTTCACGAAACAGCTTTACACGTTTCTTTTGTAATAGCAGACGCTTAAATTTTTAAGCATTCCCCTTTCGCATGACGTACTTAAAGTACTAAATCTTTACCTGTTAGTTTTGTTATTGCACAGCAGATGTCCTCAGCTAACGGTTAAAAAAAATGAATATAGTTTAGAAAGCAACACGCAAATCCCTTAACACTGAAAGTTCTTAACAGCTTTTAAATAAGCTAGATCGGAGGAAATGAATAAATACGTAGTAAACTTTGGGCGATTGTTATTATTTCACATGCTCTGTTTGCGTAATCAAGAGGGAGGATACAGGATGAACAACTTGACCAATCACATTTTAGCCGGAAAGGAACCTTGACCAATGAGAATTGAACAAAGCTACATTTAAACCAATCATAGCTTTCATCGCTGAGTGGCTGATGAAGTCAGTTTGCGGTCAGTTTTTTCTGTCATTGTCAAAAGTTATTTCCCTAGGCGGAACTCCACGTTTTGTTTTGTTCAATGTTTATGTTCCTAACTTAAAAAAAAAAAAAAAAAAAAAAAAAACAACAATTCAGAGACCAGAGGTCTTATTTTGAGTTTGTTTCACAAGGTGTACTGATTTCTGGAACCCTCTGTTTACATGACAATCGCTGAAAACCACAAAGCTCCATATGAAGCTTTTCATTTCAGTGCCTGTATATTTCATAAGGGATCTGTAACTTTAACATTTCCTGTTATTAAAAATATTGGATGTTTTTAACAAAAGGAAAGTTGAAACCCCAAATATTTGGTATAGAAAGTGCACTGTGGAATATCTCTGACTGATCACTTCCTTGAATAAGCTGAATAAGCTTGAATAAGCTGTTGAATAAACAAAACAACAACAAAAAAAAAAAAAAAACAGTCCATGTTGAGAAAGGTCCAGATTAACACATCCTATTGTGAAAGCAGGAAGTGCTACTTTCCCTGAGTTTATAGATTTCTATTCTAAAAAGATACCACTGTCTGAATGAGCAGTAATGATTAAATGCAGGGGGAGTCTATAAATGTCAGAGACAATTCCCCAAACATCGGATATTAATATGTCAATCCGGATATTAATATTAACATATTACTATATTAATGTCCAATGTTTGGGGAATTTTCTCTCTCATTTATAATATTATAATTATCTCATGAGATATATTATAAATGCTCCTAGTGGCGGGGCCAGACTGGGCGGCTTTCCACCCAATTCTAGTTTTGCAGATTCCCATTTAATATCGGAGGAAAATTGTAAATTATCACAAGTTGTAATAATAAGAGAAATCTACATATTCAGTGGAAGTAGATGTTGATGCAGTAGATTTCCAGGAAACATAGTTGAGGCTCACAAACTAAAAATAAAAACCCAAGACAAACAAACAAACAAACAAACCACATGTAGCTGAAATGATCAACAAAGATATTTGACAGCTGAATGGTATTCCTGAAAATGCTTCCAATGTTTTTATTGTTTCTGATTTTTCTTATTTCCACGTTTTGAGAAAGCAATCTTGATTACATAACCTTAAATGATAATAATAATAACAATAAAAAAGCTGTTTTTTGGGGTGAAAGGACAAACTACACCCAGTGCTTGACTGCTTTTACAGAATGGTCTGCTTAGTAACTTTAAGTCAGTTTATTATTTATTAAATCACTCATTCTTTCCCATTTTGCGGTCACATTTATTTTAATTTCCGTTTAAAACACTATTAAATATTTATTAGAATGTTCTACTTTAACTTCTGATGGGAACCCTGGCACAAGAAGTATAGATTTATATGTTTTTGCTTGAATGGTAAACCAAAGCTGAACAAAGAAATCTTTTTTGAATTGTAAGCAATAATCGCAGTTTGTTATTTTGCCAGAATAAACAGCGACACCAAGCGCCTAAATGTGAAGTTACATCGACTAGACACGTTGACAACGTTGTCCCGCCCTAAGTTGAAACTTTGGCGGCGCTACTAACTTCACGCTTGATGCAACATATAAGAACCAGAGAGAGGGGCGGGACCGTCAGCACCAATTGGATTCTTATACCCGCATTAGTGCCTTCTCTATCCGGAACACAACGCAACTTAAAACAAGCGCGCCACAGTGACGCAACGGATTTTCTTTAAAAACGTTCTGGAACCAGGAAGTAGCGTCACACAGCGAACAGTCAATCCCGATTTTAAAGTTTCTTGTTTTTATCCTGGAAAACTGTGATAGCTATGAGAAAAACATATATTTTAAAATAGTATGCACATTTGGTTGACTATTTAAAGATAGTTATGGCTTACGTTAATTTAAAAACGGTGTTTGCGACTTTGACGTTCACACTTTCTTCGTACAGTGAATTTCTCTTGATAAGGGGTTCTCACCACTTATCCTTACTGCCGTGAAGTACAAAGTTGCCTGTAATAAGCCATGTAACGTGTTATGGAAAGCGAGAAACCCAGAGACATCACTGCAGTAGCAAAAGTGCTTAATAAACGCTTTTTATGGAGAGAAAGCCTGAAGAAGACACATCCTCATGAGGAAGATGGAGACCTTGATCTTCGTTGGACTCTAAAACAAAGACGGTCAGAAGATGGAGAATAACGCATCCGAAAATCTAAACGTCTCCACAGCTTTGCTGGCTTATGGGGAATCGGTACCTGAATTGAGAGAACCACATCATGCGCCTGGAGCTGAGGTTGCTGAACCAGAGAGGGAGGCTTACTCTGCGGACCCCAGTGATCGCTCCATCTCAAGCCTCTCCTCTTCTTTCTCCTCAATGTTTCATCCTCTTTCTTCATCTTCCTCATCTTCCCGTGGCTCAGGCCTGTCTCTGTCGCCACCCTTGCCTCCTTCTGTGGAGCTTTCTGCAATCATGACAGACACCAGGCTGACCCTGGATGTTTATCTAGGAGGAGCAGCTGCGTTGCCCTTGGTTTGGGGGTATGACCCTGATCATCTGAGGGGCATCAAGTACCTGAGACTGGGCTCCGAGGACAAACCTGGGATTGATGCTGCACTGGATGTCCTTCCTCATATGACAGGGCTTCACTCTTTGGCCATCCGGGGTAACATGTAGCTTCACCAACACATTAGCATGCATATTGCCATATTTATGTATTTAGTTTAGATAAATTATTCTAAAATAATAACTAGCACTGCTTTGATAAATTGTGATTTGGTTGTCTCTCTGGCAGGCTGTTGTAACACAATCAAATCACAGTCTTGTCTCTACTTACTTTAGGATTTCAGTAGCAACAATCCTTCCTGTTAACATGACATTGTCTGTTACTAGATAGAACTGAGAATA
The DNA here is from genome assembly GCF_904066995.2 of Poecilia reticulata. Taxonomy (NCBI): domain Eukaryota; kingdom Metazoa; phylum Chordata; class Actinopteri; order Cyprinodontiformes; family Poeciliidae; genus Poecilia; species Poecilia reticulata. The sequence continues at coordinate 25,124,912 of NC_088835.1, read as the reverse complement.
TAGATATTTAAAAACATGTTTCCTACTTTTACCATGGATGTGTAATGGGGTATTTTAAGCTCTCCATTGTGGAGACTGTGTGACGAAAAATACAAATAATAATCTTAGGTGTCACTTAAAATGTGATTGTGTAACTTGAGATATATTGTAATTTGAAAATAACAAATTTTTAACTAAGCTAAGCATATTTTCAGATATCCATATGGGTTTTCTTATATTTTTGCATCTTTTCAAATGTCTAACAGATTTTAGCTCTAGGTGCTCAATGTTCATGTTGGGTATTGAAGATAAACATTGTGGGTATATCAGCTAAACTTTTTAGAGAGGTGGAATTCCATTTTCTGAACTTTTATTTATGAATTCTTATGAAAGATTTTGTGGTGTTCATCACCTTTATTTATCAATAACTTGATTGGAAGAAGGTCAGTTCAGAACCTAGAGTTGGAATCAAACAATAGCCTTTGTTATGGTGCACGTTTTCCACCATTGTTGTTTTTTTTTGAGTGGCCAGGATATAAACCATAGAGTAACATTTTATTCAAAGTTACTTTTGATATATATATTAAATAACATTTTAGACCTGTAGAAAAGTAATTATAAGGATGCAAAGTAACTCCGATTTAAGAGTGACTGACATTTGCATTCACGTTAAAATGTATTTAGGTATTATAAAGGAAAGTTGTTTCTTTTAGGAAATCTGTTCCAGATATCTACAAGTTTTATCCTAAATACCTGGAGCTGACTGTCAACACATCTAAATTAGAAAAGTGACACCATTTATTATTGCAAGAAATATATAGGTATTTTAAAAATAAATATAAAAAATTGTTTGTAGACTGAACAAAAGGTATTTTGGATAGCTAAAATAAAACATCTGCTCTGAAGATATTGCCTTCACCATCTTCTGCATTTACTTTTTTTTCTTAAAGGACATCGCTTTTATGACTCCCGAGGTGATCCCCTGCCTGGACTCCTCACCAGTTTGCCAGACTCCACGTCAAATCTGTTTCACCTGAAACACGTGGATCTCTCCTTCAACCAGCTTACCTTTATGCCGTCATGCCTGCTCCAACTGCCGGTGCTGTCCACGTTGTTTCTCTGCCACAACCACATCTCAGCTTTGCCTCCAGATCTAGGCCAATTATCATCTTTAACCTACCTGTCCCTGATGGGGAATAAATTGGCGTCTGTTCCCTCAAGCGTGGGCCAACTAAAAGCGCTGCAGAGGCTCGATGTATCACATAACGTTCTCCAGCAACTGCCTGATGAAATTGGTTTCCTGGGGGAGCTTGTTAAGTTGGAATTGTCTCACAACAAGCTGAAACGGCTGCCAGAAAGCATGGGTAAGAGGTTCAGGGTGAATTACGGATTTAGATATAGACCACTTTAGAAATAAACAAGATATTCTGTTTGCTGGGAGTTAAGTTGTTGACGAGTTTTTATTTATTGCACAGGCTCTCTTGTTTCTCTCAGGGAACTGGTCATCTACAGCAATGAGTTCCGGGTAATTCCAAAATGTCTGAATGAACTCCCTCTGCTGACAATGGACGTTCGCGATAATCCTTTGGGAAAACCTCCGACGCCGCCTCCTCTGCCTCCCGTACCGGGTGAGCAGTTGTAAATTGATTTATGCTCAAATTTCTTTTATTGTAATCAGGCTATGCACTTTTTGTATTGTGCTCATTAAAATTGTCTTGTCTTATCAGATCACCCAATAATTCAAAAGTTGCATCTTAGATCCAACAAGCACAGGTACGGCTCTGCTGTAACATGATCAAATCTGTAAACTAACGCTGAATGCTTAAGCGTTGCAGAACCAAACTTGTCCCTCTCCTTTGCTCCTTAGTTTCTTTGTTTCGTCTGCTGGTCGCCATGTGTTTCTCCCAGGAGGGGCTGAGCTGACGTTCCCCCCTGGATGCCTGATGGCAACCACCAAATTCACGTGGGGTGAGAAAAGGCCAAACAGGAAATGGGTGTGGCTGGAGGAACATGACATCCTTCTGAGTCGGCCCCTGGAGCTTCGTCCTCATGGCGTTACATTTTTAAAGGTGTGAAAATGATTCGCTATAGTTTATTACATTAACACAGATGTACAGTGCCATGAAAAAGTATTAATAAGCCTTGAGATCTAGAGAAGTGAGGCATGTATTCACCACTTTTTGCTGTCAAAGAGCATCCAGGAGGCATTAACCATGCTTCAATTTGTCAACATTTTGTTATATTACAGCCTTACTTCGAAGGCTTCAATGAATCTCTTTACTCAAATTTCTGCACACAAATATCCCATTATAACAATGTGAAAAAAAACATGTGCAAGTACTCACAGTCTTTAATTGAACAATTTATTACAATTTGGAATGAGGATGTAACAAAACTAAATGTGAAAAAGTAAAGCTGTGGGAGATTTTTTGTTGGAGACCATTACTGAACAACGACATCATTAAGAGCAAGGAACATGCCAGCTGCACAAAGCATTAGGTTGGCATTTGGTTAAAAATAAGGCTGTAATTGCCTTTTTATGCATTTTTAGAATTATTGTAGTATCTAAGATACCAAATGTTTAATATAACCAAAATCTATTTAGCCACACTTTATACAATTTCAATACAGACTTGGTTTAAAAGGTTGTTTTACTCTTCCACCATGTAACAGGAATGCTGGACAAAAGACGGTTGTCTTTAGAGGAATGAAAACATGGAACTCCCTTCCTTCCTCCGTTTTAAATGCAACAAATGCTAGACCTTTTACAAGAGCCCTGTTTAATTAGTTTATTATATAGTGTTTTAATTCTACATTTATGAATCAGTATGCTAAGTCACTACTGTTATATTAAGCGTGTGTAACTGTTTTTTTAATAAATGTTTTTCTATAATTTGGACTTAGCTAATGGGGATCCAAACAAACAAGTTGTGGTCTATATTATTGCTGCTACTATTTATTAGAAATATTTTGGGGTTTCTCAGTTCATGTTTTTGTTGTTTACTTCAGCCTGTGGAGGTGTGTGTGCCGTATCATCGGACCAAACGAGGGGAGGTGGTGTTGCGCACGTTTGACGGGCAGACATGGAGCACTCTGCCCACTGAACTCAGGAGAGGAAGTGAGGAGCATTGTTGTTATCCTGGGGGACATCCAGCCAGGGTAAACGATAAAATATGAAATGAGACTGCAAAGCTTGTTCTTCTATTCTAATGCAGGTCATAGTGTTACTTGTAGAATAAAATCTACTTTTTTTGTTTTTGCAGCTGGCATGTTCCTTTGTGAGCCACTTCTCCTGGTTTATGGCGGTGTCCAGACCTGTAAGGGATACTTGCTCCGTCACACCAGCAGGAGCTCTTCTGGTGTCCAGCTCCAACCCTGGAATAAAGCTTCACTTCCCTCCTGACTCCACTGCACAGACTCGCACTATAACCCTACAGGTGAGTTCAGCAAACAGCAGTGAAAAGAACACAACGTTCTAAGCTCCAAAACCAAAATTATTCCAAGAAAATGGGAAACCAGCTGTTGCAATGGGTGGCAACAGCTGGTTTGTTTTTTGGAATGCACTTTTGACTTGAGTGTTTGATTGCAGGGTCAGTGTGAGTAAAAAGCACAGAGAAAACCTTGTGGGGTCCAAATGACTCATCTCTTCAGACCGTGGGAGAGTTAAAAAACCTCCCATCATCACACCGGACATTTGACAAACAAAAAACATCTCTTAAAATAATGGGAGGCTCTAATAGTTACCAGAGCAATCATAACAATTCCAAATACAAAAATTAATTACAGACTTTGGTTCCAAATTGACTTCCGTAGATCCTAAATAAATAAAGAAAAAACTAAACGATAGAACTTGTGTCTTACAAAAATTCAACGTAAATGGCCACAACAAGCAGGAACACCATTGCTACCATGACCAGTCATTGATGCGTCTCTCTCTCTCTGTCTTTCTGTCTCTCTGTAGGTGCTGCAGGTGTCTGAGTTTGAGGTGCAGGCTCTGTGTGGCGATCCTCAGGCCAGAGTCAGCCCCATCCTCTGCCTCTCCCAGACTCCTACCTCACAGTTCCTGCAGCCAGTTAAAGTCCAGATCCCTCTGCCACCAGGAATCACAGGTTCCATCATGGCCATCATGGTTTTCACATGCGTGCATGAGCAGAATATTTTAGCATGCGTTAACATTTACTGTGGATCCACAGGGCATGAAGCCGATGTGTCCCAGTTGCATGTGCTTCACGGAGATCCAGCTGCTCAAACCTGGACTGACATTACATCACAAGTGTCCCTGTACGTTACCCATCTGTACGCCATTTTCTACATTACCCACTTCTCCTGGTAAGCTGCTGCACTTTGTTATGCAATTTCCAATTGACATACTTCAGATTGTATGCTGGGGGTCTTGTAACTTTGGTTTATCTGCTCTATTATAGGTACTGGCTGTGGTACACTACACAGCAGTGCGTTAGCGGGGTGGTCAGAAAGGTCTATCAACGGCTAAAACAGTTTAAAGTCCAGTTCCTCGTCCTCCAGCGGAAGACGGACCCCGCTCAGGTTCTGCTGCAGTGCCTGCCTGCTAACAAGGTTTGGCATCTCACTTTTTGACCTTCTTTGGAACCTCAAGTATAGATGCTGAACAGTAATTGTGTGGGTTTTCTGCTCAGATGGAGGGCAGAGTTCAGTCTTTGTCTGAGCAATATGACGGACCTCACCCCTCTGACCTGTGTGACCTGCTGGAAGGAGAGCAGTTCTTCGCTGGCTTTGAGAGGGGCTTAGACATCGTCACAGGTTGGAATTCTTCTTTCCTGCCATTAATGTGGAATTATGTGTTGCTGTGTATCATCAGTAAACATGTTTTTTTTTTTTTTTGACATGTTCATTTATTTTCCTCAGACAGGCCGGATTGTGTTGAGGGGCGTCTGTGTTTTGTGTTTTACTCCAGTCTGAAAAATGTGAAGGAAGTGTACGTCTGTTCTGCTCAGGGGCAAAAAGGGCCGGTGAGGGGACAGGTAAGAAACACAGAACAGTGAATAATAATGGATGTCACATGTCCACTCTGCAGATAATACAAAGAGCAAAGAGCATAACATTTTAATTTACACTGAGTACGTACAAAATAAGTGGTGGTCAACCCTGTTGCTTTGCTTCACTTTGATTACTTTCAGTTTAGGAAAGGAGGCCTGTTTTGACATCCCACATCTAAGACCCAATAAAGACAAAATAAGATGCTGATGTTCTATTAAAATAAAACATGGTTGGATCACTCCAAGAAGGAAATTGATTTATTAAAAGTCAACATTTTTTCTTATATGTGTTTCATATATATATCTCAGCCTGACTCTGAATGTGACATTTTAAGTGCGGAAAGGGCTTCAAATTCAAATTCAGTTAAAACTTACTGAAGTATTTGTTGTGAAACAGATTTCTTTCTAAATGTCATCTTTAGTGAATAGTCTGTTTGGTACCCTATGATTGCGTAGGGAGGAGGGCGTTCTAATTGAAATATCTTTGTGTTAAGTCTATAGTTGGCTCCTTTCTAAAACTGTTAAGAAAATAATAAAATGTTGTCTTACAAACATTCTGGGAATCCTTCATGCTGTTTGTTTCATTCATTTTATACAACACTCTTCATATGCTGATGGTTTGTGCGGAGGATGTGATCTGTAATTCTACGGTACTTTAAACCTACTGAGATTTGCAAGATGCTATTTTTTGCATCTACATGCATTGCAGGTGTTATCAGTGAGGTGTGCTGCTCCTGCTGCACATAATAAATCAGATTACGTCATTGAACATGGTTTAAGCTGAAGTTTTGAATGATTTTCAACCTATTCCACAATCAAGACAAGTTTTGTTACCCGATTATTATCTTGAATATGCAAAAGTGAATTGAAGTTTTTTTACATGTCATCTAATTGCACTACACTGGGTTCACCTGTACTTCTCCACTGACTGCCATTAGCAGCCAATATGAAACTGATACAGTCAGCTCATCGAAATGAAGAGGAAACAAGATTTAACAGCTCAGTCACACCTCACTTTACATTACTTGGATGACGGGAATAAAGATAGACACTGGTTTTTTATCTCCATAGTCCTTTCATGATACTTGCTTGCCTAGCCACAAGATAAAAACATATAGTTGCAGCTTTAAAAAACATTGGACTGCAGGCTGTTTTTCAGTGAAGTCATTCTTGGAAGCTGGAAAGAGCATAAATAAGTGTGCTCTCAGGGTTGTGGCCGAAACAGATGTCATGCTGTCCTTAGTGGAGTAAAGGTTGAGAGAGGATAACTTTCGGTACTTGTTTATAGGAAACATGTTGCATAATATGAAATAAGTTAGATGGTGTGATTTGAGCCCTTTTGTACAATTCATGGCCTCACTGAACCTGGTGTCATTCTTTTATGGCTTATATATGAATTTAAAGGGAAACAAAAAGACCAAAGCTTGAACAAATAGCTGTGGCGATGTTTGCTGAGCAAGTTGCAGTTTTTAATCTAAATGGTTTAGTTTGTTATTCGTTTTTCAGGTGTCATTCTACAGAGGGGAGATTCCCAGTAATCTGCCAGAGGAAGTAGCCAAAAGGAGGAAAGGACTTGACACCCAGTGGCTTGCCACGTTGCCGTTAAGACTTCCTGTCAGTTAAAATGCCAGACATTGTTGTTTCCCACTTCTCACTTACGCTGTTGCTTTTCTTTATCATGTTTCTATTTAATTTTTTTTTACCTTTTATATATAAAATATTTGCAGAAATGTTTGCACTATTGTTTGAGTTGCTCTTCCTGCTTTTTGTTCATTCCACTGACAAAAATACAGCTTTTCTAAACCTTTTTGGCTTCTTTCTATGAATTATATCGCCACCTAAAGGGGAATATTTCCACGTTTCTCTTGCAGGCTCTGAATTCAGACAACAGTTTTAACCTGGAGGAGCTCCAGTATCCTCCCCTGAACCTGGGTGACCCAGAGAGCGGCTACCTGACTGAAGCCAACCTGCTGTCCATCTCCCTGCAGATTGGACGGGACTGGCGTGCCATTGGTATTAACCTCGGGTTGAGCTATGAAGAGTTGGACCGCATACAGTACAAACACAGGTGAGGATAAAAACATTTAAATAAATAATTGTCTTGGATTATGTCAAAAAATAGAATTATAGTGTGTCTGACCTACAAAGATGTTGGAATTTTGTATTTTTTTATTTGTATTTCAGAACTGTGTGATCATCAGAGAAACTTGACTTTGTGATTTTAGGTTAAAGCAGATCAGTTTGATTATGGATGATGTAGATTTGAGCCTTCTTGGTGGAATCTCACTTGTTTGTGCACATGCAGATACTTTATAGAAGTGGGATTGTGTTTCTTTTTTAAGTCAGATCAGTAGCTACACTTGTTTTCATGGTGTTTGCAATGTGTTTTTTGAAAACAGGGAGACATTTCCCCTGTGTCGGTAAAGGACATTTTTTGGTTTTTATTTAACAGAGATGTTTTAATACCACATCAACTCTTGTATTTTGTTGTTATTCTGCAGTGAGATGTTTAACTTCTCTTTAGGTCTATTGTGGCCGATTGGTAATCAGAAAAAGGGAAATGATTTTAATGAACATTTTTCAGCGTTTTGAGAAGAATCTGGAAAACAACTGAAAATATTGTCAAAATACGAATGCAATTTTCTCTGTACAGTTCATTGTGAAAGTATTTGAAACTCTTGAGTTGCAACACTGATGTATGAAATTCCGGTTTTATGTGACATACCAACACAAAACAGTTAAAATTTGAATTGGAAGGAAAATGTTTTATAATTTTAGTAAATGTTTAGAAGTAAAACTCAAACAAGTGTCATATGCATTTGTAATTAACCCTACTTTCTCCTAAATCCAATTACTGCTCTAACTCAAAAGGCTTACAGCTGTAATTGAATTTAATAAAAACTGAATCAGGGGTCTGAATAGGCCACTATTTTAGTTTCTCACCTTGCTCCCAATTATGCACTACTTTGGTAAATAAAATACATTACAGTTTTGAGTTGCAATTAGACGACATGTAAAAAAACTTCAATTCACTTTTGCATATTCAAGATAATAATCGGGTAACAAAGCTTGTCTTGATTGTGTAATAGGTTGAAAATCATTCAAAACTTCAGCTTAAATCTTGCTAGAATTTACATTTGCTGTAAAGGTAATTTATGTAATCAATGTGCAAATGTGGTAAAAGAAAACTTCTGTGGAATCCAGGTAGAGTGAGTTGGTATGTAACTACAAAAGAACCAGCAACAGGAGAAAATTTTGACTGTTTTAATCTGCACCGTCAGCCACCATTGAGCCATCTGGGACACTGCGGGAGATTACACACAGGCTGTTTACTCATCTGGCCCTCCCCCTTCTCCTAAGCCTAAAAAACCCCACTCATGACGCATCCTGTAGATGAAAAGCGATGCGCTATGTAAAGTCAAAGATTAATGCCCTCACAGCAGATAAGATGGTGGTTATTGTATGTAGAAGATATATGGAGATTCAAATTTCTTACTTTTAAGGGGCCCGTTTTATTTAAATACACCTATGACTGCGGATTACACTAAATCTACAATGAGCATACATTTCTTTCAAATGTTCACATTGCTGCTACTGATTGAGTTGCTGACAGATGTATGCATGCATGGTGTATTTTCTTCCCCACTCAAGCAGCTGCAGCTGGCTGCTCCATAACGCAACATCTCTTGTTTGTGTTACTCGCCAGGGACAACCTGGGCGCCTTAGTGCTGGACATGCTGTTTCACTGGGCCCAAGGACAGAGGAATGCAGGACCTGGGTCAGTGTCCAGGCTCGTGGCTGCTATGACAGTAAGCGGCAGGAGGGATCTGGCAGAGGAGATCGAGGACATAGTCAGTCTTGGAAGGAGAAAGTACACGGAGTCACTGAAGAGAGTAGGTCTGGAAGCAGAGAGCTCCTCTGTTGGGGAAGCACAGCAGTAGATCAGCCCACACTGGGCGCAGATGGCTGCTTTACACTTGAGTAACCTGCTTGTTTACACCGAGACCCCGATCATCCCGTCTGATCAACTGTCATAATGTGCAAAACCCTCTGAAACACCAGCCTCCAACTAGTGGGGCTTTTTACAAGACTTTGTTTTAAGTCAAATGGATGGACTGCATCAGGACCAGTTCCATGGTCGGCTGGCATTTTGAAGATTCAATTTAGAAAGCATAAAGCTACTTCTAATGTAATATATTTGTAATTGTAGAATTTTTTTGCATAACATTGTGTACATATTTTGACTCTGGGATCCTAAAAAAATTCTGCAGTGCTTTTGACTGGCATCTACAATTGTTGAAGATCATCTGAAAGAAAACTGGGATAACTGATATCCCAGTTTTCTTGAAAATTATGTTGGTAATAAAAAAATAAAGCTCCAATGCCATTGACAAAATGTGACCATATGTTGTCATTTAATGATGATAATAAGCAATTTGGTTATTTATTAGCTCCCTATAATTATAATTTATTAGCCAAATTAAAATTTTATGAACATTGGTCTTCTAAATAGGGCTGCACAGTGGCGCAGTTGGTAGAGCTGTTGCCTTGCAGCAAGAAAGTTCTGGGTTCCATTCCCGGCCCCGGTCTTTCTGCATGGAGTTGGCATGTTCTCCCTGTGCATGCATGGGTTTTCTCCGGGTACTCCGGCTTCCTCCCACAGTCCACAAACATGACTGTCAGGTTAATTGGTCTGTCTAAATTCTCCCTAGGTGTGAGTGTGTGTGTGCATGGTTGTTTGTCCTGTGTGTGTTGCCTGGCAACCTGTCCAGGGTGTACCCCGCCTCTTGCCCGGAACGTTAACTGGAGATAGGCACCATCAACCCTCCCGAACCCACTAAGGGACAAGGGTGTAAAGAAAATGGATGGACGGATGGGTCTTCTGAATAATGATTATATTTATCTTCTGACTTGGAGTGGCCAAGTCAGATTCCTGTCATGAATTTGATAGAGAATCTGTGAAGGCAGCTAAAGATTAGAGCGATAGCAAGGAGGCTTTCCAACCTCCAAGAGCTTATCGTCACAGATAAATCCTCAAAATTGCATTGGTAACATGTAAAAGCTTTACAGGAATGATCAAAAGTGTTTGCAGAAGTGTTTCCATTATTTATTTGGCTCCAAACAATTGTCTGACGACATGTGTTTATACCGTAATGTGTTGTGTTGTGTGGATTTTACAAAAAGTCTGTAAAGCATTAAACTTTAAAGTACGCACACATCAGAATTAACTATATGTTTTTGTCTTTGTTCTGTTTTTTAAAAAACTTTTTTCTGCTCTACAAAACTGCATTATCAGTGCATCTGTTAGTATAAATAGATCACTGATGAGTCTTGCGAAATCCATGCATTCTTTTGGTCTTTAATTTGGCGTGTTAGGGCCGCATTCTCAGTCTCAACCCCAATATAGCAGCTCTTACCATTTTTATATTTTTATCCCACAAGGTCATTGTGCAGCGATGAATCGTCACGATGACGTAGGCCACCGTCCTACCATCCCCCTTACACCTTTACTGCGCTTGTAAAATGTGTGTGTAATTCTACTACAAGCCACTAGAGGTCTCACTCAGATTCCCTGCTATGGTTTGCAGCAGCTTCTCTCTGACCAGCCAGTCTGCTCCCCTCCCTGCCTGCCTGCCTGTCTGCCTGCCCGCCTGGCTGCTTGCTTTCACTCCCACCTCCTCAACTGGACTCAATTGCTAGTAATTCCCATAGGTTAGCTGCTATTGGAGTTTCAGTCAAACACAGAGAGTGAAACCGCATTGATCTCACCCCAGAATCACCCCGGAGGCACAAGCAGCGGAAACGACTCTGGTATGTACATAACGGGGGATGCTCGTTGACGTCTCCTTTGAAAAATTATGACTGCTTTCCAATGCAGGGAGTGTATATTTTGAAAATATCCCCTGAAGATAACCGAAATATTTAGCTTAAATTTTTTTTTAGCTAGGTGTAAAATGAAGATAGCTGCATGAAGCAGTGGCTGGTAATGTTGGGGCTAAGATGCGCCTGACTGTATGAGGTTGTCATTGAGTAACGGGAAGGAAATAATTTCCCGTCATGCAGTAAGCGTAGCAGTTTTAAGCTAAAGCGGATTAAATATGCATACTTGGCAGCAACGTCGGCTTTAATATTTATCTAGTGAAAAACGGCTTATTAAAGTGTTATACCGGGACCATTACGTGCCGTAAAATCGCCGAACCATTAGACACGTACAGATATATTGACTTTCCGTCTGTAACACAGAAGAGGTGGGTCGGCTGTCATCTTTAAGGGTTGTATAGACGTTTTTAGTTCGCTTGTTGTTGGATGTTATCAGCATATTCACACATTAAACTGTGGCATTCTTCTTTCTTATTGGTAGAACAAAAGAGGAAGACACTTTCTGGTTGTAAATTGGAGTTCTCCTTTAAGTTGCAAAGTTCTTTAAAATATACAGCGATGCATGTTTATAAATTAGTGCTTTACAAAACGAATAACGCCCTTTGAGCTATTTGATATTTTCTCAATCATAAACCTCCTGGATCACCTGTCCTGCATGTCTTGAACAGCCATCTTTTTTCATGAACACCTAGTTTCACCATCTGCTGAATGAAAGCATCTCCACAACATGAAGCTGGCACTGCCATGTTTCATAATGGGGATGACGTGTTCAGAGTAACCAGTTTTCTCCCACTCAAAGCGTTTTGATAGTTGGCAGAAAAATACATTTTGCTCTGACTTGACCAAAGCACATGGCTTGTGGCAAATGGGAATGCTGATTCTTTTCTTTCCACAATTGAGGCCATGTCGGTGAATACATGTCCACCGAACTGAAGCTCGAGTTACTATAGTCCTTGGCTACTTTTTTTTTTTAAATCAAAGCTGTAATTTTGGAGAGCTTAACTGGACAGCCATGACTTGAAGTAGGTTCAAAACTAAACTTGATTTTAACTTGTGTGGTCTTCATGATGCTGTTTGTTCTCCAACATCTGAGGCCTTCACAGAACAGCAGGGGTTTGCACTGTTGCCTTCTGGGTTCAAATCCCAGCCAACCTGGGTTTTTTCTGCATGGTTTTGTTCACGTTCTACCCAAGTATGGTGGTTTCTCTCCGGATACTCCAGACTTTCTCCCTTAGTGCAAAAAAAGACTGTTAGATTAATTGATTACTCCAAGCTGCACAAAGTGTGTGTTGTGTGTGTGCGTGGATGATTGTTTGCTCTGTGTGTCTCTCTGTTACCCAATTGGTGACCTGTCCGTATCCCACAACCAGCACCAGCAGCTATGTGACTGCATAGAAGACTAATACTAATGTGAGCCACACTTTATTTGTAAAATCATTTTTCCTCTGTTCCAACATGCACTACTTTGCTTTGGTGTAGCACATAAATCCCAATAGATTACATAGAAATAAAATAATTTAAAAAAGTTAAAGTGGAATGCATACTTTTACAAACCACTACACCATCAAGGGTCATTATTCTGTAACCCAAGGCATCCACTGCAAAGGCTTCAAAGCCTTGTAAAACATCCACATGGGAATATTTATCAGCTGAGCAGGATGGCAGAGGAATTTGCAAAAATCAATTTATTTTAAAACTGGCATGGGGAACTTTGCCTGTACATGTATGGGAAAGTTCAGACTATGGGTGTAATAAAGCATTCCAACTGCTTGGAAATAATTGATGAGGTGAGTCATTCTTAGGTGTTAGGTGACATCCTGTGCTATCTGCTGGAACTGCTCAGCATTTTAGACCAGATCTTAGAAAGTAGTTTTACTGTGACTCACCATGCAAGCCTTGTTTTATTTTACTAGCTTGCACGGCAAGACCAAAGGGATTTCACAGAAATGTGCTAAGTATCCCACAAGCAGGAGGCTCGCTGCAGGAGAAGGATACTTTTGTATCATCCCTGTGTGAGAGTTATCCCTTCATGTTGCAGTCTGCTGCAATCTGCAAACTGGAAGCAGTTGCTTTTGCTTTTTGTTTTTTTTTTTCCTTCACAGAATATTTTCCCAAAGTCATTTGGATGCTTTTGGTGAAATGTGAGAATGTGAAGTTAGTCAGCAATTATTCTTCTCTATTTTTTTCCTTCTAACAGTAAGAAAACTGAGATTGAGGCGAAAGCGTGAAGATAAAGAAATCCCCAGATGGTTTACAGAAACAAAGCCTCCATGTACTACCTGTGGAGTCGGAGGAAGGACCAAACTCTTCACCTTTCATCTGCACAAAGAGCCTTTTTCTAAGACATAAAAGCCTGACTCAACCTGATATCATTGGCCCGCAACAGGTGATTTCAAAAAGCACTCTGTTGTACTGTTTTAATGGGTGCAATATGATCTCAGAGCAGAGAATCGGTGACACAAAATGTGTTTCTATGCCTGGATCTCACTCTTTTGGCTCTAAAAACTGGTTGGGAGTGAGCTCTCATAAGTATGTATTAAGTTTATAATCCTCATGGTGTAGGGAAGAGGAAATATTAATCAGATTTGATAGATTTGACATAGTAAATGTTATCTCCTGGTCCTGCACTGCTGTGTAAGACTAAAAATATTCAGTATCTCGTAAATATTTGCAGCGCTACAGTGAAGCATTAAGATAGGAAAACACAGATGGATGTTAGTCTGGAGGATTATTAAAAGCATTCCTTTTATAAACAACTATACGGTTAATATGGACACATTGTCATGGAGCTAAATCAGATAGTAGATTATGCATGAGTCATTTTATTACAATAGCCCTATTACATTACTTTCTGTTTATACCTCATGTCTACATATCTCAGACTCTGGATTCTTTGGCCTTGGACCTGAGTAGACTGTGAAATCCTGAGTGGTTGTTATGACTGTCTTCTTATTTATTTTCTTGTACTTTATACATTATTTTATTCTGTATATATTTTCATTTTTTGTCTGTTTTTAAATGTGGTAAATGAAAAAAAAATCCATAATGGCGTGAATCACACTTACATATTTTCTTAAAAATAACAAACGAACTAGTCGAGTCGTCCTTGCCAGCAAGAGCTGCCAAAAAATAAAATCAGCTTTTTACGTAACTGTGAAAATATTTTGGTCCTATTTTCCTTGCAGAATTGTTTAAATTCAGCCACTTAAGTTTGCGGAATATTTTCCCAAAATATGTGATTTTGGAAAATATGAGAATGTGATGTGTGTATTGGTTTTTGCCTTGGAAGTATCCCATGAATTAAATTTTTTGTTTGATCTCTTTCATAAGATACTCATGAATGCTGACCTCAACAGAGACAAATGAAACATACGTCACTTTAGATGTTGTTCTTTTGTGAATCCAATTAAGTCATTGATGCGTTGTGTGGTGTAGCCACTCCTAGGAGAGTTTACCACTGATTTGTGTGTTGTCCATTTGTAGATAGTGGCTCTAAATCGTTTGTCCTGGAGCCTCAACGTCTTACAAACGGCTCTGTAAACATTTCCAAACAAATAGAGGTCAATGACTTTGTTTGTCATCTGTTCTTGAATGTCTTTAGATTTGAAATTGATGTGTTGCTTTTACCCACTTCACTCAGCCTGACATTAAGTGATTTCTTAATGCTAGACATCAGTCAGAAATCAAGCCAGTTATCTTTAATATTACAATTTCTTTGAAAAATCTATAAGAGGGCTGATACATTTTCACAACAGTTCATATTATTAACAGTAATAGAAATATTAATAATACGGTGTAGCTCTAAACAGATGGAGCTTTGCGTTAGATCTGACCTCTGTGATCTAGCAGCTCATAGCAGTATATCTGCAGAAACACACTCCTGCTGTTGGGAGCTCAGTGTGTTAATGGAACCAGCTCATGTGAGACAGATGGACTGGCATCTACTGCCTGCACTGAGCTAATGAAGAGGCTGCATTTGCTTTTCATTTTCTGTGCCGTCTTCCCTAGTCACATGGGTTCTGTTTTAGTGCTGATTGCAACAAGGCTTTGTCACCATAGCCACTCACTTCCTTGTATCTTTAGCCAAACTTGAATGTCATTCATTCACCAAGACCTTTACTCAGTCGGCACTTAAGAAGAGATGAGCAGCACTGGAGCTTAGATTGAGAAGGTATTTGCCTCTGACTGGTTGATTTGTGTGAAATAAATATGATTTGCATCCAGTTTGTGTTGGAAATAAATCGAGATGGAACAGTCTGCAGATTCTTAAAGCTTGATTTCAGCTCTTCAAAAGCAGTAGCTCTACCAACTACATCACTTCATCTTTAAATTATCCAGGCATTGATCCTGTTTACTTTTCCCTAATGCATCTGAGTGCAGACGTGCATCTGTCCATTTACTTAGCAGCCTCTATTCGCGACTGGCAGGCTGCCATAGGTTTTCTGTGTGGCTGCAATAATAAGAAAATAAACTATGGGAATCATCAAACTTTTCTATTTAAAATAAGCAAATGATGCCACTTGAAATTAAATATAGTGAATTTAAATCCACCTTATTATTCAGACTTAAAAACCTTGAACTTAGCTGATGGCCACGAAACATGCTTATGTTTGGTGTGTTTAATATTAAATGTGTTTGCATGTACAAATTACTGTGTTTTAATCATTGATACTGGATGTTCTCTAACTGGCAGCAACATGTTATCATATTTACATGTCATATCTTAAAGAAAGAGTCAGCAGTCTTATTGAATAACTTGTGATGAACAAGGGTCACAAACAGGACTGCTATCTTTCTCAGCACCATCATTGTGTGTTAGCTACATCCAATAGCTGCTTTAGTAGGTTGGCTAAAGTTAAGTTCAAGGTTCTGCACTGGTTGCATAATCACTTATTGTGTACTCTTCAGTACTTATCAGCTCCTGTGGCGCAAACATAATAAATGACCTTTGTTTAGAAATGTTCAAGAAGGCGAGATTTTTTAGGCCTCCTATGCACTGCTGATAATTTTAGGATCAGATATAGAAATTTTGATTAACTGGGTGCAGAGTTTGTACTGCAGTTACTTTCCATTCCATTGTCAAAGTAAAGAAAATAAACACACACAAAAAAATGAATACAAATAAAGATAGACAGTAAGCACAAGGCAGGCTTAACAGGACCCATCAGAAGTTGCATAGTGATCACATTATATCCTGGAGGTTTGATAATATTATGATAAGTTATTTAAAATCTTATGCACAATAAAGTGGACACCCAAGGAAAAATGAAATTGTGGCACAGACTTTGCCTTGAGTTTGATTTGATAAAGTACAAATTTTTGTCCGTTTTCAGTGCAATGGTTTCAAGATCTAACAAACCGGCACCCTATTGTTGGTTTTGAAGTGCTGTGTGGTCAGCCCACTCTGCCTGAAGTTTACCTCTGTTTGTCAAAAACTGGATTTTTTTTGCAGCATTCAGCTTGATGTATTTTATGCTCCAGTTCTGAGCAGCATTGTTACTCTGACGGCCATGGGCTCCATTTCTCCAAGTCTGACTTTTCTCTTCATAAATAGTTGTTTGTCATGTTGATTTATCTGTGCTTTGGTAATGTATCTATCAGAACTTTATTTTGAGGTCATAGCCTGTAACTGAACTCCCTACATGAATTTGTTTAGTGTAAGTTTGCTCACAATAAAATGTCCCTTTTAAGCTAATGCTACACATGTGATAGATAGAAGGGACGTTGAGATACTCAAGAAGCATCTTCAGTCAAACACTCTCAGACACAGAGTAAAAACAATTTAAGAAAGCATTTCCCCCTCTGAATAAACTTAAGTCCACCTGCAGCTGCCTCTGTGGTCTGGCTGTTTACTCCCTGCCTGAGTTATCTGTCCAAGCTCAAGCCGAACCACCAGTGCAATGGCCACTGTTTGTCCTAGCTGAGACATGATCTGTTCTGTGTCCTCGAGAGACTGCTTTTAATTGGTAAAAAGAAGTCTATCCTGTAATAGCCATTTTCTTTCATGGTGGTGATCTTTGTAGCAGAAGTTCTTGTTGCTATCAGCTGTTTTGTCATTAAGCAGCTGCATGGCTATTGAGCAATTTATTGATAGAAAAATTATGTTTTTGTAAAGAAAATAATGTAATTTTTCTGAAATATTTCCAAAGATGCTACATCATCATATATTTATGCCTTTTACTTATGAAAACACACAGAAAGGCTGATTGTTATTGATTTGTTTTATACTTTTGATATTTTAGGGTTTTCTTGCTCTAAAATGTAACAATCCTGTTGATTTTATTACTTCAACGCAATGCAGGAATATGCTGCGTTCGGGTGTAGAGCAGTTTAGTGAGATTGCAACACATTCCTTGCAGCTTTGGTTGATGACGAGTTTTTTTTTTTTTTTTGCTGTGGACACTTCACAGTGGACCTAGTTGTGTCCAAATACAGAGTCTGATTGTCACGACAGGACACTGCAGCCAGGCTTTGGCTTGGGGACATGTCCAAGCGCAGATGCAGTCGTGTGGATTAAAGTCGACAAGTAACGTTGATGGCATGGTGGAGAAGGATGGAGATGTCAGCTTCACGCTGCATCTCATGAGGTGACAGGAATCTGGACTACTGCTACATTTAGTCTTTGGCACGTGGTTTATTCAGTGGTCTAAAAAAAAATGAAGTGCTGAGTACGGAGTTAACACGTGTTTGTTCATGGGGAAGTAACTGTCAGAGAACAGAAACTAAAAGAACATGCTGTGAAAGGAAAATTTAGGCTAAATGTCACCGCAGTGAGAGAAAACAGAGCTAGATGTGCGGCACAGGCACACTCTTAGTGACCTCCTCTGAACCGCCTCTCTGCTCCTCCTTCCTCCACCCCTGGAGCAGCCAGTAAAAGCCTCCAGTCCCCCATCCACCTAAACACGCCAGATGCTGCTGCGCTCAGTGGCAGCTAAGGTTACCATGAACCTAAAACATCCACTCCTGCTGTTGAGTCTTCCAGAAAGAAGATCTGGGAGAATTTAGGACATTACCGTTGGCGTGCGCACACACACACACACACGCACGCACACACGCATGCACACACACTTCACACTGCAAACCCACCAGTCAGCAAAGATCTGAGATGCAAAAGCTGCGTTTACTGAGTCGTGACTCGTGACTGAGAGAGAAACGTTGGGGGAGGGCTGGTGGGAAGGAGAGAGGAGGAGAGCAGAAGCAGGTTTTGATTGGTGTATGGAGGGGTGGAGAGACAAAAAAGGGGAAATTGGAAGCATCTTTTCACAGTAAAGACCCTCTGCGTCAAAAACATAGTGACACACATCTCGTTTTTTTCCCCCCTGTTTTCTATCTGCATGCCGCATCTGAGGCAGACAGATTTAGCTGTGCTTGTTTTGCTCCAGTTTCCCAGCGAAAGCGTGTTTGCATAAAGCACGAGACTTCAAGGTCACATGATGAACAGATGCTGTGATGGTTAGAGTTGTTTCACCGAAGCCATTATAGCTTTATGTTAAGAAAACTGTCAGAAACATTTCCTTCTGCAGTAGGACTGCTTGCAGCGTTCTTCGCATCTACTGTTCAGAGAGGAAATGTGTCTTTTTTGCAGTTATTGCAAGAAATTTGCTGTATTTAGCTTTGAAGTTTTTTTTTTTCTTTTTACATACCTTGGCAATCGCCTCATTGTGCATGCAAATGAACAACAGTCACTGGCATCAGGCCTTGTTAGTAACAGTTCTGGTTGTTAAGATGTTTTAATTATAACAACCTTCAGGATACAGGATACAGTTCAGGCATTTTTCTCCCATTTATTTATTTCCATTTCTCTGAATAATTGTTTCCAGGTATCACCTATCATTATGAAAGAACAAGCACCACGTCTGATTGTATAGCTACAGTGGTAATGAAACGAAGCGAATTGATTGGTTATTTCTTCAAATATCCGTTGGGAATCTTCATTTTGTAAAGCTGAGGATTTTTTTCTTACAGATTTAGAGCTATTACAGTTCCTTTTTGAGTGAGTTTCTCTGTTTAACTTTCAGATATTGTAGTTCTGAAGCTCTTCTATTACCAATTAGCAATGAACACCATTGATTGGTGTCCTGTAATATTCTCTAACCTCCACAATGATATTCTGATCAGACTAAACCTAATCCATGTTGATCTGTCGCAGTCTGCATCTTAGCTTTAAGATTGTTGAAGAACCAAAGATTAATCCTTAAGAATGCTGACAAAATGCAATTCTCTTATCTAGATTTTCGGGCTACTGCGCTTCGTTTACTGGGAAATAGGCTGATGATGTCCATTAAATTCAGTTAAAATATATAAGCTCAAAACTCCAATGTGGATATTTAGAGTTGAATAAAACTCTCAGACGTACTTTGGGTTCCTATTTTGTGGAAAGAAAGTTGGAAAGCTGCCCTGGTGTTAAAATGTTGGAGAAATTCACTATATACTTAACAATTTTTGTGCATTTTGTTTTTGATAGTTTTTCATTACTCCTAGTTGAATAGACTGTAGAATCACTTCATGCTATTTTAGTGCTTGTTGCGAAAGAATGTCTCTTTTGAAATGTTTGTGGTCGGTGTGCTGGTCCTGTTTTCTGTTGGGATATTTTTCTATCAGAATCACTTTACACAAGCAGCTTTTTCTCTCTTTTCTGTCAGACTTACTTGAAGTAACAACAACTGGATTAAATCGAGTGGGAAAACAAGGGACCACACCACTTTGTCTCACTTAGACAGCAGAATACCACTGGAATTATCATCTCAAAGAAAACAAACATCTCCAGAGTGACCAGCTAACCAACGTGTTTTACTGCGACCAGCCGGGGGTTCAGATAAATGGCTGATAAACAGATCAGGTAAAGACGACTGGGAATCATGATGTTTTAATGATTTTGTGACATTTTCTTTTTCCTTTCATTCTTGTAACCTTTTTTCTTTGGTCTTCCGTTTCATGCAGTTTGCCTGCCAAATTGATCAATGGAGGGATTGCCGGGATTGTCGGAGTGACCTGTGTGTTTCCCATTGACCTGGCCAAGACTCGCCTGCAAAACCAGCAAAATGGATCTCGCCTTTATACCAGCATGTACTGTATAGAAGCTCTTGCCTTAAATCCCAACAGAGTTTACGGTTGTGCCATATTCAGAACTGATCTGTGTTGTCTTGCACCTTGTACAACAGCACATGACCCCTGTTGTTGTTGTTGTTGTTGCTTTCTTCCAGGTCAGACTGCCTTATTAAGACCATTCGATCAGAGGGGTATTTCGGGATGTACAGAGGTATGTCGAACACTTTTACTTTAAACTCTGAAACACACCGATTTTTTCTTCATGGCTTTCTGTCGTTTTTATCCTCCTAGGAGCTGCGGTGAACCTAACGCTAGTTACACCAGAGAAGGCTATCAAATTGGCTGCTAATGACTTCTTCAGGCATCACCTCTCCAAGGATGGGTGAGGCATCAAAGTGCCGAGAGCTTGACTTACGTTCACCTTCTCCTCTAATTCACTCTGAAGATTACTGCCGTGTTTACTAACATATCTATAGCCGAACATATTAGCTGCCTGCACTTCCACCCCAAGGCTCCAGTTAATCCTTCACCTTTTTGTCCTCTTCTCGAATACTCAGAGGATTTTAAGACGCTACAAACTGTGTGGCTTATAATGTGTCTTGTTAAAGACTTTTTTAATAATGTGTCTTATTAAAGACACGTTATAAATAAATGTCCATGTAATTCTATGTAATTTCCAAATGTAAGGTAGCATATAATTGCTAAACTTTTCTGAATCACAAAATTTGGGGTTTTCATTTTCTTTAAACCATAACCATCAAAATTACAAGAAATAAAGACTTGAAATACTCTGTGTGTGATAAAACTAATGTAGTATATAAATGTCACTTTCTGAAATTAACTTTTTCATGATATTCAAAGTTTTGCATAACGTTCATTCCCCTTTACATTTCTGCTTCTTTGTGTGGCTTGTCACATAAGAACCCAATAAAATACGTTGAAAATTGTATTTGTAAGGTGTAGAAAAGTAAATAACCCAAAAGTTCAAAGAGTATTAATACTTTTGCAAAGCACTAACAGTAAAGTCTTTTATATGTGTTCTAGCAACACTCTTAACAGAAATCTTGTCACAAGGTAACAAATAACGGTTTCATATCTCAAACATTAGCAACCATTATCTGGTTTTACTGAAAGCAAGAAACCATTGTCCGCCCCTAAAAGCTGCATGCTCTGATAAACCTGAAGCTTTCTAGGACATATATCTCAATCTCCATGGAAACAAACATGCAGGCTGATGAATGATTGACTTGTCTGGTCCCAGTTGCTCTCCGTGTGAATTATTAATCTGTTCCTGACATGTTGATACAGAAGACAGTACCTTCTCCTGCTTTCAAGGATGTTAAGAAGTAAAGTTGAAGTTTGCATTTTATCTTTCTTTTCCTCCTCAGGAAGCTCACTCTGGTCAAAGAGATGCTGGCTGGGTGCGGAGCAGGTACATGCCAGGTAAATGAGGACAAGGCTGGTGTAGCTTCAATTGCACCATCGTTTCCTCCATCTGAAACTCCTGACTTTAGCACAGTCAGGTTGACTCGGGCTGCTGCCTCATTTGTCTCTGTCCCTGCAGCTGCAATCAGCCACAACCACATTAATGCAGGATATGGTAGTCAAAGAAACACACTTACACAGCCAGCTGTGTAGATGTGTGATCAGATAGGAAGATACACGGCCAGCTGTGTAGATGTGTGATCAGATAGGAGACATTTGTGAGAGTACTTGGCCATGTGCGCTGAGTGAGTGAGTCCGAAGGAAATGCTTCTCGTCAATGAGGGCAAAGACTTCAAGCCTTAGCACTCTGATTAGATTAAGTGCAGCAGATCTTGGATTACGATCGCGGCTGAGAACGTGGTCGTCTCACCCTTAATCTAGTTAACTAGTTACTATGGTGTAGCTACAGGGAAGGCCGAGGCTTGACATTGAGCCAATTGGTGCCAGTAGATTTACACCAGACACACACACGCACACGCGCACACGCACACGCGCACACGCACACCTACACGCACGCACACACACACACACACACACACACACGCGCACACACGCGCACACGCACACACACACACGCGCACGCACACACACACGCATACACACGCACACACACACACACACACACACACACACACACACACACACACACACACACACACACACACACACACACACACACACACACACTCTTCCAGTCTCACTCAGTATTTATCTAAATAGAGTTGAGTGAAAAAGTCTTCAGACCACATTTGCCATGTTGCAACTGTCAAATTTGATCTTTTTAATTGAGATTTTATTTAAAAAACTAACACTAAGTGGTGCATAGTTGAAAACTGGAAGGAAAATAGGAAAGGTTTTTCAAAAAGCTTCACAAATAAAAGTGTAATGTAATTTTATTCCGCTTTATTCCAGTCCACCTTAATGATTTAGTTTAACCTTAGTATAAATACAGCTGTTTTGTGAAAGTTTTAAAGGATTGCTAGAGTATAATAGTGTTAAACAGTAGCGTGAAGACCAAGGGACACAGCAGATAGGTCAGGGTTAGAGTTATGAAAAAGTTTAAAGCAGGTATTAAAGGATTATTTTTATTAATCACCAACTGCAGTGCTCTGTTAATCCAAAATGTTAATAAACCTCAAACATAAATGTTTAAGCAAGTAAAAGTGAGGTTTTGGCTTTCTTAGGTGAATATTTATTTGTGCAAAATTATTGGGCAGCTACTATTAGACAGAGTTATTGCACATCTAAATAAAAACACATTTTTTTCTCCTATTTTTATCTGTTTTAGTGAAAATTATAGACAAACAAGTTAAAACTTTTCCATAAACATTTCTTACTATAAGAAAAAGAAACACTGACAAATATTGCCCTCCTTATTTTCAATAACAGTGATACAACTTTTTAATTTATGAAGTCTGTCACGTTTCTCTGATCTGCTGCTGATCAACTTTTTATTCAGACACTTCAGATAAATGGACTGTTTTCCTTCACTCATGTTTAAGAACTGCCTAAATTTTTGGTTAGGTGAAGTGAGGAAGTGGCCATGTTATAAGTCTTTCAAATTTGACGCCTTTACTGTACTTGGATTCATTGTCCTGCATAAAAATGATTATCTTTTTGAAAGATGCAGACTTATTCCTGCACCTCTGCTTAACGAAAGTGTCTTTTAAAAATTAGCAGCAGGTTTGGGGATTGATTTTGAATCCATCTTCAACCAGAAAAGGTTCAAACAGCACATCTTTAACTGTGTCACCTCATCCACACCATTACCCCTGATCACTGATCCAGTCATGGCCCCATCTGTTTGGCCCGTGAGGAGTCATAAAACCTTTGATAAATCTGTCTTCAGATATTTCTTGGTCTGGTCTTCACCTTGGTCAGTGGTGGTCAGGTTTCAGCCCACCTGACCATGGCTGTGTCTCTAAGTTCTAAACATCTTCTACTTCTAGCTACTAGAGGAAGGTTATAGTCATGGAAAAGGACAGTGCTGAAAGATAATGGCTTCCTTGTAGCTTAACACTTTATTCTTCTTTTCTTTGTCAGCATGCTTTTTGCGACCCTGTTGACTATTTGCAACCAAACGTCTGATAGTTCTGTGATCACGCCCCAATATCTTATGAATTTCAAGAGTCTTTACTGCTCTGACAGACTTTTGGTAATGTTTGACTTTTCAGAGTTGGTTAAATCTCCTTTCTTGGCCCATTTTGCCTAAAGAAAGAAGCTGCTTAGTAATTATGCACACCTTGATATAAAATGTCAGGCAACACAATCCTTCATTACACAGATGCACATCACCTGTTATGGTTAAATGCATTAGGCATTCAAGTTCATCCAGCTTGGAGCTACAAAATATGACATGGTGAAAATACTCACTTACCTAATAAACGTTGATATAGTCTATATAATAAAATCACATTCCAAGTTTTAAAAATTTAACAGAGCATTATTAAATCTAGCAATCAAAGAGCATAACACACCTGCAAGGCGTGGCAGTCCGCCTAAACTGTGAACTTCACACATCTGGCCTTAAGAAGAAGTATAGTGCTGAAACAAACCAAAAACAATTCTTACAGGGAACACAGGAGACATAAAAATGCTCTGGTCAGATGAGACCATAATTTTGTGCTGCATGTTTGAAAACCAACTCTGCTCATCAGCCTGAACACGCCATCTTGTTCTTGAAATACAGTGATGTTGGCATCTTGTCGTGGGAATATTTTCCATTAGCAGACGCTGGGAAACCAGTTGAATGATGTTGGGAAGATGAATGAAACCAAGCACAGAGAAAAGCAGAATACCTGCCACAGTCTACAAGAGACTTAATAATGGGTTGGAGATTCACCTGCCCACAGGACGACAACACTAAACACACGGTCCCAGCAACAAGGCTGTGGTCAAAGTCTAAATCTAAATCCAACTGAAAATCTGATGCCCTCCATCTATTCAGGCTAAAATTGAGCTAACTTGACAACAAGAAGATGGAAAATGGCAGTTTAAATGTGCAGAACTGTTAGAGACATACCCCAAGACTTGCAGCTGTAACTCAGGTATTGACTCAGGCGGGCTTAATACAAACCAATGCCAGATGTAAAAACCATATTACCTGTTCAGTTAATGATTATAAGCTGATTTGTTGTGGGTAAAACTTCAATAAAATAATTTGAGGAATGTGATACTGACTTGACAAAATGTGGAAAAGTTCAAGTAGCACTCTAAATTTCTACTTTTTGAGAGACAAAGCTGGCGCTGCATGCGTGGATGCTTTGTTTGACACCATTTATTTCTGTTTCTTCACAGGTTATTGTGACAACTCCTATGGAGATGTTGAAAATCCAGCTGCAGGACGCAGGGAGGCTCGGTAAGAGGAAATGGGAACATACTTTTCAATACCACAGCTTTAAATGTCATTAGGAAAGAGCGCCCTCGTGTGGTGTTCTTAGAGAATACACATACACGTTTTGCTTTGGATAGCATTAGGAACTTGAGATGTACTTTGCTTCTCATGGACTTTAGCTGCTCAGAGGAAGCTCATGCCAGAGACGGTGGCAGCAGGAACTGTGGAGACAAAGTCCCCGACAGCCATGCAGATCACCAGACAACTACTGAGGGAAAAGGGTATTGCTGGACTCTATAAAGGCCTCAGTGCCACACTGCTCAGGTAAATTAGTGACAGTTTCTCCAACAAACTCTGATCCATTTTCCATGTCCAGGCCTGACTCGTCTTTTTGTTGCGTATGCAGGGACGTTCCTTTCTCTGTCATCTACTTCCCCCTTTTTGCTAATCTGAATAACCTGGGGAAGAAAGACGCGGAGGGCCCCGCTCCTTTCTACGTGTCTTTCATATCAGGCTGCGTTGCAGGAAGCACAGCGGCTGTTGCAGTCAACCCCGTTGATGGTGAGCTGCCGTGTTTTGATGCATTTTCAGCAGCATGCGCACCGATACTTGACGTTCACAGTCTACCCTGGGCTTGCTGAATTGCAGTGATAAAGACTAGACTTCAGTCCCTGACTCGAGGAAGCACAGAAGACACGTACTCTGGAGTGATCGACTGTATCAGGTGACCTCATTATGTCTGTACAGCTAAAGCAAGTGTGAAGTCTTCATTATTATCTCTGCAGGCAGATTATTAATGCTGCTCCTTTTGTTCTGGTGTAAGTAATGACTTATGTCTTCTCCAGGAAAATCATGCGCAACGAGGGTCCGTCAGCCTTCCTGAAGGGAGCCTACTGTCGCGCCCTGGTCATCGCGCCTCTGTTCGGCATTGCCCAGGTCGTCTACTTCCTGGGCGTGGGCGAATACATCCTCAGCTTCTTGCCTAAGAAAAACAACTAAGACGCACCTCTGTTCCGCCTTCCCTCCCGCGATGCGTTACATCAGCTCCATGAGGATTCGTCTGATTCTTAGAGTTTTTTTTTTTTTTTCTTTTGGATCTCATTTATTTTTGTTTTTAAATTGTTGTGCTGAATGTTCAAAAAGTTCAGAAGGGAGCCTTTGTTTTGCCAAGATGCCTGTGGCAGCGCACAAGTTTCCAGTTGGCAAGCTACGCCACAGCAGCTTTCTGGAAATCATGCTACAAACAGAGGTCTGTAATTAAATTTTATTGTACTTTTAAATATGATTGTCAATCTTAGCAAATTAGATGTACTGCCCTTGGCTGTAGCAGTTCTGCAAGCCCTTCAGTAATGCCCTTTGGAGGCTTCATTACCCTTTTAATATCAGAACATCCCGTTGCATTCGATGTGAAATTCCCATTTTTCCACTGCCCTAAATTGAGCAATAAAGTGAAAGTCTTCTGTTAGAAATATATAGAAAATCTGGAGTAGGCATGGGCCAGTATAAAATTCTCAACTTTGTGTACAAATACAATGTTAAACTGGTTTAGACATAAATTCTGAAACAGCGAATCATAAAATTCTTTTAAATTGAAGCAGAAAATCAGACAAGTATTGCTACTCCTGCTAAAATGATACTACAATGAGTTATGATATTGTTAAATATCAAATATTTTACGATTAAAAATGTTAATCTTTTATTGATAGATGCAAGCAAATATGCAAGGATTTAGCTTTATGTAGAACATGAATTATACTTTTGTGGTTTTGTTGTTTAGAAAAAAAAACGATAGGGATCTGATGATGTTATTGGTTAATTAGCTATCCTACAACCGGCTGCTGAACAGACATACCAAAGTGTGACAACAAGTGGAAATCATTTGGCTTTCATGAACAGCAAATTTTGTTCTTTCTTGAACACAAGGGCAAAAGGTAGCAGCCTTTTTCAGCCAGCTGACCAACAGCGTGCAGAAATAGTTTGGGGAGGGAAAATGTGTTGTTGTTTCCAAGGCTCCTCGTTAGAAAGACTTTAAGTTGAAATAACTGTATAATGTAAATCTTCAGTGAGTTTTAAGCTGTAACCTTTTAAAACCATGGTAATACATTGATTTCAGTAACCAGCCCATGCCTAATCTGGAGCTTTAATGGACAAACAGACTTTATGTAATGAGAGACTACTAAACAGTGGGAGTCTGGTTCATGCCAAGTCCCAGGGCAGTGTGTTGATGTGATACCAGCTCACTCCCTGTGATCTTTCCAGGGAATCCACTTTCCTTCCCCTGTACAGTAAGTGGCTGTAATGAACTCAGCGGTTCGGCTCAGAGCAGGCTTTGATTGCCTTGGCTTTTTAAGGAGATCAAGTTCCATCTGACATTCAGCTTAGCCATAGTGGTTCTACTGTTTGGCCTCCCAGAACAATGTCTTTTTTTTTGCTCTCATACCATGCAACTTCTGATTATTGTGAACGGCCACAAACTGCGTGTTTCTGAAGTTTAAATTTGAAACAAAATCACAGCTGAGTGATCATCGAGGGGATTGCTTTTGAGCTTTAAGACCCCTGTGTGCTGAAATGTTCTGCAATCTATGATTTACTGTGGGTTTCTAGATGGTCAGACATCATGTTGTGAAACCTGTAGATGCAGACTTATTGTTTTTTTTTTGTTTTGTTTTTTTGTTTGTTTACACAAGAGTTTGCTCTTCATTTTCCAGCTTTGTCCAAACTTGCATTCAGTGGCAGGACCCAAAGAGCTAATGAAAACCCTTTTCATTCATCTGAAAAGTCAGACCAGTGCGCGCTCAGTGTTGTGCGATTTGTACCAAACATTTCTGCTCGTTTGCTTTAGAGGTTTTGTTTGCTTTAAGCCGCCGGGCGAAAAAAAAAAAGAACAGCCCTGTCGTATCTTGTTTATGCATCACAACACTGAGGCGTCCCGCCATTGGTGTAACTAGTCGGAGATCAAGGTGACTTTGATGTGTATTATCCAATCACATTCCTTCCTTGCTCCCACTGGTCAAGCAGCTCTTCAATTGTTCTGTTGCACTTCTGATGCAACTTTTTCAGTGTGATATCATTTGTGGGAGTGAGCTTTATTTATAGATATTCCCTCCTAGAAGCAGTATAGCGTTATATATTTGTATGTGCTTTTTTTTTTAGTGTTATATTGTCTACTTTGTTATCTATATTGTACATATTCAGATGAAATGAACTCTGTTTTAGAATTTATTGTTTTTGTACGTTATGGCTTATTTGCACACCTACCTCTCCACCTTCCCCATTCAATTCATATTGTGGTGATTTTATGTTAGAATGACGAGTCAAATGAAGGAACATCAGAGTTTTTTTTTAAATTATTACTGTGCGCCAAGGAGAACACTAGCTGATCTTCAGATGGATTTTTTATGTTTTTGGAGGTGCCATTTTCCCCGGACTATGAATTAAATCTGTGGGTTCAGCCACTTATTTGAACATAGGACCAAATGAAGAATCTTACTGCTGAGGTTTAGCTTCCAGTGAATGACACAACGATAAATAAATGCACACTGAGGAAGACGAGCTCTGAGGAAGCTGTTATGTTAACACGTGCGTCTGACTGGTGCTTCTTCTACGAGGCTGCTGCAATACGACAGAGGCTGCACTAAAAACTCGGCCTCTCTCCACGTCTTACTGTAACCCAAAGCCATAAATCAGGGAGGAGGCCGCTAGACACTGAGTGGCACCTTTCAACAGTGGAAGCAGACAATATGTCTGAGGGAGGTGAAAAAGGCAAAAAGACCCACCAACTCATTTAAACTTGGCTTTATTATTATTATTATTATTATTTTCTTTGATATTCTGACTTGATTTTACATTCATTTCTGTTCAGAAGTTTACATGCAGCTGTGGGCGTAGATTTAATTTAACTTTTCTTCTTCCAGGTTGGAGAGATGATACTTTGTACAACTATGGTTTTTAAGAACAAGAATTGGGTGCTTAGTATATATTTTTTAACTTGGGTCTAAATCCACACAGGGTCAAAACTACACACTGTATTGGTTAAATGCTCCAGGAGCACAAGCAGCAAAGCAGACCCTCAGCGTGATGCTGCCTTGGAACTGTCAGGGATGTCACATTGACTCCTCTCAGCATTCTGCTTAGTGTTGTGATAAAACTAACAATAAGCTTCTGGGAAGGCCCTGATACCAATTCTGCTAAAGCTACGAGAGTGATTCTTTAATGTGGGAAACTTAACAAGCCAATAAGAACACTGATTAGATATCTAGATCTGTGCCTGAAGCTTGTTGAAGGCCTTAGAAAACATCTAAGTGACTCAAGACATTTTGCCAAATACAAATAATAAGAAATGGAGAAAATCCACACTTTTCAAAACTGTAAAACTGGTTTCGTGATCTATCATCGTTCCAACCTGGAAAAGAGAGGAGCTCAGATGCGTCATTAAAAAGCCCAACGTCAAACATTTCTGCTCTAAGTAAGTGAATGTAAAGTTCTGTCCGGAACCTGTATGCTGTGATTATGGTGAAATGATCTGTTGTAATGTTGTTGGTATTACTGCTCGATTTACTTCCAAACCTCATCCCTCCTCCTTCTCCCTCTTTAGATTGTTTTCATCGGTTTTCAGCTGAATCTCAAAGTTCTTCTTGCTTTGTTTTTGTTTTGTTTTTTTAATCCAGCTGTGAATTGTTTTACCGACCTTGTGCATTCGGTTGTGTATGTGCGCGTGTGTGTCTGATAGTGTAGTGCTGTAGTTGAAGTGTAGTTGTTGGTGTGCTAACGGTTTCTCTTTTTTTCTCTCTCTGTTTACTCCCTCTGTGTGTTTTTTTTTTGTTGTCACAATCCTATACCAGTATGCAGGTCGTGTGCAGAGAAACTTCTAAAAACACCAAATGTACTATTTGGAGTGCGTACAATCAGAGAAAGCACAAGGGATTTTTAGGCATAAGAATAGCACATGTTTCCCTCTAAATACTCCACAAGCTGATTTGGAGAACATGTATCAAACTTTGAATCTGTTGCTATAAATTCCTATATAAAAGAAACATATTGATCTGCAGTGCTAGTCAGAACTTTGCGTGCACTCACCAAATCATTACATGTAATTATTTGAGTTGATGTTTTGCTAAAATTGGGTGCACAAGTTTGAATTCAATCTGATTAGGTGACATTTTCAAGCCTTTATTTCTGCTAATTATGATGATTTATAAAAGAATGTCCTTTAATTTCTTGCAAGATTAGAATATTACGTCGGACCACCTGGGCTTAATGAAAAGTGTGTTTAATATGCTTTCATAGGCTCTTCTAACCTGATATCAGAACGGTGTGTTCCAATTCATTGAATATTTTCTTTTTAATTATGTTTCTGTGTTTCAATTTTAACCATTTTTTTGACCCTGTGTGGGCTAGAAAAAAAATCTGTGATAAATTCAAACTTGCAACCCCATGTCTGTTTTTAAAAATAATTTAAAGCTGTATTTGTATTCCTCCATGTGTAAAGTTTAGCTTCAATTAATCAGAATTTGTACAGAAAATATTCGGAGTGTGTGCAAACATCTGACCAGCACTGTGTATTTATCTATGTCTGTAAACCTAGAGGGCTGAGACAGAGACCCACATGATAGTGTCCACTATGTTAGCTATAAGCAGTAAGCCACAAGATGTATATCGCCTACATATTCTATATGAATCAGATATAAGAATGTAACTTAGATATTATGAGACGTATTATAATTATTGTGAAGAGTTTATAACATTTTAATCTAAAGATTTGTGCTTTACACTTTCACTGAAAAATTCATGAGCCAGCTTAGTGTTATGCAATAAGTAGCCACACACACAAACACACTCGCGCGTTAAGAGAGGAGGCACTGAATACAACCAAGTAATCACAGCACCACACACACACACACACACACACACACACACACACACACACACACACACACACACACACACACACACACACACACACACACACACACACACACACAGAGTATATTATTGCAACCATGAAGCTCAGAGGCCGTTCGGACTCTGGGCTCACCTCGCAGCCCCTTGTTCTCTTCCTCCGAGAGGAACTGTGCAATAAAGCACTTTAAAAAATGAGGACCCTCCCGCCTTCAATCTGCTAAGCCTCTCTATCACAGAGGCCGTTTGCGAGGTAGTGTGGTGAAAGGCACAGTTGTCTGTTAACATTTGTCTGCAATGCAATGGAAAAGAAAAAAAAATATTGTGTTCTGTGTCACAATTTACTGTTCAATAAATTGACTGTCCTTAAATTGCCTGTCGTAGTTGTCTGTCCTGAAGGTTGCGAGCCTTCCACTCATCACTGTATCTGCTTTCAAGGTCCAGCAATTATTTGACAGAATACAAAAGAACTGACAGAGTGTGTTTGTCTGTAATAGTGCTGTGGAAACAGGAAGGGGAATGCTTTTGAAGAGACCAAGGACGACTGTCTGACTCCTCGAGGGCATCTGCGGTTGCAGCCTCGTAGCCACCAGGTGTCACTGTGGGGCCGCGGATGCAGTTTCTGGGAAGAGAGTGAGCGTCACCATCAGGCACTACAGGTGTCTGTTCATTTTTAGGCGGTGTGACCTGTAAATCACACCTTCCAGCCGCTTTCTCTTATTTTTTCCCCCTAAAATATGCAAACGTCTACACACTGGAGGCTTAAACACAAATACTCTTCTTACCTGAGCTCCTTGTGCTTTCGCTTGATTAATTAAGCCTGTCTAAAAACTTAAAATATGCACAAAAATTTGGTTTGGTTTTTGACTTAACAGATCTCATAAGAGGGGGTGCTCATTCATTTTTAATCCTGTTTTATTTATTTATTTATCCAGTATTGGTTCATGGTGTTAGCTTGCAGAGTGCTATTTTGCACATCCCTGCAGCATTATTACATCATAGTACTTTCATGTAACCCTGCACGCACGCACGCACACGCACGCACACGCACGCACCCACCCTGCAGTCTCTCTCTGCGCTTCTGTCTTCCTCATTTCTGTTAGAGTCAGATTTCATATTGAGAGACACCTTTCGTCAGACCATCTACTCCAGTGTTTACTCGCTCACACACAAACACTCACTCACCAGAGAGAGAACGAGAGATTAGAGGAAGGCTCAACGAGACTTTGAAATCTGGAAATGAGCAGCAAGCCACTGTTCCTGTGCACACTCAAAATCCTTTTCATGTGTCATGACTTAAGCTTCCACCGTGAACTATTATTAGCCCTTTCTTGCTCTCGGTGGCAAGTGGAGGAGGAAGGGAGAGGCAGTTAAGTTGAGCTGAGTGATGGAGGAGAAGCAGGAAGCAAGAGGTGGAGAAGCAGCAGAGGGACCGGAGGAAGTGAGGGGATGGTGCTGATGTGTATATAGGTCACTAAATCAATGGGAATCAGATTTTTGAAGGTGGTATTTATAGATACCAGTGGAGACAGATGCATCAGTGACAGGCACAATGTTGCTGGCAGCGAGGGGCTGGGCGGGAGGGGAGGATCTGGGAACCGAGTGCGGTCAAATTAGTCTGCTGAGAATTCTGCCCGACCAGCGGGGAAAGATGCTCAGCGGAGTGCAAGTAGCACGGAGAACTCAGTGCACGGCAGAGTATGATCAAATGGAAATCACTACAGGAGGCTCGGGGTAAATGACTTTTTAGGCTCTATCAATAAAATGCAGGGAAACTGTTCAAAGCATTTCCATCAACGGTGCTGATTTACTCATATCCTATTGAGTTTCTAATCTGCGATATCACATGAGCCACATTATTGAATGGGATATCAGGCCTCTGTTTCGTGAGCTTCAGAAGGAAAAATGTGCAGATTTATGAGTCAAAGTGTCAGAAGTCGTTTTGGGATCTCTACTGAATTTAACGTTATAGATTTATTACACAACATCTGTTTGAACAAGTGGCAAAAGCAGTGAGACATCCTTTTTGCTGAGGTTTTTAATAACTGTCATGCCTCATCCCATTTATTCTCTAATGCTCCATGTCTCTCTCTCGCTCTCCCCACCAAGAAGTTCCATTACAAATTGGTAATTTGCTCAGAGAACATGAAGGGAAAAAAATAATTAAAGAAATTGTTTTAAATTGCTTCCTATAACTGGCTTTTTCTGGGACTGTGTCAAGGTCAGGGGCAAATCAGTCCTCCTCCACTTCCAGAAGTCTGCCTGAGCGTGATGTAAGACCGCCTGGATACCGAGGGCTTAAATAATCTGCATCTCATTCCTGTAGCGTATTCTTGGTGGAGGTGAAAAGCAACTGTTTCCCTTTGCACCAAAAAGTGATGGTTACTTTCTTTCTTCGAGTTCCTGATCTGTTCACCTCCATGCACCTGTGCTTCTGCATGCAGGACAGTCTTGTGCATGCAGGAACACAGTAGGTATGAATATATACAAAAAATAAGACAAGATAAGATATCATAACAAAATTATTTGTATCTCTGATTTAACTATTTGTAGACATGTGCTTAAGTAATCTCCTCTTTCCAGAAACTAGTGACAAGACAAATGACAAGAAAAAGATATTGAGTTTTCAGACAGACAAATCTAGTTCATATTCATTTTTTAAACTAACTTATTAAATATTTTAACTCTAATAGTTAAAAATTTATATCTGGTGGAATAACTGGGATTTTTAATCGCATGTGTCTTGCGTGGTGGAAAGCACCAGATTGGTTGCTCATTTTAACATTTTGTACCTACTTGTTGCTGTTTCTCTAACTCCTACCTCTGTTTCATAACTACACACTTAAAACACTCAATACCAATTTGTTCTTCTTGAGAAGAATAAATTGTTTCGATACTTTAATTATTATGCACAATATTAATGAAAGTTACACAACACTTTTAATTCACTACATATTCTCTGAAAACATTTTGTTACATTTCCATTTACTTTCATTGTAGTGTTTGGTCCCATATCATGTTTTGAAATATGACATATTTAGATCCCCGTCAGAACCAAACAAACTCTAATCAACCTCCTGCTGGTAGATGTTTACTGGTAGATGTTTCCTGACAGTAGACTATGGGTAAATTATATAAAACTATGATTATTTATCAATGTAGCTCTCCACCAGTCTTCCATCTTGCTGCTGGGTGACATTGTATCCCTTATTTCTGAAAAAAAAAATTCTGGTCTCTGACTTTTTTGCAGGGCTGCAGACAAAAAGCAGGTGGAAGTGCGTAACAGGTCTCAACATGAAGCGAAAACGCAAGACCTCCCGAGGGGTTCTCTAACTGAACCATTAGAATGACTCAGATTTTGCTGTTGCAACAATAACCAAATGATATCATAGTGGAAAAACTCCATCCATGTTTTTACATGGATGTTTTCACTTTATGACTACTTACATTTTTACTGAACCACTAATGTAATGTACACTGCTCAAAAAAATAAAGGGAACACTTAAACAACACAATATAACTCCAAGTAAATCAAACTTCTGTGAAATCAAACTGTCCACTTAGGAAGCAACACTGATTGACCTGACGATCAGTGTTGCAGTATATTTATTTATTAGTTATTTATTAGTTTTAAAATTTGTATTTGGTCTGCAGTTTTTGTTTAGAAACATGTTGAAACATTAAGATTTTTACAAACACATTATTGTTCAAACATGTAATATTTACATTACATGCCTCCACCTACCAGTTTCTATATCCATCCTCTTTTGTTACCCACTTGAATCTTGCAGAGTCACAGGGGGGGCTGTCGTCTTCCTCATGCGGTCAGTGGAGGAGAGGTCACCAGTCTATAACACAGAGACACACAATAACAGTGCATGCTCAAACTCAGAGCACCTGATATACAGGATTTTATTGTACATTAGACAGGGAAAAAAACACACATGTGGTGTAATAAAAATCCTGGATCTTCTTGCTGTGTGGCAACATAACTGTTCTACCTCGTAGTCACCAGTGTCTTTAGTTATATCATCTTCCAGTTGTTATTTCCCTTTTGATTTACGTTGAAAATGCAAGATTATTATTTGGAGTTTGAGCCCCTGCAGAGAGTTATGGGTAAAGAGCAGAAAACAAATAAACACACATTGCAAAAGTATCCTAGGTGTAGGAAAACAGAAAAACGGTCGTCAGAAAGGTAAATAGGACACAGAACACACACACACACACACACACACACACACACACACACACAAACACACACACACACACACACACACACACACACACACACACACACACACACACACACACACACACACACACACATTTTCATCAGAAGACATCCACTTTAATCTGAACTCTGAGGTGCTGCTGTCCATGGTGCTGAAAGGCCAAGTTGACCTATCAAATTTTTGTTATCAGATGTCCCTACATTTGTCGTTCTACAACACTTTTAGGAGTACATTATAGTTTTATTTAAGGACCAAATCAAAACAAAACCTTAGTCAGTTCATTACTTGTCATTTGTTTAATACACTTGTAAAATATTAAAATCTAAATTTCATCAGAAAACCAACATAGACATGAGTGAATAGCTAATAAAGCTAATTTCTGTTATTACTGAAACTATGCTATTGCAGCATGTTTCAATATTCACCATTTTATTTAACAAAAATGTATTAGAATTAATGAAAAAAAATTAAGTTATAAATGTTAAGTTAAATATGATGCAACCCCTTTAATTTTCAATTAACTCCAGTAATTTCCTCCGAAAGTCATTAAGACTTTCCACTTTGGAATATTTCTCAACCCCCCCAACTCCTGGAAAGCTAATACATTTATGTAAAGTCTCTGGAAAGTTCTCAAAAGTTCACTAGACATTTTCCACTGCTTGTTATTCCAGCAGCAGGTTCGTGGAATGACAGGAGGGCAAAACTGGTGAAACACATATACCTGAAACTGAACAGGTCATGAGACCAGACTTCCAAATGACCAATGACCAACTTATACAGGTGCAATTGGACATAGCTTTCTTTAACCACTCCTGCCGCCCCCCGGGTCTATGCTGAACCTGGGTGGTCGTCCATATCGTCAATGTCAAAGAAACGCCACCGGTTTTTATAATTTTACTCCTTCAAAGGTTGCTTTCTAACACAAGTGAAGATATTTCAAACAAGCTGCGACTCCAGGTTGTATTTAACATGACGCACAAAACAAAACAAAAAAAACAAAACAACAACAATAATATTCAGCAGCAGCAGCAGAGAAAGGAAGCACTGGAGACTTTACGCAGCTGCAAAAGTCACTCTCCCCATTTTGTCCTCTAAGTCACAGTACGGAGAGAGAAGGAGGCAGCGAGAGAGGAGAGGAGAGGAGAGAGGGAGGGGAGGGAGTATAGTGAGAGTCTCGGACTGGTTAGCCTACCTATCCACTAGGAGGAGAGGAGAGGCAGCCGAGCAGCAGCAAAACAATAAACACCTACTACTACAAATCACATCGGCGGAGTTCACGGCACACGCAATCAGAAAAAGAAAGAAAGAAAGAAAGAAAGAAAGAAAGAAAGGAAACAGGAGTAATACTAACAGACAACTGAGACAAAACGCCATTGTGTTCGGCCGGGAGTGAAGTCACACAGCCATGTATCTGAACAGGGAAGAGGACAACAGCAAAGGTAAGGAGATCCTGTCAAGAACTGCCACTCTGTGCTGGGAGAGCGTCCTGACACTTTCAAGGTGTTTCATTGCTTAACGCGCCTCCTCTGCTGGAGGTGACACCAAAAAAAAAAGGTGGGAATGTTCTGTCACACATCCTCCCCTTTAATGTGGCTCGTACTGGGAAGCCTCGTCCTTTCTGCGCGGACAGGGGATGTTGCTGAAAAGTGTGGGCTGTCATTATGTAATATCGGTGCAGTTAATTGCCTCCTATAGGAGGATGCATATCTGTACGCCCGATCCCGTTTTCTGCTTCTTTGCTAAACCGATCAATTGTGAACCTGTTGTGGGCACATCCACTTTAGTCGTGCACGAATTTTGCAAGTGTGCACCGGCTGGATTTGTGCGCTTATTTAATGTTGTGGACATTAAGGGTAACGTAGCACAAGGTCAAAGCCTTGAGCTGGGAAGAAAAACCCCGGTCTAAATAGGTTATTATCTTCCGCTCTCTGCAGCATCCTGCAAAAAAAAAAAAGAAAAGAAAAAAAAAAGATACAAACGGAGTCGGCTGCAGCTTAATGCTTGTAAGGAGAGATAACCGTGCCGCAGCGAGAGGGGTAAAGAAGGGTACAAAGGAGGAATATTTGAGTAATCTCTCCCACGTGTTTTTGAGGCGTGATTCCCCTCTCTCTCCACGGCTGCTCAGAAAGGCACTCGACTCTCGTCCCCTGCCTGCTCCCCACGAAGCATAAATAACTCCCCCGGGCTGAGAGGTGACGCTAATTACCACCCAAATCTTCAGGTTGTACGGGAATAACACCTGCTGCTACTGGGGGACCAGTCGAGGAGGTGAAGGTGGTGAAAGAGGGCGCAAAAGGTGGAGTGGGAGGAGCCGTTTTTGTTCAGTTCCCCCCCCCCCCCCTGTGTGGTGTGAGACGTGATCTCACACGGACCACAACACCGCGGGTACCGTACGGGGAAGTGTGAGAGAGGGAAGCAGCAGCAGCAGATCCATGAGATGGTGATGGTGGTGGCAGCTCACAGAACCAAGATTACAGCCCCAAACAAGCCAGACACTCTTTGACGTTTCCTGTTGAGACGTGCTATAATCCTTCGCAGCATAAATTCAACAAGCTGTCAGAATAATTGCTGTCCTTACTGACACCATCACACACGTGCGGATTTGCTGGCTGTGCGTCCCGTTCCGTCACATCCCAGTGGTTATCCCAGTGGGACCTGGTGACTCTGGAGGCTGCTGGAGTACAGTGAACTCATCGTCACATTCGAGGTGTCAGTTTGAGAGGATTTGAGCCTTGCGACTCTGTGCGTCTTCCTGATGCAGGCAGCCATCAGCACACTGTGTTCATAAAGGGATGGATTTGGTCCACATTGATACTCGGGTAGCCTGTGGCGATTAAACAGTGATCAAACACTCATTGTCCCCAGTATACCCCCTCCAACACCAGATAGAGCTGTGCTTTTATGTTGTTTGTACCTAATTCTTACTGTGGTATATGAATGTTGCAGTTGAAATCACGACTTATTGGACCAGGCTGTGTTTTTGTAACCCATTATTGCCCATTTGCGATGAGCCTCATGTTCTTGTACTTAACAGACTGCAGTGACTCCAGATGTGCTCCTCTGGGGGATAAGCCTAATTTAAAAACACAACTTTTAAATTGCGAACACAGTTTTTGCTTTTTATCGCCTCTCTCAAGTTTAAGTTTCCACTTTTCTTCAATCGAGCCAGTACGGTTTGCTTTAAAAACCTGTAAGTAACTGACCTGGTGAAGGGAAGTGGCCAGGTGGCCCAGAATAGGGCTCATATTAGATATCTAAACCTTTTAATTTCAGTCTGATTGAGCAGTTGTAAAACTCGGGTGAGAAAGAAATATTTAAAAATCATTTATCCGATGCAGTGCTGCACAGTGGAGCAGATGGTAGCACTGTGTCCTTGGAACAAGACAGTCCCAGATTTGAATCCCGGCCTGGGGTCTTTCGGTATAGAGTTTGCGTGTTCTCCCTGTGCATGCGTGGTTTCTCTCTGGGTACTCTCACTTCCTCCCACTGTCCAAAAACATGACAGTTAGATCAATTCAATATGCTGAATTGTGTCCTCTGTGTTTCTGTGATGGACTTCTGACTTGACCAGCCAGAGATGGGCACCAGTTCCCCCACAAGTGGGCACTGAACATACCTGGATGGATGATAATTCTATACATATGAAATGCTTTCATAATTGAATACACAATAACAACAATTCATGATTTAAAAAAAATATGAAGCAGTCTGGTTTTGCGTTTGGTGTTGCAATATCCTTTGTCTGATAGTGAGCAGAGGCCTTAGTTCATCCTGGACGAAATCTACAGATATTCAGCTCCCCTCACTATCGTCTGTTGGGTCCACCGTATTGCAGCTGGAGGATAACACTGAAATGCAGTACATCACAACAACCAATCATAGCTCTGCAGAAGGTTATCATGATGCTGTCAGGGAGTGATGTTTATTTCAGTTTTCTTTAAAAGCGCAGTCTCTGCTGAGTGCTTCAACCAGGTGGGGGTCATCAGAGATCTGCAGGTTTTTTGGAACTCGGCGTTATCAACTCTTTCCAATTCACGGTTGCTGAGGCTGCAGGTTGTGAGTTCAGGCTGTAACCTCCGGAAGTCGATAATGAGCTCCTTTTTTTGTTCATGTTGAGCACCAGGTTGTTGTTTCTGCAAAGGCTCTCTAGCTGAAAAACCCGCTAACCATTATTACTTAATCTGCTTACTCTATGCAATCTCTCTAAGCTGGTCTGATTACAAAAGTCAATACTGGAGTGACCTAAAGTAAAGTTACATGAAGTTTTGTTCAGACCAGCCATGTGGCACAACTCTGATATCCACACAAGTCCTAAAGTATCATTCGGGTGAGACTTTATGTTATCCTCATCAGCATGAGTCAAAACACCGCAAAGGCTGTTGATAAATTAATTCTGCATTACATTTTTGGCTTAAATTAACAAAATCTTGATGCTGCTACGATGATTTTTATTTTTTTTTTACATCTGTGTTTATTCAGAAGACTATAAGTTGACACCTTAAACTCTCTGGTCAAGGTCAGTATAGTTGCTTGTCCGAAGATAAATACATCCAGAGTTATTTCATGAGTTTGAGCACTTGATTCTAATGGTAAAATTTTCTTCAGAACCGAGCGAGATTTATTTCTCCTTGTTTCATTCAGAGAGAGCCACTCAATGAAGCTGGAGACAATAGCTTCTCTTTGACTGACACATTCACAGCGTATTCCATAGCTGAGTGGGTTACATTACAATGGATGTATCTTTTACACACAGTCTTTTAGAAGTGGAGTTTTTTTCACCTCATCAAACAATCTTTATTGACATCTGCTGGTGGATTTGCAGCTAAAGCTGGAGGCAGCGTTTTTTGTTTCTATAAATGTCTATGTTGCAGTTTTGTCATTTTTAGTAAGTACATTACCTTAATTTTCTCTTTAATAAGTTGACTCTCTCTCTGTTTTGTATCTGTTTTGTTATTTAGTTCTTAGGAGCAAACAACAAAGTTTGCTGACATTGTTAAATTGGGATTATTAAAAACTTTAGCTGAAAAAAAAAGTCATTGCACCAATGCACCCCTAGAGTCTTTCCTGGCATTTAGACTTGAAAAATGGCCAAGCTTGTTTCTGGTTTCCTGCTTTCCAAAAACACTTTGTGAGAAAATAGTTGCAACTCTCTATTCATTTCTGAGCTCAGTAGATGTTTTCAAGTTGATCATTTCCCTTTTTTGAACAATAATCTCATTTAGAGTAAAGTTGAGTTGAGTTGTTTTGAGGTTTTCTATTAATCTTAGTCTCTTTTTTGTTTCTTTTCTTTTAGTTAAGTCCTTCTTAGTGATTCTAGTTTATTTACTGTCTTTTGTTGTTCCTTGTTACTCTATTTAAGTGTTTCTAAGGTTTTGTCATTCTTTAGAATCTAAAGATCTATTTCCAAGTCCCTGTATATTTTCTCTCTCTCTCTCTCTCTCTCTCTCTCTCTCTCTCTCTCTCTCTCTCTCTCTCTCTCTCTCTCCTCACCCTGCCTTCTGCTACAAAAGCGGTTCTTAACGTGGGCGGTACCGCCCCCCAGGGGGCGTTCAGAGGACGGTAGGGGGCGCTGGCGGAAAGTTTTACAAAAGGGGGGCGCTGGGATGCCTTTGGGGGGCGTTTGGTCGAAGGTAAACTTTACACCTTAAATGCACAACAATACCAGTTTAGACTTTGAGCAACTTGGTAAAACTGTATTGTGTAACATTAAATCATGCTTGGCTGCAACTGTATTGATGGCAGCTCTTCTTCTATTCAGTGTTTGTTAGCTTCTGTTAGCTTCTTGGCGCAGCTCCGTTCTCCTGCTACTGGTAGCTTCACCGCATCAGTTCAGCGTTACACCGGCTGCTGACGTTGCTGTGATTCACTTTGTCTAGTATTTATGTACATATGTTTTGGCAGTTCTGTGATCATGTTTAGCAGCAACTTATATTAAAAAGTGTTTTATTTCCATTTGAAGGCAACCCGCTTCCATAGAAGGAGAACAGAAAATCGCTCTTATAAACATATAATTACTAAAATCACGATACCCTCACTGTGTATCCCTCTGAAAAATGAACCCATTTAAATAAAGAAATCCCTCCATGGGTGATACCTCGATAGAGAGCGTTCATTTTATAGCGTTAACACCGGTGCTGTAAGTGGTCCGGTATGAAATGGGTGTGATAGAACAACGGTACCACAGCACTTTTAAATTTCAATAATCAGAATACCGAAATTGTTTCCGTTGTTTTAAAAGGTTTATGTCAGTCTGCCTTTTCCCCATTGATACTCTTCCCGACCGCCCTGCACCATATGGGGTTAAAAAAGAAAAAATAAAATAAAATAAAACGAGACGCATATCGCGCAAAACTCTGAACAAGAGAAGCGGGACATAAAACGGAGCGAAAAACTAGATGTGAATTATGGCATAAAAACAGAGAATCCGACGCTGAACAGTAAAAAAATCAACATATGATGTGAAACACATGACAATTAGGCTGCGCAGCAGGTGATGAGTGAAGATTACTGATGGTGAGCGTCAATAAACGATAAAATAAATCTAGCAACAGGAAAGAAACTAAAGTGGACAAAGCAATAAACCAAGAAAGGATAATACTAATAAAAAAGAAACTAAATAGAAATGAATGAAGAACAAAATGCAAGAATAAACTAAGAAACTAAAGTAAATACAGAGGAATAAACTGGTATGGCAAGACCTTTTGAGCAATACTTAATACAGAGGACTGTATGGCAAGAATAAACAGACACTATTTCCAGATAAAAGGTAAAATAATATTGTTGAAGTTCCATTTGTTTATTGAGACCATATCTAATACTGAGAATAAATATATCTTACAGACCATAACAGTAAAGAACTGATCACTTATTTATGTTTTTAATTAGATTTTATACATTTATTTCTTCAATATTATTTTTCATGTCAGTGTTAATGTCAGGAGGCTGATGACTCCATGACACTTTCAATTTGACTCATTAGGATTTGATTAAGAACCAGATTTGTTCTTTGTAATTTATGTCCAGTAAAACTATTAATCTATGTAAAGATCTATGTAAAGATATAATCCATGTTTCTGTCTCATATTTGTATGGCATTAAAAGGACCTGGAACTTTTGTTTTTCCACTGAAAAACAAAAGTGGGGGGCGGTGAGGGACCTGGATAAAGGCTAGGGGGGCGCTGGCCCGAAAAAGATGGCAAAACACTGTGCTACAATCAGCACCACACCTGTAATCAGTTAGCCAATCAGCAGTTTAAGTACTTTCCCAGTACTTAAACACTTCTATTCCTCTCACTCTTGTTTTGGTCTTGTTCCCTGTGATTTTTGTAAGTTTGTCCATCATTTTTCTCATGAGGCATTCTTCATTTACTTGATACCTTTGCCTTTCTGCATTTGGGTCCACCGTCAAAACCCACATCATGACAACTTGTGCTGTTTATGTTTTCCTTCTGACAAGACAAAAACTATTGACTTAAGTTAAAGCTGCATTGAACTAGAATGGCACAATATCAGGGAAACATGTGATTGGGATACTATGATGAAGATATTGATTATGATTAGCCCACTCTGCTTTTCTTTTTCTTCATCCCAATGATCCCAACACTGTGAGATTCAGCATCTCGGCCACTAAAAATACACAGTAAGTGAAGGAATAGTGTGATTTGGAGGTGTTATGGTCAAGGAGCTGAGCACATATTATGGCCCATTGTTGTGCATTTAAAGGGCACCCACATGACTTTCCTCTTAAACTGTGTCATACATGCAGCCCATATGCCTGCCAATTGCACGATGCAACCACAAGACCTCATTCAAACCTACAATACGACCCCATAAAGCTCAAGAAATGCTGTCGATAAACGCAGCCTCAATCATATCTAAAAACTGTGAAATGGCTCTTTAATCCAGCAGAGGCAGGAAGCCCTGAAGCAGATTCTAACTTTCGGTTAGTTGGCATACAGTGGCTTATAAATGGTCCTTTTTTGTCAATGTTTGTCAATGTTTTCCTTTCTTGCCAAGTGGTATTGCACAAACGATTTAAAAATAGTGGGGGCCTCATTGATGCTTTCTGTGTTGTCAACCACCCTGATGGAAAATCTTTATTAAACAACACTGTCAAAACACCAAGACAATTCAAGAACTACTTCCTCTCTACAAAATAAGAGTCTCAGACATGGATACAAGTTGTGAAGTTTAAAGAACTCACCCTAATAGTTCTTTACGGGGCTAGGTCAAATATGGAAAGCAACTTGATTGCACTTTGCAACACAAACTTTGCTTTGACAAGAAACATCCTAGCATTTTAAAGTTGTGAGGTCCTGTGTCACATCTTGCTGCATGCTGTCCTCTTGGCTGCCTGAAACATCCTCTGTCTGTTGACCTATTCCCTATTAAGACTTACTGTTAGACACTTCTGCAG
The DNA here is from genome assembly GCF_904066995.2 of Poecilia reticulata. Taxonomy (NCBI): domain Eukaryota; kingdom Metazoa; phylum Chordata; class Actinopteri; order Cyprinodontiformes; family Poeciliidae; genus Poecilia; species Poecilia reticulata. The sequence continues at coordinate 25,081,625 of NC_088835.1, read as the reverse complement.
CTGCCCGATCCCAGTATTTTTTGGTGCTGGTACTAGGCATACCAGCTCTTTGCATCAAATCCTTCATGTGTACATACTCGTCTCTGCTTTGCAAGTGTACCAATTTACCCACAATTTGTACTGCAACAGTTTTTGGCAGTAACTGTTGTGTTTTTGGCCTTGCAAAGTGATTTTCTCTTTAAAATCGGACAAAAACTTGGTTTACGCGAATGGATCAATTGAAGGATGAAGCATTTTTCAAATTTGCCTTTTACAAATTGTTGGCCCTGATGGTTACTCATTATGTGCTAAAACAGGCTGCTCTTTTGTGGACTATGAGGAGAACTCAGGGTTTCGCTGATGCTTTTACTTGGTTCACATCGGTAGGTATTTCCCTCGCTGTGCTGCTGTGTTCTTTGAATTCACGCTGTGTTTCAAGGTGGATTGAAGGGAGAGGGAGAAAGGTCTACCACTGACACATCGATGACAGAGGATTAGAGGGGAGTCTGGCCAAACAGGTTGGTCATATGTAAGCTTAAAAGTCTGACATGATGTGCTCCCTGTCCAACGCTGTTCTTAGCAAAAACGGTAAATTACAGTTCGTGGAATGATGGGAATGAACAGGATATTGTAGCGTCCTATTGTTTACTCAGTCTGATTGTGAAATGGGTTATCATTTATACTCTTGAGAAAACATTCAACAACTATGATGAGGATTATGTTTTAAAAATGTTATTTTAAAATGTCCTGGTTGGAAAACTATTCAGGGCCCACCTTCTTCTTTCTACCCTTACTTTCACCCACTGACCACAGAAGGCTCTCACCAGTCCCCAAGTGACCCTGCAGGATTAAGTGGGTATGGAAAATTAAAGAATGGATGGACCTAACTGGCCAAGATTTTATTTGATCAAATCAATATTTACTGGAATTCAACAGCACAGGTCAGCTGTGCGCTGGCTTTCTTTGTCGCTCTCCATGATAGCCTGTGTTTTTCCATTTTAAAAACCCCCTGCGTGCGTGAAAGTGAGTGCAGGAAGCGTCACCGCCCCATACATAACCAGAACTCTGCCTGCCTGCTTGTGAAATGACTGCAATGCTGCCATCACAGGAAGGATTCTGGCAGCGGAGGGCTAATTTCCACATAAACGCCAGTGGTATTTACTTGCCAAAATGCCACAAGGTTAGAAATATCGGACTTCGTTTGTTGATGGGTTTTAATGAACTGTGGTTCGTAGGTAAGCAACTTTAGCCTTTAATGCGTTTAACCACAGATGGAACAAGTCTGGGTTTTGGAGAAAATCACAAGATATGGTGGCTGCGTTTTTTTTTTTCTGGTTACTTTAGTTTTACTCCAAAATAGAGTGCAGCTTAGCGGAGACAAAGCTCAATACTGTTTCTATCTGAGAGCAGCAACTCAATGCAGAGCTTCATTTTTTTTGTCTTTTTTATCTTGTTCATTAGAACAAGAATTTGTGCATGGGGGTAAATTTGCCTTAGCTTTATTTGCTGTGTGGTCTTGCATTGAATCTGGCAGCATATACGGCTTGAATATGATATGTTGTAACACCAACAGTTTCGCTATTGATTTAGGTTGATACTTTATTTGGTTTTGGGCTCGAGTCCAAACTTCTGGTCAAGGCCAGGAGTCTAAATGACTTATGTTTGGCATGCATGAGCTGTGCTGGAGAGAGCAAGAGGTGGAAGCTGTTTGTTTATTTTGGCATTTCTGACTTATGTGCAGCTAGGAAAATATTATGCAGCAGATAGATGCTATAAGGAATACTTGATGTGAGCTGTCTGTTTTTTCTTTTTCTTTAGAAGAGACCCGGGGTTCCACTGTTTCTGTGTTTAGCTCTATTTCTGTCCTCTAGAAAGTCATTGACTGAGCAATTGCTACCATTATATTTGTATACTCTCATTATTTTTCCTTCCTGTGGAAAGTACTACTAGCTCAGTGATTATTTCTTTAACTGTGTTTCTTTCCTGCACAACTACTTTATGCAGCTATGGCTGCCATTAACTCCTTGTTTTGTGTCACATAGAAATTACTCATCATTGAAAGAGCTGCTCCTTCCATCAACTTACTTTTTGCTCTATTTATTGTCCCTTCCCACAGAAAGTATTTCTGGCTGATTGCTTCTATCTTTAACCATGTTTTTTTCATGGAAGAACTTAGTTATTGAGATTTAAAAGTACTCCTGGCTCAGTGTGGTTGTTTAGTTGTGCCTCTCCAGCTGTGAATCATCGATGGAAATGTGTCTTATATTAACACTGTGTACTCTGTTACAAAGAAAGTACTCCTGGCTAATGGAGTAGTAGTCGTGCTTCCGTCTTTAGCCATGTTTAAATGTCTTTCTATCCATGATAAAGTCACTAACATAATTTTAAACTGACCTGGATTATAGCTGGATATGAGTTGGATCGGTTTGTCTTTCAAAAATACCTTCAGGTAACATTTGTTTCGAATTGGTGCTACATAATTAAAATGTACTAAAGTAAAATAAAAGGTTCATGTGGCAACATTAGTCTCTAATTGGCTTTAATGAATCCAGTTGAACATGCAGTATGTTTAGACAGTCAAACCTGTGGATACGGCAGGAACTTGAGTCTTAATTAGAAGGTCTTCAATGCGCCCCGGGATTTTACACCATTTTCTTTCTGGTTCCTGTAAATTGGCGGTGAGCATCAAAGGATTTTTACTGTAGAGGAAATGAAATAGAAAACTGAGTGGATTTCTGGGGCGTCTTTAACGTGGTATGAAGTATAAGTGTCAGCAGAAGACTGTGAGCTCCTAACCTCTTTGTTATTATTGCCCTGTAGAAATTGATGATGTCCCTCTACTTCATGGCTGTTTTACTAATGTGTGATAGGAAATTATTTGGGGGCAATTGCTCCAGCAGTGTTGTAATGTCCACGCCTCTTAGGGCAAGATGAATTGAAACAGAGCTGGATGGCAAGAGAAAAAGGTACTTGGCTTGGCAGCTGGCTTCAACAAGTCTCATTTTCTTTGATCAAAACTTTAAAGGAGGATTAGCTGAGATCTTAATTCATGACTCCCTGAATTAAATTCTTAACGGCACAAAGCAGCCGTGAGCCACCCTGTTGTCCTGTCAGCTTGCTGCATTGATATCAGATGCAAAGCCTGGATTAAACACAACACATTCACCCCTGTGCGCATTAAAAAGGGGAACACAATCACAACAGAGACCCTTGGGTATAAAAAGAACATAAACTGGCACAGAAAACAAAACATTGTGGCATTCAGTGGACACCGTCATTTGGTTTTACGTTTATTCACCTTGATTGAATAGCTAATGGCTCCAGTTAAGGCTGCAGATGTGCGCTGTGAGCTGAAACCACAGGGAAAATCTCAAGGATCGCAAGAGTCAGAGGAACAGGCTGCAAAAGAGTGCAATTAGATGCTTTTGTAGGAACACCTGCAATGAAACGTGGGTTTGAACCTGCTGTGTTTGTCGACCCCCCCCCCCCCGCCCCGGTGGAAACAGGAAGCCAGTCACCTGATTAGAGCAAAGTCTAATCAAAGTTTGAATCGAGTAAAAAGCACCGCACAAGAAAACTGAATTGCATTTGTACCAAGTTCCACTAGTTGCTATGGAAGAAGTGGAAGCTTTTTACACTGCTGCATGCTGGAATCAGTCATTAGGTAAAGAAATAGAAGCTAAACGTCTTCTTCCCTATTCATGTAATACAGTGCCTTTCACTACATTTTCACATTCCATTATGTGAAAACACAAATCTCAATGGATTTAATTTAGATTTTCTGTCATAGACCAGCACTGAGTTGTGTGAAATTAATATTTTCTGTAACGAACACAATGTAGGATTTATTTTTTTATATTTCTTCCTATTAAAAGCATGTGTGACCTACGCCAACATTATAATCCATTGCAGAGGTCACCTGATTAGCAAGTAGTCCACATGAGTGTAATTCAATCACAGCAGAAATCCATCTTTTCTGTGCATCATGTAGAAACGGTAAGGTTATGGGACAACTGCAAATCCACCACGATACCTAAACCGTAATAGCCAGTCGAGGAAAATGGTAGGCAAGAATAAAGCAATCAGTGAAAGAAAGCCATAATAAGTCCTGCTTGCAGTTTGGCACAAGATGCTCTGGGCAGATGAGGCCAGAATTAAACGTCCTGATCTGCATGCAAAACACAATGTTTGGCGGATAACTAATGCTACACATCATCCACGAAATACCGCTGCAGTGAATAGAGAGGGCACCATCACTGTGTTACAAGCATTGCTCAGTTCTGACCAGAGCAATGCTTTTAAAGAGACTGCAAGGACTTGGCTGACCTGCCAGGAGGTCATTGACCCTGAAACCAAACTTGCACAACTAGAACTAGAGACTTGAAATCTTGTTTGGAAATCCTCTACATAGAAAAAAATTGCAAAACCCTTATTGTCTATGTAAAGCTGAGAACAGAGAGATTCCCCATTAATATTGCAGCTGGAGATGCAGAAAAACGAGCTTATTTCAAGCATTGACCAGGGGAGGCTAAATACACATCCAAGTCATAATTGTCATCTAAAAAAGTTTGAAAATGTTTCCTTTTCCTTTCACTTCAGAATGACGCACTACATTACGATGGACTAGCCCATAACCTTCCTCCAATAAAAACTAAACAAAAAAGTGACTTGCTGTTGTAACTTATCAAAAAGTGAACTAGTAGAAAGTAGCCTCCATCCTAATAGCAGACTTGTTGATACAGTGTCTTAGTACTGGAGTTATTTTTATAGTTTTCTCGCTCAGCTGACTCAAGGGGAAGGGGGGAGGTCCTTCACTTCTCCTTTCTCTGCCATCTTCCATTCCCTTTCTCCTGTGAGTCTCAGGGAGAAGGAGAAAAAGGATCGCGGCGGTTAACATTAGCTAGCCACAGGAGGAGTGATAGACAGGAAAAGTGTACAATAGAGTGGGGGTGAACTGGGGGGGAAAAAAAAGATGGAAAGAACAAGTGAGACGGGAGGACAGGATAAGCAAAGAACAAGCCCCAGAGTGCTAGCAAGTCAAGGTCACACAAAGGATAGGAGGCCGTGTGTGTGCGTGTGTGTGTCAGAGTGTGTGGAAATGCAAAAGTGCAGAGATGGACGGCCGGTACAGGAATTAGTGACGGGCTGGTGACAGCCAACTGGTTTAGTTTAGGATGGGGAGGATGAGGGATAAAAAGCTGAAGAAACTTAATGCCATACCCAAACTTACTTAAAAAAATAATTTATTTTTAGAAAATTTAGTCAGCAGGAATATAAATCCACAAGATATAGTAGTTTTTTTTTCTCTCACACATACTGGCAAGCCAAACAACTCTTTAAAAGACTCAGTCATTCTTTAAATATTCCTTTCCTTTTTAAAGTTGCTTTTAGAGCCTTCTAAATATTAACATGTTGTCCATTTTTTATGCCATATAATCAGATTGAATTTAGAGCATCTGTGAAAAACCTTTAAGTGTTAGGTCAGTTTCTTAACTGAATCTTTTTTCTAAATCGTCCACGTTGGCTCTTATTGAATGTTTATGGGACACTGTCCCACTGGACGGTGAGTCAGTCTGAAGTGTATTGCAGCCTCTAACATCATTTCTTCCAGCGTTAAACTGTATTTAGTTTCTGCTTTTTCATAGCAGAAACAAGGTGAGGCATGAAGAGATTTTCCCACCAGATCTGCGGATTGATGCAGTTCCTCCAGAGTTACTGCTGGCCTCCTGGCTGCTTCTCCTTAGCGGACCTGTAGGTTTAGGCAGACGGCCATGTCTTGATAGGTTTACCGGGCTCCCATAAACTCTCTATTAGCAGCGGATGGATTAAACAGAGCTTCCTGTTATGTTTAAAGCTGCAGATCAGACTGCTGCGATAAATAATAAAATTATTAATTGCGTGATAAATTGAAAAAGAGTTTGATCAGTTCCACTTGCATGATTGTTTGTGTTTCTCGTGTCTCTCCTTCTTTCTACCAAAGATTGGATGACAAAAGGCAACTAGCCCCTTTTTTGAAGTGCAATTTTGTTTACAAAGACTTCAGTATTCATTGTATTTATTGTTTCGATTGTTTTGTTTATCTATTTTGGCTATCTAAGATGTCTCCAGCGTTAAATGCTTGTTGGAATTTGAAGTTTATTGGCCTTTTAGAGCTTGTATTGTTATTGTTTATCACAATGACTTTTGAAAAATGTGCTATGGTGACAGGCCTTGCTGTGGATATTGTTTTATCCACTTACCCTGCTTTAAACGTCTCCACGGCTTCATCCCTGACCCGTCTGCTGTGTTCCTTGGTCTTAAAATCTTGTTGATTCACTAATGATCTCTAACATTATGTCATTAGACTGAGATTAAATTAAACTTAGTCTCTAATTACTAATTAAACTAATTAGAGGAGGCTAAATACATATGTGTACTTTAAAAAAAATTTTCTACCTCACATTTATACATGCTTTGTGCTAATGGAGCATAATATACATTGAAATGCGTTGTTGGATATAAGAATGAAAAAAGGTTCTTGGGATTTGAATGTTGGTTTTGGAGGACAGTGTTTATATTCACCGAAACAACAGATACAAGTTTTGTTTTTGCATATTTTCAGTGCCAATGGATGCTTCAGGTGTATATCAATCCTTCTCTCCTGATATGGTTTAATGTCTAACTCTCATTATGTCTGACTGGAATCAGAGGCAGCTGTGGTACGTTTGTCCCGTTTATGGCTAAAGGATGCGCTTGCATGCTCAGTGAGTGTTTACAAGTCTAGCTCTCACTGTGTTTTTCCATTATGCTCTCTATTCTTCACGTTGCCTTCAGTGACCTCCACCGTCTCATTGCAGGTGCAACTGTCAGTACGTGTGCCACATTAAAGTGAATGTGTTTTGAAAATGAACGGTTGTAGCTCTGGTTTTATGTCCCCCTCTCCTGTACCCTAAAAGCAAAGGGGGGGAAGAAAAAGAGGCTTCTAATCCCAACCTGCAGCCTTGCCTGTTATTTTGCTTAGTGCTGGTGAAAGGCTTGGTGTTTGTCATTTTAATAATATTTTTTTTTATCCATTTACTCGTGCATGATGCCACCTTAGAAGTAAAATCTCTTGTCTCTTCAAACAAATCAGCTTTGTTTACAGTTCACACCCAAGAGAGATTATGCTCCTGAGCTGTTGCCATAGTGCTTTGGAGCACCAATGGAGTGATGCACAACATCTGAGGTTACTCTGGTGCTCTGACATATCTCTAAAGAGCATTAAGCATAAAGTCATGACAGGGTGTGATCCATCTGCATAGAAGTCACCCCATGCTTGACCTCTGAGATCATGTCCAGCTCTTGCTGCTTTAAAGAAGCTTAAACCCAATTTTCTTGCTGCATAGATCTTAGGCATTTTCTTTTTTCCAGCACGTCAGTCTCGCCACTAATCCTTGCATTGAACCTCCAACGGTCACACAATCGCATCCGGTTCATGATACCCTGCAAATTATCTGAAAATGTTCAGTGTGTGATTAATCTCCTAAACATAATGATTTCTTACATGTGTACAGTGGCAGCTTTGTTAAAAAAGTGGTTCAGACCACTGAGTTTAATCATGCATATTCTGAATAGACAATGTTTCTGAGAGAGTAGTGCCATAGACACAATGAGCACATGGAGCTGAACCCCTCACTGGAAGTGCTTTTCTACTAGAGTGTCTTCTGAAAGTAGTGAAATTTACACTTGCGTGTAAAAAATAGAACCATCCAGGAAATGTGCAGGTATTTCTGCAGACATGTTCACATTTCCCAATCTATTTTTTGTGTTCCTGGAAAAAGAAGAAGTTGAATTACAGGCAAATACTTGAAATTAACTTGCAAGTATTTGCAAGATAATCAACAAGAAAGTGTGTTTGAACTGAGGAAAAAGTTACGACGGCCTGCCCTGCCCTGCTCTCCCCTTGTTTTTGTCTGCATCCTAGTGCACACCAAAGGAGGAAATGAACCAGAGTTCATTTTAAAATGATTGAAATCCTTGGGTTCAAACTGTTCACAGCATGACAGGGTAGCTTTTAGTTTTGGTGCATGAACTTAGTGGAAAAAATATCAGATTCATTTTAGTTTTTTAATCCAATCACTGGTCAAGTTTGGTCTGATTTTACTCAGCAGCTAATTTCTAACTGCATCTCTAGAGTCAGACTTGGTGCAATTAGTTTGTTTTCTGTTGTAAAGAATACATCAAAGGAAATAACAACCAATAGTTGTTGGATGTGGGACCTCAGACTAGGTTAATGTAAAAAAACGTATAAGAATATCACAGAATATCTGCAGCAGCACCCACCTGGACTCTTCTTCAGTTGTTATAAAAAGACATTAAAAATATTCAAACCTTCTTACTAAAACATTCACAAACTAATTCAATGAAATTGCAACTTTATACTCCACTGCTGTTATTTGTTCTGAAAGCAACTACTGGCTAAAACAATCAAAAGTGGAGCAATCTCATGTCATTGCAGCTTCACACGAGCGGCAACAATAAACAGGTGATAAGTCAAAAAGAAAAAAAAAAAAAAAATCAGGTTAAAAACCGTCTATGGTGGAAAGTGAAGCAGGGAAGAGCTGGGGCAACTCGAACCGTTCTGTTCTCTGGGGTGGAAAAGACTATTTTAGGACTTTGTGTCCTTTGGATGGCCACCATGCAGCTCACCTGCCATCAAAAGCACTGCTGTCTTCAAGCTACAGTTTTATGAATTCACAAAATGTAGAAAAAGCCTTCAGCATGAAGTGTCAGTGAAATCACAGCACCAGATAAGAGCATTTTTGTAAAATCTCCCTCATTTGGCTCAGCTTACGAAAAAAGAAATGTTTATCTGAACTCAAGAGTAGCTTTTTACCCATTTTTACATTCCTAATTCATCCAAGTTACCAAAAATATAACTTACATGTGTACATTAATGTATATTACAACATAATCATGATGCGACTTTGCTTTGATTATGTTTATAACTTCCTAAAACTAAACATATTTCAACATGAGTGTCTGCACACCTCCCTCTTCTGTTCATTACCACCCGAAAACTGGACCACTACCTCTGTTCCAGTGGACCCTCCTTTGCTCTTGGACCTGAAAATGAGATTCTGGTCTGTTACCACACCTAATTAGCTCCCTAAAATCAACACAGTCGGTTAGAGGCTTTGGACGTTGCCCCGACGTGGCAGTTTAGCTGTGAACTATACCCCAAATGGGCATTCAGTCAAACTGGTTTTCGAAATGTTACCAGTAAGAATGACTGTGGGTGTGACTGAGGTGAGCGCTTGGGCCTTGAAACGCATCAGCTACAATAAATTATTTGAGTTAAATATCATATTAAATGCATAATCTTGTAATTCTTTTCTTCTTTTTTTTTGTCGAATCCAGAAATACTATTAAACCTCCGCAGTAGAGTTTCCCCCCACCCCTCTTTTTTTATGTGGTAGTCCTAATATAATAATAATAATAATAATAATAATAATAATAATAATAATAATAATAATAATAATAATAATAATAATAATCAGAGTTAGAATCATGATTTAAAGGTCAGAGTGAAGGAAGCTGGAAATGCCTGATCAGAGCATCTCGTCCAGTTAATACGGCAGAATTGAAGTTGCGGTCTGGAGGGTATGAATCTGAACTGCTCACTGACAAAAGTAATGAGTGTTGATATATTCAGTGTAACATGTTTGCTTTGGTACACCATGTTCCATGACTTGGTGTGTATGCTGGTTGTTAGAGCATTAATTTCTCTGTTTGTGTGTGTAGCAGCAGCCTCTTAGTATTTAGCAGAAGAAAGAAAATAGTGTGATGCTGTGTGAGGCACCCTGTATTTGGCAAGGTGCTCAGACTGACAGATTGGGCTATATGAGTGCCATCTCTTCGGCTTGGCTGACTGAGCCTTTCTCCCTCGTTCCTCTCTCCTGGCTTTCATTTCCTTATATCCCACTTCAGTGGTGATCAGCAAGGGAATGGACAATTTTTCTTTTCCTTTGGCTCATTCAGGTGTAATATGTTTAGTCACAACAATTTAAAAGGGAGGAACCAAATGCAGGCAAACGGGGAAGGTGAGGAACACAAGGTTAAACTCCAAGAGTCTTGCAAGTCAGGAAGGCAAAATCTGAAATCCAGGTAGTAATCTAAAAAGGAGGACATAAAACAAGACATGAACAGAAAAGAATAAAAAAAAGACAAAAATCAGCAACATGGCAGTTTTAAGCTGTTTAAATCAACTCCAGACATATACACAAAACCATAAACCATGACAAGAATCCCCCTCTATGGAGTTATTTCCTGTATAAATGTGGCCTTAATTAATGAGTGAACAGCCATCTCGGCTTGTCTTCCCTGTGGTCGAACCAGCGGGTTCGCTTCTGACTCTGTGAGGTTAAAGTGTCAGAGAAGGCAGCTAGCACACTGCGTGCCCTTGCTTTACTCTCTTCCATTAGCAGCTTGTGGATGTGCATCACGACTGAGTAGAAATTACACACAATATGTAGATGATGAGCCAGAGAGGTATTGTTCTGCAGCATCTGTTATGAATAGGAGTCGATGGAGTCATAGTTGTCTCTGTGTGGCTTGTTGTTGCAGATAATGGATGTTGTGAATTTGCTCACGACAGATTTTCATCAGGAAATTTAACTACATTTATTTCAACAAAAGAAGTAATTTCATTGGATTTATCAACCGAGTTGTTTTCAAATTGCAATTTCTCTTTATTAACACCATTTTAATACGTTCAGTTTTAATACTAACTTTCTAAATTTTGTCATATTGCAACCACAAACTTCAAAGTATGTGTTTTTTGGTGATCCACGTGCTTGGTCACCAAAAACTACTGCACAAATATGAAGTGAAGCGCAAAAAAGTTTTCAAAATTTACACACACACAAAAAAAAGGAATGTGGGCATTTGGTATTTGGCACTACATGTATCCAGGATGTAAAAAAAAAATCACAGAGGACTTGGAATCTTTATTTATCATCTCTTACATATTTATTCAGGAGGTACATAAGCAAACTTTGCTTTTCAGTAAGACGAGAAAACATCAGTATTTTAAGATTGTCTTCTTGGTAAGAAAAATGCTGCAGAACCCACATGCCTTGAGTATGCTGTTATGTTGTATCAAGTTTTTGTTGTTGCTAAAGCGGCACAACAAAATTTCAGATTTCTTTGCAAACATTATGGAGACAAATATTGACATTCTGCTGTGGTTCGCACACTTAACTTGAAATCTTCACCTTACCACCATTACAACTGACATTGCCTGTCATTCGTCTTTGTAAAAGATAGCTGTGGAGTCTTTCTTCCACTCTGTAATGACTCCGGCTCATTGCGAGTTTTCTTCTGGTAATGTGCATCTGTCAAGGAAAACAAGGCAGCGCCTCTTAATGAATTGCTCGGAGAATCCAGTGCTGATGGATCAGAGGTCCCCATTCTCACAATTTTGAGCACCAGCTGAGAATATGATGGAAAGAGTGCAGAGAATTGACTGAGGAGATGAAGGAGCAGGCAGCAGACGGTAATGAACCCAGGGAGGAGGGAAAGACAACATAAGAAAACCCAACAAATACAAAATAAATGCACAGTGCCAAGTCACATGGAATCTGTGGCTTTTGATTTATAAGCGGAGTATTTGCTTCCGACTGAGCGTATCCAGTATGAACACAAATAAGAACGCGGGGAGACTTTTTGGCTGTTTTTGTCTATTTTTGACACTTTCTTTTTCCAAATTACCTGCATGACCTGCTTTTTGCGGCTTTATCTCGACACCTCCACCTGTCGTGGAACTTCGCCGGGGTCACAGGCTTATCATTCGCCGTTTGCCCTGGCAGCGGCCTGAATTTGTGCAGCTGGAGGAGCACAATGAATTGAATTCAAGCAATTGTGCATGCACGGGTGTGAGCAGGCGGAGCTCAGATTGGGACCCAGTGGAGCCGAGACACACCAGATTGGACTGACTCGTCCAAGCAATGCAATTCTGATTGGCTTGGCCTACGGAGCAGAAATGTGCCTTTTGTGGAAAATGCACTCATATACTATCGCCAGTGCCCCTTTGTTTACATCCATGGATCACGTTTCATTTACGCAACATGCATCAATTAGTGCCAAACCGCCCTGAAACCGTTTTCAATGATTATGGCTCTCGGGGCTCGGGGAGGAGCGACCCATACTCGCAATGAGTCATAAAAGGCAACAAATTATGCACTCCGAAAAGCCTGGACATTGGGTGATATTTCAATGTTTGGCCACTCACTCTTGGAGTCTATTTGCCCTCGAAGTTGGCACATGTTCAAATACCCTTCAGACGTGCATTTGCACAAGTAAACAGTGAAATCTTGACTCTCCAGTCTTGTGGTGTGTTTTCTGTGCACTCAAAGGATTTCAGGCAGAATCCTTTTGAACTTCTTGCAGTAAAACAAACACAAGAGTCAGAGAGAGGCATTTTGAAGTATGTTGTGACTCTGGTCAGCTTGTCGCCACCAAACTGAAGTGCACAATTACACAATCGGAACAAGATTCTTGAGTGCCAACATCCACTATGTGATTTGTCATAATGCTTCTAGTTCAGCAATGTTATTGTGAGTCCTTCCTGGGGTTCCATTTTGTTCATGGTGGTATTTTTTTTTGTTAGTATAAATCTTAGGCTGTTAACCAGCCTCCTTTTTAGATTGCAGTTGATTTTGTGCTTGGTGTTGCACAAAGATATAAGTGCAAAGTAAAATAAATAAATAATTCTGTGATAACGCTTGTTTTATTGTACTATGCGTATCAGTAATCAGTGACTGGGAGGGTATGAGCTAAAGAAAAGACAATAAATTATTCATAATTACTTTTTTTTAATTACTTTGCTGTTTCTTTCATGTTTGCTCTCTGATGTCAATCTAGTATTTAAATACAAATGAATAATTCCACAGAGAAAAAGCCAGTAATGTCGTCACAAAGATGAAATTAGGATGCTGTTTTTAAAAGCCATTATTGTTTTTTTTTTTTTTTTGTCAACTCCGGGTGTTTTGTGAAGGGCAGAAGTCAGCCAGCCTCTGTTACTCCCTTGGTTCACCAAGCCAGAAAGTCACAGCGCCGCATCAGTTGACTTCCATAGGGCCAGGATCGGCTTTGTGGCCTAAGGGCTGATTTTAGTGATGATGTGCAACCGGGCAGCAGCAGGGTTTACAAGAGTAAACACCATTCAAGCCATTTACAAGTTCAAAACATCAGGGATGTGAGAAATATGATTTCAATTTGAAGCACTTGCTCAGGCGACAATGGGATTGCTACACTGAGTTTGTCCAACATTGTGGCTTTGAAAAGAACGGCATGGGGAGACTTGCAACGCAGATTTTATGCATGATGCTGAGGCTGATGCAACATGACACAGTCTGTCGTCCCACACTGCCCGCTAACTTTTTATTACACTCACAGCTGTGCAGTATATCACCGTATCGCCGTTAGTCTAACAGGGGTCGAGATCAAATCAGACTTTTACCGTCCTGTTACAACCACCCTTCTCAAAAACGTCACGGCTGTTTATGCTAATGCTATTTTATGAACCCATTAGCCAAAATGAGGTCTGCAATGGCTTTTTATTTGCACAAAGCTGCAGATCATTTCCTCACACCCATTTAATAATTAGGAAGAATGGTCAAACTATTTTTTCTCAAAAATGCCAAATTTGAATGGAAATACCTGCAGTTAAAATGTTGAAATTAAACCTATTTGTAGCTAGAATAATTACTGACGCATGGTTGTTTTACTGATGCATTTACAGTGCAATGCTGTGCACATTCCCTTATCAATGTAATTTATGAGTAAAGCAGGTTTACATGAGCTTTTAGTGAAAAACAATGAAATACATCAAATCCTTCATAGAGTGCATTTCAGTAAATTTGATAAGTATTCATCATTGGTAATCGACATACTTCTTGTTGAATTGATGACAATGTGTTAAATACAAATAATTCTAGGATTTCTTTCTCACATCAGGGTAAATTTATGCTTGCTGTTGTTGGCGTCCTGAATAATGAGGGAGATAAAGGACTGTGCTGTGCCCGTTGTTTGGAGACGTGTTCTGTTCTTTTGGCTGGTTGTGCAGTTCCCATTTTTGTGAGCAAGCAAGTGGCACTTAGCAGATAGGAAAGGTGACGTCTAAGGGCGTAAAGATGCATCCAAAACAAAATTGGGTTCAGGAGGACAACACAAGAAAAGATTTCAGCAATATTTTCTGGGATAAATGAGAATACTCTTTTTGTTGCGTTCAAGTAAAATGTACTTTTAAAAAAAGTCTCTAACTGTTTTAAAGAATATCCATTTAGTGTAAAATAAGCCATCTAAATACTTTAGAACTTAAAGTGGAGGTTTTTTAAGTGGTAGGAGTCGGTGATCTGACGTTTTGAGGACCGAACGTGAAAAGCAGAACAGTTCTGTGAAATAAAAGTAAAGCTATGTAAATAGCCCAAAAAATTATCACTATTTAAATGACATTATTTCATTGATATTTAAACCAGCCTTACTCTATTCTTACATACTTTCTCTGACCATGAATGCTTCACATACGAAGCTCATGTTTCATGCAGGAAGATGATTGGGCCACATTGCCTCCCAACTCAATTTCCGGCATGTTTAACGATTGACTCCTGTGTTGGTAACCACCCAATATAAATAGGTCAACAGTTTAAATGAGTATAAATGAGTATTTATCCAATTAGTGCTGGAGATGAACACCAACTTCCTGGCTATTGTATTTAATTTAGAAACCAACTTATCTGCTGCAAAAAAAGTGTATCTATTAAAGTAATGTTTTATTCCATTTTTGTTACAATTAATCTTGACGTTAAGATAAATGTGTTTTGATGCAAGAAGACAAAGATGAACAATATCCCAGATTCACCCACTCTTAATGTTTTATAGCTTCTAACTGCAGTAACACTCCTGGCCTGTTGGTGTCCCACCAACAAGCAACCTTTTCCTGCATGTTAGCTATCATTCATGTCTGCTATGTTTGTGGTGCATTTTTGGCAAGGGGCAAATTATTTTCAAAATGGAAGTAGGATTATGACATTCTGCTATGTGGCCGTGCAAATGTATGGAAAAAGGTCAATGTAAGGACAGCGAAATGCAGTGACAGTGCCTCTCGAGACACCCGCAATGATATGATGGAGATCTTCACTTGTTAATTAGCTATCAGAGAGAAAAGCGGCACGCATGGGTCGTCATAATGAGTCTTTGACACCCTCGTTTTCTAGGGTTAATGTGTTGTTGCCTTGCCTCTGAGTCCACCGTCCCCTGAAAAACACTTCTTAATTATAGAAGGAAAAAAAAAGCAGAAGAGAGGAGGACAAAATGGGAGAAAAGGGGGGAAACAAATCCTGCAGATTTTAGAAATAGAAATGGATGCATGCGTACAGCTGTGTAGAAGCGGAAGGAGATGGACAAAGTATCTTTGAAAGAAGATGGTTTTAGAATCACGTAAAAAATGCTTGTTAATGTTTGCAGACCAATGCGATTTGAGATGCCCCGCTGACCAAGCTCTCACTGTGATGAAAACGCGTAATGACTGCACATCGGACGTGGCTGAGGGTTGACAGCCATGTGGCTCCCAGCCTTCTTCCGACAATCCTTCCCTTTCTTAAAGCGTCTGACAGACCTCATTAAGGGCAGTTCACACAGGGTCTATTGACAGGAGACATACCAGGACAGTCATGTATAAAACATGAGTTCACCATCGTCCTACGGAAGAACCTAAAGCTGCAGCCGAAGCTCATGGATGCCAAACGCAGCAACATATTTGACTCATATTTGGTGTTTACTGCAAGTTAACTGCGTGTCTCTAAGTTTGGTTCACACTTGACTTGCTTTTGTACCGAGTCAGTCAAAATTCAAATCATGTAGGTTGGACGATAAAAAAATAACACACCCTTTTTAATTGCCAGGCTTTTGTGAAATGAAAAATAAGACCAAGCTAAATCATTATAAAGTTTCTCATCGCATATTCTGGTTAACTCAACTGACAGATATATCTTTGAGGCATGATTACAAACATCCTGAAACCAGTATGGAAAATTCAAGGAATCCTGAAACATGCATGAATGGGTCAAGGCGTCACTCCAGGTATGTGTTTGAAGAAAGAATGGCATTATAACAGGAAATAAAGCTTAAAAAAGAGCCTATTTTATATAATACTCACCCTTTCTAATTACCAAAAAATAAATAAAAAAATCCCTTTGGGTTAAGTTGTATGGCGTGTATTATCATCCAAGATGTAAGTGGAATTAGAATAATTCAACAGTATATATTAAATCACATAAAAGCGGAAAATAACTTCAAAATTATTTATTAGTCTTTTCACTTCAAATAAAGCTGGCATTTTATCACCATTGGAGACACATTGATATTCACTCCCCCCTGCCCCCAGCCCCCTAACTCTTCTAAAATATGAATCTAATATAATAGGCTGTTTGTATTAAATATTTAGCCCTGTGTTATATTTATATCTCATAAGTTGAGGGTCAGTATAGCTGCAGATTACCTTCAGAAATGGAACAGGCAGAGAAGCAGATGATGGCTGGGAGAGGAGACAGCAGTGTGTAGTGTGCGGTGTGTGTGTTTGGAATTGCTTCAGGAAGTTCGGTGAAAATGCATCTTGTGTCCTTTCAGCTGCTCCATTTTCTTCCTTTTCTTCTAAGCACAGCGCTGTGCTCGGTTTCCCAGTGTTCATTGCCCACTGTTTGCAGGAGCACTTTGTGTAATGTGCTCCTGAAACATTTGACAGCCTGGACGGGGACCATACAAAATCTCCTTTAAGTTCACTATCCAGCAAGAGATCTGAGGAAAATGTTTCGAGTCTCTTAGGTTTTTGAAGGAACACCGGATGTAAAATCAAAAACAAATGGGAGAAGCAGGTAAAGATGCATAGAATGTGATTCTGGCTCCTCAACTTTCCCTCAGTCAAAAATGCAGCTGGGAAAAAATATTTATTGTTTTCAGTATATAAGACTAATTATCTAACAAATGGGCTGAAGAGTATTTACAATCACATTTCACAAAACCACACAAACGAACAATAGGAGGTTACACTGGAAAACAACCCTTAAAACGTAGCAAACATTATTTAGCTAGTTTTGGTTAAGTGATCAAAGAAGGTCTGCAGTTACCTGTGAGTACAGTTTGAAAATAACTTGGGACCGAAGTACATTTATTCAAGTCCAATTTGAAAATTAAATCAAAAGAGTTGGAACAGAATGTACAAGTGACAGTTTTCTCTGATAACAATGACTTATGGTGCTTTTACTGGTCAGAATTGGATGTGATATTTGAGTTTCCAACTGGCTAACCAACCAGTCTGGGTTTGTTGTGGTTGAAATTGGTTTGGTTCTGGTGACCAGCAGGTTTTCTTCCTCCTTTCTGCAATATGTGCTGTCCTTTATGTAATAAATGAATGCAAAAAAAAAAGAAAATCTGAAAATATATGTATATATATAGTATATCTATATATATGTAGCTCCTTAAAAAAATGTTTTTGAGTTTGACTATCAGGTTTGTTTTTCAGTTTAATTATACTTTGAGGTGACATTAGTCATTTCTCTTTGTATGTACTTTGTTTTAAGTAATAATAATGTTAATCTGGTATGTGTTCAGAGAAGCCAGGTCTACTTTGCAGTGGACAAATTTGTGCATTTGTCCATATTTGTAGTCCTGGCCTGAGGTTATTACTGTGTGCACTCATGGGGAAAGGAAGGCCGATGCCTGGATTCATTTTGTCATGCTGTTTCAGTTGTTTGAGGCCTTTGTGTTGATCTGACATGCATTTCTTTAATTGTTGATTGTACTTTATTCATACCTAGATGCAGAATATGCAATAACATGCATTGTCCTTCGAAGTGACTGGGGATGACAGTTGATCCGGCACATATTCCTTGATAAGACTGAAATTGCAATATTACATTTAGTCCAATATAAGATCTAATCCACAGATACTCTGGAGCCTCCCTTTGCTGTGAGCATGCTCGTATCTGTGCATGCCCCCCTAATCACCTGTGAGCAGCTACAAATGCAGGTGTTGCTGCCCCCAAACCGCTTTAAAAGCAGTGATCAGTGATGCACATGGCTGCATATTCAGTGTAGTGTGAAAGCAAGTGTCTGCCTGACTCTGAGCAGGGGCTTCAACCTCAACATTTCGCAACCTGCAAAAACATGACAAGTTATTTGTTCAGTGGAAATAACATGGGCAGTTTTGAGACCTCAGTCCACGAATGAATGACTCCAAATGCATTTATTGTCTCGGTGATAATTTCCTTCTCACTGTAGACTTATAGGATTTCAGTAGCAAACAACAGGTTTAGATTTATATATCTATCCCATAACTCCACTGTTTTTATTATATGAACTTAGCTGACATCACTAAATTGTGAGGAAAGTTTTGTATTTCAAAAGGCTTTTGGAAGAATATTAGTGTTACGTGTAATTTGGCTTTGTTGAATAAGGCTAATGAAAAGCCCTGAGCGTCGGCAGTCCTGCATACCCTGACTTGCTCACTGTCTGCCTCCAGCCAGGCTGCATACCAACTTCCAGTCTTGTGACCTCCTCCTCCTCCTCTTCGCCCCTTCACAGCCTTCAGCCTTGCCAGCCACCAGCTAGCAGAGCCTGGAGGTAGGGCATACTGGCAGCCCTCTGTGTTTGATGGTTGCATTTTTCTAATTCTATTCTGAGTGCTTGTCTTTCAGCAAAGGTTCGCAAAAAATGATTTGGTCCAGATGAAGAGACAAAGGGACACTTTGGGACATTTCCCCTCCCCTCTCTGCTGCTACATGTTATTGTATAATGTGTTTATGACCACTTCACTGCTCAACCATACATTGGCTGGGAATGTTGCAGAAAAGTGGTGCCAGTTGCTGCTGCTGCTGCACGTAGGCATACAATGTTCGTGTAAGAGGGAGCAGAGCTCCCTGCATTGTACAGTCCATTGTATTTTCCTCCTCCTGTTCCTCTTTACAAATTCTTCTAGTCTCAAATCCAATTCTCCATGATGGTGAGCCCACACAGGAATCCTCCAGAACATCCTGGTGAATCACCCTTCATCCGCAGGCTGAACACAGCTGAGCCATGTTTGACTCTAACACTAATAGGCACAGACATATACCCATCCAAACATGTTCTCCTCCCTGAGCCCTATCTTTCGGCCTTGTGCTATTTAGTAGCTGTTAGCCACTTTATAAACTGTCATTGTGTAATGAATGAGCTAATTTAAACCATTCCATTTAATGCTGATTTACTTGATTTAATATTTATTACGACGTGGCAGCATTACCCAATATTTAGAAATTACAGGATAATTTGTGGGGCTGCAGCGAGTCTTTAAACATGCGAGCTCCAGTTTCAGCTGTGAGGTATGAGTGATATGGGCTGCTACCCAGGGCGGCACACCAGAAGGGGAAGACACGTAGCAAAACAGGCAGTAATATCTTACCCCTGGACATTAAGTCAATAACAATGTATATTATGATATACACATGATCAATATTAATGGATAATGTCTGGTAGAATATTCGGTAATTTCACTGAACTCTGATCCAAAACTGCACGGCATTCTGGGGGATGTAGGCAGAAAACTGTCTTCAGCTGCTCATCCTCTCACAGCCAGCTAAGCAAGGCTGGGTGACATCAACTAACTCACTCACTCTTTGGTTACCTAGCAACTCACTCTCTGGTTGCCTAGCAACAACCTGCTGAGTAACTTTCACAGCAGCAGCTTAAAGTTTCACCACTGTGCCTTATAACTGCTTAAAAATAAACAGTGTGGAGAGAAAACTGTGGATAAGACATAAAAGGTCATCCCACCAGTTAGGGGGTGGCAGTATTTTTTGGCAGTATTTCAGATAATTAAAACAAAAAAACTAATTAATAAAAATACTTGATACTGACTGTTAAGACATGCTTTTAATGTGGTGCATTTTTCAGCCATATCGTCCAGCCCTAGTTGCACCCTGAATGAATTCTGTTCAAATAACTCAAACAATGGGGTCTGATTTTTTGGCTGACTTTAGTAAATGTTATACTGGAAAAGTAAGTTTGAACTGATTCTGACAGGAATTCTGAAGCATTTTATTTCAGTCAGATGGACGTTTTACTGAGAAATATTCAGCTCTGTGAGAGGGAACATTCCTGCTACAGGCGGTTCTGCTTTTTAAAGTTTGAGCAGGGACATAATGTGAGGAAGAGACGGAAACAACGAGGGAAATGATCACCATCAGTGCTTAAATCAGCATAAATCTATTTATATCCCTATTTGTTTTTCATTTGACTGATTTCCATATTCTGCTGCTGTCGCCTCAATTATATGACATGCCTCCACAGAAGTCAAAGAGATAACATAAAAATCAACTGTTATACATTAAACACAGAAGTGTATAAACACATATTTATTTTTGTTTCTTGTGCATAGTGGAGTCAATTTGCTACATGGAAAATGTTTTTTTTCTAGATTTTCTTTGAGCGATCTAGCTAAGAGAACCTATAGGCTCTGGATGTTTGATCATGTAAAACAAGTGGAGTTGGGATAAGAGTGCCAAAAACATCAAAGAGGAAGCCAGAACAATTTTGTGTAGCGAGTTTCAAACGTTTTTTTTAAGACTGATATGACAAATTTTATTTTAAATATTGATGTACAAACAGACAGACTGTGTACAAACACTTGATAAATGATAAGGATATCTTTTCAGGTGGGTGAATCTTAATCAAAGAACAATTAAGGCTCATTTCTAATCTTCAGACTCTAAGAGGAACACAATTTAATAAACTTTACACTATCATAACAACACCAAAGGTTTATGTGTGCAATGAACAGTATCATTTCTTATCTATTTTGTTTACTAATGTTTCTTTTTTTTTGTTGCAATTTTTTGTTTTCGTTTTTTCAGATGTTTTTTCTTCACCCTCTTTTTTTCTTCCAAGTTTATTTCACAATGTGAAATTTGTCTTTAGATTCAGTATCTTTTTTGGGGACTTATGTATTACTCTGGTGAAAAACATTAACTAAGACATCACTGCAACCTGAGAACAAAAAGACACTTTTCATGGTAGCCAGAAATTCGATATTTCTACTTTTTCAAAACTGTGATTGGACGGAGAGAGGGGATCTGGAAATCCAACCTGCTTTTTTTAAATTTTTTCTCTAAGTTTCTAACATAATACTGGCATTTAGCAATACTTTGACGTAGATATAATAAAACAAAACATTAAAATCAGCATTTCTAATATGACAGTCATAAATGTCAATTGTTAAGACTAAATTCTGGACTAAAATAAGGGATAACATCATTCTTCCAGTGACGGGAAATGTGCTCTTCTAACTCTGCTCGCCACTCTGAGCCCGTTCTCAGCCAGAGACCTGAGCTGAAGTGTTTCCCTAAATACAGCGACTTGAAGAGCAGAGGAGGTTGATCTAGAAAGGCCTCTGCTCAATTCAATCAAATCTGATTTAACAGGAACCTCTGTTTTCAGACTGTTTGCGCAAGTGTTCTCAAGAGCCCCTCGATTGGCTTAAAGGTCAGGTTGTACATAGATTGCACAGTTTCCCCGTTTGTCCTTTTAGAAATCAAACAGGCCTCATAGAGACACGGAGCTGAGAGGCTGCCTCAACAGCATCACTTGTTCCATCAGACCCCATTACACAGGACGAGAATTATAGCCCCTTCAAGTGAGTCAATTAATCAGCCATGGATCAAGTTAGATCAGAGCTCTTTGTTTTTTGTTCCTGTTACAATAAATAATAATTGCACTGCTGGGGAGATTGTTTGTGACAAGGTATTTTGCATGTTGCCGGGTCAGAATGAAGTGCCCTCGAGAGGATGTCAAGAAATTGAGGGAGGGATGGGAAGCGAAACGCTCTCCACGATTAATTATATATTTGAGGCATTAATACTCTGTTGCTCATTATCACTCCGCCAGAAGAGACGTGTCCACGGACGTGATTTCCATCTTTTCTCTTTTCTGCCTTAATTCCTCTCCAGGCTGATCTCACACTTCCCTCTATTATTTCCCACCGCCAGCTATGCCAGCAATAGTTAACCAAATGACATCCTTGTCATGATGTTATGGTGATAATGTCAAGTAGCTGCAAGAGCCCTGCCTGCCCGTGTGTGTGTGTGTGTGTGTGTGTGTGTGTGTGTGTGTGTGTATTGCTGTGTTTAATAGTGGTCAATTCTGCCATCAAATCACCCCAGCCTTGCTAGCTAGATGAGAAGCTCTACTGTCTCAGTAGGCGTGACAAACATTGACACAGAGCTCTGCAGTTATCATGTTCACTTCTTTGAAATAATACTGAGATGATACTTATGGCAGCAGGCTTGTCTTGTCTGAATGGCTCCTGTTCAAGAGCCTTTGAGGAAGAATTATAGGGAGGCTTCAAGATTTTTCACATAAGCTTCTGTTGAGAGTTTATAAGTGGCTTAAAGCTTACCTGCATTTCAGAACGGCCTCATCCAAGACCAATGTGGACTTTTAACTTCTTTTACTAACTTCAATCTGAAAAATATTGGAAGTGGCTCACACAAATGTGATTTCATCAAACTTTGTAATGATGTCCAGATTTGGGTTTAAAGTAATCTTTTAGTTTTAGAGGAGTGTCCTTGTTTGAATCTAACAGAAATGATCAAAAGATTTAGATAATGGCTAAAAGATAAATCATCAAAATACCAATAGATAAACGTGACAACCTGGTCGTCAATTATAAGCATAGTGATATAAAGGCAATTACTCCATAGCTTTCTGTAGCATCTCATGAAAAGGACTTTGAACAGAAATGACAGAAAATGCTCCAAACATTGAAATTGTAACTTTAAAAAACTTTTTTTTTTTTTTTTGGCTGACTACAGTTCAAAACCAAAAGTAACGGAGCTTCACCTTAAAAATCCTGAGCTACCCCTTTAAGACAAGC
Source organism: Poecilia reticulata (assembly GCF_904066995.2). NCBI lineage: Eukaryota > Metazoa > Chordata > Actinopteri > Cyprinodontiformes > Poeciliidae > Poecilia > Poecilia reticulata. The sequence continues at coordinate 25,058,722 of NC_088835.1, read as the reverse complement.
GAGCCACCACGACATACAGCCGGGTTAAAACGTCCTCAGGTGCTGTGTAATAACTGAGTTAATGTGGAAGGAAAATTACAGAGTGCGCCCTGCAGAAAGTGAAGGCCACAAGGGCCAGTAGTGGTGGAAAACTATATTTCCCATGGGCTCCAGACTGCATCCTGCTGTGAGCAAGCAGCTGCGTGGCATCATCAATAAGTCTCTGTCTGCTGGGTGCTACCCAGCTGTAAACAGTTGACAGCTATACGAGCAAACACATCAATGAGCTGTCAGGCAACAGACAGCAGTGCTGAAGGCCTCTCCAAGACGAGATGATCCCCATGCTTAGGATTCTAATCATTTACTGCTAATAATATTTGAAGAATTATGTTTTATGCTAGGTTGGCTCACGGCTTTTGTGTCGGTCTTTGATTATGGAGAACTCAAGCGGGATTAATGTAGGTGGTTGGGTATTTTTCATTACTGGAGTTTGCCCTTCCTTTGACTTTGGTTGATGCTAATGAGGGTTATTTTCTGTGGTATCACTCCAGCTGGAGTCTAAAAGCAGAGGGATATTTAAATCTTCTCCTGACATGCAGCCAATACAGTGTCGTCCCTGGAGACGCTCCTCAGTCCACAGCATTAAAGAGGACAGGACCCGAGCAGCGCTTTACCTATATAACACCCAGCAAAGTGATGAGATTTGTCACCTGAAGGCATGAGCTGCTTACTGGTCTGAAGGTTTATAACACTACAGTTTCAAAAATGCTACAATTTTCCAGTTTGGAATCCTATAAATAACATGCTAGGGTTTCCTCTGGCTGTATAGCAACAAGCAGAGTTGTCCTGCCCATCCCCAACATGTTGCTGCCCACTACTGCAGGACAACTGGCTGAAAATCATATCATGAAATACAAAAAATGAAATCAGGCCTTCCCAGCCTGTTTTGACAATTATCAACAATTGTCAATATTGATAATTACTTTAGTTTATAGTTTTAAGAGCAGCATAACAAAATTCAGTGCATCAATAATTGTCTGGAGAATCAACTTCTTGACTACACGAAATAAATTCAAAGAATAAATAATCAAATTTTGACAAACTTCACATCTGTAATATTACTGTGCGGTTTCGGATTGGAGTTCAGTGAAATTATTGAAAATTCTATCAGACATGCTATCCGTTGGTCACGCGTCTATCACAAATTGTTATTGAGCCCTACTTCGAACATTTTGCTGGTCCTGAAAAATACAGACACCCATGGGAAGCAAAATAGGGCCACCGGTCACTGCTAAACACCATTATCAGTAAAGGTTAGCTAAAATATGATGTTGTATTGTTGTCAATTTGAAGAAGAGTGAATACATTCTCAGAGCAATAAAAGGCTAACAAGCTGTTCAGACTGATCCATCGCTTTAAATGATCTGTTTGACCCGATGTTAAGGTCATCCCTCAGGGAGGTATTGGCTGTTTTCATCTGGCCCAATCTTTGGATGTTTGATGGTTCCTCTCTGGGATTCTGAACCGAGTTCAGCAAAAAAATAGTCTTGGTAGATAAGCTAGCTCTGTCTGTACTGCAGCTATGTAAAACAAATCTGGCTCCAAATTTATTATTAAGATGTAAAACAAAGACAAAATGTTACTGTGGAGAAACTTGCCTCAATCTCCTTGATTCTGTGTTTTTTAGTCTTGTCAGTCCATCACGCTCCCTGGCTCGCTGATTCAGGATTAAGGCCAATGCAAACACAAACAGAGAAATGTTTTCTCAGTGCTGGCGCTGCAAGAACTCATCATTGTGTTGTTACAGGTCACTCTTGGAGCTTGTGGTTGACACATTTTCTGGGCAGAACCATTTTATTTGTGGTGTCTGACAAATATTGTGTGATTGGTCAGAAATTTGAAGCATTCATTGTTACTATCCTGATAAATGGTGCTGGAGGAGGGATTTATGAGGACTTCTCACAAATTCTGCAATTGATTATGAAACGTCATGACCATGGAAAATTTGTTCTTATTTGTGCCACCTCAATAACAGAAAACATATTTCTCTGTTCTTGCTGGATACTTTGAGGCCTTTAGATTGCTCACAGAAGTTGCCCCAGCATAATGTTACCTGGTACTGATCACTGACTAGTTTAGTAAATGTAATGTTACACAATCGAGGTAGAAATATAATCTACCTTTTTCAAACGTTCTGTTTGTCTGAGAGGATAAGCTGCTCCAAAACGCTGAGCGACAACATCTGTTTGGCTATTCAGGTCATGGAAACCATACAGTCATGAAATGTTCACACATGTATATTCATGTACAATTTTTAAGATTCATAATGCTGTGACATGTAGCATTATTTTTGCAACAGTATGAATAATCTTTGCTTTTCTGTTTTAGATTAAAATAATTCCGTGATTTTTAGAGATTGTATTTCAAATTCTGTGTGAATCTACGCTATACTTTTGGAAAGTCTGTATTCTGTTTACTGTGTGAGGAAAGCAGGAATCACCATCTATAAAGCCCCGTATCCTGGAGTTAACATGCTGTTTCTCATAAGTTCCAGTTTGGCTGCCTTTTCAGCATGCAGACACCAGATCCAGTTCTTTTTTCCTGAACCCTCTTACTCTTTCTCACTAAGCTGTCGCACACTTGTTCATCATCCTCTCATCAGCAACTCCTCCTGACACCAGTTGTGAGAAGGTTGTGGTTACAGGCGGGGTGTAGTGATCTCTCCTCACACCATTTTAAGTTAGTCAGTGTGAGGATTTGACTGCAGGGAATGTGTGTAAAAGACTAAAACACACACACACAGGAATGTCGTCGGGTCACTTAAGGTCTGTGTCTTAGTGGATTTTTTATGGACTCTAAAGGTAGAGGACTTTGACTGGGCTGTGGCTCAGTCAATATTCTAACCTCCAGCTACTGATTCCAGTTTGCAGGTTTTTTTTACTGCCTGCTCTGGCCAGTCTGGTAATAAAGTGACTTTTACGAGCCATCTTTATTTGAATTAAGAGGCAAAAGGTAGAGCCCTTCATGTCGTCATGAATCAAAATTAATTCATTTGTGCTCTGCGGAGTCTGTCTGCCATGCCCATATGAACTTTGCTCATTGTTTGGTAGACACCCGTCACTCCTGGAAACTGGATAATCACATGAAACCCCTTGAGCTGTAAGCTCATGCGCCGCCTCTGTTGTGTCTGATGAGACTTCACATAAACCATAACGGATATGCCGAGAATAGGCTGCTTCGCTGTCATTTGACTGTCATTTAGCTGCCGTTCAATTAAAGTTGCACTTGTCCTGCCAATAATTTAATTACACCATTAATAATTGTTTTCCCTTTTTTAAAAGGCAGAGAATATTTAGGTTAATATTTTGCACGTGACCAGAGGGGCAGGAATCAGACATTGATATCTAAGTGCAGGGGCATGCACGCATGCGACTCCGTGTCCTCGGGCAAAAACAATTGACTTCGACTTGGATTAGATTTTATTATGCCGCCCACATGATACATCTGGAGCATCCGAGACCTCTTTGTCTTGGTTGATGTCACCAGCAGCAAGCAGTTGATGTGGGCAGATGGGGACTGTAGGCCTGTATGCATATGCACAGGCTTCACAAATCGCTTTTCAATAGCATTACAGTTGAGTCCCTCTTCCCTCACTCCCACTCCTACTCTCTTTTTTTTCCTGCGCTGCTTTTTCTCCATTTTCTCGCTTTCTTCACATCCCAAAAGTGCTCTGAGAGGATCCCACTCATGTCACTTGGCTTAGGATGTGTCAAGTGGAAGAGTGCGTGACTGTGTGGATGTTTGCAACTCTGAGCATGTATGTGCACCCATTTTCTGGAAGGCGGTGTCCTTTTTAAAGGGGATGAATTAGAAGTTTCTATTGAGCACATTAGGTGAAAGTGATAAAAAGTTAGCACTGAGTGGGTGTAGACAGTTGGATATGCCAGGATTAATAGCTGGCACGCTTTGCTTTGCATTTAAACGAGGATAAGGAGCAAATTAATATTTATGGGTTGGTAACTAATTGCAGCAATTGTCCACAACTGTCCATACACCTATTAAAAAAATGTTTTATCAGACCAATGCAAAACATAATCACTTTAAAGCACTGCTGTGATGTAACATTAGGTTGTAGCGTAGCCAGTAAATTACCTGTTTATGCAGTGAAGCTCATAATAATCCATTCCAATGTCAAATTTAAGATGAAAATGATATTTTTCATCACAGCACCACAATACCTTAAAGATCTGTTATTATTGTACCAACCGTCTAGACCCCTCAGATCTTCTGGTTCTGGTTCTGCTCTGCATCCCCAGAACCAGAACAAAACGAGGAGAAGCAGCATTCAGCTTCTACGCACCACAGACTTGGAACAAACTTCCAGAAAACTGTAAAACAGCTGAAACACTTGGTTCCTTTAAATCTCAACTTAAAGCCTACCTAGTTGCTTATGGCTAAATTAGGGTTAGAGTGTGGGTTTTGATGTCTTCCATGTTTTTATGTCTTTAATGTTTTTAATTTCTTTTAATTTCTTTTCTACGTTTTAATGATGTAAAGCCCCCCGGAAAACGTCCCAGTTAAACGATGTTTAACTAAAGTTCTACGGGATTTAGAGTCCCAGTTGACGGAGTTTCAACTAAAAACCTAGAGGTTGGAGTCCTTGTCAAACGGTGTTTTTGACTAAAGTCACTGAGGGTTAGAATCCCAGTTAAACGACGTTTAACTGAAGTCCTAAAGGAGTGCGGGTTTTAATGTTTTTATCTTTTTTTTTTTTAAATCTCTTTCTCACTGTTTATTTAATGTCACATGCTGTTTTTATTTTAATTATGTAAAGCACTTTGAAATGCCTTGCTGCTGAAATGTGCTATACAAATAAAATTTGATTGATTGATTGATTTTGATTTTACCAATATGTTGAAGTAACAAGAGTCCTGCATGACTCCTAATTATGCATAGTATTAAACCTAAAATCACAAAACACTTTTTCAGTGTTTTTCCAAGTTGAGTCATTTACATAAACACTGTTTCTGATACAAAAGAGCAATTTGAAGGTCGTCCTTCAAAACAGGAAACCACTACCATATATGGTTGCAGTCTTCATGACTTTTAACCGCATCTTCTTGAATCCTGTCACTCTCTGTGGATTATTTTATGTACAAATACAATGTTTTGAGTGAAATAGTGAATAGCTGCTTATTGTAGCAAAGGATATGACAAGCACTTTCGCTGCAGAGATCAGTTATGCAGGAGAATTGATGAGCTCCATAGCAATAAACAGGTGAAAAAGCTTGATTTCTTCTCACCCAGCAGAAACAATTCCTCTGTTGGAAACAGTTTTTTGCCTCAGGGTTTTGAAATCAACTGAAATATTGGATCGAATAGACAGAACAACCCAAAGAGGAGAGAGCAGGAAATAAAACACAGTTCATGCCATAGTTAGGACAGATCAGTGCATGTATTCTAAAAATGGGGGGAAAAAAGTGACAAATGTAGTTTGCTGTCCAGCTTTAGGAGATAACGAGCATTTGTAAAATGTGTGCAAGAAGCCATTAGGCCAGATGTGTCGTTTAACAATCCAGAAGCCGGTTTATTGGGAAGTCTGACCCCGCTTAGAACAAATGAAATAGCCAATTTAATGGCCCTGATTTCAGAATCCTGGTAGCCATGACGGACTTAGTCTCCAGCTCACAAGCTCATTACTGGGATAGGCACTAGTCCACCTCCAGAGTATCAGCAGCCACATTGTGGACTTAAATCAATAAAGTCAAAGCCACCAGTGGGACGGGTGAATAATGGCTTATTTGGAGGTGTGTGGAGCAGCCATAACGGCCCAAAGCTTGGGGGACACGAGTGGTTCATTCAGCTTGATCAGGTGCCGGTGATATTGCTTATTTGTCTCTGACACGCAGGAGCTCTTAGGTGGTACTTATAAAACAGGGTTAAGTCTGTACTTATCGCCTGCGGGACAGGAAGTCAAGAGTTACAGTTGATTAGAAGTTAAATGCATGATTTATTATTAATTCGGCACAGATGGACTGCAATGACAAATATTAAGATAGCATCCAGGCAGGTACATTAACCTTTGTTAGGGCAACATTTGAAGGGATTCTCTGATGTATATCTGTAATCTATTATTAACGTGCGCTTCACTTAAGGCAGCAGCACAAATACGAGTTTGCTCATTTGAAGGCGAGGGAAGCTGCCTTTTTATAAATGGGCTGGCTCTATGAGGCTTACACATTAAAGTAATTTATTTCAATCTTGCCGCTTAATTTTGCCGTTCTGTGCCAGAGCTGGGGGAAGAAAATTATCCCAGGGACACTGATAGATTATCTGATATATGTTACGGTTTAATGTAACTCTTATCTAAGGCAGGGGAGAGATAGATGCTGCCAGAAAGCTAGTTTTATCTCTTGATCAGATGGAATTGAAAGTGGATAATATTCAGTTACCTCCCACTGGGGTCATGACAGTGAATAAACATTGCTAAAAATATCCGTGCTGAGTTTAGGTTTGTGGATATAAAGCTTTGCATTTTTTGAATTAAAGCTCTGCGTTTAGGGACATGACTACTCTTCAATCTAAGTGAAGTGTTAGGACTAGTATTAGAGCTAGTATAGCTCCTTATCCAAAGCATTAATACACACTTTGTCACATTTCAACCACACACAAGTGTATTTTAATGTGAAAGACCACAGAAAAATGCTGCACTACTGAGAAGTGGAAGAGAAATCTAAATAGTGAGGGCATGCATGTATTTAGCCCCATTTAATCTGATATCTTTTAATGAAATCAGCGCAACCAGCATCTTTGAGTAGTCATTTAAATAGAAAATAGGTGTGCAGAGGATTGTAAGAAAAATCAGACTGAATGAGCTCGAGCTATTTTGTAAAATAGCTCCAGTTCCTGGGTGAGTGTTTGAATTTGGGGCTCCATAAATACAAATGCATTTTCCATCCACATCTCGTATAAGCATTACTTTATGCTCATTTATTTTGCAAAATCCCAAATATAAACACAAAGATTTTTAATTGTAACATCTATGTGAAAAAGGTCATCGTCTCTATCTGTGTTTTCCATCCAGTTCATTTCCAAGGCTTGCTTTTGATGCCTCATTTATTACCTGGAGGTTTTCATACAACATTAGCTCCCTTTCTTACCCGGTTTCCTGTGCTTTTTTTTTTTTTTTTTCCTGTCTGGATTTTTAGATCCCTCAAAAATCAACTTTTTAATTAGAGCTTTCTTTCAAGTTTTACAGCGTTTGCCTGGCATTTGGGTTGGCTTTATAACCAACACAGAACAGATGGTGCCTTTCTAGGTGACGCCGTGCATGTGTCACATGATGCCTCGCTAGTTAAACGCAAGCACGCCTTGTTACTGGGATGAGATGGAGCTTGATGGAGCTTGTCACTGAACTGAGTGGTGGTCCGCTCACTTTTACTATGAAGCGGCCTCGGTGAGGGGCACAGCGGCGCTGCAGCTGAGCCTCAGGGTGCATATTGGGACCAGAGAACAGGCAAAGCGCCCTGCAGCCTACAGGGGAAGCAAGAGACACTTGCTCTCACCACAGGTGCGGCCCACCTGTCAAAATTTCACTGATCCGGTACACGTCCATGTGATTTGCTGCACACGGAGCTCGAGTATCGGCTGTGGACTCGGATTTCCAAAGCTTCAGCTTTTTTTTTTTTTTTGTTGCTTTTTTAGTTTTTTTTTTTCTCCGTCACCTGAAAATAGCCTCTGTTCCTTGCTGTCAGTTCATCTGAAGATGACTTATTTATGTAAACAAATCTGTGCCCGTACACATTCAGCCAATGCATGGTAAAATGTGGTGTTCCTTATGTCTAAAAGCTGAGCTTAACTACAATGCTGGCCGCGTTATCGGGAAGTTGCAACCCGGATTAAGATGGTCAAATGAACGTTTTACTTCAGCAGCATAAGACACAACCACAAGAAAGGGAAATAAACAAGTTCTAACTTTACTCTTAGTATGCTTATCTAGTGGAGCAAAAATAGTAGTGAAAATATCGCCCAAGTCAAAACCACTGACACTATAACAAAAAATGAATGTAACTGAGACCTTTAAGATCTTAAACGGAGAAAAGGATGGAGGAGTTCAAACAAACCCCAGAACTATAAGAATTGCAGGGTGGGAATATGCTATTGCACCAACAGATGGCTTCTCTTTATGTCCGATTGTTTTGGATGTGATGCTTTAAAGATGGTCTACATCTTTGAGTTTTTTTTTTTAAAGCTTCGAGCTTCTTAGAAAAATGTACCACATTTTTCCTCCAATCCTGATAATAATTCAAATGGTTTGCACTTTTGGCCGCCTGCAGTGGGAACCTGTCAGTTTATTTGTGATCAGAGCAAAAATGGCAGTCTGTAAGAAAGCAAATGCCCACTGAACTGTGCTGGAATGGCAATGTTACAGCTATAACGTAGAGCGAATGTCAGAGCAGCAGGTTAGCTTTTGAGAAGATCGGTAAATTAAATGCCACCACGTCAGTTTGACACGTTTCTTACCTTAATCTAAAATAGATGTCTAGTTTTTGAAAAAAAAAAAGAAAAGAAAATTTAATTTAAGGTTGCTCTTGCAGTTGCAGCTCATCTTAGTACAGCAGAAATAATTCAAATCTGCTGATTGCAATCAGCTATGTATTAGTCCTCAGACTCCAAACGGAAAAAAAAAAAAAAATCCACTGTGTAAAATTGAACCAGAAAGCAGTCGGAACACATTTGCAAAACTCAGCATCGTGCTTTAGCTGCGGGTAAACAACATTTTGCTGAAACATCCCGTTTCTGCTCCTGAGGCAGAAGAGACTAAGGAGTGACATCTGAGGTTTGCCCTGCCGATCAGTGGCTACACAAAGTGCAGAACCCGGGCTCAAATAGAAGAAGCAGGCTCTTTGAAGTTACTTATAGGCTACCAGCTTTGAATCCAGATCTCCTGAGGCGCACAGTCCTCTTCACCTCACTTACGGCACACAGATATGCTTTGGCAGTTTTGATGACTGGACACTGCTCCAGATCCGCCTGTCCAATTAGCAAAGCTTTTTCTCCCCCTGAGGGCTGGTACCTGCATGTCATTGGACCTGAGATCACTCCATGGGGACCAGAACACATCTGCACAGTCACAACAATGCTTAATGTCATAAATGGGCATGAGCCAATTATTGCTTTCAAGATATACTAATGCTTTATAAAAGTACAGTTTTAAAGCTGTCATCATGTGGGTCCTGTTTGAAATTATTTATTGGTTTGATAAAGAAATTGCTAGTTTTCTTTGGGTTAATTTAACACAACCCTGGTAGTTGGCTGGCCAAAGAAGGCAGCAGCACATTTGCTTATCTTGCAAGATAGACAGATTTGGCATTAATACTAGAGATGATCAATCTTTTCTTTTTAAATACTCATTTCTGTTTTTCCTAGAGCTCTAACCTGTTGATTCTGATGGTCACTAAATCTGAGCTTTCTTGTTCTGACTGTAAATGATCTGGATTTACGCATTAAAGCACATGTCATTGACCTCTGTTACAGTGTTATTTGCCTTTCATTTAAATAGTATGGAATTATATTATGCTACACTAGTTGGGTAACAACACTGAAGCGTCACCTTTGTACATATACAACTGTAGCAAACATTATTTTATCGCAAGATAAGCCTGGCTGAAATAGATTTTTTAAATATTTCAAATAATTCCTAAGTATGAGCGCTGCAGCTTTCACACAGGTGCTTTAGACATGTATTTCTCTGCTACATGACTAATGCCACCGCTAGTCAAAAATATTAAAACCCAACTATATTGTTACTTATAGTCATACAACAATATGCAGATATTCTGTCTGTGCTGATGGAAATTAAGGAGTCTGCAACTGTTGACAGTGAAACTGAAACTGATGCCATGAGCTATGTTCGTATTTGTTTAGCAATTATCTGGACACTTGGTGACACTAGTAGAGACCTTCACCACCAGTTGATCCCTAAATATGTTTTTAAATAAATAAAAAAATAAATAAATAAATAAATGCGCCTCAGAGAAAGTTGCACGCCCAGTTGTTGCGCAACAGATGCAACAACTGGATGTTGCATAAAATGTCCTAATTTTCTCCTGTTTAGATGCAGCATAACACATTTTATAATTTTGTCTGCCTACATGGCAAGAAATAAAACATTTTAATAAATCAAAAACTTAATAAATATATAAATATGATTGAGCAATGTATTATTAGAACAAAAACAGTACGAACTATTACTTTTTGTGCATTTGACGAATAGGAAATTCTTTAAGATTTTTCAATTTTTCACTGATCAAGGGGAAATTGGTCATTTTTAATGAATGCATGACGTAATATTTAGCAGCAGTAGGAACAAATACATTTTTGTTTTTAAAAAACACAATTAAATGATGTTACATATTTTAATTATTTACCTAAACAACATGAAGCCATGGTATGTTTACTCACAGTTTATCACACTGGGGGAGAATCCAATGCCAGTCACAACTTCACACTTAGGCTCCACCTTTCTTGTTGACTGTCCACACTTAACCTCTCGCACGAATTCGGTCTTTGTTTTCCTCTTCAGTGAGAAGGGTTTATTACAAGCTCATTTGCAGCATCATTGGAAGCACTTGCCCCGGTACACAGAGCCATTTATTTCCTCTTTTATGTGCATATAAAAGAAAGAGCCACTGAAATCTAAAACAAGCAAGTGACTTTCAAGTTCAAGAGTGGCCTGACTTCTAAAGGCCTTTGATCAAAGGCTTCAATGGCTTGTTCACCTCACTTGTCATTTTTTACCAAGTAGTGCCGTTGCAGATGAGATTCAGCGCCCTCCCTTTGCTAGGATTTTTTACAGTGCTGGCTTAAGCTATGTGTATGCTAGAATATTGCTTCTCTGTTTACATATTCAGAATGCAAACAACCATTTTAACCTTTCACCCTTCCAAAGCTGCACCTGCTGAAGTATTTCAAGCTATGAGTTGTGTGCAGCGGGAAGGATAAATTTAATTTCCTGAGCGCCGTGCTAGCTAGAGGTTTTGCATGCTTTTCTTCCTCTAATGATGCAGTTTTTTTTTCTTCTGCACAGCCATAGAAGATTTGAATATATCTCTAATACCTCCACACAGTGTATTTCCTTCCTTTTATTCCTTTAGCCAAGTTTTGCACGCTACAGATGGCTATATAAAAAAAAAGGGAACCATGAAATGGGAAGCAAAGTGGAACTGTCTGTTACTTTAAATACACCTTTTCAGTTGAAAGCCATATGAGTGACACAGCTCATAAACTCTCTCCTAACCACCTGCCACCTCCCCACCTTCTGACCTTCAGAGAAAACGCAGGGCTTGATGGCTGTATATCAGCTGCTGGCTTCCATGAATCCTGACACATCCAAACATTCATCACTGAGCCACTCAGCACCGACTGCCTCTCCCACATGCCCAGAGCTCCGCAACAGTCCGACTCTACTTGTTTAAGATTCATTGCTACCCGTGCTAATGCCATGCTTTCTAATGGACTCGACTTTATTGACCTGCTTTTAGAATACACAAGCAGACCACAGAGGCTATTTTTGAACATCTGTGAACAGAGATATTCATCATCCAGAAGAAAGGCTGAGCTTTACGGACCCTCTCATACTTGGAGCTCATCTTCTGCCAGGCGTCTGAGCAAAGATAAAGAGAGATAAATAATGGACGAGACGCTTGTAATGAATGTTATGCTGGTTGTAACTTTACAATCAGATAAAGGTCAGGGGAGTACGATCAAGTGTGTTTACTCGGCTGGGTCAACTTCATTTGTGTCAGGGTCTGTTTGTCCTCCCCTTTTCCTAGTTTCTTAGTTTGTTTTCCTTTAGTTAGTTTTATTTCCACCTGTCCCTGGAACCACCACTTCTCAAGACATCCAGCAGATGTCACCCATGCTCCACCCCTGAGAAGTGTCCTGGTTCAACCCGGACACACACCTGCAGCTGGTTTAGAGGGCGTGGACCTGCGATATAAGCAGCAGCTACACTCCGTCTCACCGCCTGAGTGTTTGCCTACCACGGTAACCAGCGTTCCAGAAAGAGGCCTTCTGTGATTACTCTCGTCTAACCCTTGTTGTCTCCCTCGCCAGATTCTCCCGCCGTCTTCTAGTTGTTTCCCGGAAACCAGCTGCCCCCGCATTCGTGTAAGTCTGTCTCCCCGCTGTGGATCACCTCCCTCCTGTGTGATTTCCCGACGCTGCCGGTGTTCCCGGTCAGACGCCACTCCCTGTGTGTGTGTGCGTGATCTCCCCTCGTCGATCCCTCCCCGGGATTTCCCCTTCGGGACGCAACGGGCCAGGAGGCCCACGCCCGAACTTCCCGGAGGACCGCCTGGACGGATCAGGCTCCAGGCCGTGCCCGACATCAGAGCTAAGCATCGCTCGTCAACGGACTCTCGGCTCGCGCTCCGCTTCGCCCCTAATACCTCCACGCCAAGTAAGCTCACCTCAGTCATTTCCTGGAGAAACTCCGCTGAGTTCCCGCTAACCCTGCTTTCTCCCGTTGGCAGTAGAAGAACCGGTCCGCCGATTCGGCTTCGCCACCAGCTCCCTGATCCTTCAATAAACATTATTGTTTCTGACTCGCTCTGTCTGACTGTGTTCTTGCATGTGGGTTCGCAACCTTAAAACCGACATGACAGAACACTCAGGCCAGTTCGGAACCTCAGCAGACGCAATCAGACGGGCGCTGTCCGAACAACACGCGCTAGTCCAGTCACATGACTCCGCATTACGGGAGTTAGCTAGTCGTCAAGCCGAGACTAACGATAAACTAACAGAATTAACCACTTTCCTACGGAATTCAGTTCAGCAGGCTCCCAGCTCTCAACCTTCCCCGACAGTGGCTCCGGATCCACCAGCCCGCTCCATGTTTTCGGACGTCCGACCCTCAGCGCCAGAGAAATTTTCAGGTGACGTCCGGAAGGTCAAGGGGTTTATTCTCCAATGCAATATCATCTTTAATCATTCACCGCAGAGTTTTTTGCATGACAGTGCTAAGATTTCCTACGTGTTATCCCTGTTGACGGGCCGAGCCCTAGAGTGGGCCGAAGCCCGGTTTTCTTCAGCCTCTAACTATGGGTGTACCTTCCCCGAGTTTTTGAAGGAGTTACAGCAGGTGTTTTGTCAAGAGGCTGAGAAGACTTCAGCCTCCCGTGAACTACACGGATTGAAGCAAGGCCAGAAGACTGTGTCAGACTTTGCCATCGATTTTAGAATCTTGGCCGCTGCTTCAGGCTGGAACCCTGCTGCGCTTAAAAGCGCATTCTTTCATGGGTTAAATGAGCAGATAAAGGACCAACTGGCTACTCTAGATGAACCAGAGTCTCTGGATGAATTTATTAACTTGGCCATAAGATTAGACAACCGGATTCGGTCAAGGATGAGTGAGCGATCCCGCCGCACCGCCCTTCCGCGCTCCGCACAGGTCAGTAACCAGTCGACTGTCCAACCTCCACCCACCTTTCCCTCATCTACAGGACCAGAACCCATGCAACTGGGACACGCTAAGCTAACCCCAGAGGAGCGGCAGAGGAGGATGCGCTCCCGGCTTTGCCTTTACTGTGGTGAACCCAATCATGTAATCGCTAACTGTCCAATACGTTTAAACCCGCAGGTCCGGCAGTAAGGACGGGGAGACTGCCGGAGACTACAGCAGTAAGATCTCGCTTCATCATCCCTGTCTCCATAATCATTAACGAACCATATTCTTTATCAGCCCTCATTGACTCAGGGTGTGAACAGAACCTCATTAATTCAGACATCGTCGAGCAACTGTCTATTGAAATCGAGCCGCTTCCAGTTCCTCTCCGGGTATCAGCCCTCGACGGAGGGAACCTGCCACAGATCACCCATCAAACCAAGCCAGTGCGTCTACTCACTTCAGGTAATCACACAGAAGAGATTACTTTCCTCGTGTTTCCTGCCGCCAGTGCCTCCATCATCCTTGGTTTCGACTGGTTATACAAGCACAACCCGCACATAGACTGGGCCGAGACCAAGATTGAGTCGTGGTCCACAAAGTGTCACAGTACCTGCCTTCATTCCGCCTTTCCAGTCGTCACTACGCCTACAGAGCCAGCTGAGATCGACCCATCTGACGTCTCCTCCATTCCCCGTGAGTACCATGATCTAGCTCCTGTTTTCAGTAAGGACAAAGCCCTGTCTCTGCCACCCCACAGACCGTATGACTGTGCCATCGATCTACTGCCTGGCGCCCCATTACCCAACAGTAAGCTATATAACATCTCTAGAGCAGAAAGGCAAACCATGGAGGAGTACATAAACAAGTCTCTAGCTGCAGGGATTATCCGCACCTCATCCTCTCCCCTCGGAGCGGGGTTCTTCTTCGTGGGGAAAAAGGATGGCTCTCTCCGGCCCTGTATTGACTACCGTGGACTCAACCAGATCACCATCAAGAATAAGTACCCGTTGCCATTATTATCCTCAGCCTTTGAGCCCGTCCAAGAAGCAATTCATTCTGGAAGTTGACGCCTCCGACACCGGGGTCGGCGCGGTTCTTTCCCAGATGTCTACCCACGACCATAAGCTCCATCCATGCGCTTTCTTTTCCCGTAGACTCTCACCAGCTGAGAGGAATTATGACGTGGGCGACAGAGAGCTTCTCGCGATTAAACTCGCCTTGGAGGAGTGGCGCCACTGGCTGGAGGGCGCCGAACACCCCGTACTGGTCTGGACCGATCACAAGAACCTGACATACTTACAAGCAGCCAAGAAATCCAATCCCCGCCAGTCTCGTTGGTCTCTGTTCTTTTCTCGATTTAACCTATCTATCACATTTCGCCCAGGTTCAAGGAATGTTAAACCCGATGCTCTATCTCGAGTCTATTCCCCAGATGACGCTGAGGTGGTCCCAGCTCCCATCCTGCCTCCCAGTTGCACCGTGGGAATGGTCACCTGGGAGATCGAAGACATCGTCCATCAAGCTCAGCAAACAGAACCAGCCCCAGAGTCCTGCCCACCGGGTAAGGTGTATGTTCCGTCCTCTGTCCGATCCCGTTTTCTCCAGTGGATACACAATTCTAAGTTCTCAGGTCACCCCGGCGTTAGCCGCACGATTGGGCTAATAAACAGACGGTTTTGGTGGGCCTCCGTACACAAAGATGTCAAGGAGTTTGTTTCAGCCTGCCCAATCTGTGCCCGGAACAAGTCATCCAATCAACCCCCCGCAGGACTCCTACAACCACTACCCATACCTAAGCGCCCTTGGTCCCACGTGGCCATAGATTTCGTTACCGGACTCCCAACCAGTAAAGGTATGACCACCATCCTCACCATCGTCGACCGTTTCTCCAAGGCATGTCACCTTGTTCCCCTACGTAAGCTGCCCAGACTGCCCTGTTATTAATTAAACATGTCTTTAAACTACATGGCATCCCGCAGGAAATCCTCTCGGATCGCGGCCCCCAGTTCATATCACAGGTCTGGCGTCAGTTCTGCTCGGCTCTGGGGGCTAAGGTATCCCTCACTTCTGGCTACCATCCACAAACCAATGGCCAGACAGAACGTATGAACCAAGAGCTAGAGACGACTCTGCGATGCCTGACCTCCACGAACCCCAACGATTGGGCCCAATACCTCCCATGGGTCGAGTATGCACATAACAGCCACATTTCTGCAGCCACAGGTCTCTCTCCGTTTGAAGTGGTCCTGGGTTACCAACCACCACTCCTCCCCTCTGACGAGGAGAACCTCTCGATCACGTCGGTACAACACCACATCCGACGAAGCCATAAGATTTGGAAGGACACCATCACTGCCCTCAACAACACCTCCGCTACCAATAAACGCCTGGCTGACCGTCGTAGAACCCCTGCACCTGCTTATATAGTGGGACAAAAGGTATGGTTGTCCACACACAACATTCCCCTCAAGTCTATGTCTAGAAAGTTGTCTCCAAGGTTCATTGGCCCCTTTGAAGTGCTGGCAGTCATTAGCCCCTCAGCTGTACGCCTCCGCCTTCCCCCGTCTCTGCGTGTCCACCCAACCTTCCACGTTTCCCAAATTAAGCCAGTGCTCTCCAGTGAACTTTGCCCTCCGGCCGAACCCCCTCCACCCGCCCGGGTCATCGATGGCCATCCGGCCTTCTCCGTCCGCCGGATTGTCGCCACTCGGCGACGAGGTCGGGGTCACCAGTTCCTTGTCGACTGGGAGGGTTATGGTCCTGAGGAACGTTCCTGGGTTCCGGGATCATTCATTTTAGACCCCTCCCTTATTAGAGACTTTAGGGACTCCCAGACCCCGTCCTCTGTTCGGCCGCCAGGTGGCGTCCGTTGAGGGGGGGGTACTGTCAGGGTCTGTTTGTCCTCCCCTTTTCCTAGTTTCTTAGTTTGTTTTCCTTTAGTTAGTTTTATTTCCACCTGTCCCTGGAACCACCACTTCTCAAGACATCCAGCAGATGTCACCCATGCTCCACCCCTGAGAAGTGTCCTGGTTCAACCCGGACACACACCTGCAGCTGGTTTAGAGGGCGTGGACCTGCGATATAAGCAGCAGCTACACTCCGTCTCACCGCCTGAGTGTTTGCCTACCACGGTAACCAGCGTTCCAGAAAGAGGCCTTCTGTGATTACTCTCGTCTAACCCTTGTTGTCTCCCTCGCCAGATTCTCCCGCCGTCTTCTAGTTGTTTCCCGGAAACCAGCTGCCCCCGCATTCGTGTAAGTCTGTCTCCCCGCTGTGGATCACCTCCCTCCTGTGTGATTTCCCGACGCTGCCGGTGTTCCCGGTCAGAGGCCACTCCCTGTGTGTGTGTGCGTGATCTCCCCTCGTCGATCCCTCCCCGGGATTTCCCCTTCGGGACGCAACGGGCCAGGAGGCCCACGCCCGAACTTCCCGGAGGACCGCCTGGACGGATCAGGCTCCAGGCCGTGCCCGACATCAGAGCTAAGCATCGCTCGTCAACGGACTCTCGGCTCGCGCTCCGCTTCGCCCCTAATACCTCCACGCCAAGTAAGCTCACCTCAGTCATTTCCTGGAGAAACTCCGCTGAGTTCTCGCTAACCCTGCTTTTTCCCGTTGGCAGTAGAAGAACCGGTCCGCCGATTCGGCTTCGCCACCAGCTCCCTGATCCTTCAATAAACATTATTGTTTCTGACTCGCTCTGTCTGACTGTGTTCTTGCATGTGGGTTCGCAACCTTAAAACCGACATGACAATTTGTAGTCGGGGGATGAACAAAGATAGTGTAGTGTTTATGTTTCTGCACTGAGAGCTTTGCTGGATTCCTGAGGCACCACAGAAAACATCTGAAATCTTCCATCTCTTCTTTTAAATAGCATTTTTAATCCAGTCATAAGTAAAATGTCATTCTGTTGCGTTTTAGAGACGATTCCATCGTCTTCTTTGTCTGGCTACAGGCTGACACTTATTGGAGAGGTTGGCAGCTCTGAACCATTGACCAGAGAGACTCTGCTCCTTCTACTTTTTATCTGGAAGTTTATCTCCATGGTTTTTCACATCCCTTAGGTTTGTAAAATGAAAAAAAAAATATTAGCGTCAAGAACAGCTTGCACATTTTCGCAACATCGGAACACCTGGATCTTTTAGTGGAGGCAAGCAAAAACAATATGTAACTGTGGTTTCCATAAATTTTGCTGACTGGACCACAGTATTTATTTAACTTGCAAATGCACAATTAATGCTTCAGTGCTGTCATATGGAGGTCGTTGTTTTCTGCTTATTTAATTGTGCAAAATTTATGTTTTTTTTTATCTTTGTATTATGTTAAAATGTTTGATTTACTTTGATTTATTCATGTACGTTTGAGAAGTCCCTTAATTTCTCACAGTAACTACTCTGGGGTGCCTAAACTGATGGCCTTCCCAGATCATAAGGTCAATATACTGTATTCCCAAAGATACTCATTCGCTTGAGTGCCATCCAGGTCTTAAACCATCTAGTTTATTCTGATGACTGTCCACTCTTTACTGCTGTAACAAATTCAGCTCTTCTGGGAAGGCTTTGTACAAGGTTTTGGAGTTTGTTTGCAGGAATGTTTGACCATTCTTCCAGAGCCACATTTGAAATGTCAGACACTGATGTTGGACGAGAAGACCCAGTTTGCAGTGTTCGCTCTAATTTATCCCCAAAACTCTGTGGACTTCAGGTCAGATAAGTTCTTTACGTTCAAACCAACAGCTTGGTTGTTCTCTTTGTTGAAGTGCAAAATATATGGTAACACAAAACCTAGGTCTTTAAAAGTATATAGTAGCTTTGCGAACAGTTGCTGTTATAATAACCACTGTTATTTGCTCTAGGCACAGTTCAAGCAAATGCTGGGAAAATGTTTCCAGATAATGTTTTTAATTCCATCCTGTACAAAACGTGGATTAATTACAGCAAAGGGACCCTTTTTGTTTCCAGAACAAGTAATATCTAAAATCTTCTTTATTTCCACACTTGGTGGTTAAAACCAATCAGCACCAAGTAAAATGAATGATGCTCTGGGATTGGCTGGTTTGCAAACACTAGGCAATGGCGTCTCAAGTAGCATTGCACCTCGGTATTTCAGCCTCTCAAGCTGAATTTTTAATATTTTTTTAAATAATATTTTAGATTGCAAATTGACAGGTTTATAATTTGAAGATTTGTTCCACAGAAAAATACTCAAGTAGATTCTATTACTGTAAATTTTTAATTCTCATCCGCTTTAAAATAATAAAGCACTTTATAAGTCTGATGTCTTTTCTAAAAATAAAAATTGCTCACCCTTTTTCCCAAGAGGACTGGCTGTTTTTGCTCCTAACCAGCTGAATGGTGTCATTGAAATAAATGTGCATGTTAGTTAAATGTGTGAATTCACGCTTGCCTGCCAAGCAACTGTGCAATCCACCTTCAAAACACAGTTGGTAGATGCTGTTATGATGAATAAACACCGGCCATGATATAACAAACACAGAGGAGCAAGTCAAGTCATGTTACCTATTTAGTTACAAGGTTCTGCTTAGAAAACAGCATTTAGGGTTGGAGGTATTTTTCTTAAATATCTCCAAAGATTCTGCATATGCAGAGTAAAAGAGTCTGCGTGGCTGACTCTTTTACTCAGTCAGCCACGCAGATGCACTGACTTTTAAGTTCATCTTAAAAGTCAACAATAGCATTTATTTAGGGTTTACTCAGTGGACGGCAGCTGAAAGTTTGCCTGAATCATAAATAGGTCTTCAGTAAATATCGAACTCCCATCTGGTAATGAGGGGGCAGGGATATAAGAGTGTGTTATCACTTATTCCCAAACACATTCAGTTATAATCACTCACTGTGGACGTAAAACAAGCATGAAAAACAGGCATATCCATATAATATATCATAAAAATATTGGATTAAAGCGCTGAGGAATGTTGGAAGGATGCAAAATGCAGGCTTACAGGCTAAGACTTGGACAAAAGCTTTATTTCACTTAACAAAAACCCAAAGCAGGGAATCCAAAATCATAAATCCAACAATAAGAGGAACACAAAGACAAAATCCACTGAGTGAAGGAGTTCCAACACTGCTCATGGATTTGCGGATGGAGAAGATGACGAAAGAGTTACAGAAAGGCCAGAAAATGTATAGAGAAGAAAATGACAATGGAACATTTGTAGCCAAAAAAACAGCAGCAGATAACAATACATCAGATGAGCACTAACTCACTCACTCACATCTAAGTCATTTCCAGGTTAAAAAACCCAACAGGACAAAAAAAGTGTTTTTAATGGACTAATAGGTTTGGTATGAGAATGTCATGATAGTATAGTAGAGGGTAAAAATTATGAAAACATAGGGCTGGACGATGTGGCTTAAAAACGTATCACAATGTAAGAGTTTCATGTCAGTATTAATAAATATTGATACATTTTTGGTTTTAAATTTCTGAAATACTACATATTGGTGCTGTGACCTTTCCTCTTTTTTCCATGGTTTTCACTCCACACCATTGTTGTTTATTACGCAGTTATGCAGAATGGTGGCGAAACCTTAAACTACTGCCAGCCTTGCAGGTTGTTGCTAGGTAACCAAAGAGTGAGTTAGTTGCTATGCAACCAAAGAGTAAATGAGTTAGTTGATGCCAACTAACTCAACAAGGGTTCAGCTGGCCATGACAGACTGAGCGGCTAATGCCCTTTCTTTGCCTACATTTCCCAGAATGCTGTGCGGTTCTGGATCCGAGTTTGGTGAAATTAAACTGTGTGCATAATACAAGAGAGAGAGAGAAAAAACATCTTCCAGCAAAGAGTTGTGTCCTATTTTTTCCTATTTGTTGTATTTAGTGCAAACTAAAAGTCTTTTTGCTCTTGGGGAAGCTGGTTTGGATCTAGTAGCCTAATCACTGTGTTCTTCTCATTAATTTTTTCCTGCTCTTTTTCTTTTTTTTTTCATCCATGTTCTGTGCCGGTCTGTGCGGGGTCATGGTTTCTGAAGTGGACTCACTGGCTCTGAAACAGTAGCTGAAGAGAAAGAGGCAGCTTTGCCACATAAAACAACTTCACTGCCACTTTTTGCTCCTTTCTGAGCTAATCTGCTCCCACGGGTCTTGGCGAGGAGGAGAATAAACGCAAAGATAGAATGGAGAAATATGATGAAAAGGCAAGTTGTGACAAGCACAGAAAGGGAGAGAGATAGCTGTTGGGGAAACGAGAACAGACCCAGTTGGTGTAGGAAGGCTGAGCCGTTTGTCAGTTTTTCTCGTTGAGCGGGCTTGGAGGTGTACTCTGGCATATTGCTGTTTATTTAGGAACTGTTAGGTAATGAAATACCAAATTTCAACATATTAGCATCTTTCCCCCCATCATTTAGGCTGAGCATCTCCGTCATCCAAAGTGAAGATATTAAAATGTGGATTCTGAAAAATTCCACACACCAGGGGAAGCAGTGGATGGTGTTTTTTATGAGTCTTCCACAGCCACCACACTCCCTGGGCATCCTCTGCTGCCCATTAATCATGAGCTCTCTTGCATTGTCACCCCAGCCTCCCATCCGCCCCACCACCCACACCCCACCCTTTCACTCTCAGCCTGTCAGTTAACAAGCCTCGACACCATGACAGTGACGTGTGTGCGGCTGACTGATGCCTGCCTCAGGTCCGTATTGAAAAGGTATTGAAATGCTCCTGCAAGGAGGCCAGTAAGATTGTATTTCTCAGCTTACGATGGAATGTGGAAAAAAAAAAAAAGGAAAGAAAAAAAGGCAGCCCAGCTTGGTGATTCAATTAATCGTGCAGGGGAGAAGGCGCAGCTCTATTTTGAGACGCTTTCCGTTTGACAGCATTTACAGTGGCATGTAATCAACCCGTGTTTTTCATTTTAAGCACCTGTATGTCTCCCCTGCTCACTCCCAAAAAAGACATCACTGATCTTTTTCCTCTCTTACGTGTCGTTGTGTGTCCAGGCTCGGTGTCCCTCAGTGTGTTCCTGGTCTCCCTCGCAGTGACAGTTTGTGCGGTTTGGCTGGTGGCTCTTTGTGGCGTCTGTGGTTGGTGTCAACGGAAGCTGGTAAGTTTACGTACAAATACAAGCAAAAGCTTTAAATCTACACTGCGTTACATTACAACTTGAAGTGTTAAAAGGGGAAGATATTGAGTGCTTATTTTTTTCTTTTTAGGTTTATTTCACATTATTTCCTCATCAAAAACATTCCTGGAATGAAGCTGCAGTCTCCTAATAGTGCACAATAATAAATGGAGGTAACAGAGATACTGGATTGTGATATAAAATTGCACTATGTACCTGAAAAAGACATAATTCTGCCCCTTTAATACATCTAGATAATCAGTGAACCATTGGAAACAATAGAGAAAAATCATGCACATGTTCTGAACAAAGACATTAGTTGGAAGGGAAAAAAGGCGCAATAACCTTGTTGGATAAAAGTGCACACATAATACCTGTTGATGCACATTTTGATTGAATTGTAGTATTCAGTATTTTTAATTTGCCGTCTTTCAGCACTGAAGGCTAAAATGTGTGTGGTCCATTTTTTACATTACACAAACCTTGATGTTTGTGAACGTTAAGCATCAAAGCTACAATGTGAATCTTCCTGGATGACAGAGATTCTGCATTCATCATTCATAAACAAAAGGTTTTCCATCAGTCAAGTTACTAATTGGTGCACTTCCTGCCTTCATAATAATTATTGTTGAAATATAGATGATTTAGGCTAAGATTAACTTAACATAAAAACTGAAAGTTCTCATTTTCAGTAGTATCTTTTGTATCTATTAGTAATTATTACACCATTAGGTTGTCAGTATTCCTACATTTGTGATGTTTTTCTATTTGTGCAGCTGTGTGAGCTTAATTTTATCAGCCCAATTCACATTTATTTACACTTGAGCAGATTAATCCGGTGGCTGCAAACGTAAGCTTTCTCCTGCCTGGATTCATACCGTCTGTTTAAATGCCTTTGACAGAGGGCTCCAATGTAATGAGCTTATTTCTAAAAGGCATCACAAAAAGGTGTGAAATGCTGGTTCTAATTTCAAAAGGGGTTCAAATGTTTGCGATGCAATATCTTTCAAAAGGTGTTACAGTCAAGTAATTATTATTAGTTGAAGGGGTAACTTTTTCTCCTGGAATATTTTTGAAACATGAGCACATAAGTCATTTGAAGTGTAAAAAGTGTTCCTGTTGTCTGTTTAGGATCTGATACACTTTAGGTTTTGATTTGAATGTTCACATGCATGTGAAGGTTACAGCTAACAAAGAGATGCAGATGTAGTGTGATGACAAAATGTATGGAGGACAGATCCTGCCACAGTTGGCAAGAAAAAACAAATAAAAACATGGCTTGATAAATTCACTAATATGGCAAATATTGCATCCAAAAAATAAGAATTTTCTCAACTTACTTGACTATGCAGTGTTAATTTATCATCAATTTCAGCAGGATCTCCCCTCCGTAGATCTGCTGACCTTCAGAAAACTGGCTAATTTATTGCAAAATAGTTATTCTGGAAAGAGTTGAAAAAAAGACAGGGGAGGAAGAGAAAAGAGATAGAGGCACCAAGAAGGATTAATCATGCAACGCAAAAGAGGAAACAAATTACATAAATGCAAACAATTTAGAAATCTGAGATGCCAGCTGAGTAAAGAGAGGGGTCATGTGACAAATGTAACTTTTTAAGAATTTTATTCTATCGAAGTTGTTTTGGGCATATGTAGTTTTTATATTTTCATAGTTGATTTCTTCAGGTACAAAAGGAGCCGACTGTCACTGAACTTTTTTTTTCTCAACTTAATGCTAAATAAGATTTACTTTGGAAACCAGTGATTAAAAGTAATTTCCTATATTTTTTTTTCATATTTTACTACAAGAAAATGAACATATTGAATATCCATTAGCAAGGGATTAAATAAACATACTTCAGTTTAATAAGAAACCGAATCATATGCAATTGGAAGAGGTATAAAATCTTATGAAATTAATGCAGAATTGAATTTCACTGTATAAATGTATAAACCAACATGTGCTTGGATTTTTTTGGGAGGTTTAGCAAACCAGAATGCTCTGTAAGAACTAGCAGCGCCTTAACTTTGTCAGTGCAACGTCAGAGCCAAATCTCATTGGTGCACCTCTATAGTTTATAGTAGCTGAGTACTTTAAAAACTGACTTACATGAGTAAACAACAGCGCAGGCACAGTATGTGTGTAAAATTGTCTCTCTGAGCCCAGATGAAGCAGACTGACCTCTGACAGAGGGCGTGTCATTGGAATTATGTGGTATGAAATGTAATTGATTAAACAGGAGCCACCATTCATCACACAGACAGACCTATAAGCCTGAATGCCACTTCGTCTTAAAGGATTCTTTTCAGATTTTTATGCCTAGTACTACAACCAACAAAAACCTGCTTCAAGTTTAATATCACCTCAATCTCTTTTTTGGCTCAGTGTTGCTCTGCCAAGTCGCTCTAATAACAGAATTTGACAGTACAGCAGGTTCTACACACACTATGCCTCGCTATATACGGCCATCGGCAGTGCTACAATCACCAAGAAGGTGACTGTGCCTGGATTACCTGCTGATGTCATTACAACACATAGCAGGTAAATGATCCTTGCTGAAATGGGACGCAGGTTCAGGACAAGCTCTGTGTTGTTTCAGCATCACATTATATTTGATATTCCACCTTAAAATAAATGGAGCAGTGAATTTCTTCTAGTTTCCTGTGGTGAATAGAGGTAGTTCTGCTGCCAGTGTCATGGGAAGTCTCTGAGGTCCTCCTCTGAGTGCCGCTGCAGATGAATCTTATTTTTATCCTCTGACGGTGCTGCGAAGCAGTCCCGCTGCAGCTGCAAGTTGAGATTAAGTGACAATTTTTCTGACCTCACAACACGGTGATGGCCGCCGTCGACCACACAGAACGAGTCTCTTCCCTCTCTCATGAGGCGGCATTTAAAGCAGCCTTTTTGTTTTAATATCGGTGAATCTAGTTACCTTCTGGGTTTGTGTTTGTGTGTGTGTATGTGTAGCGGACGAGGTGGGAGGAATTGAGATGTCAATTAAAGCGCTTTGTATTCTTTGGACCACTTACTTTGGAGAAAAAAATGTCAGCAGCCCACTGGTGTGAAACCACTTTAAACGCAGCTGTTTAATGTACAAAATAATTAAGTGTGACCGAGATGAATAGAGCTCATTTCTCTGATGGGAAACGTGTTATTGATGACATGCTGCCGTTTGAGGAAGCACAAATAATGTTAATCTGGTTAAAAACAGCTTTTTCACATATGTAAATGTTAGTTTTCTACAAAACATTTTGCCTTTTGACAAGCCATAAGCTAAAACTTGCTTGTGGCAAAGTGCAAGTGGGAGATTTTAAGGCTTCCTTTCAAAAGTCTTTCTTCTTGTCACTGTTCCATAATGTTTGGCGTGCACAACTGACACTTGTCTATGGATGGGCTTCTCTGATTAATGCTCCTCCTTCTCCTTATCTGGCTTATCAGGTTAGATTGGCCACTGGCTTGTCTTGGTGGGTTTGCTAACAAAACTTTCATCTAATGGTGAAATAAAATAGAAATAATATGTTTAAGGGACAAGTTGTAACGGTGGATGACACTGATACATTGCAGCAGACATTAGCCTCTATGGGATCCTGCACAAATAACTGCGTATGTATGATGATGATGATCTTTAGCAAATCTCAGTTGTTCACATCACAACCGTTTTAAACCTTAGAATAGACTATTCACATGCAGACTAGTAATTTACTAACTAGGTGTATAGAAATGCTTTGTTTGTAGGTTTATGTTCCCTCAGTTCATACCAGCATTACATAAACATGCTTCCTTTCAGCTAAACTCTTTTATTATAAAAAGCCATCTGTATTCCATTTCCCATAAGGTCGCGCTCCCTGCACGCTTCCTTAGCTCGTGTCCAAGGCATCCGTTTTGGATATTTCCGAGTGTACTCTTAGACAGCGTCAGCTTTTATAAGAACAAGCGGCTCGCCTGGAGCCTCACGTGTCATTTGCGAGTGGACCCGTTCCAGTTTCTGGTATGATTCATAGGTTAATAGACAAGATGTTTTTGGGCAAGTGTTGCTTTTGGTATTTTAGCTTTGGCAAACTGGTGCAATGAGTTTTGTTTCAACGGTCCTCACATGAAGTCATCCTGCTTAAAAAAAATAAAAATAAAGCTCCTCTTTTAAGTAGAACACAAAGAATACTTTACTTTGTTGTGGCTTAAAGATTCATAAGGTGTGGTGAATTTTGAACAAGCGCATAGTTGGTGTTGTTTAATGCCTGATTTAATCCCAGTGGAGACAACAGCAAAGAAAACAACAAATACTAATACATTAATCTCTGATAATGTGATTATTGGGCTCCTGTGTGGTGGAGCTGATGGGTGTCAGCGGGGCCCTGTGCTGCCGGTAGTGGGAGAGATTTTCAGATTTCAGAAGCGGTGCAGCTCTAACATCTGTTTGAGCAGCAGTGGCCGCTTGGCATTCAGAAACCCCCCACCTGCTCCTGTGTACCTTGTTGCTGTTTGATCCGTGACATAGTTGTGAGTGGGGTTAAGATTGAACCAGACCACACTCACAGCGCTCACTCAGGGTTTCCCTTTAGCATTCTGCCAGCTGTTATCGTGTGAGAGAGAAGTATCGTAATTATATCAATCACGAATCAAAGACATTTAAAGGTAGCTGTGAAACGACTCCTGGAGGATTTAATACAAGATTAAGTGTAAAATACAACAGCAGGATTCGGGTATATAAAAAGGATTTTGACTGGTGCTAAATATAAATCACTTGATTTCACGGCCATTTTAATAGTTGACTCCTTTTTAATTGTGGAGGGTTTCTGGTAACATTGAGTGAGCGTGTCTACTCTTGTTGCCTGTTAATTCATGGCAAACAAACACAGCTGGGTGTTGGAAGGCGAGTGCGCTGCTGGGCGAGACAGAAAGAGAGCCATGCTTTTAACTCTGCCTCCTCTCATGTTGGGACTCTTTCGCAAAACTCTCAGCATCACCGCAGGCGGTCCAAGACCACATCTCCTCTTACTCATCTGCAGCTCTGCAGCAGTAACTAAACTTGCTGCTTCCTCCAAACAAAGCATTTGCTGACTTCCCGTCCCTTTTGTCAAGTCAAAACGTCCTCATCAGTGCCTAAGTGTTGTAAGGTTCCTTCTGTATTGCAAGGTTCCTTCTGTATTGCGCCATCCTGCTGCTCCCACTTTGTTTTGAGAGTCACGAAAGAGGTGTGTGCAGTGTGGAAAATGGGAAAGTCTTCTGTATGCAGCATCACCCAAACAATGTTGTTGTCTCAGGTAGCATAAAACTGCATCAATGTTATGCCAGTTTTCCGAACATTTTGAAGCAGAAAACCGGTGTATGCACCAATTTGTTTTAATTGCCAGCCTTCAGACTACAACACCAGTGCTACCTTCAGTAAACGTCAGAGCTGCCAAAATGTGTGATGTTTGTGGTGATTTAGCTTTGCAAAAGACTTATTGATGGTGAATGCTCCACAGTATCTTCCCCTAAGCCATTATGAAATTGCTTTTCCTTAAAAAAAAAAAAATTAATAAAAAAAGCAACATCCCTTGGAGATTTTGGTCCAAATTAACTTTAGAACATCAAGCCATTGCTGAAAATTTGTCAGCTGCATATCTTGATAGAAATCTTCTGTTCCACAACATCTTGAAGGGTTTTGACATCTGGTGACTGTGGAGACCCTCAGAGTACCATGAGTGCATCGTCATGTTCAGGAAGCCAGTTGAGCTGGTTAGAGGTTTGTGACATGGCGTGTTATCTTGGTGGAAGTAACCGTCAGAGTTTGCTGTCCTTTCCTGTGGTGATTAAGATCAGCAGCAGTAATCTGGTAGGCTGTGGCATTTAAACTGTTAATTTGGTACTTGGGGACCCAAAGTGTGGTGAGAAAATATCCACCATAGCTTTTCATCACTGTTACCAGTCTGATACCGTTCAGACTGGATTCGTGATTTGATGTTGTTTACACCAAATTCTGATCCCAACATCTAAACGTCACAGCTGGAGTAAAAACCAGGCAACAGAAAGATAACTGTGCATAGATCATCAATTTCTGGACAAACGTATGCCGTTTGGTACCAACAGTAACGCATCAAGTGCAAAATCTCTATCAATTTATTTTTTGTTCATCAAGAGGATGATGCTTATTTTATTCATATTAAACTGTTACAATATATAGAATAAACATATGGAGATTATTATTATTATTATTATTATTATTATTATTATTATTATTATTATTATTATTATTATTATTATTATTATTATTATTATTTATTTCCGTCATGACAAATATTACAGTTAGAAAGTTTTGTCAGTTAAACTTAATTTTTTTTTTCTTTTTTAAATTTCCAAAATCTATTTGTAGAATTGAGACAAAGCACTTATCCAGAGAAACGTGCTAAATTCATAATATAAGCACAACTCGTATAAGAAATCGTAGCATAATTTAAAACAGCCAGTTCAGAACCTGATTAAATATTTATTTTAATTTATTCATTAAACTAATTTGTTTTTTAAAAACTAATTATTTAATTCTTTCAAAACAAATGCTTTACTCTGGGAATTTGCTAGAACTGAATGCGACTAAATGATCTGAGCCTCGCTTAATTAACTGGAACACCCCCAGCAGAATATAAGTCATGATATGTCTGATTGCCAGAAAGCATTTTGGGGATTATTTCATTATTTGATCCATTGTTTTGCTGTGAAATTTATTATGAAGTGCTGACTCACAGCAACACCTCGCCGAAGCCTTCAGTCTGAAAACAAAAAGCCAGCTGGTGAATTTTATCGTCTGCTATTGGTTTTCTATAACCTGGATCTGGAGGTATTGACTTGATTTTCTCCTTTGTTTTCCGTCTTATTTTGTAATAACTGCTCAGCTTTGTCACATCAGCCTTTATAGATTTCTGCTGCCTTACTCTATTTAAGGAGAAGAAAGCGACTTTTAGCTGTCCGATCTTGTGAATGAGCCTGAAGGACGCTGTACAGAAGTTCTTTATTTTTGGTTTTTTGGATGCTGTGTGTTCTCCGTGAGACTGCTGCGTCGCACTGCAGAACGGATGACTTCTTCCTCGTTTTAAACCCCTACCCACTTGGGACTGTCTGTCACTCACTGTTTCACTCAGTTCTCATTTGCACCTGTCTCTCTCTCCTCTACTACCTCCCCTGCCATTGTTTCACAAGCTGCTCTGCGCCGTCATTGTTTTTCACTCCTTGTGGTCAGGCCTCCTTTTTGTTTTTCAATTTGATTTCCATTTTCAGCTTTCGCTCGTCTTTCTTGGCGCGGGACCTCTGCTCATCTCCCACCTTCCAGAAAATTTTACAATTGCAATGAATGAAACATTAGTTTTGTTTGATAGTTTGTCCTCGCTGCAAAGAAAAGCACATCCAAAATAACTGCGATGCAAAAGAATTTGCAGTAGATTGACCAAAATTTTTTGGAAAAGTCCATCTCTTTTCCTTGCAAGTTATATCTTATATAGTTTTCAGACACATTTTGAGCTCCTGTGGGAACACACACACATAGATTGGCGCACATTTTTTGTGTGTGTATTATAAGCAGTTCATTTGAAATTCAGCGTGTCATTCTCTGGCCCTCTCTGTTCCGAAGCGTTTTAACTGGTTATTCCGTCATTGTTTATTCATTTGTTGACCTTTCCAGTTTAGATTAGAACTGAACACACAAGACTTGAGCGGCTTAGTGTCCGGGTATGTATTAGATATGATCCTGTTTGCTACTCTGGCCTTTATCTTTCTTTCTCAGCAGAGCTTTTGTAAACTCTGACTTCGCAACAAAACCAAAATCCACGTAAGTCTGGGATTTGGTTGCAGTTTTTGGGTGAGCTTGATTCTCGGAAACATAAACTCCAAATGCGCCGCTTGGCAAGAAAAAAAAAATGTATGCAGTTTTTGGGAATGAAAAGCATTTGATGATAAATATTAAAAATGTTGTAAAAAAAATGAAAAAATGCAAGAATGTAAAATTATAAACTATATATATAGATAAATTGCCTGTTACTCTCTTTAGAGGTCAGTGATTATTATGCACATTTGCAGAGTAATTTATGTCAGTGAACTTATTGCTTATCAATAAGGTCAACAAACTTCTTTTAGGCTTTGTTTAAGCTATCCAGACTTTAGTTTGTATAACCTAACTCTGCTCTAAAGTATTCCACACCTTTATGCCAGCTCTTTTATGTTCCCTGGTCTTCCTTGCTGCATGCCAACTAATGTGCTTCAACAACTTTCTGGGACCTTCAGAGAACAGCCACGTTTGTGCTACGATTAAATTCCTCCCTGATGGACTCTACAGGTGGAAAGATTTATGCAAGTAATTGGTTTCACTGGATTTATTCAAGAGTATCAGAGTAAAGAGGGCTAGATATTAGTAAAAACATTTGATCCCCTCATGTCATGTGACGTGACAAGGTGAGATGAAAATATGTCTATTTTTAGCTATTTTTTTGCGCTATAGTTGTATGACCCAAGTATGCTGCTTTATGCTACACCAAGATGTCTAAGGCTGTAAGCTCAATTAACTCCCAGTAAACCAGCTGAGCTTTGGGATCGCACCTTTAGTCAACATAGAGTCGAACTTAAGGGATGGAGGAGCGTGCCGTCTTCTTTGTGTGTGTCAGAGCATCACTTTTAGTGTTACGTTCATGTTTTTTTTTTGTGTGTGGAAGAGCAGCTTTGGACTGATTCCCAACCCGTTCCACTCGTATAAAAGTGTCAGTAGAGATTACCTGCAGCAGGACACGTGCGAGGCGCCTTTAACAGTAATGAGCTTTTCCAGAAGAAAGCGCACAGCAGAACCTACTTTTTGAGCCCTTTAAATTGCCATTATTTCCATGGTTACTGCAGGTCATGCTCCAGCTGTTTGAAATCAGGTTTGTGCGGGACTTTTAGGAATGCCACTCTCCAGGACCCGCCGGATTACCTCAAAGAGGCAATTGCCATGTAAATTTCGGGGTGGTGCGAATGATAATCATAGTCAGAAATGACTCTTCACAGCAGATTTGATTTGACTTTGATTAGTGTAATCAGAGTATCATGAGGAGTGACGGCACAGTGTTCCTGAGATAATGGGAGAGGCATTTACACTTGAAATTAGCACAGCAAAAACACAGAGCTTCAAAGGAGAAATCCAGGCTAACCTTTTTGTGTCTTTGTTTTCCTCGTCAACCCATCCCTTCTCCGTTTGGCTCCAGGGAAAGAGGAACAAGCCGGGAGTGGAAACAGCCGACACTCCAGACTCTGCACGTGGGCGAGGGGAGAAGAAAGCCATCAAGTAAGTGTCTGGTAACTGGTTGGGGTGGAACAGTCTGGTGATAATGAGCTCGATTTGGTTCGGCTTTCAGTCCGCCCCAATGAACATCCACGCAAACGACGCAGAAAAATGAGCATTAATTGTTTTGTTTTTGTTGTTATGTGACAATTTCCACAAGGATAGTGTTATGGGGAGCAGCGTAATGCCAGGACAGCGATTCAATCAGTTCAGATTTAATCTGCATTATTTCACATTTGAAGATCTTTGTTGTGGATGAAATCCTTTGACAGCTCAAGAGGCTGCAGGTTCAAGGCAAAAGACTTTTTGTGAAATGCTTGAAGTCTGATTGTTTTGGGGGTGATGCTAATCTCACATTTCTTACAGGAATGAAACTGAGATAAAGGCATTTTATCGTCTTGGTAAATGAAGCCGGATAGGTCATGTTTCTGTTCCTGTGTGTGCTGCTGTATTTCCAAGTAATAACCTGCTCATTCTCTTCTTTAGCCTGGTTTTGCCTCAGCTACTTTCAGTGTGTGTTTTATTTATTTCTGTATGTATAGTTTTTAAGCACTGAAATGGGCTTCAGCTTGTAAATGCATTCTGACTTGGTTTGTTGGATCTCTTAAGTTTTGTGTTTTTGTTTTATTTTTTTCTGACTGGCTCCAGCAGCGTTGGTTTGCTCTGTTGGTCATTTCAGCTTCCAACTCCTTCCTCCTTTCTGCTCTGTCCCTGTGCTACGACTCTGACCGCTGCTGTGTGACTTGTACTTTATTAGCGATTCTGCTCACTGCACTCTCTGACTATGTGTGTAATTTCTCTGCACTGTGTTTCTTGCTTTCTTGCTTTCTTTCTCACTTCTCTTAACACCAAGGTTGGGGTGCAGACTTCACTTCTGCGTCGAGATTTTTCTATTGTTATGATGTGTCTTTTGAGTCTTTTTCTTGCAAATATGTCTGTGCAGTTGGCCACCCCGAATAACCGCCAATGTGTTTTTAAATACACCTTCTACGACGACTTGTCTGCTTCAGGTAGAGAAACAGACTTTAAATCTGGGCCTGCTGTGTTTCCGTCGATGCGAGAACAACCTTCGTCCTCCAGCCAAGCCCCCAGGACGGCCTGTGATGTGAATGCTCGGTTGGTGCCAGGTCTGTCCGTAGTTGTGTTGCTCTGACTTGTCTCTCTCTTTGGCCGCAGTGATCTAGACAGAGACTTTTGGAATAACAATGACAGCAGCACAGTGCAGCAGAGGTGGAGCTCCTATCCGCCCAAGGAGTTTGTACTAAACATTTCTCCCTATGCCCCATATGGAGATCCTCGCCTCACGCTCAAGTGAGTCTTGATCCAAGTTTGGTAAGAGACTTCCCTCTGGGCAGGGCTGTAATGAGGCAGGGGCAGCACTGCTCTTTCTTTTCCTCCTTTCCCTTTTTCTTTCGCCATCTTCCCCTTCCCACATATTCCCTTCACCTGCTTTGCTGTCATCGCCATTAGCAAACTCACCCAAATTATGATTGGATGTGGATAATTTCCATACATTAAAGACCAAATCTTCTCACGGATGACGAGGATATTTACTGAAACACTCATTTTGTAAATGCAATAAAAATGTGCATATTTGTTGACCTGCTTTTGTTATATAACGTCATTTCCATCATCTGTAGTAACAACAACAACAACGATGATGATGATGATAATAACCCGACCACTGTTGACACACTGAAGGGCACAAATGATTGCTAATGATGGCTCTGGTTGGGAAATCTGAGCACAGCAAATGCCACTTATGCACATTACAGCATCCTGTTAAAGGCATCTGACTATTAGTGCATCAACAAAATAGCACAGTCATAAAGCCCCCCAGCATGTTTCTGCTGCTTCTCCTCATATTGCGCCTCGCAAAAGTATGTACACCCCTTCATATTTCACACATATTTCATCCACAAACTGTGAAGAAGCAACACAAAGTAAAGCATGATTGTGAATCTGAAAGAAAATGATAAATTGTTTTAAAATATTGTCGGAAGGAAAAAAGAATATGCCTTTTTTCCTGATGTCTGTAAATACATTTTAGTGCAGTCGGTTGTCATCTAATTAGCCGGTTGCTTGTTTTTCTCCTTTTACTGTGAAGACCTCAGAGGTGAACGAGGCCAGACAAGTCAAAGAGCCAAGAGTCCCATGGTAGCTGTGGAAGAGCTGAGGAGATTCACAACTTAAATGGAATAGAGGGCAACGTTTCAGAAGGACAATGATCTTGAACATACAGCCACAGCTACAATGTGGTAGTTTAGAGTAAAGCATACTCATGTGTTTGAATGGACTAGTCAAAGTCCAGACCTTCATGAATGTGTGGTAAGGATTTACAAAACGGATGTTCGCAGATGCCATTCATCTATTCTGGCTGAGCTTCATCTGTTTGGAAAGAAGAATGAGCATAAAATTAAATTTCTAGATGTGCTACACCGATGAAGGCAAAAATAGTGCCTTTAACAAATGCTGTTTAAATGCAAGTGCATTTCAACAACATATTTCTGATGTACAATAAATCTTCTGCCACTTTGCGTCTTCGTTTTATTTTGTGTTGGTCTTAACCATAAAATCAAAGTAAAACACATTTCAGTTTTCCAGCATTAAACGACAAAAGGAGTGTGAATACTTTTGCAAGGCTACGTATGATATCACCTTTAAGTGATGCGCAGACGCCCCCTCACTCTCTACAGCCCTGCTGCTCCACACTAACTCCTGACCTATAACCTCGCCCCTCTCTGCCCATGGTGTGACCATGGAGACGGACAACCCTCATTTTCCTCCTCTCCAAAAACACTTTTAACCAACCTTTTTCGATTACGTTTGAAATCTGTCTGTCCTCTGCCTGTTATATCTGTTGTGGTTGCTTTTGTTGTGGAGGGTTGACCGTTGCCACCAGGTTGCAGTGTGGTGACAGTTCTCACCTGTACTTAACATCCATTTGTGGCTTACTCTCTTATTCTCCCCCCCCCACCCCCATCAATGTAATATCAACAGTGTGTGCTGCACTAACATTTAATCACTTGAAGTGCATCTGCTCTCTGTCATTTTCGGGAGACAATATAACACTGTTTTCTTTCTCCTTCTTGCTATAAAAGTCTCACTTGATTTCCAGTGAAATTCCAGCAAGGTCACCTCTGGGCCCTGAGAGGACGTTTAGATTCTGGGAATTGATCTGATAAAACTCCTAATAATTGGTCGTCTTAACCAGATTGCCCAGAAAAACAAAAGGCTGCACTCAGATCTTTGCATTTCAGTATTTAAGAAAGCGTTCAAGTCCCTCATTTGCTTCCTATAAACATCTGAGTCGTTAGGTCCTGCCTTCATGTGTGAAAAGTGGTGAGTTTTCTCTACTACACGGTTAGCGGAAATAATCTGCTAAATCACTGGTGTGTGGGCCTGAAAAGTAGCGACGTTCAGTCAAAGTGAGACTATGTAATGATAAGTTTCTCACAGGGAGAGACGAAGTCGACCTCTTGACTCCCACCAATAATACGTCGCTAAAGCCAACAGACAGCTGGGAAATCATTTCCTTTCTGAGACTCCCTCGAGATGAGCAGCTTTCCGTCATCGTAATGACACCGGGCCTCATTTAGTCAGTCTCCCTGTAAAAAAAGGATTTAGTGGATTTAATGATAATTTTTAAACATTTTCAACAGCCATAACATTCTCTTTGCAAAGGGTTATGGCTATTGAAATATTAACGTCATAATTTAATAAAGCCTGCTCAGGTAAGGAAATGGTATTTATACTGGCTTCCACTTTTATTGGCAAACCTGGTGGAGCATTGTAAAAAAATAACTATTATATTAAACGTTTATTGAAATGGCAGACAATAAAAATCAGCAAATCCAGAGTTTAAGTACTTATAGTCAGACCGTCTAAAAATTGCACAAACACACACACACACACACACACACACACGCACACTCAGAAATCATCATTTTGGTGCTGTATCCATACATCTTGGTTTTTACTGCTGTTCAATTTGCCCCTTTTGCAAGTTAGTCCCTTTGATTCTTAATGTCCCTCTGTTACTCACTGCTTCCATTTGTACCTATTTCATAGCCATGTATTCTAATATTGCTATTTTATTTTTTATTTATTTAAACATTTTTGATGCCAAATTTGATAAAAAGTCTCAAATCTCTATTGACTGTCTTTATATATGGCAGATTATGATCAATAATGTAAGCATAACAACGTCAGCCGGTATAAATTATTTATCTGAGTCTTATTACAGCAGACTGTGAGAGGGAAATTACTTCAAATCAAGTAATGTCCTATCAGGCATGAGATGTGTGACTGGTGGCTACCGCAGAACACAATGGATGATGCCATTTTCTTCTTAAAAAAAGATGAGAATAATACAAACAAAGTGTAAAGGTATGAAATGACGAATCACCAAGGTGACCAGCTACCTCTGGATTCATTTTTAGTTAATTTTATTTTAAAAAATGGCATGTGTAAATGTGTTTATTCCCCAGTTGTCAAAGGTAAAACGTTTTCTGGCATTAGAGCAAACATAAATTTCTTATCCTTTCTTTTCTAGTGTGTAGCATGTTTTTAGAGTCTCTGGGCGACTCCAAGATGTCTTCTGACTTTCAGTCAGAAGAAACATGTTGGTAAAATTAAAAACTTATTTCAAACCTAAACCTGCCAGTATATGAACAGTGTTGTGTTTAACTCTACTAATAATGTAGATTACACAATGCAGCTATTAGCTTCAAACCTGGATAGTTTTTATAATAATAATAATAATAATAATAATATATATATATATATATATATATATATATATATATATATATATATATATATATATATATATAATATTTATGAAGCAGTCCGTCCACTCTGAGTGAAATTCGGAGTCACAAAAGTTAGATCTGAATTTCCAAAATAATCCTACTTGCTTCTGTCCGTGTTAAAGAGTAAATATACATTCACCTTGTGCTCTGCTCAGATGAGGCTTGTATCCCATCCTGACCATCGCACGGCTAAAGTTGTGATCGATAATGTATAAATATGCAGGATTGTGGCAGGTAGTGAAAGTCAGATTTGAAAGGTGACCCTGGTGCAAGTTTAATACCCTCCCTGTGCACGCTTGTGAGCGTGCACGGTGCAATGCAAAGTCTTCGGAGCCTTGTGTTTTGTGTCTCCTGGAGCGGAGGAGCCATGCATATTAATGAAATGCAGTCATGTCACCAGAGGGCACTAATGTTCTTTTAATTTTGATCACCACTGCACCCGTTTTGAGATTAAATTTGAGTTGACAACTGCCTTTAATGGGGACGTTGATTAATTCCGGTACCTTGTGCCTGTTTTTGAAGGCCGGTGTGATTAGCACAGTACTTTCTGCTTTGCGTTTATCTTTCTGAATACTGTCACTGAGTTTTAAGTGCTGCCTAAATTAAATGACAAGCAGATATTTCAAAAGGGATCTTTTACACATCAAGGTACAAAAACAAATTGCGCCCAGTGGCTTATGAGCACCAAATATTTCTCACGACGTCATACTTTATTTAAAAGTAGCACATCTCAAGGCCTAGAAGCTCAAATTAAATAAAAAGGAATTACTAAAAGGCCAATCTGCACACTTTTTCTGCTCAAATCTATGTCCTCTAAGCCCAAAGGAGGAACTTGTTGCTGGTTTTTCATCCTTCACAGGCTACCTCTAGATCCCTCTCTTGCTTCACGTAGCCGTCCTCTCCCCATCCCTGTCCTTTTCCACGCTGGACTCCAGACCACTTTCATTCACTTGCTTTCTATTTGACCTTGAAACCTGGGTCTGCCCCTTCACACAGTCCACCGATCGGTCTCACCTCCTTAACCATGTGGTTTCTCAATCTGTTTTTTTTTTGTGTGTGTGTCTGTGTGTCTTTCTCACTCTCTTTGGTCTTTCTCTTCTCTGCCCATCATTATCCCCCTCTTCTGAACCCTTTGTCTACTTTGGGATCTCTACATCATCTCTTGTCCCTCAGTGGGGCGGTGTCAGGGGGGCAGAAGGGGGCTGCCGCAGCTGGGCATGGGGGTGCTGGGGGGGGTCCTTATCGCAGTGACAGCGTGAAGAGCATGGTGACAGAGGGAGTGAAGGCTGGGAAGTGGCAGACCGTCCAAAGCCACATGCAGTCCGGAGGATTAAGACCTACCAAGTGAGTTCAGAACCAGAGATTATAAAAATCAACGCTTCAGTTGCAGAATGCACACCTGACTCGCAAAAATGTAGTTCTTTTGGGTTTTAGCCCTTTAGCAGCATCAATTATCACATGAATGACTTTAATTTGGGAACAAACAATGTACTCTCAACACCCCTCACAGTATGAAGCCACTTTCTTTTCATGCACGACAGTTTTTCTAGTTGTTGCACATTTCTTATTGTCTCATCACTACATGTTGAAAGATAAATTATATTTAATAACCTAGGCAGACATTGAACACGCTAACATTTTTCTCAGTAAACATACTTTTAATTGGACCTATTAACTGGATAGAGGAGCTTTTTCTACCTGATGACTGCTTCATTATAGATTTTGGGTACATTACTGTTTTTTCATCTTTAGTGGAGTCTTGCGCAGACAAAGATTATAGAAAAAACTTCATGTGCTAATCCAGCTCTTTCTCAAACTGTCTGCAAGTGAACCTGAGATGAATAAGGGTAAAACATGCTGAAACAGATAATTGGGACTTGAGGTTAGTCTGGAACCTGACCCCGACCTTTTCAGAACCCTGAGATAGTAACTAGTTACAAAAGCTCTCTTATATAGATGTAGAGACTGCTTGGGTGTGTGTAATATCTTCATGAGCGTAGGACTTACATGCTACCAGCAAGGTTAAGGTAACCAGAAATATATAAATCCTGTCTTTCTCTCAAACTTGAATCGTCGCAATTCTGTTACTTCCCTTTTTTTAATTAAGACTTGAACTTACAATGTAAACTGTGTCGGTCATTGACTGTACAAATACCTCATCTGTGACGTCTGACATGATGTCGGGGCTATATTCAGTCTTCTGTAGATGAGGCAGTTAAACGCGGGTGCTGTGATTTTCTTCACATTCCGTTGACACTTCATGCCTGCGATTTCTTCCTCCACAACACATTTACGCTCATCACTACCTCGCTCGCTCCTTTTCTCCTCCTCTCATCTTTCTTTTTGCCCCTGTCTGTAATTGGATTCTATTTTCAGGCCGCCATGAGTGTCTGTGTGTCTCCTGTGTTTGTGTCTCGCACCCCTGTTTCTTCCCATCTCTCCTCCATCGTCACCCTGTGCTCCCATCGTTCTCCACTGGTCTGTCACCATCTCCTCTGCCCTGCCCTCTCTCCATTGTTTACCTCTTTCTTACTAACTGCTTTACTTTTGCAAGGCATCCATTGAACTTTTTTTCCCATCCTTTTATGTGTAGCTGTTTGGTACGGCGAATATCACAAGAAAAGCTGCATGTAAATTGTGCTGGATGAGGTAATGCAAACTGCATGAACTGATGGGAATAGCTCTCTCATGACCTAGTTCTGGTAGTCTGGGTTACACAGCGATCCAAGAGAGGAAGTTATATTTAGTTAGGAGAACAAACTCGAAAAAGAGAGGATGAGAAGTACTGTAGAATCTGCAAAACACAAGAGTGATGTATATGTAGGCAGACAAAGAACTTCTAATTGCATTGTGGGATAGTGGCTTGAGTCATTTTAGGCAAGGCAATTAATCAGTTAAACAGAATTTAAGAAGGGGAGGAGTGGAAATTAGGAGACTGAGAGAGGGAGGGAGTCTTGCTGTAGAAGTTGGTTGGCTGTCAGGAGCTCTCTAGAGGTCCTGCATGTGTTTAAAAGACCAAAAATACTTGGAGAGAAATGAGGAGAGGCTATAAGAGGTGGAAATGTTGACAAGCGAGTAGAAGAAATGGGAATTTCTCGTCGAACCACAAAACTCTCGACGGCGAGGCCTGGAAGCAGTAAAACCTCGACGCGCACCCCGCGATGCGGCCGTGCCACTCAGAGCCGCAACACGCCTGTACGGACGGTCAACATCCGACCGCTGCCGCTGCGAAGCTCACCTCCATACAAACAGCATGCTCAAGCCACACAGCCACGCAAGGCGCACTCGCGTCCGATGCAGACTCACTGCTCGACTCAGCACCACGAGCAGCACATGTCGCATGCCGATCATCACTCAGGCTGCACCTTTTACTGCTATTTTTGCTACTGCTGTTACAGCTGCTGCCTCATGTTGCTCTCTTTTTCTCTCCTCCTCCTCCTTTCTCCGCCTCCCAACGCTCCTTTCTCTGATCCCTCCTCCACTTTGACCTCAAATACCACCACACCTCCTCCCTCCTCTCCAATCACGCAACCTACAACTTCCTGTTTGGATGAACTTTCCTGCTTCTGCCCGGATGCCAACCTGACTTTGTCTCCAATACCTCCCCAATGCCCTCGACCTCTTTGTCTAATCTCGGATGATTCCTCACCTCTCCTCATCACCTCCTGCCCTGACCCAACCACCTCCACCTGTCATGGTTCCTCATACTCCTCTACAACATCGGACTCTCTCCCACGTCCTCACAAACCAATTCTCTGCCGGCCTTGGCCGTCAACCCGCTCTCTTTCCTCGCTACTCCTCTGCCCTCCCAGCTTTGGCGATCCAGTTTTATCCTATGCCTCCACGCTGGAGCACATTCCCTCCCGGCCTCGGACGCTGCTGCGGCAGCAGAGTCTGCAGCAGCCCCTCATCCACCCATCGGGCCCGGGCCTCAGCCACCCGCCTACCACATCCCAAAGCTTGGGACAGTTACACACAGGACCTGGACAGCCTGGGGGAGGTGGCGGGGCAGGGAGAGGAGATGGCGGCGGTAACAGTGGTGAGGGTGGGGGTGCAGGTACACGAGGCAGTGGCCGCGGTGCACGGGGTGGCTCAGCGGGAGCAGCCGCCTCACGTTATAGGGGAGGCGGAGCAGGAGGGCGCTCTCGTGGCAACCCTGGCAGCTGGGATTACATGATGGACCAGATGAAGAACCGGGGCCTGGATGTCAAGTCCTTCCTGTAAGTCTCTAAAAGCCTTCCTTTACTCATAAATAAACAATAATAGTTGTTGACTGTCAGACTGTGCTATGTATAAATTGTTATATATTTGTGTAAGGTGCATCTTTTAATGTGTACTTCTTTTCAGAATTGAATAGTTTTCAGTGAAATAACTTTATATGCTTAAGTACTAACCAGTGCATAATAGATTCTCATCCTTCAGGTGTTTTCTGTATGTTTGCATCAAATATCCAGGGAAGGATATTACTTGTTTTTCTCAAAATATAATGAATTATATTTGTCTTTGCAAGTGTGCTGATGTGTGTAAGAGAACATGGCAGTGGAGCTCAGTTCAGTAATTACTTCTATAGTAACTTTTAGTAAATATCATCGACAGTTGCAGCGACAGATTTAGGACATATGAACTTATCTCCAAAATATAAGAATGTATTTACAGAATATTTTAACCTTCTGTTAAAATACTTTAATCAACAAACTCTAACAAAGATTTATAGCAATGAAAGAATAAGGACTTATAAACAAACCAGATGTAAAACAGTAAAAGGGACTATCAGAATAAAGCAATAAAATGATGCAGTGATATCAAAGTTCACTGTAAGTGTTTACACATATATATAATTGAGATTCTTTCTGCAGGAGCTCAGATAAGCTGAGTTTAGGCCTATTTTTCAGACTTACTACAGTCGCCGGTCACCCAAGCATCATGGCTTATGGTCATGCTGTGAAACTCCTACATTCTGGAAACTCAGATGAAAATAGATAAATGCAATTCTTTCTGAAATTCAGTTTTTACCAGTTTCTTTTGTTCCGTATGTAGTTCATACCTTTTTATCCAGTCATGGCTGGGTACAACACTTTAGCCATTATTTCTCACTGCAGTATAGAAATGATGAGTTTAAATTTAAAAACACTAAAGTGCTCCTCCCATTGCTTTGTTTTAGATCATCTAATTTAAGTTAAGTTGAATATATAGCTTTCTACCTGCACTTAACACCTGATATTTTTAATGGATGACTGCTAGAATTAATGGAGAGTTGTGAGGACAACATTTATTTTTAACCCTTAGCCTTTTTACTTTAGAGTCTTGAACTGAAACCTGGGGATTTTGAAGGATAGAAACCATTATTTTGGCAACATTCGCTTTTCAGTTCCGTGTATGCTTCTTACTCATGCCTGCTTGTGATAGTTATTTGAAATGCTGAATTTCTGACAGTATTCAGTTAGACTTTGTAATTTCTGTGCCAGTCCAGCATTCTGACTCTGATATGCACAGACATGTGTCAGCACTTTACTCCCAACAATTTACCAGAATAATTTGCCTTATATCAGCTTGACGTGAAGTGTTTTGGCAGGTATCTTTTCTTTTTATAGTCTTAAGCACTTTTTAGTGTTTAGCTGTGCTATTATAATGTAGCTGTCAAAACATGTTCCTAAGAAACCATTCAAACTTTGTCTGCTGTTAGTTTTTCTCACATTAACTTCATTTTGCCTTAAGTCACTTCACGCTAACCTTACATGTGGATCAAAAGAGCATTAAAATACTGATTTACCAATCAGAGGAAGTTGTATTAAAACATTATTTTCTTCATTTTGCTCTGACACTCAGAAAAATTTAAGCTGTTATCTGTGGACATCAGACATTTTTTCACTGCCAGAGGACATATAAAAGTAAAAAATTGTTGTAAAAGAAGGTAATTTTTTACCTGATTAACTTCATGCTCAGATACAGTTTCTTCACAGTCTCACTGTTTTACTTTCTGCGTGAAATTTGCAGTGG
This sequence comes from Poecilia reticulata, assembly GCF_904066995.2. Lineage (NCBI taxonomy): Eukaryota > Metazoa > Chordata > Actinopteri > Cyprinodontiformes > Poeciliidae > Poecilia > Poecilia reticulata. The sequence continues at coordinate 25,017,124 of NC_088835.1, read as the reverse complement.
CTGTAACATTAACTGCTTTTTGTCCTTCTTCTTCAGCTTAAGGTTGTTCCTTGCTTTAAATCCAGGAATCCAATTGTTTCATATTCCTAAGGCAAATACTGTTTCTAACAGAAAGGCAGCTTTTGGTAGGTAGGAAGAAATCTGTCCTCTTGACCCGTTTACTTCCACTGAGCTCACCAATGTTTCCTGCATCGATGATCTTTGTAGAAAGATTTTGCAATCCATCTTCTTTGTGTCACCACACATCCATTTGACGTATTGTTTCGAAAATGGTCTGTCTTATGTATCAAGACAACAATCTGTAGACGTTTTCAACCAGACCCCACCAGACACTATGCATATAGATGTGTTGTCATTCATACAGTTTAGATACTTCCTGGTTTTAAGAGAGCTTCCCAAGTATTTTTTTTTCTCCTGTTTTTGGTGTAAATGTATTGGTCCATTTCAAGTAAGACAAAACCAACTTACAAGTAGCTTTTCGGCAAGATTAAGTCAATAATATTGATTAAAAAATTGTTATAATTCCACTGGCAGATTTGTTTTCTCTTGTAACATGTGACAAAATGTCTTCTTAAATGTAAAGAAGACAACACTGAAGAAATCTGCTAGTGGAACTAATACTTTTTAAAATCAATATTAAGGAATTATTGACTTAAAACAAGCTTTTATATCTTCCTAAAAAGTAACTTGTAAGTTAGTTTTAGGTTACTTGAAGTGGATCAAAATATTTGCACCAGAAACTAGACCAAAAAATAAAAACAACCTAGTAAGATTGAATGTTTTTGCAATTTTAAATGCATCACAAATAACAATCTGTGACAAGAAGAATCGGTATTAATGTAATTTATTCCAGACTTCACCGCTGTAAAGTATTATAGATCTTGAAAAAAAAAAGCTGAGCTAAGCCCCTGCACCTCCCCCAATTCATTACAGGAGCTTATCATGGTAATGTGAGCTAATGAAGCTTAAAACAAATAAGGACTCAATAAATGGGGCTATAAAAGTGCAATTAAAAAGGCTAATAAGCATAGAGCAGTACATGTAAATATGTAATAAGATGTTGAATTTGAGCTTTAAGCTTGCACTATGGATTCTTGCCTTTATTAAAACCAATTAATTGACTACATTTATTCACCTTAATATTAGAGACTAGGCGTCCCAGGGAAAGCATGTAAATGTCTCAACAATGTCAGTTTACAACAACATTCACAGATGATGTGCCTCTAATGAGCTGTGATAAAACAATACGCTACTCATTGAAAACATAAAAAGTACTGAGTCTATTATTTTTTTTTTATTATTTAGAATGCCTGCCTGAAGAATGACAGGAAAGTGCGACATACTGTGGGTTCTCGTTCTGTCGGAGGATTGTTAAATGGTTCCACTGCATGCTCTGCTGAACAGTAACATCTGTTTTGTTGGCATTCAGCCTGTCTGCCTGCAATCGCTGTAACAGAACGGCGCTTACTTAATTACATTCCTGAGATGGTGGTAGGAAGAGCTAGAATATATTTATCTTCACACATGTCTCATCCGGTTTGGTTATTTTTATCCACGTTTCATATGAAGCAGAAGTTTTGTCAGCTTAGCTGCTTCTTGTGTCCAATCTGTTCAAACCTTGAATGTTTTGTAGAAGTGTCCACACCCACTGAACTTTTCAATTTTCTTCCCCGTCACAACCAGAAGCATCTGTGTTTTGCTAGAAAGACAAGTCCTCAAAAAAAAGTTACAATCTTGAAAGTTTTTAAACGCATCCTCTTTCCAATACACCTGAGTAACATGAGTATCTCCATACCAGGCCTCTACACATTCAGTGCGATAATTATTCAGAACATAGCAAAGTTATGTATCCATCCTTTATTTAACCAGGAAAAATATCCCAGTAAGATTAAAAACCTCCTCAAGAGTGACCTAGCCAAGATAGCAGCATTAAAAATACAATAAATCCAACATGCAAGACCAGACACACAAAATGCATAACCAAGAGCAATCACATAACCAAACATTAAGGCAGTTACAGAACCAAAGTAATCTGATCTCTTGTTTTTTTTTAGTTTTTTTTTTAGAATTGATTTAAGTTGCCCTAAGTTATGATATAACTTTAAATCCTTCTGCAAATTATTCTAGGTGGCTGGGGTGGAACATTTAAAAGCTGTTTTATCCAGTTCAGTTCTGACCATTGGGAAAACAATGTCCTGAGAGCATGTTCTGCTGTATGAAAAGGGGAAATAACACTGGACATTACCTCTAATTCACCCCGTCTTGTGACGATACACGGTAGTGGCAGCATTATGGTGTGGGTATGCTTTTCTTCAGCATGGGCAGGGAGGCGGATCACACTTGAAAATGGATGGAGCTCAACGTAGAGCAATCTTGGAGGAAATAAACTCTGCTAGAAGCTGCTGAAGTCTGAGGTGATAATTACAACCAACCAACGGGAAGCTTTAGATAAAAGTACAGTATTTTTTATGTTATAATGGCCAAATGTCCAGAACTAAATCCAGTGTCAAAACTTTTAAAGTTTTATTTGTGAAAATAGAACAAAAAAACCCCATAAATAACAATTGGAAGGTATTATGTCCCATTCACTTTACAGTTCTGCACTACTTAATGTTGGCTCATCAAACCAAATCTCAACAAAATGCATAACACATTGTGGTAAATGTCCATTTACCACCATTTACCAAGGTTTAAGGAGTATCAATGCTTTTGTAAGTCAGGCTGATAATAAGGCAGCCTGACGTGTCACTGCATCAGTTTAAGAACAACGGCTGAGCAGCTGTGTGTGGATTTGAGTTAACCCTGCCGCATTGATCTCATGTCACCAGCACCATTACTTCTGCAACATATTGTAACTCCTTGCCCGGAGGAGGTGGGGAGGGCAGATAAGAGAGGAGGAGGGTGATGAAGGGACAGATGAGCAAGGACACTGTCAAGGTGCAGCATGTGTTCAGTGTGCACTGAATCAGCTTCACTGTAGCCTCTCTTCATCCATTTCCCTCTTTCTTTGTGTTCTCTGAAGCCTTCCCATGGATGTCACAGCTGAGCTAATGCCGGTGGCTAAAGTGGGCATCAGCGATGCAGCACAGCGCGCGGCCTCCAAGGTCGCTGACAATATGGTCCATGATCATCAACCGTTGCACTCATTGTTGTAAATGCGAATTTAAGGTCATTGTTGGTGTGTTTGCGCCTCTGGAACATCAGCGTCTCGCATGATTGATGGCACAGAGGGGGCAGTAATAGACATGACCCTTTGCTGAAGACAGTTAATTTTAATCTTGGCTAGATTCCCTGTTTGGGTGAATCATTGCCTAATGAAAGTGTTGATGTCATTGACACAGATCTCTTGCCTTTGGAGAACTTGGACTAAATGGATTACTTTGGAGACCTATCTCCATTCTTTTTGGCTGGAAATCAATAATTCACCCCAGCTTCATTGACATCCCCCTCCCTCTCTCACCTCGGCGTCCTTAATGTCTGGTGCGTTGAGCGAAGTGCTTTCATGAGAGTCCTGAGTGTAAATGCCCGTACTTAAAGGGTAATGAGAGAAGAGGCATGCAACAGCCATTATGCTTACTATATCAATGTAAGCACTATATCATGTTGCATAATCCAGTGATTTTTAACCAGCGCTACAAGTAGTCAGCAAGTGCTTCTCCAAAAATAGATGCAGTCAGGTCCATTTGGATCTGGACGCAGGTTTTTTGTTGTCATGGTTATCGGCAGTATCGAAACACTTATCATTAGAATTATGTTATGGGTTTAAAGAACAAAGTTTTAAATGTAATTATAATGTTTGCAGGTGGAGGACATTTCATGAAGCAACTTTTTAAGGTGATGGAATCTCTTTTGAACCACAAGTCGTCAAAATGTACAAACACTCATTAGAATCAATGTCAAGTTAATGTAAATGTTAGAGAAGCTTTTTTTTTTTACTTTTTTGCTGTAAATTCAAAAGTTCTGAGAAATTTTCTTTAGTATAAAGAAATTTCTGACTTAGTTCAAACGTTTTAAAATCTGTTTTTAATAGTTTGCTAGAATTTCAGAATATTCCTCCTGACAGAACCAGCTGTAACGGAGTCCAGTCTGTAGGCTGACCTGTTCTCACACACCTTTTCGTCTCTGTCCACAAATTTTCTATGGGACTGAGACCAGAACATTCAAAACAATAAAAAAAAGTCTGAATTATTACTAAATGTAAACTTACTTGTCTAATCAAAAGGCTTATAGACAAAATATTAGAACTGGATAAGTCGTTGCTAAGAACTGTAGCAGCCAGTGACAATTTGACATCTTGAATCTGCAAAAAGACACACTGACCAATGGGTTTGCTTTGTGCAGCTTTGTCAGCTCTCGTTTCTCTGCCCTGAGTTTTTCTTTGAGCATTTCCATCACACTGGATCAACTGGATTATACCCTATTTTTCTTCTAGAAATCCCTGTCCTGCCTTCTTAGTATTATTTTGGGTCATTGCCTTGTTACTTTGCGCTGAACTGTCTCATCAACTTTGCAGAATTTAAATTCGAGCGGACACCTCCTTCCTATAAGAAATGGAAACTTAGAATATTATTTGTCAGGTAATCAATGAAACCAGCTGGTATTATTTTCTATCTACTCTTGTTCCACTCTGTGATCTGTGTGTGTGTGTGTTTTTTTTTAATCAATCTGGTAAATGTTGATAAGCTGCATCTGTCCAGGTTTTTTGTTCCGGAGCAGATCTGGCTTTTCAATACATCTCTCATTGGCTGACTATAACTAAGCTTTTCTATGCTTGAGTTTCATAAATGATTCACATGGAAGACATTAAAAATGATATATTTACCTCTTGAAGAGTGTTTTTTTTTTACCTTGCTGATGTTCTGAGGGGTTTATTTATTTCATTTTTTTTTACCTTAAAAAACAATGCTGAGATCATCTGTGACTGCTGTCTTCGGTGAGAATCCAGACCTTTTCAGTGTTGCTGTTTACTTGGCCAACCTCAGAGTTCCTGCCGTCTCTCTTGATTTCTTTTTTTCTCATTAAGTACGGCACGCCTTGAGCTTCTTAATTGCATATTGTGAGTTCAAAGTGACGGCTTCCAAATAAACATATCGCACTTCGAATCAGCTTGGACCTTTAATGTGCTTGGGGGCGGAGGAAACAATAACGCAGCACACTTGCCTGTTCACAGCTTTTAAATGTTCCAATTTGCCCCTTGAAAAAGAGGGTGCTTCACGGAAACAAAATTTGTATGTGAGCAGCCTGCAATTAAAGTTATAGCCTGCACTTTAAACCCACATTCATTATTCAAATTGCATCTAAAATGAACTATTTTGGTAAGTAGCAGAAATAGCAAGTTGTGTTTGTAACTAAGACCGAATCGCACCAAGGCATCAAAAATAAAACTGAACTTTTTATTCAGTTTTGATAGTCTTCAAAGTTTTGGCTAGGGCTCATCAACTCAACTTAATGTAGCGCTTCCAACATTGGAAACGCCAAAAACTCCCCAGCTGGAGAAAATCACACACAAAGGAAAGTTCTGCAGTTAATATGCAAAATGTATTTGTACCTTAGGTAAAGGGACACCTCTGAATTTTATTTTGCATCAACAAGAGAGGAGAAGCGAACAAACATTCTATTTACAATAGCTGCTAACAATTCTTAAAACACAATTTCAGGCTTCAGAGCCGAGATGTAATTGACTTAATTCTTTGTGCGTGATTCTCATTTGAGGCACTCTTTGAGATATTGATATAAAGAACTATGATATGTTAGGTTTTCTGAAGGATTAGCATTGTGTGACAGCTCAAAGCAATAAGAGAAGATGGAGTTGCATGAGCAGAGACATAAGCGGTTCAGGGAACATTAACAAGTTCACACTCTGAAGATGCTAAAAGTACATATTTTTCCCGTTTCTTTTGTGGTGGTTTTGCTCCTGAACTGATAAATCAAGACATAATCCTGATTTCTTATCTTGCATTCCCTGTAGGATGACAGAAGGTGATAGAATTTTGAGGTTTTGCCAGACTGATAAATTTTATATTTTTAATCAGTTTTCCATGTGGTTCCTTGCTTCTTGATTATTAATCCTTTCTTATAAATGTGTGTACAGTAGAATTAGTGGTGTGTGTATCATTGACATTTAGTTTTTTTTTAAATTGTTCAGTTTTAGATGAGCATTAGTTAATGGTTTATAATGGATTTGACTCTTTTCATTGATTTTATTCCATAATCTTTACTTGAAATGTTTAGTGCTGACTCCAAATGTGTTCTAAATCTTGAGAGTTAAACATAAATCACATTATTCTTTTAGAAATGCGATGGAGATTGGAATCTCGGGAAAGCAAAAAGGTTCAACCATCAGTTATTTTGACAGTTTTTTGTCAGCTCGTGATTAACTGCTTGGTTTCTGAGCACTAATGTCATTTAGCTTAATGTCACTGCAGGTTTAAAGAAGTGTGCTGACAACAGGTAGAGTGTGTATTCACATTTCATAGACAACAAGCTGATTATTTAATGATTCCTAATGGATGTGATATTTAACAGCTTGCATGTTTAAAGACGTCTACACATCCACACACACACCTTCAGTAATTTGTCTAGTTTTTTTTTTTTTTTCTTTTAGGTTCCTTCTGCTTTCCCTCCACATTCGCCTTTTTTACTCTGAACATTTGGGGCGTCTTTCTCCACAGTTAAGATTTAATTAAGCCTCATTAGGAAGATCTGGACTAATTGTTTCTATTTGAAAGATGGAGTATCTGGAGGTGTACGCCGTGTGTCATCGTTTTCTGGGTCACTGCTCTCTCAATCTTCTCATTTCATCTTGTGTGGACCGCCTCAGCTGCTCTACAAATCCTACCACTTTCCCTTCCCTCATCCCCTCACTCCTTAATTCCCAGGCCTCCTCATCACTGCCTCCCTTCCCTGCTTACTGTCATCCAAACCTGCCGTTCTATAGCTTAAGCCCCTCTCTGCGTTACGGTATCTCGGCTGAGAAAATATGTTGCCGTCAAGCTGTGGGGAGATATTAACCTGAACTTCAAAATTTCACCCGTTTTTTTTTCCCCCCATGAATGAGGGGGAAACACATTGACTTCAAGTTTGTTAAATAATCTGCCTGTTATGCATCAAAGACTGTAGTTCCTGAGCTCTATAGGTCTCGTAAAAACCTTTCAGATTAACACAAGTTGCTGACAACGCCTGTCAAATGCGAAATTGGGTTATTTTGCAAATCGTTTTCAATGCTTTTTGGGTAATTTACACATCACTTCACATATTTACTGGGTTTAACTAAATGAATACATCTGTTTATGCATTTTAACACATTTGTTTTTAGATTTGATAGTATTTTGAGAGCAAGCAAATTTAGTTTTACATCTTTAGTTCCACTTGCTTTTTAGGATCCAACATGTTTTATGCAGCAACTTCAGACTTTTCTAGACTCAAGTGTCCATAGTTCAGTCTTTATGAACCTTTAAGTAAAGTAAAAGAAATATATAAGATACACCCGTTTGTCATGAATTTACGTGAAGGGAAGGGCGACACAAAAAAGAAAACGTGTAAAAGGAAAGCTGAAAATTAAACAGGAGTGTCCAAAGATGGAATGGAAAAAAGGACAGAAGTAACAAAACAATAAAGAAAGTAAGGAAATAAATAGCCACAACATTTAGGCAATCAGATACGGAATGAAGTCTATGAATACAGACATTTTTCCACGCGCTTGTTTACTTTCACCATACAAATAATAAAATTCCAAGTTTTTCCAAACTGTGTTGAATCCCTAATTTAGTTTAAAGGAGTTTATACTTTTTAATAAATAATTTCAAGTACACAAAATGAAAAATATTAGATCCTCTTCACACCAGAATAATTTCAGTCCCATGATGCTGCTTCTTTGCAAATTGTGAAAACCATACAGTAGTAAAAGCCTTTCCCAGTTTCTGACCACAGTGTTTCCACCATGGGTATTACATCTGACATTTCCTCATACATTTTCCTGTAAACATGGGAGTTTTCTGCACTTCCACCAACCTTATTTAATTTAGAAAAATGTTGTTTCTTTAAAGAGCTCTTCACAGCTGAGCATGTCATCCTGCAGAAATGTAATCTAAAACCCAGCAAAGTCACTAAAAAGAAGCTCCTGTAGGTGAAAAGCCAAATATGAAGTGTGGATCTGTGTGCTGCAAAATTACTTGGAAATTCTTGAATTTGGCCTTTGATTTTCTTCCCTAATATCCTTCCCTGGTCAGATTGCTTACTGCAGGGGTGTTTGGTTGTGTTGTGTTTTTTGTTGTTTTGATTACTTTGTCTGTTTTCTCTGATTTTGGTCTTTTGTTCCACTGCCTCTTTCAAAACTTCCTTTCTTCCTTCTGCCAATCTAAAATGATCTCTCCTTCTTCTTCATGCTCAATTCCTTTTCTCCTTTGGGCATCCGCATTCTTTTTCTTGCCCCTCTTTCTATCTGCTGTATTTTTTTTTTTTGTCTTTACTGGGAGCCAGTGAAGGAAAGCTGGTGGTCCTGGCTTTGGCCATTGGTGTGGCAGAGCAAGATGACTTTGCCAATATCCCTGACCTGCAGGAAACGGCGCAGGCAGCACCACCAGCCAATCAGGAGCCTCCTCCTGAGAAGAGGTACCAGATATTGTATGAGAAGAGAGAGTGTTTGTGAGCATGTGTGTGAAGCAACTGCATGAAAGGGAAATGTGACATGATTTCAGAACTCATGTAGAGCAAAGTCTCCCCACCCCCCCCCAGTGATTGTGCACCTGAAATAGCCTTTCACAGTCTGTTGCAGTTATAAAAATAAGTCCAGACTTTGCAACGTAAAACTGAAAACACTCGTGTAATGGCGAGATCAGTAAAAGAGATAAAACGTTTCAGGTTTTAGCTGTAAAGAAGTAATGAGCTTCTAAACCACTGGAGTGAGATGCTCACTGGCACTCTACTCCTTTATTACGCTTTTAGAGGCAACATTTTAAACAATCAGATAAAACTGTGTTTTCCCATGCCAGTGGTCTTTCATTTTCCATGATCACCATAATCATTTTCTCTATCACAATGACATTTTCTCTCACCATTTTCCTCCCTATTTTTTTATTTCTTTTTTCAGTCTTTTTACTCCTGTCTGAGACCTCCCGCTGGTAATTGTCGTATTTCCTTTGCATTTTCATGCTTTTTTATTATCCCAGCCCTTTCCGCGCCTGTGTTCTTCTTTTTCCCTCGTGCTCATTAGCTTCCTTCAATCACCCTCCGCCGCTCTGAGAGTCTCGTCTCTGCAGCTCCGCAGAGGGCCCAGAGAGGCTCCTCATTATTCCACAACACGTTAGTCACTTACATAAACATGCAGCCAAAAATAGCCCCTTTCCTCGTCAGCCAAGTTACACACTCGGAGTCAAAAATATTTCCACTCGTCTGTGAGGATGCACCAGCCTTGCTCGCTTGCAATCTTCCCGTCTCCAGAAATAATTATCTCTGGATTCTGTTGTGGAACCGGACCAGTTTTAATAAGCGACTACAGGGGTAGGGCCATGTTAGGCAAATAGCTCACGCCATTTTTTTTATCCGCTGATGGTCGTCCAGATTATCTGGATTTCGCACCACAGAGCCGATGTTAAGTCCTTTCTTTTCTCCAGCCTTCTCGCGCATGTGAGATGCTCGGTTTTCGTCTGCGCCCCGGTTAGGTTGATTTAACCTCCATCTGTTTTTCTAATAATTTGGTGACACGCCTTAAAACAAAATGGTAGAAGAAGGCGAATTAATCCTGAAGTACATCTTGAATCTAACATGAGGGTGAAACAGATTTGATGCCCTGCCATTGTATTCCTCTTGTTACCTTGTTTCATATCTTGTCACGTTGCAACCACAAATTGTCAATACAAAATTTTTTTAGGGGTGGGACATGATGTGATAGGCCAACACAAAATCTTATTTATAGTAAATGGCAACTATTTTCTTATGAATTCCACGTTGCTGTTTTAGGGAGCCTCTTAAAACATAGATCTCCCTTCCTCATCATACATTTTTACCTTTAAAGCATCCCTTCGCCAAAATCTGGTTTGTCTTTAAGTTTCACAAACCAACCCAAAGGTAGCTTTTGCGTGCAGAAATCTGTTTAGTGATCATCAACGCTGCAACACCCACACAGCCTACAAACAATTATCTTCTGTGCAATTGGCCATGCATGCGGCATTTGTCTTTTCTAGCTTTTTTTTGTGTGTAAACTGAGAAACCTTTACAAATGGATTGTGAAATCTGCTAATAGACCAAACAGTAAGTGGGAAGCAGCATGTGGCCCCCAGGATCCACCTTGATTATCAGCGACTGAGTGCATTCCGGCATTCGCAGGATTAACCTGCGGCTCATTTAATTTCTCTGACTTACAAACAGAACGACTGACAGCTTACAGTCTGTACGCAACAACAAACTGCTGCAGATCCAGTCCAGAATTTATTTGAAATGTAAAGTGTGAACTTAAAGGGAGTGTTTGATCCCTTTTGGCCTCAGCGCTGCTTTCACAGATGTTTAAGTATGACATCATCGATCTCCCTTATAGCATACAGAAACAAAGCCACAATTTCATTCACCTCTCACCTCTCTGCCCATCCTGTTCACCACTTTTTAACAGAGTCACTCTCATCACTCATCTCCGCCTGCATTGAATTCACTGGTTTCGGTTTAAACACATCACTGGTACAGTCAAAAACATCACCTCTGCAGTTTATTTGATTGGGTAACGCAGCTATAACAAAATCAGTGCCAGGGTCAAAATTACGTCTCTCTACTAGCTATGTGTCCAACTAAAACTGGTTGGTCAAGAAGCCAGTAGCAACTTTAATTTAGTTTACTCAGATATATATGTTGGTTCCTGTAAGCAGCTCTTGCTTCATGCAGCTTTTGAGCAGAATCTGCAGAACCTCATTAAAACATTTAAACAAAGCTTTTATGTATGCAAAACTTACACTCAGTTCTGACATATCCAGTTTCAATGTATTTGTATCATTAACTGTTGATCTTTAATACATAACAGATCGAGCTTATCATTAAAAACTGCAGATTAGATTAGATTAATGAATGGTGAAATATTTTTACGTTGCTGTGTTGGCACAATAATTCAAGTAAATGAGTTTGGAGATTATTGCTTCACTGATAGATTTATTTTAGCATCTTACTCATATTACCTAACCTTGGTCACAGTGAAATGTAGGGCTGCAACTAATGAATATTTCGGTAATTGATCATTCTATCGGTTATTTTGACGATTAATTGATTAATTGGATAATTGGATAAAATTGCTACATTCTGCTGATTTTTCATTGAACCAGTTAAACCATTTTACATGGTATCTGAAATGCATTAAAAGATGCAATAAATAGTTAAATTGCTTTTATGAATAAGAAAATTTTATAAGCGTTCCTTTAGTGTACTCTTGCACCAAAGGATGCATCTGCAGCTAAAAGAATACTGACAATTATTATTTCTTTAAAAATTGGATAGCAAAAATTTGAACTTGGCGAAGCTAAAAATTCCACTTGAGGAGAATGCAAATGCAAAATGTGTTTGTTTTCTGTACAGTTTTGACCTAATTACTGCTCTGACTACGTTGTTTCAGCTAATGGCCTTTTTTAGATTCTATATACTCCAGTTAATGACTAATCGATTACTAAATTAGTTACCAATTATTTCAATACCCGATTAATCCCGATTATTGCAGTTAATCGCCTTAGACCTAGTGAAATGTATCTAAAGTTCCTGAGTCCCAAACAAAAATAACTCTTTTGTTCATATTTCACTGCTCCACGTTTCTGGTTAAGGGCAAGATGGCGTTGTTGTGTCCGATATTCATAATTCACTGACCTTGTGTGTGCTGTAGCCGGGTGAAAGCGCTCTGCGGTGGCACGTTTATGAAGTGCAGCAGAGCAGACCGACAGTTCGAACTGCAGCAGACCCGGCCCAACTGATAGAGACTCTCTGACCAGTGACAGGGAGGAAAGGTTGTATGATGAGAGGTTTATCTACCAGGCGCATCCGTAAGTTGTGTTTTCTAAGAAGGCCCAATTAGTATGCTAGAATTGCTGCTTAATGCCTCATTGGTCTTCGCTCAAACAATTCAGTTACAACTCAGTGAACATATTCTGCAGGTTCTCTTCGGCCGCTCATCGCTGTAAAGAGAGCTTTCAGTCCAGATCCCCTCGGAGCAGCGATTGAGCGGTCCAATGAGAACCGGGTCACAGTACCAAGTAGGAGGGATACGCATCTTTGTGCCACATTAACATTCAATCCACTTGCCTGTGGTCCTTTAATTATTCATCCATGCATGTTACATAATTCTGTGTAAGCCAGTAAAGGCTTTTTTTATTATTAGACAGGGATGCATATTTGTGTGCCGTAAAGACACGATGCACTCAGAGAAATCTGCTGTGCTTATTGCTATGTGGGCCGTGTAACATCATTTCATTATTAATGAGCTTAAATTGATCTGAAAGACAGTGGATAGGGGTTATGAGCTAAATCAATATTAATGTGTGTTTATTTAAGTTCACAATGGGTAATTAATTTCATTACTCTCATAAAGAGTTAAACCTTTCTCTTCTGTGGAACGCTGTGTGCAGCTGCCGGTCATCCACAGGGTAGCTCAGGAAAAAAGAAGAAAAAAAAAAAAACAGCATTAAAAAAGGAAATAAAAAAATGTATTTTGGGAAATGTTTTGGGAAGTGCAGGTTGTTCTCTGCACTTTTGTTCTTTCTCTTTATTTTAAATTTTTTTATAATTTTATTCTTGATTGTTTATTTCCTTGCATTTATTTCAACATTGTGTATATTTTCAATCCCTTTTTTACAATGAAATGTCTACCTTGTTTTTATCTGTATATACTCTTAGTTTTTTCTGCATTATTTTTAATTTGTTTTGTAAAATATACTTTCCGTTTAGTTGTTTTTCATCTGAAGCAGATTTTTACTTAGTATTTATTACTGTAGTATGGACTGCAATGTTTGTTGTTTTTTTTCTTTCTTATGTTTTGCTTTTTACTTGTACATGTCGGTCACTGTGCTCTTAGTGGACCTTTACAAAACAGCTTAAATGTTCCTCTACAAGCTTTTTTAAATATTACAGGGAAAAAAAATGCTTGTAATCTCAATCAGAATTTGTACGTAAACACATAAATTGATTATTCCATGCCTTGCTAGTCTGGTGCAGCCTTCCTCCTGTGACGAGGGTTTTCTAAGCCTGACTAATCAACGGGGTCTTCAGGGGCTCTGCTTAAGACTGTCCCCAAGGCAGTAGCTCCCTGAGGCCGCCGCGTTCATCCGCACATAACTGGAGGAATGTCGAAATGTATTCAGCTGCATGCCAACACAGCGGTAGGAAGATAGCATTTAGCCACGGCAAAAGGAGAGGATGAAGAGGAGGGGGCAGTGTGTTCATACACCAATGCATACAGTTATAGGCCAGTGGAGAATGGTAGAAAGTTCAAAGTACAAATCCATCGTACTTCAATAGGAGCGCTGAGAATTGAAAGACTTCACATTTGTGTTTTAGCTGAAGGTGGATCTCTACCCAGAAGGTTTGTGCAGAAACAGATTCTGACTTCTTTTTTTTTTAGATAGCTAGATGGATGGTAAACTGGGAGATGAGCTATTAGGAGCATTAACTCAGGACTTCTGTACCTCGTCTCAGAGCAGGTTTGATAAATGCAGCTGCCTCATCCTCAGGCAATCGCTGAGATAAATAAGGATTCAAAACATTTACAGCAAACTCTATTTTAGATTTGGAGTCCTATTGGACCTCTGAAAATGGTCCTTTTTTTTCCCCCTCACGATTTTGTGTTGCTGATATTGCTTGGGATTATGAGGTAGTTGCTGTGATAGACTCTGAGGCATGAATGCAAAATTACAGGAAGTATTGGGAGGCTGTAAAAGAAAGCAGAACAGTGAGCTGTGATACATGAAGAAGACACTAAATGCACCTTAAGAGTAATTACACTTACCATTTATCAGCAGCAATTTTTGTGTGCTCACTGAACAACTTCACTTAACAGGTTCGTTGTAAAGTCATTAAAGACCCTTAAAAACTCCAATATTTACAGCATTTTACAAAAGTATTAATATTGTTTTAGCGTTTCCTTATTTTGGCACGTTACAACGCTAAAAAACAAATGTCAGCATTTTTTATTCAGAGTTAATGTGATAAACCAACGCTAAGTACAATTTTAAGTATGAATAGAAAGAAAAATATAAATTGCCTTCATCTTTTTTTTTTCTTTTTTTTTACATATACGAATCTGAAAAGTGTGGCATGGAATTGCATTCAGCTGCCAGATTGATAGAAGACAAACTTCAATATCAAACTCTCAAACTCCAGCCCCTTGTTCCTTATCTGCAAACTCGCAGTAGAACTTTTTGAATTTTCATCTTTTCTGTTTTCGGCTAATGTTCAATTAAAGAATCGCAAGTATTTGATGTGTATTACTGAAATAGGATTTCACTAAATACACCTATTTTAGGCTAAATTACCGTTCCAGCATGCAGGAAGTAATTAGTTGACTCTGAACGTAACCTTATTTATTAAGTCATTCCAAGGATTTGCTGCAGCTTTTAAAGAATGACAGCAGGTCTGACTCTAATGTGAATGCTGATGTGGTTCATGTGGATGACGGCTTATGTAAGCCAACAACGTGCGGCAGTTCTCACTACGATCCTTGGAAGTGAGCTGCACTCCCAACGCATGATAGATCAAGTGGGTGGCAATGAAATTGAGCATAGATGTTGAAATACATCACTCCATGGTCTCAGCATGTTTGTTTGAGTGTTTGCAGAAGAGCGGAAGACTGAATGTTTGAAAAAAGGAAAAAAAAAAAAGAAAAAGTGGGGGGTGGAGGGTCTGGGTTGGACTTTCTTTCTCGCGTCTCTCTCCAGCCTAGAAGTGGAGTGACTTTGCCCCCCTTGCCCCTCTCTTCGAGCTGCTGGCCCTCGGTCAGGTAACGAAACAGGATAGTATCACAGGACGGTGAAACCCAAAGTATGCCTGCCTGCCTCCATATGTCCGTTCACGTGAATATGTGTCTGCGAGGCTCTCACCCGTACCTGTCATATATCCTAAACCTTATCTTCTTTGTTCTCAGTGTGTTTGCTTGTGTGTTGCACCCATCCCTCCCTGTGCCCACCACCCCCGTTTTCAAACACACCCTTGAGTCCACTCCCAACAGCCTCTTGTCAGACACACCCCAAACATCCTCCCAACCCCATATATATAAATATATATATATATATATATGGTCTATATTTCAAGAGTCGTTGCTATGCCAACAGCCCACTTTCTGTGTCTTAGCTGTGGCAGAATCTGATCTGAACCCACTCTGCCTCCCACTGGACACTGTAGACTACTGCAGGCTTTCCAGAGCCACATCTACCATAGCAGTCCCCTGAAGGGTTGGATGACAAAGAAAGCATTGGCACCAAAATTATATCAGTCACTGTTCTGCCATCTGCCAAAATTAATATTGCTTTCTTAAAAAAAAGAAAAAAAAAAAAAAAGAAAAAAAAATTGGAATCAGATTTCATTTTGATGCAGAGTGCAATCTGGAGAAGAAAACTTAGTTCCTCCTGGAGATCTGCAGCCGCAGCCACTTTGTTTCAACAGCCTGGAGGCAGAGAGCCCAGGACCACCTTTGGCTGCTCTGGCTCTTACCTGAGAATGCACTGAAACTCTGAATGAAGCATGAGGGAGAATTAATAATTGAAGACGTTCAGTCTCCCATCGATACTTGGGAGATGGAGGAGGCGGGAGGTGCACTGCTTTACTTCAATCCCTACCAGTCTCTCCTCGCTGTAGAGTACAGTAGACTGTCATATCTCTACCCAGCGTCTCCCTCTCCTCTCTCTCTAGTTTAGATGTAGTTCAAGAAAGTGAAACAAACAAAGAAAACACCCCTTGGTAACAAATACACAGTACAGTGGATTTCAAGTGTGCACACTCTTTTTAAAATCCCAGGGTTTTGTGATGTGAGCAGTTAAACCAAAACTTTTCCAACTATTATTTGATACACATCCTGAACTGTTCAACTGAAAGCGGGTTGTAGCTGTATGCACTTCTTTGACCTAATGCTTAATCTCCTTGCATTGATACCTGCCATTAATTGTAGCGACTCTGACTAACCAGAAATAACGTTCTCCTGTCACATTTGATTTTTTTCAGATTTTTTCATGTTTTCATCTTCTGTTAAAAGTCATAATTTATTCTATCACGATCTATTCTATTGTGTTATTCTATCTCAGATCAGTTTAAAGGGACCTAGAACAATAAAAACTTTAGCAGTCAACAAATTCAGGTTGTAATAGTTGTAAAGTCATTTCAAACTCCAGCTTAGCATGTGGAAAAGTCTCTTAACTCTGAAAGGAGGAAAAATGACATAAGGCTGCAATCCATCCCAGTGGGTTCCTCGTCTTTTAAATTATCCACAACCTTGAATCTGCCACTGGTCAGTATGATGAACAATCCCACCTTTGTAGCAGAAGAATTCAGTCTTACCTTTGTCCTGGGCTTTCATGCTGGCAGTGTGATCCAGCATCCCACCGGCCTTTTGCTGAGCATCCTTTGAGTCGGCCTTGAGGGTCGCTTCAGAGGGTCTGGTGGGGATTTCATCCAAAAGCTTCCAAGCCTGAGTGAAATCTCAGGCTTGGAAGCTTGTGAAGAATATGATACAGACTAAGCTAAAGTTGACATTTTAAGACATTGGATGGAAACGGTTGATATCGCAATCTATTTTAAATAGACAACCTTCAGTTGTCTGCTAGAATGATGAAGGTGATTACACTTCTTGGTATTCCAAGCATACTTCCAGCTCAAATTAGGAATGGCTTCACGGGAGGTAAATGAAAGTTTTGAAATGGCCTCACTGGAATCATAAAGTAAATTTGGTAGGAAATCTGTGGGATCACCCAGGTAAGGTTGAAGACCGTCAACACCCACACAATCTGATAGATTCGGAGATCCTTATCTTGACAAAGTCACGACATGCTAATCAACACGTACCAAAGAACACTGATTGAAATTAAATCAGAGGGAGCCTGAGAATGTGAAGAGTGCAGTTATTCAATCATGTTGCACCTTTTTTATTCCTTCTATCAGTTTTTTGTTGTTGCGTTTCAGTTGAATAGCACAGAATAAATGTCACAATAAATGTGGGAAAAGTTGTTTTTTTCTTGGCCTAATTTTTTTTACCTCACAAAAGCTCTGCACTTTAACTGGGGTGTGTACTTTTAAGAGCTTCTGCTACTAACACAAATCACTAAAGAACAACCCCTGTCCTTCATGAAATGGTAACTCACCCCCCCACCCCCCGCTGGTTGAAGTGTTTGCTTGTCTTGTTTGCTTGCCTTTTCTGTCTGTCTATTTGTCAGTATACTTTCCTTCAGTCAGTTCTGTCTTTGTCCTTTGCAAAAATGCACACATTATTGCATTCAACATCGATTCTCATCCAAATTTGGAGTTTTTTTGTAGCGCAACCAACAAAGAGCGCGCACTTCCTCTCGGCGAAAAGCTCGATAGAGAATGCTGGCCAGACAGACAGACGTTTTATGGGCTCCTTGTTTTATGGCCTGTGCAGGGCATTGCCTTCACTCGCTCTGAGTGACAACTACTTGCATATATTAAATATGCACATGTAGCCAATGCCGGTTTGTGCTTTGGCCCCGTGTTCCCACTCCACACTTTTAGAGTGTTGCTAAAATGCTGGAAAATCAGGCTGGTTTAAAAACAACTTGTATCATCCGTAGTTGCTGAATTTTTGATGTCCTCTTTTGTAACACTCTAAATGTGCTCTTCCTATGTTCTTATTATTTGTCCCCTTTCATGGTTTTAGTGAAGTTATAGTTTTGAATGGTATATCACCTTATTTCTCTTTCTATATCTCATTTATAAGTTATTTTAAACTCTCCGCATCAAAAAAAGATGTTTCTTGTTCGCTTTATCCTGATGATCAATTGTATTTATTGTCTTTTTTCTTTTTTCTTTGTGCTCTCTCTCTCTCTCTCTCTCCTTTTAGCATGTTTGCTCCTTTGTCTTCTCTTAAAGATATTGTCTGTAGCTCTGTGTTTCATTTTAATTTTTTGTCTTTTATTCTTTGATTCTTATCAGACTGACAAAACTAAGCCTATCTTGTGTTTGCAGGCTTTCCTTCCTTCATTCCCTATCTTTTCTTGCAGCTCTGTTTTTCTCTCTAACGTGCTGGTGTTTGTTATGATCTCACTCTCTTTGGTTTTTGTTTTCATACTGTTCATGCTGGTTATACTTGCTATCTCTTCTAAAACAGATTTCTAAAAAATCAGCTTGCTTGTGTATTTCTCTCCTTTTTTTGGTCTTTTCTGTCTAAAGTCTTCATTATTTGTGTCTCTTTGTAATTTGTGAATCTTCTATCCGTCTGCTCATTTTTTTTCTCTTTATCCACGTTTCTGTCCTTGCTTGTTTGTCACTTAACTGTTTTTCAGTGTTCAACCTCTTCATATGCCTTGACCAGTCATTTAAATGGAGTGCTGTCTTTGTTGTCTATCAACAAGATCCTTTGTATTGTCCTCTATTCGTTTCTGTCCTCTCTCATGCTTTTTTTGTCTTATTTTTCTAATTTGGTTTTTCTCTTTGTGACTCCGATTTTCATGATGTATGAACTTAGAGTTTTTTTCTCCAAGCGTGTGTGGAAGGGAATTAAATGTAACATCTATTAACATTTGTACCTCAGTGCCAGCCATGCCAGTGAAGATCTCATGTCTCTTCTTTTTTTGTTTCTGTAAAAACAACTGTTTGTCGATGCAACTGAGAGATTTAAACATGCAATGTCTGTCCTCTATGTGTTGCTATATGTGTTTGTCTGCGGTTTTTATATATTTATATGTATGTCATTATATGTGTGTATCATAAACTCTCAAAGGATTTGGGAAAATAATTTGGTTTCTATTATTTTAAGTTAATTGACTTTGTGTTTTTTGACTAAAAATCTGCTTATTATTTTGCTAGTGGAGGTAGCGTTCTTTTTGAAGATGTACTTAAATTTCTTATGAGTTACACCTCTCAGGTCTTGTGCCCATCATTAATCTGTGGAATACCTGGCAGATTTTATTTGGCTTTTGTTAGCGATGGCTGTTAAAAAAAAGAAAAGAAAAACAAACCCGGTTCCGCTGTGAAGTGACATCAATCCATAGTAAAACTGGGACTGAACGGATCATTTTAGAGAGGCGTTTTGCTGCTAAACAGGTGGAGGCTGGACTCCCTGTGGGCTCAAACGCTTTCTGTAGATGAGTAAACTGCTCATTAATGTTTGAGCTGTTTTACGTTTGTCAACCTGATTTTTTGCTTGCAGGGGCAACAAGCCAGCAAACAGCCCCAAGGGTCACCCTCCTGATGCCGACGGGCACTCTTCTGTAACTGACCTGGCCAACTCGCTCACTGGAGACATGGTGATGGTAAGATGGCCTAGACCACCTGGCATCCTCCCTCGCTTCCTTCCTTCCTTCCTCCCTCGCTTCCTTCCTTCCTTCCTTCCTTCCTTCCTTCCTTCCTTCCTTCCTTCCTTCCTTCCTTCCTTCCTTCCTTCCTTCCTTCCTTCCTTCCTTCCTTCCTTCCTTCCTTCCTTCCTTCCTTCCTTCCTTCCTTCTTCTCTTCCCTTCCCTTCCCTTCCCTTCCCTTCCCTTCCCTTCCCTTCCCTTCCCTTCCCTTCCCTTCCCTTCCCTTCCCTTCCCTTCCCTTCCCTCCCTTCCCTTCCCTTCCCTTCCCTTCCCTTCCCTTCCCTTCCCTTCCCTTCCCTTCCCTTCCCTCCCTTCCCTTCCCTTCCCTTCCCTTCCTTTCCCTTCCCTTCCCTTCCCTCCCCTTCCCTTCCCTTCCCTTCCCTTCCCTTCCCTTCCCTTCCCTTCCCTTCCCTTCCCTTCCCTTCTGCCTCAGGTCTTGGTTTTCCACTCAAAATATGTGGCTAAAAGCAATTTCTGTGAACCAGCCATATGTGACTGCTTAAACGGGGGGGGGGCAATATTATTTAAAATAATCTTTTTTGAGCTTTATATGATGTTATTATACTATTCCCTCATCAAAATCCTATCCTGGTGTGTTGCTTTTATTCTTTCATCCATGTTTGAGAAATCCTTGACTCTCACATGACAACCATTCAGTGGTGTCTGAACTCCTGGTCTACAAAGTGCTGCCCATTTCCACAAACAAGCTGCAAACTCCTCCAGACTAGTGGCAGCAGCAACGTGCAAACTCTTGGGGTAACTGTGAGTCTCAGTCCAGGGCTCCTCAGAATGGTTGTAGTTGGCATAATGAATGGACATTGTTACGGTGACGTGTTGAAAGTGGAGTGTTGGAAAGAGCAGGCGCTTCTTAAAGATAGTTACTTGATCGTGTTATTAAATGGCACTATGTGCCTGGAATAAAACATAATATCCCCTTTTAAATCTTTTTCCATACACGTTTCAGTAATTAATGTGACTAAAATGTTGATTTTAGTCATTTGATTCAGGACACACATGAACATGAGTGTTTATTTCTGGCTAATGGTTAGATTGAGTGAGAAAAAAAAAGTTTTTATTGCAGAAATGCTAAACACAAAAACAAGAGGACCCCATGGTTTGATGGTACAACAAAGAGGCTGCAGTCCTCGGTTCGGTTCCTGGCCCTGGACCATTTGCTGCATGTTTTCCCCTTCTGTCTCTGCCATTCCTCCTGAACATCTACTGTTGTATAAAGGCCACCAGTGCCACAAAAACCTTTAAAAAACAGATAAGCTGCAGCGTTGGGCAGTAACTAACCTTTAGCGTTATTAAGTTCTGAGTCATGCTGTTTTCAACTAAATCACTGGTGTCTCTAATACGCAGTGAATTGACTTCTAAATCAATGTTTTTTGGGGTATTTTTGCCCAAAAAGGGATCAACATTTTGCTACTTGTTACACATTGGATTTTTGTGAACCGTTTACATTTAAACACCTTTTTTAAGCACCATCTTAACTTTGGTGTAAACAAAGAAATGAGTTGCAATGCCTTTGAGGATGCATAAGTTGGAATGACCCAAGGTTTTGCAAAAGCAATAACCACTGTGGCACATCACAACTAATCTGTTTTACGGCGTAAGTCGTCAGTTTTATTCAGATGACACTCAACTCAGTTTTCTCATAAAATCCATAAATTCCAACAGTCTTGCAGATCTCACAGGTTTTCTTTCTGACAATTATTCCGTGGATTAAATAATTCATGCAATTTAAAAAAAATCTTTCTTCAAATTTAGTTATAGGTCATACATAATTTGTATTTACTTCCAGAAAGATATAATTTGAGATATTTAAAAATATGTAGCATATTAGCTGCAGTTTAAGCAAAAGGGCAGACAAAAAAGATAACTTTGTATTTTGAAAGTTGGAATCTGCAACTTTCAAAATACAAAGTATTTTGTATTTGAAAGTTACAAATATAAAATATTTGTAACTTTATTACAAATATTTGAGGAGGCCTCCTCTGGGAAGACCCAGGACACGCTGGAGGGACTATGTCTCTCGGCTGGCCTGGGAGCGCCTTGGGGTTCCCCCGGAGGAGCTGGAAGAAGTGGCTGGGGAGAGGGAAGTCTGGGCCTCCCTTCTGAAACTGCTGCCCCCGCGACCCGACCCCGGATGAGCGGAAGAAAATGGATGGATGGATGGATGGATGGATGGATGGATGGATGGATGGATGGATGGATGGATGGATGGATGGATGGATGGATGGATGGATGGATGGATGGATGGATGGATGGATGGATGGAATCTGCAAGCCAATAAGCTTTGGATATCCTGATGAGATCTTATTTGATTTGTTCTGAGACATGGAAAGCACTTCAGCTAAGTCATATTTGTCGAGACGAGTAAATAAAATCACATTGTTCTGAGGTAATTCTTGCCACCAGCAGGAGTTGTGCTGCAAAGTCATTGTAAGCTTATAAGGCAGGTTGATCTAAAGCTGGGGATGGTAATGAGCGAGTCATAATAGAAAAAAATAACACACCAGCCATTCCCACAGTGGCAATCAAGCAAGCCAAGTCATCCAAGGTGACTCATACTGTTTGACAAATTAGAGTTGAAATTCTCCCTCTTTCTGAAACCCATATTGATGAATCAGAAGTGAGCCTTTGTCATTTCGGTTTTGGATGAAAGCTTCAAAAAGTAGTACTTCAGGTAATTCTCTGAGCAACACTTTGCATGCCAAACAGCACCTGAGTTCTTTCACAAAAAGGTCTACTGTAGTGCATGCTGCTTACCTCCACATAATGTACGTAAACTTGTATCCCAATTGTTTTTCTATGTGGCAAGAAAAAAAAAAGTAGACATCAACGGTGAGACGAATATGTTACTGTAGGGAAGGTTTCACGTGCAGAAAGCTGACATTGGTCCATGTTTTACGTCTCGCTGAAAGCTCTCTACCTCCTCTTTGTTTCTCTCTTGCTCTCTCTCTTCCCCCCTCTCTCTCTGGCTTTTATCAGATATCTGCCTTTTAGTGCAGAGCAATGATAAAGCAGTCAGAGTGGCTGTGAGAGAGCGCGGGTAGTCTAAAGCTCCGTATCTTCAATCTGAGCACCTCCTGCCTCTTAAGAACATTAGTAAGGAAATTAAACTCTCAGAGTCTTCTTAACATCGCACCAATCTCTGTCTCTGAGCAGCTGCTCGAGCGCGCCATGATCAAAATGTGACTCTGAAATCGTTCCCCCTCGCGGCTGTTCTCTGTCGAGATCTGGGTGATGCAGAAAGTCGGTGCCTTTAGGTCTGACTTGTACCTTGTGTGGCTCTTCCCGGACATGTGACGGTTTACGCTCATTGCTTTGTCTTTTGTGGCCTTGCAGTTGTCCCCAGGTTCAGAGGATGATGACGGCGAAGGGCCCGTCAGTGAAAAACTCGGTCGAATCCAGTTCAGCATAGGCTACAGCTTCCAGAACACAACCCTCACCGTCAAAGTTCTCAAGGGCCAGGACCTTCCAGCCAAGGATTTCTCCGGCACCTCGGACCCTTTCGTCAAAATCTACCTGCTGCCTGACAAGAAGCACAAGTTGGAAACCAAGGTCAAGAGGAAGAACCTCAACCCCCACTGGAATGAAACCTTCCTCTTTGAGGGTTTGTCATATTTACAACTTTTAAAGACCTGAAATGTAATGTTAATCCCATTGGATTCTGTAATTTTCTCTGGGTTTAAATGTAAATCTTAAAGGGGAAGTGTTGCATAAAATTTACATTTTGCATGTTTTAGGGTCTCGATTGCACAAAAATAAATCTTGAACATATAAGTAAAATCAATTTAATAAGAATATGCCTTATAAGGTAAAGTTAATGCATACATTTTCAACCCTTTCCAGTTAGAAGATGCAGTAGCACTTTATTTGAAGGGTTGTGCGTAAGACTGACGTGACAGTCATAAATATGATATAACACCTGCTATTACATAAAGGAGTCTTCGTGAATCTTTGATTGTTGTCATGAAGTATCATTTGGTAAATAATGACACTTTTAATGCAAAGTTGTACTAAAACTTGCATTAAAAGTCCATTAAAAGTGTCAACCTTGCATTAAAAGTGTCATTATTTACAGAATGACACTTCAACACAACCTTCACAACCATTCATAAAGACTCCTTCATGTTCATAAAAGGTATTATGTCATGGTATGACAGTATTATGTCAGTCTTATGAACACCCCTTCAAATTAAATCTTATTGAAGATGCTCCTTTGGTTATAATCAGTACTGTGGCTGTGCGAATATGTCTCCATCAAGCTATAATTTCTTTCCATTCTTGCAGCTCAAACTCTGTCAGGCTGTAAAACGGCTCTTTTCATGTTTTGCTAACAAATTCCTGAGTAGACTGATATCTGGGCTTTGACTTAACATTAACTTTGTTTTCTTTGAACCATTTTTTTTGCGAACTTTTGCATCATACTTGAGGTTGTTTTTCTAGTTTGGTTATAAACTCAGATCACATGAATTTACAATTTTTCTCAGATTATCCCTTGTGCGTTTGGCTGAATTCCAGACTAGATTTGTACGCTCTTTTGAATTTTATTTTTTATTTGACATTCTTTGACATTCTGCCATGCAGTTTTGATTTGTAAGAAACCATGGAAAACATTTCTTAAAGCACAGTCTCTTCTCTCTGAGCACTGGAACCTTTAACTCCCTCAGATTAGACGTAGCCGTTTCGATGGCTTCTCGAACCAGCCTTCTTTTCCCGGTCCACTCACTTTATAAGGACAGTCAGCTCTAAATAGATTTAGACAAGTCCCAAAATCCTTCCATTTTTTAAAAGATGAATTTAGCTGAACTCTGTGGGATGTACATCGAGTTAGAAATGTTTGTGATTTTTTTTCAGACTTATACTTTCCCATTTAATAGCTATTCAAGTTTGTTTAAAAGTAATGAGGCTCTCCAATCATTTTGACTGTGTGAGCAGTTAAATATTTGCTTTTTGCTTTTTAATCTTATACCCTACATTGAGTTTTTATTAGATTTTTCCCCCTCAATTTTCTGCTCTTTTATCTCAGGTAATTTCATCTGCAACATTTTATTTCGGCGACAGTTTTCTACCTGATTAAACCATCAAAGACCTTCAAATTACAAAGATAAATGAAGTGCTTTTGTAGAGTAAGTGGATTGTTTGGGCATAAAGTTTTGAAATGAGAATAAGTTTTGCTGGTAATACTGATTTTTCTTCTGAGTGTTCGTGTATTGGGGGGGAAAATGGCAGAAACATAAATACTTTTCTGTAACCTCTGTATCAAACAACAACATAAAAATAATAAAGAATTCATGTTTCTTGAAAACTTTGTATATATATATATATATATATAAAGCTAATCAATTTGAGTTATTTTAGAAACTAGCAATAGTTGTTGTTTGAAAGGAATGTTTTGGGTGAATCTGTTACAGTTGTATTCAAAATGTACTTCTTTTGTTTTTTTTGCACGATAAGCAATAGCAACCACAATCCTGTATATTTCAAACAGTCTGAACCAAGAAGCTGGTTTATTAGGCATTGTGAATAGAAATGTAAATATTGTGCTCATTTTCCACCTGTTAAGACACTGCAGTTTTCAGACCAGGAAACTGGTTTCTTTGCTTTTTCTCATCAAGTAATACAGAGATAAAGCTCATTTGCAGCAAGCCTGGCAGATTTCAAAAAGACTTGTTTCTCCATTGAAAAGGAGCTTTGTGTTAGTTGTGTGAAAACTCAATATCAAAGTGTGAAATTAGAGCAAGTTTTTTATTGATTAGACCTCCAGCCTAGAAACAGCAGACCGATATTCTGTCTTGCTGTAATAATAATCATCATCTTGTAAGCTGCAGAGGCTGTTTGTCATTTGCAAAGACAAGTGTTTTTTTTTTCTTCTTGTAAGGAGCAAGTTTTTTTTATGACTTTTGAGATTGGCTGAATGTGAAACGACAAAATAGGAAAACTAGGGTGGAATATTCTCAAACCTTTCCCAAACCCACAGCCCTTTAAGCTTGAACTCGATTAGTTTGTGACAGGGAGCTCAGCTTTTGCTCCACACGTTGGCATTTTTTGTCATATCCTTCCGTGGAAGCATGTTGCACATTACTGTTCCCTCTGTACTGTCAGGAACATGCTTTTCGCAATCTGCCACTGAGCTGTGCCTCTCCGCCCACAGTGTTATCTGCTCCCTGTGTCTGCTTTAGGCTTCCCTTACGAGAAGGTGAGAGAACGCACTCTCTACCTCCAGGTGTTGGACTACGACCGCTTCAGCAGGAACGACCCCATCGGAGAGGTGTCAATCCCCCTGAACAAGGTGGAACTGGGCCAGCTGAAGACCTTCTGGAAGGAGCTTAAGCCCTGCAGTGATGGCAGTGTAAGAGGGGCTGTTAGACAGAGCTACGGCTGATGCTCACTTTTAATCCCAGTGTAATTTGTTAAAGCAAGTGTGACACGTTTGGTCGCAGCTATCATCATGTCTGATGTGATTTTTGGGTGAGCAATGATCATAACTAAGCCAGCCCGGTCACTGGACCGTCTGTATTTGGCACATGGAGTCAGAGCAGAAAGGGCAGTGATGTAACATTGCACAACGAGGCAGTGAGTAATCTGGAGTTTGATATCCCCTGATGAAATCTGATCTTAGACCGGATGATTCACACTCCATTGTTTTTTTTGTGTTTTTGTGTGTGTGGGTTCGTTTTTGCAGGGGAGACGAGGCGACCTGCTGGTGTCTCTCTGCTATAATCCCACTGCCAACACCATCACTGTGAACATCATCAAAGCTCGCCACCTTAAAGCCATGGATATCGGGGGCACCTCGGGTAAAGTCTTTGCTGTGTTTGTCACCGTCTCAAATCTGTGTTTTTCACAGTTTGGTGTTTTTGCCTCGACTTTCAAAGTTTTGAGGTTTTAATTTGGATTTGAAGTACACGGTACTTACTGACCGGTCAACACAGAATAATGAGTACTTTGCTAAGAATTTCTTTACACTTTTTTTCATATTGCAGTGGCAGCAGGTCTCAAGTACTAATAAAATAAATTGATTGCTTCTACAGAATTGTTCAAATCAAAGAAAGTACTTTCAGTGCGCACCAATGTTTTCACATTAAGTGACCGATGAAGTCAGCGTTAGTCTTTCCTGTTTGCACAGGAGGACTGAAGAATTATCAGTCAGCTGCAGCTCTTTCTGCCTTTGTAAATTTATAGACTTTTACTTGACAAAAGTCTGTAATTCCTTTCTTTACGTCTTCGTAATAATGCCTTGCTTTGTGTTGTGCTGAAAGTTGTAATGTGACAAAATGAGGAAACAGTCAAGGCGTTTGAATACTTTTGTAATCTAGTTACTGTCCTCTGTTCATAGTCACAGCAGCAAGGTGACATTACATCAAGCATATCTGTTGACTTCTATCTGCCTGTATATCTATGAGGATCTTGAACCTCCCAGCTAAATGTGCATCAGTGCACTCTGGTCTCTTCTGGTTAAAAAAAAGTATCAGGTCCTGCTGTGACATGCTTTCTGTGCATTTTTTTTGTTGTTGGTAAAATTAGAGTTTCCTGCAGTTACTATTACCAGATACAAAATTGCTCCAGAATTTGCTGTACGAATCCCAAGCCCCATTTCCATAAATACTTCCTCATTTGTATGTTTGCTAGCTCAGGGAATAGGTTGACCTTGAGCTCAATCGAGGTCTCTGCTTCCCTGCTGCCTTTCCTGTCTATAACAATCAAGAGGGTAATTGCAAAGCTGACCCTGAAAGCAAAAAAAAAAGAGAAAAAGAAACACATCCATAGGCATTTTCTTAGTTACCCTTGGCGTAAACTTCTGCTCTTTTGCGTCCTTTCTGCAGACCCTTACGTAAAGGTGTGGCTCATGCACAAGGACAAGCGTGTAGAGAAGAAGAAGACGCCGGTGATAAAGCGCTGTCTGAATCCAGTTTTCAACGAGTCCTTCCCCTTTGACGTCCCTGCCCATGTGCTGAGGGAGACTACCATCATCATCACCGTCATGGACAAGGACAGGCTTAGCCGCAACGATGTTATTGGCAAGGTAATTTATGACATAAGCATCTGTGGGGGGTCTGCAGAGATTTTTAGATAGGTGTCACGGGTTAGCTCAGTCTGTTGTAGAATCGTAGAGTCAACAGTACTTGTGGGCAAAGAACATAAAAACAAACTAAAATCAAATTAAGTAGAATGACTTATTTTCATTTTTTTTCTGTAGGAAAGGAATATTATTCAGTGTAGTTCCAAAACTAGAAAGAAATATTGCATGTTTGCTCAAATTATCCTGTTGTTAGATTGTCCTGATCTAACAACAGGATTTCAGTCACTTTCTTTCAAAATTTGCTGAATTTAGCAAAGCTTAGTTGAATTCAATAAAATCTGATTTGGTTGTAGTAAGTTGACTTTTCTGTCAAAGTCTCTTCATAGATGCGGTTCTGCTTATTATAAAAGCTTGGTTATAAAAAGATGAATACTTTGGGTTGTACTTTCTGCAAATCAATCGCCTGTGCGGGAGGGGTCAAATTTCTGCAAGCAGGGTTGCTGAAAAGTGTACAGGGACAGTTTCAAAGAAACACCAACATGGACCGCGATGCCAAAGCTTCTCTGCACATCCTGAAGCTTTTTCTTCCTTAGACAAGCCACACTTACAAGCTCAGACATCCAGTTGATGTTAAAATTACCTTAAGTCACTAGATGGGGCCTTCTGCTGCTGTTAATGGTTCAATTTTGCTCCGAGTTAGGCAAATGTCACCCGTTGTGAACTTGAACAAACAAGGTTTTGTCATGACAACCAAGCAATTTGAACAACAACCAGCCGTCTCCTCCTATGTGTATGAGTTGGCATTAAGCTTGAAGAGACATACAACTTACAGAAAATTTAAAGTAAAGGTTATAACTCTCTTCTTTGTTTGAATACTGACCATTTCAACCTCTAGCTTCATTAATTTAGGCAACGGTGACATAAATATTGCTTTAGTAATACAGCCTGTGAGTGAACGGGGACAGCTATTGCTGCTTCACCTCACTGCTTTTCAACTTATTGCTGCTCGTCAGCAAGGACTGATACCAAACACCATCGTTTACCATCATGATACACATGAAAACATATCGACTTGGAAGAGATGGGCCATACAATGGCTTTTTATGTCCTCAGTAGTTTAAAAATTTTCATGAAGAGTGCCTGATTGTTTCTTTCTCCACTCTCAGATCTACCTATCGTGGAAGAGCGGGCCAGCAGAAGTAAAGCATTGGAAGGACATGCTCGCTCGGCCGCGCACTAACGTCGCCCAGTGGCACGCTCTTAAGGCCTGATCGCACCACCCAGCTTCCTCCATGGCCACTTCCCGTCTCCTTCTTCCCACCCTTCTTCTCTCTCCCCTACTCCCGCTCCCGTCCTTATGCACAAGACTGACTTGCTGCCAGGCTGCGAAACACGGGTACAATTAGCCATCTGCTCTCTTAAACCTTTAAACTCTTCTCTATTTTCTTTTAGAATCTCAATTTCCTCTTCCACTTCTCTCTGAATTTCTCGCCCCTTGTGCTGTTGTATGTTTTTTTTTTCTGTGTCGCCACTTTGCCAATAGTCCCCCTGTTTCTGACTGTCTGTATGTCTGTCTTTCTGTCCTTATGCAATCGGCCCATGGAGGTCTAACGATCTGTTTATTTGTCGCTGCAGTCCCTTACCGGTTAAACAAGTTGGTATCTTAGAGAATCATAATAATTTGAGCTCATTTAATCTTGTTGTATAAATAGTACAGTTATACAATATAATACAGAAGGCAGTGTATGAACATACAGGCGGGTGTCAATAAATTACAATACCATGGTAATGTTAATTTAGTGATTCAGCTCAAAAAGTGAAACTCACTGCATACCAAGTGGGTAAACTAGAGTATTATATATTTCCAGTCTTTATGTCTGTTAATTTTGATGACTGTGATGTACAGCTAATATGAACCCCAAATTCAGTTTCTTGTAGAAGTCAGCTATTACATAAAACCAATGAAAAAAAATTAATACAGCATTGTGGTGCTACAACATGTACTATACAATGTATGTCTTCAATAATTGACCGGGGCCACCAGCCTGTGGCTCTGCAGATGTGTGCGCCAGCCTTCAGTTCATCCTCATTGTTGGCTCTGGAGCTTCGGCAATGTTTGAGCTTCAGACCAGGAGAGTTTGCACTTTTGCCATATTTTGCTGGAAAAATAAAATCTGCTCTTCTAAAAACCTCGTCAGCAGAGTGAAACATGGAGTGCTCTGAAACCTTTTTGGTAAATGTCTCTGCTGACGTTGGACTTTATAAAATACAATAGAACAACCTCAACCAGCTTGAAATCTGTGCCTCTTCCCTTTATCTCCAGACTCTGGGATCTTGATTTACCAATGAAAAATAAAATCTACTTTTCTAATGAAAAGAGGACTTTGGACATGTCCTTTTTAAGAAGTATTTGTCAGTGTCTTGCATTCAGGAGTGTCTTAACACAAGGAAGGTAACAGTTGCAGAATATATTCTGGAAATGACTCTTAAAGCTCTGACTCCAGCCACAGTCAGTCCCTTGTGATTCTCACCAAAAATCATAAATGAGCTAGAATCCTCTCAAGGCTTCAGTTATCCCTGTTGCCTGTGCCAGATTTTTCTGCCACCCTTTTTCCTTCCACTCAACTTTTCAATCAGCAGCACACTCTTGTGGTTTGCCACCTTTGTACAGAATGTCAGTCTCTGTCTGCTGCTATCTTCTATTTATCTGAGAAACAGAAATTTGGGTTTTCAGTAGTTGTTACTCGGTAATGATCAAAATAAAGAGACATAAATGCTCCAAATATATGATGTTTGTAGTGAATCTCTATTAATTATTGATTCTATTAATGAATTAACTTTTCTGTGACGTTACGATGCATCTTATGAAGATATAATTTAGCTACGTAGGCTGGCAGGGTTTCACCTATGAACACTAGTTAACTGTATCTTAGCCATATTCTGTCACCTGTTTCCCCGTTTCATTAGTCTTTTCATTGACCCTACTGTTCTCATTATTTGTCCCAAGTGTTTTACATTTTTCTCTCATAGCAAACCTTTTCTCCTTCACTCAAGAGTGGTTTAATGTTCAGCTGAAGTCTTTGAAAGTGATCGATAATAGGTTTGTGATGAAACAAGCTGAACTCAGGATGGATTTGTTCACACTGTTGTCTCTTCTCTTCCTTCTATTCTCCTCTCTGTATTCTCTTTTCTCCTCTTCTCTTCCTTCTGGCACAATATTAGTGACTTACTTTGCCTCACCACTCCTCTCACAACAACCCTCTTTCTGGAGCCTTCCTTGTCGTCTGTGTGCTGTGGGTGCTGTGCTGTAGCTCCAACAAAAATAGAGATTTAAAAAAAAAAAGGAAAAAAAAAAGCAACTGAACTTTCCAAAGCTGGGAAAAGATGGGACACAAACTTGTGATATGGATTTGTCCCGATTTTTCCAGAAAGAAGAAGAAAAAAAAAACAAACAAAAGACACGGAGAGAGAAAAAAGAAGATGAGATCCCAGGATGTCACTTTTCATGCATCACCAACAGAGGAAACCAATTGAAATCTTCCAATGTTAACAGGAAAATCAAGGCTGAAGGCAACGTTTGTGCACGTGGATTCAGCTGTGTGCACATACTTGTCTTCGCCCTGTGCTCTTCTGTCACGCTGGTGGGTGTCCACCTCCAGCAGGTTGGACTGTATAGTTAGACTGCTGTGTTGCAGTTGAGTGTGCATTTACAGGAGCAGCGCACTTCGAACTTTACAGAAATCTTCTTCTCTTTTCTCTTTCTTCTCTCGCGCTCTTCTTGCTCTTCTTACTGCCATCGTTTCCCCATCCTCTACTGCCCTGCCTTCTGAACGAGGGCACGGGGAAGTTCATTTTGCACTTTTTTGAAAATGTAATAAAAATAATAATGATGATTATAGTTTTTGATGATGATGATGATGGTGATGATTATAGCTGTGGTGAAAATCAAGGGAGGAGAATCTGGAAGGGTTGGCTGCAGTCGGGGGGGAGAGGTGACGTTTGCTCGGTGTTTTCAGGGTTTGGAGTTGAAGCGGAGGACACAGAGGATGCAGGGCTCTCATCCTCCTCTTCTTGGTCTTTTTTGTGTTTTTTTTTTAAAATATGAGAGTACTTATGTGTGCTTGTGTGTGTATATGGAAGGAAACTGCAGGACTCCTGGTGGGAGTCCACTGATGTTTGAAATGTCATGCTGGGATGGAGATTCAAGGCACGTTTGCCTGTCTCATGGAGACTGGCCAGCACAACAGTGCTATTACACAATGTGTCGATTAACATCAAGCTTGTCAGAGCTCAGAGCTGCACATTGTTATTCTGAATGAGTCCAAGAAAGAACAGTTTATATATATATATATATATATATATATATATATATATATATATATATATATATATATATATATATAAGTATATATACTGACAGGAAAAGGTAGCTCTTAGCCACGTTCTGAATTTTAGTTGCGCCTCATGGGAATTACAAATGACGGACAGCGTGTGCGGTTTCAGATGATTGACTTGTCTGCCTCTGTGAGATACTGCAGGAGTGGATTAGATGTTATCTAATGCAGTAATAGTTGCCCGGTTTGTCAGAAACATTCAGCTCATACCTGTGGAAATAAAGCTGTCATAAAGCAGCAACAATAAAACTTACTTAGATGCTCATAGATGCCTCTGCTCTGTCTTAGTTTGCCGTTTATCCCAGTTGTTTGCAGTTCACCTTTAATACACTCTTGTAAAGTTTTATGCTTATTTCTGTCCCAGGGTTATCCTATAGCACTCCCCAATCTTTCTACGCCTTGGCACTTTATTCAGGAAGTAGCTAAAATATTTAGCTGAATTATCAATACTGTGCTTTTCAATGAATTAAAATTTAATGCCAAATGTACTCTAATGCAAATACATCTATTTAAATATATATAAATTTCCAGTACAATATAATAGCTTTCTTAACCAAATGTACCAGAAATGACTTGTATTGAGTTATATAAAGCTTATTGAAGTAAGAAAACTTACTTCAGTAAGAAGACTCGTATCACTATACATTACTATATAATACCTATGCATGTCAAAGTGTTAAATAGTGAAGTACACCAATGTTTCACTGGGGTAAAATATAAGATTACATTATGTTTCAAAGTTTTGTTCTCAAGGTCGGAAGTAAGTAAATTCAAGCTTTATTTATTGATCATATTTTCACACAGATGTCACAAAGTGTACCATAAAAAGGGTAACTTTAATAAACCACACAGAAGTGTACAACACAGAAGCCAAAACACAATCCAATCGTCTTGTGACAATCTATTATAAATAAAAGAAAAACTTATTTTTTTTCTATGTTCTTAAGGACAAAAAAATTAAATGCTTTAAACTTTACATCATAACAGTTATGGAGAAGGTAAAATATTTTTAAAGTTTTAATTCTACTGTGATGATTAACAATCAGCCATATCTATACCAAATAAAATATAAAGGAACATTTCAAATTAAAAACTAAAGCGGTTATTTGGCTGTTGAGAAATGGTAAATCGGAAAACATTTAAATTCTTCACTTCTGATTTGCAAGTACAGCTGTTACCCCTTTTGTTTCCATGTTCACTGTGTTGATTTCTCCAAATCAACACAGAAAACTAGGAAACCCTAAATGCAGGCTTACTTGCTAATAGTAAGTCTGTAAGCAAATCCAAAATTAATTCTACATAAATGCTATTTTTTGAGCATATGTATGTAATAATATTGAAAGAGGATGCTATTGCTTTAATATTGTAAAACCTTCTTTCCTGGAAGTTGTCTGTCTGCATATATGGATGATCTATTATTATGTATCTCATAAACTTTGAAATATACCACATCATACATTAGAACAGTAATTTAAGTATGAACAGCTATTAAAGTTGATGCAGTTTTTATGCAGTTACTGTTCTAATTTCCTGTATCTGCTGACTGTGTTGCTATGCTAATGATAGTTTACACTTGAGAAGGGAGACATAGTGAAGGAGTTGGTTCGGTTGTGTATTTTTTTTATTGCTTTCCATTACTTTAAAAATTAAAAACAAATTTGGTCTTTATTCTTAAACTAGGAAGATGTAATGCAATAAAATTGTGTGTTTGCTGTTTGAGAATATTGATAAAGTTTCATCTTCCTTTAGAGACGAGGAGCTCAAACAGCAGCTATGAAGAGAGAAGCATTTACTGCGTGTCTTGATGCCCAAACAGTAGGAGGATTCCCTATCTGTGTTTACTTCATTAGCAATGCCTTCCCACCACCTTGTGTTCAGTTTCCACGGTAACCAAGTACTTGATTGCTTAATGGTTTAAGGTAGTCCTCTTGAATTGTGTTTACTATTCAAGATGTAATGCAGATATTAGAATATAGTTGTTTTTTTTGTTTTTTCCCAGTCGCACATCTGCTTTGTTGCCTATGGAGAAGGATGTTAGCTAGTAGCATTAATACTGCATCCAAATGTACAGGAAACTTGTTTTTCTTTTTGACTGTGTCTATAGGGATGTCTCCAGATTAGTTTGTTTTGGAGATGAGCAACTGGATGAAAGATATTTAGATGACAAGAAAGCACAGCAGTCTGATCATTGTGGGTGTAAAATGTCCAAGAAGCTGTAACCCCACATCTCTTGGGCTAACCGTTACGCACCAGTCCAACGAGTATTTAGCTTAATTCCTTCTCAAATCCCTTCTTGATTCTCTACACTGAGATTCCTCTGACTTTTATCCGCCGTTGCTGACCTGAATCACTTAATTTCAAACCCACTGTATAAAGACTGCCTAATAAGTGAGTCCATACATAGCACAGCTTCTGCCAACACTGCCTTTTTTTAAATCTCTTTTGATTCATGCTAAAGATGGTGTCAGCATACAACTGTGCAGTTGTAAACTGGCCAGCGTCGTATAACTCCTCCTCATGAGTGTCGGTAAGCTTTTCTGGACAGCATGCGGTGTGCCGACTATGTTCTGGGCACTGTCTTTCATGTGAGCCTCAGTGCTGGCTGCTGTGATGCACTGATCCAGTCCAGTGCCCTTCAGAACAATTGGCCATCCATGGAACAGGGCTCACTGTTTTGACAGCCAGTGCCTGCAGTGTCACAGCACATTACACTCCCATTAGGTGGTCAGAAAGGAGCAATATCTGCTTCCTTGGACCTTGTGGGGGGGGCTCACTATTTGCAAAAATAGCTCTAAGAAAAAGAAGCATGGAGCGGTTTTATAACTAACATGCGTGCAAGTAAAAGTCTTATCACCCATCCGTTAGCTTGCTCAGCTTTATCTTTGCTAATATTGGAGCTTTTCCCAGCTACAATTAGGCAGGGGAGTGAGAACACCCTGAACAGGTGCCAAGTCCATCGCAAGGCTAACACAAGCACAGCCAATGCCTAACAATGGATGCTTGTGGATATCATACAGAAAGGCCCCCAGGTGACCAGCAGTCCCTTTTTCCAGTTATCTGTCAGTGCAAACCGGTGCTCCACCTGGCTTGTCAGGTAAAGACAGAAACTAATCGGTGTAATCACTCCTGAAGGTGTGAAAACACTTTCTGGACCTATTAAGTCAAAACAGTTTATCAGCTATTTCCCTTTAACTGAGTTGCATATAGTTCAGAAGGCTGAGCTACCAGGCTTTATAAAGTAGTCCTCAGTCACCCTGTGAGCTTGGAGATGCGCTGTTATTTTTATAACATGAGGCAGATTGTGAAGGCACTCATCCTTGAAAATAGACTGCTGAGAAGACTTTTGGACTTTTAGAAGTCTAAGCTCTGCTTTTTAATTCAGATGACCTCCTGAATAAAAACTACTGAATGATAAATATTCTACTCTGCCATATTGGTCAGTGTTGGCAGGTTGCATAAACACCATATCTGGAAATGTCATAACTTTTCTTTTTTGACCACAGACTGATCCTTCACATTTCTGATTCATGGTATCGTTATAGCATATAAAGAAACTGTTGCTTTTTTTTTTTTTTTTTTTTTTTTTTAGGAAGCGTAGCAGTGATCTCAGACCTGGATGTTTATAAGGATTACTTGTACAAAACGAGATACAGCTAAGTTTCCTTCAGTAGTTAAAATAGAAAAATCATTGATGCTCTAACTTGTGATTACTCTTAAATGTTTGACTCTGGAAAATTGTGGGGAAAAAATGCTGTGTGTTTGCTATAAAGCCAGTTCCCTCACGACATATTCCATTTCACAACAGAGTGTAAAATCCTTCAGAAACCTTCTATCTGTAAAATACTAAGAATCCCCTAGTTTATCTTTATATTTTCTGCTTTCAGCTCAACAACCAAAACACTAAAATAGATGGAAAGTTTCAATCTAAACATATGGAGACATTAGCTCCCAAACACCACTTTTTAATTGCACTGCCACCTCTCTCGCACCTCTAAATGTGTTGCGCTTTCTTGGCACCAACAATGTCAGGAGTGACCTTCAGCAAGCCAGGGCTCATGAATATACCAAGACAGGATTACAGATGTTCCCAGTCAAGACTCCCCCTCACCCCCCACCCGGGGTCCAATTGGTGTGTTTGTTCAGCCTCAGTGCTGTCTCTCATCATTATATTCAATTCCTGGCAAAACCAATGAACAGGTGCTGGTGTGGGCCTGAGTAAAAAAAGTTTAATTCTGCCCACAACTTTAGTGCTGCAAGTTTTATGTCCTTTTTCTGCAAAAAATAGACTTTTTGTATCTAAAACCATCCCCAGACCTGTATTGGCATTTGTAGTCATGATGTGTAAAAGCTTTAAAATAGATTAATCTTTTACTCCTCTGGTTGAAAAATATTGAACAATCTAACATTTAATGTCAGAACATTTGCTAAGTGTAAAAAAACAAGCTCTCTTTTTAAAGTCTAATTGTTTTATGTCCTCTCTTTTAACCCACATAATCTCTCTAGATTTGGTTCACTACTTGGGCTCGGGGACTGGAATGACGATGGTTGAAATGCTTACTGTATTTTAAATCATTATTCTATCATAAGACCAAATTAGAACCCATTTTCAGATTTCTGGCAGAACCCACCAAACTTAACTTTTAAATGTTCTCGTATGTCAAGCAGTTCCACGTGGGTTTTTGAAGACAAACAGGCCCCCGCCATCACAAATCTGCTATACTCAACAGTGGGCCTCAGGCACTTTACCTCACATTCATCTTTTGTTTCATGGCAGGTCAACCTGGAGAGTTTGTTGCAGAAAAATTTTGCTCTCTATCTGAAATTTGGCACAGACAATCATAGTTCCCCAAAGATGATCCCGACAGACACGTTTATGTCTTTCTTCCAATGAAATAAATCCATGTTGGCTGTGATGAACTTTAGTTATTCTTTTAAGACTAGACTTTGTGCACTAGAGTATAAAATGTACCCCTGTGGTTTAATATCTTGACAGCTTATTTTGTACATTTCCATGCATTTTTAAAAATGGATTTACATTTACTAAAGTTATTTAATTAGTTTAAACCTCTCACAACTGAAGAGGTCCTACCTGTTCCTTATGCTCCCTTGAGATTTATGATGGCGTTTGTCCTTGTCTCATTCCTCCTTCCCTTAATATTCCATCGCAGTTTTCCTTGATGGATTTCTTAAGTTAAGCATCAGTGACTCACTCTATTGGAAAGGTGCCTGCTCTGCTGTAGTCTTTGCTAAATTAAATTAGGGGTGTTCTTTGTCTTGGAGACCTTAATGTCTGTGTGTGTGCGGATTAAAGTGAGGCTGTGGTAATCCCATCCTGGAGGAACATCTTCGCTGCTTTATTCTGCTGAATCATGTTGCGACGCCTGAGTAAGTTCAGGAGTCACCTGGCTCACCTTCGCTGTTTGTTTGTCTGCGCGTTCGTCCTGCCCTGCACCGACGGACCTCTCCTCTCCCTCCAACTCACCCTTTCAATTGTTTTAAGCATCTGGTGAAAACCAGTGTGACTCCTTCCATTCAGGGTTGTATGAAAAGTGATTACACGAATATGAAAAACAATAACGAGTAATAATTTCCTTTCTGTTCACATTTGACTGTTGGTTAGTGTGTGCGTATGTGTGTGCTTGGTGTTCTTGTGTTTTTGTTTCTTTACGAAGCATTGTGAAGAATAATTTTATTTTTTTGTTTGTTTTTTAAAAAACTTTATGTAAATATTGTTGGTGAAAATTAACATTTACTGTACTCCGAGTTTTCGTTTGTCACTCGAGGCGATGAAGAAAACAACGATACACATGAATAACAATGGTGATGTTGACGATGATGATGATGATGAAGCTGATTATACCTGCCCTTCTTGAACAAGGGCTTTTGATGTCTGCTGTATTTTTGTTGGGAGCGTCGTGAGGTCAAGGCAAGACAAGCGACGGGGAAGGAGTGGTACCCGACACATCCCAGGTTCTTTGTAGCAACACTGCCACAAGTCCCCGAATACACCCAGGTAACTCAAAGCGACACAAATTGTAGCCATGAAGCATCATTGCATTCTCACAACATGCTTTGCCGTGTGTGAGAACGACACACACCTCCATATTGAGTCACTCCAACCCAGTCGCTTGGCATCACATCCCCCACCGTCAGCTTACAGGCTCTGGGATTTACTGAAATGCCATTGTGTTAGATGGGATTAACCCTGTCCTGACACCCATGATGCCTTGCTCATCGAATTTGGAGTCATTATTGATGTGTAGGGAGCCATACATAAGGATGGACATGGCTTCCATCATCCTACAGCAACAAGGGTAGTTTGCATGCATGTTTTAATTCCCAACTGGGCTGATGTGAACTTGCCAAATAACCGGCTTGTCGGTTGCTCTGTGAACTATTTGCAAGAGCTCTCAAACGCCAGTAAGGACAGTTCAGGATTAGAGAGACGGCCGAACTATAAACTGCCATATTGTGATGTAAAAAAACCCAAAAGAACTCAAATAACAATACATGCACCATCTCTCCTCTTCAAAACGGATTTTAGCTGTGCCATATCACAACATATTCCTTTGTTTTCGCCAGGACTCGTCTGCAAAAACACTGTTGGATGTTAAATCATGTATTAGTGTAACTTCAGAGAATGCTGACGGAGCTTTTCTGTGCTGATTGGTCATTAATTAGTTAGAAAATAAGGTGATGTCACACTGTGTGTGAGAGAGAGAGCCGTCGGTGTCGCATTTATCTGCAGTTTAACAAGATTTCGGAAACGTGTCAAAACATCTTAAAATATCTTTGCATTTTTAGCTTAGCACAGTTAGTAAGATTAGCTCACTTAGCTTCGCAAACTATGAACAACGGTTCATGAAAACTGAGCAAAAACTGTGAAGACTACCAATCCAGCATGTTCCCCAATAGACAGAACCGAATTAAAACAGAGCTGTTTTGCAGCAATGCATTCAGCCTTGCTTTTAAAATGTCGGTGTCTCCTGTGACTTCATTTGTAAATGTCTCATCTATACTGAAAACAGCTAACTTTGCTCAGTAACAACTTCCAAACCAAAGAGAGTTTTTGTCAGTGTGACATGTTGGCGCTTGTGTTTTCTGAGCCTAAAAAAGATTGGATTTTTAAGTCAGTCACCGTTAAGAGCTGGGCAAGTGTAAAATTTTTATTCTGGCCACTAGATGATTTCTCTGTGCGTTTTATCCTCTTTGAAATAAATGAGGAAATAAAATGCACTTTTATTTATGTTCAAAGCATGCTATGGCTTTGTAAAACATTGGTAAAAACAGGATTGTGGTCAAGTGCCATAAGTCTTACTTCATCTGGTTTTTCATATGCTGCATCCGCCCTCATGTTTCAGGCCCGGCAGCTCCGCCCCTGCACAGTGCAGCGGCGGAGCTCATCAGTTTCAGGTTTCTTTCAGGAGCGTCTCTGACCTGACATGGTTTAGCAGATACTGCCGGCAGCTGTCTCCAGGAAAGACAGTGGATACAGTTCTACCTTCATCTGTAATACCATCCGTCCGAGGGAGTCCCACAAGGACGCTGAAGCTCCACACGCTGACCAAAAATAAAGCCCAGCTACTTTCCCCTCCAAACTCGATCTGTTGCTGATTGTGAATGAGATGCAGGCCGAGCGACGTCTAAATCCTGCCATTTATACAGAGGTTTTTTAAATCAGGGAGGTAATAAGCAATACTCTTAACTGACCTACTGAATCTAAACTGAGAGGGGTTTTATTTTTGCATCGAGGGATGTCAAGGGTAACACTCCTGCTTTTTGGTTGGGTTTTTAACTCCTTTTTCCACTTGCCTTGGCCCACCTCTTCAACAAAGAGTGCTCTAACTTTAAACACACAATTGTGATGTGTACAATCTGATTCCATGTACTTATTTATGTTTTGGTTTTTTTTGCCAACTTTGTATAGTGTACAAATATCTATAAATATACAAACCATGACAGTACTGTATAGATTTTAGCTGCCTGGTAAGGTTAATAGTATATACTTGGTAGACTAAAAGAAAAAGCGTAGAGCTGTTCAAAAGCCAGTTACTGAGAAAAAAAAAAAATTGCTTTCTGTAAGACCCGATGCCACTGGCTCTTTTTTATATTCTAAGTTTCTGCTTTCTTTTTTTCATTGTAGCCAGTGGGATCTCTTTTTTGTCCATTTGTTTTGCTTTAGTTTTTTGTTTTGTTTTTGACAAGACACAGCAAGGTTCTGGCAGCCAGGAGAGTGCGGTGGAACGCAGACTGGAACCCTGTGCAGTTGTGCGTGTTTTTAGGTGTGTGTCCGTCCATCGTAGTGCTTAGTGCTCTTTGTGCAGTGCCTCCCTCCGCCCTCTTTTTCTCTTACGCAGATTGCTCGCTAAGATGCAGGATGATTGTGTTTGCTGAGGCTAGCTGATGCCCTCCTCCTTTCTCTTTTTCCCCCCCTCTCATCCGCTCTGTTTCTTCATTACACCGCTTAGTTTTAATCCTCCGCTAAGTATAGATTTCCACTTCCTCTGCTCGATTGTTCATTTACTATCCCATTCAGATGATAATGCGCACACCACCAGAGTCTAATTTCCTGGTAATCCATTCCATCCCCCATCATCTATCCTGGATTCTTTGTCCATTAGGATCTCCCATTTGTCACCCTCCACGTTACTTTTTCTATAGAGCTCTGTGGACCAGAGAATAAACACACACACACACAAAAAAAACGAGAGGAGATCCATGTTCCTCATCCCAATTCAAGCCTTATAACTTCAAACTCAGAGGAGAGGGAACGGTATCGGCTCAGCATGCAGCAACACAAAGCAGCCATATTAAAGTCAAGCACAGATGTGAGAGTTGATGCTGTGGCGGCTTCACTGCTGCCTGTTTGTAGCAAGAGCGAGAGGAAGAAAAAAAAAAAAAAAACGCCTTAAAGATCGGACCAACCACACATTAAAGATACTGGGATGTGTACATTTGTGGAAACCCTCCCTTTTCCTGCACCACTTTTATTACTTGGTACTCCAGTGTGCTGCTTGGTTGCTCTGTACATATCTGTGTAGTACTTCTGTTGATGTCCCCGTACTGGTGTAGTAAAGGGTTCTTACTGGGTTTGCTCCGGCAGACGCCCTCCCTCTCCTGTTCTATTCTCATTCTCCTTAAACGAAAACTTCAAACATTCCATTTGAACCTGAACCGAACAGCTACTTAAAGATGATTGGATCTCACTGGGAGCCAAAGAGAAGGACCGAACTGCAGACGTCTCTCACTGGAGCCATGATAATAACCGAGACGCCTTGGTCACGTCCCTCTGAGGGAGGGCCGCAGAACCTCCACACCTCCACGCGCGGCTCTCTGCTCCTTCCAACCCACCTCCTCTCCGGTCGGCCCTTCTGGTTTGGAACAGAAGGGCGAGACAGCGGGACGGGGTCGAGAGAGCCCTGGGAGGCAGCGGGGAGCCGCGTCTCTGCGGCCGCGCCCAGCAAAGGGAGGGAGGGCGTCTCAGGGCGAAGCTCAGTAGCACTTTGGTTTTGCGTTCCATGTTTATTTTTTTCAGCCTCTCCTGTTTTTTTGGGCCGAGCGGACTGTGATCTTACTGGTTATTTATTTTTTGTTGTTTTTCTGTTCTCGCTCTCCTCCACTCATCAGTGTTACACAGTGTGCTGGGTGGACGGAGCCTTGGAGCTGAGCTCTGATGTTGTTCCATATTAAAGAATCATTTTTGCTACACTTGTGTTCAGAGCCTGATTGGTCTGTCTCGTCGTCCTTTTCTTCGGTATACTTTAACCAGGACTACACTGCATGGCGAGAACATTATAGCTGCTTAACATCTTGTTCTGCAACCAGTAACTATCCTGATTCTGCACCTGAAAGCAGCTGATTATCTGATCATTTAATCTGCAACAGTTTTAATTGTTCATTAAACATTTAATCACCTTAATTTCAAGCATTTTCGTCAGGCTGATGCATCCCAACAACTACAACATGTCATTAATGTTTGAATAAATATTAACGGCCAATAGAGAATGTACTATTAGAGAGTTTAAGTCAATTAAGGTAAATCTGCTGTTGTACATATTTTATTGTTTCAATGCCTACAGCACCTTGCAAATGTTTTGCTACATCACAACCACAAACCTCTGTGTATGAACTTGGCTTTTTTATTAATAGAAAGTAGTTCTGAATTATGAAGTGTATCCAAACTCAAACATGATTTTTCAAAATCTCATGATCATCATTTGTGCATTTCTATACAGCTTCCTCATTCAATGCTTTCTAGAACCCACTTTGCTATGATTAGAGCTGCAAGATTATCACAATTCAAAAACTTGATGTTCATAAGAAAGATTCTTGAAACATTATTGAAGGCAGATGATTCTTGCTGATGTAGAGGAGAAAAATTTTATTTAGCATGATTGTGTTTTAATTTTCTTAATGAGAAAATTAAAACACAATGAAGTACTTACCAATACATGGTAAGTACTTCAGCACCGATTTTGAAAAAGAAAAAAGAAATGGAAGTGATTCTTTCTGGTATAGTAAGCCGGTAAGCCAACACTGAAAAATATGTCAATGTATTTTACAGATCTTGGTATCTTGATTTAATTGTGCTGTGAATTTGGAGGAAGATCTTTTTGAAGTGTAGGAGGAATCTGGTCCACACGAAAAAAAGAAAAGGTTCATTTTAATATAAACGTGAATCTGGGACAGTAAGATGTTATTTTTACAGGACATTTATGGAAATGTGGTCAATGTAGTTGGTGGAAAAACATCCCGATGGGAAACTCAGAGTAACTTAAAACCATTTTGC
This sequence comes from Poecilia reticulata, assembly GCF_904066995.2. Taxonomy (NCBI): domain Eukaryota; kingdom Metazoa; phylum Chordata; class Actinopteri; order Cyprinodontiformes; family Poeciliidae; genus Poecilia; species Poecilia reticulata. Next base: position 24,974,437 of record NC_088835.1, on the reverse strand, counting down.
ATAACTAAAGAAAGAAATATTTGCCCTTTTTTCTTTAAGCAGCTTGAGCTCAACCAGATTGAATGGGGAGCATCTACTGAGATTTTCTAGTCTTGTCACGGATTATCAACTGGATTTATACCTGGACTTTGACTGGGCCAGGCTAATACATGAAGATGCCTTGATTGAAACCAGTCTATTGTAGCTCTGGCTGCATGTTGAGGGCTGTCCTGTTTAAAACATCTGAATCATCTGACCAGTTTCTCTTATTCTTTGTATTTTGTTTGTTATTGTGTTTGTGGAAACAGGAACGCTATAGATGACACCCAGACAATGGCCTTTTTATTTTCATAGAGAACAGGTTTGTGTATGTTTTATCAATAGATTCACTCACTTGAGCCCTCTTTTTTTCCAGTGTATTTTATTTAAGGAGGTCACATTTTAACATTTGTATTTTGAAAAATAAACTATAAATCTATTTTCTTTCACAGTTATGGATATGTTTTGAAACCCTGAGACTGAAAATCTAAGGTGTAAAGTTTCTGACTCTCATCTGGATCACACAAAATGATCCAGATTTCTAACAGGTTCCCTTGTATGATTGGCTAAATGGTTCCATAAAAGTCAGTCAAAGTAAACTGAAAGGGGAAAAAAAGAACCTAATTTAGCTAAGTTACTTTTAGTTGCAAAGATCTGCCTTTAATGGACTCCTATTTTAAAAATTACCATAATCTCTTTTGAGCTGAAAACTAAGATTGTGAACAAAAAAGAACACCTTCATTATCCGCAAAGTGCCATTTGATTCAATACATTCCAAAGGAAACCCTCCACCTTGAACCCAAGCAAAAATCTTTTCATCATGGTACTGAAAGTGTAACACATATCTACGTACATACAGCGCCTTGCAAAAATATGTATCCCTTTTGAAGATTTACAGAATTTTTTTTGTCATGTTATTACAACAGACTTTTTATTAAGATTCACAATTATGCACATCTTTGTATTGGTCTGCAATTTTGGTCTGCGTGTCATTTTCTGCACACGCCTGTGCACAGTGGCTCTGGATGTTTCTACTCCAGACTCAGTCCACTGCTTCCCCCAAGGTCTGGAATCGGCCCTTCTCCACCATCTTCCTCAGAGTTCGGTCACCTCTTCTTGTTGTGCAGCGTTTTCTGCCACACTTTTTCCTTCCCACTGGGGTGCCTTGATACAAACTCTGGGAACAGCCTATTCGTTCAGAAATGTCTTTCTGTGTCTTACCCCCTTGCTTGAGGGCGTCAATGATGGCCTTCTGGACAGCAGTCAGGTCGGCAGTCTGACCCATGATTGTGGTTTTGAGTAATGAACCAGGCTGGGAGATTTTAAAAGCCTCAGGAATCTTTTGCAGGTGTTTAGATTTACTTTGTTAATTCAGATGATTAGGCTAACTGCTTGTTCAGAGAACCTTTTCATGATATGCTAATTTGAGACTGGGATTTTGGGTTTTCACGAGCTGTATGCCAAAATCATCAATATTAAAACAATAAAAGACCTGAAATATTTCAGTTGGTGTGCAATGAATCTAAAATATATGATAGTTTAATTTGTATCATTACATTATGGAAAAAAAAGAACTTTATCACAATATGCTAATTTTTTTAGAAGGACCTGTAGTTTTATTGTCACAAAATGAAGAAAAGGTTTAAGGTTTATGAATATATTTGCATGTCTCTGCATTCTTGCAAATAAATCTGTTACTGATAGATCAGAAAGTGATGTTTGGAGGAAAATCAGTTTGATTTAATGGGGACTGCTGTGAAAAAGTTTTAACATCATTTGCTGAAGGAAATTGGATTTTGCAAAGGTTGTTTTAGCCTTCAAGACCAATTAAAATTGTGTAGTGGACAGCTTTGGCTCTGAGCAACATATTAGTCATCATGGAAGAAAATGAATCACACAGTTTCATCCTGCAGTCTGGAGGAAACTTTCCTCTTTTTGTTTAGTGGTGATGGGAAATTATCTTTGCAATTGGGGGTGAATTGTTTTGCAGGTTTCTTTTTTTTTTTTTTTTTTTTGCTTCAGGAGCATCTCAGTCATCTGTGCACTTCAGGTTCCACTGATATGTGTCAAAATATCTCATTGTCGATGTTAGAAATGCTGTTGTTTTCACTTGAAATGTCTTATTTCATGCCTTAATTTTCCACACCACATTCCGGTCACCCTCCATATATTCACCAAAGCTGAGTGAAACGTAGAATGGAAAAAGATGACAGTGCAATTTGCTCCAAACCATGCATGGAAGATTTGTCCATTAAGTACAAAAGTTAGAAAGGAGGCTGCAAGGAGATAAGCCTTGCAGAAGTGAAGCAGTGAAGCAGAGGGAACACCTCCGAGACCCCGGCAACACAAAGACAGGTCTGAGCGCCTGAGCTGGCTCTTTATGTCCTTAAACATTAATTCCATGCCTTTTTATGGCAGACAAAGGGAGCAGGTTATTGAACTGACAGGGAAACCTTGGAGAGCCGCCTCCCAGAGCTGCAGACTATCAGCAGCAGCAGGAGAAACAGGTGAGCCCCTGCAGACAGCTCTCAGGGTCTGAACCTCAACAGACGGCTGCGAGTGCATCATCACGACGGGAGACCCTTGCTTGCATCACCTCGGTCTATTTTTAGAACAGCTGCATGATCCCCCCCCCACTCCCCCCCTTTTTTTGTCTTTGCACCTCTTCCTCAAGTGCAAGCTGCACCAACATGCAAAAAGCACAGTCTGTTTATCTTGAATGTTTTGATCAAAAGCTTGCATGCAGCCGAGCGTTTCGCTGGAGCAGCCACATTACGTGTGAATTATGCAGATGAAGAACAAACACCGGCTGCTGCGTTCTCAGGATGAACAATCAAAGGAAAGCTGAGAGTCTCTGGGTCCTCATTCAAATCCAGGAGAGCAGGTGTTTTATCCGTTCCCCCACTCTGACTGTCAGATTGAAGTTGCTCAAACAAGTCAAATCATCTGGCGTAATCTTGAACTGGAATGAAAATAGGCATCCGGGTCTAACCCTGCTGTGTGGATCCCCCATTGAATTTGTAATTATAGATGCCAATAACGTGCACATTGTGTTTAGAAGAAAAGGAGCAGGAAATGAGATGTCAGTTTCTATGATGCAGGCGTTTCCCCGTAGTTATTTTTTGGAGGAGATAATAAACAGTTCCAAGTTTGGCATGACAGGATGTCGAGCAAGAAAGACTGCGGAACAGAAAACGCAAGCAACAGCTTGGTAGAGACGGGCTCTATCCATGCACTGCTGGCGTTCAGCAGATGGAGGGAAGGAAAAGAAAGCAAGAAGTGATGCAGCAGAGAGGTGGGAAAAAAAAACGCTGTGTGAGTCCGAGGAAATTAGACGGCATGAAACGAAATGGGAGGTGAGAATTGAAGGAAAAGTGTAGAAATAGTGTGATGCTGCAGTTTTGAGCCCAATTTGATGAAAAGGTGTATGAAATAACATTGTGTTTGAAGAGACGCACAAGCATGTAGGATTTTTCGTAGGATTTCCAAAAAAGGTATTTTTTCTAGTTAAAAGAATCATCTTTCTATGTTGCTTTTTTCAGAAGTCCAAGAGTCAGTTTTGAATTAAAAAGCTGACATGAATATATGTTTTTTAAAGTGTATGTGCTTTTTTAGACATTTTCTGCTGCTATAAGCAGTGAATTATCACACCCTGTCCTGGATGGACATTTTTTTTATCAAGATGTCATGCAAATTTCAAACCATCCATCATTTTTATATAACCTTAGACTGAAATCAGAGCCATGGCGGCATCACAATGCCATCCAGTGGACGCATGGAGAATCGGTCCAGACCGGCTCTGCAGAAAAGCTGTTCTGGTTCCTGCTGCTCTTTGTCTGGCTTGTTTTAGTTCATCCTTTCCGTAGCACACAGAATTCAAAGACATGACTAAAACTGAACAGAAGGTTATGGAGTTCTGCAAAAATGTGTTAACCTCAATTTAAACCAGATCTTTTAAAGGATATTCTCCTACGCTTGAAGACCAGACATATGCATTGATTTTCCACAGACATCAGGTTCTTAGTAAGCTTGAAGTAAGATAAAAAACTTACAAGTAACTTTTCAGCAGGTTTCTTGTCAATAATTCTTTAGTACTGATTTTTTAAAAGATTCCTAGTTCCACTGGCAGATTATTTCACTTACAACAAAACATTTTCCCCATGTTACATGTGAAATGATCTACCAGTACAACTTAAAACTTTTTCATCCTCTTGTGGAAAAGATTTTGATCTCGGTGGATTTTTTACTGATTAAATAAAGGTTTAATAAAATAAAAATCAATAATAAGAAATGATTTACTTAAAACAAGCTCATACGTATTGCAGAAAAATTATTTGTATGTCAGTTTTTTTACATATACAAAGATATATGCACTAGAAACTGTACTAAAAATGTTTAAGATTTTGTGGTTTTTGCAGTGTATTCAGAAATTGATGTGTGTGTTAATGGTTTCAAACTAAATAAAACACACGAGATTTAACCACATGAATGAGTTCCTCAGCATTGGTTTTTGTATTTAAAGTATGAGTGGCTTTATGTGCTAAAGAAATAACTTAAATGACAAAGTGAAAGTGCTGAAGAATGACATAAATGTCATTCATCCGTCGCTTTGATAGGTCTTGAAAAGTAAGTTGAATAAAATGAATAAAGAAAAATCCAACTGCTGCGATATTGTTTCACATAGAGAACCAGACCTGGAAATATGCTTGCCTGAAAATGAACAGATGAAGTCATTTCAGTCTTAATCAATAAGACCCTCTTATTGCAACATGTCGGGTGATAAAGGAATAAATTACAATATAAGAGTCATTTTTTTCTGCTCGCTTCTTTTAAAAAGGCACCCGCATAATTTCACCTTTGATATTTACAGATTTCAATAATTAGATGTGCCTTTTCTTCTTTTTTTCACTCTCTAATGGCGCCTTTTTTCCTATCTGAAGCCGTCCAAGAAGCCTTTGATGGTTCTGTGTAACAGCGAGCTGTCTGCTGTGTTTTGTATTATTACAGTACAAATTGCAGAAAAGGAGCTGAACTGAACAAATTGCAGGAAGGAAGAAAGAGACTCTTAACAATGCCTCCTTGTGGAATAACATTACGCTCGCACCTGAAATAATTTCTATGCACTTCAGTTGTAATGTTCTGCCCCTGTGCTGAATCTCCTAGCAACAGAAATGTGTTTACCTACAAACCGGCTCAGGACAGAGAGAGACGAACAAACAACGTAGTGTTTAGACACAGGTGTGTCCTGGGTCAAGCTTTTTTCACACTCATCTCTATTTTACTTTTACCTCATTATATTCAGAGGAAATAAGGTGAGATTGCTATTGCTGCCCTTTTGCAGACATAAACTGTTTTTGTAAGTAGGAGATTTCTTTTCTTTCTTACAAACTGCTCTTAATTTTTTTCCAGTTGATTTGAAATCTAAAAAATGCACTCATTGCTACATTTATTTCAGGTCGCTGCAGTGTCAACATGCCTGAAGGATTTTTTCCCACCATCACTGTTAATGGCGAAGGTTTCTATGACGGCACACTGCAAAAACACACAAAATCTTACCAAATATTTTTTGTCTAACTTCTAGTGCAAATATCTTAGTACACTTAAAATACAACAAAACTAACTTTAAAGTAACTTTTCAGCAAGACACAGGAGCTTGTTTTAAGTCAGTAATTCTTGAATGTTGATCAAAAGTATTAGTTACACTGACAAATTATTTCACTCATAAAAATAATGTCTTGTTCAAGTGAAAAAAATCTAGTGCTTTATTTTTTTTACAATATTCAAGAATTGTTCAATTAAAACAACCTCATATCTTGCTAAAACGTTACTCTCAAGTTAGTTTTGTTGTATTTTATGTGTACTAAGATATTTGCACTAGAAACTAGAGGAAAAACTCTTGGTAAGATTGTATGTTTTTGCAGTGCACAAACAGATGTTTGGGCAGCCGAGGATTGTCATACCGCCTATTGAAGAAACTGAAAGGCGGGGATCACTGAACACAGCCAGTCAAGCACCCCCTAAAGGTCAGCTGAGGATGAGAAAGTCAGAGTACAAAAACTCAAATCGATCTGTTTCAGATTTATTCTTGGATTATGACAGACATGTTGTTGTTTCAGGCAGGATGTGTTTCAATTCCTGCCTTGGAGCCCCTGTTGCGTCCGGCTTTCTATCGAACCAAAGACCCGTTCTATCCTACCAGCCCAGTTTGGACCTTGTTGACAACCCTCACTTTGGGTAAGTGTCAGGGCAGGTAAGAACTGTCCGCCACAGCGTCAGCTTTCACTGTCCAGTGTCATCACTGTCCACTGGGAAACACTCAGGCAGAGATGTGAGTCAGGCATGGGTGAAAGCAAGCTATTTCTCACTCTTGCTCTGACCAAGTGACACAATAGTTCTGCTCTGACTTTTTCCTCTGAAAAAGTTTTCCAAAGTAGAAAACCAATCCCAGTTCAAATCAACTTTTATTTAAAAATGCATTTCATTGTTTCACTGTGTATTTGTTCATTTCATGGCTCTGTTTGCACACTGTGATGTGTGTGACTGTGTTTGATAAAGTCAAATACCAATTTTGATGTAGATGTCTTTGTATATTTTTTTAAGCACTAAGCACTGTGCTTTGAATGTCACAATTTCATTGCTAGTGTTTTAGCTCTTCTTAGTCTTACAGAAACTAATATTTTTCTACCCTTGGCTTGTGAAATAATTTACTGAAGTGCTGAGCCATGGCGCCATGGTAAGCTAGATCATTAGAAAAAAGTCCAGTGAATTTGTTGTTTTGTTCTAAGTTTCACAAAATGCTTTTTTAAACAGCCGTTGCTTCTGATGTGTTTCTTGAGACGCAGTTGTATTTTTTTTTCCTGTCTCCAGAGTGTGGCTAGCCGACAATTTCGTAACTCAGAATATGCGGTACTACCAGCGTCCCACCTACTCTGATGGCTCCACAGCTTTGCCAAGCCTCCTTAACAAACCCATGACCAGCGGCTTCCATCAAGTGAGCGCTGTTTGCCACACAGAGCCTACTGTGGATCAGGTACTACAAATTTTCCTCTACATTATCCTTACAATTCAACAGACTTGAAACAATCATGAGCTGTCTATCTCCTGCCTTTCTTCAGACAGAGTACCAAAGAGTGTTTGTGCCCCGTCGCTTACCACCAGGTAAAAACTTAGGTTGTGGCTGCAGACAGATGATAAGATGAGACACGATAGAGACGCTAACAGATGTCCTTGCTACAGTTTCTCGCCACATGAATATGGGTCCAAAGCTGGAGACTGGGTGCACTGAAGGAGAAGACCTACAGTACATCACCTTTCGGGACAAAAATCCTGCCACTGTGAGTATTACTTAATAGTAAGCAATCATATTAACATGGTGAAAGTATTCATGTTCTCAAAATATTTAATTGGGATTTTATGTGTTACAAAATATCCATAGCTTTGATGATTTTTAAATCATCAATGCTATGATGATTTGAGGTAGCAAATCATCCACAGCTTTGAGGTTTAAGAGAAGGGCTCTTGCATGATGCATGCGTTTCGACATGAAAAATTGAAATGTATGGCACTCATTTCAAGCCTCTGGATCAATACTTTGTGGAATCAGCTTTTTTCTGCAGATACATTCTCTAATCGTCTCTAACAAGCCTCTGAGGCCTAGAATAGAGAATAAATTACACCCAGGCGGATTATTTCAACTAAGTTAATTTGATGTTTTAAAGTGAAGGTGGCTGAATTCATATGCATGCCACATTTTTCATATTTCTATTTGTAAAGCATTTAGCAAATAACATGCAATTTTTATTTCTTTTCCACAGTTTAAACTACTGAACTACTGTCTGTAGGTCTGTTACATAAAATATCCCCCAAAATACATTTCAGATTATGAATATAATGGCAAAAAATGTAAATATATATATATATATGTATAGATATTTGTTACTCTTTGAAAAAATAGATCCTTAAATTTATATGTATCTTATAGTATAGAATAAAAAATCCATCATTGTCCCAAAACGGGGAAATCTCTTAACTTATACTCACTGGTTCACAAGCAGATGCTTTCATGTTTTTTCCTCTCCTGATGTCTAATGTCACCTTCTGTCACTCCTGTCTGTTCTCCTTCTGGTGCTTTCAAAGCTCAGAGAGTAGACTGACGTAAAATTAATTTATACAAGTCTGAGCTACAAAACAGCTAAAGAAAAAAGTTGCTTTGCAAGATTCGTATGTGGCTTACTACTACAAGCAACATCACAAAAAAAATTCAAAGTCATTCCTCCAAATGATTACATTATTTGGTTGTATATGTGATCCTCCTTTACTTCTGAATGTGACTTTGTCTATTTGTGAAGTGTTTCCCTTTCAAACTGTGGCCGATTTGTCCAGGTGGTTCCGCGTCTGATCAGAAAAACAGTGATGGGGAACGACTACCTGTCTCCGACATTTAAGCAGGTTGAGCCACATCCACTGCAACTCCCTTTATACTGGACAAACAAACACCCACATTTTTTGATATGAAACATTAACTTTTGTTTTTTTTCAGGGAAATGAACGCTTGCCAGGAATATGCAGCTGTTCCTCCAGAGAAACAGGGTATACAGGTGGTGCCAACGCCCTCTTAGTCGACCCAGTTAGTCCCCATATTCTCCAACTTGTATTTCTCTTAAGCTGCTGTTATTGTACAAGTTTTTGACATGCACTGTTTCATAATATTCTAGCGCCTTCATCTGCCACAACTGGAAGTGAAAAGTCGTGTACCACTTGTGAAGGCTTCTGGAAACAGGGTTTGTTTTGTTTTTTCCAATTAATAGATAATCTCTTTTTGATTAGACTTTTTGTCTTTACTTTTATTCCTTTCTCTTTTAGGAGCCCTCAGGATTTTGCTTAAATATGCCAAATGAAATTTTCTCTAAGGGACCATTGGATCCGTTACACTTCACTACACATTATAATCACAAGTAAGTGTTTTTTTTATCTTAATACTTTTGGTTGTGGTGTAGGACTTTTTAGATGCTAAAAAACCTTTGAGCCAGACGTCCTGGCTTTGAAATGTTTTGTTGATAAACTTTGAATTAGTAATAAATCATTTGTTCATCATTCAAATAATTTATTCTGCGATTGATTACAGTGATTTGAAAAAGTACAGATTTCCCTTTTTCGATGTTTCTTTTGTACAAAGTGAGCTATGGAAATTTAGATTAGATTTTTATTTTCCTAGAATTTTAAGAAGAATGTTTTTCTTGTTTCTTGTTAATTTGTGGTATCTTGCTACCCTAATTTATTTGTGTTGTGCATCAGAGGGAATTTTAACTTGACAAGAATTATATTACTTTCCAGCTTCTGCCAGAAGGACAGGCGCACTTTTTATACCTCATCAATTGTCAACGCAAGCCAAACAATGGACAATGGCTACAACAAACGAAGCACAGACAGGTGAGATATCGTCACATTTTTGCCTGGATAATATAATATTGTGCTCATTTTTATGATTCACATGTCCTGTTTTTTTGTTTTTTGTTTTATTCCACAGGTTCATATTGAAGCATTAGATGTTTTCACTGTTTTAAAGTAATCTGCATGTCTTCTCATCTCAAAAATAAAATCAATTATTTAAGCATATCATTTGGTCTTTACTTTTTTGTTTATAGAAGAATACAAACTCCAGATGTACATGGAGAAGATGCAAAACTGCATTTTGTTTTGGTTTACTTATAAAAGCCCATCAGCTGTGGGACTGGAGGCGCTGATGTGCTGACTTTAAAAGCACCTTGTTGTCACTGACCTACAGAGAATGAGAAGACTGTAAACTAAGGTGAAAAATGATTCCACTCAGACCGAAGCAGACTCCGATTTGCATGAACCTCTGCAAACTCTCAAGCTGTTGTGCCACCCACGGCTGCATGCAAAAAGAGTCACCAACAAATCTGGACTAAATACATAACAGTCCAAGTATGACAAACTGTGTATATTACAACTTTATACCACTGCTCTACTGCATCTTCTGTGCTGACATCAGAATATTTGACTTTTTCACATTTTGCAATCCTGCAATTACATAGTGCAAATGATTTTTTTTTCAGGGTTTGTATATGGCAAATCAGCAGATATCACCACATAATTCTAATGTTGAAGGCAATTTAACTATTTTTTTTCTACAAGGCTGAAATTTAAAGTTGAAGGGGAGATCAGAGAAGTTAAATATGGGGAGAAATTGGAAGAACACTTCCTGACCAGGGTGGAGGTTCACCTTCCAGGAGGAAAACAACCCTAAATGTAAAACCACAGCTACAATAGGTTTAGACAAAACCATTTTAACATGTTAACTCATTTTGTTCCAACACCTAGATTAAATTAATGGAAAATATTTGGCACTGGTTACTCTCCATATAATGTGACTTTTAAACCAGTTTTTAAAGACAAACTGACAAAAATGCCAATCTCTAGTCTAGACGAACAAAGCTGACAGAGACTAACAACCAAACTCAGTGGTACCAGCAGTGGCATAGCTGATACCACTGTTGCCTTGCAGCAATAACCTCCAGGGGTCTTTCTGCATGGTGTGTGCATGTTCTTCCTCTGCATATGTGGTATGTTGGCTTCTTCTTTTTGTCGAGAATGCACAACTGTAAGTTTAATTGGTTTCTCCAAATTGCTCATAGTTATTAGTGTGCACATGAATGGTTGTTTGTCCTGTGTGTCTCTGTGTAGTAAATGCTCCTATGAACCTGAAGGGACAAGTAGCCATAGACAACGGATGGAAAGATGGTTCTACAAATTATTGACCAATACGAATGCACACCACACTTCTGTTCACTTCACAGTTGTCCACTACTTGGTGCGTTCGGTCCATCAGTTGATCTGAGGGACCAAAGTATGAAGTAAAATACATTGATCTTTTTCGTTGTTGAGCAACAAAACGTGAAAAAAATTAAGGGTTAAGAACGCTTCAGCAGTCGCACCTGTCTAAGAAGAAAATCGATCCTGTCAGGACAATGAAAAAGCTCTAAGCAGTCAGAAAGGAGGCCACAAACATCTGAAGAAATTGTAGCAGGATGTTAGCAACAGATCCTTTGGGTCCTGTGGGTTGAGGTTGGGTTACTTCCCACAGATGCCATCAGATTCCTATTAGGGGAATTCTGGAGACCATTAATAGTATTTTGGAGCTCATTTCTCACATTCCTGCATCTTATCTATTAATACCACCAACGTTATTAGACACAGAGATAGAAACTATTGGTGCATGACAATTTAAAAGGAGCAGTGTGTATGTTCTGAATTGTCCCAATGCAAATGTAATGAGATACTGTCACATGAGTACACGCATTAATATTCTAACACTAGATCAATAATTCACTCTTTTAATGAGATGCAAGAAAAAAGATCTGTGCAGACACAAAGGACTGGATTACGCATGAGCCCCACATGAATAATGTGCTCAGAGATGAGAGGAGAACAAGGGCCTGGGCTGTATAACGTCAAGAAAAAGAGTAATGTCACCGTCTGTGACAAAAAGAAGAGCACAACATTCATGACACAGCTGAATTTCTGCCCAGCAGGGTCCTTCAGGTTTGTCAGGGCACAAAAAGTATTCTGCTTCATCGTTTTCTGTGTCCGCTTCATGTGTGAAGCCTCTTTAAGGACTTACCTTTTATGGTCAGGCACCCCAGCTATTCATCCCTCCAACGCTCTTTCTTGGCACTGACACTCGTGTCGTAAATATTGTTTTAAAATCTTTGACCAACACACTCATTTAAATGCAGAGACAGCCGTGCTTTAAAGAAGTAGTGCTGACAAGCACATAACACAGGTACTGACTGTGATGAGCAGAAACGATTCTTAAGTAAACACACGGCATCTTCTGTGACAAAGGACTGGTATCGGCTTCATTCAGCTGAATATTTAATAGCAAAGAACCAAAATAAGTTACAGCAACCTGATAATGTGCAGTTGAGAGAGATGACACTGGTGTTTTTGTTTTAAAGAAATATAATATCAAGACAATTTTCACAGTTAATTACAGATCATTAATTAGCAGCACATCTGAGAATAAGTCGTATTCACGTATCTGCTGTACTGTCCAACTTCTGTTTCTACCTGGAACCAAATCATCTTGCGAGTTAGAGGAGCTTTTCATGCTCCCTCATCTTGTCTTCTTGTGTCTTCCAGTTCCTCCCCATCCTCATACTCATAGTCCATTGGAACGTTTTCGTACTCCAGCCCCTCTCCTTCATACTCAAACCCTTCTCCCTCACATATCATCTCTTCTGTCTCATATTCAACCAATTCTTCATCATATTCAAGCTCAGCACCATCATACTCGGTCACTGGCACTTCTACGCAGTCCTCCTGCTCCTCGTCCTTAACCAATGTTTCTTCTTCTCTGACATCGGAGTCTTCAATGTTCACAGCAGCTTCGTCCGTTGCCGGTTTTGAGTTGCTGTTCTTCAGGATTCCATGTATCACTGGTTCCTCTCCAGCCTGAGCCAGCTCCTGAGCCAGCTCCTCAGCCTCTTCCTCAGCGGCCTTGCGACGTCTCTCCTTCCTGGCCTCACGGATCTCCATGAACTCAGCAGCCCCTTCCCCAACCAGAAATACATCCTCGCCTACTTTAGGAGGTTCCTTGACGGGATTGTGGTCATAGGAAAATAGATGAAGGGTCCGTAGACGCTTCAGGCTAGGAAGCTCTGTTATTTTGTTTTTATCCAAGTCTAGGATCTCCAGGGACTCCATGCGCAGCAGGACTTTGGGGAAGGTTTCAAAGCGGTTTCCGTACAGCCACAATCCCTTTAGCGATTCCATGCGACAGAAGTCTTGAGGCAGCGCTTTCAGCCGGTTGTCCCCCATCTGCAGGGACTTGAGGTTTGGCAGGTCATAAAGCTCCCGTGGAAATCTGTGGAAGTAGTTGCTCTCCAGCCAGAAGCACCTTAGATTCCTCAGGTTGGTAAACTCAGGCGGAAGGGTCATGAGTCGGTTGCTGCCCAGGTACAGATGGGTGAGGCTGGTGAGCTCGCACACAGCCAGGGGAACGTCTTCTAACTTGTTGAAGTCGAGGGCGAGCGTCCGCAGACCCTGCAGCTGGGAGAAGCTGTCAGGCACCTTGCGAAGTCTGTTCCCGCAAACATACAGCTTTTCCAGGTGCATCAGCTCACAAACACGCGAGGGTAATCGCTTGAATTTGCGGTAGCTCAGGTCTAACACGGGATCACCGCTCTCCAACAGCTCCTCCACTCCCAGTGGAAGCTCTTCCTCTTCCTCCTCCACTACTTCCTTCTCCTTTTCAGTGTCCTCTTCGTCCTCACCATCTTTTGCCCCCTCTTCTTCTTCTTCTTCTTCCCCCTCGGTCTTCCTGGAAGAGTTGCCCATGCTGTGCCAAGCAGACTCTGACTCTGACGTGAGTCAGGGCAGAGTCATTTGATAAGGCAGTGTCTGTGACAAGTGAACTCTCAGTTTGGAAGCTACTGTTGTTTCGTATATGAAACCACAGGCTGCAACCAGCATCATGGTTCGGGCCAGTTAACACTTCTGCAGCCATGCAACAGCAGTTCCTAAATGTCCCTGTCTCCACTGGTTTATTAGGAAATTATCACGTGGTATTATCTGGCAAACAGAATGAAAAAAATAATAATAATAAAAGGATGAGGTAGAGTTAAAAGTAAAAGTTTAGCTTTATCTTTAGTTTTTCGTCTTACCATTGTCTCTTTAACATCCTCGGGACTTTGAAGAGAGAAGTGTCCGGCAGCTTTGAGGTCATGTGATCAGGAAAAGAAAGATCCCCCCCACCCCACCCCCCGAAGTCGTTCTTCTGCGCTTCTTAACTTGCCTGCAGGTGTCAGTGGATAAACCCAGAGTCGGCGCGCCGCTCAGTGACCTGGCCGGCGGGAAAGAAAATAAGTCACATAAAGGTCCGTGTGAGAGTTAATGCAGCTGCTCCCTATTACAGGCCGGGTCTCACCGCGGTAACTATAATCCGCGCTCGGAAAGAAATTGCATGTTGGAAAATTACAGCGCACTTACTGAGTGACTGACGGACTGTTCCTGATGTTGGCTGCTTCTCTCCGTTAGTGTGAAGGCTTGCATTCAGCTGAAGCCTCCCTCTCTCTGTAACCCGAACAGGGGGCATTCACATCACATGGTCAGTTTGTGCTGCGTGTGTAAGAGCAGCGTGAGTAAGTTACTTCGAGTCAACTTTAAAAAAAAACTTTTCGAAGTTTTTTCAAAAAGTTATTTCAAAGGCATATACAGTATATATAAAAGTCAACTTTTTCATATTATATATAATATGAAAAAAAATATATAGGCCTATATATATATAATTTTATTTTATTTTTATTTTTTTACTTTAAAATTAGATTATATTTTTATCCACATATTTATTTGGGAAGTCTCCTTGCCATCACCTAATCTTCAGCTTTCTCCACAGATTTAAATTGGGACTCTTGATGGGCCACGCAAACATTTTTGTTTGACTTCCCGTATGAAAACACATGTTGGTAAAATTACTTTTTAAATAAAAATCTGCAGTGTTTTTTTTTTCCACAGCTTTTCCATTTATTGTTATTCAAAGGGTGCTTTTTTACCAAAGCTTTGAGAATTGCTGATAATTTAATCTGAAATGTCAATAGTAGCTGAATTCCTGCCTTAAAACATTAGTACTTCATCCATTGGAAACATCAGAGCAGCTGGAACATTTCATATTAGCAGTTAAGTAAAACCCAAAAATTTCCAAATGTACCAAAGTAAATTGAGACTTCTATTAAGTCAATCTTCTGCTGAATCCATTAACTATTTGACAGTGAGCTTTCCTGGGCGACAGTATATTTTTTTTTTATTGCGATGGAATGAAAAGCCTAAAGAAAGCTGCTGGGGTCAGATTTTTTTGGGCTTCTGTCAGCCTGATGACTCGTGGCAGAAGAAGCGGACAAACAGGGGCACGGGTCAGCGTGCTGCTTGAGGATAATTCTGTCTGATATGCTGAGGACCAAAAGAGCTGATTTGCACATTTTGATGTTGCATCCAAGTGACCCTGAAATGACACGATGGACTGGAAGCAGTAGATAGGCAAGCAGACAGACAAAGACCTTGGGTGGAGAAAGGACACAGCTGCCGAGGTTAATGTGTTCTGGAAGCACTGCGTGGCCCATGCAGGCAGTACAGGAAACATATGGAAAGAAGACAGAAAGCACAAAATGACATTTGTTTTATGAGGTGCAAAATCATGAAAATGAATAAAATTGTAGACCTACATAGTGCGTTTAGATTTTTCCACATATTAAATAGATGATGAAAGAAGCATAAAAGGTCTGCAATAAGATCTCTAGCTACTGTGCAGCCTTGGGTTAAATGAAGATAGGAGTTATGTGATTTAAAGAAGAAAAAAAACTCTGGCACTTGCTGGTAGCCAAAGGAACTGCAACAGGCATAAAAATAGCATTCACAACATTTTCAACACTTATTGGCACCTGTGGTGAAGATGTGAAAAAAGCCTTGAAATAAATTAATTTTTTGCTGCTCTAAGACAAATTCAGAATGCTTAAAATAAGTAAATTCGGCACTTTGGGCAACCCTTCTTTTTAAATGTGCTTTTTAAATAAAGTGGATTTGGAATTGGATGAGAAAAAAATAGCTAATATAATTAAAAACTTTAATTTGAGTATCACTGGTAGTGAAAAAAAACGTCCCACATTGTGAAAAAAAAAGCTTTTTTCACAAAATCCCACTGTCACAACTAATGACACTAATGACAAAACTTTTTACAACCTGCTTCTATCAGTAAAACAGCTTTTTGTAACATTTCAAGGTTTGATCAAACAGAGAGAGTCTCTCTAACTCCTGTTCTTCATTTTGCCACACAGACTCACTACAGCCTTTAGACGAAGGGACTGATAAAAAAAAAGATTAATAATGTCAAACTATCACTGTGCTGACATCACATGCCACATGTTTTTGCTTCATTATATCATTCTTAGTTTACTCGCAGAAGTCACCAAAATTTCAGCTTAAAGTGTCCAGGTATTTCACTGAGTTTGTGATGATATAAACTCTAATAAGCTTCCCAGGCCTTTAGAAGAGAAGCAGACCTGTATTAACAGTGAGTTTGGTGTCTTCTACATGTTCCTCCTTTGTTTCACAAAGACATTCTGACCAAAGTCTCATCTGACCAAAGCACAAATGGTTTCTGTTTGTGATAGCAGTGATTAGTGAACTTTGTCAGCTGTTTGGCAACTACCATAGATGGTATCTAGTGGTCGTTATGGAGTCTTGGTGACTAAAAAGATCTTTATTTTCTTCTTTTCTGAAGTTCCCTAACATTGAGTGTTGGAGATCTCTTTTATTTTTTACCCTCTCCTATATCTGACTCATTGTGTGTTGTTCCAATATAAATATTGACCGGTGATTATAAGACAAAAAATGTGTCAGATCACATTGACCAACGTAAGAAGAAAATCATAATTCAAAAATTCTAGCCATTGTTATCCACCTGAAAAGTAAGGACAAAGATGCTTTACTAAAATCTATTTTATGAAAACTGGTTATTTTTCACCCACTGAATAAACACACTCAAATCAAAACATTTGTATTTTTTTTTTACCATGAGTTTAAAATAAAAGCTTAATTATTTATACAGATCATTCGCAAAGTGTAAGATGCTGGATGTTTAACCTCTTGGCTTTACAGTTCAAGCAGTTTACAAATTAAATGAATCCATCACTTTACTAAAAAACATGCAGTTAGATGGTTATTATGTTCGGCTTTCAAACTGGCACCTGGAGAGTTTTGAGATCGGGTCACAGACTTTGATGTTCCTTTAGTCATTCCTGAGCAGCTTTTGTGAGACCAAACACGTAGGTGTCAAAGTAACACCCACGTCAATATCAAAAACGCTGCACTGTAAAATGATTAGAAGTGTTACTCAGTTTCTCAAAACACACTTAGCTGCACATAGGTGTTCATGGAAAAATGTTTTAGAAACTCATACGTTAAACTTATCAGACCTGCGACCAAAGGGGTGTGTGAATGTTACTGTTTCTGAAGGGAAACTCAGAAAGTAAATGTGGTGATTGCTACAAGAAACTGTCTGAGCTTGAATATTAACTGGCACTCTGTAATCTGCCTCACTTTTCATTTTAAGAAAAGAGAAGGGTGGCTACAAAGGCTTTGTTGTTTTCAAAAAGTGCATTACACTCTCTGCCTTTAAAATCAGTGTTAAGGAAGGTTAGAGTTTATTTATGTTTGATAACTTCAGTATTTAATGCTTGAAATTTACCTTGTTCATCGCCATTTCTCTTTGTTTTCGAACAGGTCAAATTTATATCATTTTGTACAGCCAGCTTTGGTAGTTTTGCTTATGCTGAATATACTTAATGTGAGCTACAGCCCTAAAAACAACTTGATGTAATGAATCGTAATGAAAAACGTAAATGCAAGAGAGTGAAGTGGAAAAAAAAATACAGACGATCCTGACAATTAAAATAAATGGCATAAAACACCAGAAAAATCAGAAAAGAAATGGCAATTTAGTTTAAAAACACAAACGTCGCTTTGATTTTAATCATTTTATTGGCATAAAAGCACGAGAGAATCACGAAAGAGATAGCAGTTTCATTTAAAATCAAAAAGTTTAAAACAATTGTGCTGCATTTTAAACACTGTATCATCGGAAAGTCGGTCTCACGTTTTGAGAAACGTATATATCTCCAAATAAACCGCAGCCCAGGGCATCAGGATCATCAGGAAGGACGTGATAAGCATCTGTTTATGCTTTCTGAGAATGCCACCGCATCTCCTTCAGTCCGTGCATGGGGCCAGACGGTCCCACGCCCACCAGCTGAACTTTTTCCAGGATCACGCAGGTGACCCGGTGATGTCCAGAGGAGCAGCTCTCTGAGCCAATCGCGTATGTAGCAGCGGTTCGGTTCCTGATAACTGCGTGCCGATTGGCCAGAAAGGCTCGAATGATCCGCTCGAAGTTCGTGCTCCGGGTGGGGGTGAATGAGACGATGAGCGCAGCCTATGAGGGAAGGAAGCTGGAGGATGGATTTTATGATGCTCTCAGTTAGAAAATGAATTCGTGCTGAGCTGGAGCAAACTTATATAAACCGGTGTGGTGATGAGACTAAAACACAGAGGGACTTAAATCATCCAAATCTGATTAATAGCTACAGTAAGTTTTACACAGTTTCTCATTTTAATGTTATTACACGATAGCTGAAGAAAAAAAAAAAATCGAAAAAACATTCAGAATTGATTTGATGGGATATTTTTCATGCATTTGATGTAAGTCTGGCTTGAAGAGTTGCTTTAACAGGCTCAGCCATAAATTCATAACGATGTCAGTTCCCTTTTGTTGTTTTAATGAACTTGTCTCTCAGTGTGTTGCAGCATTTCTTTCAACAGACAATATATTAAGGTTGTTTTTTCCTCTCCAGGTGTGACAATCTGTGGTAAACTGGTCCTGAGCTTCAAGTGAGTCCAAGCAGCATCAGCAGGGACGATGGGAGGTGGAGGACAGCAGACGGAGCCTGCAGAGCCAGGCAGCGGGAAGGCTGCAGGTGTTTACACCTGGGAGGAGGTGCAGAAACACTGCAGCAGGAAGGACCAGTGGCTGGTGGTCAACCGAAAGGTCTACAACATCACCCAATGGGCCAAACGGCATCCAGGAGGGTCTCGGATCATCAGCCACTATGCCGGAGAGGACGCCACGGTAACATCTCTCTTAAAAAGCAAAACTTAAAAATAAAATCTTATTGCATGCAAATAAAGCTGAATATAATCAGATCTTTACTCACTTTTATCAATAGCTCAACAGCCTCAGATAAAGAATAATATGACATATTACAAGTTCATCATTCATTTTATTAGAAAAAGCTACATTTTTAGAACCTGTGTGCACTTCATGTTCATGTCACCTTTAGACACAGAAATGTACAGAAGTAGTCATCCTCTCTCTGACATTTTGTTATGAAGAAACTTTGGTACATTTTTTTTTTATAGTGTCTCTCTGAACTTTGAATCATTGCAGCTTTGTGCTTTCGATACTTTTCACAAAGCATGATCCAAATTCTGCCAAGTTTAATTGTCAAGCAAATATCTTTACATCTGATTCTAAAAGGCTTTGAAGAGTTTACGGTAAAATCACCGGCTGCAAAGTTTTCTCCAAGGATTGTGGCTGCAAAGCAAGCCCCCATCATCACCCACCCCTCCACTACCGTGCTTTACTATTTTTAATGAGTTTCTTGTACTGATAAACCATTTTTTTTTGTTTGTTTTCACTCAATTCTGTCTGGTTTATTGTGCCTCAAAATCTTAGTTTAGACCATATTTCTCCAAATATTTTTTTTTCATTTCTGGAAGACTTGATTTCTTGATTAAACTTCCAATTAATCTGGTTTTTATGTTTTCCCACCTATGCTAAACATTCATATTCACAGCTTCTAGATGCTCATCTGAAACCCCGGACATCTTTCATGAATGAGCTCATACCTGTCCTGAGACACTGATAAGATAATGACCCAGCTGGCTGCTGCACATCAGCTCATTCCTTTGAAAATGTCTCTATTATCCCACACATGGCTTCCGCACTTTGGCTTTGTTTTCTGTTAAATAAATAATGAGACGGCGTAATATGTCATGTCTTGTTTATCTAAGGTTTGGCTGACCTCATTAAGACTATTTAAACCTGTTTGGCTAAATTTCTCTTTGCCAAATCAGCAAAATTCACAATTCAATAATAGAAACAGCAAAACAAAAATCTGTATAACATTAAAAATTAAATATTAAAAATGTCTCCTTATATGTGCAACTATATTGTTATTCCAGTCCCTGCACGTCTTAGATACCTTAATAAATTAGATCATCCTTGAAAAGCTAAATTATATCATTCATTCAGTTTAAAAAGTGAAACTGATATTATATAGATTTATTATACACAATGATATGCATTTTTCCTTAAAATTTCTCTAAATTTAAATGATATGACTTACAACTAATGAAAACCTCCTAAAAAAAAAAAATACAGTTTATCAAAAGATTAGCCCAATACAAATATTTTTATTGCAAAATTGTCTTATCTTGCGTACACAATCGTACGGGAGACTGTTGACGCAACAGTTGTCCGACAGACAGTCGTGTGGCTTGTCCTCCCCATAAAATGTCATTGCCAAAGAAGTAGACTTTTTGTGCCGCATGAAAGCATATTGATCTAAAGTTCAGAGGAAGTAGAAAAGTACACAAACAATAAATAGTACAAGCAAAGCTCATTCAGAATTATAGGGTGGATTCACAAGGCATGAACTGTAACTGCACTCAATGCTACAGGAGCCACCATATCTCAGAAACCGGCTACAAATGTTGTATTTCTTGCATTAGGCCACTTCTAAGGCCACTCCTTGGCCCAATCACCGGAGACATGATTGGGCTGAGGAGAAAAAAGACAGGACTATTGTCCACAGAACTATTTTTAGATCAAAGTACATTCTGTTTTTATTTCACTTAGAAATCAAGGTCAAAGAGTCTGTAGGAGGAGTGGAGAAACACAGAATCCAAGCTGTTTGATCTCTAATATGAAGGTTTCAAGTCAGCTGTAACTTGAGGTGCCATGTCATCAGCTACTGTTTTTTTAAATCAAGTCCAAGGTCAGAGCAGTCGTCTACCAGAAAATTTTACAGCACTTTGTGCTTCATTGCGCTGACAAGCATTTCTGGTTTAATGACCGTGGAATCACATGCCTGATTGGCCAGCGAACTCTCCTGACTCTCCATACGGGATCTAAGGGATCTTTGCAAGAGGAAGACCATGACGATCCAACAGTGCAGATTTGCTGAGGGTCGTCTTTCACGACATGCGCTTCCTCAATGCCACAGTAGCTCCACACAGTGATCACCTCCGTGCCGCTCCACGCTGATGTAAGGAAGTAATTCTTTACTTCCTTCATAGGTTACTATAGTTTACGCTTAAGATGTATTCCTGAATGAATCAAGTTTGATCTTTGATCAGTGATGTCACGTGAACATTGGTGTGAACTTTAATAAACTCATCACCCCATGGCTAATATCTATAAATATGAGTCAGACCAGCTGCAGTTTGTTTATGCTCTTCTTTATTGCCTTTCTAGATAATAAGAAGGAAAACTTACTTAGATATGGATTGTCTCCTGAGGAACAATAATAAATAGATATTCTTGTTTTTTCATATTAATTATAGAAAGTAAAATCAACTCTACCAAAAACAGGTTTTCACACTCACTTGTTCCTGGCAACATTACAGAAACATACGATAAGCAATCTGCACTCTTTTGAATATGTCTAGAATTTTCTTATTTTTCCATTTTATTCATGTCCTTAATTAAATATTAATTCAATTCCTATTTGAGAGATATCTACATGTATTGTGTCTACAGAGTTGACTGATAACCATTCAGTTTGTGTGTTTCTTGTGATGCGAAAACACACAAACCAGAACTATTTTTGTGAAATCCTGCAGTCCAAATTCTTTGTTCATGACTCATTTCAGATGTGCTTTGTTAGTCCAATTAATAAACCTCAAGCATATTTATCTCAAATATGAACAAATGCTGTGGCTTCAAATAGCAAAACCTTAAAGAAAAAGAAATCAAGAAATGTTTCATACACCATAAATATAAACAAATAGCGTTATGTTTTGTGCAGTCCTTTAGTATATCAGTTTATTTTGGTCACTTTTGGAGGGGTAAATGTGTAAAAAACAATATGCATTTGCTTGCTCTACAGGAGGCTTTTACTGCCTTTCATCCAGATCTGAAGTTTGTGCAGAAGTTTCTGAAGCCTCTGCTGGTTGGAGAGCTGGCGGTAACAGAGCCAAGCCAGGATGGGGAAAAAAACGTCAGTCTTTACATTGAAACCTGATCTGAGTTTGCAGATCAATTGACATTTTTTGCTTTATTTCAACAGTTTTACATCTTAGTAAAGCCGTAAAAAAACAAACAAACTATTTCATTCTCTGTTTCCAGGCAGCCATCATAAAGGATTTTGAGTCTTTACGTGCCCAGGTGGAGAAGGAAGGACTTTTTAAAGCCAAACCTTTATTCTTCTGCCTCCATCTTGGTCACATCCTGCTGCTGGAGGCTCTGGCCTGGATGATGGTCTGGTACTGGGGGACGAGCTGGACTCTGACCTTACTGTGTGCTGTCATGTTAGCAACATCTCAAGTAATTTAAGCTCATAGACTATTTTTAATTTTTTGTTGTTTGGAAACTAAATCTCATGATGCTATTTTACCTTCTTCTGTGCAGTCACAGGCTGGATGGCTGCAGCATGACTTTGGTCACCTTTCTGTCTTCAAGAAGTCAAAGTGGAATCATTTGGTTCACAAGTTTGTCATTGGACACTTAAAGGTGACTGTGTAGGTTTCTGCCTTTTGAATAATTTCTGCATGGATGCTAACAGAGGGTTTTTATAGGGCGCTTCAGCCAGCTGGTGGAACCACCGACATTTCCAGCATCACGCCAAACCGAACATCATGAAGAAAGATCCCGACGTCAACATGCTGGCTGTCTTTGTACTGGGAAAGACTCAACCAGTGGAGGCAAGCAGCTGAAAGGAAAAATGTTTCACATGATGCAAACTGTCATGTAGCTGCTCACCCATCGCTGTCCTTCTCTCTGTCACAGTACGGCATTAAGAAGATCAAACACATGCCCTACAATCACCAGCACAAATACTTCTTTCTCGGTATGCTTGTTGGGAGTCATTAAAAGCTAATTAGAAAATTATAATAGCTTTCCAGGAATAATGAATATTTCTTTTGCAGTGGGACCTCCGCTGCTCATACCGATTTATTTTCACATGCAGATAATGAACACCATGATTACTCGTCGTGACTGGGTGGTAAGATTTCCAGACACAGTGCGATGCAGAATCATTACATAAGTCGGAATGGGATTTCAATTTAAGCCTATCTAAAACACATGTTTAGCCACCACACAAGATGAATGACAAATGATTCTTCACAATAAAAAAAGCTTTTTGATGATCTGAATCTTTTGTTTTGCAGGACTTGGCTTGGTCCTTGTCGTACTACTTTCGCTATTTCTACTGTTATTCCCCTCTGTACGGCTTTCTTGGCTCTTTTGCACTCATGATGTTTGTCAGGTAAGAGTTCTGAAGAAAACTGAAAAAATTTGGTAGGTGAGGTCTTTTTTTTACGTTTGTTTTCAGTTAATTGTAAATGGGACAACACCTGATTTTAATTTTCTTTGTTAAATTTATGCTAGTTCCACAACTGATGTTACTTCACTCTCAAAAGCATCATTCTATTCTAATTTGCTGTTGTAAAATAATTTCCCATTTTGGGCTTTTAACCCACATGAACACCATGTTTGCGTTTCATTGCTTGTTTTGCAGGTTTTTAGAGAGTCACTGGTTTGTGTGGGTAACTCAGATGAATCACATACCAATGGAGATTGAGTATGAGAAGAACCAGGACTGGCTGACCATGCAGGTGCCTGTTTTATTAAAAGTAAACCATATAACTGTCATAATAAAGATTTGTATTCTGCTGATGTTGCTTGTCTGCAGAACTCAACCTCCCCAAACAATTTGGCGCCTATAATCTGCTGAACTGCTACAAATGATGTGACTTTGTAAGACTAATTTACTGGGGGGAAAAAAAGTTGTATTCATTTTTTTTATTTACAAACAGAATAGTTTTGATGTTTCACTAAAACTTTGGGTAATATGGCGTATGTCGTAAATTGCCTTGAATGGGACTCTGTAGTTTTTTCTGCAGTTCTTCTGAAGCGTATGTCTGTTTTTAATGCAATCTTGGCAGCAGGTAATAAACCTAATCTCACCAGATTAAGATAGGAAACTATTGATAAAGTGTAGATATTGTGGGTTAATAAATGTGCCACGAGCCTGACCAAAAGGTTTCTTGTTCTCTGCTCATTAGTCCGTCTATTGCACCATGTAAGCTGAAGACACCCATCAATGCATGGTCGTTGACATGTAATCTGTGTACAAAGACTGTACACTCTAAATATTGACTTAGTTCAGGTTGATGTGTTTTACCATGCTTTGTTTTATTGTTAGCTTTAATACACTAATTAATCTCGCCTATAAACCACAGCTGCCCAAGCAGATGAACTAAGTCAAATGATGTATCAACATATCTAGAGTCTTGTCTCATATTATCTTTTTCAGTTACAAGCCACATGTAATATTGAGCAGTCCCTGTTCAACGACTGGTTTAGTGGACACCTCAACTTCCAAATTGAACACCAGTAAGTCAAGATGATTTTGCGCGTGAAATGAGTGTAAGATTTTTCAAACTCGCGCAGAAAAATGCTGAGACATCACAAATGAGGACTCATCTGTTATTTATTGTCTTTTTCTTCAGTCTGTTTCCCATGATGCCGCGCCACAACTACCACCTGGTGGTCCCGCGGGTCCGTGCAATGTGTGAGAAGCACGGGGTCCCGTATGAAATTAAGTCTTTGTGGCGAGGAATGGCTGATGTTGTCAGGTAATAATTACACATTTCCGCAAAATGTGTAAAAATAAAAAATGTCCTTAATAAACAAAAATATCATGAGAATAAATGCACAAATCCTTCTTTTTGTTACCTCTCATTATAGAAAACAGATGCTTGTCAGATCCAAAATGTTTTGGCAATTTACTAAAATTTTAGTTTTGTCTTCTTTTTTTTCTCCTTTTTTTTCTTAGCTCATTGAAATCTTCGGGGGAACTCTGGCTCGATGCGTATCTTCATAAGTGATGAAATGTTTCTAAATGAACTGAGATTGTTCTCTATCTGATCTGCGTGGCTGAAAATCAAGTTATACCTCTAACTTTGTTGGTGTTAAATTAGAACTTTAGAGGGTTGTTGTTGTTTTTTTTCCCTTTTTTAATAACAGAGTTGCTATGCTTACCGTGCATGAAGCATTTACTATATGTTTTTTTTTTTATTTGGAATGTGAACTGAACAATACAGTAAATTAATGTATTTTCTTGTTAAGAAAATCAATGAAAAATGAATCATTTTTAATACAGACAAACATAAAAGATTTTTTAAATCAAAAACATACAATATAAACTTTCTTCTGCCAGTCCTTCATCTGTAACTGTAATTGATCTTCAAATAAACAATGAAATGCTGACCTGCTCGTGTATCTCCTTTTTTATTTTGGCTGCTATACTAAACCATGCATCTTTTCTCTAAAGGATAGTTTAGTTGACAGGTGTGCTAGAAATCTGCTTTGTTGCACCAGCAACGGGTGCTTTCACAGAAAAGCATCAAATCATCTTTGAGCTGCTTTAAAATGATTTCACATGTGCAAAACTGCAGCTGCACCTGACAGCGTCTTTGAGTTAAGAGGCTGAATTACAGGAACAATTTGCTTTAACCGTTTCGATAAGAAACCAAAAAATTGCAGTCAGTCTGAATTTGCTTCTGTTGCAACAGAAGGTATTGCAGGAGTTACAACAAATTACATCTGAAAATAAATAATCTTTAAAGACATTTTACATATTTGAATATAAAATAAAAGATAAAAAATAAAAATAAAACATAATTGCCCAGTAATGGGCAATAAAGTGTATTTTACTGCTTGGTAATATTTCAGAAAAGTAAATGGTGGCAGAATTATTTAAAAACACACACAAAATCAACATTGACCTCACTCCTTGCACCCCAAACATAAAACCTTGCACATTTTATAAAGCTAACATGTTTTTCTCCTGAGAAATTCAAACAGCTGACACATCGCAAAATGAATTATCACTTAGACAACATCAATAAAAGTAACACTGATGAATATATTTGAAATATGTGGACTAGTTGTGGAAAGTTTGTTCTATATCAGGTGACCACGGTGACCATGGCATGACTGTGCACCAGCCTTATCTTTATTCCTTCAGGAAAGTTTTGCAAAGGATAAAGGTGTACATGAGTACAGAACATGATCTGACTGCATGATAAACTTGTGACCTATTAAAGAACTTTCTTAAGGTCCAGAATGACATGGCAGGGTGAGGTAATATTGCTCCTCATTAAATTTGTTTTGGACTTTGTGAAGCTTGCCAACTCGACCTGAGATGGTGCAAAACATCCTCAAAGCATAACTGATGCAACTGCTTGATAAACATAAATTCACATTTTCAGCCATCACAAAGTAGCACATAGAGTACAGTGGACGGAAGATAATGTACAATATGTTTTTTATCACCATCTATGCCGAGTCAACACTTTGCAGAACCAACTTTTACTGAAATGTTAGCATCATTTCCAGGGTTTTTTAAGCCGACCACAAACAGATTTTAAAAAAATCTATTTCTATTGTCTTTTTTGTTTCCTTTTTTAAACCCATTTCTGTTGTAAAGTTGTTGTAAAGTAAAAACCGACTGAATTCAAAGCATCGGTGAATGTCAATTTAGAAATCTTGTGACAGAGTCCACATAGAATATTTTCAATCCAAAGAGGCATTTTTGCTCTTTATCTTAATGAATTAAATTGTACTAAGAACATGATCTAGTTTTCAAGAGAACCTAACATATAAAGTCTTTGTGATTGTTGAATTAAGTAATAAATAATGTCTATTTAACAGATTTAGAGCAAATGAAAATGTCCTACTTTTACAAGAATACAAAAAGGACAATTTTATTAAGTGAAAGCTCTGTATTTACACAAAGTGAAGAAATAACATGCATTTTACAACTTAATGACAAAACAAAAAACCTAAAGAATTTTTTTTTCTATCACTACAGCATCATTCTATTATTCCATGCTATGTAAAAGAAGCATGAACCAACTGAAATAAAAAAGATACGACTATTTTTTTTTTACCTTAAAGTTTAATTATTTAATATTTACTTCTGCAAAGTACCTTTTTGTTATGTTCCCCTACAATTATCTAAAGTTTCTAGCTTCACAGTTCTTTGCCAAGACTCAACAGACCCTTTGTTTTGACTCTAAAATGCTTTAAATAAGTTTTAGACATTTTTCTTTCAGCCACATGATCATCAAAACTTGATGGCAAGTTTCCACGTGTTAAATTTATAATAATGAGTCCAGCAAAACGAGAAGCTGAAATGCTGCATATCAGTTTATTTCAGTGAGTTACACCCGGCAGTTGCTTCACTGCATTAGTTTATCTTCTTTCTGGGAAATGTCCAGCATCTCCAAAGTTACGTGAGACACACCTCCCCTGCTGATTATTTTCTCTTTGCGCTCTCAGACGACCCTGTATGTTTATTGCGCCCCTGATGTCCCGACCAAGCCATCCGAAATGGATGAAAGGTGCGCGCTGATTGGTCAGAAAACCTCGAATGATACGCTCGAAGTTCGCGCTGTGGAAGGAGGGTGACTAAACAGAGGGAACGAGCTGTTGGCTTTTATGGTCTTTCTTATTAAAAGTCGGTCTTTGCGAGGGGAGAAAATAACGTGAGCAGGTCTGTGGACGTGACTGAAGTCCGGGAAAAAAAAGCAACAGGAGTCGGGATTGTGTAAGTTTATTTATTTTTTCTCTAATATCGCTTAACTTAACAGCCAGACTATGTAAAAAAAAAAAAAGAAAGAAAAAAAGAAAAAGGTTGTATAGCATACCCATAAACCAAATATTTAGAATGTATTATGCATGTTTAAAAAGCACCCAAAACGGCATATTTTCTTCTCCTGCGTGTATGGTTTTACACAGATTTCTAGATGCATGCATGACTGTCTTTTAAAAACTCTGGTAATTATTAATTATGTCGCGCCGTTTTGTCTAACTTCATGTGTGAATGACTGGTTGTTTAGCGCTCAGCTGCAGGCTCCCGGATCCAGAGACAGCAGCAGCAGCAGAGAGGAGTATGGGAGTTGGAGGCCAGCAGACTGAGGCTGCAGGGGTTTTCTCCTGGGAGGAGGTCCAGAAGCACCGCAGCAGAAATGACCGGTGGTTGGTCATCAGTCGAAAGGTTTACAACATCACCCAGTGGGCCAAAAGGCACCCGGGAGGATCTCATGTCATCAGCCACTATGCCGGAGAGGATGCTACAGTAAACATGCCGCCTCTTTAGTCAGAATAAAACCAGGATGCATTCATAAACTAACAGTTAACATAAAAGCTTATTAAAAAATACTGACTGGTCTTTTGAAGCAGTTAGATATGCACTTTATTCAAACATTACATTGGAATTCAACAAGAATGAGAGAATATGAGTGGCTCATACAGTCTGATTGCATGGTATGACACAGTGGACACATTATTTTTTCTGTGCTTCCAAAGTTGAATAAGCTCTGCACTGGTGGTACACTTCAGGGGAATTCCTGTTATTTGCTGGATTTTATTTACATCCAGTTTCTTTGTGACACCTGAACCTGAAAAGCTGTTTTTTGAAATGCAATATTCTTAGCATTAATTTCTTCCCACTTCAGGCTATGGGATGCGAAAGGAAGGATGACTTGAGCATTAAATATTGCTAACAAAAGATGAAAATGAATCTATGACATCAGTTTGACTGACAGTGTGAATTAATCTGCAACTTATAATGGCAGTAAACAAGAGCAGTTTTTACATAGCAAGCTTTCTTAGATTATAAAGCTCAGAAATCATCATCTTCATCTGATCTTCCTGAATAGTTCAGGGGGATCAGATGACCCCTCTAAATTTTTTTTAAATTTTTTTTATTTTAATTTAAAAATAAAAGATTTTCTTCAGTTACATTTTTCAATTTCAAAAATTATAATTTTTGAAATTTAAATTTAATTAAATTTTTTTTATTTTAAATTAAATTAAAAATAACCATTTTGTGCTATTAAATTTTAAATTTTTAGGTTTTAAAAATAACCATCCGAAAAATAAAGGTTCAACACCCACCATTTGTAAATATTAGCATTTCTAACAAGCTAACATGCTGTTAAAGTGTCATTCAGTCATTTACATGATTAAGGACGATTTTCTTTGCTGAATTTTTAATTTAGCCCTGCATCTTATGATAAACAAAAAGTAAAAACAAAAACAACTATAACCTTTTCATAATTATACCTCATGGAGAAACGTTTTTAGCATCAATACCAGAAAGAACACCAAAGAAAAAACTGTGCCAGCGATGACCAATGAAGGCGTCATAATAAAGGACCAACAAAGGGCAAATAACTGATTAGTGGCAGATGTTGAATTAGTGAGGAGACACAGTGACCCCCTGGGTTTCAAAATTACAGACTGTGGTGAAGGCAAGTTGTCAGATTTTTTTGCGGAAATTTATTTATGCAAAGAGGCCAAAACTGTAGCTAAAAATGGCCCAATTTGCATAGATTGTGACAAGGTCGAAACTCCAGCTAGACTTGTGGCGGGTGGAACAACTTTATGAGGCTGAAAGGTTTTATTTAGCTTCTGGCCTTTTTGAAGGAAGTAAGTACAAATCAGTCAGGGACATCCTTCACTTACAATAGGTTCCCAAAAGGAGGACTTGAATGGTGTTGTTGAATTCTTCAATTAGTGATCATTTGACATTTTTCTTATGACAATTATATAAAAGCCGATATAATTTTCTTGTCACAGTTTGCCATGATAAAGCATTAAAGGTAAAGATTTTAGCACAATGATCTTTGTTTATCAGGTTGTGTCATTCATTTGTTTTTATATTTTCCGCACTATAAGGCGCACCGGATTATAAGGCGCACTGTCGGCTTTTGAGGAAATTGAAGGTTTTTAGGTGCGCCTTATAGTGCGGAAAATACGGTATATCATAAAAGCTGAAGGTGCAAAAGAGAAGCAGAAGTGAAAATCAGAATGTGGTGGTGTATGAAATAACACAAATTTGAGGAAAATATTTTTTATGTTACAGGGCATTTTCTTCTACTCCAAGCTGTACCAATAACATGATTTTTCTTTTATATTTTTCAGGAGGCTTTCACAGCTTTCCATCCTGATCAAACGTTTGTGCAGAAGTTTCTAAAGCCTCTACTGATTGGAGAGCTGGCAGCGACAGAGCCAAGCCAGGACGGAAACAAAAATGTACAAATAATTCAAGTCTCACAAGAATCTCAGATAACTCGCACAATATTTACTCATTCACAAATTAGTTTTTTTTTTTTTTTCATAACAGGCATTAACAAAACATTGTTACAGCTTCCCTTTTCTCTGCTTCCAGACAACCATCATAAAGGATTTTGAGTCTTTACGTGCCCAGGTGGAGAAGGAAGGACTTTTTAAAGCCAAACCTTTATTCTTCTGCCTCCATCTTGGTCACATCCTGCTGCTGGAGGCTCTGGCCTGGATGATGGTCTGGTACTGGGGGACGAGCTGGACTCTGACCTTACTGTGCGCTGTCATGTTGGCAACATCTCAAGTAAGTTCAACAAAGTTGCCCGTCACATGAATAAATCACCTTATATTATAGAAAATATTGCTTTTTTTTTTTTTTTTTTTTTGCCAGGCGCAGGCGGGATGGCTGCAGCATGACTTCGGTCACCTCTCTGTCTTCAAGAAGTCCAAGTGGAATCACCTGGTCCACAAGTTTGTTATTGGACATTTAAAGGTAACCTTTGCAGTTTTGACCTTTTAAGATTTTTGGTGATTTTTTTTCCTGTTTTTGAGAGTCCTGTGTTTTACAGGGAGCTGCAGCCAGCTGGTGGAATCACCTTCATTACAATCATCATGCCAAACCAAATGTCCTGAGCAAAGACCCTGACGTCAACATGTCGGGCATCTTTGTTCTTGGATCTGTTCAGCCTGTGGAGGCAAGCAACTGGAAGAAGATTTGTTTTAAGTG
Source organism: Poecilia reticulata (assembly GCF_904066995.2). Classification (NCBI taxonomy): domain Eukaryota; kingdom Metazoa; phylum Chordata; class Actinopteri; order Cyprinodontiformes; family Poeciliidae; genus Poecilia; species Poecilia reticulata. The sequence continues at coordinate 24,943,700 of NC_088835.1, read as the reverse complement.
TTTTAAGAAACTTGTAGCAGCTCACAAACTGTTTTCTCCTCATTTGTTTCCTCTCACAGTACGGCATGAAGAAGATCAAACACATGCCCTACCATCACCAGCACCAGTACTTCTTTTTATGTACGTTTGTCAGAAGTCATGGAGCATGAGAGAAATGAGATGAACAATTTGTCATGACAAAAATAAATAATCATAATAATTTGCCTGTGTTTCAGTGGGGCCGCCTCTTCTCGTCCCAGTCGTCTTCAACCTGCAAAATCTAAACGTCATGATTTCTCGCCGAAACTGGGTGGTAAGATTTTGGACCGTATGCTTTGCAGTGCATGGAATTACTTACATTTCTAAAAAAAAAAAAGGCACAAATGGTAAAAGTTTATGTGAGCATATCACTTTAATGTATTTTATTGGCACAGGACAACATACAGTATTTTCAAGAGTATTTTTATTTTTTTTAATCAGGATTTGCAAACATGAAAACATGAGAAAAAAATGTTTTAAACAATGAAATTTTGTTTTTCCTTTTTTTTGGTCATTTAAAGGATCTGGCTTGGTATTTGTCCTTTTATATTCGATATTTCTCCTGTTATGTGCCCCTATATGGCGTTTTCGGCGCTGTGGCTCTTAACCTCTTTGTTAGGTAAGAATTTGAATTGTTAATTATTTAATCATTTGTTGCTTACTTGTTAATTTCATTCATTTGGCAAATGGTTAAAATTATTCCCAAATGTTTCCAAAGTTGTTTCTATGATTTGTGTCTAAAAAACAGTTAAAAATAATTTATATACTGTGATTAAATAGTACTTGTTATTAAATGTTTTTCTAATTGTTGTTAAGTTTTTTTTTCTGAGCTGGGAGTAATTTAGACTTTCACCAAATAGACCAATTCCTAATCATTATCTGAAACACAGTGTAGCTTATTTTTCTTAGCAGTGACATTCTTTTTTTTTTAATAATTAAGAAAAATAATAATGATGATAATGCTAATATTTAATTAACAATTTATGTAGACATTAAATATTGTTTTTATTTTACTCTGACCCTGGATGGATCAACCAGTTTTAACAGAACAAAAGGTCCTGACCTCTGAGTCACATCATGTTGATGTTTGTCAAATTCATATAACCTGTATGAATGTATATTAGACCATTACGTTAGGTTATCTGCTACCAGAATATGTACGTTATTATTAAAAGATATGTCTTAATAAAAAAAATGTCAAAAACTGCAAGTGTATGAAATGCAGAATCATTAGACGACATTTTTAAAATAGTTTATTTTGCAGGTTTTTGGAGAGTCACTGGTTTGTCTGGGTGACTCAGATGAACCATCTTCCAATGAATATAGATTATGAAAAGAACAGAGACTGGCTTACTATGCAGGTACGTTCTTTTAAAAAAAATTAAATTTATATTTATTAAATACATTTGTCCATAATATATAATTTTTAACAAGGAAATATTTAATCTTGCTTGTGAGAGGAGAGACAGATCAAAAGATTGACATTCTGATCTGTGTCCAATGCAGACAACTGACCTTAGCTAGTTTTTATTATCCCTTGTGCTGTATTACTTTGTCTACCGTACCTGACCCAAAATCCCCTTAAGCTGTCTCCTCACTCTTTAGCGCTGCTCACAGTAGAATCTGAAACTTTCTTCTAGTCACTCAAACTAGTTTCAACACAGATAAAGTTAACCTACCTACATACGTACATATTTTCCTACATTCTCAGTTTTAATTCAGCAGAGGTGTCCCTGTGACTCACTGATTTGGGTGGCCAGACCACAAATGCAGTTCACACTTTTTAGATGTCTACCTAACAATTGTCAAACATGTATTACTTTTCTTTTGCACTACTTTGTGCTCCATTATCACTTTTTTTGCCTTCTACCTCATCAACTAAGCAATTACAGCCACTGTGCTTTACAAATAGATTAAAAAAGCCAGAAAGTAAATTGTGTGATTCACAGAGAAAGTTCGAACAGACTGCTGAAATCGTGCATTAAATTAAAAACATTTTACTTAGAAAACTAATGTCTGTTAACCTGTAATTTAAAGCACTAAAGATTCAATTTCGTGCTGGCAAACTAAGCATAGTGTTTCATTTACCATCCAGACTGGCATTTAATGTCTATAAGCTCATTTCAGAGGTTTCTGTTCATCATGCTAATTGAGATTCATTTATTAAGAAACAAACTTTACATTAACTTATATTCCCACTGCAGCTACTCAAAAATTCTTGACTCGGGGAAACAATCAACTAAAATAACATTAATCATTCAGGATATTACGTTCTGCCAAACTTCTCAGCAACCCTTTTTTTGCTCTGTTAGTTGTGGAAATGCTCCACTGTGGTTCTAAGAAATGTCTCGACACACGTAAAGGAGTTTGCTGTGTGTTAGAATCAATGAGGGTACATTCGTTGATTTGAATCGCCTCATTTGTCTCATCAGAAAAGTGTTTCTTGTCATTTTGTACCTCTAAAGTGAGGAGCATCATTAACAAGCTAATGCTTCTGCACCGTTTTCTGTTTCAGCTACAAGCCACATGTAATATAGAGAAGTCCTTCTTCAACGACTGGTTCAGCGGACACCTCAACTTTCAGATCGAACACCAGTAAGTCGACAGCGGTTTACTGTCTTTTGCAAGACAAATATGGATACTAATAAGGTGGCCGTTTTCCTGTTAACTTGTTGTTTCCACTCAGATCAAAGACACTGACAGATATCTTAGTTGGCATTTAAAATGCTTCGCGTGACTTTAGCGATGTTAGCACTTTGAGTTCTCTATTGTTTCTGATTTAATATTGCCATTCTCCAGCGGGTGGGGGATGAAATTTGGTCCTAAACTATTAGAGATTTAAAGCTCTACTGTTAATCACGTCAGTTGGTTTGACTTTGATTCTTCTAATAATTGAATTACATTTTTTTTTTTAAGTCTGTTTCCGAGAATGCCGAGGCACAACTACCACCTGGTTGCTGCGAGGGTCCGTGCGCTGTGTGAGAAGCATGGGGTCTCTTACCAGATGAAAACGCTATGGCGAGGCATGACTGACGTCGTCAGGTAATAACTCAGACAGGATAGGCAGTTGAAGCAGAAAGTCACACTTATTGAAAATAGTCCTTCATTTGATTTAAAATGCATGAGCAGAGCAGTGACGGCAGAGGTAATCTGTCTTCTTCCAGTTCACAACAACACACTGCTCGCCTGCTCACCAGTTTCAAACTGATGTTTTCCCTTTTTTTTCTTTCCTTCTTGCTTTTTTTCAGTTCACTGAAAACTTCAGGTGATCTCTGGCTTGATGCCTATCTTCATAAATGAAGAGCTGCATATAAATCAAGTGATCTGCTTTTGCATCAAAAACATGTTGAGTGTTGAGAATGAAAAGAAAAACAACAGAAAATGTGACTTTTTTTCACCATTTTTGAAGATGGTGTTGTTAATGGACTGAAAAACTATTTAAAGCTTATAGGATTTTAAATGTAAAGCTTATAGGATCATCTTAAAATATCTTTAAAATTGAAGACAGTTTAATTATTTTTAATTAAGTTATCTTAATTTAAATAAGATAATTAATTCAATGTTTTTTTTGGTAAACATTTTCAGTCACACTGACTGCAATAAGACAGTTAATATGATGACTTTTTTTCCAATAGTAATAAGTAACATTGCTGATAGAATGATTGTCCTCTTATTGTAATCATTCAGTCATACAAAGGTTAAATATTATCAAATCTCATAACCTTCATTTTGCTTTCTTCGGTTTTAGACCTGCAACCTTTTAATTAATTTTGTTCTTTGTTGCATAATAAACAAGTTGTTGTCTCCTACAACATTTAGTGTTATTACTGGAGAGGCAAACATAAGAAATATTCTCTAAAAAATAACGATCAAATTTTTGTTATATTTTGTAAGTAACTCGGCATTGTAAACTTATTGACAGATGTGTTGTAATGTGCAGGAACTTACAGAAGGAATTCGTGACGAAAGTTATAAAGTGAAATAACAGTGAAAGGATTTATGCACCCTTGGATGTTGCAAAATATTTTAGAAGTACAAATAAAACGTTTTGTATTTTCCTGTTTTCCTATGTGTCAATTATTTTTGTCATAAAACACATAATCGAGTTCAATGAAACCCTGCAGAGAGATAGTCCATGCTTTAAACAAAGCATATTTTAAGTTGTTGCAAGATTCAATTAATAACCATGCCTACAGAAATGACAGGTTTAGCGCATATGCATAAGGAAGGACGTTTTGAGGAGGTTCCCTCAGGACAAAATAATATGAATGACAGAGTGGAAAAATAACGTTTGGCAAGGATTTGTTAGTCCGGAAAACGTATCGCCATCAAGAAAACAGTTAGGAGACGAATCACAAGAGGTAAGGGTGAAACTTTTAAAGCACAGAAACCTGTTTGGTGTTTTACAAAAATGGTGTACAGTAGAGGAAATGGGCACTTTTAGAGCTTGAAGGATCACGTCTTCATTTGAAAAACATGTCATCTGAAGCTTACATGTATTTTTTCTATCTTTTTCTTGACTGTCCCCTCTTCATAGGCAGTATGATGTGAAGAGATTAAACATTATAAAGGGACACCAGCATCTGCATCACAATGCAGTTTTATTAACTTCTCCGTTTTGCAGCATGGACAGACAAAAATAACTCGAGATAACAAAATGCAAATTTTCAAGTAGGTTTTCATTTATTAATTTTAAAAAGTCATCCAGAACAAGCTGGCCCTATGTGAAAAAGTAATATCCCCCTTTATCTAGTAGCTGGTTGTGCTACCCAGTGTTAGCAAAATCTGGTTAGAAGTCTCTTCTGGAGGAAGTCCTCTCTTTTATGCAGCACAGTTTTAATTCAGCCACATTAAAGCATGAATTTGTTGTTTTTGATTATTCCACGCCGTCGTAATCACTCTTAACTTTGACTTTGTCACTTCAAAACCTTCAATTTCTTTGGAGGTGGACTTGGTGCAGCATTTCAGATCATTGTCCTACTGCAAAACAAAAGAGATCTGTAAGGACTGCAGTGCTTTTTGATAGTGCTATATATATTGAATAATTACATAATTATTTCATAATAATTACATAATTACATTTATGTAATTATTAGGGTGAAATGTCTGTAAATGAACATCAAATTAATTTGGGGCTCCTGGTGTTTGGAAATACATTATTTACTGAAATATTCTCTTGTGACGATTTGTCTCTTTTAAAGTGAAAGAAAACCTCACTTTTTCTAATATAGTTTGGAAGAGATGATGAATTAATCCTTAAACAATAAAAACATTACCCATGGTACCTCATACATTCTCTTTTCTTTTTCTTTTTGCATCTCTTCAGCCACATGAAATAGACATAAAAAGCTGATTGTTCACTGTGGGAATCTGGGTCATGCTGCGGCTGACTGGACCTCCCAATGAATACATCGTCTCCAGTTACCATTCCTTTATTAGCAGATCGCGTTTCCTTGCAGCACTGACTGTCCACTGAGTGTTAATGTGCAGAAAATGTGTATTTTTTTCCCCACTAATAAATATTTTACATGATATACAAAAAGGATTTAAGCATGTTTTTCATTAGACTCTCAATTTTGCAATAAGATTAGCTGTTTTGATTAGCTGCAGGCAAGAAATCATCATCATTAATGGAAACGCCAAGCTAGCAAGCGAATGTTCAAACGATATTTGAAAGTCAAATGCGCTCCTGATCTCCGACTGGAGCGAAGGTTCATTTTTCGGCAGGACGACAAACCCAAAGCATGCAAAATCTCAAAGGAGTGGCTTCTGAGCCCCCCTGTGAATCTCTGCAGAGATCTGAAAATGCCTGCACAGGCGTCTCCCATCCAACCAGATGGAGTTTGTCAAAATGTACAAAACGTGAAGAGCTGTGAATACTTTCCAGATGCATTGAAAGTATTCAATGCATTGTGTTGTGAGTTGAAAGGGAAAAAAACCCGTCACTGCTCTTAAATAGCAAATATCATTAGCCAGATAATCAATAAGTTAACCAAATTCAAACACGAGTAAACACTAAAATGATAGAATTAAGTTTCGGTCCTTATTTTTACAACAGCTAAACTCAGCATTCATAAATACATTAATAGGTTATAAAGTGACCTACTGGACTTTATGCAGCAAACTAACAATCAGAGAGAGACCAGTTGGTGAAAGGATCAAGTTAAAGTTTTGATTGTAGAAGTAAAACAGTGATTAACTGAAAGTTTGTATTGAATTCTGCCAGATCCTATCAGATTTTAATTACTAAGACATTTAATTACATTTTAACAGATAAAAAATAAAGTGGAAAATGATGGACACCCTTCCACACTGTAATTACAGATCTATCTGCGGTGCATAAATTAAGTTAACAGATTAAAGTAATTATTTCACATGATCCGCTTTTAGAACTGCAGCGAGAATGTGTCAAATAAAATTAAACACTCTTAAACATGGAGCAAATGCCGAATGACACCTAGGAGACAAAATGAACAGGAACTTACAGGAGAAACGGCTGATAAGCACATAAAAGGACAGCAAAGAGACAAAAAGAATATGCATTAATGGGCATTAAAAATGTCCAGAAAGATATGTTTCCACAACTGGACACAAAACTGAAAAATGAAACCAAAACTCAAAATATGTTGTGCATATTATTAGAAAAGGGTAATTTACTGAATATTCAGTTGATCTCAAATGGCACAGCAGATAGAAAATTAGAATATTAGAACAACAAAGCTTGTGTACAAACCAGAAGTCTCACTTTATCAAACTATGTGTGTTTGGTGCATTTTTATTTAAAGCAAGGTTCTTCTTCATTCATAAAAGTTATTCGCTGTGGATAGAGAAGTCGGAGTAAGAATGTTTTTGTGTTGCTGAAAAATATCACTGGATATCTCTCTAAATCTGTCTTCCCCACTGGAAAACATGGGGGGGTGAGCATCATGATGTGGGTACGCTTTAATTCAGCAGGGATAGGAAAGCTAGCTAGCGATGTCGGACATTTACTCCAAAAGTAGAGCAGTTTTCAGTTTCCAGATCGCCAATGAATTAACTCATGCCAACAATAATGAACATTGAGAAATTAACTGAATATGGCAAAACCATCCATCCATCCATCCATCTTCTTGACACCCTTGTCCCTTAGTGGGATCGGGAGGGTTGCTGGTGCCCATCTCCAGCTAACGTTCCGGGCGAGAGGCAGGTTCACCCTTGACAGGTCGCCAGTCTGTCGCAGGGCAACACAGAGACACTCAGGACAAACAACCATGCACACACACACACACTCACACCTAGGGGCAATTTAGACAGACCAATTAACCTGACATTCATGTTTTTGGACTGTGGGAGGAAACCGGAGTACCCGGAGAAAACCCACGCATGCACAGGGAGAACATGCAAACTCCATGCAGAAAGACCGGGAATCGAACCCAGAACCTTCTTGCTGCAAGGCAACAGCTCTACCAACTGCACCACTGTACAGCCTTATGGCAAGACCAACTGAATATAAAAAAATAAGAAAATAATCAAAACCCAAACACCCAAATGCTGGTAGAGACATACCTCATCAAAACGTCGTAGCTCACTGTAAGTACTGAGTCAATACTGTAAACATGAATGTATGTAATATTAAAAAAAAACAAAAAAACATTTGACTTCATAAATAAAAGTAATAAATTACATTGAAGTTCAACCAAACGAGAAAAAGTCCAAAGGCCATATATCATAAGGGAACATTTTATATTCACTATCTGCTGCACAAAGGCTATTAGAAATACATAAGATGGGCAGACAGAGAAAACCTAGCTAGGATTATTGTATTTCTTTAGCAGCCGGGGGGAGGGGGGGGGGGGCCCTCTGGTGCTAAGAAACGAGAGGACTTGTAATCTGCACGTTGTGCAACCTGTTTTGTAAGAAATATGTGCAAGCAGCCTGTGGGAAGCTGCCTACTCCTTGTCCATTCTAATCAGAAAAAGTAAAACATTTGCATTTGTCGAAAAATTATAAATCATTACACTATTCTAATGTATTATCTAATGAAGTCATTAGATAATCAGGGACTTCAGATAATCCCCAACCCATTTTTGCACCGTCTGCATAATCTTTGTGAACCACAAAGTGTCGCAGGAGCAGCTGGAGCTGCAACGACACTGACTGCACGGACCGTTATGACCTCTGGCCTATTTAATTCACTTCCAGGGTTCGGCCTCTAGGGGGGGCTCTCTGCAGCTGATCGTCCCCGGTCCGATCCGAACCCGCTCCAGCAGCATCTCGTCCCGTGGTGCACAGGCAGCGCTCCAGCAAGCCAGAGCTGCTCTTCTCCGATTGGTCAGAAAGCCTCGAAAGATCCGCTCGAAGTTCGCAAGGGACGAAGAGACGTGTTGGGAGGGGCGGAGGGGGGGGGTGAGAGAGCGAACAGGGCCTATCAGGGAGGACTGCCAACTTGGTCGGCTTTTATGATCGCCTTCCTGCTTGTATAAAGCAGCTGGACGGCGCTGAAGGTGAAGCGGCTCTGTGGGTGTGAGGAGAGCGGTCCGGATCTGGATGCTGTAAGTTACAAGTATTTGTTGTAATTCACCTGACCGCCGCCATATTTGTGAAGCAGAAGTGAAAGCATCATCTGAGAGGGTTTATGTTTAGCCCAGCAGAACAATGCATGCTTCATTATTACTGCTGGCGGGATCTATCGTGGACATTTTTTTGTTTAAGCGGGTTTACACCTGATTATAGATTGTGGTTGTATGTGTGTTCCCCCCCCTCCCCCTCCCCCCATCTGTCTGTGAGGGCAGACTGGTCATCTTGTGAGCAGGTGAATCCAGGAAGGGACAGCAGCAGCAGCAGCAGCAGAGAGGAGGATGGGGGGTGGAGGACAGCAGACGGAGCCTGCAGAGCCAGGCAGCGGGAAGGCTGCAGGTGTTTACACCTGGGAGGAGGTGCAGAAGCACCGCAACCGAAACGACCAGTGGCTGGTGGTCAACCGAAAGGTTTATAACATCAGCCAGTGGGTCAAAAGGCATCCAGGAGGTTCCCGAGTAATCGGACATTTCGCCGGAGAGGATGCGACGGTGAGTACGCTTTCTTCATGCAGGGAAATGTCAGTGTTTTCCATTTATGATGTTGATAAATTGCTAAATTACAAATGACAGCATGTCAATTGCTGATGCTTCGCTGTTAGGAAAGTTGTGCTAATCTGTCTGCATTCTACTTCATTATGGAAGTATGATGATTCCTTTTTTTTGTACCTCCATAAATGATTAAAAAAAAAAAAATCCACGTTTTATTGATTTAAAAGTCATCACTTCAAAATTATGGGAAGTTTCAGTTTGCGTTCATTTTAGCCCATCAATTAGTGCAACTGAAATCACAAATCAGTCTTTAAGGTTCAGTTTGTAACCGCTGTGTGGTTTTTGCACACTTTGTTTATGTTGGAGGTATGCATAACCTGTAAGTGCAAATGTTGCCTAAATATGGATGAAAAAAAATCTATATCAGAGAATATATTCTTACATTGACTTGAATATAAGTGAGGTTTAACTGAGAGCTTTCCTTCAAACTGTATGTCAAACTGATTCTTATATTATCTACATATTATCATCATTTCAGGCTTCCACACTGATTTTCATTTATTAACCTACTTAATATGAATCACTTTTAAAAACTAAAGAGTTCAAAGTTTTGTCAGATTTTTTTAAACCTTTTATCCATACTGAACGTTGGCACTTTACCTTTCTGCACTATAAATAGCATTTTTGGTATTCTATGTAGTGGATATTGCAAAATAAAATAACAGAAAATAAAAAAAAAACTGCTTCATTAAAACTTAAAATGTAATGTAACAGAGCTATAAAGAATACATTTGGACATCTATATAATTGAATTTTTCTGTTATATTTCATTAAGAAGCAGGTTGTTAATATTTGAAATTGCAGAATGAACCTCGCTGTGACCTTTGAACGGAGTCACTACGTGGACATGATCTGTGATAAACACTTCATGCTTCTAACTGCACGTCTCTGTGCCTCCAGATGTCAGTTTGACATGTCTTAATGTAATGTTCTAATCTGCTATTACGAATTAAAAATATGTGAACAGAATTAACATTTAATTCTGAAAAGATTCAAATTTGACATTGGAAATACTGGATTTTGGAGCAGCTGGAGCTAGCTGGATTACCAATGACCTCGTTTTTTGTTGGGTTAATACCGGATGCCTCTGGCTAAAGGATATTCACATATATTCATTAATTAACTTTTTCTGAATTGATTTTATTTTCTTTTGTTGTTGGCTTCATTACTAACTAACTTTGAAATTATAAAAGATTTTCTTACCATGGAAACCTGTAAGATTACAACTTAGAAGGTTTCTATTTGGGATCTTTTGATGCATTTTTTTTTAACTTCACTATAATGCTAATTTCTCTACAAAAATAGAAATGAAAAAGATTACACCAGTTGGTTCACACATTTGCACATGGTACATAACCTACGGTTGAAAATGAAGTTGACTTTTTTTTGTCCCTTAAATACCTTTACTTTGCGCAGCTCTCTGCAGATTAGGATTAATGTATAAATTATTTAAAACTATCAATCTAACACAAAAAGAATTAGGCTATCTTTAACACCTTAAAAAAAATCTCCAAATCTCATATTTGGGGAACTGCAGCAATAGGATTCGCCTGTCGCCATGACGCCTGCGATGCTATCTATCTACATCCTAACCCGTTGTTTGGGAAACATGTCTACCTTTTACACAGATGTGATTTTGTGGAGTTTGATGAACTTTGCAGGTGACTGTGGTGAGAAACGAATCATGAACATGTGAAGAAGCACTTCATGTCCACTGTCTGATGTGGTGGAGGACCAGTTATGCTTTGGTTCTGCTTATCTTCCACAGTAACCTTTGTAGAGCTTCATTATTACTGCTTGCGGGATCTATTGTGGAAATAGATCCCGCTAGCAGGTCATTCAGTAGGTGAAAATTAAGTGAAACAAAGGCCAATAAATTTGATACTGGGATTTTACACATTTTTACAACTGTTCTGCAGAAAGTGACTGTTATCTGCATGTTATGGTCAGCACATCGCTCCTAGACTGCAACATTTACAACTAGACATTGTTAGTTGTGAAGTTGCCCTCAGTTGGATTCGGCTCAGCTGTGCTCCAACATATATGTGATTTATTTTTTTTTAACTGCTCTCATCTTTTCTCAGTTTTTACTCTGGTTTATGCCTAAAGCGTCAAATGTTTCTCTTCACAGGAAGTTTTTGCTGCTTTTCATCCTGATCAAAAGTTTGTGCAGAAGTTCCTGAAGCCTCTGCTGATTGGAGAGCTGGTGGCGGCAGAGCCAAACCAGGATGGAAACAAAAGTGTAAGATTTTACATTTAAAGGTGGAAGGGGGCATCTCTGCTGCCTGTGCAGTGTTTTACCTCACATGCACCCATGAACAGCCAACTTCTGTGGCAAATCCATTTTGTAACCTCCATTTGTGGAGGTTGTTAACAACAGTCCACTTGCGTGTAATGGATCATTACAGTTTCCCTTTTGGAATTGAATTCTTTTGGAATAAATTCACATTTCAATGATATTTTAAACTACTGTGATGCTCAACTCCAGTTCTAAGGAATGCATGCATATTTTAGATGTTTCCTGGGTCAATCCAACTGATTCACACAAGTGGCCCATTAAGAGGCCTGTGAATGACTTTATAACATACTAAGGAAGAAATTAAGCCCTTAATTCTGGCAAATCTAAAACATGTACAGCAACAGCTCTTGAGGGCAGCGTTTGGTCTTTATACCTCCATTCAGGTTTTACTGAGATTTATAATATTAAGCATTGCACACACATGTCATATTAAATTTTATAATAAAAGTCACTTTAAATATGTTCTACTTCTCTGCTTGCAGGCAGAACTCATTGAGGAGTTTGATCGTTTGCGGGAGCAGGCAGAGAAAAGAGGCCTTTTTCAAGCGCGGCCTTTATTCTTCTGCCTCCATCTGGTTCACATCGTGCTGCTGGAGGCCCTGGTCTTTCTGCTGCTCTCGCACTGGGGCACGAGCTGGACGATGACGCTGCTGTGTTCAGCTCTGCTCGCAACCGCCCAAGTACTTTCAGCAGCACTAAACTGTCCTTTCTGTCCTCGAGTAACTTCAGATGGATGAAGTAACTACTTTTCCTCTCCATTAGTCGCAGGCCGGATGGCTGCAGCATGACTTTGGTCACCTCTCTGTCTTCAAGAAATCCAAATGGAATCACCTGGTCCACAAGTTTGTAATTGGACACTTGAAGGTAACTCATGGTTTATTCTGTTTACCGTCTGGAGTTCTCTAATAGCTGACTGCTTTTGTTTTTTGTTTTTAGGGAGCTTCAGCCAACTGGTGGAACCACCGACACTTCCAGCACCACGCCAAACCGAACATTTTCAAGAAGGATCCCGACATCAACATGATGGATATCTTTGTGCTTGGGAACACGCAGCCAGTGGAGGCAAGTAGCTCAATAAAAGGAATGCATTTCTAATTCGTCCTGAGCTCTAATGCAGCTTAATAGCTCACTGAACGCCGTGCCTCTCTCTGTTGCAGTACGGCATTAAAAAGATCAAACACTACCCCTATAACTACCAGCACCATTACTTCTTTCTCGGTATGCTTGCTTTAAGACGTTTGGAAAGAGTTGAAGAAGTCTAAATTTGTTCCAGAACTAACTCGTTCATCTCTTTCAGTGGCGCCGCCGCTGCTTATTCCAGTTTTCTACAACTACAACATAATGAAGACCATGTTTACTCGACGTGACTGGGTGGTAAGATGCCCACCTCAGTTTGGAATGAATGTATTTTACATAAAAGGAAATTGTGACTCATTTTCTTTGTAAAGAAACATAAATAACCTGATTATTATTATTTTTTGTTTGTTTTTTTTTTTTTTTTTGAAGGATCTGGCCTGGGCTTCCACATACTACATTCGTTACTTCTACTGTTTTGTTCCGCTGTATGGTGTGTTTGGCTCTCTGGCACTCATGATGTTCGTCAGGTGAGAAGGATTTAAAATTTAACTTCTTTTAAAAATGTATGTGTCTAATTAAGGTTGCAAACATGTTCGGGTTTGTTTTAGAGGCCGACAAACAAAGTGGAAAAAAGAACAGTCATGATTTGATTTTTGCATTTCCATTAACTTTTTGTGATAAATCTGCCTGCATTCTTTGCCACACGCTTTTTTTTTACTCTGCTTTCAAACAGAATAAATACAATGAGTCAAAATGTGTCGATGTTAAAACCTGCAGGTTTTTAGAAAGCCACTGGTTTGTGTGGGTGACTCAGATGAGCCACTTGCCAAAGGAGATCGATCACGAGAGACGCCAAGACTGGCTGACCATGCAGGTACCTGCTTTATGATCAACTAATATTAGAGTCTCGTTGTGTGCACTGCTTATCAGAGGTGGAAATTACAGCCAACGGTTTATCTTAATTGAAAATAAGAAATATTTTATCATAAATTTTCTGACATCTTATTCCTGCAAGGTCACACACATTTGCTACAGATTTTGTTTTTATTATTTACTGTATTTTGTTTGGTAAATACTTTGCAGAATACATGATATGTATGATAGTTCCCAGCCACGTCGTCAAAGTGAAAGAAAAGAAATAAAGAAGTACCTTTCAGGTGTTTTAAACTGCATCGTATTATATTGGGACTGGCCAACAGAAAAAAGTGCGTAGTTGTTCAATTTTTGTCACAATCAGAAATCTGAAAAGTGTGTCATTCTTTTAGAGTCCACCTGTACGAAATATAATCTCCATATATTCTGTGAAGGCATTTGAGGTTTGGTGAAGAAAACAATGGTGGACAAGCAGCCCTATGAAAACAAAGGAACATGGCACAGATAAAGCTGTGGAAAGGTTTAAAGTAGGGTTAGACTTGGAAAACAAAAATCAATACCGGAATATCTTCGCACCTTTTAAGACTTTGTGGCGGAAACTTTTTTTAAAAAACTGCCTATCATTTCACATTCCACTTAAAAATGGTGCACTACTTTACATCTGTCTATTACATAAAATAAAATACTTTGAGGTTTGTGGTTGTAACTTGACAAAATGTAAAAAGGTTCCATGTTGACTCTTCGCTCTTTTTCTCTGTTTCAGCTACAAGCCACCTGTAATATTGAGCAGTCCTTCTTCAACGACTGGTTCAGCGGACACCTCAACTTTCAAATCGAGCATCAGTAAGTCAAAGGACTTAAACTTGGACTTTAACTGACTTTGTTGTACCATGTGAGCATTTTTGCAACGTGCTGCAATTTGGACAAAGCCAAAGACTGATGAAGAAAAACAAATGAGTCAGTAAAAAAATTGTAACCAGTTAAAGTAACAAGTACTTGATTTACTCCTCTGGACCTGCAATGGATTTGATACTTACAAAGAGAATGTGTTGTGCTCAGAAAGGCTTGTCCTATTCAGTACTTTGTTAAAAATAAGTATTTTAAATTATATTCACTTGTTGTTTTCTGAATGTAATATTTATTTTTCCTATTTTTTCATCTTTAGCTTACCTCTAAAACTAACGCCCATTCATTTTTGAGTCCATTATTCTGCCTCTCTCTTTCAAGTCTGTTTCCCAGGATGCCGCGCCACAACTACCAGCTGGTGGCACCGCAGGTCCGCGAGCTGTGTGAGAAACACGGGATTCCTTACGAGACGAAAACTTTGTGGCAAGGAATGGTTGACGTGGTCAGGTAATAACCTAGAGCCACTGTCAGGGATATTACAGCTATGTCTTTTGGTGTTGACATCTTTTATGGTTCAGCGGTTTGTGATCATATTGGGCCCCACTGAAATGAATGGAACATCCCATTATTTCTGAAAAATTCTGCAGAAAACCTTGGGATCTTTCACAGCTAAATATTTTCACGTACTTTCAGCAAGAAATGGTATTAAAACTTTAAAGCATAGTCATGTCCTTCAGTTATTTCAAAAGGTCTCCATTATAGCTTTTGCTTGCCTTATGCTCAGTTTTGACGAAAAAAGAAAAAGAAACACTGGCCCACTAACTCTGAGGGTTCCCATGCAAACCCTTCCAGACCTCTTCCCTACCTTAAACCCTCCTTATAACTCTACTTCCAAACCCTCTGTATAAACCCTTCTTTCAGCCCTAATTCCATCCCTAAATTGAACCCTCCTTCCAGCACCAATGCTGACCAGCCCTCCTTCTAACATCCTTCCAAACCCTCTTTATAAACCCTCTTGTCAACCCTAATACCGACCCTAAAACAAACCATGATTCCAACCCTCCTTCCAACTCAACTTCCAACCTTAAATCCTCCTTTCAACCCTAATTCCATACCCTCTTTATCCTTACCATAACCGCTCCCTCTTCCTTGCCTAACCCTAACCTCCCCCAACCCTTGCTCCCCCCTCACCCCCCATTTTCTAACCCTTCACCAAACTAGCATCCTTATCCTAACCTCCCCCTTCTCCTTACCTAATCTAACCTCCCCCACCCTTTTCTCCCCCATCCTCCCCCCTCGCTCTTCTCTCCCCCTCTCCTTCCCCTTCTCTTTCTTTTCTCATACACTTTCCCCCCCCTGGTTTCACATCTATTTTTTCTTCACGTCCCAATCTCCTCTCCTTTCTCCTGCACAGTGCATGACAAAACACTACAAGCTCCGCTTGAGCCCAGCTTAAACGGCGCACACCAGCACCAACGGGAATATGCCAACCATATTCCACGCACCTTACACAGCACATACAAACCAGAAGGTGGCTCCCTGGAGCACCATGCACCGGCCACAAAGAGCAACCATCTGTTGCTCAAGATGGTTCCTGATCTCGAGTGAGAGTGCACTACCTATGAGGAAGCAATATGGGCTGGAACCAATCGTGGTGGGCCCGCGTACCTCGAGAGTGAAAATTCTCAACTACCTAATTCCATACCCTAAATTAAACCCTCCTTCCTTCCAACCTTCTTTCCAACTATAAATTGAACCCTCATTATGAACCCTCCTTCCAACTCTAATCCCAACCCTCCTTTCAAACCTTCTTCCAACTTTACTAATTCCAACTTTAATTCGATGTTCCAATTAGGGTTGGAACATCCTTCCAACCACTTACAGCAGACACACTGCATTTTCATAGAAAATGCACATTTTTTGAGTTACTAACTACATTATTTTGAGGCTCTTAGTCTTTCTTTAAACAGTTATTGAAAACAGGCTCTTAACTGATGTTTTTCTGTTCTTTTTCAGGTCGCTGAAAACGTCAGGGGAACTGTGGCTTGATGCATATCTCCATAAATGATTAGCTGGCTTTTTCACGTTTGTCATATAATATGAAAATCTAATAGATGAAACTGGACTGATCTGTTGTTTTCAGTGTTTAATGTAAAAGAATGTTCTAATCTTTAGTGGACACTAGATTTTTGAGGATCAACCATAATTCAATGTTAACAGGTGACATTATAAAGTGTGACAGACTCATTAAAGACTTTCAACAACAAATAGTGCATCTTTTTTTTTACGTTAGAATAATACTCATGGTAACTTGAAACATAAGAAAATATCAAAAAAAAATAATGCTGAAGACAATAAAACGTGTAACTGGAATTCATCTGGACTGGAAACAGCAAAATAAATTATGGAAACTGCTGCTGCTAAAACGCTACACATGAGTCATTATAGTTTACGTAACAGAAAGATGGTAAATTTTAAAACTTAGAATATACCTTGAAACTCATAAATGGGCATTGCATATGTTTTACGTTTTTCCAGCGAAGCCGTTGGTTCATTGGAGTTATAAATTCAGTGTTATTAAATAAGTGGAACAAAAAAAACAGTATATAAAAATCTGTTGCAAAATATTAATGGTAAATTCTTTAATTATATCATCACAAATATTTACACCAAGAACATTTTCTGTGAATCTTCATGTGATTTTTCATACCAGAACACAAATTTAGTTTATTCTTAACATTTTGTGCAGTTTACATCTCAAACACCAGGTTACAATAGACACTAACGTACATGAATAATAAAAATATGTGCAAAAACCCTTAAAATTGATTAATCTATTTTTACTGTAGCATTATTCAAAACTAATTTTTTTTAAAAACTCATCGAGGAGGAAAATAAATTCCACAATAGATAGCACTAAATAGCTTTTTAAAATGTCACCTGCATCAACTTTACAAGGCCCTAGAGGAAGAGCAATGGAGGCTTCGTTTTCAAACTTATATCTTACTTTTTTAAGTCGTTCAGAGTGTTGAGGTTGATTTTGTCATCAGTATTTTACTTAACTGGGTCACTACGATTTCACTGAGAAATCAAACGGTTTAACCGTGACAGAAAGATTGTAGAGAGAACGCTTTAGAGTTGATTATAATAATCCAATAAGAAGTGAACTTCTTGACAATAACAAATTGTACAGCGGACATTCACTACATTCTTTCATCAGTGATTTTCTCAGCTTGGCTTCCTCGGCGTTTCATTTTGCTCTCTATTTTTTTCCTTTTATGAGAAGATTCATGTTTCATTTAATGAGTCACTGCTTGTTTACACTACCCCAGATCAAAGTCATAATTAACTCAGTTTCTATTGTCCACAAGTAATCAAATAGAAACAAAATGAAAAGACTATGAAATACTATGTGTATCACATAATACCATGCACTAATGTACGACTTTGTCCATGGAATATGAAAAAGATTTTATTCTTAAACAGCTGCAGAAAAAGTTTCCAACGTCAAAATATGCTTCAGCGATAAAAGATTAATTCATTTTAAAGGTTTATATCCATTTTAGGTCTGCCAATAAATTTGGAGGGCGCCATATAAAAGATCCCACTATTACTGAGAAAGGCATTTTGCTTTTTTAAGTTGCCAAAATGTCAAATAACATCAAGAAAAGAAGAATAAGAGCATTTATTCTAATACTTGTCACTGATTTATGTTTACCGACCAGACACAAACTTCTGCCATACACAACAAAACGTACGCTTGCTTTATCTTTCCTGTTAGCATTCACATGAAAATAATTGGCTATGCAATAGAAAATATGTCAAACATCCTGGCACTGATTTTAAAAAGCAACTGCAAAGATTTTAGGTTTTTACAGACAAATTCTGTAAACAGTATAAAACAGTATTATTAAGAACATACACTGACCCTGCCCTCTCATGCACGCGTGTGTTGCATGCATGTCCTGCACATACAGCAAAACTGTGCACAAGTTCCTCTTCTTAGCAGGTAATTTCTTCGATAATTTCATCAATTGAGAAAAATGCAACATAATTTGGAAACACTTGAAAAACAAACATCTAACATTTTACAAAATAAATATGCAATTAATAATGAGCGTATTCAATCTTGTTTGTTTCTTTTTTTATCTGAGGATCACGAGAAAATAAATTTTGCAAGCTGCTGCACTTGGGGTGGCGGGTGGCGCTCCACGTGTTCAGTCGAAGCTGCTTGTGGAGTCGACCTTCTCCTTCCTTCGCGTCATGATTTCCTGCAGCTCAGAGTCTCCTTGGGACCTCTGGAAAGAAAGCACATTTGATGCTTTGTATCATTTTGTTCTCTGAGGCATTCCCAGAACACAGCAGCTACATTAGAGAACAAAATGCTGCAGTTTTATGAGAAAGGTCCAAAAGTTGAGCAGAGGCTATAACTTCTTAAACAGTTCTAGATGTTTATGTTACTAAATTCTTTCTTAAAAAGGCCAACTTTACCAATCTTTGCTTTGTTCAACATTTTCAAATTTGTATGTATTGTCTATTATCCTATTTACGTTACATCTGACTGTTCTGTTTGCTGAACTGTTGTTACAGTAACTCTCCTGAAGGTGGCAGCAAAGGAAAACTTTTGGAAAAAACGATAACACTTAGCAACGTCAGCACAAACGATTAAACTGTAACACATTTTACCAAATTTGCTGTTGAAGCTAACCTATTTTGAAAATTTCCTTTATGTCTATAATAAAATAGAAAACAATATTTTAAACCAGTTCAGAGTCCAACTTAAGAGTTGTAAAAAATAAAATAAAATAAAAATAAAGTAGTAAATTTGCAGAACCATCTTGACTGAGAGTTGAGAATACAATGGCACCAGACTGGATCATGTGTTGTCAATTTCATTTTCAGTCTATTTGCAATAAAACCTGAGAGCAGCCAGGATATTCAAATAACAGGGCATAAGTGGACCCAGCAAAAAAAAAAAATTGAGTACGGTTGTAATGGCAAACAAAGTTATGGTTGGCTACGTGTTTTTTATTTGACGTCAGTTTTGCACACTTTAATAAAAAATGAATTCTTATTTGTTTAGATTATTTTTCATCAAAAAATTAGTCATTTGATTTTTTTGACAGCAACCCTAATTTTAATTCTTGTCAAATTGTGATTAACTTTATTGAACTTCTTGACTTTCTTCTTCTTTTCTTTTTCAGTTTGAGTGTCAATGTTGGAAACTTTGACTTTACAAGTGCTGTCAGATAGTTGATTTTAATCACCTCTGAGTCATTTTTTCTACTAAACATGTATTCATTTAAAACTATATCCTTCAATTTGAAAGCTGTTGACAGCTCCTACATTTCTAAATGCACACTTTGTCCCAACTTGCCCAGGTATTGTATAGTATGAAGATTTCACACAACATCAATAAAAAGACTCTAAGAAAAAAACTGGTTTTTAAGCAGGTTGCATGCAGAGGATTGTGGCCAACCTCTAATTGTCCTTTCTGCAGAGACACCTGATTGAAGACACGGCCGCCTTCGTCCCCGCACACGGCCTTCAGCTCCTCTTTGTTCAGGGAAAACAGCTGCGCTCCTGTCAGGATTCCCAAACATTCAACAGTCCTGCAGAAGGGACAGTAAGACAGTTTATTGTAGTAGCATTTGAGACACATCTGTAGCATTTCTGAGTGTGATGTTGCTCCTAACAGAGGGCACGTCGTTGCTGGTTACACAGTGAAGAACCAGATACAGTCTTCTCTAGGCACGGTGGCATGTTGCAGCAGGAAAAACCTTGGTGTCAGAAGTGGCATAAGGAACATGTGGATTCCTCTGAAGTGAGTTTGTTCCAGCCCCTGGGGGGATGCCTCTCAAATATTTCCACATTTAAAAAGGAATTACACCTTCAGCTATGCCTTCCAGTGCCTGATCTGTGAGTCATCTCTTCATAACAATATAGCCACATAAAAGCCACCTCTTCAACCGTCTCCCAATCAACGACTCTAAAAACTTGCTCAACATGACTGAAGAACAGTCACTTAATGACTCTGTAGTACCTGCATTATTGCAGGTGCAGATGGTGCAGAACATGAAGGTGCTGCACAGCTCTTTTCATTGCGATCTGACTTCTAAAGCCACTGTGCAGTCGTCCATACTCAAAGCAAATGCTCCTTTCTGATTGCCATCAGCATCAGAAAGATGGAGATCCTTGTCTGTCTTTAAGAGAGTCTTGAAAACAGACATGAACGCCAGTTCTTCTGACTCTTCTGACAATTCAACACGCCTCACCTAAAGTGGATGCATCTTGTTACTCACTTGTTAGCCACCTTGGATAAAGACGCCTACTGAATGATTAACGTTATATAAATGTAATGTCACCTTTATGACTAATGAGAGCAGTTCAGGTCATCTGAAAAATGAAATAATCTCTCACGTTCTTGCGCATGAATATACCGTATTTTTACAGTTTATTGTTGCTGAATCCTTTTATTTCCATGTACGGAGCCTAGGAAGGTATTAATACCTCGTAAGCCTTTTCATCTTTGTCCTTTATATCATAAACTGCAAAGATTTTATGTAATCAACCAAACTGTGAAGTGGGAGGAAAATGAGACGTGGATTTAAAAATGTTTGGCAGTTTCTGAAATAGATTTTGGTCTGAACTTTGGCTAGGCCATTCTAACACATGAAAACAACAAAAAACAATCTACTGTAGATCGTGTTGTATAAAAGGGTGCAGTATGCTGCTGTCTGAATGAAATACCTTGTTGATGTTAGCAGTCAGAGGGGAATACAGAGACTGATTCCAGGTGATAGAAAGGTAACATTATCTCAAATAACTACTCATTATATACAAGGTATGTAGAATGCCTTCTCAAAAAGAACATGTGAAACATTGAAACAGATGTGCAACAGCAGCAGAAGACCGACACGTGGGGGTAGGGGGAGGAGGGGAGGGGGGGCACTGCTGACAGGTACGAACAGAAAACTGACATTATTGTAACCTGGAATATAACAGACAAGAAAACCGACTGGTTTGCACAATCGGTCTCAGTTTCACCTGATTTACAAAATGATGTATGATATATCAGTGTTTTTCCAACTCTGGTCTTCAAGGCACACTACCCTGCATGTTTGAGGCATTTCCCAGTTTCAGCACACACTGCTTCTACTGATTGCTGATTAACAGGCGTTTGCTGAGCTGCAAGTCATCTGAGTCGGGTGTGTTAAAGCAGAGAAACATCTAAAACATGCAGGGCGGCGAGCCTTGAGGGCTGGGGTTGGTATAGATTATAAACCTTGCCTTCCACCTCCAAATGTGCAGTAGTATTAGTCTAACACAAAAATGGTTTTGGGGAAGAAAAACCCCCCAGGAATTTTATGACTATAAAGAGTAATCAAAAACACATCACTGCCGTTGGGCTTTTAAGTGAGCAAATAGAGGATGTGTGCAACGAAGCAAACTTACTGTTTAGAGAAAGCTTTTGCATTGAGCCACATTGTCACCTGCCCTGGAGATGACTCGGAAGTTAATGGCACCCGTGGGGCCGCCGGGCGCTCTATCCGGATCTTTCTGGGTGGCGGGTTTTTGTTTGCTGTGATTTTCATCAGTAGCTCGTTATTAACCTCGTCCATCTCTGCAGAACAGAAACGTGATAGAAACGGAAGTAAGACCAAGTGTTTTGTTTAAACATTCTCCGTTTGTTGTTTTTGCTGTGTGCGTTGACTCACTTTTGTCTTTCTGTATTCCCCCTTTGAAACTGTCCCTCTTGTGCAGAAGTTCAGTGGGCGAACCCCTGTAGTCGCTCTGGAATCACACAGCCACACACACACACACACACACACACACACACACACACACACACACACGCATACACACACACACACACACGCACACACGCAGACACACACACACACACACGCACACACGCAGACACACACACACACACATAGTCGCAGTTCAAGACAGAGAAACCACAATGTTATTACAAAAACCGGTTCAGCTTCCTACTCTTTCTCCGGCCGATTCATTTTTGAATGAAAGCCAGAAGCAAAATATGCGAACGCGTATTTTGAACAAGGAAGAGGAGCTGTATGCACGAGCTGACGCAGGATCTTTGTTGTGCATGCCGTCTAGAGGAAGTGCACACTGGAATGTTACGTAGGAAGTGCTGACAAAGTTGTAGAGAGCAGCTTGCAGCTCACACTTCAGAATATTCTGTCTTTCCATTTTTTTTTAGGTCTGTAAGAGTCTTAATTCGCCATTCAGCAATATTTGCTCTACCATACAAAAATTCTCCAAATCTGTCTCCAGCCTTCATCAGGAGATTCCTACAGATTTTCTCTCAGACTTAGTTCTGAACTCCAGCCCAGTCATCCGGAAAACTTTAATTTTGTTCTCATGAAATCATCATTTTGTTTGTTTGGATGGAAATTTGCGCTTACGGTGATGCTCAGGGATGACTCTTTTTCTTAAGATTTTGGGGTGAGAAACTACTCACATTTAGTAAAAAATGACTTGAAATATGTCTCTGCAGAGTAAAGACGCCATATTTGTTTGTTTTTGTTCAGTTGAATCATATGGGATATTTATGAAATTTCACGTGGAGGTTATGAAATAAACTTTGTCTCTTTTACTCAACAGAAATTGACTTTTCACAGAGGTATGTACACTTTCTATATACCAAAAACATTTAGTGAAAGGAAAGTGTGTTTTTCTTGCCCTGGTATAGAAGTAGCAGCCTCTGCATCATCTCTCAAAGCCTGAGCCAAAATATTTAGGAAACCAGAGTGATGATATGTGTACGAGTTTGCAGTGTTTCTCAATGTGTCTTGAACAGAGAGGACTGCAGTAAACGTTGTGCATGCAGAGTTGGTAAGTTACCGGGTAGGGCTCTTCTGGTTCTTCTAGCCTTACAACATCCAGGATGTTGTATGGGACGTAGCCGGATTGGCCGCTGCGATTCCGTAGTTTCCACCACTGTTTGTTGTCTTCCAACACCTGCGAGAAAGATTCAACAGCTCACTCCACAACACAGGAAGCTGGAGTAGATGTAATGCATTATCCCACAACGCTTCATTTACAGGGCACCGTTCTGATGCAAAAGTAAACATCTCGATTGAAACTGTAAAAAAAAAACAAAAAAAAAAACAGGAAACCGTGGTGTTACAACCTCAAGGACTTCATCCTGCAGCACTGACAGCTCGTTGGGATTCCGCGCCACAAAATTGTAACGGATTTTGGCATATTTACGGTTGCTATGCATCCCATTTGGTGGGGAATGATTGACGTAATACTAAAAAAAAGTGACAAAACAAAGAAAACAGATACATATTTAAAGACAGAGCATGTACATTTAATAAATCTGAACTGAAGTAGGGAAACAAAAGCATCTTACATTGTCAGGTGAGTGTCTTCTGTAGTCAGGGCTTGTGGGAGATGCAAGTGGACTGGGTGGTCCCTCGGTTTCCCACGGAGACGTCAAGAAAAAGTCTGCAGGTGGCTCCCATCCATTTCGAAACTTGGGGTAATAAGGAGGCGCGCACTGATCTCTGGGCCAATCTGCTCTGTAAGAGGAGGAATGACATATTGTTTAAAAGTGATCCATGTGATTCACATAATAAGCAGACAAAGCCAGCAGCAGGAGCGGCAGCACTCCACATGTCAACACACCTGGGTCTGGTCCATCCGTCACCAAGCAGCTCAAAAGTGGTCATCTCTTTGGGGGTGAGGTGTCCGCGCAGGAAGTCGACGGCATCCATCGAAAGATGAGGGGAGATGACGGAGCGCACCAGGTCAGGACTTCCACACGTCTGCAGGACCTGACAACATGGTTTAAAGGTTCACAGTTGGACCTGACTGAAAGAGTAGTGCTCATTATCTCCTCTGAATACTCAAAAGAAATCATGCCCAGGTACTCTCCAGGTAAAGATGGCATAACAGGCATAAAATCGTGGAGCGCTTTGCAAAAACGTTAACGACCTTAAGATATTTGCAATACTTCAAAAATACTTTCAGTGCAATTGTGAAGTGGTAGAAAAATGACATATTTTTGCATTGTCTTTTACAAATAAAAGTCCTAAAAGTTTGGCATGCACTTGTATTCTTCATTTATTGCCCCAATACCCCCTACACTTAATACAACATCACCATCTGCCTTGCACAAATCAGAAAACAGTGTCTACTTGTGGACAATTTCAGCTCATTAAAAATACAAATATCCTGTGACGTTAAAGCAGCAAACCTGCCAAGACGTGTCTGTCACTCTGGAGGAGCTGCAGAGATGCACAGCTCAGGGAAGAGGACTACTACAATTAGTCAAGCATGCCACAAATCTGACCTTCATGCACATGTTAAGGAAGGTATTCTGACCAAATGAGTAAACATTCTGGTTAAAGTCCAGAAACAAATCAAAAGAAGAATCTGCTACTAGGCTTCAAATGATCTGTTTACAGATGCGCACCATACAATCTGACTGAGTTTGAGCTAGTCTAAAAAGGAAGCCTATAAGTCTATAAGCTATGTGAAGCTGGTAGAGACAAGACAGCGTGAGCGGCCGAAAAATAAGGGTTCTAAAAAGCGCTTTTCACTTTTCTTTTTTTTATTTGAGTGTCCTTTAAAAACATCTATGCTAATGTGTTAGTTTATCACACAAAATCCCGAAAAAATACAGTGGTGTTCAAACTGTATGAAAACCTTTTGTATTTCTCGACTGGAAAAGTTAATCATATAACCTAAGCTTGTATAAAATTAAACAGTGAAAACAATAAAGCAATTAATAAACAGGATTAAAAAACAAGAAGCGCATAAAACAAATATAATCTGAATAAAAATCTTTTGTGTTAGACTAAAATCTTTAGCTTTACAAATCCACACACCATCTTCTGCAGCACAGTTTCAGGAGAGAAACACCTGCTTGGGCAATGTAGACGGCAGCTAAAATAGGTCAACTTTCCTCAGAAACATCACAGAAATCTCAAGAGTTCACAAATCATTTTCTGTGCTGCAGTATCGAAGGAGTGGCTGAACACTCCAGCTTTGAAAGCCATGCGTGTCGCTCCAGTTGGTTAAGTGTTTGAGCAGAGCACCGAGAGTGGGTGTGGTGCCAGAGTAAAAAAAAAAAAAAGAAACCAAAGAAACCACAAATATCTGATGTGACAAAAATGCAAGCGATGAACTGAATTTAAAGAGCAGTCTGTCAGAGGCCTCTCAGCTCAGCCAAGTTTCATTTTAACCAAAACAAATATTTTAGTGAAGGCCCCTCAGTGAGAGAAAGACGGCTTTCCTCAGCCACATTAAACTCGGGCAGGTTATGGTTTTTATCTCTTACCAGCTCCAAAGGTCCAAACAGGAAATGAACCAGCTCCGGAGCACTTGGGTTCTGTAGATGTTTCTTCAGTTTGGCCTGCAGGGGGCAGAGTGGCAAACGGTCACTGGAGAGTCGATGACCAGAGAGCGGCCGTTCACCGACGGAGGTTAGAAGCTTTGATATCTCACCAAGAGGTTGAGGGCCAGCTTCAGTTTCTGCAGGCTGTCAATGAACTCTGCTTCAGAGGGGGGCCTGGCCCGCAGGGTCAGCATGCCCTCTGTAAGCAAGAACAACAACAGTGACCACACGCAGAGGTCAGGGTTACCGGCTGCTCCACACCCCTGCTGCAGACAGGACGCAGGTTTCACTTTCTTGGCAAAGGACCAAAGTCATAAATGTTCTTTTTTTTTTTTTTTGTTTCTTTTTCATCCATTCCAGAACATTTTATCGCTGAAGCGATACACCGAAGGAAGGCAATAAACAGCTGACCTTGACCAGGGCAAGAAAAACTCCTACAGAGTTTCATAACCAGTGACTCAGCTGGTTGAACAAAAAGTTTATGACGCAGGAGATGTTGGATATAAAATGGGAGTTTAAGATAAATGTTGACTGCTTTCGTAAATTGGCGCTTCTGTAGTATTTACTTTTCCGTTGCGTCATTATTCAATGGGGGGGAGGAAAAATTACAAGTTTGCCGTAATATTTTTACCAGTATGAATGTGAAGGAGGAAAGTCTCTCTTCCACTTGCTGGTTTGTTGGATCTTTGTAGATTGAATTGCTTTCCATAAATTCTCAACTACAAAGAGTTTCCAAGCTGGTTGTAAATCTCAGACTCCCTTTCATGTTTAATGAACCACTTCCCATCTGTTTGCTAGGTCTTCAAAAACGTTCAGCGAGTCAAAAAATCAGCCATCTAAATGCTTTTTCACAGCACAACCTTGCATGATGCTGATCAGCTGCATGGCCAAGTTTTTTTTTGTACCAACAGACCAAGATGTTTATGTCTCGTTACCAGTCACACATAATTTCTTTTCATGAAGAATTGAACATACAGAAACGCCGAAAAGATACTCTGGAATAAAAGGCCACGTATTTAGTCTATTAAAGAATCAATAAACAAGAATACATTTGAAAATCTGGTTAAATGCAGCTGTTCTGCACTGTTGGTACTGTTTGAACATGCTTTTGTAGGGTTTTAGCTATTTATTATACTGATTTCAATATCATTTCAAGTTTGCTCGTGTTTTTTTTTCTGATTAAATGATAATGAAGGAATCTGAAGCTGCAAAGCAGATACTAACTTCAGCCTCTCTAACCAGTCAGTATTCCAGCAGCGCTTCCACGCTGATCCTCCAAGCTGTCACCGTTTCTTCTTTTAACCACACAACAAAAATGTCTCCATACAGACATTTTAAAAGTAGTGAGAGCTTTTCAATGCCTACTTAACTGAGTGCTGTCAGCCAGTCTGATCAGCAGTTTTAGTCATAATAACACCTGTTGAACTAAATACCTCACACAGCAACAACAGCTGAGTAGAGCTTCCCAGACAGACAGTTTGATGAGAAACATTGTTGTATTTTAATACTGCAAGATCTTGTCATACTTGATCAAACTAATCTTTGATTCATCTAGAAAAGTTTCTACCTTTCAAATGTAAAAAAAAAAACAACAACCCATAAAACATGGAAGTAGATAAAGTGTTGACAAAACATGCATAAATATGATAAAATGACCAGCACACAGGACACAAAGAGAACCACACATCGCAACGTGAGCAATATGTCCATATTGTCACGCTGATTGAGCCACTGCAGAAGAAGAAAGGTTGACAGACCTGCTGGTCCTTTCTTCTTGTTCTTCTTACTCTTGTTGCGTTGATTGAGCTGATAAAAAGCCTCGGCTGCCTTCTGCAGCCGCGCCACAAAGATCTCGATGTCGTCCAGGGCACAGTTGAGGATTTGCTGAAGAATAATAATAAAAACAATCATGTGCGCTGTAGTCGCTATGAGCTCATGAGAAGGACAATGATGACCACCACAGTGGATATCAAATCTCACCACATCCTTCTCAATGCGCTGGGCCAGCTTTTCATGCGACTCTGCATCTTGCGGACCTGCAAGTGGAGAAACTGTCATTAATCGCAATGAAACAAAATATTAAAACCATAACTGGTAAAATTATGTTCTGCTACTGAAATGTGCGAGTTTGCGTGACTGCATAACTCTGCGTGCGTTCTCACCGTGAGTGTGTGCAGCGGCTGCCGCTCGTCTATTTGCAACAGGTGGCGGGCCCCTGGGGGCCGAGGGAGGGAGGATGGTTTCTCTCTGACGCTTCATTTTTTCCTGGTTCACCCTGAACAGGGAGAATGGTGCAAAATGCATCACTGGCTGTCATTATTGCCACAAAAGTAGAGGTAACCAGTGAAACAAATATGTGTTTGTGTACACCATTTTTCTCACTTGAGGGTTTCCAGCCTCATTTTTTTTCCATGTTTGTTGTCGCCAAGAGCACTGTCTATGTCTGCGTGAACCAACTCAGCCTGCATGAAGAGACACAGAGGGAAGAAAAGAAATGTTTTTAAAAATCACAGTTCTAGGTGAGTGGTTTTAAAGTTACATCTAAACTTATTTTTCTTTTTTAACAGTTGACTTTGAATGGGTTTGCTCAACAAGTTCCGTTTTGCAGAAGCTTTTTCACACAAAAGGTATGTAGCAATAATCTGTGACTTAAAATAGTATTTACTGTAAATAAAAACAAACTTTGATGAATATATATAGAAACGCATCAGTCAGGTTCTTATTGGTGAGCAGTGAGACAAATAAAGATCTTTTTCCATCAGCCTGATCTTTGATGTATTTTTGTTTTGATGCATAAATAATGATAATAATTGAATTTGTTTCTTACCAGTGTGAATTAAACGTCATGCGAAGCTGCATGTCTTTTATGGTCCAAAATGTGATCATAAAATATTAATATTTTTATAATCTTGAAGCAAAATAGGGTTTGCATTCTTGAATAGAAAATCAGAATCAGTTTAAACACAAGGAAAGAAAAATCTCTTTCCTTTCCTCGGCCAGAAGGAAAGAGACTGTAATAATATATCAGTTATACTTTCCATAAAATTATTGGGACTGAAACTGTTTTAAGATGATAGAAATGTGCTTTTATTTTTGCCCTGCTCTAATTTACAATACCATCAGCCCTGGTAAAGATCTGATATCTAGTCTCCATAACAACCATTTATTTCACCAGTGCTGATGCAGACCGTATTGTTCCAGTATTTACATAAAACAAAGAAACTAAACGCTGCAGACATGTTGATTCGGCTTGAAAAGCTCCATTCAAATTTCTAAAGCATCACTTTAAGCGAATTTTAACATTTAAGTGTAATTTTAATGTGTTTAAAATTACAGTTAATTACTTTGTCTTTTAAAATGTGATTATTTGTCTACAATAAGTTAAAAACATAAAAAATGCATTATTTGCTTATACATGTAAGTCAAATCTGACCAAAACAACCAATAAAAATAGCTGAATATATTTTTAAACAAGCAACAGAAAGGCATTCCAGGGCACCTGGACAGGTAACTAACAACACACGTTCAAGTCTTGGAAGAAAAACACTCAGACACACACCCCCACACACACGCACACACACACACACACACACACACACACACACACACGCATACACACACGCACACGCGCACACACGCACACACACACACACCTCCACTTGGTCACAATGGAAGAAATGGATGTCGGGTTTGTGTTGGTCCCTGTCTTGACACATGAGCAGCAGCACAGACGGGTAGCGTGTCTGATTCAGCACCGTCTGGCAGAGGTGGACTGTGGTGAGGGGGAAGTTCTCCAGTTCTTCCTGCATAGCAACCAGAATGCCATTGGTATCATGGTAAAACAAAAAAAAAGTTAAGGAAAAATAAAATAGCATCACAAGAAGATAATCATTAATCTAGATTCATATGGTGTGCTTTACACTTTTCCGAGGTATTTCTGAAAATCTTTCCTACCAGCTGAGAATCATCAACTCAAACAAACACTTTAAACAACACGTAATTTCTAGAAAGTTCCAGAAATGCATATATAACTTTATATTTAACTAGCAGCTTAAGGAGTGATGCAGAACATCTACATCTGTTTAAATCTGACCTTCTTATGGGAGCATCCCTAAGAGACACAGAGACATATGCAGAGCATAATGTGTGAATATGAACAAACCTGAGTGTCACAATCAAGAAGTCTGAGCGCCTTGTCTGTGACCTGCAGCAGCATCTCCTGTGTCCAGATTTTATCCCTCGAGTCCAGAACAATCAGCTTCTTGATAGCATCGTCCACCGTGACGATAGATTCTGTCTTGTCCACAACAAACGTCGACAGATGCTGGAGAAGAACGAAAGCTGTTAGTGATTAAAACCTGGAGTTGGGCCAAAGAAAATGGACAAGAAGCACACACAAAAAATAAAAACGATTCAAATTGGTTCGTTTTCTCCTCCTTTGTCAAGGAACTTCTATGTTTTCTGTGGCCTCTGCGAAGCTTTTGGCAAACTGCAAATGAGACTGTAAACAACTGTCTTTCACAATGTGGCATCCACACAACTATTAGTCGTCTAGTCCAGTCCATAGATATTCCAACGTGAGCCTTTACAGCACCTGCAGAGCTACTGCTGACCTCTTTGCTGCTTTTCTAACTTATACTCTACTTGCCCAATCTGGTAGCTTAGATGGACAATCACATTTTGGTGTCTTTGCAGTTGTATTATTATGTTGAAATGTTCAGACGGTGGATTGAACTGAAAAGTGCTCAGTGAGATGTTCAGAGTTTGGTGTGAAACGTCAAAGCTTTGTTTACAGAATGAAAATATGGGAAAGATCTGAATACACAGCCTGCTACATTTTTTCACATTTAATTAAGACAAGTTCATAAACTATGTATCATTTTCTTTCCACTTCACAATAACACACTATTTCATGCTAGTCAATTAAATAAAATCCAAATAAATCTATTAAAGTTTGTGGTTGTAACATGTCAAACTTAGAAAAAAGCTCAAGGAGCAAAAATTCTTGTGGGAGATACGTTTAATCTGCCTCTCAATTTCAGTTGGTTCAGCATAAGAAATAGCTGCAAACAAGAAATCAAATGAATTTATCAGTTTTATTGATGTGACTGCCTTATATGTTTTACCAGAATGGATTACTTTAAATTCATGTTAGCATATTTTTACAAGCTGTATTTTCACATGATGCTTTTAGACTGAAGAGTTGGCCAAGGTTTCGTTTCTGTGATATCCCAACATCTATCCTTTATTACATCTGATGCAATCCGGTTGCAGAGATAAACTATAAGGTCACAATTAAGCATCTTTCAAATGAGGGTGTTTCACACCTTAGTCCTGCTATCGTGATAAAAAAATATAAAACTGAAAAATAAAACTTAAAAAACAAAAATCTAACTGCAAGCTTCTTTGTTTTATTTTGGTTAATACTGACAAAAATACAAACTAAAAATAGAGATTAAAGCAGCTCCTTTATCTAACAGTTAAATCTTAGCTTGTGCTTTTTTAAAATTTCTGCTCTAAAACATTTAGCACTGCTTCTTTCTGCATTCATCATGTTGGAGCATGTCTTGCAACCTGCCCATGTGTCATAATGAACGAATTTGGAAAATTATCAAGATTGGCACTGGACACAGTTCAAATCTGATCACTGACCCACAGCACATCTTTCACCTGTGCACATCCGCCCCACACTGCTGCTGCACTCCGAGGGCTGATTGTTTTATCATAAGACCTCATAAACGATAGGAACTCATCACTGTGAGCTTTAATCTCTGGTTGAAGAACAACCCAGGACACATCATGACGCGATCTGTTTTTTTTTCCGCTGCGATCAGGCAGCATAAACAGTTAACACACTTAAATAAAAGTCAAATGTTAGCAACAATAATTCTACGCAAGCTTCCAAAGAGCCTCACTTTCCACAACTAAAATTGGTCTTGATTAATATTTTCACAAGATTTTCAAACAACTTTTAAGGTTTTCTTTAGACTTTGGCATCTTTTATTCCAATGTTCTGTCCAGTTTGAGTTTTTTTACCAGGCATTTTGCTTTAAAAGAGGGGATTTCAAACAAGTAGAGGACATAAAAAAACACAGCAGCTCCCAAATTTAAAAATTAGATAAATGCATTTGATTATTTTTAAAATGTTTGCAGCTATCTGCAATTTGTAAACAATTTTGCTGATACTAAAACATAAACCTTTGCGTATCATAGTAAGTTTTGTCATTTATGTAGTTATTGTAACTTTTACTTACTTCCTACATAGTTGTAATTTAGAAACTTTATAATTTTACAGATTTTGTAAGGTTTATTGGGGCATTAGGGCACAAAAGATTATCAGCTTATTTTTAACTTCTTGACAAACTAAATCAACTCTACCTGAAATCTATAAGGCTTAAGATTTGTGAAATCTGGACTAAAGTGTCCAACATAAAATACAAATTCTAAGCAAGCAACTCACGCCTTTTTGACATTTTTTAAAATGCGCTTTTATGTGTTGGTTCTCTCTGCCAGCTAAAAATCAAAGCCATCAGCAACACTTAGAAAAAAAAAGCCAAGTTGAGATTTGGTAATTTGAGATAAAAGAGTTCAAATAAATATAAATCCCTGTAAAAATCAATTAAATGATTCGACATGACGATGCAGGGAATTTTGATTTACAGATTAAGCTAAAAGCTAAAATACAAAAGGCTCAAATCAGGACTAAATCCTTTTTACGTTGATTACTAATTATTTGACATTTAAACTTTTGCTTTTTTTACAATATTTTTTTTTTCCTCAGATAAAATATATATGCATGTTATCACTCGTCTCCCCTGTCATGAACCCTTTACCACACATCGTCTCGTGGAGAGACAATCTATAGTCGTTCTATTACACAACGACTTCAGAACGCTTTAAAAGATTACAGAAAATGTATGCAGTGCAGAGGTTGTCAAATCTAAATAAATATAAAATGTACTTTTTTTAATTCTCTATAAACCTTTTAATAACAACTGTGACCAAGTATCAGAAACGTAGGAAGCTCTTTCATTTTTTTAGTTGTAATTCTAAACTCTTAAATCGAATCATAAAGCAAAGGCTTTACCTCTACGTGGTACTGCGACGTCTCTTGCATGATGAAATTGGAGTTGGAGTATTTTTTCCGCTGCTCTGTACGTAACAAAAAAAGACAAAAAATTATTCTATGCAGACCAAAAGCCATTGTAAAGTAGGTCTGTCCATTAAAAACCAGCTCTGACCGTAAGTCCACATGTTGGCGTTTCGGTAGTGAGACGAGACGAAGGGGAAAAGTAATGCGTGAGCTTGAAGAGCACACAGCAAATAAGGAAGTGACAGATTTTACCATATGACCTCACAGCCAACAACTCTGCTAATGATTCAGGTCTATGGCACACTTAGCAAGGCAATTACTTTAGATTGTGAATTAGATAAATGTTTTTTTGTGCTGAAGCAAAACAAAAACCATGTCAAAATACGCAGTTTTTAAGTTTTTGTAAAATTAAACATTTTGTAAAATGTGTCAGATTAAAGAATATATAAGCCCATGTAAGTAAAATGGCCCCAAAGGCACCAAATGAGTACTTTGTTTTACTATTCTGGTACTAGTGGTCTTCATTTCCAATAGATTATACAGGAAGTGGGCAGAGAGTGAAAGGGGGAACGCAGCAAAGGTCTCAGGGTGGGAAAACAAACCCCAACCAAAGACAGAACGCCTCCCTCTCCACCGTACACCCCCCCCCCCCCTAAATAAGTTAATCTTAAATCTTATATCGTAGGGTTGCGTGCATCTTGAATTCCCCTCCCACATTTCATAATGTAGTCAGAGTTGGCACGGAACAGCCAGGGCTGGACTCATAAGTCCAGATTTATTAGAGGTACAAAGATCAATGACAGCACCAGGATCGGTTCCTCCTCTCTGGCACTTTACCCACCAGTTAATAAAGTCTGACTATATCTGAGACCAGCTAAAGAATGAGCCTGAGTCTCTACAATAAGAATGATTCTTCACAAGACAAAGACATTTAAGATGTTCAAAAATGTAACTTAGAAAGTTAGAAAAGGGAAACTCTGCCGATCTTTGTAAACGCTAAGTTTCTTTAATAGGACAGTCTGAAAAACTGAATTTATATTAACAGCGACTCCATGAATAAATCAATCTCTATAAAATCTAACACAGATCAGGTTTATATAACCTAATCAATATTTTCAGCTGATCACAGACTCTCACTGCAGCATGTTCAAATATGGAGATCAGATCAAAAACTAAATGTTGAAAGTATCTTGATGCCAGAACAAAAAGTTTAACAATTTAGCACAGCTTTGCCCAAAGGTATGCAGATCTGTTTTGAAGTATTTCTTCAGGAGACCATTTGTCTTCCAGCTGAACTTATTTGGGTCATTCATATTCAGTAGCAGAATAATACATTATCGACAAACATACAACATTGTAAATAGGTAAGAGAAGAAAACAATCAAGGTGGTTCAATGACCTGCAGCTGCTACACATGGCCTCATAGGAGATTCACATAAATAAAAGACTACAAAACACTGATACCAGCACAGAAAGGGACGTATCAGGTCCTAAGGATGATAATGGAGTCAAGCGATAAAGGTGTTTCTACAGGTTGTTTACAGCAAGCTGCATGAACAGTTTGTACCACACAACCTCATCTATGTTGTTGATTTTGTATTACAGTTCCTATAAAAGTCTTACAGTGTCTTGCAAAAATATTCAGACATCTCAAACCTCCTGAGACCAAACTCTTATGTTTTTATGTGATGAGACTAATGCAAAGTGTAATTGTGAAATAAAATAGAATATATGTTTTATGTATATATACATAAAACAGTAGCCAAAAGTCTGAAAATATGACTTGCTTTTGCATTGAGTCAATACTTTGGAAAACCACCTTCATTGTAACCACTGCTACATGTTTTTACAAGCTTTGTGCATCAAGACTGCTCAGTCAGATTTGATAAAAAGTGTGTGTGGGCATCATTTTTCTAGGTCTTGCCACTGATTGTCAGCTGTATTTAAACTGGACTTTGACTGGAGCGTTCTAATACAAGCTTTGATCCAATCGCTGTGGTTTTAGCTGTTTGCTTAGGGTCGTTGTCCTGCTGGAAGGTGAACCTCCACCACAGTCTCAAGTCTTTTGCAGCCTCAAGCAGGTCCTCCTTGAAGATTATCCTTAATCAAATCTATCAATCTGACCTGTTTTTGCTTCATTTTCTAATCCTAATAATTCTTTTTGTTCACCAACAATCTCTAGCAAACTTCTGAGGCGTCCACAGAGCAGAGTGGCAATTAAATCACACAGGAGGTGGACTGTGGACAAAAACAGTTATATAAAACTGTTTTTGACACTTTTGTTGTTTTTTTCCTTTTATTGTTGCTATTTTAAAATTGAAACCATTGAATCTTTAAACCCATAAATTCTTTTTTCAGAGCAAAAACATTTTACAACTTCTAAAAGCCAGAATAAAACAAAAGCACATTAATCTCAGCAGTTATTTATGTCCACATGCATGTCCAGATGTCCTCGTAAAGCTTAGTTGGTGCTAAATGAGGGCACCAAAGTGATTGGACCCGTTTGGCAGGTAAATATTATTAAAGGCAACAATTATGACATGTTCCTACAAACTCTAGCAATAGCTTTCATCTCTAAATTTCCATGTTCCATCTACCAGAGTCAACATTCTGATGTCACACCAGGTTTTGTCTTCATACAGATACATTTCCTATTGTTCACTTTATGTTGACTGCAGCACAAAAGTCCTGTTGTTTGCAGAACACTTAAGAAAATGTATGTCAAGGCTCAGTGAGTAAATTCCAATATTTACCCTTTTTACCATCGTGACAAAGAGCTCTTCATGGAGCTCAAGCATAACATTGAGTACAGATTTAAAAAGCGGACGACTTTGTACCGTCCAAACGATGCAACCGATTGCCTTCCCTGTTCCTTCCATTTCCTTCCTGCTTGGCTCTCCGCAGGTGAAACAAAAGCGTCAGGTGTCGCTCTGAAAGCCGAGCTCGACTAATGTCTTATTAATGACCGACATTAATTCCAATCAATTCACAGCCCTGCGACCGAGTGCAATAAGAGCCACTTAGTCGGCAGATGGGCCGATCTGCAGAACTCTCCAGAGTCAATGGTCGGTGATAAAAACACAGCACCTGGCAGATTATCAGCCTCTTACGTGACCCAGATCCATCGGACAATCACTTAAACGCCACGGAGTTTGATATTTCACCTCAAGCAATCCGATCCTTGCAAAACTGGCACTGCTTTCAGAGCTAAATGCTTATTTAGTTACATTTATGAAAACACAATTACTAGAGAAAAAAAAACTTGTGCTGCAATGAACAAAAAGGATAAATGATACAGTAAGCTGACATTTGATTTTTTACAAAATCATTTCTTTCATGTTGACCTTTAAGAATAAATGCACAAATCCAAACTTTGCAGCTAATTTCTGATGTCTGGTTTTAGAAAGTTTTGATCTGCCAATTTTGGCCACTGAAAACAGCCTTAGCAACTGATCTTTTTACAGCCTTCCTGTCATGAGCGATGATGTCACACTTTGTGCATGAGAAAGAAGTTGTAAAACATGATTTTGGATATTTTAAAACAAAGATATAATTATTACAAAAAGTGGATAAAAATTGTTTTTGGCATCTTATGTTAGCACAATTAGAGCTGCTAGAATGACCAAAACTGCTGTGCCTGCGTGTTTCCCCTCCAGATTGTATACGACAGATTTACTTTAACTCTGAAGTGATCTAATCCGGCATGTTTCATGACTGACAGAAGCTGAAAGCTCATAGTAAATACAAATTTAATTTACACAGTTGTCTGACTTTCTGCTTCTTTTGACTTCGAAGTCTTCGTAACTCGGTAAAATCAGAAAAATTGCAGTTCAAGGCCAGATGTAGAAGAAGGCAGTTTCCAGCCGCCAGCCGATTTCTTGGTTCCCTTCTTTACACAAAGATACCTCACCAGAAAGCGTCACCATCAACATCCAAAGAGTAAAAGTAAATACGGGTATCAGAAGAGTCAAATCTTTCAGTTAGAGACCTCACCTGACAGAGACATTGTCCAGAGAAGCTTAGGTTGTTGTCTGAGTGTTTTGGTCCAAAGCAGAGCAACGATTAGTCTGATGTTCTCACTTTCTGCTTCAGCTCACAGAAGCTGATAACAGATCAAGCAGAAGGACCTGCTCTGATTTGCATCACTTGTCTGCTGGACTGTTTGCGTTATGGGGGGAAGTTTGCATATGTGAGATTACGCTGCTGCATGTTTATTAAACACTTCATCCAGGTCTGTTACAGATAGACAGCCCACAATATCCTCTGAGCAGAGGGAGGACAGGCGATCCTCCCTCTGCTGGTAGCGGTGACCATCTGTTGCTCAGTTGGAGCGGGGCAAGAAAACAACAACTAATCACACGTACAGTAGGATGTCGCACAGATCACCAGTGGGTTGCTTGCACCCTGTGGATATCTGGAAGACAAATAGCTTAACCGTGGTTGCAGGTGCAGCAAGAAAGACTCTGAAGATACTTTGCAGCCGTTCAGCACCGTCTCCGGCTATTTGAGCCGGTTCTAAATATAGAAGCGTGCAACCATGAAAGAGCGTTGCCCCGTTGCACCTTTGTGTTGTTTCTATTTGAGGCGACT
Source organism: Poecilia reticulata (assembly GCF_904066995.2). Lineage (NCBI taxonomy): Eukaryota > Metazoa > Chordata > Actinopteri > Cyprinodontiformes > Poeciliidae > Poecilia > Poecilia reticulata. The sequence continues at coordinate 24,906,423 of NC_088835.1, read as the reverse complement.
CTTTGGCAGGTTGGAACATTTTTCTCTGTAGAAGGAGGTGCCGACAGGGACCAGTGAGCTCATGTCGGAAGCAAAGAAGGGAGGATCAACAAGCGAATGAGATGGAGAGTCTGCCTTTTCCTTTCCACTGCTCAATGTGCCTTTTATTCACCTGCCATGCATGGGTATCCCCACCCTGTTCCAGCCGCACATTAAGAACAGGCACACCCTGCACTTTAACTCTTACTCCCTCACACACACACACACATTATGTTTTCCCATCTCCGCAAGGACTTTGCACCGACTTCTATTTATTTTTCATTTATTTCTATAGCCTAACCCTAAACTTGGCTCAATTTAAGCCTGTCACCATAACATGTTTTAATTGTCCCAGAAATGATTGCGATAAACGATAATATTGTCGTTTTGAGACCATTTTCAACTAATATAACAATAATATCAAAATATCAAAAACTTTAAGTTCCAGAGAGCGTTTATCACTGAAACAGGCAGACATTTTAAAAATCCAAAATAAATAACACAATTAAAACAACTATAAAATGGATTATGAAGTCTCAGCAAAACAAAACAGCATTTCAAAGCATATTAATTATTAGGCTCAGACAGGGTATACATGCAAAACTGCCATATTGCACTCATTTTAATTCATCGTTAATTGATGTATTGATTATTGTGATACACTTATTTTTATGTGGTTTAGGCTTTGGGTATTCACAAAGTAGTATTTGTTGGAAAAATGGGCCTCACAAGATGATAAATGCTAAACACACATCATAAAAAAAACAAACCTTAGGTAAGCAATGGCAACAGTCAGAGAATATTTCATCTTTTTTTTTTTTGCCAGTGCAAATATAAGTGAATCACTTGCATACCACACCCTTGTATTTAAAGAATGCACTAAAACATGAATGCATCCGTTCATATGAGAAGACACACAGAAGCTAATGCATCCCACTGCTAATCCTTGCTGTATCACCTGGGGAGCCGGAAAGTCCAGTTTCCTTCAATAATCCTTTTCCTCCCATTACCCTCATTTTCTAACTGGGTGTCACCAATGGGGGGAAAAGAAAAAGCTCGTCCAGCACAAACATTGGTAATTATTTTTACAGTCAGCAAGTATGCACATGTGTTTAATTGGAGAAGGATTGTGACAGCGTGGTAAGGTCGTAAAACCCCAGCCACACGTCGCACATGGCGACCTCTGGGTTTCCTGATGGAGACATTTGCATTGCAAGTGCAATAGTATTTTTATGATTTGTGTCCATGGCAGAGCGGATCTACAGCAACAAAAGGTGTGGAGGATTCACGAGTGTGTAAGGAAGACTTTCTTCTGGCACAAGGGACTGATTTTGAAACGTAGCAGGTGTCAAGTTATTCTTTCCGAGTTGATTTATATTGCTAGCATTGAAATATTATCTTTCATAAGAGTTAGAATTGCTTGGATTCGCTCCACATACGCTTCTTCGGCGCACCTGCAACTTTTCAGTGATATCAGTGCCATTTTACGCCATTCCTGCCAGTCTTGACACTGTAAATAAACTGAATTGAAAATTGTTCATGAAGAGGATGCTTGTAAATAGTCAGATTATCTTAAATTAATAGAAATATGACAGTGTGCTGCATTTACAATATAGCAGATCTTGACAACAAAAGTAAAGGAACTTGTTTGTGCTTATTGTTGTTCAGACAATAATTGTTTGCTTACCTAGATGGTGAATAATAAAATAGATAAATTACAGGACTTGCGCCCATATAATGTGTCCACTTTCATCTCAGAAAGTAAATAACTGTGGCTCTGAGTCTCAAATAGTAACACTTTTACGAAGGCACTTTAAGTTTTCAAGTCATGATTTATTTTGTTAGAAGCGGTACGTTTGAATAAGATAGGCAAATAAAATACAAAATGAAGAGCAATAGTTTTTACATACAACATAAAACTAACCCAAAAACCATAAATCAATTAATATTCCAACCAGGGCAACAAGAAGAATCCACTTGCTTGAGTTTAATATCAACAACTGAGGATAGAATAATGTTTTATGCCTATAGAAAAATTTTATTCCTACCCAGATCTGGTAGGTTTACAATTTTCGATGCTCTTTGCAGCTAGGATGTAAGGAATTAATAAATTCAAGATAAAGTTGTCTTGTTTCTATAAAAACTATTCTTTTAATGGTAAATGTGTGCAACCCCCTAAATTACACGATTTTAGCTGTCAGCAACCTGTTGTGACAACATCCAGCATTAAAGGTAAGCAAAGACACAGGCTAGATGTGTGTGAAAGCACATTCTTGAAAAAAAAAAGCCAACGGTAAAGAAACACCTCTACAAGCTTACCATAGAGGGCCTTGGCGCTGAGCTTGCTGTCCGATCTGGCCACTCCACTGTAATGACAAAAGGAGGAGATGGGGTTACGCTGGAAGCCCTTCATCTTCTCTCCCTGAATATTAGACCCTCAAACGCTTCTGATAAACATGGGACAGGGAGCAGACTGGACTACATTCAAAGTGAAGCATATGGACTGGAGGACAGAAAGAGAGAGTGGAAACAGGAGAGAGGGAGGAGAAACAGAGGGGGAGCCCAGGCAAAGCAAACAACTCTGAACAGAGCGGCTCTGTGCCCAAAGTCCCTGACCCACACTACCTTCCACAAACTGGGTTAGTGATTCTCTGCAGCCGACGCAGCTCGACTCAGTCTGCACGTAGAAAGGCAAACAACCACAGGAAAGCAGCAGAAATGTGTGAAACTCACTTGGCTTGCCTCGACAGAGGTCCTGGGGAGTTCATGATTTCAGGCATCCACCTGGGTGAAGAAGCAGAGAAGAGGACAGTCAGGATAAAGGTAGAGGACGCATCTGGAGGAGAATGGGGATATTTTCTCACCACAATATTATCTTATAAACAGCATGCTGTAATTTTGTAATCTAATAAAAAAAAACACACAACTGTGATCTATTTTCAGTTTTTTACACGTAAATATTTCAGACCAAACCAAGTTTAATAAATCCCTTACAGAGATATACTGAGTAAAGCAAAGGACAGTTTTTCAATTATGGGAGAAAAGCTCAAATGTGAAAAAAGTCATTAGAAAATGAATTTTACTTCAGCTTTTTGGAAAGCCAAAATTAACACCTAATAACTGCCTGGCATGTGGAATTTGGAAACATTTAGTAGAACCTGTTTGGCAACAAGAAGTAGACTGAAAGATGTCAGACAGCAACACATCATACCATATAGTCTAGGAAAATTCAACAACAAGTGGAAAGCAAAGTCAGTTACATCCATTAGTCTGCGAAGGGTTACAAATTCACTTACACAGGCTGTGGAGCCAATCATTAGCCAGGCGATAACAGCATCACTAATCCCAAGGAGAAACGCAAGCTCATCAAAAAGGAAAAAAAAAAGAACTTTGGCACGAAATTGTCCCTAAGATTTTTGACACAACACTAAGACACCATTTCAGAAAATGAGCACCTGGCTGAAGGACAAGCATGATGGGTGTAGTGGCTCATAGTGGCTCATAGCCAGTTATTGCAAACCCTTTATAAATGAAATTACATTTAAAAACCATGTATACACTTATGATATCCATGTCTAATACTTGAGTTTGTTTGATGATTTAAAACATCCAAGTGCGACAAAACGCAGTGAAAATACATTTTCACAGAATGTTATGGTTTTATAAGGAACAAACTAAGACTTATAGTAACAACTGCACAACACAGTGAGAATTTTTTTTTGCATATTTTTAAGTTTTTGTACAAATGCTGTAGCATAAAACTGTATACAGTCTAATGTGAAATAGGTTTTCTTAGCAGAACTATTTATAACTTTTGAACATTTTCTCATTTTGTGACTTTACAACCACAAACTTCAATGCATTTTAATGGGACAGAGTAACAAGTAGAGCAGAACTATGAAGTGGAAGACAAATTATACTCGTGAACAATTTTCAAGTCTCAATTGGATTTAGGGTTGCACTTTGACTGGGCCACTCAAACACATTAATATGCTTTGTTTTAAACTTTTTCACGGTAGCCCTCACTTCATACTTATGGGTTTTGCTGTAAGGTGAATATCTGCCTCAGTCTAAATACCTTTGTAGCCACCAAAATAGATTTTTTTCAGTATTTTCATGTTTTTTAACATTAATCCATAGTATGACTTCTGGAGGCAGCTGGTTGCAGCTAAATATCAAAATATTAAAGCATTTTTCACTCAGCTGGTGAAAAAGTTGAGATTTTCTCTAGTAAAAAACTAAGTTTCACTCTTCTTAACAATAAGAAGCTACATTTTGTTGTTGGGTCACAAGAAATTCCAAAAATATTCAATTCTGTGATTGCATCGTGAAGAATGTATGAAGAAGTTGAATACTTTGGCACGTCGCTGTCTATTCTTAACATTATGATGTTAAAGAGCTCCAGGTGTTTTATTAAGTCAGATCTGAAGTTGAGGTGTGCAGCTTCTGCAGCTGCAGGTGGGGGAGACAAAAGCAAACAGCAGGCTGATACGTTCTGTGTAATTAGATCCAGTCCACCGAGGGCCAGGCCTGCATAACGAAGAGCGCATTAATTTAGTCGGATTTTTCACACCCAGACACACAAACTAGTTGTCTGGCATTATTAGCGCGTCTTCTAAGAACACAAAGCAATGTGTAACAGAACCCGGCTCCTAAATCTGAAGGATGAGGAGGAGCAGAGAAGAAGAAAACAAAACCTTCCCACGCCCTTCCGCCTCAGGCCTTTGGCTTAGCTGTGAACGCGTGAAGAGACAGGTTACACAGTAAACCCCGGGTCCACAGGCCTATGAGTGAGCAGCCTAATTTTCCTCATCTATAATCAGCCGAACCCAATAATATGTGTGACAAAGCATAAGTGAGGTCTTTTAGGTATCTGCTTTTATTACATAATTAAATCCCAATAAACGTTGGTTAATGAGAAAGGTGAGCAACAGTTAAGACTGTAGATAATAATCGTCTTATTTGACTTTTAAACACCAAAGAGCCACATCCTGCTGTAAGGCAGCAGCTCTGTTTGTATTATTAATGGGTAGCAAGAGGTTAGGATCCTGTGTCACCAGCAGATGTTGGCTGCAGGAAACCGGTCTTGTGTTCGACTCTCTAACATCGATCGGCCGTAATGTGTGGCGAATCTTACGTTTGCCATACCGAGCAGCTCACACTTTAGCTGTTGGTAGGACATAAACACCCTGTGTGACAGTTGCAGGTGTGTTTAAACAGCATTCTTCATGGAGATCATAAAAAAACAGCTTAAAGCAGTAATCTTCTCAAATCCTCTGAGGGAAATAAAATGAAAGCTCACACCCACACTTTTTACAGCTTGACCCCCCGCTGTGTGGCTCCACGGCTTAAATCTGCCGTGACAAAGAGTATTTACTTTGCCATAAGTGAAATCTGCTACAGACCGCTCTTCCTGCTCTTATCGCTCCGGTCATCACCGCTCCATGCTATTGTTCGTGGCTCTGGCCTGCTGCCAGCGTTCAGGAGGCGCCCGAGGCCAGAAGAGGACAGGCTCGGTGTCATGTATTGTCAACCTCGCAGCACAAGGCCATCTGTGCACCTGCATCTGCTTGTTGCTGAGCAATGACAGCTTTACCTCCAAAGTACAACGTCCTCCATGATTACTGGAAAGGACCCCAAGATAAAGAAAGTAATGACTCAAGAGAAGAAAGACTGAAAAAAGGAAAAGAGGTGTGGAGGGCACATGGAAGGAAAGACTGAGATTAAGACTAATCATATCTATACCTTAATGGGTGTGGAGGGCACTGTGAATGACCAAGATACTACAGAAAATGGCTTGAAATCCAGATAAGCAGAACTTTAAAGTATTTCTAATTTTACTCTTTATCTGCTCACCAAGAGGTTGAGTTTAAACTGTTATCTAATAAGTTAATAAGGCAATACAGATTCAATGATCTTCTAGCTTTCAAAAATGACAAATTATTTGAGTGAGCAGGTGATAAAATGTGACATTAATCATCTTTGGTTGATAACTAGTGTCAAAAACTAATATATAACATCTAATTAGTAACTAATTACTTACTAATAAATAAATATGTTATCATATGACATTATGATAATAATTTATAAATATTATAATCATTAAAAATAAGAAATGATTGATTAATAATACCATTTATTTCTTATGAATGCACAATGTTCAAGCTCTTACGACTAGACGTGAAAATGCAGGCTACACGTCCATCCATTTTTTTACACCCTTGTCCCTCAGTGGGGTCGGGAGGGTTGCTGGTGCCTATCTCCAGCTGGCGTACCGGGCGAGAGGCTGGGTACACCCTGGACAGGTCACCAGTCTATCGCAGGGCAACACAGAGACACACACCTAGGGGCAATTTGGAGAGGCCAATTAACCTGACAGTCATGTTTTTGGACTGTGGGAGGAAACTGGAGGACCCGGAGAAAACCCATGCATGCACAGGGAGAACATGCAAACTCCCTGCAGAAAGACCCGGGCCGGGAATTGAACCCAGAACCTTCTTGCTGCAAGGCAACAGCTCTGTGCAGCCCGCAGGCTACACATTTAAAAGTAATTAATAAATTAATATTAACCACTATCTCACAATTTTTTGGGACATAACACATGAAAGCTGAAAGATGTTCAACTTCTGCCACTATTGCTACCGTCACTATTATGTCCCATGTGTTGAGTTTCAACACAATACGATACATCGGGTGGCGATGACTTTCGCCTGTTGCCATCGTTCATCGCTCCCCATGTGTTGAGCCCGATATTGTTGCTGGAAGAAGAGCAACAACTTGTGCAAATGCGAATGGGTCATTTAATATCGACTGGGATACAAAAGAGTATCTTTGAAAAATGTATTATTCTTGTATCGATTATATCAAAATATCGATTATTTTGAAAACCCTAACCTGAAGGCAGAAATGTTATCTTAAAACAACGGAAGCCGAGACAGAAAAATGTCAAGGGTCAGTGGTGTGGATAAATGAGGCTGTTTGTAGAAATAAGATTAAGAAAACTTCACAGAGCTTGCATCGAGTCTAGACAAACATTTTAAAAGACTCTACAATAGTTACAGCTGTGGCACACAGCTGCAGAACATGAGCGTTATGCTAAAACCAAAGTAATAATTCTAGGGCAATGAACTCCTCATAATATAGATTTCAATTCTGAGAAACATACTTCATAACTTAACCAACACTAAATAAATCATTGCAGTGAAAAGTAAGCATGTGACCCTTACAGCATGTGTTCTTAAAAAGCTTGTATTTTCTGAGCTAACAACAACCTTCAACATAAAGCAGAACCAGAAATCACTGACAGCGATAACTTGTGTAATCTCCACCAAAATCTAACTTTCTTCTTACATGAGCAACCTGGACTTTGTCCCACGGACCCTGAAAAGCATCTGGAAAGAGATAACACATATCTGATCTGAGGCCATTTAACTGAATCAGCTCAGGCTGTTGTAAATGCTGATGATTTTCCCATTAAAAGCACCATGATTCACACGTCAGTGCTGGAAAATGTGTTGGACACTGGGTAGTTGTATTTACAATGAGTAAAAGCACATGACACCCACTTTCCTCTGACCACAGAACTAAATGCTGTAATTAAGACTAAATGTGACACTGAATATCCTGATGAAATGCTGGAAAAACAGAGCCGGATAAATGTTACAACTCCAAAATAATCACATATGAATGAAATAGACATTTCCGGTGTTCTGTGACAGCAAAACAAATGTAGCAGAAGCACGAGAGTTTAAAAAATGAATATATTATTTATATTTCTAATAAATTTTAAACATCTGAGACAAAGACGAAATATACCACAATACAGTCAAAAATGTATAAAATATATTTTGCTAAATAAATCAGCCAAAAAGCAGATATATTTTTACAGTCAGTTAATTATTGCAGGACATAATTTTGTCTGTCAGAATTAGGGGGCGGGACCAGCACTGCTGCAGTTGCAGACGATTGGTCTACAGAGGAGTTCCAGTGAATCTTAACCAGTCAGATGCCTCTCTCTTTAACTAATCATGGTAACGAATCAAACTTTTTCATGATGCCTTGCAGCATGAAAACTAAGAAATATTTGAATAATACTGAAAAAAAACATATATATATATATATATATATATATATATATATATATATGTTTTTTTTTTGTTTTTTTTTATCAAATATATATATATATTTTTTTTTCTTTCTCAAAAATATAAATGTATATACATGTATTTCACATTGAATTATTTTAGATGAGTTATTTGATAAAACTAGCGTTTTAACAAAATTATACTTTTTTATTAAGTAATCATAGTTATTTGAATGACTATTTTAGTATATTTTTATTGCATCATCAAACTTTTATCAATCTTTTTTTTTTATGAAGCTGCCTTTCTGGACTAAAACCAAATGTGCTGAATTGCTTTATGTTTATTTGGACATATTTTTAACTCATTAAGGTTCAGAAAAAGTTAAAGTTGCTCCCTTAAAAGACCCTTACAAGTATAAATAAAGTCACATTATTCTAAACTTCATAAATAGTCAGTTATTTTAATCATCACTCAATTATATGTTTGGTGTGTTCCATATGCAAAGGTGAACAATGGTCCTTCATCATCATGCTTCATCATAGTTGGTGATCTTAGTTGGACATTATGTCATAAACACTTGCCTTCAGATTAATTATGACATAATCCACAACTCCAGAGTTTATTACTGCTTGGAGCATTTTGTGCAGACACATTTTTTCTAAAGAAAGGGTGTGCCTAAAAGTTCTGGACATCAGTCCTTATTAGACTGTGGTAAAAGTGTTACTGGTAATATCTTATGGCTCCTTTTAGTGGTACTAAAGTCCTTTAGTACTTTAAATAAGTACTTACCCTACTTATTTAAAGGGTAAATGCTTTTCTTGCCATTCTAGGCGTTCAAGCTCTGTAGTCACATAAAAGAAGACGGACAGTACAGTGAATGGCAAGTGAATTAATAAAATTTAAAAATGACAAAAGTTCAAATGGACATCTTACTTAATCCATCTCTGTCTTAAACAGGTGGTAGCCATGTTGGATTCTGAATCCTAGGCTGATGGAGAAAATATCCACCTTTGCAACTGGGGATTCCTAACGAGTTCAACTATAGTTGTTAATCAACTAAGCAGAAGAAGAAACTTTATGTTTTGACTGTTTACACAAAGCAGGAACAAATCAAGTCGTACTGCTTTTAAAATGTCTCTCATTGTAGTGACTCTTAAAACTGCCACTGCTGATGCACACATCTTTGAATCTCGATAAAACTGTTTATCCTAAACATTCACCGTATTTTCCAATGAAGAAGCACGACATCAACAGATTCCGTATCCTAAAGAGTCAACGGGGTTCATTTAAACCTTCAGGTGATTTTAATAAACATGTTGAATTCAGGAGAAAACCAAACACACTAAATGACGTTTATGATTTCAAACAGTGCATTTGTCACCACCTCAGCAACTCACGGAGAAGTTTTGCAGACTGGGCGTTTAAGTTGACACACGTGGGTTCAGACAGCGCCTCCGACGTCAGCCGATCATCCTAAAACCTTCTGTGCGGAACCGCAAAAAGAAAGGTAACTCCGCGGGGGGGCGACGGTGGGGAAGCTGTCGAAACTGTAGAAAGTCAAAGAGCTTTGGTTTTGCAAAAAAAAAAAAAAAAAAACGAAGACAGGTCCGAATGAACCACCTGCTGTGAGCTGTCACTTCTGAGAAAACAGCAACTGAAGGAGGAGAGGCGGTACAGGTGAGAGACGGTGACTGAGCAGGTAACTCAACCCAAAGGGGGCGGGGCTAACCTCAGACCTCGCTTTGCTGGTTGTTTAGAGGTTAATTTGTCTCAAACTTTACTACAGTCACTTTAAAGAAGTTTTTCCTCTTTGATAATCAAAAACGGTGCACTTTATTTCCTGCATGCTGTTATGTATATCAACTTGTGTTGAACTGAGGGCGGTTCCAACCCTTCTTGTCTCACGATTTGATTGGAAGAATTTCTGTTGACATAATAGGGAGTTCCCCTATTTATAGAAAAACGATAGTTTTTTTTTCTTTCTTTCTTTCACTTTAACTGGAAAACAAATATAGCATATAGTGTAAAATAAGTATGTGTAATTAAATTAATTCAATTATGCAGTTTCATCTGCAGACAACCTTTATTTCAAACAAGGTTATTACACTAAATAAAATCAAGCATACAATAAAACTATGTATTGCAAGCTTAATAAATGAGATAATTTAATTTTTTAAAAAGCAGAATAGAAATTGAATTCTATTTCATTTCAAAAGGAGTTAGAGGAAGGAAATGCTTATTAAATCTTATCACTGTTTAGCTCATCCTACATCTATATCATCCATATGTCTATGAAGGTAAATACCTATACACTCAGAAAAATTTGACCAATGGTTACTTAAAAAAATTGTGGCAACAAAGTGACACGTAATATAATTGAATAGAATTTAAGTTCTACAATTTTGATTAAAAAGTATTGAATATGTTAACTTAACTTAACTTAAAAAAAATGAAGTACATCTTAATAAAAGCAACAGCTGAAATGTGTTTGATTTATTAATATCAATGCAAATGATCATTTATATTGCCCAAAAATATTTAGTAAATCCAAGTCAATTTTACAAGAAAAACTAATTTTTATTTACTAAGTATCTGAGCAAAAATTATGTAGATTTATTAAATATCTGGGGGAAATTTAATCATATTTACTAATAATCTAGGTGAAATTAACTTATATTTATTAATTAAATGGGTGAAATTGATTTACATTTACTAAACATCAATATAAAAATTATTTGGATTAAGTAAATAATACAAATAATATCAATTCATATTGTAGCACATTATTGGTTAATTCAACACATTAAAACTGTTGTTCTTATTAATCTGTAGCTAAAATAATTGATAAATTTTAAGTTTTTATTTGTATGATAGCACTTTAAATCTATTCAATAATATTGAATGTCACTTTGTTGCCCTAATTTTTCTGTGCCTAATTTACACAATATCCTGACCAAACTTGAGTGGCATCAAAAAATAACAAATTACAATGCATAAAACAGCAGCAGCATTTATTTGTGCAATTTTATAAAACGTGTTTATCCAGCACCAACTAGTGCAAAATTCCTAAATACAACAATAAAACAGAGAAGGGGCAATATATATCAGTATCAAGTCAAAAACATAGTGCCACTCTGCTCTAAGTATAGTTAACATGATTTTTAGAACCATCACATCAACAACAATCAACATGGACTCAGTTAAACTTGCTTCAACAATTTATCAATCACATAAGAGTTCACTTTATGTTTAAAGTGAACTCTTATGTTCTCCTTTGTCCTCTGCATGTTTAAGGCATGCAGAGCCCAAAACAAGTATGCACATAAAACCTACCTGGGGAAAACGCATGACAAGATGTGAGAGTTGGGCAAGACCTTTGAGGCATAAAAACTTCCATTTTCTTTTTTTGTATGTTTATGCTACATCTTGTCACTGTGTTGGGGCCCTTGGCTCCGTGACACTTACTTTCCTTTTCGAAAAATAAGTTGAAAGACAGAACTGGAAAAAAAACATATTAAATAAAGTGCAAATGAAACACAACAGTTTTCCGGCCTGCAGATCATCACCCTTCAGTGGTGAAGCCTGCATGGACTCTCCAAAAAGGCAATAGTGGATGCTCTATGCTGTATAAAAGGGACAAGGGTTCATGTGACAGACCTGAACAGATCCAAGCCATATAACAGGCACATATGAGAACAAGGGGTCAGTCCTTAGAAAGGGTGGTTAACTGTAATGTACTGCAAGAAAAAATACACATGCAGAAATCCACTGAACTGAAAATGACCCTAATTTTAACTAACTTCACCGAGCATTTCACAAAGTTTTGCGTGTTGGTTTTGACAGTGACTTGTCTATTCCCTTTTGTTTAGCAAGGGTCCGTTTTCTTAAGCCAGTAGTTTATTCCTGAGGCTGTTCACTTTTGGGGAGAGCTTTGAACTATCCAGCCCAAGGAGAAGTTTCTGAAACACTTCAAACGTGTATCTGAGCTCCTTTGGATAGGCGAGATTCACAGCATACGCCAACCCAACAAGCAGGGAGCAAGCCCTTGGAAAGTTACCCAGAACAGTTAGAATTTTCATGCCGTCCACCACAATGCCGATGTCTGGATCCTCTGACGTGTTAGCTTTGATGTTGTAGATCTTCAGGCTTTGAACAGCAAGGTCCTGTGACACACTGTCTTCATCAGCATCCTGTAATAGCAAGAACATTGTGCATATCAGACAGTGCAGCCAAAGGAGAAGGTTCCATTTCCCAAATTGCTTGCAACTGTTTGGACAAGAAAATCTGGAGTTTGTCAGCCGTTGCTTGTAATGCACTCTATTTATGTCAGTGTTTTAGACAAATCTGAGATAACACAAAAGAAAACCCGCACATAATTTATAAAGGAAAAATATATATATAAATCAATCATAATAATATATTATACTATAATCAATTATGCAATGAGGAGCTGAACAGTTACAAATATTTCTAAATGAAGTTTCTGAAATTAAATCAATCCATTACACTATTATTTCTTCCTGGCACTGTCTTGATTAATATCTTATTCTGCGTTGCCTCAGTCTTTCTGTAAAAATGTCTTTGTATTCACAAAGCAGCGTCTTGGCCATCATTTCTTAGCTCACTTTTAGGGACAAATTGCCAAAACTTAAAAATAAAAAAGTTATGGTTAGGTAAAGCATTCTTAGGAAAAAAATTACATAAATTACTGACAAGTTTTAAATTATGCTAGTTGGTGAAATCAAATTGAGAAAGCATTCTGCACTAGCATTTAAAAATTACTTAATGGAAAATAAGAATTTAAACACACTTAACAGAGGACAATGATATACCTTGCCAAGAACTACTGGGAGAAATACAGTTATGACTATTTTGTGATTTGACTTTCCAACAAATAACAAGTACAAGAGATGAGAGAAATCTCCTACTTTATATTTTAACATCTAATTCAACTTACATCGTACTCTTTTAAGAGTTCATCTGTAGATTCCCCAAGGTACATCATCAAACATCGAATGATAACATCTCTGGTCATGTTGATGTCAGGATTGCTTGGAGTCTGAAACGAAAAAAAGAAACACCAGGTGGTTTATATTACTGTTAATATTGAGTTCCTGTGCCGTCTTGGGGACCAGTGTAATAAAACACTACTCATACAAATTCTCATGCGATTATTTCATATTCCATTTATAAAGACAATCACAGGCTAACCTCCAGTAAATTTAAGTAATGATATTCCAGAAGTTTAAACACAAAACTTTGAGAATAAAATATTAGCAACAATAATGCTCAATGAAAGATACCTTGAGTAGGATAGCCTGCAATCTCAACCCCATGCTTCCGCCCTTCGAGTGGAAGAGGTTCAGAAGTCGAGGAGTATATTCATCCAGTTTGGACATGAACTTTGATTCAAGATGCACCATTGTGATTCTGTGAAACTCATCCTGGATCTGTAAGACAAATCATGAAACCAGTTTTAAAGCATCAAATATTACAAACATACATACTGTTCTTACGACATTTTTCAAAAGCAAAAAGATGGATCAAATTTGATCTATAAAAAAGATGACAGTAACGTAACACATTTTGTATCAAATTGTTAAATGCAGAATCACAAATGCAATCCTTCACATTGACTAGGAATATTTCTGATTGGCATCCACTTAGAACTCACGTGAGATGTCTCAAATAGAGCGGGCCATCTGGCTTTGATGTCCTCTATACTGTGTGATTGGTTGATGATTTTGTTTCTTCTGTGTGCAAATGTTTTGGCCATTTTGGCCAAATCATTTCGCAATTGTAATGTCACTGAAAAGATTATCACAATTAAGTTTTTTTTTAAATCATCCAGCTCTATAATATACCAACTATCGATGAATACCTCATCCAATCCCACTTCAAAAAATGAACTATTGTTTTAAGATGTTAAGACAAAAATATGAAACAGATTTTAAGGTAATATGCACATCAACAAATGCCAAAAAATAAATATTAAAGTCAAAGATGCCCAAAACGGACTAAGGAAACATTTCTCTCACTCTCTCTGTGGCAGCTCAGTCAGTACGAAGCTACATACTGATTTCAACCCAACATTCACAGACGCATCTCACTGTAACTGTTTATCTGTCAGTGTGAGCTGCAGCCACAGTTTGAAAGCATAACGTTTTTCCGAGAAAACGGGAAAAATGAGGAAGCCGTTTGTGCCAACTGAATGTAACTAACGTAATGTTAATGGAGAGCCTCAGTGAGAGCCGGTGAACTGGGGTTTAGCAAAACACCAGCCATTGCGCTCAAAACACGCCAAATTAAAAGAAGAAAGAAGAAACAGCGCACTTTGTCTGAAAATGTAACTATGCAAAACGGCTGATTTTTCGTTCGAAATGTGTAACGTTATAAAAACTGATTAGAAATCTGCTTTTAACATGCTACTTGAGTAAAAATGTTACTTGAGTACATTTTAATTGTAAAAACTGCATGCAGTAACTTTAAACGAAACTCCTGAGTTGATTAGCTCATTGATTATCTCACCGTTGAAAACAACGTCTGTTCCTCCATTATGGTGCCCAAACATGCTAGCTAGCTTGTTAAGGTGGGGGAGGGGAAGCTTGGGCTGAGGCCAAGAAACTAAATTAAATAAAAGAGTAGCTTGTATTCTACGGCCACTATATAACGGTATTACGTTAGTCACATTAAATTGTGACATTGAGACTACTTTTTTAATCATTGCAATGCATTTAGCCAAATCAAAGACGACATAGACTGACTTCGAATCCTTCACAATATAACTTAATTGACTTGCTGTACAGTAAAGTTGCCATGTTTGCTAATTTGCAGTAACTTAAGACAATGTTTAACTGCTACAGACACTTGAATTGTTTAACTAAAAACACTTAAAACATGTCTTACCTTTAAGCAAACGGTAGTCCACGAAATGCTGAGCAGACGCGATGTTCCTGTGATGAAAATGCCTTGGGCGGGAAAAAGTCAAGGCCTCCCAAATGAGTAAAATTTATCAATTTTCTGCATTTTTGACTTTACCAATGAAAATAAATAAATAATACTTATTGTTTTTTTGCTGATTATATTTAAATAAAAACAGAGTAAAATGCAATTAAAAAAATATTCAAATTTGGTTAATTCAGCTCAGTGAGATTCAAAACTGCACACAGTCTTTTTTATTATGTATAGTTTGCTCTTATTTATTTAGTAAATATTACTTAACCCTGATCACACTTTTTTCAGTGTACAATTAGCTGATCATTTATACTATTGCTATATAAGGACTAACCATAGATATTTACACTTACATATATATTACACACAACTAAAATGTAATTGTTTAATGACCAATATATCACCTATTATTATTGTGTATCATATATTATTGCAAAAGTGTCATTATAACATATTTTCAACATATTTCTGTTTATTTCAAATCACTGCCCAGTAATTCAAGTAAGATAAAACCACTGACACAAACTGTGCATCAGTGTTGATGCTGTGGAGTAAAAGGGAAGAAAAAAAGGAGATTAACTGGAAGTGATAAGTTAAAAATACATCCACAATGAAATGTTCAACTTTTACATAGCAACAGAAAATATTAAACAAACAAATAAGTCAAATCATTTCAGAAATGTGTTGCATTGTTTTATTATTCAGAGGCTTCTTTTGTACACTAAGCAGAGACTGGTCTAAACTGGCTGGATTCCTGAGGGTAATTGCATGGATCGCTGCCCAGGTTTCAGTATCACTCGCTAACAATGACCTCTCTTTGGTCCCTCCAAAGAAATTCATCCACACAATGCTGTTCTTATGCAGTGCAAATTACATGAACAAGCAGTCATAGTGCTTAAACTAAAAGCCAGAAGAAAAAGGCACCTCTTGGGGCAACAAGGACAGACGTACAGCACGGCCGACCTACGGTCAGTGTTTATCTGTGCTCACCTGTTGCTCAACCACAAGCACTCTGATATGTGATTTGTTTGGAAGGTGGTTACTTTAGGAACCTTGTCACTGGGTTTGATCATTAACCTCAGCTGTCAGTACTGAGAAATCTGTTTGAGGAAAGTGGAGCCATAAAGGACAAACACTGAAAATGAGGTAGACGTTAAATGCAGCCAGGAAGGCGTTGTAGAGGACACAGGGTGAAAACATTAGGGCTATTCTTTGTTATTTCATATTACTGGGCCATGTTACGTTATCTCACAATACTGTTTTGGATCTAGGCTGTTATTGCTGTGCATAAGTCCAGACTGTGGATTTTCACATTGACTAAAGTTTGGCCAAACTTCATTCAAACACTAAAAACAAGCATTGTAATAAAAAACAAAAGAAACTAAGTACTAAAAATCTTCCATTTTATTGCATTTTAAAACTATTCTGACCTCTGCTGGACAAAGTAGGTAACACATGAAAACTAAGGAGGGAATCCAAGTTACAGGGTTTCTACAGATTGTTTTTATTCATAACAATCAAAGATTGCTGTGACTTTATGGCAGATATTTCTACAATCTCAGTGTGTAAAAATTGAACCCGCAAGCCAAGAGACTGGAAAGAGGGACAGAAAGGCAGATGAATGATTAGATGGATGGATGAACAGAAGATGGATTTAGACATTGGGATAATGAATGAAATGTGAAAATGCAAATATGTTCTATATTCCCTCCTGTTTCAACATTTATCCAGACCCAGAAATGATTTCAATCAGATTTTTGACTTTTCCTGACTGATCAGAAACCCTGGGTTTGACTTGAACACAACCAACATTTCTATTACTTTTGTTCCACTTCCAGCTACATAAATACTTACAACTAACTAGTCATTAAGTCATATTTAGTACATGTTTTCATACTTAGCCTGCAAGAATGAAATAATTAAAAAAGAACAAAAGTTTAATAAAAAAAATAAATTGCAATAAAAACACTCAAACTGTCCAAAAAACACATTAATTTCATAAATTTTGTTTTCTGTGAAATATTAACTTCCTAGTTTGCTGCAGGATATATGGTGGTGAAGTCTTCTTCACAAATACTCTCTGAAACAAGAAATAAAGAAGATGTCATTAAAACCACTTATATCACTGAATTATGCTTATAAGGTAAAAAAAATAAAAATAAAGCATTATCTAAACAATCCACACTGTAAACAACAGAACTATTCAGCAACACTTTTGGATCCATCTCTTCAGCCCCAACATGATTTAAAATTTATTTCAGAAGGAAAAAAAAACTAAGAATGTGCTGACACTCTATCAGGTGTATGTGTCATTCGGATAAATGATAGCCATAATCAATAATGCAGGCGTGTCTTATTAAAGGAGCCATACCTGAACAATAGCCTGAGAAACAAAGAAAAGCTCACCGTTCTCATGTCATTCAAAACAAACATATGAGATGCTAATTACGTGAGGATATCTTGTCAATCACCATAAATTGAGTCCTGGTGTCAATATCAGATAAAGAACTGTTTTGTCTAACATTTGACACCAGATATTATAATTTGCCAGACTGTCTTTTATTTCTGGTAATAAACAGAACTTGCACAGTCGTCTTTATTTGTACTGATTTCTGAAGTTTACACAGATAGTTTAAATTTCTGACAGAATAAATTCTAAAGATTTCAAACCAGATCTCAAAAGAGTGACTTGTGTAACCTGAGCATTTTACCTGCAACATCAATGCTTCGCTTAACACATCAGCAAATCTCATACTGTCAACCAGAGGCAGTTCTAGATCAAGTTTACCAAGTTTACCACTGTGTTTACCAAGACACAGTGTGGGACATGTGTATTTTTATGAGAGCGCAGGACAAAACAAACATCATCTGGGAAGTGAGGGGGGACACATTTTTCAGAGGTCAATTTAATGATACATTGTCTTCTCAGATTAAGTCACACCTTTCATTAGTAGCTAAAAACACACATAATCACCAACCTGTCTTTAATTCTTTAAACTACTGTATATATTAACAAGATCTAAAGTTTTAGCTGCCAATCTCTGGTTGAATTGACATGGTAGGTGAGTTTAAAGATAGCTCGGTCAAAGATGTTACCGCATGTTAACTTCAGATTATTGTAATTCCCATAACCTTTTCCTCTGTTGAGGAATCAGTGCTATAAAATAACAAAAGAAAGTGACACTAGAGGCTAAAAATGTATATTATTGAAACCAACCTCCTAAATTTGGCCAGGGTGCTTAAAGCCAGGACTCCATCTGCACCATAGACAGTGATCAACACACTGCTGATTATTACGTCTGCTCTCATGACGTAGGTCTGCCACACCAGGAAGTACACCGCCAATAAGATGGTTGCTACTGTCATAATGAGGTTCCCAAACATATAGCTGTCACTCTCCGTCAGATTGCCCCTCGCACCTGCAGTGGAGTCATCCAGTGAGTTTTTAAAAAATCTTATTAACACGCTGCATTGAAAGTACGTGTCAAAGTGGCTCAGGGTGCAAAGTGTGAGCGTTTTTCCTCACCCCAGTAGAAATGCAGAAACTCCAGAGCAGCAAAGAGGAGCAGTAGACCAACATCATTTGTCAACGCATCAGAAGGATACGGCAGCTCCAAGCCTAACATGAGGAAATGATTGTAACTGTCAGTCGTTATATAAAACACGTGGTGGGATAGAAATGTAAAAGTGAATCGCATGGCATCGCGGACTCTTTTTGATGATTAGGCTGAGAGTGAAGAGGAAATAGAAGACGAAATAGATGCTCGTCAGGTTCAGCAGCAGCTGCAGGGTAACAGAGGACAGCTGGAGGCAGAGTTAAGAATTACTGTCTCTTCCAAATATCAGGTTGGACAATGTGTGTTCATTATTTTCTGTAACAACTTTAAAAAGGATACCGAACCCGCAGACATTCCTGCAAATTAAAGTAGACAAGACAAAGTGAAGCAAAACAGGCACAACAACAACAACGTATTTAGGTACATTATATTCATTTTGATAAAGTTTACGCGTCAGAACGGTCTATAACCATAGCAACGCGTCCACCTACCTGGTCCTGGAATCGCCATTTTGATTTTCCTCCTCGAACATTCAAAACAAATACGTCTCCATCTACTGGCTGGAAGACGTACTACAGCATGAAGACACTTTCTCCAAATAAAATAAAATAACCATGCATTCACAAAATCTATGATATATACGAGCCTCGTTATCATATTTAATGTGCTTTAAGATTTAAATAATAACCTTTAAGAAAACTAAACACACTTTTCACGTCTTTTTAATGGTAAACTGTAGTATTTACCAACGGATATCTTAAAATGTTGTGATTTTCAGTATGAGCGGAAAATAAAAATAAAGGTTGGCTAACATAATCAGGCTATGTGTAATGACTCCATATAATGTGTTTCACTTATTGAGTTACTGAAATTGATTAACTTTCCAGTAATATTCAAAGTTGTTGAAAATAACAGTTCATATGAAAATGACATTTGTGGTAATAAATATAGCTGTACATCCAGTGAATCTGCTTATTTGAGTATTCATTTGATGTTGAAAACATTCAAAGCCATTTCACTTTAGAGTGTACAAGAAAAAACACAAAGCAACAACAATAATTAGAAAAATATGATGATAAAAATAACAACTGATAATTTCTCTAAAGATCCTTTAACTTTATCCATAATATAAGCTGAGTCTAATTGGAAATATCAACCTTTTTACCAAATATATTAATTTATTCAGCTCAATTCTCCCTCAAGGTCAATATACAATTGTCATTAAATCAAAAAAAGAATAAGCACAAACATTGAAACTGAGCTGGAATCAATTAATCTTTACTGCGTCGTGCAAACCACTTTCTTCTACATGTCTGCTATATTGCCTTTTTCACCTTTTTGTCATGTTACCACATGACACAAAGTTCAATGTATTTTATTTTGTAAAACAACCTTTTGCTGCAGTCACAGCTACAGCCTTTTGAAGGTATGTTTCACCAGAATCTCAAATATTCTTTTCGTCCCTGCTGAAGAAAAGCATGTCCATGTGTTACCCAGGTCTACATGGCTTGTGGCAAATTCAAATTAGACTTCTCCTGGCTTTTTAAAAAAAAAAAATTTTATTAATGTTGGCTGTCTTCTTGTGGCATTGTAACCACACAACTAATTGCCCTGTCAGCAACCATGAATTTCTGCACAATATTTTGTTTGGTTTGTACATTATTATCTGCCTTGTCATAAACCAAACCATAAAAGTAGCTGTGCAAAGAATAACCTTGTTATGCCTTAGATAAAAGTGCGTAGAACCAAACACATCAGGAGTAACGCACAATTTACTTCTGCTCATGCTTACAGTTGCTCGTCTCTATGAGATAAGAAATACAGAATAGCAAAATGAACTGCTTTAGAATATCCAGCTGTTTCATTGTCCTTTGCAGCCTCTGTCTGTTTCTCTTTCTCGCTTGTCCTCTAAAACAATCTGCATAGTGTGGCTGGAAGAACGGAGGCGTTGTTTTGGTTGAATGGAGGAAAAGCAGAGGGGTGGAGGGGTGGACAGCGAGATGCTCCAGCTGTGGGGGGACAAGACAACACAACAGCATCTCACATGTGGGTGACGGAGGGGGTGGGTGTCCAGGCTGCGGGGGATGCACACAGTGGCATTGTTATAGGGGGGTTGGATGTATCTGATAATGTTGCAAGAAATGGATCATTCCCTCAAATCCTCTCTTTAGGAAGCCTTCACACAGAACGCAAATGTTGCTATGTGTTTGTCTAAGCTAACGCTGCTCAGAAAATTGTCCTCCTCCCCCCAAAAGAGTGGACTTGAGGTAAAACAAGCATTTTAGTAAAGTTCAAAGAGTCAGAATTAGCATAATTATAACAAAGAGAATAACACAGGCTCAACTATTAGTTCCTTAAATGTGATTGTTTGTGAGGTTAATGAGAAGTAAATAAGCATTGTCTTCTCTTTTGTGATTTTTTTAAATGTATGGAAAAGCATTATTAACTCATACAGGAATAATGGAGATTACTGAAATAATATGTCCTATATTTGTCTTGGACATTTCTGAAGGTTGTTCAAGAAAAATAGTAGTCATAAGAGAATATTAGAATAATCATGTGAAGTACATATTACAACACAACACATTTAACCTATAGAAACATAACACAAATACAACCTCAAACCATGGATAATGATTCTTCACTTGACTTAGTTAATAACCTAAGATTTCTTGTAGTGCTAGTTATACTATTAATTGGCCAAATGTTATTATTTTGAGTCTCATTTTCATAATTTTGCACCCATATCATTATTATGCAGCACAAGTTAGATTATATGACACTATTTGGTCATTTCCATATCATTTGTTTATCTTTTGTCAGTGAAGTGAAACCTCTCCTCAGGCACAGATTGTTCCAAATTAATCTTTTTTAATACTATTTCTTTCACGAATCATGAACTTTTTTTTCTCATGCCATGTACTATTTGTGTGTTCTTTCAGAAAACATCTATAATAATAATAATGCATTATTATTATTATTATTATTATTATTATTATTATTATTATTAGAATAAATAAATAAATAAATAAATAAATAAATAAATAAATAAATAAATAAATAAATCTTGGTTGATTTCCACTGACAAACATTCCCCTGATTCATTTTCTCTTTGAAATAATAAATAATTGTACTTACAGCCAACCTTTGCTGGTGATATATTTAGTAAAAGCTTGTTCTCCCATATCTGTCCCCTTCATGTAAAACAGCATAATTAAAATTCAAAATTAGCTTTTTTTTTTGGCGTTGCACCTCAAAATTACCAGCATATTGTTGTGATGTTTAACTACAGTCTATGTTTTATTGTTCCCACAGTTTGCGAAATGAATCATCGGGTCATTGTCCAATAATTGCTGTCGTGTGGAAAATCACAGAAACCATGAAGATTTTTGAATTTATTCATAAAATAAGGGGACACTAGTGACTTCTCATAAACTTTCCAAACTTCCTCCATAGATGTATTATTTTCAGCAGCAGCTGCAGCAGCAGCAGGCTGTCGGACATCCCTCACCTGCCTCAGCTCCTCTCCTCCGACTCTCCCTGCAGCACACACCCTGTCTGGGAGGGAGAGGCGCAGGAGGAACACAACTCGCCTCACAGACTCCCGGAATCTACTTTAAACTCATTTTCACGCTTTTGTTTTTGACTCTTATACAAAGTTGAGTTTTATTCCTTCTTTTATAGGAGACATACGTTTTAAGAAAGCAGCCTACGTCACAGCTGTTTTTTAATGAAGTTTATGAGAACTGAATTTGCGCTGTTGAGGCGACTTTTTTTAACGTTGTCCTCATGTGGAGCGCTCTTTGTTTTGTTTTTAAAGTTTTATCCCGTCACGTATAGGCCTATAACTCGAGCCACAAGGGAATTTTGAAACTTTAAAATTGGCCCTTTAGATTGGTGCCAAGTTGTTTTACTAAAGCCGAAAAAAAACTTCAGCTCATTTAAGCCGGCATTTGTGCGAAGAAGTGAAGTTAAATAAAATCGGGATTTCGTGATGTATATGTGAAAGTTCCCCCCCCAAATCCGAATCGGTGTCGTTCGGAAAAGGGGAGAATTTGATGGAGGTTTTATGTGGGACCCGCTAGGATGGACGTGGTAGATGAAACAGAGGCTTTACAAAGATTTTTCGAAGGTAAGATGTTTTCTGATCATCTCATTGACCTGTTACGCATGAGTCACTATCGAAACAAAACGGTTGCGTTTTTTTGTTGTTTTTTGTTTTTGTTGTAAGAGTTCTGACTTATAAGTGACTTGATTTCATGAAGAAAACACTTTTCCTATCTTTAGCGACCACGGGGCGTTGCAAGACTTAAAGCTGTACCTGGGCTTTTTAAATATAAAGAAAGTCCTGACCCAAACCTCAACTTATTTGTAAACCTTTGGCCTTGAGGTTGTAACATTTTTTGTTTTTAGGCAAATTCCTCTTTGTAAACTAGAAACATGAACTTTAAAACAGTTGACAATAAATAATATTTTTTCAGATAGATAACTGATTCAACTGCGTCTAAATGATTTGCTTTGAGATTTATTTAACACATTTTGTTTAGATGCTTTAGGTGACGTACATTTAACTTTTGAGAAGATACATCATTTTCTAAATAGCACATTTTAAATATACCTAGTTTCATAATTACATCATCTGCTCAAACTGTGCATAATTCTTTAGTCTTATCATTCCTGTATCTGGTCCTTTAAGGAGTAAATATATTTTGGTTCTGGTCAGTCAGCTCTTTATAGTGTGAGTTCATGAGCAGCAAAAACAGCAGAAATAAATAAAAAACAAATCTAAATTAACAAGTGTCAGTGACAAGACGTGTTGTTCTCGTCATCAGATATCATCTGTAATTTATTTTCAACAGTCAGTGTGCTCTGATTTGTTGCTTTAAAGATTTCTCATTCACTGCTGAAAACAAAACTAGGGGAATTCAGAAACGTTAACTGGTGTGGGGAGCAAAAGTGCTGCTGATGGGTAACAGATTGAGGAGAAGAGTAGGAATCCTGAAGGAGGGGGATTAGGTGGAGGAAGGTGGGGCTAAAAGGGTGTAGGAATTTAAGTCAAGATAAATGGCGTGTTTTGTAAGTGCTCTGTTGGACCAGAGCCGGCCTGAGATTTTATGGGAGCCTGAGCTTGATTTGGGGCCCAAATTTTAATTCACATTATTTATTAAATAATTAACAGTAGTTAATAGTGCAGAAAAGGTCATTTCTCCGAATTACATATTTGATCTGTCAGTCAGATCTAGAGTACAGTGATTTATTATAAGCTTAGTAAAGTCAGGAAAGAGGAAGCAGCTTACATTTAGTTTGCAGCTGCAGATGAAATATTATTCCAGCAAAATGTCAATGTAATGTTAATTTTATTATTACAGGATGTTTTAAATAGGGATGTCTAGGGTCTGAATAATCAGATTTTTTTTAAATTAATTGTCAGCACTAGCAAAAACATAAAACAAATACGCTAAAACTAGCTAATAACTGGGTAAAACAAGAAGACCCCAGAGCAAAAAAAAAAAAAAAAAAGGAGAGGTCAGATGCTATTGGGGTCTGCTACAGTTTGAGTCCTACTCTAAGACTTTTCATTGGACACATGCCGAATACCCCCAGGACCCATCCTGGGGGCCCTTCTTATTTAATATAGAGGTATATAGAAGCCGCCCACTAACTCAGATTATAACAGCTGATGAGAATAATTATCTTAATTATTATCTTAATTACACAGATGACACAGAGCCACCAGGTGACTATGAAGCCATTCAAGCACTGAGCAGATGCCAGTCAATGCGTGGATGTGGCATAACGTTCTCCAGCTGAATAGAAACAAAACTGAAGTCATTATTTTAGGACCTTAATTATGGACGACCCAGACCATCCTCTTCATGAGTCTGCCTTGAGAAAAACACAGTATTCTCAGTTAGAGGCTTTTTCAGATTCGTTGTAATACAAGAGGTCTTTTCCGCCAACAGGCATCACCATCTACAGTAATTCTTTGAAGAATCTAAATTAATGTTAGAACAACATTTAATTTCCCTTTGGGATTTTTTTTAATGAATTTTTGAGTTTTGCATTAAGAGTAACAACCAAGAGTCAGCACACAGCCATTGTAATTAGAGATTAGTGAGGCCTGAAATCTGCTGTAGTGATGGACTCAGATCTGAACTTTCAGAGTCACATAAAGACAACTGCAAAATCAGCCTTCTATTATATGAAGAACATTTCCAGGATGAAAGGACTAATGTTCCAGCAAGATCTTGAGTAACTTATCCAAGCAGTTATTTTTAGTCAAATTCATGACTGCAGCAGTATCTTCACAGGTTTTACCTAAAAAGTCAATCAAACAGATGCAGCTGATCCATAAAGCTGCTGCTGGCGTTCTCACTAAAACTAGAAAAATAGAGCACATCGTCCCATTTCTGAAGTTCTTAAATAGGATTCCTGAAGCTCAGAGAATTAACCTTAAAATACTTTTGTTAGTTTATCAGTCACCAAATGATTAGAACCAAAATACATTAACGATTTGTTGACATATCAACCTTCCAGACGGCTGAGGTCTTCTGATACATTTCTATTCTCCATCATTCAGCATTCAGTTGTTATGCACCTCTAATCTGGAGGAAGCTTCCAGAAAACTGCAAAAATGTTGAAATACTAAGTTCATAAAATGTCCGTTTTTCAATCTGTCATTGCCTTTCCTTACTTTGCACCTGCTATATGCTTTTGTCTCTGTTGATTTCTTTCTTTCTTATTGACTAATGC
Organism: Poecilia reticulata; assembly: GCF_904066995.2. Taxonomy (NCBI): domain Eukaryota; kingdom Metazoa; phylum Chordata; class Actinopteri; order Cyprinodontiformes; family Poeciliidae; genus Poecilia; species Poecilia reticulata. The sequence goes on along the minus strand of NC_088835.1, from coordinate 24,881,057 downwards.
ACTTTGAATTTATTTGTTGCTGTATGTAAGTACATTTCATTTATATAGTATCTTTCATAAGTTAGAAAACCACAAAGTGTTTTAGAGTAGGAGAATTCGAAAATGCAAAAAATATGCTATTAAAAATAAAATCGCCTTACCTTGCCTTGCCTTGGGGTCACCATGCAGGACTGGGGGCCCTGAGCAGCAGCATAGTATCTGCTGGTTCAGATCTTCAGGCTGGTTGTTGTTGACAAGGTGGGAATGTCTACATTTCAAGCCCCAAATTAATATTCTTTATAAAAAGCATAGTTTTGTTGTTTTTATCTCCAGAGTATTTTTGACATTATGACTTTCTTCTGTCTATTCTTACTTACTCATATTCTAAACCTCCTCTATGTCATTTAAACGTGGCGTCAGTCCATAATACACCATGTGATTAACTGTTCCCTTCTTGTTCAAATTCAGAACACCCACTTTACTGATCGAGTTGGTTTTTTTAAAAAGTTTTTCAGATGTCAGGTGTGCATAAACACAATCACACCCCAAGAAGAGATCTGTGAGGAAATTTTGACTCTTTGTTATTGTATGCGCTAAACACTGACTGAAATATACACAGCCATCCATGACTGTCAAATGGTTCCTCACTGTTCTGACAGGAATTTAGTGTGTTTACATTCTTGCCTTGGGAGTAAGAGAGATGTTCTTTCTTTGGCTTTACTTCAGCCACCCTCGCTTGGTCTAAAATGTCAACTTGTCCATGAGAGGTACACATTAGGTGCTTGTTTTCCTTGTTTGATTTAATCCTGAGCTCAGGATTTCATTGGATCAACTTCGTATGGACGTCAAAAAGTTCTTTTTTATAGTTGATCAGTTAAAACAGCGCCGTGGACATGCAGCGATATGATTGATTTGGGTAGCAGTAAAGTGTGTTTTAAGGGGTTTAGTGAAATATATATATGTGCACATTAATGTACATTCCTGGCATAGTCCTGGTGGCTGTTAAAACACGATGAGGTGAGACTGGTGTTACTCTCCGTGGTCTTAGGCCTCTCGCTCCGGCTCTCTCCAACTCCATTAGAGTGACAGTGAGCAGACAGGGTGAGGAGGTGAGATAGTGCAGACTCAGGGCGGAGAGAGGAGCCAACCGCAGATCCCCCTCAAAACTTGACCTTCTCCTCTCTGACTCACTTCGACAGCAACCAGTCCCTCACACAAAGATGGTGTGTGCGCCCCACAGACACTGGAGTCACAGCTGTCTGCAAGTAGTCATAACGTCACCAAGGATTTGATTAAAAGAGAAGATGTGATGCAGCTTTAATGACATTCTCAACACTAATAAGAGAAGAATTTTCATTTAAAATACACAAAATTGGCTTTATGAGGGCACACTTTCAGAAACACTAATTGTGGTGGATGCAGATGTGTTTTGATGAGCAGGAACTATGTCCTCAGCGAGTTCTGTCCCGGGGCTTCCTCTCGATGGGATGTACCCAAACTACCTTTAAAGGGAGGCACTCATCAGATCTCCTTATCACATCAGCGAAACTCCTTAATTGACTTCTTTCAATGCAGAGGAGCTTTCCCCTCACTGAACCTCTAAGTTCAGCCATCCTGAGGAAACTCATTTCACTCACTCTTTCTTTTGGTTATGATCTATTTCTCACACAGGTTAATGAATATTACCTTTTTGGTCCAGACAAGGTCTCGATCCTTAACTTCCTGTCCTGCTCTGTCTTCACTCCCTGGGACTTGAGGCAGGAACTCATCCCCAACTTTGAGGGAACAATTGCTCTTTTTCTGGTTGAGAACCATGGTCTCAGATTTATTCTCACACTAGATGCCCTTAAATTGTTTCATGTGCAATGTCATTATGACTGACCACCATCAACACATTAAAACATTTTGTTTATCCATATTTCCTGTACTACACAAGCTGATGGGACAGCAGTAAATATGTTCTTCCATTACTCAGTTGTCGCCATCTGAGTAATTTTATGAAAATTCCTGCTGCTCGACTCCCACAGTAGCTCTGAATCACATCCATAATGGGTGTAAATGCTGCGACTCATCATGGAAATCCTGCAATAAGGCTGACGAAGTTTAGCTCGGTACTCTGATTTATGGGTTCAGCAGAAAGTTGCTGTTGGAGGGAAGCATTGTTTCTGAGCAGACAGGCTTGCAGAACTAAGCAGCGCGCTGCAAACCAACCCTCTCCCTGCGTACGTTGTTAAACTGGACTTCACTGATTCATTTACTTTTGTTTCCACATTCATTTTCAATGATCTAAAGTCCTGCCAGAAAATTTGAATGACTATTTCTCATTTTGTTGCATCTCATGAATTGTAACCACTGTGGTCTTGCAGTGCTCCGTATCGTTGTTGTGAAACCAGAAACAACTCTGATCTGTACCAGAACATCTTTTCTTCCTAATTTCTCAAATGTTCCTTTACGCTGTCTCTGATTATGTCTTGTTTAGTTCCTCCTCCTTTTTTTTTTCAGTATTGAGAATTTCAGCCATTGGCACTCAGCCTCACATTTTACACAGTTTCTCTCTGCGTCCAGGTCCCAGCCTGATTTCTGCTGTAATCTCCCTGAGCCAGGGCCACCGGTGCGGCCAGTGCTTGTATGCGACAAGGGCTGTGTGTGGTAGCCTGGTACAGCCCTTTCCCATGACTGGGAACTAATCCTCATTAAAACACTCTATTTCACACATACACATAGTATCTTTAGCACACAAAACACACACACCCACATTTTTTACACTGTTCTGCGACTCTCAAGACTTTGTTCTAAAGTCTTTGCGCCCGATGGGAGAAACATGTGAAAGATAGACAGGAATTGTTTCTCTCATCTTCTGTTTCAGGTGTTGTCAGCTGAAGAACGTCATCATGCTTTGGCTTCGTCCAGGTACCCCGTGCTGCTCTGTCTGCTCTGCTTCTGTAGATGTGGCTTCTTAGACTTGTTGAGTGGCTTTGTGTTTTTGGTAACGTGTCAAAGCGATATGCCTCAGTTTTTCTGAGCAAAAAATATGCAAGACATTAGCATCGGTGATGATTTGGAACATTTTCTGAAATTTTTGCTGTAGTATGTGTGTACTTGACGGAATGCTGTAGACACAGTATGCATGTTTCTAAATTGAGCTGCATTTTCCAGATCAGCTGTGGAGGTTGCTGGCGGTCTTATTTGTCTATATTGATATAGGTTCAAAATCTAAAAATGCCTGAATATTAATTAACAAACCAATTTAAGAGCTTTCAAACATTTGATTTGGTGTCCTCTTAAGTTTTTCCCTTTTTCGACAATTGCATAATACAGTATGAGCTGTGTGAATGTTATTTATTCAGCTTTTTCCATCTATTTTATGGATGTTCAGCAAAGATTGTTGGAGGATGAACTAAGATTGTTATTCGTTGTAGTCAGATCTTATAGTCAGATTTATTTTTTAAAAATCTGCCAACTTGTCTGCAGAAAAAGAGAAAAGTTCATTCAAGTTCTGCATTTAATTGTCTTTTGGGAAAACAGGTCAGTAAAGTAGATTAAATCCTTTGTTGTTTATCCTGGAATTCCATTTATGTTATTTTAAAGAGCTCTAGGTAAAAGTGCGGCAAATGAAACATTTAGACTTTGTGTTCAAAATAAAAGACATCCTTTGAATTTTTTTACTTTTGGTTAAGACAAGTTAAACACATACCGTTAGTGTCATGTAGGTTCAATCTCAAGGACAGAGCAGGGGAGAGCAAGGCAGAGGTTATGAGCAGTGCATACACCTGTGTGATTGACAGTGCTAAAACATCCTTCCTTGCTCTGATTGGTTGTTTCTGCCTGGGAGCTGTGGGTTTATTCAGATGGCAGTGGGACCAGAAACAGAAGAGCTCAGTTTTTTTTCAGGTTATCTATCTCATGTTATACTGACAGGACGTCAGTTTTAACAAATTATAAAAAAGTTAAGTCATTGCTGCTTTTCGTTCACTCAGGTTAAAACTGAATCAGTTCATGCTCATAGTTTATTAACTGAACTTTCAAACTTTCAAAACAAAATATGGTTCTTGATTATTTATCACTTTTACATGCAATAAAGTTATGAAAGATAGAGAAAAGTTTGAAGTTATGGGTTAATTAGCAACTGAATATGTTATCATGTAGCTTGTCCTGTCCTTTACAGATTTACACCTATTTAATTTTTTTCCTGTTCTCTTTGTTGACTGCATTTACATTTGTCTGAAATTCTGCCTGAACTGCTGTCATTCTGTGATTTAGATGTCAGAAAGTAAAACAAGCCCATTAAAATATGTCTATTTAGACAAAGTTTTTGAAAAATGGCCAGCCCTTATACACTCCAAGGTTCCTCTACTCTGTTGTATCTGTAAATCACTCCATTGCTCTCCCTGCCTACAGCAGGCTCTGCACGGTAAGACAAGGCTTGAGGTTACAGAAACCAGCATAAACAAGAAAAATAGTTTGTTTAAGCAGTTACGGTGTTTATGTAGTTAATTTTAAAGAATGGGAAGAGGCAAACATACTGTCAGTAACAAGCGCTTGCCTAGACAGATATTTGCGCTCCAATTCTTATACACACAAAAGTCACATTTCCCCTACTATTAAGGGAAACTCTTTCCTGTAAAACAAGCTAAAATGATCTTACAACATTTGTTTACCACTGAATGGGAACCATTTAATGATGCTTGGCTCAAGGTCAACATGTAAAAAACAGCTTAAAAGCTTATGCCACTCATGAATGCACTCATGTAAATGCAATAAATGGCATGACAAATAAAAATAAGAACTCTATGCATTATAGGAAATGCAAAGTTGACCTTAGGAAGCACACGTTGTATTGCTACATTCTCTACTCACATCTAAAACTGGACGAATATGTTCTTACTCAAAATAAAACCACATTTTCCTGAATCATATTCATCAAATCATCTTTAATCGGAACTCACACACTCTGTCCTCTGTGCGACAACCAAGCCATTGAAATGGTGGCATAACGCACACACTCACGTAAAAACAAACAAATGCGTGTTCACATGGGCACGCGTATGCTCACACAACCCTTAATCTTTCCAAAGGCACGACTGTATCGAAGTCCAGCTGACAAGCATTTCACTGTTCCCCGCTGGACACAGCTGGACAGAGAAAAACATAGAGGACAGGGAAATCTACACATTCAGTCCACAGCCAGTTAAGATGATTCAGTAATTTGGACGTTACAAACGCTTGATCAACGTTTCTGTCAATCTTCTCTCTAAACCAAATTACATTGACATTGGCTCCTTTAATTGCTATTATTGATATAAAAAAATAAGCATATAAACAGAAGAATCTTTTTTTTTTTTGCTTTGGTGTGACATTATAAACTATTACTGTTCATTGTTGTATTAAAAAAAGCTACATCACAACAAAATTAGACACCAAAATAACATAACAGCAATTAAATAGAATTCATATGTTTACTGTGAAACTGTACATTTTCAGTTTCAGTTGTGATAATACGCTTTTGTTTTTGGAGTACCCCATTCTTACGAAACAGCAGTGATCTACCAACAATAACATTTACAACTAGATGAGTAGGACTCAGTTTTTTTAGAGTCGGGTGATTTCTTCAAGATTTGTGTTATTTTACAAAATAAAATTTAAAAAAACAGTGACTAGGTTTAAATTCCCTTGGTAAATAATTTATTTCTCTGCTCTTTTATCCAAAATCTTGACGTGCCAAATGGGACCTTTGACACAAACAGGACACGTCATGCTGAGTCGTACTGAGAGAGAACAGATTACTGAACTTCAGCCACAGAATGTTTTGTTTAAACTATCCCTCAGAACAAGAATGGCTCAAAAAGGATCACTGGGCAACACATCTTTGAGTGTTGAACCAGGTGCAAAAGGGTTTGACAATAATAAGAGTCACTTATGTTTGCTTTGCTGTCACTTTCGGTTGCTGTATGACTCAAATGTTGCATCAGTTATGCAATAATAACATTTCATAATTCTATGTTATCATGTGCAGAGGTTCTGTCAACACTGAGGAATATTTACTGAACTCGGCATGCCAAATGCATGAAGTAGCTTCAAAAGAATGACAGTCTGATCTATTTTCTCATTATTTTTTTACTTTTGCCAATTGAGGATGCTAATAGATTCTGTATGGAATGTTGAGTTGTATTTTTTATTTTAGGTGATTATTAAGTGTAGGGAAGAAATAAGATGATGCTGCCACAACAAAAGAAATCTACTTGGTCACGTCTTTACTTTTTACATGTTTAACTATATTGTTGTCAGGACATTCTTGTAAAAGAGGTCTTTGATCTCGAGTAGCTTTATCCTGGTTGAATAAAGGTTAAATTAATGACTTTTTAACATATGATGAACATGGCCCAGCTACATGAAAATCTTGAGTAAAGTTGTCTTAACATCTGAATGTTAGCACAAACGCTATTTAAAACAAAAGCATCAGCAGTATCTACGTCTTTTCTTTGAAAATCAAACCAACAGTTTTCCCACCTAAATGAAATAACATATTGATTATTACTGCAACAAAAATGTTTCCCATGAAAGTAGTTATCATTGCTTAATTCATACATTTTAGCAAAAATGTAGAATAAATAACTCAATGAATTTAACAGCAGTTTTCAAGTCCTTAAAAATGATGTGTAATTTTGCCATTCAGATCTTTATCGAGTTTCACCAATAAGACAAATTCACTTGTTATTACGAGTGAATTTAGTGGTCATACTCAGCCATCCTTGCCAACTCTAGAATTAAAAAAAGCTTTTAAGCTTTATCCCTCTTTATTTTTTGCAGTACCTGTAAATATTCCAAACAGCTGCATTTATCTGAGTCATAAATGCTGGGAAACTGTACTAGCCCTTGTTCAGCTAGCTGACCAACAGTGCTCAGCAACAGGTGGGGGAAGTGTCCCTGTGCATTCCTTGATGCTCTTAGCCAGTCAGTGAACAGGGCTTAATGTTTTCCAAAATTCAAATTTTGGCTTCACACTTTGTTTTGTTAGACACATCGACATGGCAAGATAAGACAGAAGTCTAATTTTAAATACACTTTGGAACATGTTTATATTTACACCTTTGACACTTAATCATTGTGATGGATTGCATAGAAACTAAGTAGTCATTCCAACAAAAAACTACAAACCCTATTATTAGTTTTTAATGCCATCTTGTTTCGAACACGTTTCTTGGACTATGCTTTTAAGTAAATTTTTTTTCTCTCTTTCCTTTGTTTGTAAAGTCTTCCCAACCTTGAACATCATACCTTTTTCCTCTCTTTTCATACCCCCAACCTTCTGTAGGCCCCATCAATCTTCCCTCCTCTTTCCCCATATCTCCCTATTTTCTGTTATCAGTCCTGCCAGCTTAAATTTACTGCCTCTTTGGGTGGGGTGCACATCTGGATCCTATTTAAAAAGAACCATCCTGCCTTTTTTCCTTCTTTTTTTTTTTACTATCACGCATCAGGAGACATTTACCGGCTGTTTATTTTCTGAGAAGCAAGATTGTTGTTTTTTTTTGTCATGAAAATTGCAACACAAGGATTTATAACTTTAAATCTGGAATCTAATTTAATTGGTCTGAGACAAGTGCTCAAGTTTGTGGGTTTTTCTGGTTGAAAGATATGAGATATGACTGTTCACTGGAAATGTTCTCAAATGGAGCCATTTTTCCAGGATGATATAACTCATTAGTCACCTTTGTTGCAAACAGTAGAACTCAGTGATAAAATATTGTAGGAGCTGTGACTCTAGCAGCATGGAGCAACATTTGTGTTGCGTTTTGATGGCAGTTAGAAATGGATGGAGAAAAGGGAAAAGGTGAAATATTTTCTAATGCTAACACAAAAATTCCTCACATTCCCAAGTTTCTAGCTGAGGACCTTCCTAATCTATTGGAGGAGGAGTGAATGTGTGTGTGTGTGCGTGCGTGCGTGCGTGCGTGCGTGCGTGCGTGCGTGCGTGCGTGTGTGTGTGTGTGTGTGTTTATGGGGGTGGTGTTGGGCTTTAAAAGAGTGGGGTGTCCCACCCACCCTCTTATAGCAAGTCAGTTTTTTCTCACTTGTTCTGTTTGCACAATCTGACATTTGGGAAAATATCTTAGAGGTTTTTAAAAATATATATTTACTTTTCAATTATAATATTTGAACTGATGGTGATTATCTCTATAAGAGATGTATTCAGAAGCAGGTGTTCATTCTACGTCAGTGTTTTCAGGACTAAGTGGGGTCATGTGTTTGGGATTTGCAAGGCTTTGCCTATCAAAGGCTGAAAATGACCCTGGGGGAAAGATTGGGTTGGATTTTGGAAATACTTTTGTGTAGAATTATTTATGACATTTTCTATATATTTATAGGAACAATAAGTCAATTGACTACTGAATATCTTAAATGTGAATGCCATAAATAATAGTCAGAACTGTTTGGAAATATTTTTAAACATCCCTTGGATTTCTCATTTTCTTTTATATCCTTTTTGATAGTTTAGTTATTTTTGGTCATGAAGCTTATAAAACTAAATTCGGTTTCCCGTGGTTACCCATGTCCTATCCAGTGTTACCAATTACAGGTTGTAGTTAAAATATTCCACTGAGAAATGAGAAAAGCCAAACATATGAATTCTCTCTGCATGTGTGTCTCAATATGTCCACTTGAAAACAAACAGATTGAAGAATGAAAACTTTGTTACTTCACAAAAATAGCTGATACGTCCTACCCTTTGGGATCTGAAAGTTGAATATGGTGCAAGGGGTGGAATGTTGCCCCAAACTACATTTAAAAACAATTTAACATATTATTCCCTTAAACTATGACTGCTGGACTTTTCTCATTAGGAGAGTGAATAGAAGTCTCCCTCAAAGAAATGCATATATCTCTAGATACAGCAGGAAAGCACTTACTTTACTGAAGATATAAACATCTGTTAGGATGTCAAAAATGATACCTTTGGAAGTATAAGGTTAATTTAACTCTACATTTTTTTTTCAAGTAGAAATGTGGCTTCAGTACAAAACAGTTTGTGTAACAATGATGGAGACTCTGAATCACCACTATGTCCACATCCTTCGACTCTTTGTCACCTCTGAAACCTTAATCTCTACATTTCACGTGAGCCAATCACAACCCTCCATTTCACAACATCATCATTAAAAGTGTTCCAGATAATCTCATCGTGTCTCATTATCACATTTTACACCTTGAAATCAACAGAGTTCTTACAAAGACATTTGTGGGATAAATCTGTCAGGGAATTGTTGCAACACTTGGACTGAGCAGTTGTGGCATTGTGTGGAGTTGCTGATAGATTCCTGTTGCTAATCCCCAGATGCTCTCCATCTTCTCTCTTCACTTTCCCAACCCTCCCTTCTCCACAGGTCATGATATTACCAGTTCTCTGGAGCCAGCCAACATCGACACCAGTATCCTGGAAGAGTACATCAGCAAGGAGGACGATAGTACTGACATGTCAGTAGGGACACCAGACGAGCCCAGCAACGTCAAAACAACATGCACCAACCAAAGCAAACCATGTTGTTACAAAGGAATTTGTTTTTTTCTGATAAGACTAATCCCTTCTTTCTTCTTCTTTTTTTTCTCCCTCCCAGCTGTTTCTCAGAGGTCCACAGCACCCCGGGACCAAATTATTCATCTCCTCAGGCAGGAGTGTCCTCCTCTGGAGGATTGGTGTGTGGTGTGAGTCCCCCTATTCCTCTGCGCCAAGGAGCCCCTCCAGTCGGGCCCCCTAGCTGTCAGAACGCCTACCCCCAGGGTCCATCTCTAGGGCTCCGACACGGTTACCCCTGCCTGGGGCAACAGCAGCAGCAGCAGCAGCAACAGCAGCAACAGGCTCACGTCAAGCCAGAGCACCGGGGCCATTACGCTCCAGGGTGAGCAGTAGTTCAGGAAAAAAACTGGGAATTTATTATCAGAAGGCTGGTTAAGTTATTTGGAAATGGTAATTAATTACTTTAATTACTGATTACTTCCCCAAAAAAGCAATCCAGTTACTTCACTGATTGCTTATCTTCAAAAGTAATTAGTTATTTGAATTACTTTACTTTCAAAAAGTAATGCAGAGCGTGAATACGCTATATAAAATGTATTTCTGTATATTCCATCATATCAAATTTAATAAAATGAAGCCGTCTCTTTTTAAAACCTGTTGATGTCTTATCAGGGTACGACTGAAGAAAGGTGAAATTATCAAAGAAGGCCAACAACCAGTCGCACAAACCCCTTGTTTTTGCTGACTTTATCAATATAAAACAAGCTAAACTGAAAATATTAATTTTCATGAGAATAAAAGACAACCTTATTAGATATTAAGGATCTACATGTTTGTATTTTGTTGTTTGCTGCTGATATTTCGCCTGAATTACTTCTGTGTAACCCTACAAACTTATTTTGCTTGAAGGTGTTTCATTGTTTGATTCCTCCTGATCATTCAGCCGGGCAGCCTTCGTCGAGCACAGAAACACAGACGTTGTTTGACTAAGCGAACAGTAACTAACAAGTGTTTCTTGTGATAGCGCTGATGTTTTTAAGACGCCACTCTTTGCTGCATTTCTCTTAAAGTAGGTTTTTCTTTTGCTTTATGCTCTGATAAATAGCAGTCATCTTAGGGATGCTTTAGTTGCAGCCATCTCACGACTTCAACATGTATTTAACTTTATTGAATATCATGTTCTTTTGTCTTCCACGTTTTTATAAAAATGGCATTTGGCCACTTTTACAACATATATCAAAGAAATATAATACCTTTAAACATTTGTTTAAACTCTGATCAACTTAAAAAAAAAGTATCATTTAAAATGTATAAAATACTTAAGTTGCACTTATTTTGTTAGTGGGAAATAGGATATGTTTTCATTTACAGAATTAATGTAACGAAATTAAATGTTCTCATATTATGCCACAGCTGCACCAGGTTGCTAATAATTGGGAGCTCTATTTCGATTAATAATACATAATGCTCTTACTTCACCATTACAGCCAAAAACCAACTCTTCAACAAGTGCATTATCAATGTTACTTTAGTAATTTAAAGTGTTAGTCAAGATGAGAGGGAGGACTGATAACAGAGATAAAGAGTCCACTTATATCCTCAAAAACAGAAAGTCTGACCTTTCCGGTTGTGAGAAAGTGCAGAACAAGAAAAAAGCACAACTAAGAGGAAGTGGTTGATGCTGGATATTTAAATAGATTTAACATTTCTAGAGACTAGCATGCCTGTGTTGTGAGATTTAAATTCATTCCCATTATTTTCTTTCCTTCTTTGAATCTTTGCTGCTAGGACTCTTCCTGAGTCCCCACCAGACTCCAGCTCTGAGCCTTATTCGCCTCAACAGGTGAATGGTGAGTAGCTCGCTTTTTGCTTTAGAAAATGGGAATTCAAACGCCAAGCCTAATGTTGGTTTATTTTATTTTAATTAAATTAGACACAGACTTTCCAGCCAAATATATTGTTTCGTTGTTTTATTAATCTCACCATTTTTTTCAACAATTAGATTCAATTTTGCCTTTTAAATAGTGTCCTTGCATTCTCAAATCTTTGGTTTAGATTCTCACATGATCAGAACCATGACTCCAGAGAATATGTGCCAGATGACTCCGACGCCGCCTCTCCCGCCACACGGCCACTATCCTGGCATGCATCGAGACATGTACCTAAAGCCAGAGCCCATGATCTCGCAGTATCATATCGGCCCAGCAACTAGTGGGAGCGGGGAGATGCAGCAGACACAAATGCTCCATCAGCTGCTGCAGCATCCTCAGGGGCAAGAGTGAGTCCGCGGATAGGATTGTCTTCGCCAGTGTGTGTTGAAAACATCAGACACAATCAGTTCTGATCTTGTTTCTGCAGCAGCATCCCTGTTCATCAAGCCAAGAAGAGGAAGCACTCTGAGTCTCCCAACAGCACCTTGAATTCCCAAATCCTCACAGGTATCATCAAACAAGAACCAGGTAGGCAGGCATCTTTCTCCCCTCCCTCCCTCGCCTCCTCTACCTCACGCTCACCAGCTCTCACTAACTCGTAACACATATTTACAGAACAGAACGTTCATTACGCGAAGCTTCAACACGTTAAAGTCAGCTGTTTTAAACGTGTTTCTCACAGGTCTAATGCAGGATGCAGACAACACCTACCTGGACCCAAACTATCAGTGCATCAAGTGGCAGCCTCACCAGCAGAACAAATGGACGACCCTTTATGATGCCAACGGCAAGGACCTGTGGGTGGAATTCGTCTTTGCTATATTGTCCAGAAGCAAAAAGAGATTCATGGATTTTGTAGAGTCAGAAATGAACTGTGATTTAATTGGTTACTCGTATAATTCAAGAAACCGCACGACAGGAGTGGAAAAGTAATGGCTTTCCACAACATTCCTGCACAGTGAGGTATATGTGGGAGTGAACGAGAGCAGGGTTTCAATTTAGACAGGCACCGTCGACGAGGATAAAGGGGGGAAAAAAATGTATTGCACCTCGTTGTGCTTTTGCAGTGCCAAACAAGATAGGGAGGGAGGTTGGAATGAACTCCCAGGACCTTTGAGATATGTTATCAAAACCACCTGGTTGACCATTGCAAGCTCTAAGCACACAATGCTTAAATTATGAAAATATATGGGAGTGACTTTTTCAAAATTACAAAATTTTAAGGGAACATTTAATCTGAGGTGACCTCCAATTAGCAGAAGGATACAGATGAATAGCCATGTTAAGGCTTTAGAAATATAACATTTTGTTGAAAGCTTGTGATTTTTCTGGCTGTACTGCTCAGTTTTTCTGAACTTGTATAATGAAACCTGTATTCCCCTACACTGGAAAAATATAAAAGTATTTTTGGTCTAGTTTCGAGTGCAAGTAATTTAGTACCCTTGAAATAAGATGAAACAAATTCTTAAGATATAGGATCTTGTTTCAAGTCAATAATTCCTTAATACTGTTAAAAAAAATACTAGTTCCACTGGCAGATTTTTCACTTATGTAGCCTAGGCGTAAATTCAACCTGGGAGACTCTCTTCAGCCTTACAGCATCATCGATTTCCACGCCTCAGCCAACCATGACCAGATCATCGCTCTGCTCCAGCCAATCACCTTGCAAGAGCTCTTTCAAAAGGCCATTCAACCTCGGATTCACCAGCTGCAGCTGTGCTTCGACCCACGTCCTCCCCGTCTCCACCCTCATCCTTCCAGGCTCCCTACAGGCTCTTTCCTCTCAAGGCTCCTTCCTCTCTAAGCCGTGCTCCACCACCAGTGCCTGGGCCCGGGGGAAGACTACCCTGAGCTTCGCCCTGAGCCGATCATCCGAGCTCGCTGCGAATCTCAGCTTGCACGTCTTCTGCCGGTGTCCGAGCGCCAAATTCTCGGCCCAATAAACCGTCTAAATGTTGTTTTCTCTCTCCGTGTGAGTCTCTACAGATTGAAACAATATGTTAATAATTGTTAATAAAGTGAAAAAATCTGCCAGGGAAACTGGTACTTTTTAAAAATCAATATCAAAGAATTATTTACTTAAGCTAAGAGAGAAAATAATTGTATTTTCTGGAAACATAATTCATAAATTCTTGGAAAGTAACCTTTTATTTTACAGAAAATAACCTATAAGTTTACATAAAGTAATAAAGAGAAAGTCAACATACTAAAGTGCAACTTAATTACAAAAAAGTAACAAGAAAGTAACATTCTGTGAAAATAACCTGTAAATTCAGCAGATTTCCTTCTTCCCTGTTTAGACCGATGCCGACCTACCGCGTCGATGCTGATAAAGGCTTCAACTTCTCCTTGGCTGACGATGCCTTTGTATGCCAGAAGAAGAACCACTTCCAGGTCACAGTGTATATCGGGATGCTTGGAGACCCTAAATATATCAAGACGAATGAAGGCCTGCAGCCCATCGACTGCTTTTATCTCAAACTCCATGGAGTGAAGGTGAAGGAAACATGCTGGACAGTCAAAGCATGATTTCAGATGTATGTATGGTACCAACTTGGCTTGATTAGGTCTTTGGATGACGGACAACCTGACATTTATTACTTTCCATAGCCTGTAGATTGTAGATTGATGAATGTTTTAAGGAATAATGAAATGGAAAAACACTCACACCTTTAAATTGACTCTGAGTGTAAGGGTGTGTGGTTATTAAATACTCAGTTTTGTTCTTCGCCGGCAGCTGGAAGCCATGAATCAATCGATTAGTGTGGAGCAGTCGCAATCTGATCGCAGCAAGAGGCCTTTCAAGCCAGTGCTGTAAGTCCACGCCCCTTAAATCACTTTGAAACAATCATAAGCTCAATCATGCCATCATTGTATTTGTCTTTGTTCAACTGCCAGGGTCACGTTGCCCCCTGAGCAGGTCACCAAAGTTACAGTAGGACGACTCCACTTCAGCGAGACCACAGCAAATAACATGAGGAAGAAGGGCAAACCGAATCCCGATCAGAGGTGGACAAAGTGTGCTGCATGAATACATTTATGACCCTTAGGAGTCTCCTGTTTTTGACTGCATTAATCTTTGCAGGTATTTCATGCTGGTAGTGGCCCTGCATGCACAGTCCCACAGTCAGAGCTACACTGTGGCTGCACATGTGTCTGAGAGGATCATCGTCAGGGTAACGTCTGGCCATGTCTGTTTCCTTCTTACAGCAATCATATCCCGTGTGAATGTGAAACTTTTCTATTCATCAGCTGCTTGGCCCTTTATAACCTCGTCCTCTTCATTCCTTTTACCTGTGTGAATGTTCTTACCTTTACATTTTGAAAAAAAAAAAAATTGTTCCCCAGAGTTCAAATGATGAAAGAATACATGATGCTGCTGTCCTGTAAAAAGACTATTCAGAGAATTTATCTAATTTGTGAACAAAATGTGTTGATGGAGACGTAGGATGTGTCCAAATTACGGGCTGCAAACTTTGAAGGCTGATTATGTCAGCAGTGATGCAACAAATAACGGCTTGAACAAAGAGATGGAGTACAGTTTCAAACATAAGTATATAAAAAACTGGAGGTCACAAAAATTTTAATCTAAAAGCGGTTGCGTATTCTTAAGCATTTTTTTTTTATTTCTCATGATCCTTCGCCCTTTAATTCATCTTAAAGGACATTTATCACCACTTCTTACAACAATTATGTTCAGACTTGTAGCTCGTATTGCTATATTAATTTATATGTCCAAAATCTAGGAAGAAATTTACTAAATAGCAACAACAATGTCTCTAGCTTGAATATGAGTGATTTGTGATTTGTCAAGTGAGAAGACAAAAATTATTTAAAAAATGTTTTTGGAGATCTAACAAACTAGCACCACACCCTGAATTTAAACGTGATGTGTGGATAGCCCAGGCTAGTTTGCCAAAGTGGTGAATGACAACTCATGGCCTAAATTATCATTTTAAAAACCTAGAAATCATGGTAAATATCATTTCTGCTCCAGTTCTGATCAGCATTCTTGTTTGATTTACATAGATACTTATATTTCTCCGGAAAACTGTGAATTACAAGAATTAGCTACTTTTAGAGAAATGGCTCCAAAAGGAGGATTTAAAAAGTGGATTGCTGTTAAAAACAATAGAAAGGCCAATCGAAATTTATATATTTACTGAGTCTGAAGTAGTTTAACATTTGCCCTTTAAAACATGAAATCTCAAATTTTCAGACAAAAGCTTTTTGCTGGACAGCAATGTTTGTTGAATTTATTACACAAATATTTATCATAACTGCATGAGATAGAGAAACATAATGTGTCTTTTTTGTTATAAGACCTTTTACTTGTGTTGGAGATTTTGCTTGTATCATTGTGATATAAAAATAAGATTTTTATTATGTAAAAATGTGTAGTTGTGATAATCAAAGTGTATATAAAGCAAGCACAGCCATGGTAAAAAAAAATCTAATTTATTTACTGGGGTTTTGTATGAAGCTCTGATTTCTGAGCTGTACGTTTTCAGTGTTTCTTCTTTTCATATTTTTCTTAATTTAAAAGATATAATATTGCACATGGGTTTACACTTTTAAGGCTAGATTTAAATGTCTTCAGGACACGGTAAAGGCCAGATTGTTCTTACAAAATGTAAGATGAACATACTTTTTTTTTACCATGACTGTAAGCACAATATTTCCAAATATGTGTTTTACTTCCAATGTGTACCACATTGCTATTTTTTAAAAATGTGTATCTGATTCCCAGCGTACCTCTTCCTTTGATTTTTTTTTGCGACAGGCATCCAACCCAGGCCAATTTGAAAGTGATAATGAGGTTCTGTGGCAGCGTGGGCAGCTGCCAGACTCTGTGTACCACCACGGCAGAGTCGGCATCAGTACAGACCGTCCAGACGAGGCTCTCGTTGTTCACGGCAACGTCAAAGTCATGGGATCCCTGGTCCATCCATCGGACATCAGAGCAAAAGAAAATGTCCAGGAGGTCAGGATGAGTGTGTGTGACTCTGTGGGTGCTCTAAAAAAAAATTCAGATGTCATCCTTGTACCCCTTACATAGCACAAGGGCTGCAGCAATGCATACATCTCACAGGATAAAATATTTTATTTGGCTCATGAGAACAAGATGTAACAAGATTCTGGCAATAGTAGGAGAAATCTAAAAATTCCTGCAAATTTGACTTCACAGGTGGAATAAAGGTTTGATTAGTCACGAACTGTGATTTAAAGATTTTTAATTGGTTTACAATATTCCAGTCCTGGAAAGAAGAGCCAAAGAAGAACTGAGAATGGTCTTTTTTTTGTGTATTGTGTATTGTGTTATACATTTCTCTCCTATATTTTAAGCGATTAATGCTGCTAAGTTTTGTTTGCCTGTCTGGAAAGTAGTCTTCATTTCCATTTTCATTTTCTGTAAACACAACACACCAAAACAGGAAGTGCATCCTTTCCTACTTCTAAATAAGGGTCTTTAACCATGCATACATCAGTGCTCAAACAAACACCTTCGAGTTCTAGATTTATAATAATAGCACACACGTAGTCAACCAGATGAAGCCAGAGGGAAAAAAAAAAAAACATATTACTATTACTTTCTATCTAAAATAACACAAAGGCAGATAACCAATAACAAAACTCTGGAATGTTGAATTTCATCAACCTATCCACCCATTATGTATTTGATCCTAGAATTATAATTCAGAAAAGTTTTTACACTCCTTTGTTTCCTTTTTTGCCTTTTATAGATTAAGCAGTGAGGTTTGACTCTTGGGTAACTGTTACACGTTTTGCCGACCTTTCACCTATCAAGTTGTGAAACTTTCTTCTGTTTTCTTTAGCATTACATCATTTTCGTAGTATTTTCTTTAGCTGTTATCTTTGCTTCGATAGCTATTCTGATATCAAATAAAACATGAAAAGTTCACCATTTAAAACATTGTTTTTCAAACAATGTTTTAACACTTCTCTACTTTCTGCTACTTTCTTCATCATACTTTTTGTATTCATGCAGTGCTGTTATCTTTCATCAGGTTAACACCACAGACAATTTGAAACGGATTTCTCAGATGAGGCTGGTTCATTACCAATACAAACCTGAGTTTGCTGCGACCGTGGGCATAGAGAACACAGCGGAGACAGGTAATGACTTCACAAATTATTTCTACTTCTGCAGCTTTATCTTCCTGGAACGATGTGTAACACAATATGTGTCTGTGCATTTTTCATCATCCGCATGTTGTCACATCTTCTTGATGCTCCTTATACTTCTACTTCTCCCCATGCAGGTGTCATTGCTCAGGAAGTTCAGCAGATCCTACCTGAAGCTGTTAAGGAAGGAGGCGATGTCGTTTGTGCCAATGGAGAAACTATCCCCAACCTTTTAGTTGTCAATAAGGTAAGGATAAATACATTTTCAAACAAGCAGAACTTCTATATATTGATGATACTGATTGTGTCCTGCTGTTTTTGAAGGAGCGCATCTTTATGGAGAATGTTGGAGCCGTGAAGGAGCTCTGCAAGCTGACGGACAACCTGGAGACTCGCATAGATGAACTTGAGCGCTGGAGCCGCAAACTGGCCAAGCTGCGGCGCCTCGACAGCATGAAGAGCACAGTGAGCGGCAGTACGGTGAGGTGAGAAAGAAACGCAAATCCGTTTTGATTTTGAGGCATAGGTCCATCTAAAATGTGCCGCGTGCTCCATGAAAACAATTTTTTGTGTGTCTTTATAGCCAGTCGGGAAGTTATTTTAGCAGAACAGGAAGTGGTCCGCTCAAGAAAAGAACGGTCAAACCCGGGAGCAAGGTGTGTGGCTGAATTATAGGTTTTAAGTTATACAGTGCTTTGCAAAACTACCTATATATTGGTGAACTGCAGTTTGTACAGATGCCATAATGTTTAATCTGCCTGTTCCAGAGCTCACCTCTTGATCAGGGCTGCATCAGTCAGAGGTTCATGCAGGGAATCATCCTGGCTCTTCTTATTGTCATGGCCTTCAGGTTTGTACGCAGGGTTCCAGGAGCAGTAATGGGGGAACGTGGAAGTTGCTACGCATACATCTGGTTTGATTATGTCTCGCCTGTTTGCTTGTTTGTTTGCAGCGTCATTTCGATGTCAGTCCTTTACGTTCTTACTCTTCACCATAGAGGAGCCATCACGGAGAAAGACGGGTATGCACTTTTCAGATTCAGAGACAAGCTTACCACAACATTTCTCCATTTCTACTTTTAAAAAGATTCTGTTAACTATGTCTCTGTTTCCTGTAGCCATGTTTCTTCTTGTGTTCTCTACATCTCATGGATGCCTATCTTCACTGCTACTATAACTGTCTGTCCGCCTGTCTGCACATGGTACACTGCCAGCTCTTCTACAACTTAAGTTTCCTTGAGCTCTGTCATTCCGAACTTAAATTGCTCAGATGGTTTTTGTTTTGTGTGAAATGGGATTATGTACCACATATGGTCATAATATAAGTCACTGGAATGCATTAAAGTATGTTTATGATTGGTGCAGGTCAAGAGCTGCACTGGAATCATCCCGCAAGAATCCTTTAACTTCAGTCTCCACCACATCTGCACCAGGTACTATCGACTTCAGTTTGAGTGTGAAATTATTCAGCTTAATGAATTAAGCTCAATCATGTTGTTTTTTCCCCCCTTTCTGTTAAACATCAATAGCTTGCTGTTCAACCACAGCTGTGAACAACCAATCAGCAACCTCTCTGACATTGAGTAGTAACCAATCCACATCTGGTGAGAAACATTAACACATCATTAACACATCATGATGTACTCATATTACACAGCAGATGTGCTCACTGTACAGATGAATTGTCTGTCTTCTCAAGGTTTGAGCATCCCAGTTCCCACTCCTGGCACCATCGTTAAAAAGGCCAAGTCCAGGCAAATGGACAAAGACGGCCACAGCAGGAACCGTCTCAGCCACACATCAGCACCCATGTATTTTGCCAAGTCCAAGAGACCAGTGTCCCCAGATGCAGAAGGAATGGGAACCACCAACCGGTTGCCTCCAGGTCAACAGCCAGCACCACGGAGACAACGCAGCCTGCATGCTAAAGGTACCTGCATGACCACAACCCAGCCATGACACTTCTCTACACATTAGCAGGCAGCGCGCAAATAATATGAAGCATTGGGCTTAATGACCACAAAATCAAGATTGTGTATTTAATGTATGACGGTATAAATTTGGCTTAGATACATTTTGTTTTTCCATCACAGGAACAGCGACAGCTCCGTCTCTAAGAAGTGTTCACATTCTGGAGACAAACCAAGAAATCACCTCACAAAGTTGTGAGTCAGCGGAAAGCTGCAGGTCTGAAATTAGAAGATTAATAGTTCTTGGCTATTGGTGAACATATATAAATATTTTTGCTGTGACTTTCAATATTTCTTATTAATGCATGTTGTGTGTCTCTCTGCAGCTACACTCTATCACTTAGGGGACAAAAAAATCATTCCATACCACAAATTACACTACACATGATGTAAGTATAGCATGGGTGCACTATAACACAAATGATGTGATTGTGTTTAATCATAGTTGCAGGGTTTCTATTAGGTTTTAAAATGTCATGGATCTCATTATTTTGTGTTTCCAGATATTTTTTCCTTGCTTTATTTTCTAGAAGATTAAAGTATAATATCCTAAATAAAATTTTATACTTATTTTTTATCATTTGTTATATCTTCCAAATACAATTGTAACAGTAAGATTTCTGACTTCCGGTTTTTTGAGTTACTAATGACAAAGATGTCAACAAACTCATATGTCTGTAAAGGCTTCAACAAGGACAGTCATTTCTCCACTGGTGAGAAGTGTAAACCTTGTGATGCTATTATGATAACTTACTAAATTGTATTTCATCAACGTGTTTTCAGCTCATTAAAACCCTGATTTCAGAGGAATCTGCTACAACAAGAAAAAAAAAACAGATACATTACTAGGTTCATATTGAGCTGAATAATTATTCTGGTAATGTTAAGTTTAGTACTGGCCAGTTTTCCCCACTGCTCTTTCACACTTTAGTTTAACAAAATGTACTTTAATTAGTGTTTTGTTTTGTTTTTGTTGATTTTATTAACGTGATTTTGATTTTGTTTACCATCATTGTTAACCTTTTTTGTTGTCTTTCTCTCTTTGACTTGAAGATACAATGGGAATGCATGCTGTAGTAATGTTCTTATTTAAAAGAATTGGTAATGAATATATTTTCTTTTTTTTCAGGTCAAGAAATAGTGTATGGGTGAAACAATGTGGAGCCACCAAAGGACGTTTATGTCCCAACCACACAGAGTCAGAGCTCTATAGTGGACAGAGTACATCTACAAAGGTATATCTGATCAACATCACTTATATAAACATTTTCACAGCATACCTTACTTATTTGCGTCACGGATAAAAATCTCTGCTTGTTTCTAAGGGGACGCATCACCTCTGGTCAGTACCCGTTTCGTCTTTCCAAGACGTCACCTATCACTTTCGTGTCTCTCACTCTGTGAGTAAACCTGACCTAGAAAAATAAGGGACTCACTCAGATACTAAAATTGTCATCTGACTCCCTCAATTTTCTAAATCTTGTGGAGTAATTTTGATTTTCTATGATTGTGGTGATTTTAATATATTTGTTCTTTTTTTTTTTGTTGACAGGGAGAAGTGAGTTGCGCCACAGAAGAAAAAATCCCATTGCACTCTGACTACCATTTTCTCATTCAAAGCAGCTGTGTGTGAAGAGGAAGTTGATGTGTGCCTGTTCCTTCACACTTCGTCGTGTATTTCCTGTTTGTGGTTCTGGATGCAGACTGTGTATGATAGAATGATCTTTCCTTATTACTGTATATAATTTTAAAGATTTTCATGAAGAACAAAATTTACCACTGTCCCAACTGCAATCTGTACCAAATGAATTTTTAGTAAGTGATTCCTGATTCCTGTGATCACTGGAATACAGCGCCCTCAATAATTGTTGGCACCCTTCATTCAAAATGTGTAAAAATCCAGAAAATAACTTCAGCTGTGATTGTTTTACAACAATCTAACATGGGGGTGAAATGTGTGTCGTGACTCAGACTGAAAGAAAGATGTATCCATGGCAATGTGTGAGCCACTTACAGACAGAGGGACCTTTAGGCATTACTCTTTACATCATATTTTTACTAAACTTCTACATTACATTTTGATCTATTTTATTAAATTCATCCCACATGTTTTTAATTGCTTTCAGGTGCTGGGACTGATTATACCCACTGTTTTGGATCATTAAACTACTGAAAGTACCAATGATGATCCATTATCAGTTTTCACAGGAGCCACCAGATTTTACTCAAAACATTCTGGAAATGCAGTCAGTTTATGTTGATGTGCACTCGAACAAGGCCTTTGGAAGATGACCAGGCAAACAACAATGCAGATCTGTTGTCACTAAACAGTGGGCATTACACATTCATTTACAAATATTTATCATGTGTTACTGATTTTTTGTTGCTACGGAGATTTTATTTTCGATATATTTTACGCTCTTTACCATCTTGCTTCTGTGGGGGGTAGCAAGATAATGTGTTCTCATCTAGCCTTTTTGATTGCAGATTAAGTTGTTTTAATTTTTTAATTATAATTTCTCTATAAATAGATGATCAATACGGGAGAGAGATTTTCTCTTGTTTTTTGTATTTTATGGAGTGACTAAGAGCAATGGGGCTCCTTGTGATGTCATGCTAATCTGCCATGAAAACAAAAAGTAATTTCTTAAAGTTATAGTTCCTAAACCTTCTGATTAGCTCACCAAGTAGAGTTCAATTTAAGTTAATTAATTATAGCAGACTTGCTGCAGAGTCTCCAGTGGTGATTTTCTTTAAAGAATTGTGTGAGATTACAGAACTGCAAGAAAGATTTCTATATTTTTACACATTATTTTAAGCAGGGCTGCCATTGATTATGAAGGCTGCAATATGACACACTAAATACTGTAACGCTCACGATCCAAGCAGTATCCAAAAATATATGGTTATCTTTACATTTGATCAAAATGTCTTCCAGCTATAGCATAAGCCAAAAACATGTATGCCTTCGGTACTGAATATACCTCAGTTAGAGAACGCTGGTAAATCCTTAGTCTCCACAGTGGAGCTTCATGTTGAGGCTGCTACTGGCATCTACACTGTCCACTTCATCTTTATGGTAAAAAATAAATTAAACACTGGATGGGGTTATAACACTGAATGACTCATTATAAAATGTTTAGGCATTTGGCTACACTGACGTTGCTCCTTATAGAAAGCTGTAGTGGAAATATGAGATGAGACCCCGGCCCTGAGCCAAGTCTTCTGCAAAATCACTGGAAAATATTTGTGTAGAATAAAACTGGAAACTAGAACAAATCACTGGAAACAAACATGATGATACACTGTTCTTTTTAGGATGCGGCAGAGGAAAAAAAAAAAAAAAAGTTTTACTGACAATATTTCCACCAACACTGGAATAGCTTACACTGTACTTTCTTAACTGGACAATGCTGGTAAGGCATAATTGGTATAATTGCACATTTCAGGTGCAATTTCAGGTGCATGTCCAATCATTTCTCTAAATACTACATCATGGCTTTGAGGGTAGCTGTCTTCTGGTGTATTTTACCTTTTGGATCTTGGAACTGAGTGTCTGAAAGGGCAATGATACATTTGAAAAATTTGCACTGGTTTTACTCTTCTGTGTATTTTGTTGGATCACTATTAAACATTTTCCCCATGCCTTAAACAAACTAAGACTATGCAGTGATAGCGTTTTTATTACATCTGTATTATATGTTTTCTTGTTTTTAATTTTCTTTTTTATTTCTAATAATGTTTTGACATTTTTCTGACATAATGTGTTGATTAAAAACTGTCATGTGTTGTGTGTTTAAAACATCTATAATCAGAAAAAAACAACAACAACAAAAAAGTAACTCAAAGATAACTAGCAATGAACGGGAAGAACAGCCATCAAACAGAGATTATAGCATTCATAATGTAGACTGTGTGATTCTTTCCCTGTACTCATGTGGGTAGAGGGTACTATTTTAGCTATTTAAAAAGCACCAGTTAGCATAAACCACTGTAGCACTTTTGTCACTGTATATAAATATATATATGAACTGCTTTTGCTTCATCCAATGTATGAGGCTGACGTCAGATTCCCAAAGTAGAACTGCATTCCATATTATTCTGTTGCATCATTTTGTACCTCCTTTTTATCTGATGTGCTTTATTTTTTTCTGGGTTTTTTTTTATCAATAATATATTAACTTAGCATAAGATGGGCACACATTTGCAATTTTAGATCTATTTGAAAAAGAAGAATAGCATACGGATGAAGTTTATTGCCTGGAATAATATCACTACTTTTAAACATTTTATTATTAAAGCTTTTTTGGGTCAAAAAATACGCTGTAATACTATGATTGCATGCAGCAAATAAATTGATTATTGCATTGTCTGAAAGTTGTCTGAAAGTGTCTCCTTTTTCTTGGGACTTACAAGATCATTTTTCATCCTGTCCACTGGATGGCAGTCAATCATTTAGAATTGCTCGAAAGAAAGCAGTACGGTATGTCCTGAATTTTGTCTCTCAGGTAGAACACACATAATAAAAGACTCATTGATGACTCTTCCATTGTAGATCACTAGGTAAAAATTTACAGAGCAAATAACGAACAAAAAGTATATAGCAGTGAGAAATTTGCCATTCGAAAGGCAAATTTTCCTGAAAGGCTTACATGAGGGAAAAAGTAATTTGACGTAATGACGTCATCCCTACGTCCAGAAAAAACCAGGAAGAAGTAACCAGTACGTGGCCTTTTCATCTCGAACAGTAGCTGCGGGAATCTCGCTTCGTCACAAAATGGTAATAAATTACTATGTGTATTACTCAAAGTACATCATATTATGCTTTTATACATGCAACCTTGATATATTTTGCTAGCTTCATCTTTACACGTTGTATTCTAGTTCCCGGATAAATCAATACATTTTCTGAATGGAGCACCTAGCAAGCATGCAAACGCTGCTGAGCAAGTCATTAAACGTCTTCAGATTATTTGTATCACTTGCCAAAGCCGGAATTTGTTTTTATGCTGCGTTACTTTGATAAATTTCAGTATTTTTAAGCTGCTTGTGTTTGCTGTGGCTGCAGGAACTAGAGGCCATGACCAGGTACACCAGCCCGGTGAACCCAGCGGTGTTCCCCCACCTCACTGTGGTCCTGCTGGCCATCGGAATGTTCTTCACAGCCTGGTTCTTCGTGTATCCTTCCGCTGGTTCTGCTACCTTAATATCCGTTTTACACAGCATGAAGGACAGGAGAGTATTAAATGTTCATTGTCCCCTATGGATGCGCCATATATGGCAACTTAAATTTTCTATAACTTGTAACTTGTCAAAAAATAGTAATGTAATTTGAAATATCTCCTGTATTGATTGGAAAATAGGAGCGTGTTATAGACAACACAATTTGCAGGGGCTGAACAAAAATGTATGATGACGTATCAATTCACTAAATGTATGATGACGTATCAATTCACTGGACTTTTAGTATATGAATGTTTGAAATCAAACTCACAGCTGGGGGATGTAGAGTGGACATTGGAAAAAGCAAAGTCAGGATACACACAAAAAATAGACAATACTGTACAATAATTGCACATTCTTACGAACTGTTAACTTAAGCTAAAAAAACAAACAAAAAAACAAACACAGAGACCAATGGGGAGATCAAGCATTTCTCTGCCAGTACAACAGGTTCAATGTCATTAAAAATCCCAGTGTTGTGATGAATTATGTTGTCCTTACAGTGATGATTGAAATTATGACATATTGTGGCAGTAAAAATAATAATAATTATGGACATTTAAAACAAACTGAGGAAATGCAAATATTAGAATTAGAATAAAATGTCCAATTGGTGGGTTTGATATTTTAATGCTTTCACCAGCCCATTTCTGAGAGAGGGATTTTTTTTGTGCTTTGGTCTGAGTTTTCCTGAACTTTTCATCAGTTATGAAGTAACATCAACAAAATACACAAGGGACGTCTACAAGGAGCTGCTTATCTCACTGGTGGCTTCACTTTTTATGGGCTTTGGTGTGCTTTTCTTACTGCTGTGGGTTGGCATCTACGTATGAAGGTACATGTCAATATTGTCTTTTACATTGTTAAGAGGATTTTTGTTTATTAAGCACTTTTAACTGAATTGTATCTGTTTCCCTGCTATTTTAGGTGGCTAAGTCAAAAGAACATCTCACATTCCAACGAGACAAAGAACATCCATCATAACACAACTCTGGCTTTTAATTTGATGGCACTGACAATATTATTTGAATCACATGGACTCTGGATTTCATTTCACAAGTAAAGGGGATTTGTACAAATTATGGTGTGGTTCTTTAAGTCTCGTGAGTGTTATTCTATTAATATTTTAATACTATATAGACAGGTTAAGATTAAAGTAGGGTCATGTTGCACAACAATAACTCATGATCTGTTAAATCTGTAATTACATTGAAATAGAATGTCATGGCTGTCTAGCTAAAAGATAATTAGTCATGAAGTAATTCAGAGTTCAGGTTTAAAAATCTGTTAAGATGGCCTGCAGTCATTCACTCCTAAAGCCAAAGTATTTCTAGAAGATGCAAACCGTGCAGAAAAGCCCTGGCAGGAATTCCAACTCAAGACATTCTTGCTGTGAGGCGAAGGTGCTAACAATTTTGCCATCATGGAGGCTTTAATCTCACTTAAGTTTCAGCTACTTTGCAAAGAAGGCGCAAAAATTTCAGTCTTCAGATGTAAAAATATGCTGACATTCCTCGAAAGACAAGAATCCTTACTGCAGTGGAAGGCTCTATACAGTATTAAATCATGGCTACTGAATGTAAATGCATGCCAATCTTCATATTTTTATTTGTAGAAAAAAAACAATAAAAACCATGTATATTTTTTTCATCCTTTTCACAATTAAGCTCCATTTTGTTTTGGGCAATCACATAAAAAAAATGTAAGTTTGCAATATTAACTGGACATAGTGGAACCTTTGCAAAAACGGGTATTTGGTTTTGTACAAATGATACTACCTGTTTTGAACAACTTTGCAGCTTTTACCAGGTTGAGAATAGTAAGTTATTTTGACACACTGAAGGCTATTTGTGGTGTGTTTTACTAGTGGCACCTTAAAGCCTCAATCCCTGATTAATCTTTGGGTTAAAAATAGGGCACCCTGCTTCACCTTGTCTCCTGGATAATACTGACTAGCCTACTAATGAAGGATTACACCGTAATTAGACGAGGATTATTTAATAATAAAAAAAAACATTGAACACATACAAAGATTCCAACTAAAAACCCAACAGAGTTCACATAGAAATTGGCTTGTTTAACTCACTTTTACAATGTAAACAGCACAGGCTAACATTTTATTAAGGCAAAAAAAAAACATTTGATTTCCTTCTTTGAGGGAAATAATAAAATTCTACCAAATGGACAAGAACTACATGTTAGAGTCGATGGGTACAAAACATAAAATGAAATGAAAGAAAGGCAGGCCAAACTTGTTTCATTCTTTCGTTTGCAGTAAGTGTGTAGTAGATTGTTTTTAAAAGGCCACAAAGATTAACAGGCTCAATCCTGATTAATACTATACTACATGTGCCATCCTTGGCTTGCCTGCCAGTGTAAACCATTTAACTGCCTGTCTGCCTCACTTTGAGGAGCCAGATAAAAACAAACTGTGAAACTCTGAGTCATTCACTAACAGAGCGTGAGTTCAATCTCGGCTCAATGGCAATTCTCTTTGAGTTCAACACATTACAAGCATAAAATCTAAGGAAATCATTCAGATATCAGTCACTGGTGAGCATGCCCAGTCTTGTCAGATGGCAGTGTCCACAAGGAGCCTTTATTGTTTCTCTCGACACTGTCCCGTTGTCACTGACGAGCTCTGGCAAATTGATCACGCAGCCACATAGAGTCCTCATACAGCCTCGGGTCCCCCATGTGCTCCGCTGTGCGCTTGTATAAGTAGTAGTACAACACAGCCGCTGTTAACAGACACAAGCTGTAAGG
Source organism: Poecilia reticulata (assembly GCF_904066995.2). NCBI lineage: Eukaryota > Metazoa > Chordata > Actinopteri > Cyprinodontiformes > Poeciliidae > Poecilia > Poecilia reticulata. The sequence continues at coordinate 24,853,528 of NC_088835.1, read as the reverse complement.
AAAACCAAGAATAACTGCGTTTGCGTCCGTTTTATCTTTGAATTAATTACCTGTTCTCTGGAAAACAAAGAGAGCCAGCAGACCATCTGTCCACACAAAACGGTTCGAGTCGAGCCATCTTAGGTTCTAGGAACAAAAAGGTAAAACACTCACAATGCAAAGCAATTACACAGGGCTGTGAAAACGTATTTGCCCCATTACAGATCTCTCAAGATTATGTTTCAATGATGAATGAGGGGAAAAAGCAATCCAAACCAACTTAATCATTATGTGAAAAAGGAATTGTGTCCATGAGTCTTTTAAATAGCTGTAGAAAATATTTTACAAAATATAAAGATTACATTTTTGTTTTTGATTAATAAACAGAGATTTTGTCTGGCAAACATCAAGTTCACAGCTTTAGAGTTTCTGGATTCTTTTCTTCGAGTGACGAGTCATTGGAGGATGATGTTTTGCTTTTAGCAATTTTTTTAATGGTAATGGTGAAGGGGTTGCACTTGTCTATTATTTTATAAAGTCAGAGGACTCCACAGCACTTTACAATCAGTCACTGGATTGTTTAGTGACACTAATGGCGGTAAGCTACATCATAGCCAGTGGGGCAGTCTGACAGAATGGAGGCTGCCACTCAATCAGTACCACCTCTGACCAAAGATACAACAGGAAAGTGGCTGAGACAGAAAGAACAGGGGTTCAAACTGGCAACCCACCAATTACAACATGAACCTCTACCTCCTGAGCCACATCCTACTTCATGCTGTCAAACAGGTTTTTGTTCAAGTGATTTCTTGATTGGTTGGACCAGTAACCAGGCACAAATGTGGCTTTCCTGGAAAATGTGGTTAATTAATGATTGAGTTGATTCCTCAATAAATGAAATCATTTAAAAAACTGTACTTTGTATTGAACATTTTAAATTGTCGGAAAAAAAAAAATCTGTAAGAGGTGAAATACTTTTTCACGGCACTGAACACTGAAAGAGTGTAGAAGTAAAGTCAGACATGTCTTAATTTTCTGAGTTTCTGCACACAAACTGTCTGTGAAGGCCGGAGCATACCAACACCCAGCAGTGGAAGCAGATGCTGAGGGTCAGGTAGAGAGCGGAGAAAACGAGCAGAGCCCTGAATCTGCCCAGCAGCACAGACACAAGGCCGACCTGGAAGACGTAGGTGTTGAACATCATCAGGAGGATGATGATGACGTTGAACAAGATGGCGATGTCCTGGATGCTGCAAACACAGTTTTTGTTGGTTTATTTTGGGTGTTGTTTTTGGTCTGGTGACAAGAACATGAGGTGGGGTTTTTTTTTTTCCAGTCACTGATTCTGACTGGCATCTTGAACAAAATAATCTACTGCTTTGCTGTCCTGCTCTTTATATAGTAACACAACAATAAGCTTTATGTTTGGGTAGAGCCTTCAGCCTTAATAAGAATGATGGATGGTGCTTCTTTGGTCACTAGGTGGAGGAGGGGCAGGTCAGCATCACTCGATGTTCTTACACTAATTTTGGTACATCCTACTTTTAAAACCCTGGCAGACCTAAACAACGGTGGAATTAAATATTATCAAATCAGATTTCTATTGAGAAACACCACATTAGTTGGCTCCAGGAGAACTATTGATCTTTTAAGTAATCATATTAAGAATTTACCCACCGGCAAATCTGGTGCAGATTATCAATCATCCGCGACATGACTTTTATATATCTGTACATACTTATAGTTTTTCAGTAATCTTTTTGTGTACTCTGGCAGCCGAACAACATTTTGTTGCCAAATTCACTGTTGTGTCTTTGTGCAATGACGATAAACTAAATCTAAACTGGATTTCTCATCTAAAAGGCTGCTGTAGTTCCTGAAGAAACTCCTGAAACATATTCAGTTGAGACAAAACTTTCAATCAACCTTCTCCTCAAACACCTGGAATTTAGAAGCCAGTAATAAATTAATGCCAAGAGAAAAACTAACTAAAATATATAATTTCTGGAATGCTTAAAAAGTTCAGGAATCAAGAAAAAAACTGAACTGTGATTTTTTTTTTCCTTACATCAGACATTATTTTTCTTGTGTGTAGAGCTAAATCTGTATTATTTTCTAGTTGAAGTGACACTCATCACTTTCATTTGTTTGAATTTGAAGCTAATTGTATTAACTGAAACACAGTATTAACTGCACAGTTAGTTGTGGCCACAGTTAACTGTATAATTAACTGCACAGTTAATTATACAGTTAATTGTATTAACTTTGTTCCAGTTAATACAATTAAATGAAAACCAACTGTATGGTTTCCAATATATTTATTACAACAGATGCAGCAATCATCTGGTGACATTTAAGACTGCCTCAAATTCTGAAAATCCTGAAAAACTATTCAGGAAATTTTGCTTTGAAAAAAAAAATCTGGTAAAAATTAGGGAGAAATAGGCTTGTCACAATACGCAATAAATCAATTAATTGCATGATAAATTAAAGCAAGCTTGGTAATTTAAATTTGCATGATTTATCTTTTTTTCTCTCCCTTTCTACCAAAAAGTGGATAACAAAAGTCTTCAGTCTGCTGCATTGGTCTCAGCTAGCCCTTTTTTGAAGGACAATTTTGTTAACAGAGACTTCATAACTAATTTTGTTTGTCGTTTCTGTTGTTTTTATTTATTTTGGATACTTAACATGTCTGCCAGTTCCAGAATTAAATATTCGTTAGAATTTAAAGATTACTGATCTTGAAGAGGGTGAACTTACATTATTATGCCACTACTATTATATTATGTGAAAATAGTCTAAAAACAACAATATTATCATTTATCACAATAACTTCTGGGACAATTTATCGTCAAGCAAAATGTGTTATTGTGGCAGGGAAAAAGGCTGTGCTTTGATGTACAAATAGGGATTATTAAGTCCTTCATTTTCTGTTTGATTACAACCTCAAACACCCAGACACAAGTCTTTTTTTTTCTTCCTTTATGTGATATAAAAATGCAAATCATTCAAAATCAAATTTGGCAGCTCAGAAATAAAAATTATCTCAGAAATCGCATAGGTTAAAAAAGCCTTATCGCTCAGATTTACCACTATTTAACTTTAGTTAGATGATATCTAAAAAGTTTATCATATTCTGTGACTTACATGAAAAGCACAAGTTGGATGACAGGAGCTCCTCTCAGAAGTTCACTAAAGGAATTAACGAAGAGGTCATAGGCCAGCAGAACCAGTTGGATTAGGAGCACCAGTGAGTAGTTTCCAGTCTGAAGCATCTTTGACCCGATCTTCACTGTCCTCTTTTCCTTTGGCTGGTTTCCTTCACGCTTCTGACTAGTAGATCTATTCGCTCAGCATGAACCCCGTACATTCTTCAGTACAAAAACACGGTCCATATGGTTATACAAAGTGGAAAAATAGCCCATTCACATAATTTATTTGGCTGCTTTTTTAGAACAAATGTTCTGAAATATTTGTTTGGCATAGGTAAAAGAAATCTGAGGACACAAGTCTGTCCAAACTGTCAGCGAAATTCTGGTACTTGAGCATGCTTTATCCTGTATGATGGCATCCTTCATGTAGAAAATCCCCTTGAATGCATCACCTACGAAGAAAAAAACAGAGGCAGTAAAATAACAGAAACGTTGCAGAGTAAAGGAAAACTTCCAGCAGAACATAACATCCTGGGTTTCGTGGAAATCTCCACCGGTAAGAGGAGTTGAGCTCCTCTGCCTCAGACAGCTAAATTAGAAGTAAACCCATCCATGTAAGGTCATCATGCTGTTACACAGGCAGGCATGTGTAAAGGTCGCTGCTGGGATTATGGCTCTGAGCGAACTAAATTTACGCAGGCACGACGACAATCTCTTGTTTTGTTGTTGTTGTTCTTCCATCTGCTTTTATTCCCCTAATGACGACTGTCTGGCGCTGTTTTGTTTTGGTAGCGGATCATCTCGGAGACGGATAAGTGTGGGATTTCTACAAAATCTACACACCTTTACAACTGCAGCGACTGTTATACAAGCAGAGTTTAAGAAAATGGTCATTGTCTACTCACCTGAAGTAAAAGTAGCTCTTCATTTCACCTCTTTCTACTTTTTCCCCCCAAAACGATGATCGCTTAACGCATCCCCCAGCCCTTTTCAGCAGTATCGCATGTATTTCCGTAATTCCATGGCAACGCTTCCTTTTTACCGTAATGGCAGCAAAGCGAGGGCAAGTTCATTTGTGTAGCACAACATAACATAGTAAGTGAAGTCAAACTGCTATAAAGAAAATTAAAACAACAGAAGTTAATTCACGTAAATACATAAAAAATAATTACATTAAAAGAGCGAGAATTTAATTTGAGCATAGCATTATTGTTGATGTTGTTGTTGTTATTATTATTATTATTATTATTATTATTATTAGTAGTAGTAGTAGTAGTAGTAGTAGTAGTAGTAGTAGTAGTAGTAGTAGTAGTAGTAGTAGTAGTAGTATTGCTTACAGAGATATTTTTCAAGGAACCATTTTTTTCTGTACATTCCTCACTTTTATGAAATTCATTTCAGAGTGTGGTCTCTGATGTCTTGAAAAGTCAACGTGCTTCATTTCTGACCAGCAGCTCTGAAATGTATTAAGTGCGAAGACTATCCAGTGCCATATGAACATTTTTTTTTAAAATATATTCTTTTACAAACAGTGAGCCAATGCCATGCTCAATGTAATGTAGCAAAATTCCGTTTTCCTGGCTACAGTTAACATTACGGTAAATATATGAAATGTGCAGTCGCCCTCTAGTGTCTAAGACAGGAACTTGAGTGAGTGACTTAAGCGATCAAAGGTAGTGGACTGTGTTGTAACGCGGCTGCGGCAGGTAAGTAAGCAAACTGTTTCCCACTTCAGTTAGCTTATCATGCAACATGTGTCTCTTAAATTAACTCTGACCCTCTTTTTACTTCACTAGTTCACTGTAAATTGTTGTCTCTGTGGGGGGCTCCTGCTTTAATTAATTTTTAATGGTCTATTTTGGTGGGTTTTGTTTCTTCTGCTTGAAATGCTGCCCTAAGTTTAAAGTTTCGCCTTCACTTTAGGGGATTACACGTGTCCTAAATGCGTTTAACAAAAATTATATGTCCAATTTCAAACGCAGATATGCACTTTCTAACCGTTTTGTTTGCTAAACCTGTTGTTTTATCTCAAGTGCTCTGGTATTTTTGGGAACATATGTTTGAAGTTGAACCACTTAAGCGGATCAACTTCTGCCACCTCTTTAAAATTAATGTAAAAAGAATAGAGTCTAGTGCAGTTTATTAACTTTGGTGTGGCTTCTGGCTTGTTTAGAGTTCGACTGACACACTAAATCTCTAAAACACAATGTTTGCACAAGACTCTTATCTGGTGTACTATATCCTTTAGTTTTGAAAACTTCCCAGACCACCAGCTAGATAATTTACAACTATATCAGCGTTTTGTTTTATGTCTTAACAGATAGCGAAGCAGAAAGATACAGTAGAAAGGTCAAGGCATGTTATACTAAGCCTGATTTTAGTTCAGCATGTTCATCACCCCAACATATGCAAGACCAAAATTGCTTTTGTTGGATTATAATGAAAAATTTGACTTATGTGAATTCACTCTTACTGTAAAAGTTAAAAAATGATAGCTCCTTGTATTCAATAGAAAATTCCAAATGTTGATGTAGCCACTAATGCTGTTTCCCCGTAGCTCTTTGGAGTTCAATCTGCTTGTAATTGTGGTAGCTCTGACAATGCAAACAACTGCAAATGTTAAATTTGCATCTCTTTCCCTCGTTCTAGTTGCTCTCCCCTCCAAGAACACATAATTATTCTCATGTGACACCATCCTGTTTTTAAATCACATACACATCCTGCTCTCCTTTTAGGGAGAACAACTTGCTGTGCTCTGCAGATCTCTATATGATCTTGACACACCTCGTATTGATAATTTGACAATAAATATGAAGGAATAATTCCTCCAGCTATAGTGGCGTGATACAAGATATCTGAAACGGTTATGAAATGTGATGTAGCTCAGACTGACAGCCTCCGTGTCATGTGCTCAGTCACAGTTTACTCTGCACCGTGTTTAACAAGGGAGTAGTCTCGTGGACACTTTCTTGCTAATTTAAAACGGCATTTTCTACAATCATGCAAGCAAGACATTGGTTCCAGTTTATCAGGAGAGTTAAAGTCCTGTTTTGTAGACTAGAGATAGACAGAACATAATGACTGAATCATTTCTTGCTCTTTTTTTTGTCACCCTATAGGAATGTCTATGTGGCTGAATGATGGTGAAGTGCTGGTGGGCCAAGGCAGGGGTGAGGCGGTCCCACTAAGGCCCAGACTGAGGAGCCTACCGTCTGGCAGCCCCAGGCTTGGCAGCCCCAGGCTTGGCAGCCCCAGGCTGAGTCAAAGACGTAGCCCGCTGGCCTCACCACATGCCAGAGAGCCGATGCCGCTGAGCCCACAGGCAGAGACCATGGGCAAAGCCAAAGAGCTCTTTGTCCTGTGTGACAAAGAGGGGAAAGGGTTCATTACAAAACGAGACATGCAGGTACGATGGCTGGTTTGGTAGAGCAGCAACTTTAATGGCATTCATTTTTAAAGAGTTGATTTTTATGTTTTTGGTTCTGTGGTCAGAGGTTAGAAGGCGAGTTGCCGCTCTCCCCAGAACAACTGGAGACTGTATTTGAAAGTTTGGACCGAGAGAACAATGGATTTCTCACTCCTGTTGAGTTCAAAACAGGACTTGGTGAGTGAGGCTGTGAAACAAAGCAAAGCTGTTTGTGAGACACATTGCCTTGAAAAATATCCATACCCCTTGTATTTTTTTTTCTTCACATTTTTGTCATAATAAATCACATTTGGTACTTGATGTCAAAGACTAACACAAAGTAGTAGATAATTATGAAGTGGAAGGAAAATATGTAAGTTTATTTCTATTTTCTTTTACAAATAAACATCTGGAAAGTGTCTGCATTTGTATTCAGCCCTTCTGGGTCAGTATTTGTACTGACCCAGTATTTGTTCAGCTCAGTCAGACATACCTTTTTAGGTAATGCTACAGACTCTTAAATTAAATTTAGATTTGGACTACCTGCTATTTTCGGGTGTTTTACAATATCAACTAGTCATACTTCCCAGCATCCCCACAGCATGATGCTGCATCCTCCATGTTTCACAACTGCTGGAGATGTTTCACTCTGGGTGATATGCAGTGTTAGTTTTCTGCTAAATATTTCATTTTGCAAAAAGGGCCAGAAAGTTAAATTTTGGTCTCATCAAACCAGACCGCCTTGTTTCATATGTTTGGAAGAAGATGCTAGAACTAAGTAACATATTTCTTCTTTCCACTTTTCCAAAAAGACCAGGTTTGTGGATATCTGCAGGCTCTTCCAGAATTAGAAAGAGCCTTCTGATTGGTTCTCTAATGTTCTCTTTGGCTAGCCTGCCACTTTAGGTTTAAGTTCATTTGCTGGTGGGTTTATAATGCTGCCCTACTCTTTTGATTGTTCTAATGTTGATTCAACTTCTTCACAATTCTTTCCCTGACCTGTGTGCTTTATTTCCTGGTCTTCATGATCCTTTTTGTTCACTAACAAACCTCTTAGGACTTGACAGAAAATCTGGACCTTTTTTTTGATGTTGTTGACACACAGGTGAACTCTGCCCTGGATTTTAACAGCATCAGTGAACTGCTACAAATTTATTTCACATTTTTAAGATTTTTCTTTGTTAAACATTCATCATTTTCCTTCCACTTGAAATTCATGGAATGCTTTGTGTTGCTCTCCTATGATTTACCTTGAAGTCAAGGCTGAACATATTATTGGCTCCTTGGCTCAGGTGAACTGATGGGTGTGGATGAAACGGCTGAGCTGAGCCCAGATGGATCAGAGGCACAGAGGGACGATGTGGACTGGTCCCAGGACCCCACCGCAGCCAGATTTGTCAACATACTAATGGAGCTGGGTGCTGACAAGATGTTCAAAGAGTACGATGAATTACTTACAGAAAGTTAGTGGGGGGAAAAAAAGGTAGCACATTGTCTCTGAGAAGGGAGGGTGTGGTGTTTAGCTGGATGGCAGGGCCTCTATGCTTTAAGCACCACATGTCATAGAATGCTAATGAGTATGAAAATGATGTGAATCATGATCTGTGCTTTTTATCTGTGGTCCTAAATTTTCAAACTGTCAGGAACACATAGAGAGATTTTCAATATATTTTTTGTAAAAATCAACAAAGGTACTAAAATAGTTTATTTCTGTTGGGCTTTTTTTTGCCTCCCGTCTGTAGATTACACAACTCTTTTACAATCTGTTTAAAAAAATCTTGTGTGTTTGCTAACATTAGGTTTCAGGTGAACCACAGAGATATGCATTTATTAGGTTTCATATACTGAATTTAAGCATATGGTTCTGTGCTTTTAACAGCATGCAGGAGCTTTTCACCCTGTGGTGTGAGCTCCAGAGAGACAGCCCAGAGCTGCTCAGTGCCCTGGAGTCTCTGTTGGTCCACGCCGTGTCCAACCTGCAGGACGCCATCAGAGAGAGAGACACTCTGGAACAAGCTCTTATCAGGTCGCTCCTTCCCCCTGCTGCTTAAATGCTCTGCGGTTTATTTGAAAACCATTTGAAAAGAGCTGATCTTTTAAACCTGTTCTGCTCCAGAAGGGAGAGCGAACATGACAAGATGGTCCGATCCATATATGAAGAAATGGAAAACCAGATCAGGGAGGAAAAAGAGAAATGGGCCGCTCAGGTACAGCTATACAATGCTCTCAAGTTCTGGCATTCTTGGCAAAGATGTGTTCAAAAGTCTGGTTGTTATGGAGATTTAGTAATCCCCCTGCACCTCCACTGGAGCTTATTTGCTGCACTTCTCACATAGTGAATTTAGGAGATCTCCTCCATCAACCTTTATTTAGCCAAGATGAAAAAAACATCTTTTTTTTTTTCTTACAAGAATGTTCTGGCAAGTAACAGCATAGTTACAAGCAGTAAGTTACAGATCGACACACTTTTACTCAATAACAATATAATTGTTGAAAATTAAAAACCTAGGTCCTAAATCACCTTCAAGTCAATGACACACCGCCTGCATTTATGCAAGATTTTTTAAATGTTCCTGAAAGAATAAAATGAGACAAATTCCTTCAACTGAAGTTTGTTCCAAAACTGATTCTATGCTTCAAAATCAAAAGCCTTTTTGCCTTCAGTACCATCCTTTACAATGAAAACCTGAGCTTTTTCTCTTCATATTTATATCCTAGGGAAATGGGAATATTTGAAAATTCACTTTTTTAATACTTGCTTCATAAATATACTTAAGTTTTTCTCCAGTTTTGTGTACCTTATGCTTAAAGCTAGATTTATTTGAAATCTTTCTATGCATCTACTTCTAGACGTAGAAATAAATTGAGTAATTCAACCAATGTACCATTCAGCAAAAAAAAAAAAAAGCACAATTATTTTAATTTATATTTTTGCTCCATTTTTAAAATGAAGGACAGCTTAAAGAAGAAGCAGAGAGGCCAACAGCTGGAGGAGGAGCTGAAGATACGGGAGCAGGAGTTGGAGAACACAATGAGCAAGCAGAAAGAGGTGGAGGCATCCCAGCGGTGGTAAACGCATCTCTCTGTAAGCTGGCTGTGTTCACGGGGCTCTGCCTTCGCTTTCAGCTCGAGACCAGAATCCGAACACTGAATTGTGAGCAAACCAACATCAGGGAGCAGAACCGGCAGCTGCGGAGCCTCAACAGCCAGTTGCAGGAGCAGGTGGAGAGCAGCAGAGAGAGGCTGCAGTCTGCACTGCGACAGCTCAGCCTGCTGCAGGCCAACGCCGCTCAGGAACAGGTGGCCCGACAGAGGTCAGCACCAAAACACGTCAAGTCTGATGGAAGTGATTTAGGTTCATTGGCTCAGTCATGTGACTAAAGTTTTCATGATGATCAGTCAACGAAGAGATAACTTTATCAGTTAATATCTGTCAGGGTTGGTTATTCATTAGCACTGTTTTCTTGTGTATCTCTGTAGGAATGTAATGAGGGTATCAAGAAACATCAAAAAGGAAAAGGAAAGTCTGATGAGGCAACTTGAGATATTAAGGTAAGCTTAACCAATCTGTTATCCCAACACAATCCAAAGACATAAGCTATGTCATGAAGAAGAGAGTTTTAACAGACATGGTTTCCATTAGCTGTTATTATTATTTTATGCTGTGATGCATTTAAAACTAAACAAATCTGGTTGAATGGAAATGTTGATACTTGCTGTCTTGCAAGGTCCTGTTTGGAAAAGAGATTGTAGATCTCAATGTGTGTTTTTGTTGTTGTCATTGTTTTTTATCTGGTTGGATAAAGATTGTCATATATCCGTGTGTTGATAAAAAGTGTTGATGTTGTCTCTCTTTATCATGTTTCATTTTGACTTGTGACTATGTAAAAGTCAAATGATATTCTCTGTTTGATATAAACATTATTAATGTTTCTGTTCTCTAAAGTTAGTTATATTAAATGACAGCAATGTGAGATTCTACCAGCTAAATAACAATTAACCGCATTAACTGTTTTTGGTGTCAGGCTGGATTTAAATGAGCACTTATGAAAACATTAATAATTTTACAGCCAATCCAAGACAGCAAAGAACAAAATCAGGTTTTGAGGCTAATAGAAACATGAATCCCCAAAGAACTGTTCTTTTGCTTGGTGGTTTGTTGGAGGAGGCTTTAAACTGATAGAATGGATTATGACTTCACTGTAGGGAATCTATTTCCCTCAGTAATCATTTTGATGTTTTCTCTCCACATTAGCCGTGTGTTTAAAAATTTCTGTTTTTTTTTTCTTTAGGGATATGAACAGGAGGCTGCGAGATGAGAAAGATGCCCAGCAATCACTTAAGCTGGTTAGTCACCGACACACTGTCCTGTCTTCGCAGCCATTCCCTTATCTCTTCAGTGAAGACCCTTGTCCTCCTTGGACCCGGCAGGTTTTTCCAACCTGAGCCAAGTCTTGGAAAAAGCACTGTGCTTTCCTCCTTCCCCTGGACAATGATTAGTCAAACAGGCAGCTCCTGCTAATTACTTAATAATCTAAGATTTCCGTGGAAGTGGTCAGTGAAGCGAAGGATTGTGCTTAGTTGCAATTTACTGTCCCAGGTCAACGGGAAAAGAAAGTGTTTTTGTTACCCTTACTGAACCCAACAAGTAAACTAAACTGGCTTAATGTTTGTTACACCATGTCAGTAAATTTGTCTTCAAGTGAATTCCATACATGTTTAATTTTCACTCACAGAGATGTCTTGAGCACAAGCTACATCTTGTATTTTTTCTTAAATTATAATTTATGAAAGAAAAAGTGTATTATTGAAAAAAAAAACATTGTGTTAAATTATTTTGCTGCAGAATAAAGTATAAAGTATTTTTGACTCCATTTCTGTCTTTTTAAATGTGAAAAGCATCCAGAGAAAATACTCATGTTGTCCACGTAATCTTCTAGAATCCAAACGTCACCAAGTCTCTGCAGAAGAGAGGGTCAATATTAGGCAACTACTTACAACAAGACAAGACAGTAGGAAGGTTTGTATGATTGACAGTCTACATTTCTCTTCTTTTTTTTTCTTTTTTTTACAGTAACGAGACAGATGAGATTCAGTTATTTTTCTTTTGTGTTGATTCTGAAGACGGCTGAGCTCTTCTGAAGAGTTGGAATTGACCCATACAAAAGAGATCACAGATTCATCCAAGACCTGTCTACCATCATGTAAAGTCCTAGATGAAAATGTTGAACAGATTCAAACTCAGGTGGGGAGAATCTTAAATATTCCCTCTTAAAAATATGAGACTAGACCAAGAAAAGTGTCAAGTTTGGTACCTTTTACTTTGCTTTTAGAGCAGACTTGTCGGTCTACAACGAGTGTTTAAGGTGGTGTTTCTGGGTAACTCGGGGGTGGGTAAGACCTCCTTCATCCGGCACTACTGCACTGGAAACTACTGCAGTAAAATGAGTTCTACTGTGGGTAAGCAATCCTCTATTGCACACTAACATTCATATGTGAGAGGGATGGGTATCACAGGGCAGTATAGATTTTACTAAGATTGTTAGTGCCACACTAAATTACTATAAAATACATTTTCCTGGAGCATTTTTTTAATACTGATAATTTTCAAATCTCTGGAGAATTACACTATCTGGTTATTACTACTGGTTATCATGGTCCTTTCATGTTCTATCAATGAAAATTACATTTAAAATTTGTTAAACTCTGAGACTAGCTGTGCCATGATGCAATCTGGAACCGAATTCTGGTCTTTTCCAGATGTATTTCATAAGACTGTGGAAACAAGCGTATATTTCCAGACTGTAGCTATCATGCCATTGTCCAAAAGTCCTTACTCCCTTCTTGCTTGCAAAAACATCTATTCTTGAGATATGACAATATAAATGTCAAAGTAACAATGTATATTTTCCCTTAACATCCAATCTATACAGTTGGTTTTAGGACATTCTGCAGCAGTACAACTATTATAAGAATACCAGAGATTGTACTGAGTATTACTTCAGTACAAAGGTTTAAAATGGACATAAAAACAAATGTAAAAGATGGATACATTTACCAAATGACAGCTGAACTTAATAACCCCCTGCCAACTCAATCTGAGTCAACCTTAAGTTTCATGCTTCATCTTGGACAGCGGAGATTATATAATATTTTTTTCCTGCATGGTCCAGTTGAGACTTGAGAGCTTTGGGTACAACTGTGTTTATGTTCAACCATATAACCAGATACAAACTTAATTCCCTTGGCACCTTATTATTCTGCATAAATCTAGAGTTTGGTGACTAAATACAAAAGTGTTGATCTTACTTGAATAATATTAAAAACTTGTTTTTAAGCGACACTGCTTGACTAATGCCTCATACTTTAATACACTTTTGAGCAGTGTGTCCTCGAAAGGACAAACACACTGCTGTGTAAACAGTCACATGGAACGGTACTCTGTCATGTCTACCTGACAAAAATACACACCTAGTATTTACTCTTCGTCACATGCCTGCTGCCTGACATCAGAGACAGAGGAGGGATTAGGATAAAAGTGCTTCACTCTGAATTGTTTAACATGTTGTCACACTACAGTCCAAAACTTTAAAGTACGTTATTGGAATTTAACGAGTGAGAATGTGGAGGAAAATTAACATGTTTAACTTCATTTGTGTGGAAACTTACAGCTTGTGTGAGTGAAGACAGATTGGCACAAAGTTGTGCATAATTGTGTGGAAGGAAAAGTTTTCATATTTTTCTAAATAAAAATCTTACTTTTTGAATTCAGCCCTCCCGAGTCAGTACTTTTTAGAATCATCTTTCAATATAATTACAGCTGGAAACTTTGGGGCAGCTCTCTGCCAGCTCTGCTTCATAGACTCAAATCTCTGCTTTATGTTCCTCTGGTAACACCCAGTCAGATTGGACAGAGAACATCTGAGAACATCTATTTTTAATTATAGCTACAGACTTCATGAGGATTTAGGTCTGGACTTTGACTGGGACATCCCAACACAACGTTGTACTTTGATCTAAACCATTCCAATGAACTATAAGGTTGCCTGTTTGTTCAGAGCTGTAGTCCAGCTGGAGGCAGAAATCCACCGCAGTCTTTTGCATCTTCTAACATTACATCTTTCAGGATAGTGTTGCATTTGGCTTCTCCCGTCTTTTAATGAACTCAGCTCTCCTGTCCCTACTGCAGCATGTTGTGATGACGTTTTGTTGTTTCTAGGTGTAGATTTCCAGATGAAGACTTTAATTCTGAACTCCATCACTATCACATTGCAGCTGTGGGACACTGCGGGCCAGGAGAGGTCAGATGTGTGCTTTTAATTTGCAGAATCTTTGACCAATCAGTTATCAGTGGCTCGAGGGACCTGTCTGGCTATAATTTAAATGTTTGCATGTTTCCAGGTATCGCAGCATCACTGAACAATATTACCGAAAGGCAGACGGCATCCTTGCCATGTATGACGTAACTCACAGCGCCTCCTTCAGTGCGGTGAGAGGATGGATGGATTCCGTCAGGGTGAGAGGGCGGACCTGTTCTGACAAATGCAAATCTGTCATTTGAATACACGCAAAGGTTATTGAGGAAAATGATCATTTAGGATCTCAGTGGCATAATGATGATCATTTTGTTTACCTCAAAAACTCGTGTGGGGAAACCTCTTGTTTCTCTCACGCTTGAGCAAACCGAATCAAGTCAGTGTGGTGTGTTTTCCCTCCAGGATAAGATGTGTGATGGGACTGTGCTGATGCTGCTTGGAAACAAGCTGGACTTAGCAGACAATAACAACAGAGAAATCACGAGACCGGAGGGGGAGAGGCTGGCAGAGGTGAGCTGCATTTGAATATTCAAAGAGCTTTCTGCACTGATTCACGTAAAGTTGCGGCCTAGATTAAATAAACTATATTAAAATATCAAATTAATACAAGATTTGTCTTTTTTTGTTGTTGTTGTTGTTGTTGGCTTGCACAGGATTACCAGGCTTTGTTTCATGAGTGTAGTGCCAAGACTGGGTATAACATGGACGAGCTGATGGTTCACCTGGCTGAGTATGAAACTGCAAAACGTTTCTCTTCCACTTACAGGAAACTTCAACTTATTGTTTTTAATAACATTAACTTCAAAGTTATCCACTATTTTTCAATGATCTAAAAACAAAAATATCGGTAACATACTGAAATTTGTCACTTTATTGTGGTTATATTGCAATAAAATGTGAAAAAGTTCTAGTGGTGTATATATTTTAGAGAGAGATTGTTAAAGGGGACGATTAACGATTTTCCACATTTTGTTTTTCTTAGTTTTGGATTTCTACTGCTTCTTAAAACAGCCCAAACTCTTAGCAGAACCACCCAGCTGTTTTTTAGCAATACCTTATATGAGCTGTTTCAAAATTCTTTGGAAGATAATGCCACTAATCAGCAGGCACTGTCCCTCACCTATCAGGCCCAGAGAAGCCCAGTCCGTCACCTAGCAACCTGTCACCTAGCAACCCAAGCTAAGCTACAGCACGATTGGTCAACTGGTTTATTTGGATTGAAAGCAACAAGAGGCCCTAAAACAGCTCATTCTGGAAGCAGCTCAAAATAGGCAGAATTGAGAAGACTAAAATCTCATTATCTAATATTGATGTTGTGCAAAAATATAAAAAAGAAAATGCACCACAGCTTCAGGCTTTATCTTTAAATATGTATGAATAAATTCATATTTGAACAAAACCAGGACAAGTTCCTGAATCTTGTGTAAAGCCATTCCATTACATTGTACATTGTTGGTGTGAATGTTACTGTTGAATAGGCTGTAGTTCCTCTCGCACAAGCTGACTATTAGAGGTGCAAAACAAAAACTGTCTGCATAAATCATGTGGTTTATTTTATTTCCGTGTCAATTGTTTAAAAATAAATAATTTTCTTATTTTAGGATGCTGGTGACCAAGGATGATCGGCAGTGTGAAGACGCTTTTTTACTGACAGAGGACACAGCTCAGAGAAGTTGCTGCGCTCTCAATAAAAAGAAGATTTGATGCTTCTGGAAAGCTTTGTTACAAAATAAAATAAAATAAAAATTGCAGTTCAGTCTCACACCAACATGGACTGCCCAAAGTCACTTCATTACACAAGAAATTGTGGCTCTTTTCTCTTTGTTGACCAACTTCTATTATATTGTCATACTTTGTATTATCAAATCTTTGTTATAAAATATATATTTTTCTGATTTTTTTTGTGTGTCCTTTTTTTGTGTGTTTTATTGTAAAGCCTGTGTGGATATGTAGCCAGATGGGGGCAGACAAGCCCTCTGTGTGGACCGTGGAGGCGGTGAGGTGTGTGTGAGGCCAAAAGAGGAGGACAGACGCTCATGTAGGAGGCTGCGAGCGTCAATTGAAAACTTACACTGTTGCAGTTCTGCTTCAGCAACGGAGTCGCAGTCACAGCAGGGTGAGTGGGATCTGCTCAGTTACCCTGAGAGTCATCATCCCTCTGGGACACATCGTCTGAATTCAGGTAGGGCTGTTGTCCTTTCAATAAAAAAGAAAAAAGAGCAACTTTTTCCAATACAGAGTAGGTTAAAAATAACTCACTACAAGCATCGAGGTTGTCTAATATTTAAGCTAAGGTGAGATAAGTTCACTACTAACTGAAATATATACATTTTCTGATATCTACTTTGCCCTTTCTTCTGTTTTGATCTACTTTAGGATAAATTTATATGCAAAACCTAAAGTTTTATATTTTTCAACACTTATGATAGTTCAGTTTCAAAAACATAAACTTTTTTAGCGTAAAGTCAAATGTTGAACATACCAAGTGTAGAGTAAAGGGGTCAGCTTGCGTTACTGAGATGGGGAGCATACGACTGTGCGCTGGCTGACATGTGACACAAGTCGTTAAGTATGTTTTCCCCACAACATATTTGATTTCATCTCTGAGCTCTTTCCATGCCCCCCTTGAATAAATTTGGTGCCAGCTTTTTTGTCAGTCTACGGTTTAGTCAAAGGACAGAAACTGTCTGCATGTCGTCAGATAAGTTCATTAGACCTGCAGCTGAGATTTAACTGATCTCAGCACATCACTTCTTCACATTGAAGGTGGAAGTTAAGCCCACTG
This sequence comes from Poecilia reticulata, assembly GCF_904066995.2. Lineage (NCBI taxonomy): Eukaryota > Metazoa > Chordata > Actinopteri > Cyprinodontiformes > Poeciliidae > Poecilia > Poecilia reticulata. The sequence continues at coordinate 24,836,890 of NC_088835.1, read as the reverse complement.
AAAGAGGAAATTACTGAATGCATTTAGGTCACAGCTAACTAGTTTTAATCAGACACAGAGTTTGTGGTGATTAGGCTTTACTTACCCTGAAGCAATGAAAGTTTCCCTGATAATTTTATCTCCAGTAAAAGAGCAGAATTTGAGGTGTGACCTGAATTCAGAGTCTCTGAGCTGTCTGGTTCTCTAGTATCTGGAAAATATTATGTTGCTTATCATGCTTGCAGACATTTAACATATCTTATTTTATAGGATGGAAACTCATCGCAAGAAGAAAAACACATGTGGGACAATTTGCCTGAAGTATCTACTTTTTCTCTTCAACGTTTGTTTCTGGGTAAGTTTATGAATAAGTAGGTTTATGAATAAGAAGCCCCCTCTAGCTGGATTTATTTAGGTTTGATGAACGTACTAATGTTCTTGCGTCAGATTCATTGTCATTTCAGCAATGTACACAGTGGACAACAAAGCAAAATGACGATCTTCAGGACCAGGGTGCCAGGATAAACATAGCCTAAAACATACGTCTAAACATCACCTTAGCTTAGCATTAGTTTAGTTTAAGATGAAAAAATATGGACGCAATGATGCTGAATAACATTAAAACAACAACAAATCACAGCTGACAATCATTGGTCAGGGAGCTAAACAGCGAAATTGTGAAAGTGATCAAGTACTGATCTGAATTATGGAGCTTGATTATAAATAAATAAATACATATTCTGGATCAGTTATTGTTTGATCAGTCTGTAAGTTCTGGGACATGTGTGAGAATCAGTTATTGTTTAGAAGGCTGGTGGCCAGGGGAAGAAACTGTCTGCCATCTTGGTAGTGGAGACTCAATTGCTCCAAAACCAGAACAGACAAGGAAAGTGTCTGTGAGGGGATGAAGAGTTCATCCATAATGTGGGCTGCCTTACAGATGCAGGATGTGCTGAAGACGACATGGACACACTGCTGTTGTTTTGAGGGGGATTTCTCTTCATTTTCATTTTCTTTCCAGTTAAGGGCATCAATTGCTGTTTCCACATCACCACAAATCTATGGTGTCAGATTCAATACCTTACAACGTTACCGAAAAGTTAATATTTTTCAGAAACTCAATTCCGAAAGTAAATCAGATTATCTAGATTAATTACACATAAATGAATGTTTGTTAAGCCTTAATTTTTAACTGTGATGATTTTTCACTCACAGCTAATAAAAACACAACATATAGTTAAGAATATTAACCCGTATTCCGGCCAATAATGAACATTATATTGGTGAAATGTGAGTTTAAAGATAAGTATGTGTAATTCCTGCTTAAGGGTTATTTTCAAAATGTACTTTTAATCTGACAAATGAGTCTCATTGAACACATATTCTAATTGAATTTAATTAAACACATTAATTTAAATGCATCTTGTAAAAAAACAAATTCAGCTAAAATCTTTAGGGGTTTACAGTGAATAAATGAGATGTTGTGCGGTTTGCATAAGTGAAGTAGCATCTTCTTAAAGTTAAGAGATGCATGATTCTTGACATGTGGCATGTTGTGTCTCAGCTGGCTGGAGGGGCCGTGTTGGCGGTGGGAGTGTGGACTCTGGTGGATAAGAGCGACTACGTCAGTTTGTTGAACTCCAGCTTCTACTCAGCCTCTGCTTTCATCCTGATAGTCGCTGGAGTCATTGTGACTTTGACTGGAATAATCGGATGCTGCGCCACTCTGAATGAGAAGAGGAGCCTATTGATTGTGGTGAGATCCCACAGAAACACTGACAAAATACAACACCTTAAATCGGTTAGCTTTTTGTTAAGCATATGAAGTCAGATAGTCGTGCACGAGCTCTTTATTACAACAGAACATGACTCTGAGAAGTGTGTGTTGGAAAATAATCCTTGGTGACCTTCTGTCTGGTCTGCATCCATTCAGGGTAGCCTGATATGTGAGGCATGTCTGTCAGATATGACAGATAAAGTCACGCAGAGTGTGTCTTTAAGAGTTTAGATTTAGAGCTCAGCTCATGCCAGAGGAATGAGGAGCATCACGAGCGGCTGCTCGGGCCACAGAATGAGAGAGAGAGAGAGAGATAGTCGCAGTGAGCGGGTTACAATTCAAAGGCAAACCTGAACAAACTCTGTCACGTTATGTCTATTTTTATTTCCCCTTGGACCTCTGGCTTTTTAAAGCGACGCCTTCCCTTCACCTAGTTGATTCATTAAATTCTATTTAGCCCCTAAATCTATCGAACTAATATAAAAGTAAAGATGTCTGAGTTTGAATTGTTTTTCATGTAACCTGTTTTCATGTCCGTTCTGTAGTATTTGGTGTTGCTGCTGTGTGTCTTTCTGCTGGAAATCACAGCTGGAGTCCTGGCTTATGTTTACCAACAGCAGGTAAATTTAGCTTCGCACATAGTAACTGGTTTTAATTCAATATAATCTAATTTTCAACTGACAGTGCTGTGAAAAACTATTTGCCCTTATAAAGATTCATTCTTTTTTGAGAGACAGCAGGCGCAAATCGTGGCACCTAAGCAGCTGTCACCGGAAGTGCCGTGGCAGCCCTTGGCAGGTGCCAGCATAGATATAATATAAGGATTATATTATATTATGTCTAGGTGTAGACATAATATAAGGATTATATTATATTATGTCTATGGGTGCCAGAATGAGGTTGCGGCACCCATGGCCACTATAGCTACCGGTGCCACGATTTGAGCTCGGCCCTGCTGTCTTTTTTCTCAGTCCTAAATCTATCAGATCAAAAACAGAAACAGACAAAGATAACATGAGTGACTCTGGGAAGGTTCAGTACTGTTCCATGTTTTCTCCATTTTTGGATAGTTATTCTCCCTGGAGTCCCAGCGCCTTAGAAAACATCTGTTCCTAAGTTATTTTAAATATTTTATATGTTATCCTACTTCATTTTGTCAGACAGGTTCCGAAACGTGCTAATTGGTCTTTAACCAGCTTGTCAATCACCTTAGTTAGGATGCTGAGTTAAAAATGGGTCGATAGTTGTTTAGTGAAGTGAGATAGTGAAATTGTGTTTAATTGCAATTTATGATTTTAAAAAAGTTATTTTGGGGACCCAGGGGGTTACTGTGTCTGAGGTAAAAATTGAAAGTATTTCATGCTGGGCAAAAAAAAGCTAAGCTTTTTTACGTCAATGTCCATATACCGGAATAAGCAAATTGGTTGTTTTGAAAATGTTAACAAATGTATATTTTGTTTTGCATGTATTTAGAATTATATCATCATGCAAAATTAGCTCTTCATTGTTAAAACCTAACTCTGTAGCTATCCTCTCTGCATGCTTTTCTCTGCATGTTCTTCTTGTGGTTTTTCTTCACTTTCTATTCTTCTCACACCTCTGTTTCTTTTCCCCACTTCGTCACTGCAGTGTTTCCCTTTCTGCTACCAGGTAATCTCTTGAGATGTGTTTTCTGTTTTGCATCCGTTTCTCGCAAGAGTTCATATACAATTCTAGTAAAAAGTTGAAATACACTCCTAATGGTTTTGGGTGTCATTGTTTTTGGGTTTAATGATACATTTGAAGTGTTTCTTTTTTCACAGTGAAATAAAATATTAACAAAAAACTTCAATTAACTTTAAAGCAACAGCTGAGTGTCTAGGTGTCAAATTGAATGACACAAAGGCAGGGAGGGGGAAAAAGAGGAGCGTTTGATTTTTTTTTTTTTTTCTTCCTACGCTCAAGTATTTCTCATCTCTCACAGCTGGATGATGAGCTCAGACAGAACCTAAAGTTAAACATGCAGCAGAAATACCTGCAACCAGGCCAGGAGAGCGTCACACTGTCTGTTGACAAGCTACAACAAGAGGTGAGGAACATTTGTTCCTACGAAGGCTGCAAAAACTAGCTCAAATAAAATAAATATGAGAGGAGCAGAAATAACTATCCTCATCCTTAAAAGATCGAATGCAGTTTTAGTAAACAAAAAAAAAAAAATCTTTCTTTGTTCCTCCCACTCAGTTTAAATGTTGTGGAAGTCACAACTTCTCCGACTGGAGCGACAGCGAGTGGATCCGGAGAGAAGGAACTCAACAGCTCGTTCCTGACAGCTGCTGTAAAACTCCCAGTAACCTCTGCGGTCGCAGAGATCATCCATCCAACATCTACAGGGAGGAGGTGCAGCGCCTCGCAAAACAGTCATAGCGCTTCGCCATTACCCCAAGTTTCTTTATTATTACAAACTTTAAAGTGTTTTATTGGGATGTTATGTGATATTTAACGTTTGGTGTATTGCGTTCTAACCTAGCTGTGATTTAGAGTGTGTTTTACCGAGATCTTCATGATGCCGTTTGATCTCTAACTTACATCTGAGGCCTTCCAAGAACAATTGTATTCATACCGGGATTAAATTACACACAGTTAAGTAACTAAGTGACTTCTGCAAGTCCATTCAGGGTTATCAGAGTAAAAAAATGTGAATAATACAAATGCAAGCAAAGGTTGTCATATTATTAGACAATAAGAATTTTGAAAATTCTGTATCATTTCCTTTCTAGTTACAGACGTCTCCATCACATGAATTCACTTTGAACTGCATTGAAGTTTGAGGTTGTAGCAATAGAAAAAGTTTCAGGGAGCTAGATTCCTTCCTTAACTAATTGTTTCCGAATGTTTTAGATTTTTATTTCATTCTGTTATATTCCCACCCAGGGAGGATGCGTTGAGAAACTGGAGGATTACATAAGAAGCCAGCTGTACATTCTCGGAGGAGTGGGTGTTGGGATTGCATTTCTACAGGTAAAATGAGGAAAATACAAATGACTATTCGCAACCTGCGAAATGTGAAAGAGGAACTAACAAGTTTCATACTTCTGTTTCCTTCCAGCTTATAGGGATGATGTTCACCTGCTGCCTTTGTCGAAACCTGAAGGAAGATCTGTATTGACGTTGGACCCTTTTAATATCACATTCTTGACTGTGTAACTTTTATTTGACTGATGCAAAACCCAACTTTTCCCACAATGTTGCTGTAGAGTTGGAAGCTGAAATGATGAAAACTGTTTTAAATGACAACAAACACCACAGATGTACTAATGCTGCTGGACAGCACCAATCTCTATTTCACAAGAGGAAATTCTAGTTATCTTATTTTATGATAAAGTATGAGGTGTAAATATACTTATATGCAAAATAAAACACAAAAGATAAACGCTGCTGATAATCAAGATAAATTGCTAGTGTAGCACAAGCAATTTAGTAAGGGCGATGGAAGTCCATCTCCTCCACTGTGCAAAGACAAAAGTATTTTATAATTGTGACTTTGCCAGCTCATATAAGTTGTATCTCATAATTATGCCTTAGCTGACCGATGATGTCATACTACCTCATCACTATGCTTTAGTATCTCATAACACTACTATCTAATAAATGTACAGTGTCATTATATTAAGAGAGAACGCCACAGTTAAATTATTGTCGTAACTCTAATGCATTCTTTAAACTTGTTTAGTTGCAATGTGAATAAAAATTGAATGATCCCCAACGTCATTTTTAAGGCTTTTATTCTGAAATTATTTTTGGGGATGTTGTTGTCAGCTGACCTTACTTCCTCGTTAGATCGTTTTTTTGTTGTTTTTGTTGCACTTCTATTATCTTCTTTGGGAAAAATAATAATAAAATGTCTGCGAAACCAACCTGCTTAATAGTGGCCAGCGCTTCCCCTCAAGGTGAGTCCACTGCGGCTTTCACTGCATAGTGTCGGAGCAGAGCCGTCATTTACGGAGCCTATTAGCTGTAATTCAACAATGTTATCCATGGTTAATTTAAACTGTAGCCGAATGTGCTGTTGTAGAGCATTGTTGTCTTTTTTTTAAAGTGTTAAATTGGTGTGTTTTATTCGTTCAGGGGTCTCCGCCAAATCCTTTCTGCAGTGCTTCAGTCTTTGCAGCACAGCTTTCAATCTGCAGACCGCCACACCAGGGGTAAGAGCTTGAATATGAATGAATGCCTAAAAAGCAAGTGCTGAGTACAAGTACGTCACAAAAAAAAAATCTGTAAAAGCGCAATATTTCTTTGCCAGCTATCTCAGAAGGTGAAGCTATATAATCATCTCATAGTGATATCCCAAACCTGCTTTTGTAATTTTGATGATTATGGCTTACAGATGACAAAAACCCAAAATTCAGTGTCTCAGAAAAGTGGAATACTCTGGAAAAAAAGGTAATTAATGGAAACAAATGGACATTGCTGAAGAAGCTGGCTGTTCACAGAGTTCTGTATCCAAGCATATTAAAAGAAAATTGGCTGGAAGGAAGAAGTATGGTAGGAAAAGACGCAACAATGAGAACCTCAGTCTTGAGAGATTTGTAAAGCTAAATCTATTCCAGACACACAGATGAATATTAGACATGGGCAGCATCAGATAAAGGAAACAGAACCATGGCATTATGGTCCAGAACTCTGTATTCAGATAAAAGTCAATTCTGCATTTCATTTAGAAATCAAAGTTGGACATGTTTTGCATAGAAATGGACATACTTTTTGGAAGCCTGACATTTGTGCTTAAAACATCCATCTATGATCGCTCTAATGTGATATTTATACTTTTCTGAGACACTGAGTTTTGGGTTTTCTTTACCTGCGAGTCACTATTTTGCTTTCTGAGACAACTGGCAAGAAGCATTGCACTTTTATGCAATGTTCTATTTTGAGATATCCTATGTGTGTTATCGTGGTGACATCCTGCAACCCACTAAGGCGGTAAAAGGATCTCATCAATTCAAAATAGCACTATTCATCCGGTGAACAAAATAGGTTTCTCGCATTTTCTTGTTTCTTGAGAAGTTCTGATCAGATCAAACCTTTCTGGTCTATTCACATTCGCGATTTTCTTTCGAACACTATAGCACATACTTTGTTCATTTTGGTTTAATTCAAGCAGTGATGCCCCAGTCGATCAGCCAGTTAAGCTCAAAAATAAGATGGTATGCTTTATGTATATCTGGGGAAAATATTTTCTTTCTGTCATGTTGTGTTTCATCCAAATCTACCTCTCTATCTAATCTAATCTCTCTCTATATATAAAAAAATTAAAAATCCACAGCAAATGATTTTCTCTTGTGAGCTTTAGCCCTTAGAAAGAAAAGAACTGGGACCAGTTGGTGAGAATGAGGAATCAGAAGGTCAATTAAGTTTGTCAGTTCATTCCTTCCTTAAAAGCTTTTTGATACTGGAAATTGATTTGAATCTAGCAGGAAATTATGAGATTGCAAGATAATACCTTCACGCAATGCATAGAGTGGTATGTCTGCCATTTTGTTCATATTTTTAGTAAACCAAAACATTGTGTCAAAGAACAAGCACTTTGTTGATGTATTTATATAACAATTTTTTTTTTTATGCATAAATTAGATTTTTTTAGTATTTGACTTGCTGATCAGAAATGGTAAAGGTGAAATTTTCAGGTCTCGAATAAGATGTTTACCGAAGCCAAAGTCTTTTCCACTAACAGAGTTTTCGTCGTGCTATTTAACTTATAGCTGCCAGTTTGATGTCAGCACTTTGTAATCTGTTCTATTTTACTACGATTGCGTGTTTTGTGGAAATACAGGGAAAGCCAATAGACTTTGTAGGAGTTGATGAAAGCACAGCGAGATGGGTGCAGGACTTTAATGTGAAGTCCTACGCAACACCAGCCAAACTCGAATCCATAGATGGTGAGAAGAGTTGATTCCACAACCCATCTGCCGTTTTAATGTCTGCTGCTGATATTGGTTGGACTCTGCTCGGTTATGATCCGCCGATCTTTCCCAAGGTGCCAGATACCAGGCGCTGCTTATCCCCGACTGCCCTGGAGCGCCGAACGACCTGGCACACAGCGGCTCCATGCACCGAATTCTCACACAGTTCATCTCCCAGCAGAGTGAGTTCCAGACTTGTGTTAATGTCTTTGTTAACAGCCTCAGTGCTCGCTGTATTTTTGTTTTCTCCGCCTTGTGCAGAGCCCGTGTGTGCTGTTGGACAGGGCGTGTCAGCGCTGTGCTGCGCCACCGACGGGCAGAAGTGGATCTTCAGTGGTTACAGCGTAACAGGGGTTAGTCTTCTCTTATGGGGTGAGGTGGGATGTTTACTCAGAAATATCGCATGTGTACCAGCTACCTAATAATCGATGTTTTCCTCAAAGCCGTCTGTGTTTGAACTGGTGCGTCAGCCCGACTTTGCCAACCTTCCCCTTATTGTGGAGGATTTTGTAAAAGACAGCGGAGGATCTTATACAGGTGAGCAGCTGCTCAGCGCAGACACTGAACAAATACAATCACTGTTCCTCAAACCGCTTTAACGCTCATCTCCGTTTCCCAGCGAGTCAAGAAGACGCCGTGCATGTAGTTGTGGACAGACACGTCATAACTGGACAGAATCAGCAGTCGACGTCACTGGCAGTGAATAATCTCATCCTCCTTTGCAATGCCAAATAAAAGGTCTCTCTGTCTGGATCTGTTAGTAACAAGCATTTGTCTGGAACAAATCTTTGAAGACGATGGGTTCAGCTGCAAATACGTGCACAACTACTTGTTAATCTTCTCAGTAAAAAGTCACAGATGCAACAACAAAGAATTGACACCCTTCAATTTTTTTCACACATTTCTGAACTTTTTCCAAATTAGGATTAAGTTTTTTGTCTGAACTCGGTAACCAACAGGACATAACAGCCTTTTATTTTTGACAAAATGCATTAATCCAGCATGCCTTACCTTGATATTGTGTTTAAGTACCTTTGGCTTTAATCACAACCTCAAGTCTAGGAATTCTCTTCATCCTCTACAGTAAAAACCTGCAGAGAGGAGATCTGTCCAGACTGACAGTTTTGGTATCTCCAGAGATGTTCAGTTGAACTGAAGTCCAGGTTCTGGCTGGGCCCGCACCCACTACTTTCTTATTTTGTCACTACAGTCCAGGGTTCTGCAACCTTTACAGTTCAGATAGTTATTTTTGCTCTCGATCTAGCTAAGCAAAACTGGTTTAGAGTCACAAATATTACGTGACCTTTTGAGAAAACGAACGCATAGTTTGACAAATATCTACAAGATAAAGTTTGTTCACTTTTGAAAAACCATTTTATTCTTATTTTTAGCTTTAAAGTAAATAAAATCATAGAACCTCAGCACAAAGATCATGGCTCTATTTTATCGGACGTTGACATCTGCTCCGTTTCCAGTTTTGGAACACGTCACATCTAAACCTGCATAAACATCGATACTTTTAGAGCCATTCAGTAGTGGAATGTTATTTTTTCCATGAAAAAAAAAGAACTTGCATTTATATTGTATATTTAAATTTATATTTAAAATCTTAAGTTGGTTCTTGGATGGAAATGGATGGAGTTGGTTCTTTATTTTTTAGCCAAAGTTATTCTGGAAGGTCAAAGAATCCAGAACTTTCTAGAACAGGTTGTTTTTAAAAACAAAAATCTATTCTGCTGCCATGTTTACATTTTTGTCACAGAATCTCAGCCCTATAGCATGATGCTGCCACCACTGTGCATCACAAGAGATTACTGCATCATTCCATATATTTCCTTCAGGAAAAGCTGTACTCTGAGCAGCAGCCACTTGCATCAAAGGATGATGGTGGAAGCTCAGGTCAAAACAGTTATATTTAAGAAATGTCTTTCCTAATCTGTAAAATCTCAATTGTTTTCGATAACGAGGGGCTTCAGTCTGGTTATTTTATCATAAAGGCCTGTTTGGTGAATTGTGTTGGCGATATTTGATATCTGGCCTGTACACTCCCTCATCCTCATTATTCAGGTTGTGGTTCCTCACACATTTCATTCTTGAAAAGCAGAGGTACTTTCTGGACATTTAATGTTTGAAAACATGTTTTTTTTTTTACTGTGTAACAGCATATTATTTTGCTTACATTTCTTAAAGAAAACAATATTCAGATCTCTTTCACAATAAGTCAGTAACAAAATGTGTGAAGTCAATGGGGGTGAAAACATTCCTGGGAAACTGTAGTTGTTACAGCCCTGAACATCAATTTCTGCACTGTACAAGTTACAAAATCATAAATTAACACAAATGAAACAAATCTGAAGTACCAATGTTTTCTTTAAGTGCTTTTTCCAAAACAAGCTGTCCACGTTTTCATGACCCTCAAACCAGCTGATTATTTTCCAGACCGATTCTTTTGCCGCATTTTTTCCTTCTCTAGTTCAAAGAGGCAAACAAAAAAAATTATAAAATTCTTTTTACAGACACCAAAAACACTGTTTCCCTTATGAAAAAGTCCAACGTTTATAGGAGATCATAGAAATAATCCAGTCCTTGTCCCATTTCCCATAAAGATAATCCTGTTCCCAGCTCGGAAGCCAAAGAAATCCTCATGTGGATTGACTGCAAAAAAGGTAAAAAAAAAATAATTGTTTTAATATTTTACATTTCTTTACTGTTATAATTTGCACTATAATAATTATAATAAAAAAAGTTTACCTTCAGTGAAGGATAGTACACCACATGCTTTGCAGCATTGCTTCTGGGAAGAAGGGAAGAACATTTATTTAGAAATGCTTCACAGAGTCAAACTTCAAGTGTTTTTTTTTTTTTTATTTATTCAGTACCTTTTGTAACTGAAGTGATGCTCAGCAGAGTATTCATCCCAGGTCATCTTTGGTCTTTGTTCTCGCAAAATCTCAATGTACCTATAGAGAACAGCCAGGAAATGGAAACTTTTAAAGCTCCTGAATGTTTTTCCTTACGCTACGTTAGATTTCTCTAAGCAGTTGGAATTTTGGTCTCAGAACGGATTTACACCTGAGAACGATCTGGTAGCAAACCATGCAATTTAACCAGGGTACTTTTACTACCAGCAATACAAGTCAGGTAAAAATGTTCAGCAGATATAAAAAAAGTTCACTACTGTTAAAATGTTAAGGTTTTGTATTTTTTTTTTTTTTATCTGATCTTTTTCTTCCTTTAATGAGACATTTATCTTGCATTATTCAACTGACTGAACTGAGAAATTTGTTAGGGTGAGAAAAATAAGCTAGGGTGAGCTTGTTGCATAAATGGCTCCACCCTGAAGCTAACATTTTGTTAAAGCACCACTTGATTCAGTTCTAGCAGTCAGTCCAGCAATGAATTAAATATTTGAACTAATCCTAGAATAACTTGATCAACATTCCTTTACTCTGCAGAGAGGTCACGAAGGATCGAAATAATTCGGTCCAGGAGCCAAATTTGATCTGAAATGTAATTAATTATATTTGGTCAAACAGGTAATTCCACATCCCAGGTTACTGGGATGTGGAATTACCTGTTAGCTAACTGATAAGCTAACCTTAGTTAATCAGTTAGGGTTATAGTCCCCCTCCTCTGATGACATTCAATGGCAATCTCTTGTATTTAGTAACAGAGATGAAAAATAAGTGATAGGATTTTATGAACAAGTCATTTCTCTGGTTTTGCAGCAATAACTAAATCCTGAAGGACAACTCGATAAAAACTGAAACAAGCTCATTTAACCAGCAAAGAACCAACGGTTCCATCTCACCTCCCACCCAGCACTGGCTCTGTCCCATGGCTTGAAAAATCAAGGCCATACAAATTCAGTCCAAGCAGGATCTTTTGTCTCCACTGAGTGTTCGGTGCAAGCTGCAGAACACAGTCTCTGATCCACGGCAGCGGCGAGCTCGGACCCGGTCTGTTAGAACAATTGAAAAGGAAAGGGTCGATTTCTTAATTTTCTCTTCCTGCTTTCAGAAAAATCCTCTCATCTATGAACTCACCTGGGTCCACTAGAGTAGTCGTAGGCCATGAGGCTGAATCCATCAACAACAGGGGCCAACTCATCGAACTCCTCCCTGCCAAACATCCCTGGGCTCCCCGAACTGATAATTACAGCAAAAATTTATTTTTTTTTTCCTTAAATTGGAACAGTTTAAGGTTTTGTTTTACACAAAAGTAGTTGTTGAATATATAATAATTATATTCACCTCGTCACAGCTGGCGGGATAACTAGTATGCAGTCCAACTTTTTAGCATTTAAAGTCTCGCACACATGTTTCACCAAATGAACAAGCTCCCTGTTAATAAGAGAGATTAAAAACTGTTTAATAAAATTAAAAACATTAAAGAGTTTTCCTCCAATATCCCTTTTCAAAAGAGTAACTCGCTTTCTCTTGTTCCCGCCCAGCTGGCTCCAAAGCTCCAGGGTAAATCCATCGAAACCCTCCGTCTGAAAGGCCACAAAGTTCCCATCAAACTCATGTTGAGCGAACGACAAAACCGCAAAAAGCTAAAAGATAAACCCAATACATTTATTACCTTAGCAACATCTAAGAGTTCGCTTGACAGCTCCTCGATTTCATCCTCACTCCCAAACACGCTCATGTAATCCTGGTAGGACCAGCCGTCAAACAACACTCTGGGCACTGGATATAAACAGGTTGAGAAAACCATGAAACAACCTCCTGATCTCAAACCACATCCACTAACAGGCGGCATCTGCTCACCCATCCTGACTTTTTTGTTTGACTTGCGTACAGCTTTGACCCAGCCTAGAGAGACAAAAGCATGTTATTTTACTGTATGAGAATGAGCAGATATTTAAAATTTGGCTGCCAGTGAAGTGAATCATCTACCAGCGTCGTGATCATGGAGTCCTGTGACGTCAAACGTCCCGGGAGCTCGTCGGCGGAGCTGCAGCCAAACCGGAGAGACCGACGACAGCTTGGAGCCAAACTGCTTGGCGACATCATAGCCATGGGAGTTCCACTGCAGGACGCCAACAAATATGAAACGAGAGAGGACTGGTCAGATGAAAATGAACAAATACGTGTCCACTGGTTTGTCATAGAATATGTGAAGAGAACTCAAGAGAAGTGTAGCCTTAAGAAAACCACAGATCTGTATCTCTAATTGAAAAAAATGGCCTCATTTTGCTACGGAACATAAATGTTGGACTCAAACAATAGAAGGTCTTGAGGTGTGATGAGTCCAGATTCACCTCTTCGCAGAGCAAGGGGAAAATTAGGACAAAAAAAAAAAAAAACGGCACATGAAGTTAAGTGAAACATTGTTCATACCTGAATCGTTTCCTGATTGTTCAGCAAAGCTTCTACTACAAGATGTTCCTTTCCACCATAGATTCAGTTTGATTTATTATCAGTAAACACAAGACTCATGGTAATTATCTCGACACCAGGTTGGTGTCAAAATAACTGATATTTAATTGCATTTCATCAAATAAGTCCTCATAAAACTCAAACCTAAGGCAAACTTCTTCACCCAAGTGAAGTTTCAAAACATGCCAAACCTTTTTGTAATGCTTCAACTCAATTAAGTTAAAGCATTACTTTAACGCTATGGAAAAGAATGATTTACAAAAGACTGATAAGTACTATAATTCTCATTAAGAATTTAAGAGTTGCTAATAATAACCATTTGTCTAGGTTACAAGTGTAGGCAGCAATCCGATTCCTTTTTGGCTGCGGTAACAACCAATTAACGTCTGAATAACAACAATTAAGATGCACATTTTTTTTTAGATAGAGACTTACAGGCGTGATATATCCCAGCAATGGTCCTTCAAATGTCTTCTTGATATGAGCACAGTGTCTCTTTTCTTCCTTCACTATGTCCTTCCACTGCACATCTGTCACAACAAGGCCTCTGTCCAACACAGACGATTCAGCTGGAGAACTCTGAAAGGCGAAATAAAGGAAGAAAACGGTTTGAGTTTTTGAGCAAAAGCATCGAGTGTTTACACTAAGCAGTCCTTAGTTCACAGGTGGGGAGAAGCTGCTACTTGCCTGCGCTTCAACTTTCTGCGACTTCTTTGAATCCGTTTTTGACAGAGTGGCACCGACCAGCCAGCAGAAAGCGCTGGCATGTAGCAGAAACATCAACATAGACTTCATTTTTTGAAATGTCAGTTAATAATTATCTGGCTCAAGTATGTCAGTGCAAGTGCTTTCTTCCTTCCTTCCTATCTGCCACAGATGAAGCAGATTAAAAACCATGTCCTGATGTGTGACGTGAGACAGCGACCGCAAAGGGTACGGTTAACATTTACCGCTGTGAAAAGGAAAAAACAATAAACGCGTTTATATGATTTAAAACAGACTGTCACTGATTGAAAACTTAGCTCAACGTGTTGTTGAAGCGTCACCACAGCTAGGTAACTTCCGCGTCTTGTGGTTTTCAAAATAAAAGTTCTGACCAATCACAAAAACATATCTTCCCAGCCGGTAGGTGGCAGTGTGGTGGACTTAAAAACCGGATGACAGAAGTCAAAGCAGGCTGCTGTAAACAGACGCAGGGGTATTTATGGTGCAATGTAAGAGAAGACTTTTGACGGGTATTTGAACAACTACAGTACGTATTTACATTCTTGACTCCAAACTGAACTGTGAGTTACTTTCTTAAAATTTCGTCCCAAATGTTGCCGTGTCAACATAATTCTTTCTGTTTACGTCAATGAGCTTCATTACACAGGTTAAAGTCTAAAAATATGAGAGCCAGCATTTCAAATCTCAAATATATTTTTTGATTGATTAAATAAAGCAGCATAAATTATACTTTCGTTGTTTTTCTTATGTACTATAGGTGTACTGAGCAATGGCAGTGGAGAAATTTGTGTCCAAGACTCTGGAGCTTCTACAGGAGGAGCGAGAGGCTGAAATAGAGGAAACCAAGTATGACATGTTTACAAGCTATTATTTATTATTAACAAAAAGAGCCATATACAATCCCACATTAACCTTCAGAAATGCAAACTTTCAAATACTGAAACTTTTGAGACGTTTCTTCCCAAAAGTCTAAGTAAAGATAACCAAAGGTTTTACTGAATCTGCTATTTATTTTGTTGTTTTTTATGTAGAAAAAACAGAAATTGATTGATTGAAAAGGGTTCTCCTTGTAAACTGATCATTTTAGATGTGTACACTATAAATTCTTTCCTGAGTTTATTTTTATGATACAGACATGACATTCCTATTTAAGGTTTTTTTAATAGATTCAATTTAAGTGACGGAAATTCCAAAACAAAATGTAAGCTGATTTTTGAAAGTACTAATTGTGCTTGTGAAGTTCTAGGTTGCATACTCTCATAGATTAATAATCCTCTTTTAATCAATATAACCCTATGATGAAAACTGATACATCTTGTTCATGACAAGCCTCAGTTTGTCCTAAAGTTATGTCTTCAAAATATGATTTAAAAAAATACCAAATATTTTTTTCATATCGTAGTTGTGTTTGTAAAATGACATATTCAATCCTCAGGATATGGCAGGAGAACATTTCCTTGAAGGATCTTCAGAATAAAGGAGTTTGCCTGCTGAAGCTTCAGATAGGGAGTCAGTCCACCGGCCTGTACGGTCGCACCGTCATCGTTTTAGAGCCCAGGAAGCATCTCGGTTTCTCCTCCCTTCCGAGCAACAGCTTTGGGCCAGGTGACAAAGGAGCCTAAAAGTATTACTGTTGCTTTGGTTTTAATTGTTTCTCAGAGCAGGATTCACGTCTTTTTTTTTTTTTTCTTTTGTTTTACAGGCGATATTGTTGGCATATATGACCCTTCTGGGTGCATTGCAGCCTCACAGATCTGCACAGGAATAGTAACAAGGATCAGCCAAGCTTCTATCAGTGTGGCCTTTGATGACCTGAAGGATGGAGCCAGCTTTGATTCAGATGGTCTTTATAATCTCTTGAAGCTGGCCAATGATGTTACCTACAAACGGATGAAACGGTGAGTAACATCCAGAGGGTGAAGTAGTTTAAACTCAGCTTCAATCCATCTTATGTTTATAATGTGTTCATCTCTGCAGGGCCTTGAATGCATTAAATGGCTACAGAACCGGACCAGCTTCCAGTCTGATACATGTTCTCTTTGGAGACGCGCAGCCTTCTTCTCACTCACAGTCAAGTGAGTGAAGCTGGTTGTAAAACAAGTTTAAAGATCGCAGCATTCTGATTAAATATGTGTATTTTGCTCTTTTGTTTTATCAGATGGCTTTGAGTTCTTTAATTCCGAATTGGACGATTCCCAGAGAGAAGCTGTATCCTTCGCTCTTTCACAGAGAGAGCTGGCTGTGGTTCATGGACCTCCAGGCACAGGAAAAACCACCACAGTGGTGGAGATCATCCTGCAAGCTGTGAAACAAGGCCAGAAGGTGCAAAGAGTTTCAATAATTTAGCACAGTAAAAAAAAAAATAATGTGCTTCTTAAATAATCAGATGCTGGATCCCTGGTATAAGTATGGTCCTGTTCATGTCCAGGTCCTGTGTTGTGCCCCCTCAAATGTTGCCGTTGATAATTTAGTGGAGAGGCTTGCTCGCTGTAAAGCCAAAGTCCTGAGACTGGGCCACCCCGCCAGACTGCTGGAATCCATCCAGAAACACTCACTGGACGCCATCCTCGCTCAGAGCGACAACGCAAACATCATCGCCGACATCCGGAAAGACATCGACAAAGCACTGGTCAGCACTGGAGGTTGTATTCCTGCTAGGATGGAGATTTATTAGTCTCCTAAAGGCTAACGAAACTTTGTTTTGTTCTTTTTTTGCTTTTCTTTTCAGGTGGGGATGAAGAAGAAAAGCGAAAAAGGAGAGCGAGGAAACTTTAAACGTGAAATAGGAGAGCTGAGGAAAGAGCTGAAAAACAGGGAGACGGCAGCCATCGCTGAGATCCTGAAGAGTGCTGATGTCGTGTTGTCCACAAACACCGGTCAGTGGAGCGAAGCGGTCGTCATCCTTCACCTGCAGCAATAAAAATAATGGAGCAGGTTTGTGTTCACAGGTGCATGTGACGACGGTCCTCTGAAGTTCCTGCCGGCAGAGCATTTTGATTGGGTGGTGATCGATGAGTGTGCGCAGGCCCTGGAGAGCAGCTGCTGGATCGCTTTACTCAGAGTGCGCAAATGCATCCTGGCTGGAGACTACAAGCAGTTACCACCAACCATCAAATCACAAACGTAACAAAACAAGATGTGTTTTTGTTAACAGCCAGGAATTTATATGTGACTTTTAAATGAGCAAAGCTGATCTGTTCTCTTTAAAACACACTCACTGTCCTCTTTTTTTATGTACACATTTTCAATGCAATCAATTTAAAGGGAAGGTTTATGACGTAAAATTGACTTCTTTTTTGAGCTTTACATCATGTTAGAATGTTAGTACCTCATCAAAAACATATCTGAAGTGTTGCTTTGATTCTTTCATGCATGTTTGAGGAATCTCCCATGGCAACCATTCAGGGGATGCTTAAACGCTGGCTCTCACAAAGCCAATCCCACACTAAACCAACTTTAGTGTGGGATTGAATGGGAGATTCACAGAAAAATCTGCAGCAACTGCATAAAGTTCTCATGTTAAAATGGACCAAAATCATTGATTTGTTGAATCTGCCTTTAGGAATTAACTACTATCAAGGCCTACATAGTAAAATAAGCACTGATTTTATTTGGGTCATAGCAAACAAAAATCCAGGTTAAATTGTAGATGAATGTGTTGTGAAAACAAACTTAAAGCGTTTACCAAGCTCATCAAACCATCCTGTTCTGTCTGTGTCCTTTCTGCACAGAGCTGCAGCTAAAGGCCTGTCCCTGAGTCTCATGGAGAGGATTATTGAGACGCATGGAGACTCGGTGGTCCGTATGTTAACAGTTCAGTACCGCATGAACAGTGCTATCATGGAATGGGCCTCCAAAGAGATGTACCATGGACGATTAACCGCTCACAGTTCCGTGGAGAAACATTTATTGAAGTAAGTTTCCACACACTCCTGGAGAATGTCTCATACTCCCAAGGCAACGAAGGCTGACTCCTGAAACTAATTGCAAAATCTTTTCTTCTGCAGAGATCTGCCGGGCGTTGCCTGCGTCGAAGAGACCAGCACGCCACTTCTTCTGATCGACACCGCAGGGTGTGGCCTGAACGAAAGGGAGATGGCAGACGAGCAGTCCAAAGGGAACCAAGGTAAATGTCTTTCCTGGAAGGCTGTAGGAAATCTTAATGGGTTTATTGATTTTTCTAGTGTAAAGTTTAACTTTTACTGACTGTGTCTTCAGGTGAGGTCGACATTGTTTCACTGCATATAAAGAGCCTGACGGAAGCCGGAGTAAAGGCTAAAGACATTGCCGTTATCGCTCCGTATAATCTCCAAGTAAGTCTCTGGTTTGAGAAGAGCTGCAGGTAACACTGATTTTTAGCTTCACAAAATGAAACTGAACCCGGCAAACATTTTTTACTGTGCGGAAGACATGATAAGTCATCGATACACTTCACAAACTAGAGCACAACAAAGAAAATATATTGTAAAAATAACCTGAAACACATTTCCTTTTGTTTATTGATGAGTCAAATAAGGAACATTATTGCCATTTCAAAATTAATTGATCAGCACAGAACAAACTATTTTAAGATAAAAGCAAACACACAAGTGGACAAAAAAGTTGGTACCTGTTAATGACCAAAAAGCCATGATGAAAACGGTCGCTGAAACAGGATGAAACTGACAAAATTACTAATTAGTAAATGATAAATAAAACTTCACTAACGTTAATTAAAGCAAAGAAAATCATACATTTCTAGAACATGGTATACCAGCATTTTTGTCCAGACCTGTTTCATTAGTTTCTTTCTTTTTTATTATTCTGGGGTACCACATTTCAAAACCAATATCTGATTTTCATTTGTTAATTTTCAGTAGGTTTTTATTTATTATTTTGTTATTTTTGGTCATTAACACTGCGGGGTACCAACAGCTTTATCCATAAGTTTAAATTGGCTGACTTGGATGGATATGAGATCAGTACATGGATATCTGTGGAATATTTAGAAACTAAATATTATTACCATGTAAAAAATAAATTGAATTTTATTTTGTTTTGTTAATTCCTGATTACTCAACAATATATTTAGACTATCCTGCCACATAATTTTATAAAAACATGAAATTCAGTCCCAACGTTAATGGCTGAGTGACTAAATTTGTTCCTGTTCATAAATCTCCACAGGGTACTGAGTTTTTAACATTTTAGTCTATAGTATGTTTAAATTAATAATAAATAAGAAAGTTGGCAATTAACATTAAACTCATTGTATGAATTAACTTTAACTTCAATATTAGTATTGTTCTAGAAACAGTTGTGCTTTTCCTTTTATATTACTTGATTTGTAATATAATAAAGTTAATATGATGCATCATAATGTATACTATTAATATTTAATTAAAGTCCAGGATCAAACCTTTTATAAAGGGATTAAATGTTTTTAATCATCATTTCTCTAAGGTTGATCTTCTGCGTCAGAAGCTTTCTGCACGTCACCCAGGGATGGAAATAAAGTCTGTGGACGGATTTCAGGGCAGAGAAAAGGAAGCTGTTGTGCTGTCGTTAGTTCGCTCCAACAGAAAAGGTTGTTTCCTAATATAAATTTCTTATGATTTTTGCTAAATCATAACCATGAGCTGTTTTGAATAGTTTTTTTTCTTCCTCTTTAGGTGAGGTGGGTTTTCTTGCAGAGGACAGACGGATAAATGTCGCCGTCACACGCGCAAGACGTCACATCGCCGTAGTGTGCGACACGCAGACAGTTGGGAATCACGCTTTCCTTAAATCTCTGGTCGATCACATGATCGAGGTCGGTGAGGTCAGAACTGCATTCGAGTACCTGCAAGATATCGTGCCGCAGAACTACACCCGTGATCACAAAGACACAAAGACCAGCACTTCCTCCACATCTAGCAAGCAGAAGAACAGAGATCAGGCTCCAGGTAAAGCAAAGGAAGGCCAGAAAATGACCAGCAACTCTACGGACAACACAGCTGGTTCACAGAATCACACAAAGTCCCAAACATCAGCCCAGAAAGACCAAAAAGACAACAAGAGCCGATACGCTGAGATCAGACTGCAAGTGGAGAATTTCATGAAGGATGTAAATATGAAGGATTTACAGTTCCCATCATCCTTCAACTCCCACGATCGCCTGCTGGTCCACCAGATCGCTGAGGAGCTGGGCCTCGTTCATGAGAGCAGAGGAGAGGGCGGCGGCAGATGCATCACCGTCTCCCGGCCCGTGGCATCGGAGCCTGTCGAGGAGCCGACGCAGGAGGAAACCCAAGAGGAGGAGCCTGCTCCTGCTCTGCAGAGTGAGCCGCCACCATCCCACCAACCTTCAGTAGATCTGAAGACGTTGCATCTGGAGAGGATGCGAAGGGAGCAGCAGAAGAGGGAGGAAAACGTCCAGCAAAAGAAGCAACAGAACTGCAACCCTGCAGCTCAGGGAACAAAGAAGTCTAAAGGTTTGTCTCAAACCACCTGGAAGTGTTTCAACTCCACGTCTGCTCACAGGATAACTCTGGGTTATTTCCCCTCAGGAAAGAACAAAATGAAGGCAGGGGCCTGTGACATCGCTGCTGCCGCCGTTCCAGATGATGACTTTGATGCTCTCATCAGCGCTGTCGTGAAGGCAGACAGTGTTTGCAGTTTTGTGAAATGCAAAGCGTCTGTGTTGACACTCGGCCAGCTTTGCATCTTCTGCAACCGGCAGTTCTGTCTCAGTCATCACATACCGGAGGTAAGAAGCGCTCTGGCTCAGATCAATACTGTAGAGAAATTAATTTACTCCAGTCATTTATTTTCATTGCTAAAGAAGCTGGCTGTTCAGAGTGCAGTATCTAAGCATTATAACGGAAAATTGAGTGGAAGGAAAACAAGTTGTATAAGTAGGTGCAACAAATACGGGTTTAGGAGAAACCAAATATCTTAAAAACGGGCTCTCCGAGAGCCAAAAATGTCAACATTGAGTATATATGAAGATGTATAGATTTTTACGATTGTTTTATGCATTTCTCACTCCGTCGTGTTATTTTGTGATTTTTATTTCTGCATTTAGTATTGTGCTTTAACATCAACCTGCCAATGGAACTAGAGATGGAAATAAGCCACCATGTAAATGTTCATTAACACATATTGTCCCATTTTTAAAAATAATAACATCGTTGAATGTTATGAAGCAGAATAACCAGAGAGTTTCACATTTTAGTTAAATTCCTGAAACGATCTGCTTTTCAGCGATATTCCAATGTATTGCTGTTTTCTAAGTGCCGTTTTGTTTTGTTGTTTTAGGTTCATGGCTGTGGCGATAAGGCAAAGTCTCACGCTCGGATGAGAATAAGCAAAGAGGGGGTTCTTTATGCCGGGAGTGGGAAGAAAGACAAATCGTTGGACCCTAATAAGAAAGTGTACCTACAAAGAAAACTGGACTCTAAGCTGAAAGATATGGCATCACAAAGGAAACCAAAGAACAAGGAGACGGACACTTAATGTCGTAAAATAACCTTTATAGTTTATTGAATGTGAAGACTTTGTTCTGACTAAATAAAGCGGCTCAAATATTCAACTCAAAATACTCCAATGTCCCTCATTTGACACAGAATGTTGCTTAGTTTTAATTTTATGTCAAAAGAATTACGTTTACCTCTGTTCTTTTGATTTTGCCCCTTAAAGACCCAACGCCATGCATTCCCACTTCACTTCCTAGGCCTTCTCTGGAACCACTTTCATTGTCTGAGCGCAGACTGTGAGTGGGCTCGAGTTTTTCCAGTCCTCACACAACCCAACAGAGAAGTACGGGAAGAGTTTCTCTGTGAATTTGTCTTTGAACGTGTATATCACGGCTGAGTCGGCAGCATTGGTGAAAACTACCCTTCCTTTGTCGCAGTCCAGCTGCACGGTAAGCCTCTCCGGCATCTGCTTCACCGACACCCTGGTGCGAGGCGAGGTCTGAGCCCAGAGGGAGTCTTTGCTGCACTGGCCCATCACCCAGTATCCCTCTTCGGGGCTCAGGAAGGTGGTGCTTTTCCTTTTGATGGACTCACGCGCCACCCCTACGAACCAGTCTTTGCTGTGGCCCACCTCTACGGTCCAGCTGTGCTTCCCGGACGTGAACCCGGTGGCGCCCAGCACGCACATGCGGCTGCTGCAGCGCTCAGGGTTGTCGGGCAGACGCAGCTTGTTGCTGTACTGCACACTGGTCAGCTCCTGGGTCAGCTTCAGATTGGAATGGGCCGTGTTCGAGTCCAGAACGACTGAAGCTGCAAAACAGGAAGTTCAGTTGAAGCCGCAGTATGTAACCTTTTATTTAAAAAAAATTATACATTATTGTTTCACATATTTGTTGGAACAGTTCTGACGCGACAATAGTATGAGACGAATAATCTGTGAAAAAAAATTGAGCTCCTCTGCCTTCTCCCAGCGCTTAGTCGAAACAGCCAATCAGAGCCAGGAGGAGGGTCTTGGTGCTGTCAATCATCTCCTCCCTTGCTCTCTGCTACCACACAACGTCTCCCTGTCAGCACAGCCCGTCCTGAATGCTAAGGCTAGTTAGCATGGCCACCCATGACAGTGGATAAACGGTGTTCCTTCAATGGTTTGTTGTTTCTCCACCATTAGCACATTTAGTAGTGCGTTTACGAGGTTGATTGACGGTGCCAAGACCCTCCTCCGGGCTCTGATTGGTTCATTTTGATAGGAGCGGTGCATTTCTTCAGGCGCAATACCAGCACGGAGGATGTGATCTCTTCTCAGGTTACATTTCTCATGTGAAACTGTCACAACATAGTGACTGATTAATGAATATATAAAAAACTTTTTTTAATAGGTTAATCAGTGGTTTTGTAAACCTAATGGTAAATGTGCTCACCATATTTGACATTTTTCAACATCTTCTGGCAAACTGTGAACTTGAGTATTCCCAGATGCTTGGCAGAATTAATCAAAATGTCTCTCATGGTCTCAGGCTCCTGGATGTTGCGTTTGACGCTGAAACATGTGAAAATCATACTGACATTGGTTTATAGAAACATTTATTACTGATGTTTTGCAGACTGAGAGCTACATACCTTTGCTTTGTTCGCTTATATTCCTAAACATGAAGTAAAAAAAAAACATGTTTAAGACACTTGCTTTCTTCCCTTCTCTTGCCCCAATTACGGCCAATAAAGCCCACTCATGCTACAAAATCTTTTTTTAAAACAAAAATGCACCAGAACTTATAGTTGCAATGTGGCAAAATGTGGAAAAACGTGAATGGGCAGGAATACATCTATAAACCAATATATCTTATGAATTTTGGTGCAGCCTATATTTAAAACTAAGAAGGTTCTGGTAACTTCTAACCATTTATGGCAATCATGACCCATTGAAAATGTTAGATTTTCTTTGTTCCCTCTGAGTGATCAGTAGTTTCCAAATTATTTGGAACATTTACAATATTCTCTTTAGCCCCAAGCTGTTGTGTTCACAAAGTTCACATCGATTTAAAAGATGATTCAAATTGAAATGATCCTCTTCTTGCTTTTTGTGGATATTTCAGAGGTCGGTGTCATTTCCTGTGAGCCTGTATCCACTAATTCACCTTTAATTTAACTTAAATGTCTAAAATCCACATATTCTGAAAAGAGAACATGCAACTGTTGACTTAGAATTTCCGTGAAATTAATATTGACTAGTTTATCAAAGATATAAGTCCATAATCAGTAGATTGTACCTGCAAGAATGGCAAATCCTTTGCTCTGAGGACGATATCTACTTTGCTGATGGTGGAGTTGAGAGCATGGATCTCCTTTTCTATGTCTTCAATCTTATTACACATGACCTGTATTTTAATTGTTTCTTCCTGTTTGAGCATTCTCAGCCTCATGTCTTCTTCATCCCTGAGGAACTGGTGAAGCTGCAGAAACTCCCCCTTTATCGCCGTCTCGATTTCATCACTTTGAGTCTGCAACATTGGAGCAGGCTGGTTATTCTGGTTAGTGTTTGCTAAGGAGGGACTTTTCCGTCCCTACAGGAAAAAGGTAACCTTAGAGCTCAACATTAGGATTAAAACGGTAAAATTGGTGAAATTATCCAAGAAAAAAATAATCCCAAAAGCTTTTACCTTTATATACGTTTTGATCTCCTCCCATTGGTGTTTAGTTTTACTCATTGTTCTTACTTTCTTTCTTAAGGACCCAAGGATGTTAGAAATTTCGGTCTAAAATGAGAACATTAAGAACACTTTGAAAATGCTTGACTGTGAATAGCTAAATTTCATTTTCACAGCAAGCTAAGATACAGTGTTGGTACAATTCTGGTCTTTATGTTCTGATACTTTACACACACACACACAGAGAAAAGAAAAATCTCCCTATCCTCAACTAGAAGGTAGCCAGACTTGTCTTTCTTATCATACTGTTATCTTACCATGTTTGATTCCTCCTTGTTTTTATTCATACTATACCTTTTTCTGCTGAGCTGCTTCCTCCACTGGGCAGCACTTGTGCACTTTATGGTCCCTTGATATTTGGCAGACGAGACAGATGGGAACCTCATCGTTGTCGCAAAAAACCTTCAACTTCTCATTATGAAGCACACAAATCTCCTGATCCATGGCCTTTTTGGTTTGAAACTCCTCCACGATTAACGTCAGATCCTGGTTGACAGCAGGCATCCCGGAGGAAGACTCAGTGCCGCACACGGGACATTCTTGACTCTTTTTCCACTCCCAGAACTTGTGCAGGCAAAGTTTGCAAACGTTGTGTCCGCATAGTAAAAGGACGGGGTAAGTATAAATGTTGGAGCACCGAGGACAGGATATCTCTTCCACAGAGACAGATTTCTTCGTTGATATCATGATGGTGTCCGCCTACAGAGTGACTAGATA
The DNA here is from genome assembly GCF_904066995.2 of Poecilia reticulata. Classification (NCBI taxonomy): domain Eukaryota; kingdom Metazoa; phylum Chordata; class Actinopteri; order Cyprinodontiformes; family Poeciliidae; genus Poecilia; species Poecilia reticulata. The sequence goes on along the minus strand of NC_088835.1, from coordinate 24,812,230 downwards.
AGAAAACGTCTAGCTTCTACACTGTAGTTTCTACACTGACTGATTCCGGCAAATGCTGCCCAGCTAGTCGAGCAAGTTAAAAATCCCAGCATGTTCAAGGTTCCATGTGATTACATATTTAAGACCTGACTGTAAAGGAGTGCACATAGTTTAAACCAACAAACAAACAAAAAAAAAAACACATTCACTGTAACTGCCCTTTATTTTCAAAAATAAAACACTTCCATATGAGACACAGTAACATAGTTTGATCAGTATTCCAGCTATGCCTTTGAATCTGTACCTCATTATGACTAGAAAATCCTAACAGAAACAGAAGTTGTGACTACTCTTGTTTCCAAAACTGGTGGCAAAAACAGAGGTAGTTTATATTGTTAAAGAAACTGGCAGGATGATATCTCTATTTACTGGATCCAAGCGGTCGCCTTGAATAAACTGCCTCAGCAGGTACACTCACAATGAATCTTTTTTTTGTTTTTTTTAGACAGCAAACATGAACCAGTCGGCTTCCTGAAATCCTGACATGCATGTTTCTTTAGTGCGATAATTGTAATGTAGTTGGTGATAAAAACAAAATTCCAATGATTTTTTTTCTTCGTCATACTGCAGTTTGTAAAACAAAGACAGCAGTTAATTACAGGGTTCCTACAAATTCAAGACGTAATTTTCCAGAAATGGAGGAAGATTTAAGCAATGGAGCAGAAATAAAGTCTGTAAATGCGCATATTTTTTACTATTTTTCCATGTTATTTTCTCCTGTTTGTCCAGATAGTGAAAATACTGAATTCAAATTTGACTCTTTTCCAGACTGCTTAGGAACCATATATTTTAATTTAAAGCTAAAGTTCTGAGTGTAAATAGCTGCACTGGCAGATTACCTTCAGTCTCTAAAATATCTGTAGCCTGGCTGCAAACAAAGCACGTTATTTAGCTAAAGATATTTTCCCTCCTATGTAGAACAATAAATCTAGAAGTAAATCATTTACATGGAATATTGATAGTAAATCTCAGACTCTAATAAACAGTAAAATAAATAAATAAATGGGTTCATAATTTCGCATTGTTGCTTAGTTATTCATTTAGCTCATGTAAAAAGACCAGATGTATTTATGTTTTTTCCTTTATCCATCAAAAACGGCCAATCCCTTCAATGCCTTTGCAAGTAAAATACAACCAGTGATATAAAAATACTAACAATGTATTAAACTGAAACTCTACATCTCCCCCAAGAAACTGGGTGCATACATGACTGATCAAAGGTCCGTTTTCTTTTTACCTCTATAAATAAAAGAAAGTAATAACAACATAATAATACAGCTGCATGAACGTGTTTGTAAAGACATACTAGTTTTTCAAAAGTTAAGAGATTTTAGTTAGTTTAAAAAAAATACATTAAATCAACCAAATGTTTACCAGAAAATGACATGAGAACATTATGTACATGAAAAAAAACAACAACAAAATCATTCAGGAGTGACGGCGCTGTTGTGAGAAAAACAATTCCTACAGAAAGACTGTGGTGAACTTTGCCATATGCATTGATTTTAGATATCAAAGACTCATCTCAATGTTTTTAAATGGTTCTTACACATATAACAGCCAGCGACGTTGACGGTCCTTCTCCTGTTGCAACAGATGTCCAGTTCGTCTGATTTTCCAGCTTATCTCACAATTGAACACGGTTAGTTATACAGTATCTCCTCTGATGGACTGAGACTGAAGTCTCAGTGAGACTGAGGCCCTAATCTGGGTTTGTGAGCCACAGACTCGGGGACGCTCTTGCGTTAGAGCAGTCGTCCCATGAGCAGAGGACCAAACGTTTGTGCCTTTTTGAAATTCGGCACATCCTAAGGTTGCCTGCTGCCTTCACGTCAGTCCAGGGCCTTGAAGGCATCATGCCGCGTCTGCAGAGCCAACATGTAAACTGACGGTGGCAGTCACACAAATCCAGGCTTGATGGAGGATTTGAAACACTTTGGGCAACCCTTCGTCCCGTTTGTTTGCAGACACCTGGGGACAGGACACAGAATAAAGACACGTCTCCGCTAGACCAATACAAATATGCACACCATTTTGAATCATAAGGAAAATCATACATAGTTTTAAAATTGTTCAACAAAGTTTAAAAGCTTAAAAGCAAGGCTTGGATTTGTACTCATTTTTCCTTTACTTTAATATCAATAAAGGAAAAAAAAAAAGTCCAGGACAACCAATTCCCCTGATTGATTACTCACAGTTTTACACTCCACAAATCTGGCTCTTAATTAAGACAGACTCAAGAAATCACCTTTGTATTTTGACACAAATTATGTACAGGGCAAGCATGTGGAAGCAGGTGATCTGATCAAATGAGATCCAAAATCTAGCATTCTGGCCTACATACAAAATGCTGTGTGTGGCCGCCATTACAGAGAAACACGGAAGTGGTGGTATTATGCTTTTAATAGCAGAGATCACAACGCTGGTCAGAACTGAGAGAGATTAATGTAGGGAACTCTTAGAGGAGTTTTTAGGCTGTAAAAGACTTGAGAATGTTTATCTTCTGGCAGGACTTTTTTTTTTAAATTTGCAGTGTTGGCTGAGCTCTCTAGAAGTGCAAAGAAACATACCTAAAAGGATACTTTGCAGCACACTTTTCAAATTTTTATTTGTAAAAAAAAAACCAAAACAACAACAACAAAGTTTGAGGGGTATAAGCACATTAAAACACGCATCAAGCTCCTTGACTATTTTTTTAATGCTCATTTCCTTAGTAGCAATGAATTGAGAGAGAGTAAACACCTACTTGAGATGGAAAATGTGGGAACAGGGTAACGCCTGCAGCTTTTGGTCCCTGTCCCCAATGGACTCCCCACACATGCCGCAGTAGAGCTCCAGCTCCTCCACACACTGCAGGAACTTCACCACCTGCTCTCGCAGCTCCTCCTGCTGCTTGTTGTTGCGGTAGATGCCCTCACGTAGGGAGTGAACCTTCAGGCTGCACAGCTTCGGTACAAGACAAACATCGACATGTAGACCGATGCAGGCTTTGTATCTCATCTGTAAATTTTGCTGATTTTTTATTTTTTTTTTCCCATAAGCTTCAGTTACCTTGTTTCCCATTCCGTCTGCAAGCTCCTGCGCTCGCTCCAAAGATTCAAGAGCCTGAAGAAGAAAAGAAACACACAGAAAACTTATCACAAAAGTTGTTGCTCCAGAAACCAATTAAACAAATTCACCAGTTTCACAAACAGGGTACAGGTATGTATATATATATTTAACTGCACAAACTTTGTCATATTCGTTCTGCAGAAGCCAACATTTTGCAACACCCAGATAGACGTGCGCTTGTCCAAGACGGTTTCCAATCTCGGTCATAATGCCCAGTGCAGACTCGTAACGAGGGAATGCTTTCTAAACGATTTGAAAGAACAACAGCATGTCGTTTATACACATTTCTCAAATAAATAAATGTGTCAGAATAAGAGTCAGGATAAAAAAATTAAAAAAAAAACAATAAAAAAAAAATGCAGATGAACCACATCAACTAGACTGGAAAGACAGGTTCACACTAACACAGAAGCATTAATGTCGCCTTACATTAACATCATGCCTGCAGCGGTGGATGTCTGCAAAGTTCAGTAAGCACAGAGCTTGCAGGGGCCGGTCGCCATGCTGCAGAGCAATCTTCATGGATTCCTGTCAAAGCACAACACAAACGCTGCTTAGAAAGGCTCTCCGTCTCCAGCTTAGGTCACCAACATACACCGCTCAGTTTTTCATGTCAGTAAATGTTCAGAGGGTTAGGATGTGGGTGCTCCGGTATCTGAAGTATCCCAGGTTGTGTAATCTGTTTGGTCAAATGTGATAAATCTGAAACGTCTCTTGTTGCTATACTTTTACACTCCAAAGCAATGACATCAAGTTATTTTTCACCCTCTGTACACAATTAGAACAGGGCGGGGACTCAAGCCGCCCTTTTCATTAACACGTTAAACCAGCGCCTCTGTGAGAACATTTTTGTAGAGGCCTGGACACGGCAGAGCAACTGGAGCTCGCACCTGTCAGCAGTGAGCACAACATACATAACAGAATCCTGGTGAGCAAACCTAAATTGGGAGATTCTTAAAAGTCTGCGAGGAGATTTATGTGATGTGGTTTCCTTTAAAACAATACCTCGCAGCACCCCATGGCGTCGGGCAGACGCTCCAGCTTCCTGTAGGCCACAGACATGTGGAACTGGCTCATGGCGCGATACTTGAGGCTCCAGCTTTTGCCGTAGTCGTTGACGAGCTCAGCTGCCTTGCAGGGGAAGAACAGGGCTTTCTCGTAGTCCTGTCATCAGATATGCAGAATTGCGGTTCTTCAGTTTCAAATAAATAGCATAGTGCACCACTTACGCGCTAGTATGAGAAGTCCCATTTGGCTTTGCCTGCATTCTTTTGACAACACAACTCATGCCAGAGGGACCCAAGCTTCTTCCAGATGTATTTGAGTAAAATAGTAACAACGCACCACCACTCTCCCTCCCCAACCTGTTTCTGCGCACAGAGAGTCGGCTTGCGGAAAGAAGGCAACTGTTCCCCTTTTATAAAACAAGCAAATTCATCAGTTCACAGCGTGGAAAGTAAAGCTCCTCCTATCACTTTCAGTAAATAAATATTATGAGCAGCATGCCTGTTGATCTTCCTAATGATCACTTTACCATAGTAGATAATCCTAATAATTATCCACCTAGTATAAATTTATAAAATTCTGTTAGTCTGTTAATGAACAAATAAATAATCTCCTTAAAAAGACAGCTTTTATTTCATTTGCTTTTTACAATCAATCAATCGTGTTATTTCAGCTGCTATCGACGGAATGACTGTTCTGTTTAAATTGTCTATTATTATTATTATCTAAATCTTCTTGTTCTTTTTTGCTTCAGTTTTTTTGTGCACGTAGGATAATGGCATGACATTTCTATTAGAGGTTGTAGTTGGAAAATCTCACACTGGCCCATGTCTAGACAATGTAATAATTTTAGGCATTTAATATTGATCTGTTTTATCACAATATCACCAACAACTAAACTAAACTAAACTAAACTAAACTAAACTAAACTAAACTAAACTAAACTAAACTAAACTAAACTAAACTAAACTAAACATCTAAGTATTAGCTAGGATGTTGGCTTTGTGGTTCCTCACCCCATCCAGTCTCCTCTTCCTGATTAGCGATCAGAGATTCAAAAGGAACAAAAACTTTGAGTAAAAGTATGATGTCTTAATATTTACATACATATTTTACACAAATTCAATACAATATACTAGCCAGTTGCACTTAAACCTAAAAAGCAGCTAAAATAATATATTAACTATTAGAGATAGAATTTTTCGATCCATATCATGTTTGTTATTTTGATTTTGATGCATGAACTTATGCATATGCATATAAACAGTATATAAACTTCTGCTAAACTTACATTTAGAATCTCACAGAATGACTTGAAGTTTAGCAAGTTGATATGAAATGCTGCTCTTAGCTAATAAGCCAATGAAATGAGGTTCACCTTTTTCAATTCAGCTGTTACAAATTCACTTTTAGATGATACTTTAATTAACTGCAACAGTGTTACCTAGACAAGAGAGATAGGTTCTGTTCTTGAAGTTTCAGAATTTTTGTTTTTTTCTGATTATTATTTTATAGCAGTTGGTCTTTATTCAGAGGTGTCAGGCAAGAAATGTGCAGAGAGAAGAGAAAACATTTAACAAAGATCCTGCGGTTGGGCTTCAAACAAATGTGTATTTCTTGAAAGCAAAGGAAAAGTGTTTGGTTTTTCTTGTAGTCGGCTGTTCATCAGTGCACAACAATTTGTTGGGGAGGGTGGAACGGTATTATTTTAACTTCATTTAAAAAAAAGACTCTTAACTTTAACTTTATTAAAAAAAAGACTCTGGACACTCTGGCACTTTCAATGGCGTCAAAAGGACTAGGAAACTCATAATGAAAATTGTTTTGAGGCTGTTGGTCTTAAATTACATCTGGAATAAATAAAGCTGATTAACAACCAGGTTGAACTGAAACAGCCTACAGAGCTTCAGCATATTATTTTCATAAACAGCAGAATTCAGAACACCTTCAGCTGCACGTAGATGTTTCCCAGACTGCAGCAGACTCTGCACTCCAGCATCTTGTCATCGTTGTTGTGTGCGTAGCGCAGGGCCTTCTCGTAGCTCTCCAGGGCCTTCTGGAAGACGCTGAGGCCCAGGTAGGCGTTGCCCATGCTCAGACACACCTGGCCGTTGAGCTGCAGGCTCACAGTGGTGCCTTGCATGTTTAAGCAGGTCTGGCAGTAAGACACCGTCTTCTGGAAGTCGCACAGCTTCTCGTTGCTACGCGCCAAGTTCAGGTAGCCTTCAGTTAGGTAGTCTGGGTCCTCCATTTCCCGGGCTGTGTCAATCTGTTCGAGGGCGTACTGCAGAGGAACGTGTTGGTAAAGAGAAACAGATAATATGGAGAGAACAAAAAAAGTCTCATTTGAAATGCAGAGCTTTAAGAACTGTGCTGTAATGTGGGAGCTTGGAAACTGCAGCTCAGCTGTGCCTTGAAGGCGGCGCCTGGTCCCCCACAGACGTTTTGCACAGCTGAACGGTTGCCAAGGGAGATTAAAGAATTTCTAAAACATGCATGAAAAAATCAAAGCAATACCCAAAGTCATGTTTCTGCTGAGGGAATAGAGCTGTAAAGCTCTAAAAAAAAATCGATTTTACAAAAGTACTGCCCCTTTAATTCAGTCACATCGAAGCATTTATGAGTTTAAACAGCCAATTTAAGGTTATGCCACAACATTTCAATCAAATTTATATTCAAGCCACTCAGTAGGCCACTCTAACACCTTCCTTTTATTTATTTATGTTTTTTAACCAAAGAGAGAATAAGTTGTTGCTGCTGTGTAACACAAGCACACCTGAGTCTGCAGTAACAACCTGAAAGCCAGACATTCTCCTTTAAGGATTGCTTGTAAAGACTAGAATTGATGACTCTGTCATTTTTGACAAAACCCCATTGTCTTTAACAAGCAATGCAACCCAAAACAATCACACTACTACCACCATGTTTGACAATCATGTTTATTTTTTTATATATATCAGATGTAATGGGACACACGTCTCTTAAATGTTCCCCTTTTGCTTCTGCAGTCCATAGAATGTTTTCCCTAAAAACTTTTTGAGAAACATCTTTGTGTTAGTAGTTTTTTGCCTTGAAACTGTCGCATGGATGCCAAATATGCTGAGTTTCTTTTTTTTTTTTTTGTTGTTGAATCATGAATGCTTAGTGAGTCAACTGATCCCCGCAGTGCTGTAGATGTTATTCTGGATTTTTGGAATACATTTGACTGGCCAGATACTTCTGAACATATTCATCACTGCTCCACGATTTCTCCTTTTGCAGATAATGTCTCACACTCTGGAGTCCCGAAACCTTAGAAATGACGTTGTAACATTTTATACACTTTTAGATCTTCACAACATTGTTTTCATCTTCTCTTTAAGTCCTTTGGATCCATGAGTTTCTGCTTTGAAGCCGTTTTTTATCTACTCTGTCTTGTCAGACGGGTTTGATTTAAAGGATTTCCTGATTCTCCAGATCTGACAGTAATTAGCCCTGGGTGTGGCCATGTCACTGAAAACAGCTTTCCAAAAAATATGAATAATCACAGTTATTTGAGTATTTAATAAGAAGGGAGATTCATTTTTTGCAAAGGCCTAGTCTGATTTTAATAGCTTATATGAATTAAATTATAATTCGAAAACCGTATTTCATAATATTTGGATAATCTGAGAAACTGAGAAAAACACATAGCTGAAAAAGTGTGTGACATGGCAGATTTTCACGGCACTGCATCGTTTTGGTCGTTAAATCTCTTCTTTTTGAAGCCCTCATTAAAACGGCATCATTAAGACTTGGTCCTTTCTGAGAGCAGATGATTATATCAACAAGACACCCTACACTGACTCTTAGGTTGCAGGACACTTATTTACTCTGCATCGCTGGGAAGCCCACAAATGAATACATGTTTCTCAGGATGGCTGTTAATGGTAGGTGGTTACCTTCAAACTCCTTAATGGAAATATTGAAATGCTACAACAGCAGAAGTGAGCTGGCATGTTGACATATGAGGTGATGGGACACTCTGTAACATTCACTCTTCGGATTTACAGCCACTAAGTTACACGGTTCAAATAGAGCAGGACTTATGCAAACGCTCACTTGGCTGGTCAGAGAAAAACGCCTTCAGAAAAGCATGAACTTCATCAGAAAGAATATTCATCAGCACACGTTGAATTCAAAGTGTCAGGTTGCATACCTTAAGCATATCTTTGTACTTTCCCATTTCTGAGTGGGCTGTGATCAGGCACCCGAGAACTCGGAACTTCCCTCCAGGGTCTGAAGTCTTTTCCAGAACTTTTGTCCAGACATGCAGGGCTTTATCCGTCTGATTGGACTGATACAACTTCAGGCCCTTCTCTATCTGCTGCTTGGTTTGGTCCTGGCCCATTTCTGGTGCAATGCGCAACGTGAAAATATTCATTCGCTTAGGCCATGCAGCTTCAGCAAGGCAGGAAGAAAGCAGATCCTTCCTGCACAACTCCAAAGACTCCCTGAAGATGATCCGCTGAGAACGGTTGGTACCAGATCCCGCTCTATCAGCTCCGGCCGAGCTGAGACGGAGACGAAACCGGATCCAGGGAGGGACAACGGTGGCACACCAAGAACATTATCACAGAAATGCCCTGCTGAGAGCTGGAAAACCGATCCTGTTTCGCCTCAGGAGCGCAGAAAATTCTCCTTTATAAATTCCCTTGGAAAAAACATAAAAGATACAAGTATCCCAGCTGAGCGCTGGCAAAGGTTTCCCAGAATATCTTCTCCCTCCACACCCCAGCAAAAGGAATTCTTAGCACCCCCTTCGACCAGCCACCCCACTCCACCTTCCTCCTGCTGCGGCTCCAGCAGATGGCCTTGTCACTCCAGACCATGTGTCCCTTCAGGAATTAATGTTCTGCCCTCAGCAAACTGTCCCAAGGTCACTACAGCTCCTAGCAATCTACCTTTACATGAACCAGACATGACGGAGAGATACACACTGGACAAAATGGAAAAGTCTGGAGCCTTAAAAACAAATGTCCCAGAAAGTCATAGGAGAGGTCAACCACTGTCCCAGGAAGCAACATGCTGCTGTTCCAAGTTTTTGTTGTTGTTTGTGGTAAAAAAGCTGCGTTTCAGACAGTGTTCGTAGTGGCCATAGGTTGTTATCGGTAGTTCTTGTGTAGGCGCATCTGAACCCCGACACCCACCCCTCATCCCGCCGTCAGCAGCCGATGCTCAGAATAGTTTGCCCAGTCTGACATGTTCCTGAGCTTAGGTTTCAGCTGCACAGACTCCAGCAGAACATCAATGGGATCACACTGTTGGCCTCTCTGTAGCAACTCTATATTTCCCTCAACTTTTTCACTCCCAAAAATCAATGCAGGAATTTTTATTAACTTTAATCCTGCTTCTGCTGATTCAAAGACCAGTATATATTTGGTCCCTTTTGAGTCAGCACTTTGTAGAATCACTTTTTATTTCTATATCTCAACCACTTGGGACATTTTGAGTGAAATTGTTGCCCCCTCTGCTTTGCACAAACGATCAAGTTCTATGAGATTTGGATACCTAAATTCATAACTCTTGACACAAATTCTCAATTAGATGCAGGTCATTCTAAGAATATATATGTTTGCTCATTGTAGATCTAGCTGTATGCTTAGTTTTGTTGCATAACTGACCTGTCAGTTGTGTTCCTCAGATTTTATGACATTGTTTTTTTTTTTTTACTAATGTTCGTTAAAAAGCCTTTGAGGATGTAAAAGAACAGCCATATTGAAATGTATACACATTTGGTCTCCAATTACTAATTCGGAAACCTCTGCCTAGTTTCACTGGATTTTATTTAAGGGTATCAAAACAAAAGAGCATCAACAGCAAATGCACACACTTAAAAAAACAAAACAAAAGTACCATGTGTGTTCTACTTATTTACCTGCTACTTTAGATGAAGTAGAATTAGACAGTTTAAAAATCCTTCATTTGATCTTTAATCTTATTTTTAAGAGTTGAACTGTGTGACTGGAAAACTGTTTCCAAATAAATCCCAGCAAGACTCAGTGGTTCTGCTAATCTACCTTTTCTGTCTCTGCCTATTTGTTAAACACAGCAAGAAACCAAATACTGTTGATCTACCATAAAATATCAGTAAAACATATTTGTAGTTCAACAAGTATTAATAAATTTACAAGGCACTGCATTTTTTTTAATCATGTATTTTTGAAGGGTTTTAAAAACATCCATTACTTGAAGACTTTGAAGGCTGGTTGACCAGATAAAAACTAAAAGCGACTCTATGCAGGATTTCCCATTTATCAGAACACATGAACTCGAACCAGTACCGCATACATAAAAAATGCAAATGTTGTAAAAGCTACAAAACATTCTCTGATATTGTGTTTACAGACTTAAAATGTGTGAAGACTTAGCCACTTTCAGCAGCCTGGTGATTACAATGCAGTTTTTCTTTTTTTACTGACCACTAAAGCACTTCATGCATGCTAATATACGAGCAGTGCACAGGAAACAACAGCTTTGATCATCACTGGTCACAGTGTTACGACACATTCGGTCCCCCAGCTAAGAGATACACAACAACACGCTGATACAGAAGCATCTCACAGACACGGCTGAGGTTTTGGAATGGCTAACGCAGCTGAGTGGGAATCTTTTCAGCAGATCTGAAGTCACACCAACGTCTGTCACCTGACTCATTGCGATGATTGTGGACCGTAGATCGGAAATCCTCAGGCCAGTACAAACTGCCAGTTCGTTAGGAGGATCTTTATACCTTTGATGACCGAGACCACAGATGTGGCCGGGTTAAACTTTAACGTGTTAGCGTCGCCTTTCTTACACTTGTCCCTGAAGACGTATATGCAGCCGTTACAGCTGGCCACCTTCCACAGGGAAGGGATGCAGCTCCACACCTCCGGGAAGCGCAGCCGCGTGAAGCTCTCCAGCAGAGGGTTGTAGCACACCAGCGAGTCCCCTTCGCCTACGATGAAGATGACGTCCATGTGGACGGCGGCGTGCATGCAGCCGGCAAACGGCAGCATGTACGGCTTGATCTGGCACTTCTGGGTGGAGGTGTCGAAGCACTGGATGAGACGGGACGGCTTTGTGAAAAAGTCCATGTCGTTCTCCTCGCCTCCGAGCAGGTAGATGGTCCCTCCCAGGTTGACGCCGGCGGCCCCGGACACGGCTGTGTCCAGCTGGCTCGTCTCTGTCCACATGTTGTCCTTCACTGTGTAGTAAATGATGGCGTTCGACAGCGTGTCCTGTAGCGTCTTCCCGCCCAGCGAGTAGATTGCGTCTTCAGAGGCCACCGACACCATGGTGTGATGGAGGCGGTCTCTAGGCAACGGTGCACAGCGCTCCCAGTCCATGGTGTGCATGTTGCACTTCCACATGCGGCGGGGGATGGACCCCCCCACCACGTACAGGTCCCCGCCGTGTTTACAGGCGGCGGTGATCTGATGGCAGAGACTGTTCTGGCCGCTCACGCTGATGGCATCGTCCTCATCACAATGCAGAGACACGGCGAGGGAGTGAGTCCTCGTCTCCTCTTTACCGATCAGGTAGATGTGGACGTTCTCCCCGATTTCCTGCCACGGACCCAGAAAGAAATTTTAGTCACAGAACCAATGACGAGAACCAATCACCTTATGATTATTATTACTACTATTTTCTGTTTTGTTTTGTTTGTTTCAAAATTATTAGCTACATGTTGGAACCTGAAAGCCCCTTTCTTTCCATCAGGTTCAATGTTTGACACATTGAAATGTTGAATAACTTCTTTGTTCTGTACCTTTTTAAAACCCTGGAGAATAAAATAACTTATCAACAAGACGTGAAAAGAAAAACTGGAAATCTGACACTAGCTGATAAAAACCTGATTGGCAGGTGTTCAAATTCTACCTTCAGATTCTCCTGGAGAAGGCAGGAGAACTCCTCTCTCTCGACCTTGTTGTGGTTTATCCACGACTCGATGGCCATCGTTGGATTCTGGGAGCTGGGAACGCCATCTAAACACAGAGACAGAGCCGACTGAGCAGCGTCGATCAACAGAGGTTGCAATTCTTATGCTTTTAAATCTGCCCAACAGTAATACCCTTGATGATGTCCAGCAGCAGGCAGAGGGGCAGATTGAGATATTCTTCGGTCTGATGCAGCTGAGCGAGGTGGATTTTAGCACACTGCTTGGCTGCGGTATACAGCTCCTGGTCACTGTGTCTGTCTGCAAGCCACATCACCTAGAATTTTTTTTTTTTTTAAACAGAAAAAAGATTTAGTATGAATGTTCTAAATCAGCCTGGCCTGCTACGCCAGTGACAAATCAATAAAGACTTCTGATTCTGGTCTGCTCCTCATCCCCAGAACCAGGACCAAACATGCAGCTTCAAGGCACTACAAAGCTGGAACACACCTCCAGAAAATTGTAAAGGAGCTGAAACAATAAGTTCCTTTCAATATAAACTAAAAATCCACATATTTAGAGTTGCTTTTGAGACATTATAAATGAAACAATCAACATTTTGATGTGTAACAATTGACAAAATATAATGCTTCAATCGTTGACTGTGTGTTCTGTGACTTTGTATTTCTGTGTTTTATGGTGCAAAGCACTTTGACCTGCTTTGTTGCTGAAAACGTGCTGTACAAATAAACTTGACTGATTGATTGAAATCACCTGCAAGCAATTCTTGACCTCCACCGTCCGCGAGAGGAAGCGGGAGCACTCCTCAAACAGAGCCGTCAGCTGGTACATGTCCGCCATCTCGTAGGTATCCTGCAGCTCCTCCACCCGCAGCTTGATGGTGCCGTGGTAGATGTAGTCGACCAGCAGCTGGAAGACGGAGGCGCTCACGTCCTTCAGCTCGATGAAGCGGTTGTGGGACTCTTTGAGGTTGGAGGTGAACATGGAGCGGAAGAAGCTGCTCTGCGCCGACAGCACCAGCCGGTGCAGGTGAAACTGCCTTTCATCCACGGTGACGGTGACGTCCGCAAACAGGCCGTCCTCCAGGCACAGGTCCATGATGCTCTTCACCACGCGGCTGGAATGAGAGCGGTCAGTGAAGGTGTATCCGAGGAAGTAGTTCTCCTCTCCCACAGAGCCGCCCTCCTCACCGGACTCCATCTTCGCTGCCTTCCATGTTAAAAACAAATGTTGACACCGGATTATTAGGGGAAGATGAACAGTGGATTAGATGAAGGAAGTTGGTTATCATTTATCGGTGGCTTTACAGCAACTGTAAATGCATATTAAATGTATTAGTGGAGACATAAACTGATGAGACATGAACTGATCCACCAGTTGCTCCACATGTATCTCGGCGTGATTTTGGAGAACCGGATAACTTGGTACACATACATGTACGTACAAAGATCTCTTACGTATTGTAGCTTTTTAAAACATTCAGCTTTTACTGTTTATTCTTAGGGCGACGGTAATGCTACCTATGTTTTTTTTTTTGTTCTTCATACAAAAAATAAGTAATACAATTAAAACGGATACAGCATGTTTTGAATGTTCCCTTTTTATAATCGGCAGGTCTGAAAAGTAATATCTTTATTTTATTTATGAGTAAAATGTTTCGTTTGATAATGTATTAACCCATGGATTGAATAGGATGCTGTAAACGAGTGGAGTTCGTTGGTTTTATTTTTGTTTATAAAGCTGTTTCCTCACTGACTACAATTCCTCAATTTGGACAATGAAGTTTATATTACTAACTTCTGAGTTTTTGCAGAAATATGTAAATATGCACCACTCAAAAGCTCTGTTCTATTGACTCGTATTCAAATATTCAGATGTGTTTATTAGCTGTTTTTTTTTTACGATGAACAATTAAATCGTTCAGTCTATACACGTTTTCTAATAAAAGGTCTTCAACATGTAAAGAGCAACCAAAACAAATAAAGTGATGCTGATTGGCTAAGCTAGGTTACCGCTAGCTGTGCTGTTGTGTTTATCTCCCGCTAGCGCCCGCAGCAGAAAGCCGCCTGCTTGTTTTTCTTTTAAATGTTCTACCAAAATATTCTGAAGAAAACATGGAACTAAACAAAACTCGCCTAACTGTGATAGCCATGCAGTTACGCTACCTTTATTTGCACTGTCTCAGCATTCAGAGGCAGCTGAACTGTTCACCGGAATAACTGCTGTAAAAGGTTAAACTAAGGAAGCTCCAAACGCTTACCGCCCCCTTGTGGCAGAACCTCATTACTGCAGATTCTTATTCAAAACAACAAAACAATGTAATTGAATCTCAGTAGGCATACGTAAATGAAGCACACCTTCACAGGTGTGTTAAAAACGTTCATTAGCAAATTGCATGAAGAAGAAGTGGAGTTGAGCAGTTTTGACAGAATTTCCTCCTGGAAGTCAGTCTGAGAGGTCCTATTTAGATTACCTACATTCATATTTTCATAAAAACTTTTGATCATAAAACTGACTTAGGATAGATCCTCTGGGAATGCTTTCTTCCCTACAGTTTCCACGTGATGTTTTTTTTCTACCCTACAATCTAAGGATGAGAACTGAGAGAAGAATTCAGATTTTCCTTTCCTGTGCTTGGCATTCAGATAAAATATTTAAGTGAAACTTTTCACTTTACTGTTTTGCAAGATGAAGAAATAAAATATCTAAATTAGAAAAATTTTCCACAACCTAGACTTGCTCCAGAGGAACCATCTGGTTTCTGCCTGTTTTTCAAGCTGAAAAAAAAAATCTGTGGTATTCAGGGGACGTTTTCTTCTTTCCATGAGTGGAGAGGTAGGGCAGATGTTGCTTTTCCTCTTTTTGTTCTAAGCTAGAGAGGCATGAATGCACAACTAAGACTCTGGCTCCCAATTATTCTATGGCTTTGGCTTGGTCAAGTGCTGCAAGGTGAGTAAAACGGGACATTCTGATAGTTTATGCCGTTACACTAAGGTAATTCATGTGTTCAGTTTGCGTTGTATACTGAAGTAATGACAGTTATAATCAGTACATCAGCTCAATTTTTAGCAGCAATATAATTAAATCTATGACAATTATATTTTTTCCTCTTCAGATGTGGCAGCAGGCTCAGGTCCAAATGCTGATCTCTCCGATGCAAACCTGATGTTTGAGGTAGCTTTATGTCCGACTTCAACAAAAGTATAGATGACCAAAGCATCTATGCCGTTTCTTTTCTACAGTAAAAACATTTTCTGTATTCACAGATTTTACTGAGTGGTGTTGAGTTAAACAAGGATAACAATGTTTTCCTGTTGGACGAAGAGCTGGCATCGATGAGGAAAGGGCGGGAATTCTTGTCTCAGATCAATGACGGCATTCCGAGGACTCGGACCTCGACAGAGCTCATGATGAAGACGCGGGAGGCTCGTCGGAAGACTCCTCTGACTCGGGATCAGTTTGAGAACCTGGTTCTGAGCATGGTGTACTCTGCTCTGCAGGTTGGGGCCCAGAGGAACAAGGAGGAGCGAGAGGCTTGGGGTGGAGTGCTTGTCCAGCTGGCAAACATCACCACCTATGACTTAAGGGGAGGTTTTCTCTACAATTATGCTTAGAGAAATTATAAAGATGGAAGCTTTGATCTTAAAATTAGACAGGAAAATAATTTTTTTTGTAAAGAAATATCCAGCAATATACAAATGAAGATATTTATTATTTTACAGTAGAAAAAGTGAAGGGAAAATGTACACAGCCCTGCAAATACGAATGGTTCATATAAAATACGACACTTTTCAACATGCAAACAATCCCTGATGTTGGAAACACAAAACGCTAACGGAGAAATGTACAAAAATAAACTTAAATTTCTCAGCTCTCTACAGTTTCCTCTTCCGAGTTTGTTTTTGTTTGGTGCACCCGGTTTTGGTTTTGGTCTCGGTTTCTTCCATAGAAGCTAGCTTTTTCTTCAGCTTAGCATCCCTGGTCGAACCCCTCCGGTCTCTGCCAGAGCGCTGCTGACCCCTCCGCTGACCTCTGACCCCGTCCGCTGAAGCCGACGTTTCCTCGATCGGTTTGTGTCGGCCGCTGACCAGCGACTCGTCGTGGTCCCAGATCAGTAGCGTCACGCCTGAGAGCAACCGGAAAGAGTTTTTCCTGCTTAATTCAGCTTTTATTCTTCTTAAACTTTTTTCACATTTACTTATGCGACACTTCACAAACTGTAATGAATTTACTGACATGAAAACACAAAGTAGCACATAACTGAGGTGAAGGAAATAACTGATGATTTTCACAAATATAAATGTGGAAAGGGTGTTTTTGTGTCATCCATCCCCCTTTATTCTAATACCTCTAAATCTAAATAAAATCCAGTGCAGCCAAAAGTCACATAAGAGCTGCAGAGATCCACGGCGCTTGTGGGAAAATATTAGTTATGTACGACCAGAGGGGTCAATTCTGGCCTTGGAAAAAAATAGAGTGACAAAAGGACTTATAGCAGGATAACAATCCTTAAGATACAGAAACAGTTTAAATGTAGTGATTTAGACTAAATCATGTGTCAAAATGAACCAAAACAGATCTTATTTTCCAAGAAGAATGAGCGAATTTATTCACTACTTTGCATTGGTGAGTCGTATAAAATATCCCAATAAAATCCACTGACATTTTGAAGCTTTAACACAACAAAATATGATTCAGGTTTAACAGGTGGAACTATGAAGACAACTCACCCATTCCAGATCCGATGACGTCACCCATTGGACTGAACTTGTTGATCTGTAGACAAAAAAAAACAAACAAAAAGAATCTCTTGGTTTAAAAAGGTTCTGAATTAGTTCATTTTAACTTGACTTTTTAAATGAAGTGATACTTACAGATTTGATCCCTGAGGCCGTGGAATCATACATCTGAAACACCAACTCCCCACTGTTGGAGTCAAAGACGTCAATGGTCCTCTGATCTCCGGTGCAGATGCGGTCATCAGGGTATCGGCCCGCCACAATCAGGTCGTACAGGGGATGCCAGGTGGCCTACAGAACAATCAGTCATTGTTTTGTTGTTAGACTCTCATAAAAAAAAAAAATAAATCATCTTTCTACATCCATACTGCCTAACATATGATGTTTTAGTCATAAAACCAGATGGATTTTATTTTTTAATCAAATGTTAATTCCCACTGAAATAAACTTGGAAGAGAGACAACAGACCTTGATGGGTGTGAGGTGCTGAAACTGCCTGTGTGGGTGCTGAATGATGTGCTGAGGCTTCGACCAATCAGAGGAGGAGTACACCCGGATCTGGTCGTGCTGATCTGTTGTGAGCAGCTTGGTGGCGTCCAAAGGGTTGAAATAGGCTGCAGTAGATTAACAGAACGGGTTTCCTTTAGGTTTTTATCTCTTAATAAAGTCCTAACTTCCAATTTATTCAAATATTCGCTCTCATTTCTCATATTAAATCATGCTGAGAGATGATTTGATCACAGCCCTTTGAGAGGAAGCAGTTTTTTTTAAAGATATCTGGTATAAAGTAAACTAGAATCCAAACATTTATCCGTGCTGTATGAAAATATTATTCTTAACCATTTAACAATACTTAGTAAAACTTCTTCCTTTAAAAGGCCAAAAGTATTTTCTACCAGCTAAATGCTAGAATAATAGAGAATTTCTATTATTATTAAACAACCCCAAAAAATTCAGAGTTCAGTTTCTTTTTGTTTTTTTTTTTCTTGTTTCTTTCACTCTGGGCTAGCAGCAACTTTCTGGAGTGAAGCCTGAAGAATTTCAAATCAATCTAAAGATAATTAATTTTTCTTCTGATACTTGACATCAAAAAGGTTGGATTGCTTCAGTATGAACAACCAGACTTATAAAGAACAATAATAATAAAAAAAAAAGTTTACCAAAGACACAGAATTCCAACCTGAGTTGACAGCTCTCTCGTGAGGCATTTCGTAGAGGAAGCTCGTCTTGTCCTTGATGTTCCTCAGGTCCCAGAGCTTCACCGTGTGATCAACCGAGGCCGTCGCCAGCAACCAGTCGCATCGGGAGTTAAACTCTGCATGCGTCACTTTGGCTTTGTGCAACTTACTGCTGAAAATCTAACGATTAAACAGAGCAAACGCAACATAACCGTCGTATTTCTCTTGACTGGAAGTGATACCGACTTTGATTTCACCAAGTTTCTTCTTTCTTCCTGAACATGAACAAAACGACCAATTTAGCCGCTACCAATTGCAGACCTTTTACGTCTTCAATCCTTTGCTTTAAATAAAGTCTCGACTCAGATTCATTTAGCGCATGTAAAAAATAAAGCACATTTTTAGAAGACTGCTGTGAAATGGCTGTAAGAACAAACCTTTTTCCCATCCAGACCCACAAGCAGAAGCTCTCCCATGTTGTCCCCAGTCACAAGCATCTGCCGACTCACAGACACGTCGACACAGCAGTACCAAAAGCTGGGGAAAAAATAAGGACAACCATTTAGGAAATGTAAGCAATAATCAGTGAAGTGGTGTCATGTGCGACATTTGTGATAAATAATAGTTAAAAACATTACAGCAATTTAGAAAGATGCAGAATTCAGTCTACTCATTATGTAACATTCAACCCCTAGCAAACTTTTTTTATGGTTTAGTACTTAATCAAACAAAACAATAGAAATAAACTAATCTGTTTGGAGGTTTAGAGAACGACTTTTAGACACAAAAAACCAACTTGGGATAGTTTATACATAAAAACAGAGCAAAAAAAACATAAAACTAGAAAAGCACAAACAGTTTGTATTGTGCCTCACAAATATATCAACACAACTCTAACATTTTGTCATACTGCAGCCACAAACCTTTTTACATAAAAACCAAAAGTAGTGACTCGACTTGTTGAGTAGCTCCTCTAGATTTGTCATGGGCCTTTTTGCTGCTTCAAAATGATGCTCTCTTTGCTCAGCGTGTCATTTTAGGATGTCAGTCATGTTTTAGTGGGTGCACCTTTTTGTTTTTTCAGATGATTTATTTAAGGGCGCACTGATTGCAGTTTTCTGGCCAATCATAGATCTTTAAAAATTCGAACCTGATGATTCTGGCTGATAAAGAGTTTTCTCTATAACCGACACTGCGACAAACTGTTTTATTTTTATATGCGCTAAATGAATCCGAGTTGAGAATTTATTTAAAACAAAGGATTGAAGATGTAATCCTATATGGTATAGCAGCATATAGTTGCTCTAAATTGCCAACTTAGCAACAAGAGTTGCTAAGTTCTTTCTACATCCATAGTGCCTAAAATAAGATTATTTTAGTCATAAAACAAGATCGATTTTTTTTAAATCAAATGTTTATAAAAGTTGTATTCCAAATAACGGTCGCACTTTTAAAAAATCTTTACATTTAGATATAGTTGTTGCAACACATGAAATCGCCACAGAGATTTGTGGTTGTAATGTGACAAAAACAAAAATAGTTCAAAGCTTATGAATTTTTGGCAAATGTTGCCACCGTCAAGCATCAGTCTTCCTTCCAGTTTCCTCACCAAACACTGTGGTGATCATGACCGCAGTCTTGCGTTCTGGACAGCAGGGTGGGAGTGTGGCC
This sequence comes from Poecilia reticulata, assembly GCF_904066995.2. NCBI lineage: Eukaryota > Metazoa > Chordata > Actinopteri > Cyprinodontiformes > Poeciliidae > Poecilia > Poecilia reticulata. Next base: position 24,792,587 of record NC_088835.1, on the reverse strand, counting down.
CTCAAAGCTATGCAGGGTCAATGTCCCCTCGCCAGAAGCCGCATAAATTCTGGAGAAGTCTGTGGGGCAAAACTTCATCTCGCCAATGAAGTCTCCCGCTCCGTTCTGCACACACAAGTACAAATGCAGGCCAATAATGCATTCGCTTTGCATGAAAATGCCTAAATCTGTAGGGGCCGCCTGATAAGAAGACTGATGCCAGACTGAGTGAGCTTATAGCCCTGATGGAGAAAAAAAAGGGCTACTAGTCTTACTTCAGGGAGTCTGTGTATGTAAACACTGTTAGGGTTGTCCCACTGAAATCCTGCAGCTCTGTTGTACCGCCCATAGATGAGGTGAACAGCTGACTGGGATTTAACAGGTTAAACTTCATGTCTGTCACTGAGTATCCAGCCCCCATCTAAGCACAGAATCAAAAATGGGTTGTCGAAAGGCACATCTAGGATGCACACTTCTACAAATCCACCTGCTTTCTTTAGCCACAAAAGGATCGCAGATGATTATAAAGATCATCTACAGGACCCCTCTATGCTGTTGAGATAAACCCAATCAGACGCATCAACTCACCCCTCGAGTAAAGCTTTTCGTTTCAGACTTCTCAAAGTCCCACAGAAAAATGTCCCCCCCTTTTGAGGCTGCAGCCACAGTGGTGGGATGAGTGGGGTGCCACTCCAAGCAGGTGATTCTGCGATCAAATGGACTGCTGGCGCCATGAAAATGGTAGGAAGACAGAGATCGAACAAACGGCTCCTGGAGACACTGCGAGAGACAGAAAAAGTTTTTAAACCGGATTTTTACTCGGTGCGCTGCACAACACTGCAGGAAAAATCCAAGCCTGGCCTAAACATGTCTGTTGTTACGGCTCTTCTCATTCTCAACTGACATTAATCTCTGATCATCCCCGTCAGGAATAATTTTGTGCATAAATGTACAACCTAAATAAGTTCGAGAGGCATGTAGAGTTTTTCCAAGGCTCTGTGCAACGCTGGAAAAACATCCCTCAAAATTTTATGCAGAGAATAATTTCTGCAGGAATTGGTGGCGCACACAAATGAGATATCGAGGTGAGCATCTGAAATCATACAATCATATATTTGATTAAAAGAGAATGAAAATATCCAATTGTGTGGAAATAAATGTCTTGTTGATTAGGTCCAGTGACAATTTCCTGCCTGGCTACAGGTAGCTCCAATTTGCCCGCAGTTCAATCACCATAATGAGAATATCTTCTCATAATCCATAACACTTCAAATTTGGAAGAAAACCTGCTACAGCAGCAGAAATTTGGCAAACAAATTGCCTCTGTAGTTTGTTCTTGTTTTTAATCATTATCAACTGCTGTCACTAAAGAGAAATTAGGGATCATTTCACCCCTACATACAGACTGCCTTTACTGATCCTGAACTATGCAGAGATGTTTACCTGTCTCATCTGAGAGCGGAGACTCTGGCCCAAAGAACTCTTGTATATATAGTGCAGGATACTCCCAGGGCCATTCTTCCTCTGGACTCCTGCAGAACTGTGAGAAGGCCCTGCAAAACGAAGACACCCATTCATTCAGCTATCATAACTAGAACAATACTGGCACAATGAGTCACGGAAGCCGTCCAATCGATGCAGCACACCCGCGTTAGATGTTTCTCCATCTATCTTGTCTCGCAGTTTTTTACTCAGCGACGTGTCTTCCGCAGCTCCTTTCTTCACTTTACTTTTTGATCCATTTGCCTGTGACTTGGTGGGCTCGCTTTTCATTTCTCGGCCTGTTAAATCGACGACACAACACGAGAAGAGTGATTTGACTCGACAACAATCAATCTGCCTTCATGCATAATGTTCGAAACTGGCGCTTACCTGTGGTGGTCAGCTGGGAGAGCTGGACGAGCTAAAAAATCAACATAAGAAACTTCTGTGTTTGCGTAACACTGTATGCACGTGACTTCAATGGCTGCAGGTTTGTGTTTTGTAACCTCTGTGTTATACAGTCGGAGCACGGCAGGGGGCGCTGGTTACTCAAGAACAACTTCACTGGATGTTCGAAAAAAGGACTACAAAAGTGACATCATAATTTATTTTTTCAAGATTATTGCTTTTTTTTTTTTTTAAAGAAGAACCAACAAGAATATTCTGAACTTCTGTTTAAATGAAGTAATACAAAGGCTGTTAAAATGGTCATTGCATTGAAAGCAATGTGTTTATTAACATTCATCTAAATTGCTTTCGTTGTTTTAAATTTTATAAAAAATAGTGAGATAATAATAATAATAATAATAATAATAATAATAATAATAATAATAATAATAATAATACAAAGCAGCACATATTAATGAAATGGAAGAAAAATTATACATTTTATAGTTTTTTTCTTAGCTGCTATTTATCAGTTGCAAGGTTAGCCGGAATGCTCAACTTGCTACATCACCTACACTCGGATGTTTCACATTATTCTTTTCCTGCGGACTTCACATAGTTTACATTTTTGTCTGGTGTCGTGTGTTTATCACCATACACGGATGAAGACCGGCGGAAGCACGTGTTCTTGTTCTGGGATCTTATTGGCTCATTTCGGCTTCTTTTCAAAAGGTTCCGTCTGAGACTGAGGCGGAGGGAAGATTCAAATTTAGAGCAACAGAAACGGTCAAACTAAAACAGATTACTACTCTTTACAATGAATCGACAAGCGTAAGTACGATTTCTTTTCCTCCGCGCGTCGCCTTTAGGGTTTGTTTCAAATATGCTTTGTGTTATCATTAAAGGTTGATTTACGGAGTTGGCGAGACTTTGATGACTAGCTTAGCTGTGGGATAGTTAGCAGAGAAGCCAATCGTTACCGTTTACTATTATGAATCACTAAAAGTAGCTGCGACGGTTTGAAATGTAATCCATTTTATCCTTCACTATCAGGAAATGTAAAACGCCCCGAAGGCCTCCTCCTAAAAAGCCTCCCAACAGCCAGAGAGACCCAGTTGGGGTAAGTATCCGAGGTTTATAAGCGAGCATTTCAACATGGCGGTCTAAGAAAAAACGATGTCTCTGCGATCTTATTAGCGTCTTCAGCGAATCTTCATTGTATTCTGTAAGAAAAATAAATGATTTTGATTTCTATCAGGTGTATCTACGTGTGCGGCCTCTGGTTGCGGAGGACGAGGAGTGCTGCATTGAGGTAATCAGCAGCTCCACTGTCCAGCTGCATGCTCCCGAGGGCTTCAAAGTAAACCGAAATGGGGAATATAAAGAGGTAACCAGTCCAGCCATGCAGGTGTACCTTAAACTACAGCTGCTATGCCATATACATGGATTACATGTCAATTTTGGATGACTCAGATCAGCAAAATCGGTTTAAAACCTCTTTAGAAATATTATTTGGCATAAATTATGTGCATGGTTTTCTTCAAAAGCTGTGTCATCCCTATCATCATCATATATATATATAATCTTCAAATACTTTTACCAACTCCTAACTAAAACATTAAACCACTTTAGGCCTATCAAACATGTCAGATTCTGAGTTTGGTGAAGAGCACACAAAAATTAGAAGGCTGTTCACATTTATTAAAAGTATTTTAAAAATGTATGTTTTGCATAATAAAGTATATTCATATTAATGGATGTGTTTTGGTTTTTAGACACAATACTCCTTCAAAAAAGTCTTTGGAGTTTCTGTATCGCAGATGGAGCTCTTTGAGAACATGGCCAAACCTCTTGTTGTTGACCTCATTCATGGGAAAAATGGTAAGAGCATAAGATAATAAATTGTAACGTGCAGAAATCGGGTGTCCACAGCCTGGAGCTGCCACCAACACACAAGAAAATTACAGCAATATCACGTCATAGCACAAAAACTTTACAAATATAATAGAGATGTGCCGATCAGGTTTTTTCCTGCCAATTCCGATCACCCATGAGGGCCGATACCAATCACATAATTATTATTTTTAATTATTACTACTGGTTACATTATGTGGAAAAAGAAACCATGAATTCACCTTAATTTAGACAAAAACTTGATTTTAATAACTTTTTCCAAGAAGAAAACTAAACAAAACAGGCATTGTGCAAATTGTACTGCTATCAGTAATACTATCTTTAACAGACTGATAACATATGAAGGCTCTGGAGAGGCTAAATAATGCAAAAAGTCCAAATAAAACCTCTCAACATTGCTAAAGGAGTCGAGTATAAAACTTAACATTCAAAGGCAAATACAGGTTCCATCACAATAAACAATCCTGAATTACTGAATGAAAACTTTCTGATATTATGGCGGCTAGCTGATTACTGCTAGTTCTGAGTGGCTGTTTCTGACTGAGCGGAGTAATTATGCAGAACAGGGAGGAGATCGATTATTTTATCTGTCTCATGTTAGGACAGCGAAAGTTTTAATACGTATGTAAAATGTATTTTTTTTAAGTTAGATGCTGCAGCTTTAAAGCTAGTCAAAAAATGACATGTGGTATGTTAATATTACTTTTATTCAGTTTATTTCACTTTAAAAATGCTCACAGGACGCTGCACGATCGGCTGCAGAAATGGATAAGGATGAAAACCATACTTGTAATTTTATTGCGTAACCTTTTAATGTGGAACGCTGCGGCGGCAAAGGATAGCAGCTGTCAATCGTAACGACTGGCAGCCCTCGGTGTAACCGCAGATTTGCAGTGAACAGTTTTTATCAAGTAAGAAGACTAACGTTCATATACCTTATAAGCAAGTATGATTAGAAACGTATTGCTTCATGGAAAAAGTATCCGTCTAACCATTGGTAGCCATAGAGATAATGCCACAAAGTCATTTAGCCTAGCATGTATGGAAAAAACTGGTTAGCATCTCGTCTTTTGTACGTTTTTACTGCTTCTCCGGTTTAAGGGGAAACTGTGTTTATGACGTAGTGATATAAATTATGTTGGTGTTTCTCAGGCTCCATGCGCCTGGTGAAGATGAGCACAAAGGTTTTTGATGTCATCTCCTCTGCAGGACTCGCTGCTGCTAGTTTATCAAATCTTTTATGCAGAGTGGTGCAAGCCTTTGATAAATCTCATCTTTATTTTGCACCCTGCACTTTTGACTCATTTTTTAAAACTCAGAAATGCATAAAAACTACTGTTGTGCTTTCCAGGTTTAACCACATATGGTGGCACACACAGATAAACGGTGTGTGCCAAAAATCATCTGTGCTGCATAATCTATATTCTTTTTCCGGTCGTAAGTTATTCATTAGCTCCATTTATTGAAGTATTTCTTAAAGTGAGGTCTTAAATTATTAAATCTAGTACTAGTGCAAAATTAAGAGTCACTTCCATTGGTTCCTTTTTGTTTTTCTTAAAATTTATTAAAATCAGAACTGGCCAATGGAAAATAAAACAATGTAACTGAAGCTACATTATCTACAGATCATACAGGTAGCTTCTGAAATCTTGTTGGAAAGTTTCAATAGGCATGGATTTATGGCTCCAATATGAGACTTTAGTTAATGAGCTTGATTCATTTGTGTCTGTGGTATTTAAACAATCTAGAAAGACTGCCTGAAAGGAAAATCAAAATAAAATAAAAAAAATGAATGAAAGAAATCATTATAAAATATAGATATCTTATGCTGAATTTACTTGTTGGTGACCAAAGTTGTGTGCAATTTTGTTCTCTGTGGTTAATAACTTCTCTTTAAGCAGTTACGAGGCACGGTTGTGGCAGTAACTTGACAGGTTGTTGCTAGGTAACCAAGAGTGAGCGTGTGAGTTGCTAGGTAACCAAAGAGTGATCTTGATCCTTTGCACGTGACCTGACGTCACACTACTCGGAACTCTACCCGCTTCTCCATGACAGACGTCAAAAACCATAGACACAAATATGGTCCCACTACTATAATTTAGCTGACCTTAATATTTCCTTTGTTTTATTTTGGTCATTATTGTTTCACTTAGTGTTTATATGTGTGTGACAGGCGTGTGTATTGGACATTTGTAGAAATACGCAACAAATCGTATCGGTTCACACAACATTTAACAGCCAAATATGATTCCATATCTTATGGGACGAGTGGCAAGCCCATGCCCTCATGCTAACATTAGCCTTGTATCTAAAATACAAGGCATTTTAGATAATTCCATAATTATTAGCAATGTTTATTATACTGAATGGATTAGGTCACTGTAAATTCACATGCTGATGACATCACACGTCACCGACAGCATTTATGCTAACCTTAGCATTTTGGATCATTTTAATTTATACAATGTTGGCATACTGAATGATGTTGGCATACTGAATGACACCTGTGATGTTTGATGACACACCACTATACCATGATATGCTGATAAAAGTTGAATCCACAGAGTGCTTTCATTTAACACTGGCTAGTGGTGACATCACAGTGATGTCACCACTAGTGGTGACATCTGGCTAGTGTGATGTCACAGCATGTGACATCAAATGCTGGTGATGTCACATGCTGTGACATCACCAGCATGTTTACTTACTTGCATACTGAATTGACTTAATCCATTCAGTATGGTAAATATTGCTAATAAATATGAAATTATGGGGAGATGAGGCTTGCCAACGTGCCCCATCTCCAGGCCTGGATCCCCACTCTGGGGAACACTTGACGCAGGCAAGGGAACACTTGCCCGCGTCAAGTGTTCCCTTGCCCGCGTCCGAGCAAGGGAACACCAAGTCCATTGTTATAACTCATCATAAGGGGTCTTCGGGCTGCTCTTAGTCTGGTTCCTCACCTAGGACCTGTCTGCCTGGGGTGACCCTACCAGGGGCATAAAGACCCAGACAGCAGAGCTCCTGGGATCACCGGGACACTCAAACCCTTCCACCACGATAAGGTGTCAGCCCATGGAGGGAACTAAGAAAAGATTTTAAAACCAACTACTAAAGAAACGATTTTAAAAAGACCTACAGTGGATATAAAAAGTTTACACACCAAATATAAAATAAAAAACTTACAATAATAATATGCACACACTTAAACTAAAACTTTGTTGCAGCACCCTTGGATTTTATTACAGCACTAAGTCTTTTTGATGTGGAAATATTTGGCCACTCTTCTTTGCAAAACTGCTCCAAATCCGATAGATTGCAAGAGCATCTACTGTGCACAGCCTTCTTCGGATCACCCCACAGATGTTTGATGGAATTCAGGTCTGGACTCCAGCCTTTTTTTTTTTTCTTGTAGGTTTTGTTGGCTCTAGTGGCCTTTTTTTTTTTTTTTTTTTTTTTTTAAGGTTTTGTTGCCGCATTGAAAGACATGCGGCAAATGTCACCAGGCTTTGAATCGTACCTGCAACCACCAGCATGAGGACTAAGGCCTCAATACATGGGTTGTGCTTTGCACTGCGCCACCACAGCACCCTCCAGCCTTGATCTTATTCCGGTGAAGCCATTCTTTTGTTGATTTAGACGTGTGCTTTGGGTCGTTGTCATGAAGTTCCTCTTCATTTTCAGCTTTCTAACAGAAGGACGAAGGTTTTGTGCCAACACTGACTGACTGATATTTGGAACTGTTCATATTTCCGTCCACCCTGACTAAGGTCCTGGTTCCAGCTGAAGGAAAACGGGCCCAAAGCATGATGCTACCACCACCACCATGCTTCCCTGTAGGTATGGTGTTCTTTTGGTGATGGGGCAGTGTTGTTTTTGCTCCAAATATACCTTTTGGAATTACGGTATGTCCAAAATGTTCAACCTTGGTTTCATCAGACCATAACACATTTTCCACATGTGTTTGGGAGATTTCAGATGTCTTTTTGCAAAATTAAGCCGGGCTTTGATGTTTCTTTGAGAGATAAGGCCACCCTATCCCATAGGCCAGACATATGAAGAAGACAGGAGATTGTTGTCACATACTGTAGTACAGCCAGTACTTGCCAGAAATTCTTGCAGCTCCTTCAGTGTTGCTGTTGGCCTTTTGGCAGCCTCCCTGACCAGTTTTCTTCTTGTCTTATCAGTTTTGGACGGACATCCTGTTCTTGGTAATGTCACTGTTGTGCCATGTTTTTTCCACTTGATGATGACAGTCTTCACATTGTTCCATGGCATATTTAATGAATTGGGAATTATTTTGCATCCTTCACCTGACTGATATCTTTGAATAATAAGATCCATCTGATCCTGTGGCAGCTTTTTGCGGACCATGGCTTGTGCTGGATGATGTGGCTACGGAAAGCCAACTAGAACAGCTGAAAAATGCAGTCACAAATGCAGTCTTTTGAGACTGAAGGAGGCGGAGTCTTGCTGCTACGCCGTAACAAACTGGATGTTAAAAAGAGCTATAAGGCTGTGGACCCCTATCTTTTAACGGATCGATACTCGCGATGCTTTCCTAGGGCGGAAAATATCGGTATACATCGCTGAATCGATTTATTTATACAGCCCTACTTTTACTGCACCTTCCTGAAAGATTTCCGTTTGTCTTTCAATTGCATTGTGCAGATTATAGGTCACAGTAAAGGTGGAAAAAGCTGTAAAAATGTTTTTTACATTAAAAAAAACTGGCATTTGAACAGGGTTGTGTAGACTTTTTATATCCACTCTATCTACTAAGCAAACAATTAAAAAAAACACGCCTACCTACTAAGCAATTTAAAAAAGACCTAACTACCTACTAAGCAAACAATTGAAAAAGACCTACCTACCTACTATCAAACAATTGGAAAAGACCTACCTACCTACTACGCAAACAATTTAAAAAAGACCTAACTACCTACTAAGCAAACAATTTAAAAAAGACCTAACTACCTACTAAGCAAACAATTTAAAAAAGACCTAACTACCTACTAAGCAAACAATTTAAAAAAGACCTAACTACCTACTAAGCAAACAATTTAAAAAAGACCTAACTACCTACTAAGCAAACAATTTAAAAAAGACCTAACTACCTACTAAGCAAACCATTCAAAAAAGACCTAACTACAAATTTTAAATGACCCAACTGAAGGCATGAACGGTTCCACAGGTGTGATCTCATCAAACGTTGGCTTGGCTCGAAATCCTCCTTCCAGAGGATCAACGAAGGCCTCCCTGGGTACGATGTTATATCTTGGCTCTAGATTAAATTCCTGTGGGTCTTTGGTTGACAGGATCACTGGTTGGTAGTTTTCAAGATCTATTATGTCCGACACATCATCTGAAGGAATGTAGACCTCCACAGGTGAGATTTCATCACACCTGGGCTCCAGTTCTAATTCCTCGTCCAGCAGATCTTTTGTTGACAAGATGGCTGGAGGAGTCGAGGCTGCCATGGCCGTAGTTCTGTTGGCCATGGTGTGAGAGGTCTCTGGGTTTTTCGGTAGGTTCACTGGAGCAACCCTAGATGAAAATTTCCGAGTGAACTTGGTGAAAAAACCCTTAATCCTCCCTTTCAGACCTTTGAGCATAGATGTTTGCTCAACTGGGCGGACAACGGCTTTCTTGGATTCCTTAGTAGACGTATGCAATCTGACAAGAAGATCCTTAACCATCTTTTTGATTTCGTCAACCATACCGTTGAACAGTTGATCTTGATTGCTGTCGTCGGAGTCTATGCTGGAATTGACTCTTTCCTCCACATATTTGACAATTAGATTGTTTAGATTGTCAGTGTGCTCTGTTCGGACATCTCCGCTAACCTTTACGGCCATAGCAAAGGCTTCAGGCACCTTGTTGCCAACGATTGCTTTTATGGCATCAGTCGTGCAAATGTCCTTTGGAAGACAAACTTGAGCGTTGGCTGTAAAGAGCTCCAAGATATCATCCAAAATCCTAGCCAGAATGTAGGTGGTGGATCGAGCGGGGTCTCCCTCTGCCAAATGCATCCACTCAATCCAGGTTAAGTTCCAGAAAAGTGGTTGAACTATAAACCTCAGGATGTTGGCTGTAACGAATTGGTTCATTCCGCTTGGCATAATTGCTGTAGACTTCACTGATTTCTGGAAAAGTTTCAAGTTTTCTGCTTTAACGCTAGATTCACAGGAACTGCTCCGGGCTCTGAGACAAAGGTCTGCAAAGTGAGGGTTTGAGAAGAAAGTGCAAATGAAGACTCCTGCCTATGACGTTTTTCTTCAGACGTCATAGGCATCAAACCCGCCGAATTCTATGTTCTCGTGTAATAAGTCACGTTTTCTAGACTTGTGTTAAAAGCTGTGTCCGAAGAAGGTCTTCGAAGACCGTGAATATCGACGACCGGAAGAGGGAAGCTGTCAAACAGCTGTTGTACAGTTCTAGCCTTTAGCTAGCAAAAACAACCAATGCGCTCATTTTAAACAGAGGTTCGGTATGAGAGTCACGACCAGGTGGAGCAGAAGCGGCACTCCGTCTGGGAAATATTACTACCTGTAGCGCGTAGCAGCGGTTCAACAGCGAGAGCAAAACCAGCGTCTGACTTAAATAATTTTGCGGATTGTTTGTTTAGCTTTCTGACAGTCATGCTAATCCGGGCGAGTGTTTGTAGCTGTGCGCTGCTTTACCTGCTATCTGATCCTCCATATGTCTTTTTTTTTACTGCAGTGAGTCCCGATATAGCCAAACTCCGTCAAGTATGGCATTGTTTATATGACATATTAGATTCGTGGTGTTGACGCATGTTGACGTGCTTCACCCCACGTGCTTCAATTATCCTCACAACATGCAAACTTCCCCATTCAGTGCGTTATAGTTCCACACGACACGGCTTAGGATTTGTGTTGCTGCGCGTTTGCGCAGAGTGAAGGAAAGGGGAGACCAGCGGCACAGACGGGCTGCAAAATGAGAAGCGTGTGATTGGCAACAAGAGATCGTGATCAGCGATCACCGATCATATACTTTTCACAGAAATCGGCCAATTATGATCGGCCGATCGGCACACCTCTAAAATATAAGTATTACAACAACACGGTATATCCAACAATCTGGTAATATAAATACATTTATTTTAAGCTATTTATTTGACACTTCCACAATAAATGAACACGATCACCAAATAAAAATATTAGGGATGCACAATATATCCACACTAACATCAGTAATGTAGCATGATTATGCTCATCAATCTGTTCCTGCATTATAAAAGCATCAGATATCTTTTTTTTTTAAGTTCAGTGTTTGCTGATGATGTGCTGTTTGCTTGCAGGGCTGCTCTTCACATACGGTGTCACAGGAAGCGGGAAGACTTTCACCATGACTGGCTCTCCAGGCCAGGGCGGACTGCTGCCCCGTTCCCTTGACATGATCTTCAACAGTGTCGGCCCCTTTCAGGCCAAAAGATATGTAAGAGAGCAGTACACAATGATATCTTTCAAGTCCACGCGACTTGTCGCTGTATTTCCTTAGCTTTACGTTTATTGGAATCTCCTCTGCTCAGGTTTTTAAAACGGACGATAAAAACTGTATGGAAGTTCAGTGTGAAGTCGATGCTTTGTTGGAGCGTCAGAGACGGGAAAACAACTTAACAGTTCCTAAAACTCCCTCCTCCAGGTATATCTTGTGATGCTAGGAAAAACGAAAGCTGCAATCAACACTGTATAACTAAATATTGAGGTTGTGTGTAATTTCCTGCTTTTTAGACAAAAGGTTGACCCTGAAATTGGTGACATGCTGAAACCAGAGGAGGCCTGCAAAGCCGATGGTGTGGATGAGGACAGCTGCTACAGCGTCTTTGTCTCCTACATCGAAATCTATAACAACTACGTCTATGACCTCTTGGAAGAAACGCAGGAAGACGCGATCAAGCCAAAGTAAGTGTCTAAAATAAATGGACGTACAGGTGTGCTTGAAATGTATGCTTAAGCACCGTCATTCTAGAGCAGTGTTTCTCAACCTTTTTTGGGCCAGCGCCCCCCTAGCCTTTATCCAGGTCCCTCACCGCCCCCCACCAAAGAATTTGCAGACTACTTTCCACTGACCATTATTTTATCATTAATATTACTATCAGTATTGTAGATGTTTTGATTTTTATGCTTGTTTCTGTATTTATCATCAAAAATAATTTCCCAGAGAACAAAAAAGTCATGGGAATAGAAATTATTTTTACGGGCGTCTACGAAAAATGCAATGAACATTCTAGTTAAAATTTGTAGGCCTAACAGCAGCCAGTCAGAGTGGAAACAATATTCTTATTTTGTGCCATTTTCAAGTTGTTAAATCTTTCACAAAATGACCAGATAAAAAATGAACAACATGCCAGTTTAAACTTTGATCTATTTGCAAAACGACTGAGCTCTGCAACATTAAAACATGGATAGAACTGCAACTACATTAATCATAACTCTTCTTCTCTTCAGTGTTTGTCAGTTTCTGGTGGTGCAGCTCTGTGCTGCCTTCAGGAGAATGGGACATCAGAGTATCATCCATAAAACTTCATCCACATGGCATTTATTGTGCAAACCAGAGCTCTCAGTGGAAAAATAAAGTTCCAGATCCTTTTAATGCCAGACAGAAACATGGATTATATCTTTATATAAACATGTCTATTGATTTATAGATTAATAGTTTTACTGGACAGAAATTACAAAGAACAAATCTGGTTCTTAATCAAATCCTAATGAGTCAAATTGAAAGTGTCATGGAGTCACTGAACAGCCTCATGACATTAACACTGACATGAAAAATAATATTGAAGAAATAAATGTATAAAATCTAATTAAAAACATAAATAAGTGATAAGTTATTTACTGTTATGGTCTGTAAGATATATTTATTCTCAGTACTAGATGTGGTCTCAACAAACCCATGACATTTCAACAATATTATTTTACCTTTTATCTGGAAATAGTGTCTGTTTATTCTTGCCATACAGTCCTATGTAGAGATGTGCCGATCAGGTTTTTTCCTGCCGATACCGATACCGATCACCCATGAGGGCCCATCACCGATACCGATCACATAATTATTATTATTTTTTATCATAAACACTACCGGTTACATTATGTGGAAAAAGGAAGCATGAATTCACCTTAATTTAGACAAAAACTTGTTTATAACTTTTTCCAAGAAGAAAACTAAACAAAACGGACATTGTGCAAATTGTACTGCTATCAGTAATACTATCTTTAACAGACTGATAACATATGAAGGCTCTGAAGAGGCTAAATAAGGCAAAGAGCCAAAATAAAACCTCTCAACATTGCCAAAAAAATTCAAGTATAAAACTTAACATTCAAAGACAAATGCAGGTTCCATTACAATAAACAATCCAGAGTTACTGAATGAAAACTTCCTGATAGCATGGCGGCTAGCTGATTACTGCTAGTTCTGAGTGGCTGTTTCTGACTGAGCGGAGTAATTATGCAGAGCAGGGAGGAGATCATTATTTTTTTCTGAGATTATCTGTCTCATGTTAGGACAGCGAACGTTTTAATACGTATGTAAAATGTATTTTTTTAAGTTAGATGCTGCAGCTTTAAGCAGAGGTTCGGTGTCAGAGTCACTACCAGGTGGAGCAGAAGCGGCGCTCCGTCTGTGAAATATTACTACCTGTAGTGCGTAGCAGCGGTTCAACAGCGAGAGCAGAACCAGCGTTTTACATCGCAGCTCGAAGACTTAAATAATTTTGCGGGTTATTTGTTTAGCTTTCTGACCGTCATGCTAATCCAGGTGAGTGTTTGTAGCTGTGCGCTGCTTTACCTGCTATCGGATCCTCCATATGTATTTTTTACTGCAGTGAGCCTCGATGTAGCCAAACTCCGTCAAGTATGGCATTGTTTTTGTCGTATTAGCTTCTTGTGTTGATGCATTTTGTCATGCTTCAATTTTCCGCCTCAACACACAAACTTTCCCATTCACTCAGTGCGATATAGTTCCACATCGCTTAGGATTTGCAGACTGACATAAACCTTTTAAAACAACGGAAACAATTTCTGCATTCTGATTATTGAAATTTAAAAGTGCTGTGTTGTTCTATCACACCCATTTCATACCGGACCACTTACAGCTGCGGTGTTACAGCTATAAAATGAACGCTCTCTATCGTGGTATCACTCATGGAGGGATTTCTTGATTTCTTTATTTAAATGGGTTCATTTTTCAGAGGGATACACAGTGAGGGTATTGTGATTTTAGCTACCAGTAGCAGGAGAACAGAGCCAAGAAGCTAACAAACACTGAATAGAAGAAGAGCTGCCATTATACAGTTGCAGCCAAGCATGATTTAATGTAACACGGTACAGTTTTACCAAGTTGCTCAAAGTCTAAACTGGTATTGTTGTGCATTTAAGGTGTAAAGTTTACCTTCGACCAAACACCCCCCAAAGGCATCCCAGCGCCCCCTTTTGTAAAAGTGTCCGCTAGCGCCCCCTGCCGTCCAAACGCCCCCTGGGGAGCGATACCGCCCACGTTGAGAACCGCTATTCTAGAGTCTCTGCGAAGATGTTTAATAGTTTTATGACAGAGTAGCTGGAGGAGAAAAACTGTTGTCTTTTCTTTTTGCTAGGTGGAATGGTGGAGGCACACCTGTGCGCCAGAACACTGAGTTCATGTATGTGGCCAGTGAATACTAATCCAGTAGACATCAGATTAGCTGCATGATCAAGCTAAGCTGTCCAGTTGAACACATTTGTAGAAGAGAATTCCTTAATAGTGATTTTTGGTATTGCGAAAAAAAATATTTATTGGCTACTTAATTTGTGGAACAGGAGTCCATGTTAGCTGGATTAATTATAAGGGAAAAATTAAATAATCTGTTATATTTGGTTTAGGCTAAAACTGATCAAATTAAAGTGATTACTAATTAATTCTAGAAAATAATGTATTCATAAGACTAGAAATACAGTAAATTGCCATTAAATTTTTTTTTTCCCTGGAACGTCTTTGAGTGATCACTTCAAATAACAAATGCATACTTGTTTGAATATTGGATATTACACAAAAAATTAAGTCAATAAAATTTGTTTCAGCAGGCGGGGGAACATTCAAGTTATCATTCAGAAACTTTTATTTTTGAATTGAATTAGCTGTGATTTAAAAAATCTGCACTTTTAGTGTGCATTACTGTCCATGTCTGATACATCTCTTAATTATCAATATTTTTAATAGAGCTGATCTACAGTAGACTAGATGAGAAAAATCAAAGGAACAATGAAATGGCAGTTTCAAGAAATGACGAATGTGATGCTAACTTTAGCATCGAGTCATTTAAAAAATCTAAAAAAAAAAACTTGAACAGGGTAATGTCTTGTTCAAAATGTGGACCATTTTAGAAGTTTGTGTCCAGACGAGTATGAAATTTGTCATTGGAACATGAGCTGGAGCCTTGGTTATGAAAGACTACTAAGCAATGACTCACTATTTAAGTCTGAGGACTCTGCTGATTTTTCAAGTTTTGTCTCCTTTTTGTTTCATAGAATTTTAGAAATCCCTACATGACTCGCTTTCTGCTTTCAGTCTTTGCTTTGCTGTTTATGTGTTGCATGAAAAGCTGTTCCTTTTCACTGGAGAACAATTTACCTAAATTTTTTTCATTACTGCTACAGACCGCCTCAATCTAAAATCCTTCGAGAAGATCAGAACCACAACATGTACGTGGCCGGCTGTATGGAGGTCGAAGTCAAATCTGCTGAGGAAGCATTTCAAGTGTTCTGGAGAGGTGAGCATTTCTGTTTTTGATCCACAAATGATTGAAACAAACCTGTTTTAGCTACAGACGCTGCAGTGATGATTTCTAGATGTGACTGACCTGGAATTGCTGGCCTCCGGGTCGCCTCTGTTCAGGAAATGACTTGGGTTAATCTTCTCTCTGAGCGGTTTCAGATCTGTTGCAAAAGATACATTTTGTGCAATGAATTATTGAGATAATTTAACTTGCACATTAAAATTCTGTTTGTTTTTTGTATGTGTAATATTTTTTATTTTTTTTATTTTTGCAGGTCAAAAGAAGAGGAAGGTTGCAAACACTCGGCTGAACAGAGAGTCGAGCCGATCGCACAGTGTGTTCATCATCAAACTGGCTCAGGCTCCTCTGGATGCAGACGGGGACAACATTCTCCAGGTTAGTTGCAACCAAACTTCTCTCAAAGTTCAGAACGTATTACAATATCCACCTGCTATTAAGTTATTATCCACGCTGTTGATTTGGATGTTCTCCCTTTTAACCGTCAGGATAAGAACCAGGTGAGCGTCAGTCAGCTGTGTCTCGTTGACTTGGCAGGAAGCGAGCGCACTGGTAGGACAGGAGCTGAAGGCACGCGAATGCGTGAAGCAGGTTTGTTAAACATATATGTTAGGTTCGATAAGGCACCTAGAAATGTTTTGCTTAATCTAACATGCTTTTCTATCCAGGAAACATTAATCAGTCGCTCCTGAATCTGCGGACGTGCCTTGAAATACTTCGGGAGAACCAAATGTGCGGCACCAACAAGGTAAGTGTTGCCAGATTGAAGCTAAACGTTTCCATTCAGACCATGCAGGTAATGTAGAACCTCTGTTGTAGATGGTGCCATACAGAGACTCCAAAGTTTCCCACCTGTTTAAAAACTACTTTGACGGAGAAGGAAAAGTCCGGATGGTTGTGTGTGTCAACCCCAAGGCGGATGATTACGAGGAAACGCTGGCAAGTTTATCCCACGGATTCACTGCGTCCTTCCAAGGATGTTTCCGTTCTCTAACAAGCTTCCTGTCTGTGCAGCTGGTGATGCGGTTTGCAGAGATGACCCAGGAAGTGGAGGTGGCTCGTCCGGTAGACAGGCCCATCTGTGGATTCACTCCGGGACGCCGCCATAGGAACCAGGCGTTTAGGGAGGAGATGTCTCAAAGGTTGGAGGACCGCGGTGGTAAGGATGCTTCTTAAATATAATTCTAAAACCTTATTAGACCTGGATGTTTAGGCTTAAAAATAAATTCTCCCGATTTTTTTATGTATATGTATATTTTCATACTAAATACATTTTTTTCCCCAAATAATTTGTTTTATTTCTTAAAAAGAAATTAGAAATGACAAATTAATCTTAATCCGCTTTTTTTAGGGGTTTAAATTATGGAGTAATATTTATGCATCCATTAATCTCTGTTCATACTTTTTGTTCATCCGTCCATCTACTATGTGAACTATATTTATACGGGGCCATTTCCAGAATGAAGAGTTGGACTTAGTCTGAAGGAAGTCTTAATTCACACCAAGAGCTTTCGGACAATTTCATGCTTCCAACTTTATGTCAACAATTTGGAGATGAGACTTTCTTGTCCCAACATGACTGTGCACAAAGTAACTTCCATAAGGATATGGATGAGTAAGTTTGGAAGACCGTCACTTTGCCTATAGAGAGTATAAACCTCACACCGATAGAATGTCTATGAACTGAATTGGCGCAGAGCCTGTGAGCCAAGCTGTCTTGTCCAGCATCAGTGTCTGACCTCACAAATGCTTTTAGAGAATAAATACAAATGCATATCTGCAAAGGGTGGGTTGGCATCATATTACACTCCATGCAATGAAAATGGGATGTTACTCTGATTCTTATATGAATCACAGATGTGTCAACAGTTTTGGCAGCATAGTGTCATAAGTTCATACTTCAGAAACTAAAGGCTAAGAGGTTTTGAGTTTTTAAGACTGAAATAATGTTGATATTTGACATAATGTATATAAGCCCTGGATTGCTTTTAGTTTTCCATGTGTTTAATCAGAAAATGTTAACTTGTTGAACCCAACGTCTTCCTTCAGACGCGATGTCTGCTCTAAATGGGGTGGTGCTGAGCCTGCCACCTCTGCCCACATCTGAACTGACTGACCCAAATGATGAGATCACCATTCCTCGGCTGATTGAAGCGCTGCAGAACAGACAGAATATCCGGCAGATGATGATTGAAGAATTCGACAGAGCAGGTGAGAACTCACAGCTTGTCTGTCACAGGTTAACAGCTTTTTTTTTTCTTTTTTTTTTTTCTTGTTTGTTTTTGTTTCGGCTCACCTTCCATATCTTATTTTAGCAAGCAAAATGAAGTCTATGCTGCAAGAACTGGACTCCAACATCATTTCCAAAGAGAATGTGATCCTTGAACAAAACGGCAGACTTTCAGAGAAAGACAAAGTGATTCATAGCAACAAGACTGAGATCGAACGTTTAGAGAAGAAGACCAAAATGCAAGAACACAAGGTTCTTCTTTGACTTATTTATCACTACTGGTTTGTAGATGTTTTGTAGTGTTTTTTTTTTTGTTTTTTTTTTTTACTGTCCATCATGACTTCCTTCCAGATCGACATCCTGCAGAAAACGACTAAAATCTACGAGGATGACAAGCGTTCCCTGCAGCAGGAGCTGGAAACCAGGGGGCACAGGCTGCAGAGAGAGCTTTCTGAGAAGAGACGCATGGAGCAGCGCATGCAGGGCGTGGTCTCAGACACACAGCATAAGTGGGAAAAAGAGTGTGTAAGTTGGAACAAACGTATCATCACCTGTGTGTGCTTCTGGAGCATTGTTAGACTTTTCAGTGACATAATTTGGTGTAACGATGCTAATGTTGCGCAGGAGAGACGAGTGAATGCGATGCAGCTTGAGATGCAGAACAAGCTGTGGGTGAAAGACGAGAAGCTGAAACAGCTCAAAGCTATAGTAACGGAGAGCAAGACTCCTGGTCGCCCCAATCCCCAGCTGCATCAGACTCAGCCTCCGCCTCAGCGGTCGTCCAGGGAGGAGCGGCCGTCCAGGGAGGAGCGGCCTCCATCAAAGAGATCCGCCTCACCATCGCCTGTTCCGGTACGTCGTCAACTAAGTACTTTGCTCCCAGGCTCTTTTTATTGTTGAAAATTGTTCAAAGTTACAAGTATCACTGACTTATTTGATGCTCTTTTGCTTTTTTTTCTAAGGTTCTTGCTGTGAGATTGTGCAGGTGTTAGGGATGCAAGTTAATCTAAAGTTGATCGACTAACGATTAATTGATTACATTTTCTTAAAATCAAGAAGGCTGACTCTTTCCATAACATAAAGGTTAAAATTTTTCATAATATGCCGAAAAATTATTACAATTTAACAGTTTGTATCAGCTGTGTTAAATACTCTAAATACAGGAAATTGTGGTTTTCTTACACTAATTTAGATATATTTATAAAATATAACAAAACGGAAACCTCTTAAGTTGCTGAATAGAAAAATAAAATATGAAAAGAATAAAACGTATATGAAACATATCATTCTCCATAAGCAGATGTTGGTACAGAATTGCCGTCTGTAGTTGCTGTTAAAGGGAAATGAAAACATTATTCTATGAAGTGCGTTAACTCACGAGAACCCTCAAAATAAACCTTACTTATTGGCATAATACGACAGCGTATTAAGGCCACTCTAAGAAAGCAAAATAATAAAACTTAAAAGAGTAAAGTCATGGCCCTGCGACAGACTGGCGACCTGTCCAGGGTGACCCCGCCTCTCGCCTGGAACGTTAGCTGGAGATGGGCACCAGCACCCCTCCTGACCCCACTGAGGGACAAGGGTGTAAGAAAATGGATGGATGGAGTAAAGTCATGATATTATGACTTAATAAGCGCCATTACGGTGAAACTTAAGGAGCTTGTCTTTACCCACACCTGACTCCGCTTAAGGATGACCGGCCGCGCCCTCTGCTGGATGGCGGCCAAATTACAACATTAAAAAGGGCTCTAAGCGGTTATCAATTAATCAATTGGGACTGCTTTTAATTTAATAAACCATTAAAATACAGTTGATCATGAGTTGATTAATTGTTTGGATCCCTGGCAGGTGTCTATTTTTTCTAGTCTGTATTGGTTTTATAAATTTGTTCTTCTGGCCCTATCTTACTGTTTATTTCCATTTTGCTCCTCAGAGTCTGGGCGAGTCTCGTCCGAGTCTCGACGAGTCTTCTCGGAGTCTGGACGAGTCTCGTCAAAGTCTCGACGAGTCTTCTCAGAGTCTGGACGAGTCTCGTCCGAGTCTCAATGAGTCTTCTCAGGTCAGTCCAGTGCCAGGGTCACCTGCAGTCAGAGCCACTAGTGATGAGGAGGTCGAAATGAACCCAAGACCCACATGCCCCCTTCCCAGCAGCAGTTGTCCTTTATCAGTGGCCAATACTGTCTCCTTACTGGAGCAGGAGGCGGCTCCAGATGAGGTTTTACCGTCACCAGATATCCCCAAAAGAACTCTGTCTCCCACCGGCTCCCCAGCCCGCCGAACCAAGAGAAGAGCAGAGTGCTGTAGTAGACGGGGGCCCCGTCTCCCCTCCCCCATTTTGCTCCTTGACTTCATAGAAGAGAAAAGCAACAGGGTCAGTGAGGTAGTTGCAGCAGCATCAGGTTGAAGAATTAAAAACTGGATTTTCCGCTTGTTGTAGTTGAATTTCAGGTTGGTCAGGGATCATTTTAAAGTGTTTCACGTGTCTTTTGTTTGGTGTTGAATTGTTACGCGATCAGACGACCACGCCGGTGCGGCCTCGCCGCCGCCGGTCCCGTTCCGCGGGCGTCGAGAAATGGGTGGACCACAAGCCGCCCTCCAGCCTCGACTTGGGGACGGTCCTCCAGCCGGTCATCCCCAACGCCATCCAGGTGTCCGCGCCCAACGAGAAGGCCCTGTCCAAGTGCGACAGATACGTGTTGACGCACCAGGAGGTCGCCTCTGACGGCGAGATACAGACCAAACTTATCAAGGTCAAGTGAAACGTAGCAGGAACTTAAATATTTACTTATGTTTGCTTTTTACTCAGGTTGACTTCAGTTTGAGAGAATTTTAGTGCTTATTGCAGTGAAATAAAGAACAGATCTGTAAAAGAACAAACAAATTTGAATATCC
This sequence comes from Poecilia reticulata, assembly GCF_904066995.2. Lineage (NCBI taxonomy): Eukaryota > Metazoa > Chordata > Actinopteri > Cyprinodontiformes > Poeciliidae > Poecilia > Poecilia reticulata. The sequence goes on along the minus strand of NC_088835.1, from coordinate 24,771,903 downwards.
ATTAATGTGAGAATAAAATCTTTTCACGTCTAATCTTTATTACAACCAGTATGTCCACATTTCTTTCTTTTTTTTATGATTTTTGGAAGTTCAATCTGCAAACCTTTCTACAGATTTTTAATTTTTATATTTTCTTTAAACTCATCCAGGCTAATTAAGACATAAAAAATGTTTCCGATTTTTTTTTTAAGCCAGATGAAGTTGAGGGCAAATAATTTCAACTAGCGAGGCACGATGTATCAGCATGAACATCGGTATTGTCTGATGTTTGTAATTTATTTATTAATTTTTTAACGGATCAGTCAAACTAGTAAAACTAGGCCAGTACTAACAGATATTTACATCCATCTTGTTGCTATTTGAGTTTCAGAAGTGGATCTAGAAGATTAATAAAGTTTTTTTGTTTTTGCTTTAAAAATTTGCTGAGACATGGGGGCAGTTTTTTTGGGGCAAAAGCAATTTTATATTATCAGCAGAAATCTTAAGAACTCTGAATTGCAGGGAAGCCAATTTACATTTGACCTTTTGTTGTTTTTTTTTTTTTTTTTGCTTCACACTTCAACACTTTAAAATTAAGTAATCTCCTACCAGGTTAACTGATTGTCTTTATCTTGGAATATCTGAGCTTATGTTGCCGTTTAAAGTTGGCTCTAACCTTATTGTTCCTAACGTTTCAGGGGGAGGTCATTAAAACCAGAGGCGGAGGCCAATCTGTGCAGTTCACCGACATCGAGACGCTTAAACAGGAGCTCGCCACCGCCTCAAGGTGACGCAAAAGGCTTTTGAGCTATTGTTTTCAGTGCATTGTGTTTATGGTCATTGTGCATTCTGGAAAAGTATAGAATTGCATTTTATTATTTTTCAAGGTCACTGTTATTTATTTAAAGAGAAAGTAATTCTAAACTTTAGCCCGCATTCTGTTATCTAAAAGACAAAGTTGCATACCTTGGCAAAGGTATGCGAAACAACTCCTTCAGTCATCTTTAGTTATTGTAGGCTAAATGTTCTGATTTGATCAGTGTTAGACTGTAAAGTAAAGCTGATTTAACTCTCCCAGAACTAACCGCGAGGCGGCGCACTTCCTCAGCATCATGTTGTTTCATGAATTTATATAAAAGAAAAAGAAAGAGGTGATGGAACCAAACAGGGTACATTTTCTTTGTACTCCAGTGTCTGGGATAATCTTTCAGATATGAGCCTGAAAAAGTGTTGGAGCCATGTGGATTCATGGTTTGCATGGTCAGATATACAGTAAATATGGCCAGTTGGATGACCTCACTGAGGTCAGTCCTCGTATAGATGATGGTGGCCAGAAAATGTGATTTAACTGCAATCAATGTGGTTATCCCAGAATCCAACAGTATGGTAATTGCATATTTTCTGGTGTTACGTAGCCATAATCCAATTAGAATTTTGTAAAGATTAAAGCATTTTCAGTGGAGAAAATGCTAGCTTAATAAATTTCCGTCACTGTGTTTCTGTGAAGCCGTAAAAGGAAATCGTCAGAAGGAGCTGCTGCAAGTGGAAATCAAACAGATGGTGCTTGGACTGATGTGGAGACACGGGTAAGTTAAAAAAAAAAAAAAAAAAAACATCTTTAATGACTGTCTTTATTTAGTCATCCAGTTTTGATCTAGGATGAAGTTTAAAAAAAAAGTAGCAAGCAGCAGCTGCTGCAGCACTTCTGTTGGTCTGTTTTCTTACACAGCAAAAATTGGTTAAATGGGAGGAACTTTGATGCATATTAAAAGGCTGGACTTTACCCAGAGTGTTTAAAACTCACTGATGTAGCAGAAACCAAAATTCATCCCTGTAATGTTTCGTTTTAAAATTTCCATTAGAGACTTTTAAAGCTTCATTTCTAATCCGTTTTTCTTTTCTTTCCAGTGCTCTGTGGCCTTGGAGATGAGGGCCGGGTCAAACATGGGGCCTGGAGTTGAGCATCACGGGATCCCAAAGTAAGCTGCCAGCAACATAATTAATAAGACATCGTTTTATTGACGTAGGAAATGTCTGATTCACTTCGTTCTGTTAAAGGCGCAGAAAACCCTGAAAGCTCCTGGCTGCTGCATCAGTATCTCCTCTCTCCTGTCCTCACTTGGCTGCTGTGCAATACTCTGAACTTGTATTTTGTATTTGGCTATTGTTTGAATATTTATGCTTTTTTTTTCATGCTTCTTTTTATATATGTTTGCAAAGGATTTCTAGACATAGGTCACTAAAATGTTCATAAAACATTGTTGATATTGGTCTGCCACTCTATTTGTCTAAATTTTTTATTTTGTATCTACTCTTGAATAAAACAACTTTTGAAGAGTCTGTGTGTGTGTGTGTGTGTGTGTGTGTGTGTAAAATATGTAGTTGAGTAAAACACAGGGAAGAATTGATGAAATCAGTTGATCAAAACTAATATCACATCAAGCTAATAAAAAAAATAAAACGTGCGACCTTAACATAACTCCACAAATAATTGATTGTGGAAACTTATCTGTTTAATCCTTTTTTTTTATATCAAAAACGAAGTACAAAATGCATATGGTGCACTGTACAAGAACATACCTTTTCACTTCATTTCTGTATTTCAAAAATCAATTTCATAAAAGGTTTTGTGCAGTCTAATTTTAGAATCTGAATCTTGGGGTTTTATTTACTATAAGTTATGAAAATTAACAGAATGAACACTAAGTATTTTTTTGAGTGGAATCCATATAATTGAATTTTACTTTTTGTAATTTTTTTATTTTTTGAGGATTTTAAAATTTACTTGGATGCAACTACATAAGAACGAAACAAACAAAAACCATATAATTGGTCAGCACTAGAGGGCAGCAGAGGACAGCAGGAAACTAGAAGACTCGCTGTGATCCATCTTCATCCTGAACTAACCTGTAAACAAAAAAACCATAAACGTTTCAACAAAAGAAAATTCTAAAATCTTATACTTTTATTTTACAGCACTGATGAAAGTGGAGCAATATTTTATTATGGATGTCCAGGTTGCTTTATTAGTTGTATTTGTCAATAAAAAAAAATTAAATAAACAGCAGCTAGTGCTGGAAAGAGGAAGTTTGATGAACAAAACTCAGCATTCATTCATCTAAAATGGTTTGAATATATCTGCACCCAATCAGTTCTCTGATTTCAGCGTGCAGAGTTTACCCCTCCTCCTCCTCCACCCCCCCCCCCACCCCCCCACACACACACACACACACACATTTGTGCAAGAAAATTATATCATAATCCCTCCCAGCATTCGTCTCTTATCGGCTGAACATCACAGGTGTTCTGATCATCTCGTGCCACTGGGTCCAGTCATCCAGGCTTTGAGTAGATGGTTGAAAACTCATCTACTGCCAGTCTGGCTGAGTTTCAATTGGAAAGCGCTGGAGAGTGACTAACACGGAGCCTCTTGGAGAGGGTCAAGAGCCCAGAGCAAGCAGCGGCCATTAAATTCACCTCTATGAGATATTGAGTGCTTTGCTTTTTGACCAGGCTCTGTTTGATGTGCTGCACCACGTCATGCACAGCTCCTCACCGCAGGGCCCTCCACAAGCCAAGTGGTGTGAGCTTTATAAAGATGTTATTATCAAACTCCTGATGAGCCTCTGATCAGCGCTTTCAAAAGAGACACTTGAGGGGAACTGCATCACAAGGCCTGAAACACACACACACACACAAAAGAAAAACCCACATCTTAAAAGACAATGCCACTTGTCCAACTGTATCCTCAGAGTACACCATTCTTGCCTTTCAAAGCCTAAAGCCCGCTTATGTTTATGAATTATTCTTTTTGCCGGTGTTGATAAACTTGCTGGAGGGAAATTTTCTCTTCTACTTGAGTACACAGTCAATTAGTCTGCCTCGGATTTTTAAGAGCGAGCCTAATTGCAGTGTTTTATTGACTCTCTGCTTGAATGAGTCTGATGAAGATGTCTTAAGCAGCCTTTGGCACAGTTGGGATCAAATCATTTTCGCATCAATCTGTAATGTAATTGAGGGTCGTTAATAATTCAGCGATTCAAATTTGTGTTGTCCAATCGTTCGCCTTTCATATTTTAATTTTTCTCGATTGCAGGCTGATTAAATCCACACATATAAAACAGATGACCACACGCGGAGATTCAGTTCGCGGAACAGTTTGGAGCACCGCATATCATCGGTGCACAGTTGCTTCTTGAGAGACGGACAAAAAGAGCAGATGTGAACACTTTGACCTCTGGCCTGGTCTGTGGTCCAGGTGCACGATGCATGATGTCTTTCACCTGGAATATGCAAAAAGGAAATGAAAATTTGTGTTCACAAAAGCTTTTCATGTGAAGAAGTTCAAGATATTCTGTGTTGAATAGTACGCAAACCTCTTTATGTAACTGCAATGATAACTTTAAAAAAAAAGGACAAAATGTAAAGTTTTCCATCGGCTCCACAAGTGTGCATCGCTTTGTGTTGCTCAAGCTCCAAAATAATCCCATCTCACTACGTTGCAGGTTATGGTTGTGCATACCGAAACATTAGAAAGATTAATGGTTCGGATGCTTTAGCAAGGCACGGTAGCCGTTTGATCCATTTTTAATTTGCAACACTTTGATCAAAGTTGTCTCACTGCACTTGTTCGCCGTTTTGCGTTATTAAATCTGAACTTAGCAGCAGGTACACAACCCCTTACATGATTAACACCGTTCTGAAGCAGGCAGTGAAAAGTGGGCATATGTTTAAATAGAAGTGATGGAGCGCAACCCTCTCCAGCTGTGCGCCACACTTTGGATTGTAAACAGGCAGCCGAGGTATGATGGTTTCCATCCGCCACCAAAATCTGCATCGCATCAACTGAATAATTGCAGATTCGAAAGGCAAGTTAAAACAAGTGACTCAATCACAGCCGCGGCTGTCCTTTAAAACCGCAGCCTATTACATGGCTTTCTGCTCTCTGTTAGCGGCAAGCGCAACAGTCCCTGACAATTAAAGTCAGTTTGTGGGAAGCGTCCATAAATACCGCATGAGAGCATAGCTTTTGTAAAAAAAAAAAAAAAAAAAACCAAACCTCTGATCGGGGTCAACACTACATCTTCATATGTCACGGCTGTGGCTGGCAGCCAGCTCAATGTGTTGGGCCAGAAAACGAGGCAAACACAGATCAGCGCTGACAGCCGGGGACTCGTCGTCTGGCCCATCGCTCAGGCATTCAAGGCTCACCAGGCTTTACTGCTTTTTCATCCTACATGAATTTCCCTTCGGGAGAAAGCTTTAACTCAGTGTTTCTCAACTTTTTTCCGGCTGCCCCCCCCCTCCACCCCCTTTATCCAGGTCCCTCACCGCCCCCCACCAAAGGATTTGTAGGCTACTTTGCACGGACTATTATTTTATTATTAAAGTTGCTGTCGCCATTGTAGATGTTTTGATTTTTATGCTTGTTTCTGTATTTATCATCAAAAATAATTTCCCAGAGAACAAAAAAGCCATGGGAATAGAAATTATTTTCACAGGTGTCTAAGAAAAATGCAACGGAGATTCAAGTTAAAATTTGTAGGCCTAACAGCAGCCAATCAGAGTGAAAAAATATTCTTGTTCTTTGCCATTTTCTAGTTGTTAAATCTTGCAAATGACCAGATAAAAGATGTACAATGGCAGTTAAACTTTGAACTATTTGCAAAAACGACTGAGCTCTGCAGCATTAAAACATGGATAGAACTGTAACTACATTAATCATGGCTCTTCTTCTCTTCAGTGTTTCTGTGAGTTTCTGGTGGTGCAGCTCTGTGCCGCCAGGAGAATGGGACATCAGAGTATGGCACCCACATGGCACGCTCACCATCAGTAATCTTCACTCATCACCTGCTGCGCCTAATCGTCATGTGTTTCACATCATGTGTTGAATTTTCACCTTTCAGCGTCAGATTCTGTTTTTATGCCATAATTCACATCTAGTTCGTTGCTCCGTTTTATGTCCGGCTTCTCCTGTTTCGCAATGTGCAGCTCTTTTTTTTTTTTACCCCCCAAGATGTGCAGTGTTCGGGAAGCGTATCGATGGGGAAAAGGCAGACTGACATAAACCTTTTAAAACATCGAGAACAATTTCGGTATTCTGATTATTGAAATTTAAAAGTGCTGTGGTACCGTTGTTCTATCACACCCGTTTCATGTCGGACCACTTACAGCACCGGTGTTAACGCTATAAAATGAACGCTCTCTATCGAGGTATCACCCATGGAGGGATTTCTTTATTTAAATGGGTTCATTTTTCAGAGGGATACAAAGTGAGGGCCGAAGAGGAGACATGGGTCCCCCTTCCAATGGGCTCACCACCTGTCGGAGGGGCCAAAGGGGTCGGGTGCACTGTGTAACGGGCGGTAGCCGAGCGAGGGGACCCTGGCAGTCTGATCCTCGGCTGCAGAAGCTGGCTCTTGGGACCTGAGGGTATCGTGATTTTAGTAATTACATGTTTATAAGAGCGACTTTCTGTTAGCCTTCCATGGAAGCGGGCTGCCTTCAAACGGAAATAAAATACTTTTTAATATAAGTTGCTGCTTTGACATAATCACAGACCTACCAAAACATATGTACAAAAATACCAGACAAAGTGAATCATTGCAACGTCATCAGCTGGTGTAACGCTGAACTGGCAGGAGAGGAGCTGCGCCAAGAAGCTACAAACACTGAATAGAAGAAGAGCTGTCATCGATACAGTTGCAGCCAAGCATGGTTTAATGTTACACGATAGGCTACAGTTTCAGCAAGTTGCTCAAAGTCTAAAGTTTTTCTTTAAACGCACAACCAGTCACTGGTATTGTTGTGCGTTTAAAGTGTAAAGTTTACCTTCGACCAAACGCCCCCCAAAGGAATCCCAGCGCCCCCCTTTTGTACAAATTTTCGCCAGCGCCCCCTGCCGTCCTCTGAACGCCCCCCGGGGGGCGGTATCACCCACGTTGAGAACCGCTACTTTAACTTAAAGAAGGCGGGGCTCTTGGGCGCTGTTAACAACCATCAGTGAGCTAAGCGTGATCTCACTTTGAACAAAACATCGGTTTTGGTTGGGGAGTTTTAACAACTGGCTATCCGGAGAGGAACCTGTTCCAAAGTGGCTTCTGCTAGTTTAACGTGGACGACAGACGTTTGGTTCAAGTTCGGAGCGGCGTCTCCAAACGTGCAGTGAAGAACACGAGATTCTCCTGGAAAGAAAATCACGTGTACGTTTGGCTCTGTGCGAGTGGTCGCAGTTTATTCATTCATCATTTTATTTTAGTAAACATAAAGTTCTTTATTTGAAGCAGAATTTTTTTGTAAGGCTGTAGACAACAGTAAACGTTACAGAAGATGATCATCTTGGACTTGACTGATGATCTGTTTGCCACAGCCTGCCACTGAGAGCCAGCCGGGAGAGAGGATACTTGGACTGTGCATTTATTGTAGCATGTAGTTTGTGTTTTATATATATGCGTTGTGCTTTGGCGAAATGTTTCACAATTTGGTGATCATTTTTGGCACAATTCATCTCAGAAAAAGCCAAAAATAACCTTCACATAACCTGGGAGTTTGATGGCTGTTTCAGAGCATTTGTAATGATTTTCAGATGCCTCAGGGCATAATTTTTCTATCTTTTCTCTCTTCATTCATGCTAAATCTGTTTATCTGACTAGCTTGGCCTACTCACCTCTTTTTTTTGACGGCAGCACACAAACATAGCCATCTACATGAAACAGGTGCAGAGATCAAAAGCTGAGGTGAGAGAATTCACTGACAGGACAGCAATTATCCTGTCCTGCACTACTCAACCTCAACTCTACCAAAGAGTGACAAGAAAATCATCATTGTTGAAAGGCAACGAAAATAAGCTTAGTTTGTGGGAAACCGATTTGCAGTTTTCTAGAGGTTTGTTCCAGCATAAAAACAGAATAGCGCTTCTACTTAGTTGGCTCTGGTTCTGGTTGTATAGAGCAGACTAGAACCATAAGACCTGAGTGCTCTGGAAGATAAGATTGATACAATGACAACAGATCTTTAATGTATCTCTCTAACTCGCACAATTTTCTTCCGAGAGTTGCTGTAGATGCCTGCGGCTGTCGGCAAGAAGAATCTCCCTGTTAGTAAGAAAGTAAAGTTTATTTATAAAGTGCTTTTTATAGATACAAAAGTCACAAAGCGCCCTACGGTGTAAATCACAAGTATAAAAAGAGGCATGAGGCGATGACACAAAAGCTTGGGAAAATAAGAGTTTTCAGTTAGTTTTTGAAAACCTCCACTGCATTAGCAAAGCGAAGCTACAGGGGTGAACGGGAGCCGCTGACTGAAAGGCCTTGTGCCCCTTAGTTTTTACCCGACAACATGGAACAACCAGAAGATTCTGGGTTTGGAATCGGAAGCCACGAGCAGCAGAGTGTTTACTTTAATATCTGGGCTGCTAACAAAAAACTCCCTAAAAAACCAAAGGTATAGTTTGAGATGGCTGTCTAACACACACTAAATTGCCCCGGTGGGGTTGATGAGAGCATGAAGACATCAAACTATCAATGAGTCAGATTAGGAGAGACTAGAACCGAGTGGAGAACATTACTCTATCTTTAAAGTACTAGAGAAACATGTTTCATTGGTATTTGTTTAGTTAATTAATGACCTTTTAAAATTGTTTACATGAGCTAAGCACAAAAAGAGTGTAAGAGTGTTCTCCTTCACGTACTCCGAATGTGGACAGAAATGAGCTCTTATAATCAGCTCAATGACTTGAATGTGTTCTTTCTGGCTCCCGAAGTATTTCTTCCATAACTGCAAAAATCTCCCTGGAAACTCAACAGAAATTTCCTGGAAATGAAATTCATTGGGTGGGTAGGACGAGCCCCCTGTTGGCTTTTTGATTTTTATGATATAATTGTCCACAGGTTGTTCAAAACAAAGAAACTTGGAATGGATATCCCAGTTTTAGTTTTTCCAACTTTTTTTTTTATTTTTTATTGCTGCAAGGACAGTAGTTAACAAAACACATTCCACCACTTTGGCTTTTATGAAGAAGAAAGCCACTGCAGTTTGAAGCAAACCATTCAGGGCACACAAACAAAACTTTAGGAAGGGGGAGCGGATGGTCAGATGAGACAACATTTAAGTTTTTTGACAGCATGCAAAACTCTGTGCAGTGAAAAACCCAATTATCCCCCTGAACAAACTATATCTAGACAGAGAAACTTGTCAGATTGGATGGGGGAAATGAAATAAGTTAAATACAGGGGTAACTCTGAAAGAAAACTTGTTTTTTCTTTTTTTTTTTATAGACATTCACCTGTTGCAGGATAATGTCCTAAAATATACAGTCAGAGCTACAATGCAATGGTTTAGATCAAAGCATTTAAAACAGATTTGCAGACTTGAAGCTGCCACAAAAGTCGTCCTGCAAGAATAGCTGTATAATAAAACCAAAGAATTTCAAGGGATATGAATATTTAAAGGGCACAAGTTTATGTTTGATGTGCTCTTATGTGTTTTGCGAGGTACTTTGTGTTTTCATCTGTGAAAGGTGCTATGCAAATAAAATTTTACTCACTAATGCTGTGTTTTATGCATGCAACAACCTGTTAAATTATAGATGCGAGTAAAAACTTGATTAAGAGACAGAAATGTTGATTTGGAACAAACTAAAACAAAATTGTAGAGACAAAAAAAAAACACTTATAAGACGATGTAGACCTATTACTGAAGTTCTCCCCTTTTACCCGTTGTCTCTCTTCATTGCGTCAAATCCTGAAAAGGAGCAAAGTGTGGGAAGATGTTAAGACAGGCATGAGAATTAGCTTTGCTCCTAATTTACTAGATAAATTGGAGCAAAACTGTAAGATTTTTTTTGGACGTGTGACTCAAACAGTACAATTTGTGTACTTGCACTTAAGAATTTGAAGAGGTGTAACTGTTGTTTTGTCTGTGAAAGACTGAAAAAAAAAAACCCATCTACAATTATACAACTCCTACAGGATTTTTCTGAGCTACTTCAAGTTCGTAGCTGCAATGCACAACCAAAAATACCCTCATTCTATACTGACTGCTGATAAAAGGTTAAAAACACACCAGCTCTGAAAAATGCATAAGGTCCAGAGATAAAAGACGTAAAAGCTCCCACACTCTCTTATCTACTTTGACAAATAGAAGGGTCAAAGACGTTACAAGCTTACAGACATACTCTTGGAGGTTAGGTTTGGTTTTTAAGCTATTAGAAGTACACTTCAGTAGAATTCCTCAAACCCCATCAGCGCATGTGTAAGATGGTACAACACACATCTGCTGCCTCCACCTGCAGCTCTGATTTAAAAAAAAAACATTTTTTTAGCCTTTCAAGTCACAGAGCATCCAGACTAAATCACTGTAGGTTTTTTTTTATTTTATTTTTTTTAGTTCATGCACTTGACTGCTGTTCTAAAGATGAACACAACTCACATTACATTGAACACTGTCCATTTTGCATCCTTGACCTATCATCGGTCGTTGGATTAATCTATTTGTTGCGGTTTCGTTTTAGCACTGAGGAGGGGGAAAAAAAAAAAAAGAAAGAAAATCGGACCACTGACGGCCGCATTTCAAGACATGACTGATTTCTTTTTGAAAATACTGGGAACTGCTGTTGTGTAGCCTCAGATTGCCAAATTGGGCTGAAGAGTTTTCCCTCCCCCTCTTTGTTCTTGGCGGCTGACTAAGTGCTTGCAGCTGTCACTTGAGTGTATTCTCCTTGCCCAGTATATGTGGCTTGGCTGCACTTTTAGCTGGCTGTGTCTTCACTGTGGTGACAGTGTGCCATGACTGATTTCCGTCGACTCACTTTCATTGTAACCACAATGTGTCCTTCACACAAAAAAAAAAAAAAGTCTTGAGTGCTTTTTTTTTTTTTTTTTTTTTTACAAGCGCTCGATCTCATCTAGTTAACGCCGCAGCAGCGTAAACCCGGGGTTTGCGTGCAGTTGGCTGATTATTTAAGGAGCGCTGCGAGCAATTTGCTGATGAAAAGAAAGGAGATGAGATGCCAGAAATCGTTGTGCTGACAATGGTGCAACGCAAGATGATGTACGAGGCTTAAATGGTGTTTGAATGTGGGACAGATTGATTTTACCTTTCGCTCGATTAGGATGAAAAAAATGTAAGCTTGTTAAAAATAGCTTTTAACCAACTCCTTACGCTGACGTCTGTCTGCTGCGGGAAGGAGAATGGTATTTCAAACCTTTGTCTTGCCAATGCTATCATGCAAATTACTCACAGCAGAGACAGCTTATCTGCGAACAATCATAGGTGGCAGTTGGAGGAGGGTGAAATTGCACCACATGATTTTCATATCTGCATAAAGCTCAGTCAGTCAGGTTCCTCCACACAAACACCTACGCAAAGGCAAACACAAAGGCCTCCTTCAAAACACACGCACACGCACACACACACACACACACACACCCCCACGCACACACACGCACACACACGCACACACACACACACCCCCCCACACACACACACACACACACACACACACACACACACACACACACACACACACACACACACACACACACACACACACACACACACACACCAGCAGTTTATATTAAAATAGCCTGGCCCTTTCCTCCAGAAGTTGCCCTTTCTGAGTGGTAGGTAATTACAAGTACAGGCTAAGAAATTTTCTGAATAATTTCAAAGTTTCTAATGAAGCAGCATTTTTTTCTCCATCAGACAGTGGCAGGAAGTTTTATGAAAGGTGAGCTTGACTAAATTACACACACAAAAAGCCCCTGATTCATAAAGCTGTTGCATTGTTGTTGTTTTTTTGTATCTTGTTTAGTATGTTTTGATCTTTTTTTTAAAAAAAAAGTCATGTTATAACAAACTTCAGTATATTTTATTAGGATTTTATGTGACAAACTAACCCAAAGAAGTAACTGCGAAATAAAAGGAAAATAAAACATGGTTTGTTCTATTTTTTCTTATACGTAAAAATCTAAATGGTCTTGCATGTTTACTGTAATGCAACCATTTGTGTTCCGGTCCATAAATCAAAGTGACTCAAAGGCTACATTATACTGTATATAATGTGGAAAGGTCTTTAACTCGTGTTTTCAAAAATTATACTAAACAAAGTCCCCCAAACATTGTCAAAATAAATAATCATAATAAAAAAAATCGATGAAGAGATTTTGGACTTGCCAAACAGCTGAATGTGAGATCCAGACCAATTCCCTGAATAACCAAATACTGAAACCAAAAAATAGATCTACACTGCCAGATCAACAAAAGACAACAAAGGATGCAATTAAAGATCCTGGTGGTTGGAAAAAGGTGGAAGCGAATTGTAGATTTACCTTTAGGCTTTCTTCTCTAATATAAAAAGGTGTTTATTTTTTTCTCTTGCAATTCTTGCAGTTTATGCTACCATTCCAGGTTCTTTTGGGGATTTTCCTTTCAGTTCTGCCTTCATCCAACTTCCAGCAACTCTGACTGGCTTTCTTCTTCTTGCTGAAGAAAAGCATCCCAACACCATGACACTGCCACCACCGTATTTGAGTGTAGAGGGGGAGTGTTCAGGTTGTTAGTTTCCCACTACACATAACATTTTTGTGCGCAAGTCGAAAAATTCAATTCATTTGTCATCTGAGCAGGCGACAAAAATGATGCTGTGTCCCCCATCATGATGTTTCTTGATCTTTTGGCTCATCAGATAAAATATATTCTAGTTTGATGTAACAACACAAAATGTGATGGGGTTTGAAAATGCTTGCTGCTGATCCGAGCTTAATGTGCTTTACAAGTCATGCGAGTTATTGTATCGATTAAAAATCACCGAGCCTTCTGCGCATGAGCGCTATGCCATTTGCACCGGCCTGACCAGACTCTGATGATTCAGTGCATGCCTAATAAACTGAGGTGAGAATTCAAATGAGGCCCAAACTGCCTGCGAGGCTCGCTAAAGCAAACACCAGGACAGCTGGCAGAGAAATCATTGTGACTAATGGTCTCAGTGTGAGACAGGAGCACGGCTGTGGGTGGCTGTTTCAGCACGCTAAGAGGAACAGACTTTGTTTGCTTTCCTATAGCATAAAGCGTGACTGTGTGATTGTGGAAGTGTTGGCTTTGTTTGCTTTGCTTTCACTGCCATCGCAGCGTGACACCAGACCCATCAAAAATATTTGCGGCGTTCTCTTTCTTTCTTACCCTTTTTTTTTTTTAAAAAAAATGTTTCTTGTCTCATGACGGAGAGACATTGTAAAGTTTGAACATATTAGGTCACGTCGCTCTCAACCGATGGGCGGCATTTAAATCCTGCTGCGGTTTCTAGACGTAACGCGCGGCGACCTGTTGTCAGGGTGGATGGCCTTGTTTTTGCTCTTCCCTCGTCTTTCACTACCGTCTCTGAATCCGACTCAAAGCTGGAAAGCGGCCGTGCAGCTGTCATAACTGCGGCATGGCTCAACGTGACGCGGGGAGCATGTTTCCGCTATTATCTGTTCCATCTGATCCAGGAGCGAATGCTAAACCTCCACCGCATCCCTCCTTTTTTTTTTTTCCCCCCTCACAGGCCGCTGCTTGATCAATAACCACATCAAAGGCTCTGAGGAGATAGCAGGATTCTTTGAAGCATGTTTGTGGAGCTGAATTTGCTGAGCTAACACGGTCCACCCAGAACCCCCTTGAATAAGCTTGTTTGGCTAGCATCCTCTCTGTTTGTTGAAGAACTGAGTGGATTCTAATGGATAACACACAAGGCCCCACTCTCTTGTCGTTTTCCCCTCCTTTCGAGCAGCTAAACGCATCCGTTCTGCCAGTGTTTTTTTTTTTTTTTTTTTTTTTTCCCCTTTTGCTCGTCTGACATACGCTTCATTGGGTGCCAGCTCAAATATTTATCTAATATCAAACTGGCTGTCGTATTTTGGAAGCAGTAAAATGCCACAAAATAACTTGCATCATGTTCCACGGTGCCAAGTGAAAAATGCCTGTTAATAACAAATCTTAAAAGAGATGGCTGGCGGACAAAAGAAGCAATGTTATGGATTAGTGCATGCCTTGCAATGGTATTCTTACTTTCCCCACAGTTTTTACTTTCACAGCTACAAAATTATATTTGTATAACTGGAATTTTATGCCACAGACTAAATGTATAATTGTCAACTGTAAGGAAAAGAATACGTGTGCATGGTGTTAAACTATGATGAGGAAGAAGTCTGACGTAGTTTTCCATAAGTCAGGTGGAGTTCACAGCTAACGTGCAGAAGAAGGTGTTCTCATAAAGTAAATGTTAAGTGTTTTAGACTTTGTGCAATATTCTATGCACATATCCACATTCCACCTTGAGCTACAGAACCCCACTGTGAAACACGGTGGTGGCACCATCATGCTGTGGGCATGCTTTTCTTCAGCAGGGACAAGGAAGGTGGATAGAGCTGAATACAGAGCAGCAAACACTGGGCTGGAGGTTCAGATTCGAGCAGGGAAGTGATGCTAAAAGAGAGCTATGCAACAATGGTTTGGATCAAAGTATATTTATGTATTTGAATGGCTGGCCCAGTCAAAGTTCAGACAGGAAGTTATTTGTGAATCGCTGGCAAAATATGAGAATTTATGTTCACAGAAGCTGCTCTTCCGATCTGACTAAATTTGAACTGTTTGAACTAAAGGAGAATGGGGAAAACTTTTAGTCTCCAGATGTGCAAAGTTGGTAGACATACCCCCAAAACACCCAGCTATATTTTCTGCAAACTCTGTTCTTTAAACGATTCTTATTTTTACTTACAAATGTTTTTGAAAACCATGTATTTTCTTCCTTCTGTTTCACAACTATTGACTACTTACTCCATTAAAATTCATTAAAGTTTGAGGTTGTAATGTGACAAAATGTGAAGACTTTAAAGGGACATTAAGACTTCTTCAAGGCAGTGTTGTACATTATGTTTCGACCCTAAAGTGACCCTTCGACTCCTGAAAGTGAAGTCCGTTTTAAGGGTGAATATAATAAGTGGATAAACATAATACCTCTCACGATGATTTACTTTTCATATTCACAAGTTGTCGCATCTTTTTGTCTGCACTTGAACTGTCTGGTGTATACATGCAGAAGGAAAGGTTTGACTCGCCAATCAGCTTTGGCTCATTTGAAAGTGAAATGTGTGGAAATGCTGACATCTCTTTCTCTTCCCTCTCTAACACCGGGGGCACCGCAGGATTTACACCCCCATCTCTCTCTCAATCTCTTTTTCTTTTCTCATTTACATTATGGATGGTTCATTTAGCTTACATGACTGAGTGAATACATAACCCAGGGCAATTCAAAATATCGTCGGGGCCTGTAGGAATAAAACGAAAGCACATAAGCAGAAAGGATTGCTGCAGTGTCTTCTGCTGGATCCCGTAGCTCTTCCTCTTGCTCACACAGCTGAAAAACATGGCCACAGCTGACCTAGAAGACAGTGTGTTGGTAGTGTACAGATAGACCTGCAGGAACAAGATTTATTGTTAAACCTTGTCTGAACAGTGGTTGCGTAATCATGCACAGTGCTGGCTTTGTTTATGACAGTTTACCTTTCTCAGAGCAGCAGGGGAGTGAATCACTAAAGTCACCAAATCTCACCTTCATTAAAACCATCTTAAGGATCTTGACTAACAGGCCAGGACATTGATCTGTTGCTACAATAATAAATGAAGCAACATGTTTTCTGAAATCCTTTACACTTTTACACCTTATGTTCACATGTGCACGTTTTAGGTGAGGAAAAATGTTGATTTCTGATGACTAAAAGTGATTTTTTCTGATCTTTTTAGGCCCTGTCTTCCACTAAATTTTGAAGGTGAACTGTTGAACTTAAATATTGAAGAAAGGGGCAAATTATGATCTTTACTGTGAATTCTGTTAATACTCTGAATTATATTTCCAGCTGGAAATACAATATAAAAACAACAACCTCTGAAGTTACTAGGAAAGTCTGAGGTCACAGAGGAGCTCTGGATTTGATTCCCAACTCGGCTGCTGTACATTTAAAACACAGTGATTATTGTCAATGAAAAATAACCTATCAATAAACATATTTGTAGTAGTGTGTCAGGGACACAGGAATGGTTTTATATCCCTCAGTAGTCTGTCAACAAGTGATGGACTCAAGTTGCACAGGGTTTCTTTCATGCTGGTTATGGTTGTCATTCAGTCATAACCATAAGTTTAGTGGATTCAGCAACTTTCTGCCAAGATCCTGTCAAAACCATCTGACCAGCTTTCCAGCCTC
Organism: Poecilia reticulata; assembly: GCF_904066995.2. NCBI lineage: Eukaryota > Metazoa > Chordata > Actinopteri > Cyprinodontiformes > Poeciliidae > Poecilia > Poecilia reticulata. The sequence continues at coordinate 24,755,686 of NC_088835.1, read as the reverse complement.
GTTGCTGAATCCAAAACCCTGGAAGAGAAGTCATTTTGCAATAACAGAGTGAGTCAAATACTTGTTGAAATGCTCTTCGTCACCCGCCTATCTCCTTGTCTGTTTTTGGGAGTAAAAACAATGACTTTATCTGTTCAAGTCAACTGTTGCAGGTCAAATTTCTGTGTTTGTGTTTTCCTTCTTTATATTGCTGTCTTAAGCTACAACCAGAAGGTACATAATGGAAATCTTTCTGTTTGAGCATCTGCTTCTGCGTTTGATGTTTTTAAGTGTTTTGTGTCTCACTGTGAATTTTTCTTTACTGATGTGCAATGAATAATTAGGTGATATAATATTTGGTTCATCCAAACTTGGCAAGTGATGTAAATCAAATAACTTTTTAAAGGAACACTGTGCAGCTGTTACTGACATCTAGTGGTCAAGATGAGAACAGCAGATGTTTTATTTTATTGAATTTTGGCATGAGAATATAGCACTTCTTTAGCGTTTATAGATCCATCCATCCATCCATTTTCTTGATACCCTTGTCCCTCAGTGGGGTCGGGAGCGTTTATAGACGATGAACATAATTTATTCTCATTTTGATGAATCGTTGTCTCTCCTGACATTATGTAACATGGCCTCTGCCCTAAAAGATGGACATAATTTTCCAAACTTTGGATAAAATGAAATATAAAATACCTTCGAGATGCTTTGGCTAATATCCATCTTAATTGTTTTGTCTTTTTGTCTTCACAAGTACCCATATTGTGAGGCTGTTAGTGGAAAGGACATGATTGCTGAAGAACACAAGGCATAAAATGAAAGGAATTTATGGACTTAAGGTGAATGATAAAGTATAGATATGGTGGACTGTTTAGTAAGAAATTTCAGACACAGTCTGGGAAATGTCTACGTGAGAGATAGAGATAAAAAAGCCACCAAGCAGGTGAGTAGGCCTGCATGTGAGGAATAATCAAGTAGGCTTTTCTTATCTGTATGTTTTTGTCTGCGTGTGCGTTTTACGGTTGGGCAGAGCTGTTAACATTATAGCTGCGATGTGTAACCAATGATAAGATTTTAATACCTGCATTCAGATGAAAAGCATGCTTTGGCACAGAACGCGAGCTTTTATCCCGGTTGCCAAGAAGTTTGACAGCACCGTTTTCATCACGGAGACGCAAACTGCACAATAATCTGTGTGACAAGCCAGTTTTACAACCTGAAGGCCTCAATGAGCTTAATGACAGAAGGAGCGTACACATAAACACAGCCCTGCTCGCACAGGAACAACAAAGCTGTTGGGTTTCACAGAAAGACACTTCACAGGTGATTGTTAAATGGGCACTGGTGTTAAAAAAAAGAAAAAAAAGAAGGAAAACATTTGTTCTGGTTGTGAAGTTCACCTCTGCACCCTCAACCTCCATCATCAGCTGGAGGTTGAGGCTCTGCCTCGCGTTAGCGCCGCCGCTCCAGCCTGGACAGGTCCGTGGCTGTTATCTCAATGATGTTCTAATTCTAGTCAAACAGTTCTGTGTTTGACTCAATAGAGGCAGTGTTAGTCAGGAGAGTCAATATTAGCAGAGCACACAGAGCAGGGCTGGTGTTAGGAGAGACAGAAGTTATATATGTGTGTGTGTGTGTGTGGGTGTGTGACAGCACACACAGTTAAGTGTGCTCTGTTAGTGAACCTTGACTGCCCACTGCAGTAATAATAATAAAGATAATAAGAAAACGGAAGAAGGCGAACCTCTGCTTACCTTTTTTTTTTGTCCTCTGTGGTTTCCGTGTTTAACAAGAATGACATGTCTTTTATCATCTGCCTCTCACATGGATGTTATTGTTAGACATCAGACTCTCTCATTCCACACCGTGCAGCTGAGGGCGCTCTGCCGTCGAGCCTCAACCTGCCTGTGAGCAGCACGTCAAAAAGGGCATTCGGGTTTGTTGTATTTTTTTTCAGTCACAATCAAACGGCAGCGTCGCTTGTCAATGTCCTGTTAATAACTGTGCCACGGTTAGTTTGCAGACTTCTCCATAGAGTCAACGGAGACTCGGTGAGCAGGCTCATAGTGGAAAAATTCCTAAAGGCCATCGTTTCACCACATAAAACATGTGGCGGCGTGAACAATATTTATGCCTGAATGAAGTTTTAATTACACATAGCAGCTAAAAAATGTGTCTGCTCTGCCTCATTTGTAATCATGAAGTCATAGGAAATTATATATCAATCAGCCCAGAGCAACTTCTGTTTGTTCATGGTTCATCCGTCTTTCTTATTTCCACAGACTGAGACTGGGTAAAAAAAAAAGAAAGAAAGAAAGAAATTACCCTTCAGCATCTGTTTCCCATTCTATTGTTTATTAAAAAAAAAAATAAAAAAAAATCTCCAAACTTGAAAACGAAACAACACGAGCTGGTACTGTATTGTTTTAAGCAGTGTTACAGGCACATTTATGTTTTTAGAAGGTTTAAAAAATCTTTCTGCATAAATGCCTCTGACACCTGCGGCTTATAGACAAATGAGACAAATTATAGACAAATGAGGCTTAGATATATACAGTATACATATATTTTTAAGTTGGTGGTTGCGGCTTACATTTCAAATTCACTCGGTAGTTTGGAATTTATAAGACGCATTAGCACATCTGCAGACTTTTAGCAGCTAACAGGAAGGCTGAACAGTGTGAATACTTTCTGATAATTCTGACACCAGCTAATTGCTAATAAAAGACACTGAACTTAGTTTCAAATCTCAGCTCTGTAATCTTTTGTCTGCATCTTCTCTATCACACACAGCACCAAGATACATCTCCTCCAAATGCATTAATCTTTTATAGCCTTCCTGACCTTGGCAGGAAGGCTATAAAATATGTAATCCTGCTCTCATACTTTTTCATAGTTCTGAAAAATAAAAACAGAATTTACTAAAACTGGTATCAGCCGTACAAAGTTGTAAAACTAAAATGTACTTAAAAAATTGGCCACAAAGCTCTGCTTAGCCTCTATGCCAGGCTTGGCACCTCAACTTATTTAGCCAAATAGCAGTACATAAAATACTGCCATAATTTCTTTTTTGCATTATTATTTGATTCAAATTAATAATTGACCTTAAAATCAGGGGAGTGAAGAGGGAGTCGTTTAAATGTGAATTTTGCAACCAAAAGTATTGTGTGAAAAAAGCAGTAAGGGGAGAGTAATCTGGCAGATTAAACATGTTATGGCACTGCAATGGTGTGGCCATAGCAACCTGCATCATTGGCATTTCAAAACAGCCTGGGGCCAATTTCTGGGGTTGATCCTGCAGCCTACACACAACACAATTTCAGAGGATCCTGGAAATGCATTGATTTGACTTTCGTCTTCATTTATTTACAGTTCAGATGTTTTACCAAGCTAATGATACCTTAAAATTAGAAATATTGTGCAAGAAGTGAGATTTTTGTCTCACAAGTATAACATCTGGTATAAATAGTACCAATTAAAAGCCGCCTCTCTCTTATCGTCAAGAGCATGAGCGGGATCCTAAGTTTAGGCTTTAATTGATTAATTTGAACCATTCTTTTTGAGAAGGCATGATAACAAATAACTATAGCAAATTTTAAAAGTAAGAACATGTATTTTTTTATGATTATTTCTTGTGAATTTTATGTAATCTAAGCAGAAAAAAAGATAGTCTCAAACATACATACACATCCCCACCTACAGTTGGTTGAATATCTCTTAGCAAGTTGCAAATAAGTCAAACATTTTTGTAGTCAATAGTAAGGTCATAATTTGGGTAGATATGTAAGCAGTCTACCTATAAAATAGACTTACTGGATCATATCTAACTTCTGTCATTAATCTATAACTTTTTTCTGGGGTTAAGGTTGGATCCATTCCAGAAGCTAAATTCCAGATTGTCCTAAATAGGTTTTGATGAATGCTTGGCATTATTGTTTCCTTGGATCACTAAATTGGGTAATTTTAAACAGTGAAGTGATCACCATGAACTGAACTGTGCTCCAATAAGTCAACAATGCCAATAGACCTTAAAATCAGACCTTAAAACTTGTATTTTAGTGGACCTTTGAAGGCAACCATTCAACTTTTGGAATGGAATAAAGAGCAGTAGTAAAAATATTGAGTGGTTGCACCATATGTTTCTTAAACGTTGGATGATTTACGGCCCATGACTTCCAAAATGAATTACAAATTTAGAGACTGTTCTGCACCTAAACTCAGCACATTGTAAATGAGACGCTCGTTGTAATTATGTTTAAATGCAATGACAACAATGCTATCTATAAACGTCGCTCAACCTAAGCAGTATTTTTCCCCCGTAGACTATTTGGATTATGGTCCTTGAAAGTTAGTTTTCTCTCTTGTACCCTTTTGCTTAAATAGTTCTAATTGTGAACTGTGGCATTGTTTTTTGCAATGTTAAACTAAGAATGGTTATGAAATTGTTGAAGAATTTGACATCACAGACGCCTCCAACTTTACTTGCTAACAATTCAGTCTTGCTAAGCTGCTCTTTTTAATACCCAGTCTATTATAAACACACTAAGTTGCAATGTTTTTGCACACAAGACTACATGTTTTTTTCCCACAAAACCTTTGGATGGGATGTTTGAAAATTTCTGAAATTTCTGAAAGGACTGTAAGTGCAGCCAAAGATATCTTGTTCTGTCAAAACAGCAACATGAACACTTAATAATGATGTCGTTGCCACCACACATATGAAATAACTCTGTAGCTAAGCTACTGCAGCAGCTGTGATGGTTGCAAACAGTCAGTCATGTCTGACTGAGCCTGTGGCCTTGTTAGCAGTAATAACTAGAGTAAACAAACAGCAGCGGTGTATTTTAAGGTCATCACAGGCATTAACCAAAACCTCCGAGTCAGCACAAAGCAGTGACTGGGATGTGGCAGCGTGCTTCTCCTGTATAAATCTGCTGACATGTGAAAAAGAGCAACATTAGCTAATGCACTACTTAAAGACCATAATTGCTCTTTCCCCTACTGTTAATGAATGCTAATTAGAAGTCTGGAGCAGTTTTGTGGTGTGTGCTGGCTGCTCCTCTAATGTGCCGTATTGTTCTTCTCCTCGCTCCAGCTCAGCACTAATGCTGCTGTGCCAGCTATTAAAGTCAGATAAGCTATCCATCTTTAGCACTGCCAGCCAAAAAGCCACTAATAGCTTAGCCACAAAATTGTTAATTTCCACGGTTTTCCCTCTCCCCGTGTTTGAGCGTCGGCACTCAGTGTACAGCAGATACACCGAGGCAGATATTCCACTTTGGCTCCATGGTGTTATTTTCTTTTTTTTCAGCCCACATTAGTAGCCTCATTATCGCCAAATACTCTTCCAGGGGAAGCAGGCTGCTATATCTGTGGGTCCCTCCTCCTCCCCCTCCTCATTCGATGTGACACTATCTTGGATGCTGTTGCGAAAGTCTATCAACATCATAAAGCCCTCTTTGCTAAATGCGTGACTGTGTTACGGGACTCCACCTTGTGGGTTGCAATAACACAATTTAATCCATAAAACACCTCCAACTGTAATAAGGGCAATCACAACCAAGCTTTTAACGAGGATTAGGAGACATATTAGCAGGCCATGTTATCCTCATTCTGGATTGCTGATAATTTTACAACTGGTTTTAGGGTCTGGCAGACATCCATTCACCGGTTTTGGCAACATGATCCTCAGAAGGTTTGAAGAGAAAAAAAAAATTATGCACGCCTACACTTGTACCGAGTCAGAAAGAGTGGGCACACTATCAAGACAGAACATTTTGTCTGGCAAACCTAATATTTGCTGTCAACAAAGTGATTAAAATAAGTTTTATATTTGGATTCCAGAACAAAAGCTTGCTTTTTTTGGTTAATTGTGCTTCTTATTTTTAACAAATTACATTGCATATTCGGGCATCCACATTTATTTCATGAGTGTCATGAATTTTTCCATTGTCTCATAATCATTAGCAGACAGAGTTTGCCACTTTTCAAACAAAATTCACCTCGAGTGTTTCCAGCCGTCATTATTCTTACAGCCAGTTTAAAAGTTTTGGGAAATGTCTGTCAAAATCTGACATGATGATTATTTATCCAAATACCTTGTTAGAAAACTGATGTGTCCCTCTTGACACCCCACGTATTACATCATATGAATGATTCAGTCAGTAAATTAGTCGGTGACTAACATTAAGCTCTGAATGAATAACCACAGTGAGCGTATATTTCACAATGCCAGATTTGTACTCTGCACAAATATGAAATAATCATCATCATGTCAGACAATAAATAAGCCAGGAAGTGACTGGTTTATAGTGGGTGGGAGAGTTATAGTCTTGTGGTTTTGCAGTCATGCCTTTGTTCTGTGGCTGTCGATGTGCTACAAATGAACTTTTCAAGTTATGAGAGACTCTAATGTTGTTTGACATGTAAAAGAAGTGAGCTTCATCCGTTTTCTCCTGCCAGTCTGGCCTCGCACGTAAAATATCTGAGAGCTCTACAGTCATATTTAATAAATTATAATATGTCAATGAGAAAATTAAAAATCTAAGCAGGTATTGACCATACTTTTTGTTTTATCCTTCTCTAACAACTTGTTTCTATTTCTGTAATAAGAGCAAGTTTTTAAAAATTAGTTTTATATAATGTGTTTTCATTAAGTGGAAGTGGAAACTCATCATTCAAATATCCTGTGTGTAATTAATACATGTGCTTCACTTGGCAATTATGTTCTTTTCAATGATGTCCTCAGTTACTGAATGGGTCACAAATGCAAATAAATAGATATTTACTTCAGCTGCAACTACATTTTACACGAGATGCAGTAAATATGGATTACAAAGCTCAAAGTTTAAAGATTTGTATTGGTACTTCAGATATAGGAAGCATGCTGCATAATTGTATGGACTTTCTGAATTTCAACTGTGATTTTACTGTACAACACATTTTCCAAACCAGTCTTGCTCAGTGGATCAAAGCCACACAAAAATTTGACAAACAGGAAGTGAACAAAAACTCGAACTGAACGTTACAGTTTTCAAACCTTTTCAACCTGTAATTTATTATAGATGAGTTTAATTATAAAAGACAGAAACTTTATTACCAGAGTGTCAATAATCCTGAGACAGTATGATGTTATGTTGCAAATGTTGGAAAGTGAAAAACACAAAGCCAGTAAGGCGAAAAGACAAAGAGAAAGAGGCTTGTTCCTGTGTTACTGTGTAGAAGGGTGAAGTGGTTCACATGACCCCGACAGCGATGCCTCTGAGTCTGTGACCTTCTGTCGGGCAACTCTCACCTGCCCTTATTTTTCGACATGAGGTCATTTAAATGATATTCAAAAAGAAAGAACTATTAAACTCCACTGTGATTTTTCATTAAACTGTTTGAACTAACCAGTAGCTTAAATAGCCAGGCAATAGCTGAACTGATAACTAAAACTAGAAACAATGTGAGTTTTTGGCTTTCTTTTAGGTTCCAGACATTTAATGGTCAAATACCAATGCTCTAAACCTACAGGTACTCAGGATATTTCTCAGAGCTTGCTTCAAATGGTCTCATTTCTTGTTCTCTACGTGAGCTTGATCCAACCGAAGTTTCAACCAGATACAACATGCCTTATAATATAAACCCAATCCTGTAAGGCCGTAAATCAAATGCAGAAATGTTCGCTCCTCCTCTTGGGGAAATCATATCCACCGCATCCTGTAATTGTCAGCAGTTTCCCAGTGATGTGCCTGCAAGGTAGGGTGGTAATAGTGAGCAGATTGTCAGATGGTCGAGTGGTTAGTGATACATCACACAACTCTCCTCTCGGTTCCAGATCGGTGGAGCTGTTGACTCACACACGTATCCATTTCTCCGCCCTCCACTTCACAGCGCCGCTGCTAACAAACAACTCGACACGCCGTGGAATGTCACTCTGCACTGAAACAGAGGCACAACAGGTTTAAATGAGCCAAACGCAGCTGCAGGACTCCAGGGCGCCATGCAAAAGTCACTATTATAATTGTTATTATTTTTGGTTTCTTCTCCAGCTCGTTATCTTAGCCAGCGATCAGCTTTATGCAACCAGAGGGTGTGTCCTTTAGATTCCTGCAAGCGATTTCACGTTGGATTGAAGTGCTGTGCCGCAGAAGGTGTGAGCATTCCTTTGCAGACCAAGGAGGGATGGAAAGATTGCTGTGTGAATGAGGGTAGGAAACCTGCTCAAGATTGTTGAGATAAGGATTACTGGGAAAGCAAAGGTCATGCAAACAACAAAACAAACAGCCATCTCGCACAATCTCATCTCTATCAAATGTATCCTTCTGTAACAACTCATAAACTGCACATTCTCTTCTTTGATATACCACTGACAACGATAACCTAGGACCTTGTAAAACCCGCTTTAAACATAATTGGTACCTGTCGCAAATCTTTCTTTTTTTTCTTCTTTTTACAGGGCCCATAATAGCTGAGAAAACAGATCTTCTTCGCGGTATAACTCATCAACCTTAAAGGGTGGATAAGTAACTCAGCAGACAAAAAGATGAGAGGGAAATTCTGTAAGTCAATTCAGTCCAACCATTTTGCTTTTGTCAATGTTCTGTACTGTTGTGCCCAGAGCCAACAGAACCAAAGGTGCGGCAACAATGGCTTTTCTTGCCGTCCTTTTGCTACAGGCAGAAAACTCTTCCCTAGTAATTAGGTTTGGAAATTGCTAAATTTCTTCCTCCAGTCATGTTGTTATGATGAAGACAACTTTGAATTGAATGTTCTTTGAATGAGTTGTGTATAGCAGAAGTGTTTTATGAAGGCCATCAATGCCTCCTCTATTATAGCTGGCGTTTTACAGCAGGTATGTCCTGAAATGCCCAGATATATAATCGTTCACAATTATTGGTAGCGTATATGTCTAGTGTAAAAAAGTAATAAAAAAAACTTACCAGGATGCAAGATTAGTAAATTTTAGACAACTTGTAGATTTTATAAAAATGGTACCAGGAATTTTGTGGAAATTCCTGGTATCTTGATGTTGGATTCTTGCCCCTTCGACGTTCAAGGTTGTAATTTTTATACCCCTTCAATGTCATATTATGCAGCCACAATAAAAATGAATTTCTTTTATAAGGCTTTACACATTTTTATGATGGATGCCAATAAATGTGAATGGCAATTCATGTGTCACACACACTAAAACAATAAGAAAACCAGGAAATACTACGTGAGTTGACAATATACACCACTGCAACCTTTTTGTGGGTCAGAAGACTTGTACTAAGGCCAGTTATACGAAGGTGTACTAAACTTTTAAAAGTTTACTGATACAAGCCAATAAAATCTTGACTTGCACCTTTTCTGCGATTAAAAGTCAGCAAAGTTTGGAGCATTAGTAGCTCAGCTCTTCCTGTCCCTCAGCTTTTGCTGTACACTGCCAGCCTGCTCAGAAAATGATCAAGCAGCACGGATTATAATGATGCTAACATCAGTCACTCACTCATAAAATAAGGTAATCCACTTACACAAGTTACACAAGGGGTCCGAAGTGAATTTGTTTTGTCTGAAAAGTTGCAGGGAACCTTAAAACCGATGAAAATGATCATCAGTGTTTATTTAAATTAGGTAGCGTATCAATATTTATGAACTCTAAGAACAGGTTAATTTAACATTTTTACCTAGAAAACGTTCTTGGTGTACAAGCATAATTTCTAAGAGAAACGGTTTGTAATTTGAAGGTAATATTAAGTCCCCAGTGTCAGTTTGTCCACACTGAAAGGCTTCTGTGTGCTACCGCTGTGTGGCGGTGAGGGGAGGGTGGAGGCTCATTGCAACATTTCAAAGGTGAGTGATTTATATGGCAGCTGTTCCCCAGTGTGCCGTTCTGAATGCCCGTGCCCCATGTTTAACAGCTGACAAACACAGGCTTTTTCTGTCACGTAGCATTTATTGCCCCACACACACAATTCTATTAGTGCAACCGCAGCCATACATGGATCTAAAAAAGTTTTTATGGGGTAGTTATCTCATTTAATCATACACTGTGAGTATGCACACATTATCAGAGTGACCCAGGTTTGAGTGCGGGAACGGAGATTTTGCGTTTGAGCAGACAGCAGCTGTGCGGCTTTCAAGGACAAAACCCTAAAACGGATGCTTTAAAATGTTTTTCTTGTTTTTTTTTTTTTCATTTGAGACATGTGCTCCTTAAATTAGAGAAGGCTGAGAAGTACTTTTTAAAGCTGTTTGATATCTGAGATCTCTCCATTACAACCACAGCGACGAACTGGGAAGAGTGTAACCTTATTTCACGCTGGATCTCAAATAGTGCTGAGAATTTGTGAGGCAGTTAGTGGCCGTCATTAATAACGGCCTCGGCTGGTCTGACAGCTGCTGATTGGAATGAAGAGCTGTGCACCGGCAGACAGCTACAAATTTCACTGACAGCCAGGTCTCCATTACTAAGCGTCAGCTGCCAAAACAGCAGTAATCAGAGAAGGAGAATAGAAAGAAAAACCTGCTCTCTTACCACACTATGCTATTCGTTTAGTCTTAGAAAACATTTAAACGTGTACAAGCACATGCAGACTATTTTCTTGCACCGCATACCACTAACCGACCTCTAAACCTTTGATAGATTACCCGTTTCTGGCGTGATCAATGGAAAGTGTCGTCCCAGACACGCCTCTTGTGAAGACAGTGAAGTAATATAGGGACATTTTTGAGTGCTTCATCCATTTGATTTCCAACAGTTTTTGTAAGGTTTTATGTTTTAACTTGTAATCAAACAGCAAACAATATATTAAGGTTAGGTATAGCCTATCTTAAAGCTAGCATCTGATTGACTATTTTAAACTAAAAGTAAGAAAGAAAGGGACGACAAACAAATCAATGAACAAAGGAATGAATGAAAGATTTTTCTTCATCAGCATAGATAGAGTGTTTGCATGGTGTAGCAAATTGTCAGTACTGCTATTGTGTTAGTTCTGTGATATTGTCAGTAAGTTGCAGCAGTTGTGCACATGTACGGTAAATATGGCATGTCAGAGCTGTAACACACAAGCTGAGCATTTTTTCCCCCATTATGTCCAAAAGAACATGACAGTCTGGGTTATGTATTAAATGCATAAGAGAGCAATACTGGAGTTTGATTACCAAAGACACCATGTTCATGTCCCACTGAATTGAAATGCAGACACAATACTGTGATGGTAATATTAGACAGAAACAAGATAATTTTAGCCAGTTACAGTTTAAGCTAGTCTGAGTTTTAGCCATCAGTACATCTCAATCCTGAATGTTTCCCCTCTTGGTGTTGCTCTCTGTTTCTGTTTGAAATAGAGGATCCATCTTTGTCTTTGTTACTTTATCTTGGCATTACACTAGCCGATTCTGTCTCTTAATAAGAAGCTGTACGTCAGTTATTGTGTAGTTAAAGAAGGATAAACATGTAGACAAGAGCTAGGCAATGGGACATTTTAATTATGAAGATGAAGCAAAACTTACTGATGGGGCCCAAGTAGAACAGGACATGGAGCATACGCAGCATAACGCTACAAATACAGCAACAACAATGAAAAACAGGAAGCTTATATACAGAGGAGAAATAACCAATGGCCTGGGAAATAGGTGAGTCTAGTAAGAAGAACATTAAACAGGTGCGACAGAAGACCTAGTAGAGGAACGGAAGAAGACTAATTAACACAGATAACAGACAATCAGCTGAAGACACCAGGCGGAACAAGTTGAACATTAACACAAGAGAAATAAATTGGTACAAAATACAAGAAACCTGACATAAACAAAAGCCTCAACACAAGGAATAAACTAATCATGACAGAACTAATCTAGAACAATCCAAAGTGATCGAAATACTTTGGTAGTTTTATTACAATTACATTGTATAAAACTATCTAAAACCATAACCGTAATATTTAGCCACATCATTTTACATATTAACATCAAGCGTTAATCATCAACCCGTTCCTCAATCCGTCTGAGGAAGCAATAAAATGCCAGTGGCAGCAGAAGGGTAGCGTAAACATGTCCCAGTCAAAACAGGAAGAGAAAAGCATTAAGGCTTCTGAACTCTGGAAAAGTAATATTTTGCATGAAAAGCACAGCATTTTCTTAGAAACCTGTGTTTGCTATACAAATGATGTAAACAGAATTTATATTTACATAACAACTAAACAAGGAGTCTTTGTACACTGCATTTTTACTCAGGTATCCGAGAAATAATAAATACATCACTCGATGTTTTTCCCTGTTTTGTCCCTCTGCAGTAAATAAGCATCATAAAAACATTATATTTGGTTGTGCTAAGAAAGAAACTTGTGGTCTGTGGGAAAATTCATGTAAGCCTCACGGATGAGGCATTCATTTTTTATAAGATTCAATAAAACTCCGTAATTTGATTGCTTAAATGCAACCATCTGCCACACTTTGAATTTCTTAGCTGTTCCTTTCAAAATAAATATCAATTTCTTGGGAACAAATTGTTTTTGGAGAAAAATAGAATGCCTTCATTCTGAAGGCAATGAAGTGAAATTCATATGCAGAGTTTTGTTAAGAATTAATAATCTACAGCCTAACGCTGGAAAGAGGCCACGATTGCCCGAGCACAGACTTCAAATTCCTTTAACGTGTGACCGAGTCAATTTGATCGAAGAGGGAGGGTGTAGCGTTTTTCCAGTGGGAGGAGTAAAAGTGAAAGTCTGTGGCCTTGAACACTTTGATCCCTGTAATGACAGAGGGCTTTGGTATGGGTCAACTTGTCATCGCTCCTTTTCCACTGATCCCTGCTACTCCCTGCTGCAAAACATGTGAACAGAGTCACTGATCCACACTGTCTCTCACACACACGCATGCACACACACACGCACACATACACACATGCACACAAAGCTCCACACATTGGAAAAAAAAAAAAAAAGCACTCTGGGTGTGTCTGTCCTGCAGGGAAGCTACATTTTCTGATCCTCGTGTTTTGAATAAATTGACAGCTTTATAAAGTAAAAACACTTCAGTGATAAACAGCACTGCTGGCATGTTGTTTTATGGATGGCCCCATTAGCTCATTGTGGGTTGGAGGGAAAAAAAAAATAAAAAATTTGGGATGCTCAAATTTAGCCAAAGACAGATGTGGCGACGCGTTAAAATGAATCATAGATCAGACCTCCCGCTAATGTTGTTCTACACGCAAACTCGTGTATCAGCATGGTTTATAGTGACACATGAGTAATGCTCCAAGAGTTATTCCAAAAAGTCAGCTTCCTAAGCCAACTGGAGAGACTAACCAACGTATAATTCACATCAATCCCCTACAAGCACAAACAATGCTAATGCAACATGCATGAATGCAAACTGCAAAGCTTCAGGAGGTGGTAAGAAAACCAAGACAGGGACGCTTCATTTTATAGCTGCCTCTTGCATGTCAGCTTATTCCAGCAGCAATAAAACACTCCATAATAAAAGGCACTACCCCAGAGAGGCAGCAGTGCTGCAGCTATAGATAATCCGCTCACGGAGTGTTTGCATTTCTGTCCTCTGGAAGCTTTCGCTCCGCTTGTAAGCATAATGGAGAGGAAGGAACTTTGTCTTCGCCGCTCCGTCAGTGTGAGCAAAGCAATATTGCGGCCTTTGCTGAGAAGTGTGGGAGCAAGCTGCTTAATTATCACCTGCTTCATTATCCAAACAAGACCTTTAGAGAGGATGTAATTAGACCCCCTGATAAAACGAATACTGGGGGAAAAAAATGCTGTCAGCTGGTGAAAATGAATAAGTGCGTGTTTGTTTCAGTCAATGCAAATAACAGTAAACCTCAGTATGTAAATGTTACACATATGAAGTACCGAGTTTGGTTAAATATGTGAAAAACATGCTAACATGTAATTCATAAAATATGACCTTAAGCACTTTCTGAACTTTTTGCTGAACAAAATTATTCACTGTCGCTTGGTACTGTAGGTTGTTGCAATTGTAGTCCTTGCAATTCAAACACCATCTATGACTTATGCTGTCCCTGGTCAGACGCCAGGAGAAGTTTCCCATCCTCTGACCCCTGCAAACATGGTGCCTGAGGCTTTTAGATGTTTTCTGGAACATTTTGAGTTTCTCCGACTCCTTTTTGGTTGTTCATTGTTAATTCAATGTTTAGAGCAACAGCAGTCATTTATGTTAACTTCTAGCTCTAAATTAATGTGAACTACTCTTTTTACAGGATAGACCAGACACTATTTATATCCATCAACAAAGTCCTGACATAATTCTGGTTGGATATTTGACCACTCTTCTTGGTAGAACAGGTAGATTCCTCAAGTTCTTAAGCACAGATCACACATTTTTCAATAAGGACTGTGTCAGACCTGTTTTAACTCCATAAGTTAAACATGCTTCATCCATTTCAAAACCATTTTAAATCTAGCCGTTGAATTATTGTGAGGTCAGTTCATATGGGTTACTCCTCACCTTTTCTATTCCATACACTTTGTGGAAAGCCGCAGTTTCCCAGGCAGCTAAACGGCCCGTTAGCATTCTCCTACAATGTTTGACAGCTTGTCACCTTTGGCCCCTCTCAGATTTTGTCATGTGTTCTATTTTTTCTTTAAAGTACTGACTACATTTGGACAGCTTGTATTGGGACCACAACACAGAGCTCAGCCATAGAAAGGTGAAATTCCCACAAACATTTTATGTATTATGCTCACATCAACGACACGAGTCATAAGACACACCTTTGAAAAGTTCTGAGAAGTCACTTGAGCTCAACAGATTGACTTGTATGATCTGAGTGGACGGTGATTTGTCACTGGAGGGCCCGAGGGAATGGGTTTATCTGAAAGAAACTTTTATCTCATCCAACGCTGATCAGAAGACACAGCTTGGGATTTACGTTGTGCGTCAATCAATATGCTGTTCCCAAGACGTGTTGCCATTAAAGCTGCTGTGACATTGTTTTCCATTTTGCTAGGATCATTTAATCTGATGAAATCAGGTTACTCTCTTGTATTCATTATTCCACTCACTTTGTGGAATGCACCAGTGTCACTGGAAGCTCAAAGGCCCCTCAACATGATACTCCAACCACCATGCTTCACATTTTTGTCTGTTACAGCAACATTTTTCTCCAGAAAGGATTTAGCTTATCCATGTGGGACAGCTGAAAATCCCGGTAGCATTTGATGATTTCCATTTAAGGAGCAGGTGGCTATTTTGCGATCGGGCTCCTCTGACTTCTTATTAATGTTAAACTGGCTTTACTGTGTGTCATAACGCCAGGTCTCCAGCATCTTCAAGCCTTTTTGCTTCCAAGTTGTTCTTGTCTGATAAATACTTTGTTTTTATTTCCTCTAGATCTCAACCATATAACTGACAGGTATCATGTTGGATTGCTGCAATGCAACATGGGGGAATGGTGGAATACTTGTGCTTTTGCATAGATAACACAGTTGGGAAAAACATCCTTTAAGTTGTCACCTTCAGATAACCATTTCCTAGTTTGCTGGATTTGAACAACTCTGAACCAGGCGGTAAAGGTAGCATTGGCCTCAGGGAGGGGACTCTAACAAGGCAGTAGTCCTTATTTAACATAGCATGAAAATGCTGTTAGTCATCGCTCGCCATGACAGCGGCTCTCATTATCACTACCTGGATATGCATGGCATGGTTGTCAGAGCGAGGCAGGCACTGGGGACAGTCACACATGATTGCCTCAAATCAGCCGAGAAATGGGATGTCTGATCACTCTCAGGAAATCTGGTAGAAGGACACAAATTCACCTCTGGCAGTTCGAGCTAAAGGATGTTATGAATGCAAATGCAAGTGTCTTATTAAGGCACAAATGCTGAGTTTGTTTCACTGCTTTCTGAAAAAAAACCCCAACACAATCCTATGACCGGGAAGTATTTGGTGGAAAATGAGAGATAATTTTGGCACCTTCCAGCCACTCAGATCAGGCCAAGCTCTCATCCCTGTGTCCTTATGTCAAGTGTTGTTTGGCTGCCAGTTCCTCTCCGCCTCCCACGGCTCTGATGATTTTAGGACTGCAGGTGGAAAGCCTGTCTTGCCCACTAGAGGTGGGACCAAGAACAACATCTCACACGTCACCCTCCTCTTGACTCATTAAAGTCTTCAGCTGTTCCTCTCAATATCATTTCAGATTTCATGCAGATGTGTCACACCCATCAGGCTTTGATTTACACCATTTGCACTATACTGTACACTGTACTCGTTGTGACTGCGGGGAATCTGCTGAATGGCCCCCTCCCTCCTCCGGCCTTTGAGTGGCCAGCATCCTGCTAAATGCAAGCCAATCGTTTGATGGTGGGTGGAGCGCCAAGCCACAGAGCACTTCTTCCCGTTGGCAGCTTTCCCTGTGGTGGCTCTGATCACAACACAGTGTTAACAACACGTGACCTGGCCCTGCAGCCCACAGTAATTGAGGTTACATCCCAGGCAATACCTTGATGAATAATTAAAAGGCCAGAAACAGAACTCTGAGTGACTTAGCCAGCGCCCCAGGGTCTAATAACGTGCTTGGACTGTATTAGGTAATCTATCCACCGGTGCCAGTTAGTGTCGCACACTCACGAATAAGCACACAATTGGGCCCAGATAAAGGCAGCACAACAGCATCAGTCATAGTCAGGGAAGCGAGCTGGCTGAGGCGTCGCAGGAACAACATGAGGAATTATTTCAGGGTGACTAGCGGGCACTTATCTTGCCAGCAAAGTGAGACAGATTTGAAAATGCAGAAAGGATACCATCTGGTACTAAACTGTGCAATAATGAGATGCTTTAGGACAAAGAGGTAAATCCTGACGTCCAGTACCTATAAAAGCAACACGTTTTTGACCTTGGCTGCATTGAAACCTGATCATGGAAACACTGGGCCCATTTATAAGTTGGTGTTAAGCCTGCAAAGGTGATAAAGATGTACCGCCATGCCAGGACACTCTGTTAAATCTACCAACGTCATTCAGAGGCTAACAGAGGTCACCGCCGCTATGCCAAAACATTGCTTGCTTTACAGTCTGCAAGTATAAGATTAGAAACTGATCATCTGACTGAATCCTTTCCGGAGAAGCCTCTCTTGAGACAAAATGCTGTAACAGTGTAAGCATGGGTTGCTGTGAAATCCTGAAAGTACAAATGCTATGGGATGGAACATTGAAATTAATGAAACGTATAAATAGAAAGGCTTCATTGCTTCCCATTTTGTTTCAGTTACTATTTAAGCACACAACTAAAAGCCTGAGCATATTCTACAAGAACAGAGAAATGATTCATTTTACACAACATGGCAAGACCAAGAACAAAGTTATTTCTGACAAGGATATTTCATACATCACAAGAACTCAACTGCAGACCAGATTTATCAGTATTGTACCCACAACCACTTAAAATTTCTTTCCAATCAAACAAAAGCTGTGAGACGACAACACAGGAACGAAGCTCTGCCCAAAAAGTTATGTCACGGAAAAGCTGTGAGAACTCCTCAACCTGCAGGAACAGATTGACTTCAGTTTGTCCCGGGAGTGGGAACACATTTCTCCGTTGTTGGGAAATATGTGTAGACCTTACAGTACAAACTGTTTATTGAGGGCAAAGGTGTCATCTGGTAATTAGTTCCTTGTAGTCCAGAGATTTACTGACATGCTGCTTGTGGCTTACAGCTTGTTGACTGTCGTTTAATAGAGATGTTTTCGCTTATTAAAAAAAAAAAAAAAAAAAAAGTTTCTACTAAGTCTGATGAATTCTAATTAAATATTCTGTAATACCTACCCATCACCAGCAGGTGGCGATAATGTTGACAGTAACTAAATAAACATTTAAAACAAGACCCAGAGTGATAACAGAATGGTAGACTAAAGATTTTACCAAAAAGATTTGTAAGTAAAAGTTTGTTGAAGTAATTGATCCTTTTCTCCTTTTCATTAAACTTTTTAAGAATACATGTGGAGCTTATCTGAAACAGAATCAGAACTACAAAGAGACGAGTGGAAGAAAACACAAAACTGCTCCACAGTTCTTGTGGTTTCTAGAACAAGACAACGAAAGGCCACATTTAACATGGCTCATCATATCATTATCAGTTTAAATAGTAATTAGAAATACAGTACACATTTATACCCTTCAAATATTATTTAATCTTCTTTTTTTAGCCTACAGAATTGACTTGCGTATGGGTTGTAAACACAGCTGAAAATCTTTGATTTGGAAAATTACTGTGGACTTAATTTATTTACTTAAGTAAATAAGTAATTTATTTACTTATTTACTTTTTTGCATTTTCAAATATTTCAAAATTGCAAAACTGTCTGACTTGTAACCAAGAGAAAATATAGTAGCCTTCTTTCACCCGTCTAACCAGCTATAAATAATTCTGGGAGGGGGAGCACTGTGTTACTTTGGCATTTAATTTAATGACTTCAGTTAAATATATGGTGCTCAAATTTGAAACTTTGATATATCTTTATATTGGCATCCACCCCATGCCCATTGCAGCATGTGTGAGACATCTTAAAGTATTTATTACGTGTCATTTCTCATTTTATCACTTCAAGTTAAAGCAAGTTTAGCGAGGAAAGAAAGATTATAGCTGTTGAATTTCCAGTGAAGCTGTGCCTAGACGTCCAAAATATTTGCAGGTTAAATGTGGAAGTAGGGCTGACTGTTTTAAAGCCTGGAGCGAAGGAAGGTGAATGCAAACCCCAGTTTACATGTTTCTCTTAGTTCAGCAAATAGGACAGCGTGGCGCTTTCCTCTGACAGGGCCCCGTGTGTCACAGCTTCAGCAGTAAGTTGAGGTGAGCTGCCGGTGCAGAATAATTAAGACCTCTATGGAAGTGACAGGGTCACCAGGAGGTATGCAGCATAGCAAAGCTTCCCTTCTCAGCTGTTTCCTCTATGAGCTGTCACGGCTGCAGCGTATTTATAGCAACATAGTGCGGCACACATGTCCAACCCTCCCACCGCCTCCACCTCGGAGACAGATGTCACCTTCAAGTCTCTATTTCTGGGGCTAAACACAAAGCTTTCGGCAGCCTAACAAGCCACATATGCAGGCAATCAACAGAACAACTGGAGTCTGAGGACAAACATCTACGTTGCCTCATTCAGGCTGAAATCGCCGGGCGGGTAGGTGGCAGTTCACCTCTCCCACCGGACTGGGCTTCTTTACGTAACAGCTTGGCAGCTGCTGGTGTTCTGCTGAGTGGGGATTGGTTTTGACACAATAAAAGAAATATGTGGTACTGGGTTCACTCAGACTAGACAAGATTTTCGTATTTAAAATAAAACTAAGATGCTAATAGGATAGACATTTAAGCAATCTGTAATCAACTCAGAATAATCCATGCTGGTTTTGTTTACTCTATATTTCACCTTTTACACTGGTGGTCCAAATTGCAAGAAAAAAAAAAACTTTGAAAATCCCTGTTAAGTATAGAACTATCTATTTCAAGTTGGTTTAGTTGAATATTTCTGATTTCAAATTAGACATAACTAATTATTATTCAGGCTCGTTCAGAAATGTGGAATAGCCCTTTAGTTCAAATGGGAACCTTATATCAGACATAAACTTCAGATTTAAGGTTGAAGTATTTGGGGGGATTTGATCATATCTAGAGCAAGATGATAGCTTAATAAACATCTACATTAAAGCAATTCTGTAAATAAGAGTGGGTTAAAATGAAAGTTATTGCAAACATTTGCTGCTGACAAGGAAGGCATAACCTTCCATGTGGTCCTTTAGAGAGACATGCAAATACGCCTTCAAAAAAACAGTTGTGTGTCTAAATATTATTTTATCAATCAAATCAAAACAGTTTTTATCTGCATTCTGCCAAATTGCATCAATGAGACAAAAAGTCCAATGGCATTTAACTTTAAGAGTATTAAACGAATGCAGAGACATCTATATATATTTATATATAATCATATTTTAACAGTTTAATAGGTAGTTCTATCAATATAACTTGCCACAAAAGGTCCTTTCAATAGATTCAGGATCTTGATGTGGCCTGAAATAAAACATGAATTGGACACTCCTGCTCTAAATGTGATAAAAAAATAAGAAAAAAAAAACCTTTGCATGATGTATTGTAAAAAAAAAAAATCAAAAATCAAAACTAGCACCAAAAGTAAACAGGAAGCAGACTATTTAATACAATATATGGTGCTTGTGTGTGTAAAGTGGTGGACAGTGTAGTTGTGCTCTCCGATAAGAACTGACTGTGGGGGATTAGGGGTGATGTCGGGTGGGACGGGATTGAATGTGTTGACATAGCTTTAATTCAGTTTGATACCAGACACCAGTAGTCTGTCTGAATCTCGGTGCACAGGGGGTGTTAACCTCTCTGGGATTCTCAAAATATACAAACACCAAGCACGACTGGCCACCAAGGATTAAAATAACTTTTATGAGTGCCAGGCTCATATACTGCCATTTCCACACTTCCCTTTGGTCAGCAGTAAAACCCTTTTAAACATCAGGAAAAAAAGCCTCGGTTCAATGATGAGAAAACATTCAGTTTAATTATCTATTAGTTTGTTTTTTTTTGTAGATCTGTTTAGAATGACATTAACCATGCTATAATCACCCTGCGTCATGTTTAGAAAAAAAAAGGCAATAAAGTTCAATTACAGTGTACAAACGCATAAACATCTTGTACGGGTAACAGATGCAATTTATGACTGGAGCTACAATTTGATCCTTTAACCTTAAACAGATTGCTAATGTGTCAGACTATCTGCCCAGTGGTGTGTTCTCAAGGCTAGGGTGACACGTTTTGAGCCCCTGGATGAAGTGTTGGTTACTCTATATGAGCATGTCTTGCAGGTCATAAGCCTGTCACTGCCAAAGTGGGTTTCTTTTACTGCCACACTGGCGATAATCAGCTGATGCTGGCTGTCAGTCGACATGGCAATGGTACAGACAGGGGACAGGCTCAGAGGACACATGATCGCCCTGCTGACAAGCATCCCTAACCCCAGCTGCTCCGACGGCTCCTCTGTCATCTGGGAGGACGAGGGAAAGGGGCCACAGGCTGAGAGGAAGGTGGCAACAGGGGCCTGCTGAGAAAAGGACAAGGAAAGAGGCTGAGGAAAGCACGAGTTTCAGCACCCCCAACATAGCTGTGCACCACACCCCTCTCAGCGCGGCCCTCCATTGCCCAGCGATAGAGGTTCAAAAAGAGCCGAGCTCACAACGGGCGACGGCAGGTCCCACACTAAGCCAACAATCAGGTGCTACATTGTTGCACGGCATTAACTCAGACCACTGGGGTGACATGTCACAGGATTCTTGTATATATATTTATACATGCATGTATATGTTTGTCTTTGTTGTTTACACCTGTCACTACAGTTCCTGCTGTTTGCCAGAGGAGACAAAAAAAACTGAACTTTTCACCTACATCCAAAACAGCTTAAACGATTCATTTTGCCATGCAGCATGGTGCAGGCAGTGGCATGCTGTGGGGATGATTTCCTTCTGCACTTATGAGGAAGCTGGCCGGATTTGATGATAGAGTAGATTGAACTAAATACATGAAAATTGTGGAAGTAGACAGGTTACATACAACAAATAACATTAAATCTAACAGTTGATAATTCAGCATGTTTGATAAAGTCTCTGTGTTATGTTATGATCTATATGCTACATTGCTTCAGCAATAGGGATAATGATTAGTATTCTGTTTATAGTTAAATCATCACTGAGGGATTCTCCTCACTGAGTCGAGTTTGGTCACATATGTAGTCATCCAGCTGAGATGCGCTGTGTTCCTTCATGTTTAGGGAGGAAGAACACCCTTCCTCTTGACATGTCAGTGGTTCTGCCCATGACATCTCCAATAGACTCGGCAGTGAATTCTGGCAACCCAGATCTGCTTTGGATTTGTCCAGCTTTGCTATATTGAAGTAAAGATTCGGTCCTTTCTTTTGAGCCACAACCACTGACCACTCCACTGTAGCACCCTCGATATTCATTTGATGGCCTGTTGTAAGAATTGCCCACTCATGTGAAGATCTCTCATCAGTCTGACTGTAGATGTTGCATCAAAGCGGCAACATCTAACTTTCACCAGATAGATATCTGCACTCCGTCCTCACTGTCTAGCTCAATGCTGCAATGATATTTTCTCGTTGTAGCCTTCCTGCATTGCATCATACCAAAAAAAGTGAGCTCAATAAAGTAAGCCCTTTTCAGGGTTACATGGCTTTGTGTTACATTTTTCTGTAAATGTGGTGAAACTGAGATATTTTTTTTCTCTTGACCTTTACAGCTATCTATAGTAAATAGGTTTTATTAAAAAAAAACAAAAAATCACAATGAGCTGACCGACAAACGTGCACACATACACAAACACGCACACTGGAGGAAGCTGGAGTACCTGCAGAGGATCACTGCATCCACATGGAGAACATGAAAACTACATGGTGAAACAGTCCAGGATTTCAACAAACACACTTTTTGCTGCAAGGTTGAGAAATGGCAAAATGCATGTTTTGTACTATTGGATTTATTTCTATTTCATTTTATTTTTATATTAATTTTTAGACATGATCTCAAACTTTTGAACTTTTGATCCTATTATTCTGGTTGTTTTAAATAAAGTGCTCACACATTTTTTATTGCTCTCACTTCCAGTACTTCTTTTTTAACAGTATGCGGCAGCTCTGGAAAAGAATTATGTTCTTTTATTCTATGAACTACTCACAACATTTGTCCAAAATTCCAAGCAAAAACTCAGTATTTATTTGTAGAAAATGAGAAATAATCAACATAACAAATGCAAAGAAAACAAGTTCATATTCATTTAGAAACAACAATACTAATGTTTTAACTCAGAAATCAATATTTGGTGGAATAACCATGAGGTTTTCAATGGGGTTTAGTGCAGTGCTATCTTAATTTTTTTCCAGAGCTGTGAATGTTGTTCTGTGCTATATTGTCATAAATTATCACTTAGTTATGCGCATGTATAACAATATTTTCCCTAAGCGGAACCCAGATTAAGTCTGACAATCTCAACACACAGTTGGCAGTTTTCATTTTCATTCAGCAAAATGAGGTGTTGGATAGTGTTCCTAGCTGCAAATAACCCTGCTGCATCTAACATTTAAATATAGAATTGAGTCGTGGAGCTCTGAAAGCTATGCATCGCCTTGAAAAGTTCAGCACAGTTATTAGTTTAAACTTAACTGTAGCCCCTTATAGACACGGCGTTGTGGGCACTTGGCCACATGCTGACGTGCTCAAATGATCCTACGTTAACGCACATGTGGCAAAGTTCAGGCGTGGACGCGCAGCCCGTGTCGAGCTGAGGCTGCGAGAGCACGCTGTCCCCCCTGGGGGAGGATGGGCTGGGGGGGGGGGTTGACCTCTCCAGCATTGATTGGCAGGTAAACGGCTCAACCTGAATCTTCTCTTCAAGGAATGTGCTTGTGTCTGTCGGAGTGAGGAGCAGCTGGCAGGAGTAAAGACAGAAGATGAAGTCAGCTTTAAGTGTTAGGATAAGAACCTCACAGCTCTGGGTGCCATTTAGCAGCACACCAGACTCTCTCATTTTAGACGCTCATTAGCAAACTGAGGACTGGTTATTGCATCGCAGAGAGAGCGCCTGCTCACCGACAAGACTGTGATTACACTGACGGAGCTACTGCTTAAAGGATTCAGTTTAAAAATGTTCTTACTGCACATAATTAGCCATGACACTGTTTCCTAATCAATCCACAATCTAGACGTTCCTGGGTTTTTGCCACTAGTAATCACATGAGGGCTGAATTATTCTGATAGCTACTTATTCAGATTAAATTTTGCAGGATTGCTGCGCTGCAAAAAAGACGCACGCGCTCACACGTTTCCTCAACCCCCACGAACTGCAAGTGTTGACGTGTTGAGTGTTGATGTATGCATATCCCCTCTCACATACAGCGCTTTAATACCCAGCGAAGGGGCCTGACAAGCACCTCTCTCTCTAGCTCTCACTGCCTGAATTCTCCAATGAACTGAATTAATATCTACGTTACATATGATTAAAAAGAAACATCTAAAGAGAGATTTAGTGTAATTTCTTCACATTAACACCTCTTGCATCACTCTGGAACTGAGAGCATTTGTGTTATGTGACCTCATGTCTTATTCCTGGCCAACATAGCTCAGGAATAAGTCAAACTATTAAATTATCAATGTTGACTGAGGGGAATTTATTTCATTCAAGCATAAATAAATCCAATGAAAAGGCCTCGGGGTATATGATTTGCAGCCATTTGATCAGGTGGATTGCTGGCTGCAGGGTCTCGCTAACCCTGAAAAAAGAAAAAAAAGTCTTTTTATCTTTAAATCCAACCACTCTCCTTTAACCCTAATCTATCATCTCCGTTATCCTGCATGAATAATTGGTGGCCTTAAATAACCACGGCAGGCGTGATTAATCGAAAGGGGTGAGGTGTTGAGATCTGGTCCTACGGTGAATGTGCCGAGCCAGCAAACACCTCGCACTTCTGTGGCCACTGCCATCTGTCTCCCAGTGGGGCTCGTTCCTCCACAGCAACCCCTGCGACTATAACAACATTACCAACAATTTTCTGACACATATAACGCAGATGTCTTCCAGCTACCGCAGGATCTGCTATGTAAATGAGTTTACAATCGACTCCCTTTTTTTTATCCACCTAATAGCCACTAACCTAAAAGGAAAACCACAATGACTAATTTCTGATCTCTGTCAGTTGTTTATTAGGTTAAAAATATCATGAGTACCTACTACTACAAAAAAAATAAAAATCTTACCAACACTTTCTTACATGTTTTAAATCGTTAAACTGATTAGCATTATATTATAAACATAGGTTAAAAAAAAGCCTCCAGGAATTACAGTGCTCGTATATCTACAAACGGAGAAGAGGTGGAATAATGGTGAGCTTTTCTCAGGACTGATCGACTTACCAAAATCACTCTAAGAGTGCAGTGAAGACTCATCCGGCAGGTCCCAAAGTAACCAAGAACAACATCCAAATGCTGCAGAACTGCATTTGCTCAGTTAAGGTCAGAGTTCACAACGATGCAGTAAAAAGAGACTGGGCAGAAATAACATCCATGCGGGAGTTAGAAGCAGTGAAGACGATGTTCTCGTTTTTATGGACTTACTGTGGTTGCAGTTGTGATTCTTGCCGGACTGGTGACCTGGATAAGCCCCTCCTTCAACCAATTAAAAGGCAAACAATTAGATGATCTCAGTTAGATGTCAGATGAAAAATTTTGTTTTCTAGCTCTTGGATGCTAAATACCCATACCACTTAATATCAAAAACTGACACTGTGTGGTTTTAGCCTATGAACCGGTTATATCTGCTAGTCAGTCCTCTCTAGTTCTGCCCCGAGTGAAATGAAGTTTGGATTTTGTGCCAGGCTTTCAACTGAATAGCAAGAACAAAGATGGTATTTCTCTGCTCTTTCCAGGCTGCATTGTTGTGTAAAAACTTTTTCCAATGGACTCATGATCATCTAATAAGTTGAAGTAGCACAACCACGGTATACTCCACAGTGAAACATGGAGCTGTGGCCTGTTGTGAAGTCATGGACTAGTAATATCTGTTGACATAGTGACGCAGATCTATGACCTCTTTCTACAACAAGTAAGGTATTACAGGTTACAAATAACAACAGAAACTCAATAAGAGAAAAAACAAGGAGAACCTTAAATCTGTCCTGCACAAACTTAGTTTGTGACACAATATCTATTGTTGTCAAGAAAACCAGAAGTAGAAACTGGAGCATCATGAACGTCATCTGCTTAAAGTTAAGTGGGATGAAATCACAACAATAATGTAGACAATCTAAGCTGATTTAAGTTTAGTGTGTTATTACACTGCATTCTAGGGATTATGTTTGTTTTTTTTTGCTTGTGTTATTTGTTTTAATAACTAATTGAATTTCTGACTGGGACTTTAAATCTGCAAACGCCTAATCTGAAACTTGAATAGCTACTTAGCTATCAATGTGCTGCGTTATAGATCCCAATTATATAGTTTTTTTGTTGGTTAAGCTTGCTTGCATTATGGTTCAAAATTCTTTCAAAGCAGTTTGGAAAATATGTTTCCTAAAACTTCCAACAATTACTAAAGGGATCAGGCAAGATAATAATATAATTGCCACCCTATAATGTCAAAGTAAGTTGTATTGCTACAGATGGCCTTGGGTTAACCAAGCATTCTTGAAAGGGACAGTGCAGATCAACAACAGTTCAAGATGTTTCCATAGTCTAGAACAGGAAAAACAGGGCTCACATTTACAAACACAGTTTCTTTCTTTGCATATTTATTTCATTTTTCAACTATTAATCCTGTTTTCTCACCAGGTACAAATTATTTTCTGTTAAAAAATAAAACTGTAGCTTAGCTAAATGCAGCTCACAGGGGTCTAAATCTTACCGACTCTAAGGGCAACCACTGGATGTGTAGCGCCATGTTGGACCTTTATTTTTAGTATCGCATGGCGATGAAAGCTTCATCCAGCTTTCCTCTGACCTTCACTGTTAAAATGAAGTAAAACAATAATCTCATTATTAAAAATATTTAAGAAATGTTTCACTTTATGCCTTTTAGAAATCGGGTCATCCTTTAATCGCTCAGCTATTCACAGTAACAGATATCTTGACAGGGCTTCCCAAAATTTCACATGCCAGCACATGATATGACGCATTACTCGTCTTAGCACGCTGACACTCCTGCGCCACTGACAGCTGAGGCAGAGGCATCCGTGACCAGGAGTCCAGATTGCAGACAGATAGGTCAGCCAGGTGATGCACATTAGTTTGTGGTAAATGTATGCTCTGCTGGCAGAAAACATGCTGCAAGCTGCAGAAAACATGAACTAATACCGTGTCAATACGTCTGAGGGTAAGGTGAAAAGTAATCACAGATGCATCTGTGCAGAGAATGTAGAAATGATGAGTCACGCCTAGAAAGCTGGAACTTTCTTGTGTATTTTATTACGTAGCTTTCATCCCATGTTGACGTCCATGTAACACAAATCTACTCTACTCTGAGCGTCACTTACAAATAAACAACTTAATCACATAAACCGAGGTTGTTTTTCCAGTGTTGGCACAGACACAGACACCAACCAGTGGTTATTGAATTTCCAGATTCTTTATTAAATGATATTAGGCTCATCAAGAACATGGACACAAAGTATTTTCTGCAAACAGTGTAACACTTTTTAATCACAAGTGGCAGTTAAAGATTGCACAATGGGAAGTAAAAACGTAAAAACAATAGAATGTGAAATATAATGAATATTCTTTATTTTACCACAGAGGAGAAATTCAGGAGAAATAACAGAAGCATCGATGTATGTAGATTCACACACAAAAAAAATCGAAATGTTTTAAAAATATATTAAACGAAATACAAAATTATATTAAAACTCTCCGCAGTTATCAGAAACAGGATACTTTGATATTAGGGATGACATTTTATGTAATGTGTATTTGTATTTGTGAATTAAAAAGACAACATACATGACATACTTACGTTCTGGTAAACATTGTGTAGATGTTTACCAGAAAACAAATGTGCAATAAAACAGTAATATAAAGTAAGATAAATGTCTAAAAAGATCAAATATGCTGTGACACATTTGGCATAAAAACAGTACAAATGAGTTCAAACCAATGAAGCAAAACAAGCACAATCTCTGTAATAATTTTGTCTGTTTTACTCAGTTTTTCCGTCTCTCTTAAATGGTGTGACATCACCTCTACTCGTAATATCAATAATTATTGAGCTCTCAGTGCAGTGGGGTCGAAATTGAATTACCATTAAAAATAACTTGGCGAGAAATCAGAATCAGATAAAATTGATATCAGCAGGTCGAATCTTCACAAATACAATAAATTGGCAACAAAACACAGATCTTTGTGTAAGAGTCCAGTCTGCTGAGTTTTTACTCATGAGGTAAAAAAAAATAGATATGAATATTTTCAGATTACTGAAGCTGTTTCAGAATCTTCTTTATCAAGTCTCATTAATAACAATAGCAATTACATTAACTAACACAAACAGCAAAGGCCTCCATTATATTGGTAATGTACTGGCAGTCGCAGAAGTCACAAGCAGCAGATATTTAATTAATACAACATAAAAAACCTAAACAAGAATAGAATAGCTAATTAGGTCCTTGGTGTAATTGATGTGACATGTTTAGCTTGTTTCACGGCAGACTTGAACCTCTCCATATTATTTTAGTGCTACACTTTCCACCCATCTCAGAGTGACACCACATACTGACCTAATGATATCAT
The DNA here is from genome assembly GCF_904066995.2 of Poecilia reticulata. Lineage (NCBI taxonomy): Eukaryota > Metazoa > Chordata > Actinopteri > Cyprinodontiformes > Poeciliidae > Poecilia > Poecilia reticulata. The sequence continues at coordinate 24,727,414 of NC_088835.1, read as the reverse complement.
AAACACTGCAGTTTAATGTGGCTATTAATACGCGAGGAGCTCCTCCAGCCTGCCTTATTAATTACACGCTGATGAAATTTGACAGCATTGCTCCTGGGTTGGCCAGCAGCAGTAGCAGCACATTATTACCACTGCCTTTCATATTTCAAGACAGTAAACATGAGCTAATGTAATTCAGAGATACCCCCACTCTCTCTTATTGAAGTTGCCATTTTGTCTTCTTCACATAACAAGCCAATGCCAATTAGAAAATGAGTTTGAAGAGCAGTTTGTGTATTTAGCTAATGATGAATGAGGAAAAACAGAGAAATGGTTGGTGTGCTGTTTACTTTAAGTTTCAGTGTGTCTAGCCGTGGTTGCGCTGCCCTGACTGTGGTTTTAAGGCACACACCAACAGAGACGGAAAATGCGACTGGAGTTGTACGAACCCCTCACTGACTTAAGACCTGGACTAGAAGAAAAATATTTGAGACTTGAATTGTATTCCACCCTACGGGACTTGAAACGACTTCAGCTGTGAGCAAAAGACTTGACATGGACTCTGAGTTGGACTTTCTCTTTGAGTTAATGAGACTTGACTCAGGCGAAAGCTTGAGGCTTGACTTGGATTTGAGACCTGATTCTGATTTGGACTTAGAGTTCAGGTTTTGAGACTTGGTACTTAAATACTCGAGACTTCACTTGGACTTGTCTCTCAGAAACATGAGAGACAAGTGAAAGATTTTAGACTTGAGATAGATTTGCTGTTCAGGGATGATTTGAACTTAAGTTTGGGTGAAAGACTGGAGATTTGATGAGGACTTGAAGGAAAATAGTTGAGACTTGACTTGACTCTGACTTGGGATGAAATACTTGAGACTGTATTTGGTTTGAGAATTAATTAGGACTAGGAGGGAAAAAAAGACTTGCAAAAGCATATCATTTATACTGAACTTATTATAGTTTTATGGTTGGGCACAGTTCTTTCCTTAGGTATAATTATAACTCAAACTTTTCTCTGATACCATTATGTCATTACAGACAGTTGCTGGCCACTGCCTTATTTTCCACTGTAAGGGAAGGAACTGAGAGGAACATTCTGTCAATTGGACATCGAGTAAGCCTAACAATGAGCTATGCATGCATGGTGAGATTTGCTCCGCAGAGCCGGGGCTAAGGATTGGGAGGAAGAGGCGTTCTAATTGGCCGTAGAATGAGAAGCTCAAGCCAGCCGTACACGTTCGAGCTGCGACAGCGGACTACTCCCCTCATCTCCGTGAAAATGAGCTCAAGATTCACAGCCTCAGGAGACATAATACATGACAAAGCCAACAATAACGGTTAATTTGAAATCATGTCGCAGTCCTCTCTCTTGCCATCTCCCTCGTCTCCCTCTTTTCGATTTTGCTTCCTCTGTCCCTTCTTCTCCTGCTCTCCCCCTGAAATAACTCATTCATCCTAAAAATGGTTTTCAGTGTTTTTTTTTTTTCCCTGCCTCCACCCAAGCCCACCCCTGAATACCATTAGTCCCATCCCTCCATGCTCTAATGACCAAATGCATTTCCTAGATTTTCTCTGCAGCAGCCCTTATTATCCTGAAGCTAATGTTTTAAATTCAATTGCAACAATCCATATCCAGGCCAATTTACTGTCTCCTTTTTTTAAAGGCGGCCTTCGCAACGCAAGCTTTAGAGAGCGCCGTCTGTGGAGTGGAGATAAAAGTGGCAGGCTTGCTGTGCGTGTACGAGCCTCCAATCCCCGAACAACAGGACATTTGTTGTTGGTGTATTCACCCAGTGTCTTGACAATACCCCACCACCTCCTCGTCCACATTCATAAAACACTAAAGCAAACGTGTTCAAAGCATGCAAAGCAGGTCTTGATGAATTCATGAATGTGCCCAAAACGCCCACTTCCTGCGCACATGCACGCTCACATGACCTGCACCGCTCTAGCTGCAGGCAAACCGCCTATTAATGTTTCACAGCGTAGTGTATCTGTGTCTCTGTCTCGGTTTCGTTTTTTTCAAGGGCACACTGCCAGGAGGCGAAAGTGTAGGATGAGGGGCGGGAGGGGTGCTGGTGGAGGGCTGGGTGTTCAGATACAGACAATATTTCCCCCCATCTCTTGTGCCTCAATGCTTCAGTGCTTGCCAGACTCAATCACATGTGCAGTGTGCTTTCATGAATTAATAACGGGCACTTTGGAGGCCTGGCAGGAACATGGTGACCACACGCTGATGGAAGTTTAATGAGCAGCACGGGGACCACGCTGCCATGGCACCGTCGGGTCTCTCAGCGCACTAGGCCATGTCCCCGGCCTTCTCTGCAGAGGCACAGTGTTTGGACTCTCATTACCTAGATAAATATATCTGCCCTCTGGATCAGCCCACAGGCTTCTGCTTCCTCCTCCTCCTCCCCAAGAGATGCTATCACAGCCCTGATTACACTGCCCTGCCCTTGGGACGACGGCTGGGCTGGAATCACAAGAACACAAACATCAGTCTCAATTCACTTCCTTGCTAAACATCAGACCCTTGCACAGCCGCTGATCCGCCACAAGTCTGCTGAGGTACAGGACAAGTCCGGCCAGAGATCACTCCAGAGCAGCGGCTGGTGTAAGGCTCAATGGTTTTTCCAATAGGCAATTATCTAAATCAGGTCACATTTGGATTCAAGCTGAAGCATGGGGTAATTACAGAGGTCAGTCACCAAGAGTGTACCTCCCTTCCTCCCCCCTCCCGCCTCCTTATTTCCAATATCCATCTCCCTCCTGCTCACCATTCAGCCTCTCAGGAACAACCCACTGATGAATCTCTGAGATTCAACACGCTCACTGATTTAAGGCCAGCCACAAGCATTGATTTGAAATGGCCGATGTAGCAGGGCGCAGAGCATCCTGCCTGTGATAATGACTAGATCAAATGCATCACACCTCCTGAACCGGTTGGTCCAATACCAACGTGATTCCAGACCAAATTCAATCACACACCTAATTCCCTTTTAGACTCAGCCAGGTCTCTTTTTGTTTTTTTTACTTAAACTCCTTCCTTACTTCCATCCAAATGTAGAATAGTGATCGTTAATTTATCAAAAATGAGACTAAAGCGCAGTACCTCAGAGTATTCCTTACCCTTCAATGTTTTCAGATGAATTTGTCAAGTTTTTGGCAATATGTAATAAAATAAAGAGCACAATGGTAAAGTGGAAATAAAGTAATACAAGATTTAAATATAAAAGAAAAAAATATAAAATCTCAGAAAGTACATTTCAAGGAAATTCATGCCAACAGGAGGAACCATTTCAAAACCGAGTAATTACATTAATAACACTCTGAAAGTTAAATGCAGCCAGATTGTCAGATTTAATCAGGTATTAAACATACTTTTCAAGACAGTATTTCTGCATTAAAAATGTTTTTGTTAATCTGATGTAATGTCCCAATCCTAAATTTAAGGATTTTAAGACTCTAAGTGGAAAATCATTATAAATAGCAGAAATAAATGCTTCAGTCTTTGTGTAATTAATCTCTAAAACATGTTTCGCCTGGTAAATTAAGGAAATCAATGAAAAAATTGTCAGATTTTTTGAATATCACTACATATTTGTGACTATACATACTGCTGCGTGCTAGAGAAGAACATTTCATGTTAACATACAGAAAACGCTTTGATTTAATTCCATCAGAAGCTGCAAATGTGACTGGAACAAGAAAAAACACGAACAAAAGATGCTATATTTCCTGGAAATACATATTTAGCAGCATGTTGTGGCAAGAACTGAAGGAGCAAATGCATCATAAAGCTCCATAAATAGGCTGATGTACAATCCAATCTCATTAAATATGGCAAATGTCATGCACATTCGCGTCTTTCTTGATAACAGTGAGTCATGGGTCTGTCAGAACAAAGTGGCGAGGAACATTAATGTGAAAGAGAGCTAATTATGGATGGCAGAATCTTTTAACACTTTAGCACATTAGTGAAGCCAACGCCATCGGATATTTCATGAATGATACTTAGTGGGTAATTCTCACAATTTTACACCATTTATTTGTTCTGTTGGGTGTGATATTTAACTTTCTTCTTTTGTCTGAGCTAAAACCAAAAACAGTCTTTCATTTGTAAACTGCATAATGTTTGGTTTAGAATAAGAGGCATTTTTATTACCTAATACGATATATTCCCATCATCAATTAAATATGTAGTTCATTATTTGTTTCAGATTTTTTTTTTTTTTTTTTTTTTACATTTCTCATTTATTTCACTTACAGTATTATGACAAAGCCTTGTTATGATCACAATTTCTACTTGATGCCACTTTGAAGAACTACAGGTGAAAGGGATAGTTAAGCGTTTATTTTTCCCCAGGTAAGATTTGGGGATTTTGTTTTTCTTTTTTTTTTTTACTAGAAACACTTATCCTACCTGAAGCAGAACAGGCTGAAGAAAAGTGAAGAAATCCTCAGAACACGGTAACACAGATCACACATTTAACTAATTTGAGCTATTTAAAGCAACTCAAACTGAAAGTGTTTGTACCTGTCACATGCAGCGCGACATAAGCTAACAACATCCTACGCTTTCACGTTAAAAGTTTGTTGATTTTTCTTAGTTATTAATGCATGAGACTAGGTTGCTTGATGTTGTTGACTGCATAATTTCCAAACATCTACAAGATCTGGAGCAGCACAGACATGTATTATTGTGACTGCATGTTTCAAAATTATTCAGAATCCAAAGGTTTACTCCACTCAAGGTGGAGTCTCTTCTTTTTCACATATTGTTTCTAATTTCAAAACATGTTTATTTATTTCATTTTGACACTTTACCATACAGATTATATTGCGCTGTTCTGTGGAAGCAGCTAAACAACATTCAGGTTTACTGCTTCCATGTTTGAATAATTCACTTATTCACTCTGTAGCACTTTTCATCTGCTTTCATGTTCATCTCTGAATCAAAGTAACTGGAAAATAATACTGCATTATTTATTATATAGCACATATTGTGCTTTTAACGTTACTAAATGAAGAGCACTGTAGGCAGATAACAGACATTTTCCACTCTTTATGATGAAGGTCTACCTACTTACAACACACTTAAAAAACGTTTTTGTACAATTTTTGCATCTGGTGTTTTTGTAGATGTGTAAATTACCTGAATACATTCTCCACAGCCACTGCAAGCAGAACATGCACGTTGATACACCTCAGTGGTCTGTCTGTGCCATTTGTATTCAAAAAGTAACTGATGGCTTTGGAGGGAAATGTAATATGCACTTGTAATGAAATGGAAGGGCCTCCTTGAATTCCCCTGTGTGCAGAGGTCTCTTCGTTTTCTTGCCTCTTGCACCTCTTGCTCTCATGTTTATATAACAGTACAATCTCAATCATTCTCTCCAGCTGGTTGAAGGTTACCAGGGCCAAGAGGGTAACAAATGGGCTCAGCGCACCATCTGAGAGCTAGCAAGCTGAAGGCTGGATAATGGTCTGTCATAATGGACAATATAGGCAGAGCCCTCCTGAGACCGGGATACCAAAGAACAAGTAGGCTGAATTATTCATGGTTACCATGGCGGCCCGCACAGCTGCATTACATTAGGCTCTTCATTAGCTGAGGCGTATTCTACAAAAAGCTCGAAACTAAAATATGACCAATATCCCCCATTGAGGGAAGACATTATCATAAACTCTCGAGGGGGTTTATTCCTGCCTAAATGTGCCTGAGTGCTGACCTTCCTCGCCGCAGTAATAATGTGGTGGGGATTAAAATGTGATTCCATCCACGACAAGAGCTCCTCATGCTTATTCTAATGATGGCTGCACTGTGACAGCCCGGCTACGTCTGACACTGCAGTCATTTCCCACTAATAAGACACTTAACACAGGGCCTCTTGCTCCTCTCTGCTCTTGAATTCGACAATGAGGTAGACACAAGTAGCTGAGGGGAAATTGCACTCTCGGTTATATTTGCTTTGCACGTATATGTACAAAGCTGTCATCAAGATGACATTTAGAAGACTGTATGTCAAGCAGTATAGCATTATAATATATAATACTACCTTTGTTTGCTTATACAGAAAATAAATCAAGTGTTATTAACAGTAGTCTGTATTAAATGATTTAAAAAAACATTTCTGTCTTTTACAGGTTGATTATAAAAAAAACGTTTTGATCCTTAAAATTGTCAAAATGTTTCACATTTGATTCTTTTATGAGACATTATCTGGTTTTTCCAAAACGGTTTGTCAATATATTAGCTAATAGAAGTCGTGTAATTTGGCTATTGGAAGCAAAATTATACATTTTCAATGCAAAAAAAACGCCCAAAAACTAATTGCTTGAAACTAGCTTCATCGGACAACATTATACATTTTCCCCTCAAGCTTAACTCTTGTAGTTCAACAAGGCAGGTTTCTGAGGAAAAGTAACTCTGTTTCCAATGGAGACGTCTCATAAGTACTCATATGAAAATGATGCTTTTGGTGTTGCAGAGCTAATTATACAAAAACTTGTGTTAATGTTTGACTTGTACAACCATAAATTTCATAGCTTGTCAGAAAAACACCTGATCTTCGCTGACTTGATGTCATGTTAAGACACTGAGAAAAAATGTCTAACTACTTTGAATTCTGTTATTTTTTAGTTATTTTTTTAGTGCTGTTATTATTTGCCATACACTAACAGTGTGGGACATCAGCTTGATCAGTTGTTTAGATGTATGATGTTTTCATGCCTATCAAAGTCAGTTTGGGCGTAAATTTGCATTTGTAGGTATTTATTATTCAAGTGAAGAGAAAAATTAGCCTAACCGGAAAAATTGTGGATGCAAGTTGTCATTGTATTTGACATTAATGGGTGTGCATATAACAAGGCAGCTTCCCCTTAAGGAGCCAAATTCTGGGCTTGAGAATGGTTCAGACATTACACCTTGCTTCATTAGACTTGCAATGTCCAACTAACTCCTGATTGGTGGATTATTTAGCAACTTTCTTTTCAGCTCGGCTCCAACTGACTGTCAAAACTAAGAACTCGGATTCTCTTTTCCTAGCTATGAAATAGCGGTGCAGATCTTTACTTTTGTGAATTGGTCAAGAAAGTCATTAAAATTCAGTTATCCAGTCCATGGACAACCAAATTTTACTAAAGGAGCTGTGTATGTATGGCATCCTTAAAACAACTTATTTTTGTGTGGGGGAAAAAAAAGCCTAACCAGTCTCACTGATGAATATGTAAATTGAGCTCTTCAGAATAAACTACAGCATTTTAAAAATGCTACTAAAATTTCTGTAAATCACCTGGTATTGCTCATTTTAAAGCTACACATGACTAGTTGTCCTCTATAAAAAATACATTCTTTGAAGCCTTTTATATCTTTAAACAACCATGCAATTGAAATCAAAACATTGAGGAAAAAGCAATTGTGATTAAAAACCGTTCACTCTTTGTTTGGAGCAGGACGAGAACAACTAAAGGGAATTATTCACTCTTTTCTTTATTCTTTTTTGAAATATGACGTTTTTTTTAAAAGTTCAACACCAGTTGTGTCTCTTTGAGAACATGTAGCAGCACCACTGCGAGCCGTTTGAATGCATAACACAAGATTGATTTCTTGACAAATTTCATTTTGTCATAGAAAAGTGCACAGACTTGTTTTTCTTTCTGGACTCTTGATATTCCTGCACCGTGAAAACCTCCACAACAGACATGTCTGTTTGTCATATTGTGTGTTGTTCCTCACACCAGTGAGCAGCAGCACCCATGACTGAGCAGCACATGTACAGACTTGTCTGTCAGACTGAGGTTGTGAGAAATCTGTTCCGTGTGAGCCACCACTGTACATGTACAGCTGATACCCTGCTAGCGTTGCCACAAAGATGAATGTAGAGACCATAATATATTAGATGTCCTTCATTTGTTTCATCATCTTTAAATCTTTAGCAAATGAAACAAAAGTAACCTCCTAGGAGACCACCAGCTGTGGAAAAAAAGAGAGCATAAAATAAATAGTTTTGGGTTCACTTCTGTTTCACTCACTGACCATAGAGCACACACACCTCATAATTTAATAATAGGGAGCAGACTGTCAGAGCAGAGGAGCTCGTGCTGGTCACTCTGCTGCCAAACAAACCCACAATTCAGGGTCCCATGACATGAAGAGTTAAAACGACCCGTAGAGTTGCTTTTAAACCCACAATATTGGTGAAACTCATGTCAAAACTGAACACAGAAATGCACAGATGCACACATGACACACGCAGCCAGTAATGTATGCCTTATTGAGCACAGTTAAGGATCTACTTTCCAGAGAAGGCAAAAGGATTAGCGCTGCTGAAACATGAGCAGTTATTGAAAAGTCAATACATTGTCATTAAAAGTGAAGATTGTTCCCTCAAAGAGAAGATATCGATCCATTCATGTGCTTACTGGTCATCAACTCGACCAGAGGTCCGCTGCCAAACGGGGATGTGAGGTTTCTATTTCCTGATGTTAACCCTTGCTGGTGTATCCAAATAGTCTCAGTGACCTTAAATGACTCAAAGAGGGTTAGAGGTCATCTCGGTTAGATAACTACAATCATGTAGCGGCGTGAACACAAAACAGACGTTGCACGTGTATTTCTGTATTTCACGTTTTGCCACATTACAGCTACAAAACTCAATCCACTTTACACATCTGGCCTTTAAGGAAGGGCTGGAGGAAGAAAAAACAAGCCTTGAAAAATCCTGTGTGCAGTTTTTCATGAGTTTTAGCTGTAAAAAGAAAAGATATTCTTTTCTTTCAGGTTCACATTAAGAAGAGTGAGGGAGTTATAGATCCTTTTAACAATGAACTGCAGAGACAGTCACTGTAGGATAATGCAGCACTGCAGTGTACTTCTTTGCAGTTCAGAATAATTGCGCACATTATTTTGGCCAAAGAGATAATCTAAAGACTAAAAGTAAAAGCGAAAATAAATCTCTGCAGCCATGTCTTCCATTCAAAGCAATGAGAAAAAACAGAAAATCTCAAAAGCTGTTTAATCACATGATGCCGTCTGCACAGTGATTGTGGACTTCATCCTCCTGTGCTTTCACTAACCTCTCTGACACACCCCTCTTTTCTTAGAAACAATGCATTATTTAATTGGATATTACTCTGAGGCAATCCACATGCAGAGCAAATCATAAGAGAGACCTAGACGATTCCTTAATCCTTTGAATTTGTGTACACTGTGTGATTTAACGATGCAGTGGAGCAAAACTCAATCATTTGAACAGAAAGAAAATGCCTTCTTTAATATTTTTAATCCTCTTTGAACTGTAAACTCCATCTGTAGTTTAAAGTGATGACTCATTCAAAGCATGATCTTAATCCGTTTTCACGCAGCTTAGTTCTGAAACCAAAGGGAATCAGAGGGGGCGGGGGGATTGAAAGCAGTCGTCAACGCAACAAACCAGAAACAGTTGCATTTATTTTCATACAAGGGCATTAATGCTTCTCTAATGCTTCTCTAATGCCCTCCCTCTGTGTTGATCAACACAATACAGTGGGGGAAAAAAATAAAACCCATAACCTGTTTTTAATAAGAAATTGCTAGTCTGTAAAACTCTACATAACGTAAACATTAAGATTAATTATTGACCTTACATTAATTGTTTTGAACACTTCAAGAACTTTTTGTGTGGACCTTTATATGTAATGCTGCTAATACATAGATTGCCTTCCCTTTGTTGTAATTTTGTGAAAATATCTTTCCCATGTGACTTACAAATGTTTTGTATTTTTTCCAAAGTTTACACCAAAGTAGATATCCATCCATCCATTTTCTTACACCCTTGTCCCTTAGTGGTGTCGGGAAGGGTGCTGGTGCCTCACCAGCTAACGTTCCGGGCAAGAGGTGGGGTCACCCTGTACAGGCCTACATTGGGCCTCATGTAGATCCGCCACTATGCACAGGGAGAACATGCAAACTACATGCAGAAAGACCGGGGCCGGGAATCGAACCCAGAACCTTCTTGCTGCAAGGCAACAGCTCTACCAACTGCACCACTGTGCAGCCCCAAAGTAGACATATTAAAGGAAATTGTTTTCATGATATTTTCATAAAAGATCCAGTGGATGTAAAATGTTTTGAGAACACTGTGTCTGCTGCAAGTTTGGATTTAATTTCTGCTTACCTGCAATGACCACGCAGCATCAGAAGTGATATGTTTGCTATTTCCAATGAAACAGGTGCTTACTTGTTTCAATAATTTATGCTCTGAATCTTAAACGATTCCAATACCTATGCTCATGGGGTATTTAATCATAAAATGAGACTTCTTAATGTTTAATTAAGAAACATCTGCCCTAGATGTGGATAAGTTTTACTTCCATAAATATACTCGGCCAAGAAACAGTTTATTTTACCGTGTATGTGCTTGTAGTCTAATTTATGGGCCCCATCTGCCATCTGAAAAATAAAAACGCAAAAATCTGTAATGATGCTCGTAAATGCTAATTGTCAAATTAAATTTTGAACATATCTAACTCTCAGTTAGCCAGATTGCAGTTTGTGTATCACTTGAAAGTCATAAATGTGCCACTTAATGACTTTATGAATGACAACTTTCCTGCTGTGGTTGCAAGTAAGAGCTCACATGCAGTCTGGTTTCTGTAGCCCAGAGCCAAACTCAATTCTCAGAGGAGTCGAGAGGCAGCTTGACTAAACAGATCTTCGCTGGTCTGCATTGTTTTAAACCCCTTTTCTTCCTCAAACAGCTACTAAAAGGAATGCGATATGTTCTTCATGCTCAGATGACATAAATCTTCGAGGTCGCCGTTCAGATCTGTACAACAATAAACTGCTTCTTTCAGTTTCTGCATCTTTAGGTCAAAGCTGACCACAAATTCATTTCAGTCGTACGCCGGTTAGACATGTTTTCCGCTGATTAAGAAAAGTCATCTCAGTTCTTTGCTCGCCTCTGATCAATGTGAGGTTTTGAGGCAGAGGTTTGGCACCTAAACTCAAAACTGCGCTTTCATACAAGCGAAATGTTCCCCCAGGCTGCGTTCACACCGAATCTGTCAAAGTGACACCTTCCCACGTGGTTGTGCTGAGATGTGGGCAGTTTTCTTTGTAACCACTGAGGGAAGATCAATTTTACAGAACACTCAATTCTGCTTCCTATCATCTCTTCTCATCTCTTTTTAACAAAACAGTTATATTAAAAGCCACAAACCTGTGCGAAAAACAAGAAGGTTTTAGTCTAAACATTCTCTGCAAGGCTTTTCACCCCCCTCTCTCTCTCTCTCTTGCTCAGTTTATGCAGGGATGAATGCAGCTCTGGGAGTTATGGATGGGTTAATTAGCAGTGAGAGCTCATCTCATTAGACAGTGAATGGCATTGGTGCTGAGTCTACAGCATGCTGTCAGAGCTCTGATAACACATTCTTCCACAGAGCTGCTTCAGCATCTCTGCGTGTTTATTTTTCTCTTTATAGACGGTGACACACATCATTAACCCCATGCCTCTTTCACACGACAATGATCCAAACTCACACTTACAAAATGACTTTGCCTGCCAGCTTGCCACATCATCTGAACAAGTTGTCCGTTTCTGATGGCAAGCTGTTATTGTCTTATTATAGCACTCCAAACTGTATTTTTCTCTTGGCTAATTTTGTGTTATTAGTATTAATGGAAAGCTTTTAAACATCTAATTAGCAAACAGTGTGTGCTGTTTAATCTGAGTGCGTGTTCTGTGACGGCCTCAGAGGTGTGTTGGAGAGCGTTAGTGGATGAAAGCAAAAAGTGCACAATAAGCAGGTGAGGGCAGAAGTTTTGGACACGTTTAAAGAACGGTTTTATTACGTAGCAATAATCCAGGCGTTGTAAATCTCACGTGGTGCCGTTCTTTTATGGAATGGAAACAGTGCGACACAACTGCAAACTTATCAAAACATGGCAATAAACTCACTGACAGGCCAGACAAGGAGAGAATTAAACACAGAAGAAGTCAAGAGGGCCAAGGTGACTCTGGAGGAGCTGCAAAGACCCACGGCTCAGGTGGAGGAATCTGCTAACAGAACAAAAGGAGGACACAGCAAACATATGAAATAACATGCTCTTTTCAAATTAAACCAAAACTAAACTTTTTTTTGTGTAAGTGCAAAATATGTAGTGTGAAGACTAACATTGCACCCTAAAGGCCCTGAGATTGGTGATGACATTATTTTTGCCACTGGGAAACCTTTTTTGTGTGGAAATGGCTAAATTAAAATCTAGCCTTGAATCCTTTTTTTCTGGAAAGCCTTGAAAATCGCTGTTCATTGATGCGTTCCTTTAAATTTGACTCAACGGGGATGTAGATTAGAAAGAAAGAGCAAAAATATCAGCCTGTAGATATGCAGGAAGTTCCATGAATTATTAGGTCAGTGGGGCTAATTACATTTGAACATTTCACTTTTCAGATAAAAAAAAGGTCAATTGAATGCTAAGGATGCTATTTTTTTTAATAATTCTGCACTACTGTGTTCATAAATTGACACTAAAATATATTGTAGTTTGCAGTTGCAATGAGACCAAAGATTAAATCACCATGTTAGAATGAAATCAGATTCATTACGAATCCCTCACAGAATAAAACTAGTCTTTAGCGTGCAAAAAATGAGCAAAAGGTACCAACACCTCTCAGAGACCACTGCTTCTTGCATACAGTACAAATAGGAAAACCTCACAGATAAGTAGATCTGGAAACATTTCCTTTTTGGGGGGCAAACGAGTGGCAAGAGGTCTAGGCTGGGTAATACTGCCTCTTGTCAAAAAACAAAGAACAAACATGCCATTACGGCAGTAAATCTGTAAGACAGGATCAGTGGTTTAAATGAGTTCAAGTGAAATGTGTCTCTCTACTCCAGAGGGCCAGTTGGGCCTCATGTAGATCCGCCTTGGCAGACTCTAACATTTTCTGTCTGGCATGTCTTAGTTTTGCTTAACACAGATTTATGAGACTGTTTCCAGCTGAGATAAGGTAAATTAAAGGTGTGCATTCTTTATAGGTCATGATTCAGCAGGACGACATGAAACCTCCACAGCAACGCCGTGTTTATAAATGGACAAAAACTCAGCGGAAGATATCTTTGAATGAGAAAATAAGAAAACCTCTCTTGTGGACGGCTCAAGTCATGTCACTCTCAGAACTGCTGCTTGTTGCGTTAAATAAAAATGACGTTTCGGTGGTGATTTCCTGGCCACTCCAGATAAATGACAGCTAATTTGCGCTTCCTGTAAAATTATTTTTATTAGCACCCGCTACCAATGTGATATTGAGTGCTTCGGTAGTCATTTATACGTCTATCAGTGGGCAGACTTTATAAATGCTTTGCAAATAAATGAAATTAGGTTTAAGGTGCTGTTCAACTGGTGAGTCCTGAAGTCTTAATGGAGCCCTGCCTCACTGGAAGATGTGCAAAAAGAACATACAGCCACAGTCCACTTTATTAGATACATCTTACTGCTGTTGTCCTGAAGCCTGTCTGGCACCAACATTCATATCACTAACAAAATCACCTACATCCCTTTTTTACCCATTCTGATGCCTGACTTGAACTTCAGCAGGAAATCTTTACCCATCGAAACCTAATTGTACCGAGTTGCTGCCACATGACTGACTGATTTCTCGATGTGTTAACATGAGCGTGAACTGATAAGCCTAAGAAAATAGCACACGAGTGCAGCTAAATCATATAACAATCCGTAGTTAGAAACCTAACTTACCTGAAAAGTGCAATATACTACAGTAGAGAAAACCTATAAAGAGACTGGCCACTTTCAGGTCATAATTCACACTCTTGCTGCCCGCTTTGATCACCACCATTGTTGTCTAATAGGCCATGATTTCAAAGAGTAAGCCAGCATCTCAGAAGAAATCTGACTCACTGATAACTCTTTAGTGCAATCATCATCTGAAAAGTACAATTTTAACCACGATTTTCTGATTAGAACGACGCACAACAGCTTCAGGACAGCCAGGAAGATGATCACAAAACAGAGTTCATTCAACATGATTCTTCTGAAGTCAGTAGTGTGGCAGAAACGCCTGACACACATTTTATGCATATTGCTCACATGAGAGCTGTTGAGTTATGCACCGCAGTCTTTTCCCTGATCTCGGCTGCAAAAAATGGGGTTTTGTGTTTGTCATAGTTCTGCTGCGTGAACTAAAACAGGATAACATCAAGACTAAGCTGTGATAAATTTGCACTGTGTTCACAACAGGAAGGGTAAGCAGAGAAGCTCATGTTCTAGCATAACCAAACATTTCCCAAAAGATGTCATATTTCTTAATATGAAGGAAATGCATGCTCGGCATATTTCTTTTGTCGTTTGAAAGTCGGCTGCGTGGTGGAGTAGGTGTGAATGCTGTTGATTTGAGAGTCTTGAGTTCAAATCTCGGCCTTCGGTCTTTCTGTGTGACTCGGTTCTTGTACTTCTGTCAATTTCATTTCCATACCCTTGTCTCCAGTTTATACTTTTTTTTTCACAGGCTAAATCCAGCACCAAGGAATAACTGTCAATATTTAAACAATCTTAACAACCTAATGATGAAAATGTGATGCTACATATTTTATTTTGCCACCTGAATATTCCCACCATGTTGGTCAAACACAAATCATTTGACAAATCAGTCTCCACCCAGCAGGGTTAATGTCTCCTGCATATTTATAGCTTTTTTTCTTTTTTTTTTCCAGATTTCCAATCAAAGTGGCTGGCATGTCTCTGGTGCGAGCCGCGCCTCTCAGTTCTCCATGAATCATTCATGCTGTTTAGCTCACAGTTGTTTGGGTGCATCTGGCTCGGGGAGGTATGAAGTTGGCCAAATGGAGAGGCCACATGGCAGCTCCAGATGTTTTGCTTTTGTATATGCACAGCTCATCAAAAACAACAAGCGATGCCACCCTGGAGTCTGATGCCATCTGTGGGGGAGCAGACAACTGCTTCTCGAGTTCCCCAGTGAATAACTGGAGGACTCTTATACAAAGTTTTGAGTTATTTTCAGACAACCCCTAATGCCAGATTCAGCAACTCGGAGGACAGGAAAAGCGATTCGGCTGATGTAAAAAAAACAAAAAGAAAAGAAAAAAATGTGGGCAGCAGGCTGCTAATTTGAAGTCAGCTCTTCAGCAGGAGTGCTTGGGTTTAGGAAGAAGTAAGCATCTGCACAGCAGAAGTGTCCTAGAGCAAGACAGCAAATCCCTGACAGCTGCTGGGGAAGTTTTACAACTGTCTGACCTCCCTATGAAAAGAGGATGAAGCGCTTCACCCTTCAGGGATCAATTAAACAAAGAATAAGCATGCCATTACAGCAATAAACCCATCTGTAAGGCAGGATCAGTCTTCCAAATGAGTCCAAACAAAATGTTGCACAAGTAAGAATTTTACGGCTGATTCCAATATCCATGCTTTGCAAACTTTTGACCTACTGATGCCAGAATCGATAAATTCTCTCTCCAGGAAGTTAAATAAAAACAAAAGAAAATGATTTTTATATATTTCTCAGCCCTCTGATGTAATAGCTTAATGACTGTTAATATAGAGGTGACGGCATGCCACCGTGTGAGAGCACTTTATGAGATATAATCTTTTACTTTCTTGAGCTTCTTATGTTAGCAATTGACCTGTTTAGCACAGTTAGCATTACTAAATTTGCAGTTTTCATGTCTGTAGCCTTGAGAATGTTAACCATTATCTTCACTACAAGATTTCCTAAAGAAAGCCATCTTTTTCAAATCCGACATGTTCCAGGTAGTTGAAAGCAGAAAATGTGAAAAAGGGAGCAACTCTTGTTCTCCGTTCAACCTTCCTATTAATTTCTAAAGTCTCATTTTCTGTCAATCTCTTGCAACCTAAACAAACTGAGAAATGTCTCGACACATTGTCGAAAATGCTTGCAAATGCTACATTTTCTGCTTTACGTGACATTTCTCACTAGCACTAAAAATTGCTGACTATTATCTCCTGAAGCTTCCACACTGAAGAGGGTTGTCAGTGGAGCTGTCCAAACACTGAATGCCATCCTGGGTAGAATTTGCTTCATGTTGCCTCTGCACTGTTTCACTGAATGCATTTATCAGTGCTTTATTTTGCTAAATAAAAAAGGAAATTAATTGAAAAGAATTTTAATTTCATGCAAATTCAAAATTTAAACATTGCTTTCAGTTGTAAAATTTAAATTTGAGCACAGAAGCCGAGGGCCCTGGGAGACCTCTACTGTTCTGGGGACGATTAGCAGCTACGTAGTTCACTTATGCCTGTAGTCAGCTCTGCTATATGTGGTGCATGCACTGATTGGACAAGAGTTTAAAATTTGAATTCCGACTGGTCAATCACCAATCGGGGATGATCCGTCTGAAAATAATCTGATTTCTATTTTGTACTCAAAGTTTTACATATCTGTCTGCTCACATTATTCTAAACCCCGTTCTCTACGGGCTTTTTGTGTCCAGCCCCCTTTTGCACATCACAGCCATCCCCAGATTTCAGCTTCTCTCAGTAAAATCATTATTTAGTCCTTTTGTAAGCAAGCAGTGTCCCAGATCACAAATTAATCTTTCATATGTTTCCAAGATCTAGCCTGCTGTAATCCCATCTGTATGAGACACAACAAAGCACAGCGAGAGAGCGCCCATGAATTATTCATTCATTTCTCATGAAAGGCTTTCGTTATGTCTGTCATGTTTCACTCTTGCAGGGAAAATCCATTGATCCTTGCCTTTTCTCTGACAACAAGAACAAACAACCGACATCACATGGGCTGTGCATTTTGCAACGCTCCGGCAAATAGATCTGAGAGAAAACGCATCTGCAATGGGTTGCCAGGTTATCTATTCTACATATGTGCATAATTCGAACACACAAATCGCTCACTCATAATCGTCCTCACACCAGATTAAACATATCTCTTACCTAATAGCTGCGAGAGCGGCCTGAGGGAAAATGCTAAAGCGAGACACAGCGGATGAAGTCACATGCGCCTTGCCAGAAATCATTTATCTCCAGTATTATTATAATGTAACGAGCATGTCTTCTTTCTGACAAGTTGCCTCCATAATTCAGCACTACAGAATAGAGAAAACAGCATTGTTAACAAGAAAAAGGCTTTAAATCACAAGCAGGAGTACATTTCCTGTGAAATATTAATGTGGAAAGTGTTTGTGTACAAGGAACAAAGGCCAGAGTGTTGTACATCAATGGGCTGACAGTGCTGCGGGCTCTGCTTACTCCAGCTATGGCACATTGTGTATGTATAAGGGATTGGTGCATTGGGGAAAGAGAGAGAGGGTCATTTATAATGTATAGGTCTGCTGGAGCATGAAGTGTTGAGTCTGCCTGGGTTAGTGTGCGCCGCTCAGTGTGGCTGGTCTTCACCTCGCTCCAAGCAGTTGCCTTATTTACTTTAAAGCCTGTCCTCTGGTGACTTGTTTGGGATCTCAGGATGCCTGATGGATGAGACAGATCCAATTCATTTTTACTGGGATGGGCAGAGAAGACGCGACTCTCCCTTTGAAAGTCACACGGTCCGCATTAGTGTCTCTTCACCTGCAGTGTAATGAGGTTAGTTGGGGAGTTGTCTGCAGGATGCTTCAGTGATGCTCAGCAATTCCAAAGTGGCAGACCTGGATTGAATCCAATCAAAACCAGTCCAGTTGCTTTCTGCCGAGCTACAGCTATGAAGAAGACACACACTCATCCCACAGACTGGGCAGCAAACTGGTGGTTTAGTCGGGGAAACTTAGAGTAGGTGATTCACAACTGAGAATAAAGAAGAAGGAGCTAAGAGAAATAATTTAGCACTTTAAAACAATTCAAATTAAAAAAGAAAAGTGTCATATAAGTTGAACAGGACGCTACGGTAACATACTTTGCAATTTCGCAACAGACCATTCTTTCACTTTGGTAGGTTTTGCTCAGCCAAACAATGGGGCGTTTTTCAGCGATTAATTATTTTCATTGATATGATGTCTCTCTACTGCCGGTAATGTTAATAATTTCACACAACCTCTTTTCAAAACATATGATCTAACATGGAGTTTGCATGTTCTCCCTGTGCATGGTGGGTTTTCTCCAGGTACTCCGGTTTCCTCTCACAGTCCAAAAACATGACTGTCAGGTTAATTGGCCTCTCCAAATTGCCCCTAGGTGTGAGTGTGTGTGTGCATGGTTGTGTGTCCTGTGTGTCTCTGTGTTGCCCTGTGACAGACTGGTGACCTGTCCAGGGTGACCCCGCCTCTCTCTCGGTACGCTAGCTGGAGATAGGCACAAGCAACCCTCCCAACCCCACTGAGGGACAAGGGTGTAAGAAAATGGATGGATGGATGTTTATGTTTTTATTTCCATTTTTGTTTTTTCACGTGGCAGTTCCTATTGCTTCATGGAATGTACCTTTTCAATACCTTGTTATTAAAAATAATACATTTGTTTCTTTGTAGAGATAGCACAAAACACTGCAGCGGTGCTTATAATTGGAAAAACACAGTTGATGGTCACTTTTGAGACTTTGGTTGAGCACAGGAATAATTTTTAGGACTTGGTAAACCCTAAATATCAAACTTTTAGACATTTAACCATGTTGTTTTGAGATTCGTGTCAGTTAATTGCCTTTTGAAAACAGTTTTACCTTGACTGTTGAATCAAATTCTCTTTTTACTGCATTGGATGTTTCATGTTTAGAAAAAAGTGGACAGAGACTGAAATATTTCTATTGTATGCAGCATTTCATAAAGAGGCACCAAAAAATTGTTTGGTGGTCAGATTTTGTCTTTTCTTTAGAGAAAAGCATGATACGAGATATAAACAAATATATGGATCCTGTTCTTTTATTGTCTTATTTTACAGCGCCCAAAGAGAAATTGGAAAGCTGATATAAGCAGGTTAAAGCGTAGCCCACTCCAAACCCCCCCAAAACAGAAACTGACCACAAAATTTACTTCTTGCTATTTTGGTGGTTTGGAATGTTTATCAGGCAAAAGGAAAGAAAGTAAACTTACCATACCATTAAAAATACTACTCTAAGTTTCCCCCCCCCCCCCCCCCACTTTGCACCTGTAGCTTGTTCTGTTGTTGTCACTCATGTTTCTTTCATAGCTCGCTGCAGCTGATATGACAAGTTGCCCATGCTGATTGTGTGTACTTGACTATGTAGATTACACAGCAGCTTGAAGGATAAGAGTGTTGTTGTTAGCCCGGGCTGCCTCCTCCCTGCCTGTCAGCTCCAAGCGAAGATGAGCTTGTGGCCTGTTCTGTCTGTTGTTAATCCTGCCTGTTCTGCTTTGTCAAAGCCTGTGTTTGAACAATGGAGCTGTCTTCTTGTCTGCTAATTTAGGAACAAACATTTGCCTGCACAGCAAACAAGCTCTCCCAGGAAGTGCTATTAATAGGATAATTAAGCAGACGGTAATGAGCGGGATTACAGCTAATTATGACAAGATTTGTTTTGGCATTTGCCTGAGAGGCAGCAGAGTGTTAAAGTCTGCACAGGAGTTCATCGCTGCACTGAGTGAGCAGGCACCTGAGTAAACAGACTGGGACTCATTGGGGTGCTGGTGCGATGCGTGCGTGCTCTTCATGCGAATGTTTGTGGCTGAGTGTGAGGGAGTGCAGTGATAAACAAAAGAGGGTATAACAAAGGCTGTGGGGCTGCCAGAGCAGGCTAGCTCTGGTGCAAGAGTGAAGGTTCGCCCAACGTGTCCCTACACAACGTTTTGAGCCGTGTGGCTGTCAGAATGCTTTAGAGGTCTGTTGTTTTGCCTTCTAGTTCATATTATCCATTCACAAATATTATGGACGTCGAAGA
Organism: Poecilia reticulata; assembly: GCF_904066995.2. Classification (NCBI taxonomy): domain Eukaryota; kingdom Metazoa; phylum Chordata; class Actinopteri; order Cyprinodontiformes; family Poeciliidae; genus Poecilia; species Poecilia reticulata. Next base: position 24,707,618 of record NC_088835.1, on the reverse strand, counting down.
TATTGTTTTTACATTTATATCTAAAATATAAAATTAAACAAACTGGTGGATGAAACAACATCAGGAGATGAAATAGCACTTAGAGGAGCAGGAAATGTCATCTATCTTGACTTTCAAGCAGCAAGATAACTTGCAGGAGAAAGAATACGTGATCATCAATGTGTGTCCACCAGCCTGTGTTGAGTCTCCATGGCAACCAACTGGGTTTTTTTTTTTCTAGCCTTTGTCTCCACTGCATCCACTACTGTTTTGGGTTTTAACTAGATATGCACCACAATGTCAAGATATAAAAATTTCACAAAACACCCATTACGTTATCTTTGAGATAAGAGGATGTTAGCTGCCAGCTCTGCTTGGTCAAGCTTGATAAAACTGTGTTTTTTTTATTTAGCTGGTCATTTAAATGTATTATTAACCTATTAAGCTATAGTAATAAATGTAACAACTGGCATTTATGAAATTATAAAAACTGCCAATTTGGTGGCATATGATAAATAATAAAGTCCACTTTGAGGAAACCAGACTCTGCTGCAATTAAGCTTCTGGGTTTGAGAGAGCTTAAAGCAAAAAGTATTCTGGCTTTCCTGTTTTTAGGTAGACGTTTTTGCCATTCAGCCATTACAAACCAAAAACTTGTTCATCTGAAAAACAATTAGTTTGGAAAAAACACATTGAGACAATAGATTTTGAACTTTCATTTCATGCAGCGGGCCTGAACAGTTAATGCTTATTTTTATAAGGTGTTTTTATTGATCATCAATTTATTTTAACAAATCTCTTAAATTAAATGACCCTCGTGAATAAATGGATCCCACAGGATATTGTAGACATGTTAAAGTATTCTTTGGTGGATATTGTGTATTTCATTGTTTACAAACGGTTCTAAAGGAGCACAAAGAGGAGCATACTTCAAATAAAGGGCACATTTTATCCAACCCAGCTTCAGCCCAATTCTCTGCGGGGTTTTGAACCAAAAATAGGCGTCAATCGTGGCAGTATGTTTGATTTTTGAATGTTTTGTGAATTTGATGGTATTGTGTTATTTAATACATGTTAAAGCTTAATTACTATGGGGATGTCACAACTCGGTCATCTCAGATCTTGGCTTTTCCAATAAACTGATCTAAACGACGTAAAAGGAAGATGTGAACACCGATTTGTTACAGATACAAAAGGATGCAAAATAAAATTTAAAGAGCTCTTTTACTGGTTTGTTTTTTATGATATCAAAAAGTGTTGATTTGTATGACAAAAAAACTTGATTTAGTTTCATTTCAACACTTGAGTCTTTATTTTTGTTCCACTTCTAAAGATATGAGCAAAAAGGCAAATCCTTTATTTGATGCAAGATAAAAAAAAAGACATCTTGACTCCTTTTGATATATTCTTGGTTGTAGAATCAGTGTCATTTTACTCATGTGATAAGAGATTAAATTAGACTTCCTTCCTTCTCGGGGACTCAGCATTCAAAGGAATTAAAACTGCGGGGTGACTTTAAGCGACATGATCCTAAATTCACAAGATTCAATCAAAAACTGACAACAAACATGCCTAGTTAAGGTGACGGGGAATCTTAATGCGATTGTAGCTAAAGCTTAGACAGCAAGCCGCCTCCATTAAAGCGTGCTGCACAGCCCAGCAAGCTCCAGATAAGACAGCTGAGTCTGGGATTTAGAGCTTTGGCTTATCATCATCTTCACACCACTGTCTCACCACTAGCAGAGCACACAGACCCTGAAATCCAAGTTTGTCTTCAGGCTGTAGGTGCAGTCAAATTCAGAGGGGGATGGGCGGGAGGGGGCATTTAAATGCGTTACAACTTCTAATTAGGACCTTGATCTCTTTTTGCCTTCTTAAAAACACAACTGCTTTGGCACGACAGCAAGACTTTTCATTCTGCTGCAGAAGCCGGGATGAGATTATGGCGGGAGGGAGAGAGCGAGCTGCGTGGAGCACTGTTTCAGAAATAAAATTGCTTTTATTCCACCCAACATGTGTTCAGTGAGATTAAGGCATAATCTTGCGAGGTTTAATAGGAATGCGTTTGTGGCCTTCCAGCTGAGGCAGAAAAAGTGGAGCATGTATGCTCCCACTTTAAATCCTGTTTATTGAATTATAAGGAACCTTAAAGGATAGGGAACGTGATGCATACATTTTAATATTTTATGAAATCTCGAAGCATGCCATCGTGTAAATATGCAATGTTTAAAAAGCTTTTTCTTTCATTTTTTTTGAAAGTGAAATCACTTTAATTTAGTTCTATGTTGAAAAATAGTACATACTGTAGATTTTAATATAAAGAAGGTTGTTTTTATACAATGCATGAAATTTGACCAATTCAATAGCATATCTCATTTTGCATAAATTCCCATTTAAAGAGTTACATTTCATTATTTTCACTATTTTCAGTCTTTAACACCAGATGTATCATTGTTTTGATACTAGCCTTTTGAGATCCCTACCTTTTAAACATCAGAAAACACATACTACACTTTAATCATTAAAAGGAAAGACAGAAATGGATGCAAAATATTATATTGCTTTGATCATGTATTTTACACATTTATGTAACGATATATGCATTTTTTGTGTGTTTTTCTGAAATCCCTGCTACTTATCAAAATAACTTTTCTACAAAAACCTGATTTATAGAGCAAAAATGATAAAAATGATAAATGTTAAAATTTTGTCATGCATAGAGAATAATCTATTCTTGATTGCAATTACTACAGAGATACATTTCTTAGTGTGTTTTTATGATACAGTCAACCATCTGGGGGTTAAAGAATTATATAGAATGTCAAGCATTTAGGAATATTTAGAAACGCATGTGAGAAATTATCCTTTTATTTAAGAATCAACATGAAAGAGCCAAAGCAATCATAGAAATGCCATTCCAGACTACATAGTGCTTTACTCTGCAACATAAGAACATAGTGGAAATCCCTAACCTCAATTTATGTAATCCAAAGACCTCGCATGAACTTCAGTTTGAGCTGTGGCTTTCAAGAGGTATTTGGAAGTTAAAGTCTCAGATCAGATTTGGACAGATTAGAATTACGAGTTGGAAGTCTGGGAGGGGTGGATATGAGGATTTGCACCGCTCCACGAGACGGCCCTGTCAGTGATAAGTTATACTGAGCCACGGGGTAAGAGGATTGCCTGGACTAATCCGAATCAAAAGACATACCATGTGAATTACATCCCGAAACAGGTTCGCTTACAAAGATTAGAAGCCTGCATGTAAATCCTGTCATACTCTACTTGGCGCTGGAAGAGGAGCCTGAAAGAACAAACACAAACATGTGCTTTGTACCCCGCTGCAGCGTTCTGGCACCGGGTCCTCCACAGGAGTCGGTGGCTTCCTTGATTGCAGCTTTCTCCTCGGTGTTCTTCAGGAGATTAACTGTCCGTCGTTGAGACAATCTAGGCCAGGCACACTAATTATTCACACAACATCTAAGAAAGTGCTTATACAGAGGGTTGAGAATAACCATCCCCGAGTGTGCTGACACCCACAGAGCCTCCTGCTGTTGCCTCCTCCCTCTTCATCCCTCGCCATTCCTCCCTCCAACAATCTCTAAGATAACCTCCGGTTCAATGAAGCATTTGTTTCTCTTCCTGTTTGACATGGGCGATTGCATCAAGGCATCTGGCAGCAACTTACTGTTAAGACGTCAAAGTCTGTTACTCTCCACTGCCGTGACAGGAGAAAATAGTTTTTAGGTCTGTTTTCTCCCTTTCTCTCTTACCTCTGTGGAAGCACTGAACAAACAAGGCTTGTATCTCTGGCCCAGAATGCTTCAAAGAGCACATGTCTGCTGGGACTGGCTGTGAAATGTAGAACAGTGTTGGCTGCTTAGCTTTGCACTTCAGCCAGAGCAAGCTCATATAAGAGCTCTGCAGAAATCCGGGCAGATCTGTAAATCAGGGAGGGGGTACGTTATATGGCACAAGCTCCTTCACTGCAAGAGGTGTAAACATTTTATTGCCGTAGAAAGACAGAACTGCAGTTTCATAAATTATCCTTTACAGATAGTGTGGGTAATAAGACAAAGTGATGTCAGAAGCTTGAGTTACACGGGGTTATAACTCCTGATAAAAGCTGATGACTATCCCTGCATAAAAAGGGGAGTGAGTGTGCTGGGCCGCGGTGTATATAAGGGAGATATACTAATATCATTACCCTACACATCAAGGCTTGCAGGAATGCAGTAAAGCAAAGCTATTTTGTTGCAGATTGAGTGGATGTAAATGCTTTAGGGCACGGTGTAAATGGGAAGCACTGAGACGAAAGCAGTGGGAGCCGGCGCAAGAAAAACTATCAACCGGGTGGTGCAAAACTCTCCGCAGCGCTATGAAGCATGCCGAATAGAGGTCTCTCACTGCAGTATAACGGCTCATAAAGCTGCAAATGGTATTTCCACTTCATTCAGTCTCAGGGCCATGTTCCAAGGAGCTCCCTCAACGATGGAATTGAACCCATTAGCAATCGATTAAAGAACCAGCAGGCAGTCACTGCTCCCGCCTGCGGGGGGAGGACAGCGTCTGGCGGTAGGGGCGAGAGGAGGCCCGTTAGCCAGCATACCTGCCCCGGGGATTGAGGTTCAAATCTTTGTTTATGCAGAAATAGTGGCCAATATGCTGGCCTTGGGTGACGCCCCCTCAGGCTCAGATTAAGATATTGACATTGCAAAGGAATATTGCATGTCGGGGTTTGATTGACACCTCATGTCGCTGATGGGAAAGGTACAACACCGTGCCCGGAGAAGGAGGCTCCCAGGACACCTGCTACTCCTCAAGACATTATGAGTTACGCTCCTGATAAGCATATTCATAAATCCTATCGAGTGTTTGAGATGTGGATGTTTACCCAGACCGTGAGAGATATGAATGATGAGCAATTTGACCTTTGGCAGCGGAGAAGAATTTTAATCAAGTGACATCATTTGACCAATCCATAAAATGATATGAAATGGAAATAGCCATCTGATTACCCCGGACCTAGAATAGCTTTACACATATGACCTAATTTGACCCATATGTGTGCATGTAAACAAATTATAATATCATCCAAAGTTAATTTAGTACAGAAGTGAAACTCAGAAAATGCCAAAAGTGACATTTGTGCTGAATTTGCCACCAATCTGGTCTAACATTGTCAAGAAGAAGATGAGAGAATCTAATGGCAACAAAAAAATTAAAAAGGCCACAATTAAAGCAACCCAAGTTTCCTTAGAACCTCTGCTGATCCACAGTCTGATATCCTTAGCATTTCATACAAAAAAGCAGCAACGGGAGTACAGATATACTTTTCAATAGGTGATATTTTGCATTAAAAATCATCTTCATTATTGATCTTATAAAATATTGCAATGTTCCAAGAAGTTCAATGTAGGGCTGCCATTACCAACAGAAGTCACCTGGAACATCTCTGTCTCTGTATAATGAATCCATGTGGCTTTCATATTTTAAAACTGAATTACTGAGATAAATTAAATTTTAAATTACATTCGACTTGATTGAGTCGCACCTGTACACATCACCGTATATATTCAATGGACATAAGCCTGTCAGCTTTTATTCTTGGTTTTGACCTTTGTCTGCGTGGGCCTCATAACTGACATTTTCAATTACACTGCAAACAACTTATCAATATGCATGGATTTCCCAGCCAATATGAGAGCAAACAGAGTCGTTTGGAGAGCTGAGTCTGTCAGGGGAGAGAAACAGGGCAGACATGTCAAGGTCAGGATTTTGTTAATGAGGGACGGGCCGCTGAATAATTGAATGGGCCGAGCAGTATCGACTGTTGAAGCAGAAGCATTTAAAGCGCTGGCGATCGTTAAGAAAAATCCTCCCAGCACTTTATGTTCCATGGCAGTAATTTATGCACGGGCATCCAAGCGGGTGCCCTATGGTTCACAGGACTGAATGCACAAAGCAATGAGTGGATTAGCCAAGCACACTTTAGAGACAGCAGCCAAGCGTGCAAGTCATTCCTCTGGATGAAGTGACAGCTCTGGCAGAGCAATTATAATTCAGCTGTGCATTTTTAAACACACGCACAAAGGAAGCTCTGCGTAAACGGAAAAATAGCTAACAAAGTCTGAAATGCAGAGGCTGAGAACTACCGTTATCTAAAATGATGTGTCACATACGCCAAGAGTTCCCATTTCACCATTTTTACGTTTTCACATTTCTGTCTCCAAATTCCACCGTTTCCCCAGATCGAGATTTTCAGAAACCTCGTTGCTTATTAGCCAGTTTGGTGGCGTACAAACGCAAACTCTTGCTCACATTTACACCAACGTCTTCACACTTTGAAAGAAACAAGAAGTCTCTAAGTGGTTAGAATGTAAATGTGGAACCTTCAAAAAGGGAAGAAAGAATGAAAAAGGACGGATGGATGGACGGATGAATGGATGGATGGAACAGCACAATTAAATGCTTGTAAACAAGATCAGCAATTCTAGTTTTTCCTAATGCTCCCATTGTTTTGAGCTCAATCTCCGGCGTTTTTAATCTGCACCGAGAGCTGCTCAAGCTGTTGTTGTTGCAGCAACATACTCGAGCAGTTCTCAGGCCTTTAAGCCGGCACCCCTCTTTCCTCACAGTAGGTTGGCAGCTTTGGGAGGGAGGGGGAGCCAAAGAGAGAGAGGGGGGGTTAATCCCTCTATGTAATTACTGCTCCCTGCAACGGCCAGACCATCTCTGTGTAAATCAGATTAGCTGACCTAAATCGCTCTCGTTTCTCTCTACTGCATCAAACAATTCCTTATCTTTGACCATAGAGCTAAACAACACCACTACTCCAACCTTCCACCCCCCCTCCCCCCAAAAAAGACATGGCCTGTTTATTTGATCAGCACAGGAAAGCAAACAGTTCCTCCATGATACACAAACAGACTGGACTGGGCAGGGCCGGCCTGGCTGGGTGGCCGCAGAGAGGCTGAGTCACTGGCCGGGGCCGACGACATGCAGATAACCGGCTCCATCACGTCCGCAACTTTCATACGGGCGAAGCCATTAAAACGAGAGGAAGCCCGGCAGACGCATAAAGATGTTGCTGAGCGCTCGGTAAATAAAGGTCAGCGAACATGATAGAGATGTATTACTGCTCTCTGTGCTGCCTCCTCACCTCCTTCCCATCCAATTTATTCCTCCGGTCTTACATTTACAACTCTGAGAGCAAAGGGAGGGAGGTGGCGGTAGGGGGGAGGAGAGGGAGAGGGAGAGGAAATGCTGCTCTTCAGTGGGAACAGAGACGGGCTAAAGTAAAGAGGGGGAACAAATGAGGTCTGTGATCCTGCCTGTCCCCCCTCCTCCCTCACTCCCCCCCCCCTGAGCCCCAATCAGGCTGAACCACTGCTCTCAGCGCGACAGCCAGGCCTTTGTTGCTGTCTGAATGGAGGTTAAATATCCCTCGAAATCAGAGCTCTTTGGCTTTCTGGACGCATAGTCAGAGACCCGGTGCCTTTCACATGCTAATGCCTGTGTTTTTTATTTCCTTTGTAACCATGGTTAGACAGTGGTATCATGCTAAAGGGTGATGAATAAAGCTGGTGAATTTGTTTTTTTCTCAGCTTCTTCCCCTCTCTCTCTCTCCCCCCCATTTTGAGCCTCGCTCCCTCTTTTATCACCATCTCTTCGAAGCCGGCCCACATTCCATCCCCCCGCCTCCTGCAGGGGTTTAAAAAAGCACAGATGGTCTCTCCTGACCTGCTATTCATCATTGTGTCAAAAGCTTTGTCAGAATAATGCTCCCCAACATCGCGCTGAAGGATTTTATTTGTTTCTATTGACGGGGCCTGTTAATTTCACAGACGTCTCATTAGGCCTAAACCACCAATTAATTTCTTTTGTTCTCATTAAACGGCTAATTCTAAACATGAACCGTGCTGACAATGAGCGCCGCTCAGTGCCAGAGCCGCAGACATGGAGCCGCTGGAGCGTGAAGCAGGCAGGTAGAGGGAGAAAATTGAAGAGCAGGAGGAAGGGCGGAGAGAGTGGCAGTAAGAGGAAGAAAGTGAGAGAGGAGAGCCATGACAAAAGCCTCTGTTAATTTGGAGACACCCTTAACACCAAGCATGGATGGCAGCTCATTAACTGATCACAGATTTATGTTTTTTTTTTTTTTTTCCTGTTGGGGAATCAAGTGGCCCTCAGGCGGAAAGGTTGCAATCATCTGTTGGTGGTAACAGCAACTAAACAACTCTGGACCGACATAAAAATGATAGCAAAAATAAATCAAGATACAAATGGCAACAAAAGTGAAAAGTGAAAAGCAAAGACCGGGAGCCAAGGTGGCACTTTTTCTATTGGAAGTGCTCTTGCACTCTATTATGGCGGCGCAGGCTGTCATTATGGCCGAAGATATATGGAAGCCTCATAATATCCAGAGATTGGTAGTTTGTTAGACAGCACTGTACAATTTGCTGCAGCCTTGAAGGATCCTTGAGCCTCTCTTGACAATTTACCGAGGGGAATTGCCAGAGCGTTGCCTTTTGTCTGCTGGAGACACAGGGGCAATTATCCAGCCTCCTGTAATGTTTCCCTGACTTTAATCTCCTGGCTGAAAGCGTAAAGCAAAATGGGTAAGGTTTCACAGTGCCTCTGGGTTCTATTAACACACAACTGCTGTTTCTGCTCAGGCCCGGACAGCTAAGAGAGGGCTGCCGTCTGACAGACAGGTTCCCCCCAGGGCTTTTAGAGGGAAAACATGATTATATCATAATATATTTTCAAAAACGGATCCTTTTTGAAAGATTGCCCCCTCTGTCTTTTCAATAGAACATGGTGGTGCTTTGGCCAGGGGCGGTGAGGGAGCCAGGAGTGACAGGCACGTCAGTATATCAAGTTTTTAACTAGAAAAACGAAGAAATCATGAGTTTTCTTTAGACTTTTTTATGTTTCAATTTTTAATGTTTTATTTTTAAAGCTTTTTAAGCTTGCCTTTTCAGACAGTATCAGTTTGTCTTTTTGTCATCACCTTAATCCTTAGCCTACACATCTCTTTTCTGTAGGAACTTACTTATTATTGGTGACTTTTGTTTCTTTTTTACAGATTTGAAACAAACCACCTCCATATTTCTCCATGTGGAATATGAGTACAGAACATTATGAGATTATTATGTTAACTTTTCCAAGTCAGGTAAAACTTTATCTCGTACTTTTGTGTCAACATAAAGAATTATGCTACTGGTTTTTGTAAACACACACTTAATATATGATACGGTGGGTGCCACCAGCTTCAGAAAGACAATCTAAAGATAACTTTCAAAGGTTTACATACTAGCTAAACACAATTCCTCAGAAATGAAATATAGATGTGTTTCAATGTCAAACTCTCTTCCTTCAAAGAAAGATGAGATTGTTTTTTTTTTCAGAGTATTTGATAAAGATCTGGATGTTTTCAGATCCTCACAGCTAATTTCAGACATCACATGACCAAATCATGTAAACTCGCATCTCTTCATTGTTAACCAACCATCGGTAGCCTGGAGTTAGTAAATACATCTACGAATCACTTGATTGCACAGGATATTGTCAAAAGAAAACAAACAAACAAAAATAACATGCAAGACATATTTCCTTAGAGATTGTATTGGTTCCTGTCTGAATTACAAAAGAATGTGTTGCTTATTGATAAGCACCAACATCCACTGACTGCTGTTATGGGATTGTGTTTATATATTCCCAAATCCTTCCAGAAATAACAGAAAGATAGACACTCTGACAAATTATATTGCATTATTAATCCACGAAGCAGTAAAGTGTGCACATTTTGTCAAATCAAAACCAACTGTTTAAAAAGTATTCAAGTTGCAAATTTCTTATATGCAGGAGCAGATTCTTTCCAATTCAGCAAAAGTAGCCACAGTGTAAATTATTTTAAATAATAATTAGAAGCAAACACAGGCGAAGATTAGCCAAAGGGAAATCCAGTTCTCATCACCTTAGCTCAATATCAGCATTTCCCCCGTAATTAGTCATGTTACTTATACACCTCCAGCTGTGCTTTAATCACCGAATGTGTGTGGAAAAATAATTAGCATCTTAGCATAATGCACATAATAAAGAAGCACTTGTAGCTGTCTTGATCTTAACATCAAAGAGCATGTGGGTCCCTTCATGGGGCATTAAAGTAACAAGGAAAAAAAACAATCTAATCCGAAGCCATATTATTTACAGGATTTTTTTTTTAATTAGTTATTACTAAAAGCAGAAACAAAACAGAGGCTCTAAAGACAAGCAGAGAGGAATTTATTTATCTTGTCGTTATAGTTGCGTTGCCTCGAACGTGGCCAATGCCGACAGCCGCCTTGACCTCGATATCTAAAATAGCATCCAGTCCACTCGTGTGGCCGTGTCATTTCACTAAGCTCTCCACGGGGTAAAGAGCAACATCAAGTTTTCATGTAGAGAGTCCTGTGAACATCAGCAGTCTGAACACAGCGAGTGACAGAGGCAGCGCTGGCAAGCAGCAATCCACCCTAATCCAAATGAATCCGGGTCTCCCAGGTTTGTTCATCCTGGTTGGAGGGCGATGACTGCTCTGCTCTGCTGGAGTGCTTATCTGCTGTCAGTGGTCGGTGACTGTACAGGCTTCATGTTATCAGGGCTCAACCTGCTTGGGGATTGGAGGGTCCACGGAAAGTAAACACAGAACCTGTCTTTCGCTTATCTGTCCCAGGAGTGAGTGTGCCTGTAATGTCAGCGTGTATGTGTGTGTGTGTGTGTGTGTGTGTGTGTCTGCATAAAAAGAGAGAGGAGAGAGAGAGAAAAACAGAGAGCAGGGAGCTTGTTTCCATGGCAACCTCCTCCTTTATTTCCCCCACCCCCCCATCCTTTGGCCCTCCCCTCTATAAGAGAACCCTGGTGGTCTTTGTGTAATGCGATTCCACTAGAATGCACTGTGGATTAGAGCTGTGTTGCCTTTGGGCCCTAGGCAGGGCAACAGTGAAGACATTATTACCCAGATCAAATGCTGTAATCACTAGGCACCGGGGGCTTTCACATGCATTGGAGATAAAACCGAGGACTGGCAATGCTCAGGTGATTAGAGGATTATTATTCTGAATTTCAGCAAGGTGCCAGTCTCACGCTGTCAGAAAAAAAAAGAGAGAGAGAGAAAAGAAAAAGATTTCCTGTGTGATGAAAGGGAGAACATACAAAACAGAGTTTCAGCCAAAAGATCAAGATGATATTCTGTTGGGTTGTGGGTTAGAAAGGGTCATTATGAGATTCTCACATTATGATAATCTTGAGTTAAAACAGCAGAGTTTCAGGGTATTACAATTTTTTACACCTAGAATTAAAGCAGAAATATCTAACATAATCACATAGCTTTTATTTAAAACAGAAAAACTCTTATTTCTGCAGCCAAATTAAATTGGCATGTTGATTACTACACTTATTGCAATGCTTTCTATACAATTTATTTATTACTTCTTTGATTTTGATGCTTAGACTTAAGCAGAAAAAAGGTGCTTATAGACTATCCCATCTTTTCGCTATTCTGCTTTTTACACAATAGTGCTCAGAATAAAATATATTATCCATCCTAAAACTTACTGGTACAAGTCACAATAAAAACTGGTGATGGTCATTTCCTTTAATTCCTTTAATTTCCTTCACTGTTACTTTCTTTTGTCAGATTATGTGACTTATTCAGGCCCAAAATGATTCCCTTTACAGCTGGATGTTTCATAAGAAACATCCAGCTGTAAACAGGTTGGAAATCAGTTCCAACCTGGCAGATTCTTTGTACCCACTTTGGTAAACAAAAATTTCAAATCATCCTTCACTCATTCTACTCAGTTTACTATTAGGAAATGTAGGTACTGTGTGTGAAATAAACAGTAAATATTGATGGCAGAAATGCAGAAATTAGTCTTATTTGACTTAAAGGCCATTATCTGTCATATTTATGAGTAAGTGGGTCCAAAAACCTAAATCAATAATAATAGTGATATTTTTTTTAAAAAGTGCTATTTTAATGAGTGATGAGTGGTGCATTTTGAATTTCTACATTCTGAGTTTTTGCCTTTACTGTTGACGGAAATGTTGTAAACGATGAAAAATGTACAATTCTTCTTCCCGCCAGATGACCAGAAGTGTGCAGCAACAGGTGCAGGAGGGGACTCTGCTTTACTCCATGCACCATAAAAAGTCACCGCTGCACTTTCTCTGGTATCTTATTGAAGGACATTAAAATATTTGTCCTGATGGAAAAATTTTAGTGTTTCAAAGCCTCAGCATAACCTGACACAAGCAACCAGCCCATGCTTAACTGTGCTACTTGGTAAACCAAAAAAAGATAGCATATTATCAGTCACCGCTCGGTTTCCTGCATACATTTCAGATCTTGCCTCTAACAATCCAGACAGTCTATGCAACTGGACTACGCTCTTGTGTTTTGAACTTCTGTAAAGCACTCGGGCCTCTCTAGTCTCTCATCCTGCGCCACTACCCTTCTTTAAATAGTGGAGAGCAGCACGGGCTTTTGCATGAGAACCCGCTGAAAGCCTTCCATTGAAAAGTAGATCAGCGGAAGGCGAGACAATGACCCCCTCGATGTCCACGATTAGGCTCTTAGAGGTGCGGCCTTTCATCTGCAGATATTCCACTGTTTGATTAAGAGAGGAAGAAAATCGTACTTGAGCTGGGAGCTTAAGGTACAAATGCACACAGGAACTACACACTTCATGTGGGAAAAGAAAGACTACAGCTTTTAACAAATGAGCCCGTGAGAGCGTAGCGCGGCGGCTGGCTCCATGCTGAAAGCATCCGGCCCCGCTTTTGTAATCCAACAACAACATCTCTGGAGAGACAGCCTTATGAAGAGCTCACTGCTTCAAGCACATGGTCCTAGAAAAGTGTTGCAGTGGAGTGGATGGACTGGGCCATTCTCCTCATCCTGCCCCAACAAATTCAGCGACCAAAAGGCCACTCAGCAGAACTCAAGAGCTGTGTTTACGTCATTTCTTTCCTTCCTGAAGTGGCCCTGAATGCAACTTCTGTCTTACTGAATCACACTGACGATGACCGCGTGATGTCACAGTGCAACCATGAGAACCTAACGAGAGATCGGAGCTGACAGTGACCACACTCGGGGCACACTGCGCCTTTGAAAGCTGCACTAAGTTCATCCCTCAAATATTAATGCGAGCTCAGTCATTTTCTGAGTTCCAGTTAAGCCAGGAGATCCACCACGGCCGCTCTAACAGCACACGGAGTGTCTTCCGCTTATGTCTGCAGTTCTCCTGAGATAGATGTCAGCTCTGGATGCATTTACAGCCATTTGCTGATGCACTTCCACTTACTGTCAAGGAGAGCCTGTGAATAATATTGCATGTACTGTAAATGCAGACTGGAGTACAGGAGAATCCTAGCAATAGTAACAAGACGAACTGAAGCGAGGCCTCTGAGGACAAGCTTCTGGCTTCCAGGCAGCAGACACAGAGACAAGATACTTTTAGCATGCCCTGCAAACTGTGGATATAAACATGTTACACATTGTGTTGGACTCCCACGTCAAAATACGATGCCGTAATAAATTATATCAAAATGTTTCCCACCTTTATTGGGAAGTACTATTCCATACAGTTCAATAAAACAAAAATCTGAACAGGGGCATATGAAAAAGATCTAGCTGGTCTTTTCACATAAATGTCTTTTGTTTGAATAATAAAAAAAGAAATAAACTATAAAGTCTTTTGACTGTGATAACACCTCGTGATCAAAGGTATTCTTTAAGCTTCTGGAAACACAGTGTTATAATAGCTGTATTTTTAGTGAATAACAGTGTTTGCTTCTGTTGCTTTTTTTGGTCATGCTTTTATCCCTTATTTCTCTACAACGTCTTTTGTTTTATTGTTATAGATTTTTTAGGATACAGGCCAGTGTACCGGAAGCAAAGGTAAACAAAGCATAAGTATGGACACACCCTTAATCTAATAGCACGCCTTGATTTAATTTCAGCATTTTGTCTTCTTGCGTCTACATGCCATCGATAACAACAAATCCAATGAACCAAAAATAGAGTTCCGCTGTCTTAGTAGTCCTTTCCTGACATTTTCATCTTTCAAGTTAACCTTGTAAGACCTTGTGTTGCAATATTACACAATCTCTATTTCAAACAAAATAAATATGCAAATATTGATTTTTCTTTTTTGAAAAAAATATTGATTTTTTTGTTTTTGTACCCAGACTTGGAGATTGAACACTTTTATTCAGTCTTGGAATGTTATTAGGTAGGAAACTTGCCTATAAATTCCTGCTAAAGATCTCTGTGAGTCACTGTACCACATTAAACAAAAAGAAGGTAAGTAAAATGTCTTTTAAAATTTTGGGGGGTGATCATTAGGATGTGTACATATGTTATGTTTGTGTAACACTTGCCACAAAATTATTAGCATCATAAAACTGTACAAAAACCTATTTTCACCTCCAAAGTGTTACAAAGCTTGAACTTTTAAAACATGTTTTTCTATGTCTGAGTCTTCCACATTTAGGTTATGGTTTGAAGAGAGCAGATCAAAAATATCTAATTGTACAAAAATATCAGTTAGGACAAGGATACTAAAAAAAGGTTCTACAGCATTGCATATATTTCTAAAGTGTTGACTGGCAAAGCAGAAGTCCTTTCTTTCATAAATACATCCAAGTCCGACTAAAGACTCTGCAAACTTATGGAAGAAAGTGTTATAGGTAGAGCTATGACTAAATAGGCCTCAATTTCAAAATAATAACCGTATTGCCAAAAGAACACAGTGAAATATGGTAGTGGCAGTATCATGCTCTGATGCTACTTTACTTGAGAATAATTAAAAATATAGCAAGAACCTGCTAATTTTAACCCACAACATCAAGGTGTCCTCTAGTAATCAAATTTTAAAAAAGTATTTGCACTGGAAGAAAATTGTAGCTGTAAAAGCCAGAGTCAGGAAATAAATAAAACTAACAAAAAATCTGAGGCTATTTTAAGAGTAAGCATGCACGTTCAGTCACATTATTGTACCTTTTCCATTTCATTTCTGAAGGTGGAAAAAGGTCTGGAGTGATACTGTAGTCTTTTTTGAAAAATGCATCTAAAACCTGCTATTTCAACAGATGTGAACACTTTATGTTTCAGAAGAGTTTCAGATGTTGGAAATAAACTAATTTGTTGTCTTTCAGTTAACTGAATTTATCACCAAGATTGATGGAGGATACATAGTTGTGATTTATTCCCTTGTAAGAAAAGCTGCACAAAATCTCATCTAAAAATGAGTTTAATAGCATAATAAATTGCTAGTTTAATATAAAAAGATTAAATTAACATTTGCAGACATCTGTAGACTTGACACTAATTCATCCCAGTGAACTATTTGAAACAGCAGCCAAAATAATGACGGAAATACAATTAATCAAATAAACCCTTCAAAATTAAATAAAAAAATATATAATTTGACTATTTTTAAAAAGAGCTGATATGCAGATTTTGTGAAAACAGAGTTGGATTTTTTTCAGATTCTCCCTGACTCTCGTGTTGCTTTCATGTTAAGGTTTTATCCTGTGTAAGATAAATGAAGTAAGAGTTAAATCATTCATCTATTCCCTAAACACCTTCACAAGCAGAACGGCAACGGCAGGTTAGAAATCAAGTCCAGATTATACTTTATATAAAAACAGTTTATTGACTTATCAACAACTGTCTACTGTACAATCCTTATGGGTGAAGATGAATGTATGCGACAGTTTATGCAGCGGTTGTTGCTGCAAGAGATTTCCAGGCAGAATATTGCGAGTACTGAAGAAAGCAAATGGCATACCTAGGATGTCAAATGTGGACGTGGCTTTGCTTGCCATCTATATGTGTAACCAAGCAAGTCTTGCATATCAGTCACAGGCCGTCAAAACAAGGAAGGCAATAATTAACTTGCACAGACTGATGACTTTGCAGAGCGGAGCAATGAATTTTCATACAATGGTTGAGTCAACATCTGAGCTCAAGTCACGGCTGCCTTTCAGGAAATCCATCAGTCTCCCAGTTGTTAGTTATCCATTTTGGTATTACTGAAAGCAGCCAGTGTTCAGGGACAGATCTTCATTTCAGAGCTGAGTTTCTGCTGACCAAAGCCAGTGGGCCAATGAAAACTGAAAACAATGAATTTCTTCGTCCTCCAGACGGAGACAGGGGGTGAAAACGGGCAGTTCCGGAGTCTTCTGTGGCTAAACTCCCTGGAACAAGCATCTGTTTTGTACCAAGTAGCAAACAAAAAAAAAAAAAAGCTGTTGTCGGGAAAGAAAGAAAAAAAAATTCCTCCAAATTAGATTTCCGAAAAAGGTTGCTCTTGACAAAGAACATGGGAAAAAAATGGAAAGGAGGGGAGGGGGAAGGAAACAGAATATCCTCTTACAAAGTCCTAATCTAATTTCCATCCCCAAAGGGGACAGAAAATCACAGAGAGAACAAGAAAGAACCATCACAAGCGAAATTGGACACCAAAATATAAATCTATAAAAGGCCATTTATTACTCCATTATGTACACTTTTCACAGGACCTCCGAGGAAAAGCTCCAAAGTGAAGCACCGCTTCTAGTTGTGTCATGGAACTTTATCTCCACAGTCGAAAGGATAAAAAAAAAAAAACAACAAAAAAAATCCAACAGGAAAAAAAACAAACAAAAGAAAAACAGCAAGACGTCTTTTTGTTTAATTTCCTTTTTTCTCAGTGCCTTCGCAAAACCGCTCTTGCTGTACGGAGTGTTGTAATAATCAGACATAAAATCCAGGTCCAGAACAGCGCCACCATCCATCCCAGTCTGGCACTGCCAAACTTTCTGTCCTGCAAAGCAGAATCCATGTCGTCTGTTTGAGGGAAGATAGACGGAGGAGGAAGAGCATGCTGTTCCCAAGCATGGGCATGCTCCGATCCGAAGCCGTCCTAAGCAGTCCTAATAAATCACTTCATACACGGTGGCCTTCTTGTCACCGGAGCCCGTCACGATATACTTGTCATCCGTCGAGATGTCGCAGCTCAGGACCGAAGAGGATTCCTTGGACTGTTAAAGAGAGAAGATAAAAATGTGTTATTCCTGGAAGCGACTAACAAACTTTGGTCCATTTAAAGTTAAGTGGGGAGGATTAGCTGACTACAGGGGTAGATTAGATTCCGGTGACATCAAGTTTTTGGCCCTCAAAAAGACTCGTCTGTCAGGTCAATAATTCAGTTTCAGTTTTCACTGATAGGGTAGACCTGCGAGACAGCGGTCGGCGTGTCCTTCCGCTCGTTCTTTCAATACAAAGGGTATTGATCCGCATACCTGGAATATGCTGGCGCCATAAGGAGTCCTCCAAGCGTTCAACAGATTGTCCTTCCCAGTGCTTACAAACCATTTACCTGCAAAAAAAAGAAAAAAAAGGCAGTGCCATGATCAGGCCTCCTTTAACTAATGAGAGACAGGGAAAATAGCTTCATAGCAAGACTCATTACATATTTAGCCTTGAGGAGAAAACAACTGAAAAAAGGCTTTTAGCTCTTAGTACCAACAGTATCTGTGCACCATAAAATGCTTCTCGTTTTGTATTTTATTGGGATTTCATGTGATAAGAGTCACAAAGTAGTGCATAATTGGATAGTAGAAAGAAAATGATACACAAGTTTAAGATTTTTTTTTTCTCTGGAATAAAAGTCTGTAGGATGTCATCCTAAAACATTTTATTGAGCCTTTTTTTGCTTCAGTTATAACTATCTAACAGTTTTTCACATCTAGTCATTGAAATTCCTGCCAAATTAGAGGCAAAAATAAAAACTAAGAAAGATTTCTTTGAAAAACAAAATGACCTAAGCAGTCTGATGTATGTAGAAAAGGGATCTTTGTACTTGTACACTCCCAGTCCCCAAAAATGATCCGTAATTATCCCACAGGTTTTCAAATTCTTTAGTTGTTAGGGTTTACTATTTTCTATTTTCTTACTTCCTGTAAAATACTTGACTGGATTTTCTAGGCGGGTTAGATTCCAGGGCTCGTATCTACCCTTTATTTATCTCCATCCAACTTCTTATATCTGCAGCTTCCCCTTCACACCTGTAGAAAATCATCCCCTCAGTAAGATGCTCCCAGAAGTGGGGATGTTGTGTTTGGGGTGACTTCTAATTGTAGTTGAATGAAGTGGATTTTACGTAGGATTATCAGAGTAAAATGGGCTAAATAAAAAATACAAGCCACACATTTCAGATTTTAATTCGTAAAAACATAAGAAAATTGAAAAACTTTCTTTTTACTTTGACTTAAGACCAATTTACAAATTTGTGTCGATCTAGCTAAAAACAGCAAAAGTTAAAGTTTGTGGTAACATGAACAATTTCAAGGGGTGTTAATAGTTTTGCAAAGCGCCATGTTATTCTCTGTTCCTTATATATGAAGGTGAGTTCATACCACAGTAGGCGAACTTCAGGGAGAGGACGCAGCTCTCGTGCAGGTGCAGCTGATACTTGTCAGGCTTCGAATGATGGAGCACCTCCACATTGCTGCTCTCCATTCCAACAGCAAGCCACTCTCCCGTCGGACAGTAGCCCAAGGAGAAGATCTGGAGACGGGACAGAAGTAACAGTTCAGTGGCTAAAACGACATACTGGTGCGTTACACGTTTGGTTCTGTATTAAACGCCTGTACCTGTGAAGTGAAGTCATGCTGCTGCAGTTGTCGACCCTCCCTTAGATCCCAAGAGCGAACAGTGTTATCAAGGCCGCCTGTCCACAGTTTAGTACCATCATGGGAAATGTCAATACAGCTAGCACCATCTGTATGACCCTGGAACTGCCTGCAATCAGAGTAAGAAGGAACACAAACATGTATTGACATCCTCTTTAAAAGCTCCTCACACAAGAGCAGTTCTGTTATGGGGCCAGAGCCCGCACACTGGGAATATGTTTTTTTTTTCTCCCCTAACCTAACAAGAGTCTGGTTGTGCAGGTCCCAAACGGCGATGTTTCCATCACTGCAGCAGGAGAAGCAGACTTTGGCGTCGGGGCTGATAGCCAAGGCGTAGCACGCCGGGGCGGACGAGGTGAGCTCAGCCTTGATGCGGGGCGTCTGGGAGGCCAGGTCCCAGATGGTCAGAGTGCTGGCCTCGCCTCCAACAATCAATGTGCGACCATCAGGCAGGAGCTTACAGGATCGGATGTAGTTATCCCTGTTCTGTCGCGCGGAGGACAAAAAGCCAATCAATACAAGCTCTGGCCAGTGAGAGGAGTGCAGAGAATTAGAAACGAAATCAGGAGGAAAATCCTCAGACCAAATCAACCAACAGGTGTTCTCCAGGCTGACCTGAACCAAGCGGAAAGATGTACAGATGGTCACGATTGCGCATATATTTTAAATTTCCCAATTTTAAAATTAAATATTTTTTCCATACAATGATCTCCAGATTATTCGGTGTTTTTCTTCCTGGCATACATTAGTGCCCTGTATTAACAACAAACATCCGGATGGTCAATCTTTTCTGTAGCCATTAGTGTTCAAAAAGAACAAGGAATGACACATCTGTAAAACAAAACTCAAAGTGTTCTTTGAACATTTTTCCAATTTTTGGTCCTAATTTCAGAGTAAAGCTTTGCCATTAAGAAAAAAGGTTCCCAATTGGCAGATAGTGGTTCGAATCTGGACCCAAATTAAAGCTGCAGTAGGTAACTCTTATAAAAAATTATTTTGGAAACATTTGTTAAAAACGTTAGTATGTCCAGACAGTATAATTTGAGGCCAAATAACTTGTTAAAACACAAACAAAAAAAACAAAAAAAATCAAGCTCCTCTGACTTCTCCCTGTGGCCCTACTGCTATCTGCAGAAAGAGCTACACAGATTGGTCAGAAGCATCCAATCAGAGCCAGAAGGATGGTCTTACTGCTGTCAATCAACCTCATTGAGCGTTTTTGGAATTTTTTTTTCCTTTCTTGAACTTACATCTTTAGCATGGGATGTACTGCTAATGGTAATGATCTGATTGGTAAATCTAGCAATGAGGATGTAAAAACATTTTTGAAACATTTTTTCACACTTGTATAGACCTGGAAACATAATAACAATGCTCACACTCTTGAGCCTGGTATTGTTTTGATCAGACACTGAATAAATGCTTGCATTTCTGAGTCAGTACATTTACTGTCAAACTCTTAAGTGGGATGTAATCCTCAACAAAGGATTATCCGATTTTAGATGGAGTGACACAGTTTATAAACTCCACAACAAAGGCTAATTGTGAAATGTCATAAATGAGTGAATCGGGAGAAGGTTCTTACCAGACAGTCCAGTTGGGATACGGGGCTTTTGCTGCCTGGCTGACTGATGTCCCAGATTTTGACGCAGCCCTTACCGCCGGTGTAGACGTGACGGGTGGGATTGCTAATGGTGACGGCGCACACCACTTCGCCGTGGCTTAGCGTGTTGATCTGACGTGCATGACGCGGGATACCGGGGCCGATGAGGGCATCGGGCGGGAAGGGTACAGGTTGCATCTGACCGTCTGCGCTGACGTGGAAAGAGTACGCACTACAGAACAATACGCAGAAGTGAAGTTATAGTCGTTGGGTTTGGAAATGTGTGAAAGTGCTTCACATTTGGTGAGACACTCACGGTTTGCCCCCAGAAATGGACGTGAGGCTAGCTGGAAGGCCAGGGGCTCTCATATGTGTGTGAGGGTCAAACCCCTAAAGAATGAGAAGACATAAATGTTTGAAATTCAGCTCTGTGATCAAAGAAAAAATTCTAAAAGTGTCCAGAAAGATCTGCATCAATCTGAATTTTTACTAAAATGTCCAAATTTCTCATTAGAAACTAAAACATAGGACATAAGAACATCACAGAAAATACAAAAATCTTCTTCATCATTTATATTAGAAGTGGAGGCAACATCACACTGAGACTACAGTTGCTCTAAAACCAGAATTAACTATATCAATAATGATAATGGACATAATAGTTGTAAAGTTGACATCTGTCTTTCCTCGCATATAAGCATAGATAGCACTGCTCAAATAACACACCCAGGTCTGGTCCTGAGACCTGCAAAAGTCTCATAATATTTCTAAATCCAAGATCTTCTATAAGAGACAGAGTCCGGAAGAATTAAACAGAGAAACATTTGAGCACTCTGTTGAGCCTTCCTGTTATCTGCAGAAAGGCTTGCTCTCTCTCGACATGTAAACTGCGGACATGCCTCAAAGCAAACAAAAAAATACAGTTTTAAGTAGCTTTTTATTTCCCCCTGACTATTTCAATTATTTAACCAACTCTGAAAATTGCTAAATCTGGGTGTTTTTTATTCAGTAACTTCATCCGCAATATAGATAGTTATTGCTGTGATCCCAAACTGGTGGCACTTCCTGGTGATCTTTTTTCTTTTTTGCAAGGTTATTGACATTATGTCGTTATGGCAACCACTACTGTTATTGTGGACGATCTCCCACACTGAAGTTCCCCATGCTCACAAGGAGACATCTCATACGGCACTTGTTTAAGGAAGGAAATATGGATATGTCATGAGTTTCTGAAACTTTTGCACAATCAAAACCATCGAAACGTTTGCTTAGCTACATGTCTGCCCTGGCCGTTTCATCCATTTTTTTATACTTGATTTTGAGGTTTTAATCTCCACAGTAGAAAATTTGGATAAAATGCAACATGAAGGCTCGTTGCCTTAAAAAAACAGATACATTTTTGATTTGCCTTTGTCAAATTTTGGAGAAAAAAAATTTGCACTGAATGTGACATCATGAGTGGCATATTGAAAGAGGCAGAATCGTTACCATGGGAGAGCGACCATACGCTGCGGCTGCTGCAGCACTCATCTGAGGGGAGATGTGCAGGCCAGCGTATACGCCTGGACTGGTCAGACTTCCATTCATTTCATGGTGGCCCATCATGGCAAAGGGAGGATAGGAGCCCGCAATGGACAGAGGGGTCCGCAAAGCTGGTGCTGCTACAGGAAAAAAAGAAATTAAGAAAAACCAAAACAAGAGATGGATATCAGTATGTGAGATGACCGCAGACTGGAAAAGAATGATAATAAAACAAATAAATTCAGCCTCTATCGAGGACAGAGAATGGTACCAACCGAGAGCCTCCATGCCTGGTGGTTTGCCCAGGATGGGTCTGAGCCCAGGAGTGGAGCTCGTGCCAGGGGTGGGGGCATCGTTACGCGGGGTGGGGGTGTTGGATTTGAGACCAGGCGTGGAGGATTTGTCATTCTGTCAGGGGAACAAGAGAGCAAGCGCATTCACAATCCCAAAAAACCAGGCACTGTGCAGACTGACAATTTGAGAGCAAACTGAACCTAATCCAATCTAATTCTGACAACCCACAGCCATAAACTGCTATTTATTCTAAAACCTATTACGGTCACAATGGAGATGGGGCCGTTTCTATCCCCTTTAGCTTTAATCTTTCAGCGAGGCAGAGGCAAAAATCCCAGAATAGTTAAATACATTGAGCTATTAACAGAGGAGACCTGACTGATCCTGATGCGGGACAATATTATCCCTGACATTTTAGTCATGCACTTAAAGCACAGACAGCCATTCCTAATCCACAACAGAAAACGCTCCAGATCTATACCCCTTTGCTCTGCCTGCAATTCCTTTTTAAAACCCCCTTGTGTCCTAGTTTGTCCTCATCTCTCTTGATGTCTTACGTGACTGAGCTCCTTGGCTTTGGAGGACGGGGTGCTCCCGGAGGAGGCCACCGACGCTGGGCTGTTGGGCGTGTCTTTCTTGGGTGGGCGCGGTTTATCGATGCCGTTTTCAGGCGGGGAATGGGCCGGGCTGGCCCTTGGAGTCGCTGGATCCTAATAAAACACAGATTTTTATGGTTATGTAACAACTTTAGTAAAAAAAAGTAGGTGTTATCATTTAAAACTTCAAACCGCTCACCTCATTAGACACATCTACCACCAAATCGTCACTCTTCTCTCCATCACTGTCCTGCAGACATAATTAGAAAAATCAGCCACCTTAGCAGACATACTCTGGATCAACGTGTGTTTCTTTCTGAGATGGATAAGCCTGGAGCCAGAGCTAGTTATGGCTGTCACTGTGAAGATGCCATGCAGGTTGGTTCATATCCACAGGGCATTGCAAAGATTTTCATAAGGTTGAGAAACTTTTGACTGATTCTTTTTGGCCTTTGCCCTCTGCAATTCAACTAGATTTTCATCTCTCTATAGTGTTCTGCCTGGGATTTCTCCCATTGAAGTGGATTCCTCAAGTAAAATTTCAATCAGGCCAATCAGCAAACAGAAAGAGAAGTTGTGAACAGTGACGTTTATTTCCTGCATTGTTTTAGAATTGTAGTCTGCCTGTAGATTGGCAACAGTGAACAAAATCATTTAGTCTGTGTTGGTCACTCTTCCAAATATTGAATTAACATCAACAGTTAATGGTTCTTTACAGTGCAAGCAATTTCCACTAAGCTTCATAGTGATAAACTGATGCATTATATAAGTCACAACCAAACGTTAATGAGTAAATGGGTAAAATTTAAAACTTCAAAAGAGTCCACAACTCCAGCAAACAATAATTTATCAATAACTGATAGACAAGCTGTATGAAGCAAAGTGTCGAATAAAGGGCTGGTTTTATAACAAGCTTTTTTTTTGTCAGGATTCAAAGTTCAGTGAATTTTATTGGAAATTTACATATCAGACCAGAACAAAATTTATATTTTAGATGTATCCCGGCTCCAGTTGACCTAAACCCACCACCTCAACAGTCAGTCAGTGAAGCAGCATCATGCTGTGGGGATTATGGATTGGTAAAAATGTGGTTTAATATGAAGTTACAAGCTAATTCAACCTTGTATTTAATTTTTTTAAATATCTGTATATTTTTAGCTTTAATAGCTAAATGTGAAGCATTTCTGTTCTTATCCTTTAATCAACATACATATCTGCTCATGTTGTCCTTCTCCTCCACTTTGCGTTTCTTTGAATCCAAGCTGTAGTCTGAGGAGCTGCGATGTTTCTCGCTGGCTGTTCGCAAGCTTTCTGATGGCGATATCGAGTTATTCTAGAAAATGAAAAAAAAAAAATATATATTGTTTTATTGCCACTTTATTTGCCTTTTATAAAATCCAACAGCAAAACAATGTATGCTTTTCAAATTAAACGACGAACACACCGAGCTAATGCAAACGCTAAAAACGCCTCATTCACACAATGATATGGACACAGCAGTCGTCTGACACATGCAGCTGTGGGCCAGCACCAAACAGTACCCTGACACCAACCGAGCTCAAGCTCTCACACACACACAGAGACACACAACAGAATGAGCCGTTATCTAAATTAAACGGAGTACGGCTTGTTTTCTGAGCTCGCCCACCCCCTCTCCTTATAACTGGACAACAAACAGCCTCACAGGGGCTTGAGCAATGTGTTGTGACTGAACAGAGGGCCTTTTCTCCTCAGAGTCATTTGGACTAAGCATGAGAGAGAGAGAGACAGAGAGAAACTATATGCAGTGGGCCCTGGGCATTGGGCACTGTGTCAGCTCCTGCTTTGAGCTCTGATAAAGAAAAAGAATCTATATCCTGCCAGTGGGCACGGCAGCGTGGGACTGACTGGTGCTTCTCCGTGGAACCTGCCTACACAAGCTGGGATGGCTCACTCCAAGCGCCAACAGAAGGGGAGGCACTCGGCAGGAGTCCAGCAGCTTTCACGGGGAGCTTGCCATTTGCCTGCAAACTGCCAAGTTGTCCCAAATCTCTACGTCCCTCCATCAGAGAGCCAAAGCAACAGCACAGACAAAAACCAGAGGAGGGGAACAATAGCTGATGGACTGGAAGTCTGGGCAAAGGGCCACTGTCTGCATAATGGCTGACCTTTAAAGAGATGCTTAGCGTGACTCATTAACCAAAGTCACCACTCTACTATCAGATGACCTGGGACGAGAACACAGAAAACAAAACAGGGCCTGCTAATCGCCCCAGGAGCTCCATTTCTTCAGAGATGACTGAGCCCATTCAGCCGGCGTGGCCCACGGAAACAGAACCGCACAGGCCCGTCACAAGTCATCCGACATCGCAGCGCCTTGAATAAAACACTTCAGCAGGTTCCAGCCTAACGGAGAGCATGAATATTCATCACATGGCCAAAAAGAAGAAAGAGGGAGCTGGTAAACAAGAGAGACAGTAGAGGGGGATCAAACAAATCCTTTAAGAGAAGGAGGGCAAAGTCCTTCTTCAATTGTGATGAAATTACAAGCCTTCTAATCTCTCCAGCATGATAATGCACAGGTTTTATACTCCAAATGCCATTACTCCAAATACTAAAAGCAGATTATAACAGCATATCAAATCAGCAATAAGATACAGCGAAGCCCAACAATCGCTGCGGTCCTGGACACTCACCGTGCTTTCTGCTCCACCGATGTCACGGAGGCAGCGGAGATGATGAGGGAACCCAAGTGAGCAAAGAGAAAAAGCACGTCAGTTAGTCAAAAGTAGCAAAAGCTTCTGGCTGAGCACGTGTGAATCAGCTGTGGGGCTCAAGGCTCCGTTCATCGGCGTATGCTGGAGCTGCTGAGTAGCTGATGCAGTCGTCATGGGCTGGGAATGCAACCGCTCATTACACAGACAGAATGTGAACCGACAGGTTGGGTTTCACACCTAAGAGCTCCATGATGCCGCTCTAACAAGAAGCATTACATACTCTACGTGATATTTCGCCCACATTTAACATGATTTAAAACAAGGTTAAGCTACGATATATTTCACTTCAACTAGACACAGTTGAAGTGTCATTGGTTAGCAACCTGTGAGAGTAAGATGGCACAACCAAGCTAAGCTAAGCCATTAGCTTAGCCATCAGATATAAACCTGTTACACTCTTTAGAAAGCAGAATATCAAAAACATTTGATTCAGAGTTCCTATATACTTTTAATTTCATAATTTCACATGTTTCCAGATTCTTAACATTAAAAAAGTCTCTTTAATTGCCATTTTGGGATTTGCATTTTAAACCCCAGATAGAGCTAGAGGTGACAAAAACTGTGAAAATACCCAAACACGTTCATCAATAACTCAAAAACCAAAACAACAATTTTTGAGTTAAAAAGTTTAGATTTTAGTTTTCAGCTAGTCTATTCAGCAAGCTCAAACATTTTCTGATCTCAGTTTTATTTTTCTGTAGTTACCAAGGCTTGGAAAACACTAAGAAATTTAAATTCCATAACTTTTGAGTTTTGAAGGCTACATAGGAACCCTTGCTGTCCGGTCAAAAGACATTCAAAAGGATTTTTCAAAATGACAACAATAAATGTTAAAGAAGTATTTTTTTTTTATAATTAGAATGAAACTGGATACTCAGGCTTATCATGCAACGAGGATCTCATAATGTTCCCAATTTCAGCTAAATAAACTTTCAAAACGTGGTAAAATAACACACCTCTTAGCTCGAGATCATGATGGTTCTTCTCATCCTTCACCGGGAGATGAGTTTGGCTGCCCAGAGCCCCGAGGGCCAGCAGGCCCGATCCAGAGCCGGTCACAGGGGGGATTCCAGGAGGCTGCAGCCCCGAGGGGTGGGGCGGCAGCTGGACCGGAGGGCCGTGAGCAGCGTGGGAGAGGTGCTGCGCCTGGAGCTGCTGCTGCTGCAAGACAACAGGGATGCAGACAGACAAACACCAAGTGGGTTGGAGGGAAGGAGAAGCCCCTTGCAGCACACAACAATAGCAAAGGCACATGTCTATTGTCACCTCCTTTTCCATTTCTAGTTAAAGTGGCATGGGCCCCAAGATTGAGGAAGCGGAAGTTATTGCAAAAAATAGAAATGCACTGATGGGTTTTGTGACCGCTTTCATGTTTTTGGTTTTGGAACAAAAAAACCCCAACAAACAAACAAAAAAAGAACATGCTAAACATTTCTGTCTGGCTTTCACCCGACTGCAGTCATCCATTATTTTTTAAGGACTCCAGGCAACTTTTTAAATTAAGACAAAATGATCACAGACTTGGCATTTTAAACTCTTTGTCTTTTTGTAGAAATTAGCCCAATTAAAATGGCTACTATTTCTAAAAACAGAATGTTTACTCCCTAGGAAACTGAGACTAAGATTTAATCATTTTCATGATGAAAGAGATTGGAAGCTCAAAAGGGTAAAACGGACGTTGCTATATAAACTGTTCAGCCTTCTTGTTATCTGCTGAAAGCCCTGCTCTCTCTCAAAACCTGAATGAACAACACATCAAGAAATGTAAAAAATAAGTTTTTCTGCTTAATTTATTTTTTAACACTTCTAATTTTCACTTTGTTCGACCAGCTTCTTGATTTCTCAGTGCATGTCTATTTTAAAGCATTTTTCTGAACACATCCCATAGTAACACCGTTAGTAACACACAATTAAGAAACAGCAGACCTTCATAGTATAAAACAAGAAAAACACCAAAAACGAGTTTGATGAGAGACTGGATTAGCACAACAACAACAACAAAAAAGAAAAACTCATTCATACTCTTGCATAAACTGCTGCATTTCACTCTGCAGCATCACAAAAGTCCTGTAGCACCAGCGAGTTTAACAATGATCTTTAAAGAAAAGTGAGCTGCCAGGCCCAGAGCCAAACAACTACCTCCTTAAAAACACAATAAATTAAAAAATAAATAAACACAACAGAGTGTGTTTACTGCTTTCGTTTGCACAGTCCTGTATCGGCAGCTCATAAATCATTTGCACACCCAAACTTTTAAGACACAAGGGGAACTCTGAGTGCCAGAAGCTGGCCCTCCTTTTCTCTCATTCCTTGAGAAGGCAGCTTCAGGAGCCAGGAGCAGGGGTCCCACTCCTGGCACTCACTCAAGTCTCCAATATTCACCATCAATATTTGAAAGGCACGGGGAAATGAATGGAAGTTAAAAGGCACTCAGCCTGGGAAGGAAGCAGTTTAAAGCAAGGTTAAATAATACTTAGCTGAGACACCAATAAAACATCAGCAGTTTATTACCCATGTACAAGCTAGCTGAATAATTCAGCTGTTGTTACAGCATGCAATCTTTCTCTTTTACAAGACGGACTTCAATCAGTGACCTTTTACAGCCATTTTAGGAATATCGGGAAGTTGGTAATTACTACAGGCCAGAAGCAGGTAGATTAACTCAGCAGGAGCTTAGTTTAAGGGGTGGCAGGAACCCAAAGGTCTAAATTTGTTCCAAAATATTATTCCTTTTCTCTCCCGGAGTGATACAAGCTATTCTGGAAAATTGAGAGAGAGAAAGAGAGCGGAAGAGTATCCTCTAATATTGTGTCCATGAGGGAAATTAAGGAGCCAGTTCATTGGCATGGGGGAAGACATCCTTGCTCATTGTGTTTAATGAGGCACTGATGGGTAATAAGCATGGCTGATCAGCAAGAGCCCTCATTAAAGGGCTATAAATGAAGACAATAATAAATAAAGAAAGAAGTCTGGCCCATTTCTTTAATTTAATAATCCAAGATAAAGACTTATACACTATGCCCCTTTTTTAACCCCCACACTGAGTGTTACTGCAAGAAACAAAGCCCACCTGAGGATAAACTCACAAGGGCTAACAGGACAATTACATTCAAAGCAGACATGGGCCTGTTACTAGGAACAGAGTTCCTAGTTTAGTTTTTTTTAAGTTAAAGTATCCGAATTAGTCAAATATGTCCTAATACTCTCCAGGAACAGTGTGCTGCCCTCTCCTCGCCTGTTGCTCCACACTGCTAGCTAGATAGCATAGAGATGACAGACTAGCTCCCTTGGTTACAGTAAGGACAAACTGGACTGGAAATATTTCAGTTCATAAAATAACAAGTGTTGGATAACTTGGCAAACTGCAGAGGGAATGTCATTCAAGTCTGGCTGTTTAAGCAGATAGCCTGAGTAATTAGCCAGCTAGCATTAGCCTATTTTACTCCCAGTGTTTCTCCATTAAGAACAGAATGCCAAACAAGCGTACTATTCAATCAGTTTGGCAGGTCAGTACACTTTTGCTTAAGTTTAGCACATTAAATGGGTGTTGACGTTTTTGTAACTAACAAACAGCAGCAGGAAGAATAATCATAGTTTTTCTCATCTAAATCAAAGTAATTAGGCCTTCTTAGTATACCAGATGGATAGACAGAAAAGAAGAGCTAGGACAATATGGGTTAGTCAAAATCATCAAAGCTGTTTTCACCAGTAGTATTGCAATTACCCTTTTGACTTAAGATTGTGAAGCACACCATGCCCAATCAAAAGGCACATTAATTGGATACAAGAACAGCCATGCAACATACAAAATCCCTTCAAGCCACAAAAGCCAAATCCAATCCAAAGTGTGAAAAAGACAAATATTTGTGAACACCACTGACCATAAGAGCAGGGTAGGCAGTTTGCTGCTGCTGAAAAGGAGGACAGAGGTGGTCAAAGCTACAGAAGTACTGGCCATAATGACCACACAGACAGGTTGTACTGATAAAAAGTGCGAAAGAACCCAGGTTGGCATGTCGGAGACTTTTACGTTCGAACCAAACAGGACGCTCCAGCAGCCGGCTTCACCTCAAGCAGCTGCCCTAGTTGCATTCTATTAATGGCCTGCAGCTCCATCAATAAGACATGCAGCTGGTTCCTGTACACTTGCCTGTCTGCTTGGCATGCTCTTTCACCCCCACCTTGCTTTACAATATACATGAGGATTTTGGCATGTCTACAGAGCTTCTCTGAAATAAATAACTCATGGGAAGGTGTTCTTAAACATACACATACCCCTGACATTAGCGACTGCTGCGAGGTTTGGACCTCTTCGTTTTATCCCTGACGCCACACACAACTGTGTACTAAATCCACCTTACAGGCACATCATGTATTCCATTTAGTCTATTTTTAAAAAAGCAACTTCAAACTATTGAATCACAGAGAAACAATCACCCCAGCTCCAACTTCTAAACAATCACAATGTTAGTGCTGCTTTCTTCCAAAACTGAAAACTACTTATAAGACATCAAATCAAATGTTACTGTTGTTAGACACAACTGGTGCCGCTTGCAATGTAATAAAACGTCTTGCGTCAGTCCCAAAATACTAAAATAAAACCATCTCTATTCAAGAAAGTAATCAACCAGAAACAAAAAGGTCAAAAGGAGCGTAATAATTGAATTCCAATATGTGCATCCAGGCATCAGGTCGGCCTCTATGGACCTGCATGCTAAAGGTTCAACTGTTCAAATAAGATCACAGATATCCAAAGCTTTGTTTCCGCAGTGAAACCAGTTGCCTCTGCCTGATCAGTGCAGCATGGGTAAAGCTGATCAATGAGCAGCAGATGGTGTTTTGAAGCAGTGATGAACACCAAACATTAATTGTTCGGCGATGAGCTCTGCAAAGCGCAGAGCGGCGGGGATGTTCTGCTGTCTGAGCCGTCTCGGGGAGGCTGTTCTGCTCAGCCTCAGCCCTTTTAACTCCCACAGCTATCCAGGTCAAAAGTGAGGGATGAGGCTCCTTGTTAAAACCTTAGCCAATTAAAGCAACACGGGCTGCGGAGGGTGACTCCTCAAGAGCTCTCAGGCTCGCATTTGTAAATGCACAACAAGGCAGGAAACCACGCTACCGAGAGCAAAGCTGCAGAAACTAACCGTCCCAGTAGAGTTACGCTAAATATATGGAGCATATCAGTCACATTGTTTTGCTAAGTGAGATGCAGCAGAATTCATAGTTTACCCATTTTTTTTAGATTTTATATAACAGACCAAAACATAGCAACGCACAATTGTGAAAAAAGAGAGAAACAGAGTTATGGTTCTGAATTTTTGCCAATTCTTCTTTGCGAATAAGCTTCAGCTCAATCAGCTTGAAAGGAAAACCTTTCTGAGCTTCAATTTAAAAAAAAAAGCCTTGCCACAGATTTTGATTTAGGCCTGGTTCATTCTTAGTCATGACTGTGCTTTAAATTAAAACATTCAAATCCAGTATGGAGTCTTTCGCAGCCTCTAACAGCTGCTCTGCTCCTGCTTATAAAAAAACATTCTCACAGCATTATAGTGCTTCCACTGTGTTTTACAGAATGACTATTTTCAGGGTTTTGTGCATCTCGGTTCTAAAAGTTAAAATTTTTTTTGCCTGATTTGACCAGCGCGCCTTCCACATGTTCTTCCCCTGCATGACATCTGACAATCTGCCAGGAGGAAACATTTTGGCTGTGTTCCCCCCCTGTAATGTGCTTTCTTTTTGCCTCCATTTCATGTAGAAAGCACAACTAAAAGCTGGCCTAGCTCTCAACCGAGTTGCAGATCTCTGCAGGTCCTCAATCACTGCTCCTTACTCAGGTGGTCAGTTTAGGTAAATAGGTTTCTTTTGGTTGGTTTGAAGTTGTGCCATGCTTTTTCCATTTTTTTGACTACACTTAAGAGGAACTTAAATACTCAACTGTGCATCACATTATGTTGGTCTGTCACATATAATCCAAAAAATACAGAGACATCAATACGTTTTCATGGCTGTATGTCAGTCTATAAGTGTAGACAACATGTTCCAATTGTGTCTTTTAGGTGCATTGAATGTCTGCCCCTACTCAAGTTGAAATGAAGGAAAAAAAGGGAGTATACACACGGTGAGAGGCAGATTGGGAAGTCCACGTACCCCGATGATGGCATTCAGCTCGGTCATAGTCACCTGCTTAGCCCTCTCCACTGCCTGAGCAACCTGCTGTTGGTGCTGCGGGGAGACATTTAGGCATGATTATTGAGACATCCCAATATTAGTTTCTTTTTCACAACACTACAAGGACTTCCAGAGTGAGAGTGAATGTCAACAACACGGTACTCAAAACTACTTAATTGTCTCTCTCTACAACACAGGTAACAATATGTCACTTTAAAAAAAAAATAAAAAAAGCTGTGACACCGTTTGAAGGCCACATTCAAAACCTACCTCTTGTGACAGGAAAGGCATAATTTGAGCTAAAATTGCGTTCAGTCGCTTGGCAATCTCCGTCTGGAAAAAGAAAAAAGAAAAAAGAAAGAGAAGCAAAATAAGTTGGAGGTGTATGAAGCACACAGTGACTGCACATAACCCCGCCTTTAATGTTTACACCGATTAAGCCAATTACTCCGGCAATCAGAACTGCTTGACTCAACATCCTCTAAACAGCGTGATATTGACATTTGAAATATTTAAAACATTAGGAGAGCCCAGGGGGATGGAGCACAGCTGTGCTGAGAGAGCACTCCACGTTAAACGGATATGAGCAGGCAGAGTGCGTCTGCGTCGAGAGGATCTCCCCTCCCTGCCCTCGCCTTCCCCCCGCCCCACACAACAGCAACTTCTCCGTCTCTGTCCTGCACTTAACCTCAGAGTTAAACCGCACAACCACACCCTTTTATGAAGCCGAGGCCTTCAACCTGCGCCGTTTACTTACATGTGACAGTGTGGAGGATCAACGTTATGAATCGCAGCGCACAATGATAACAAACCATACCAACTTTGTGGGTTACTGTCCTCCAATCTGTGATCGATAAGCATTAAAAAGACAGCAAGCGGTCTGCGTCAGAAGCAGCCTTTCTAAGAATCAAGCCGGAGCAATTTCTTGCTGCCATCAACCCAGCACCCTCTCCACGCCCCACCCCCCCCTCAACCCTCCTCGCCTCCCATCCACAAAACCCTGCCTCCATTCTTCTGCTTGTCGACCAACTGCCATGGCAACAGCTACAGCCCTATCTGGCTGGGGATCATTATGCAAATGGCACCTCTGCTTGACCGTAACAGGCTTTAAAATCATATTACGTGCTTGGAGGCAGGTCATTAAATTGAATTTTCAGCCTGTCGATCACATGAACGGACCAAATGAATGGTGGATAAAAAGAGCGGTGGGAGAGGGGAGTAGGATCCACCCCCACTCTCCTGTAAAAACACAGCGCAGCCAGCTTGTTCTTCCCCTCGTGCTCGCTCTCTCTCTCTCTTTCTCTTTCTCTCTCCTTCTAGGCTTGGGGGATGAGACTTTCAGGTCTGAGCTCTGCACTGGGAGCAAAGAGAATAACAGGGCCAAAGCTACATCATCTTTGGAATTTATGAGACGCAGTTCAACCCAGGGCCACTGCAGAACACAAACACATCACAGGGATTTTCTCTGATTTCTCATTTGGAGCAGCAACGGCAGCAGCACACACGCACAATATAGTTCGCAGACCGCCGGCTTATTTATTACACATGGCAGAAATGCCAGGCAGTTTCTGGCAGGCTGACATATTACCTCAGAGCAGAGCCAAAGAGTGCGATGGGAAAGTAATGACCGACGGAAGAAGACCTGCTGACCTACGTTGCAACATGGATAGCTACTTAAGCTAGGCGAGCCAGAAAACAAGCTGGAGATGTAATGCGAGATGAAATAAAGTGATGGCTGGCATCGGAAACAGCTGCATGTGCCACTCAAAAACTTTTAATATTAGAAAAGACTGAAAAGCGGACCTCCTTAAAAACCTTCATTCCGATTTTTCCTTCCACTCAACTTTCTCTTAATTTGCTGAGATAAAGCACTCTGAGCAGCCAGTTTTATTTGCAATTACCTCTTCTGGCCTATTCTCCTTGAGGAGGGCGTCTGTGATCTGTGTCCATAAAGATCTCTCTTAGGCTGTTAGACACATTTCTGTATTAAAACTTAATTTTTATAAGTCTTACATTATAAAATAAAAAAGCATTTACATAATCTGTAAAAATATTTATTCCTCTAATGAATTTATCCCTTTTTTCCTCATTCTTAAACTAAATCATTAAAATAAACAAGCTTTTAGATGATGTTACAGTACTGAGATACACCTGCTTGTGCTGCAGAAAGTACAACGGTCCAAAAGGCGATTCTGATCATAACTTACTTATTGCCTTGAGACAAGAAGGGGAATGACCTGTGGTCTCGTACGATAAAGATTTTATGGCTGATACATCAATGCGGTTTTGTAAGAGTTCTAGAAAGAGTTGAGAGAGGCCATTAGAAACGGCTGGAAAGCTACCGGGGCCGTATAATCCATGTTTGCCGAGATAAGCCTTGTAAATAGCGCTCGAACATTTGACGGGATTTGTAAAAAGTCCTCGAGCACTCGGGGCCCATTCCTCTGTAGCTTAGTGTCATGGTGACAGCTGGCTGGGAGAGGTCAGGAGGTGCCGGATCCGCTCTGCCCTAAACAACTGCCAGCCTCCGCGCTCCCACAACACAACATGCAAATACATGGCAGACGCATCAGCTCAGCTCGCCGCCGCTGTCAAAATAGATACAGTGTAGCGCCGCAAGGACTTCTTCTTTTTTTTCCTTTTTTTTTTTAGTCTGCTGGCAGATAAAAATGGGGCTGTTGTCACTTTAAGTAGATGACAGCTTGGCCCTTGAGAGGCCAGCTTTGCACGGCTGCTACACAATTACAGGTACTCGGACCTGTGTAGCACCACTTTAAGAGCACTCTCAGGCTGGCGTGTCAATTGTGTGCAGAGAGGTATTTGCCTGTTGTTATCAGCAGTGGGAAAAAGGACCTGAAAAACACTGATGGGCATTAAATTTAAAGGAAAAGCAGGTGATTCATCTGAAAACCCTGCTTGACTGGTTATATTTAAAGAGGCAGTAATTTGTACTAGCTGAAAGCGTGGCCTTAGGGCATGACTTTGCTACTAAGAAGAATCTAGGACCAGTAAGGTCATCTCGTCTAAACTGAATAATTAGTTTCCCACTTAACTGAAACGCAAAGAACCAGCAAACTTTTTAAATGGTAATAGAAGTGAGCCAAATGGCCTGGGTAAAGGGACACATCATCGGATCAGCAAACATCAAACATTAAAGGAGTAGTTCAGAAATTTTGAAGAAAGGTACAATTAAAAGTTTATAAGCAACTGTATCTCAGCTGTTTAAATTCAAATTAGCTGAACCTGGAAGGTCCAAGACCAAAGCAGACTTAAAATCACTCTGGCCTCAGTTATTTATGCAAATGCTATTTTAAACCACCGCCAAGCTTGTTTCAGACACGTTTTACACAGAAGTTTATGCTCATTTACACAGCACAGGAAATAAAGGTTGGAGGCAGAGCCCCAGCAATGATATTCCTGGGTGAAACCACTTTAAGAACAAAACGTGTAAAGTGAAATTATAAAGTATAAACAAAGCTATGAACAAACTAAAACCTAGAGTGTGATGTGCGTTTCCAGCATATAAACAAAACAATAATAATCATTATCAGTCAAGAGGACTACGATTCAACATCTAGCCAAAACGGATGCATTTCTTACTGCACGATAAATATATTTTGTGGCTCAACCTAAACCCCAAAAACAGCTCCAAAGGGTTGCATTTGTATCCTGGTCCCTAAATATTAGACATGGTGAGACATATAAAATCTCTAACATTAATCTATCTCCTCACTGAGCTGAAAAGAAATACTTTGCATGTTCTGCTCCCTATATGCGTTTGCCAGTATAAGGCAATGTTGGCACACTACCTCCTACCGTCATTTGTTGAACTAGTCACTAGCTCCTGTTTAAATAAGCATCCAAAGTAAACAAGATGACAGTTTAAAGGGTCACAAACCAGCTTTCCAATAAACCGCAGCAACAGACTTTTCTTTGACAACTTCAGGATCAAATCATCTGAACCCCATTTAACTTGTTCTATGCGAAGACAGCAAAAGTTTCTCCATTCTTGCAAGTTCTGAACAAAATCTTTCCATTTACATAAGTGAACCTGACAGCCAAAAGCTTATACCACAAGACTATTAGACTGACATTCAGTCCCTTGTGACATATTTGAGATGTAAAGCACTGATGGCTTTCAGGACCTGCAGTGTCTGAAGCCACTTTTCAATTTTATATGAACAAAACAGCACTTTGGTGCTGGTTCCATACGTGTATTTTCTGTCTTTAAGCAAACTCATGGAGGCACGAGTGTGTGTTACAACTGCAGGTAACAACCAAATCTGATTGAAGTCAGAGTTTGAGTCCCAAACCCCCATCCAGCTCCAGGAAACAAGCACCATATGACGGCAATTACAAGGCTGACGTCATGCAGAAGAAATTAGCCATTTGCCTCAACTTTCTGCCAGGGCTGACAGAGAAGGATCAGATAACACTGTCACATCAGTCCATCCAAGCTGTGTCGGCGTGTGCATTCTGAAACCTGAAATATGTCCCTGCGCGGTAATGAAAAAGGCACAGTAAGAGGAATGAGCTTCCACACTATGGAATAAATCTCTGGGCAGGGAAATAATATGGCTGTGTGCATCCAATAATCCACCCCAGCCCTGCCTGTTAACCACTCCTGATCTTCTCCTCCTCCTCCTCCTCCTCCTCTTCTTCTTCTTCTTCTTCCTCCCCCACCCGGGTTTGTAAGGCCGGGGAAGCTGCAAGGACGAGGTCCCGTACTGTTTGCTCACAAACACGCCGTTCAGGAGGTTAGGGGCCCCACTGATGAATTATTCAAGCGCTTCCATCAGCTCTGTTGAGGCTCCTGATAAAAGTCAGACGCTAAAATGGATCAGTCGATTAACCTGTTTACACAAAGCCAGGCTCTTGCCCCTCCCCCTCCCAGCTCTATTCTCCTCCTCGTTGTTTCCAGCTCCCATCCCCCTCCCCCCACCCCACCATCTTCCCTCTGGTTGGCGATAAGTGCCTGACAGAACCTATCAAAGGGGCTCGGGGCCTGACAGACATGTGGCAATGCGACACACAGCCCCAGACACTGATGGATCATCCCACCACGCCAATCCGTTTTGCCGCCAATGCTGTCATTGACCAAGGAGAAAAGACAGACTTAATGGTTTAAATGCTGCATGTAGCAGAATCTGAGGATTACTCATTCATTCAATCTTTATATTACTTCAGGCATTATTGTGATTGATCTGTGAAGCAATACGAGATAGGCCTCTTGGATAAAGATAAGGACGCAATAAATGGCTAAATGACTTTTGCTCCGCTCTTGTAATTACTGTTCAGCAGTTCTGTCTTTGTAATCGTCACGTCAACGGCAGAGCTTGTCAAAGTCTACCTTTAATCTTATCAAAAAGCTAACTTGAATTTCATGACACCACTTGTAGATTTCCAATAAAATGGCTGAGACTGATTGTATAAATGGTGGCACATGGTTTCATTCATTCAGCACATACGCCTGCACACTCCTGTCAGGTTTACAGTGTATGGGTTGACTAATCTGACTGCTCTGATCCAATGAGCAGAGAGAATATAATAAAGATAATAATGCAGTGCGCAAAGAAATCAACTTCTGACCAGAATTGGACAATTTTCAGCTTGATCAGCCCTGACTATTGACCTGCCGAACAAAACTCAAAAATCCAATTTCTTTTCGATCAGTCAATGCAACATTCTTCAGCGCAACATATTCATTCTTTGGAGTGGATGCTGTTACTGAGGGAAGAAGACTCTAAATTTAGCCACCATCATTTATAATGGGGTGTTTACATGCTAAGTTAATAAATAGCCATTTAAAGGGAAACTATGTTTTCAAATACATGTTGAGAGATGCCTTCAGTTCATTAAGGCTGTAAAAAAAAACAAATGAACAGTATATCTAAAAATCTGCTTTAGCCTTTTCAAGTTTTAGGTCTTATGGCACAAGCAAGATTTGGAAATACTGACAGTTTATTTGAAATCCCAAAGCTAAGGAAAAGAGTGTAATTTTCCAAAGCGAGAATCTTCACGTGTGAGTTTGGGACTCCATTTATGCCTGCAAGCTACAGGGTAAAAACATCTGTCATTCTTTATAGATTCTTATAGGTATTCGCAGCAGATTAAGTAATGCTTTGAATTTGATTAAAAAAAAGACAAATATCACTGTGTGATGTTTGTGTTGTAGCTATACCTGTTTAACTTTACTGGCTAGAACATTTTGTACACAAAACACTGCTACTTTGTAGTCGAGAAACAACATTTAGGGAACTACCACCCTAGTTACACACAGAAACGTCTGCTTTAGTAATACAGGCCACACAAACCATGCTAAATGCTAGCATAACACCAATTTTGAAATCCTTTTATGATTGTTTTATAATATTTAGCAATAGCCTGTTTTACACTAACTGCTTTCTCTAACACACAGTGTGACGTCGCTTCTACACATGATATAATTATTAGCACTCACAGGGTAAAGGATAGCAAAAGAATATTTGAATTCCGTTCTGATATAATAATTCTTAAAAACAAGTTAAAATTGGCTAAAGTTTGTTTGGCAGGTCAAATAAGCTTAAAAAAATTTAATCAGTTTCTCTATTAAAAGTTACGGCAAAAAAAAATTAAATGTTACATACCTGTTTGTGCATCTCTATGTTCAACCCATAAGACATCTCGTAGTACTGAAAAAGAAGAAAGAAAGTACACATTACACAAAATGCGTGATATTGTCATGGTTTTGAACGCAACTAATAGGCTCTGCACAGCCACTAATCAATGTGATTGATCCCTACACTAATCACATTATCACATGCTTTTGAACAGTGGGGATGGAAAAAAAAAACCTTGAAAGGTGATGAACTAAGATCAGACCAGAAGAGAAGTTCTTTGAGCAGCTGACAGTGTGCAGCCGATAAATTGATTTTTTTTTTTCCCCTCTGCTGTTTGTAGTGTAGGCGCAGGGAGAAAAAGGGTTAGATGCATTGATCACTATCTTAAGCCCTCAGATCTCCACGATGTCTGTTTACTTAGCGTAACGCGATTGCTCAACACTCTTGATATTTCCAGCCAGGTCAGTCCGTCTGGCTGCCTGAAATGTAATCCGTGGAGTCCAGAATTGGCAACCGGGGCAGAAATGGCTTTCCAGTCAGCGTCTATTTGATGAGGCCAATGCATTATTCAGTCCATTAGCTTCTTCGAAAATTACTCTCAAACAAGAGAGCCATTCTGTCTGAGATCAGAGTCTTACAGCCGTAGCGTAACCTGACACCCATTGCTGGCTGTGGGATACTTCCCAACATGTTTACCTAACCTCCTTGATGTCAGACTGACATGTTGTTTTCACAGGAAAAACAACAAAAAAAGTAGTTTAATTTAGGCCAGAATGTATTGGTTTAAATCGCCCCTGCTGTGCGTGTGTATGTGTGTGTGTGAGCGCGAGTGTTTACCCGAGACAAGCGAGTACACATCCACAGGAAAACCTGCTCATTGCGTCATGTCTGGGCTCATTTCTTGCGTCAGCGGCACACCTATGTTTTTCTTAGCGGCTGCTTAAATAAAAGCTAATAATTAAAGATTATAAAGAAGGTTAGTGCAAAGATACAACCGCAGCCCTGTTCCACAACCTCCATCTTGTTTACAGTGGCCTCCGTCAACAGCTCGCACCTAATTTATGGCCCTGCATATGTCTGAGCGGTGGTTGGTGTCTCCAAGGAGAATAATCAGATCAGCACACACAGAGGGCAAAGCGGCAGTCAACCCCTTGGAGATCAGAGAGGCGGGCTTTAATGAAGCCCACTGCCCATCAGGAAGAGCTCTTCCGTAACAACTAGCTGCACCAAACCACTCCTCCTTCCCACCACCACCACCACCCTGAGGGCTTTCACAGGCCCGTACCTGACACCCAGCCCGCCCTAACCACCACATGCAGGTGATCACAATAGCCTGCGTCGCTCCACCCTGACCAGATCTCCAACAAGCCTTGCAATTTGGTACCATAATTGCTCCCCATTGTAACGCAAGCTTACCATGACATAGTGGCGCTGCATCTCCGTTTTCTCATTGGCCAGTTTGTCATACTCCACCTTGAGACTGAAAACAGAAGACAAGGTGTCAATTTCAACCACTTCAGCACTCATTCACGCGTATCTACTCGTCAGATGAGGAATAGAGTGAAAAGAGAGGGGGGGGGGGGGTGAGAAAAAAAAACCTGGCCCTTTCTCATTGCAAGTAGTTTATTGCTCTTAGCCTTCACAGACCAATAAAGTAAACCGACGTTCCTGTCATTTCTGTGATAATCATTACCTGTGATACTGGGCTTGGAGGAATTGGAACTCGTCTTTAATTCTGTCGCAAGACTCGGCGACTGTAAATTTGAAGCCAGGCTGGCCGGGCTGATGTGGAGCCTGAAAGCAGAAGGAGAGAGAGAGAGAGAGAAAAAAACATTTCAGCAATCCGACTCACCGGTTTGTGGAAGTTTTATTCCACAAATTCAATACTTCCAGGATATGAGCGTCTCCTCTGCAGTAAGACATTATAACACAAGCAGAGGTGGGCCCATACTTCACACCTCCAGCTGCTAATAACACCACATGAGTAGGCTTTCACACTGAATATGAATATGAAGCCGCCACCTGTCCTTGCATACAGCACAAGTCATGTGAGCAAAAGCGTGTTAACATGCAAAACATCTGCACACTCATCAGGAGCATGGGGATGACCTGCATTAAGAGTGGAAAATGGGCTTTGTAGGGGAGTTTTGCCTCCTTTTTTTTTTTTTCCTTTGCACAAATGCTCAAAGTACATAAGAGGCACGTCTTACCGGATGTCGGCCTTGTGGATACATCTTGAAATGTATCCTTTGTTTATGTCTCCAGTGTGCAGGTCCTTTGGCAAAATGGTCGAAATTTGGCTCACAGATGATACCAGTCTCAGCAGACAGGGGTGGGGTAAGGGGTGAGGGGAGGTCGTGGAAATGCTATATTCGAGTGGGGAAAAAGACGCAAATTAGCCTGCACACATGTATAATAAACAACTTAATGCAGTTCCAAACAAGTCCACAGTAACCGCAGCAATTTTAAGTCGTGGAAAAAAGCAACAAAATGCGCGCGCCTCTGTCTTCTTGATGACCTTATTCGGTTACGATTTTTTTTTTGTACACATACACATATATATATAAAAATTATTACATATTTATAATTCAAAGTGACTCAATCCAATTCATCTCAATGTGGGACTTTTAAACACTGATCATATCGCCTTTCTTTATCATTATTATTATTATTATTGATGTTCGACAAATGGCCAGAAAGCCCCGCGCTCACAGGACACCACCGACCGACCGCTGCTGGCTTTTCCGCCGACTTTGACTCCGCACGGAGCCGCGAAGAGCCGCGCTGCGGAGCGGAGCGCCCCGAGAAGACACATTAAAATACGCTGAAACAGAAATCAACAGCTGTGAAAAATACATACCCAAACGTGCGTCCTGATCGTCGGTCCGACTGTTGTTTCCCCCAAAGACAGAGAGGGAGAGTGAGGGGACAAAAAAAAAAAAAAGAAAAACACACAGAACGGTATAATTCAGGCGTTTAATCCCTCGTAATGTGGGCGCAGATCTCGACAAGCATCCTCCACTCTCTCCAGAACGCACCCAGCCAGACTAGACCAGACTGGAGGGAGCAGTTGGGAGAAAATTTCGTGCGGTCGGGCTCGATTAAACTACTTTATTCTTCGGCGTTGAACCTCCGAGGAATGCGCTCCTTACACGGCTGGTTAATCCTTTCCAAAAAAGAAAAAAGGAAGAAAAAAAAAAACATATATACATATAGGCTTCCCAAAAAAAAAAAAAAAAAAAATCTCTCCTACGAGTCGAAGAGGTTTCTTTAAACGCGTAACACGGTACTCTCCACAATCTCGCATTTCCCCCCCAGTTGTCCAGCTTACCCCCGGTTGCCACACACAGGCAGCAGGGCTGAACTGCCGTGGAAGCGTCTATCTGTCCAATCGCATTACTCGGAAGGAATATGGCCACATCTGCCTATCGGAGAGCGGCGGGCCCCACGTGGGGTGCACTGATACATGACATCATCCCGCGGATCCACAAGGCATCAGCCGAGCCGTCCCACAGTGTGTTCGACAACAGCAGCACGCAATGATGTGCCGACGATCATCTCCAAATTTGACGGAGGCTGCAAAAATATCACGTCCGCGCTTCATTAGGGGATGCTTGCTTGTTTTTCTGTGGATAAAATTATTTTAATTATTTCTTAAGGGGGGGGAGGGGATGAGACCAGCAAGATAACTTGGAGGGGGGGGGGAGATGATGCGCCTTGCAACAAGCATTCTTCAATTTTAACCCTCCATACCATACAAGGAAACGGGCTACATAAACACGAAGTGATGTTACTGTGAAATATCCAAAGTGAAAGCCCCCCCTTCAAGAAATCCGGCTTTAATCCGCGCCTTAATGCACGTGCACCGTGAAGGGCACGATAATGACCAATCGATCGTCGACGTTCGCCAAACTAAAGCCATAAATTTCTACTTTAAGCGGCTCGTGATTGTTGCACAACACGTCCGCGCCCCTACCTATCAGCATTTGGGTGATAGCTACACAGCGGGAGGGGAGAGAGGAGAGGAGAGGAGATGATTGCCTTTGTGTGATATGAACATCAGCCATGTCTGAGCACTGCCTTGTTTTGAAGCTTCGGCTCCTGCCCCACGTGGGGAACTCCTCTGCGGCTTTAAGACCTCTCGACCAATAGCGGCGCGGTGCACTTACTCGGCGGCCTCCCATTGGTCCGCCGGCGCCGAGCCTGTCATTCTCGGTGCTGAGTTGTCAATCAATACCACGCGGGGTCAAGCGCTGACAAATGCCTGTGCTCCCCGGTCCTCTGCCTGTGAATAGAGCCTGGAATGGCTGCTTAATTAGCTTCGAATGGCTTTTCTCTCCAGTTCAAACAATCTGTTACCACCACGTGGTAATGAGAGCCTACATTAAACAAAGGAAGAAAGGAAGCATGCAAACAGTTGTAACATTACAACCTGTAGTTTTCCTTTACATATGGGTCTATGTAAAAAGCAGACAAAAGGATGTTGTTTATCACAAAAGCAAATCGACCTGTTCTAACAATAGGCACGATTTCAATGTCGTGTTTAATTGAAGATGCAGCGTTTCAGTTAAATGTCTAAAAAGACCACACTACTTGTCTGTAGCCGTGCTAATAGGAGAGAGAGAGCCTTATCCATAAATACTTATGATATGGTAATTGTGTTTTATTATAACGAGTCATGTGATGTTTAGGTCAGTAGCAGGTTTTTGCCTGAACTGCCAGAGCCAGCTCAAAGCAAAAGCAAACTAAGCGGCGGCTTACACCAGCAGGGGGCCTCCAGGAGCGCTGGGATATTCAAACTACTACAAATGCAAATCATAGATGATAATAAATGTTTATAAAATGCTGAAATCTCACGTGTATTACACTGCTTTCACATTTATTTTGGTTCTGCTCTGCATTAGGGCAGGGTGGCTTTTCTGAATTATGAACATTTTAAGTGAAGTCCTGCTGGGAAGATTGTTTGTTGGAGTCATATAACCACCAATTATTCCAGTAGGCTATGAGTAGATTAGAAAAAAATTATTTTGTCAGTGCAGGTTTAAAACATCCCTTGGTTAGTCCCAAACATTCTGCTGTAAGGGCACCATTTTGTTCAAATAACCAAAATGAAAAATGTACAAAATGGCGAAGAGATAAATAACCAGCATGCATTGTGTTTGGTAACTTTCACGTTGTTGGCATTTACGTCATGCCAACAACTCATGAGATCTAGGAATCAATTTGTCAGTTGTTCAGTCATTTAAAACATTGGATGGTTTAGTGACATGCAAACTGAGAGGCTGTTTAGGGCCCCCACATCAACAGGGACCCCAACAGAGCGCCGGACATTTTCAAAGATGTCTACAAAAGCAAGTTTAAAATATCAAATATAAGTGTCACTTAAGCAAAATGAGCATTTTGTTTGATAACTTTCCTCCTCTGCTTAGTCAGAACTAACTTCTGCGCTCCAGGAGCCGCCAATATGTTACTCTAGCAGCATGCTATCACAAGCGCTATCACCGGTGAATCATTTCATACCAACGTGACACGTGTGTATAACGTGGGTGGATTACCAGAGTAGCCATGATTATTCATGCGGTTTTAGAATGAAATCAGGATGCATGAGTTTTAAAATGACATAATTAGTGAAATCTCATCTCTTTAAATGAAACTCACGTTTTGCAGGGATTTCTGTCGTCATTTCTGCTGTCAAACAAGAATCATGTCTTCCAACTGTTTGGGAAGAAAACTGCAACAAGTCGGAAAGAACAAATACTGATAGAGTGTTCGACAGTTCAGCACGTAATATTACGTGAATATCAATAAGTATTATAGCAGCAACTTTGAACAGTTAATTAATTATTATTGTTCATAACATATATATATTAGAAAGTAAAAAATATGCCTTTTTATTTTCAGAAACAGACTAAAAACATTTTTAAAGAAAATTTTCACATCCTAGTGGTCTTTAAAGATGACAATCAGACAGGAAGTTAGAAAAGCAAAAAGGGAGAAAGTTGTTCAGAAAAGGTTACAAGGCTGGGAGTCAGACCCTGGCCAAAGACTGGCTATTAGTCTTTGGCTCACTCAAAGACTAATAGCCTTCATACTGGAAGTAACCTTTAAATTGTTGCTTTAATTTAAAGGTGATTCTA
Organism: Poecilia reticulata; assembly: GCF_904066995.2. Lineage (NCBI taxonomy): Eukaryota > Metazoa > Chordata > Actinopteri > Cyprinodontiformes > Poeciliidae > Poecilia > Poecilia reticulata. The sequence goes on along the minus strand of NC_088835.1, from coordinate 24,663,242 downwards.
GTAAAAAAAAAAAAAAGGAATAGCTTTTTTTGTGTCTGTTATTAATAGAAGAAAGTTTTTGTGAAGCTTAAAGAAATTTTTGATAATAGTCAACCTTGATGCAAAAACAGCCATATGGGACACTACACTGCCTATGGTGTGCATGTTGTCCTTGTACTAGAAGTCGTATCTCATGAGCTTTGAGTCAGTCAACAATGTTTACATTTATTTTGGAGTGCTTGTCGCGTCCTGGATGAAGAGCCACCTTGCTCTTATCAGAAGCAGTTCATAATCAAAGATGATAAGGGAATGTGATACTCTCTACACAAGTACAACATGGAGTCCTGTACAACACAGAACAATATCATGGCCATGTTAGTGAAGCAATTTTAAACTAATACCAAAACTGGGTTGCATAAAATTACTTGAGGGCAAAAAAAAAAAAAAATGTCAGCCATGTTTCACAGTGGCACAGCAGCAGATTTGGGGCGAATGCTAAGTTCATTATGTCACACTGAGGTCTGAGATTGCCCAGCAGTCGTCTTACTTGTCATTCTTGTCAGCCACCTTGAGGATGTGGGATAATTGTGTTATTTCCAAAAGTATGGGGGCAAGTCTGTGAGAAACTCAAGCACACACAAGAGCCGCCGGGCTAATCTCAGCCAGGCACCCCCTCATGCTTTTCAATAGAGAGTCCTTGGATTAAAGGCAACAAAAGGGGCCAAACCCCTGGGAGAAAGGGCCCCTCCACCCACTGAGTCCCCCACACTGTTTATTTACAAGGAAACCCCAGCCTGAGTCTAACTCCCACCCTTAGGCATTGCACTATAGGTCTGTTTGAGAGGTGGCTCTAATTCTTAACAGAGCAAGGATTGTCCTTGGTTTTGCTACTTTGAACAGACTAGAAATTAACTTTTCACTCAGCTGAGATGTAGCTGGTGTGAAAATATTTTGTCTGCCACAGAACAATCACCGTGGAGTCAAATTATTCAAATGTAGCAATAATTTCAAAATCCTACAAAAATCTGTTTTGAAAAATTGGCGCTGATTGAAATTCTCCTGTTGCAGCTCCACAAACAAGCCCCACATCAACCTTAGCGTGGAGCTAGTTTTCATCATTTTAATGGTAGTATTTGCCCAGTTTTTGGCTCATTAAAGCAACTTATTTATTTTTCTAAACTACTTAACCGATATTTCTCTCCTGCATGGTTTATGTTTTGTTTACAAAGCAAAAAACAAGCTCCCTGCTACAGCAGATTGCTGCGGTTCAAGCTTATAATGCAGCAACTCACACGCCTGAGTACCGGCGGACTGTTTTCATGAAGATTTGCAGACTTATACTGTACGTTCACAAATAAACACTGTGTATCGCTGCCACGTCATTCAGAGGCGAGAGGCAAAAATGTGCAAAAACAGGCACGCACATTCCATGCAACAAAGAGCCCACAGTATGTGGTGGAAAGATGAATTGCCTGTTCTGTTTTAATCAGGATGAGTCATCAGACTGTAATCAATGAAAACAGGATGAGAGTCCTTATCACGGGAGAAAAAAATGCAGATATGAGCAATGCCGTAAAACAAAAAGAGCCTTTTGGCAGCGATCTGGAGCTGCAAATAGCCCTAAGCTGAAGGGGACACAGCCAAGTGATACAATGAAAATTAATATCCTGCAATCAACAACTGCCTCTGATAAGTACTGACAATAAGAACAATACATGCACAAGTTTCAGTTCAAAAAGTCACTTCCTTGTGTAAATGTTTAAACTTTTCTCACACAGACTGGTAAAAATAACCTAATTTATGGTTTTCATATCTGTGAAAAATGATATATGGTAATAATAAAAATGCAGAACATCAAAAGTGTTGTGGTTAAAATTGAAACATGCTCCTCTTTTCAGTCCAAAAGTATGGAAATCTTCTATATTTTTCTTAATAAATATGTATTGTTCTTTGTTTACTTAATTTTCTTAAATTAGATCTTTTTGTTTGGCTTTGAAGAAACGGAGAAACTCTCAACCACATTGAGGTCAAACATGGATAAAAAAACAAAACAAAAACAGACACATTGCTGGATCGTCATCAAATCATATGTATGAAATTTGTCTGCCAAGATGATATAGGCACTGAATTAATGGAAAATTTTCAGCAATAACAATTTAATCAAAAAGATGTAATAAATGCAAGGAAGTAATAATTAACCAAACCACTGCTATGCGTGTTGGTTTTCGTTTATCATCGCCATAAAAAATAGTTGACATAAAGTGATAGCACTTTGTTTACACCCAGGAAGCCACACAGTGATTAAAAAACAAAAGGTTCAGAGTGACAATAAAAGTCTGAAACAGTCAGGCGTTTGTTTGGTAATCATTTCATCTTCGCAGCAATCGCAATGTCCACGTCTTTCAGTTTGGTCAAATAAATCACAGCGTTTCAAATTGACAAATTGATTGGAGCGTTTAGTGGAGCGAAAGCCTGCAGGAGCACGCTGGAAACTAAAAACGCAGAAGCCTCACAAGTAGCTCTTTGTGTGCAGTCTGAAACATATTTTTGCGCAGAATGTCTTTTAACCCGGCAGACTTTTTTCTCCTCTGTAATATTGTCATCTATATGTGTTGTTGTTGTTGTTCTGTGCAGAGCAAATAGCAGAAGGGCTTCCAGCTCGATTCTTAGCCACTTAAATTCGACTGCTATTTTCAGCAAAGTGATGCTGGCAGACAGTCGTCCTTCTTAACTTGTTTTTTCCCTCGTACTCTCTCTCACTGTATGATCAAAACTCAAAGCTGCCTGCTGAACAGACCCTCAACTCTTCTGTATTACATCTGCTTTCATAACACCCACAGATCAGGGCTAGGTGAAGTCTGTTTTGTCTGTGAGGTGAATTAGTCCTAAGAATCTGCTTCTTAAATGCACAAAGATTGTAAAAAGACTCAATGACATTAAACTGATCAGAGGATCAAGCTGTACCAGTTAATTGAGAGGACCTTGAGCTGCACAACAAAGATCTTGTTACTCTAATCCCGTTTCCTAAATGGCTAATGTGATTAAAAAGATTCTTTGGGCCTAAATTCAGTTTTGGTTCATGATTGCATTCACATGGCATGGGAATGACTTCACATGACTGTCTCGAATGAAAATGTGTTGTCAGGGCTACGGCCCTAGCAGGAAAAGTGCTCCTTCTATTAAAGTCAGAGGCTGAGAATTGCTTAGCTAAGTGTCGCATGATGCCGATGCGTTATGTTCCCGTTCATCAAACGGCGATGTCGGCGAAGGCGAGATCCTTGTCAGTGAGGAATGTGCAGCGCTTTTGTGTCGCTGCTGTACATGGTAACCAGACAGCTTTAACTTGCCCTGTAACGACAACTGGAGCTGGATCACATTTCACAAATCTCCCTATGAGAGCACAGGCCTCTGTCATCATATATGCAAGCCTTTCACCACTTCTGCCTCGCTGAGGAGCATTTCATATTCCATGGCACACAGTGCTATAGCTGTACTCCTCCAGTCCAAATTGACTCCACAAGTGCTCCTATACCTGCTGACTGACACATGCTCACTGAAAATGATTCCCTCACTAGTGGCTGGCACTGCTTCTTGCTCTGGAAGTGTGCTTGATTCCATTATTAAGCTGAAAAAGAGAGAGGGAGTGAGTGGAAGGAAAAAAAAAAGCTAGACTTGGTTGAGGAGAATAATGGACATCTGAGGAAGTTATCAGGGCAGGGTAGAGTGTGGATGCTGCCTGACAGCAGATCAGAGAGCTCCTCCAGCTGGAACCTCTGCTTATAAGCCTGGCAGAGCCGCGCCCAGGAGTCAGCCGGGATGATAAGATCTGTGGTGTTATTGGACAGGTCCGAACAGTAGCATCTATCGAGGTTATATCATGTCTACATCTTTATATCAGCATCAACCACTGGTGCGCTGAAAGCAGAATACAAATATTACTCCCCCAAAATCACCATCCTATAGGAAGATGTAAATGTGGATCTGATTGTAATGGAGTCATTTATTTTTTATTTTTTCAATGAAAAAGAAATAGTGAATTTTATTAATTTTGTAATCAGATTTGCACAGAAAGTAAATTATCTCTTTCTCACCAATAAAAGCAAAAACGTGCAAAAAGCCAAATTGGTAATGTAGGGAAAAAAATGAACAGTTTTTGTCATGTTTGTGATGCTTGCATAACCATTATTAAAACTGTTCACTCACTCTAATAATTTATAAATTACTTGTGTACATTCAAATAAGATCTCCATATCCTAATGGTCTTGCTAATCAGATTATAATTATAACTTTTGCCTTATTTAAAGAATTATGCAAGGAATCCATCAATCCATCTTAATATCAGATATACAAGAGAATGACCTAACTTTATAATTTGATGCACTTAGTAACTTTGTTTGAAGTCTCATTCTTTCGGAGCACACTTATTGAAATTATACATGTCTCCAAAAGTGACTGTTACTCTGCGTATTTCTGATTTGTCCTGTAAAAATGGACACAAAAGGGTTAAAGAATTACAGAGAAGGAAAAGCGGCGAGAGAAAGCGAGACCAAATCAACAAATTAAAGACTGTCCTGTGAGAGCCTAAGCCTCTTATTTTTATTTCAAATGAGGATAGAAATTGACTTCCTTATTGAATCTAATTATTAGCCGGTGCCCTCCAAAAGTCTCCCGAAATTGCCTGGAGCAGTCAGACTATTAGCATAAACACCACCACTGGCAAGCTTAAAACAAATGGCATATTTAGTCAGTGTTAATGGGATTAAAATGTGCGGGATTCAGGAGAGGTTCACCTAACAGCGAGCATCACATCATCATTATGTATGTCCTGACTTCTCAGCTTCCACTCTTTTTGTTTGCGTTTAATTTCTCTGCACCCCCTCCTCCCTCCCATCCCACCTCCCCCACCCCCCGTCTCCCATCCCTTCTAGCTAGTCTCTGTTATTCAACAGATTGTGTTCAATCTTGATCCCAAAAAATCCCAGACAATCATAAATAATAAAGGATTACACCGATCTGAAAAGCTGGTGCCTTGCCTGCGGCAGTGAACACACAGAGAAATAATAGCTGCCCATCTGTGCACCGGCTTGGTAAGAAGAAAGGGTAAACAAAGAGCATAGTGTACCTGGTGAAGCTTTCTCCTCTCTCAGCTCTTTGGCCAGAGTACATGAAAGGCTTTGGCTGGCTCTCCTCCTCCTCCCCCGCTACAGATTCCACTGGCTCACTTCATAAGATTTTTTTGATTAGGGAGGTCTGAGAACCACAGACTGACAAGGTGCGTCTGTCAGGACTCTAACAAGCCTTGGGATTATCTCTCTATCGGGGGTCCAGCAGTACTGAGATGCAGTTAACAGTATCCTCCATGCTCAGAGCGTAACTGTACAGAGGAGCTGTCTAATCCAGACCGGCCTTGCTAAAATATTTACACCTCTTGAGCTTCTCCATGTTTTCTTACATAAATCATAAACTTCATTGAATTCTTTTGAGATTTAATATGATCGACCGACAGAAAGTAGCATTGCGGTGTGAAAAGAAAAAAGTTACATGGTTTTTACATGATGTTCAGGTAAAAATGTGAAGCAGGGTATTGCATTTGTATTTGACCCCTTTTACGCTGATAACAAAAATAAAATTAGGGACAACATTCAGAAATGATCAAATTAGCAACTTAATCTAAGGGTGTTTTCACACCAGATAGTCCAGTAGACTTGTTTCGATTTGTTACATTTTCAGATGGTGTGGTTTGACACAGTGCTTTTTTCTTCACAAAATATAAACAGAAATTGAGTAGCATCATATCTGAGTAGTTTTAAGAGACGTAGATTTGTAGGCAATCCAGAGTCTGCATCAGAGTTCGATTAAATATTCACACGTCCCCAAATGAATCGGAGTTCCTAGACAAACAAACTAGAGTTTGATTAAAGCGGACTGAACAGGGCAGCTGTAAATGCACTCTTGGTATTTAGAAGACTTTCTGATTGTAAAAAGTAAGAGCATTTGTATTTAGACTTCGTAATAATGAAGTAATAATAATAATAATAATAATAATAATAATAATAATAATAATAATAATAATACATTTAATTTATAATGCACTTTTCATTAATAAAAATCTCAAAGTGCTACATGGTGCAGCTAAAAACAAATAAAATCATCAAAAACAATCAAAAAAAGACAGTCATTTAAAAGTGGAGTAGGCTTGTCTAAAAAGAAAAGTTTTCAAGCCAGTTTTAAAATCGGACAATGATTGCGGGGGTCTCAAATAGTCCAGGAGAGAGTTCCATAGACGAGGAGCAGCCACAGCAAATGCTTGATCACCCATAGTCCTTAGTCTTGATCGAGGAAGGTGGAGAAGATTACAGGCTTGGGATCGTAAGGGTGTAGAAGTTCAATGTGAAATAAGGAGGTCCTTCAAGTAATCCGGTGAGGTTCCATATAGACAGTGATGGGTGATAAGTGCAATTTTATACGGAATCCTATAAGTTACAGGAAGCCAGTGAAGCTCGTAAAGAGTAGGTGTGATGTGATCAAATTTACGAGCTCTCACTAGGATCCTGGCAGCACTGTTTTGAATGTACTGAAGCCTCTGAAGGTGTGTCCTGTGGACTCCAGTAAACAGCGAGTTACAGTAGTCGAGCCTGGAGGAGACAAAGGCGTGGATGAGGGTCTCAGCATCAGAACGGGAGAGAGATGAACGAATTTTGGAAATATTGCGAAGATGAAAAAAACAGGTTTTAAACAGGTGCTTGATGTGATTTTCAAATGTGAGATGGGAGTCCATTCAAACTCCAAGGTTTGTAACAACAGGGGAAATGGGAATGTCTTGTCCAGAGAATGAAATACTTGTCAGAGTCGAGGATGAACCTGGTGAGGCGTTCCGATCAGTATGGCCTCGGTTTTGGAACAGTTCAACTGAAGAAAGTTATGGTTCATCCAAGTCTTAATCTCCTCCAGGCAGGACGTTAGTGCAGTAAGTGCAGGTGAAGTAGAAGATGATCCCGTTCTAATGTAAAGTTGCAAATCCGCATAACAGTGAAATGAAATGTTATGCCAATTAATGATTTTACCTAAAGGCAGCAAGTAAAGAGAAAAAAGCATAGGCCCTAGAACTGACCCCTGCGGGACACCACAGGACACACTAACGGCCTGGGACTTGGAGTTGCCGAGGCAGACACATTCCAGCCTATTAGAAAGAAAAGATTGAAACCAATCCAGGACAGATTCACCGAGGCCGACTTCCACATGCAGACGATGTAGGAGAATGTTATGGTCCACAGTGTCAAATGCAGCAGAGAGATCAAGGAGGACAAGAATGGAAGTGCAGCCAGTATCAGCAGCCATGACAACATCATTTTTGTAACTCTTAGCAGGGCCGTCTCAGTACTATGAGCAGGACGGAACCCAGATTGAAATTTGTCATACAGAGAATTTCTTTGAAGGTGGCGCTGGAGTTGGGCAGCAACTGCCTTTTCCAGCACTTTAGAAAGACAAGGAAGATGAGAAATAGGACGATAATTGGAAAACGAATCAGGATCCAGAGTGAGTTTTTTTTAGAAGGGGTTTAATGATGACAGTTTTAAGAGACAGAGGGACATGGCCGGATTTCAGTGATTTATTTATAATTTGAGTAATTAATGGGCTTATCGCAGCGCGATTTGATTTTATAAGTGAGGAGGGAAAAGGATCAAGTGCACAGAAAGAGGGTTTCATTCCCTTAAGGAAGGTCCCTACCTCGCTTTGGGCAACGTAATCAAAGCAGTTCAACCCAAAAGGCACAGAAGTAGTGGCCAGTCAGGAATCAGAGATACCAAGAAACTGAGATCTGATCGAGTTTACTTTGTTTTTGAAAAATGACAGAAACAGATTGCATTGTTGAGTCATATCTTCAGCATAGATTTGCTTGTGGGGATTAAGGAGGCGATTTATTGTAGAAATAAGCTGTTTAGAGTTTCCTAGACAGCTGTTGATAATGTTGGAATAATACTTAGACCACGCTTTCCTAAGGGAAAAGGCATACGCTTTCTGATGTTCCCTGTATGCCTGTTTATGAACTGAGAGACCTGATTTTTTTACACGTCTCTCGATGGTCTAAATACATTCCAATGCATTTCAGATTCATATTTGTAAAAACAAGTACTAAAAAAGCTTTTCCTTCCACTGTTAAACAGCCCATTACAACGTGTCGGTCTACCAGGTAAAATTAATTCATGGTTGGGGTTGTAATATGACAAAAAGTGACAAAGCTTAGGGAGTCACTCCAACACATTGGAGCTCCCAGAAAGACTGATTTATATGAATACACCTCCAGCATCAATCGCCCATCTCATTTTGAGGATATTGATCTTGCTACCAGAGATCTCATAGGGGTTAATCAATTCATTTTGAGGTGATGTGATCTGCATTAATGGGTTGAGTTTATAAATCAATGAAAGATGGATTTTACATGACTTCCATCATCTATTCAGCAGCTCGGATGCCTCAAATTAACTGTCTTGTGATTTGAGTAGTTTAAAACTCCACTCATCATCACACACACAGTTTCTACAAACCTCTACATAGTATACACATCGCTGCACAGCTGTATGTATTGTGTAGCTGTATCTTTTAATTGGAAGCAAAAGAAAAAAAAAAAAACTTAGCTTGGTTTACTCCTGCAACTTTACAGCCTGTGCAGGGGGTGAAAAATGACCTTACGGCTTCTCATCCATCCCATCTGGGGAGCCCTCATTACGGCGCAAGATTTATATATGTAAATGCAGAGAGAGCGATATCGAGATAAATAGAGTTGGGTTCTGCAGCGGGGAGGAGACAAAAGATAGAGCAGAGGCATAATGAGCTCTGTTTGTGTGCAGTGTTGCTTGGCCTGTTGACAACAGATAATGAAGTTACAGTTAGTGGGGGGATCTGCTGGCACTAATTAAGCTCACTGTCATTAGCAGCGTTAGAAACACGAGGCACCGTCTCAGAAATGGGAGGCGCTAACATGAAAATTCATGTCAGCACCAGCAAGTCCAAAAACACAAGCAGCTCTATGCAGGAGCTTGACTTGCAACAAACCTCTGGAACCTTGTTGCGTGTTGCCATGTTCTCACAATATGTATTTTTACTGGAATGTTATGCATAATTGTAAGGCTGATTGATTTAGTTACACCTGTAAGTCCCTTGGACTGAGCTTCCCATAACATAATGCTGCCGACCAATTATTGTGTTTAATTAAGATGTGTTCAATGTGACTGGTGCTGGTTTTCAGTGGCTCACAGTGTTTTTGTATGTTTCTACAATTTTAGTTTAATCTGACCTAAGTTGTTGGTTTGTAGAAAACTGAAAATTGGACAGCATGTGCTTTCCTTTAAATAAATATTTGATCTTCTTGTGACCTTTTCATAAAAGCCAGGTTTTGTGGCGCGCACAAACAATAGTAGTCATAACCGTAAAAGCTTGCTTTGGAGTTTTGTGCTACTTTGTGTTGGTCTGTCACAAAAGTCCCATTAAAATAATTTCAAATTTATGTCTTTGGCATGACAAAATGTGAAACAATTTAAATACTTTTGAAACCCAGTCGCGTCTGTTCTGCACTGATGGCGCTTCGGAAAATTTCCATTAAACTTTCAGTTTTCAGAATGCGCTAAAAATAACTCGCTTCTGTTTCATTTCACACAAATATCCATCCCTACGCGAAAGGACTCACGTGAGGACGTGCCACAAGGTTTTGAGCACGACGTCGTCGCTTTGAAGCAGCTAAAAGCGTCTAAAAAAAAAATCACCGTTTATGTTAAACACCGTACACAGGAAATATTTTCCCTCTAAGTGAAGCTACAGTGTGAATTGGCTTGTGCAGAAGCCACAGCTCTGACATCTGGAAATGTGGCATTCACCACTGAGCTGTTAGAAAGTGGGAGAGCTCGATTGACTGTCACAGAGTCAGAGCGGAGCTCAGTGAGTGCCATCCTAACCACAGCTCCATCGCAGCCTGTAATCCAACTCACCACCGAAGCCGCTGCTGCTGGCTGCCTGCACAGACCCAAGCCTCACTGTTTGTTTATGCAGCACGTAGACCGGGCCATTAAAAGTGGGAAGCCTGTCAAAAATAAAAAGAGACTTTTCATGTTTGAGGGCTGCAATTGTGGCTCTTGTGTGATGTTTTTCCTCCACACTGACCCCTTTACTTTGAGGTCGGGAAGCCGCTTAAGCCTGGCCCCGTGGAGCCAGCCATTTTGCCGGGCCAAATGCAGTATTTTTGAATGTGGTTGTGTAGCGTTTGGGGGTTGGAGCGGTGACTCTGGCAGAGACGCTCCTGTAGCGTGCAGTGATGGCCTACACATCGTTATAACGTCTCCTTGGGCAAAACAACGCCAAAGATTTTAAATACATTCCTGCATTTTCTTTGCTCGGTCTACTTTGCCTTAACGTACCTGGCTAAAAAACTCTCAACGCTCTCAAAGTCAACCATGCACCACGCCGAGTAGAGACCGAGTTTTAGTAATTGAAAAAAAAAAAAAAAAAGGATTTTTCCCTTAGTATTCTGCATCGCTCCCGCTCTCCAGAAGCTGCTTACAAATGATACAAGCAGTTTAAGACCTCTATTCCCAGCTCAAAACGATTCAAATAATAAAAACAGCAAAGGGAAAATGTGGAAATTTGCTATGTAGTTAACTTGTGACAGCCACCAATTAGGTTTATGATTCGGGCGCCTCTGGGCCACTGTCGCCAGGCCTCAGTCTCCCTCTGATGTCATTACACAAATCTGCAGCAGTCTGACAGAGCAGGAAGGGCCACACTGCAGGACACAGGAGGGAGAGAAGCAGAAGAAAAGGTGGCTCGACTCTTCTCCTCCGATAGCAGCGGATAAGGCTGCCGAGGGGCCTCTTATCTCATCTGCACGTCCCGTGTAAATGTAAGTTTTAGTCTGGCAGATTACATCAGCTGAGGCTGCGAGGGACAGAAGCTGGCAGCCGGGGGACCTCCATGACTCCCTTCATGTGACAAATGCGTCCCCTCCACCCTTCGTGAGCTAACAAAGCCGGAACAGGATGTACCGTGGGAGACAGCTCCTCGCAGTTAAAGTGAGTCCCCCAGAGAAACTGGAATTAAAACTGCCATCTTCCATTTTGCTCTGCAGCTCACCCCCCCCCCCTCCCCCCCCCTCGGCGTTTGCCTTCGCTGTTGGCTGCGAGAATAGTGATATTAGTGGACAGCACGCCTCGGTTTTGATAAAAGTCTGCGTTGCAGCTGTGTGGAGGTGTGTCCTGACGAGAGAAGCACACAGCATCTGACATGCAGGCTCCTCTGTGGTCCAGAGGCCACAAAAATGCCATGTGACTGTATGAGGTTCATTTTAGGATACATAAACACACCCTCTGTGTTTGTCTAAAAAACCTCCCCGTCCATATACTGTATGTACAGCACATTCCAGCCACACAGATAGACAGACAGACAGACAGGCTTACAGACAAGCCACATCTGGTGAGCGACCCACAGAAGGCCTTCGCCCCGGTCCTCCTCCTCCTCCTCCTCTCCACTGTCATCCCACCCAGGGAGGGGAAGTGGTGAGGTTGCAGCGGTTGGCCTGACGGGGCCAGCTGTGGGACCACAGACCTCTGAGGGGAGCAGGGAGGGATCCAGAAACCTTATTACAGACCCAGCTTCACACTGGGCCTCACAAACAACTACTTCACAGCCAGCGGCGGGCACCGAGCAGCAACACTGCAGGATCTGTCCTTTAACGGCGTCAGAATGAGAGCATGTGTCTTACCGAAAGGTTCAAGCACAGCGTGTTCTTTAATGGGATAATAAAGACTCACAATGCCTTGCAAATAGTTTTCATTCCCCTTGAACCTTTTTCAATGTGTTGTCAAATTAAACTACACACTTCAATGTTTTTTATTGGGATTTTATTTGTTAGACCAACAAACGCAAAGCAGAATCAGTACAAAAACAAAAACAAAAATCAATTTGGTCTAGTTTCTAGTGCAAATCAGACAAAATTAACTTGCAAGTAACTTTTTAGCAAAATGTGCAAGAGTAAGAAATAACTCTTCCTTAATTCTCAAGAATTCCTTCAGATTGATGAAAACATATCTGTTCCACTGGCAGATTATTTCACTTATAACATGGGAAAAAATGTTTTAAGTGAAATAATCTATCAGTGGAATTAATCCTTTTTCATACCATACATAGTTATACTATTGTAATTCACAATAATGCCCTACTTTACGTTTTTCTATTACACGAAATCCCAGTAAAAAAAAAAAGACTGAATGTTGTGTGCATAGCCTGACCGAATGCGGAAAAAGGTCGAGGCACTTTAAGTCACCAAAGTGACAAACTCAGAGCGGCGATACAGATGCTGAATAACTCTGGCACTTTTGGGGTGGATTGCTATTGTGCCACAGTCAGCTGCCAACTCATATCAGCTGAAGGCGACTGTTGCTGAACTGCACCGTCAGCTGGATCACAGGACAGGAAGTTTGAGAGTGATGAAGTCACTGTTTTGCCTCCGTCCCCAGGGCGGTGATTTGTGAGCTAATCTGGTGCTGTCTCCCCAGATTCCAGGTCTTTCTCTCCCCCTGCGGGGGGGCTGCTAATGGGACAGTGGGACGGAGCCACCACGCAGCCCAGAGTGACAGGAACACACATGAAAAGACAAAGAACAATGTTGACATTGACTCTGCTGTCACTTCTCCGAATGTGCACACACGCACAAGCAGGGATGCAGAGCATTGTGCACACACTTGGACAGAAGCAAACGCAGAATAAATTACGCGCTGCATGTATAACCTTGGCTATTTGCAATTTGTCATGCAGCCTAGGAAAGATAATTGAGGCAACCTCACAGTATGCAAATGGAATGATAATCAGCCGCACTATACTCCCAAACACATGCACAGAGAGAGAGAGAGAAAAAAAAAACAGTTACATTGTTAGCAATTTCTAATAGAGGACACCTATTGACCTATTTTCTCTTGGAAAGCAATTTGTCCCTCCAAAATAAAACTAATAGGTGGCAAGATGAATGGATTAGAGTGGGCTAGGCTGGGTGCACTATGCCATGAGGCACTAAATCACCAGATTATTAGTTTTATGAGCCAAGCCCATGAGAGAATGATTGCTAATGTTCCCAGAGTAACCAAGGGAAATAAAGGTAATGGAGCAATTTATAAATTCTGATTGGTATACATAGAGAACTTCCAGCCCATCTCCTTTGTTATTTTACTGCTCTCGATAAAATACGCCCCAAGCCACACAAACACTGTGGCCAGCTATCAAAATCAATACAATCACAGAGCTGCGAGTGCTGCCTCTGCTTCTCGGTTATTTTTAGTGCATTGCAGTCTGACCCGCAGTTATAAATCAAAACCATGTGGAAAGGGAAAAAAAAAAATAAAACCAACACCAGTTTCCTTTTTTTTTCTCTTTTACTTAATTCAGACCGTCTGGAAGACATACGGGAGACGATTCACCCCCAGCGCTCCGAACACTCAGGATGTGTGTTTACAGATGAAGACAAGCTCGGTTTGAAATCGTGCATCACAATTTGTCAGACAGACGGACGGATGCAGGGAAGACTGGCGGGCAGGTGTTGGGTTTAAATCCTCCCAGCTTAGATGAATAACCATCTTTCACTCATCCTGTTTTCGTAGCCACACAACTTTCCATCATACAAACCCCAATCCCTAATTTCCACCTCTTCACAGCTCTCTGATGTCTAAATTGTAAGTTGCACAAACTTCAAATGTATTCTAAAATGTGCTGCAGATGTAGGTGCCTCTCATGTGGTTCATGAAAGGAGAGTTTTATCTGGTTTGGGGTGGGGGTGTGGGGGGAAGAGGCTTGTTGCTTTGCCACCACAGCCTGACTCCCTCGTTTTTTACGTCGTGGTGGGTGGTCCCGACATCGTCTCATGTCCGTTTGTTATGACGGTAAACAGCACACGTCCTACAGCATTTTTCTTCCCCCACTTTAGCTTGTTTTAAATAAATCACCTAATCGCTGTTCATTTAGGACACGTGCAGCTAAGATTTCCACTAGATTTCAACCTGCTTCAGTGTTGACGTGTGCTTTGGTGCAATGGTGAGAGGAAGTGAAAAGAGGTGTTAAAAACAACACCCGGCGTCTAAAAACATATTTGCACTCTTGTCACATTTTTAACATCAATGTATTTTATATTAGGATTTTATGTGACAGACTATTATAAAGTAGTTCACAACTGTGAATTTATATGATGCATGCTTTACAAATATTTGCTATAAATGAAAATCTGAAAAGTGTTACACGCATCTGTATTCATACCCCTTGATTCTGACGTTTTAAAATAAAATCCAAAGCGACCAGAAATAGTCAATTTGTGTGGATAAACCCAGTTTTTGCATGAAAGCTTTAGAGGTTTCTTTAGAGAACAGTAGCATCTTCACATACAACATCATGAAAGTAAAGGAACGGAGCAGACAGCTCAGGTATAAAGTTTTTGATAAAGTTTGAACCTAAAATATCTCCATCTCTAAACATCTCTCACAGCACTGCTCAATCCGTCATCTGGGCAGAGAAAGAGTGTTTGACGACCGCAAACCTACAAACCTACAAACCTAAAGCATCAACCAAAACGACAATGCTAACCCTGGAGGAGCTGTGGAGATTCACAGTTAAGGTGGGAGATTCTGTAAACATCTGGCACCAAATAGTGACAAGAAAAGGGCAAAGGAAGCCAAGAAAAACGTCCCATTTTGTGGTCTGCTATCCACGGGACGCATTGAACATGTGAAAGAAAAGGCTCTGGTCAGATGCGACCATAATGTAACTTTGCAAAAATCCTTAATTTGTAGAAAAAAGCACCTCGCAGCTCTTTAAACACACCCTCCCCACGGTGAAATATTTTTATGGCGGCAACCTGCTGTGAGGATACTTGTTTTCAGCAGGGGAAGGGAAGCTGGTCAGAATTAATGGGAAGATGGTTGTAGCTTCAAACAGGGAAGTTCGGGAAGAAAACCTTTTAGAGGCTGCAAAACACCGGGGCGGATGTTCCCCTTCGAGCATTCATAAAGTTTGCAGTTAGAATTTCACAAAATGGGAAAAAGTTCAACGGGTGTGAATACTTTAAGATGGTGGCAGTGCCTCAAGTCGTCCTCAAGCCCCAAAGCAGCTCGTCTGTCAGTGCATCTGTGACGGATTTGTTCTGCCGGAGCTTTCTGCAGCTAAGAGGAGCTGGTATCTTTGAAAGAGTAGACGCTGTAAACACACACACACGCGAACGCACGCACACACACACACACACACACACACACACACACACACAAACTACTTGACCTTTAGAGAGCAGGGCTGCTGACAGCTCGCAAACTCTGATTCTAAGCGAAAATCTTCTCATATGCTTCTTTTCCACCCACTTCTTGTTTTTCCGTGGTGAAGCTACATTGCTCACTTGTGTTTTCACTTCCTCGTCTTACAGGTATGAAGTAACACTGTGACCTGTGACAGCAGAATCTGTTGAGACTTGTCAAGGGAAGGAAAATGTGGCTTTTAGATGTTTTATATTCCTTTGTGAGTGGGCGATTCAGCAGAAATGACTCGCTGCTGCCCTTGGAGGACTATAGGTGTGACATTTTTAAAGGCTTCCTCCTGCACATCGACAGGGCTTCATTCCTTCAGCCCTCTCCCACAGAGAGGGTGTTTTTGGGTCACACTGCTGGTTCGTCATCACCCCACATTTCCTGTTGTGAAATGGTGCAACGCCCTTCGCAGAGCGAAAAGGATCTTAGCAAATCATGAGCAGAAACTCAGTTGGATGAAAGTTTATTCCGCGGTGTGAACGTTCACCTCCAGATACCACAAAGTCTGCAGCTTTGTGGTATCATTTTTAATCAAAGCAGGTTTGCCAAGCAATTCGCATTCGACATATAACAGCATTTTAATTTAATGCACACTTTAAAGAAAACCCGACTGCAGGATTCGGGCTCAGATGTGGACGCTGATTTTCCAGCAAATTGACTCTGCCGCAGTTTTCGTGCTGATTCTCAAAGAGAAAAGCAGCAGCAACAAATTCTGTGATCCCACAGTCTCTGTACAATGTGGTTAGGTTTTATCCAAACGCAACAAAGCCTGGAATAATTCTTGTCTTTCTTCCATCAGCCTTCCAGCAGCTGGAAGCCGTCAAGGGAAGCCACCCCAAGCAAAATGTTATTCCAGCTTGTTAGTGTTTGAAGTCGCAGTGAGCTGGGTTGCAGAAGCTGCTGCCTGCGGTTTATGGCTTGTTGGGCTGCTCAAGATATGGAGTCTCACTTTCCAGCTCAGGATGTCTCTCTGCCATTGAAGCCACAACTGTAGCTGAATGATAACACAAGCCCGTCTAGAAGAAAGGACTTCAGAATCGTCTCGTAGTCTTAGCTAAGTGAGTGACAGCACTGGAGTTTGTGTGGTAGCATGTGTGCATCTGCTTCAGCTCCTGTTGTTGATCCACAGACTGGAGCAGCACTGCTTGCTTAGGCTCCTCTTTCTCATTCTGACATCCTTTCTTAATGATACAAAGTGAGATGATAGGAGATTATTTCTCAGTTCTCACATTTTGGCGCCTCTGGAAAGCATATTTAAAGCCTTGAAATAAACTAAGCTTTCATTGTTGTAACATCAACGCAATCTGAAGAAAATGACTGAATTTTCTGGGAATTGACAACAGGAGTTGCTTTTCTACCTTTCTGTTTTTATTTCAATGATTGCTCTGATTATTAAACTACGTAGATTTAGGTGAACAGCTCTTTTTTTGGTACCCATTTTCTGACTCTTACCTTATATATATATATATATATATATATATATATATATATATATATATATATATATATATATATATATATATATAAAAAGCAGGTCAAACTTAGCAACTGAATGTTCCAACGATATCCACGGATATTTTTAACAGTCTTGTTTTGCAGCTCAAAAGCGATTAACCTCTTTCTGCTTCCCTCTGAACCGGACATTTAGATAATCCAGTCCAGCGGAGGCATCCTTACCACGGCTGTCGGGTCAGTTGAGGAGAACTTTGGCCCTCAGAGATGCAGGCCTATGATTCTGGCATGTCTGGATCTGTATGTGGTCACACAAAAAAGTCAATTTCACATATTTCTTTGAGGTTAGCCTCATATTCTGGTCAGACAGATATGGGTCATTACGTGGCCAAACCCTTCAGGGTGTTGGAGTGGCATGGTCAACATCAAACGTGACATCTTCAGATGACTATTTGGGATGCAGAATGGTAATAATGAGATTTACTTATCGATTAATGTTTTTTTTATCAGTTCAGTCCTGATTCCGTCAGGTGATTGTAACAGTGGCCACCTCATTACTGTAAAAACCTCCACAGGGAGGAGTAAATGCCGAGCTGAAGCAGGTGGAACTAAGTGCTCCCTGTGAAAATGACAGGCCAGGATGTGAAAATGGCTGCAATAAAATGCAATGAACAAACCATTAAGCCTTAAGTGAAGGACATGCAGATACCAATTAGATATGCTTGGTTGATTCTATTACACTATAAAGATGAGGTTAGACAGAGGGGTCAAGAGGGTCTCTACGACGCTGTGTCTGATTCAGTGAAGGCTTCTCTTCCAACCTCCCCTGTGTAGCGTTTGGTTCCCCACGCAAACACAAAGAAACAGTCTGAGACATATGACCCGGGGGTCAGCTGTCATGCCTGCTGCTCCTGCTTGTCCCTTGGGGAGGATAGTCGGACAGGCTATTGATCAGCCAGAGTATTATCAGAGCTGAAGCTGTTTATCACGCTGTCTGCTCCCAGCAGGGAGACTCTGTCTCTAATGGACCTTGGTGGGGTGCTCTCCTGCACCTGTCCTTGTCACCCACACACCTTAAGTACCATCGATCCCTGTGTCACCCGTCCTTGTCATGCTCCTCTGGAGACGAGGGGTTTTCCTGCAATGTGTGGAAAAAGCATTATTTCTTCCATCCTGGAGCTTGAACCAAGTGAGGAGCATCATTTCTTTTAATGTTCTGATGTTGACCAAATGCAGCAGAAAAACAGATGTTTACATAGACTGTATAAAAAAGATGACCTGTTCTCAGAATTAGAAGTATTTGTTAAATGTCTATGATGAGCTAGAGTATTTTTATTTTTTATTTCATCTTTCATTCTTGAAATTGAAATTCAGACATTTACATACATTTCCTTAGTATTTCCTGAAACTATTGTTAACTGTATGACTTTGTTAAAGATTGTGGGTATCCTTCCACTAGCTTTTCTTAATATAGCAGGGGTGTTCATCTCCGGCCCTCGAGGGCCAGATCCTTCAGTTTTTACATGTCCCTCAGCATCAACACACCTGTGTCAAATAATCAGGCCATTAGCAATGATGTGGAGAACATGACTGCATAGCAGGAAGGTAATTCAGCCATTTGATTGAGATCTGGAGGACCAGGCACACATCTGAAAGTTGTAAATCACCGGCCCTTATGGGTTGGAATTGCAGGCCCCTGCACTAGACAGTAGTTTTCTGAAATTTTGTCCCATTCCTCCTGACAGAAATGGAGCAACTGAGTCAGGTTTGTAGGCCACCTCGCTGACGCCACGTTTTTAACTCTGCACACAAACCGCACACGTACTTTGCAATGATCATTTCAAAACACTGACTTTTCTGTCCTTTGTCTACTAATTTGATGTGGTCATTTGGATCACATTTCTGCCCAAGCTTTAACTTGTCGACTCATCTCTCTTGAGATGTTGCTTCAATATTTTCAAAAAAAATTTTTTTTTTCTTGTGTTGCCACCTATTTTATGCAGTGCACCGGTTTATCTCCCACAAGCACGCAACCTCACAACATGATACTATCACCTTCATATTTCACTTCATATTTCACTAACTATGCATAGTTTCCTCTTTTTTTACCACAAATATAGCAATAGTCATTTTGGTCAAACAGCTAAGTTGTTGTTTTGTTAGATCACAGGACATGCCTCCTGCATTTAGGACTCGTCGCTGAGTGCATTTGCGAACAGTAGTTTTGGGTTTTTTATACTGCTGCTGGAGTCATGGCTTCTTCCTGTCTGAGTGTCCTTTCAGTCCATGTTGCTACAGGACTTGTTTCACTGTGGATATCGACATTCTTTTACCAGCTTCAGCCAGCCGTTTCACAGTCTTTTGTTCTGGGGTTGATTGGCGCCTTTCCCAGCATATCTGGAACAAATCTGGGACACAATTGCTGCCTCCTTGCTAAACAATGCGATGACTAGACATTTCCATGCAGTTTACACTTGCATATAATTGTTAAACAGATAAGAGTATCTCCAGGCATCTGGATATGCCAGACTTTGGAATCCACAGGTGTGTTCCCATTTAACTCAAATGCAATAAGTTCACTAATCAGACGTTTACAAAGCAAATGACATCATGCATATAACGGCATTCTTTTCCTTAAAAATCTTTTATTTTTCTGGCATCAGTTAAATGGAAATACTTTTGCTATTTCTTACTGACATGGTCTGATTCACCGTCAGGCAGTGGAAAAATGTTATGTCTTTTTAAGTGGTGTCTGTAGATGTCTGGTTTCAGTTGTGCACGCTAAAACAATATGAGCTAAAGAGGAAGGGATCTTTCTGTTTACTCCCTTTGAATCAATGAATGCGCTGGACTTGAAAATTACTCACTTTGCCATCTTGTTTTTCTTGAATTTTTACTTGTTACTCTTGACTTCCAGGTGTTTCCCAGCACATACTTTAGCATTGTGCAAGAACGCAAAATATGAGCTTTCAGGATTTCTACATTGGATAATTAGCTGCAACTAAAGTTCCAGATCACTTATACACAAACTGGATTTGTCCTCTTTCCTTCCATTTCCCAATGCGCACACGCTTATTTAACAATGCAGTCAAGCAATGTCACGTCCTTCAAAATAAATTTTTCAAAAATACATATTTAGTCATAAGGAGGATTCAAGTGTAGAAATAGAGACATAATCTGCATATATGTTTTTCTGAAAACAAAAAATGTCAATGTTTCTGCCAGAGCAGAAGAACATAATAGTTGGGTTAATTTGTTTGAAGAAGTTTGGTGCAGAAGTTATGAAACAGGAAAGAAACAGCAATCTGCTGGTGTTTTAAGTGAATTGGGCCTCTTTGAAGGAAGGTTTCACAATAGAGTTCACATCTTTGAGGTCAGCAAATGAGAAGCAATGTTAGGGTTGAAAACGAACCGAGCTGTCGCCTACACTTTATTCACACTTTGGATCTCTCTTTTTACGTGCCACCCCCCCATGCTGCAGTAAGGGTGTGATCTGTATTTTTGCGACTGATTGAGTGCAAACCTGTTCTCCTTCTGCTCATCATTTTAAGTAGAAGTTGCTCTCCATCTCCACCTTGCCCAGATCTTTCATTGATAATGCTAGACTGCCCTTATGGACAGCACTCTGACTTTAGACTTTTATCTCCTGTCTTACTCTGCTGCCACACTCTACATGTTTTATTTAAAAATGTGCATTACTACTAATAATATAAAAATTATATCCATGGAGAGTGTGCATGTTGCTTCTCATAATAGATGACCCCGAGAGCAACATTAAATGGATACTGAAGTCTGGGCACAAAACAGTGCTCGACCCTGAGCATGCTGTCAAATTAATTGCAAAACAGCCTGAGGGTGAGACGCTTACAAAGCCCTAATCTCAGTTCCATATGAAATATATGCAAATAAGAACATTTTTGGGTAGGTCATAGTTATTTATTTCTGTGCGGTCAATGAAAATATCTGATTTCAGCTGTAAGCCCCCATATATAAATCTTCAGATTGGCAAAAGAGCATATGCAGCACAATCAAAGAATATGTGTTGCATGTAATCAGGAGAACGTTTCTTTAACTTGTGACACAGGTACAAACTTCCAAAGTGCTTTAGAGAGTGAGATCATCCTTTCTACATCACTTATATTTCACAAAACACGGTTTTTTGACACATATTTGAAACATCTGTGGGAGCAGTGTTGGGATCCAACAAGAATCTTTACATCCAGTCCTTGTAGCCTATCTCCTCCACTTGCTTCGACGCATCCAAGTCCTGTCAGCTGACAAAAGCAAACTGTATTTCCCCCCGCTGCTGGTGGGTGGATCAGTTTATGTGCTCGGTTGATTGGGTAAGACCATGCCCAGTCACACTCTTTGAGCCTGTGGTCAATATCGGCTCTGTGCACAGCAAAGCTGTTACACTGCTCCATTAAAATAGGAGGCTGTGAATGTCAGGCACCAGAAGCCGAGGCCATAAACAAGCCAGCAGACGGTGGTTATTCGGAGGTCAGGCAGAGTGCTCAGTTGTCGGTGGCGGCTGGCCGGGGGAAACAAAGTGATGAGGATTTAATGATATCCAGCTTTGTGCCTATTGATAGCAGAGTCAATGGGCTGCGCTGTGGGTGTTTCTCTGATACACAGCAGATTAGCAGCTCTGTGCCAGATGAAAACGTCAGAGATCAATAGGACACAAGGGAGAATCGATAATCGCCCCACTGCTCTGTGGCTTTCATTTGGTGGATTGCTGTGGTCCTTTATGGCCTGCCGTGCTGTCAGCGTGCCATTAACTGCATTCATAAAACATGCATCACAGATCTGTCATGGGCATCATATGTTAATGTCTGCAGCTAATGAATATGAATGTGCAACTCATAAGCCAGCTCTCTCTCTCTCATTACATTTCGTCACACTCTGCTGAGCTGAGAGAGGTTGCTTTGGATAAAATGTAAATCACTGCTTTATTGGGCTAAAATGTATCACTATCACATTAAAATGGCATGCAGGTATAAGAAAAACTAACTTGGTTTGCAGCAGATCAAAAACTCCGAAGCAGTGGTGAACGAGAGAGAAAGCAGTGGACTAATTACAGCCGCAGCACAGAGCCTGGTGTGAAGGAATAATGGAGAATATTCAGTCATGTCCTTAAAACTATAATCAGCGTTACCTGGGTTGTCGCGCTTCATTATAGTCCAGAGATCTCAGATTAATTAGCATTATTGTGCACAGTGAGTGAGAGAATTGGACAGTAATTACATTAACCTTCTGGATCGCACCTTGTCTTTCTACAAGATATGTCTGGGCAATAAAAGATTGCTATTGCATAGATGATTACACTTATCCTCAACAGTGTCTGCCTACTAAATTGATCCAATTAGCCATTCAGGGCTAATTTAATTACTTGGGGCCGCTGCGGCTGGTCTGCATTTCCGTCCTTGCCACCAGGATAATCATAACTCCGAGCTAGGGAGCCGATTTCCAACACATGCATGAAGAGAGCAAATTTAATCTGATATGGGGAAACAGGAATTATCAGGCTCTTTTAATGCAAACGAATGCAAGCAAAGTGAGATCTTTGGCCAGATTTCCTGCATATTAGTGCGCATCAATGAAAGAAGGAGATAAACAGGACACACCCAAGTCTGGCTTTGCCACAGTTATCAGTGTCAGACGTCTCTCACTTCCCCAGAATATCAATCATGTGCGAAAAGTATGTTTCATTTTATACTCTAATGAAGGTGAGAGCAGGTTCATATGAAAGAGTATTTCCACGTCATTAGTATGCATGTGGCAGGCACATCGTTGATATTAGGTGAAACCGTCTTCATGCACACGAAGTAATCTCATCTGCTTCATTTTGAGCAAAGCGCAGAGACGCCAAGCACGTACCAATCTCCTCTGCTCTGGGGACGACGTGAGTTTGAGAAATGAGAGGTGGAAAAACCACCTCATCGCCAGCCAACATCCATAATTGGCGAAGTGAACGAGACAGGGATGAACTCTGGGCCTGGCTCGACTTTGTTGTAATTAAGATGAAATTCGCCAATCGTTTAAACTCACAAATGGAGCTTTGACAGGAAGCCAAGGGTCTATTGAAATACCATTGGCTCGCAGCTAAGGTATTCATCTGCCTTTGCAGAGGAATTAGGCAGTGTATTAAAGTCCTCAATCAGGCTTCAGGAATGGTTTCTCAGTAATTTGAATAAAAGGTTAAATTCTTTTGTACAAAAGCAGAAAAACTGTTGGCGCACATGGCAAGGATGTAAAAAGACCCTTAAGATTAACTCGTCTTTTAATTCAACAGCATTATCTGACACAGAACATTTTTGAAAAAACACTTTTTGCCTTGAGAACATTACTTAGTCACGTTTTCTATGGCATTGTGCAAAGTCAGAGCATACAGAGAAAACAAGTTGGTTATTCCTGAGTCCTGTTTTCATTCCTTATTGGACTTCCTCTAATATTTAGATCTGGGGCATCATTTTTAACTTTTTGTTTTATGTGGCTATATGTTTTGCATCATTGTCAAAAGATCAGCGGTGGGCCATTTTCCGTTTCCTAGTACTGAAAATGTACTAGTACATTTTCCAAGTACCGTAAAAATTTCCAAGAGTTTTTTTTAATGATATACAGTCTAACAGGGTTTATAGGATATTTGAAAGAGAAACAGCAAACACCAAACCCACCTGAATTGCTTAGAATAGAATAGAATAGAATAGAATAGAATAGAATAGAATAGAATAGAATAGAATAGAATAGAATAGAATCTTCCCAATCAGTCAGCATTAATCCATAACAGACAAGGAATAGACTAAATTTAATTAGGCCAAAGTTAATAGTCCCACAGTTAAATCCCAGTAGCTCTTAGCAAACCTTACATTTACATTTGTTATGGTAGGGAAAAAAGGCTTTTTTTTTCTCAGATGAGGTCCAATAGTTGATGAGATGTGATGAGTCTTTTGCCAATCGTAGCATCACCCCTAGAACTACTGAACATACTTTCATCGATAATGCTGCCTATGATGGAGAAAACCCTGCCACGGTGGGCAAAGCTTCACAATCACATTGACGGATTAAATATTCTAGAGCTTACCACAAGTATTTTGCATTGTCATGTCAAACAGCCTACCCACAGTATGCAGGTAGTAAAACCATTCTTCTATTACCTTTATTAAAGAATTAAATAATTTTCTAGGAGTTTTTTTTTTCATTATTAGATTATGCTGCAGCACAAGGATTAATTAAGGCTTCCTACATACACAAGAGGTGCCTTCAAATTTGTCTGCATATGTGCAGTCATTAAGCCAAAACATGTTCCGGTTAATAAACATAAAATAACTGATTATCCCATAAAAATTTTGTTGGATGTCTTGTATGTTTGCATTTCTCTCATAAGTTTATGTTCACATTAGCTGGAGGGAGCCACATTAAAGTCGGCGTATTCACAGCTCTGCGTCTCCTGCGGCAGGCCCTCTTTAGTGCCACTGTGTCAATCTGGCTCGGTCAGGAACACGGAGCACAAACAGAGCTATAATCACAGGACTGTTTGGGGAGGGCTGTTTTAATCTGTGATCAGTGAGCTGTGTCAGTGATAAAAAAAAAGAAGAAGTTGGATTTATATCAAAACATCAAAGATTCAATGCCAGTTTATCCCAAAGGATGCACAACCACAGACAGTCATTGGCTTTTATTTTATAGACAAAACAAAACAAAGTCTCTGGATAGATTGAGCTTCTTAAGATTGAATTTCACATAAAAAAAAGTTAGAAACTGTTGCAATTATAACGCTTTTCATGTGGCGTAACGCTAAATAAAGAGTAAGGCTCTTGTTGCCATCGTCAGTTAGGAAGACAAGCAAACAGCGTGTTAGACATGACTGTTTGACAGTATTATGGAGTCAGAGTTGCCTCTTGAGATAAACCCAACCCTCACAGCAGAACACATTTGGTCTTTGCTTTACAATTCCCTTTAAATAGCAAGATTTTCGAGTCGGTACAGTCTTTGAGTGCTTCAGCACAATAAATAATAAATCACCAATGCATCAACAAAGCGAAACTATAAAAAAGATTTCAGGGATTATTGAGATGGATGGGGTTTGTCCTTCATATGTTAATAGCTAAAAGCAGATATGGATTGTGGTGAATTGCAATATGGATTTTATCTTACAGTGCGAAGCAAGCGATAGGACACTAGCTCTGTGTGGAGCAGATTGATTTACATTTGGTTAATGTTCACTTTTAGATAGAGTTTAACGTATAATATGACATCATTATCCTGCTAACTGTAAGTAAACAGGAAATGGGTTTTTGTCTTAAACTTGCCGCTGTTTATCCTTCAATAACCTGCGCATCTAGTGAAAATTCTGTTGTTCATTGCTTGGTTTCATGTGAAGCTTAATTACTTGCAGCCTATCAGAGTTGCTAACCTGCAAGCAGGGTCGTTCTATCCCCCAAATACACCAATAGAGGGGTGAGACGGTGACATCCAGGCATCATGGGCATGCCATATGAATTTAATAGGTTGGCACATTAATATATGAGTCAAAATGAAGATATCTCACATTTTCACATAGTCCACAAGGCTCTTTACTGCACCCATGTGTCTGCACATGACCCAAGAGATTGCTAGAACCATAAAAATGCTAAGCTTCTTCAAATACCAACCATCCTGACTGTTTTTAATGCACTGAAATTGTTTTTTTCCAAGTTGTCTTCTCATTTGTTTCTTGCTGACTAACTGGACATTTTCCTCTTATGATTTTAGGTTTTATGTAACGCACCCAAGAATGCAATCTCTTAAAGTTCTTCCATTCAGTTTGGGTTGCAGTAGTTGTAAGTTCACCATCATTTTCCCCTCGTTAGAGTAAAACTACTATCTTAATTGTCCTAAATACAATTGCAAACAACACAGAGCATCAGGCACGTGCAGAGGGGGGAGCTGGGGGTGCTTGAGCACCTGCCCTTTTTGCTCCTTGCCCCGTGCCCTTGTGGTCAAATTCTTTTATTTTATTTATTTATTTTTTTGGTATTATTATTTCATAAGCCCTCTTCTGACACATAAAAACATGTGCTAAAATTCTTTGCTTTTTTGTTTCTTTTTTGTACAACATAATAAGCCGGTCACCTTGTTACCTTTGACCTTTTGCCCGTGACGCATGACGCAGTTGTCTCTCACGCAGTGAGATAAGGCGGCTAACTGGAGCTCAACGTAGCGAACGTTCCAGATTACAGAACTGTTTTTGGTGAATTAAAAAAAAACGTTTTTGGTGAATAAAGTGGAGTAGACTTGCTACTCCACTTGAAAACGGAAAACGTTGAAGTATCGTTTCTGCTTCAGCTCGGAGTCGCGGTTTAAGCAGAGAGGTAATGAAATACAACAGACACTGACAGGCCTCTGCGTCTGCCTTTCTCTGAAGAACTACTGAGCAGGAGGAGACAGCCAGGTGAGGAAAACTGTTCTTATCTATCGATTCAGTGTTTCTATCATACAGACATTAGGCTGTTGATGTGCTATTAGCTAGCTGCTAGCTATCAACTTTGCTAGCAAAGCTAGATAACTAAAAAGCTTCTTCCCTGTATCTTTAATGATATCAGTCATTCTTCAGTGTTGCTTATGCAATAAGGGTACAGTGCCTGTCCAAAACCGATCATCTCCATAATGGATATATGTCTTCTAATTTCCTTTACTGCATAATGTACATTCCATTTATTCTGGCGTTAGGTAAATGTATCTTGAAGGAGAATAGCACTTAAATAATAGTCCAACAAGGATATTCATTTAGAATAAAAAATAACTCATCCTGAATTACCATGATAGATATAATGAATATAATAAAAGTGACATTAATGAAGGGGGGAAAAAACTCAACCCAGACTTTAAGTTTAGGGTCTGGTCTGCAGAGTATTAAGTTAAATTTGTTTCCCAATTATTCAATGGAAGAAAAAAAAAAACTAACCTCAGTTAAGTAAAATAAAATTGTAATCAAAACTTTTGGAATTGTAATTTCTTTTTTAAAAAAAGTTTTGATTAAAATAATTTTTAATTAAATAACTCATTTTTTTTTACCAAACAAACATTTATTTGCACACATCATAAATCTTTTGTTGTGATTTTAGGTCCTGCTCAAGACGTCATATGAGAATCACAAGCAAAACTTTGAGTCACAAACAAAAACTTATAATGGCAAGAAAAGATTTCTGACAAGCGCAAATAAGTTTGTTTAGCAAAAAAGTTAACTTCATGAGTCAAAAATGTGTGATTTAAATTTTAAAAAAAAAATTTAAAGCAAAACTCAGTAGGCTTTTCTCATGGTGACATGCATTAACAATTAAATTTTTGCTTTTGTTTTTTTCGTTTTTCTGCAGTTCCACATTAAAGTTTGATGCAGCTCTGTTTTCCTGATGGACCATCTTCATCTGCAGCAAACAGGCAGCTCTTTTTTATAGATTACAGTCACTAAAAGGTTGCATTGTGCCCTTGTTTATATTTTTAATAGTGTAATTCTGTAAAGACAAAATATGTCTGGTGGTCCAGCTCTGATTTACATATCTTGCTAAATTGCGGGTTTGAATATTGCAATACTTTCCTATAACAAAATAGACCTGCAGAAAGAAATTACCAATAAAATATCTTACATAGACATAGTGTTATGCTCTATATGGAGATGTTCTTTAGATTTGATTGTACATGTCACATTTTTGTAATTTATCATTGTTTATTAAACTCTGAAAGCTGAGTGGCTTTGTTCATATTCTGTCCTAGAATGCGGTTAGATGTGCCCTTTTTTTGTTGCTGAGCACCTGCCCCTTTGGTGGTCTCTGCACGGCCCTACACAGCATTGACGTTAGTGTCCACTTCTTACAAAGCATAACCCAGAGAACCAACAGGCACACAACCCGGTTAACTCTTTTTAAATGTTTGATGGCATTTGCTTGAGAGTGAAAGCAACAAGTACATAATTATCTGTCTAATTAAGCTGCCAAAACACAAGCACAGTGCCTGAGCACCTCTGAAACTGTGAGTGCACCATTCATTAGCATGTGCTATAAGCTTATTAATCATCTAACAGCCAATTAGCACACTGTTACCATTTGCAGTGGGTGTGTAAATAAATTCCTGGGTTAATTTCTTCCTCTGATAATAAAGGGAACATTATGAAAATTAGCTCTGTGACTATGTAAATGATCTATGTTGTTAATTGCACAGCGGCGATGGGTGTTTGCTGTGGACCAGGCGACTGATGCAACAAATATTTCCCAGGCTGTTAGAGAAATTAAACGGGTAGCTGCTGATTCCCTGGAGGAATCCACAAGCTGCAATAATGACATTTACCCAGCCTCTGGCACACTGATAATGACAATGTCGCCGTTTGGCAGCAGGCCAGCGGGAGGTGAGGGTGATGGTGTGGGGCTGGCAATCATCTCAGAGAAAGACAGCACACACACACACACAGACACACACATATATATATCCACACTGACCACCTGGAGAACAAACTACATTTTAAAGAATAAATCACCTCTCGTATCTGCCACTGGTTATTAATTATGATTGCTTTCTAATAAGAGGGCAGCACCTGCAAAACATGATGGTATTGTAAATGGAATCTAATGAGATCCACTTTATCAAAATAACACAAACGAAAGTGCGCATATACAGCAAATCCATGCAAAACCACCAATTACCACTCACCGCTAATGGAATTAGACGCAGTGCGAACAAATGAATGTCATTATTTACGATGCTTATCACAGGATAATTTGGGCGACTTCTGAAGTCATCTGGTTGAAACAGGATATCAAATTATAGAGGGACAAAAAAAAAGGGCTTTCCACACATTTCAGATTTATTTTGGTAAATAATGATTCATTCATTTACATTCACTCCACATGCACTTTGACTCAGTCTACTGTGTAAAATCTAACTCCCTGCTCATTCATTCAGATGTACAGCTGTCAAATTACTGTCATATTTAACAAAGATGTCAGACTGATCTAGAATCAGCCAATCTATGGGCTATTGCTGTTGACTTCCTTCATGAAGCAATTAAGACATTTTTGATGTAAAAAAAAAAAAAAAGAAAGGAAAAGAAGAGAAAAGAAGAGAAAAGCATGAAACAAGTCACAGTTTCTCCACCAAAGCGATGCGCCCACTCCAGCCTGCTCCACCCTCCTTGTCCCGGTTTTGTGATGAATGCTTCAAGCTGGCCCTAACCATGCGTGTGACAGAAGAGGAAATGAAGGCTGCAGCAGACAGACAGGATGAATGGAGCATTTACTTTGGGTGGCTTCCATAAAACAGCCTGCCATGCAATACTACCACTGTACTGCTGACAATGTCTTGCTATTGACTGTGTCGTTCAGACACTTTAGAAAATACTCCCAGCATGTTTGAGTGGATAACCTCAGGCTTGACTAGTACCAGAAAAAAATTTTAGTATTGGAAGGTTTGGTTAGGAATGCTTGAAAAATTCAATTTATAGGTTTTATTCATCTGTGGACCTATTTCCTCACCAGTGCTCTGTAAAAATCCTCTAAATCCTTCACAAAGCAGCCATATTCATACTGAGAATAAAATATATGTAGATGGTCTCTGCTTAATTACTAGAAGTCATCTGAAGCAACTGGATTTTACTGAAAAGTAAAGGTGTCTGAATACAGATACATAATAATAAATAAAAAAAATTATATAATAAAATGTTTTTAAAAAATCCATTAACAGAGGATTTGTTTTGCTGTCAATGTCACTGAAAAAAAATCTACAAAAATCATAAATCCTACTTTTTTTTCTCCAACTGATGAGTTGTAGTATTTTCTGTCAGTACGCAACTTAAAATCCCCCAAAAATTTACATATTTCAACAGAACATAAACAGATGCAAGAGGCGTTGTTGTCTCTAAAAGACATTTTATTTAGTTGTAATCTCAGAGAATAGCATCCAATTTAATCTGTGAAATCTCTCTGAAGGCGATTCCCCCCATGCTTCTGCTGTTCAGTCAATTAACAACCACATAATACCGGGCCTTATAGAGCCAGCCAAAACTTTCTCGGTGCTGTCATCTGCTGTTGGAACAATTGCTTAATATAACACAAGACTCGAAGGAGCACTTACCAGGGCCCAATCTCCTGGAATCAATAACAACAGGCAGGCTATATTGTTTCAAACAAGAAAACAGCGGGAGATGAGGGGAAGAGAGCGCCAGAGAAATGGGAGGTGGGTCAATACAAGTGCTTGGGGTTTAAAAGTAGCTGGCTCAGCCATATAAAAAAAAAAACTACCCTGAAGTGCTGCTGTTCCCTGACATGGTTATAAGCACCACTTCCTGGACGGAGGGGCCATGTGTAGTTAAGATCTGAAAGAGGATGTGGTCTATCATTAGGCCTCTCCACAGCTATAAGAAAAGTCAGGAGGATTTAACCTCTGAGCAGAAGCATGGCGGCTAAAGGGCAACAGCCTGGGGGCAGACATGGTGTGACCGCCTGCAGCTTTTGTCACCGGCACTGTGGGAGGCTGTCAGGGAGTGGCGTCAGCAGCCGTGGCATTTCAGGGTCAGGAAGGATTTTGTTTTGTTTATGATAATTGGGCAGGAGCTGTCCGTCAGCGTTGATGAGAATTCAGATTTCGCTGGTAGCGGATGATTAGGAAGGCATTTACCATCGGCGCGACACAAATGTCACAGTCCTGGTAGCATCCCAGCGACAGAGCGGGCGGATCCGCCCCCGCCTGGCTAATGGAGAGGATTTTTCTAGTAAGTGAAGCTGTTGCCTCCCTGGGGCCTGTCAATGTCAGAGCTGCATGGATCGCATCATTTCCTGTGCCAGCAGGGTGAGCTGGCTGGAGACACCACGAGCTATCGATCTGTCTGTAATCGCACAAGCAGTTTTGGCTCGAGAAAAACTTCATCCTGAAGTGCTTAGCTTTGAGGCCGGGATACAGTTTCGTTGCAGGGAACGGGGGAAGAGAAAAGATGAGGCATCAAATGTCTTTACAACAATCCGAAACACAAGAGCAGAGAGATATTGACAATGGAGGGCAAAATTTGACCCCCTGCTATAGATCAGTGGCAACTCATGCGAAGCCTCATGACTGCTGAATCTTTTAACCCACAACCCAACAACTAATCCCCATGTAGTTTTTGCTTTGATTCACTGCAGAGTTTTTAACTTTCATCTCCAGAGACTCTTATCCCCTACTTCAGCTGGCCAGCTGGAATTGAGATTTCATCAAATTGCGCTATTAGTTTAGTCGTTTAGAGACTTTCTCAAAATATTTAGCTGGTCTCTCAAAACCAGCTAAATATGGTTTTGAGAGACCTTTCTTTTTATGTGTATGGTAAGTAGCCTGTATGTGCCCAGAGACCCCAAGGAGCTTCACACAACATTAAGTCATTCACTCATTCATAAATGCTGATATCACTCAGCTCATATTTTTGATGAAGTCTTCCTCAGTAGAGTGTGCAGCTGGGCAGTAAACATGTCGTAGAATAATATCATGTCCATATTTTTTGTCTTTAGTGTTACTCCATCAGTATTACATGAACATTGATTAGGATTACATGTGATTTATTTCTGCTACAAATCTTGAGCTCTTACGTTTTCACGGTTTAGTTGGAAGGAAGGATGGATACTTATAGTCAATGAGACTTTTTTTTAAATTTTTTTGACAACAAGCAAGACAAGCTGGGTTATGGTTTCAAAAAAATGCACGTGTCAGGTGTCAAACATGTCTGAATAATCCACAAGGAGCAAAAGCAGAGACAGAAAATCATTGACAGCAAAAGAAAGAAGCAACAAGAAACACTTCCAGACATTTCTGTAAAGAAATGCCTCATGTGAATCTATTGACCAACCCGAGTCGAAAAGAGAGAGAGAAAAAAAAAGAAAACGGCAGACGGTTTTATGATGCTGCACATTTGAATATCATCTCTATTTTGAGAGCAGAAGAGGTAGTTCTGACTAACAGTGAATGCGTGAGTGATTACACCTGCGTCTTTGGATGAAGACAGTGAACCTCGGAGGACAAAAAAAGGATCAAATGCGGGTGTATGAAGAAGCAGGTAAGGAGGAGGTGTGAACTTGCAGAATCCTTTCCCACAAGGACTGTGATCATTCTGCCTCTCATCTCACTTTTCTTTGATGTATTTATATGAAAGTATATCACAGAGTCAGTCTCGGAGTCTCAGCTGAAGGTTTCGATGCCTAAAAACTGATGCTACATGAAGAAACAAATCATGAGAGAGATTCAGCAAAAGCATAAAGAACCATAACAATTTTTACTTAAAGGGAAAAAGAGACCACTAACTATCGAAGTTGAGAGCGTCTAGTTGAGATTCAACATCAGTGTATTTGAATCTATTCAGTGCAGCACCTTGCAAAAGCATGATTTTCAATTATGTGTTAATTATTTGGTATACCGAAAAATCGGAAAAATGGGATTCATTTATATTCAGACCCCTTCACTGGACTCAGACTAAACTAAAAAGGAACTGAATATAAATGCACAGCTCTGCTTTGTGTCGGTTTATGATATAAAACACCAACAGAATAAATTGAGGTTCACTGTTGGTGACACATCAGAACTGGAAAAAGTTCTAGGGGTGTGAAGACTTTCCCAGGACACTGTATTCTCTCTGCCTCCATATGCTGAAGCAGATGTGCCGCCTGCAGAGAGACAACTGTCTGCTGCTCCACGTCTACTATCAAACAGCTCCCCACGACTTCTCACAGCTCACGGCACGCTACCTGCATACGTCCCCTCCAGTTGCCATGGCAATGGAGACTGGCGTAAGTAGCAACGGGCAAACCACAGACATCAGAGCAGCTGTTAAGCAGAAACATCAGACGACTGCCGGCGGAGGTAATTTATTACGGCTGTGTTCAAAGTCCATCTGAACCATAACAAGCCTATAAGCATGCAACGGATCGAATACATTAAACTGGTTGAGAGAGCCCCGCTCCCTCTTCATTACAGTGTACATATTATGTTCCACCATGCATGGAAGAGTGAACAAAGAGACACACTGAACACAAAATGAATAAAAGACATTGGAGTGTGCTCAAAAATCACACAATCTTATTTGGAGCATATCATGTTTATGCACAGAGTGAACCTTAATTTTCTCCTGAATAATTGACTTTGCCAGAGTTAAAATCTCAGGAGACTTTTTTTTTGTTTATTTATTTGCTGCATGGCCTTTGCAGGATGAACAACATATTAGCCTCTAAGAAATGTCTTGTCAGGCCTGCTGCCAAGCTATACATAAAGACTGTTTTTTTTTTTTGCAACACCTTTTCTCTCATAACCTTCAACTAACCTTTAAACCGCGGCAAATAATTCCAATCCTATTTTCATATCAATGGCCAAGTCAAGGCAGGCAATTATCTTTTATCCGCATATTTTGCTGTCTGAGGAGAGAATAATAAAGATTTCCCATGTGAGGAGCTGGAGGAGAAAGAGAAGAGAGCGAGCCAAAAAAGCAGAGCAAGATGCTGGAGATGCTATCTAAAGACATTAATGCAGCAATGAATTATTCAGTAATGACTACAAGATCTGTCATGAGAAGGGAGAGAGAGAGAGAGAGAGAAAAAAAAAAAAGAAAAAAGCTGTGCTAACATCTGCACTGTGTTCTGAGGGGGCTGAGCAGAGCAGGGCATTGACGCCAGAACGCCTCTGAAGATAAACATGACAAATTGGCAGATCATCTGTTCAATTAGGGTAGCAGAGCAGGTGTGCCGGAGAGGTGGCTGCGCCACAAGATGACACAGTTACCAAGCCAAACCAGAGGCATGATGGGAATACCTTGTTTGTGTGACAGTGATTTAGAGTGGTGCACCAGAAGGATACCCCATGAAAAAAAAAAGGATATTCCCCTTGGTACTCATTAAAATTCGACTGCAGACGGCACCCTGCCCCTCTCCCCCTCTGCTTCATTGCTTCATCCTCCTGCTTTTGGCGCCTCAGCTGCCTGACTGGACCTTCCAGGATCATTTCTTATTAATCCATAAAACATACTATCCTGGCGAACGGATTGAAGGGAGCAGTGGAGCAGCAAAGCATGAGATAGGGGGGAAAACATCACACATTTTTGGCGAACATGCAGGCAGGTGGGGGATGGAGAGAGTAAGCGGGGTTTGAGGAGGGGGGGGTGGTGGTGTCAGGGGTTGAGATAGGAGAATAAGTGGTGAACAGGGAATGGGCTGCATGTGCAAGAGATGATGCTGCTGGGGGGCGAGGGGGGGCGGCGGGGAAGAAGAAAAAGAGGAGGGGATTGGAAGCGAGGAACATGTTTTGAAATATTAATCGGGTGGTTCTGGCCGTGGGCTGGTGCACACAGATGAAAAAAGCAAAAAAAAAAAAAAAACAGAGGAAACCTTTGAAGCGGGGGAATGTTCCTTGAATTTGTGAAGCAGGCACAGTATTAGAAGGCCACGTTGGTGGAGAACAACTGGGGCAGGTGGAATGTTTCTCACTTCTTGTGTTCATGCTGGGCTGCATGGCTTATTGGTGGAGTGTGTATTTAAAGAGCTCCCCTTTTCCCAGGCCTGACACAAATGAGATGAGTGTGGTACACTCTCTTAATCCCCAGCGTCGTGTAATGCTTTTGAAAGGAATACTTACTGCAACATAAACTATCACTCATGGTCTTAAAGCAAGTTCAAGTGCTGTTCTCTGAGGGAAAAGGCAACTTTCTTCACCCAGCATTCAATGTTTATTACATTTTGGAGAGGAGAAAAAAAATCATTATAATTTCACAGAGCCTTAATGGGATAGCTATGGGTTTTTAAAGTGAGGTTCTGTGAAGAAATTATCTACCGTTGCTGTAATATCTTATCTGCATTAGATAAATATCTTTGCATCTTCATTTAGTTTAAACCCAGGATAAATAAATTGAATTTTGACCATCCTCATAACTCCAGTCTCAAAAACATTATAATCACTTCATGCAAATACTATTTAAACAGTTTTCACTTTACCACAAAAGCTGAGGATTACACAGGAAAATTACAGGGATGCAAAGCCTCAACCTCAATTTTCCATACATCAGACTCTATAAATGCAGTACAATACAGATGTGACAGTGGTGTAAAGGTTTATAAACCAGTTTTTCCATCCAACTATCATGATGATTTTATGATTAAAGCTGTTATAGATAGAAGTCTGCTTCACTCTTGGAGCCATTTGGACTAGTTGTTAGCTTTAGCCTGGAGGGATTACTATTCTGGATTTGTGTTACATGAAAACGTCAGGAGAGTTATCTACCACAGGAAAATATTACCTCACCTTTAAACCAGACCTCACTTAGAAAACCCTGAACTAAACCTTTAATAACTTATTGAAATCAACACTATGTTTTGACTCCAGCTGCTGTCTCCCGGTTACACCATTACAGATGGAGAGGGAAAAAAAAAAAAGATGCTCCGCAGCTCTCAACACAGACCCATAACAGCTAAAAACAAAAGCAGGAAATTGTGGTCTGGAAAAAGTTGCAACAATGGACGCCTCATTTAACACAAGAGGAAAATTTGAGTAGATAACTTAATATGCAATCTTCAAATTTACTTCGCTAAACAAATCCGCTGTGAAGACAATATATTAAAACACTTTCAAAAAATCACATTGGGAAAAGTCATCATCATTAAAGCGTACTCAGGCTAAGTATCTTAGATGAATTATGCCGCCTGCATCAAAAGACAGCAGGAATAACATTGAGACTGTGTCTTTGGTTCTTCTGTTCCCTGGTTGCACCCTGCTGGGAAACTTAAAATTACCCTCAGTCTGGCTATTCCCCCTAATAATAATGATACTTTTTTTCCCCTCTATCTCTCTCTCTAATTATGCAAAGAACTCTCAATTAGCATAACTCGTCCTCTGTGTCAGTGCAAACAGTAGAACACCCTGCGGGCCCACGATGGTTTCATTCTCTATCTCTTTTTTTCTTATCTCTTTTTTTTCCCTGACTTCTTTCATTGAGCTAATGAAGATGTATGCTTATAGTGATGGCTGTGTGCAGGTGCAACCTAGCTGCTGCAGAAGGTGACGTGTGTTTAGTGTGCTGCCCTCTGCAGGTCTCCCAGAGGGGCTGCAGCACTGCAAAAAAAAAAAAAAAAAAAAAAAAGCAGGCCTCAAGCCTCAGCGGAGAGGCTCCGGTGACACACATACTCTCTCACACAGCCTGCAGCGAAGATTAAAGATGTATGTTTAGGGCAGATCAAATAGAATGCAGAATCCACAAGCCTACAGAGAGAAAACAACACATTGAAAAGGATTTTAAATAAAACTATACTAACCGTTTGCTCAAGGCTTTGTCTGAGCCTGGAGTCAGCGCCGGTGAGAGCGCCTCACGAAATTGCTTTCTTTAAGAGAAACCTAAAGGGCATGTTTCATCATCTTTATAACTTTTTCTTTTTGTTTGTGTTCATACTTGTAGGTCAGGACAATTGCATTCATTTTCACGTACAAAATCAAAAACTATGTTAAATTTAGAAGAAAAAAAAAACATAAGTTGGAGACAGAAGTTGTGGCAATGGTAAGTTGTATCTCTCCAAACTCGGACATGACTGGGGATGCCCGACAAAAATAGAGTTATAGCATAGTCTGTATCTTAAATGTAAGTTCATAAAGCAAATATTCATATAGGTGATGTTATTGCCTGAGAGGAGTACTCAACAAGGAAAAAAAAGAAGCAAGTGAAAAACCAAATGTTCATAAAACAACAGCAATAGCTGTCTAGGTGGTCTGGCTGTTGACTTCCTGTCCAAGCTATCAGTCTCAGCCATTACACAAAACATAATCCACTGCTTATTCAGCTTTGGATTGTTCTATTAATTCAAAATTTCTTTTCTGATCTTCGTTTCACAATCCTATTGAATTTCTCCAAATTCCATAGGATTTCTCCTTTTTATCAGTTTAAAGACACACAACCATCTGATATGTCATCATTTGGAGTCTTTTTTTGGTGAAGATAGTATTTTCCTAATTTGCAGCAAAAGACAGAGTGAGGCTCCCAGACACATGGAAGTGACTTTAAAGAGGTAACACTAAAGTGTGCCAGAAAAGGATGCTTAAAAATATTCTTTTGCGCTTGAAAAACAACAAAAATGTCAATTGGGATTTACTTGTGCTTCATACTTTCAAAATTAAATATTTTCCTGGCTGTAAAATATGATGAAACTTGGACATTAAGAAAAAGAAAGTTTTCATTTATGCATTTGCTTATGTAAAGGACAATATGCTCCTGAGAGGAAACAATGCGAGAATCTGCAAACAAGTGACAGCTGGTGTAGGATCGCATTCATGTAAATGAGTAATGCGAGTGTGCAACAACTTGGAAATGGCAGTCAGGCCTGACTGACCCATGGGACGTTAAGGTGTTGTGTGCAGCTTTAAAAAAAAAAAAGAAAGAAAAAACACACAAGAGAGTGACAGTAATATAAGACATTAAAAGCTGCCTGAACACAGGCGGGGGAAGAGTGTATTATGTACCACTGAGAGCTGATGAAAGTGCCTGTAAGTCCTTAAGGGTTTAGCAGTAAACACTACAAACAGAAAATCCCCAGAGAGCGCCGTCACTTCCCTCCTCCTCCTCTTTCTCCTTTTCTCTCATGACAAAGTGGAGCACCATTAAGACCACACTGGGAGGGAAGACATAGCATTTCCTTAAAAAAAGACAGTAAACCAGATGCCAGTAAGTCTGAAATAGATCTATTGATTCAGCTGACCAGCGTGGCAAACAATATCTTTTTTACTAGCCCAAATTCTTGTCTACTAGTTTCTACCTACATTGGACTAGCTGAAGATTTGCTAGTTCAACATTTTAATGCCAACTTGTAGGAGCAGAAATTTTATTTTGATGCACTGACTATGTCAGATGAGTTAACTACTTAGCATTCAAGAGCAGTGATCTGTGTTGGCTTGTTAACACAGATTATGCCAAGTGGTTTTCTGGTGATTCAAATGTGAAGACTAGTCAACTAGTATGACTAAAAAAAAAAAAAATGTAACTAATTTGAAGGTTTTTGTCGCACTAAAAGAGTACAATAGCAAACATTACTGTTTAGTTAACAAGTACTGCTGAAGTGGCTTCTTTTAGTTAACTAATATTAATTTTATATGTTTCTAATTAATGTGCATGGCCAAAAAGTAGCAAACTATAATACATTACAAGTACATTATTAATGTCCTTATTAAATAATTGACACATTTTAGCTGCACTAGAGAACTAGTACTATCAAAAAGCCATAATCAGACATTTTAGACTCTATTAGTCAACAAATGTGACCTAAAATTCAACTGGCTGACTAGTAGAGCCAAAAGACAGCACTGGTTGATTATCTGAAGGTTTTTGGCAATAATACCTCATTAGTGCCAGTTGCATTTAAAGAGACAGCGCCAAAACAAGTCGCACTTTAGAACAGGGCTAAAAGAGAAGCCAGTGTAGCTACAATAACGAGGAATTGAGACCAAAGCGTTGAAATTCCACTTAATGTAGATTACAACTGAATGATTTAAATGTAAAAATTAAGGATTGAAAAGCATGTTTCATATAAACTAGTTAACTGGTATGAATTTAGGCTTCATCAGTTAGCATGCAGATCAAAAGTAGTCTTACGCTATGCTTCTTTGAGTGCATTTTTGGGACCTTTTATGTTCCCTAGTAAACTGGTATCACCAGAAAAAGCTCCTACTAGTCAACTTTTGCATTTTGTGAGGTCTACTAGCTAAGCTAAGGGTCGTCAGTGACGTTTTTAATGCCAACTGATAACAAGGTGGCCGACTAGTTTGGTCTTGATGTCAATTTGCGTGTCCAAAGTCTGTTAGCTGAGAATATCGCTCTATTAATGTGGACAACCAAGTTAGACAAACGTACCACAAGACGGCCAAAAGGAACACTAGCAAGAGTGCTTCTGCAAAGTTGATCATCAAGTGTGAGTGAAGCTCCAGCTAGCAAAGAGCAGCCACAAACCAGTAGGCAGAAATTATTGTTGATATCAAGGTTGCCAAGTTTTTTGCAAGGGTATTTTGCCATACCCTTGTGGTCTATCAAGTGTAGTCAACACCAAGAGCAGTCACAGCTGATGGTGTGAAGCAGGTACCCGGTCAGCACATGACACACTGACATCCAATCAGTGAACACCATTTTGACACATCAGCAGCTCTCCTGGGGGCGAGGGAGGCGCCTGTGTCGACTCGAGTGTCCACGTTTTTGCTCAGAGAGCCAGAAACATGCACACATACACACTCACACACGTCTGCTGCCCAGGGTGGAGCACTCCTTCCTGTGAGAAGTGGAAATGAAAGGTCACATAATGGTGCGAGATTAGAACGTGGCTTTGGGTTTTGGCCTTCTCTCTGAAATCGGTCAGACACATTAGAGGGACATGTTTTCCCGTCGCCTCATTTGAGGTGTTCTTGTGATCCTTGTGAAATCCTCTCCCGTCCTTACACTTCCACCGCCTCGGGCATTTAGAGAGAGAGAGAGAGAGAGAAAGGCAAGAGTGAGAAGAAAGAGTGTGAGTGTGTGTGTGTGAAAGAGAGGATTTCACAAATGCCTTCATCATTTAAACGGTTGGTGCTGTCGCTGGAGCGCGGCATGAATAATTCAGCGAGACTGCTCCTTCTTCAAACAGACAAATAGAACAGGATTACGCCCCCGCAAAACAAACGGTAAACACCACAATCAAAACAACAGAATTAATTAGGTAATTAGGGAGACAAAATAAATGTGAAATAATGATAAACTCTTTGGAGACCGCAGCTGCATCTCCTGTTACAGTATGCAAATATGCAGATTCGAGAGTTCAGAATACATTTGCAGACTCAGAGGATTGTTTGGGAGTGAATGGCACTCGCAACCATCTTTATAATGATGAGATTCGCTCGCATAATCTGTATCCAAGCACGCTGCAGAGGAGGGATCTCAGAAGTGCATTTGCAAGACTTGCACAAATCTTCGTGAAGCCAGTCAATCATCGGCGATGAATATTCAAAGCGGTTCCCGGGAGATCATCCACAAAGAGTCCGCTGCTTACTCGATGTTTCAGGCTTTTATCTGTCCAGAATTTTATTGGTGTATACACAGCATCTTCACCGAGGAGGGGAGAAAAAGACACAGATGTGCTGCTTACATAATTGAAGAATGAACAACAAAAAGCTCAAGGATTTGTAGTTCATTTGCTGTCAAGAGTTAAGAAGGCTTTTAGCTGCTTCTCATTCCAGCTGGAGTATTTCGGTGCTCCATAGCCGATTAAAAGCGTTAGCAAAGAGAATCCTTCTCATCTCTCAGAAATCCTGCTGTTATAAAAGAAGCGACAAAAGCGTGCAGAGACGCGGGCCCCCGCAGAGGATTTCTGCATGCCTCCTGATCCAGAAAGGTCAGGGCTAAACTTTCTGCCTCAGGCAATTATTGTCATTGACAAAAGCAGAGGAAGTGCAGCTGACAACCTTGGCTTTTGTCAGACGACGACCGCATGTCATAGGTGGGTGCATGAGTTTGGGGCACGGAGGGGAGGGACTTTAGGTAAATACCAGCTATCGGTTCCGAGAGATATTTAAATCACATTTCCAAATTGCAGCCCTTCAGAGACGGTTTAGAGAGGGACGGGAAGGTTGAGACGTAATGACAGCTTCTCTGGGGTTTATTGAAAGTGATGAAAGCTCAGAAGAGGGGATTGCTCACTGTGAATTCATGAATTTGAAAGAGATTATTTAAGCACAGATCAATTTGAAAGTCCTAACACTCAACGCTGATGCAAAAGCGTCAAGGGCGGACAAAAATATGAGCACAAATGGGAAAAAAATGACTCCTTTCAACATCCTGAAAAGCCATTTTGCTGCTGGAACAAATTAGTTCTCTAAATCTGATAATCCTGCTGTTGAAATCATTTAGCTGTCCGCAGCCACGGTTGTTATATATCCATATGTGTTGGCTTATATGACAACTGTATATAGCGTCTTGTGAAAGTATACTCAGTCCTTGAGCCCTAAAGTTAATCTCTTTCACTCGCATTTACAACCAAGAATGCATTGTTTTACTTTTTGCTTTTTTTCTCTTTCAAAATACATTTAGAAATTTTGTAGAATAACCATTTGCTACAAGTCTTTTGGTATATGTGTCTCTACCAGCTGTGCACAACTTGAGAAATTTTTCTCTGTGTTTATCTTTTTTTGTTCAAAATAGCTCAATCTCTGTTAAATTAGATGGAGAACATTTTTGAACAATAATTGTCAGATATTTTCACAGATTCCTTATCAAATCTGGCTCTGACCTTTGACCTATGGCAATCTAACATCAATGTTCTTTGATCTAACTCCCTTAGATTTGTTTTTCTACTAAAAACAAATCTAGTAGAACAAATCTAGAAAATATTCTAGATTTGTTCTAGAATATTTTCTAGAACAAATCTGGATTTGTTCTAGAAAATAGAACAAATCTAGAAAATATTCTAGAAAATATTCTAGATTTGTCCTGTATTTAGCTCTATGCGTTTCACTATCAACACCTATTATGCTTCCTTGAACAAATTAGGATTGATCCATTATCTATACAAAACATGTTTATTACGTTTTTTTTGCACAAAATCATTCTTAGATTTTTGAAAAGCAGAAGAGCCTCCTGCAAAACCAACAGGAATACAGCATGTGGTTTCAGGTTGGCAAGTCAACTATAAAACATTCGTCTCTTCCAGCAGCCGTTGTACAGCGCTCACAGGAAAACCCAGCTAACCAAATGTGCTTTAGCTCAGTTTGGGTTACTAGGTAACGGCACAGTGCTGGTCGAATGTGACTTAAAAAACAGGAGGTTTTAGAAATGGCTCATTTTCCACACACCACAAAACATTAACTTATTACTATAAAAATGCTGGGTGTTTTTTATGCCCTTGGACTGTTTTTAGAAGCAGTAGAGACCCAAATGGAAGTACAAAAACATGCACAATGTGAATTTAATTACAGGCCCCCACAACATTTTCCCTGACCTCCCATGATTTTGTCTGTTTACTAATGTTCCAACAAGCCTCAGACACCTTTATAAGATTCATTAAGCTTAAGCTAGACACTGGTGTACTCTATTTACTGATTGTGTGGCTTCTGAGGCCAACTAGATTTTAGTTATGACTCAGTTATTTAACTCAAAATCCCTTTAGAAACCTTTTGGTTTTGATAACTAATGTGTTCATTCTTTTTTGCAGAACTGTAAAATTGACCAGCAGCTTGCAAAAAATGGATCAGTGAGAGGATGAAAAACGAGCGTTGATGTGAACAAGCAGCAGGGGTCAGACAATCAGGGAAAGATCGTCTGCTGCATGCCTCTTTAAGTGAGTACAGATTTAGTGGTGAAGTGTTTCTAAACGACTGGGACTAACTGCATTAACCGCAGCTGAATACTAACCCCTGAAGACAAGCATTAATGCGTTACAAGACAGACTGAGATTCTTTGGTGCCATCAAAGAGCTGCAGTTCTAAAGATCCCCTATGTCAGGGAAAAGAAAAAAATATATATCACTAATAAATGAACACGAGATACGGAGAAAGAGGAAAATCTGGGACAAAAAGAACGTGGCAAACATATTTCGTTATGAGTCAAATAGAATAGGGAATGAGGAGCTGCTGCTGTCCTACAGGGCCAGGACGGCTGCTTTTCTGCACCGACACATCCTCATCTGCGCCAGCACTCATTTACTGATCTCATTAATATCCCCACTCCGAGGAGGAGAGAGACGGCAGCCGTGAAAACAGCCTCCCCCGTCTCCTCCTCCTCCCTGCATCCTCTATGAGCCTGTTCCACTGGGCCCTCCCTCCCTCTCCTCTCATCTCCACCTCTCTGTAGTTCAGTAATTGGGCTCAGCTCATTGTTATTCAAAACCCTGTAGAACCAATTAGCTGCAGACCTCCTGACCCTGGCTTGCTATGTAATGGTGCAAGCTAAAGACTCTAAGTGAGGAAGCCAAGAGCAAAGGTTTTAAATTCCTTTAGTTCCTGATTAATAATCCTGTCAGGGCGATCAGAGACATTAAAGAGAAACTCTGGTTCGGCTCCTGCTTTTATGGCGTCTCCCTCATTTCTAGGCTGTCCATTAAAGCTTAATGATGCCGGGGGTCGCTCTCGCTCTCCCTGTCTTGTCAGATAAATGTACAGTTAACAGGATAATGAGGAATCCTGATCCTACGGCAATCTGGGACGGGGCGGCCGTGTGACCCTGCGGGGAGGAAGCAGAGCAACAGGGGGAGGGTGAAGAGGGGAGACGCGAGGATGGTTGAGGCTTGTGGGGCAGCGTGGATGGAGGACGAGATGTCCGACTGCCCTGTAGGATAGAGATGAAAGCGCCAGGGTAGACAGGATCCGAGGTGGAAGGCAGAGATGAGAGGGATGCAGATAACACCCTCATGAAACATTGATGAGGAGAGTGAAGGTAAGGAAGAGTGGTGGTGAAGGAAGAGTGGTGGTGAAGACTGCCAAGGCAGCCTGCAGCTCCTAGTGATTTAGCAGGGTCACAAGAGAGCAACCTTTTTGGTTCCATACTGGTCTTAAAATGTGTTGGACCCGTTTAAATCAGTATGGCAGGAAAATTATTTAATGTCAATTTAAAGGAGGGATATTATGTATTTCACAGGCACACAGAGCCATTTTATAGCACAATCAAGTAACTGTTACCCTCAGTTGTTTTGAAAATGCTGTATCAAAAATAAGTGAAAAGAAAATTGACCTTGTATCAGCCATATTTGACACCTTGAAGCTGGCCGCTGAGTGAAGTTAGGAGTTTAATCTTGAGAAGCAGTAGGAGCACGTGTCAACTTTTGCAGCAGAATGACCATCATTTTGTAGCTCAGTAAGTTGCGCCTATCTTTACGGGAAGGAGGACGCAATGAAGAAACTGTGCAGCTCTGGAACTAGGTAAAAGTAGTTTGTGAATTTTATTCTTTGTTCGGGATTTTTGCTTTCAATAAAGTTTGTGTGTGGACATTACTTTACATCTTTTTGGCTGCAGTACCTAAATCCAAAAGGTTGCACATTTAAAAACATAAACTAAAGTGCCATTATGTCCATAGATTTGTACGTACAGCAAAGAAATAAGCTAATTTGAATTGCTTTCATTATATTTGGACCGGCAATGAATTTCTATGAGATAAAATTAAATATCTGGGTTCAGTTAAGTCCATCAAAACCACATCCTGTTGATGAATGTTGCTGAAAACATTATTGACCTGCCCACGTTCCTGCCTGTATTTATGCCCAGACTAGTGAGGAACAGAGATTGTAATGGAGACACTGCAAACTGGAGTAGAACTGACCAGGAATTAACCAGAGTTGGACTTGTCAATAGAAAAGCAACTGTTATTAGTTGGGATGGGACTTTTGCATACCTCTGATGATTTGACTTTTTTTTTGGCTTTGTATGTGTTCTTCATTTTTGCTGTTCTAAATGTTCATGTATTCTTTGTTGTAGTTTTAATTATCTCACCCCTATTGTCTTTTTTTATCATCAAAGGACTGCTAGAATAAAGATACAACAGATCAAAACTGCTCAAAGGTTAATAAAAAAGTACTTTCCTGTGAAGTTATTGAGGGAACAAAATGCAGCGTTGGGAACAGTTTGTTGAGGTGA
This sequence comes from Poecilia reticulata, assembly GCF_904066995.2. Classification (NCBI taxonomy): domain Eukaryota; kingdom Metazoa; phylum Chordata; class Actinopteri; order Cyprinodontiformes; family Poeciliidae; genus Poecilia; species Poecilia reticulata. The sequence continues at coordinate 24,618,902 of NC_088835.1, read as the reverse complement.
CGACTCCAAAAGTTGTTACCGAAGCATCAACTCCAAAAAAAAAAAAAAGCAAAACATGAGAGAAAACTGTACATGGAAAGACAGAATAGTAAATACTATTAAAAGCCTGACAGTGCTAATATTACTGATAACTAGTAATAAAGAAAAAATAAATAAATAAAATAAAAAATATAAACATACTTATTAATAACCAGAAAGACAAGACCAGAAAACAAGTCTAGCAAAAAGTAAATTGTAAAAATTTGTCAAATGCTCTTCAAAAATTCATCACAAAGTTAATTGTTATACTATTCTGTCTTAACAGAAACACAGGGGGGAAGAGTACAATAAATCCAGAATTCACAGAGATAACAGATCAGTCAGTTTTATGACAACAAATTAATTGTAACTGTTGTCTTAAACTCTCTTTTAAAACATAAATTAGACCCAGATTACCTCTAAATCCCATCAGAGTGTGAACACATTCTGGCAGTCATTCTGTGTTTTTGCACCAGATCCTCATAATCCTTATCATCAGCCCATATAAGGCCTTGACTCAACTTGTTTGTGAGTCGTCTCTGCTGGTCATTATGATTTTTGAACCAAGATTTCCTGGCACCTGTTTTCTGGAACCTGTTTGGAGAGGCTGAGGTATTTGCATTCCTTATTCTCAAGTGCTTATTTGGTTCAGTTCACATGCGATGCTGTAAACACTGGCTGCTTCAGGTCCTGGGACACTGATACATCGCCTCCCAGGCTGCTATAAATCCTTTTACAACAAACTCCATAAAGCACTCTGATGCCTAAATATTTATGGTTGCCTAAGTTTCCCTTGAGGGTTGTTTTCTGTCAAAGTACCAACAGCGGTAAGTCATGTGGAGCGACTCCAGAAATCTTATCAGGGAGTTGTGGTCTGGCCATCTCCAGCTGAGGAGGAACACACAGGGAGGAGAGGAAGCCTGTGTGATTCTCCCTCCATCGCTTCTCCTCCCCAGGCCTCCACTGTTAGTGGACTCAATTGACCCGCCAAACAAACACAACGCCGCATGACCTCTGCAGAGCAGACAGACAAACAAACAAACTTTCCCATGTCAAAAACCACCAGGTCCACCGCCGCGAGGGACCACACAACAGTCAATGCAAGGCAAACAGGCTGGAAATATCAATGGACAGAAGACAACAACCGATATGTCAAAGCGTAAGCCGAGCGCGCTTCAGAGGGATCAGGTGGTGCTTCGGCAGTGCGTTCCATCGGTGTGTAGGCCAGACACAGCTGAGGTGTAAACACAGGTGTGCTGACTGGGAATCTCATACGGTGAACTGTGTAATCCTGGCGTTGCCGGTGGCTTCTGATCGCCGTGGCTCCTTGAAACAAGTGTCTCTAAAAAAGGCATGCCTGATGAGTCCTCAAGCACCCTCCCAATGCTGTGATTACTGACGTTTACCCTCTTTAATATGTGTAATTCCCATTTTCTCTGATTCACGAGTAAGGGCCCTCAAGGGGACCTAGCTAAGTGGCAGTCTGCCAAAGCTCTCTGGCTGAAAAGGCTGTAAGTCATTTTTCCCTCAGCAGTTAGATACAACGTGACAGTTTCAGGTTGTCTCATCTGTCTTTATTGCTGTTATTTGCATCTCCAAGCACTGATGATAGCTTTACTATGCTATGTTTTTTTGTTATGTGCTTCCCATGCAGGTGTGAAGCATATTTGGTTTATGACTCAGTACCTATAAAAATGACTGAATAGATAGCAACATGATATTTTACCTCAACAGGCAGCGCATTGCAGTCACAAATTACTCCTTTTTCAAAATGCTCAGTAGAGCCGTTGTAATGACTGTAGCCCAGTATGACCAGAATAACTAATCGCATAACTCACTGTAACATGTATTTTCAAAATCCCTTCCCAATAGGGAGAACTATAAAGACTTTGACTCATGCACAAAGTAACAGTCTAAAGCTGTTCCAAAAACTTTACGGTAAAAGCCACAAAAAAGTACCACATGCTGCGAATTTCATATCTGCTAACATTTGTTGCGAAGAAAATAGAAACCTCTGAATGTGGCGTGATTATTTAAGTTATAAAGCCTCTTTTAAGTACCACACAATTTGAGGTGTACTTTTTACTGCAAGAATTTTATGTAGCGTTTGTGTGGCAAACAGTAGTATTACATTTAAGAGATAGAAAATCTCAAACTTTTGAACTAAAATAAATCCAACTCAACCGTTCTATTGTTTCTAAAGCAGATAAGTAACTGTTTGAACAAGATTTAGGGCTTTGCCTGTTGCAAAATGTACAGTCACATGCCTCCAACTAGATGGGAAGCAATATTTTAATGGGAATTATGTTAAAAAAATGTTTGCTTGTGTATTGAGAAAATAACAGAAAATAATGGATTGAACACTGACTTTCCCCAACGTTTCAGAAAAAGATGAGCTTCACAAAAAAAAGTAAAGCATAAAATATGGATTATTCCTCTCCCACCAAAAACAGTTTGTTTAATCAAAACATTTTCCCCAGGATGTTGGTTAAAATATATTAGCCAGTCAGAAAAGGGTCAACCCAAGACTGAGTGAAAAGGAAAAAACACAGTTTATGCACCAGCTAGCAACCAATAGCTTTAAGATAATTGACAACCAGACCCTCAAGGCAACCATGGCTGTTGTTTGTAAGCATAAGGTCTTTCAGGTGGTAAAGTGCATAATTTTAGCTTTACTTTCTAATTCTATGTGTGCACATATTGTCTGTCCTCTCCAAATGTTATCCCTATATGTCTACACATTCAGCAATGACTTGCTTTTCCTGGGCCAGTCAGCACCAAGGTCAATAAATGCCACTCCTTGATTGGCTGCTTTGCAAACACCAACCAATAGCGTGCCAATTATTGCATTTGAACTTCCAAAGCAGCATTTTTCTTTAGAATATTTTATACACTAGAATAAGGCAGATTTTAGGAATAAAGTTACACAAAAAAAATCTAGAAATAGGTGAAACTGCGAATACTGAACTGTGAATAGGCGGAGGTTCATTTGCTTTCCAACCAAATACATAGCATTAGTTTGAGGTAACTGGACAGTAACGTTAGTGCAGTGCAGTCTAAGCGGACAGATTGATTATGTATAGAAATGTTAGACTTGCGCAACCACTGCATGGCTTGGCAATATAAAGTATTCTTTTGACGCAGTTGCTCGGAAATGCTTTCTGATACATGTTTGAGCACATTAAAGTCTGAGTCGGTGAAAACCAGAGGAGACATCATCACAGGTAGACCAGACTAGTGCAGTGCTGGGTCTCCAAGCCACTGCACTCAAAAAATATCCTGCCTTTCTCCTTTTAGCTTGACAAATTGTCTATAAATCCTTACTATGTGGACTCACATTTACTGTGATATGACAGTGATGTTCAGTCGAGTCTCAGTTGTGGAGGAGCTGCTGAGTTTCGTGATGTCTGTCAAATGTAATAATAAAAAAAATAACAGAAGGTTTGTGCTATTTTATCACACGACGGAGGTCAGTTAAAAAAAAAATCACACTTCTTTTCCCATTCTGATTTCCTGGAAATATATTTCGGTAAATAGTTTGCTTTCAAGATGTTTTCAGCTTCAGTTAAACAATTTACACTGATCAGTCAACACAATTTTGAATTTCTCCTTCCTGCTGGCAGGAGGCACTCCACATCACCATCAAAAGTGAGAATTTGAGAGGCTGTGGTTCCATTTAATGTCTAGTTAGAGTATTCTTTTCATCTCTTGGTTACAGAATGTGCTACGGGCCAAACACAGAAGCCTCACTGTTGGAGAACAGCTACATGATGACAGACCCACCAAGAATGTTCGTCCGACCGCCGTATGTAATATAGCACCAGAGTTCCCTTATTAAGGAGTGAAATAATTTCCACCAAAGTGGTTGGTGGTGCTGACAGCTCAGATTAATGCTCTCTGTAAAACAGCCAGAATAACAACTGCTTCTGCACGCATCGTGAAAAGCAGTAAGTTTGGCTGAGGGAAGCCTGCCAGCTCTACAAATTCATGCATATTTGGGTCTGTGAACATCTGCCAGCGCAAATAATTTATGCTGTTCTCTCTGCTAAGGGGCAATGAATCCCCTCTGAAAAGTTTTCTCCAACTTCTACAGTAAGCCTCCCTCCTCCTCCTCTTTCTCCTCCTCCTTTTACTCTCCCTGGTGTGAAGTGGTGCAGACACACGCTCCAACCACAGACTGGGCTGGAAGAGGAGCGTCCCGAGGCGTGTGGGAAAGTCCCATGCATCGCTTCAGTTGAGCGTGAGCCAACTGCTTCCTGTCTCTCTTTTGGCCCTCCGGGGTCAGAATACGCCGTGAAGGCCGCATCTGCGACATCCTCGGCGCTGAAGTGTGAACGGAGCGTTGCTTTGGGTGCGGGCCTCGCTGCTGGGAGGGCTCCGTAGACCTGTTCCACTGTAACAATAAATATCTCATGATATCATGGAGGAGGTGGCTCAAAACATTTGAGCTCACTCGCTCAACGGCGCCTCCAACAGCTTTGTTGTTGTGTTCCGACACAACTGCATCAGGTGATCAAACGTCCCGATGGGAGTCCTTTTCATATTCGAAATGCCACCGCCACCAACAGCTGGCATATTAATCATTAATTGAGACTCTGCCAGTTGTGTTTGATGTGCAGCACAAAATTCTGGGCTAATTTTTTTTTTTTTTGCTCAGCCGTGTGCCACTCGATGATGATAGACTATTTATGAGCCGAGAGGAAACCTAACATTTTCCTCTAAAATTATAATCATACACCGCTCTGTGTTCCCACAGTCGGCTCAACATGAGGCCAGCTCATGCCGCATTCTATCGACTTGCAAATTAGACACCGACTGCTTAAACATTTGTGTCATTCTACCTCCTAACAACTATTTATAAGTTAGGAAAAGTACCTGCAGGCAAAGAGAAAGCTGTAATTTTTTTTTTTTAATTAACAGTTTGCACTCTGATTTGCACAGTGGAAATGTGTTAAGAGTTTTCCCTCAACTCCCCTATGTGTTCTTGTGGACGTTCAAGCGTTCTCTGACACTCCTTGTTACTCGTCTCGACTTCGCCCTCTCCTCCTGGTCTGAGCCAGCCTCTGCCGGGCCTTCAGTGGACTGGCAGGAGGTCAGCATCAGGCCAGTCCCAAGCAGCTCCTAAAGGGAGCAGCTGTCAACAAGCAGCACGGGTAGTTGGAGCACCGAGGGCAACGCTGTGGCACGTCGAGGTCAGAAGGAATCCGCCGGCCCGGAACTGACCGACAGCGCAGTTGGAGGAGAATCTGTCAAGTTTTCAAGCCTCCTAATGAGATATCAGCTCCACAGTCCTGGAAATCTGAACTATATATGCCACAGTCTGGCTGTTTTAGGAAAAGCAGTTCATCATATATACAAATGAAGGCATATCGTCTGACAAAAAAAAAAAAAAAATGTTATTTTGCTGTATATTGTATGCAGGTCCATGTCAAAACATTTGAATATCATGGCAAAGTTAAATGTTTATAGTCACTCATTGCAGAAACTGAATCCCTCCACATTTTCACATATTTCAAGGCCTTATCTGTAATTTTGATTATTACGGCTTACTGTTGATGAAAATTCAAAATTTAAATGCAAAAATACTTTATTGATCCCAGAAAGACAACAATTTTAAAAAAAGTAAGTCTCAGAAATGTGCATATTGTGAAAAAGTGATATAGTCAACTTGTAACTATTGCCTTCACAGTCTAATCATTGAATTAACTAAAAAATGTTGCAAGTAAATAAGACTGCTGGCTTCACAGATGTCCAGAGGACAATCACTGGCAAGCCACAAAAAGGTCATCGTTACAGAAGCTGGCTCGTTTCAGTGCTGTATTCAACCATATTCATAGAAAGTTGAGTGGAAGGAAAAATTGTGGATGGAAAATTTGCACCTAGATGAGAGGATTGTCAAGCAAAATGACACTGGAGTCACCTCACCAAGATTCATTGCACATTGATGAATCCCACATGTCGGCTACAGATGTCGCAATTCTGTGTCAAACCACTCCTGAACCAGAGACAGCAACAGAAGCGTCTTATCTGGACTGTTGCTAAGTGGGTCAAAGGTCTCTTTTCAGATGGAAGTAAAGTGTTGTACTTCATTTGGGAATCAAAGTCCCAGAGTCTGGAGGAAGAGAGACGGACAGAATCCATGTTGCTTCAAGTCCAGTGGGATATTTCCACAGTCAGTGATGATGTGGGGTGTCATGTCTTCTGCTGATGTTGGTCAACTGTGTTTTCTTAAGTCCAAGGTCACCATGGATATATTATTTTTATTAGAGTCACCTTTACTTTGCCGACATATGATTTGCGCTGAAAATGTCAGCACAAATAAGAGGAGACAAAATAGCTTATGATTTCCAAAAGTGAGGATAGGAATATCTTCTCTAATTTAGTCAACAAAATAAAATTTGCAAAACTATTTAGATTTAACTTCAAATATGTTGTCTAACATCAAGCTTGTTTAAGTTTGACAAACTACTCTTAGTAGGTCTAACAGCCTTTTAAGTAGTGAGGCAGATAAGCAAGCCCAAACCGACGCGTTTCTGCTACTATCTTATCTCCGTCTTATCTTTTGACCTTTAAACGTTATTTGAGATTTTTGGATAAAACAGAAGAGTTTTCTTAGGTTTCTCAAAAATATATATATTGGGTTGCTGAAGGAGAGGCTTGCCAGGGCAAATGCAAAAGCTATTACTGTGGACAACAACCGCAACACTATGGAATTTATTGCAAGTAAAAAGCATAAGACAAAAATATGCCCTGTTGCAGGAACAGATGGAATTTAACTTAAGCGTTTAGAAATATATTTTTTCCTTCCTTTAATGCCAACATTTCATTTGAAAGCCCCAGCCATGACAGCTCCTAGAACTGTACTGACGGAGTGAGGGATTTGTCTTGACCTCGGTACTCAAACTGTCCATGTCACTTTGTGTAATGTATGTATTGTATAATATGATTAAGAAGCTAAAACAAGAGTAGTTCAGTGCAACCGTTCATTCAATCTGCTTATATATTTACTCATGAAATGGATAGAAAGGTGGGATGAACCCCCGGCCCATCTTTGCTAAACCGCTTTAGCCCTTAATCAGAAACAGCCAAAGAGAAGAGCTGCGAATAAAACTCAGAGGAAGTTACGTTGCCTAAAAGGGACAATAACAGAGGCTGTTTGTGCAAACAACGCATTTATTTTATGCGTAGCTTACATGTTAATTACACGAGATTTTGACACATATTAGACAGGTTAACATCACATATTTTACACATTGCCTTTGCATCGTACTCAGTCACGTGAAATATTCACGCGGTTTTGCCCCAAGAGGCATTCCATAGAAGTGGGCGGGTCTGACATTGATTTAGGCAAGATGATTGGTCTGAAATGGACTTGAGGTGAAATTAGTGAATTATATTTTATAGTGTAATTGACATTTACATGAGTTTTGCCTTTGAAATATTTACCCTTCATATTTTTTTTTATTTTTATTTTTTATTTTGAATAAATAATTATGTAATTATTTGTCTGTTTATCTGATTGTGGCACTTTTGGCATCCCCATCCAGTAGATGTTTAGAAACTATAAGTGTTGTCTGCTGTCTTCTTTTAATTACTAATTTATCAGCCAATTCTGCCCTCTGCAGGGTAAAGAAATGTTGTGCATCAGTTTCCAGTCAATTACAGAACCCTGACTTATTTGTGTAATTAATTTACATTCATTGGTGACTAATAAATAAAAAGAAAAAATTTTTATTTGCACAGTTAATGTATAACTCTAACATCTTCATATAAATTGATGCTCCTCTTAAACACTGGTCTGCTGGAGCATATTCATTGAAAATAAATCCTGCTTATGAAAATGTAATGTATTTTAAGGTCTGGTAAATTCAACAAAAGAAAAAAGAAAAAGAAAATTAGACTTATTTTGAGAGCAGACTAAAACAAAGCTTCCAGAGCTCTTTGTTGAAACGTCCTCAAAGGTGTCAAAAATGATTAGATGCGTTCACCCTGCATTCATCGTCCGAGTGGAGGTGTTGAGAAACGAGTTTGTGAGAAAAATCCAAATTAAAATGGAAACATTTTTTTTGTTTTTTGTGAAGAGGTGTGATCGTGCTCAGACACTCAGGCGTGGATCAAAGCAGCGGTGAGACTCTGGGGCAGCAGCAGATGAAAGAGGTACACATTAAGCTGTTTACATGTGGTGACATGAAAAGGTGTTTTAGCTCTACATTCTGCCTAATGAGGGACAGAGAAGGAGGGTTATCTTTTTAGATATTCAGTTGCAAGTTCACAGCGTTTTACATCTCTGCTCGACATCAAAAGGAAGCACCATTTTCTTCCACCAAGGTGATGTGAGGAAAGAGAAGTGAAGTCCCCGTAGATTAAATTAGCATTTAACTGTTTCGCCGGAGGGCTAATTTGCACTTGGACACTAACTAGACGAGGTGAAGCTCAGGGCCTTTGCAGTTCTGCTGCATTATTTTGGCCAACATAGAGTTGGAACCAAAGATCCTCTTAGCTTGTAAAGAAATAACACGGTTTGACAGAGAAGGTATTTTTGTATGTGTGTCATCTAGAACATCTAGGAAGATGTTTCAGAGAAAGGCTTCTTTTGTTCGCTGTGCATCTTTTTCAGAAGAGGTGAATTTCAATATTTGGTTGGCAGAAAAAAACCCCAAAACTATACAGTATTGATAACGTATTGATACGTTATCAATTCGATTCGAACTTAGGATCTTGCTGCAAGGCAACAGGTCCAACAGCTGTTCCACTGTGCAGCCCACCAAAAAAGTCATGATTTAAAAGTTTTTCCATGCAAACATGAAATTGGAAAACTTGTTTTTGTTTTTTGTTTTTTTTTAATGATTGTGAGGTAATTAGCAAAAAGATTCAAGCGGGTGGGGGGACGTATTCTAACCCCTGGACTGTACATTTCATTGTATGTCAGACATTTTTTAATATATATTTACTTCAAAAAACTAACTTTTGTTAAATTGACTCTTTCTTTCTTTTAATAGTTTTTGTGCAAACAGTATTTGCACAACAAGCAAGAAAGTTTGTGTCTGAACTGATTATTTCTATAATGTAATGATTCTTGCCAATACATCTTTTTGTTCATTTTCCTTTAAGTTGTGCCACATTTGTAAGAAACATGCATTTGCGTGTTAAGAAAAGGAGCTGAATGAAGTCTGTATTTTTTGTGTGACATGTAAAAAATACAAACTAACATAATGCTGCAGTGTTATGTTGTAATTCCCCTAGTGGGGTTTCTTTGTAAACACACGGTGACAGAGTGAATATACTACATGCTCTGCAGCTGGCTTTACTGTAGAAAAGAAATATTGTCACAACACAGGTGATAAACCCAATGTACAAATTAAATAAATAAGGCCTCAACATGTTCTCAAGTCTCTACAGTTTCTTTCCGCCCAGCCAAGTTGAGATCTTAAGCATAAAACCACTACTACGCCACAGTGAAAACAGATGGATCAAATAGTCCTTGTCCTTTATTTGGACTGCTCACTGTTATTGGAAAGAATCTGAGTAAGAATTACCAATTCTGGCCTCCTTTCAGGAAAACAAACAGGCTCAGATGTGATTTTCCATTTTACAGGCTGTTTATGTCTTGCAAATTCCTTCTACAGAGGAGCGGCATGGCAGCTTTCATGTTTTAAAGGCCCAGGGTGACCGCAGCCCTTTGTGGCCGAGGAACTTTTCCAGTACTAATGACATACAGTCACACAAGACTCTGGCAGCGGCGTACAACCGAGGCTGCCTGCCCGTTGTGTAATTAGTCTACCACTAAGTCCCAGTCTGGGGAAACATTCACAACCACATTAAACACAGACTGAGCTCGGAGCAGATGGATACGCTCTGGAGGAGTCATATGTAACACAAATGGCTTTCATCAGCAAGATAAACTGATAACACTCGATGTCTAATAAGACCAAGCTGTTTGGGGTCTCTGCAAGATTTTCTTTTAAGTTTGCAGCCCGGTTGAGTTAGCAGGCTTTTTAAAAATTATTGTTATTGGCATGACATACTCCAAACAATACCATCTTTCTCCAGAGACATTGGATCAGCGAGCTTCTGTTACAGTGCAACCAATCTTAAATAAAAAAATTTAAAAAGCCAGAACAGAAAGCAACACCAAAATCAGGAAAAATACCAACAACAAATGCCCGCTTGGTGATATATTAGGATGACAATCCTGCCATCTGGTGGTTAAAGTAGGAACTGACACAAACTGTATAGGTGGAAGACTTTTCGAAGCAACAGCAGCAGCTGTGGAACAGATGATAAGATGACAATGTGAAAACAAGTGACTGAGGAAATGACTTTGAGTGGCAAATTAATTTTACAAAACGTGGAAATAAGAAAATAAGCTTCAACTCCAAACGGCACTGCAACTCTTTGCTGGTGCACATTTGTCTGATTTGGAGTATTCAAAATGTGAATTGTTTATATTTGCAATATATTTCTTTATTATATATAATATAGAACTATTAGACTATAATTTGCAATAATTATTTTAAGCTCAAGGAATTTACAGGTATATCTGAAAAAATAGAACATTGGGGAAAGTTTAATACTTTTTGTCATTTCTTTCACACACAACCTTGGTTATTCAACCAAATATTGATTTCTGAACTCTTCCCGCGTTAAAACCTTGGTATTGTTGTTTCTAAATTAATATGAACTTGTTTTTTTCTTTGCAATATTTGAGGTTTGAAAGCTTTGCATCTTTTTCATTATTAGATTTATTCTGCAAATAAATCTCAATTTTTTGCTTGAAATTTCTAAGACATGTTGTCAGTAGTTCACAAAATAAAAGAACAATGTCCATTTTACTCAAACATACTATATAGCTTTAAAAAGTAAAATCAGAGAAACTGATCATTTTCAGTGGTCTCTTAACTTTTTCCAGAGCTGTGTTTAAATGCACATTGATTTATCTAAGTATTTCAAAGGAATTGTCAGGGCTACTGATAATTGTGGCAAAATAAGGTCAACAGAGTTTAAAACCATATTTTTACAATTTTAGACAGTGCAATAAAAGATGAATTTATCTCAAGGCTTCTCACATGTTCAGCAGTTGTGCTCATAAATCTTTTTCTTCTCTTTTGGCTTTTCCCTTCAGGGGTCGCCACATCGAATCATCCGTCTCCATACAGTCGTATCCTCTAACCTCACACCAACTAACTTCATGTCCTCTTTCACCACATCCATAAATCTCCTTTTTGGTCTTCCTCTTGGCCTCCTCCCCACTGGCTTCGACCTCAGCATCTTTCTACCGATATGACCATTGTTCCTCCTCTGAACACGTTCAAACCGTCTCAGTCTGGACTTTATCTCCAAAACCTCCAACATGAGCTATTCTGGTGCATTAGGACTAATCTTCAATCCGTTTTAAACAGAAACTACTAGGACAAAAATAGCTAAAAACCATCCATCACACTAAGAAGTGGTGTTTTGTGCAAACAATGTATAATTTGTCCCTCTCTGAATAATGACACCACTAAATGGCTCTTTTGTCTCTTGGTTTACATGACGGCCCAGAGGGTGGCCGGACCCGTTATGTTTAGGATTAGCTGTGGCAGTAACGCAAGAGGAACAAGGAGCAGGGTACGTGGGTTTTCAGAGGAGGCCCCAGTAAATGTGGCTCTTCCTTATGGTGTTTTTATTTTAAGCCATCAGGGTGCAGCGAAGTGAGAACTCTACAGTAAAAACACATCTGCTTCTGGTTAGGGCTGGGGAAACTTGGATTAAACAAATTATTTTTAAAAAAAGAAGAAAAAGAGTTAAAATTGTTCTGGCCATAATAAATGCAAGTGTCTCACAGATGAAACCACAAATCAGCCTCAAGCTAATATTTGGTTTCTCTCTTTTTCATGGTGTGAAGACACAACAATGGGGGGCGGGGGAACAAATGGAGGCGGCAGAAAGGAGAAAGAACTTGACTTCAAAATATATACTATGTTCTTTAAAAAAAAACAAAAAAAAACAAAAAAACAGCAAATGCAGAAAATTATTTCCACCAGCCTTTATGTTAGATGTTTGCAGAGTTACACTGTGGTAAAAGCCATCAGAGCAGGATACGACAGTCTTGAAAGTTTGCGTCTCAAGGTAAAGTAAGCTTGTTTGAAATTCTTCCCGAGAGTTTGAATTATCAATATCTTATTCCATTCATAATTATCTTCCAACGTCAACCAGTTTGCTTAAAAGTCAGAACTTATAATACAACAAAAATACATCCGGAAGTGAAACATGGTGGTGGCAGTATTATGGCGCATTAATGTTTTTTCCTGAGTGGATGAGAAACTCGATAAGAGTTTAGTAAGGAGCAATCCTGGAAGAAAACCATTTGAATGACTTGGATCAAAGTATATTCCTGTCCACCTTGTGGCAAAAGTTAAAAATTGTTGTTCACACACTTCCTCTAACCAAACTGACTCAGATTGAGCTAATTTCATCAAGACAATGAACAAAATTTCCATCTTTAGACACAGAAAGCCAATGAATTATAGTCTATATTTGATCTTGGTAGACAGGTGTTACTAACAATAACTACATATCAGTTTAATTAAATAAGGAATAGAAAAGTGACGTCAAACAAACCAAGTGGGACTATAAAAGACAGCACAGCAGGAAACGAATGAAAGACTTTTATTAGAAAATAACTGCTTCCAGGACGTTTGTAACCAGTATCTGTTTCAAGTCAAGAAAAAGAAGGAAAAAAAAAACGGTGCTGTCCAAATCTGTGAATTAGCCTCAGACAAAAAAGCAAAGTAAACATAAAAGTGGTAATCAAAAATATACCAATACGGGGGAAAAAGTTCTCAGCAGCGTTCCTCTTGGAAAAAAACCCAACTTCATTCACACATGATTCTTCTGAGAAGCAAAAATAATGTTACAAAATCTGTGCTTCAAATAAAGTCGTTTCTTTTCAACTGAAAGAGTTTTCTGATCTTTAACACACAAAGGTTTCAGATCTAACTAAAAAAATAAAATAAAATTTAGACCGCCTTTCGATGGTACTCTGGAGGAGCAACTTCATAGTCGCTTGCATTGAAGAGTGACGCAGAGTTCTTAACGAGATACCTGAAAAAGAAACAAACGCTCGATTATGCTGCAGGTTCTTCATTTGAAGGCTTGTTGAATAAGTTACCAGAACTTACTTGAGAAAGTCTTGTAGGTAACTGAGAAGCAGCGCAAGACTCTTCTCGTCCAGGGGAGTGTATGCCAGCATGGCCCCAATTCTCACTGTCAAAACAAAAAATTCATCAACTTTGAATGGATTTTTGAATAAAGAGGTACAAAAGTGCCAAAACTATATTATTAAAATTTGAGTCAAATGGAATATATTTTATAAACATTAAAGAAGGGAAAATGCAGCATTTATTTACTATGCATTTTATTCATGTTATTACCTAAAATATGCATTAATATTCACAAAATAAGCTTGTTTAAAAGTAATTGTTTATGTAAATGTCATGGTCTTATGCTGCAACACATTGTAAATTTATCTGATATCGCCGTCCACCAGTCAGTGGAGTTGGTTGCTATGGAGGTCAGCCAATCACATGTTTGGATCTACCATGACGAGCCACATTAAATTATTTCAAATTGCAATGCAGCACAAAAACTATAACAAAACTCAAAAACAGATTAAATAATCATATACTGCTTCCAAAAAAATTTCTAATTGCATTTCATTTTTGATTAGATATCAAAATATACCATCACTAAAACACTTACAAATACATTTATTAACTTGTTGATATACAAAAATAATAATTCAATTTATTTATGGCCTAAATTCTGTCCCGTCTGAAGACGGGACAGAATTTTTCTGTAAATAATCTTAGAAAAAAATATAATACTGATAAATATCACCTTTCAGTAATACGTTTTCAGTATTTCAGTAATAAGTTAAGATATTGACAATGAGGCAAAAGGTATGTAAATAATCAACTGAATAATACATTGTCAATTTAATTCTTCTATTATTTAAACTAACATAATACATTGTCGATTTAATTCTTCTCAAAATCTCTCAACCCAAATGTAGGAGATGAAACTGAGCCTAAAAGCAGTTGAAGCATCTGAATTATTTTTTTTTTGTTGACTGCTGCTATTCACAACCATTCTTTATAAAGATTCTTCTTTTGTTTCGAGTGTTTACCGAAAAGTCTGAGCAGGTGAGGCGCGCCGTAGATCTGAGACATGGCTGTGTCGGGGTGGTTCGCCAGGATGTCTGCGTACTGAGGCCGCTCAAATTTGTAGAGAAGCTGCGTCCCCAGCATGACGTTGAAATATTCACGGATACCGGCGACCACTTCATTCACAGCAAACTCCCTGGGTGTTGAAGGAAAACAAGTTGCACCGGTAAAGACATAGGTTTCTCTTGGCATTTCTGGAGCTGGCTATAAAACAAATCCTGGAAAAAAATAATAATATGAAGGCAAGTCTTTACTTGCTGTCAGAGTTTCCTCTTGATTTTTTGTAGTTTCCATAGTCTTCGAGGACAGCGTCAACGTTTTTTTTGGCTGGAAGGTGAAAAAGCTGAAGAAAAACAAATTGAAACATAATTTTGGAAGCTTCTCTCTGTGGCTTACTTACTGGAACTCTTAAAAGCCTTAAAAAATATGTATTTTATTGCTGCAGCATAATCTCACCCTGGTTTTATCTATCTTTATTTATTATTTACCCATCTGGGGGGAAAAAATTCTAATACAAGGGTAAAAAAACTTTCAGTTAGTAATACGTGACTTCCTGTTTGCCTGGTGATGCAACAGTAATCAATTTCTTTTAGCCATTTTTAAAAATGTAAGAGAACCTGACATTCAAGCAGACCGGACAAGTGCTGGTCATTGTAAACCAGGAAATGGGATGAAGAAAAACAGCCACCTACCTAAATCTGTACATATCTACAGACAGAGAAAAAAAACTCAACTCTAAATAGCTGAAAATGTGATTCTGAGGAATATTCTCTCTTCCATAACCTCTGGGATAAAATTATTGAAGAGACTGAAATCATGAACTTTTTAAAGAGTCTTTTTTTTTTTTACCAGACTCTTTACCAAATGCACCGCAAGTGTGATGAGAACTCTATATGGAAATATGACAAAATGTTGATTATGTACCTGTTTTTGACGTGTGATCAGATCCCAGTCATCCACAAGCCACGGTTTAAGCTCCTCTGGGATTTTTACCTTAACTTCAACTCTGTTTATAAAGGTTTCCTCCTAAGTAGAACAAAACAAAACATTGTTTCATTTGTGCACCTTATATGAATGATGTCCTTCAAGGATCAAAAATATGTTGTTTTTATGCTCTGAACGTAGTCATTATATGGAATCCTGGACCTACGCTCTCAACAGTTGGGTCAACTCGTGCTCTCTTCTTCCTGGGAGGATGGGTTGGATCTCCTCCTGAACTTGTTCCCTCTCCTGCTCCAGGAGCTGCAAACACACACATTTACTTAATTAACACGTCTAATGTAGGCGAAAATCAACTCTTTTAATTTAAATACTTTTAATGTTTAAGAGTAAAGCAACATATATACTCACTCTTCTGTTTGTTCTTTTTGGTTTTTCTGGAAAAAAAATAAAATACAACTCAAGTTTCTGTTATGAAGTTTGATAAAGAAAAAAAAAAAAAAAAAAGAGGAGATGGAAAAAAACCCAACAATGGCACAATCACTCACACATCATTTTTCTGCGATGCAGCAGGGATCTTCTTATTCGGTGCAGCTCCCCTCATTCTCCCTTCTACATAATGGTCTCTAAATTGAGAAAAAAAGTGTAGTTAAGAATATGTGGTTCTGATGAAATGAGACAATTTTCCAGAAAATTAAGGAGAGAAAACAAAACAGATTAAATCAAACGGAAAAGACTGAATGCATGACATCATAGTGGACTTACTGATTGGCCCTCTGAAGCTCTTTCTGTTTCTGAAGATTACTGTCCACATACTTCAGAACTCTGCTTTCAGGAACCCATTCGTCCCAGCTGAAAGAGAAAATATTATTCGAGTACTCAAGCCACTGTTACAAATATGCAAGTGTAGACATTTATTATCCGAGCTGAACACTCACTTCTTATTCCAACCACTGTAATGAATGAAGTATTTGATCTGTTTGTCCTTGATATTAATCTTAACACACTGCAAAGAGAATTACCAATTACTGTCAAGATTGAAAGAAAAAAAAAAAAAAATCAAGAGGGCGATTATAAGGATAGTTTAACTAAGGAGGCCTACCTTAGCTTCGTAGAGCAATGGCCCATGAAAACACAGCACTCTTTCACCTGCATTGGAAATAAAACAATTAAGTTCCACTGAAGAAATATGAAAAACTATAAACAGGAAAGGACATGTTTTAGCGCCAGACAAACTTATTTTCTTATGACCCTACAAATTATGTTTCTAAGATTTTTTTTCCATCTACATAATTTTTTTTAGCTCCTTAAAAAACATGCAGAAACAAAAAAAGAACAGATGACTTTTAAAATATTTTTATCTAATTTCTGACTCAAGCAAAGAAAATTGAACCGAGTCCAGATCATTGTGTCATTTATTTGTGATCTGATGGAGGCTCTGGAGCAATTAGCCAATTTGCTATTTCCCGTTTAACAGCAACATGTTGCTATTTTGTCTCTGCCCATCTACATTATGTGTAAAAAATGTCTTACCCACTGTGTCAAGTATTGATAGGGATTATGCAGACAAGTAAAATTACTCTTGGTTAAACTAAATAAAGATATTTCATGATTACTTTAGTTAATTGATTGCCAAAGTGGTAATAAGTATATCCAGGCAGACATTAATTGATTCATTTTGGCTTTAAAATAAACACAACAAAAGAACGAAATGGTCAGCGCCTTCAGAAGGTGAGACGCATTTTACTAATTGTGACCAGACGGAAGTTACAAAAATTCCGAAAATTGTGTACAAAACTAAACTTTTCACTTGCTCTTTAGACCCGAGTAAATTATTTTTGAAAGTATTTACCAAAACCAGTCAAAAGAAAAAAAAAAAAAAGACAAACATTGCAATACATCATTTTTGAGTTGCTTGTTTTGTCCGGCCTTTAGCGTTGAAGAAATATACCGGAAGTAAAAAAAAAAAAAGGCTCAGGTTGTAGTTTTTTTTTTAAACCTTGCAAATAACTTCTATGGTCATTCTGGGCTTCCGTACACTGTACTTTATCAAAAAAGGCATTCATCTTGATTTTAGCGTTAACTTTCAAAACAGTTACTCGTCATAGATGTATATTCTTCCGAGCTGATATGAAGATTATGGCAAGCTATCAAACAAAACAATTCGGTTCTTGGCGGGTACTTCTGCTCCGAAGTACGGATTTTTCAGCTGCAAGTAAGCGTGGCATTCCTAGCTTGGTTCGCTTTTCCATAAAAAAAAACAAACAAAAAAAACTAATACTATCTGTATGTACATATACTCAAAATGGCAACAATAGACAATGGTTAGAAAGACTAAAGTCAGCAAGATTTGAGCTAACGGTTAGCTTAGTAAAATACTGTCAGAGGTGGGCGGTGAAGTCTCTCAGTAGCTAACGCTATCTGAATGAAGTTAAAACTCTCTCTAAAATTAACACAATGCACTCTAAATCAGAAGCTTCATTGAAGCCATGGATACACGGCTAAAACTATCAAATCTAATTAATAACAACCCGTTGTGTCTTTATTGCAACAATGACGGCTAGCCGCTCCACCTCCAACAACTGCCATATTTAGGCGCTTTAAAGCGGACAGAAACTCACGCGAAACAATACGACAAACAAACAATTACATACCTTCTTGAAATTTAGGCTTCGGGTCCTGTTTCGGCGCCATTCATGGATTAAGCTATCAAAATTTGGGAAAAATCTTCAGGTCCCATTCCAGTCCACCGCGGCGCCGCTATCCAATGACGTCATCCTTCTTCTTCTTCGGTGGATGTTTTTTGGTGGTTGGCAACCAGCATAATATACGTAACCGCCACCTACTGGGACGAAAGTGCAAAATGTTAAACGACAAACATGAAATAATGAGGACTTCACAAGTAAACTGCTTAAAGTCAAATCAAGTTTTTCTTTATTAATCCTGACTTTCTAATCTTTATCTTCAACCCACCAATGCAGCATCTTAGTTTGATGTTTGCCTATTTTATTAACTTTCAATCAAACCTGTCGAGCAAATACCGCCTCTTCTTTACTATTTTTTTAAACCCGCTTCTTTTACAGATAAACACAGGTTTAACCACAAATATACAGATCTTTAACAAAATCTGTGTAGTTAGATGGAGAAAGCATCCTCCCTCTTATAATCACAAACTCAAGAGAATGTGAAAACAGGTAAGTTCCTTGATTAATTGAGAAGACTAAGTGCTTCCGTAATATAATGTTGCAATAAAACATAAATTTATCTTGGGTATAAACATCTTGACTAGAGGCGTCAATGAATGTCTCTCACATTATAAAAGCCCAAAGTGTTGGACATTAAAATTCACTTAAAAATTACTTCAGGTTTTAACATCCTTTACCCCTATCCAAATTTAGAAACCTTTTTATCCAGCAGCTACAGCCAAACTAGTGATTATAATTAATATGTTAGACAACCAATTGCTTTACTTATGTAAACTGTTTAAAAATTATGTGAAATGTTTTTTAATGCCTCATGTAACTGAGGAATCTTTAGAGAACTAAGCCTGCAAAGACCTTTTGTTTGCTTTCTACAGGCTTAAATCCTTGCCAATATCAATCAGCACAGTAGATCTCATCTCTTTTCAAAATGATCAAAGCGTCTATTGAGTTATTGACATCATCTTATAGCAAAACAGACAGAAACTAAAAATGTTACAATGCATGTCAAGCAACAGTGATATTTTTAAATAGCAATAATTATATAATTACAAAAGAAATATCACATACAATGACAGCAATGCATATTCACAAATCAAACCAATGCAGAAAGTATATATGATAATAAATAAACCTAATCATAAAGACAAGTCAAGGAGAAAAGCAAAAAAAAAAAAAGGGAGGCATTCATAATGACTTTAAAGTTGTTTTACCTCTGGGCCAAAATGTATGTTGTGATTCACTCAAAACCTAAACTATCACAGTAATCTTGAAGGCTGTTGCAAATACATTAAAAACCAAAAAAAAAAAAAGAAAGAAAAAAAAAAAGACTATGTATCCTGTGGCCTCACTACAGAATCGCATAGCACTCAAGTAGGTGAGCTTGCAGGTAACCAGCAGACAGAGAAAGCTGAAGACGACTAACTGGGAACTGTAACGCTTAACTGCTCCACACAGATTCGATGCACGAAAACAAAAGGAAACAAGTGCTATAATAAAACATCAACATAATGAAATGTAATTTACTTATTTAAACTGAAAATAAAATAAAATAAAAAAATAAACACAGCTATAGCCTTTCAAACTGACCAGAAACTAGCCATGTCTTGTATGTGGAGCAGAAATTTGTCAGCTGGTCACTTCTGTCTAGTTTTCTATTAAGTTTTGAGTAATACACAAAATAAACAGTTATACATTAAAGAAAAATGCTAACTTTTGCAAGTATATATATATATATACTTATATCTACCATATATAAAGGTCCAATCGTGGGTGCTAGCTGGACCAGTGCCCTTCATTCACACACTGAAACAGTCTGATCAACCTGACTTTCTCCCAATTAAGGTGTAGATTACATAGAGTCTGAGCAATAAAACAGTGTTCACTGTTCTTTGATTCGACTAAGATGAGCGAGAAGAGAAAGAGAGCAGCAATGAAACACAAGGATCACGCACTCTCTCCTGCATTTCTAGTGGCAACAGTTCCAAGAGGCATAGGAATGCTTCTTTCAAAAATAGCACACACCTAATATAACTTACATCATAAATAATTCTTTAAAAACAACAACCACAGCATGAATGTGTTAAGAGAAAATAAATGTACAATGATGGCAAAAAATAAAAAATAAAACAAATGGCCAATCTTGCTGCTGTCAAAACATTATGACAAAGATGACACCATTTAGAACATAAAGTGCTACACATTTTCCCGTGTTGCTGAGGCTCACCTTTCATCAACAACAAGCCTGTTTTCTTTATATTCTAAACATGTCCCGTTTGGTGTTGACTGCCTGGGGACTGTGCATGTATGCTGAAATAATGCCGTTGACATAAAATATCGAAACAAACTGTAAAAACCAGGTACAAAAGCTACAATATAATCAAAGACCACATGAAGAGGTGTGGAAAAAGTCTTCAGTATTCACACAAAAATATCAACGGAAGTAACGCACTGGACAAGAGGCGTCCCAAGTTTATATACATATGATAAGTAAAATTGAAAATAGATTTTTCCTCTCTGTACATAGCACTGTATTCTTTCATCTTCCACTTTTAATATTTACAAAAGAACTCCTGTTCGAGGTCTCCCTTGTGCTTCAGTTCAACGTGGATCTAGTCAAGAGAGATAACGTCAGATAAGGAGCCGTAAATGGCCGCCGCCGCCGCTGCCTCCATAGAGGACCGTGACAATCCAGAAAGGCCGTGGCTGTCTCTTTCCTTGTCGCGTTCCCGTAGACTGCTGGAAGACACCAAACTGCTGGTGCTGCCACTGTTGCTGCCTCCGTTGGCGGTCGCCAGGGTGCTGCCCCCAGGGGTGCACGACTGCTCCCGCAGCATCTGGGAGGAGCTGTAGGGCAGGAAGCGGTTGAGGAGCAGGTCGTGGTCCTCCGATGCGGACGCTGATGCGGCCGCTGCAGCAGCCATCACCATGTTGTAATGCTTCCACGACACAAAGGAGTCATTGTTAGCCACCAGCGGTAGAGCGACGCACAGTGCAAGCCACACGACACGAAGTTCAACTCAATGTTTTAGTGGGGTTGGCTCAATTTGCTGCTTTGCCAAATCACATAGCCATTTCATTTCTTACAATGTCTATTTCATGCCTACAAACTGTTTCATGCTCATGTGCTTGTAGTGCAGTGAAAATCTTTCACTTCTTTATTAAAGAGAGACATTTCAAGTCAAACAAGATCTAATGTAAAACAAAGTAATACTATCGCTTTCACTTATTATGAGGGAAAAAAACAATTTTCCAAACCAACCTGGACCTGTGGGAAAAAATAAAAACACTAATATTGTAGCATGACTTCAAACTTCCTCTGAAGACCTCAAATGTAGCTAAATTACCGTATTTTCCGCACTATAAGGCACACCTAAAAACCTTCAATTTCCTCAAAAGCCGACAGTGCGCCTTCTATATGGACCAATATTGAGCCACAACAGGTCTAGCAACTACGGTAAGCAGCCGCCGACTTCATTTTCGCCCGTAGAAGAAGCGCGCGGTGCATGCTGGGATAGTTGTCAGAATGCTGGTTTGTTTATAAAGTTTGACTGACCTATCTATCTACCGACCGTCTATAATCAGGTCGTCTGCATGTCATTTAGCACCACGTTCTCCATGAACATGCTGTGCGCGAACGGAGAAGGGTGACCATCGTCCGGCCCAGTCGCGGAAGACTCTCCTCGCCGACCGACCGGAGTCGGACTGTTTTGTTGATATTCCATTTAGTGCAGCTCTATCTAGTGGATGCATAACATAACTCCAACCTCTACTGTAGCGTTTATTCTATGCGCCTTATAATCCGGTGCGCCTTATAGTGCTGAAAATACGGTACAACAATTCTGCAGACAGGTGTGAGTCAAAATCTCTCCACAATGATGTAGAAAGGCTCATTTTCCAGCTGATGACAGCTGTCACCACCAAATGAGGCTCAACCACTTATTATATTTACTAGCCAATTACTTTTTCAGAGCGGTATTAAATGTCAGTTAATTTTTCCCATTATTACATATTTGAATGAACTGACCCAGAGTAGTCTATGAAAATATATATATATTTTTTAAATTAATCAATATCAAAAGCAGCTCTAAAATGTCCCTGTGATGGGTACGAAACAACAAAACCTATAAGTAACAAACGCTAACTTATAGCGTAAACAGAGTGAAATTTTTACTTTGCAAGATGATTTTTACAGAAACATGTATAACGTATAAGGTATCATCATTGAATCATTTAAATCATATATTTCACAGAATAAAATAAATGTATTTGCTTTTAACTGTCAATATCACTCAATCCAGTGATGTAAGAGGAACATTTATAAATGACATACCTGATTGTCACTTTGGAGGAAGGAGAAAAAATTCAGATCTGTAAAAAAGAATAAATCATAAAACTTCATTCACCTTTTTAATAACACTCTGATTCAAGAAGCGGTAAAATTATTGGAAATTGCACTTCTTAGATGATTTGATTAAGTGAAATTAGGGGAAAGCACCAGCTTTACCAGGCAGATCGCTTGTGTGATAATAGTGGCGGTAGTCCTGAATAAGAGGAGGCGGGGGAGGAATGTAGCTGCTCTCCACAGGGGGCATGCTGGGAGTTCTGGCCACGGGTGAAGCTTGGCTGTGCAGGTTCAACACTCTAAACACAGACAATGCAGCACAAAATCAGAGACATTTCATGTGCATCTCACTAAATTAAAAGAATCGTAACGTATTTCAATTCAGTGTTTTCAATTCCAAAATGACTACTTGAAATACATTGCTTTATTTGCCAGTAAACGAGTTTCACTCCTTGAATTAAATTACTAAAATAAATCAATTTTTTTGATGATCTTCTAATTTTCGGGATGTTTCTAAACGAAAACTAACAAAGTGATTTTGAAACTTACCCTTTGTTTGGAGGCGGGGAAACAGGAGAGAGCGAGGGACAGACCCGTTTCGGAGGCGGCTCGTCGTCCTGCTCGTCCTCTGAGGAGGTATCCAGTGTCAAATCAATCACATCCACTTTCTTGTTGTTGTCGTTAGACGACCCTCGTTTGTGCTCATGCGAGTCTGTTCTGGACAAATCTACCCACAGAAAAGCGAAATGAAAGAAACTTCACTCTGTGTTCAAGGATCGATACTGGATTGGGAGGCTGCGGAAAGCGCCAGCTACACACCGCTGTCCACGCCGTTGTAGGACGCCGACACCTCCTGAACTTCTTTCTTTGACTTCATGGGGGCCCAGCTTCCATCTTCCTTGAACTGGATTTCGTCACAGTCAGAGCAGCTGTTCAGGATTTCCATGAACAACCTGTGAAAACAAGCAACCTGTAAACACCTTTGACACAAGCTTCGCCCAAAATGTTCACTTTCATCACAATTTAGATCAATTTCCTTCAAGACACAATATATATTTATTAGTAGCGCTGGACAATAGATTGAAATGTAATAGCCGGTGCAATATCCTTATGTACAACAGTGTCATTTCTGTTGCAATATTTAAGATGTTGTTATACATTAATGGTCTGAGGTAAATAATTTATTTGGCTGATTTGATGGATTGTATCTTCATGGCCACGATGGCCGCAATTTAGTGATGGAAAAGAAAGACAAGTTGGGATTATTTGGATTAATCTCATCTGAAATAATCCCTGGAATATTCAACAATATTGCAATAAACATGTTTTTTTCGAAAATGATGCAACAGGCAACACGTTACACAAACTTTAAATGATGGAAAATTGCTTCTTACATTCTGAAAATAATGAAAATATTCTGCTGTGTTATTCCGCAGCTAGCTGCACAGTTATCCTTTTCAGATATAATCTACCAGGATGTAGAGTTAAAAAAACAATAATTTTAAGTTTTATGAACAAAATTGAGGAGATGGGGCGTTCTAGTCATAGCAGATATTTTAAACCAAATTTTAGAAGATTTGACATGAATTACGATGGCGCTCACCCATCTATAATAAGATGCTCATATGGAGCCTTCTTGTCACAAACCGGACACACCCATGTCGGCTTCTTCTCGTTCATTTGGATATAAAGTGTAGCATCAAAGCACTGTAGGTGTGAGCATGTCATTGATCGGCAAGGGATGGTCAGCCTCATCTTCCCCAGCTGTACAAAGAGAAACACAAGAGAGCAGCAGTTAGTAAAATGTGACCGACTCCTAATAATAAACCCCAAATAGCACAGTTTGGTTCTTTAATATCCGTCCCTCTTTTTGATACTATGTGTTACACAGCACAAATAATATCCTTTTTAAATTAAAACCCTATTGTGATCACAAAGACTTAAAATGAGCAGGATAGTACTAAAGAGTATTTACAGGACAAAGGAGAGAAACTCGTAGACTGGTGGTCGCTATCTCACTCTCTGGATCCGCTGTCAGTTTCTCCTTGACTGTCAGATGGAAAGAGAGAAAGAAGGTTAAACATCTACTTAGCCATCTATATTTACCACGAGCGTATTTATGTAACCTTCAGTAAACAGTAAAGTTAGGTTAACATTTAGATGAATTAAAGCAACAAAAAGGAGCACTAAACAACTGAAATCATATAGTAGTTTAGATACGGTAAACATATGTTGTATATACCACTTTAAAGGAACTATAGATCTTCAAAGCCACTGTGAAGAAAGGTTCAGAGACGGAGGACGGTTCATTTTAACATTTACAAACAGACCGAGGTGATGTCAACAATGTAAAATATGGCTTAAATTCATTCCTCTTTAATGTGTTCTTAAAATTCAAGCGGTTTTGATGTGTTTTTCTTTGAAGGTTTACAGTGGGGGATCTTTAAATCCAGGCCCTCATCCTGCCAAATTTAGACATGTCTCTGGTCCAACACAGGACAAGTCAAGCAGCTGAGTTACCTCCTCAGTCTGCAGTCAACTTCTCCAGTCCTGCTACTGACCTCATTATTTGACTCAGGTGTGTTGAAGCGCAGAAAGAACAAAGGCTACATTCACGCAGCAGGCAAATGCGACCCAAATCTGATATTTTTCACCACATGCGACCTATATCCGACTTTTTCAAGGAAGTCTGAGCGGCCCAATTCTAATCTTTTCACACACACACACACAAAAAACAACTATTTGTACCACTTCCATATGTGGGAAAAACTGTTGGCCATATATCCCAAATCGGACATGTATTCAATTGTTGTCAAAACGTCTGCAGCCAGAACGGTCGTGTCACATTTTATCCAAATTTTATGTCACTTAAGACATGCGTCATAAAATTGTACCAGACAAAACAAGACACAGTAAATCTGGACGTAAACAATGACTGAAAAATATAATTATGACTTTATGGAATAAGTCTTTGTCAGTGAAGCACATCTCAGTCACAACACTCCTACAGCACAGCCGTTTTTAATTAAAACTGGAAAAGGTCTTCTTGGCTTTCAAGTCAAGACCAGAATTTGAAAGAAAAGAAAAACTCAAAATTTGATACTTTGATATATACACTGCTCATTTATGGCTTTAAAGCAAGTTGTTTCTATTGCCCAACATTTTTTTTTTACTATTAAGCAAAGTGTTTACTTACTCAAGGCTCTTGAGTGGTCAGGATTCCTAATCCCTTTGGCCCGTAGTCTTTGTAACAACACTGCAGATGACTGCTGTCTTACCAAATACACCGCCATAGAAAAACACTGACCACAAAAAAAAACAAAAAAAACAAAAACAAAACACAAATGTCATGCAGATGGCTCACATACTGCTCCATTATTATTATTTCTCAACATTCTCATACAGTAATCTCACCCTTCCGATTTCTGATGTCCAAGACACCACAATTGTGTTGGGGACAGTGGTAGATAGCCGGACAAGAGACGTTATGTTGATGGGACGACTGGGCCTTTTTGGTTCCACCCCATTTTTTGTGGGAGGGAGATATCCCTGTAAACAGAAAAAATAAAAAATAAAACACACAAAAAACGTTTATTTCACATTAGCAAAATAAAAAGAAACCACACAAAACTCTAAACCATAGCAAAATAAGGCTTAGACTTACTGGGAGATTACATGGTTTGCCATTAACCTTCACACACAAATTGGGGGGGAAATGGTCCTCTTGCGGACAGCTCGTCTCCGATAAGCAAAATCTGAAAATGATAAAAAATAAAATAAAATAAAATAATAATAATAATAATAATAATAATAATAATAATAATAATAATAATTGATTACGGTTTAACTGTGAAGTAACTGCAACTGGATTCTAATAGACAAACATTTCCACTATAAACTAGGTTTACTTCAATAATATAGGATTTCTTTTGCGATGTATGTAGAGCACTTCCTGAAAATGTATTTTATTACTGTTTATAGTGATATGAGAGTACTTTTACAATGAAATGTGTGCCTTGGTGAGAGACTAATGTAAAATGGGATATTTTTAAAACCATAAGCTGTCAGACTGTCAGGCACAAAAAGGCTAAGGGACTTCTCAAAAACCTTTTCATCAGTCTTTTTCTTCTTTCCTCTCTTCCATATAAAGATCAGATTTATGGAGCGGATGCCTCCATCAACAGATTTTCTCTTCAAGAGTTACAGAGCTGGCTGTTGTTCTGATTGACGCTCTCCTGGCTCAATCTTTAAGTGAGCCAGGAAATGTTGAATCCATTATTTAGTAGGCTTGGAGTCATCTCACGCTCCACTTTCAGGGAGAGAACTAAACATTCCTCCATCTTCAACACTTGTGACATTGCTTTACAACTCAACTCCGCTTTAAACTCCTCTGCAACTATTTCCTGACCCGTCTGCTACGCTCCTTACTCTTCGGGATGCTGTTTGTTTATCTAATAAACAAGTGGATTCTGATTTTTTTGGTCTTTAAAATGGCAAAATGTAGAAAAGTTCCAGATGTATGAACGGCTTTAAATGACACTTGAACTTACAAGCAGGATTTCAGTGATGTTTTTATTGTTTTTGTATGTTTTAGAGCTTAAAGCAGAAATATGTCAAACACTAGACTGATACTCAAAATAAAGTGTGTGTTGGAAATACCTTAGTTGAACTTGAACAGCAAAGTCACATTTGGTCCCAGATATGTCCCTGAAAAGTTATAATCATCGGTTTATTACACAATACAATGACAAAAACAAATTCAAAGTTAGGAATTTTACACGTTGAAATAGCAGCGGCACTATACACTGTTTGTGCCTTTATTTTCTCACTTACATTGAGCTGCTAATTTGTTGAACTTGCTGTGGTGTTAATGCAAAGGCATAACATGCTTCCTGGAAGCGCTGACTGTTGTCTGAAACTTTGAGAAAAAAGCCAGAAACACAAAGTCAGACGAGAAACTACAGAAAGTTTTTTTTTTGTGTGCACGTCTCTCAAGACTCATTGTTTAGCTGTACCTGTGATTTCAAAGCTTCAGTGGTATGCTCAAAGCAGGAGGAATGTTATAACTATAAACACAGCTGAGCAGCTGGTTGTGGACTCACCCAGGCTTGTTGGCTTAATGAGCTCATCTAGAACATCGTAGAATGGCAATCTCTGGAGCTTGACGTCAGGGTGTACAGGGTGCAGGGCGGAGGAGAGGTGAGGCAGACTCAGCTCATGCTTAGGTCCGAGAAGAGAAACAGGCAGCAGTGGTGAGGGAGAGCTGTGGCCGTCGAATCCTAGCTGAGCGAGGCCAGTGGGCAAGCTGGACGCAGAATGAACAACGGGAAGAGCTAGGTCCACTGGCGAAACCATTTTGGTTGGGAACCGCCGTCTGTAGAGTTCTTTGATCTTCATCTGCACAGCAGGACTGCAGCCAGCCTTGAGTAGGTGGAGAGCTTTGGTCAAAAGTTCATGTTTGCGCCCATGCTTATTCCGTCCTGCATAGCCCAACAACACTTGGAGCTCAGAAACTCGAAGGCTCATTACCATTTGCTGGTGGAAAAATGAAGAGTGGGGAAAAGGATCTATAAAAACTGGGAAAACGCAGTTTTCTAATCCACTATGAAACTACTACCTCTATTAAATAACCTGTAGCACTTTTTCTTCTTTAATATGAAACATTTAAAAAACAGAGATGTTTCCATCAGCCTTCTCCTGCCCAGTTTAATATAGAGGTAGTAGTTTGAAAGAAATGATCAGATTATCCATACTTTAGCTTCAAAGTAGAGATGTGCCGATCAGGTTTTTTCCCTGCCGATTCCGATCACCCATGAGGGCCGATCACCGATACTGATCACCGATACCAATCACATAATTATTTTTTTAAACATAAACACTACCGGTTACATTATGTGGAAAAAGGAACCATGAATTCACCTTAATTTAGACAAAAACTTGTTTTTAATAACTTTTCCCCCACAAAAAAACAACAGGCATTGTGCAAATTGTACTGCTATCAGTAATACTATCTTTAACAGACTGATAACATATGAAGGCTCTGGAGAGGCTAAATAATGCAAAAAGTCAAAATAAAACCTCTCAACATTGCCAAAAAATTCAAGCATAAAACTTAACATTCAAAGGCAAATACAGGTTCCATCACAATAAAGAGCCACCTTAAGCCACCTGAGTTACTGAATGAAAACTTCCTGATAGCATGGCGGCTAGCTGATTACTGTTAGTTCTGATTGGCTGTTTCTGACTGAGCGGAGTAATTATGCAGAGCAGGGAGGAGATCGATTATTTTTTTCTGAGATTATCTGTCTCATGTTAGGACAGCGAAAGTTTTAATACGTATGTAAAATGTATTTATTAGGTTTGATGCTGCAGCTTTAAGCAGAGGTTCGGTGTGAGAGTCACTACCAGGTGGAGCAGATGCGGCGCTCCGTCTGTGAAATATTACTACCTGTAGTGCGTAGCAGCGGTTCAACAGCGAGAGCAGAACCAGCGTCTTACATCGCAGCTCGAAGACTTAAATAATTTTGCGGGTTATTTGTTTAGCTTTCTGACCGTCATGCTAATCCGAGTGAGTGTTTGTAGCTGTGCGCTGCTTTACCTGCTATCGGATCCTCCATATGTATTTTTTACTGCAGTGAGCCTCGATGTAGCCAAACTCCCGTCAAGTATGGCAGTAGTCCCCAACACCCGGTCCGTGGACCAATTGGGCAAGAAATAGTGAAATATTTCCGTTTTATGTATTATTTGAGACTGGAGGATCTTTTATTTTGAAAATCCTTTAACCGGATTCTCTCTGTTACTTGCACGCCAACATTGAGCCCACAAGCAGCGAAATGAGTAAGAAACAGATCAGATGTCTTTGGAAAGTTTCTTTGTGAAGGGGAAAAGGCCCAGAGAAGAGACAGGAGAATGGATTTATCCCGGACCGGTAGGTGAGTCCCACATTACAACCCCGCTCTGCGTAACATGCGGCGACCAGCTGCTAATGAGGTAATGAAGCTTCAAACTGCTTCACCACGTAGAGACCAAGCAGGCTGTGGATATAAGCAACACTTCAGGTGTTATTGTCTCTCATCACTCCCAGATGGGACCGTCTAGTTGCAGAGAAACAAGCTCAGGGCTCCCGTTAGTCAGTATCCTGAGTTAAAGTTTTCATGAAAGTAAAATGTTCGTTTTTGTGGCGCATCTGTATCTTATTTTGAAGGGATATGTAAACGTTATCATAGCGACCAGAGTCAGAGCGTTTGGGCTGCGGTCGAGAGGAGATGAGTAGAGCTCGAGTCTTAAGTCTGGTTTAGACGGAAAGATTTAGGAAAGATTTAAGAATTCTCCAAATCTCTGTGACCACAGAGCTGATAAAAGTAAAACAGGTTCGATCGGTTCGTGTGTCCAAGGCAGGAGCAACACGAACCGATTCCAGTCACGAACATCGCGATTCCAGAGGATAAGTAAAACCCCCAACATAGCGGGAATTTAGAATAACCAAACACGGATAACCATGTAGAAGCAATAGTGATAGTTTATGGAGTCATTTGAATAAAAGACGTAACAAAAAGAAAAGCCGGTGGATAAAAGACGACGGGAGCAGCCGCTCTATTTGCTGCACTATTGATTTGGAGGTGAATGTTTTTTCATAGTTAACATTTTTAACTGAATAAAGATAATAATGAACTTTAGATTTAATAATAAACATTTCCACATATCATCTCCGATATCCACCGGACTCAGTTGCATTTGTCAGCTGTTTGGGATTCCCCTCTGTTCTTACGTCACCGCGCTTTTTGATTGGCTACCTGTCACATTCAGCAGGTCGTATTCTCGTTCCCAGACAGGGAAAAAACCCCACAGGTTGCGATAAAAACTCCAAGACAACCCAAATTGGGTATATTCAGGATTTAGCGGGAACACCCCTTCCCCCCACACACACACACCCCCACCCCGGGCCGCAGCAAAATTTTCCAAGTCTTGTCCGGTCCGCGGTAATAAAAAGGTTGGGGACCACTGAAGTATGGCATTGTTTTTAATGTCATATTAGATGAGTCGTGTTGATGCATTTTGACGTGCTTCAATTTTCCGCCGCAACACGCAAACTTCCCCATTCATTCACTGCGTTATAGTTCAACGTCGCTTAGGATTTGCTGCTGCGCGTTTGCTCAGTGTGAAGGAAAGAGGAGACCAGCTGCACATGCAGGCTGCGAAATGAGATGCAGGTGACCAGTTTGTGTGATCGGCAACAAGAGACCGTGATCGGCGATCACCGATCATACCCTTTTTCACGGAAATCGGCCGATTATGATCGGTGGCCGATCGATCGGCACACCTCTACTTCAAAGCATATGCATGGTTAATGCGTTGAGGCCAAAGATGGAGTGAGTTCATAGTTTTTGATGCATGTAAAGAATAAGGGTGAAAAAACATAGCCTTTAATATATTTGTCCTGCCAATCACCAGTCGCAGACGATCAAGGTCAATTTAGCATATTCTAATCTCTGGGTATGTTATCTTGATTTGTGAATTTAGACAATTCTGAAGTTACTATAAACCTGGATAACTTCTATCTGTTTCATGAGGAAACGAGTCTAGATGTAAACACTCTCATAACACCTTAGACCCAGCCTGAAAGAATGTTTTGTACTTTATACAAAGAATAGCAGCTGTTTTATTATCAATGCATAAGCTTCCTTTTTCTTCTCCAAAAATAACTGTCGCTTAACAGCTACAATTATGTCAAAGTAAATGTCTATTATAAAGCAGGAGCAGCATTTCTGCACATAAGTGTGGTTTCATTAAATTAAAGAAAGCACTTATCATGCGCAGGATACAATAACAATGTATGAAAATAGGATGGTGAGGAAGATAACAGATTTAGTTAGCATACACTAGCTACCATTGGCTATGCGATGCTGTCATTTGTCCTAAAAGAAACCAAATTCTTCATTTTTTACCATCGCCATGTATTTTTAAATGGATATACATCCCAAGCATTATCATATAACCGGATCTGCTATCAGAGACTACCATTCCTAGAAAAAGGAAGCAATATTTCAAGTTAACATGCGCTTCTCTTCCAGGGAATAGACATGGCCCATTTTCAACAGATAACCGTTCGAACATTAGTGTAAAAATAATAAAAGGTAGCCGAAACTGCTGCTTTGTTAAATTTAAAATACTGGCAATCGTTACGGTTTCATCCTTAATGAAAGCGATATATTAGATTTTGATCAGGAGAACCGCAGGGGAAATCTAACGGGAACGTCGGCAACAATAACAAAGCTAATGCTAACGAGCTTAGCAGAAAGCTAACGGTATTCTGGTTGTTTCTGCTCAGTTGTTTATTCATCATATATTTCCATAACAACCCAACTCAGCTCTTTGCTGTCGAATACCAAGAGTGATGTGGCGTTAAAATGCAAGTTCCAGTGACTGAAACATCTACTCGGCAAGCTAAAATACAGAGCAGGTTTACCTTCAGTTCCGCACTCTCCGCCATCTCGTTACATTAGGTGCGCATGCGCAACACTGTCTCCCTCAAGGGACTGAATGTTGTTCTGCGAATCCCAGAAGGGGGCGCTGTTGTAACGCTAGTAATCACTCGCATGTTTTTAAAACTATGAACGAAAGCATAATTGAATAAAACGGACACAGTGTTAGTGGTTAAATAATTTTAAACTAAAATTGACTGTTTTGTCTGAATGATCTCATTAGTTATGAGACGTGTTAATCCTAGGTGAAAATATTACGATTTGTAGGTTACCAACAGACGAAAACGTAGGCTGGTGACTTTTTTAAAAAAAAAAAAAATCAATATATTGGGTTATTTTATGTTACTTTACGGTACCACAATATACAAGTGAAAACTTACTTCGACCAATCAGCAACATAGTGATTTTTTTTAGTCTAACAAAGCAGCACTTACGCAGGATAATATTATTGGGTTGATTTAAAAAAATTAAAATACAAAGAACTGACAGTAATTACCACACCGACGCCAAAATGTGCCACGTTTCTTCAATAAAATGATTTATTTTTCAACAATGAAAACAAATGTTACAGGGACAAATAATCTACTCTTATTATAATATATGGACGCAGATGCACAGATTTCCTCCTCTAAATTATGTGTTTTTCCCATTCGTCAAAAACAAATACAACTACCAAACAGTGTATTTTGCTGTAATTTCCCGTGACTCATTTAAAGTGCATTTAATTGAATGTGAGTGACTGACCTAAAAAAAAAAAAGAAAAGACAAAAAGTAATAACATACTTATTTGTAATAGAGGAAAAGAGAAAAAAAATATTTCTGAACAAAAAAAACCCATAGATAATTAATTTCAAGATAGGACATTCACTGTCATTGCACTTTGCCACAAAAATGAAATGAGTTGATGGCATAATTTTAAGAAAAAAAATTACAACGTATGCAGGAAGGTTTCATAAATACTGAGGGTGGTAATACACTTTTTTTTCTTTCAATCTTACAAATAATTACAGGTTGGTCTGTTTTCAGTTCAGTTCCTCCAACTTTCCGCTGATGTTTATATTCCACTTTTTTTCCCCCCCAACCTCTGGTGTTTAACACAAGCGGTAGATGGATCCTTTTCACCCATCATCTGCCTTACAAATAAATATGTCCAATACTCAAGGCGGCAGCAGAGGAGATTTGAATGTGCAGGATCCCGTGCAGTGGCGAGGAGTTAACATCTTGCAGGAAAAATGGTGTAAAGCGTCGTGAGCTTCTAGAAGGAGAAAAACAATCAATAGTGCACAAGCAAACGGCTCCGGAAGATTATAGATACGCAATATCCGTGCTCTTATTTACAATAAAAGACGGTTGAGAGACATTTCAAGAGACCATAGCTTATAGCAAATCACGTTTTTTTGTTGGCGGACTGATCATTGCTTTGAGGGTAACATCCTTCAGCTATGCCATGAGACAGGACGCAATAGATCGTATTTGTAAATTCAATTTTAGTAAAAGTAGACAAGATCTTGAAAACGGACAGAATGAGGCAAATTGGGTTGAATTTAAACTACGCACACATCTTTGAAAACTTCTGCTGTGACTTTTCCCTCATTTGCTTTATTTTTCTCACCTCTGACGATGTGAAGCTGCTGCACCATCTCCTCCCTGTAGGAAAGCTCCCTTTTCATTTGATCTTGAAAATTATCTATGAAGCAAAAGTCAACATTAAATGTGGTGTTCCGCTCGGATGTAAGACAGAAAGAAAGAAAGAAAGAAAGAAAGAAAGAAAGAAAGAAAGAAAGAAAGAAAGAAAGAAAGAAAGAAAGAAAGAAAGAAAGAAAGAAAGAAAGAAAGAAAGAAAAAAGAAAGAAAGAGAAGCAAAACATAACTTCAGTCAATCACAAATAAATCACAATAAAAAAAACACAAATAAGCAGCTAGGTTTGCTTCACACTTTATTGGCGTATTTGTTATAATTTTAGGTTTAAATAAAACCAGGAAGCTTGCATAAACCGGATTGCAACTATGCACTGTCAGACTGCTAAACAACAGATAGAGGGCGCTGTTCCCAAGTGAGAGCTACAAAAAAATCTTTTGAACTGTGACCAACGTCAAATTCGCCTTAAAACAATTTTGCGTGTTTTGATAATGAACACTGGTCAGAAATGTCGCATGACTATATTTAATTATAGATTTACATTTAGAAATGGAAGACTGATATTTTATTGGGCATTATTTAGAAAG
This sequence comes from Poecilia reticulata, assembly GCF_904066995.2. NCBI lineage: Eukaryota > Metazoa > Chordata > Actinopteri > Cyprinodontiformes > Poeciliidae > Poecilia > Poecilia reticulata. The sequence goes on along the minus strand of NC_088835.1, from coordinate 24,584,989 downwards.
CAGATCATGTTTACAACTAATTCGAAGAAATTTGGAAAAAAAACAAAAAAATCTAATTTTGTGTAATGTTGCGATTTTGTTAATCTTGTAAGTTTTTTTTGTTGTTGTTTGCAGAAAATATATCCTTTTATCAGAGTGATTGAATAACTCTAACTTTAGTTTGAAACAATGCGTAATATATATGAGGGGAAAAAGCAGCATTTACATGTTATTAAACCAGAGTTCAAAAATATAAAATATGGGCAAAAATAAACAAATAAATAAATAAGTAAATAATAATAATAACCGCCCAAGTCAGATTTTAAGAGCGGTTTAAGCCTTTACCATAACGATTTAACGGTACTAAAAGATTTGCACATTATAAAACAATTTTAAAGATCAGAATTACCCTCTTTAATCGACGTTTTTCACAGAGGCTGAAAACGTCCATGTTATTTTTACTGGAAAAGTTCAACGACTGTTTCTTCTCCAAGAATATGGCACAAAACCACTTTTAAATGGTAGTTGGTTTGGCCATTTTTTTTCACAGGAAAAATAGAACATTGCAGAATTTGCAAATATGTTAGAGGGAAATACAGTGCTGTTATTTTTGTCATTAAAATCTTTTTTTTTTTTCATTAATTTCACCCAGTTTCTTATGTGGGGGATAGATTTGTGATCGTTTGAGAACCAGTCAATAGATTTTTTATGTATGCAGTTCCAATAACACATTTTAACAATTTTAAAACCCAATTCATGTCAGTGACAAAAAAGAAAGAAAAACAAAACGTATTGTTTTATTATAAACCCTAAAATAAATCTTTTGCACTTGGTGGAAGACAGAAATCCAAATCATCGCTGCGTTAAAGTGTCTTCTTACCTTTCAAGTTCTGAAATTCGCGTTCTAGCTTTTTCCTCAGCTCGACTTGTTCCACCAGCTGCTTCTGCAGCTCCTCTAAAAAAGCAGGCAAAAGAGGAAGCGTTAGTGGAGGAGCAGAGAAACAGGCGCTGGGAGCCTTTTGCGTTACATCTAGGACAGCTTTCTATTTTTAATCACAACGATGATGAGAATATCATCATCATCATCATCATCATCGCCATCATTTAGGATGGAAATTCAGAGCACAGCTTCCTGAGTCTGTTAGTCTAAAAATAAAGGCACGAAAGGAAAGCGCATCCCTCCTCTTTTGAGGACATTTGTGGATATCAGAAGCTGATCAAGCTGAACCTGAAGGTTCGAGATACTCGGTTTTTGTTTTTAGGTTTTATTTGTATTTTTTTCTAACTATAATTTGGTTTCGGTTGGATTCAATGTATCTGTATCGTGACAAAATATTGAAAATGTAATTGTTATTACTCAAAGTACACTGCTGCTACTACGATTACTATTAAGAATGATCATTATAAAAACAGTCATCTTACCCTTTGCTAAACTTTGGAACTCTCTGCGTAATGGTGCACCTCTGGCTGCCGCGTCCTCACCTAGATCCACACAAATGAGGTTTCAACATCTTCATTATTCTGAAAATAAAGCGTGCATGCATACAGCCAAAAAATATATATATTTTTTCTCTCACGAGCTCACCCTCATCCGGCTCTCGCTGGCTCTCCTCGCTGCTTTGTCCATTAAAAGATTTTGTTTCAATCTCCTCCACTGTGGAAGACGGCTCTTCCTTCCTTGCGCTCTCGTCTTGAAAAAAAGAAAAAGAAAAAAGAAAATTAAATGAGTAAAAGAAAAAAAATCTATTTGCCGCATTTTTTAAAAAAAAGTTAAAATAATAATAAAAAAAACAATAATAATCTACCGTTTGTAGTCAGTACTGCCGTCAGGTAATTGGTCGGCCTGAATTGATACGGGCTGCTCCTTTGTTGCAGCTCAGCTCTGTCCGGTGTGTAAACCTGAAGCAAAGGCAACCGAGCTCAGGACAATATTGGAAATTCAGTTAAAAAAAAAAGAAAAAACAAAAAAAAGAAAGTAAATAAATAAATGAATAAATATAAAAATAATATTTGAATGCACTGTACTCAGTTAAACTTTTTTAATATATTTATTTCAAAATAATTGGATTTTTTGTGACTGTTGTTTTTCCTTTTTTCTTTTTTGGGAATTATTATCAAATTTCCTCCACATGGGAAAAAAAAAGGAAATAGAAAAAGTAGAGACATACTACAGACAAATAATTATTTAAAAATCAGCAAAAAAAAAAAAAAATCGAATTTATTAGTAGTTTTGACTCACTTCTGTGAAAGGTGCTGCTATGTGGTGCTCTGGTAGCTGTTTGCTCTGCAGCTCTCTGTCAGAGGACTGGGCCACCTGCAGGCTCATTTTCTGCGCCTCATTCTCGCTCCCCTCTGCGCCATTTGAGGACTCCGAGTCTTTCGGTGAAGCGCTGTGCGCCAAACCAAGAGGAGTCCGAGGCCCGGGGTCGTCCTGCTCCTCTGGCGATCTGTTTGTCTCCACGTCCACGTCCGGCTCGCCCTCGCTGTCCACGCACGGGGACACAGACCGGTAGCTGGAGCTCTCGCTTAAAAAATCAGGTGATAAGTAGCCGGTGCGGCAGCCGTTGTACGCGCCCCTGCTGCCGTACAGCTTGGCGATGCAGTCGGCGTCTTTAATGACGGGCCTGAAAGCGGACACGTAGCTGAGTTTCCGCGCCTGGAGGCTCATTCCCTCCGCGGGCCGCCCCTCGTCCCCGGATTTGTCGTCTTCGTTACGTATGGACTGGGTGCTGGAGCAGCGGTCGGTGTCCACCACGCTGTCTTTGGACGTGTTGGTGCTGCGGTCGCTGCTTTCGGAAATGTCCACCTCTGTCTGCCTAGGACACAGCAGCTCAGGAGGGGGCTTGTGTGGAGTCTGTGCGTACGGGGGCATGGGCAGCGGGCCCGCAGCGGGCCAGAACATGGGGAAGGAAGGGTAGGCGCTGTCCTTGGTGCCAGGCCACAGGACGCCCGGCAGCCCCGCTTTGCTCTGCTCGCCCATTATCCCGTCATCCTTCTTCTGGCACAGACCGAAAGCTGGGAAGCCATAGGGATGAGGGAAGAGCGGCGGAGGGATTTTCTGTAGCATCCCGAAGCCTTTACTGGGCACCGGAATGACCGGGTAGCTGCGGGCGCTGGTCATAGCACCCCGAGTGTCTTCGCAGCTGAGGATTTTTGCGGGGATCTCCGGCGAGTCTTGGGATCGATTTGGCCCCTGCAGCTTTAGAGGAGAGTTGGACCCAGATCTACTCCCCGGCAGCGTCCTCTTGCGACTTCCCCCGTTGAACATGGCCTTCACGTCTTCCCACGCGTGCATGATCTCCATGGCACTGCCCTTGTCTGACAGCTTGAGGTGTCGCCTCCAGGAGTTGAAATTAGCCGCATCCGGTTGCGTGTACTTTGACTCCGGCGTGCGATGGGAGTGAAATATAAATTTATTCGGGGAGAAATACATGTTGCAGTAGGAGCACTTGATGCACTTGGCTCTGGAGCTGTTGTATCTGGCCGGGATGAAGTTTCCTCGGCTTCCCCAGGCGCACTCGTGAGACACATCGAAGGCGAAATTTTCGGGAAGTTTTGGAGGCGAGTGCGCTCCCAGAAACGACTTACAGAGTCTCTCAGCCTCGCGTTTGGTGATCATCCCGCAGCGCCTGGAGGAGATTGGCATCGCCCCGGCTCTCCGCAGGATCTCCAGTTGCACCGGGGTGCACTGGACGCAGGTGATGCCCAGGGCCACGCGTCGGTTGTGGATCTCGTTGTAGCTGTAATTCTTCAACAACGTGTTTGATATCTGCGCAAGGCAAAGTCTCTCCTGACCATCTATCACCAAAGACACGATGGGTATTCCGTACAGAACGGTCTCGCCGACCTGGTTGGGTTTCAAGTTGGTAGTGGGGTAGGAAAGTTCTTGTTTGGAGTTTGGCGAAGAGCTGGTGGTGTCTCGTCCCGTAGGTATGGAGTCCATCATTGGAGACCTGCAGGCTGCAAAGATGACATTTAATTTGGACACATGAGTTGCAATACGTCTTTACAATAGTTTTAATTAAGACTTTTTTGCTTTTAAGAACCTTTTGAAAATACTTTTTTACGCAAATGTCTAGTATGTATTTTATCATAAGTCTTTCTACGACGCAGTTTTTTGTTTTTTGCCCGTGACTTTTTAATTCTTACAGTCATTACTGAGCAATCCTGCAAACTACAACGATGACAACACATGCGCGCAGCTTCCAAAGTAGCCTCCATCTGACACCCAGACCGCATCTGTGCTCAAGAAATCCGTCTCCTAAACTCACCTTTGACGGTCCTGTTCAGATCACCTCCGAAATCGAGTGACTGTGATCGAATGAATGCCGGAGAAATAATAAAAAGTCTATGCTGGAGGTTGCAAATGTGTTTGCTTTAGGAGCGGGACGCCTCCCTCCTGCTCTGTGTCCTCCCGTCTCTCTGCTGCGCGGTCTGTGTGCGCGGACGGTTTGTGTTGCGCCACCGGGAGCAGCGGTGTCCACATGGCACGCAGACTGTAGTACAGACCGCCCCCCCCCCCTCCCGCTCCCCCCGCCCCCCGGCCACCTTTTCCACCCCCTCCTCGCCTAACAGTCGCTTTACCCCCACCGACAACGACAGCAATCAAGTGACTGCAAAACTTAGGGCAAGACACTCCCACTTCCACGAGCAGCCCGCATTAAATATGGATTCATGACCAATGAAGATGATTTGGTGTGAGCCCGAAGGTCTGTGCTGAACTCTAAGAGGAGCTAAGTAAACAAAGTAAACGCTTTATTCGAAGCGATATAAGTTAAACGACCTTAACACACTAATACTGGGTGTGTTTGTTTATAGAATAAACGGGAGTCTGCATGTGGGATTCACTAAAACAGCAGACCCCCCTCTGACACATTGTCATGCGCGTGGTGGATGAATGCTTGGTGCAGGCCTCCGTCACGTGCTGGGTTCCCACGTATTCACACTTTACAAACTACTTGTGCCCGGAGAATAATATTAAACAGCTGCTCTGAGGTTCCCCCCCGTATGGTGCCCCCCCCCTCAGCTCAGAGAAAAGAATCAGACACAATGCGCCATCAGCGACCGACATTTAAACTTCCTGAAAGTCAATAAAAGGTTTTGGGTTAATCATTTTCATGTGGCCCCCCGCGCTGCGACAGCCGCTGATATAATATTGATGAAGGTAACGTGACACGTTCTGCTTGGCCTGAGTGACATCAGCGGGACAGAGCTGGACACAGCAATAATGACAGTTTGTGCGTAATTATGTACTCAGAGGGGGAAGATGCAATGTTGGAGCAGTAATTGAAATAAAATTATTATTATTAATTATTATTATTATTATTATTATTATTATTATTATTATTATTATTATTATTATTATTATTATATTTTTCAAGTGATATTCGAACATGAATAGTTTTATGAAATATTTAGAATAAGTTAAAAACATCTTGCTGCAGTGGTCAATACAACATTTAGATGAACACAATGCTTGTGATAATATCAGCAAGTTGTGAATTTATGAGAAACTCCAAAAATTAAAAATGCATACATATTTCTGTGTGGCTTTTCTTGTAGCATTTGTAAATTTTATGTTTTTATGTATTCTGTACAGCACGGTGGTCTTAATGTAAATTGCTTTATAAGTAAAACTGGATTGGAATAATAATTTAAAAAACACTTTCGTGGGGATTTGGGAAAAAATAATTAATTATTTATGCTCATATGTTTGAATTTGCAGGTCTTGACTAAGTATATAAATAAATAAATAAATAAATAAATAAATAAATAAATAAATAAATAAATAAATAAATAAATAAACAAACAAATAAATAAATAAAACCTTACTTCCAACATGCAGGTGCTGAATATTGAATTTAATTCAGAAGTTATTAGGGTAATATTCAAATGTGATTTATGTAAACCGCACCATGTTTTTTTTGTTTGTTTTGTTTTTAAAATAATTTCCACATATGTCAATCTACAAATCTCATTCGCTTTTGGGAATGAAGCAGATTATTTTAAAACTGATTCATGAAAAAAAAAAAAAATCCGTGTAAGAAAAGAAACAATTTGAAACAGGCGGATGAAAATGTGAACAAATTTAACGGGAGTACAGCTTTGCCCTTCACCTGTGTATCTACCGATCACTGAGCATCAGTGAGGAGCATCAGCGCAATGCATCGTAAAAACGGAGGGTTTCATTGTCAGTGACGTGAATCAATCCAAATGAAGGTCAAGGATACTAAACACTCGTTCAAGTGCGCAAAACAATCTAAATAAACCTTTTTTACAATTCTTAACATCATCCACTTCAGGAATACATTTCTAATTTTGGCCCGTATTTTAAAAGACGATAAATCCGATATTATGTTTTCCTCAGCAAATGATGTGCACTTAAGAAAAAAAAAAAAAAACTCTAACTACAAACTCAAAAAAAAAATTCAAAACAAAAGAAGAAGAAAACAACTTAGTGAGGTCAGTGTCGGGTTCGAGCTGATTCCAGCTCTCTGTGAAGCAGAACAGCTCATTTAAAAGTGTCTGCATTAATCACAGCGCTGCATCAAAGTATGATAATCACCTGAACACTCTATTAAAATAAAAGTGGCAGCCCAGGGGAAATCTTACCTTGCTCTTTAATTGTTTTGAGTCTTTGATAGGCTTTTTAATCTAAGATTAATTTATGCATTCTTAAATAACCCTACATATGATTAATAAGCTTGAAAATTAAAAGGAGACTGAAGCAATTATAACAAGTGGTTGGTCATCACCTCATTAGATGGTGTTAGAATGATGCAGTTGTGAGTGTGAATGTTTCCCTGATTGGGTGTGACAATAATCAGGAGTGTTTTTTTTCTTTTATTTTTCTTAAAGGAAAATGTGCTGCAGGCTAATTATTCTGGATCTTTCCTGTTTGCTTTCATGTGGTAATGAGTCAGGATGCAGCATTTGTCACTTACGGCTGATCAGAGGCAGGAATGGACGGCACAGGTGACTCCAAGATGTCGAAGCACAACTGGAGGAGGAAGATCAGCTGTTTGAGAGGCCACAGGAGAGGTGTTGAGAAAACAGTAAGACTTGCTAAATGGTTGCTAATGCGTAAACAAGACATCACCCCTCTCCTGCTTGGATGTTTATTTGTCTCCTAAAAGCCCACCCCTGGGTCCTGACCCCCACATCGTGCACCGCTAAACGGAACATTTCATCTTCCAAGGAGGTGGAGTGTAGCGGGTTAGTGTGTGTGTGTGTGTGTGTGCATGTATGTGTGTGAGAGAAAGAGAGAAAAGGGAGAGGGAGTGAAAGTGAGAGAGAGAGAGCGAGAGGAAGAGAGAGGTGGGGTGGGGTTCATCACTGCATCAAATGAGACTGAGCACAGGGACCCTTTTGTCACAGAGCGGGACTCATCTGCCAATGGTGAGCTGTGAGGTCCTGGGGGAAGGCCGGAACAAAGGTGCTAAAAGGCTGCGTGACAATGAGGGTGCTCCGAGGAGAGCCTTCAAGAGTGGGACACAGGCTGCACGGGACAAGCTGTGCCAATCACTCTGCAATTATTACTATTTGTATGTGCGTGTGCGAGTCTCTGTGTGTGCTATCCGGGGGCCTTGTGTGGGCATTCATGGAGAGGAGCAAGGACACATGCTGCCGTGTTTCTCTGAGCTTTCCTTGTAATGCAGAGCTGAGCTGAAGCTCTTCAAGGCAGTAATCTGGAGGTAATCAACCGCCTTTTTGGTTCGACAAAGATAACCTCCTTTGCTTCATCTCATCCACTGCTAAAAAGAAATTACTTTGAAACACTTGGAAAGTTTATTAGCCAGTCGGTTTATCTGTAAAGCAATATCTTCTGGTATGTTAGAAAGGGTCTCGCTGACAAAGAGCCTCCATGAGTCAAGAGAATGAAGTGTACAACTGTAGGAAAGATGATTTATTTTCCTTTATTAAACAAAGAAATCCATTTCAAAAGTGGTCAATACACGTTGAACTGAAACTGAGTCTTTTAGAGTGCTTTTCTACCAGCTGTGCACATGTTCACACTGAAGGTTTTTCTCAGTTCTCATTGGATTTAGCTCTGGACTTTGACTATGCCTTTCAAGCAAATACATATGCTTTGTCCTAAGCCATTCCCTTGTAGCACTGTGTTTAATGTTTTTTTAATCAAATCTTCAATAACAGGCTTTATTGCAGTATTTCCCTGTAATTAGCTATATTTATCTTCCCATCAGCTATGGGACGAACGTCACTGTCCCGTCTGAAGAAAAGAATCCTGACAGCGTGACTCTTCAGTCATTTTTTACTGATGAATATAACATGGCTACATAAGACACCTAAAGCTTTTTTTGTTTGTTTTTGAGCCTGACCTCACTCTAAACCCGCTCTTCAGTCTCCCTGATGCTGTTTGCTCAACCAACAAGCCTCTGAGGCCCTCACACAACAGCTCTATTTATAATGAGATTAAACTATGCACAGATGGACTCCATTTATTAAGCAACTGTTAAAGGCTATAGGTTTTTATTTAGAGATGTCAGAGTAAAAGGGACCACACAGTTCAGAATTTTCTGTGTAAAACAAATGTGAAAGGAAAGTGTCATTCTTCTTCCCCTTTAGTACAATGTTGATATTCCATGTAAAATAAGCTGCAAAATCCGCTAAGGTTTGTGCATGTAATGTGAACAAATGTGAAAATGTGTATTAACTATTTTTAAGTAATTCTTTATTGCTAAAAGCATCTCTTAGACTTATTGTCATTCTTGCTGCCTTTATATGGTGGGGATGTAAATTTTGCGTGTGCGGCAGTGCAATAAAAGGAAGATGCAGAAATTTGTCTACATCCCAACCCCAAGCAGTTTTCAAAAGTGTAATGAGGAGTCAAGTGAGAATGGGAATTATCGTAATGATAACAAAGGTCTATGCACCATAGCTGGGGGCTATATTGTAGGGCATTACCATAAAGATGTGATGTGCTTGTATTGGAGGGTTTCTTTTTTTTTTTTTTTTTTTTTTTTAAGAGAGAGCAGGCCAAAGCGATAATAACTATTAGTAGATGACAGTGCTTTGCTGGATTCCAGCTGTGGAGCCCAAATTTCCATACAGATAGAATGGCTCTGGGTGGATGATATGCGAGTGAGGGGGAAGGAGTCGGGTGACCACATAGACTCGTTGGGGCGCACAAGAGCTTCGCGCACGCTCATGGCCGGGATGTGGAAGTGGTAAATCTCAGTTCTGGACTCCGTCTTGGTGGTTCCCCGGTGATTTTCAAAGTGAGGGGGCAACGGGAGGGTCTCGAACGCCCAGCCGGTCTCTGCAGAGGAACTGTCCGGGGTGCTGAAACATAACACTGTTTTCCTCTGCTGACAAGCTTTCAAAATCTGGAAGTGTAAAGAGCTTATACAGTATGTGTGTGAACAGCAAACCAGAGATTTCCATCAAGACCCCGCAAGTGAGCAAGTGTGCGACATACTTGTCATCACTGTGTCTAACAAATGAAGTGTTTTCGCATGGCAATCTTTAGAAATCACACAAGATGTAGTAAATGTAGATGAGAATGTGCTGTTTAAAATGTGCTGCAGAAACAAGAAAACACACACACATTATCCCAAAGATGTCTAACATTTAGGCATCTATCTCAGATTATAAGAGCGGTCAACAGAACTTTCACATCTTCTGGGGTTGGCCATTCAGTCAACCATGTTGGATTGAAACTGTAGAAATAATTGGTCACGTGACGTTTTAAGCAGAACTATGATTTATGTCATTATTTTCCTCCGGTGCCCGGTATTTAATTCATTTTTGATGGCAGTGGGTAAAAAAGTTGCTGCCAGGCAATGACTAAGAAGTGGACCAGAATGGTTCAGAAAATACTGGTAGAAATTGTGAAACTATATTTAACATAACCACATGTGACAGTTGATATTGGACACGTGTCATTAATATGGAACGATGTATTTAAAAAATGAGGAAGTTGTTGAGAATGGGGCAGCTGTTACACCCTTCAAGTGTCATTGACCTTTCCATAAAATGGCTATTTAAAGAAAACAAATCTAAACCAACAGACAGGGAATCCTCATGGAGCTTCAGGTAGAAAAAGTGGAAAAACAAACCAAAAAGAACAAAACTGGGACTGATGACCTGGGACCAAATCAGGACTTTCTCTGATCCGTTTAGATGCCTTGAACATAATTTGCTCAAGCTTTCTGTGATGTCTGTGCCATACCATATCCACATAGTATTATTATTATTGGTTGTATCTAAATATATTACTGACTGTGTGTGAATGTATTTTCATCTGCATGTATAATTGTGACCTTGCATGGATTAGAGAAAATCCCCTAAAAATAAAAATTTCCCAATTCTCGTTTTAAAAAAAGGATTAAAGTTAAGCATAAAGAAGGAACAACTTGAATGCATGTAAACTTCTGACCAAACACTGCGCCGTGGTGCCACCTCTTTCTCGCTGTCAGTGGGAGCTGCCGCTTTTGTATGAACGCAATTCCAAAAACTGTCAAGCTGCTCCGTTAAGGGTCAAAATAGTAATTAGTTGCACAAAGTAATTAATTCAACCTGAGCGACAGCTTACGTCCCAGAAAGGACATGCAGATGTGAGGAATCAGGGTGGAGTGAGATCCATATGTGTGAAATGGTGATGAACAGTCTGTGTGAGTGGGTTAGGTTAATGACAGCAGGGGGATGAGTTGCTGGAGAAATACAAGGCTGCGGTCTCTTGTGTTCGTCTCAACGAGCTGGTGTAAATAAGTACACAAGCATCTGTAAACAATAGCTGCACAGGTTTTCTATCAAACAAACACAGATGTTTAAAAGTGGGCCCCAGAGATGGGACAAGTAAGAGCTCCTGAATCCTAGCTTTACTTCTTTTTTTTATTTATTTGTGTTAGCTGACACATGCTGTGTGCGTTTATGTAAGGGCAAAGCTCGCAGGAAGGAGACAAAGATAGTGAGAGCAGAGAGCGTGAGGACACCAATCACCCTGTAATTATCCCCCTGGTGTGTAAACTGCCCAACTCTCTGTCCTTGATAGATTCACCTGACCCAATAACACAACACACAGCCACAACGGACTGCAGGCGGAATGCAGACAACATCGTAGATCAGCCGGGGATCAGTGGTGAGACAAAGACCTAACATCTGGGAGCTGTGGTGAAATTAAAGGACCAGAGAACAAACCAATCCTGCCGCAGCTTTATGCTAATAGCCTGGAAGCTGCCTTTGGAAAAACTGAAGTAACACAGGACTCAATATGATTTGATATTAAAGAAACACCCGTCGGCATCGCAATCCTTCTTACTTGTTCGGGGTTCCTCTGCCGCTCACATCAGTCTGTTACCTCAGAGTGATGCATTAAGCCATTTAAATTAACAATGGAACAGCTTATTCTAATACGCCCGTCCCAAGGAGGGCCTTGGATGTTTGCTGGAGTGGGATATCAACCCCTACTTCTGTCCTCGGGCGGGGCAGTGATGCATGTCGCTTCTTCTAAATAGCCAAAACAATCTGGCCAGCCCTCCATCCAAAAGGCAAACATTCGCATTATGGTGCGGAGAGGCTGAATAACACCACTGAGCCTGTCATTACTGGACACGGAGACATCATCTCCCCCGACACGAGTTGTATCCAGAATGGAGGAACAGAGGCAAAGAAGCAGTAAATACACCAAAGTACTGTGAAGAAAATGACTTCTTTCTCCTATTTTTGAGGCAGCCAACCGTCCACTTAAGTTTTATATATATATATATATATATATATGAACTTCAGCAGCGGCGAACATGACTACATTTGAAATATAGATGTCTAAATCATTCATAGTGAGGTCATGGTCAGCTGAATACAAATGAGGATACAGTGGGTGCTCCGTCTGTCCCTGAGGGGCTGCGCAGGAATAGATCTGAGAAAAGCACAGTTTGATTGATGCTGCCACACTCTGAATAATCGTCGTATCAGAGGTCAAACCACTTCAGTGCCATGCATTATATCATTAATTACAGACATCAAAAGAAAACAATAGGACCATGTCCATATGTTTCAAGTGTGCTTATTCCTCCTCACTTCCACCCACTGAGTCGTTTTACAATTACTGCAGCTCATCAACCTTAGAAATGCAGGGGAAAAGATCCTGAATGCATTCTCAGAACGTCGCACTAGGAATATGTGGTAGTAATTACACGTGATGAGAGAAGCACATTTGGTTCTCACAGTTACATATGCAATTAAAATATTATTCATTACCTCTTAAATAAAAGCCCGATCCTGAAATCCCATTAAATTTGGGATAATTGTGTGTGTTTAATTATAAGCTGTGGTGCAGCGGAAGAAAGGCAGGAGGGAAGTTTCGGAGAAAGTAGCAGAATGCGCTGTGACCCAGATAGCGAGGGAGACATTTTGTTTTAAAAGTGACCTTGCTGTGAAACGTCAGCTCAGAATAGCTCAGAGTGCAACAGCCTCGCCGCTTCTTCTGCTCTGCTTAAACCGAGTTGCACATGGTGAACAGGCCGGGTTTGCAAATCCATTTATGACTGCTGAAGGACCTTCCACTATCACGCTTTAGTTTGGCGTATCTTTTACAGTTTGAAGAGCTCTGAGCAGTCAGATGCTGGCCTCGTTAAGTGGCAGCCTCATCATTGAGGGTACAGAAGAAGCCATCAGATGTCGGATGTAAAGCAGGAGTAACGCCGCGTTACTACAAATGACCTCTGCCATTTAAAAAAAAAAGAATGATATTCTCACATTATATAAATTGATAACTCTTGGCCTTTGTATTTTTGTTTGGCTGCTTTGTTCCACATCGTCAATATCTTAAAAGAAGTGTTGGAAATCAAAGCTTAAGCCCAAATGTCACTTTAAAAAGGACCGTCATGATGATGGCTGACCCATATTTGATGAGAGGAAACCTTGTTTGTCCAAGTTTGATGTTTTCATTTATTAAGTTTATTTACGTAGTGCAAAATTAGAACAAAAGGTCATGTCAAGGCACTTTGTCAGACAAACAAGTTTAATTGACGTCCATTTATGCAGTTCTGCAACATGTTTTTGCTCTCTTATAGATTTTTGTAGATTTTGTCACCATCAACTATCTCAAGGGAAAAAGGCTTTTCAAACCAAACTTGATATATGTGAAAATATTATTTGTGTTTTTCTTCAGTTTGCTACCTGACCTGTAAAATCAAGAAATCATTTGAACAGAACCCTGTCAACAGGAAGCAAGCTTAGACAATTTATAAGAGCGAGACATAATATCCACAGCGTAAAAACTTCAAGAACAGAAGAAAAAGTGGTCATTGACACCTATTTGACATTTCTAAGGCCTTTTGACTCCAGCGAACCACATAAAGAAGAATTATTCACAAATGACACCAGGAGCAAATCAGCGACCAATCCAGACACAGAAGAACCCAGAACATCATTATCTAGGTTTTATCAACTGGAAAGGAACAACAATGAGAAAAACCTCTGCCAACCAAAAAACACATACAAAAAATAGTCCTGATGAACTATTTATCTGGACTTAAGAGAAAAAATTTGAAAAACAGCAGCTGGTGTAAAACTAGCACAGTTATGCTAGCTTTTGAAAATCAAATCAAGCAGAGTGTTGCTGCTTTCCTATTAAGACAGGCAAACTGTCATTAAGTGTTTATGGGTTACTTTTGTGTGTCGTCATGTTTCCTGTTATAGTTATTTACTACCTGATGATGCCTGTGTTATTGTTTTGCCAGCTGGTGTTTTGTCATTTTCTCCACTTACCTTCACTTACCTTCCTTCAGATCATCTCTTCCTTCACAGCTGTGGCCTGTTTGCTATCAGTCAGCAGTTATCCTCCAGGTTTCTATTCACTCTATTGACCTGTTACTAGCTGTCAAGCCAGTATGTCTCCAGATGCTCTTCTTCTGTGGTGCTTCCAGCTCATTTGTTGTGAGTTCTTTGAATTTTCAGTAAAAGCTCTGGTGTACAACGGTCCTGTCTGCATCACGCCTGCATTTGGGTCAACCTAGCAACTTCAGTCTGATAATTTCCTACTCTTTATGGGTTCTCTAGTGAGACAGTATCCATACCAACACAGCACATCTTTAGAGATTACAATTTGTTAGACTTTTTTAGTAATGCCAGTTGGTTTGCCATTTTATCATGGACTTACAGTTTGTTTTACATTCGACATGCAACATAGGATTAAACATAAAAGAAAAAAAATGTTAAAAGAGAGTAAATGACAAACTGAAACTTGAGAGAGAATATTTTCATCTACTAGACATGGTTTTGTTATTGGTATTATGGTTATACCAAGGTTTTATCGGTTTGCTTCAAAATCACTAAAATTCCTCTTCCTACTCTCGCTACAGTTTATAGTCCTTGAAAAGCCCAAAAAAGTGACAAAAATGTTCTCAAGTTGTATGGAGAACAGAGCAGTGGCCTCCTTCTTCCACTTGTTGAACGCTGCCTGTCAGCAAGCTTTCCATCTCTTATCAAAAAACAAATTGGCTCATTCTTTCAGTGAAAACTAAAGAAGCACCACTTATCACTGCTGTTAGGTTAAAGGTATTTAAAGCTACAGTTTATCTGATAAGCAGGTAAACACTAGGCTTTCTACTGGAGAAAAAAAAGTCCCTCTGCTAAAAAGTGTAAAATTCAGTGTTTATTTGACGTTATTTAGTTTGGGAATTGAAGATGCATTTTTTTTTTTACCAATGATCAGATGGAGGATACAAATATTTTATACCATATCATCTTCTCTGCTCTGCTGAATAGCCTCAAGATGATTTGGGATGAGACCAAAGTGCTGCTGATTTTCCTGATGGCTTTAAGATTTTAAAGGATCACCAATTTTTCCACTAGTGTTGGAAAAGAAGATTGGTTCAATAGGGGGGCTTCGGTAATCTTTTGATGGTGCACCACTTGGCGGAAAGCCAGGATATATCTGATGCTCTTTGACGTCAACTTTCCTTCTCCAAACATGAAATCTGGACCATCCTGAGAAAGATTTTAACAAAGTTAAGGTTTGTCAAATGTGGCATCTCTATGCATGACTAAGTTACCAACAACGCGATCCAAGAAAGATGCCAGCAGCAACCAGCTGTTGATGCACAAAATGTAGTGGCAGCAGCAACCTGAACACTGAGGGGTCCAGCAAACCAGAAAAGACAAAGAAGAAGGATAACTTGAAGTGAAGAAACACCTTTGGCAGTGGGACCCACAGCGAAATACTAACTGGCATAGAAAACCTCCCAATCTAGTCACCAGATAGGGACCACAAAAAGGCTTTATTTGCTTGGTATCTTACCAAAGGAGTCAGTTGTTGCCTTAGTGTTCTAAATTAAATCTATTAGATAATGTCTTTTTTTTAATTTTATTTATTTATTTTTTTCAGAAATGCCTTCAAACTGTGGTGTTTCACTCGAGGCCGTCACGTCACGAGACTCAGCCCAGTCCTAATAAGCACACGGCTTTCTGTAATCAAGCTGTCTGTGACACTTGCACATAAGTAAAAATTTCAGTGCAGAATTTCACTTGCAGTTGAGAAAACTCTAGAGATCTAAATCCATCTCCCACTCAGAAAGTTATTTATTCCTCGTAGATTTTTCTCCACACTCTTTTTGCTGCCTGTAAAAGTGTAAGCTGATGCACAGGGTGTGTGTTGGCCCGGCCTGGCGTCTCCTGCTGGCTCCCTCGGAGCTGCTTGGCTCGGCCCGGTGGCTTCAACCTGCAGGCAGCCATAGGACAGCCCAAGCGGAGCTGTCTGCCACTCCTGTGCTTCATTAGGAAACAAAATATAAGGTTTCCACTCCATTAGGAATGACTTTAGGAGTGAAAGCACATAAGACGCCGACTCACCTCATCAACAATGCATTGCAATAACGGCTGAGGATGAATGAGAGCGAGCAGAGAGGGGAAAAGGGAGAGAGAGGAAGGAGAAGGAAAAAAAAAACAGCATTAGCCTGTATGCGATGTCTTTACAGCAGAGTGGAAGGGAGGAAAAAAAAAATCATTAATGCAATAAAATGTGGTCAGATTAATCAAATGCCTCAAACTCTTATGAAAATATTACAGGGGGAGACTTTTCTATTACATCTAATGGTATCTAATTTAATACTGGCAGTTAAAGGCTTGGGCATCTATTTATTGTGAAACACAATTTAGGAAGTTTAAAGGGAAGCAGTGAAGCATGTGTGCAGCATAGCCGTCAGGGCCATAGGTAGAGATTTTTTCTCCTATTTTCTCTCGACCAACTCATAAAAGCTTATCGTTAAAGACTGTGGGTTGCTTTGACTTCCCTTTTATTTTCTTTGTGGTGGGGGCAATATGTAATTAGTGTGTCATAATCAAAATGACCCACTCGGCCACTTTATGTTCAGCAAGACAGAATGACTGCACCAGTGGTGGCAATCTGTGGGCATGTGCTAACACAACATTAGCATAATGAAAATATACAAATGCTAATAGCCAGTCCTCTCCGCACGGACAAGGAGCTGGAGAATGTGGGCAAACATAGAGATACATACAACGGTTCTGTAAATGGCTTGAAAGGAGAGAGAGAGAGAGAGAGAGAGAGAGAGAGAGAGAGAGAGAGAGAGAGAGAGAGAGAGAGAGAGAGAGAGAGAGAGAGAGAAAAGTGTTTTTTTGTGTCTTAAAAACAATCTGGGAAAAGTGTCATTCCCCCTCGTCGCACGTCTTCTGTGAGGGACTCTGCAGAAAATCTTATTTTCAATTAAAACCTCATTTGCTTGTAAGTTCAGATGAAATCATGTTGTGAATTAGCACATGAATTTACATACTGGGATGCCTGCCAGTGTGCAAGGGGAGGCTAATTTACCTTTAAGATTGATTTTTTTTCCTTCTTCTTCTTTCTAGAAAGGATTTCAGTGATGGCGTGGGAGCAATGATGCATACGTGAGATCTGAGAAAACATTTACCAAAAATCCAGTGGCAACAAAGGGAGCTGAACTGGGGAGATGTCTGAGAGCTTTTCTTACTGATGGAAAGAGTTTCTGTAAAGTTAAAACAAGGAAAAGAAAAAAAAAAACACTTTCAAAAACCTCACAAGGACACAAGTGTTGAAGCCATTAACAGCAAGTGATTTTTTTATTTTGGTAATGGCTTTAACAAAATGGATCACTTCAAATTAAGAAGGACACGTTGAAACTATTCATTCTTGATTTAAAAATATTCACGCATTTCAAAAAAGGCGACAAGCAACAAAGAAGCCGCAAGCGAGCTTGTCATCATCGAGAGACAAATTGTTCCCGGTACTTTTCAAGCCATAATTAAAAAAAAACCTTCTAATCAATAGAAAGTGCTGGTCTTCCTGGGTTTCTAAAAAGTTTTTGAGGCTCTCCACCTGCATTAAGCCACTCGTGATGTTCGAGAGCGAAAACATTTTCAATCAGCCGTCCGTCTGGCTGCAGATTGTCCACATTAAATCACTTGCTCATTTCGCGAGGCCTTGTCCGACAAAAGCGCCGCAGCTGTTATTGATTCATCCTCTCAATTAAATAAAGCTTTGCTCCCTCCACACCTTGTAAATACCCAGAGACCCCCCATCCTGCACAATATCCATTCTCCTTACGCCGCTCGTGTTATCAGTCTGCACGGAAAATTAATTCCCCCCACTGCCGCCGAAATAACTATAATTGCAAACTACACAGAGAGAGAAATTGGAAAGTGAGGTTTTAATATACATTTCCAGGTGTATTCTCCATTTGTTCAAGTCAATAACATTTTTTCATTAACATTTGTAATAATGAAGAAAAAAAAAAGAGAGGAGTTCTGTCCCCTGTTCATTTTCTTTTTAATTCAGACATGAATTCACTCATTGCTAACTGTTATGAGCTGCACTTTCTCATCCAATTTGTGTTAAGTCCTCCAAATGAGATTATTGCTGGCTATCAACTATAAAACATTTTCAATTTACATATTTATCAGATGAATGAGTCACATCTCACAATAAGTGATTGAGTGCTGATGCCGCACTTTAATATAATAGAAATTCAATTGGATGAATAAATAGGTGTGAGCGCAGGTTGTTTTAGATACTGGAGTTTTGTGGATTCCTTGTACATTTTTGTGGCAAAGATATTTATTTTTCCTGTATGAATAGAGCAGACCAGGAGTAAATGTACAGATGAAATGCCCACACTTCTCCTCTTTTGCCCTGATTGATGCCCAGCTGACTTTCAAACAAGTTTGAAGCAATTTACAGGAATCCACTCTGCTTCTCTGTGGAGTCATGAAAGTTTTGCACACAGATTTAACCCCGACCCACAACATGACATGCCAAACAGTGACATATATTTATTTCCAATATTTTCAAATCTTTGCTCAAAAATAAACAACCTTAAATTAAAAACTCAAGCCAATCCAAGTGTAACGGTGCTTTTCCTAACTTCAAATCCCATTCCAGACAGAATAAGATGAGATTCCTATCAGATAACTCCAGCTAGAAATTCTATCTGCGTTTCTTTATTTCAAGATACACGACACTTATAATCTGGGCTGAACTTTTGTGTCTCAGTTTATTATTTTGCTGTAGTGGCGTATGATTTAACTGTTGACATGATCATAAAAATGCTTAAAATCTAATGGGTAATTTAATTCAGTTGCATTTTATTATCTGAAAATTTAGTAAAATGCTCCTTCTTATTCTCTTTGATTCTTATTCTCTTGTTTGGGCTGGTTGACCCTTCACCTCCAGATGGTGCATCTTATTGAAACTATATAAAGTCAGTTCCTTACAGTGAGCTATGAGGAGGCAAATAATAACCGTCTTTACTAGCAGGTATAATTTAGAGCAGGGTCAGTACAAAATGTACAACAACAAATGGCACCTTTCACTACACAAAGTCATTCTGCCCTGGGCACAGAGCCATATCACTCATTTCAAAAACTGACACTGGCTGATTTGAAGCTACAGTTGGCTTTAGCTACAAGAGCTTGGCTATTAAGCAGCATATGTATCAAAATCAAAATACAAACAGCAGTAGCAATTTTATTTTTTACAAATTTGTCTAATAATCATCTTGACATGTATTTTTAAGTCTTATATCTATTCTCACGCAAGTATTTATGAAGCATGTAGTCCAATCAAAAACGAGAAAGAAAGGAGGGGAAAAAAATGAGCCGACGCAACAGACTTAATCAATCAGAAAGCTCTTTGCTAGCGGCTGCATACACATTAGGCCACATCTTCAAGATTTTTCAGAGCAAACCGTGGAGCAAAACTCCATTACCTCCTGACACAAAATGCAAATGAATCACAACATGGGGTGGGAAGGAATTAAAGACCCTTCTCTAATCAATGACAAACCAGGATGAAACCCTCTCTTCCGTGGATCTGCCATAGGCGAACTCCAAGGCCCCTGAAAACACACACACACGCACACACACACACACAAACACGTAGACACGTAGACAGACTGACAGACGCGATGCACATTTCGGCATAGGCATCGGCTGGTGGGAGATTCTCATGGCACATATAGATATAAAATAATGGTTTAATAGTTATAAGTTTAATACCAAATTTATTGTTATTTTTCTTATGAAACACAGACAAAAAAAATCATTCCATAAATTTACTTGCTAAATTTAGTATTTTGCTGTTTGTAAAGTAAGAATGAGAATACAACAAGTTTATGTTAGCTAATCAATCAGGCTATCTGTTCAGCTACAGCAAAACAGTGATTTAATTTCTCAGCCACGAAGGTTTTACCTGACCTTGAAAAAAGTTAGGAAAATTATCGCACAAATTTATTTTTGTTGTGCTTGAGATAAAAGTGTACAGTGGCCATAGTTAAGCCAGCTGACAAACAGTGTGTAGCAAAAGATCAGGGAAGAGGCATCTGGATCTGCTTGGGGATTCGTACAGTTGGAGAAAACTCTGACACTTTATCTTGTGTCTTACGAAAAGGACTTTAGTAACTTTACAACCTCAGTGTCAGACATTTCTAATAGCTTTGTCTTAAAAACTTGCTGTATCAACTAAGAAAATCCATGGAAAAATGGGGCCAATGTTTGGTTTTTAGAGTGCATAAAGACATCTGATAGTTACACGACTGCAAAAGCCTAATGTAGCAATTACGATACAAGAACATTTAGAAAATAAATCAGTGCTTTTTTGTTTTCTTAAAAGCACCAAATAGACAGAATTCTAAAAAAAAATAAATAAATCAAAGAATTGTGTCGATTTTATCCTGTGTCAGGCTGTAAAAGGATATTTAGGAATCTGATTAAATCGGACGAGGAGCGTCGGATCCAGGCTGCGAGGCGAAGGTAAGAACTCTCTCTGTTCTGCTGTGCTCTCTTCTGCTCAGACAGATGCACGGGCCTGCGTAAATGACAGCCTGAGCCCGAGGACGTCTTCTGGCTGCCACGCGGCCTGCTACAGCCTGCCACAGCCTGCAGGTGAAGTGTCTGCGGCGCCATATGGAGCGGGGAAAATTAACAACGAGAGGAAATTCTCCACAACAGCGGGAGGTCTCGCTAGTCTCTCCTCCAAACAAAATTTAGAGACGTAGAGAAACAAGAGAGGGGGAGTGATAAAATTAATGGGGTTCGACGTTCTAACACAACACCGACGGCAATGTTTGCACAGAAAAACAAGAATTCCCTTTACAGTTTAGTCACATTGCAATCCTGCATTATAAATCAGCGACTGGCTGAAGCAGCTTGACCCATTCTATAAATGTACATTAACCCTGCTGGCGCTCCTTCCTCCGGTTCTTGTTTGCTTCGGTTAGGGCAGGTGAGTCGCCTCCATCCCCAGTGGCTTCTTATGCTCTCTGCCTTCGTAGCAGAGGTGCCCCCCCATGGAGCCCCATTGGTTTGGGTCATTGATTACAAAGAGCCTCCTGGTTTTGTCTGACAGATGTGAATCCATGCTATTTAATTTGGAGAGTTACCCTCAAAGGGACCACCATTAGCCATCCAATCTGACCACAAATAGCGTTCCATTAAGCAGAGAGTTTGAGAAGCTCTGGTGGTGCATCTCCTGACAGCGTGCAGGGAGCCTCGGCATGTAACGCAGAATGTTAAGTGCTCGGTTGTTTAAACAAAAGGGAGATTTTACTTTAAGGAACGTCTTTTGTTTTAGAGTTGCATAAAGAGTCGCCTCAGCGGGATTCTTCAGGCATATTAGAGCTGAAACTGTCCTTGTTTAGTGTCTAAAGAGGGTGGGGTTGGTAGTTAAAATGTTAATAAGTGCAATTCAGTTTTAATTTAACAGCCTTCTGCATTCCTAATTAGTCCACTAGCTGTGAATAAATGAGGAAGAGAGCTCATCTCTTGCCCTCCACTTTCAGCACAAAACACATTTTTGCCACTTCCGATATGGAGCTGAAGAGAACAGCCGGGAAAGTCCTCTCCTCATGAACAAAGCAGCATGGCTCAGTTTGCGATGTGAGCTATAATTTTCTCACCAGGTAGGGACACTGAAACCTTTGATGGGACAATTTACAAGCAAAGTCATAAAAAAGAAGCACAAGTAAAACATAACAGAAAAAATGTCAAAAATTGTGCAATGTTTTTTTTTTTAAACATTCAACTATAGTCTCTGTGTAGAAGTGTGCATAAATTACTTTATGTAATCATACAATGTAGATTAGCATGATAATGGTGGATGTTAATAGATGCCAGGAAGCAAGGAGTGACAGCACTTTGAAATGAGACATGCTTGGGGCAGTGGGCTCTCTCTCTCTCTCTCTCTCCCTCTCTCACACACACACACTCATCCAAACACACCACGTTTGGGAATAGCCAGCGAGGCTCTCGTGCCATTACGGCAAATGTGAGTGACGGGGAAGAAAGCCACGTCTAGCTGGCTGCCTGAAGGGGTGCTTCAGTATTTTCCATGAGTCTATAGGCTCTTGGTCTCGTGGGGGGCTCTATTAATTGTGAGCAAAATGGTCCACCATTAGATCTAAAGGTTTTAGGGACCAGAGGACATCTTACCCCGGCCACCGGGGCCAGATTCAAAAAGATTTTGAAAATAATCAGACAAAATTCCTCTGACATCTTAAAATATTTGTCAGAGATCGTATTAAATCTACACCAAAATAATAATCCGGGATGGACTTATTTGAGACTGATTTGGTCTAGAGGCATAAATGTTACATAAAAGTAAAGAAAATGTGACCAGAAGACATCTTAGTATGACCAACAGAGAGATAAAAGTAGATCATTGGGTCAAAAGTTTAATCTCACCATGGAAAGGTGAAAGAAGGAGCATTTCACATGATGACATGGCTTTGAAGAGAGATCTCCTGCCACCACCTGACCCTCTTTTGTAACATTTGCTAATCAGACCAAATATGGGCCCCTGCTGAGACAAAAGAGGGTTAACACAGAGATAAACCAAAGAACACAACCAGAGGCACTTATTTAAAAAGCTCCCCAGGCCACAGTTGGAACGTTCAACAAATGTCACAAATCCCGCTTCCTTTTATCCACCAAAGCCTCTGCAGATCAGAAAGCTCTACAGGGGATGCAAGGTGGACACATACAGACCCATACACTTACAAAGTATTTGTGACCACTGCTGTGTTGTAATCCAAATAAGAACAGCTTTAAGACAACAGCACATTGATGACCTTCCATCCTGCTTATCCTCTGGCTGACCCGATTTAGACTCTCGCATTTAGAGTGCGAGAATGGTACTTAAGGGGATAGGTGGACTTTTTTTTTTTTTCAAATGGAGTTCTGTTAAGACGGTATGATTAGTAAATATCTCACTTGTAGAGAAGAGTTTTAATGTTAACAGTAAGCCAGCAAACCTCAACGATGTCAGATGTGTTCGCTGAAGACAGTGAAGGGATGGGAAGTGGTCTGTAACTTCCTGGTCTGTTGAATAGTGTGAAAATCAATAAAATATTACTCACCTGAACTGTAATAATAGACATGTTTCACATCGCATTACTTTCGAAACAGTTGACTGGATTTACCCAACATGTTCTGCTTTTCAGTTAGTTTTCCAAATGGGAACATTTTTGTTACAGATTATGATCTAATAATATGGACACCAAAATATTTATACTGTATGATATGCCATCTAATGCACATATGACAACATGTTGTATGTTTATAAACATTTCTGACAGTTTTGAGAATGGAGTTGTCTTAACTTGGTGGTATTCAGTTTTCCATTCTTTGACTGTCTTCAATAGTTCAGCTGCTGTAAAAAGTATTCGTCTCCCTCTCTACTTTTTTTCTCACACCAACATGTTTCAAAAGAGCAAACAAATTTTAATTTCAAGTATAAATAATCTTTTATAAATACAAAAGAAAGTAATTAAGAATTTTCTTCACTCAGGAAAAAATGCTGTCCAAAAACAACCTTTGGGATACACTTATTAAAATACAACTTGATAATTATTTTCTTTCTTAATTATAGCTAATCAGTGTTTGTGGGTTTATAAGAGAATTATTTTTTGATGTGATTTAATATTTTTCACCACCAAAGTAGCTTTATTTGTAAAGTTGTTTTTATTTTCATTTTGATTTGCTCCATGTTTGTTGGGTCTCGTACTTTGGATGGGTGAATGTAAAATGTGGCCCTCCAAAAGTTTGCACCAAACTTCAAATCTGATCCGTTGAGCCAAACAAAAACATGAGTTTACTTACAAATCATAAAGTGGAATACTGTTACAGCATAATCCACATGCACAGGTTTATCATTGAGAAATATCAAAGGAATGTCACTAGTCGTATTACTGCTTTTTTTTTTACTCCCAAAGATCTTATCAACAGCTTCGACCTTTTTACATGAAATAAATAAAAGTAGCGCATTCTGTTGAATCTTTTCAAGGCACACCAGTGGATAGCTGCTCCAGATAACCTTGATATGAAGTAGTTAGCTGGTGCTGTTTACCGTGTGAGGCGTGCTCTTATGAAACAGCGTTGCCATTTTCTTCGCTGACCTTCTTGTCAGGACAATGATCATGGCCTCCTGAGTCCACAGCTATAGAAAACAGGGCTCCAGCTCAGGGAGTCCATACTGCTGACCTTCTGACAGCCGGAGCTGAGGATCTACATTCAGATCTCGGGGTCAACATCCCCACGTAAGCACTTTGAGGAGAGCCGAGTGAAAATTAATTAAAAACGTCTGTGCGCGGTGAATGACGGGTAGCCTTTGTTGGTCCCCTTGCATTGACGGAGGAGGTAGGACAGTCCTGTGTCCCTGGTGCTGGCGAGCCCCTCGTGGCCCCAGCCATTGTCTCACTGCCAGGCTCTTGTCTTATCAGCAGCAGCATATCAATGAAGCCAGTGTCTCATTTGTGCAAATGGTAATTACAACATCCATATTTTCCGTGCATTAAACTAATCACATTTCAGTGAAGATTCTGCGGGAAACAGCAGACATTCAGGGAGGCATTTGGGAGATGTTTCAGCGTAAACAAAGGGAATTCATCTTTGTTCATGCAGTTCAAACACATATATACTGCTCAGGTGACAATCCGGCAGTCCCTTGGATAAATCTTCCACAGTGTGTGCTCTTCCCATCGTGATGCAAAAGAAAAGATTTAAAGTGCAAAAGCATTTAAGCAGGATGAAGCTCAGAGTTTAATGCGGTCCATCAATTCCATTCGCACAGGGCGGCTGCCTCCGTATCGGTCCTGGGAGACCATCAGAGTAGTTTAGTGGCATGTTGTAGTTTAAAGGTGCAACAGAAGAGTCAGGTAACAAGGGACAAAATAGTCTCGCCAACTCTCAGTTTTAACTACCCGGGTTCCCTTTGGCCCACACTCATTAAACGCAGAATGCATTTTGTCCTTGTAGCTTTTCACACGCAAACCACACACAAGCTCACAAAAATGGACTCTTGTTGTTCACAACTCAACACATCAAAAAGGCAACGGCCATTAGGTGTAAATGGATGGTGTTCTGCACTAGTCTCAGCTGAGCCCATGTTTCAGGAGCGGAGGAAAAGCAAAGGCCAACAGATCCATTAAACTCTGTCCAAAACCACAGGAACTATCTCTGTCACAAAAGGCTGATGGGGGGGGAAAAAAGCTCAGTTAGGAGTCTCAGCCAAAATATCTCCACAGAAAAATCCGAAAAATGTTTGGCAAGGACTACATTTCATAACCCAACACAGGAGCAAATGCAGGGAGGAGTGAGTAGGTGAACATATGATTTAGAAGCAAAAGAAAAAAAGAAAATCAGTGTGGTGACAAAATTATAAAGATTTTGATATGCAAAGAACTGGTTACATATGACAAAAACATGTACAGTACCAATACAAATCTAGAGGCAGCTTTGTGTGTCACTAAAGACTCTGTAAATATCAGAGCTTTTCATTTTTAAATTTATGTTTTTGAATTTTTTAAACATTATTTTTATATGCTTTTACAACACATTTAACAACATAGAAAAACAGGTCCTCATTCACTGTACAGCTCATTTTATACAGACATAAAGGAAACATAAAAATGAAAGATTTACCAAGTTTTATTTATTTCTATGGGCCATAAAGTAACACTTTCCACTGCTCTACTTATTGCTATGCGAGTGTACCATAAGCTATGCACATGTAAAAAAAAAAAAAAAAAAAAGAAATTTGCTTTTATCTTTTCCTTTGTTAAAATGGATCAAATCTGCATTTTTTCAGGTGTTTCTTTTATGTTGTTTACAAGTGAAACACACCTTACACTTTAGATTAAATCTTCTTTGAAGCGCATATTAGCGAGAAGCTAATGTTGCTAATAACTGTATGGCGTCTCCAAGTTGTGGCCTGTCTAAAAATCCATTGAAATTAAATCTCAGGACATCAAATAGCATACGCTACAGCAGGCACGTGCAAGGAGGGGTGGGGGAGATGCTGGGGCTTTTGCTCCTTGCCCCCAAGTGCCTTTTTGGTTAAATTGTTTTTATTTATTTATTTTTTTGGGTATTATTATTTCCTAAGCCCTCTTCTGACACATAATATGTACTAAAATTTTTTTTTTTTTTGTGCAACATAATAAGCCGGTCACCTTGTTACCGTTGACCTTTTGCCCGTGACGCATGACGCAGTTGCCCCTCGCACAGTGCGATAAGGCGGCTAACTGGAGCTCAACGTAGCGAACGTTCCAAATTACAGAACAGTTTTTAGTGAATAAAAAAAAAAAAACGTTTTTGGTGAATAAAGTGGAGTAGACTTACTACTTGTCAGATGACGGAAAACGTTGAACGTATCGTTTCTGCTTCAGCTCGGAGTCGCGGTTTAAGCAGAGAGGTAATTAAATACAACAGACACTGACAGGCCTCTGCGTCTGCCTTTCTCTGAAGAACTACTGAGCGGGAGGAGACAGCCAGGTGAGGAGAAACTGTTCTTATTTACCAATTCAGTATTTTTATCATACAGACATTAGGCTGTTGTTGTTGTTGTGCTATTAGCTAGCTGCTAGCTAACGACTTTGCTAGCAAAGCAAGATAACTGAAAAGCTCCTTCCCTGTATCTTTAATGATATCAGTCATTCTTTAGTATTGCTTATGCAATAAGGGCACATCGCCCGTCCAAAACCGATCCTTTCCATAATGGATATATGTCCAATCTTCTAATTTCCTTTACTGCATAATGTACATTGCATTTATTCTAGCGTTAGGTAAATGTATCTTGAAGGAGAATAGCACTTAAATAAAAGTCCAACAAGGATATTCATTTAGAATTAAAAATAACTCACCCTGAATTACCATGATAGATATAATGTATGTAATAAAAGATAACTAACCTCAGTTAAGTAAAATAAAATTGTAATCAAAACTTTTGGAATTGTAATGATTCCTTTTTTAAAAACAAATCGTGTTGTTTAAAAAACCTTTTTTTTAATAACTAATTTTTGTCTCGTGAACTTAAGAAGTTATTTGCCAAACAAACATTTATTTGCACACATCAGAAATCTTTTGTTGTGATTTTAGGTCCTGCTCAAGATGTCATGTGAGAATCACAAGCAAAACTTTGAGTCACAAACAAAAACTTAGAATAGCAAGAAAAGATTTCTGACATGCGCAAATAAGTTTGTTTTGCAAAAAAAATTTCACTTCATGAGACAAAAATGTTATTTTTATTTTAAAAAAAAATTTTTTTTAAGCAAAACTCAGAAAGCTTTTCTGATGGCGACATGCATCAACAATTAAATATT
The DNA here is from genome assembly GCF_904066995.2 of Poecilia reticulata. Classification (NCBI taxonomy): domain Eukaryota; kingdom Metazoa; phylum Chordata; class Actinopteri; order Cyprinodontiformes; family Poeciliidae; genus Poecilia; species Poecilia reticulata. The sequence continues at coordinate 24,557,918 of NC_088835.1, read as the reverse complement.
TGCTTTTGTTTTTTTCTTTTTTCTGCAATTCCACGTTAAAGTTCGATGCAGCTCTGCTTTCCTGAATGGACCATCTTCATCTCCACTGCAAGTGTAGCAGACTGACAGCTGTTTTTTATAGATTACAGTCCACCAAAAGGTTGCATTGTGCCCTTGTTTATTTTTTTAATTCTGTAAAGACAAAATATGTCTGGTGGTCCAGCTCTGTTTCACACATCTTGCTAAATTGCGGGTTTGAATATTGCAATACTTTCCTATAACAAATAAAATATCTTAAATATGCATAGTGTTATGCTCTATGTAGAGATTTTCCTTAGCTTTGATTGTATATCTCACAATTTTGTAATTTATCATTGTTTATTAAACTCTGAAACCTGAGTGGCTTTATTAATATTCTGTCCTAGAATGCGGTTTTTTTTTAGCACCTGCCCCTTTAGTGGTCTCTGCACGGCCCTGTGCTACAGTGTAAATCAGATCTGTAAGTGGTGCGGGAGAAAAACAAAAGACAACAGTAATCTTTGCTTAAAGATGATAATTTTTTTTATCTTAAGCTCAATACTTCGACAATAATTTAGTGTTTATTGTACATTTTTGCTCATGTATTATCCTACTGCGTAGATCTGTAAGAAAACTTTTTTCTTCTGGTGCTCAGATAACACCAGATGCTGTTCCTCTGGTGCTCACATATTGTAATTTCCTTCAACTTAATACTAAATTACTGCATTAGCTTTTCAGCCTTGATTTTCACAATATCCAACGCTGACATTAGAATTGCTAAGAAAACATGAGGCACTGTTGATATCAGACGTGCCTAACTCTTCAGATCTACTAAGGAATAATAGAAAATGAATCCAAAAATGTAAAAAGCGTCAACACTACTGTGACAAATGTGATATAATTTTTTTTGATTAGTAGAGCTGGTAATTGTGTTTCAGTATTTCAATTTTGTAAGCAGGTGTTTTTGCTCAAGGTTGTCATCCCATTACTCTGATATTGGCTCATGCCTGTTAAAGACTCTAAATGGGGCTCCCGATCCTGTATCCTTGACAAAAACTATAGCTATTGATGTTCATGTATAGGAGAAAATTGGTTGGTAAGAAAACTGTCTGCACTTTATTAGAACCACACTTATGGAATGGAGTGTCATTTAAATGGAAAAACATTTTTAATCAAAGATCCTAACTGTGAAGTTTTTTTTTTTTTTTTTGAAGATAAGCAACTATGCGAATGCCCAAAGGTACATAAAAAGTCAAATAGAAAAATAACTGCCATTGTTGTGCGAGTCAGTATAAAATCCCTTCTTAACATAATCACATTACTTTTAAAGAGTTACACTAATGAAAACTGGAGGGCATTTAAAGTCCAGTAAACAACTAAAGATTCAGTAAAAAGAACAATTAAACTGGATAATAATGTTTGGAAGGCACAATAAAAACTAGGATAAGAAAGTACTTTTATATTAGACTCTGGGGGCAGACACAGGGTCAGAGAAGAAGTGGTAATCTCTACAGCCACAGTCAAGTGACTCTATTACCACATTTGCTCTTTGTGTTGACCCCTCAATTAGTGTGGAACTGTAACAATCTGCCCACCAAATACAGCCATTCATCACCAACTGCCCAAACCACCAGCCTGCTTCTCTGAGGTACCTCGCCGCAAAACAGGGCAGCTGGAGGTCAAATTAAAGTCCGGCCTTTGTGGCTGCCCTCTTTAATATCCCCTGCTGAAGAGGATGAACTCTGATAGGTACAGAGTCATTACAGATGCAGTACAACATGCTGCCGTGGATTAGGCTCACAGGAGAGACGTCTGCATGACGCTAGTCGGAGCATTTATGGTGAAAAACTAAAGATTTTAGACATCTTAAGAAACAGAACAGAACTTATGGTTCTGACTTCAGGAAAAAAGCTATCATATTTTTTTTAAACACTTTTTCTTGCGCTGACAACTTGAAATATGTCATCGATCCAATATACCCATTAATCCTTGGTGGTTGACAAGGGGCTGTCTTTTGCAGTCATTGGGTTAGAAGCAGTACACTGCGAGCAGGTCACCAGCCAATCACAGAGGCTAACAACAACATAGATACACTCACATCTACAGGCAATTTAGATGCCAAATGGCTCACCGAAGGGAGATGAGGATCAGGTGGATTTGTGTAGTACTAGCAAGGCAATGACCAAGATATTTAAGATGTTTATAATCAGTCATATTTTCTATAATGGTAACAGTCCATTTCCATTTAAGTAACGGTCCTACTCGATTTGATGTTCTTCTAAATCTACTTGCATGTTTTGATGTAGTACTATGAAAATATTAAGTTTTATGGTGTGCCCAGCTCAACAGCATTATTGGTGAGTTTTCTCCCTTCATTAAATTTGTTTAGTATTCCATTGAATGGTAAGTTATATAGTATTTATTCAAGGTGGTTTTGAAATGATTTATTATGGTCTTAACTTTTACCCTCAATTGATCATTAAAAAAAAAACAGCAATAAGAACCACGGAGGGGAGTTTGGCTCTTTTCCTAGAATTGAAAGCTATGCAGGTCATCTGCAGATTAATAACTACATCTCTTCTCCTCCTCTCAAAGGTAATGAATGATGTTTTTAAAAGGAGTGCAGTAAGTAAGGACAATGTAGGAGTAACTAAGAGAACGATGGTGCAGATAAGGTCTAAGTGGGTGTTAGGTGGGTGGTTGGCTCCCCACCGACTCCTGTCCTGCCAGACCATTCAGTGAAACGCCGAGCTCTTGGTCACGCCGTCATCGCAGACCGCCAGTGCCACGTTCCCCTTCTCCCTCTCCTGCTGCGGTTAGGGTTGCAGGCACAGTAAAAAGCGAAGCAGTGATGATTTAATTATGACACAGGTTCATTCAGTCACGGCGATTAGGTTTCCAGTCAAGGGTGAACCGATGTGAGGTAAGTTTGGTTTATGTTTACAGAGACACATGTTGGATCCCAGACAAAGAACATTTAATCTCCCAGGACGCGGGGTCTCCTGAGGGAAAAGGTCCCATCCTGCGGTCCTACTCGGCTCTGAGGAGAGCAGGGCCCGTCGCTCCGCTCTCAGAGGCCTAGTTTATTCATGATAGATAACTTTCCACTGTCCTGCTGCCCAAGCCGACTCATCTCCTGCTTGGCAAAGTGAGTGACGCACCTTACCTTGGGGGATTCAGTTACCCTGAACGCAACTTCACAGGTCCCTGACTGACTGCTTTGATTAATGGCTGAAGGCAGTTGTGATCATAACTGACATTAATCTCAACCTGCTGATTAATCAATCTTGTGCAATTTACAGCAACGGACCCATCTAGAGAATAGCGGCTCGCCCATTGTCTCGCAAAATGAAAACGCACCACTTTAGTCCGTCATGACTCCAGGGTCGTCTCTTCACTTTTCACTTTAATAGCTCCCTCTTCCTTTAAACTCCGATCAATACCTTTTAAGCAGAATTTGCATTTCATAATTAAAGCAAGCGAGAGTTATCAATTTGGAGCTATTATGCACCATGCCTTATGGTGTCTGACATTTAGTTGTGATTACACCAGTGTCTGTATACTGTCATGGAAGTCATTAGACTGCTGTCATCACAACATGTTTTCCTGGCCTCATTAACACTGCTTCCTTTGTTGTGCTGCGACTGTGATATACAGCATAGAGATAGCTGAGAATATAGGGGGAAAAAACAAAAAAAAGTATTTATTAAGAGGAGTTTCTCTTAAATAAAGATTTAGGTTTAAATGACGCAACATCTCCCCTTGAACCTTTTCACATTTTGTCTTATTGCAACTTCTAGCTTAAAAGTGTTTTGGGCAGTTTTATGTATCAGACCAACATTTAGTACAGCAAAATTGACAAGTGAAAGGACATTTGCTTTTTGTTAAATAGAAATGAAATTGATTTTATAGAAATTAAAATCTATAAAATTCAGATTTTAATTTTGTAGAAAAGAAAATCAAATAAATTGTCCAAAACAAGACAGAAATTCTCTAACCTCACATCTTGACAGAGACCAAACTGCTTATAGGTTTATATCAAGATAGAATACACATTTATACGTATAAGATCTGCATTTCTCTCAGCTTCAAATCAAGCCATATTTTATAGAAATCTGATAAGAAATGAGGACACGTCAGAATCTCCATCTTTGGAACAGCATGGTTTTGTTGCCATGACTTGATGCATAGTAATGGTGCCTGTGAGCGGGTGTCACTAGCTAAAGCGGCTAATAGATGCTGTCCAATCCACTAATATATATCAATAGCCTAACCAATCCCAGCCTCTGACAGATGTTACGACAAATAGATAATCAGTTATTTTCACTTCACCCATCAGTGGTCATGTTTGTTTTCTGACCGACATTCATTTATGTATTCAAGATCTCGGATGATTGAATACGTAACACAAATGTGCAGTTGCATTTAGCTCACAAAGCAACAAATTAAAGTAAAGCATAAAACATTTCATATTCTTTTAGAAGTACCTGTAATCCCTCAGGCTTGTTTTATTGCTGCTTTAATTTAAAAAAGGTGTATTTATTTGTGTTCAAAGAATTATTTTTCCTCACAACAGCCTGACTCTGGCTGACAGCTACATGGAAAATACCCAATGGAGCACCTACAAAAGCAATCTAATAGTATTCTCCATGACCTGCTCCACAAAAATAACCCATGTGTAGCGGTCAGCCTGGTTCGCTCTTACAAAAGACACTGCATGTACATGAGCTAAAGCACAAAACAAATGATAAAGCAGCTGAACGGCCTTGAGGCTCAAGAGCGTTTTACAGCGGCTGCAAATGGAGGAAACATCACCAACATGTATTTGTGTGGGGAGCTGCTTGAAGCCAAATGACACCGTTAGTGTTCATAATCAATTCTGTGGGATTAGTTAAAAGAGGAGGACAAAACACAAACAAATCAGGGGGCTTCTTCTAAAACAGCACCATAAAGATGTAGAAGCATATGGATTTTCTGGAGTGCTCACTTGTGTGAAGAGTTGTTGGGCTTGCAGTATTGACTTTCTCAGAACGGTGGAACCGTGATATAGTTAGAGCGCCTTTTCTCAACTCTAATTATGGTGTCATAAACGGGGGGAGACCATTAATGAAAACCACTCATGGCTTTAAAACAGCAGATAGGAATTGGACGGCTGGCAGAGGCGTTGGGGCAGCCGCTGGTATCAATCATTGCCAAGTACTCCTGTGTGTCGTAACAAGAATGAGAGGTGGTCAATAAGTCAGCCGAAGAGTCAACAGACTGTAATAGAGACACAGCGGAGGATGGGAAACAGAGGTGTTTGACCCGAGACTGCCTGTCATTTTCACGAAGCGGTGATTGTGCATCATCTGGGACAAAAGGGCACTCTGCCATGTGTTTGTCTGCACAAATCAATATCAAAGAATATCACTTTATGCCATCAGTGTCCAACAATATCATGATTCAATAAGATAGAAAAAACTTCAGAGGGCTCTGCTTTTGATCTCCTTGTGCCACGTAGTGCCAACATTGATCTTCTAGCTATGCAAAACAGCACTTGGTTAAGAAAATGTGTACAGAAATTATGAATTATTATGGCACAGTGGACTTCTGACAAACATTTGTTGTAACAAGAAGGATTTTTGGTTTGTCTAGGTCAGATTTCTGTAAACAAACGGAAACCTCTGTTCTCTGGTAATACAGCATTAATCACTAACACTAATGTGTATTACTGCAGTAAAATAACTGATGAAGTTGCACGAATCAATATATTATATAGAGTGGTACAGTGGTGATACTCTGCAAAGACGAGTGTTAGAAGTATAATTTTTTACTGTTCATTACATCAATTTGAGAGGAGAAATTGTGCAGCTCCTGTAATCAGCTCTCCTACTTTACAGCTCTGTTTTACTCTTACAGGCCTATTGCATGTAGCAGTGAATTACTGTAATTGTAAAATAAAATAAAAATATGGATTTTAAGCATTTTCAAGAATACATGCAAATATGTTTTCTATAAAAAATAAATACAATTTTAAAATGCACTTTGAGTGTTTTAATGCCGTCTCCTAGTTGTTGAAGCTGTTTCACCCTGTGAAAACATTTGTGAGGTGTTCTACAGATAACGAAAGGCATTTCTTGTTATCCTGAGAAGAAATGAAAGTTAGGCGTTAATTAAATGATCACTTCCTCACTAGAAGAAAAGTTTATTTCACTTGATAAAAATAAGTTTTGCTGAAAAATGCTCCAGGGCTGCTGAATAATACTGTAAGTGCAGTTTTTTTCAAATAATCTGATTATTCGGCATTTTTGAAACACCACCACAATAGAAAAGTCTCTTCATTTGGTGAGATTACTTCTAATAAAACTACTGTGATGCAACAGAAGTTGGAAAATCCAAAATAGTCGTATTTCAGACACTTTGAGAAAGCCCGCCCCTGGTTATACCCTAACATCATGTACTGAAAAGTTCCCAAATAAGTAAAAACTTTACTATAGCAGCATCTCATTAGAGTCTTGTTTTTCTTCGTGTTTGTGCTGCTCTTCTAGTGATGATGTGGCACGTTGCACGTCAACATGCATTTACAATATGATAGCCACAGCAAAGCCAATTTGATTTTCCACAGTGAGAGGCAATAAAATGTAATTACAACATGTTTTACCATTAACTTCAAGACGGAGTCACAATATAGCCAAAGCAATTTCATGCTGCCTGTAAAAGACAGGATCCAACAGGAAGGAGAGGCAGAGTCATGGTTGAATGGCAGAGTGTGTGTGCAAGGCACTGATGGCCCTCAGTGGACTAAAGCACAGAGCAGACCGCACGCACGCACGCACGCACGCACGCACGCACGCACGCACGCACGCACACACACACACACACACACTGTGGACCTAAACCATACAAATCCATCTCATACACATGTTAGATAAATATTCATATGCAATAAACTGTATCAATGAATCCTCGGAGGAGTGGAAGCTATTCCACAGCAGGTCAATAACTGATTCCACCAGCAGATAATCATTTTTCTCTCAATGGTGGAGCTTGATATGATGTCGATACGCGCTGTCAGAGTTCATTCTGGCTGTAGCGGTGAGAAAGAGCATCACTGAAAGGATATGACACCTTCCTATTCAGCTCCATTGATCGGGAGGTTGTGTGTTAGTGGTGACAGAGGAGCGGGTCGGCACATCTTGTGTTTTATGCTGCGTTTTGTATTAATCTGAGGCTACGGGGCACGTGGAAGGTCTGCGGCTCAGTTTGACCGCAGGAGTCAGGCCTTTTAATTGTCTCATTGAGACACAAGTAGCCGTGATTTGCAAGAGCGCTAGTGGTTGGGTGAGGGAGGGGTCTGGAATGGCAACAGCACTCTGATACGATGAACATATACAATCAGTCAGGATAAAGATCTCACCCTTGGCGGCGTGAAAGGGGGAAGTGAGCAGTGCTCGGGAAAAATCAATACGGAACCGCTCATTTTGGAGGGACATGTGTGTCACAGTCAATAGGAGTTAATAGGCTGGGTTGTTCAGCGAAGACAGGCGGCTTGGGAGAGCAGCCGCGCTCTGACAGCTTAATACATACTGAATGGAAAGCCGGCTGCATGTAACAGTCACTGTGGACACGTGGAGTGTGGAATAGAACCTGATGGGCGCAGGCAAAAGTTAATTATAGAACAGAGCTGAAGGTCTTAGACACAGAACTGCAGAATTACCCGTCCAGTAATCAGAACAGACGGAGGCTGCTGACCCTCAGTATACAGACTGCCAGCACTCACCAGTTAGCAGCAGAAAACAATGTAATGTTTGCACTGTGGGAAGGTTTGCAGGAAGCTCCTCATCTGACAAACAGGCTTCTGCTTTATAGTTACATTTTTTTAAAGTTATCTAACTCCATAGGTGTCAACAAGAAATCAATTGACAACACCTTTATGATAGATTAATAAATGGTTAATAATTTGTGTTTAAGGCATGTAAACACTTGATAAACCTTTTATATCAGATTGCGCTAATTTTTACTTTTGCTCTGTGGGTGTTGATCATTTCGTTCTTTCAACTTTTATGATTTCCAATTTTATAATTTTGTAACCGACTTCTTCAGGTTTAAAATTGGATGATTTAAAGCAGCTTTAAACTTTAAGAGTGCACCCATTAGGGGTTCAATTTAAGAAAATGTCATTTTATGATTCCCAAATATTGCTTTTGTCTATGACCATAACTGATCATATCAAACCGGAATCAGAAATGAAATGAAGACAGGGTGTGATGGAAAACATCTTAAAATTTAATATATTATGTATTTTTTTATAACTAATAAAAATACACAGTTATCAATTAAAATAAACTGAGATGCAATGGTTTAGGTATTTTTCAGGGTAAAACTGGCACAGTGTGACAAAGTGGGTTTGAATCATGACAAAGGAGCCAGTCTCTATAATTTCACTGTTTACTTAGGGTAGATTATTGCATTTTCTTTCTAGGTGGGGAGTCAACCACCCACTCAAAGTTTTCTTGGAACACTTTATCGAGTGACTTTAATAAATCAGGTGATAAACAGGAGAAACTTAAGAAACTGAGCAAAAAGCAAAGCATTTACTCTTTGGGGGTAGGTAAAAAATTATAACACATGCTTTAACTCAAATATGTCCTGTATTGACATATTTTAATGAATGTTTACATTTATGAATTAAGCCACAATCCAGCTTCATATAGCAACAACCCAGCTTTTGTAAACTTTGGGACAATAAAGGATATTTTTATTCTATAAAGTTTAGTTTGTTTGAGTTTGGAACAAGAGACTCTCTGGAGACCCAAGATGGGTCCAGACAGATTTCTTTGCACATCACCTTGTTTCCTGTTATTGTCATAATTGGTTGGGATGATGGGTCGGGGACGTTGTGGCGAAACAAACCAAAACACATTGCGTTCAGTTTCTGTGTTTTGAATTAAATCTAGATGCAGAAGGATTGGTATAATAACTTCATTAATTGGGGTCTTTAGGTCACACTATTCAGTTCCATAAAGAAAGATTGTCCTTTTAATTAGTGCTCATCAAGACCTAATTTTGATGATCATAATCTCTTAATTTTATCCAGCTAATTAATAATTAATTACAATTTCAGTGTACAGTTTAAATTGACAGTTGAAAGGAAAGGTTCAGGTCACTGATGTATTTAAAGAGACAAAATTATCTTTAATACAATTTGATAGTCAACAAATTGTATTAATTATAGAACAGAAATGTCTCATCCTCAACGATAAATAACAGTAAATTGTATTCTTTAATTTGCTAAACAATTTTGCTTTCAGTGATTGGTGGCGGCTAAAAGAGTACTGAGAAAGAATGAGGGGAAAAGTAAAAGGGCTTCAGCTTCAAATGACATTTCAATAAGTGGAACAGAGCGTTAGCAATCCATTCCCAACTTTTCTGAAACAATTATTGAGATGGTACCTCCGGGCGATGTGTGTTCCCGGTCCCCGGAGTGCTGCCGGCTGAAACAGTAATTGACTAAATTGTAGAACACATCGAGGCCATTTACAAATTTGCCAAAAATGAATCGTTTAAAACGAAATGAGGGTGACTCTCAAATTAGCAAGGAGTATGATTGAGATGTGGCTCTGGGAATTAAGAAGCGTGATTTAGAGCTCTGCAGGAAGGAGCATCTGTGGGCAGTCCAGTGTTACTCAAACCCTGTCTCTGACTCGTATTTAAATATCAGCGTGGTTCAGCAGATTATATTTTATATTTAACAGATAGTTAACACAGACGAGCAGAACTGTGCCTGAGCACACAATAAACCACAAACCAAACAATAAAAGCCGCGAAGCTTTAACACTGAGCCACACAGCTGTAAAAGAACGTAACATTTATCCATGCAGTACACTGGAGCAGAGAGCGACTTCAGACTAGAGGCCATAAACCACTTTCTTAGCTCCAAATAATTTTTCTGAGAGCAGTGTGATAAATCATACAACACAGACCTCATTGGTTTAAACATATGGTGCTGCAAGGTGTTTGAGAATGTGATCTTAGCTACATTTTACAGGGTGCACTCATTTCTGGAAAACAGCGCCGAATTACTCTGACGGTTTAGGGCCTGACAGTCATGATTGATTGTTGCACAGACACTGTGTTGATTGTTGCCTGTTGTGCCGTTCCTGTGGCTCCTAGCAGCCGCTGCTGCTTTTCATCTCACCCGGGCTAAACTCCTCCAACCAGTGATGAGTAATTACTAAGTTCATTAGCTGCGCCAGTGGCCTGGAGATTTGTTAAAACAAAATTTGTCAGCAACTCCCCTCCCACCCCCATTGCCTTTGAACATCTTAGACTGGATTTTGCATTTAAAAAAACATTTTACCTATCATGTTATTGACCTTATAGATAAAAGAAGCAAAATGAATGAAATAAAAGTCTTACAAAACTAACTCCAAGACAAATTTTCCTAAAGAGGTAATAAAGTAATTGTACCATGTTGTTTTGCATCGTATCGCACTGTATCACATTACATAATTTGTGTGATGATGCACTGCATCGTATTTGATTGCACTGCTTTGTGGTAACAGCGGCTAACAAGTGTTTTAGGCAACTGGGAGTGTTTAATGTTGCTCTGAAGGAAGTTTGGCCCTTTAACCTCTAAAATTGTTCTAAATCCACCACATTATGTTAACCACAGCATGTTAATTTAATTTAGATCCTGGTATTGTCGAGGTCAATCCAAGATCTGTTTGCATTTAGGGCAACGTTTTAAAAATGTTGTTTTAGAAGTTTCTAAGGATAGGCAAAAATGCTCACATGCAGAAGTTTCTAAAAAGCCTCCAAACACCCAGCATCCATCTTTTCATGACAATTTCAAATCAGTTCGTCTTTGTCCTTCTCTAGTCCAGAAAAAAACTGTTGAAAACTGGACTTTTTAGGCCGTAGTGTGGTCTAAATTTAGTTTTAACAAACATACTGAAAGTCTAGCATGGTAAGCCAATTTGATCAGTTCTAAAAGCTTCTGTATTAACTAGTCATTTAGAAAACACTTTTCATATGACACAAGGGCAACACAAAGTGCTTCAAGTAAAGTGTTTTCATACGAAAACAGAAGGTAATTAAAACAGAAAACGATGAAAAAATGAGCTAAACAAGGCTAAATATTGGGGCGGGCAGCGTAAAAATATAAAATAGGTTGTTAACAGAAAGGACGCTGATTTGAAGGACTAAGGAAACACAAATGTGCTAAAGCTGAAGAGACAATAGGTACAAATTCAAAAATCCCAGCAAGACCCCAAATTAGAACTAAAATAGAAGTAAATCTACATTTATATCAAATAAATGATTTTAACAAATATGCATATATGCATATTTGTAGCTTGAGACTTTGATAGTAATATGGAAGGGTAAAAAAAAAGTTGTAGACCTGGGTTTTGAGCAAACTTAAAAAAAATAAAAATAAAATCAACAAAACCTAATCATTCAACCCTAACCAATTTTTTTTAAATATGTGGTTTCTTCATTTAAGAGGAAAAAGATGTACATTTTAATTTCATCCATGATTAAAACCTTTCCTCAACGAGACATTTCTTCTGTTTCATAAAGAGCCACTAGCTATCACACTACAATGTCCAAGTAATTTTCCTTTAATAGGAATATTGTTACTTATTGATCTGCACTTTGTAAAGCCTTCCAGCGATGCTCCAGTCACCACAGCTGTCAAAAGCATAAAATACACTCCGATCCTTTGCGATTTGATGGGACACTGGTTCCCGTTACTGGCACAGTTCCAATGTTAATTACCTTCAACATCACATCTTCTCTCTCTCTCTCTCTCGGAATAGTCTTGCACAGGCCAGTAGTGTCCCACCAGAGGACAGTGGGGGGTAAGAGTGATGGGGTGAGTGTGGAGATATTGTGCTTTGCCTTTCTAGAGCTTGTGGTGAATATGTGCATCGCTGAGTCTGGCCATTAGGCAGCATGATGTGCTTTTCTTTTCCAGATCATTTCATGTGGTCAAAATAGCATAAAAACACCATTTTGGTTCAATAGCAAAGACTTCAACTGAATAATCACGAGGGTGAAACTGTAACTATTACAGAGGTACCTCTGGGATAACCATATATAACTGGGGTGTCAAAAACAGTGTAGGGTTTCTGGAGGGCAAAGTGTTTGAAGTGTACGCTGTTGGCTTTTGCTACAACATCTGCTTTTAATTACTCAATTAGCACCATCATTTAGTCTCCTTGACATTCATCCAAATGGCAAATCATAGCCGGAAGTTGTTCTGTTTAAACAGAGCGTTAAGAGGAGTCATGAAAAATGCATACTCGATAATGTATATGGATACTTAACTAATTGAACCAATTAAACGGAGGAAACTGGTTTGAGTAAGAACAGTGAGAACAGAGCCCTCGGGGAAGAAGCTTTGACATCTCTGATGTACAGCCTCCCCTCTCCCTACGCACAGACACGGGCCTGAGGTCATATTTCAACAGACAAAAGGTTCTTGACTCCAGTCATACAGCAACAATGAGCCAAGAAATTAAAAGCCATTCAGACTGAAGGTTATGGAAAGCATTAGCGGAGTCTAAAAAGGAAAAAAAAAAAAAAGAAATCCAGGTTTTTCAAGCAACTTGAAACTGTTCAAGAGTGTAAATGTGTTTTGGAAGTCAATAGATTGCAATTTTATGTTTTGCTACATCACTGTGAGCTCCGTAGGTTTCACGTTTAAAGTGCACATGTTTTATTTTAATGGTTTTTGTTTGGATTTGTGGATCAACACTCCTCTCTCTGCAATATGAATGTACAGTGTTGTAAACAACTATATGTCCCCTCACAAATATCTTCAGTGGTTGCTTTTTTTTTGTCACACATTGTTTCAAATCATTAAATTTTATCATCAAAAAAAGACAACATATGTATGGCAAATATAATCAAATTATGACTTAATTTACTATAAGGCAAAAAAGCTATCCAAATCAACCAGTCCCAGCATGAAAAAGTAATAACACTATGTGTTGAACAATCAACCACTTTTTTGTACTGCTGAATACATGTCCATTAGTCACATCCAGGTCTGATCAGTTTTTGACCTTTAGAAAGAAGAAAACATTAGGAATAGGATGCCATATCTCAAAAAGCAACACATCGTACCTCAATCTAAAGAAACTCAAAAGCAGAAGAAAAGCAAAGTCTTAAATATCTATCAGTGTGGAAAGAGTTTAAAATCGTTTTTGGGAAAAGACATCAACTACAAAACCAGAAAGCATAGAACAGTGGTGAATCCTCCACTGTATGGAATGTTGGTCGACCAAAACTACCCCAAGAGCACATCAACAACTATTCTAGGAGGACACAGAATAATCCAGAACATCCTAAACCTTGCAGGTCTCACCCGCCTCGACTAACTTCAGAGTTCATGAGTCCAAAAGCTAAAACTACGGCTGAGCAAAAGGAACTAAAGAGCCACCTCATAATTGCCAGAAAGTATCTTAATCATACCAGTTTTTGGGATATGTTCTCTAGACTGATAAAGAAAACTTTCTTAAAAGTGTATGTCCTGTTAGTTCTGGTATAAAAGTCAGATATTTCAGAAAAAGATCATCATATCAACAATCAAACATATCCATGATAGTTTGATGGTCTGGGGCTGCTTTGCTGCAGCACTTGATTATTTTTTTTGGTCCTTTTGTGTTTGTCTTTGTATCTTCTGTACAGCACACTGGTAAATGTTGCAGTTGTTTGTTCTATACAACTATGTTGAACCTGAACTTGAACCGTGCGTTTATGATCGAAATACTTCTAAAATGACGAAAAGGCAAACGCTGAGAAAATCTGTTCCCAGAACTGTATTTTTGCGTCACCACAGACATACCAACACATCGGCCCTGGGGTTAAATGAACATCAGCTCAGTTCAAGCTTACCTCTACCCAAAGTTAAACCAATTCAATCCCCCACCACAACAAAAAAATAAGAATGATTGTGCCCCTGCGGTGGTGATTTCCTGCATGCTATGGATGCATAAATAAACATAGGCATAAATACACAGAGGACACTGACTGGGGCTAGCTGGCCAAGTGGGGCAGCTGTTATTAAAAGGGCTATTTATCACTGTCACCCCTCTCTGGTTCCCATCCTTCTCTGCCCTCCAGCGATGTCACTGGGCTTCCCGGGAACAAAGTGGCTCATCCCACCAAATGTAACCCCCAAAATCACAACTAAAAATGCTCTGTAAACACGTGCAACTTTTACCACTTCTATATGCATAGCGCACCAGAACACCTTTTGCTTTGTGATCTAATGGCTTGCCTGGAAAGAATAATAATAGTACAAATTCACAAGAGCAGGTAACGTAATTCATTCGATTTCTGAAAAACGTCTTACAGCACAACTATGCTGCACACGCCGTTCATTTTCTGCTCCGTTTCTTTATTGATCTTAGCCACAATTATCCACTTTTCTGAAGCACTGCATTAAGTGAATTCCCTCTTTGTTGGACAATAAGTACAGAAGGTTGGCTAAGTCAACCTATTCTTCAGCCTAAGGGGACATGCTATTTCTCCAGCACCCTCATCCTCATTAGCAAGACCTGATAATAAAACACACACACACACCTCAATTAGCTCATCCAGGGCGAAGGAAGAAGGCAAAATAAAGTCTTCCAAATAGCAAAGAATACCATTATTGCACATCCAAAGTGAAATATAAAGATCTTAAACTGCATCACAGCACTAAAACGACCCAGTTCAGTGGGAAATCAAAAGATAATCAAAACAACATTCAACCTGCCTGGATTTTGCCAGTCACTTGATTTTATAGTATGTCAAGTGTAAAGTTACAGTAACGACATATGGCACCAAAAATTACCCAAAATGCATAAGAAACAACTTGCCTCTGAAGGGAAATAGAACATAATCTGGCAATAAGAACTGTAGGAAGTGTAAGGTAAGGTACGATTAGGATCCGCCTTGTACTGATGATGCAACAAAATAGCAAATGTCAAACAGCAGTGTTAATATTTTTTTAGTTTCTCTACACAGTAATATACAGTAACTTCAACAAAATAAAAGTGACAGAAAACATATTCCCCTTTTTCCTTAAGCAGCAAAAAACCATTTGCTCAATTCATTTATAGAGTGCCCTTTTTTATTTTTTGCCATAACACCATGCATCAGCCTACTTTCTTAACACAGAGCTCTACTCGCACTGGTGGTCTACAGAGCCCATAAACCTCTCACATGCAGCAATCCACTCACGATTAATGAAGTGCTTACTTAACCAATTTAAACCCTTAATTCCTATTAATTCAACATAATAGCCACCGTCTCAAACAGAATTAGCACCACTCTAGCAGGAAGCCTGCAAATCTCCGAGGGCCAGAAAGAGTCAAGCTGGCAAATTCCACATTCTTTGATAAATATGTAACAGTATGTATATCACTGTGAAAATGCATAACCCTCGTGTAAGACCCCTATCAAGTCTGCTTTACACCTGTATTACATTTCTTCCTCAATCAGCAGCTTTTCTGAGACGCCGGCCTCCCACGAGGAGCAGAAACCATTACAAGGCAGCGCAGCTCATTTGCAGAAAGATTGGAGATCACGCCGCATCAAAAAAAAAAAAAAAGCATGTGAGACATTTCTCAGGGCAAAATTGATTTATTCCATTTCTAGGTTTGCATGCAGCATCAGTATCAGTGTATTTAATGTAAATCCCCAATCTGGAGCTGATTTGCTGCGTGGGCTGCTGCTTACCGTGCAAGTGAGAAACACGGCGATCGAACGGCACAAAAGGTGGGCTGTTAAATGCAAAATGAGGGTACGTGCCGCATTTCTTTACGCATGGATGTCAACGTTGCTTAAAGTAAAAATGCAGTATAAAATAAAAAATAAAGCAATTGAGAAATACAAAAGTGATCTAAAACATCACTTCCAAAATACTGTTCAGTAACTTAAGGGAATTAAGCGAAATGAAGAAAAAAAAGAGCATCATCTGTGACTGTCTTTTTTTTCCCCCCTGCACATCCACATCTCTAAATCTAATGGTTTTTCTTAAACATCTAACCTCTTTAAGGTTTTCGGTATCTAACTTTACAGGAAAGATTTTCCTTTTCTTCATCAAAAGTGCTCACTCAACCAATCTTTACAGGAAAAACTTTGCTACCGTTTGTTGAGAGTTTCACTAAGAGCAATCTTCATTATGAAGGTTTTGCTTTTCTTTATCAGGATCCATTTAATGCAATCGTTCCAAGAAAAAGTTTGGTCAACGGAGCCATCCCGCTATGGAAACTTGTTTCGACAAGGCAATGTCACAACAACTATTTCACAGCAGCAGATACAGTGACTAAACTTGTAAGCTTGCAGTCGAGACCAATTACTTGCTTAAAAGATCAGATTCATTTTGAATGTAACAATAAAGCAAACAAAAAAAAAAGTGCACAGTGATTTTGGTATTTAATTTGCCTTTTGTTGTACTGTTTTCATCTAAATGTAGAGATTAAATATTGTGCAAATCACACCATTTTGCATTTATTCATATTCTGACCAGCTTTATTGGAAACGAGTAGCATATAATAAAAGCCTATGTTCAGATAAACAATAAAACAAAATAGTGGCAGTCTCCCAAATTACAGTATAAAAAGAAAACTGGCTTTCTGTTTTTCTCATCTGCTACGTCACTTGTGTATAAGCCACAAAGACATTATGCCATTCTTTGGTTGAGATAAAAATACATAAACAAATAAATAAATATTTCAGAATATTTCAATTTTCACTCAAAAGAAAAAAACAGATCAAGCACAGCCTGTGGCTAGGGGAGCCTGACTGCATGCTGGTGGGGGGTAAAAGACAGCCTTCGGGGGTGTCGAGGGCGTCTGTTTTTTAATGAGCTGAAACTTTAAATACTGCATAATATATAACAAAAATGGATAGCGCATTTCACTCTCCTGAAAGAAAGTGGAGAAAAAAAAAACTATTAAAATCCATTTGTCCCTTAATGTCAACAGAGTAAACATTAAGTATGAATGAAGTTTAATGTGATACGGCAACATCAACAAGAAAGGAACCAAAAAAAGAAAATAAATAATCAACGGGAACTGAAAAAAAATGCAAGATGGGTATGGAGATAAGTGCACATGCTCAGGGCCATTGACTCAACAGTATATGTAAAAACAGTGAAACATTAAACTACAACTGGAACTTTGATAGCGTAATTAGTTTAAAAGTTATTGCTTAGTTTGCTAATTTGTTCGAGGTTGCAGCCGGACGTGCTTTTGGACCAAAACAACCTCAACTCACAAATATTTCGACTCCCTAAAGTCAACGTAATAATATTTCTCTTTCCTCAACCGGAACTCATTATATAAAGCAGGTTACAGATTTTAAAAAAAATTACTGTGACCTTTGTCATCGCTGGGGTTAAAGAATACACCACACACCATCATCGGCAGAAGAAAAAAAAAATATGAAAGGCAACAGGCCAGAAAACATGAACTCCTATAGGATGAGATTTATACATCCACAGGCCTCTCCTAATGAAAAATAATGAGTCTTTTGTGTTTAAGCTGTCAGAGTATGAAGAAAAAAAAAAGACATCTTTTCACAGTAAATATTGTGACACCGTTGGCTGAGACATCAACATCGACGTGTAATTCCAGTGCCGTCCTTAAAGTGATCCAAGTGATGGCTCAGGTGTCCCCGCTGCTCGCAGGGTAAGCACGGAGACGACGCTGGTGGCCGATTCCACAGGCTCATATAATGATAACCTCTCCAGCATTAGCTGCAGGGGTTGCTCGCGCAATAATTGTTTCTGCCAAGCCATATATCTGTATGACAGGGGAAACGCTGGCGTGCTAAATAATTCATTTGCAGAGTGGCTCCATCAACTATTTCAAGGAGATTAAAGTAAAATTTTTTTTTTCTAAGGCCAGAGAAACTGAAGAACGCTGCAGCTAATTAGAAAATAATTACAACTCTCTGAAAGTTGATTAGCAATTTCACTGCTCGACATTAACAATTTACATTAACACTCCTCGGTCTGAGCACTTGTTCTGCTTTACTTACCTAAACTCTAAATAGTACAAGTATTT
Source organism: Poecilia reticulata (assembly GCF_904066995.2). Lineage (NCBI taxonomy): Eukaryota > Metazoa > Chordata > Actinopteri > Cyprinodontiformes > Poeciliidae > Poecilia > Poecilia reticulata. The sequence continues at coordinate 24,539,874 of NC_088835.1, read as the reverse complement.
AAAGATTTCACCTTGACAAAACTTATTACCAGCACCAGCTCGCAATTAAACGTGCCAAACTGGCATTAATTGTTTGCTCATTACCACTTTAGATGCCTGTTGGGTAATTTAGACACTTCAACATGGGACCAGACTATTAAAAAGCATCAATCACGCCTTAAGTGCAAGCCACGTTTTGTTAAGTTACAGAAGACCATTTGAAGTTCAGATAACCAATACCCATGGTGGTGGTGACTAAGGTTTAATATGTAATGCTAAGCTTCTGTCCCACCTGAAGGGGAGACCTCCCCCGCAGTTTAGAGTGACTCAAAGGTGAAGCCCTGAAAACAAATACAAGGCACTCACATGCTCCGCAGTTTGGATTTCACGTCATCCTGTAAAGGCCGCACACAAAAGCTGCAAGACGGCTGCAACCCCGCACAGTCGTGCCGGTCTGCGACGTGGTATCAATGCAGCACTTTGGGTCAAAGGGTCAATGAGTAATTAAGACATGGTTGCCTGAGCATTCCCCATGCACACTTTCAGTCCTGATGAAAGGCTGCCAATGAAAGGAGGAGGATTTAAGTGCAGCCTGATACCAAGGATCAGATTTCTGTAAGTGTGTCTAAATGTTCCTTGTTCAGGGCAATTAGTTTGATTAAAGTGATAGTCTGGTGTCATCGTGCTGTTGAAGAGGATTTTGTGCATGCATACTGCATGAGATTCAAAAAATTTGCATACAACCAGGGTTACATTACCACCTTAAAACATTTAACATTTTTTGGGGTTTTTTCAGTGTATATGAGCTTTCATTAAAATTATTGCACACATTTTGTCTCCTTGCTAAACAAGATGTTTTCTAATATCACTACTTGCTTGTCATGGAGGCGGTACTGGTTACGATTTGGTTAAAAAAACAACAAAAAAAAACGCATGATGAGCAACTTTCAGAAAACAGGTCGAGAACAGGACAAATAGCTTGACTTGTCGCAGCCTTCGTGTGCACAAAGAGGTCAAAAGGTGCATTGATTTCCATGTACAACAAGAAATTATTCGTTCATTTTCATCGCGTTAAAAATGAAGAGGCCAAGGCCTGAAAATTGAGGTCGCTGATAAACGCTAGGAACAGGAGACGCTGAGGGGAGAAATCAATACGGCAGTTTGTCAGCCTGCCTCTCAGAGGGCGCAGGAGTCTGAAGAGCGGCTAAGCCTGCGCTGTCAGCAAAGCACATTACCAGAAATCAAAGGCCAGTGAAGGCCCGAAGGAAGGGATGTACACGGCCCCCGACAAAGGACACATTTTGGTAATTAAAACCTATTTTATCAGAGCTGTCCCGTCACTGATTTTTCTCTAACACTATTGACTATCTGTTGTGTGCAGGATGACCACTAATTCAACTTTAAATAAATGTTCTGGGCTTTTAGGGATTCTTGTTTCTTTTTTTTTAAGCAAAATACAACACATCATTATATAGACAATGGCTATATGATTAAGGACTAACTGAACCATTTTCTGTTTTATTTACACATTTTTGAGAGGCGGCATAAAGAAATTATTTATTTCTATACAAATCACAGAAAACCCATGATTTCAAACCACATCTATGTTGCTGTGTACACTTTACTTATAAAGTTAGTATGCTTTGGCAATAAATAAACATTACTTCAAATGACTTTTAGTCAGTTTTACAGGGAAGTACTGAAGTAACTCCTTAATTTTTCCACAGTTTGGGGAGCATTTTATGTAATAAAACACCACAAACTAGTGAAGAATTGTGAAGTGGGAGAAATGTAATTTTTTCTTTCTTTTACAAATAAAAATCTGTGAAGTGTAGTGTGCGCATGTGTTCAGTTCTACTTTGTGGAACCATTTTTCACTACAACTACAGCTTTTGGTGTATAGATTTACCAGATCGAGCAATTTTTTTTCACGTTTTTGGCAAATACCTTCAGCTTAGTAAGAAAAAAAAATCAAGAAGGCACACAGATAAACAATTAATAATCATTTCAGTTGCTTTATACACTTTGAGCCAGACAGAGTGATGTGACTTCCAGGAACAGCGGAACATTACCAGGAGGAGTAAATCCAGCAGTTTGGTAGACATTAGTGTTTAAAACAGTAAAGCAGTGTCCACTTTTAGTACTGTGCACCTTCTTCTTTGTAGGCAAAATAGACGGTGACAGGTCCAACACTCGTCTGCACCGTTTCTGCAGCTCCTATCACCATCCAGCAGCCAATGCCATAGGCCAAACAAGGGATGCCTGCAACAATGAGTCATGTCTATTATTTTCAGTCCGAAGTTTTCATCTTGCATACAAATCATTACAACAGAGGTCCTGCAAGTTTTCAAAATTCTATACCCAGATTTTCTTTTGTTTGGAATTCATCTGTGATTGCCTAGTATTTTATAAATGAAAACTAGCAATGGGTTTGGGAAAAAAAAAAAAAAAAAAAAAAACTGAAGTTGTAGCAATAACAAAGAAAACAAGCTATGTAATTGATGTAAGAAGAAATTTGTCTTAGGTATTTGTAACATGTTAGATTTTTACTATTTTAGATACTGAAATAAGGAATCTTCAGGCGCTTTTCCTTTTTTAGTCTAAAATAATGAAATCAAATAAACCTCTAGACTTTTACATAAAGAAACTGCTTTGTTTGTAACCGACTCTGAAAATACTGACCTAGATTAATAACTTTCAGCATAGTAAAAAACTTGTCTTCAAAGTCCAGGTTCTGTGGAGGTGCTTTGGTGCAATGATATTTCACAAAAGGGAAGCAGCCGGTTCGCAATATGTGGTAATTGGATCCCTGAACTCTCCAGTTGAAGTTGGACAGGCCAAACTGGTCGTTGTGGATGGAGCTGTATCGCACGCAGAACGAAGTCCAGGGTGGGAGTCTGCGCTGCTGCAGGTGGCAGGTCAAAACCTCTGAAGCTGCTGGCTGTGGACCCGTTTTACCAAATCTGCTCGGAAACAGAGCGATGTGCAAAAAGATGCTGTGTATCTTCCGCAAAAACTCCTTCATGACTTCTGTAATAAGAACAAGGAGTCATCTTAGCTTTTAGAAAGCTGCGGTTAGCAGCATCCAATCTGCAGCTTTTTATCCAACATTCATCTCTAAAGGGATAGTTCACTACATTTATGGACTCTTGTGATATTTAAAATATCTGGAAAAGTCAAAGCTGCAACTGGAGTACTCTGTACTAATTATTTATAATACAAAACACACTGTTTTCCTAAAACTTTATTTAATTTGGGCAAATTTTGAATACGTCAACCACCTGCATAGGTTCACTTCGGCATGTGTAAGTGTTGAAAACTAAAACACCTAGACAATTCAAACTCGTGCAGTATTACTTTGACAAATTGCAAAGCTTACAAAACATACTTTCTGATTTGTTGGACATTTAATTAGTTAAAATTCGAAAGGGTGAGTTTAAAGCTTTGAAAAGACCCCCATAAAGCAGACTATACAGATTTCCCAAATCATAAACCGATTTTATCCGGTTAGTTCATTTTCCCCATTTTAATGAGCTTATTCTAAGGTTTTAAGTTAAAAAGGCTTTAAAACTGACCTCGTTATAAATTAACGCTTTCACAAATTACAAACTATAACTTAAAGAATACATAATGAATATAAAGCACAAGCTAAATTGTCTTGAAGTATTTTTTATATTTAAAATAAGAACGGAATGAAGATGACCTGATTCTCAGTAGTATATAGTCTGACACACTAGTGACAGGTGTCACGTTACTCAGAACAAACACTAGGAAACAGAACATTTGAGACCGCTCACCATAGCAGATCCCGACTCCTGGAGCTTAGCTGAACTTTGCTAACAAGCTCAAATCCGGTGGTCAAAGTTCCAAAACATTAAGGTTTAAAAACATCCTGCTACAAAGAGCCGCATGCTGAGAAACGCATAGTTAGCCAGCATTATTTGCATCACCTATGATCAGTGATTAGGTCATATTCCGCCTCTTCATCCGAGTTTACCTAGCGACTTTAAATCTAACCTGGTACTTCGTTCAAATCTGTCCGGTCGGAAACACGGCGCGGTAAATATAGTTCTTGTTCGGAGCGCCATGAACGTGCACGAAAGTTATTTATGTCCTGTCAGTTTTTAAGGTCTTTTATGGCATTATCGATACTGCTACAATCAGTGAAAGAGTAAGAATAAAAAGGTCGTTATGAATAAAAGGCAATTGTATTTCAGGAATTGAAATATTTCTGGAGTTTTCTGTATGGGTTTACATACAACCCATAATGTGATCCATAGGCTTTCAACACAATTGAGTTTGGGACCACTCCACTATTTTAATATTGACCTTCTATAAAATTGACCTGCTATTTTCATTTTTAAAAAGCTGTTTGGACTTGTGTTTGGGATTATCATCCTTTTGGAACACAAAATTGTGTTCAACATCCAACCATTTGAGGTGAGCTTGATGATCACATGCTTAAAAGCTGGTCATATGTACTTTGGATTAAGTCTCACCATAAACTGTCCTAATGTACGTCTTGTCATAAATAAGTTTTGCAACATAGGTTTGTTTATACGTCAGCAAACTCTTTGCCCATGGTAATACAGGTACAGAAAGGAAGCTGTGCAATTTAGGTGGAAGTTCTTTTTAACTTTCAGCTCCAGCTTTTCAATAAAAAGAAACTTGAATAAAAACATAATTATGTCACAAACTGTTTGACATATTTATTAGCATTTTATATACGGATATGCTCCAAAAAACAATTACCATTTAAAATGAGAAATAATAAGGAAGTCAGTAAAATAGCAGTAAGTTAGGATATGTCGTTCATACTCAGTAATAAAAAGGTAAAAAAATAAAAATAACATGTCTTCACGGTTCACAAGTTTTGCAACTTATTTTTAATTGTCTACTTACCGAAAATGTCCTTTGAGGATAACATTGCAGACCGCACCAATCACTTTTTCGCTCAATAACCAAAGTAATCTCTTCTTTCTTAAACGGTGCAGAGAAAAGATTACTAAATATCATTATCTGTCTATCAAGGTACCCTCGCTGTTCATTATCATCTATTATCAGGTGTACCTACTCTAAGAACACATTCATGTTGTAGTCTGAAGGTTCAAAAAAAGTATTGTACAGCAGCTTTCAAAAGTCTACCTGCCTCTGTTAAAATGTTTGTTTTTATGTGTAAAAAAAACATCACAATAAATCAACTGACATTTTCCACCAAAAATGGGACATTTATTCATCACAACTCAGATGACAGGAGCTCAGATTTGTTTCATTCTTGTCTCATTTTAACAGAGGTGCATACACTTTGGGATGCCATTGCACATAGGAAAATACATTCTGTTTTTAATGGAAAATTTTAAGCATTTCTTTTCTAAAGTACGTCAAGGTAGCTGACAGAAAACTCTAACATTTAACAGATTCATGTCAGAATATTAAGATGTTTATTTAGACATTTACATTTGATCAGCCTGTACATATCTCTGGGGTTCAATGGTGAAGCTCGTGTCTAAGCAGAAACTTAATCCTCCAGTTGGTTTTTGTTCTGAATGATCACCTCCAGCATGTCCTCTATGTTTGTGATCACCACCTACATAGAAACAAAGTAAAAGAAAATGTAAAGTGCAAGACATATTTCTTTGATAAGCATGATCCTACCGACAAAAATGCATCTGTAGTGTTGTTCTAATTACAAACTTTGTGAATATTAATTATTTGCACTTTATTAAACAGACACATTCCAACTGACAAGCTATAAAAGATTATGAAGGTTTCATGACATGGATGAGGGGAAATCGTTAAGTCGTTAACACGGTACCTCGAAATTGGTTTCTTCTCCCTTTTTAGAGGACAATATTTCCTGATGAATGACTGACAAATTCTGAGCAAAGGTCACCAGAGCTCCCTGGAGATCCTCCGAGACCGCTCTAATAACAACATTCCAAACAAACGAGTTTACTAATGATCCCCTTGTTGCCTGCTAAGAAACAATCACCTTGTTCATTTGATGGTTGTGGGTAAATGAAACTTTCAGCAGATAGCATCTTCGGTCTATAGGGGGATGAGCACAGCTTGATTTAACTGTCCCAGTGCTGTGCAAGCTAACGGATTTCTGTGATAAATATGTTGAATAACCCTCTGCTTAACAACCTGTGGAGTTTCTGATATTTACAAAACCAGAGGTGGCATCTTAATCCTGTGAAGAATTGTTTTTTACGTTGGGACTTGGCAAACTAATTGAGCCTTCTAATATTCTTCAGCGCTTTACTGTTCTAATGAAGTGAAATTATAAGTTCTGAATCTGTACTTGCTTCTATAAAGAGAACAGCTGCAAATTAAATATCAAGATTCACTGAGCGGTCGAGGAAGGTCAGAGAAACAACCGTTGCCTTTTAATGAACACTTTTATTTGTCTTAATCTGAAAATGTTTGGTGCTCAAGGAGTACTTGAATCTTTTTAAAGTGGTCTTCAGTCAAGAGGTTTTGACTGAAATATATTTTAAACAGCTTTGTGTTTTGAATAGATAATTACTCTGGCTGGATATGCCAGTTTTGGGCAATTTTGTGTTACAACCAATCTGATGAGCATTTGGCTGAAAATCCAACCATCGTTTCATTCAAACTGAGGATGCCACGAGGGTAATCTACTGCAAGATTGTAGCAGAACTTTACTTCAAAAAACTGAATTATCCTCTTTAAAATGAGATATTAAGAAGAATTTATTATTGCCAAGGAAGGAATGTGGCGACTTTCCTTGATAAATTTCAAGCATTTGCCAACATGTGAGCTCTTTAAAACCACTCAGTTTTAAAGAGCTCACATTTGTTTTATTCTTGACATAATATACAAAACCGATGCAATAAAAAATACTCACATCATCCCAATGGTGCATCGATCATCGCTGTCATAGAGAGCAAAAACAGTGCCTTGATTTTCCTGAAGTGGAATTTCACAAATTTACTATTAAAAGTAGATCCAAAACCCGTTTTTTTTTTTCCTTCAGTTTATTCTCACAATATTACAGGAGCAAGTAGAGTGATCTATGAGCAAGTTAAGTAGTTAAAATATTTAAGATTTCTTATAATTTGTTGCATACAAATATTGTAGCTAAAGGTTCACTTTCAATGGTTGAAATCTTATTTTGGTTTCGCTTTTAGAATCAGATCGAAACATCGGAAGTAGAACTTTTTTTTTTTTTTTTTTTACTTCAGCATTCATTACGCTTTACATGCAGAGCAGCCAAAAATGTATTTTGACTTCAGGCTCAGTGAGAAACCTTTCCAGGTCAGAATTTCAACTTCAGGGTTACTTTCTAGCTGATTTTGTTGCGTTTGCAACTGATAAATCTGACTTTTGAATACCGATTAAAACAAATTTGTCTGTTTTCCAACTATGGCAGTAGCATTAGCCTAATCTTAAACTCAACTGCACACCAAACCAGGTCTAACTTACATGTTTACTTACTTATGCATTTGTCATGTGATGTAGCTGAACAACTGTAGTTGTTGAGTTAAAAACGTCAAAAACATTTGAAGCTAACAGCTAATGCAGTGGAAAGATTCTAATATATTATCAAAATGTTTCACTGTAACTTGAACACTAACTTCAAAAAAGTAAAAAAAAAAAAATGTGATTCTTACCTTCTTGTTAAAGTCAATGCATTTCGATTTGCATATATTTAAGAATATACTGTGGTACAACATGGAAAGGTTGGAATGAAACAGACGGATCCCAACAACTGCATAGCGACTGTCCACCAGACGCTGTGAAAGAAAAAGACAACAACACAAGTGAAATATTTTGGTCTACTTTGTTTGAAATATCAAATATGGTGCTGTATGTCATATTAAAATTGAATGTACAAATTTGGTGAAAACATGATTTACTAATTTTACTCACAGCTAAATAGCTATGTTTCTTACTAAGGATTTGTTAATAGAGGGACAAACATTAGCAGGAAAATGCAGTGAGTTTTAATGAAGGTTAGCTCTAAGCCTCGGCTTACAAACTATTCTATTATTCTATATTAAGGGGTTATGTTTAAAAAGGTTTTCGTTTGTGTATTATCACAAAGTTAAAGGTTTTTAATCCCTTGGGTCACCGCTAAGTTTCTGTTTCTGATCGATAAACCTGATGACTAAACAGCAGATGAAGTAAACTTAATTAACTAGAGGATGCGACAGTTAGATCGAATGCATTAGCCTAGCTGTTACACAGTGTAGCACTCCAAGCAAAGACCATGCAGCTTCAGGAAAAGAGAAGCACAACTGGGCTCCATAAACACAAAACATATTACTAGAACAGAAGAATCCTAATCACAAGTAGCACTGTAGAGGTTGATTACTTAAAAATGTCAAGTCTTAAGAGGATAAAATGTTGCCCGTTCTCAGCCACCTTTGGGAGACAAAGAGAGCAGGCCTGAGCCTTGAGGAGCTCAGGAGATAGAGCCCATAACTCGCTGTGAAGGCTGCGTGTTTGCACTTGTCAAAGGCAGGGCCCTTACCCAACAATAAAAGTGTCCAACAGGGACTTAATTGTGTTTGTAATATGCAGGTCCCTAATGATGGCCACTATTGAAGCCATTAACAACAGCAGTGGCTCAAACTGCTGCAGTGAAGCACCAGGCCACCAGCTAAATGAATGTTTGATAAAATAATACAAGTCGCAGATTAACAAGCGTAAACTGAGGCATACTGCTAATAAAAGAACTCCATTGTTTAAGTCCTGGCACCAGGTTGATGAAGTGTTCAAGCATGCATAATGAAAATGGTATGAATTATTAATGTGTTGATTATTTAGGCTCATCTATCAAAATGATAATGAATTCGGCACCTAAACACTCATTCGCTTCAGTGTGTAGTTACAGTTTTTGGGTGTGTTTTCTAAAATCAAAGATTTTACAACACACACACACACACACACACTGATCTCTTACAAATGCTTGCTTAAGACTCAGACTAATTAAAAATAAGGGCTGTTTTATTACTTAGAAAAATTAATTAAAAAAAATATGCAAAATATACATTTTAGTAATTAAAATTGTCATACCTTTGCTTCAGCCTCCTGTCCAGAACATTTCTCCTTGACTGGCACTTCGAAACAGCCTGTGCGCCAGTTGAGCGTTCCTCCAGTCGCCATTAGTAGCATCTGGGTCATGGCAAGATGGTCACTGAATCCAATGTCCAGATCAATTCCCCATATCTGTCAAAAAGACATTATGAACTACATGTGAAGGAAGGAGAAAGCAAAGAGTATTTCAATAAATGATTGTTATTCACACTGAGAGAAAGAAAAAAAGACCAGTTATGTAGCTCAGTGTGTCTAACATGTTTAGGCAATGCAGTGATATGATGACACAAGCAAACACAGAGATTTTTCTCCATATGTGGATTGAGTCTGCCCTGGGCGCTTTGCCTGGCTCAGGTCTGATGAGAACCAAAGTTCAGATATGTATGGTAAATGGCATCATTATAAGTATATTAAGGGGTCAGGTATGGACGTAGCCTTCTGCTTAAACTGGGCTAATTTTGCAGATAATAACCTAATAGCTATGCCCTTTCTTCAAAAGTGGCAAATAAATCACCAGTGAAGGAGTTGTTAATAACTAAGTGGCAGCCGGCTGCCTCCTTTAGCTGTTCCTATTTGTCAAAGCAAGCACTCCTGCCACCAGATGCAAATTGCGGCAAGTTTGAGCCTACAGTAGACAGAGTTTCTCTCTGCCAGAATGCAAACATATGTGAAAGTTTCCATTTTCTTATTCTTGAATTGTTGTAGAAAAAAAAAACTGGAACAGTCAAATTGTATTTCACGAATGATTTAACAAAAGTTAACAATTCACCAATGTGGTATGATAGAATTTTTATAAAGATGAACTAAAAAGTAAAATATATATTGCTCTCAATGACCAATAATAAAAACTTTTTTCATTTGAGAAATGTAGTTAGGTTTAGTGTGGTATTTTTATTTATAAACTATTCAAAAGGTTTCCCTGCAAACAAAATTACTGCTGGTAATTTTTGTGATGAAAATAATAATTTGGTTGATTTTCTCAAAAGAATGATAAACAACGAGAGAAGTTGCAGATACAAAAGACAAAAAAAAACACAAATGCAAAATGAATGCAAAATATTATCAATATATGTATTATCTTTTTTAAATATGCTAAACAAAATGACAGAATCCTATGTAAATCCTGATGTAAATTTAAGCACAAAGGCTTTTTACATTAACTTTTATAGTTTTGTTATAAATTAAAAATGTGAGATTTTCACTGAAATTTCAATTTTTACTCTAATTTTACATGAAAACTACACTTGCTCCTGTAGCAGTATAACAAACTGCCAATGTTTATCTGGTTCCCTTAGTGCGGGAGGCATAGAAGTTACAACTTGGTTTGATGCATGTTTGAATCAGACTGTTACCTGGCCCTGCATGATGGACACACAACAGCAAGCCATTCACTCAACTCCCTAAAACTCATACTCCCGCGTCCCATTGTCGCTCTTAACAAAGCCGCGGGAAATGTAAGCCTGGATTGTACCTGTTTTCTATTGCCTTGCATTTTCATTAAAAACCCCGATGCTGCAGCTGTGGCCCCGCTGCTCCACAATGTGCGCCGAGACTGCAAGGGCAAACATATGTGACCCACTTCTTCCCATCAAATAAAGTAGGCAGCTTTTAGCAACAGGTTTGAATCTAAATTGATGTTTAAATCCAGACAGGTTTGCCCATGTGGCTCCCCTTAGTCTGAGCTTTGTCTGTGTGTGTCAAGAGACGGGCAAGAATTTGCCATTAAAGTTCCTGCATCTACGGAAGCATGTGGTGTTTTATTGTTATTTATGCCGTCTTCAAATCCTTTACAATTGGATCAAAATTAGAGATAAGAAAGGTGATTTTCAGCCATCTTGGAAAAGGAAAGGGGGCAGCTTATGTTACATCTGAATCGAGTTCAGACATTTATTTTTTCTAATAGGAATAATAAATAAAAATGACTGACTACAATAATACAAAATATTTTTAATCAAATAAATCTTGAGTAGATGTAAAAAAATAAAATTGTATTAAACAGTAAAAAAGAAAAAAAAACTTTATTCTATCAGTTATATTCTAACCCAGAACACACTACCCTCTAGTGGCAACCATGCCCAAAGCTAATCCTGTTCAGTTTATATATATGGATGTATATATGTACATATAATGTACTTAAAACAATTGATACTAGCCAAGCAGATGACAAGTGGTTTATTTCTGTCAGATGAGCTGCTAAAGGCATGAGAATTTCATCTTTTTTTAATCTTGCCACATTTTTAGCATGTTTAAAATAGTTTCTGTTTCCCCTCTCCATTCTGCTGCTTCAGAAATGTGCAGAAAATGCTTTGCTTTTCTGCACAAGAAAAGCAAAGCGTTTTATTTTGCAGGATCGGATCAATAATAGTCAATGCTGCCACATGTTGGGAGCAGAGGTTAAACCATCATAAAGAAGTCCATTTCAAATATCATGAATCAAGAAGATTTCAACAAAACTTAATCCTGACAAATGAGAAGAGGCTTCAGCAGTGTGCTGGTATAATAATGTGATTTATTTCAGCAGAACACTGCAGGTAACCATCTAGGGGTTAAACACTTGACAGGTTATCCCAGTGAACGTACTAAATCACTTCAGAATGACCTACTGTTGGAAAGCTTCTGAATTTCTCTGCATCGTAAGGTTAAAGGGCAAGCTTTAAACGGTGGAATCAGTGTATTGACACAATAAGACCTGACAGTTTATTAGAGGGCCTTGTGACACATTTCGTCCCTGTGTCCACAGTTTACCTCGTCTTGTTATCTGGATCCCTAGGGAGCAGTATATGTTGGAGGCACCTATCTGGGTTTGTGGATAAAAATTGATCTTTTCCACCCAATGTGGGTTGTAACAAACCAGATCATATGTATCATGACACCCTGAGTCCTCCTCTTTACCTTTGCAAGTCTCACCTTCTGCTTCATGGTGTTGTGGTCCACAAAGGTCGCCAGGCCAACAGACACATAACCCATTATGTAGTTCTGCTTGCAAGCGTGAGCCACACACATGCAGATAGAGTGCAGGGTCTCTATGTGAACGGAGGTCTTAGGAATAATGGATCCCACAATGTCTAGATGACAGTAGCCGTGCAGCTGGTCTCCCCAGGACAGAATGGTCACCTCACCGTTGGGCTCCAGGAGCATATCCACAGTCACATAGGTGACGTTCTCCGAAGGGGGGTACGCCTCCACTACTCCACCTGAACAGAATGAATGCTGAGAAATGGCTACACGCACAAAGACATAATACCAAAAGAATAAGGGAAAATTCAACATTTTTATTACTGATAACTTCATAAAAGGTCACTTGAAAATTCTGAACTCTGATAACTACTAAAATAGATATGTAAATGATTCAGTTTTTACATTTATAAAGGCACCCAGGAAACAGAAAAGCTCATTGAAATGCATAGATTTCATAAGTTGCGGGTGAATATAATAGTGCTTGACAATAAATGTCTGACCTTGCCTGAGGAAGATCTTCAGGAACTCGGACCAACTTTGAAAACGGGAAGATTTAGCCAGAATGGTATAAAAAATCAGCCATTCTGGGATCTCTTCTAAATACTTCATCATCACTGTTTCCTGTAGAATGAATGTTGAAGCATAAACATCAGATACCAAATAAAAAAAATACTTGGAAATGAATGTGGGTGTAGTTTTTCATTGATTCAACTCAAAGTTCTAAAAAAAAAAAGTAAGTTGCATAATTTTGCTCTGAGCTCAGAGTCATGATGTGAAGACCCAAATGTAGAGCCAGGACAAGGCCGAAAAGAATCATGTTTAATGAACTGAGAGGACACGAGAGTAATAGCATATGTGTGACAGAAACAAGAAGTACATATCCTGAGAACTTGATTAAAAGATGCAACACAGGTGAGTAAATGAGCATATGGAAAGCAGGTGTTTAAGGTCAGAAAATTAAGGAACTGAGGTAAAAGTAACATTAGCGATCAAGACCACAGAAATAAATGAAACGCGAGATGCAACAAAGTAATCAAAATAAACAAACTGAACTCAAACTCCAACAGACTGTGACAGTCAGGCCGTATGGCTGTTGGCTACAAAACGGCTACATCCTGTTATCCAGATGACTCCGGTGATTGCGAGTTATTCTTTAGACTTCAGAGGCTGCTTCAATTTCTGTGTGAGTGTCTGATGGATACTGCAGGAGTGTCTATCTGTGAGTGACAGCCTATTATCAGAAGGCCTCAGGAGTCTAATAGCTTTAACTCGCAGCCTCGAACCACCTGCCCTCAATAACAACTCTCTCCACTGGGCGGCTGATGAATACTTAAGCAAACCCCATCTATCTGGGGATCAATCAGGGCCTGACTGGGATCGATATCACTCTTGTTTCGGTAAATACGAAATGCCATTATGGTTTCACCACTTAATTATGCTGTTAATTTTCAGCTTTTGCTTTAGGTGTCCTTTACACAGTTTAGCAACTCAAGTACACTATTGTCTCCAAAAAAAGCCGTGCAGTTAAATGGATGGGAATATGTTGTCTAAAAGCTTTCGCTGTCGTTGTTTGATGTTCATAATGTAAAACGACAATTGGCAGATTGCGGTATGAGTCAGTTTAATGGACTGTTTGGAGGGCCTCTTTTATACACATGCTTCTGTGAACGATAATCTACAATTCCCTGGGAAATACCTAAACCCTTACAAGTTTTCCACATTTTATTGTGTTACAAATACAAATCTTAATCAAGATTTTATGATAGATTCCAGAAATTAAAATCTAAAAGTTGATGCATCTACTTGTATTTAAACTACCTGGATAAATATATTGTAGAACCACCTTTCTCTTCAGTAACAACTGTACGTCGTTTCAGGTGTGTCGTTAAAAGCTTTCCAGATCTAAAAACTGACTTTTTGCCCATGCTTCTTTACACGCCAGCTTAGGTTCAGACAGATCAGGTAGAAACCAGTTTTGAAGTTTTGCATCAGTTTTGAAGTTTTGCAACAAATCTCAGTTGGTTTTGCAGCTGGACTTAAATTAGGTCATTTTGTCACAAACTATAAATGGGACTTTTTCAGCAATGATGAGACTCTTCCATAAAAGGTCAGATCTGAGGAGTAAACGACGACAAGTTATCATGTCCATAAGTTCTTCCACCTTTACATGTGACTGCAGTTTCTCCACTTACCATTAATCAGAGAAGCATCTCTGGTTAATGATCCCCTAACCAATGCAGTCAGTCCAGCTGGTGGACAGCTTGGAAGATTTACAGCTGTGTCATTTTATTTTCACTTTTGGGCGATGGTTTGAAGGATTGCGCACAAGACTGAAAAAGTTTGAGATAAAGTTTTAAATAAGTCAACTCTTCTCTACAGTTTTACATCTTATCTGCCTGCATATTTGTTTTAGTCTTTTAAAAGTTTTATTGGATTTTATTTAGTGGTATCAGAGTAAACTGGTTTAAATACAAAAGCGGGCTATACTTTTCAGATTTTTCTTTATAACAACCTTTCACAATCTTGTATTATTTTCTTGTGTGGGGTTGGTCAGTAACATAAATTACCAACAAAATACATTGAAGTTTGTAGCTGTAATGTGAAAAGACACAAGACAATTCAATGCACTGTATGTGTACTGCTATACGAGAATTACATTTTCCAATAGAAAAAAAAAAGAATATGTGAAAATTGAGTGAAAGATAATTTGTGAATGCTGATAACATATTTGTTCTCCCCTCCTGCTCTCCAGAGCATTACTTTTTTTTGAGTATATGGCGTCTGGCTCCACCGGAGATGGGACCAGAGATTATGCCGTTGAAATTCCAGTCATGTAACAGCCATCATCATATTCAAGTACTGTAAGAGGCGAGGTCAAATGCTACACAGTGATTCTCCCTATACAAACCATAAAGCACACAATGGCGCGGCAAAAAGTGTAAGGGAACGGTTGTCATTCTCAACGGAAGAGCAAGCTCACCCTGGGACTTTGCCTGTGCAGTTCACAGAAACAGCAGGACAGAAAGGAAAAGAGAGAAGGGTATTTCGCAATAAATTATTTGGACTTAAAGTACGCACACTGCCCTGTGATAGGATTCAGCAATGGCTTGGTGTCCTCATAAAGCAGAGCAATCTGGTCAGAAATAAAAGATGTTCTCCCCTTTGATTGCTATTTTATGTCTATGTTTTTAGTGGAAGCAGGGTGTGGACAATAATTCTTATATGGGAATACCTTCTGAAAGGTTACACATTGTCAATGAATATCTAACTCATTAGTCCCATTAAAACATTAATATAAAGCCACAACAAACCATTACAAATTCAATGCTCAGGCAGTTTCAGCTTTACGCATATTGTTGAATTTTTATGAACAATAATTATTTATGAAATGAAAGAAAAAGAAGTGACATAAATTTTCTTCAAATCCCAAATTCAGGTTAACTCTGCTCAGACAAATCAGTAGACATCCGAGCTTCTCCGTGGTCCAAGAGGCTGCACAGTATTTAGACAGACAACAACTGTATGAAACGTCCCTCTACCTCTCCAGTGGTAGTGATTGTCAAATGACCCATTTCGTTGACAAACTTAACCTAAATAAGGTTTTTCTCAAGATCTGTTTGTACACAGCATGATGGAAAAAATACTCCATCTGTTGAAGCTATTAGGTGTAATTTTTACCCTCTTGTGCCTAATGATCCATATGCAAGCTGTGTGAGCGCTTAAGTGTGTGTGTATGGCCCCCTTCAGGCATTGCATGGTTGAAGATCTACATGTCTTTAACCTCTCTCTGTGTAAATGCTAAAAGAGGCCTGGGGGGCTTTCTGTGGGCTCAAACATTGTGCTGGAAGCTGCTGCGGGCCTCACAATATTTAGAGAAACACACGTGCTTTTCCTCAGACCTCCATGTAAGCGCTCATTGATGTGGATGTAATGGCTCCTCCTCCTTTTTGTACCCTTCAAGGCTTTGTTTCGCTCAGCCAGAAGGGATCTAATTGTTGGTAATATTCCTAAGGAACACATGGTTTATATATTTATATGAATCAAGTTTTTTTTCATACAAATCTTTTCAGCACAGCTGTTAATTAAAAAAATATGGACACATACTGAGGCCAATTACTTCTCTAATTCCCCATGTATTTATTTTTTTATTTATGTATATTGTTATAATTATTAAAAGAGAAAAGCATTATGATTGACTTACAATTTAATTAGTTGTAATTTACTGTTAAATCAACTTAGTGGAAGATAGAAAAATGATGGATAATTGCAATTCTTCATTCATACTCTGATCTATTTTGGTAAATGATAAAACTACCACAACTGTGAACTTCTTTACACCAAATACTTGAAATGTTTGTAAGTATTTAACAAAGATTGTCTATTTTCCTTTTTCACTTAGTTCTCTGTAGTATTTTCTGCGGAAAATATCTCCCGTTTCTCCTCTATGAGACACAATTCTCCAGTATTTTTAATATTTGTTTCAATCTGATGAGCAACTTTGTTTACTCATCTTTCAACATTAAGAGTCAAACTGTTGTGCTCAGCAGTCTTTATATAAAAGGTAACCATTCCAGTCCATTTCAATTCATTTTAAGAGAAAACAACCCAAAAAAATTACTATAAAAATCATGCAATGAGAGGCCCAGGAAGTGGGCTTTGCTTTGATTAAAAGAGCAAGGTGTAGAATAAAGGCCAGTGAAAGTGTTGTGTCCATATGGCCCAGAAGCCCCGAGGCTGCTGGCCTACACTGGGGGCCTCGGCACTCTTCTGTCTCCATGGGACCCCAGCTGGTGAAAGAAACCCCATTTACTTTCCCCATGCAGTCTCAGTCGCCATTATGGACCTTGGCTGTGGCTCAGCTCCTCTCTGCCATAATTAACAGCACCAAAGCCACAACAATTACAGCCCTGCACCATGCCTACCCCGTGAATCAAAGAACAAGCTGATGGGAATGAAACAGAGTGAGCCATAAGAAACTCGAGATGACTGCTGTTCTTTCAAATGGAATAAAAAGTAAAATCGTTGTGCTCCAAGCCCACAATCATTACCCTGTAATTAGTTTGCACAAAGCTCCCGGTTAAATGGCAAAATACGGTAATTAACACATGACAGAAAATCAAAGGCTACTTTGTAAGCATATGAGAAATAAGAGCCAGGGGCTCAGAAACTGTACAGATTGTATCTGAAGTAAGTAAATGGTTTAGCACCAATTAAGTACATTTTATTTGTTTTAAATATAAGTATGGCCATGATTATATCAGAATCCATACTTTGAAACCAAATGCTTTAGTAATATAAATGGCTCAAACCTATTCAATGGCTGTAGAATGTAGCTTTAGAGTAAATAAATCAAGCATCTGCTACACACAATGATTATAAGGTTTAAAGATATATGTTTAAAAGTAGTTCTAAGCAGGCTATGCATTTTATTCATTTAGGATATGTCGATACACTCACTGTAAATCTTTAGGAAATTCTGTGATTACATATTTTTGATCATGCAGTTTAATGGATTTTGATCTTTTTTTTTGCAAAATCATTTTTTGATTTTGCAAAACAAAAAATTATCAGAGGACAAAAAAACAACACTGATAAAATTAAATTAACTATTAAATGTGATGTGATTATTAGGGAGAAAATAATTATGTGTTTCACTCCTAAGTCCAAAGATACAAATAATAAAGGAGACTGCATATGCCTTCAGTGTTTTAGTGACCAGTTTCAGTCTTGTCTTTCCATAAGTTTTAGAAATGTCCAATTTTGTATTTTTATTTGCTAACCCTTTTCCTCATTAATGTCTGTTAACAACAATATATTTTGGTATTTGGAGTTTAATTGTACAAGATAAATGATATAGATAAATATAGATAAGACTTTTAAATTATTTATCATGATATATATATATATATTTTACATCACAAAGACCACGGAATTTCTTCTCCGAGTAATTTCTTTATCTTGTACACAATAAAGATAAAAAAAGGAAAAAAGTACTTTAAATAAGTACACTTTTTAGAGCCACAATGGAAAACTTTTTCACCAATTGACATTTTAAACTAATATTAACTGCACTATAATGTAACTATGATCAAACAACAAGATTGTACAGGTTTGATCTGATTGTGTAGTTCTGAGTATCTGAGTGCTTTGAGAGAATGTTTGTTGTGAATTGTAGTAATATTAAATAAAATGAACTGAATTATGATTTGAGGCCATTTTAATTATAAATATAACAATTTCTCTTTTGTGTGAAGAAATGCAAAGGTCATAAACATGGTATAAACATTAACTGACATTATTAGCAGTGAGTGCTCTGTTATTTTATGGCAAGGAGATACAGACATAACCAAGCGTGTCCCATTTTTACCTGAACCCATTCTGAGTGCCACAGATCAGGACCAAAATGCTGGTAGCGCCGCAGAGCCCAGCTGTAGCACGGAAGGTGGCAAACGTCACAGTATGCTGCATCACAACCTCCTCGCTGCACGTTGATCTTAAAGAGCCAGCGCTGAATGTGAATATTTTGAGCAATAAGTTCGGCCAGTGTTTCATAAAGCTAAGCCAAAAGAAACACATTTTTTTGTTATTTGTCTGTAATAGTGGGCACATGGGGGCTTGTAATTGCGCTTTCGGTGCCATACCTGATTAAGTGAAAACACATTTCCTTTTCCAGGGGGTACTTCCAGTCCTGCTTCGGAAAATATCCTTCTTCCTCCAGACTTGGTGCCGTAGAGTTGTGAAACAGCCGGTTCTGGACCCAAGATTGGCACACGCAGCTCATCAGCCACTTCCAGGTCATCCTCGTGGCCAACTCCACCCACTATGTAGGCCTGCTTCCCCTGTATTTGGCGTTTGATTTGCTTCAGGGTGCACGGACTGTACTTCAGCAGTGTAGACAGACACATGTTGCGGGTCTAAAGCAAACGAAATGAGAGATGAAGGCTGCAGTCAATTGCTACCAGGGTATCTTCCAAGGGTTGTTTCTCAGCCTGATTTATCATTGTGTACATTCAATAGGTCTATTATTGAAACAGCCAGCAGGGTTTTGACCTCTCATGTATTTCAGCAGGTTGAATTGATAAAACCAGCCTGCGGAAAACCTCGCCTATCCTTCACTTCTTTAATGTGTGCTACCAACGAGCTCCTTGGGAATACAACTAATTACTTCACATCTGTATTTATTTGATCCACGTGGAATTATCCCTTCTGTCACTAGCAGAATGCGCTGCCAGCCACGGGTAGGAGTGATTCATCTCAGCAACACGTCTGGCACAGTTTAACAACAAAACAGTGGGGAAATCAATAAAAAGAAATGAGGAAGGCTACGTCATGTTGCGTGTTCGGTCTAAAACATTTTGGAAAGAACAGTTTAATGCTGAAACACTTTAGAGTCGCAAAATAATTTTTTGGGAGTTTTTAGGTGAGAAACAGTCCAAGAAAGGCAGCAGAAGTTTAATTATTTTGTGAAAACCATCTATAGACTATTACAAATGTTTTAATTAAGCTCAACACAATCGACTTTACTGTGTTTACAAAAGATAAAACAGAAGTTTAATTTTAAATGCACTGAAAAACATTAAACAGCTGCTCTCTCAGGACAGCTGCATGGTAACGGCCACCTCTAGTACCCCCTAGAGGACACTACACAAACTGCAAATGACTGTAGCACTCCGTGGTGGAGTGCAGTGGCATGCAGGATACACACCTTGAACTTTTTCCTAATTGGTTCTGCTAGAACCGAAAACCTCAATGCTTTTTACTGGGATTTTGTGCGACAAACCAGACACAAAGCAGGGCATAACTGGAGGTTTGGCAGGTTGAAAGGAGAGTGTCTGCAAGCATCCATTTTCAAGTCTCCCCTCTGATTCTAAACTAGATTTATGTCTAACATTTGAGGAATGAATGTGCTTTGACTTTTCAAATTTCTATTTCTTCTTTTTTTTTTACTTTTCATGCACCAGTTTATGTTGCTTGTTCACATAAATTACACAAAAAGTACTAAAGTTTAGAGTTGCAAAGTGACAACAATTTAAAAGTTCAAGAGTTTTTAATAATTTTCCAAAGGACTTCTGTCTAATACTGCTGTAGCAACTTTTGCTAGACCACTGCAAATGCATTGTCATATTAGTCAAAAGCTCATGTATAAACACACAGGTGAGTATGATCAATCTTACAGGGAAATGATCCACAGCCTCGGGTGTTAGGATAAGAAACCGCTTGTTGCAGGGCAAGTCCTGGTTGGTGCTGCTGTCAGCCCCATTCCTTCTCAGAAAATTGTCGTAATACTGCAAGATGTCTTCTCCCAGACGCATTGGGCATATGTAGATCACCTCCACGTTTTCATCTGGAATCAGAAAAGGGGGTTTTACAAATTAAATATTTCAACAAGATGAGTGAGCTCTCAATAAACATCCCTACCTCTAATATCACACAGCCTGGTGATTTGGATGTTCTGGAGGATGTCATATTTCCTGGTGCTCAGTCTCCAGCTCTGGGAGAACCCTGTTAGAATAAGGTCAGACAATTATTAAATTCACTTTGACACTGTACGAACCTCCAGATCTGTACAGCTAGCTTTGGATGGGATGTGCATGTCACTAGACTTGGGGATAAGGGAATTAAAGTCTAATCAGGCTGCACAGCAATCCGATGATTAATTCAGCGTAATAACTAGCAGGTGCAGAGCCTGTCGTGTGCAGGGAGTCCTTCTACACCATGTCCAGCCACCACTAAACTACATCCAATGACACCGCCAGGATCTTAGCCTGTGTGAGAGGGAATCCTCAACTGAATCAAGGTAATTAAATGATTGGATTCATGCTAATTAACAACAATGGGGTTCAACTTTCTAATTATCCTTGCTCGCACAGCACTCTCTGTAGCCACCCCAAGTGCAAATAAAGCATTCCATCTGCTAGTAATTAGGCTTAATAATTTTAGACAATCGCTCAATGATTTACAATGCACATGCCTGATTACAGTCTAAATTTGTGCTGTGAAGAAATTAGATCATGAACTGATCATGGCTTGTACTCTTTGTTTATTGCGAATGCACAGCAGTCTTTCATTTTTTTGTCACATGCGTGCGGCGTTTTTGTGCACAGCAGTAAAATAAGACCTTTGCGCCTCTTGTACACGTTCAGCATAATGGTTTTTCATTTGCTTAATCTGCAAATTAAATGGCGATTGAGACTAAATTGTTCGGTTCCTTGGCACAGGGACTGTCATCATCTAGTGAGCGCTTTCCTGCAGAGAGTCATTTGAACGAGACAGAGTGTCTGAACCAAGGCCACGGGCTGGGGACAGCAGAGCGGCGAGACCGGGGATGACTGCCTCTAGATCAAATGTGTGCGTGTTGAAGTGTGTGTGGCGGGCGACAAATGCCACCTAATGAAGGGATGTGGATAATGGTCCTCTTGGACGACCGGATGTGTTTCCAGTTTTCTGCCAGACGCTGGGGACGGAGAAAAGAAGTGATCATGGAGGAGGCTGACTGAGCACATACACAAACACACACACACACACACACACACAAATCATCTCATCGCCGCATGGATAAAACACACCAAACCAATCTCTCTTGGCTCGCAGAAGCAAACCAAGCATAAAATACCATCATAATTAAATTAAGCGTTTACTTTTGGAAACATCCTCTCACAATTAATTCAATCAGCAAGGTACATGATGCTACTGCCAGGGGAAGATTAGCAGGCTTAATTAACAGGGTATGAATGTTTAAAGAGTGAGAACATGTTTTAAGTGCATGTATACACACACAACGATGTTCAAACTAAATGAACTTGTAGGCACTAATTAATATTATGTCAGAGCTTTAAAAGATGTTCAGGCCAGATGACAGCACAGACGTGACATCTACACGCAAAAGGAGTACATTTAAATGCATAAAAGAATCAAAGAAAGTAATTTTAAAAGGACTTCGATAAATTTATTAAAATAAAGATCTAAAATGTTTTATCTAGTGACTTTTAAAGTAAGATCTAATTCAAATACAAGTCAATTTTGGTAAGTGCAATGCTATTTTTTACTCAAGTAGAAACGGTCAAACCAATAAATTTACTGTCTCTATTTAGAATCTTTTAATCCACATGTGTCAAACTGAAGGCCTGGGGACCAAATCCGAGTCCGGCCCGCCTCTAGTCTCTGCCACTTTGAGAACAGGAATGATGTTGATGTGGCTCAAAATGAAAGTGAGTTTTCATTAGCCACCTCCAGCCGAAAACAATTGAAACTAAAAGTTGAAAAAAAAAAAAAGACAAAGTGCAGCACATTTAAAATGAACAATTGATGTTATTAATAAACAATAATAATAAATAAAGAACTACCTAACTATCAATTATAAGTATTTTACTATATTAGATGTCACGCTTATGGTCAGCTTGATGTCTCAAGTGTATCCCTAAACTAGCTTTTTCTGTTCACTAATTTTTGATTTCTTTTTGTCATCAGACATTTCATCCAAAAGAATTTGCTCTTCTGTCAAAGCACTATTTTTTTTTCTAGTTTCTGATTTTGAGGTAAAAAAAAAAGAAGTTTTATATATATATATATATACGTACAAAAATTCAAAACACAGTTAAAATAAAAAGTTTAAATATAAGTTAGTAAAAAGAAACGCAAGTATTGATGGTACATCACCTCTGCTCTGCGGCGATAATTTATCAGCTGCCTGAAACGCTTGGCCTGAAGGGTTTTCTTCACTTGGCACTTTTGATAGTGAAACATATATGACAGCGAGATAGCTTCCGCTGCCATCTTGCGGCGGTAGTAGTACAGGTAACAAGTCCTGATGACGTAGCGCCTCCACCAGGTCTGTATACGGGTGGCAGCAACATCTCTGCCTCCTTCCCCTCTGTAGCGTTGACCTGGGCGTGAGACCAGTTCTAATACCTCCCCCTTATTTTCAAGCACTGAGAAGAGAGCGGCCTTTGGCAGAGTCTTTCTCCAACAATAATTAGATTCACGGAGTAACTCTATCAAGTGTTCTCCATCAACTTTAGCAAAAGGCACTGCAAACTCTCGGAGCAGTTTAGTCAGGTCATTCAGAACTTCCGCCACGTTGCTCCAGCACCAACTAAATTTCTCCTTGAAGCAAATGAAATCTTTCGCCATCGGATCGATTTGTCCCTTTACGATTGTAAAAGGGAATATGTTGGTGCTTTTATAAGCATCTACAGACTGGTCCTGCAGAGCAAAAATATACAAAGTACAGTGTCTTCAAATGTATTCAAAAATGAGTTCACTTTCTCAGATTTTATCACAAATTTTAGTGTGTTTTGTTAGATTTTTACATGACAGATCAAGTAGATTTGAGCTATTGCATAAGAAAAATAGATAACTGATTCACAATTGCTGTATATCTTATTGACTAAGTGCTCTTAATTTGTAAAAACAATGTTAAATCCTAATTTTTTCTTCCACTACTTTGTGGGGTGGTCTCGCATAAAATCCTCATAAAATGCATTGTTTGTGGTTACACTTTTAAAAAATGTGAAAAAGTTCATTTGGGTATGAATACTTCTTCAAAGGCACTGTAGGTGCATCACCAGAATATTAATAAATACCTGATGTGGTTTTTTTTTCATATTATTACACAACTCGTTGCAATGATTTGATCTAAAATAATTAAAAAATTGAAAGAGTTCAAACCTGGGTTTCCATCTGGTCCATGCTGTCAGAAGCTGTGATCTGAGTCTGTAAACTTGGTAAACTAGTCAAGAGATGTTCGGATTCACCAACCTTTATGCCAACCCTGGATTCTGAATGCGCCTGACATTCTGACTCCTTATGTGGCTTGAAATCTAATTCTGTCATGTCCAAACACACACACACACACACACACACACAAAAACCAAGGACAGTTTTTTTTTGTTTTTTTTTAAGTTGATTGACTGAATGTTAGTATCTAGTCAATACTGTCAATTGATGGAGTAGGCATGGTATTTACAGTCCTTTTTAACTGCTTTGGTGCATTTCTCAGAATTAAAATTCTCATAGCTGTTCCTTTCTGCTAATCCTAGTAGCAGTTTCTCATTCTTTCCAACAAACTGCATATATTTTTGGACATGTATCAAGAGCATTGTCTGCTCTGTTATAGATTTATAATCTGCTTATTTAAACTAAACATACGAATAGTGTTATTCCCTTTCCGATTAAAATTTCTCATATCATTGCTTGAGTCATTGAGCAAAACTGATGTATTTCTTTATCATTCGTTCCTGAAATTTCTTTCAGGTGAATCTCAGCTTTCACTGATTACATTGTTTACAGCTTTACCCAAAGGGTGTTTCTTAAACTTGTTTTACACTTTGCTTTTGCATACTGACACTGAAACTGACATGAACACTTCACTTTTGAGGAATGAAGTATCCATTTTGTGCTAGCCACATGCTTTTGCGGGTTATCAACAAGGTTTTGCAGTTTGTGCTAATTATTTCAATTTGAGAAACTAAAGCAAAAGAGAAACTGTAAATTAATGGGAAAAAATCTGTGTTTTGGCTATGCTTATATTTTGTACAGACAGACAAACTTCAGTATTGTCATAATAAGCTACTGTCTAACCTTTTTTTGAAAAGTGCAATTCCAGCCTGGGCTGAAGAGACATAATGTTGTGCTGAGCCGACATTCGAAGCAAGCTTGGTTTAATCACTGCAGACATAATTGAAAATCAATAAAATAACAACTTAAAACAGTGTGCTTGAAGTCATGCACTGAAAATATAGTTGGACACACATTTTAGCAGATAGTTTGGAGGTAGTTATTTACAAAGAGAAAGAAAGAACTAGAAAGGTTGAGGAAACAGAAGTGTTATGCCAGGAGAGTGACAGATATGAGGTGGTGGTGAGATGACATTTAACCTGGTTCCAGTTCAACTTCAGGAAGATATTGAACACATTTTCCTTTTGCTTTGGTAACTGCAAGCCTCTCTGCGGCCTCAGGTTTCACCTACACAGAACATTTCTTTAATTAGTATTGTTCATTATTTACTGGTTTTCAAATAAGTTAATGCATAAACAATGGAGGGTTTTTTTTTTGTTTTTTTTTGGAAGAGAACACCAAAGTTTTATTTTGATTATTGTAACCTATTAAACACAGAAGCTTTTATTTTGAAAGTGTTTGTAAACTTAATTTTGAAAGTCCAAGTTTAAGGCCCAACACCACTAGCATTTGAAGATGCTTTTAAACAGTGAGACTACAGGCCATGACTAGGTTAAATATAGTTAGGGTTGGGCATTGGGGCATGAAAGCAAAGAGAGGGGTCAGCAGAACCATTTTCATACAAAATATCCCTCTCAATATTCTAACATTTGCTAATATGCAAGGACTAGCTAACATACTACTACTACTAGCATGCAATATAACACAATGGCAATAAATGTATAGAATCTACCTGATTTAAAGTAACCAGGTAGATCTCTAGACATAATTGAAAGACTTTACTTCTTCTAAAAACTCAAAGTGGCTGTTTCTCAAGACTATTTTCCCAATGTCCTCATGTTATCTTTTTGTTCTTCTCAGACCACTGAGCACTATGACAGACCATGGGTAGGAGCCAGGTGCTGGAACACTCTCCCCTCACAGGCACACATCTGTTTCAGACGGGGCTGGGGAAAAAGGTGCCACCTTTTGTAAAATTGCAAAAATGCAAAAAGCCCATCCCTTGGCACAGACATGGTACAGAAAAGAAGTGGGCTCAGTCGCAGGAGGCGGTAGCAGGCAGAGAGCCAGTGGTTAACAGTTGCGGAGGCTACGGCTGTCTTATTGGCATGCAGGAACAGGTAGTCGATTCTGTCTGGAGACAGCTGTAAACCAGCAGCCCATAGCGCAGCAATCAGGTGCCTGTTTCTTCAGGAGAATGCTGATGTGCTACAATCTGCTGTTTTCCGCTTTCGCTAGCCAGCACCTCCATCTCTCTTGGAGCAGTGTGACAGTTTTGGCCTCTATTTGTCATGTCAGGTACAGATTAACAAAATCATATTGGCAAAGAAAGTGTATATAAAAAAAAAATCTAAAACTAATGTCGACCTTTGTAAAGATTCATTTGTTTGTTATGATAAGGGCTAGATGTCATCACTAAGTCAAGTGACCTTTATGTCACAGTTTGCCTGAACGAGCGACTTGAGGAATCTAAATTCAGGCTTTGACCATTACTCTTTGCTCCACTATAAAGTGTCTGAGGATGTCAAGAGTAAGAACTGACAAAAGTAACAAGTAATTATATAAAATGTGTCAGAAATATAGAGATGTATTGCTAATAAAATATGTAGAAACAAAATTTGCCAAATTTAAAACAGTGAGAATCTTTAAAGGTTCTAAGTAGAAGTAGAGATTATCTCCAGCAGTCATTGGGCAAGACAAAGGGTACATCTTACAGATAAAGTCTATAAAATAACAACTTAAAATATTAGAGATGCAACAATCAGCCAGCACTAATATCCAGATTTCACTGAAGTATAATGTTCTGATTCCTTAAAAGTACAACATATAAAAGATATAAAAACATATTACAGGTTTGTCTTTAGAGGTTATTGTTTTAAAGGAGTCTCACTGATGCGACAAAAAAATGTCTACATTTTGTTTTTAACTAAGAAATATAACCAAAGTACATTTCTCCATTTTTAGGTTGGAAATTTGTAAATATAAAAAAACAGATTTTTTTTTTTTTTTTTATCAGACTGCCAAACAAAGCCAGTCATGGAAAGATTGGCCTATTTTGTTCTCTATCCGACTGACTGCTGAAATAGATCATCTGTTTTTACCGCATCTAAAGTTCTCAAATTCCTTTTGCAGTTTCAAAATCCATGCATATCATTTTGTCTACCAAAGCGTGGTTAATGATTTTTGGAAGAACAAAATTGGGTATCAAACGTCCTCTAGAATAAGAATGAAAGGCCCAAATAGACATGATAGTTATAGTTATGTTTATGAAACAATTTATCATGGCTCTCATAAAACACAGTGAGTCATATTTAGTATACCTCCAGCATTCATATATTTTTCTGTTATCCGCTCAAATTTCTCCCATCTGGGAATCCAATAAAAGGCCACTTTTCTTGTCTTTGTTAAAAATGCTTTGTTATTGGACTAAAGGGGCTAGGTTATGGATAATAACTTTGCCAATGATTTTTTTTTTCCTTCAAAAAGACAATAAATGTTCTAATCTGTGGCATCTCAACCTCCTTCATTATCCATAACTCAAGCAGCCACCCCAGGGATTCATCCTGAGCCCTGCTGCACACAGATCTAATTTTCCTCTGCTGGAGTCTAAAGCAGTTGTTCTGTGATATTTGCATGTGCGTAATATAAAAACTGTGATTCTTGGGACAACCAGAAGTCGATAAGACCTAAAGGCCACTGCAATAATTCATATTTGTATCAATGTAAAACGACTTAGTAGATGCTCTTGGGATTATGAATGGAAAGTAAAAGCTCTGCTTCTGATGTCCAGACAAAACAAATGTGAAAAAACTGTCCAGATTTGGAAGCACCCACGTTTTCAAGGTGCTCATATAGACCAAGTACCCAACCAAAAGTGGACCAGCTGTGCTCATCATACCAGTTCTGACAGCATTCTTTTCATGTGTAGTGAAAGGGGTCCTTAATTTCTCTTACAGAACACATTACAGGAACAACTCTCACACTGACAGGAAGAAGGGGCAGCTGTTGTGAGAGATAAAAATCGTTCATCTGCTGAGGGTGTACCTGGCTAGAAGCAGCAGCAGGGATCCTGTGTCATCAAGAGTCCCACCCACCCTGCATATGGACTGTCACCTACCTCCCCACGGGCAGAGAGCAGTAAGGCATAAAAACCAGAACATAGAAACCAGTTTCCATTTAAGGTTTGGTAGACTCAAGAATTTACTTTAGTCACTAAATGTACGTCTTCTTTCCTTGCTGCCTATTTGGTTTAAAGACTGCATGACATTTATCTTTTGTATTTACAGAATTACTTAAGATTTACAACCATTCAATTTATAGTTTGGGTTATTTCATATTTTGTTTCTTTATGTCTGCAGCCACTTTAGTTGGTAAAACTGAATTACAAATGTAGTTCTCTCCAAGGCAGATACTATTTTACTATTGATACCAGCCATTAGATAGGTGCTATTTCTTAATTATTTGTTATGGTTT
The DNA here is from genome assembly GCF_904066995.2 of Poecilia reticulata. Lineage (NCBI taxonomy): Eukaryota > Metazoa > Chordata > Actinopteri > Cyprinodontiformes > Poeciliidae > Poecilia > Poecilia reticulata. The sequence goes on along the minus strand of NC_088835.1, from coordinate 24,511,722 downwards.
CTGTTTCTATATTAACATTTCAATTTTGTAAAAAAAAAAAAAATAATAATAATAATAAAAAAAAGATGGTGAAAATAAAACCTTAACAAAAAATGCTTAAATGTCTGAACTGTTTATTTCTATCCATCTATGTTCACTATCTGCTAAATTCTTGTAGGTGCATGGATATGACTTAGGGTAAACCTTGGACAGGTTTTTAGCCCATGTCCCACACCGAGACACATATAGGAGTATTTACGATGACCATTTGTCTTACATTCATGTTTTTAGACTGTGGAAGGAAGTATGCTAGGAAAGAACCCACATAAGCCCTGGGAGAAAATGCTAATTCTACTCCAAGGACTGGCCTTGGTTTGAACTCAAGATCTTCTTGGTAACAGCGCTAACAGGAACAGTTTCTTAGCTTTTAGAAAGTATGAGTGAAAACTAGTGGGGGAATGTACCTTTCTTTCAGGGAATACTGCGCCAAATGTCTTTCTTTTTGAATACACATCAGGGAGACTTTCAAGAGAGGGTTTCCTGTACAAAGTCATTATTTCAGGATAACAGTTATGCAAACTCTTAACATCCATAAAAATATTCTTAAAAATATATCCCCTAACAGGCTTAGCTTTAATTCACTTACCATTTATAAGTCTTTAAGGTCTGTTTTTCTATGTCTACAATGGTTGGAAGAACCAGCTGCTGCTTATTTACACTTTTCAAATAATCCTCTGCGTGTCTCTGTGTGTTAGAAGTAAAAGCCATTATCTTTGTAATCAGTTCATTTGACTTCTATTAAATGTAAATATTGTAGTTAGCATAAAACTTTCTTACCCTGATGCTACTTTGGGTCTTACTAATGGCATTGTCCAGTACTTTGATATCCAGAGTTGCGGTCTTTTCGCCCACATTGATTTTTTCAATATTGTACTTAAGTTGGCTTAAGTCATGTTGAACCTGCAAATACAAACATACCTCAGTCTGACAAGTCAGTGTAGACTAAATTATATAATGGAATCTAATACACAGCCAATAAAACTGAAACATTACCTGAACTAAAACGTCTTCAAATTTATCTTCGTGTTTGGGTATGTCAGCCATTATTTATTCGTGGTCTGGTAACTTTAACCGGAGACAGTATGCTAGTTAGCGATCAAAACTCTTGAAACATTACTCGTAACCATGGCAACAAGATGTATTTAGAGCGGGTTTAACATTTTCCGGAGCAAGCCTCTCAGGTGTCTGCTCTTACACCAAATTAGCTAATATTCTGTAGGTCTTGCAAACTAATCATGTTATTTTCTCAACGGTACACTAACAATGTGCGTAGACATCATTAAATAAGTGAACGCCTTAATTACACGGTCTAGCCTTACAAGAAAATTTACAGGGCTAAGATTTCCCATTATTTTTTAACAGGAATTTAATCTTAGACTATTTCTCATTAATATAAATATCAGCATTATTATTGCTATTATTATTAAATATTAATCCAAGAAACTGCACAGTAAATTAATAAATAGGCTTTTATTGACTTTATTCTTATTTTAAAGAAACCGGAAGTGACCTACGGCGGAACACGGAGTTCAAAGGTTATAGACGTTAGCTACATCTCAAGCTAGCACCTGAAAACCGATCTTTAAATATTTGAGAAATGTCATCGGCAGAAGAAAACACTGAGATGATTCTGCCATGTGTGCTTGTCACTAGCACTGACAGCGAATTTAAAGAAGAAGAGCTGATAAAACGTAAGTTTTCGGGGCAAAGCCAGTCTGATTTAGCAGGAAAGCTAATGTTTAACAATGCTAACTGAGCAGAGCACCTGACCTGAGCGTTGATAAACAGATTCTGGGTTAAAACCAAAATGTACTTTTCAAAGTATAAATTCATAAGGAAAAACATCCATATCAACACGGTTCTATAGCAGAAAGGAACGCCACTTGTTATGTTATGAATTATTACAAATAACTAAAGAAAACACGAGACACAGTCATGAACACCTGTCAGACTGGAAAGGATCGAAAAGCCATTACTAAGGCTTTTAGGGGCTCCAGCAAACCACAAAGAGAGCCATTATCCATACAGGTAGAAAACATAGAACAGCTCTTCCTTTCTTGTAGGAATGACTGTCCTCCCAAAATTACTTGGATTGCATCAAAGTCTCATCCAGGAGTTCACAAATGAATCCAGAAAAGCAACGAAAACACTTTGTTGCCTTTGTCCCACATTTTTGTGATCAAGAATTTGAGGATAGTATTGTGTTGACAGAAAGGAACGGGTGTGTCCCGTTACACCTAGCACAAAATTAACATGGCATTTCAGAAAAAAAAGAGCATGATTGCAACAGTCTAACATAGTAGTAATATTTTGTTATTATTATGTTGGGCTGGGGTTGCATTGCTTCTTCAGTACCTGGATGGATCCATGAAATTTGCTCTCGAGCTGAAAAAGCTGTTTAGTTCATGACCCCGATTATGTTCATGCTCCAAAGCCCTCCAATGTGACCCAATTGTAACACACATGCTAAGAAGAATGGACTACAATTTCTCCACAAACACTTAAAAAAAACGTATCACCAATTAACTCTAGATAACAGTTGTTAACACCAGAGTTGGCTCGGGTATTTAGTAGGTTTAGAGAACAGTTACTTTTCACATAAAACCAGCTGGCTTTGGATATATATTTTTTTCCCTTAACAAATGAAACTGTTATTTAAAACTAGCATTTTTTATTTATTCAGGTTGCCCTTGTCTGATTTTTAAAAAATTATATTTTACTTAACGTTTGAGCTTGAGTAAAAAAAATCACCTTAGCTTAATGTTGTCTTTTTGTGATTTTTAAGTGTTTTTTTTTTTCTTCTCTCTCTTTTCAGAAATACTCAATTCAAAGACTTTGCCTCAGTCAACTAAGCGAGAGGAAACTGTTGTTTGGTATCCTTGGACTATCAATAACAAATATTATACGGCGGACGTGCAGTTGTGTGTTGTACCAAGCACATATAAAATGTCTGCAGAGATTGCCCAGTCTATGCAGGCTTTCATTGCTTACTTTGATAGCAAAGTGGTATGTGACCTTAAGAACAACATGTGCTTTTCATTTGCAAATCTGTTTCAGTTTGCTGTTTCTATGATGCATGTTGGATGTTTGCAGAAGGATGGGCTGGAAAAGCTAAATCCCTGGATTCCTGTGGTGGAAGATCTGAGCCCAGAGGTGCTTATTCTTGTGTGCGACAGAGTCTGTGAAGACGGTTAGTTAACGTAGTCGGTTAGAATGCAGGATGAATAATTACGCACATACACTTGATACTGCCTCAGCAAGCAAATTAAATTTAATTCATGCTTTAGGTGTCACTAGGCATGAAGCACAACAGTGGTGTTTGTCTCACGCATTTGAGCTTGTGGAGCTCAATCCACAGGAGCTACCAGATGAGGATGGTGAGTTCTGCATGAAAGAGAAAAGTACATTTCCATGACCAAGTCTTCCTCCAATTCACTTTTCCTCATCACTTTTGCACATTTCAGATGACTTTCCAGAGTCCACAGGAGTAAAGAGGATTATTCAGGCACTTAATGCTAATGTGTGGTCCAGTGTGGAGATGAAGGATGGTAAATTAATATCAACTTGGCTTAGTTTGATAGAACAATACCTGTAGATGTCATCATATATGACTCTTTGCATCTTTGTCTAACAGGGCACAATCAGGGTTTTGGCCTAATGAGTAGTTTGGTTGCTTCCAGGCATAACAACCCACGCCACAGCCAAGATCCACCGGTTAGATGACATTTCTGTTGATATAAATTGCAGATTTATAAAAGGCCGTATTTATTACATTCACATATTTGTTTTAAGGAGGTTTTCCGCAGTAAATTTTAAAAGGGACCTGTTTTTGAAGACGCTAATGCCTTTTGTTGGGACAGTCCTCCAGCTTGCCAGCAGAGGGCACACACACCAATGAGGAGGCCAACCACACAGACAACAGTGCAAACTCAGATACACAAGAGGGATCAGTTGTAGGCAAGTAACATTCTTTTAAACATTTACTTGGCTATTTTTTTTAATTTATTTTCCATGATATTACACAAATTGAACATGAATTTGATCCTTGCAGATGCAATGACTGATTTAGACATACAGGAACTCGCCAATCTTACTGCTGGGGATGCAGATGCAGACAATTTTGAGCGGCTCTTTACTAAATTAAAAGAGATGAAAGGTAATTGGGGTATTTAAAGCAAGTTAAAATAAAAGTTACTCTCTCTATTCTATTGATGCTTGGTGTGGAAGTTAAATATGTTTTTACTTTGTAAACTTTTTTTCATACATAAACTTAAGTGCGTTTGTTCAATTTCACCATGTAGATAAAGCTTCATCATTACCACATGAGCAAAGAAAAGTTCATGCTGAAAAGGTTAGTCATTATATCGCTTTTTTGCTTGAACAACAGTTAAGGCTGCAGTGCCTCGAAAATGTATTCAAAATCCCCCATAGAAGTGGGTTGAATACTGTGCGAGGCACTGCATGTTGTACTCCAGTGGAAAAATATGTTGGATCGGTTCACAAGAATAAAGGCTCCGTTCAGAAACGTTTCTCTTTTGTTTTCCAGGTGGCAAAAGCCTTTTGGATGGCCATTGGTGGGGAAGAAGATGAAGTAGATGGATTGTCTTCAGGTGAAGACAGCTAGAATCAGATATCAGTGACTCTGTCTTCATTCCTCTGATCGCACCATTTTTCCTGGAACCCACATGGGTGTCGATGTGGACGTCCTGCTCATACTTGGAAGGTGGATTTGCTTACAGATGGCACTGTAAGAATAGTTGTATGAGATTTTTAGGATGGAAATGATGTATGCAGAAATACTAATTGGAGGGTAAGCCATGAGTGGCACCGGTCTTTAACCTTCTTCCCCCGGGTTTTTTAATGTGGTTTAGCCCTGTGTGATCCTGAATATGTGGTTGGTATGGAGGTAAAAAAATAATAATAACGTGGGACATCTGATCCGTAATTTGTTTGTAGGTAATAACATGTATTTTTGTTACATATGTGCCTTATCCATGTAAGAGACTTAATGCACGTTCTCATAAATCAACATAAAACTTTTTTCAGTTTCATTGTGACTTTAATGTATTTGTGAACACTAGTTTTCAAGGGTGCGTACTGCAATTTGGTTGAACCAAATAAGATATGCAGAAACAGACTTTTCAGCAAATAAAATTAGTAGTTGGAATGAAGTATTTGTGGTATTTCTGCTGTTCAGCATATGGTGACTTGCAAAAGTAAACACATCCCCTGAACCTTTCCACATTGTCACAAGCTAATTAATTTACTGAGCTTTCATGTGACAGGCCAACATAAAATGGCACATAATTGAAAATTATAAGTGTTCCTGTGTGCCACAGCCAATGTGGGTGAAAGTACACTGGTTAGGTGAGATCACATCTCTACTTTTAGGCTTACATTGCAAATGCTATTTGTGGTGGAAAATTAAAGAGTGCACATCCTGATAACACCATCCCAGTCAGGTTTCACAGTGGCAGCAACATGGGGTTGCCATACATCCTGCAGGGACATGGAACCTGCCTGCGCTGATAGAAAAATGGATGGAGCTAAAGAAAACCTGTTAAAGGCTCCAAAAGATGGGAAATTGCTGCAAAATGACCACCTGCATCCAATCTGAGTTAAGTAATTTAAGCTAGTAGGGACCATACCACAGACTTGCTGAAAACACTTCTCAGCCAGTGTGCCATAAAACAAAATCAGAAAACTACTGCACCCTGTAGAGTTGAGAACAATTGAGGGTCGACTTTGTCTACTCTTTAACCTCCACAATGACAGCAGATGTTATCAGGAGATGGGTTTGGATTCATAATTAAAGAATTGAAAAAAACACTGAGAAGACTTGTCTGTTGCGTTTTAATAAAATTTCACATTTAGAACAATTTGTTTCATTTAACCGAAGGCAAAAAGGCTACATGTATGTAAGACTCGGCCCAGAAAAGCCACTACAAAAATAAAGAGAACACAGAAGTCTACAAACGACATAATGCACTATAGTACACAGTTTAGGCAACTACCATGTTGGCGTTATGGATCACATGGTAACATAGTTCTATGTACTGTAAGTGCAGGACAAGCACTGCATCAGAGACAGTAATCAAAAACACATGCCTTATAACGTAGATGTGGTATACAGTGTTTTTGGGGCAAGCAATCATTACAATGTTAAAGTGATGGAACAGTAAACTGGAAGTACATAATTTACTCACAAGGACAGTGAATCACAAAATGTTACCTGTTGGTAAAAAGACATCAAAGTAGCATTTCTTGTTTTCACCCCACAGTCACATGGTGTCTAAATTCAGTTAACCTCCTACAAAGACAAATATGGTCTGCAATGTGCCTTTATTGAGAAATAAATAAGGTTTGATACAGAAATCTGTTCCAGACGTGCACAACCAGCTCACGCAGGTTAGAAGCACACTTTATGCAACTCAAGTTTGGGGTTATTAAAGTCTCATCAGTCAGCCCTACTGCAAAGGTCCATCGGGTCCACTATTTCACTATTTCAAGCTTTTCGCCAACATGAAATTACGAGCTCTAGTCGCTTATTTACAGTCATATTTAGGAAATGATAAAAATAGATTACCATGCCAGACAATATGCAAAAATAACTTGTCTCTTTCAGAGAAGAAAATAGTTTATACATTTATTTATTTATAGAAACAATAGTGCTTTGTTTTTTCGTAGTGTAGACAAAATACCAATTGAATCATAAATTAGATAATTTATATAAATAAATCCCTACTTGGGAAGAAGTGTGTACTTAAAATACAGATTACATGAAAGCGCATCGGAATACTTTTCAAGTTACTTCATGTATCATTTAATTCCCCTCTGTTAAGTGTGCGAGATTGAGTCTCAGAAATAATGGACACACAATTAATTTTGATTAAGTCACTGAAAAAAAACAAAAAAACAATTGGCCAAGCTTAACCTGCATCATGATCTAAACTTGGGGAACACAAATTTTAAATGTCTGTAAAGAATACGCATTGTATGCTTCATTCATACAATTTCAATCTCTTTTGCACAGGAGAGAGGCCTTTCAGATGCAGGTGCATCTAGAATTACAATATCATTGAAGCCCTGCTGTTAGTAATTTCATTCATACAGTGTTTTAAAGAGTGATCTTTGCAATTGTGTTCATTTTAATAATCGAGTACTACAACTGAAACACCCCCAAAATTCAGTTTCTTAGAATATTTGAATAAGACATGTTTTCTTTTAGCAAGAATATTATGTTAGACCTACACAATCATGGAAAAAGTTGTTAGTTGTAGACACCAGTACAACTTCCTCCACTAGGAGGGTCAGCCACAAAGAGCTGTAATGTCGTTTACTGCTGTCGGTTCTCTGTGTTTTAACAAGTCCAACATCAGTGAAGGCATCTACCAGGAAGCTTCAGAAAAGCTCATGCTTTGGTCTGCTGACAAGCTTTATGGAGATGCTTATTCCACACCTGCCCATACTGCCAATAATTGCTTTATTGGCAATAGTTTTCCAATACCTGAGAGGATGGCAAACTTACCAGATCTAAACGCCATAGAGAAGCTACAAAGTACTGATCAGAAACACCCATGCAGACAACCTGAAGCAACCTGGGCGTTCTTGACCCCTCTGGAAAACCATGAGCATACATTGATGCAGTAAATAATCCAAGATCAGCTTGTACCGAGTGCATATAATGTACGACATATGGAAATTATTTTCAGAAGGCCAACATTTCTGCTTTAAAACTAATTTTTAGAGGCTTTATGCGAGACCAATATTCCAGGAAACTGAATCTTGTGTTTTCATTTGCCGTCAATCATATTCACCATAAACGACAGACATAAATACTGGATATCTATCACTCTCTCTGTGGTGTACTTATATTATAGTTCCTAGATTTACTTATTGAAAATTACATTTTCACTGATATTCTGATTACGTGAAGTCCCCCTGGATGAAGTGAATGATGCTTCTTGTTTCATCACAGACAAAACCTTGACTTTTCCTACGTGACAGTTGCATATCTGGGACTAGTTTTCCTAAGAGACACTGGAGCAGTGGATGCTTGGAGAGCCCATCTGGGTGAGGACCTTGTCCAGCCATTGTAAAGGACCGTTAAGGTGCAGCTCTATCCAGCAGGGGGTGCTGGTCACTGTCTGACGTCTGTGGAATAGAGATGCACCGACTGTTAGACAGTTATTAGAAATGGGCTTGCCTAAGCTGAATCAGTATGCTAAATATGAAAAATTCTTGAGAAACAGGTCATGGTCATTTAAATGTGTTGTATTTAAATACATACTTTTACTCAGTAGCTTTAAATGAATTAACACAAACATTAAAGGTAACTTTGCAGGCTATTCCTGAAGTCACTCAAGTCTTTACCGGAGATGCTTTTCTCTGTGGTGTTTGGTGGCAGAAACACAACACGCACAAATCCACAGTCAAGTGGAAATCCCCACTGCAGAAGGATTTGGAAATATGTCCACCACACCACCGCATACATTACTTCCCCTCTGTCACGGCTGCACCCTCACCATTATCCGACAGAACTTAAGGAATCTATAAACAATTTTAAAAAGGCTGACTGATGTCATCCTCATTAAAAATGTTCTTTGTCTGTATTAAAACTACGTAACACTCATCTAATTGAAAAAAATCCAACAATCTCAATCAGTTTTGTACACATTGGTTATGTGGGGACACTTCAATCGTTGTCAGACAATATTCCTCTGACCTTAAAAAATATACTAGGAAACGGGATTCCGAAAACTTTCCTGCTGGTTTCTGATCGTAGTGACATTCGTCAAAAAGAGGATCAGTACCTTCAAGATTCTCACAAGGAATTGGCTCAAAGATGAACCACCAAAGTAGAATCATTGGACAGAAATGTTGGGAGAGATCTACTTCATGGGAAAAAATGACTTGTTGCTTGAGGAACAATGAGGTTAAAGACAAAGCTGTGGGAAAAGTGGGCAGCAAATACAAAAAAACAGTGACTCCACACCCTGAAGAGCCAATGGCTCTGTTAGTAGTCGAAATTACCCCCTGTAATGTTTTTGCAGAAAATCTTTTCCTTGTCATGTAATGTTCATTTTTTATCAATCAATCAAATTTTATTTGTATAGCACATTTCAGCAGCAAGGCATTTCAAAGTGCCTTACATAATTTAAATAAAAACAGAAGAAAAATAAAGATAAAAAAAATAGAAATCATCAAAGACATCAAAACCCACACACTAATCCTAATTTAGCCATAAGCAAATCGTACTTAGAGTACCAAAAAAGAACAATCCAACAACTGGATATAATGTATTTCCTGCATCACTGATTTACAAATCATCGTATTTGTATAAAGGATGTTGAGGTATGTGCTCTGAAAAGAGGAAGACAACTTCATTTCTGCAACTAACTTGTCTGGTATTTCCCTGTCAAACTCACTGCATCTTAAATATGTCTTTGTTTTTCTGACCATCAAAATCATTACCAAATATCTCACTGTGTATCTATAAACATTAAATTAAGTATTAGGCAGTTGAAACTACAATATCAACGGTAAACAACCATGCTTACCTATACTCAGCTCCCCAGCCCTTGACAAAGCTCATGCGAATGGTGCACATCCTGGTGAGCTGGTAAACAGCCTCGAAGCCCTGATTGACCGACTGAGCCAGGAGGGCAGCAAATTCTTGGTTGTTAAAAATCTTCAGGTTGCATCCTGGCAAAAATATATTTAAACTTAACAGTGCATAGATCAAATAAGTGTCGTTTTGATAGAACTTTACAGCTCGGGTTATAACTTGCTAATTAAAAGTTTGCATTGATAATCTTAAAACGTAGTGTATAAAACAAGTTTAGTAGTACTGATTTTAGAAAACTTTCTCAACAGATGACATTTACTCTCATTAAAGGAAGGATTTTTCTAAACGTTCCAATCAAAGGTTATGCTACTTCAGCACAACAGATCTTTGTCAGCAGTTTTCCTAAGTATGGAGGACACTGGATTTCACCTGGGATTAGTTTCACACTGACCTGGAGGTATTTTGCACACTGTGGCAGGATGCCACCCATATCGCTGGTTGCAGTTAGGACTTTGAACAAAGATGGCACTGTCACTAAGACACTCTGCAAACACTTCTCCCCCAATGTAATATAACCTCACGCCACGTCCTGGAAAAGGAACAGAAATGATTGCAGCCAAGGAAACAACCTGTAACCTACAGATTTCTCAAAGCATAAATATGAAAAGACTGGCTGGAAAAAAAAAAAAAAAAAGTATGCACCTATGTGTCGGCGAGTGAGCTCTACGGCTGAGTTCCGGTTGACGTTGGACAGCAGGCCCAGACAGAAGCGCTCAGAATTTGAGGGGTCAGTGAATCCATCTACCGTGAGGGAAGGCTGGGATGCATGGAAGGTCTCCCCAACACGCTGGTTCAGCTCATAGTAAGAGATGGAGCACCAGAAGGCTGATTCACAGTACGTCACAGGCTGTGGGTCTGGATTAGTGGAAAAATTACAGACATGAGCAGACGCAAGCTCAACTGACTCAAAATACATAATAATCTTATACTTATGGACCAGTACAAATAAAAGCAGAACTAATAAATAAAATTATTCTGCTCACCATGCTGGTGAGTTGCAATGTCCACAATCAAAAAAAGAAAAAAAAAAAGTTATAAAAGGCAAATGAAAACCTTTCTGTTCTAAGCAGGGAACACTGTTGCAATAAAACATGATGTGGTCATGCGCTATCTGCAGAGCACAAGTATTTTCAGTGCCTTGCAAAAACATTAATACCCCTTATCTTTATTTTTTTAGATACATTTTATCACATTACACCTACAAACTTTCATTTATTTAATTGGAATTCTAAGTGAGAGACCAACACAAAGTAGAGAAATAAAATATATTCCTTAAACTGATACGTTGTCATAATAATTACATTAATGGCAATTCAATTCCAGTTAAGATGAAGGGAATAGTACCAAGTTGTCAAGTATACGCTCAAGTCAACTGACTAAATTTAAATCCAATATTAGAAAATATACAAGGTTACTGAATATTAAATCCACTTAAAAGCTTTAAAGCAACATTTATTATAGCAACAAGTGATGTTATAATAAAGGTAGAAAGACATTTTTTAATGTCTTTCTTCCATTAAAAAAAATAATAAAATCTAACTATTTATTAGAAATAATGAGCATTATCCTAAAACCAAACTGCAAAGCAAACAACAAATATGTTTGATTCATTTTACAAAAAGCTCTGGTCAGTAAAGTTCAATAATTGTGATATAAGCTAGTAATTAATCAATCATGCAGTCTTTATATATGGAGGACTTGTCAGTAATAATGCTTTGATGCAACATAAAAACAAAAGACAGTGATAAAAAAAAATAATAGGCTAATTATGGAAAAGTAAAAAAAAAAATACAGAAATGTAAGATTAGAGGCAACTCTTGATTTGAAGGTGTTGATGATGATGATGAGAAAGAGATTAGAGTTAAGCATAAAATACTTACAAAGCATAAACTCTAAAATTCATAATGGTGTTAAAATTCTCAATACGAACAACCAAAAGATTTTTCTCACCAGAATTATTGTTTGTGGGTGAAACAGTGTTGGGTGAAAGGCTGGGCGAACCTGAAACAGAGTGCAGGGTTGGATCATGATCGTGATGAAAGGTTTACAGAAAATGAAGGCTCTGGTAGTGCATGTAGTTATGGGGCTCACTTGTGTCCATGTTGCGGTTGAGTTGGTTATCATTTGTCTCACCATCCTCACTCAGATACCCTGGAGGGGGAGTTTCTGCAAAATACAACACATCTAACATCCAAAACCTGTAAGCACCACACTTTCAAAGGACGAAATGTTTTTTTATGCCTATGGACCAGAAACTATAACAGTTTGTCATACACCAGTAAACATGTTGGCACAGATCACATTTCAATGGAAGAAATAAATTTAAAAAAACAAAAAAAACAATGCAGTCATCCAGAGATGTTTCTGCTTACAGTCAGGCTCCTCTAATATGTTTTCTAACTTCTCTTTTAAAATATTCAGTAAAAAGAAGTTGGATTTTTTTTTGATAGAAAGGAACTTCACAGTTTAAACTTCGAAGCACAATGTCTCTCACCAGGAATATAGTTGCTCTGAGGCTCAATGCCAGAAGGGAAATTGGTATTTTCAGGTATTGATGGGCTGTAGTCATCCAGTGGTGGGAACTCAGCAGGTATATCTGTGTGGCGTGGGACTAGAACAGGCAGCAAAACTGGAAAAGTGCAAAAGATCACTTTAATTCCATTCACAGTTTGCTATGTGAGTTCAGAAAACTGTGCAGCATAGCAATCATTACACTCACTTGGCGTCTCTATCCTCTGGTAGTGGTAGGGGTTGACGCACACTTCATCCTTCTTGGTGTGAAAGGCATATTCACAGTGATCTACAGCCCTCAGCTCATGATGAGACTGCAGGTCCGGCCAGCGCCACAGGCGACAGTAGATCACATGAGGAAGACCTTTTCTGTGCGAGACCTGCAGACGTCCATCTAAAGACCTGGAACATACAACCGGAATGCCACGTTACGTGTTCTGGAAGTTTCTGACGAGAGGCAAAAATATTAGCAAATTACCAATCCTCTGTGGCAAGGATGTTGGTGTCACTACAAGGTGCCAGTGAAAAAACATCATTCTGTTGTAGGTTTCAGAGTTTATTTCTGAATTGCTACACGATGAAATTAGCCTCCAAATGGCTCTTTTTTTTTTTTTTAAGATCCTATAGCAGGGGTTCTCAATCCTGGTCAAGTGTCCTTCATGTTTGGATGCACCTGTGCTCCAGCACAGATTATGAAAGTGACTGCATTAGCTCCTCAACATATCATCAAATGCTGCAGAAGCCGGTTAACCACACATTCATTTAAGTGTGTCAGCACTCTCCAACAACTCACATGCAGGTCAGTGAGCCCTAAGGACTATGATTGAGAACCACTTCTACAAAGCATCCATGCTGTACTGGCAGCAAAGGTGGCGGGGGACAACACATTTTTATGTTAAGTGGGTCACCACGTCATTCCTGATAAGTAAAATAACAAAGAGAGCTACTAGGTTTGTTTGCAGTTGGACCTACAAATGTACCTAAAAAAGAAACATGACCAATTCAGTACTGAAAGTTACCAAACATAAACTTGAAAAGTAATCACTTGAAACACTTAAGAGCTAACTAAAAAAATCTTAAAACATAGCCAAATTATTTGTTTATTTATTTACGTAAGGCTAATTTTAATCACTTAGTCAACTAAAGAAACAACCAACTGTCTGACAAGCTATCATAGAAGAAAGATCAGTTTGCCTTATGGGGAATCCCAAACTCAAACCTCTAATACAACTTTCCCAGAGTGCAAACACTCCAGTCTAAACATCCTCTGTTGGTCAGAGCTCTGCTCTGCCAGATTTCTACCCCTGTGTTTTATCACATATGTGAACTGTGGACGTGTTTATATAGCAGTTGATGAACTGGGGCTAACCGCATAGCATATTTACACACTCTTCACCAGCTTTAATTGCTTAGACACTAGGGAAACATGAGGTACTCCTGTCCCAGAAGAGTATATTTGAAAACGCACTAAAATTGCTATAAATTGTGGGATTAAGTCACATCTTACAAGAGCCTGTGTAACACGGACTAGCAAAGTCTTCTGACCAAAAAAGTACAAATATAATAATAAATTAGACATTTGATGCCACTATTAATTGTTTTAATTTTATATGTTTGTTGAACGAAGCGGAGCTGTTCTGTTGGCTAATTATCTGTAAATATAATTGATATTTTGTTAACTAAAGATAGTAACAACAACCTGGGAAATAATTTTAAACATTATATGCACTTTGCAGTTGATAGGACAAAGAAAATAGCAGCTAAAGCACCGCTATCAAATAAAACCTGATTTAATATTAACTGCTAGTGCTAGCTCACGCTAACTAGCAGGCTAGCTCTACAGCTGTGGGCTAACATTAGCTGTCATCGGTAATAGCTGTTAGTTTGAGCCACTTGGACCAGTTTGCGCCCTGTGATTTTACCTGGGTATGGTTAAGCATTTTGTGTTGATATTCTGTGTTGTGATGGCCTTTTCCAATTCCTCCAGCTGTCCCGTCCTCTTCAGCTTCTTTACGAGACTTTTGACAGCCTTTTCGCACCATTTCTCCTCCTGTCCGTTTTGTTCTCCTTTCTTCCAGCCCAGTAGCCTCTTCACGATCGGAGGAGTGAACGGCAATATGGACATATTAAATGTCACTTAATTCAAGTGGTTACGGGTCTCTGATTTAATTTGATAACCTCCAGGGCTGCACAAAGAACAGTTCGCTGTTGCTGTAATCAAGGTTAGGTTGGGTGTAGCTGGTTGGACTAAACTCCCAGAGGCTGGTTGCTCCCTGGAGCTCGGTAACAGCGGCTCGCATCAAGGTCCAGTCCGTTCAGGTTGCCTGTCTGTCGGAGTAAAACAGCAGCAGAACCCAGTCCTGCCCGATTGTTTGCCTGCCTCCGCCTACCCACCAGTCAGCTGGTCTGCCCTCCACCTGCATCCTCATGCATTGCCATAGTGTGGCAATGCAATGAAAATAAACATAATCTGATATTAAAAAAAAGCTCAAAGAGCAATCTTAAAACTTCGATCTCCCCACCCACACACCCCACATCAATATGCTGCCTCTAAATAAAATCCCATATATAGCCAGTAGCTATTCAGAAGACACCTGAATAGAGTATATGAATCTCACTTGATGTTGTTTAATTTGTGTATAAATACGGCTGTTCTGTGAAAGCCTCAGATACCAAGAGACAGGTCAGGGATGAAGTTAGGTGAAGTTTATAAAACAAACACCCTGAGCTGCGTTACCGCAACCCTACCAACAAACTGAAACTCTCAAACCAGACAAGATCATTAATCAGGGGAGCAGCTCAGAGACCCATTGTAGCCTGTGAGGAGCTGCACAAATCTACAGGTGAGACATCCCTCAGACACCACCCTCACTATGAAACAAGGTGTTGGTGTCATCATTCTGTGGGGATAGCAGAGATAGCAAAGCTATGCAATAGTTGAAAAAATGGAAAACGCATTAGTGGCTTTGAAAGCCTCTTATAGCAGGTCTGCAGCAGTAAACTTTTGGACAGATCTACAACGGATCAAATGTGTTAGATTGGCCCAGTCAAAGCCCAGACCTAAATCTAGTTGAGAAAAATATGGCAAGCTTTAAAAATGAATGTCCATTGATGCTCTTCGTCCAGTCTGATTGATCTTACGCTATTTGGAAAACAATATACAAAAAACTTGCACTCTACGTGGCCAAAATTGGTAGAAATACCCTAAAAGACTTGCGACAGAGGAAAAAGTGCTGGGCTTTGCGTTAGTGTTCAATTAAAACCTCAATAAAATACACTACAGGTTGAGGTGTGAATGGGGAAATGGGGAAAGCAACAAATAGGGACGTGAATCCTTTTGCAATGCTAAGATTAGAACGCTGTATAAAAAAACATCTTCTCCTACATTCTCCAATTAATTTATGGTAATTATTTTTAACACATGAAGGCATCTAAGTTAAACATGTTTGGATAATTCAACACCAAGCTCAAGGAAATGGAAAAAGAGATCTGTCATCGATGTAAAGTGATCCAGCCCTCGCTTCCAGTGTGTCTACAAATAGAAAATCCTTTAGAGTGATCCCTTTGATCCTCTCATAAAAGTGATTTAATTTCCCTTCAAAGGCTTCTTTCCAAAACTGGATGAGGAAGATGACTAAATTCAGGGGTATTTGAGATTTTTATGGCGGTATTGATAGGCGAGCTCTTGACTACACACTTTAGTAAACAGCAGTGTGCCATTGCCATTAAAAGGATCAACCTCTCTTCCTTTTTCTCTATTTATAACCACTGTCAATGACTGCTATCTATTTTAAGCGCATATTTGGCATGGCAGATTACTTCCTTCTTAAATAAATATTAGAGCCGTCTTGGCGACGTCGAAGGAAAAGTAATGTTAAAGGATACCTTCTCAACTCCCTGCTGAACAGTCTGGAAGTATCTTTTCGTATTTAAAGGAACACCATATTAAATTGAGTCTATGCTAATAAACACACTTAGGGTGATAAAATAAATGGAATTGTGCACATTTTCTTAATCAAATTATTACTTTGTTTGTTAGAAAAGACCATATCTTGTGTCCAACCAACAGGCCAGTTGTTTGCAAAGAACTAAAAGGCAAATTATCTATATCTAAAAAATAAAAATGTCCGTCCATACTTCATTTTTCTGTTCAGCTAAAATCAAAGTTAAAAACAATGATCCTGGTGATGCTGAAGAACAGCAAACACGGAGGCCAGCACCTTTTACTGCCATGGGACAAGAGCTGGGACAGCTGGTATGGGGAGCTTTTGTGTGTGAAAAGCTGTACGTGTCACACAAGGGGGCAGATGGGCCACTGCGGGGCAGGAGAAGGGCTTAGAGACAGAGGGTGGAATGATTTTGGACAAAAGGCACAGCGGCTGGCCGAATAAGTAATAACTGAAAATGATCTGATTGATAACAATGGCACAACGAAGGACGGCTCACCGAGGAATGTGGGAAACAAGGACAACACTTTGGAGGAGCCAAATCTGCTGGGACTCTGTTACGTCAATAGCAGTTTGTATAAAATGAATTTTGTGCATCTATTTAGAGAAATGTGAATTTTAAATAGTAATAAAAATAAAAACTTTAAAAAAAAAAAAGTCTCAGCTTTTTACAGCATAGATGAACAAGCTAAAATTACAGTTTTGCTTCAAAATGGAATCTGCTGGATGGATGATACCTTACAGCATAATATTTAAGTAAGTTCATATTTACTGCTCACAGATGTATAATTACAGAACAGCTTATTGCAGCATGTTAGAAGCGTGGCTTTTTACCGCACAGACCCATGTGCATGTGGGGGTGGCGTCCGGCTGCCCCTACAATCTCTGCCGTGTTTCCTTAATCTCTCCTCTCGCTAAAAGCTGTTATCTGTTGCTTGCAGCCATCAGTCCCTCAGTGACAGGTCCAAATCTGGGCCAGTACGATGACCGGTCTCCATTCTGACCCAACCCACAGCCCTGGGGCCCTCACTTCCTTTGGATTCAGAACTATGGGAAGATGTAATTTTGACCCTTTTCACCAGTATCCCTACAGTTATTGTCATTCTGTAGATTTTAGATCTGTAGATTATTTTTGTCTAATTTTAATGTATTGATGCCCCTTGAATTTTTTTCACAATTTGTTTCATTATGACCTAAAGATTTAAAAAAAATCTCTTACACTGGAAGCTATGGTGATATACCAACACAAACAAGAGCATAATTGTTGAGTCAGCGTCGAAGAATGCACGACTCGAAAAAATTAATAAACAAAGCATTTGTATGGAGTCCCAGTCAGACAAAACTGAGAGGCTAGTTATCTTATATTTAGCTCCATTCATCCTCCCATCAGCGTCATCAGTCTCCCTGTCTCTACTGAAGAAAGAGTCATCACCACGTTACACTGTGAGGATGATGTATAGTTTACACCATGTAGTGTTTTAGATGTACCACCCCCCAAAAAATGCATGTCACCAGAGGACATTCTTTTTTTTTAATGTTTTTTATTTCCCCTATTGTCAACCTTTCTAATATCTTGCTTACAACAAAAGCTTTCTTCTCACCACTGTTCCATAAAACCCACTTGTGTGTTTCATAGATAAGTTGTTCCAAATTTATAGCAGCCCTGTCTACGGATTCTCCCACCTGAGTTGTGGACCTCTAAATGTACGATCATTTCCTGATAAGCTTCCACTTTTGATTTACTTTCTCCATTTTTCAGATTATGAATTGAACAGTGAGGTTTTCAAATGTTGGGACATGATTTATAGCATACACCTGCTGTAAATCTGTCCACATCTTGCTTAGCCGTTCTTTCAATTTCATAAAGGTGTTTGTTCTTTAATGTTCTCCAGCAAACCCAGGAGGCCTTCACAGACCAGCTAGATTTGGACTGAGATTAAATAACACACATGAGAACTCAAAATAGCTTTTACTTACCTCCTCAAATAAGGAGATACCACTCTATTTGATTGAGGAGCATCAGATTAAAGAAGGTTGAAATAAATGTAGTTAACAGTTTCTGGTTTTGAAAGACACGTATGATTTTCATTCCACTTCACAATTATGCACTTTTTTTTTGTTGGTCTGTTACAAAATCCCAATAAAATACTTTGAAGTCAGAGGTTGTAACATGTCAAAAGGTGAAAATGTTCCTGGGTGTGTCGAGAATTTTCCTTTTAATTAAAATCTCATTGTCAGCCTTCAAAAATTAACATTACCATTCTCCATAAAATATTCTGGACATTTCTCTTCAAACTTTTAGTTTAGTTCCAAACAAAAATTAAAATGAACGTGGAGGTGACGACATACCGCCACCTAGCGGCTGTATTCTTTCGCTACAACATTTCTTATGGCCCTTTCACCTCAGCTGAGTTTTGTTGGTTCAGGGAAACTTATTGGTTCTGAACATGTATTCAGAATTTTGCTAATGTTAAATTAGTAACAGTTTTATGTTACTAATTCTTCTTTTAAAAATAATGAGCTAAAAATAAATAAATAAAATATATTTTTTACTTTTTGTTTCCATCCTCCTGACTACCAGTAGGTCATTTTTATCCTCTGTAGATGACATTTCTAAACTTGAATATCTCCCACCCCCTGCATTCTACTGAATTAATTCCTTTTTGTATCTGGAGAGGACATTTAGGGCATTTCAATGATACCACATGTGAAGGGGTGGGACTTTTGTACGTACCTTTTTCTAATTCATAAAAATGGCATTTATCAGTAATAACATTTTATGCGAAGAGACAAAGTAAGTGCATACAACCTTTTATTACTGTGGGATTTTAAAAAACTGGTGATGGACCTTTTTTTTTTTTCCTGGTAGTCAGGAGGCTATGCCACATATTGTTTAGGCACTCAAATCAAATAGGATCACCATTCATTTAATGACATTTTTAAAAGAGCATTTTGCTCTTTTAATTTTTTTTAATCTCCTTATGCTTTATCTGCATGTTTTCAGTTGTTTTTCTTATTTAGCAAACAGCCATCACTCTGTGATTATAATTTATTCTTGAACCAGTGCCATTAACCCACTGACTTGTGTGCTATTCCCTAAACACAATTTACATGTTTATTGTGAACAATGGCCCATAACAGCATTAGGTTGATTCAGTGGCTTTGCAAAATATCTCCTCGTCTTACATATGGAAAGCATGCAGCACTTGGCCGTGGATCATTAACTTCACCTTGAGGCTAAATGGCTTTCAGTTTGGCCTGCACCTTAAGCTGTTAGAATGTATTTACAAAAGACCCATCATTTGCTCCCAGGGATTGGCCCAAAAAAACTTGCACAAGAAATAAAAGTATTGCTGTCATTTGTTCTTTGAGCATTTTGTTGAGGTGCAAAAGAAATTTCTTTGAAAATATAAATTGTCAGTGGACATGATGTCTTGTGCAAAGAGCTACCCATGTAGTAAATCAGTCGTTTATCTTTGTAGTTTTCAGTGCACAACATGTGAAACAAGTCCGGTTCCCAAAATTTAGTAAAAACACTGTCAGTCACATCACCGCCAAAACTAATGATTGTGAAATTAGTTTCAAAGCAATTAGAGGCCCCCCTGCTAAGACCCACTGTAGTCATATGCATGAAATTGCTTGTGTTAATACATGCTATGAATCGTGGGTAATGCAGTGAATAATTCTGACTGAATGCAATAATATCTTCTAATAGACATGGGAGTGTTGTGAAGCTGGAGCCCTTTGGCAATTTAGTTGTAAATGGCCATGTATGGATAATTAAGCATTACTCTTGAACATTAAAACTTGCTTATTTCAGAGAGCTGTAGGCAGTAAGGAGCTCTTATTGGACTCATCACTGCTTTTGGTGTTTCCCAGCAAAGTGCCCTTATTATTTGGATGCAAGCAATTTGGCACTTTCTGCCTTACTGTATCTTAGACTAGATTCTTAATGGAGACATATCAAGTTAAAGTAATAAATCAAATTTTCTACACCTGGAAAGCTGGAGTAATAGAATAATAGAGAAAACATAAGGAACAAGAAGAAATACAGTAACACAATCCTTCTGGATGCTCTTAAAAATGTTTACTGCCATTTTAACTAAATAAAAAAAAAAAAAACTCTACTTTCATCAGAAGCTAAAAGTTTAACAGTGCTGAGGTTGATTTTGAACAAACACCAAAGTGGGTGTCAAAATAGGAGTGGTGTGGCAGAGGCAGGAAGGAGAAACAAACACCAGGATCACTTTGATTCATTAAGAGCGAAACATAGCTGTGATGTCTGTGTTCTTTCAAATCCATATGTAAACCATTTCCTCCCTCCCCCTCTCCGGCTCATTAGTGCTGCCTTTATGACACGGCTTCACCTAAATGCCGTGGATTTTTCCATTCTCCTTTTGGCCTCTTCTTGTGCTTGCTCTCAGCTCAAGTAGTTAACAGTGGAAGATTATTTTTACCTGCTTCGACACAATGTCTCTGCAAGATGCTTTATACTACAGGTGAAAAAAAGAAACCAGTTTGCTTGTTCGCTGTTGATGTTTAGCTGAGAAGTGGAGTTTTGCTAAACATGATAGCATTCGACACTGGAGTGAGTTGTTTAAGGAAGGATGCTATAGATCTTTATGACTGTTTCCTTCTGTAGACAATGTCACTAAAAGAAATGCCAATATGTCAAGTTGTTCTAGGACTTGACAAAAAATATTTTACAAAGTAGGTTTTCTGTCATTTTCAATGGAACATATTCCATTTAATGGTGATTCCTGCTCTCCATCTAAAGCACACAAAAAGCTCACAATCTTTGTTTGAAAATATCTCATTATATATAATTTTTTACAGTGTTACATTTCTAATACCATCTCCAGGAACAAAAATAAATAAATAACGCAGAGGGTAATTTAGTTTAGCTGGTATTTTCTGGACCTTACCAGGTACTTTCCGTGAAACTTTATTGTAACCTACACGGTGCTTCCTCAGAATATGCAAAGCACTTTCCTGAACTAACCAGAAACAGTTAAGGAAGTACCAGATACTTTTAAGAAAATATTCTCGGCACCTACTAGTTACTTTCATATACCTTGGAGGTTACACTCCCACTTACCAGGTATTCTCTTTAACCAAGAAGGCACTTTCAGGAAACTTTCTTGGAACCTACTATCTCTTTACTTACTGACTCCTTTACCAGAACCTACCAACTACTCTCTGTGACTTTGTAGGTAATTTCAGAAAACTATATGGGAACTCTCAAATTTAATCTGAAAAATTTATTATTTGACATTTCTCACTTTTTTTTTTACATACTGGCACATTTTGAAAAAAGAAAAAAAAAAGGACTAACGCAAGGCTGGTTTTAGACAGGGGCATTGCAAGTAGAGTCCACAAGGTGGCAGTGTAACATATGTTTAAAAGGTTTTCAAAGCTGCTTTTGCTCGTTTACAAACATACAAGGCTCACTTTCAAGCACATTTACTTCTGTACATTAACTGTAGGAATATGAGCAGGCATCCCAAAATATCACATTTTTGGTGCATTTAAGAAGTTGCTGTGTTCAAGAGCTACTACTGTTACTGTTGTTAATCCCTCCAAATCATGCCCTTAATTGTATAATTTGCTGCTAAACAAATACAGGATGAGTCAGACCAGGACTCAAGGCAGAATATTCACAAGCTAAAAGTCAAGCAGTGTTTCAGTGATCCAGTTTTCCACTTGGCTGCTGCGTTTTGCCGCTTAAGAGCGCGATTTTTCTCTCTTTTTTTTTCACATCCATTCAGTGGAAAATAATATCCTGTAAAAAGCCAATAAGTTTCTCTCTTTGAACTCACTGAGAGTTTTTCTCCCCCACTGGCTCCAGCTCTTTGGAAGAAACGAGGGTGAGCTGCCCGCTAAGGACTTCCCATCGGCCGCCTCCAAACCTCCACACGTGTTTCTGATAGACCTCCACAAGCCCCACTAATCTAAGGGCAGCTGATTTAGAGATAAAAAAAAAAAAAACAGGGGTGGGTGAAAAGGGGAAGGAGCTGCAAAGGGGAAAGATGGGCTGAAAGAATTGTAGCAGGCCAAAGTG
Source organism: Poecilia reticulata (assembly GCF_904066995.2). NCBI lineage: Eukaryota > Metazoa > Chordata > Actinopteri > Cyprinodontiformes > Poeciliidae > Poecilia > Poecilia reticulata. The sequence goes on along the minus strand of NC_088835.1, from coordinate 24,489,536 downwards.
GAGGAAGTGAAACATTTGATTTGAGTCAGTCATTTAGTTTCAATAGAACTGGCAACAATCACTAAATTCAGTTACGCTCTCGAATGTATTTTAAGCATCTACAATCAAAGGGCATACACCTTCATATTTAGATGTTCACATTCAGAAAAGTAGTTAATTTCTTTTCCATGACCAAAATCGAGAGATATGTGAAAAAAAAAAAAAAAGCCAGCACAAGGCAGCTGAGAACACCAGTGACTTGTGAAAATGTTTTGCTGGAACACCAAACTTGTGCAACAATGAATAACACAATGTCCTCCCCAAGCAAAACCAGTAAGTCTCCAGCTTAAATTCAGCTTCATAAAGTGAGGATTTATATGGTGAGAAAATGTTGTTTGGGAGCAGCAGCTTGGAGACCCGACAGCGCAGCACCCAGTGGGATTTAAAGGCACTCTGTGGTGATCCTCGTCTGCCTGAAATCGCCACTTTTCCAAATGATTGCTTTTGACAAAAACTGCAATTCTGGCGACATTCAGATAGACACCATTATTTTTGGGTCTGGTTCTGACCTGGAAGTACCACTCTGAAGTGCAGAGGCAATGGTTGAGCATGTTCCTCCAAAAAACAGTACAGCCAGCAATATTATTTTACTAATTAATGCAGTGGTTATGTTTATCTCACTTTTTGTACGCAGAATTTTTTTGTTTTCGTCACAAGCTTTGAACTGCACTGTGGTAATGTAGCCATCACAACATTATTCAGAAGACACTGTACATCATGCCACTGCAGCTATTTATTAAGACTAAAGATGCAGGAGGATATTTTGAAAGAGAATTATTAACTTAATGCAATTGGCAGATATTCTCAGATACTAAGCACTAATAGAAGAAATAAAAACTGAAAACCTCAGTGAAAGAAAACATTTTTATCCCCTGATAAACTTTATGCTCACAAACACAAGCTGAGCTTGTAATAGTGGTCTGGTTGTTTACTCCCTACTAAAGGCAAAATATCTATTCTTGCTTTCTCCTTTGTACTTCCACAGTGCTGGATGACAACTTAAAAACTAACAGTGCACTTTACAATTTACAGAGGACTCTTAATAAAAGTAATCTTAAATTAGAAAGAGGACTTCCTAATGTGACGTTTTAGATAGATCTCCTTTTGACCACAAAGTAGATCTGTGAATCTCCTTTGTGGCCAGTGGCATGTTTTATGTAGTCTGCATGGACAGCTGCCCAAGATGGTATAAGAAAGAGGAAAGACTCAGCACTTCACAAAAATGTAACTTATATGTTACAGGTACCTTAAGTCATATGCAGTCAATAGGGAATTGGTGCTACCTGCTTTCTGATGAGGACAAAAAGACTATTTCGGATGAGCTGGGATTTCACCACATTTCATCCCTTTGGTTTTACCTGTACAGTTGTGGAGTCATGTTTGCACCTTGCCAAAATGTTAGATTTCTGCTTGTGTCCTTTAAACCTGTGGAAAACAGGAGGATATGAATAAATGTTGGTGCTCTTTGATACAACTCAATAGAATATCTCCGCATTGTACTAGCTGGTAGCAGTGGTGGGGCCATCGTTCTGTCCTGAGATGCTTGGTGGGAGTGAGGACCAGAGATGGACTGTGAAATCTAAAACAGCAGGCTACAAAGAAGCCCCAGCTGGAATAACTCACTCACAAAATGTTACTCTCTTTAAGTGCAGGCGGACTGGTGCATCTTCCAACTCTGCAGACAGAACCTCCTCTCACCTCCATTTGTTCTTTCGCAAAGGAGTGTGTGCCTGTCATAAAACACAGTTGCAACAAATGTGCTTTTCTTTCTGCGAAAAATAAAATGTTCACAGCTTTGTTTAAAAACCATGATGTACAAACTCTGCTTTCTGAAAAGCAGGTTCATCAAGCATGCAAAATCCCTTCAGATTACATGCTGTGCAGAGAAACAAAATCTGTTTCTTGAATTTTTCGGTAGTTTATTTTAAAATTTGGAATACTCAGTTCCTTAGCAAATCAAACTCACAGTGAGCCTGTAGGGGTGAAATATCTTAAATTTTTAATGAGGTGTGTCAATTCCTCTTTATGTCCTTCCTCTTTATGTCCACTAGGATATGGAAGTGGGAAGAAACTATGGACATACATTCTTAAAATGTTTAATTCAGTAGGGAAGTAGTAACAGTAGGGAAGTCCTATCAGGATTTCCTGTTTTTATTTAATCCCGATGTCAGGATATCCTATCAGTATTAGGTTTTTACTTAATCCTTGCAGGATTAGGAAGAAGCATTAAATTAATTTAATTTAATTATATTATATTATATTAAAGTGAGCCACTTTCATAGCTTTTAATCAGCTATAAAAACTTTCTCTAAATATGAACTCAACAATTTTGCAGCTAAAAACCGTTGTGATTGAGTTTAGACATATGGAGATGTAATTGTGCTTAGGGATGGTTTACAACTTATTTTTGGAAATACAAGTCTAAAAACTGTGCACATAGTCAGCTTTGCCAGATGCAAGTCTTTTTACATTGCATTTAAATATATCTAATGTATTTTGTAATACAAAAATACATGTTTTTCTTTTTAAATAAGTCTACAATCTTTGCACATCTGGACATTGAAATTATTGCCCATTCCTCTTTGAGCTCAAGTTTAGTTAGTTTGGATGGAAAGTGTCTGACAATCAATTTTCAATTTGCCTCTACAATTCTCCGTTAGATTTAAATCTGTATTTTCCTCTCACATGAACACCCTTTGAGACGAACCGCTCCAACGCAGCTCCGGTTCGGGTTGTTGTTTTACCGGAAGGAGATCTCCAGAACAACTCTTAAATCTCTTGCAGCCTTATTTCATATTATTTCTTCTCTGAAGAAAAACATCCCCACAGCATGATGTTGCCAACTCCTTTCATCACATTGGTAACACCGTGTTCTTTTTTTTCTCTCCCACAGATATTGTTTTGGATAAAGGCATCTTTACAGACCACCTTCCTCCGCATGCGTCCTGTGCCTTGTGCCAAATCTCTGAGGTGTAAACATTTCACTTTCTTGAAGCGATTCACCAATATTCCCACTCTCCTCTACTTGACAGATCTCAGGAGTGCATGAGTTGTAGTTCTCATTTAAACAGAGCAGTGGATTTCTGCAGCTCCTCTAGAGCTACGCTAATCCTACTCTAAGCTTTTCCACAAGTTTCTCTCTGAATTGTGTTCCTTGTATCTAAGAGCCCTCTAACAAACCTTTGAGATCTTCTCAAAGCAGCTGTGCTGATATTGAGATTAAATTACACACTTTTGGACTCTACCTACAAGATACACTTGATTTTTATTATAAGCATTGTTATTATTGGAGTACATGAGTAAAAAGGGGCAACTAGCCTACATGAAACACTTTTTTATATTTTTATTGCAAAAAAAAAAAAAAAAAGAGAGAACATGGATTGATGATTTTTATCCTTGCAGTTTACATCTCTTCACTACAATATTTTCTTCAAGGGCTACAAACCTTTGTATGGCCTTCTTAAGTCTGTGACAATTTATCATGTTAACAGGCTGTAATAAAAGCGGCCAATGCAAAATTTGCTGAGCTGCTCCAGCGCTCTTTCTCTCAGCCGTTCAAAGAAGGAGGTCACACACAACAGGACAGATTGACACTGCAAACACAGCCGCAGACAACACAAACAGTGGTCTGACACTGTCGTCGTCCAAGGTAGAGGGGGGGGGGGAAGTAAGTTAAACTCAGTGTGTTCAGAGGACGGAGCAGTACGTGTGCACATGGCTCTGTTTAGGGCCTACAGGCTTGTTTAGCTGACCTCAGTGAAAGCAAACCTCATGACAGAAGGTCTGGCATTGTCTGTGTGCCTGGGCTGCACTGGAGCCAGACGGTCTGCCGGCCGCCAGCTTTGCTTGCTTATAACGGCTGAGAACATCCGATCCCCTTGGGGAGGACAGAAGGGAGGGGAGGTGGAGGGGTTGGGGGGGGGATTTGCTGCACCACTCACCTCTTTCCTCTCTGTCTTTATCTCTACTCTTTAGGCAAAGAACAAGCATCAGCCAGGTCATCGGCTGGAGTGTTTATTTTGTATGGCGAGAGAGAGAAAAAGAAAGAGAGAGAGAGAGAGAGAGAGAGAGAGAGAGAGAGAGAGAGAGAGAAAGAGAAAGAGAGAGAGAGAGAGAGAGAGAGAGAGGAGACAAAAACAACCAGAGGGTAAAGTTTGGATACCAGGACTCAAGATATATATGGAAAATGTTCACAAGATCTGGTCCCGGAAATACTTTCCAAAACAAGTAATCGCAGAGGACCACCATGTGAAAGGATTTCATTGATAAGTGTGCCGTCTTTCCTCCTATCCTATCTATCACACACAACACGGAAGGCTGAGGCTTCGTGCCCTGACAGAAACAAATTGTCTCTAATCATCTCCAGACGTCCAGCTTCAACCATGACAGAGCGCTTCCACTCCTCCCCGAGTCGAGGATCCTCAGCGTCCGTAGAGCAAAACCTTTCAGAGAACTCCCCTCATTGCTTTTCTTGAAAGCCGATGAACGGAATAAGTAACATTTTCCCCCTCAGATACCAGCGTTTCTCCTTGTCCCTGTTTTCCAAAAAAGCGAGAAACACAGAAATGAGTGGGAAGGTCGAGTAACGTTGCCTCTGCCGCTTCAACTTTGTGTTTTCAAGTCTGTGTGGGAACAGGCAGTGATATCGATGACTGCATGGAAAAAGGGGAAAACAAGGCAGGAAGAGGACACAGCCTTCCCAGAGCACAGATTTGTGAGGTATAATGTGGAAAAAAGAAAACTGAACACTCTGTGCAGGAAGATAATTGAAACTGAGAGGCCTGGTTGCAGTGTAAAGGTGACACAAGCAGGTTTTAGACAGGGTCCATTTCTCATAGTAAATACAAGAGGAGCGCGGACTGATGAAGAAAGAAGCTGTGAAAAAGTTGCTTGATTGATTTTCTTGAAACATTTTAGTGCCTGCAGAATTATCCTCCATAAATAGCGAACACAGTGAACATTTTGGTTGGCCTGGGCATATTAGTTTGGAAAGCTATGAAATTTGAATTGAAGATTGTAATGGAACCCTTTTTATAGCCAATTTACACCTTGGACAACAGCATAACAGCATTTTAAAGAGTGTGTTATGTATTTTCCAAACACAATCAAGAAAAAAAGTTACCTCAAGTTGTTATGAAAATGCTGTTTATATCAAAAACAACTTACAATAAACCATAGGGCTAAAAAATGTGGTCAATAAATTAAGAATTAAAAACATTGAGCATGTTAGAGGAGAACATTTAAAAAGTCCACTTGAAAAATTGTTGAGGCAAACTAGGAAGTGTTACCATGAGGAAGATGGTACTTCTAACATGTCTAAATCCTCACAAAAATCTTTAATCGAATTCACTCTGGATTTTAGTCTGCTGCTTTGACTAAACACACTAATTAGGTGTATTCTTATGCTGTGCTCCGTTAACATCGTTCTAGGCAGCAGAGTCAAAGAAGTTCGCCAAAATGGCGACGTTCAAGTATTCTTCAAAGTAAATCTTTCAAACGTTGTTTAATGTTGTACCTTCAACACGCAAACGACACGTTTAATTTATTCAGTTTAAAGTCGCAAGACCTACCTGTAACACTGATTTACAGACGCACTCTTACGGTGATTTCACCACTGTTGATATGAGGAGTCGCCATATTGGAGCTAAGAATCAGTGTTACATATATTTCAATATTTCACAGCTCGTCTTATGTTTACAGTGAAAACCTAAAAGACACTGGCAGACATGTGAGAACAATAGTAGGTTGTAAAAATGGATATGTCAGATTTAATATGCAGAATCCAGTCAGTTTGTACCACATAATGTGTTGCTGCCGATTAAAGCTCATATAGCCACTATATTTCACTCATTACCAGTGAAATATTCCCTGGTAATGAGTGGAAAGTTCGACTTCGGGTTGGCGTTCTAGTTGATTTTAGTCATTTCAAAAGTAACATTTACATTTACAATTGTAAAGCTAATGGACAATGCTGCACAGAGTTCAACAGAAAGTGACTGATTAAAACCATACAAATACACGGCCATGTAATGAATGGCTGTGTATTTTGATGGTAACACCACCAGAAGCATTTCTTTGGTGACAACTTGACCATTTATCTATCTAAAGTGAAGTATGTCAGACATCAATGTTTATAGATAATTCAAACGATGGTCACAAGTCTTTTTTTTTCTACGGCCTTCTGTGAAATCATGTCTTGAATGACACTATATCAATTCAATTTTAATTATTTACTTTTTACAAGCACGTAGTAAACTCCACACAGAGGCCTCTATGCTGTATGAAAATGTGACAGTGCTGAGCATTATTCCTATTATACTGAACAAGGTGCATTTTTTTGTCAGCAAATCAACATAAATATCACAAGAAGAACATTAATTTACAAAAACAGATCTAAAGATTGGTTTAGTTGAGATTGGACTTAACTCATAGATGTTTTCTTCTCTATTCACGTCAGAATGTATTCCTTTTTCTGAATAAGAATATCTTTCTGACTCCACTTGGAAGACTTATATATATAAGCAAACTTCAAACCAAGTCATGAAAAAAGCAAGATTACTTTTCAACAAATACAACAAATTAAATATTTGCTTTCAATTTGCACAATGAGTTTTTACATGACATGGGTATAAACTGCTGGCAGGTTTGGACTAAATGCAACTCTTTGATGCTTTCTCCGCTAAAATTCAATATTAAAGAAAGTTTGGAACAAAATGTGCAGTGATAATATTACTGGACTCCAAGATCATGATTTGTAATCTTCTAACTAAACAGAGAAAACTCAATTTCTCAATTTAACAAAGAAGAAAAAGATCTTATTATTCAAAGCAACCGATTCATGCTTTGAGTTTAATTTGATTTGATAGGCTTCAAATTGTACACTTTGGATATGCATTTTTCTATCGTATCTCTATGTGTGCAGTTTCATGTTTTTTTATTTTTTTCATTAGTATCCCAAAACTGAATAGAGACCATCCATCTGTCGTCCAGATCCCTGACTGTGTGTCCGGTAGCTGCTCAGAACAAGGCCCAAACATCACTGCACATCTGGGGCCAGAGCTGGCCACCAGCCATGAGCCCTCCGTTCTCCTCTCCCCCGTGTGTACATTACAGCTCACTGTAAACGTAAATCTTCATACCAGCACCCTGAAAATGACTCATGGGTTAATTCTTCATCTCGTCGGATGGGGAAAAAAAAGAGTTTACGTTTAGCATGTTTGTCACGTTTTCTGACTTGTGCCTGATTTGTTAGAAGTGGTTTTTTCCAGCGCTCACATTCCCCAGGTCAACGAAAGTAGCTTTAAAAATGCACAAATACAATAGAGAAAAGTCAAAAACCATGGGATCTCTCTAAGGTTGGACCTTGTTGTTGCTTCTACAGCCATGTGAAAAAAACAACAACAAAAAAACACCATGAGAACTCAAATCAACTTGAAGATCTTTGTGGACTGCCATGTCAAAGTCGTGATCAGAGCCAGAAGAATGAAAGTTCTGTAGTAAAGCACAAGTGCTAAGGGCATGTTTGTTTCATCAAAGTGCAACACATTCTTTGGAAGATGATATCATGCTAGTTCCAAACGTTCATAAGGTTAAAAGATGTCTTCATCACCCTTAATTCACAGTGAATGCTGCAAGAGTAAGTAAGTAAGAAAACATTAACACTTCTATTTGCTCTGTCCTCGAATGCAGATTCTAAAAACACTTTTTTCCCATCACAGTGAGTCACACGTCTCAGCATGTGGTAACAGCAACACTTTTTGGTGTAGCAGCTGTTAATCAAGAAAAAAACATCTGCCTTTTCTATTTACTTTGACTACAACATTGTGTTGAGAACAGCCTTTTATTCAAAAATAAACAGATAATATGTATTTTAATGTGAAAGAAATATCTGGAGCAACTGTATCGGTAGGAGAAAACTGAAGCTGGATGAGACAAAGAATTATGTTAAACTTTTTGAAAGTAAAATGTACCGTAGGATGCAGGACAGCAAGACGAAGCAAGACTAAAAGCAGAAAATAGGAAGGCTGAATGCTCTAATTTGTCATTTTAAGATTCCAGGCTCTTTGTCATTGAAATGCTGACAACTTTTGAAAATCTCAAAGTTAAGCATCTATGTTCTTCTAGAAGTGCTCCCAGTGATTACTAATTATTGCTAATCAAGCTAATTTTTGTAACATGCTACAGGCAGTAATCATTTTGTTTTTGTTTTAAAATTGTGAAAGGGTTTTAGCAACTGATCATTTGCGCACACGGGGTGATGTCATCAATGCTCCCAGTATTAATAATGAATGACCATTTATGGCAGGAAGGTTAGAAAAAAGGTCTGGAACGCTGTTCTTTAATCTTCTTGTTTTGCAGAACAGCTAAAATCTGTGATGAAGGCATTTGGATCAACCTATGCAGCAAATCATTCTTATTTTAGGTGAAGCACATTTTTCTTAGACACATTTCTATTGTCTCTAAATATAAAAAACAGTCTCATGTTGCAACCAGCTGCATTTTAAATAGTGGCTATATGAGCTTTAATCGGCAGCAACACATTATGTGGTACAAACTGACTGGATTCTGCATATTAAATCTGACATATCCATTTTTACAACCTACTATTGTTCTCACATGTCTGCCAGTGTCTTTTAGGTTTTCACTGTAAACATAAGACGAGCTGTTCATTTCAGCATCCAGTCATCTTCTAGTCTTGTTTAAGCCTCAGTCAATTTTTTCCCTCTTTTTTTTTTTTTCTTAACCAAAACCATCTTAATAAGCTCCGTGCCCTTTCAGAGAGACTGTGGGGACTGAGAAAAGAGGCCAGTCAGAGCACACAACACATGCGGCCCCACTTCAGGACAGCTGACACAGATCGGCATGAGGCCTTCTGATGTCCTGCGCAATAATATTTTTACCAGTAAATAAAGATGAAATCATGTGCACTTTTATCAGTATGCAGGCATGCTGTTCTGGTCAGATCACATCGTGAGAAAAAGATCTGGAATTCACCAGCACAAAAAGGCAGATTGAAAAACTTATTGACTTGTACAAATGCGTCTTCTTGCTGTTCCAGATTTACAGAAAAAATAACATCTACTGGGTGCTGCAGAGCATTAAAACAGAAAAACCTATACAAGGATTGAGAGAAAGAATGACTGATAGGTGTTTGTTTGTTGGTTTAACACTGTTTTAAAAGTTGTTGGTTTTTTTTTTTTTCGTGTATAATGTCTACAAAACTGAAGTTAGTGAGTTTTGTATGTTGGTGAAATGTTTGAGTACCAAATGCCAGTCAGAAACCTAGCAAAGACTCTAAGGTGCTTGGGGGAGAAAATGTTCAGGTTTTACACACACAAAATGTTACATTTCGAATTAGAATGTAAAATTCTTCACATCTTGGGATTTTTTACACATTTGTAGAGATAAACAAAAGGTACAGCAAAGTAGATTTTTGTGTTAGAAAACAACCATTATTGCACATTAACACGATAGATTAAACTTTAATGGCTAATATTTAAAACCCTGCCAAATTTCCTCGCACATTTGGCTCTAAATAAATGATAACAAAGAGATAACATAGACAGAAATTACATCAGATTCATGGAGATGAATCAGTCCTGTGGAAATGAATATGTTTGCTCACACATACAGACACAAAGACATTAAAGTACAGCATTCTGTGCAAATTGCACAACACTTTGTCTGCAGGCAACCTGTGAACCATCTCAGAGTTTTCTTGATTTTTGTTGCATTTCTGTTTTTTTGGCAAAGGTCATGACAATCGTTGCCATTTCTCCCACAGACAGACTCAGAGTCCCTATTATATGTAATCATAATAAATATAAGGAGAATCTGAAAAAAATGAAAAGTGTATTTCATAGCTACAGTATGACTGCTCCTTAATAAGCTGCAATTAAGTTCTTCGGTTTCATACGCACTGCTAGACACCTAAATAATCCCTTTTGTGCGCTGCAGAAGAGCCGGTTCAGCCCCAGCCCTTTTCACCTCTCTTAATCTTCCTTTCTAACTGAATAAGGGTTGACAAGTTCTTGTCGTTCCTGGCTGGTTGGAGGGAGCCCCAACAAAAGAGCCCTTGTTTGAGACTTACCCCTGTCAGACTGCGCACTTTGATATTAAAAACTCTGCTGAAGGAGGGAGTTGGGTCTGGGGGGCACGGGGAGTCGGTGTTGGGGGAAAGTCAGAGTAGGGAGGGAAAGATGAAAAGGATGAAAACAAACTCCCACTGTCTCCATAATCCCCAGTCTGTAGGTGTAACCTCATAATGGACCCACAAATATTTGTCCAGCAGAAACAAAATAAAACAGCTCTTTGATTTCTCGTGTTGTACAGTAAGTCTGATCAGCCTCCAGCAGCGTGTCCTGCTGTAACCACCTCCTGGCTTTTGTGTTCCTGCGCCGACACTTACACAGAGCCTCTCCGTAGATCCGAACGAGGCGCTCCGGCTGGACCTGAGCCACTGCCAGAGAGGAGAAATCCCCTGATACTGTACCTCACCCACTGAGGCCCTGCCAGCCAAATACTAGCAAATGCCTGTTTGTGCCCAAAACGTGCACATGCCAGCAAAAATAAACCAACACTGGAGACCAAATTTACCTTGCCCTCAGTTTAAACCTGCAGCAGAGGGCGGACGCTTGGCACTGAAGCTCGGGACCTGAAATCTTTAAGTCTTGGATATTTAAAAGATAATTATTAGCTAGTTAACAAAAAGCAATTAATCCATGCATGTTTAACTCTTTTGGAGCTATGTTAATTTTGCAGCTCATACGTGAATCACTGCATCCTTTTCTCACACATAGGCCAAACAGAATCCTGTTCCTTTGATTCAAAGCCCATTCAGAAATGACAGGCAGCGACGCAGATGAATGTGCACACTTTGAAGGCATAAGCAACATGCTGCAGCATGTCGGCCATTCAGAAAGAATGCATAAGCAAGTGTAATGAGGATTTTCTTTTTTCCCCTTTGCTTGCACGGCGCCTGCGATTATCACAATTCTTAGCTGCCCTCGGGGCAGTTATTACAGCGTTTATATTAATTCCCATAGATTGCTTCATTTTGTTCGTGCACGCAAAAGAAGAAAAAGGGGGGGAAAAAAAAAACTTCAGCAATTACAGAGCTTCTCGTGGAGAGAGAAGATGTCTCGGTGAATTGATTTGACTGCTGTTTCATGCTAAGCATCCTCCTCCTCCTCACAACAATCCCTGCTTGTTGGAAGCATAAAGTCCCTCTGTACCGAGGCTGACCCAGCTCTTGTTGCTAGGGGCTCATTCCTATTAGCAGTTGCTCACCATGTTAATGGCTGTAAGAACATCATTAGTCCTGGAGGCTCTGACTGGCTGCCGCCACTCGAACCTGCAGCCACAGGCGAAGGGATGGGCGTTCACATAAATCTACGGAGGAATCTCTGAGAACCATAACATCATGCAACGAGCTGCCAAGAGCAGCACAGATAACAACATAATTGCACCTGGCTGGAGAGCTGACGCCGAAGAGGGAAGACTTATAAAACTACCGCTGGATGCAAGGTAGTTTGGAGAATGTAGAAGATGTTGTTAGATTGGGCACAGATTTTACATCATAGGCGAGGAGAACATTTATTAATGGAACACTAATGGAACTAATTCTCTACTTAGACCCAAAAAATGCTCTTTTAAATGGCATCGGAATTTTATGTTTCAATAAATAAATGCAATTATTATAAACGTATGTATAAGAAGTAGCTATTATTTTTTTAACAGGAATAATTATAGTTTTAGGAAACCTTATAAAGAGAAAACATTCACAAATGTTTCCCCTCTTTTCCATAAAAACACTTTGGTTAAAATTAAACTGTCGGTCTATCATCATGAATATCTACATTTTTATTTCATTTCCATGTAATAAATATAAAGTGTTTATTTCTACAAGGGACTCGCAAAAACCACTGGACTATAACTAAATAGTCAAATTATAAGACTAAATATGTTTTATTTATAATTTTTTTAAAGACAAAAAATATTTCAGTTTAAACCACCCTCTGCAAGAGTCAGATCGTTGATCATTTGCATAATGATTGTTTCCTCTTTTATGTTTAAAAATACACTACATTTAAGAGTAAAGTTATTTTTGTCACCACATATTTGTTTCAACAAATGATTAATAATTATTCATATGGAAAAGAAATGTAGCTCCTATGTTAATTATCATCTTAGCAATTTCTTATTGAGATATATGACAAATTGTATATTTTTCATTTGCTTCATTTTAGGTATGAAAATTAATTAAAATCATTTTTTCCATTTTTTTTTCAATTTATTTTGTAGAGAAACTAAACTACTGAAACTCCAGTATCTCCATGCAGATAAATTTACAGGCATCTCTGTGTAAAAATGGATAAAGACATTTTTAATTGCAGCAGAACCATCTGACGCTCAGATCTGCTGATTTTCTTACAAGAGTCATCTTTAGATGTCACACTTCTCTTCTCATCCAAATCACTGCTTGGGGGAAAAGTAAATTAAGGTTCACAGTTTTTGCAATTTCATATTACTGTGGAATTTTCCTTCCTGCTAAAAATGTTACACAGTTCTTTTCTTTTTTCTAAATATTTCAGTGTTTGATACCTTTTTCTACCAGTATTACCAATTAACATGAAAAGTGATGAGAAACTTGTTAGAAATTCAATTGACCACCTTTCAATCTAAAATGTTGATGTATATATAAAAAAAAAAAAATTCCCTTCTCACCCTCCGCGGGTGGTCTGTTTCATCCTCTGAGCTCGGGTCCTCTACCAGAGGCCTGGGAGCTTGAGGGTTCTGCGCAGTATCTTGGCTGTGCCTAGAACTGCACATTTCTGGACTGAGATGTCTGATGTTGTTCCTGGGATCTGTTTGAGCCACTGCTCCAGTTTGGGGGTGACTGCCCTGAGGGCCCCGATGACCACAGGCACCACTGTGGTCTTCACCTTCCAGGTCTTTTCATATATATATATATATATATATATATATATATATATATATATATATATATATATATATATATATAGTTATATCTTATGACTGGTAAGATGTACCTAAAACAAAGCAAACAAACAAAAAACATTGAGAAAGTGACTGTGACATCCTTGGTACAACATATAATTTGGCTTATTTTACTTATTTAATCTTCATTGAAAGTATTCTGTTGACAGCTTTGGGTGGAGTTAGAGAAGGGTGGATCGTTATTCTGTCCACCTTCTTTTCCACTCCCAACTTCCTTCCTTTTCTCTCTTCGCTGTACCATGGCAACTGTGGAGTGTGAATCCTGGGAGAGAGACGATCTGCCGAACAGAAGCTGTTTCTCATGCATGGACGAAACTAGATCCTTCTGAACTTGAGTCAAAAACCAGATGGAAAAAAAAAACTAAAATTCCTACATGGATAAAATCCTTTTTCTGTAGGAAGAAAGATAGATGCAGATCAGTCTTAACCTTGCAGAACAGTGAAATGAACCAAACTGGTATTTGACTGGTAACAGACCAAGCAGTGTATTACCGGGTACAAACGCCGCAGGCAGACATGCTTCAGCTCCGTCATTGTGTCTTTCCCCACTTAATTTATGCGTCACACTGTTTTTGCAGATAAGTGAAATAACTCAGCCCTTTCTTTGTCAAGGAATATATTTTTCTGCTGCAAACTCAAAGTGGCTATTGAGTAGCACAATTTCATACCGAGCCTGTTTCAAACCGATTGTCATGCTTTGTTTGTTTTTTTTCTGAGTTTTTTGACTTGGCAAATTATCCACATTTAGAAGTAATTTTTCACTGACATTCAAAAAATATATTTTTACAACTTTCTTTACCAGGAACAATCAGATATTAAGATAATTGGGAGGATAAGAAGCCCCTCTATTCTCTGAATAAACAGAAAAATGTGTTATCTCACCCAGGGCTGCAACAAGAAAATTACATTCTGCTTTTGCAGCCCTGGGTTGGGTGTTTTTGCAGCTTGTTCTTGATTTCACTTGGACAGAACTTTTTTCTTATGTGTTGTGTAATATGGAAATCCCAAAGATGAAAGGACCTCTACGGGACTTCCCAAGATTTCTGCACTTGAGTTCCTGTAAAGTAAAATATATGCTGGTCAGAAAGTACTTTGTTTTTTATCTGCAAGTAAAAGAGCCATTTTTTTGTGTTCTTGAGAGTTCTTGAGAGTATGGATCTGACTTCAGTGTCCTATCCTCGAATGTGAAGTATTAATAAACCACCAATGCTTCTACATATTGATTGATGGAGACCCAGCTGTTATAATTTCAAAATAAAGTCTGATTTAGAAACTTAGAAACAACTTAGAACATCATTACAAGCCCCTAATATTGCCAATAAATATAATAGGGTTTTTTTCTATGAAAGAAATATAAATAATGTACTATAGAGCAACTTCCCAGATGTCTAAACATTTCCACCAAAACTGACACTGCTTTTTCCACACACCTTCTTTCTCTTCCTGGTCTGCTCTCCCCCATCTTTAAACATCTCCCCTGTTCTCTTACAGCAAGGTGCTGACAGAGGTTTGCGTTCACAATCTTTCTGCTAAGGCTTTAACAGGAGCCAGATGAAAGACAGCAGCAGATTAAGATGTTAAACAGCCTCATATGGGATGGCACAGGACGAGCAAAGCAGTCGGGGCTGGAGAGCGGATGAAATGGGATACAAACAAAGGCCCAGGAAATTCAGACGGAGACCATGTTGCCAAGTCCTCGAGGAATTAAACATGGTATTACCCCCCCCCGCCCCACAAGGCATGTTTAAGTTCTCAAGAGACCTCGCAAAGCACCATCCTCTGGCTGAGAAAATTTTCCAAAAATGCAACAACACTTACTAACCAATTTCTGCCTCGTCTACTGCGACTGGACTGATCCGGCCTGACAGAAATTTGAACCCACTGAACCCATCTACATTTCAATGCAAAAGTGTCTCATCGTCCATAACCTTCAATGTATTTCATTGGAATTTTATGTCATTTACTAATAGCAGGTCACACAAGATTGTGATGTGGAATGAAAAAGATATTGAAAGACTACGACAAAAATGCAAACCTGCCAAGACCACCTAGAAAAGCAGAGCGTTGATCAAAGAAGCAGACTGGGGATTCGTGGTAACTCTGGAAAAGATGCAGAGATCCACAGTTCAGGTTGGAGAATTTATCGCCAGGACAACTTTATTCACATCACAAATGTAGTTTTTATTGAAGAGGGGCAAAAAGAAAGCCATTGTTGAAAGAAATATATGAAAAGCCTTTTTTAAAGTTTGCCGCAAGCCTTTCAGGGCAGTGGTTCTCTGCCTCTTTTAAGGAACCACCTCACCCTTTCGCCATTGAAAGAATCCTGCTCCAGCTCTCACCCACCAGCACCATGTACACACACAGATACTTAGGTAAATTTATTGTTGTGCATATATACATGGATGGAAAGGACAAGGAAAATAATTCTTTAAAAAGTAACCATTTATTGTTAATATAGAAGCTTTTTTCTTCAGAAACAGCTGCCGTGTTCAGTCATGCCTTGGTAGAATAAAACCTGAAACTGTGTCATAACATATATATCATTTAATTAGGGTAAACAAGCAAATGATTCCTGTCTATATTTGCTTCGAAGAATGCGTCACTTAAATCCAATTGACTTTGCCCACCTGGTACGTTTACACACCCTGTACAAGAACCATAAAATAAACACTATTGTTACCTAATGAAAGCAGTTGTGTGCAGTTGGACTTGCAGTTGTCTCCTCAAAATAATAAAATGGACTTACCAATCACAAAAATGAGGCAAATTTGTTTTGTAGAGCTTCCAAAAGTTGCAGCTGAGCCTGCTTGCAGCTAATAACTACATCTTCCGGATTCCTCCGTGTTTCAGAACCATCAAATTTCCTCAAATGAGGTTGGAAGGGTCTCTGCTTTCTTTTCTTTTCTTTTTATTTTTTCTCCCAAGCTCACTGCGACTAGTGAGACTACGATTATCTTCCTTGGCAAGATTATTGACTCCATTGCTACATGTGTTTTGATGAGTCTCTGTGTGTATTCTGAATGATGTTCAGGTCATGTTCACATGTTAGTTTGAAAGCACACACATAAACTAAAACAGTCTCTCACACACACACACACGCATGCACTCGAGCACGCGCACACATTCCTGGCCCCTTGCTGGCACTCATGCACTCAGCAGGCATGTCAGTGTGGAGACAGGCAGCGGTGTGTGCCCCAGGAATGCGAAACCTGACCTGTAGGCTGGAATTCGAGCCTCTTCACTCATCTTTACTCTTCTCAGAGATGTACACTCTCAGAGTTGGCCCCACGCTGGCCAGCAGTCTTCAGCAGCTACAGCGAGCTGAGATCTACACCAGCTTAATGAAAACCACGGCAGACAGAGTGTGGCTGGCTTATCATGACATGAGCCATCTCTACACGCTGGGTATTTGAACTGCACATAGAACGTATCATGTGATGTGCTTGTGATTACGAGGTGCTCCGAAAAGAGCCAACCGAGGTTTTCTCCGTTGAACCTGAAAAGAGATTCGGCTCCTCTGCAAGCAAAGAAACACAGAACAGGATCGTTAACATGAACATCTTAGCTCCCGAAGGGAGGAAGAAGAAAACCCATGGAAAAGAAAGTTAGCCTGGCCCTAGAGCCATTTTTTTGCCAGCTCCCGCCACCCAATCAGCCCCAGTCTGCACAACCACCGTCCCTGCAAGCCAAACCTCAAGCTGGAAGCTTGGAAGGTAAAGCAGTGTGACTGCATTTCCTGAGTCCACCCCATTTAAACTCACAATATGGAACATATTAGGAGGCTCTGCAGAGAAAAGGGGGCGCAGCGGTCTTAGATTTTCTCTATTTTTTAGCCTTTCGGGAGGCACAACAAAAAAATTCAGCTAGTCCTCTAACTAGATAAACCAAGTTTGATGAAGGAGTGTTGCGGAAACCTTGAGAAGATTAATGATATTGAGATGCTTCAGTCTATACAATTACATAGACTGGGAGACACAGCATTCAGACATCACATTATGCAAAAAGAAAAAATCAAACCTATAGGCAGGCAAAACCATAACAATGCAGACATTAAACTGCATTGGGTTATTGAGCCATTGCTATGCTGTTGAAGTAAGTCCGATAAGAATACATTTTAGATTTTCTCAAGTAAAGTTACACAAAACACAGGGAGAAACTGAGAAACTCTAACGTACATTAGCAGCTAACAGGTTATACTGTAAACATTTTTAGGTTACACACAACAGTCGCTAAGGTAAACATGCTAAATCACGTTTTAAACTATTTAATAAATCCGCCACCCTAAAAACCCCAGAGCTCTTTTACTTTGAGTAGGAGGCAGCAACAACTGAGCCTGAGGGTGTATGTTACTGTGTGCATGTGTGTGCGTGTGTGTGTGCTCACACTGTGGCATTCTTTTAACCTCTATGGAAACTCACTAAAATAAATCCATTTCGTACGTCAGAGAGGCCCCTGTACACCCTGTAATTACAGAGGGGAGGGTGGGATCTGTAGTGGAGCATCAGGACGGGGCGGCTTCAGGCTTCTGAAAAGCCACCCAAATGCTTACTCAGTGGCCTAGGCCAGGTTAGAGCCCTGGAGCAAAGAGG
Source organism: Poecilia reticulata (assembly GCF_904066995.2). Lineage (NCBI taxonomy): Eukaryota > Metazoa > Chordata > Actinopteri > Cyprinodontiformes > Poeciliidae > Poecilia > Poecilia reticulata. Next base: position 24,471,888 of record NC_088835.1, on the reverse strand, counting down.
CAGAGTAAAGTTTTTTTCATGCAGCAAGCAAAGGCAAAATACAACTCTGGCAGCCACACATGGCATAAGACTGGGAACAAGGTACCAAAAAAGACGTTTGATGGCCGGCAAAAAAGGCAACACTCACCTGGGAGCATGTTCGACACCAAAGCACTGACTCACCAGTCACACCAGGTATCATCCGCTGGCTTAAACTCAGCACATCAGAAGTGGAAAAGTGCCTAAGAGAATAAGCCTCTGTATCCCCAACTTGCACTCCACATTAGCCCATAATCCCCCTCTGAGAGCGTGGATCCCCTCCATGCTTGCGTGTGCTAGCATGCCCTGTAAGCGGTGAGCATGGCAGCTGCAAGGAGCCATAATTAACACCCTGAGCTGAGGTGAGAAGACTTCCGCGGTCTGCCGTTGTTCATGAGAGACAGAGGAGCAGGAAGCGTTCCGGGCATCTCTGCGTAATCTCTCTTCTGCTTCACAGTTGCTATTACCTCACAGTGCTTTTACAGTGGAGCAGATCTTCATGGCTAAGTGGACCTACTAATTGTAGTTAGGTTTGCTATTGTAAATAAGTTCAGTGATTTGATTGCAATGTCCTTTGCTGCAAATTGTGAACCTGGTCATCAAGAGGCTAGAGGAAGTTAACAGGCAAGAATCTAGGGCCAGAAGAATGTACTGAGGCCTTGGCAGGAAACTTGGACATAATAACAGGTTTTCAAAATGTTGTGCCTTAAAAACAGTTGGCCGTTCAAGTGTAAGTGGCTACAACAAAGCTCTCTCCATGTCATTGCTTTATAGTCGCTGTAAGGCTGGACCATCTGAAGGTGTGCTTCCAGGAACCGGGATAGTTTTCTGGACTAGCTTTTCTTCTCCCAGCTGGGATTTGACATCAGCAATCACCAGACCCAAATCAGACTATCAGCTGTAAATCTACACTGTAAACCAACCCTGGTTAAAAGGACATATACCACATCTTCAGAGAAGGTTGTGATTCAAAACACTGATTGGACAGCATTTTATTTCAGACCTATATTCTAAAATCCTTACAACCTTTTAAATGAACAACATCCCAAATGTGTGAGACTTCAAAAACCAAGCCAGCATCCTGGCTTGGCCCAAAAGGGGCACAGAACGGAAATCAGTGGTCGATATGGGTCACTGCACAAACTTTGTGTGTTGGATATCTCTTATGCAGGAGTTGGATTTTTGATTTTATTCTATTCTCAGGCGTAGCCGCTCGTAAAACAAATCCTCTTTATAAAAGTCAAGGAATTTGTTCTGTTTGTGCAATCAATCTAGTTCTTTTTGACTTGGTCCTTCCTTCATATCCTCAGACTGGAATGCTGGCACAGAAGGTCCTGATCTCTCTATAAATTGTCCACTCTATCCTAACATGAACTCAAGAAACAAAGCATCACAATACTTCAACTCCGACATTTGAGGCTGAGATTGGCATAAACATTGCCTCAAACTACGAGGAGCTAAATCTTATCTGGGCTCATAACTGCAAGAGTACACATTGAAAGTTATGGCTTCATGGCGCCAACAGAACCACATCATCTGCAAAAGGAAAAAGAAAGACACCCTTTGGCTAGGATTTATTTTTCTGTGCTGCCAGAAACAGTTAATTTGCCAAGTAAAAAAGTAACATCTATAGCAGCACAATCTCTGATTACTCATGTAAATTTGTTATGTGTCAAGAGGGGATGAACAGAGTTGCTTTTGGTTGCACCTATGTTACTATGCTATCAGATGCCAAAGCACTTGTGCCACATGCTAGAACAGGGATCTGACTAATGGCCTTCATATAGTCAAAATGCACCCAGGTATTCTTTTGTGAACACTGAAGCGAAAGAGCGCTGTGTTTTCTTCATAGAAGCTCATACTTTTCCAGAAAACAGTAATCAATACCATTCCTGAGCTCATGAAGCGCAGAGTTGCTTACATGGCTCTTCCCTTTCTCTCCATTTTGCCCAGAGTTACAGTCTGCCTGCCACAACTATTGCAGTGCAGGAACGGAGCAGGGAAAGGTGCCTTACAAGAGACGCAGCCAGGCTGGAAGTTGTGTTGTCAATTGGCCTCTCCCCAGCCCTGTCTAATTGGACCACCTCTTACGGTGGCTTGTTAGATCGGCTCACTGTGTCTTGACTCCTCACCACCCAGTATAATGGCGTGTCAGTTCCTCTCCAGCGGTGATGTGGGCCCTTTTTCCCATAACGGAGACACAAAGGAGCAGGATAATGGCCCCTGGTTGTAAGGAAGAGAGTGTAGGCAGAGACAGAGGCGGAGTGGAGCCACTCCTCTCTGCTGTTTGAACTCTTCATAGTCCTGGCTCCAGACAGGCAGCAGGCCCAAAGGAGCCTGTTGGAGCCTTTATGAAGGAGACATGGGACAGAGACATGGATTGAGCAGCACACAAAATCAAAGACAACTGTTTTCAACAAAAAGTTTGACGGGCTGTCGTATAAAAGAGACTCGCTTCTAAAGAAACTTCAAAAATATTCCTCTATCTGTGAAAACACACTTTCAAGTACACTCTTGCAACGGCCTCTCATTAGAATCCGAGTGTCACTGAATGCCTCCATTGCTGAATGCTGGCAGGGAGTTCTGCACCCCTCCTCTCATCACCATCACCGCCAACCTGACAACCCAACACCAGCAATTATGAAGGAAGTCAGCTAAACCACATCCAGTTTGGCTCCGGTTTTTAAGATTCCAGCAGGCTTGTAAAACTTCCTGGTTTCTCTGCAGACATTCCAGTACCGCTGTGATGGTTTGAGAGCTGCCATATCCCTTTCTAGGTAAGAACAAGGTCCTTTGTGAGAAATGACCGATCATCAAAGACGCGCCGAAGAATTAAGGGGACCTTTCAGAAGCATGGCCTAACTACTGAGACTGAGTCATTCCATTATTTCCTACATCATTGTCCTCGAATGCTCCGGCTCTTCCCAGTTGTCATTACTCGGGCTCCTCGGGACCTCAAGGACATCTGGATCAGTGGAGCTAGCTCATCCTTAAAATGCAATTATAAGCTTAATGCTGTAAATGTTACTGAAATGGAGACGTCATCCTCCCAAGCGTCCTTTCTTTAACTCTTTGATGGCTGCAGCAAGCAAAAACATCACATAACTCTTCGCAGTGGAAGTTTTCTGTTTGCTTGGACAAGATGGGAAGTTCCCGTGACCATCGAGGTTCTCACACGTTTGACGTTGAGGCAAATTTCACAGCTACATACCGTCTAGAGTGTCTTGTAGTCTTATTTGTGGAAACTCCTGTAACAACACATGTCAGGAAACAATAACATTTAAGAGAAGAGCAAAGTTTCACCTCAAAGTACATTATGAACGTGTTATTAAATTAACTCTTTATAAACCATAAATGAGACTGTAAAGCGTCTGTAAGAGCCTTTTCAAATAATGACAGTGTAATGTAAAACACAAAACAATAAAACTGCAGGGAATTATGTCACTTCAAATATGACTACCCCTACTTACTTAATAAAATGAACTATGTAGTTGATTGAGATATGAAAATCAACAAAATAGCTTTAAGAGACGTTTTGACCACTGATTAAGACTCGCTAATTAGTAAGAAATTGTACAACAAAAAACAATTAATGCATAGATGACAATACCACTTTAAGCAAGATGGCTGTCAACAAGGGATTATAAACAATGTATACACATGTTACTAAACTACTTGGGTGATTAATTAAGCTGTTCACACTTTGTAAACCATTAATAAGAGTCATGAAGTGGATAGGAGAGACTTTTCAGATCTTACTGCATATTCACTATTTGGCAAGCTTATGCAAATGTAAAGAATGATCATGCTGAAAAAGAGGATGCACTTTTAAAGGTCTAATAATTATTAACGAAGTTAATAATTAAGATTTAACTTTCTGCATTAATAGACAGTTAAAAGACCGTCATAGGAGACCTCAAACACTGAAGGAGGATCTCTGTTTGACAAAACAATAGTCCTGTTCAGCTCTCACTCTGAAAGTTGAACTAAAAGTGAGTAGTTTCTAAAAGTTTACAGCTTAATTAAAAGATGGTTATTACATGTTTATGAGTGATTTATGAGTGTTTGTAAATAAAGTGGCACCTTGAGAATCAGTGAATGTGCTGTAACAAGCTAATAATGCAGACCAAGCAAAATCAATATGCGAATACTTTATTATCAATGTGTGAATGGTGTTAGCTTTTTGTCTGGATATTAATAGTATATGAAAACTATACACCAAATCCAGGCTCATCCTAATTTTGCTGTATAAATTCTCAAGTTATATATATATATATATATATATATATATATATATATATATATATATATATATATATATATATATATATATATATATATATATATATATATATATATATATATATATATATATATATATATATATATATAAAACTTGCCAAAGTGCATTTTCTGTTTTTCTTCTTGTCCATATACACATTGCACCATACATAAATAATGACATTGTAAAAATGACTTTGTATTTACATGTATAATATATATTTCATATAATATATAAAACTTTATATTAAATCTAGGTAGATGATATTTGGGATAGTTTGTAGGGTCCGTTTGTGTTATCTATGGTTGTTGAGAAGAATCTCCAGCCAGCAAGGGCAGGAAGTGATGAACTGTCTTGAGTAACAGGGGCCCCAGCCCTTAGCAAAGCTGATGCGCACACTGTTGGGGTCATAGGGTCCATCCAGGAAGTCCGAGTCTTGGGAGTGCCTCAGGAGGCACGAGCGCTCATAGTCAAACACTTTGATGGAGTATCCTGGCATCACTTTTCGCACGACCAGAGTCCTGCTGTTGGGCATGTCCAGCGTGGGCGAGTTGACGAATATGGGGTGCTCGCTTCGATTGTACGCCCAAACGCCATCGGGCTCTTTGCTGAGGAGGATACCGTAGCCGATTTTGCCCCGCGTGCGTAGAACGGTGCTGCTGCGGTGATCCAGATTGAGCTGGCCCAGGCAAAAGCCTGTTCCCTGAGGTAGGTCATAGAAGATACTGACGGAGTGCTCGTATACTGTGTAGAGGCGGCCCACGCGTGTGCGGTGCTCCCAGTATGCCACGTTACACCAGTGGCTTTGCTTCAGGGCATCTGGCGACATGCTGGCATCTGGAAGCGACAGAGAAACAGTCATTAAACAAAACATAAACAAAAGTAAACAGAGCTATTTAAAAGGAATGGTTGAGATCTGAGGGATTAGCTATCTCTTTTATATTGTTCACAGCAGATGGACACACTATTAAAACGACTGAAGGAGGCACCCTATTGAAACATAACCCTGGCATAAATATCATATCACACTCACACACAGTACTATACATACCCTGAGGGTGTAGTGAGGTCAGCTCAGTTAAAGAATATGCACTTCCTCACTCGGTCTCAAGAGGGCACTGTAATAATTAATCACTGACCACCTAGCAGAGCTGCTCAGTGCTCTCTGCTCATGCAATTTTAAAGCAGATCATATTTACTTGAATGAAACAGGGCTTTAGCACTCATACAGTCCAGCCACGTTGAAACTTTTTTGGAAAAGTTTACTTAAAAGGCCACGCTTACTTCATAATGCGTTTCATTGTTCCAGTGGAACAAAGCTGGCATCTTGCTCCTAAACATCTCAGCCCAGTAAATCAGTTTCTTAATTCAGTTTCATGGCTGCAGTCAGTGAATTCTTTTCAGTGACAGCCCTCAGCACTCCACAGTGAGTTACTGCTCCCAAGGTAGACTTCGATCTTTACCATAGACACACACACACGCTGATGACTGCTCCCAGAGACCGTTTCAGTCCACTCTGCTCGTTGCTGTTCAACATTTATATAGCTCATAAAATCTGTGGTATGAGCGGAGGGAGAGAGGGCAGTGGATAAGGAAGAAATAGGAATGAAACTCAGGGAGAATTCCATGATCTCACATCCGCTCCTTCTCCCTCTGCTGCTAAAAAGTAAAGGAACCCCCTTTCCCCTTTTCACTCGTCTTCCTCACATTCCACAGAAGTGTGTGTGTGCGTGTGTGCGTGTGTGTGTGTGTGTGTGCGTGTGTGTGTGTGAGTGGGGTGGAAGGGTGATGGGAGTAGGCCAGGCAGGGGGTCCCCCTCCCCCCTAACCGGGTTCTTCCCCCTACTGCGGGCCCAGGGACGGCATTCAGCTCCCTGACAACTTAGCACAAGCCTGTGACCCGCTGACCCCCCAGCCTTCATGCTATCAGCTCCCATTAACTCACACACAGAGTGATGCCATTATTTTGCTTCAGAGAGTCTATTGGCACAGAGGATTTAAAGCCTGGGCCTGTGGCCCCATTCCTTTCAGCCCTTCTGCTCTCAGGGCTTAATGACCGCCCACCCCATTAACAAACGCCTTTAAGGTGGAGCATTGTGGATCCACACAGCACCAGAATGCCTCGCTCACCTCCTACCCAACTAAAGCTTTCTGCTGAGTGACCCACACTAGTAAAGTTTATTCAAAGATTAGCAAAAACGTTGACCAGACTTGCAGAGACAAAAACGCCTGCTGGTCTGAGGCGCTCTATTGGGGAGGGGTCGGGGGGAGGAAAAGAGTGACGGAGTGAGCGTGGACGTGCAGCGGGTGGAGTGGGGCGGCAGGGGGGGGAGCTGTAGACAGGCTCTCTGTGTGTTTGCGCACACACTGATGGCTGAAATGACCCCCTCTCTTCAGGGGCCCCAACATGCATGTGCCATTAGTGAATTCCACACTCCAGCTCCTCCACTCTTGAGCTCGGCTTTAACTGCAGCCTGGCCCGGCCGCACAACCCCGACTCATTTATGGCCCTCTGTTGTCTCAAATCAAACGGAGCCCACACATCAAGGTAGCACAGATAAAGAGAAAACTCTGAATGGCTAATGGCTCAGAAAGTTTTGACAATTGTATCTAGTTTTCAGACTTAGAAAGCAAGAGAGGAGCAGGAAGCAGAGCGAGAAGGGGAAATTGGAAATGTATTTTATGTTTTAACTCCATCAGCCAAGGCTTTTCTTCTTTAAAATGGTTTTACATCAATCATGCAGCAATGTATCTTTTATATATGTTAGGTTTTTTTTATTTACTTTGTGGATCTTAGTAATCAAAACTTAATGTTCTCACTCATTCCCGACTCGTCATATTGAGTCTAACAGATTGCTTTTACAAGCAGACATCTTTGCCTTGCGTTTTTAAATTTCAACGTTTGGACACTCTGCACATTTCCAACTATATTTCACAAACAAATTTCAGTGGGTATGAAGCCCTGATTAGTAGCGGTGGACCATAAAGTGACTCAGACACAGATCCAAGCGAAGCCGGGAGCAAAACTCAAAGTTCAGACACGAGGCGGCAAAGTCAGGGCGTGTCCTCCTCCCCCTCCCTGACCACAACATGGACACCCAACTCTCTCAGACTCCACGTCTTGCTTTTTAAGAGGGTCTGCTCTGGGCGGAGCGATGACGGCTGGGAGCAATTACTGGCGCTCTGCATCCATTTAACCCTGCCACCTTTTAACAGCTCAGTTTACCCATTAGAATTGTAGCGCATGTTATTATTGTTATTTTATTCTCAAAAGCCTCTCCTCTTAGTGTCAGTCTCAGGGTTGTTGGGCTCCACCGTGGCGTGGATGGTGCATTTCCTACTTTTTGCAGCCTGAAGCAATGAGCTGAACAACTGGAGTTGGAGTTAATGAAGACTAACGCCTTCTAGGTCTAAATTCACAAAATAGACGGAAGAAAAGTGTTCAGTCCATCAGATTTTCCATAATTAGTAAAAGCATGATGGCTTAAGCAGGTAGCAGTGTTGTATCTATACGATTGGAGCGTTATATGTTTCAAGAAGCTGAAAGACCCTGAGAAATTTTGAAGAACAATTGTTGAAGCTCACTCAAAGGAATTACTAGAAAGTCTGGCTCCTCTAAAGAAAATTATAAAGGCATTTTAAAGATTTAACAACCATTTCACAGTAATATATAGGGCTGCTTGACATCACAAAATAATGTGATGACAGTTTTGCTGGTAAATATTAATGATATCAGTTTATTTTTAAGGTGAGAAATCATCCAACTGGCTAAATATCTAATTGGCATTCGAAATGTGCCACAGTTAAAACGCATCAAACGACCCTTTTTGATCTTGATACACTGACACTGCAATGAAGTTACACAGTATATATAATTAGGTAAGTCATTTACATAACCTGTTTACGTCAAATGGAAATAATTGGAGCTTCTTCAATGGGTAAGACGAAGCAAAAAAAATTATAAAAAAATCCCAGCTGCTTTGCACTCAATGGTGATTTTGGATAATTACTGCTAAGTACACAAAAATGAGCGCTTGAGAGTTTCAATGGCAATCCTTGATGATCATCCAGTAATGCTTTTAAAGAAAGCATGAAAAGCAAGAGGGGATGGGTGAGTACAGAGGGAGAATCAGAGAAGAGCTGCCCCAGGGTAAACACGGATCGGCAGCCTTGGAGTGAGATGAATGGGAGGCCGAGTGTCAGGGACAGGCAGACAAACAACAGCTTCCCCTCCGTGCTAACATTTCCCCATCAGGGTCTGGGGCCACCCCCCACCTACCCTCTGTTAGATTTCATCTCTCCATAAAATGAGTGGGTATAAGAAAAGCACCGATTCCTCAGAAACTTTTAATAGGAGTGAAACGGGGGGAAAAGAGAAACACAAAATGGATGCAAGGCTCTTTACATTGGGGGGAGGAGTGCATCAGTGTCTGATGTTGTGCCAGGGATTAGATCCTCCTTCAGCTAAAAGTCTCTTCCAGCAAACTGATTAGAGGCTCAGAGTGTGGATAGGAGGTCAGGAAACCAACAGCTATGACTGTAAGCAGTCGTAGTTTCGCCTGACCAACAACTGGCTGGTCAAAAAACTGCAGAAATAAAATCCTTTTCCAATCACTGAAAGCACCACACCTTCTTGCTAACAGGCTGCCCTACAAACCACACTCTTTACGGCTACAACAGTTGCTAAGAGCCAAAGATCCTAACGTCCTTTTCATAAAAAACTGGAAGGGGAAGCAGACTACAACTAAGGTGATCTGTTTTCTTGTGCTCTCAAATTCAGCTGGATTTGGACAGGTTGATTGCCTTTTGAAATTTTAGAGACAATGATCTTCATTCTCAGTCAATCAGTCAATAAATCAACCCATTATTTATTCACTCGAGTTAACAAGTTTTATCATTAATACATTCTCTTACAACACTTACTATACTCGAGTGAAAAGTCTGGTTTAAACAAGAACAAATCTTGTTTAAACCTGCACCTTTCTCAATAATTACAAAATTAATTTCCATGTCAAATGCGCTAAATTAACAATATAAGTTGCAAACAATATATCAATTCATATTAACTCAGAAATGTATAAGACTGTGTTGTTTTCCTCTAGACAATATACGTGTGTTTCAGTAAAACTAAACCTGCTGTCAAAGCTGAACTTTTATAAATTGTCGAAATAAAAGTGATGAACTGTAGTTTACTGTGGATGGATTATTGATATATAGTAACAGTGATGGCTGCTTACAGCACAGAGGCGATTGTCAGTGATGTTCTTTTACCACATAGTCTAGTTTTAAAAAAGCAATGACAACGGCAGGTCAAGCTTTACCAAACCTACAGATAAGAAATCAGTCTCAACATTCTGATCTTTCTATTTCGACAAAATAAGCATGCCTGTGTGTAATGTCCCCCCCACCCCATCAATCCATAAACAACAATGTGAAGTAAAAGCAAGTGACCCCAAGCCTCTTGCCCCAGTGTATGGTATGGCTTTAATTTTGTGGACGATGGCGAGCACCGGCTTTACTGAGCAGGCCACATTTAGGCTGGCGTCTAGGCTATCGCTGCCATCAAAGTCGGCTTTATCAGACAGACATGCTAACTGGAGCTGCTGTTACATGTCTATGGATTTTTCTCCCTGAGGTCTGGTCTTTCTCTGCCGAGAGAGAGCAAGGAGAGCAAAAGATACAGCAACAGAGATACGTGCCGGGAGAAAACAACGTGGGAGCCCAAGAAACAGAATCCAGTCACCAAACCTTCCTGGTCACAATGGGAATGCTTTACATTGTCATCCACTTCCTCTGTTTCTGTTTTGAGGATGACCCCATGAGAGAGGAAAAGTGCTGTGTCCCAGATAGCAGATAACTAACAGAATCCATAAATTAAATCAATAAACAACAGAGGGTGTAAAAAGCACAGGAAGCCAAGGAAGGTAATATAGCGGAGTCGTTGAGGTTGAGAGGGAACTCTCCTGTATACACAGGTCAAGTTATCCCAGAGAGGCCTGGGAGACGTTTCCAGGGCATGAAAAAGTTCTGCGAAAACTGCAGGGGGTTGTTTGTGAATATGTCAAATCTAGAGGCAGCCTTACAAGTCGGCGGAGTCTGAGAGAGCGTCGAAAGCAAAATAGTCAGGGAACATCCTGCTGGGTTAGCTGCGCTCTTTCACCTCCTCGTGCAACCTTTCTTTCTGCGTGTGTTTTTGTGTGTAAGTGTGAACGTGTTTGTTTGCTGGTGTGTGAAGGAGGTTTGAGCCAAGTGGGCTGGCGGATTTGCGTAGGGGAGACCCAGCACATTCCTGAACCCCTCCCTCGCTGCACCTTCTCACTTCCTATTCGGGTTAAGGCCTCGTGGGCAGCAAGGAGGGTTTGTTTCTCATTTTTTACAACTTTTTTTTTTTTAAATCAAGTTTTAAATGTGTCAGCCTCATACTGAGTCATCAGTACAACAACTGACTGAAACTCAAATACAAAGCATTCTTTCCTCTGATAAGGTGAGATGTCTAAAACAACTGGTGATGAGCAAATTACTTTTATTTAATTTGCTGAGCGCTTGCAGCTGATAGTTTGTCTTTGACACAAAAGTGTAATGAGCACTCTAACTTTATAAAAAAAATGTAACTTGATCAACTTAATACATTTTCATGCCATAAAAAATAAGTACCAATCATTATCTTCACAAACAACAAATATAAATAAACAGAGCTTACATTGCAACAAGACACTAAAAATGTTGTGAACGTTACAAAAAAATAACAGTTTTTATTATGGGCAATATGGTAGTATGGCTGACTGCCCAGGGAGCCATTTAATCAAGGAGTGGCAGAAGAACTTAAAACAAACAAGACACTTGATGGCATAGTCTTCAAGCTCAGTGTTGTTACAGTGTAAGCACTCCAGGAAAATATGGCTTGAAAATATGGCCTGGTGACACTGGAGTTTGTGTCTGAGTCACAGATTATTATGCTGCATTGAATTAAATGACTGTCGAACTACAGTAAAAAAAAAATCTGCATTAAATTTACATCATCTCTAATCCAACATCTAAAATACTGTGTAACATTTTATTCTGTTTGTGAATGAACAGGATATTTTTTTGTTTGCCGTTATGACTATCTTAGTTTGAGATAAGCATGAATATTGTTCTAAATGGAAGCTGAACACTTATTCCTGAACTAATGTATTCTACACTGATTAAAGGTTCTTTAAAAAAATGAGTTTTGATTTCAGAAACTCAGGGTATTGTACAGTGTAACAACAACTGGAAGTGGCTGCAGGCAGTCAGAGGCAGTTATAATATCCAATAAAATACTGTAAAAATATCACAATCAGCCTCAGGTAAGCTGCATATGTCATGGGACATAGAAATGGCAACTCTTTAATATTCAGAATTCAATGTTTTACAAAGGTGACAAATTTCCAAACACAAAAAGCATTTAACCACATGATGAATATACAATTTTTGAATTTCAATATAAATGTATTTATTAGGTTTAATTCAGTTCTTTATCAATCTACTTGCAATCTAAGTGTTTTTTTTATAAAGAAAAGAAAGTACATATTTCATACAACAGAACATAATTTACCTTGTTGAATTCATCTAATTTATGACATGATCTGCAGACATACAGTGAATGGCTTCTACTTAATGCCAAACTGGTTCGCCAGTCATGATGCTAAGAATTATTAATACTTTTTTATTTTACAACGACTGAGGATCTTTGCACAGGGAGATGTTTGCCAAGGCTTTGGCTAACATTATCATGCTTCCTCCTTGCTTGAATATGACTTGTAGACAGTGACGTGCGGTCAGGAAAAATAATATATAATAATAAAATCATTTATAAAGATATTTTCACCCTGTGGTTTGTACTATGAAGTACCTATTTTTCATTTAATTTAACCAAATCTGATTTTTTTTTTCTTCAAAATCGCTGAATTTTCGCATTTTCCCATACAAATGCTTGGAAGCGAAGCCGGTGAGGCAGCAGTGAGCTGAGCCTCACCTGGGATTACGCAACCTATTGTCGCACTGGCTGCCATTCTATGAGAGCATGTTCGTCCTGTCTGTACGTCGCCAATAAAATGGTTAAAAACATTTAATGTATGAACTGATTTTCAAAAATTTAGCTTATGTATTTAATGTACTGTGTTTTTATTGTCACCAACTGTGTGTGTAACGTGTTTCGTGTGCTGAGGAGCGATCAGAAACGGCAGAGAACAGATTCGACGTGAAGCAGGCAGTTCTCGTGCCTCATCGCTGGGGGCGCTCATGATCCCAGACATTGTGACTACACAACTGCAGAGTAAGAGACAGTAACAGCGATCTAGCCATACAGTAGCTGCGCTGACACAGAGAGCGAGAAAGACGTGGTTTTGAGTTGTACTTTAACGGTTTCTCCCTTTGCTGTTAAGCACAGCACGAAATTAATAATATCTACATGTCTAAGTTTGATTGAGATCACGGAATTATTCTGCGGAGGCGGCGCGGCTAAGCATCACATGTTAAAGAATAGTCTTTTTGCCCTCCAGCATTGTACGCATGCGCGGAATTTCCTTATGTAAACAATAACATGCAGGGGGTCTAGATTTATAAATCCGATTATAATTAAGTCGGTGCCTCACCAGCTATGAACCTCACCGCACGTCACTGCTTGTAGATTATTTGGCTTCTTATCTTAGTGGCTCCAACTCACCATGTGTGGAAAAAACTTTGTTCTGCTGCTTTGTTGACTTTAAACATTGTTTTTATTAATAAGTGGTTTTCATATCAGAATGCTACACTACTATCAGATCTCTTCAATGCAGTCATTTATTGAGCCTCAGCTAAGTGTTCCCTGAATATAAGGAGTGAATTGGGTTTAGGGTCCAGATCCAAATCAGGAATTTGATCAATGCTGTTATATTGGCCCGAAAGTTTTGGATCTAAATGAACCGTAAAATGGAAATTTATAATATTAGTCTGACTAATTTAAGGAGAAAGGTAGGTATTTTGTTACCACCGAGCTGGGGAGGTGATGAAGGTGGCTATGATGGACAGAGCTACTGTTCAAACAATGGCTTCCTATTGATTGGCCCAGTGGATCAGAGTCTGTGAGAAGAATGTGTTCTGTCAGGATAATGTGGCACCAGAGTTTCTGTTTCAATCACAACACTTGCTCGACTGAAACCCACACTACTTCACCGCGGGCATCCAAACACTAGCTCCCCAAACAAAGACAACTGTTTCCCCCAAGTCAAAGCGCTCACAACAAGAGAGACATTCATTAAAAATGCAGGAGCGAACATTTCCAATTATTCATAAAGTCCTTCCCTGTCAACATCTGAAAAAAAAATACGGAGCTTACAGGGAATGGCAGGATTTCATTAAGTAAATTATGTGTTGGCAGTCGCAGACAAGAGTGGGGGAGAGCTTTCGCCAGAACTCTAATCTAAGCCGTACCCTGAAACGCGACAGCCTGACTGCACGAAGTCAGGCCAGCAAGACTTTAGAAATGTACACAAATAAAAGATAAGCAAAGCACACATGGCAGAAGTAGATATAGTTTTCCCAGAGGACCCCAATCATTGTGAGCTAAAGAATATGCATGCTTTCATTCTGTAATGACAACCACTTGTGAAAACATAATTGCAGAACACAGTTTGTTTTGTCATCTTGTTCATTTAAAAAGCATTCCTAGCAAGGTTTGAAGGGAACTGTATCTCACAAGAAAGACCAGAATATTTCTTACACACTTTTCCAAATTTCAGGACAAGAGACTGAAATGAAGACAATTCCTATTAGGAACAGGTAATATTCTGATAGAATGATAAGCTCACAAAAACACAATATTTCTCTCTACCACAGTATTTGTAACAAAATTAACATGTTGCCATTACTGTTATTTAAAACAGAAAAGAAACTATAAATGTTGTAGCATAAGAAACTCATAATGCCAACTAATCTAAAGCTATCATCTTTTAGTAGGTGCTATTTTGTTAAGTCTGCTAACATTCACAGTATATATGTCATCTTTAACTTTACTGATATTATTTTTTTATTATTTAGGTTCAATTTCTGAACAGTATCCAAAGAGCTCATATTTGCTGGTAGCCAATCCTAATTTTGGGAACCCCATTTACAGAAAAATAAGTTCACTCAAGCATTTTATCTGGAACCACATTAACAGGGTTTTAACCATACTGCATGACATAAAATTGCTCCAGTTTGTCATGGGTATAATTTTATAATTTAAAAAAAGCACAAAAAAAAAAGACGCCTAATTTTTAAGTTAACCTCTATAAAACTTTGCCATGCTTTCACACAATGCTGGGTTCCTTCGGTCACCCACTATCATTATTCTCCAGCTGCAAGAGCCTTGTCCAGAGATGTAGGATGACACTGGATTCAACAGTTAATCCACACACAGCATTCAGCGGGCTCCAAGAATGCCCTGGCTATGCTGAGTTTTAAAAATACTGACAGCCATAGGCTTAGGCACAACTGTCAATGCTCCTCTGGGGAGGAAGGGAAAAAATCTTGAATCTATTTTTGCCTGCAATCAAGCCACAGGTCTAAATCATAGCCAACCAAGGCCAGTGTCTGGATTTATAATTGTGGGTGAAATGGTCAGAAAATAAAAAAAAAAACTGCATCCACTACTGGAACCACTTTCACATAGCAAGCTCTAACACATTTACACAGGCCTGCTCAAATGGAGTATTGTTCCCTCGCTCGCTTTGAGGGGAGGCACACGAAAATGCTAAACTAACAGTTGGACATTCCATACATATTTAATGGCACTGCACGCTCTTTATTTGTTGCTGTAACCCTGTGCCCTGAGCTGAATGAATGGCCCTTTTGGTGGAGGCAGGCGGGTGCTGCTCTGTGGTGTGAGGGGAGTGAAGATGGCAGCAGGAGGAGCCCTCCCAGAGCACAAAATTAGCTGAATTTCTTTATTTGCTGTGGCAGAATCGTAGCACACCTTATGTTGTTTATTCACGCTTTTTTTTCTTTTCTTTGTACAGTCGGTTCTAAAATCTCTACACAATCCTAACTGAGCTCGGAAAATTTGCTCAGTTTCCAGTCATGTGTGATGATTTCTCTATCGGTTAGCCTGGGAGATGTTAGCTAAACGCACACTAGCGATGGCACAACAAAGCTCCCCAAGCAGGAACAGATAAATGCTGTTTCATTAAAGCCCCAGAAATGCAGTTCTGTTGACATGCAAGTGGAGTCAAAGCTCGCTCTGAGGACTGCTTTAGATTAGCCCAGCTTTCACTCTGCGTGGAGAGGTCACGTTACCTCAGCACACTGAGAATCTGTGTTGGCAGTTCTGACTGCGAGTCACCTCTCAAAACAAATTAGTGTTCGAAAAATATAAACAGAATGACAACTAAAGTCGCTTCCCCCAGGTCTGAGTCAGATAACGATGATAAAAAATTGTATTGTAAAGTTACATTTCTACAGCATGACAGGCCACACATGAAGAAAAAACACAATCAATAGGTATTTATTGTAACTTATAAGTTACCTTTAACACCTTATTGTAGTCTGCAAAACTGAACAGTTTTTAAAAAATATTATTTTAATGATCCATGACAACAATAGTTAAAAAAGCATATTATTCTAGAGCAGTGGATCAGAGTAACTCTATGGAGGATCCTCACTGTTCCAGCACAAGCCAGAAACAAACAGGCCAGATATCTGACACAATACAGTATAACAATGCTGAGAAAGGGAAAATGAAAAATGGCCTTATCACTTTTATCAATGGCTCTTTTTTCTGTGTGTACACGTTACGTAAGGGGAAACGGAAGCTAGCCTCGCAGGACAGGAACGGATACTTGAGACGAGGACTGTGGGTACAAGCCCTGCACCGCCACAGAGCGAACACAGCTCAAGACCCTTCAGGATGTATAGTTATAACCCTCCGCCCACAGTTTAAAACAGACGCCGCAAACTGGACATGACAAACGGGTGAGGAGAAACCCTTTTATGTCCCCTGAGATACTGGCCTTCTCTTTAACATTCCTCACTCTCCCCCCACTGTCAAAGAGGCAATTCACCGTCTTGCACTGCTACAAAACCCAGGCAGCTTTTTAAAACAGGATGTTTGTCTGAGGCCTCCTTCCCCTCAAATAAACAATCCGCAAAACCTGATTTCGGGAGGCCGAGTGGAAGCACTCGAGTCACATTATTTCCACATCCCGTATCCTGCAGCATTCTGACTCCTGAGGGAGTGTGGGCGGCCAGGCGCTGGGAAGGCTCGGGGCTGCGGTAGAAACCTGAGGCCATGTGCCAGGTTTGAGGGGGAAGACGGGTCCGTGCTATATCACTCAGGGGTCTGTAGTCCAAGGAAGGGGTTCAGAAAGGAGATTTCTCAGACTCATTCTGTTATAAATCAAATAACACAGACACATCTCAGCAGCTTTCACAGTATGAACTCCAAGAATGGGCCAAGGCTGAACTGCATTAATCAAGAGAAGCATCACAAGGCTTGACTGGACTGCCCAATTATTTGCCATATTTCCACCCATCTCTGACACAGACAGAGGGAATGATTTGATGGGGAGTGATAGTCTCTTCCTGACACAGACAAGCAAGTGTGATTAGTATTGATTGCATAGCTTAATTTGTTTAGCTCCGGCGTGAAAATGTATGAATGTGGATGCATATGAAGACACAGAGGAAGATAAATAGACTTGCAGATTTATAAACAAAAGGACTGCAAAAGCCTATTCACAGTCTCGCTGTGTGACGCACACTACAAATTTTCAGCGCAATTTGCTCCATAACTCAGCTGAGGTCTGTGAGATCTAGCCAACAACTGCATTGTTCTGCATGGAAGAATTAGTCAATACCTGAGTGGACTCGACAGAGGGGCTTTCTGCAGAAAGAATGCTCAGAGAGTCAGTGGCACTTTTGCAACTACAATAATGTTGATATACGATTCCTGTGATAGATTCTGCTCCACCTGCTTATGCTCTTGCCTAAGGTAATCCCGACAGTTTATTATCCTCATCGAGAAACTTTAAATCTTTCAGCTTCTCTGCTATAGCGTGCAGTAGATCAAAGGAAAGGGAAGGCAGAAGATAGACTATGTTCTTTGGTGAATGTATGTTGCAAAGTTGATGGAATAGGCTTGCTCTTAAGACAGCGTCAGTACTTGATCGATGTATACAGACAGTGCTGCGCAAAGTCTTTAGTCATTCCTGATTTTTTTGCTATTTTGTGGTGAGGCTTTTCGACCACCAGTTGGACTCTGATCGGGCAGGCGGGATTAAATCCAAACGCTAAACGCGGCATTATAGTAGTAACACCTGACAGATCGGTCAGGGATAAAGTTGTGATCAGGTTGGGTTATAAAACAATATCCTAACTTTTAAACATCCGGCAAAGATATGAAAAATCCATCATCTAATAATGCAAAGAGTACAACAAAAATTCACAACGTAGGAGCATATGTAGACAGAACTACTATGCACTCCAAATGACCTCGAATATTCAGCTAGAACTGCAACAATGTGGATAATACCAAAGTATAGTCATGTTAGAATGACCCAGTCAAAGTCGAGACAAAAATAAAGAAAGGATCAGTGAAAGCTGACGTTAAAAAATGTTATTCATCCAATCCAAGCAAGAATGAGCATAGATGGATGGCCTCAAATTTCCGTTTCTGTATGCAGCTGGTATATACATGCACCAAAAATCATCTATTTTGTGTCGATATACTGGATAAAATACCAATGAAATAAGCTGAAGGTTATGCATGTGATGCAAAAGGCAGAGAAGGTTGAAGTATAGCAACACCTTTGCAAGAGACAGAAACATTGCACCAAGGCTTCCTATTTTCACTGGAACAGCTGGTGAGCAGTAGTGACAAACTTAAAGAGCTCCCGATGTCAGAGACAGAGCGACAGGACAAAACGTCCGTGTGTAAACCTCCCCTCGGACAGCCATACAGGAAGCAATGAGACATGCTTCAAAAGGCTTAATTTTGATGCCAACAAAACGAAGCGCCAGCTTTGTGCAGGCAGAGCAGGAGAGCAGGACCAAGAAAACCACATTCCTTCACACACTGGGGTATATTATAGCGCAGGGTACAGAGCTGAGAACATGATCCACTAATCAGACAGCCTGGTGGTGCTAATATAGTAATACATACATTTTTGCGAACTGGAAATAGTCAAAATGCCTACAGAACGTGGAGGAAGAAATATTGCAAAAATGCTGCAACATACTCATGGAGAACCGTGCGATTAATTAACTACGACATTTCACAACAAGGCAGTAAGTCGAGAGAATTGCTATTCAAATTCCACTGAATATACCCTGAAAAGTGGTAGAGCAAGCTTATCTGGAACACCAACCAGTTCCGATCTGTTTCTTTGCCATTGTGTGATGCAGAAGAATGCTCACTGGGTATTTCTGTAGCCCTGGGCTGCAAACAGAAGTTGATTATCTGACAACACTCCACCTAGCAAATGCCCCCAAGTCTGGGGTTTCAAGAGATTTACTTGTTTCTGCATGACAGTTGGAGTGTGAATCCCAAACAACTCTGGTTACACACAGACACATGCTGTAGTTAGCTTTGACGTTCAACACATAATACTATAAAAAAAAACAAAAAAAACAACAACAACAAAAAAAACAGTGCCTTCACCAAGTCATTCGTACCACTTAATCAATTTTAACGTTTTGTCACATTACAACCACAACTCATTCAGTTTTGTTGGGATGGCCTACCTAAAAAACCTAATATATGCAGGAAAACTAATACTTCATATAACCCTGAACAATTCACGCCCACAATGACATGGTGGTGGCAGAATCATGCTGTTTTTGATATTCCCCTCAAAGTTCAGACCTAAATTCTCCTCAAAATCTATGGAAAGACTTGAAAACTAATTCTTCCACACACTACAGTTTAAAGGTGACTGAACTTGAACTATTTTTTAAGGATTCATGGGGAAACATTCAAGTCTAGAGATGTGCAAAGCTGGTGGAGTTGTACAACAAAGTAACTACAGCTAACAAATGAACGACACGCTCCTAAGGTTTTAACTCATGAAATAAAAGTTGATCCGTGAATTTTTTTTTTCTTTCACCTCCTAATTCAGCTTTATTTTGTGTAAAAAAAAACAAAAAAAAAACAGACTAATTCCTTAAAGGGATATAGTTTGGCAAAATGGAAAAAGATTTAAGGATTATTAATATTTTTGCAAGAGAAATGGTCTGTGCCCTACGTGGACACATCTCGATCCCATGACTTTGAGTAAATGCAGTAGAAGCCTTTTTGAAAAACGGCATTACATCTAATTCAAATGCAAATATTCTAAACAAAAGAACATCATGCGCAACATCAAAGTGGTGATTCACTTTCTTAAGCCCACGGAGCCGAGTGCGCCGATGCAGTGTGATCTAAACTGGCCTGTGCAAACAGCAATATAGCTGGAAGAAACCAAAGCCCCGCATGTCTTGATCCTCCCTCACCAGAGCCTCTGAGGAATTGTGGTGCGCGCTCTGACAAGCCCCTCATTTGTTGACTCAGGGAGTGTCGCCGGGCCATGCTGAGGTGGTGACAGCCTGTGCGTGCTGCGAAGGAGGAGGGCGTTCTGCTGACTTAATACATCTCTGCAAGGTAACCATGTCAACGTCTCAGTGTCCGGGCCCCTGAGCCGTGGCAGACCCTTTTAACAGGAAACACTGGTCCTCGCCGGCTCCGGAGCCAGGGCTCTTACTGAGCGTTCGTTTGATCCTGTGGACGCTGGATGTGACCCTTTCATGAATGGGCGACTGAAAGGAAAGGCATGCTTACTGTACCGGGAGAAGGGAGTGTTTCATTTCAAATCAGGAGGACAGGAGGATTTCCAACCCTCTCCTTTGGTGTGGTCACATTCACAGAGGGAACTCGATTTCTAGCCCCCTCCCCTCAGCCCACTCAGTCAGGTTAGGCAGAGCTATGCATGAAAGTGGGTCTGCCCACATGCATATGGAAAAGTAAGTGTGTGTGTCTGTTTCACAGCAGTCTTGGATCTTATTACGGTTTGATCCCACTCAAATATTTCTGTAAGAAAAACAGAAGAAGGAAGGCCAGCACTGGAGCCAGAGCACACGCCCCTTTAAACCCCTCCACTGCTTACAATGAAACCTTTCTCTTTGAATGCTCCTTAACGTGATAAAGTACAACTTGAAAATTTAACTTCTGCAATGCACATAAAGACTTCAGGAGGACTTCAGGAAACTTGAACTTTAATAGTAATCTTCTATTTTTGCAAGCGAGAAGGGAGACTTAAACCCAAAGCTCAACCTCTGTGATCAAAAGTGTTCCTCACACATAGATTTATTACTGAGCTGAAACTCTGATGTACAAATAAATTAGGATTTAACTTGCAATTCAATCAGAAAAAAAAGCATAAGCAGCACAGTCTGTCAAACAACACAACTGCCAGTAGATACATGATTTTACAAACATCCCTACTTGGTAGTGTAATAAAAATATAATAAAAAATTATCAAATGATAAGAACCTACTTTCACTTTAGTATTTAGTCTTACCATTAAACACTATCAATAGAAATTTGAAACCATACAGTGCATTTAACATGCACTGTGGCAAAAAAATGCTTTGCGACACAATTAAATTTGAAAGGAAGAAGTCGCTCCGGCCAGAAAAGACAAAAACAAAAAAACGCTAAGAACAACATCCCCATTTTGTAACATGGCGGTGACAGTAGCATGCAGTGGGACTGCTTATCCTCAGCAAGGGACAGAAACTAATGTTAAAGTTGATGAGGAGATGAATAGTGCTAAGTATACTTCTACTCAAAAGGGAAAACCTGTTAGAGACTGCAAAAAAAGTATCATCAAAGGTAAAGATTTACCAATCAGAAGGTAAATAACTATAAACATACTTCTAGGATGACAACATAGTGGTTTACATCACGCCATTATTCGTGTGTTGGAATGGCCCAGGCAAATTCCAGACCTAAAACTGATTGTGGACTCATGGCAAGACTTGAAAATTGACGTGTAAAGAAGTTTTCCATCCATTCTGACGCTTGAACTATTAAGTAAAGAACACCAGGAAAGATTTCCATCTGTAGGTGTTTAAAGCTTCTAAAGACATACCCTGAAGTACTTGCAGCTTCTATTGCAGTGATGTTCTACAAAGTATCGGATCAGGCAGATGGATACAGTTGCATAGAACACTTTTGAATTTGTAGAAAAGTTTGAAAGTCATGTCTTCTTTTTCCTGTCCCTTGATTATCATCACATAACATTGGAATACATAAATGCCCTCTCTCCAATGTTCAAAATTCTCAAAAGATGCCCTCGTTTGAAAAACCACTTCAATATTTACAGTTCTTTGTTGACAACCTCCATGTAATCATTAATCACGACCTTAAGGTCAAAACATCATTTTTTTGGGAGTCCCTATTTGGAGGCCGATGAAAGTTGTAAAAACAGACCCACCTGAGAACTCGCCTGGGGTGATGTTTGGCGAGCTGGCTGCCTCGCTTTCAGTGTACGACAAAGTGGAGTCTGAGAGATCTGCAAGATAGAAACAAGAAAGTGTACTGAGTTAGCAGCTCTTCAGTACTCTGTAAAAATCATTTCAACATGTGCAAATTTCACACCAACATGTCCAAAAACACCACATGGTTTCGTCACACCATCAACAACTTAGCATATTCAATATTCAATTCAATATTGGCCAGGATTTAGTGTTAATATTCTCTCAAATCCTGCTTGTAACTTGAGCTGAAATTAGGTTTGCAGCTCTTGTAAGTGATCAGGCTCCACATTTTCATCAAACAATACGTAAACCAAAATGATTAAAAAAACCTTTTAACTTGATAGATATTTTTTTCCCCAAAAAGGGCAGAAGTAATACATTTTGACCTACTAAAGAAATGAATTGTAGTCTCATATGAACCTGACAACTTTTATCTGATTTCAGATATCCATCCATCCATCCATCCATCCATCCATCCATCCATCCATCCATCCATCCATCCATCCATCCATCCATCCATCCATCCATCCATCCATCCATCCATCCATCCATCCATCCATCCATCCATCCATTAATCCATCCATCCATCCATCCATCCATCCATCCATCCATCCATCCATCCATCCATCCATCCATCCATCCATCCATCCATCCATCCATCCATCCATCCATCCATCCATCCATCCATCCATCCTCTAACAGGAGGGTTGCTGGTGCCCGTCTCCAGCTAACGTTCCGGGCGAGAGGCGGGTCACACCCTGGACAGGTCGCCAGTCTGTCGCAGATGCAAAAGTTCCCTGCTCCTTAATTTTTATTTTCCATTTCGCCTTGACAGTCCCATCACAGGCTCTCATTGTGATTTGAGTCCAGGACTGAGGTTTTCTCCAATAAGATGTAACCGGTCAGAATCCTGATTTTAATTAATTTTGAAATATCCCTGGAATTGTTGTTTTTACGGAAAGTACACTGTGTCTTTGTCACATCTTTATTTTTTAATGATGGCTATATATGTTTATCAGATCATGCAGCAGCAGCTAACACCACAACAGTGTCCCCAAGTTAGGCTGTTTGTGTTCTTTGGTGTATGGTTATTGGTTATTCCCTCTTACAAGAGACATGCTGTTGAATCATTGGTCTAAAAAGTACCAATTTAGGCACAACGTTCCATAAAAATCCTGATATCATTTCAGTATTTCATTCTTTCAAACCCACATTTAGTTTGATCTGGTGATCTGATTTCTCTGATTCCTTTATCTTCCTCTTCAACCACACAGAAAAAGTCTAATTTGTGTTCCTGCCATTGCCCTTTTGTTCTCCCTGAAACAAATTTTTATTCCCTTCAAAATCCATGAACATGCACTCCTAGTCAAATAAAATGTGCATTATCTGATGCTGTTAGCAATAGCAATGTAATGAATCTAACAATATGAAGACGCCACAACCTTCTTCTTTATGGCGACGGCTGTCTTGACACAAACACTAACTAGTTGCTCCTTAAGCGATTATGAGCCCATGATGAGAAGGTGATTGCTTAAGGACAGCACTCTGTGCCCATGTTTAAGACTCTTGTTTTAAAGAATTGGGAAATAAAGACTTCTCGTTAAGCTGACTAATGGCACTCAGTTAAATTAGCTTTGAAGAAGCCTTCGTTAACTTTTAAACTCCTAGTGTAACAGAATTTTGGATACATGAGAGAAAATACATTTTGGCTTAGTGACAAATCAGATAAGAGAGTGTACAACTGCTACTGGAATATTATGATTGTTAGATAACAGCACTATTGGCATTTGCTTTGCAGCTTCCCCACTAAACTAAATGACTCTGTAATGGGCTTGTTCACCTTCTCCTCTATTTCTAGACACAGCTGTTGTATGACGAGTAATGTAGACTAACTTTTAAAAAAAACAATTTTAAAATAATATTGCGTTAGCTAATATAATTAAATCAATACATGATGTCCAATATGTAAAAATACTGAACGAAATGTTTTAATATATGGTTTTGTACATACACACAGATGCACATACTGTTTTCTTTACCCTTTATTTTTTTTCCTCCGAATTTTATATATTTATAATTAATGTCTGTATGGCGTGCTTGAAAAAAAGCTAAATCCCTTGTTTGTGCACACAGTGTCAGCCAATAAAGCTGAGTCTGTTTATAAATGACGTGACTATGTTACGAGAAAAATCAAATATGAATACCTGAGGTATTACAGGAAGCTCTAAAAAATTCAATGGCTGAAAAGTTCATCTGAGTATTTGTTTCTTACCCAGTGGCTTGTGCTCTTCATTCGGGGAAAGCCTCGAATACGGTGGTGGAGGTGACTCTGCAACACAAAACCGTGATGTTAATAATCTAAGAAGCATCTTTTTGTTATATATATACATTTAAAGTAAGATAGAATTTTTTACTGGGAGTAAAATGGACCATGTAGTATAACATTGTTTCTGGAAAGATAAAAGCTGTGGAATATTTAGAATTAGCTATATGTAAGTAATTACCAAATAATATTAAATTAGCTCTGTTTAGCTTTCAAAGGAGCAAAGAAAAAAAAAAGCCACAGTTGCAGAATTGAATTCAAGCCACAACAAGGGCTTCCACGCAAGACAACATATCAAATTCAGCGCAGGCTACATCTGCACAGCATAAAAACAAATATTTTATTTCACAAGCTAGTTAAAATGCTAATAAACTCAACAAAAAACTTTTGTTGCTGTTGTTTAATCATGTATTATTTAATTGATGCAGACCACTGTCTGGCCATAACCTGAAGTTAGCAGTTTATTAAACATGACCAAAACTCTGCTTTTTAATGCCGCTCCGCCCAAAGAGTCCGCTTGTATCTAATAAAAAGCGAAGAAATGAGAGAAGCTTGCACAAGAGGCAGAGCACAAAGGAAAGAAAACTTTGTGAGCATGCTGTGACCTCGCCTACAGGGAAAATGGGAAGGAGGAAAGCATAATAGCAGCGGGTCCTTTAAGAGTGGCGGCAGTAATTGCCAGGATCTGAACTCAGTCACTCAGATACACAGCTAGTCAGTCTGGCGCCAGCAGTATGCAAACTGTATATTATCACCACTCCTTCACCTAAATAGCATGAGGGGACCTCCTCAGGACAAAAAGGGCTTTTAAAGTGCAACTTGAAACTGATCTCATTCCAAAAGTATAATGCCTGGTGAATTAAAAGGGAAAAACTTTCTGTCCACTTGGAGTTAAATAAGATCTCTACCTACAGGTTATATAAACACTTTAAGAACTAGTGTGTTCCAGTACTCCGGTTCAAACTATTCTAGACACGTTTCAGAGTCTCACATATGATTAAACTATTATTCAATCAAAAATGTATTCCTCGACCTGGACGGCATTTGGTACCACTCTACTTCTATCTTCCCCCTTTTTACAAACAATGTCAAAAGAAGCGATTAAAGCCTGGATTCAAAGCGGCTCTTCTTGAATAGCATGAAAGAAATACCAGTTCTATTGGGCCACGCATGAGCGCATGTGAGCTATGTCTACTACGAGCTTTAGGCCCAATATGGGGTACGTGCCTCTCTCACTCTGCTTCCAATTCATCTTGGGTGTTTTACTGGGAAGGAAGCTCACATGGCATGATTTCACATCTACATTTCCAGATGAGTGAAATGTCCCCCAAAAGTAATGTTTTAATGATAGTTTATCAGCTGACATTTAAGATACCTGACCTTGGTTACAATAAACAGTAATGTGTGAGTGCAAGAGCACAAAAGCTACGTCCGTTTTTCAACTTTGCTTCAATACAAATTGTGATATTGTAGGCTCTACCACTTTAAAAGTGCTTGTCATAACCAGCTGGCTCTAATAAACGTAGATGTTATGGAAAATCCGCCCCATGTGCCAGCGAGGAGACAGAAATACTGACACTCGCATCTCCACACACGATACCAGGCCTTGTCATCGGGTCACTGGGGTTGAGTGGCCCAGCGTTTAAGGTTTTCCAAATCACACTCTCGCTCCTGCCAAAACTTAATCTGTTTAATATAGGTCAGAGAGGCTCTGCCGTGGAGAGCTCACAACACACACACACACACACACACACGCACACACACACACTAACTGAAAGTGACCTGTTGAGCAGCAGGTCCAAATCTGTGGGTGAGGCTAAACAGCAACACACATGCTGCAGGCTTTCAGAAATTTATCTTAAAACAGATACACTGGAGCCCTTGACATATTCAGGCTTATACACATGGACCGATTACTGGTATTAAGATGCACCGTCTAAAAAGTTCTATCATACCGTTCCTACAGTTTAAAGTCATGATGATGAGCAACCAGGGAATGTGTTTAAACCAACTGAATGTCCTGTTTAAAAGTACAGTTGGCCATCTATGAATGGTTTATATGTTACTCAGCTAATTACAGGAAAGAGAAAGTAGCATCAGCTTGTTATACTTGTGTTATTCTGCAAATAGAAGTACAGTAATAAGAAATACTATTTTGCACACTTTTTCTTTTGGCATCAAAAACAAATTAATAATAAATACATCTAACAGATGACTTTATTATAAATATAAAACTTATGTTTGCCCTGAAGAGTTCAACTCTGATATTTTTTCAAAGGACTACAACACGAAACAGGAAAAAAAAAATAGTGCTCTTTGTAATTTGATAGAGTTAGCAGTTTAAGTTCAACACATTAAAGCACATATCTTTGTACCTGCACAGATTTTTACACAGCTTAAAGAAATGAAATGTATCAAAGTACTTGCTGTTTCTTGATGTGTTTACAGGCTGAAAATGATAGAAGTTCTTAATTTCCGTGTGTCTCTTAGAGAAAAGAAACATTCTGACTCTTCAGCATGCAATCACTGTTTAGAGCTAATTAAGGGGAAACTATCAATTTCCACTCACTGGATTAATCTCCATTAATGTTTGTTGCTTTTCATAATATAAAGCAATTCAAACCTGTCTACACACTGTTGCAGTGAGCTACAGTCAACTTTTAAGTTATTCACCAAAAGTGTTTTAATGACAGCACAAAAGTAAAATGAACAAAATGTTGAACAAAATCCATAGATGTGTTGTTCTCTGTTATGGGGAATAATCAAGTATTGGCATCTAAGTCTCTAATAAGTCAGAGAGATTCTACATTTTCTTTTGCGCACAGCCAAATTGTCTCAAATGAGTGTTAAATCACTGCAACTTCAAAATGTGACAGGGCGGATAATTTTGGTAAATAATATCCATTTAATCAAACAAGAATCTCTGCTCTTTTTTTTTTCTCTGCGTATCAAAGTAGGCCAAAAAAAAAAGACTGATAGAAAAAGTTGATAAAGCTGAGAAGATAATGAAGGAAATAAATTGACTAATCTCCTCATAGTTATGTTGTGACATTTCGGATTCCCTCACGCCTTTTTTCCATTAAATAACATTACACGGGTTGGTGTGATTCACTATGCTGTTTTGTCTGTTTCCCATATAAAAGTGGCTCATACAACCAAACCCATACCACCCCATTCCTGGGCCCTCATCAGTTGCAGGACCACAGGACAATGGTTACGCCTGAGCTACTGGCATCATACAACACAGCTCATTGATTGTGGGACGGATAAACATCACTGCTGACAACAAGCAAGCAAGCATATCAGCACGTTGCGTTTTCGATGCACTGATATGACGTTTGGGTTAAACTCTTCCTGCTCATTGAGAGTACAACTGGTGGCGGTAATCCTCTCCTTGAATGCACTGGACCATAAAGTAGCGTACCGCACTGTGCTGACACATGCTATGCTGCTCAGTGTTCACCTCAGAGCTAGTTCAGAGTTCAATGAGGTCTCAAGCAGAATGTGATTTGGGGGATCACTTTCCGTATTTGCCTAGCATCAAACATTTTCCACCACTGTCAGCATTTTGAAAACATGGTGAAGTTGGGAAGAAGGGTTCAGGTTTAATAGAAACGATAAAAAATGTTTTTAAAAAAACAGCCAGCAGTTGTTCTTCTAGTGCATAACACATTAGAAATTCTGATACTATTATTTAAGGACTGTTAAACTTAGTTGTGTAATGATAAATTCAACTAACAAAGGAACGCGAAAGCACAACATTACTGCCATAAGAACAGGACAAGACTTTAACAAAGTTTTCCAGAAACTAAGAATCACAGATTTTATTAAGTACTCAGGGTTTTAAATTACAAAACATGTCTGGATTCCATAAAAAAAAACCTGACAGAGCCCTTTGGTTAGTGGCTGAGGGTTACTCGGTTGTAGCATTTTTACAGAGTTTCACGTTTTATCTGTATCTCTGCCACTATTTCTGTTTTCTTCCAGGCACCCAAAATTCTGGCTTGTAAGCAATTTGAAAATAATGAAAACTTCCTTGATCCCAGACACAAGAGTCATGATTATACGACTTTATCAAGTCAACTGGCAAAGTTAAGGGCCTTTCCAAACTTAAATTAAAAGTCAATAACATAAATTGAGAGTATCTAGCGTAATGCACTTGCCCTTATATCCAGGGCTCAATGTAATAACTCAAACAGATAAAGTCATACTGAGACACCAACTGGATGGGGTGGGACAGGACAGAATACAAACTGGAATCACTGTAACATTTTTAGGGGATCTTGTGGCATGGGATAAGGGGTGCTGGTCATTACACGCCTTTGTCATTTTGCAGCATTGGTTGATTTGTACTCTAGTACAAAATGGTTATGTCAACAGCATGATGTTTCACACTGACCACGCAACAATTCAGACCCTCCAAGGAGATGCTGGAAGCCTAATTTGACAACAGCTGTCAGAAAATGTGTTTTTGTGACTCCAGTAAATGGCAACTCCAAGAGTGACATCACTGATAATTAATTTGGTTCAATCAAGGGTCATAACATATCATAACAGCTTATAAAAATGTACAGTTCTGTTTCCCAAACGGGAGATCAGACACAAAGTAAATAAAAGTAAATAATAAGAGCTTGTATTTTTTGGATAGTGCTTCAAATATAAATCTGGTTTGGACTGGACAGGAGGGGATGAAATATTAATATAAGAAGCTAAGTTCTCCAGAATGTCATGTGATCAGTACAAAAACAATGTGCAGCACCAATTCATACAAAAACGTCAGGTACAAGTTACTAAAACTGTAGTGGTATTAAGAATAAATGTCCACAAGCTGTTTGTCACATTTTCTACGAACCAACAGAAATGAAAAAGCTTGGAGCCCAAAAAAATGGTAATAGAATGTAATGCTACGTTTCTAGAGATTAAAGTACAACTCAATTAAATAATGTCATAGTTGGGAATTTTGTGAGAATCAGTCCTCAACTTCAGCGAAAAATAAACTCATTTGCAATGGTGCAAATGGACATGAAATTGTTTGTGTTCAGGTACAAAACGGCATGTTTAGCTCTGACACAGGGTTATGACCTGGCAAAGAGCTAACTGACCCACAGCTCTTTAGAGTATACTTTGTGAGAATATTTGTTTCTTTAGAGCTTCGCTTGTTTCGCTTATGCATTGGGTCGGTTCTGGTTCACCCTGGGCGTTAGTTTGTGTTTACTAAGAGGTAACAACGACCAGTGAAAGAAAAGAGCAGCTTCAGACAAGCAGGCTGGAGGAAAGATGTCCTTACCTGGCCCACAGAGCCGGCTGTAGTGATAGGGGTTGCAGCATACGGTTGGACTGTCCTGGGCCCCAAAGCTCTTGCACTCACAGAGCGGTTTGAGCTGGGCCGTGTGCTGCAGGTCAGCCCATCGGTACACTTTGCACACAAGCAGCTGCGGGGATGCCACACGTCCACCCAGGATTAACTCTGTCCTGGAAATCATAACACAGTCGCTGGGCATCCCTCCCCTGGACTCCACCGCCTCCAGCAAGGTATCAAGCGCCTTTTCCTTTAGCCGTTTCAGCAAGGAGTACGTTGCCGTCTTCAGCTCCTGCTCCAACACAGTGCGTGGCATCGCCTCCTGCGCCTCGGGAGAGCTGCTGCCGTCTCCCGGTCCGAGGCTCCTCAGCATGAAGTGGCACGACCCCGGATCCCTGGTGCCCTGAGCCGCCTCGGTGTGGTCCCGCTCTTTAAACAAGCAGCACGTCACCGTCCTGCACTCGCTGTCCTGCGCGGAGCGGGGGCTCCCTTGCTCCGGGACGCACACCGCGCCTGCATCTTGGTCCGACGTGACCCCCACGCCGCCGAAACCTCCACCGTCTCCGCCGCCGCCGCCGCCGCCGCCGCTCTCCACGGCGCACACGCTCCCTATGTCCCCGAAAAACGACCCGCTGAGGGTCATCGGTCGGAACTCCGTTTTGGGAATTTTCTCTGGGTTGTTGCCAAAAAGATCGTCCCTACAGCCCTCACTATTTCTGCCATTTCCATCCTCCCCTTCTTTATCTGGGATCAAACGGCTTCTCCAGAGTCGCCGCACAAGACCTGAGCGTTTCGTCCTGAACATACGACAACTTGAATATTTAGAAGGGGAGGCTTTATTCTTGAACGGATATACTACTCCTATCTCTGCAAAACATCAATGACACTGAAACGCCGTGCAGTCGCATGCACAGCCAACTGGAGAGCATAGGTGGCAAAACCGCAACATTAGACTGACGGCTATTTTGTTGCATCTAGAGTAAGAAAACCATGCAACAAACGCACTGCTGCATTCCGTCTAAAATGCATGCATTCAGCTGATTTCACAGTAAATAGCTCAAAAGCTGCGGCAGGTCGCTGCGGAATGGACTGTTTATGTGTTTGATAGGAGCGAATAAAACATCATAGCACGATCAGCAACATAATCCAAGCCTGTACCCTTCAACCAGAGACGGTATAAAGTCACAGCCCGAAACACTTTTAACAGCCTCGGATCGACTTTCTACACCGGTACAGAGTGTGAGGTAGCCCACTTCGGTGCGATTAAAAATCCCAGGAACCATGCACCACAAGTCCACAATCCTTGAGATGTTTCTCGTTAAATCCCAACAAAACAAAACAAAAACAAAAAAAATTTAAAATAATTACAAAGAAAACATCCACGAGAGTTCAAACTATACGCGAAGAGGCTCGATCCGCGGCTGAACTGCTCTCCTTGCGTCTCTGCTCAGATCTAAGCCAAACTGCAGCCTGGATCCTTTTCTTTCTCCGTTTCTCGCTCTTTTTCTTTTTCTCCCCCCTCCCCGTCTTCCTCACTCAAACACACACACACACACACACACACACACACACACACGCACACACACACACACACACACACACACACGCACACGCACGCACACACACACGCACACGGGGCCCCCGAGGAGAGCGGTGGAGCCATTGGCTGACTACCATCATGTGCTAGTCTAGACACTTTGGCGGCTATGAGCTGCACTGATTGTTGCGCAAACAAGGTTTCAAGTTTCTTAACTCTTAAAGGCGAAACACTCACCTCTCGTTTTTTAAGTTAAAGTTACTAAAACTCATTCACATTTCTGCCGCTTTCGATTTTTTCATCTGTCATTAAATGAGGAGGAAAAAGAGAAAGTTAAGGAACTTTTTTATGTCATTCACTGGATTTTCTTCCCTGTGTTTTGGGGTGAATAGCAATAATTGTCATTCATTCATTCATTCATTCATTCATTCATTCATTCATTCATTCATTCATTCATTCATTTACTTATTTAATATGTGATTGTCAAAAATATACTTGTTAAATACCACACGCATTTTGAATGAAAGACTAAGATTATTTAATTTTAACAGTCAATTCATTCAGCATTTAGACTCATTTTAAAACTTCGCAGCAAACTGCACGAGTGGCATTATTGTGCACTTTATTACCAAAAGTATTCACTCACCTGCCTTCACACAAATAAATAACAGTGACTCACAATGTCAACCTTTATTTGATATTTGTCCGTCCTTTGCAGCTTTATTAGCTACAGCTTTTTCTACAGCTTTTTCTACAAAGTTTGTGACTGTGTGAACATTTTTGATCAGTCTTCCCAATTTGTGAGGTTAGACACTGATGTTGGGTGAGACCTGACTTACAGTCTCTGCTCTTATCCCATATTCTGCATGCCAGTCAAATTTTTCCACACCGAACTCAATCACCATGTCTTAACAGACCTTACTTTGTGCAGTTATTATTTGCGCTCTAAGCACCTCAGCATGGGTTGCAACCGCTTTGTGATTTTGCACGATTCACCACTAGTTGCAGTTGTTCCCAAATGCCTTCACTTCCTAAAAACGAGCTAACATTTGACAGTAAAATATAATGTGGCAAGACAATGCAATGAGCGGACCTATTGGACATGTAATATCCTATCATAGTTTCTCCCCTGGAATTTCCTGAGTTCCTGAGAGGCTTATAAAAGCATGGAAGTAGTTGCAACACATGTTTTAGTCATTGGATGTTCTCAACAGAAATAAGTCCTGGAAAAACTAACAACAAAAATCAAATTGTTAGCTAAAAAATAACTAAAATTTTTTCAAATGGTTTCTTATTTAACTAGGAAGCTCTCAGTGAGTTTCTTGACAGCCACAATACTAAGGGACGACTGCAATGAATAAGTGATATTTTAAGTTAATTCAAACATTTAAAACATCTAAAACATTTTTGTTTGGAAAATGAAGTGATGATTGAGAGCCTTCCCACTTTTAGAGACAGCTGTCTTCCCACAGACTGGATGCACAGCAGGTGAATTCTTGCTCACTGACATCTCAATATGTGTGTCTCCACCTTATCTCAAGTTTCTTGTCTGGTCAAGGCAGATAATGAATAACATGGACCTGCTGTTTCTGTTGAGTTTTCATTTAGCCACTTATTACCAGAAGTTAAAAAAAAAAGTAAATGCTCCACATGCTTAGCCTCTACAAAAAGTCTGTTTAGGTCCTCACAAGCTTATCAAAATATATCAAAAGGATTTTTAAATAGATTCATGAACTGTTTTTTTTCATATATGTGCTTCAGTTGACAGTTTGCACAAAATAGGTTAACACCTACCAAACAATCAATACATTTTACTATAGAAAATTTTGAAACAGTGAACCCATCCATCCATCCATCCATCCATCCATCCATCCATCCATCCATCCATCCATCCATCCATCCATCCATCCATCCATCCATCCATCCATCCATCCATCCATCCATCCATCCATCCATCCATCCATCCATCCATCCATCCCTACTGAGTTTCCAGGAGTTGTTTCTTTCTTCATTCCTCCTCCAGTCTTCCATCATCCTTGCAGATCCTTCAGATCTCTTCTTCTTCAGCACGTCTCCCTGGACAAAGTCATCCACATCTCACCTCCTAGAAAACTCTAACCTGCTTCCCTCCAGGAAGACCGGAGGAGCAACAGCAACAGATAGAAAACCATACTTGTTTCTCACCTGTCAGATTCGACCACTTAGGCATTACCCATCCATCTTCTTCCTACCTTTCAGTTATCCTGGATGCTTTTAGTGATCTGGTGGCACCAGAAATATCCACATGCAACGAGGAGTTATTATCACAGGTTGAAGTCCAATTATCAGATACAATATATCACACACAACCAATAAATGATTTTTTACAGTTTCTTGCTACCACTCACATGACAAGTATAATTCCATTACATTTCCATATCATTCCATCTACTTCATGCAGGAACCGCATTTGTGAAAAGTTCAGATGTTTTAGAGAACTCAAACGTCTTTTGAAATTTCTACGTTCCATCAAGCTGTGAAGAAACATCACAAAATATTTTAAATAATCTAAAACAGTTTCCGAATAGGATTGTACATGCTGGTAATAACTGAACCGTGTTTTGCTGACCTGTGTGTAATAATTTAGTGGAAATTTGAAGCCATGTATTAACTTGATACAAAAGTCATAAATTATCTGAAGTCCACCATTCTCAACACAATGAAACAAACAAATAATTATAAA
Organism: Poecilia reticulata; assembly: GCF_904066995.2. Taxonomy (NCBI): domain Eukaryota; kingdom Metazoa; phylum Chordata; class Actinopteri; order Cyprinodontiformes; family Poeciliidae; genus Poecilia; species Poecilia reticulata. Next base: position 24,438,218 of record NC_088835.1, on the reverse strand, counting down.
AAAAGCTAACACCACGTTTCTGCATCATGTCCTTCCTCCTGGGTGCTGGGAACATATGTTCCCTCCTCATTGTATTTTCATGCTACAGGTGGACATTTCCAGCAGAATAACTTCAGTAAGTAAAGGAAAAGCTAAAACCAAAAACTTTTGCATACTCTCCAGAAAACGTACCACTTCATATGCCAAAAACAGCCTGACTGTTATTTTACAGATTTGCTTCACTGAAGTAATACAGGACTACTTATTAAACTTTTAACCATTAATTTTGAAACAGGTTCAACAGTCTAGCACTTCAAACCTTTATAACACAAAAGCAGCTTTTGTAAGGACATCTCTGCAGCTTTCAGCTTTGCATCAGTGAAACGGCCGCAGTAGCAGAGTGTGCCAGTGTCTGAACTGGAATCGGGTTTCCCTGGCAGGCAGAGGACTTTTGGGGCACAGGGAGGTTACTGAGGGTGAGCACAAATGCCCTAATGCCTGCACTGTGTTACAGGCACCTGTTGCAAATACATTCCCCTTTGTAAGTCAGTCACATGTTGTACAAGGAAAGGAAACTATTATTACAGATAATTACTTCATTTAAATCATGCAATTTTCAATTAACTTGATGGAAAAAGGCTGCTATCTGTTCTACTGCTGGAACTGATTCAGGTGAAACGAATGTCAGAAATGATCAGCTGCATGTGCATGTATTAGATGCTGCGGATTTGGTACGACGTAAGTCGCATATGGCTTTTTTTTTGAGTAATTGTATTTATGCTACTTTTTTACAAACATTTATTGATGTAGGATGATCTCACTATTTAAACTTTGGGGATTAAGAATTTTAAATAAAACAATCAGGGTGATTTTGAATAACTATGATCAGTGCCTCCAGAGGTGAGCAGAGTAGCCAAAACCGGTAACACTTTATTTGAAGGGGTGTGCATAAGACTGACATGACACTGTCATAAACATGACATAACATCTGTCATGAACATAAAGAAGTCTTTATGAATGTTTATGACAGTTGTCATAAAGTATCATTCAGTAAATAATGACACTTTTAATGCAAAGTTGCTCTAAAAGTTGCATTGAAAGTCCATTAAAAATGCCAACTTTGCATGATTTTGTAAATTATGATAATTTAATGCAAAGTTGGCATTTTTAATGGACTTTCAATGCAACTTTTAGAGCAACTTTGCATTAAAAGTGTCATTATTTACCGAATGACACTTCATGACAACTGTCATAAACATTCATAAAGACTTCTTTATGTTCATGACAGATGTTATGTCATGTTTATGACAGTGTCATGTCAGTCTTATGCACACCCCTTCAAATAAAGTGTTACCCCAAAACCTGTGTCACAAGAAAAAAGTTGGATGACTTCAGTATATTTCTACTCAAGTAAAAATAAAAATTAACCTTCCAAAACAAGTAAAGAGATTTTTTATAAAAAGGCTACTCAAGGACTAAATGATCAGATCATCTGATTTAATATTTAAATGTAAATTTGCATACAACTTCTGGTATTTTAAAAACTAAAATGAAAAATATTAATTCAAATAAATATCAAAACCCATCATTAAAATATGGGTTGTGTAATGGGAAAAAAAGTGATTCTCTTTCTTAGATAGAGAAAGAGTACATAAAATATACTCTTAAAAGTCTCTACATTCTCACAAAAGGCCATTTTACTCAACAGTTTAATATGCTGTTTGTTTATGCATCTTTCAGCTGACAATCACAAAGGCCCATTATGGTCGTTCATTATTAGAAAAAAAAAACACTGGTGCAAAGGCAGACAGCTGGAGCTGTTGTCAGTAATGGCTGTGGATCAATAACTTCATTTGGTCGTCTGTTTAAGTATCACACGTCTGTTTGAGAGTCCCGTGTGTGTTACTGATGGGTATGCCGCTGCTGAGTTCCTGCCTGACAATATCCGTAGCATCTAAATATCTTTTATAAATAAAATTTGTATTTGTAACAAACAAGATGTATTTAAAAATTGGGTTACGCATTTCACAAAAGATTCCAATGTTCTACACTGTTAATGTAAAATTCATAAAGGAGCAGACCTAAGTACAATGTACACTTCAATATCCTTTTTGGATTCAAACTAAATAATGTACTTAATCTTCTTTAAAGTTAACACTAATTTATGTCACTATAAACTTCATTAATTCATGCTGCATTGTCCAGGCAAAAATTATCTGAAAAAATATAATTTTTTAATCGCATGCCGCTCAGCCTGATTCACCAAAATATTTTGCAGCAGAACCACATGCACATACAATGAAATACATTGAATGAACTCTAGAGCGGTCTTTTATTGTATTGGCTTTAAATTCAACATTCAGCATCCAGATGCATTCACAACTGGGTTCATTCTCAGCAGATTAGCAGTTTTAAAAAAAAAATGGAATTCAAAACGTTTTTTGTGGGGGAGGGCGGCGGGTGCAGGAGCGTTGAGGTGGAGGTAGGGCAGAGGGGGCAATTGAGACATCAAAGTTTAGGCACTTCAAGCTTTCATTGTGCAGTCATTTCCAAACCCTGCTTTACTAATGCAAGCTGCATGTGTGAAAGTGTGTAAGAAAAGACTCCTTCAAAGAGTAAGAGGTAACTGAGAACAGCGATCTAAAACAGGGCACAGCTGTTCACACAGGCCTGTCTCCTGGCCTCCCCTCTCCCCCGTGAAGGTCCAGGCCCAGCCACCCCTGGAGACCTCTGGATCTCTAGCAGTGGTCAAACCGGCAACGCTTGGGCTACTGATGTTGCTCACAAAGTGGGTGGACAGTACAAATATGGCAAAACGAAAGTAAGACAACATACAAAAAGTCTTCATACATCTTGAACGTTTCCTCTTTCTTTGTCCCTCCATAACCACAAACTTCAGTGAATATTTATTGGTGTTTTTTTAAGCTATAGATCAACACCAACACCATGTTCTCAACATTTTTACAAATATAAATCTGAAAAGATTGGCTATTGTATGTACTGATGCCCATGTTATCTGTACAGCAGAGTCAGGCAGGTGTAGAAGTCATAATTTGAGTCCAGCTTCATTATAAATACATCTAACTGTTCTATTCAATTAAGTTCAATTCAAAAATGCTTCATTTATTTAAAGGAAAAATAGACGTTGTAACTCATTGAATCAAAGATTCTTCAGAGTTGTAGACGCCGATGGCCTTGGGAGTAACGCTTCTCCTGTAGCAGTCTGTACGGCAGCGGCTCTGTAGATCTCAGTGGTTTGTTGGAGAACATTGGAGAAAAAAGCTGCATCATGAAGACCAAGGAATGCAGCAGACTGGTCAGGGATAAGAAAAATCATAAGTCCTGCTTCTAATTAAAATTCTAAATAAATTTCAAAAGTATACTTTGTTAATCCCAAAGGGCAATTAAATAATTAGCTACAATTCATTCATGAAGTGCATGACAGTGGACATATTGCACAGGTGATTTTCCAGTTTTGAGGAAGTGGAAAATCAGAGAAGATTCATAGATGTATTGGAGGATGCAGAGGGTTTGGTGTGACAGAGAGGATCCTCTGTCACACCAAACGATTGGCTGACAGAAACTTATGTCTCGTTAAAATTGCTCATAATGCCTCCCAAAAATTCATAATATGAAATGCTAAGATGTTTTATTTTCTGTTGCATAAAGTTACTTCTTTAATTGAAAACAGTTTGAGCCAATGTGTTCTCATTTTTTAAAAATGAAATAGACAAACAAAACAGTCTACTTACAAAAATGTAACTTTTACTTAAGATGTCAAGCAGATAAAAAATGGTTTTACTCATTTTGTATTTTATAACTGACAAAATGATATATTGTTACAAAATCTTGGTATGTAGAGTATCATGTTAGAGAGGACAAACTTAATCCACCGACATGAACAAAACCCAGTTATTTAAGGATAATTATAAAAGGAAATTAATCAAAGTGAAACTCACAGAAATTTTTAACATAATTCAAATTTTCAACTGTGCAAAAGCAGTTGTAAAAAATCTAATTCAGAACACACAAGAAGTGCTTCACTCTTCTTGATTTCTAGATGCAACAGGTATCCAAAAATCTTTGGCTCAGTGCAAACCTTCACTGCTAAACAGAAACAATCTTAAAATGTTGACATGCTGTTGAGTATAACACAGTTTTCCCAATAGGTCCTTTGTAGAAAATTTGGATGAATTACAGAGATTACAGAGCTTTCCAACTTTCTATTTTTTTTTCTTCTGTGCTGCACTGAGAAATGTTTTTGAAATTGCAACAGAAGAAAAGCGATTGGGTAGATAAAACGAAGGACAGTCACTGGAGACAGTCCCTGCGTTTAGACGCAGAGGAGACAAGGAGTCCAGAGAAACTGTGCCTGAGGCCCTGCTTTTGTCATCTTCTTTTTAAATCAGTCAGAGTAATTCCTGTCCTCAGGGGCTGGCTGTCAGTAGCAAGGCTCCACGAACACATTCCTTCTGATCGAGGCCATTATCGGCCCATTCAGCAGCACTGAAGCCTGCTCATGAGGGCCTCTCTCTGCGCTGACCTTCTGGGCACTCACACAGGCCTGATTCAGCAGTCCCACTGACCCACTGTTCAAAAAATAAAAACGTAAACTTATAATAAGTTTCCATCGCTAAACAGCAGAACGTTTACACGATGCAAACACCTATCGTCAAATCAGAGCATTAAATACTAATCTGTCATAATCCAAAAAGAAGTTTAGTGTGTTCATGATCAAATTTAGTTTCTTAAACATTTCATTACTTGGTTTTCATTTCTTCTTTGTATATATTTGTTTGTTTTCCTTTCTCTCACCACTCCTCCTGGTGCTGCTGATCTTCTTCCATGCTGCATTTAACTCAAGTGCATCTCGTTTCCTCATCATCACTGCTTGGTAAGGGTGTAACAGAATCTAGCATCATCAGATCTCACAATATAACAATATACAGTGCAATATGTCTTGTCATACTGAGGTCTGATGTCTGTGTTGTCCAACTCCTGTTAGCATGTGACTTCCTCTAGCGAATTATGTTGAATCTGCTATTTAGAGTCCCTGATTCTTTTTGAGACTCTTATTTTGAAGTATAAAAGGAAGTAGCTCTTAAGGTGCTGCCTGTTATGTGGACAGCCAATAACAATTTTTTGGCACTGGTCAACAGCATTAAAATGCAAAGTGGAAAATGCCTCAATTACTTTTAAACTGTTTTATGTGCCAACATTTTGTGACAGAACGACAAACAAAATATGATTAATTTGTAAGCACTGTAGCTTTAAGACTGTTAGCTGCTAACAATACTTTGGGGCTTTTCATCAGTGCTAAGCTGACAGGGGATATTTTATATTTTAATAAGTGTTGCATAATTAATTTTTTAAAAAAAAATCTTATTTCTATCTTAGTCACCACTTTGTTCTTAAAGGTTTGAAATGAAAACACACCTAAAAACAAAAGCAAAGAACTGTGCAAATGTGTTTCCTTTCCTTGGCCCCATTGACTAGATCTCTTATTATTTGCTTCGAACTTTCACCTTAGTTTAAACATTATTAAATAAATGCATTATAATTCCCATTTTCCATATCCAAGTGGGATGAAAGGATCTTGTCTTTGGTGTCCAAACGATCCACAAAAGCTTTTCCAAGTCACAAGTTGTCCTCATTAAGCCCACACTTAACAGAACACTTATGGAAATGTGCTAAAATATAACTGATGTCACATATTTTTAATATTTTTCTTTCATTTCTCTACTTCATGGAAGCAGACTGCAGTCATAAAGCAGCGACTTCAACAAAACGGTAACTGGCAGTATATCTGCACTCAGTTCATTTGAAATGTCAAAATGGTCCAAATGTATTCATAAATTTCGTCTTGACTGCTTTTGGCTGTTCATACACGTAATGTTAAAATGAAACTACTGTACCAGAAGAGGAGCACCGAGGCCAAGACAAACTGGCAAAGAGTGAATATTCACACTTCAGACGGATATCATTCACCTTCAGAAGATTGGCATTGAACGTGCATCCAACTGCCCTGCAAAGTTGACATTCATCTACTTCCATACCTTCTGTATTTAAATTTTTTTTTTCAATCTTGACCAAAAAGCGAGTGTGGAACAAGCTTCAATTCTCTCTGAATAAAAAGGTTTCGTGAAGGCAGGACAGGGGTGGAGAAATACTACAGCCAGTGAAGGCACTTGGTCTAAACCGCTGTACCTTTTTAATGCTTCCCAAATGCTAGTAAATTCTCTCCCTTCTAAAATGTACAGTAAAACATTATGCCAAATATGACATCACCCATGAAAAAACTCATTCTGTGATTTTTACCCAGACTGTAGACTGGGGGAAAACACAAAGTCACAAAACAGAAATGAAGTTGGCAAAGTTGAGTCAAAGCCAGGTAGTTCCTCAGAGTTACTGTTTCTTCCTCATCATACTTTAAACATTTGATGATTGCTGTTAATTTAATGAAATAATGGATCACGAACGTGTTCCAAGATGCTGTCGGTTACTTGAGCGGTGCTGATACGGGAATCTCAGAACCATAATTTCAAGAACTAAAACAGAGGTGGCAAACACTGGTAGATTTTGAATTAAAATAACTTTTGATTCAACCAGGAAGTTTGTTTTTTTCCTGGAAATGAGACAGACTTCTCTTCAAAGTTACTAAAGCACTGAAAAAAAAATCAAGAGTATAAATCCTAATCTGAGAAAATGCAACATTTCAAACATATCCCACTTGGTTTATTATTTTTAAATAAACCCTTCACACCTCTGGTTTTACATTGTTTATCAATGTCACACAACAACGTTGAGTTGTAAATCTGAAACATTTTTAATCAGGTGTTAAGAAAGGAGTTGCAAAGAGGAAGTAAACGAAATGTTTTATGACAATAAAATATGGTATTCATTTCAAAACTTAGTCAACTTCTACCTTCAAATCAATTGAGTTCTCTATTCATATTTGTGACAGTTTTTACTAGCATTTTCTGAAGAACTACATGATGCAAATAGCACCAAAATGGCTTATGTAATTTAATGTAAAGTCTTAATGAAAGATACATGTTCACTCTTCATCTTGACAGAATCCTCACTTCATCACTTGAAGCTAGGGATGCCTAAAAGCCAATGCATATCTCTGAACATTAGAAATGAGTAACATTTTCTCTTAGTTGAAGCACTTTTGAGGAGTATTTCCTGTTCTGTCAACGCTGCAGATTGTAGAGTTATTATTGTTCTTCATAAGTCCCCCCTCCACTTCCCTTTTCAAGGATACTCATTAGAAGACCAACCATCTAATCTGGTGTTGGGGTCCTGATAACTCTCTTGCTTGGCGTCACTCTTGTAAATTGCCATGACTCTTCTGTTAAAAAGCCAACAGTTGATAGCGGTATCAGGAGACAGGCTGCTTTGGGGAGACACAGTGTCCAGCTCCAAATGACCTCCTAAAATAGACAAGCCTCAATACGGACAGGCCACGGGCGACCACAGCCGCAGAAGTGAGCTCAGACAAGAGCAGTTCAGGAAGAACATATCATCAGTGCCAATGCTGCTAATGGTGAGCAGATAGAGGCGGCAGACACTGAGTGAACCCAAACTAAAGTGTTTAGTTCTCTGACTGAGCAGAGCCATGTCACACCCTAGACAGTTTAGACTTTTAGCCGCCTCTACAGAGATGGAGCCAGTCCCTACCACAGAGCTGATAATGATTATTGTCAATTCAGTATGACGGAAGAGCTGAAGGTCCATTTTCTATGGCTACAGTCTGAGGAGAAGCAAAGGCTGGAGTAGCATGCAACCATTAAAGCTTAGGCTTGAACACGCAAAGTTTGTCTTTTGTTCATAAAACTTTATTTGTCACAACAACCATTAAAATATGTAGCGCAAAGGTGAAATGATCATCTGTCGACCTTTCTCTTTGATGAGTATCTACTTGTTGCCAGCATTTGACTTCATCTAAAGAAGTAATTGTAAGCTATTATATGAAAACCAGCCATGAAGGTTTTTTTGTTTAAATTTTACGCACTTTTTTTTTTTATTTCTTAAGAAACTGATACATTCGATTTTTTTTCTGATCAGCTGAAGCGTTGCATTGATTAGTATTTATTAACACAACACCTTGCTTTCTTATTTCAAGATAACAGGTTCAAAGTTACTAGTGAACCGTCATTAGCTTTGTGTGGATTCTTTCAACATGAATGTAGCAAGCAGGAAACACGCTCTGTGTCCAACGGCTTTGTGTTGTACTGTCAGCAGTAAATCTGTCTTGACCAGTAAATTGTCATTACAATGTTGTCGTTCCTGTTGTTTGGTGGGATGAATCTCTGCGTATCTAATCTTCGAGGCTCCTCTGACATTAACCATTAATTAAAATCAATTTGTTTGAGTCTCACACAGGACACTGTGAAAAATGGATGCTCTTATGAGGTAACATAGTATTCATGTGGGGAGGTGGGGCGGTGGCAGGGGGGGCAAAGCAAAGGACGTGACTAATGGACGTCCAGCCCATATGCTAATGCTACATAACACAAATACTGTTGCATTAAGTTAGCTGTGATACAGGGACACCAGGATGATATCAGGTTTACTGAAAGAAGAGCCAGTTGATGAAAAATGGATGATAACACCAAATACTGTCTTCATAACGCTTCATTTCCCAGACATAGTTGTGTGCCATTGGGAGGTGGGGGGGTGGAGGGAGGAGCAGTGGTCATTAGGACTCTTAAAGGGTAACGACTCCTAACTCTGATTTACTTGATCTCCTATCTTGGAGGAAACCCTGGATCGCCTGCCAGTCTGGCGCTCCCTGGCTCCTTGTGTGACCTCAGTGAGCGAACTTGTTCTAAGCTCACAATAGGTCGCCCAGTATGGCCAATGTCTCTGGTGCTTCATGTGTGCTTTGACATGGGAAGGAAATCCTGGTGGAGAGCGAGGCCGGAAAGACTATGGTCCTTTCAGTTTGCAGGTCTATCTTTAGAGGTCAAACAACTGTTTCCCTAGAGAGCCCCCATATTCTTTGTTTCCCCTGTTCTCCTCCTCAAAGACATTCCTTTCTCTTAGCCCATGGTTTGTAACCTGGGGGTGTGTGAGGCTTTGCATGCACTCAGATTGTGAGATTCTTTAAATTATATTTGCACATGCTGAATATAAGATTACGATATGAAGACCTACTGGAAAAAGCAAAAGTTTGTCCAAATGAAGTGCATGTAAGCATCACCATCTATATGACAGAAAGCAGACTAATGTATTTTAGATTAAAACAACTTACCTTGTGGACACATTAACTCACTACAATGAGGTCATCAACTTAATGCAAGGTCCTGAATTGAATTAAACCACAGCAACAGATGTAGAGTAGGAAAACCTGTCAAATTGAGAGTCTCAGCAATGAAATCGTGCAGATTAAGTAGTATAAGCTCACTTCTATGCCATTACTTTACCATCTGAATTTATTTTTCAGGAAGGAAAACACTAGAAGAAATAACAGAAAAACGTAGAATTTTTAAAGAACAAGCGACTTAGTTTGACTCAACATACAGTATATAGTAGCTTCAAAGACCATGTTCCCACGAAGGAAAGGCAGGGTACGTTTATTTGTACAGCACAGTTTATACACAGAATAGTTAAAAAGATTTTACATAAGACATAAAGGACAGTAGGAGTATGTCAAAAGAATAACACAATTATAGCACAGCAGAAATTTAAGTAAATTCAGATCTAAGACATGTTCGGAAAAGAACTGATGAAGCAGAAATTGATTTGTATGTAAATTGTGTTTCTAGTTGTGTTTTCAGTCTTGATTTGATGAAGCAAACAGTTTTTGCTCATCTCAGGTTTTCATGGAGTTGATTTCAAAGCTAAGGAGAATAGAAACTAAATACTTTGCTTGTTTACTTCTTGTTTAGCAACATTGAGGGAACAGTTCAACTTTGACCTTAAATGTCTACCTGGTTCATCTCTGGGCTGCATAATATCTGCAAAATAAATATAGTCCATGTATAGCATTGCTAAACATGGAGTGTTTTGAAATGCAATTAAAATACAGTATCCTACCAAATATTGCACCCAACCAGTCCTTTGTAATTATGATATTGCCATTGGTGTTACAATGATGATTTTAATTTGATATTGTGCCTCTCTTGTTTATACCTGCCAATCAATTCCAAAATGTATTTAAGCCCTAGGCCATTCACTGTCTTTCAGACAAATGTTAAGATGGGTATTTACAAGAACAGAGACCCAGCGCATCCCTTTTTCCGCTGAAAAGGGAAGCATGAGTCAGGAATATCAAAACAACATTAAAGCAAAGGAAGCTCATTCCAGTGTATGCTAGAGATTTATGTCTGGTCCTCAGGATTATTAGCAGATTTTGTATCCTAGGGCTGTTATAGACTGTGCTCAGATTCAGAGTGTAATGTGTCACTAATCTACATAGTGGCTTATATTATAGTACTATTATATAAGTCTTCTATAGTACTATAATATAAGCCAGGGGATGTATGCATTTATTGAAAAAAGGTGTCCTGAGAACGGAGCCTTGAGGAACCTCACTGAGTTCTAGTCTAGCTAACAAGATTTGAAACAGGTTAGTATAGTACAATTTAGCATTCAGTACAATCTGTCACTGTACTAAATGCTATCAGAAACTCTGGTAACAATAAATGCAAACTCTTCAAACAGACTGCGAGAAGCATCATACTGAACACCTTGTTAAAACTAAACAATATTTTTGTTTTTGGAAAATTGTGACAAAATGTTGGAGGTTATCTGTGCAAATGGATAATACATGAATGAACTCTTAGGAAAAGGGGGGATTTGAACTACTGCTCTGTGATTGTCTTCTAAGCTGTCAAGTTTCTCTTTCTTTAGTCTTCTACTTAATCAATTACCACACTGCTGGGGCAAGCATGAAAGCCCGTGTTTTTGCCAAGTGTGAGACAAACAGGAAGAAAAACTGCTATTATGAGCTCTCCCAAGATGAATTTTCCCCTAGAGGATGTCGTCTGAGAGAAGCATGAAAATAAATTTGCCATGGTGAAAATATATGCCTTCAGTCAGTAATCAGATGCATAAATATGCGGCGGAAGCCAAACAGGCAGAGCTGAACCCATGTAATCAGAGCAGGGCATCTGAAAAGATCTTCACAGTGCCAAAATGAATGTTGGCCACAGTTGATTGATCAAAATTATGCAGAAACGGGAACAAAGTATAATAAGGAGCTGCTGCAAACCTTTCAATGCATGCTCTCCCAGCCAACACTGGAGCCGCAAGCTGAGGGTTTTCCCAGTGTGTCACCCACTCAAGGGGTATTAGTGTTTGTCTTACAGTGTCTCTCTGTCCTATAAACAATGTGTCTCTTGTGACAGTGAATAAGACGCAGCCTGTCGGCTAGCCTCTCCGGCATCAGGCCTGCTTGCCAGAGATTGGTTAGGGGGCTGCTCCAGAGCCACTCCATTTGTCATGCTGTATATTTACAGGCTGTGTCAGTGCGGGGCGGGTGGAGCGAGACGTCTCTGCTCCGAGCCCGACTCTACGGACGCCAGGCTCAGCACCTCCCCTCATTCATCTGTTTACTTTCTAAATAGGCCTCTGTTTGGACTTACATCAGTGGGGAGAGAATATCTAAGAAAACGAGGAAGGAAATCTGTGGAAAACAAAGGAAAAGGAAAGAAACTCTCTGTGATAGAGACTGCCCCTCACTGTTCCTGATTACGGCAGAGTTTCAGAGTGCTTGGCGCCATCAGAATCAGCCACCCAGGCCGCCGGCTGGCCAGACAGCGGAGAGGAAGACTGGTGGTGACGCTCGCAGATACCAAGAAAGTGACTTGTCGGGAACTTTTTCAGTGTTTATGTGTTTTAAACAGTTGTTTTTGATTCAGTGAAACGGGAGAAGAAAGATGGACGCTTCCCACAGTCAATAAACATGTTTTCAACAGTTGTACGGCAAACACACTGATCTGTTTTGTTATGCAGTGTCTTGCAAAACTATTCATACCCACAAGCAAGTTTTTTTGGGGCATGCAGAGCAGCTTTGTACACCAAGAGACTGAAATGTGTGCAGTTTTGTCTTTACAAAACAGCTCCAGTTCAGTAGTACATGCTAACATTACCTTTCATATTCAGATTCCCAATTAGATTTTATCTAAACTTTGACTGGGCCATTCTAAAATATAAATATGTTTTAATCTAAATAATTTCATGCTAGTTCCAGTGGTGTGTTGAGGGTTGAATTTATTTATTTTTTCCTGCTGGAACATGAATGTTCACTCAAGTCTCAGGTATTGGGTAGCTTGTATCATGTTTTGTTTTATGACTGCCCTCTAATTAGCTTCATTCATCTTTCCATCAACTGCTTACAGATTTCCTGTCCTGAACAAAACCATCTCCACTGCATGATGACGCAGCTGTGTTTCGATGTGGGGATGGTGTGTTCTGGTTTTTGTGCAACGTTAATTTCCTGCGCCACGCGGCATTTTTGCAGACATGCTAAATAGTTCTAGTCATATCTGACCAGATTGGACCAGAGCACATTCTTCAACACGTTTGCTCCCTACCTGGATTGTGGCAAGATTTAAACTGGATTTCCAATAGATGCCTTCTCAACGATGTGTATTTTTTTTTTTTTTTTGGGACTCTTGAATAAAAGACAGACTACTCTAAGAAAGCAAGATACAGTAACCAATTGTAAAACAACCAACAAATAAATGCCATCATTTAAATCATCCAATAAGAATATATAAAATCAATCAATGTTCTAGTTACTACGGATCAAAGGCATCTGTAAACTGATGGGGTTATTAGCCTTTATTTATGTTGTTTCAGCATCATTGTAGTTTTCTGGAAGTTTGTTCCAGATTTGTGGTGCATAGATGCTGAATGTCGCATGCTGAATGCTTTCGGTTCTGATTCTGGGGATGCGATGCAAAATAGACTTGAACCAGAAGACCTGAGCAGTCTGGAAGGTTGATACAACAATAGGTCTTTAGTGTATTTTTGCACTGAGCCACTCGGTGATTTATGAAGTATTTTGAAATCTTTTCTCTGAGCCACAGAAAGATCAGTGAGTTCACTGTGAAATCTCACCATCTTAACTAATCAAAAACATTCCGGGTACTAAGAATATTTGCTTTATTAGACTTAAACAAGCAGATGCATTGAGCTTCTCACCCTTGTCCACAATAAAAGCAGCGCTGGTTCTGTCGCCACTGAGACTCTATCTAATCTGGCCTGAAAAGAACAAGAGCGCCAGAAAAACAACAGAACTGGCTGGGACTGAGGCAAGAGTGAAGAGAAAATCAGCAGTAAAGATTTGAAACAGGAAGAGTGTGGCGTCAGTACAGGCGGGAGATAAGAGCGCAATGCTCCATACACAAACACAGGGTCTATGTGGCTGAGTGACTCCCAGCTCTCTGGGCGCCCTCACAGTAGCTGTCCCCCCCACCCATCTCACCCCCGGCTGGATCCAAACCACAGCCCGTCACCGAGCCCTGCACACAGCAGATCCAGGGGCCTGATACACCATCAGTGACTCCAGGGGTTTTAAGGGGATTTGTGAGACTCCAAAGGGCCGATGGGGCCATATGAAAGGCCTGGAAAAGGATGAGGGGAGTTCTTTCCCATACTGGATTTTGACCAGCTCTCCTAATTTAATTTAAGTACATCTTAACTCCCAGGTTACTAATTAAAAACAAAGCGTTCCAGTTCCTTTCACATTGTTTTCTTCTATGTCTGGTCAAAATTAATAGAATTACCAAGGGGGCGGGGGGGTTATCTTGATATAAAGAGATTGTCTGACATTACCACGATATCTTGTGAGCAAAGTTTTACCAAAGAAGATGATCGAGTCAAACAAACAAAAAAAGGAACAAAAGTATGAAAGGGATATAGTTAAAGATGTGAATACAGAAAGGGAACAGTATATTGACTGGAACACATATTTCAGGTTAAATACTCATGGGGCTTCTTGTGGTCAAGATTGCAAAGAGAAGTATTTTAGGAGTAATAATTTAGGATAGGAGGATGACTTATGCAAAGACCTAACAGGAATTTTTATTTTGATTATTTACATTCTCATGTGTCTCATGTTTTCCTGACTGTTAAAGGCGCTATCAGCCTCCATTAGCAAGGTCAAATCCCCTCTGTAATTTGCTTTCTGTCACACACAAGTTAAAATGACACTGCAATTTCTTAAAATAAATGTATTAATTGCTAAAATGCCAAATTATACAGAAATTGTCCCGGAAAGATTTCTTGTTATTTCTGAAACCTGATTTCAGACCTTATTGGCTCTCAGAAGTGTTGTAAAGTGTTTATTATAAGACACTAAGAAATAGTAAATGAGCCCCATCTGTACTCTGTTGTGCCCTTTCTCATGTGCATGTTTTCCACATTTCTCAGTAAAGTCTAGTTTTCCATCAGTCAGAAGGTGCAGTTTGTCACATGGTTAGTCAGTATGGCCCCTATTTTTAGGTGACGGTGTAATTCTGTGAACTTGAGATTCTCCATACGTGTTGCTTTTAAATGTATGAATGAATGATGGTCAAGGTTGTATTGGAGTTGTTGTTGTTCCAAACAGTAGCAAGATCACATACTCCTTTCCATCACCACAAAACCACTATCTGTTGCAAACATGCTTCAGATCCTATTATCGGAAAATCCTGAGTCAAATATCCTCCCTTGTGAATCTCACACAGCCATCATTCAGCAAAGCTTATGAATGTTATGACAGAGGGGCAGAGAGGGAAAAGACAAGCAGCAGAGCTTCTCCTACAAGGCAGAAACAACTAAAAGTGAAACGGAACAAAACCCTCTCTCGGACAACAGTATCGTTCTTGATTAAATTTGCACGTGTAAAGAAACAAAAGCCATAATTTATGCCTGGAAGGTATGAAGAGTTTGGATTAAAAGTGATGAAGGTGCTTGAGAACAGACTTTCAGGCTGGGAATGCTAGCTGGGTTAATAAAAGTAGCCCGTGGGGCACTGTTTTTCTAGGCGCTCTCTGTGATGTTTGAATGTGAACTCAAACAAGCCTTCATTATGTGGCCACAGCCCCGGAGCCCCTGGTGCTGGGAGAGAGGCCCTGCCGCTGACAGCCACAGCCAGGATGGATGCAGACTCCTTCTTCTCTTCTGTCTCTCTCTCACTCTTCCCCCCCCCTCTCCTTTCCTCTGATTCTTTTCTTCACACTGCTTTTAGCCTTTAATCCCACACTTCTGCTTCATTTCTGCTCTCAAGCAACCCTTCCTCTTCCTCTTCAGTCCTTTTTATTCCTCTTATTCCGTCTTCTCCTAGGGGATCTCTGATTTCTTCCTTCCTACACACTTTTCCAGCCGTCCTCCGTGGCGGACAGCTTTCTTGCTAGTCCTTTTTCAGGACCTGTAATAGGTTTAATCCACCATCTTTTTCTCTGAATGTAACTTTTTACTGTATAGCGACAGCTGCAAGACATATGTGAGCGCATGTGTTTGGGGAAACGTCATCATGTTTGATGACCAACACAATTTGACCTCTGCACGAAGTCCTTTACAAAGGTTTCAAACATACAATAGTATCTCCCAGCACATTTTAACCTTGAAACGACACGCTAACCCCTAAAAACAATGTTATTATTGGAATGGCATGTTGTTGCAAAAGCTCTTTCATGAATAGCTCAAAGCAGAAATCCTTATTTATTTATCTCTGCAACTCTATTTTCCCAACTAATACTGTTAAAGATTGCTCTTCGAAATAGTCTTCAAGTCCCAAAATATGCCACACAGGTATTGAAAGTGAAACAAGGCGACTTTAGAGTGATGAAAACGCAGCAAGCAAATTGGTTGAATTTAGAGGTGGAACAGAGACATTGAGTGAAAGAGGAGGAAGAGATCTTTAATTAGAACCATATTTTCTCCTAGTGATCGCAGCTCAGTCTTTCCTAAACCAGTGGTAAAAATAAGCCATCCTCCTTCTCTTTTTACCCCGATCCAGACAGAGACACCCGCTGTGTCACTCAGGCCACATCCAGACAGAAATGATTAAATGCCCTGGCAATATTAAACTTCTGGGAAGTCAGAAAGGCCGGAGATATAAGGGGGCAAGGTTGAAAGGAACACGGCTCAGCATGATGCTGAAGAAATATCACAGAACAGAAAGCGTGGAATCCAGTTTATAAGTATACAAGATGTGTACTTTTACTGGGACATCTGCCATTTTATGACGCCCTATTTTACCCAGACTGTTTCCACTGAAAATATCTGAAATGCACACATCCCCTCAGTTTCACAGCATGTTACTGTAAATCATAACTTTAAATTCTTTGATAGTTTTCACATTGAGTCAAACTACAAAAACTGTCAGGGAGATTTTATGTGATACATAAACACAGACTTGTACAAAATTGTGAGGTGGAAGGAAAATCAAATTTTAGCATAACCTTGATAAGAATTAACTGGGATTAAAAACAACAATAATAAACTTTATTGTTGTTTTGAGGAGATCTTTAAAGCTGTGTTTATGTTTAACAATATGACTGAATTCATTTATTTTTAACTAGTTTGCAGGACATCTGTACAACTGAATGTAACACTTTTTAGAAAATGGATTTTAAAGACGCTCCATCTTCATATGGTCCCGACTGTATAAAATAGATTATTTCTGCTTTTATAGTCACAGCAAAAAATGTCACAAAATCTTATAATAAAACCTGAAGTCCACATTACCTATTCCTAATTATAAATTAGGAATAGGTCACTGATGTGACTTCACTTCAGAAGTTAATTGGTAGGAGTTCACTACATATTTAATTTTTTATTTATTCTTCTTTCTAGTTCACCATTTTTCACTAATTTGTGTTTATCATTTATACTCCATTGACACATGTAGACATTTGGGTTGTGATTTGACTAAATGTGAAAAAGTTTAAGGTGTGTGTGGTGAAACATCTACTACTAAAGCTTTTAATAACTGACCAAATAGCACAGCTTTGAGTGTGTGACATACAGTAAATCTCTGTCTGCTATTCCTAATGTTTCTGAAGTTTATGTATCATAATTAGAAAAAGAAAATTAGGGCGATCCTTGACTTTTCTCGTGGCCTCAGGCACAGCTTTTAATTCCAGCTAATCGTGGAGCTGTGACATCTCCCACAACAAAGATGCTGGACTGCACAAAAAAATAAAAGAAACCTTCTTCCTCATGTGGTGTTGATAAAGCAGCACATTCTACCACTAAGGGTCCTGGGAGTATACGTGTTCAAGCACTCCCACCGCGCTGGGTTATTACGAGGGATCTAGCTGATGCCTCCCGTAGTGTGGACTTGGGATAGGTCAGCTGAAACAGCCAGTGAGAACCACTTCAAGAGTCTGGGCCGTTTCAAGTCAACACCGGTGAACGGTTTGGCTTGCAGAGAGGTAGGCTGTCCTCACTTCCATTTGACCTCTGACCCCTGATGTCCATCAGGGCCCCTGTCTAATTCTGTATCAACATCAAGAATCTCAACACTCATCATGACAGAAATATTCATCACTGAAAGAATAGTTAAATTGTTATAGCACAACAAATGTACCTGAGCATCATCTGCATTGATTTCTGAAATTGAACTGTTTTAAGAATCCAAAAAAAAAAACCAGTGCCATCCCCAGTTGATCCCTAAAAAGTATTTTTAGTAAGATGACCATTGTGTAATTAATGTGCTTAAGAGCTGAAACAGAACTCCATCCAGGTCTTTAGTTGATACATATATCATTCATCAAACCTTCATCTAAATGATCTCAACAGGAGGTCCCCAGGGTCAAGATGTCTGAAAGAGATTTTATTTCTTCATGATGGGTGGGTGGCTTCCTTTTCTATCTTGAAACATTGCCCCATAAGAGGCCACTGTCTGCAGACGCTGGAGCCAGGGTTCCCCTGGCTTTAAGATAAGGGAAACATGACTTTGTGCATGAATGTTTCTGCGTCTGAGAGGGGACAGCGCTTATAGATACTGCATATCTCAGCATATCCTAATTAGATCACAAGAATTAGGGTGGAGGATTTCAGAGTATTTCCAAACTGCACATATGTTGTCCCACAGAAGCTTTTAATGTTTTCCTTCAAACACAACATTCTATTCTTATCAGATATTTAATTTTAAATTAAATACTAAAAATGCAGCTTTGTTTAAGCAAATGTTTATACTCGCTCACTCACATTTAATATTAAAGTTAGAGAAATTTAGTTTGCTTAATGATTCAACTGTTTCCAGGGTCTGAATGTAACACTGCGGTTTTGTTGTTTTTAAATACAAACATTTGTTCCACAAGTTTAATAAAATTACACATACAAATTCAAACATATGCAAACATCACCACTAACAGTTGAACAGATGTCCCTTACCAGGCTGAAGAAAAATCACATGCAATTTACATCCATTATTAAAGCGCTGATGATTGAAGTTCTTATGTGTCTTATCATTCACTCCTGTAAAAATAAAACCCTTATTTAGCATAAATACTCAATAAACTACATTGTGAAAAACGTATGTCTGTAGAGCTATGGGCTACTTGCAATATTTATGCAAATAAGCACAAAACGTTTCTTGAGACGTGATACCTAGTAAAGAACTACAGTGAAAGAGGCAGAGATCAAATCCTACATGTTTGTTTGCTTATCCCACCAGTTGGAAACTGTCAAACCTCTCAAAATACTCTGTATTTCCTGTTGAAGTTGTTGACTACATCAGGTGATGGGTCAGGCTTTTGAAAACCCTTGTTGTGATTCGTCACATCTACAGCCGAGCGTAGCGTGAGTTTATACGTGCAGACCCAGTGAATAGTCGAATTTGTATTAGTTTGAGTTTGTCAGCGCTTGATATATTAAATGCAACACAAAGTGGATGAGGGAATGTTAGGGCGGACGCAGGGGTGGGGTGCTCGCTTTGTTGCCTCTGTGGTGTTGGACAGATTTGGGACGTTGCCACCTATTGATCTGAACCAGTCCCTTCTGCACAGACTGTTGTTGAGAGGAGGCGCACTGGTCTTTTCTCTGTGAAGCCGGACAGATTTGAGCGGTGCCGCAGACCAAAGGCCGGGATGTGCAGTGAACACAGTCTGTGCAGATAAACAGAGCCTTGTTTGGCTGTTTCTTTGCCACTGCTGAGCCAGCTGATAACAGCGGGCGGGAGGGCAGACGGCCCTTGGCGGCAGCGGACGAGGCCGCCGGGAGACAGACACTCTGGCAACAGCGAGCTCTTTTCCCACATCCCACGCTCTGCCCTAACATGCCTAATCTCACCTCTTTAGTTTGTGTTTTTTATACAGAACAGGATTGTGCTGTTAATTACCGGGGACGCCAAAAGCTATGCAAGTATTACATGGAGACCAAAATGACAGCAGCAAAAGTGGACACCCAAAAGCTTTAGTGCATAATACTTCTTTCTAAGTCTAAACAATAATCTTTTACAGCACAGAAAACAATCAAATCAGACCTCGGTTTAGGCGTCTGGAAGCGAAACTACTGCACAGATAGTTTAACAACGGGTCTGCACTATAGAGAAGAGAGATGGGAGTTGAACTGCCCCCCTTCCCCTCCTCAACACCACAAGCTGTCGTCTCATTGTCTTGGCCCATCACCAGGCGCTGCAGTAATTGCAGCAGTGTGGCATTGTGGGGAATACTTTGCATTCCTTCTTTCACAAGAAAACTTTCCCTCCCTCACAGTGTAACTTGCCAAAGATAAAACATGTCTGGAACACTGTTGTTTCCATTGTGCCACTGAGACAACCAGCCTATGTGTGTGTGTGTGTGTGTGTGTGTGATTATCAGGAGCAGAACAGTAACTTAAAAAATCCTCAGAGAATTAATGAATTCCAGCTTACTGACGGAAAGTTGGAGGAGGTTGCGCGTTAGACACAAGTTGGATGAACTCCTCCGCTCATCTCCAACTTTCCCCTTTCATTTCGGTTTGTCATCTTATCCCTTAGACCCCTGCTGTTAGCTCCAACATACCAAAGGATCAGCAATCAATAATGTGGGGCGGGGGGCATGCTTTGCCCATGCACATCCCCCCATGCTTGGAGACCACCCCACCCTCCCAAAGACCCTCCATCCTAACTTAAGAGACCACATCTGTTTTTGGTTTCCTTGCCTCCATGCTGCAGAGTTACACAATCATGATCAAATGTGCTTCCCGAAAGGCAGAAACACTCACAAATACAGACAGGGCCTCATGCCAACACCAACACAAACATACACTGCACCTTTTATGGCACACCAAAGGAATGAAGAACAAGATGTTACTGTGATCCCTGGACTTAGTGAATATGTTTGAATAACATGTAGCCTGAAGGAGATTGTGACACCAGCGCTCACAGCGAGAGAAAACCTTTTACGACCAACTGCTAATAAAATAGTTAGGGAAAATATAAACCAATGTTTATACCAGGAAGATGTAGGGTTTTACATTTTCTCAGGTCTATTTATGGTATTATTTTTTACAGCATTTGGAAAAACTCCTTGGCCATAAAACTGATGTTGGAACTGTAGCTATCTGGGTTCTCCCAATAGTATATCTGTATGATCTAGGGTTGTGACAAGATCTCGCGATGTCAATATACAACAAACTTCCTGGTCATAATAAGGTTCAGCTGCTCTCAGCTTGGGATTTTGTCTGGTAAAATAAGTGTAAATAATTATGATGAGTCCCAGAAATGATGAAAAAAAGATTTTAGCTACATAGTTTTGATGCAGAAGGTACTTCCCAACGTTTTGGTCCACAGAGTTTCAGATATAAAGTGCATGAAAGGAGAGTCAATGTAGGTAGCCTAAATGTATTATCTTCCAAGTTTGTTTGCACTGGGCCACAAACTACCTAAAACTGTTCTGGTCAGGTCCAAAAAAATCTTGGTTGGGGTTTGAAGTCAGTTCTGTCTGAAAGCTGTCATATGTGTAAAAAAATATACTAAAAACGGATTATCTTCTGTAAAATCTTGCATCCTTTCATACAATCTCACATTATTGTATAGCAGCTAAATGAACATCCATAGCAGTGTGTTTGACACAGTAGAAACATGCAAAGTTCCAACCTAAGGGATGTTCACTTGTCTTTCCTATTTTGCTTAGTGGTGAATCTCAGAGAAATAGAAAGTCAAAGGTGACTGGTGAAAACTCTCACAAAAAAGATTAAGATTGGGCACTCTTGGTTTTTCCAACAACCAGTTAAGAGAAATTGTTATTTTCATAATTACACCTTCGGGAAAAAAAATGCAGATTAGTAATCAAACGTTCCTAGACATGTTAATCTACTGCAAATAATAAAGCGCATCTGTTATGGCTTGTCTTTCCTGTTTTGATGAATAGATACAAGACCCTGTCATATCAGTCATATCCTGATTGAGAAAGAGGGAGTCATGAATTACTGTAAAAACTTCAATTAAAACTGATCAACTAAAAACAAAGGTAAAGAATAAATGACAAAAATACTTCCTTTATATGTATTTTAGATTTTTTTTAGAGTCAATAAGTGTATAATGCTGGTTTTTACAATTTAATATTTTAGCCAGTTTGAAAGTGACATTTTTTGTACTGTTTTTTATGTTTACCAGAGATGCCAAAAATGCAGAAGGTGCTGTCTGTGTCAAACTTCTGTATGTATTGAAATGAGTCAAAGTTCAATCTTTGGTAAGAGAAGTCACAGCGATTCTCTTTGTCATACATTACATTGGTCTAAAAGCATCCGTCTCCATCCATCCTATCTTTGTTTTATGCAACAGTATCTCCAATCAATAATTAGGACAAATTTCTTACTGGGAAATCCCTGAAGTAAAACAACAACCTGGAAAGATGCTCGCTGCCTGGTGGGTTCCAGCTCCAGACTCTTCAGCATGACAGCTGGTATGACTCCAGATCAACTTACACTTCCCGACTGGCTCCGGGATTCCTGTAGTTACATTCAGATGTCAAGTTATGATGTCTGAGGAATTTTTCAATAACCTGCATGCCTAACTCCTGGGGAATGGCGTAGTCAAGATAACTACTAGTCTAAAACTTAAGATGAGGCTTGTTACTTGTTTCACAGCAGGTCGGTCTAACATGAAAGCTCAAGTAAAATCACAGACGCAATTATTTATGCACATGCACATCCGTCTATTCTTATCCATGGAGGTTTATGGCTGCTCTTCTGACAAACTGTCGCAATGAAAAGAATTACCGCTGAGTTTTCTTTCTTCATGGCTCCTGTGAGCCAGTTCAGACTGGCTTTCAGTATGGTTGTTTTCTGGCATCCTGTCAGTCTTCTAAGTTATAATTACCTTTGAAATTAGCTGAATCGCAGCATTTTATTATCACACATATACTCAGACACTTCACAAATCCAATTCTATAGACCTTTGACCCTTTGGGAGAAGCTTTATGCTGTAGAAAAATACAGTGCTACAATTTATGAAATTAGAGGGATAGTACAGGATGTTTCTAGTGGGGTTCTATTAAAAAGCTATTAGCAGTTAATATCTTACCTGCAGTTTATGCTGGAGGATAAACATGATGGCTAACCAGAGAGGGGCTACAACCAGAGCAGACTTATGCTGTCTTAAATAAAAACCACCTGGAAAAATGCCACTGTGGCTTATACAGTTACTATTTTATAGACCAGTAAATAAGACAAAAGTTGGCTAACTAAAAAGGAATCAGAAATGACAGAAATCCTGAAAGCTGCACTCCAGAATCACACAAGGGAGCAAGAAGAGCACCAGGGCCACTGCCAACATCAAGAAGCCGACACAGAAGCAGGAGAGAACAGGAGGTTCTGACAAGAACATGGTTGAAATGATAACCATACTTATATACTGAGGAGGAGGATTACGAGAATGAACATAGGCACTTGAGAAAACTGATGACATAGCAGCTGAAGGAACCTACTCTGGAGAAATGGGTAAACAGAAGAAAACACGCAAAAATCGCCAAACAGAAGACAACCTTATAAGAGACTCAAAATATCAAACCAGAGAGACAAAGAAAACCCAGAAACCAGAGAAAAACAAGTAGATAGGGGCACAAAAGGGAAGCAAATTCACAAAATGACAGAATAAAAATGAGTCAACATCTACAGAGTGATTCAGTAATTAAAGATTGCAACTTGAGTCTGATTTCAATACCAGTGATCTTTACATGGCATGTCATCATGTCAGTACATGTTGAAGATCTTTAGTCGCACATCACCTCTTTCCACTGTTTCCAGTGAAAATGATAATTAGCTTCTGCTGAAAATAACAACCTAATGAAAATCTAACAAGACTTCACGGGTTCCTAAAATAGCTTTTTCATAGACCACTCTGATGTTTTTGCCATAGAAATTGTTTTAGTAGAGGCTTTGATCTACTTAGTTAGCTTCGGGCTCAACGATAAACTAATCTGGATTTAAACTAAATGAAGACAGAGAAGTGTTAGCTGATCCAGTTGATAACATAACTACTCATAACCTTTCAAAAATTGACAAATTACTTCTAGATATGTTCTCTTTTTTTGTTGAGACTATCTCTAAAACGTCCAGTACATGTACGTAAGCAAGTATTAAGCATTCGTGAATAAATACTTTATGGCAGAAAAACCTGGTCATACCAGTTCTGAAAAATAAATATCCAAACATTAAGACGTTTTTATTTTTTTATTCTTTTTACACATACATGCCTTTTCCTGTGGTCTAAATCTGACGGAAGCCGTCAGCCTAATTCTCCACCTAGACCTGTTTGTCCACTACAAACGAGTGGGCGCCAGGGCTCACTATTCACCACCGGACAAAGAAAACAATGACTTTACCCTGATGATGGAGATAGGCTTTTGCATGTCACCAGAGGCTGAGTGATAACATTTCTGACCTATGCCCGAGGCGAGCTTGCTTTGCTGGCGCTCCGCTGGTGCCATTGTGTCTTCCCCCACACCAGCCGACTGGATGTTTGTCTGTTTCTCACAGCAGATTGCAAACTGTCTAGCCATCTTTGAATACCACCTCATCCCATCCACGTCCTCCCTCATACACCCACAACTCCACCCATGCCTTCACGCTCGACTGCACGCTGTGAAGAAGTGAGCGCTCCGAGTGCTATCTGCCTCATCACACCCTGATGATAGTGTGGAGACTGGCGTCTGAGCTGGCAGATTGCTGTCAGGCGTGCTCCGCTTCAGAAAAGAAGATTTGAGAGAATGGGAAAAAAAAAAAAACTTATTTATGACCCGCGTGTTTATCCTTTCTATCTCTAATACTGTTGTAGCACCATCAAATTAACACACACACGCAGCCCCGGTTTGACTCATGGATTATCTTTTTGTTCTTCTTTGTTTTGTGTCGGACAGGAAATAAAAATAAAAAAAAAAGCAGCCTGGACTTTATCGCGCTGCAGTGTTGAGTTGTATGAAAAAATGTAATGCGCAGGAGGACGTGCTTCACTACATGTCTCCTCTTCCTGACTTTTCTTTTCAGTGGAAAGGTGAAGTGTGGGTTTGCTGTGTCCTTGTGCTGCTGTTTCCTCCTGACTGAAAGGCCACTGTGGGTTATACAGTCAAAACACAGGACTCTTTATTTAATCAGACGCAGAAACACAAGATATTGAGCCAGCAGAATTTCCTCAACTACTTAATATGTTCAGTAATAACGACTCAAAATGTGCATATAGTGGAGACATTTTTATATTTGCCTCCAAGTAGTCAGACTTTTGCTGTTATGTTTATCTCAGAGGTCAGAACTAGTTGGGTGTCAGAAATCCAACTAAATGTAGGTGTTGTTTTTGTTACTGTGGTGCACCCATGAATTACACATGAAAGGAATATGAGCTGCTCTGATTAACTTTGACTATATTTAATATTTTTAGATATACTGGTTCTTTAAACTCAAGGTGTCTTGGGGCCTTCCAAAGTTTAATGTCTATTTTCCATATTTAGTGTTCATCTGTTTGATTTCTCTAAGTTGGAACTTGAAAATTCAAACTTGCCAGTACAAATTGAACAGACCATTATTCATCTCTTTTGTGTTCCAGGGTCTTTTATATTCCCTGCACCTTCAATTTTTTTTTTTAGGAATTTCCAGCCCAGTCCTTGGACCAAACCATAAAAGTTTGCTGTAAACTGTCTGCTTAAAAATGGTGTTAATGGACAAAATAATGTAAAAGAAAAGAAGTGTCCATTTATAAGAAAATACAAAACATTATATGCAGGTTGTTGAGAAAAAGTCCAAGGACTTTAGAAAAGATTTTAGATTTACTTTGGCTTACTAACGTATTCGTAACCCTTGAATGTTTTTGTTATGTTTTCCTCACATTACAACCACACACTTTAATGTATTTTGTTGGAATTTTCAGGAACAGACAGCCTCTCCCCACTCTGACACCCCAAATAAAAAGGGGTGTCATAACCATGCAAGCTAATTTAATCACAGTATAAAAACAAAAAATGCTGGGAAAGGCTCAGAGGTTTGTTAGGGAACATTTTTCCACAAACAGCATCTTGAAGACCAAGGAACACATCAGACAGGTACGGAAGAGGATTAGGGCCACTGGAAAAAAAAAAAAAACAGTTCTGACTTTAACCTCAGAATTCTGAGAAAAAAGTCAGAATTCTGAGATTAAAGTCAGAACTGTTTTATTTTTTTTTTCCAGTGGCCCTAATCCTCTTCCGTAGACAGACCAGGAGTTAAGTTGTGGAGAAATTAAAAGCAGAATGACAATCTGAAAATTAAGTATGTCGCAAAACTGACAGGCTGGGCAAGGAGAGCATTACTCAGAGAAGCAGCAAAGAGGCCCATGGTGACTCTGGAGGAAACACACACTGCTGTATTTTTATTTTTTTAAAAAGGTCCAACTACAGACCATGTTTGCAAATTATCCTGCATCTAGGAAAACTTCTTTCAAAACAGCTGTGGCTTTGTTTTTTTCTCATTAAACATTGTTTACTGTGCTGCCCCTTGATTAAATAAACTTGAATTGAACATAGATCCACAGATGGGATGATTTGTGCATTTTACAGCTTTGTGCGGTGTGTTCCACAAGTCAGTGTATGGGACATTGCAAACTAAATAGATTAAAGCCGTCATGCAGAACACTATGTGTGTTGAGAAAGTGGCACTGCATGCTGAACACATTATGTCAATGATGAAATGTGGGAGCCACAACACCACGCTTTGATGAGGCTGTTTTTTCAGATGAACACAAGGCTGACCTGGAGGAAAACCTGGTTGAAGTTTCAAAAGAAAGACTCAAATACTGCTGTTATTGCCCTGTTTACAAATAGTTAAGGATATCATAGGTTATTATACATATTTCAATAAACTTTTGACACCATGTAAATGCTTCTCCGCTTCAGTGTGGTGCATGACTTTAACTGTCCCAACAAATAACCAAGCCCCCTTTCCTCTTCCTCCTGAAACAAGTACACAAATGGCAACAAGATGAAAATAAACATTGTTTAAGTGACGATATGAAAGTGCCAAACATTGGCCAACACCTATGTTGACTGTTTCTTTTAAGCGTTTCAGGACCCTCAAAGTAAATTCAAGTATGTGCTGTATTTGTATAAGAGTTTGAGCGTCGTCAATACTTTTGAAAGGCATGCTGATAATCTCCTGCTTAGCAAGTTTTTAGCTCTTCATACTGAAAAGAAGGGAAAAAACAGCCAATGTTCACATACATTCTATGAACTGCTTTTAGAAACTGAAGAAAAACTGCAAAAGTTGAAAAAATATTAAGAACAGAAAATATTAGGAACAGACAGTGAATGAGGACAGACTATTGCTTAGATCCAATGTCATGCTTAATGATGAAAGGGTTGAGATTGTTTCTTTTTCATTGTATTTATAAGTAAGCGAATAGAGTATAACATGGATTTGTTGAGCTTTTCTGGCTAAGCGTGATCAGTGGAGACTCTTTGTGAATGGTGAAGGTCAGTGGTGGAGAAAGTACTCAAAAAATGTACTTAAGTAAAAGTAGAATTACCAGATTAACATTTGTACTTAAGTAAAAAAGTACTGGCTTTTAAAAATACTTAAGTATTAAAAGTAAAAGTACTTGCTGAATGCATTACTTAATCGCTAATATCATTAAGTGTACCGATTGTGTTTAATTTTAATACATTAGAAATGTGCCATTTTAATGAACAATGCCACAGATGAAGCATGCTTTTATTGTGTTTACTCTGTAACATAGTTTAGACTTAGATATGTGATTCTATGCATCATAATTTCAGGGATGGAAACATCTTGTCTCCTGTCCTAACATAACATGAACTTCACTTTTTTTGCCACTAGTGGCATTTATTTTTAAAGAAATCCAACAGAAAGGGGATGGAAAGAAGGTGGGTGGGAGAGGACAGGCAACCAAGGAGCCATGTAGCAGAGTTGTAGTCAAGACCACCTACCTAAGACCAAGTCAAGACCAGCACCCCGCGCTACATGACACAAAAAATTAAGTTTTACCTATCAAAATTGCTTCAAATTGATCTGAAAGATCCACATTCCCATAAAAAAAACTAGATATTAAATACTTAGAGCTTAAATAAATTTAATCAGTAAAGATCCGTCCAGAAGAATCGGATCGTTCCTGAATGTCATATCAATGCAGACTTTGGTCACAGCATTGTCCCATATATGCGACACCTCAGTCAACACCTCCACACAATAATTCAGGGCATGAGTGACAACTTTTTTCATCGCAGATGCAACATGTGTGTCTCAGTCAGTACAGCTAGCTAACAAGGATCTTACCTTTCTTTAAGCTTTCCTTCCAAGTGACTCTAAAAGTTGGACGAAGTCCCCACCGTCTGTGAAAGCGAAGCGCTGCTGATTTTACATGTCGCTATATCAATTTATGCAGCGCTATTATATTACTGACATTAGATAGACACCTTCTCCCGCTCAGAGGAAACCACTGCGCATGTGTGGAGCTTCGTGTGCGAGTAAAGGTGGAGGTCCTGGGTGACAACAGACACGTAAATCACGTTATTGCTCGGATTTTACGGCGCCACCTTTAATCCCTGAACTTCACATTTTAACGGAAAAAAGCGCAACGCGACTTGGATGTAACGAGTAACGCGACACTTTTGTAGAAATGTAGTGAAGTAGAAAGTACAGATACTTACTGTAAAATGTAGTGGAGTAAAAGTAGAAAGTACCCATTATTAAGTCTACTTAAGTAAAGTACAGATACACGAAAATTGTACTTATCGTTGCTTCCCACCACTGGTGAAGGTACCTGTCTTCTTTGTACTGAGCTGACTGACATAAACGAACCACCCAGGCCTGTTTGATTACCTCTGGAGCCAGCCAAGCTAGAGTCTGATCCACACGCAACTCTGGCTCCCACTAACACAATCTACTACTTCCCTCCGTCTCACACCAAGAGACGGCGTCTGCTGAGGCCTTTTTAGGTTGCATCTATGCACTTCTGCCTACCGTAAATTAAAACGCTGGGAGATCGGCTACATGGCTAAAACGCCCTCTCTGGCTCCCTGGTTGAGCTCCACGGTGGCTGGGCTGGATTTTATTTCCTCTCTCATGTCCACTTCATTGCTATTGTTGCAGGCCAATAATTCAAAGAATATTCCCTGTTTCCAAGGAAAAGTTTAGTTAACCCTGAACTCTGTGGCCCATGCCAATCAACTTGAAATTATACCACTTTTTTTGAACCACGATGTTATAGAGACGTGAAGTACACAACAGTGAAAGTAGGAATTTTGGACAAACTGTTCTGCTTTATTGCAGCAACATAATTATGGGTCCATAATGTTGCTGAGTAAAAACATAAGAGAGACGGTGAAGGCGCAGTCTTCATCAAATCCTTTTTATTTTTTTTATTTTTTTTTAAGGAAAAATTGAGGCTGGATAGCATGCAGGCAGGCAGTGGTGATGTGTCTTGGCAGGCACAGATAGGGGCAGTGAAGTCATGGACCCAGTCATCATCATCTGGCCACACATTCCTACCCTATCTGTGCAGCAAACTGGATCTCCTTCTCCTTCTTATCAGCTGTCAGGAATTTTTCTATCAGAGGCCCTCTTTCTGCCTCTCCTTCACTGTCTCCTCTGCTCTCATTTGGAATCCCCCCTGTTTTTTTTTGACTCCCTTCCTGTCCCTTCCTTGAGCTGACAGAGAGCAGAAATGGTTAAACACTCATTAAGATAAGGAAGTAAGGAGACGTCAGGCGGCTGCTAAGACAGACTGGAACCCAAACATCTCTGGTGCCTGCTGCGTTACCACAGCAGGAGGCCTTCTGCCCCCCCAAACTAACACAATCACAAATCATTATATTTCCTAAATATTATTATTTTAAACCTTTCTGACCAATTTTCTTTTACGAATTTCTAACCTCAGTTAACATTGATGTCTGTAAAGATTGCATGAAGCCATATATATATATATATATATATACAAATACAGAAAAGAATTAAGAAATGTAGAAATCTCCATTATAAATTCTAATAAATACAGTTATATCAAGTGAACTGATACATTTTTTATTACCAATTCATATCTTTGGATTATTTTATGGAGCAGTTGTTCATTCAGTTAATTTTTCCACTAGGAGAGTTAAATGGAAAATTCAGTGCTTTGTCAAAAAAAAAAAAAAAAAAACTATAGTTGCTGCATACAAAAATGTTCTTACACCCAGGTTACTCAAGGGAACGCTGCCGTCAGATCTGAATGCAAACCAATATTGCATTTCTTTGGACAGACATCTCTGTATTTTACTGCAGGACACCATAAATATTAAAATATTGTTGATAATTAGCTACAATCCTTGCTATTAATATCCATTTTCTCCTCTGTCTTATCCGGGATCAAGTCATGGGAGGAAAAGCCTGACAACGGATCCTCAGACCTCCTGAGGCATTTCTGAGCAAGCCATGAGATATAATCTCTGCAGTCATGCCTGGATCCACCCAGAGGCGTCTTCCGAGCGCAACATATCCACAGCACCTCTTTTTAAAGGCAACCTGGAGGTTTTCTTACCCGACTCTAAGACCAAATGAAACCATTTGGTGCTGTAGGAGCAGCATGGTGCTCTCTGCTCCCCACCTTGTCCCATGTTCTTCTGTCACACTGTTGATGTGACAGAAGGATGTACAAAAGTATGGGGCTTTGTGTAAATATTTTTTTTTTGTCAATTTGATCTAAAAACTCTTTGGTTAGAGCTTAGTAAATTAAGGATGCTGCTGCACAAAGGTCTTCGCTCGATGAAGAATTTACTAGTACTAGTATTAGTGCAGCCATGGTCATAAGTCAATATATTTGAATGTCTACATTTATAAATATTATTTTTGATTTTCCAGTCAAACTGTCCAAAGCTCTTTTTAGTAAAAATTAATTGTCACAGTTGTCAGAGATGATTTATGTTTAAGTTCATCAATGTGTAGCAGGAAGCTGGATTCAAACACACAACGTTAACAGGCAGCATAGAAATACCATCTTTTCTAGTAGTTTTGTATAACAAATTGTTTTATGGCGCTGCTGCATGTTGGAATCTTAATTCCCAAGAGAGAATATTCTTGAGGGACCTTTAAAAGTTTTTATTTATCTGCCTTAGGTTAAAAGTGTGGGTAGATATAAAGAGAACAGCATGGTCTTTCTGTAAGCAGTGGAATCTAACCAGCTTATTTTCAGGACCAATCCTGTTTCTCTTTGGGTGCATGCTTAATGCACACATGTTGAATGCATCTATTTCAAGGTGCAGCTGTGAGCAGGAGACCATGCAGGCACGGAAGCTTTGCAGGGACATGTCCGTAAGCAACCTGACCATCGAAGCAGAAAAAAAACAGAAGAAATTTTCCAAAACTGCAACAGTTACTTCAAGAATATAGCTCAGCACACATAATTTAGGACAAATACACTTGCTTTTGTTATCGTGTGTCTATAAACAAATGTTATTACACAGTAACAGAAGAAGAGCAATGGACACACATGATGTGCTTCATAGATGTGATGGGCCTTTATGCTTCACTAAATGCATTTCATTTCTTCTCATTTGAACCATATATATAGGCCATCCTGCACAGCAAGATTAAAAAAGAGGCAGCTGCTTAAAGAAATAGTCCACACCCAAAAATGTGACCATTTAGAGATGTGTGGGTTTCTACTGTTGCAGAGGTTAGAACAATCTAGCAACACATTCCTTTGCTTCCTGCAACCCAGAACAAATTACAGAAAATTAAAGACAGAATGATTCATTTTAACATCATGTTACCTACACCATGCAGGTTGAAATATGCTCACAATTCAGGCCACTGGCTCCATAATCGCACATAGCAAAATCACAGGCAGAGGGGTCTCCCCTTCAACCCCGTTGCCTCCTAGCCTGCCCTGATGACAGACCAGTGAGAGGAGTCCTTTGTTGGTAATTGAGATTACCTCATTTCCAAAATACCAGAAGCCCTACTGGATAATAAAATATGTCTACACTGGTGTACATATTTCTAGCAGAAGCCAAACACTTCTGTGCCCAGAATACAGAGCTGTGTTTGTTGAATTACAGACTCAAAAGAGGTGAAAGGTTTTTTGGGGTTTTTTTTTTCTTTCATTCCCCAACTTTTATTTGGTCAAGGTTCTCAAACTCCACTCCATCCCCAACCAACCCACCCCTCTGCCCAAAGTACAGTGGGAGAGTGGCCTTGTGTGGAGATTTGAGAACTGAAACTTTAGTAAAATCCACCAGGAAACCTGTCATTACTCAAAAAGCACGGCTGCCATCAGGCCACACCTCTCCCATTCTGCAGACCTAGAATCCTGTAAACGTGTCAGTGGCAGGATGTCTCTCCTCCTCTCTGTCATACAAGATTCACGCAGAAAAAGAAGGTCAATCATCTTTCTCAAAAAAAAAAGAAGAAAAGAGATAGAGAAGTGCTGTGCAGCTTGTAGTGTTTCCACCGGATGATGAAATAAAGCTGCCCTTAACCATTAATCAGCAAAATATTGTTATTTACGTTGCACCCTTTACAAAATGAAAAACATTATTTTCATACATGTGTATCTTTTTACTCAAAGCTCCAAAGTAATCCCATAGTCAAGCAAAAATAAATACAATGAACGCATGAATCGCAATGTCCTTCACCTAATTTGTGTCAGCATGACAGCAGATGCATAAAGCAGAAACACAAGAAGGATTTTCTAAGAACCCGCACGCAATCTCAAGCACTAACAATTGTCTGTCTGGCTGGTTTGAAGTCTTTGAAACCGGATCCCTGTCTCAGCAAAGTAATACCTCTCAGACTCTAATTGGATGATTATTTCCAGAACGTTACTTTAACTTTTAAATTGGATTGGAAATCTTTTAATTCAATGTAAATTCTAAGACCATTTGTACAAACTGTACAAAAACCCTAATGTGTGCCAGTGCTTCTAACCATTGAGTCAATGTTGTGGTAATGGTTCTGCACTCCATTCACAGGAGTAAATGTGTCATTAGACTTTTGAAACAAATACAGTCATTTTCAGCAAGTCAGAATATACGTCCCGATGAGTCCTGCTTGTCATTTTAAAAAGTATCATTTGAAAATGATAACCTTGAAGCAGGTATTAAACATACTTTTCATCAAGTCCCCAGTTATGTTTTCAAAAATGTTTTTTTTTTTTACGGCTCTGATGAAATATAATCATTTTAAATGTCATGTTTTCAAGAGTTAGCAGAAATAAAGACTTTTAAACATCCATCAATCTCTGTGTAAATACACCGTCTCACTTGTGATAAAGTTCCTGAAATAAATTGACTTTTTTTTAGTAACATTCAACTTTATAGAATGGGTCTGTATGGATGCAGTGGTGGAGGCATGATCAAAAAGGTTAGAGAATTCGCCCAAAGCAGCTGGAAGAGTGGCAAAATGAAGTGAATTGTGCAACACGGAAAAATGTTTACTCAGCAAACAATCCCCAGCTTAGTATGAAGAACTGTAATACTGTCAGTAGTAGTTAAAGTGCATTCCTGTCTGACATGAGGAAGCTTTTCAGTGGCCAACCATAATGTCAGAATGCGTGATTAAACATCCATTCCAAGACTCGACTGTCAGAGGAGGGAGCAAAACTGAGCATGGCCGGATCCTCTCTGCACTTAAGCGAATTCAGAGGAAAAAAAAGAAATTCCTTTGAATATTTTTCTTAAACTTTAAACTTTCTGTGCCCCATAATCATGTCTGTAATGATAGCGTGTTTGCTTTGTCCAAACACAAGGGCCTCTGTTTTAGAAACACACACAGAAACACACACTTATGCTGGGATGATGATGGATTGGAAGAAATCATAGGGCACTGTTCTAACCAATCAAATACAGAAAAAAACTAAATATATATATATATATATATATATATATATATATATATATATATATATATATATATATATATATATATATATATATATATATATATATATATATATATATATATAAATAAAATCATGTTCAGCTTTAAAGTGACAACAAGGTAAAACTAAAAACATGCAATGAGGTTGTTGTTAAAGCACCTCATCACTGATTTTTTTTTTCCACAGAGCAGCAGAAAATAAATGTTATAGAAGAAATTGTTATGAGGGCACTAATCAGAAATTCTATCTCATATTTTAAATATAACCAATTTTATCAACTTGTGTAAATACTGTGATGACTTAAATTGTAATATTGACACTCAACTTTATCATACAGTTATAACCCAATACCAACAAATGCTTCATTTTTTAATAAGTAAATAAATATGTTGTGTATGTTAGTAATAAGCAACTTCTGTCTTTTATGTATTATGTATGATGTGACAGATTTAGGAAAACATATTTCTGAGTCATTTTCAGGAAGACAATAAATGCTCACATAAAAATGTTTTTAACACATCAGAGGGTTAAGTTAACATTTATGCAGGCAATAGAAGAGGACTGCCAGGCTGCATGCTTGTTGAAAACCAGGGGAGACATACATGTCCAGCACAAAGAAGAAGCTAAACCATTGTGTGTTTTCATTAAGATCAATTAATTTTTTCTGCAGGAAAAAAAAACCTACATTAGGTCAGTGTGAGTTTTTGAATTTGAGTGAAAATACACACAAAAAAGAAAATCTGAATTCATGCACAGTCATATTTTCTCTGAAATGAATCAGAATAAATTACTGCTAAAAAAACCCCGCAAACACTAAATCAAATCCCGACGCCCGTCCAACTCCTGTCACCTCTGGCCTGAGAGCTGCATTAACGGATTTCGGTGTGCCAAGTCATTACAGCAGCAGCACCCTAAAACGGTGCTGTTACGTGGTTTTCTAAACACAGAACCCTGTCTTGACACTGATTTGATGTGAGACAGAAAATGAGAACTTGTTTCCTGCATACGTTAGATGGAGAATTAGCATTAGCCTTGTCACAAGGTCAGGGTTCACATCAGGGGTATAAAAGAAGTCAAATGACATGATGTCACTGGCTGCTTATGTTTGGCTGCCAGGCTCTCAGCAGGTGAACAAACACGTCACACCCTCTGAGTAACTACAAGATTTTGAAACTTGGGAAGAAAACTTTATGTGGATTTTTCTACGTTTGCAAATGGAAAACACATTTACAGAAGGGCTTCTTTTTTCCTTCTACATTTTTATTTTTTTTTCTAAAAATGCTCAAATTATAATTTGCCCTTTGACTAAGTGACACCCTGGACAAAACGCTGTAAGCTTTATACCTAAAACTGCTATTAATGTACAAACATTGCTTAAAAATTATTTCAACCGCCACTCCTCAAGAAAATAATGAAACACAGTGGTGAATGAATGATACCAAGTCCCAATCGAAAACAAACAGAATAAAAAATAACTCTGTTAAGACCGATTAAAACCACAGTACTAATACTGGCATTTATCAACAAATAAACCATAAGTGATGGTGAACATATAAAAAAACATTACCTATAAAGTAATCTAGCAGTAGCTCATTGGATAAAGAAGGTGTTGCCTGTGCCTATACTCCCACATATCACTCCCCCTTTTTACAGAATGAATACTTTGACGATGTCTAATTAACAGTAAATTTTAAAAGATGTTTGATAAGAAGCTTTTTTACATTGTATTTGTGGAAAAAAGGCAATAAATAAAATACTTCACAAGAGGGATTTATAAAACTAATAAAATTTTCATCGATTTCAAATATTAGCGACATTTTTCGTGTGCCTGTATGAAAATAATAAAGTATGTCCCGCAGACTACACCAGTCATTTTCCATTTTGACTTAGGATTAATTTACATGAACGACATACAGGAAGAAAAAAATTAGTTTTTACTCATTGGTTTTTGTTTCTCACCAGTCAAAATCAACTGCAACCATCTTTCTTTGTTTAAAGCGCAACAGGTACTCCCCCCTCCTTTGCCCTCCAAAACATGTAGTCTCACCCACAATGCACCTGGAGCAAGGCTGCTGTTAATTTGGCTTCATTATTAAGTTAAAAGCAATGCGGGTGGCAGTGCTGGAGCTAATGAGCAGTGCAGGGCATTGTTGGCTGTTCTGCTCCCACCCATTAGAAAAATTAAAGAGTGGAACATGAGTCAAGGGGTGAAAGGATCTTGATTGAAGTCTTGAATGAAACTGTCTGACCTGTCTGACTGCTGTCACTGGAAGGTACCAACTCTCAGCACAGCAAGACCTTTTGCATAGCCAGCAAGGACTCCTCAAGTTGTGGTCAATGATCTGCATTATTCTCCATGAAATATGTGCATATACGATTGCATATGTTATCAAATATTATAGAGACAACATGAGCTTTTTTTTTGTCATAATTTTTTTTGTCATCATCAACTATTAAGGAAAAAGTTTAGTGCAGACATCATGAGAAAAGCTTTAGACAATCTTATGTTTGTTTGACTTTTCCCACTGTAACCCCACTAAATTGACAAAACACAACCACACTGACATTCATTCAGCTGTGAGTCTCCTCAATGCAGCTCAGTCTGACCACACACTGACAATGTTTTTCTGGGAGCTTCTAGAAAGATAGCAGGCCTCGTCTGCAGCTTACAAAGATCTGCAGAAGCCTCCACTTTAATATTAATCAAGAGTAAGATGAGATCTCTGTGTAGGTTTGGCTGAACTCTGGTTAGAGAGGAGACTTGACTGATGGTAACAGGAACATATTAGGAAAATGATGACTCATAGAGTGGGTTGTTGTATTTTTTTAGAGGTCAAGTTTGATATCTTACGCTAACTGTACCGGCCTCGGATAGCTGCAACATTCAAAACTTTACTATCTGTTAGTACCAGTTTGATGTGACTCATTTTTTCAAAATTTGCTTAATTAGTGTTTTGTATACTTAACCCACTAGCCATACATTTTTTGAGGCGCTAAAGAAAACAGCATGGTGGATGATATTGGAGTATAAGTACTAATCAGATATTAACGGACCAATGTGCAAAAAGAAATAAGTTGCACAAGAAAATTCTTCTGAATATGATGAGACAGAGATATCACGACTTAGAGCAAGCATGTGCTAGTGTGAAAACATTATGATGAGGTTCAACTCCAGCTTCCTCCTGTCACATCTTGGTGTGCCACTAGGCAAGACAATTAACCCCAAATTACCTACTGGTGTGTAAATGTGTTTGCGTGGGTCGATGTAGCTCTAGTGTAGAGCGCTTTGAATAGTCAGTCCATTTACCATGCCATTCTTTTCCATGCCAACTCTGTCACGTGCCACAATAGGCACACTGCTTTGAACATGAACTGGGGTTTGCAAAGTGAAACAACAAAAATGCCCTTCACGGACAAGACATCCAAACAATTCTGATTATGTAGAAACGTATAGTAACTTTTCTTTGCTTTTGGAAAGAAGCACACGAAGAAGAAACAAGGGAACTAAGGCTCGATTATTAGACTGTGCTAAAGATGTGTCTCCTCTGACTTCAGATTTTCTCAGCCTCCACGGGGAATTTAAATAAGAGCACCACCTAGAGTGTGGATTGTATTCTTTAAAGTCAGAGCTCTGAAAAATGCGGTAAATGTTGCAGATTCATTCCTGCTTTTGAACATGTGTGTCTTAAGGTTAAAGTTTTGAGCAAAATGTTTGTTTGTGGAGCTTAATATATACTTATAAAAACAAAACAAGTATATTCCCCAGAAAGAATTAACAGAGCAAATGCTCAGAACATTTGTGGAGCCTGAGATTTAGGTTGTGAAATGATTCTGCGTAGCTCAGCTTGTTCTGATTCTTTGCCAAGGAAATTCCACTTACAAGTCAAAAAGAAATAACATCACCTGTATCCTTATCCTGGTTGTATTACTGTGCTTGTCGGTGTTACAAAATGCCAGAGAGAGCTTATGATTTTAAAACATCTATGTAAAGTGACTTTCCTGCTTAGAGTCAATGGATCTGTAACAACTTGAGCTGCGTTCAAGTGCCTCCTCTCCTTTTTTCTTCAGAGGGTGACAGTTTACAGCCAATATCAATCACAGTATTGTCCCCCTGCGAAGCGGCCTCTGATGAAGTACACTTAGCCATGTTTATAGCTACCCAGGTTCAAAGAGAGGCCAGCAGCACAATGGATCAGGCCAAGAGGCCTGCAGCACCACTGTGTGGGAGACACCATTACATGTACACCAAGGTACCGAAACAGAAGCAGAGCCGCGATGACATTGCATTTTTCTGAATTGTGTTGATAATGTCTTCATGTGGCAATGGAAACAATTTTTTAAAAACCTACTGGGTCACAGTTACATATTTCTTTACAAGACAAACAAGTTGAATATATTTTTTAAAAGTTAGTCTAAGCTGCCTTCCTTTCTCTTTGTCATTGGCTGAGTCAGTGGGAAGGACTGTAAGATCATCTGTATGGCAAGGTTGTCAACATTTTTCTTGCATGAGCCCATTGACTGACTGTAACAGTTCCCACTTTATACTGACTTACCGTCACAAGAACAGAAGATATACTCGGTGTCAGCATTGGTGAAAAACAGCATGAGTGCCACATTAAAGGGATAAAACTGGAGGCTGGGTTCTGAGTAAATGTTTGGCTAACTCAGCATCATCACATGTCCGGTATTTAACTAAATACTCTGCCGACATTGACCATCACGTACAATAAAGGATGGCTGTCTTCTCTCCCTACCCAGCCTCTGTGACCTGTCCTTCAGCCAACCTCCATTGCTTTAATCCAGCTAACCTTGTCAAAACCAGCAGACCTCATTCAGAACAAGCAGATGACTCTCTGCACGCCAGTGGCCTCTATAAATAGAAATTTCATTCAGAAGCAAGCAGGCTGAAGGGAAGGTATTGTAAACAGCGAGCCGGCCTAAAGCCTTACACTGGGCTAACCTGGGAAAGTGATGGAAGGTGACTCGCTTTGACCCCAAGGCATGCTGAACAACAACACACTCGTCTGACGTTTGCCGCCGTCTTTGACTTTACATGCAAAAGCTGTTTCTAAAAACTGATTTAAACTATACGTCACTTATTACATACATTGTTGAACATAAAGTTGGGGGAAAAAATGTGTTTTCAGACAGTATTCGAATTACCTGCTCTGTCTGTCTGAGTCGTTGTGTTCTTGGGAAAGACACGTCACCTGCCTTGCCCCCTGACAGTGGTCAAAGGGTTTATGACAGCCTCTCCTCTGTCCAGCAGCCCCAGGGGAGCTGTGGCTACAATCCAGTAGCTTACCACCATCAGAGTGCAAATGTGTGTGTGAGTGGGTGAAAGGCTGAATGTAGTGTGAAGTGCTTTAGCATTTATTATGATGAAAGTGTTGTTTTGGTCATCATTTGTTTCAGTCACTGATAATAATGTGAGCTTTTGATCAACCTTTTCACCGTTTCATTTCACTAACCCCAGTTCATGCACAAGGCAGCATGTTGGTTCTGGGTTAATGGGTGAAATAGTTGCATAAATTAAATGGATTCCTTGCAACTAAAACTTTGAAATTAGTAATTTTATGAACAAGCAGACGTTTTATGGAGGAAGAGAAAATGTATATTTGTCTAAAGGCAAATGTTATTCCATATAGGTTCATATAAAAATAGGTATTATCTAAACACATTCAGTCTGTTTACAATGAAAGACTTATGCACAGTTTTAGATCTACACATGAACCACTGTTTGCCGTCTATGCCAACACAGAGGAATATAATTTGGGATGCATTGCACTAAACAAGTTGGGTCAGTAGTTTATCCTTTGTACATGGTCCATGGTCGACTTCTTCAAAATGTTTTTAAACCCAAAATTTGCTGAATCACTTTTTGCTGTAATTAAAGCTGTGTGTCCTTTTTTTTGCCAGCTTTCTTTCTCTAAAATCTACCAATTGTCCTTCAAAAACTGGAAGATGATGAGTCAGATTTGAAGAGAATAGGTGACTAGCAGCTTCAGAATCTTGTATTCCCTTGGATCTACTGCAAATCTGGATTTTTGGCTCAGGGATTCAAACATGCTTTGATGTTATCACCCACACCATGACGTCACAGCTCTGGCTTATTCTTTAAAGTTGTCATCCTGCTGGAAGGTGAACCTTGGCATTTAGCCTCAAGTTTTTGGAAAAGTCTAGTAGGTTTTCTTCCAGGATTTCCCAGTGCTTAGAAGAATCCATTTCCCCCATAACTCAAACAAGCTTCCTTTTTGCCTTCCAAAGAAAAAAGCCTCCAGATGATATGACAATGCCACCACCATGTTTTAACGATGCTCTGGTATGTTCTGGGTGACCCCTGAGAAATGGATCACTTTAGCTCACTCTGACTTCTGAAAGCACTAGATGTTTTTTTTTTTTGGAAACTGAAGTAAAAATACTGCCAAAATATGAATAATTTTCATTCCTCTCCAGTAATCATGCACTACTTTGTGTTGCTTTCCCACAATTCATCTCTAATATAATACACTATTGTAGCAGGAATACAACAAAACCTCAAGAGTTTTGCGCAAACTTATAAATCAGGAATATCGGAGCATTTATTTCTCAGACATCTGTCATGAAACCTGTTTACAAGAACATGGATGGCAGGTACAGTTTATTTCAGTTTTAACACTAAAATAACACAATTATTCACATAATTTTTCTTATCAAATCACATATTGAGTTTCCTTCAGTCTAACTGATGCGAATAGATAGAGCAGATTGAAAGGACATTTCATCCAATTTTTTTTTTTAAAGTAATAGCCAAATCCACCCAGATATACAGAGTGATTCATATTCAATTCAATATGTACTCATTTGTACATATGCTTTGTAACAGCTTTAAAAACACATGCAATTTATGTCTTAGGATGTCTCAAACAGCATGGGTTAATATAGATGTTAAAATTTATTAGATGTAAACACACACACACGCACCCCCCCCCACCCCCCCCACACACACACACACCAAGTTATAGGGAAACCAAAACTGGTGTGAATCCTTGCTCTTGCTGGAACAGAACAGCTGGAGTCAGACTTTGGCTAAGGTCTAGGAAAGGAACAGTGTACTTTAAAGGTATCACTTTCCACCTTGAGTTGTTTCAAAATCTACACTATTACTCTGCGAGAGACTTTAAATAGGGGCAGAAAGCCACCTACTAAACCACAGTAAGAGCCGGGTATGCAGTGAGGGAGAAGCTGAAGCATTTTAACAGCACTCATTTGATTCACAATCCTCACAGTGATCCCAGCCAGGGGGAGGGATTTTGAGGTGGGAAGATCAGTAGGCAGGCTTAACTTAAAATGTCAAACGTTTTACTTTGACTTCATGGAAAAAAAAAAAAAAAAGACAGTTCAGAGGGCCCGACAGACCTCATACTACCAAGAGTTTTTCCCCTTCCTACTTAAAACGCAGACACAGACTGGCTCATTCATGGTGCCGAAGCAAAACAACGAGGCGCTTCATCCCTGAAGGCCAGTGATACCTGATCATCTAACTCCCACCAATTAGAGCATTAGGAGAAGTCATTTATTTTGCTCAGGTTGAAGAAGGTGCTAAACTCCCTGAACCATCCCCCCAACCCCTAAAGCTGAAATTTCACTCAGATCAGCAGTCGCCCCACAGAAAGAAAGCGGGATATTGATGGCTAAGTGAGATGAGGGTTCTGGAGACGAGGCTCACCACAGCAGACCCTGCCACATCCGGGACAACCCAAGAAATGACACCCCTTTTATAATCACTGAAGGCCTTGTAGGGTTGGAGAACTGGGTGCTGTAATTCATTGTATACAACATGCTTATGAACACAAAATTGTGAAATATTTAGTGAACGATGATAACAGACACTTTTTCACGCCATGACTTAATTCAGGGTTAGAATTGATAGTTAAGTCTTGATTGCCTTGAGTGTCTTATTCAAACCAGAAACACAGCAAGACGGAAGAGGAAAAATGGCTGGTGACCAGAATTAGCTCATTTTCAGCTTCATTTGTTCTTTTCAGTGTATTACTATTTGGAAACAGAAATCTGATCATTGTCCGATCATAGCAGACCTTTCCAGATGAATCGATCAATGACACTCTTTGATGTGAATATCATTACTAAGTGAAAACAGCTCAAAGTTAGGAATCTAGTAGTTGACTATCTTTAATACTAGGGACCATAATTCATATTAGCACATTAGGACAAAAGTCAGAGAGAAGTTATTTGAAAAGGAAGTGTCATCATAAACACAAGTCCTGTCATCGCTGTAGGACAGCTCCTATATCTTATGAAACAAGTTTCTACAACCAGTAGTGCTAATTCCATATCTAACAGTGCAGGAACAAACTCAACACAATAGCAGTTTATCAGAGTCTGTCTGCATCATTGCGGTGAAGAAAAAGTCTGATCAGAAAAATCAGCACCTAAATATTTACATTTCCATAACTGAAGGAAAATGCAGCATGGAAATATAGTGCACATTTACTATTCAGTTATTTTTCAGAAGCTCGGGAGATCAAATATTTTTAAGCAGAGGTCATAGGGCAGAGGCTCATTTTAGAGTTTCTCTACAGTGCTTTCCTCTGATGAAGCGTCCCAATCAAATTCCTGACAGACACCGAAGGTTAAAAAAAAAAAAGAAGCAAGAGATTTCTATGTCTTAAGCATGGAGATGCGCTTGCTTTTGTTTCCATGGTCACCATCCCTCACAAACACACTGTGAAAGAATATAACCTGAGTGATAAACAGCGCCCTCTGCTGGGTAGAATATGCTATTTCGGCAGGGGAGGCAAATTCATCTGAGCGTGCACCTAAGTGGTGGTTGTAACAACCTCCTCAGCAAGTCAATGTTCCTCTTAGGCCTCTGATGAGCCATCATTTGATCCAGGGGTGTAAAACCAGGGAGAGAACTAAAACATGCAGGTTGCCGGCCCTCGAGGACCCACTTTGGACACCCCTGACTTAGATGAAACACTACATAAGACTACAACCATTTTTTAAAAAAGTGTAATAATAAAAATAATAATAAACACTTGGTTTGGAGAAAGATAAAATTAAGTAGTTTAACTCTACAGTCAAACCACTGTTTACATTATTTCTGCAAAATACCAAAAATAACTTATAATGAAACAACCTTCAAAATAGAATATCTAAAGCAGTGTTTCCCAACCCTGGTCCTCAAGGCACTCTACCCTGCATGTTTTAGATATGTCTCTGCTTTAATATGCCTGATTCAGCTGATTGCAGTTTAGCAAACACTTGTCAATTGAAATCACCTGTGCTAAAGCAAGGTAACACCTAAAACATGCGGGGCAGTGTGCCTCGAAGACCAGGGTTGGGAAACACTGATCTAATGCACCTCAATAGTCATGCATTCTCTATATTCTCTATCGTAACATCACATAAACTATCAATATTTCCACCATCAAAGTACACACTTAAATAAAACCAACTGCTTCCATTAAAACGTTCCATTATGACATTTCATTTCAGATAATGTCTTGACAAAATGCATACAGAGGCTGCTGTCATGCTGGCAAAAAGCAATCTAAGCAGAACTTTTCTCAGTTTCATTTGAACTGCAGCTGATGGAGAAGCCCAAACTGGTTTTGTGTTCATCCCAAATCTAGGAAGAGGACATTACATCCAGAGTTCTGTGGCTACAGCTCCAACAACAACTCCTCCAAACCTCCTCTGCTTTCTGCTGAAACACGCAGCTCCATTAATCCTCCACGGATAATGAGGTCATTTCATTTTATGATATTGCTTTTTTTTCTCTTTTCAGTCATTTTGGTAAGATATAATCTAGCTCCTGCAATGGAAAGAAGAACAAATCATAAATTTCGGTCTTCATTTAAAGCCTACGTACACAACTATTAATAATTAAACAAAAAAAAAATCGACAGCCCCTCGCCTGGGTGGGAGTGCACAGAAAATACATGATAAGCTGTGAAACAGACTGGGATGTAGCAGACAACTGCACTCTGCCAAAAGCAGCCCTGAGCTTTGCTTCGAGACAATCTGATTGCAGCAGCAGCAGCCGCTCTGCCCTTAAGTGGAAGTGACAGTGTGTCTCAGAGACATGTTACAAGTCAGAGGAAATTGGAGGTAAACAGATAAAAAGAATGCAATCTCTGCTGGAAGCAGCAAGGCACAGGGGGCAGGAAATAAACCTGTATTTAAGCTGATTACCCGAGCAGAGTCCCAGCCCCTTTCAGCGGCTCTGGACCGGCCGGCCTCAGCGCTGCCAATGTTGTTAATTAGAGGTTTGCTGAGGGGAAAAAAGGCAGCCTTGTCAGACTTGCGGCAGTGTTAGTGATGGCTGGCTGGAGGGGGACATGCAGAGCTCTTAATTGGGTCTGTATGCTGTATCAGTGGCTGGCCGGAGCGGTGGTGATGATTGCTGTGAGCAGGTGGCCGTGGTGGCAGCTCCACGCAGGCCATCCCGGGCCAGCCTGTCTGTTCTTGTCAAGACCTGGAACACTGAGCAGACAGCCCCTCCACAACACCTCCCTGGCAACACAATGTAACCCGCAGCCATGGAGGACTACTTCCTGACAGTCCAGCCATGGGAAAGAGGAGAAACACATTGCTACTTCTCACAGCACAAAATGCATGAAACACCAATTATCTTTTCATGTCGAAAATGCAAAGCATAAACTGAATGTATGAACCAGAAATGGGTGAGTTTCCAGACT
Organism: Poecilia reticulata; assembly: GCF_904066995.2. Taxonomy (NCBI): domain Eukaryota; kingdom Metazoa; phylum Chordata; class Actinopteri; order Cyprinodontiformes; family Poeciliidae; genus Poecilia; species Poecilia reticulata. Next base: position 24,394,265 of record NC_088835.1, on the reverse strand, counting down.
ATGAAATCTGCGGGAGCCCTCTGATGCATGAAAACTATTAAACATGTGCTTTATATAAACATTTTAACAAGACCTGCTGCGAAAGAAAATAAATCACTGACATAATTACAGATTCATTGCAGTTTCTTGCCATATACGTATATCAGGTGAAAGACAGCTTAAGATTGCTTAAGTGAGCTTTTGTTAAAATTGTATAAGAAGTTAACAACTTACTCGCAGTAGGTTTTGTCTTTGCATCTTGACTTCATAAAAATCTAGATAGGCTGAAGATCAAAGCTAATCTAAGTGAGGCCTACAGCTCAAGGTGGGCTTCTAAAACAACTCTGGTTTCAAAAACATCTCAGCAGCTTATGTATAACCTTTTTTTTCTGAACCTTTTTAACAGTCATTGCCTTTAAAATTGGTGGCTACCAGCACACATTAGTTATGCATAACATTTTTAGGGTCAAAATGTGGCACAGGGGTCCATTCCTCTAAAGACAAAAGAGCTTCACACCTAACAGTCCTGGGAGGAGAGAGAACTGCAGCTGCTCTTCAAAATGTGAAGGACATGAAAATATACCACTCAAATGAGCCAAATGTGCTTTGATCTTCATAAAACCATTATAACAAAATTGCTCCTTGTCTAAGGCTGCCCAGAACAATATTTTAAAAAGCTTTACAACCACTGGAACTGTGACAAACGAGCCTTGAGGAGGACAAAAGTTAATCTTGCAACTATGCATGTGGGAGGATAATGAGGGGAGTATACAAATCTTGAAAAACTATTTTGAGAACTACAGCATTTTTGTGTTTGTGAGCTCATGATTTTACAATAAAATACTTATTTGGGGTCACCTTACATCCAAACAGTATAACAGTGTGAAAACCCACACAAACTTGCAGAAGATGTCTGAACTTTGAGAGAATTGGTACTGAAACCACTATGTTATTCAGTATTTTGACAATACTGAATAACACAGTATTGTAAGAATACTATGTTAGAGCCTTACAATATTAGGAAACCATATGCAAGTTATTTAATCTACACCGCATTTTACACAGATTTAGTTTAGTTTCATGATGTCATCAGAGAAGTTGTTAAACTATTGGAAAATACAAGGTAACAACAGGCCCAAAAGAAACAAAACAAAGATTTGTAATTTTGAACTGTATTTTTGTTGTTGTTGTTGTTGTTGCTTTTTTGTGCGTTACTGAATGTCATCATTTTTATAGGGGTCAGGGTGTTGCTTTTCTTTTGCTGCAGAGAACCTTTGTTTGACCGAAGCTCGCAGAATTTTCATGATTCATTAGGATTTTGACGAATGCTCTAAATGAAGTGTAAAACAATCTATCATTTGAGGATTTGGCTGGACGGACGCTGTTGAAGCGCATGTGGAATGGCGTTTGACTGGAAAACGGCAGGAAACAGTAGAATGACATCAATTGTGGCACAGCGAGGGTCTGCTAAATGAAATGGAGAATTCATTGGGCTTCTTTAGCACCTTCAAATTTGTGGAGTTCAGCTTGAGGAGTCGAGTGGTGAATTTAAAAAGGGGACATATTTCACGAAACCACTTACGAAACTGGAGCTGGGTTGGAATCCAATCAAAACTAACATCAGCCCCTAATATGCACTGACTAATCTGGCAGTCATAAATGTTTTCATTTTTGCTTTTCTCAAAAGGTTACGGCGTCAACCTGAAGAAAAAGCAACATTTTTCTTTCTTTCTTTTTAATTTATCTGCTCAGGTTTTTGTTTGCTTTACAGAAGGTGATCTGATCCTACCAACAGATTCTTGAAGGAATACGTTTTTTTTTTTATCCTGTAAAACCTCTAAACACAATACATCACATATAATATTTTTGACACTTGAGAAATTAATTCAAAATCCTCTCCTTGCCCACTTTCCTTCACTCTGTCAAAACAATCTACACCAGGATTTCTTTGGTCTTCATCCAGTAGCTGAAGCCACAAAAAGGGGAACATTTCCAGACCTTGACCCACCTTACTGGTCTGAGAAACCCGCAGCATGCGAAGGCACAGATCCTAGAAAGGTATCATTTGTTACAGCCAGTTCACATGTCAGGAATGTCTCAGTTTGTGCACTTAAAATATCAAACAAGTCGGGTGGCGTTCCAGGGCATCTGTGACGTTCACATGTCGGCCAATCAAAGCAGACCGGGTCGTCCCTACAATGTTCACTGGCAGCTGCGTCCTCCCTGGCCTTCCTCCACTTTAGCGGTGGGTGTAAGACCTAACTTTGGAAGTTCCTGTAAATAAATGGTTTTGTCACTGTGCTCTTACATTGCTCTGACCATTGGGCTGGCTCAGTGATACCTGCATGGGTAGCCATTCCCATAGATGACAGCTGACGTAGCCTATTTGAAAAATACACTGACTCATACTAACTATGGTTTCAAATTTGAAAATATTGCTCCATCTTTGAATTTGCTGGAATGTAAAATTGATGCATTACATTCCAGTTCATTTTAAACAAAAACTTTTGTTGTTTCAAAAAAGTATTTTTTTGTTTATTTATTTTTTTTGCTTAGCTAACACGTCTATATTCAAACTAGTACAAAATCTGTAAGAACTTTGACAAAAATGGCTGACATTGAAAAAAATAAAATAAAATCATGAAATGGAAATAAAATCCATTAATTTCTTGTCCATATTTACACACGAAGGCTATGTGGGGGGAAAGGGTGTGGTGAAAAGCCTTTGAAACTTGCATTTTCTTCACTAAACCAAAGAAAAAATATAAATATTATTATGAAGAAATTTCAAGTGAAACTTTAAGACAGTTTGGTATTGGGATCCTTGTTTTCCTTTAGCCAGAATTTTTCTGGGACATATTTTACAAGTGTTTTGTTCCTTTGTTCTTTTTTTTAATTATTTCTAGATGATCTGATGACTAGGGTCAAGCAGTTTCATTCATTTTAAATCCTACGTTTAGACATTACTCACCACATATGAAAACTGGGCACCAATGAAAATCATCTCCATACAAGTAAAGTGAGCTTAGAGACTCACTATTAATGAATCATTGCGCAAGGAAAAAAAGGAGCAGAAAAGGAAAACACTGTGGATTTCCTTCTTGCTGGTCTGACATTACAAGGATGTTTAACTTAGAGTACCAAGGGAGGTTAACCATTCACACCAAAACACTTGGGTTGGGAGATTGAAAGAGCATACAAACCACAGAGAAAGAAAAAAGGGAGGAAAACAGGAAAAAGTAATTAATCATGCTACAGTCTGAGAGTCTGGTGGAGGCGTTCTTGAGCTCTGGGTTTGTAAGCTGGTCTCAGGAGGAAGCTCCAGTGTAACATGAACGCTGTACATGGGTGGTCATCTAGTTTACAAAATTCAGCTGTGAAACAGGCATTTTCTAAAGACCTGGCAGCAAACTCTTTTCTCACCTTCCCCTGACTAAACTGCATCATATCTGCTGAGCCTGACCAAGTAATAGGCAAACTGAGAGGCTACCTGAAGGGGACCCCAAAGAGCACTTGATCTCAAACACACTTCAGGTCCTCTGGATCCCCTTGACCAACCCTCATGAAAATGGAAAATCAGATTTAATACTGTGAGCAAAAAACAAATACACTTTTGTTATTTTTGAAAAACTAAAAGTTACACCGTTTGTTTCCTTTGTAAGCACCAGCGTTACACTCATCCAGTGGTGTGCAATTGTAAGCCGGCTCTTTAGAGAGAAAACAGTTGAAGATTTTTAATCCATGCTAAAAATATAGATTAACACATAATGTTCAGATTGTTCAACCGATATGAATTTCTGTATTTGTTTACAGAAATAAAATTGGTTTTTATTTTGTTTAAAAAAAAAGACATACTTGTTCTCAAGATTTACATTTAGTTGGATTATTAAAATTCAAACTATTGCACTACACATACAGTGAAACAGAACACCAGGCTTATTTCTGATTAAAAAAAATTTTATAATGAGCCATTCCCTGGGTATTGTTTATTATTATGTTTTCACATAATTTTGTTTATCGGGGCAAATTAAATATCTTCTCCAGATGTGGATTTTGTTACAGTTTTGTCCTCATTGCTTATCTTTAATTTTCTTTTGTATGCCTCTTAATTAAACTAGAGATATCTGTGTTCCTTTGGCATTTTTATGCTGTTAAACTTCAAAATGCACCTGGTTTAATTCAATTTCTGCACCTCATATTAGGCCCTGAATTTCATGTCATGACCTGAGAAATTCACAAGAAGCTTGACTTTCTGTAGCACAACCTCAATCTGCTGGACATCTGTAGGGCAGATAAGCATCTGATAACCCCTGACTTCTCTTTATCTGGCATTGTCCTCAACAGATGCAATGAAATTAAATATTTGGGACATTACATAACTGATGACCTGTCTGATGATCGTGACATTCGTAGGCAGTATTGTATGATGTATGCACAAGCTAATACTTTGGTCAGAAAGTTTAGTATGTGTTCATCCGCTGTGAAGATAGCTCTTTTTAAAGCTTTTTGCACTTCACTTTACACGGCCCATCTGTGGCGAAGATACGACAAAAGTAGCCTGCAGAAACTTTCTGTGGCCTACAATGACGGCATGAGGCTCCTACTCAGAGTGCCTAGATGGAGCAGTGCTAGCCATATGTTTGTACATAATGATGTTCCCACATGTGCAGCTGTGCTCAGGAATCTCATGTATAGATGTATGTGTAGATTTTCTGTGTCATGCAATAATATAATTGCAATTTTAGTAAATCCTGTTTTTAGTACAGTGAGATTTTTCTCAAGATTGTGGAAACATTGGTGTCATCATTTATTTGTGACTCAGTGAATGTCATGTTTTTTATTTATTTTTTATTTTATTTTATTTTTATTTTATTATTTTTCTCTTATTTCCTTTTTTTATGGACCTTTTTGGTCTGGAATAAAGATTGATTGATTGATTATGTTAGCTTTTAAAGATTAGCTTAAATCAACCTACTGACAAGTCACTTTTGTTCAATTGAAAAGATACAGACAGAAACCTTGATAAGGACCAGGCATAAAAGCTTTTTTAAACTACATTAAGTTGACAGATTTACACTGTCATGGCTGCTGTGAACACCCAGCTACACACACACGTACGCAGGGCCAAGTGTTGATAGATAAAAACCACACAGTGGGCCATACCGCAGCACTGTGGTTAATCTGGTAATTAACAGCATTATCAATCATGCTCTTTTACTCATTGACAGACTGCCCAAGGGATAAATTTCACTTAGTTCAAAAGGTTTCACTGTGCAAATACAAACTAAAGGGAATTAGATCAATATTCAACATCTGCACCTTACATGTAAATGACCACCACTCTGCACGCTTAATGCATAAATTATGAGCATTTTCTTCCTTCTTCTCACAATTTACACCGTGTGTAACAGTTTCTACTAGTGCTTGATTCTACAGTAATGACAAAAATATCTAACTTTTCCTTTTGATTCTAATATTTACAGCTCATAAAAAAATGATCTGGTTTTCATCTCCCTTCATTCTGGGATTTCTTCCATTCACCTTAATCAGTGAACAGAAGGCGGAGTCGTGAACTAAGATGTTGATTTTCTGCATTGTTTTAGAATTGCAGTCTGCTTGTTGTTTCAGCAATGGCAGCAGAGAAAGTTAGCATAGCCATTCAGTCTGTGTTGGCCATGCTTCCGAGTAGAGGACTAACTTTAACAGCCATCTCATTCGGCTCAGCATTTCTCATAGCATCAAAGTGGTGCACTACATATCCATCCATCCATCCATCCATCCATCCATCCATCCATCCATCCATCCATCCATCCATCCATCCATCCATCCATCCATCCATCCATCCATCCATCCATCCATCCATCCATCCATCCATCCATCCATCCATTCTCTTCCACCCTTGGCTAAATGTTAGCCATGACATATGGAGCAAGCCTTACTAAACTTTAGAAATAGGTACTCAGATGAAATCTTTGTGTCAATTTGTATTTAATAGAAGGAAGAAATCCTTCTACTTGATCTTTAGATGAGCTGATAAAATCACAAAAAGCATAAGTAACAACCTAATGACCTACTGTTAATAAACAGGAATCAACTGGGCAGGATGTTTAAAGGTTACAGAGGTTCTTTGATACAAAAGCTCTATCCCATTCCACGACCTTTTACCTTCACTGGACTGGGCTCATGTGCACGTCAGTGTAATGTTTTAGAGGAAACGTCCTAAAACCACCCACATATATCCTTTTTCCTATTGTTAAGAAATGTGGATTCAATGATAAAAACAGGCTTTTGTTAGGCACAAACTAATCTAAGTGTAAAGCATTGTTGTCAGTGGACCAAAGTTGAATGGGAAGAAATGTTGGCCATGATGTGGTTTTTCACAGCTCTGGTTAAAAAAGAAAGCATGGATTCCCCAGAGACTTACTGACCCCAATGACTCCACGAACTGGTCACCACCTACTTTCATCTTTCGACTCACTTTACAGTCATTATAATCCCCCTTCATGGCCCCTCTCTGGGTAAGGTTACTCTTACCCCCCTAATTCCCTTGATGCATTTGACAAACAGCCCTCCATAAGTAGACAAGAGGAAAACAGGGTGGTTTTTGTTTGAAGTTTGCATAAAGTGCCTTGTTGCAAAAGTATCCATACCCCTTGAACGTTTTCACATTTTGTCATGTTACAAATACCAACTCCAATGTAGCTCTTTGTTATTTTATTTGATGGACCACCAAAATGTACTGCAAGATTGTAAACTACATAGATAAACTATACAGACTTTTCAAAATTTGTAGTAATACAAATCTGAGAAATGTTTCTGGATTTTCCTTCACTCTTATTTACATAGATGATCAATAACATTCAGGTCAACCAATTGCTTTCTGAAGTCAGTCATAGTCTGTTTATATAAATTGTATTTTCAGTTGTTCACAGAACAACTAAGTTTTTTGGAGTTTCAATTCAAAGGCCTCAGATGTTTGTTAAGTAACTTTTGAACAAACAGCATCATGAAGATTAAGGAACCCACCAACAGACAAACTCATATAATGTTGTAAGCTTATATTCACATATGCCAATGAGTGATACGACTTTTAATGTGAACTTTTTGTGTAATGCAGCATGGTTGTATTTCATTTAGCATGATTTAACTTCAAAATTTTAGTGATATATTTGTGGCTTCACTATAATCACAAAATGACCCACACCCATGTACTCTAAACAACCAATCAGAAAGCAGATTTGATTTTTTTTTAAGGCTGTGGTACAAGGAGGATAAAGGACAAAAATGTTCCAAACATTTGACCCACCCAAAATAAAAAAACTATTGGAAACCCTGATGAACTCAGAGTTTTGCACTGCGATTCTCTTTTTGAACTCATTATTGGCTAAATGGCTCTGTTCATTTCAGGTTGTGTGTATGTATTCTTATAGTCTCATAAGACCTTGCCATCTTAAGTCATGACACATAAATCCTATGAGGACATACTTGCTTTTTAAAACGACTATTTGAGGAATATATTCTGTTATGTGACCTTTTAGAGTCTAATACAAACTCTACTTCTTTTGTGAAGCTTCCTATAGCAATCAACCCCTGTGCCCCCTGAATCCCAAGAATGTAAAACCGCTAAATATACAAAGAACATGGAAAAATTAGGGAATGTGGGGAACCCACAGCATTCCTCTTTTCATGTGTGTAAGCAGAGACAGGCTTGTCCCCTCTATAGTTCTTTTGTTTCCAGTTGTGCCTGTGTGCTGTATCATTATCAACATCCACATCTGGATGGACTTAGTGAAGAAATCCTATAAAGAACCTAATGGGCTCTTCAAACATTTTTGAAGACTGATTAAGAGCCGTTTCAGATCTTGTTCACAACAATAGGTTCCATATGGGATTTATTTTTGTTCTCACTGATTTTGTTATCTACCCCACTTGCTCCTTTATACTATTGTGGAAGCGTAGGGGATTTAGGAGGAACTTGACTCCCCATACAGTCAATAAAAAGGTCACAGACAAAGACCCACATCTGTTAGGCCAAGATAAACAATATCCCTACTCGTTTCCACCTTCGATGTGACAAGGACCCTGTATTATTTAAAATAAAAATACAAATTTAATCTGCTAGAGGAAAAACCGTTGGAAAAAAAAAGGAGAAGTAGTGTAAAATCCTGGCTGCAAAAGTAGGCACACCCTTAAACTAATACGTTGTTCAAGTCACTTTTGATTAATTCAGTTTTCCTGGGTACATGCCTTCCATCTGTTCCCACAAAGATACTTTAAATACTGTATGTATCAAGAAAATATTGCGGTAGAGTTCAATATTGGTTGTCACTCATTTTTGAAAATCGAAACTCAATATAAAATTATGCACAATTATTGCTCAAACATTGAGATATATCCAGCCTTTATTTCTTGTCAGGTTCATGATAAAGGCTGAGAGAAAACAAAAGCCCAAGGTTCTGTGCCTCAGAAAACATAAATATTGTTAAAGAATGAAATACTGGAAAACGTATGGTGTTGCACCCTAATTAGCTGATTAACTGCTATGGTCACCTGAGACTTACTGGTCTTGTTCAGTAGGCTACACAATCATGGAACAGAATGTGAAAACAGTGATGTGAGGCTCCAACCAAAAGACGGCTGAATGGGGAAGTTTTGTCAAAAGGTGCATCAACAAAGTTTGTGTTCCAGGGTGTGCTTGATGGACATTTTATTTTGCATTTTTGACCTGCTAACGGATTTGTTGTAGTTTTTCAGGTGAAAAATATTTATTACATTAAAAGTATACAAAGTTTTCAACTGATTTTTGTGGTCTCTTTACGTCACAAAAATGTGGTATTTTAACAAGGGTGTGTATATTTTTACGTCTGCTGTTTATAACATGAATCCAGGGCAATTTTACAAGCATTCCTGAAAATGTCTACTTGAAGCTTGAAATATTCTATGTTCTATGTTAAGCTTGTTGTAAATGTATTCTAAGAAATATCTTCAACTTTATAATTCCTGCAACATTTAATAATTTTATGTTTAAATCAAAGCAATTATTAAGAGTCAAGTAAATTATATTTTTACCAGGTGTGTTCCTGATGTGTTATCCAGCACAGTGACCCTCAGCTATTAACAGGGAAAAGAACACCACAAACATATGTTAAAAGTTAGGCTGACTTTAACCATAAACTTAACACCTGCCACTTCAAACCTCTCAGAAGTAAAAAGAAAAAAAAGATGGCAGGTAATAAATGACAACAGGAAACACTATTAATACACACCCACCTTGTACAGTAGGTTGGGTAGCTGTTATCACCTCCAAGATGTTTTCGTCTTTCAAATATCTTTTTAGCTTAATTGCATAAGACATATGCAAGGTAAGTTCATACCAGAAAACAGCCTAATTTGGTTTAAATATTTACAGTTGCGTTTCTTGGCAAAATTCAAGTAATTCTTTCATCCAAAACTGGTAACGAACGGCTTCTTAAAACGTTCCCTGCTGACACAATTTTAGAAAAATTTGAATAACTACTACATTTTCTTGGGCTCTGAGAAAACTGTTGCTGACAATAGATGGATACAATTTGCCATAAGTATTATTTTGATAGTCAAAAATCTATTTTTGTTACTTACCATTCTTTAGGAATGAAAAATGTATGAATTACTTGAAGGCGTTGAAATTTAGGGGTCTGTTGAGTAAAGTTACATACCTCAATGCTTGAATTATAACATCATTCGAAAATTAACTAGACATTATTTTTCGAGATAAAGCAGTTTCTAGTCTAGACGTTTGAATATTTAGTCATCTTGGTTTGATGGGTCAAAATAATATTGTTTCACATATATACTGTGTATGTATTTAAATTTGTTTGATTATATTTTATTTTTGGATACTGATTTAAAAGAAAAATTCTAAATAATTGTGCAGTATATATTTTTACGCTCAAAATTAAATTAATTCGTTTAATCAAACACGCAACTGTTCTCGCGAGACGAAGTGGGCAATTACCAAAAACTTGCCACAAGATGTCGCCAAATTGGACTCTTTTCTACTGTAAGCGTTTCCTGTTGGTCGTATTATTTGCGGTAATGTTGACGAATGAATCTTTTGTTATATACGTTAACTGTTTAAGCTAATGTTTTGATAGCTATAATCATTCCAAATTCACGTTTTTATCTGCCTCCATCTCTCAGTGCATTCCATATCAACAATTTAAAAGCCATATGAAGAAAAAAAACATTAAAAATGATTAATATTTAAAATGACAAATCTATGCGAAAACAAAAAATAGATATTTAATTTGTAATCCCGACGAGAGCGTAAATTTTTAACGCATATAAAAGAAGAGGGGAATTCCTACATTTTCCGTCACCACTACAAAGCCCCTTTTGCCCCGGAAATGACGCCTGTTTGACAACAGGAACCACCAAACTTTAGCCTGTTAGCCTGCTGTAGCATAACAACCCCTATTCGTTAGAAATAAAAAGAAATCTCCGACGCACCTTATTGAGATCATTATCCTTAGATTCTGTTATGGAACTTTAGGCGGTGTGTATAAAGAGGTAAGGCTGTTTAGAACTTACCCTGGTTTACGAATGGAGAAGTAAACCGAGCTATATTAATGAACCGCTATAATACAAAATTGACTTCAGTTGCTGCCAATGCCGAGAACAACGGAGTACATATGAGATTTTTCCTTTGGAAAAATTATACATAGAAATAAAATAAAATAAAAAAACAGAACCTAAATATTTCATTTTGACCACAAGGAACAAATACTTTCCCAGTAAATAATAAATGTGCCCCGGTGTGCTCTTTCAGTGTTGAGGAATGGTCTGATTGCAGCAACAAACATGCACAGCCGTTTGCAGGAGCTGAAGAAGGAAGAGGAGACTCTCCTCAAAATCAAAGTCATGCTACAAGACCAGCTGAACCGCTTGAAGGTGATTGTGAATTCCTTATCTACAGATGTTTGTGCACATATTCGTGTTTCACATGTGGTTTGCACATGTCTTAGTTTGAAGAAGGGGCCTTGAAGTCCATCATCAGCGCTCAAACAGAAGGAGCTTCACATGACCCCTCGCCAGAAAATGAGGTAAAACGAACATGAATTACTTCAGTTTAGCGCATCAAATGGCTACATGTTGTGGTATTTTGAATAATGTGTACCTATTTTATGTTTATATTACCTCATTGATTCACTTTGAATTAATCAAGTGGAAAATAGAGTATTTTGCATTACATTTAATTAACTTTATAATGTCTACCACATCCAAATTCAAGCCCACAATAGCTTTCTTCCAGTATTATAGTAGTATTTATCACTTTTAGTTAGTTTTGAGTGAATAATTTCAGTCTGTGGATGATTGAACAAAATAGATGTAATTTAAAAGAAAAGCTGTTTTAATTGGTAACAAATTAGATTTAATTTAGAGATGCCAGAGTAAAGCAGGCTAAATGAATGTTTAGGATTTTTGCTAAAAACTTTGAAAACTCAGTGTTATTCCTTTCTACTCTTTGTTACTCGATCACATTCTGAATTAAATAAAATGCTTACATTTTGGGACCAACAACATATGAGGTCTCGAGGGTACAAGCAGTTTTGGAAGGATCTGTATCTACAGGTTGCAAATGATCTTGATCATTACTGTAACTGGAAGTTGAGCTTTTGTTGCTTTGTCTTTGCCTCTGGACTGAAATCAAGTTTATTCATATTAATTATTCCAGGTGCAGATTAATCTCGACGATGAGACCGAAATCAATCGAACCAAACTCTTGCTGAATAGTGCTGAGGATTATGACATGGAGGAAGAAGACGAAGATGACGACGACGAGGAGAATGAATATGATGAAGAGGATGATGACAATGAGTTTGAATTTGTGCCTGAAGCAGATGAGGAGGATGATGATTACTAAGAATTATGGGTTGTGTGCGTATCTGGCCACTTAACGAGAACACCTTTTAGTAGTATTATTAGTTGGTAGCTTTAATTTATTCAGATGGAGTAACCGTTACATTGTAATAGTCAGTGGTGCTAGCAGTGCCCATTTCTAGCCTAATTTAGAGCATATTGTCTAGATTTCTCCCTATCATTTAACTTAAAGTCTGTGAGGAATGTGTCACTGACATGCTATAAGACAGTATCATTAGGTGCTTACTGAGTAGCTTTCTAGGCTTTTTTTTTTTTTTTGGTGACGTATTCACTTGAAAATCCAAAATCCTGGTTGTTATGCGTGTCATGAAATGTTATGGCTGGGCCATAAAAGAGAATAAAATGTACGTGTTGTTTTAAAAGAAATGAGAATTATAAGCACAAAAATAAATGTTTTGCTTTGTTTATTGTCTCTGATTTCAATATCGTTCACTTGTAATTATAACGAAACATGCTTTACTTGACATTGGTATATTGCAGATACATTTTAGTATATTATAATATGATTGGAAATTCATGTTTGTGATTCCATTTTGAAAAATGCATAACTGCAAGCATTAATTTAATCAACATTTTTTTCATTTCATCAGGTGAATTACTAATAGTAACTTTTTGATTACATTCTCATATATACACAGATTCAGCGGTATCATGCTTTTCATTGTCACAAATGTTCCTTGCACCACCACACTGCTAAGGTGGCATATCACTTGATTCAAATTTTGCACATATAAGGACCATATTAGAAGCAATTTGCCACCAGCTGGTGGCCGGAGTCATGCCCAGTTATGTCTAATTTAGCTAATTTGCCAGGAATCATAAACGTATGTGCCGTATTCAAATGAACAATTTCAAATTAATTTAAAATCTGGTAAAACACAACTACTGTTCATGTAATCACAAATGAATTTAGGTACAAATTGAGGGTTTCGTTTGCGTCGAAGCTTATGCGTATCCCTTGTCCTCATCTGACTCAGATAAGTGAGGAATGCAGTGCAAACACTTTCAACTGAATAAACCATTCAGCATTTTCTAAACAGGTAAAACAATACATCGAGTCTCACAATGCTGCGAGCGTTCACGCTGCCTGCAGGAAACGGCTCTGGAGAAGAGCGGTGCCACACCAGGCAGTGGAGACTTCTTCATTAGACGTGTCCAGTTTTCTGCATCTCCTGCTGCTTTGGGAGAGTTCTCACGCCCAAACAAAGTTTTGCAGGCCTCAAGTCAATGAGGTCTTCATAGGGTTTACAGGTAAATAGGCAAACATGGTTTGGAGTTGTAACATTTTTATCTGGGAAAGTTGTAAAAGATCATGCCTGAATTGAATAATGATATTTATTGCTAAAGCAAAAAAATAAAATAAAATAACAAAGATCAGATCCATTATATTAGGTTACATTTCTAATTTGATATTTCAAGTGTTACTTTCACTATTTAATTTTAAATGTTGGCAGGTTTTTAAAAGTAGCATTTAATCTCCATCTAAAACACAACGATGTCCATATTATTTTGTGTAGAAACATTCTTGCATTGTCATGCGAGTGTTGACTGTAAATGTATCAGCCTCTCAAACATTAGCTTTGCTTACAGAGGTGAAACCACAGTTTGTATAGGATCTGCCTGCCTCAGCACGATGAGCTCACACTCCATTGAGTTTGAAAAGAGGCATTTGGCTTTGCATTAGGAGACCGAGACCCCCCATGGGCCATCACACTGGATGCTTCTAGACTGCTTGATTACTCTTTATGGACTTTTAAGTTTCTCTCTGGTACAAATATCCTTCATTTTCAAGAACGTGTGTATTTGTTGGCTTGGTTGTGACGTGTTTGCCTATTTGTATGATTAAATGTGGTTACTGAATGGGCTCTCATCCCTGCTCATATATCAGGGAAGATCTCATCAGTTTGTGCTGCAGGAGAACCATGCAGCCCCGCTGTGGCGTCAGTGTGTGCCATGTGCTTGTGTTGGTGCTGTGTCTGTCTGCGGCTGAGGACTTCGACTGGACAAAGAACAACCACGGCTCCTTCTATTATGGCACTTTTCCAACTGGTATTCACTTATTTTCTGCTAAGTCCTTTGTTCGTTTTGCCAAACTCGACCAAGCTGATCGATTGTTGCGTTTGTTAGGATTTTCATGGGGTGCCGGAGGTTCAGCCTATCAAACAGAAGGAGCCTGGGACAAAGATGGAAAAGGACTGAGCATCTGGGATGTGTTCAGTCACAAAAAGGGCAAAATCCAACTAAATGACACGGGGGATTCGTCCTGTGAAAGCTACTACAAGATCAAGGTGAGGATTCAGAAAGATTTCAGAAGTGTAGGAGCTTGTGTTGTGTGAAGGTACAAGTCAGTCTAAATATCTCATTGCACTGCATGTATTTTGTTCAGGATGATATTTCTCTAATGAAGGAAATAAGGCTGAACCACCATCGCTTCTCCATCTCATGGCCCAGAATTATTCCCACTGGTGTAAAGTGTAAGTAGTGCCTTACAAAGAAAAAAAATCATACCTCTGGGCTTTTTCCTTTCTTTAGTTGTCATGTTATGATCAGGAAAAAAAAAAAAATAATATATATATATATATATATATATATATATATATATATATATATATATATATATATATATATATATATATTTAGTTAATTTACTTAATAGACCAAAACAAAGTAACAAATAACCTTGAAACTTTAGGAAAAGCATCTATGATTTTCAGGACAATTCACAAATACATTTATTGTAAGTTTGGTGTGCATTTCCAACCAGTTTGCTTTGATAACCACTAAATAGTAAATGTGCTATGTATGTGTAATTGACTGAATATTAATACAGCTATTCTGTGAAGGTTATAAAACTATAGTCCAACTTTTGAACATTTCACAGAGCGCAGATCAATTTATTGTTGAAAATCAAAAGCGTAAAGCCAATGTAAACCTACAAAATAAAAGCAATTAACGTGAATTTACCCTTGTAGCTAAGCATACAGCCAGAGATACAATATAATGTTGGTATTTAAAGCATAGTCATGTATTAGAATGTGTTCAACCTAAATCCAATTGAGAATCTGCGATAAGGGCTGAAAATGGATGCTGTATTGCAAAATAAAATGGACAAAATTTTCAGTCTCTTAATGTAGAACGCTGTTAAAGACAGACCTCAAATGTCTATAACTGTAGCAAAAATGTGTTTTGACTCAGGAAGATTAAATTTTGTAGAAAAATATATTGAAACATGAAGTACATTTTCCCACTTCACAAGTTCTTTGAGTCAGTCTATTGCCTTTTAGTCCAATAAAAGACATTAATTGACATGCAAACATTTGGGAACATTTCAGGTGATCAAAGCTTTCTATCTGGCATTTTTAATGTTTTGTGTAAAGTTATCCTTGTTCTAAACTTCAACACTATTTGCAGCTGACCATGTAAACGGAAAAGGAATACAGTACTATGATGAACTAATCGACCACCTACTGGAGAACCATATCACTCCCATTGTTACGCTGTATCACTGGGATCTGCCTCAGGTTGGTGTGTTTAATGCTGACCACCTCGACTTTTAACTTTTATGTGCCTCCAAGCTATGAATTGTATATCGTTTCCTCTTTTAGGTTTTACAAGAGAAATATGGTGGATGGCAAAACATAAGCATGGTCAATCATTTCAATGACTTCGCAAACCTTTGCTTTGAAAAATTTGGCGACAGAGTGAAGCACTGGATCACTTTCAACAATCCATGGGTGCGTTTGGAATATTGTTTTTTTTTTAAGTTTGCAACAGGATTGTTCACTCACTCCTGTTGAATAAGGCAATTAAGTAGATGTCTCTCTACTTAACATCCACTTACAGTCTGTGGCTGTTGAAGGTTATGAGACAGGTGAGCACGCTCCTGGGCTGAAGCTGAGAGGAACTGGGGCTTATAGAGCTGCACATCACATCATAAAGGTATTAAGATGCTGCTCCCATCACTCAAACCAAGCTAACAAATGAAACTTACATTTGATCTTTTTTTGTATGCAGGCACATGCCAAAGTTTGGCACGCTTATGATACACAATGGAGGGGAAAACAAAAAGGTAAACGAGGTTGAAAAGTAACATTCAACCTGCAGTGGGTTTTTAAATCCTGAGAACTGTTCTGCATGTCTGCAGGTCTGGTGGGCATCTCTTTGTCGGGGGACTGGGGCGAGCCGGTGGATATCAGCAACCAGAAAGACATTGAAGCAGCAGAGAGATATGTACAGTTCTATCTGGGCTGGTTTGCCACACCCGTCTTTCATGGAGACTACCCTCAAGTAATGAAAGACTTTGTCGGTGAGTTACACAGTAAAAAGTTAATCTCGCCGAAATGACTGAAAAGATGCCTAATCGACACTGGTGTGCAGGAAGGAAGAGTGTGCAGCAGGGACTTGGGACATCTCGACTGCCTGCGTTTTCTTCACAAGAGAAGAGCTACATAAAGGGGACGTGTGACTTCCTTGGCATCGGCCATTTCACCACCCGGTACATCACCCACAGGAATGATCCAACAGGCCGTAGCAGCAACAGCTACTTCACAGACCGTGACTTGGCTGAGCTGGTGGACCCGCGGTGGCCTGATCCTGGGTCAGAATGGCTCTACTCTGTGCCATGGGGTTTCAGGCGTTTGCTGAATTTTGTCAAGGTACAGAGTGAATGTGTTATTTGCGCTGAATTTTAACTGAGTGGCTTAGTTCAAAGCCAAGCTGCACTGTTTTCTTCCTTCCACAGACTCAGTATGGGAACCCGATGATTTACGTGACTGAGAATGGAGTTTCTGAGAAGATGATGTGCACAGAGCTGTGTGATGAATGGAGGATACAATATTATAAAGACTACATCAATGAGATGCTAAAAGGTGAGTGATTCTAAAAATTATGTATAGAAAATGAGACGGATTAACTTGTTATGTTTCTCTGTTACTCAGCTATCAGAGATGGAGTCAATGTAAAGGGCTACACTGCATGGTCTTTGCTGGACAAGTTTGAGTGGGACGAAGGTTACTCCGAGAGATTCGGCTTGTACTATGTGGACTTCAGGAACAAAAACAAACCTCGATATCCGAAAGCTTCTGTGCAGTTTTACAAACGGATCATCAGCTCCAATGGATTTCCAAATCAAAGAGAGGTGAGAGATTTATCATTTTAAATTCTTAGATATAGAGATTTAGTTCTTTATATTGAACTGGGGGTAATACAGTTCGATAATCACATTCCAGCCCTTTCTTAGCTTTCGACTGTTTTTTTTTTTAAAGGCCTGGTGCTAGTCAAAGTCAACAGCATGTTTAGGTACAGCTGTAAGTGGTTCATTAGACAATGGAGAGAAACATAAAAATGTCAATATATAATCCATTAACATTTTCATAAATACAATAACAGCTGTAATATCCATTTTAAAAATTATATTTTACATTAATGTCATCCATTTTGATCACTGTGTAAAACGTTTAGGTAGAATCTAAAACATATTGAAACATGCAGTACATTTTATTCTTATATGGACAGACATATAGGAGAATAACTGCAGTCAGGATCATCATCAGTAAGTCCATAATTAAAAAAAAAAGGTATAAAGTCATAGTGTTATGACTACATTTGATTTACATGATCAAGTCTTTTAAAAATCTATTTTAAGATGCTTTACTTTTGGATTTGTTACATTTAGTTCTGTGTTTTTGCTCTCAGATAATAAACATGAAAAAAGTATAAACAGTATCTGTTTATACTGGAACAGTTTATACTGGTTTCAGTATAAATTGTTACTGGAGGCAGTAAGTTTATAGAAAACAGCTTCTTGTGAAACAGAACCACTTCTTAGTGGAATGTGATCCACTAATCCGTCAAGTACCAATGCAGTGCATGACGGCCAATTCATGATGAAGTTTGGAACTTCAAGGGTAGAAGTAACATTTGGAAATGGGGTTCAGCCCAAGTCTGTCATTGTTTTGTTTTTATATTCACAGGTTGAAAACTGGAGGAGGAAGGCTGTTGAGATGTGTTCTTCCAGCAACCAGCTACTAGCAGCAGGTTAGTTAATATTTGGTTTCTGTGACAATTTTGCCTGTGACAAAAGATTAACAACTAGCTGGGGTAAACAAATAAAGATTTGGAAATAAAACTGGTTATTTGTTAACGATGATGGGCAAAAGTTGTTCCAATTTGACATGAATTTGACTTCAGAGCACATATCAACGATTACATAAAAATATATTAAAAATGCAAAAACCCATTTCTCAGAATTTCTTGCAGAATATTTGAGATATCTTCTTTGTTTGCCCTTCCAGCTAGAAGAAAATCCAAGGAACATGCTGAGATGCCAAAGGTTTGGCCAGTGCATGATGAAGTTTAGAACTTCAGGGTACATACTTTTTAAATTTCACTCATATCTCTGTCGTTGGTTTTTGACTGAGTGGTTTAAAAACTAACACATTGAGGCCTCTGCTGCTTAACAAGTAGCTTTAAAACAAGCTTCTGCCTGGTACATATTATGCAAACTTGTTCCGTTTTGTTTGTGCATAAAGAGTATTTCAGCAAGCAGGACAACTTACTTGACCAAATAATATACACTGCTCAAAAAAATAAAGGAAACACTTAAACAACACAATATAACTCCAAGTAAATCAAACTTCTGTGAAATTAAACTGTCCACTTAGGAAGCAACACTGATTGACAACTGATTGACCCTCGTCGGGTCAATCAGTGTTGCTTCCTAAGTGGACAGTTTGATTTCACAGAAGTGGAGTTATATTGTGTTGTTTAAGTGTTCCCTTTATTTTTTTGAGCAGTATATTTCCAATTATAAGACTGAATTTAGATACAACTGACTGATATTTTTACTTTTGCTCAAGACAAGTACATTGATGTGAAAAATGCTTGGTTGGCGATTTATTCTGAGTTTGCTTTGAATCGGAATCAGAATTCCTTTAATCGGTGTCATGCAAAAAAGAAAGCAAAATGAAATTTTTGTTTTAACTAAATTTCTCATAAACAAATATATTTTAATATCAGAAAAAAGGGGCAATAAACGCTATCCAAATCAACCTAAGCTGTCTCCTGAAGATTGCTGTCCCCTTGCGAACAGAAACTGTTGTAAAATTATTTTTAAATCTCATCGACATAGTGACTTTTTGTTGTGTCACAGGATCTTAATTTAATTCTGTACTTCAACTAGACCCCTAAAAAACCTTCATATTTTTAGCCATTTGTTGATGCTTCTGCAGTACTTAAGGTGCCCAACTTATAGCCAGACATTTTTTCTACACTGTTTTGTGCAAAAAAGCAGCTCCAGCTCATCCCTCTAATATCCCCAAACTTTACAAAAAATTCTGCATTAGTTTTATTGCAGATGCTCCACTTTTGTCTCTTTCTGATATTAAAGTTTGTTTGCTTTTAAACATTTAAGTGGGGCAAAAAAAAAAAAAGCAAAAAAACAGAAAGTCAATTAGGTTCAAGTACTTGCTCACAGCCTTAAACATACTTTCAGTGGGTTAAAGTTGCAGCTTTCTGAAATACTCCAACCAGCAGCTGCATGCAGTCCTCAAAGGGTTAGTGTCGTTAATCACCTTTAAGTACTTTCTCTTCTTTCATTAGAGGAACAGCGGAGTACTGCTGCCAATATTCTAAGACTTATACATGGTAAGAAATCCCTCATGCTCACAGTTAATCAGATACAGTGTAATCCTGTGTAGGCGAGAAATATTAACCCTTTGAGTGCTGTGCTTGAGCGTTTACACTAGTTTTCTAAGCCATGCCTGTGTATGCGACGGGGTTGTAATGAGCGTAAATGTGTTTTGCAGACCCGCTGACCAGCCACATGGAGATGGTGACTGAAATCGTCGTCCCCACAGTGTGCACGCTCTCCATATTGATCAGCGCCGTGTTGCTCATGTTCCTGCTGCGAAGAAGGAACTAGGAGGCGTTTGAAGTTACGAACATGCTCATGCAACTTTACTGCTTTATTTCTTTATTTCATTTTTGTGTGAATACGAGTACATTTTTGAGCTGGCTTTAAATTGAAATGCTAACTTGATGTGAATTCAGTGTTTGCTGAAAGAAATTATACACTGCTTAAGCAGATAATGTAGAACCTAGAAGCAGAGATTCTGGTAAATGCATCTACAACATGCTGTATTTTCCTGTTGTATGAAAAGGCTGCTGCAAAATATCTTCATTTGTGCTTTTATCAATATTAAACTTTGTTCAACAGATGGCCTCTTCTAAACCCCTAAACAGACACATTGAAAAACTGACATATCTAGTCTAACCCTCTCCCCCCCCCCAAAAAAAAACAAAACAAGAAGACATAAAAACATATTAGTAGCTAATGATGATATCAAATACAAATAGTACATTTACACAAAGCTGTTGAAGCTGCAGCACATCGTAGCAGAAAAGAAGGCCGGCTCCTCAATGTCCCCATTTACAGTTTCATTTGGAAAATCTAAAAAACACAATTAAAAAGAAAAATAGTCTTTAGCAGGGTGTTACAGTGGATAAGAGTGTAGATACTGTTGCGGTAAGAAGTTTTGGTAACACTTTATTTGAAGGGGTGTGCATAAGACTGACATGACACCGTCATAAACATGACATAACACCTGTCATGAACATAAAGTGTTTATGAATGTTGATGACAGTTGTCATGAAGTGTCATTCGGTCAATAGTGACACTTTTAATGCAAAGTTGCTCTAAAGGTTGCATTGAAAGTCCATTAAAAATGCCAACTTTTCATTAAATTATAATTTACAAAATTATGCAAAGTTGGCATTTTTAGTGACTTTTAGTGCAACTTTGCATTAAGTGTCATTATTTACCAAATGACAAGTCATAAACATTCATAAAGACTTCATGTTCATGACAGGTGTTATGTCATGTTTATGACAGTGTCATGTCAGTCTTATTCACACCCCTTCAAATAAAGTGTTACCAAAGTTTTCTTATGTTCATCATGGCCAGCCATAGCCCGCTCTAGCCAGGTTGGTGCCTTAAGATGAGGTTATGGTTTGCTGTCCCCAAAGTTACATGCATGTTATTCAGGCTTTAATATGTAGAAATATGTCAGGTAGAAAACTTGAATAAAAGTTGATGGTTGCATTATGTGTTCCCCATCTGGTCTATATTTACCATCAAATATATTTTTCACAACTTTTAGCATAATAGTAAAAGCGTGTAAAATTATTATTTTTTGGTTCTATATAATATATTCCTCTTAAGAAGGTCAACCAAAGAGTAAATGTGAAATCTTTGAAGAACTACAATAGAGTTTTTTCCCCCCTTTCTGTCTTCAACACTGTTCAAAAGGTTCAGCCATTTTATTGGGACAATCAAAATTGACTTTTGGAGCTTCCATGTGTGGAAAAACGTGGCAAATATTTCTTCTGTCCAAGACAGATGTGGATGAAATTTACCTGTAGCTGAGCAGCATAGGCAAAACATACAGCTACTGCAGACAGACTAGATGTGTTCAACACACCAAATTATTTAGTGGAGGTTATGAATATGTAAAACTGGTCGAACTACATTTATAGTGATACAGCTGCAGTATTTACTCTGACACTTTTAAGCACATTTGTTTTTTTAATGAAGCAAACCTACGAAAATCAGACCATGAAGATAAAACACAAACAGAGCTGCGCTGTTTGTGCATATTTGTGCACCAAATATGCCCAAAAAGCCTGACAATAATGGGAATATTTCAATGAATTCCATCATTTAATCTAAATCATCTCCAAATTAATGGGATTTTTGTCCCTGATGAGTGTATATTAATATTTCTCCAGCACTGCAGATATACAGTAAGAGGTACATATAAATCACCTGTTTCAAAGATAACGTGATCAACCGGCGGCTTGTCACTGAGCTGTAAGGATGTCTGCACCTCACGAAGACCTTGACCACTGGATATCTCAACTCCCCACATTATGGGATGCTCCCTGAGGAAAACACGCACACAATCAGAAGTAGGACAAAACTGAACAAAATGGGATTCTAAAGTTTTAACTCACGGGAATTAATATGTAAATATATTAGAAATTAATACTATTTGTAAAAAATTCTGCAATAAAGAAGTAGTTTTGTTTAACCCAACCCTTTGTGACTGTGACATAAAATTATAATAAAAATGCATCAATGTTTGAGGTTGTAAGGAAAAAGATTAGAGGAGTAAATAGTTTTGCAAAGCACCATGGGACACAATCTAACACAATCAGGTCAGATTGCAAAAATGATATCAAACAAACCCGTTAAAAACATGAGGGAATATTGGAAATAATTTGGTCTTATCATTCAGCAAAAGGTTGTAAACCGTACTTCTGGTAGAAATGGCTTATCAAGGCTGGTTTGATCTGGAGCTTGAATTCATGTTCCTCGTCGTATGTCGATGTTTTGTAGTGATTCAGACATGATCTGCAAGGGGAAAAAAAGATTAGATTGCTTTTCTTATTAGCAAAATGTGCATTTTCCTGCTCCTAAGTCAAGAGAACAAGTAAAGGCGTTTACTGTGTGAGGACAAATTGCTGGTGGTAAGGCAACCCCAAGAATGTGCCGCAGGTCACTATTATTTCCAGCAGGTGGTGCAGTTTTCTGAGTCGGATCACTTGCTCTTGCAGATCAACCTCAGTGCTCAGGTAGTAATGCTGTAGAGTATAACTTATTATTATTAGGAATCTCTTTTTTTCTTGAAACTGTATGAACACAATGTAGACACACTGTCCAGATATGGAATGAAAAAATATTTACTGAACTTACCAGGTGGTTTAAAGTTGTCAATTCTTCACCTGATTAAAAAAAAACAACAAAAAAAAACTAATTATTACAGCTTTGTTTTTGCAATCCTTGTGAAACATGGTTTATTTGGGAGCCTTTATTAAATCACTGATTAATAAACATAAACCTCACATTTAAGAAGAAAAAAGCTTACCAATCAAGTAGTTAATGTAGTCTTTTCTCATCTTGTCTAGTCCCACCTCCAGTAGCATGATGACCGGGGTGATGCCTGTAAGAGACACGTGGTCAATCTGCTGGTGGTAGGACTGAAGGATCAGTTTGCTGAGGGAGCTGCTGCTGTCTCTGTGAATCTGGAGGCACAAGAAAAGACAAACAATCTTACAACAAAACAAAAACTTGGTTGTATTTGAGAGTATGATATTAGTTGGCCAGAGCAATGTCACTTTATACCCAGGGCTTGATGTCACCGTATCGTAGAGCTTCGATGACCAGCTTCAGACAGTCGCTGATGTCCTGGTAAGAAGTCACACCTGTAAAGAAAAAAAAAAAAAACGAAATGGTAGCCAAGGTGACGTTATAGATGGATCCCAGTGTTGTTTACATTTATATATACGATATGTAAATAGTACTTTTTCTCATCCGGACCCAAAGCTGCTCTGCAAAATCCAAATCTCCTCTTTCCAAGAAGGCATGGAAAATGGAATCATCCATCTCTTGCTTCAGCTTTGGGGTCTTGAACAAAAAATGAGAACATAAGTCTCTTCTTGTATTTAACAAACAGAATTCTGTTTCAATTATTATACCTCAACTGTTTTGGCAGCTTGATCCTGTAGTGTTTTTGCCATGTTCCTAAGCTCTGCAAGCAGAAACAAGCAACATTAACATGACAGCTTTTTCTGTTAACTTAAAAAATTGCTTTGTTTTTATTTTTTTTGGTAAATTTACCTTCGAGATAAACCTTTGTCAGGTTTACAGCTGATGTGCTTTCCACAGGTTCCATCCATTCGGTCTCACCTGTTTTCAAACCATTTGCTAGAGTCTGAAACAGCAGGAAAAATGTATCAATTTATTATTTGAACTTCCGTTGTCAGGGCAGGTTTATTCGCATAGCACCAAACATACACAGAGAAATCCAGAACACTTTACAGATGTATGAATTAAAACGGATGAAGAAAACAAAACGAAAACAAACAAACAAAAAACTAACAGAAATGCATGGAATATTAAAGACAAAAACGAGGCTAAGACACAACAACAAAGAGTTCACAAAATTATACCGTACTTAACCTTTATGGGTAAGCTGCTCTAAAAAATATGTTTTTATTTTGAGAATGTAACAATAAGACTGGAGACCATTTATTTAGACTTTTTTTTTTAAGATGGTAGAATACTAATTTGTCAACAGATATGTATTTCTAGCTAATAGACCCGATACAATGAACACACTGGCCTCACTGAAAGAGGCTCTGTGGACACTAAAATATAAAATCATGGTATGTTGTAATACTCGTACAAATTTAGTGGCTAAAGAGTAGAACCTTGAAGAAACCCACATTTGACCGTTGTTATGTTACAGAGGACAGCATGTCTGTTAAATGAGACCTAAAGTAATTTTTCGCAGTCGCAGAGAGCCAGTACCAGGATTGAAAATAAAATGAAGTACAAACCTGAAGAAACTCTAGCTCCCTGTACATCTCAAACATGGGACTTCTCATGTCTCCACAAACAACTTTGATATTCTGCAAAGCAAACGAAAACATTAAACAGCATAAAAATCACAAAACATTCCATTTTTAATATCTGACTAGTTTACTGTTTTCAAAAAATATACAAAATGCTTACAAGAGTAGCTGTAGAGGACAGAGGAGGGATCTCAAGAATACTCTCCACATGACTCCACTTGAAGTCCACTGTCACGCTGCTCTGTGACTCGATTGTGGTGTTTTCCACGACGGTGGACCCAAACAAACTGAACCTAGCACTACCTTTAATCCCCATCTAGAAATATTGAAAGATTGAGTAAACAACTTAGCGCTCGTGCAGCAAATCAAGAGGAAACACACCCACTTACAGAGGAGGAATGATGTCTGTTCTTGTGCATTTGTTTCAGTTCTTCCAGGGTTACAAGAGATTTTTTTCCCACCGTTGAACCTAAAGACAAACTGTCCATCAGAGACAAAGACAAAGCCTGTACAGAACACAGAGTGCAGCACCAAAGTATTTGCTCCACTGCACATTTCTCCTTCATTGAACTCAGATCATTAAACAAATAACAGCAGATCCAGATGGCCTACAAATACAAAATACAGTTTTGAAGTGATTTTGTTACTTTACAACAAAAAGCTTTCCAAAACAACCATGCCCATTTTCCTTTGAAAATGTAAAATTCACCTCCCTAGATGTTTTACCAACAGGAATGGCCTGCTTAAGGTCATACCACCAGCATTTATTTCTAAATATTTTCATTAATATATAGGAGATCAAGATGTTTTTTTAAGCAAATGTGAGACTTTTCATTCACTTTGGTCTGAACACTGATCTTAACAGAAGAAAGCGAGGCCTGCACTGCTTTAATGTTAAACTTCTTCTGTGATCTTAGGTTTGTGAATGGCTCTTGTAATATTGTAATAATTTTGATAGACTGGCCACTCCTATGAAGGTTTATAAAGTTCTTTTTTTGCTTCTAATGTGGACAATGGCTCCTTCTGTGTAGTTACTTTGTAACAATGTCCACACAGATAGATGTCAATGACTGTTTTTCATCTGTTCTCAATTTCTTGTAGATTGTACCATAATGTGATGCTTTTTGACCTGTTGTAGCCTACTTCATGTCATCTCACAGGTTCTATTTAAGAGATACTTCATTCTAAAGCTTTGGTAATAATCAGGCCTGAGTGTGGAAAGGGAAATTGAGCGCACAGAGAATTTGCAGTTAATTAATGATTTAGCAAGGGGGAAATATATTTTCAGAGGTTTTACCTTTGCAGGTAATAGAATACAATTTGACCCCGGCTACTTTATTTGATGCACAGACTATTTCTGCACCAAACCAGGCTGTTCCTCCAGGATCGCTCATGTCGCATCGCAACCAGAGAGGGTGTAAGATGAGGTTATTGCCCACAGCGGACATACCAGGGTTTTGAGATAATGTGTACAAAGACAGCAACTGTCTACAGAAAGAGAAACAAAAATTATTAGACACACATCTTTGTTTAGATGAAATGGTAAAAGTTTTACTAGTGTTTACCTTGCTTCCATGACTGTAAGTGGTTGTGGTCCTTGCTCTGTTCGGAGAACATCACAACTATCTTCAGCATCATCATTGTCAGCTGAACAGTTCGACGTCTCTGAGTTTATTTCATCACATAGCCCAATTATTTTTGGTACCTAGCAAAAAATGAAAAGATCGTGCAGTAATCAGCAAAAACTGAGGACACGCTCTGAAACATTTATTAACTTCTATTCAGGCTTAGCTCCATGTAAATTTAAAAGTGGCAAAATTATTTCACCCACCGCCAAGCTTCACCTGTCAAATCATATTTATGGCCCAGCAAAAATGTATTCCTAGATTGGTAAATACACATTCTGATCAACTTAGAAAAGGGTTGAGCATAAATTACAAAAATGCTTTTGTTAGATTTATTTTTGAGGAATTGTTCATCAATGGTCAAAATTGCAAAGCCAGGGATTTGACCAAAAACAATCTTTTCTTAACATAAGATAACTAACCTCTCACTAAATACTTAAACTAAATGGTTATTTCTTCAAACATGTATAGCGAGAGATTTTGCCACTACAATAAAATATTATTTTATGCAAATATTTTTGCCTAAAACTTCTCAAGGTTCTTGCTTTCTGTTGGGTTATTCCTTTCATCACGTTTAGTCACATTATTTATTTATTTATTTATTGCTTGTTTTTCATTGTGTACTTGAGTAAAATACTTCATGTTGCCCTTGCTGTGTATAAAAATCACTTGATAAATGAAGACTGGTTGATTGATGGAAAACATCCTTTTGAAACCACATGTATTTTTCAAATACTTTTATTTCTTTTAAAATTGTAAAAGTGAACTTACAGCTTTTTCACAGACAAAGATTGTTTGGTTGGCAAAGTACAAATTCACCGCAGTAAGTTTGTCTCCGTTCATCTTTGTAATGTGAATGTCCTCCTTAAAGACAAAGATATACATGAAAGTCGACAAAAAATATAAAAATAACAGTTTTTCTTGGTATGGTATAAAAAGTAATTATTTTAAATGAAAGTACCTCATATGTGCATGAATTACTACTTTGGTCATCCTGAAGACATCTTGGACGAGCATAAAAACAAAATCATAGAACAAAGTAAGTTGAACTATACAAATACACGCAGAAAGTGAAGGCTTCTCCTCGCATCGAACTTTTGATAGCTAAATATAGCTTGGCGTTTCTCGCCAAATAATAAATGAAGGTGAATAAAAATGTTTACATAAAACTCACCGGAGAAGTGTCGAAAACTCTTCTGCTCTAGATACCACCTTTGAGCCCATGTCAAAAATGATAATCAGGGTTACAGGGCAAAATGTGTGGGAAGAGCAGCAGAAAACGGGCTGATAGTATTAACATTTACTAGTAGTAGGAACTGTTTGCATTTGACAACCGCGCGCTCAGTCGAAAAGTGACGACACGAGTTCACAGGTCATCAGCCACGTCAGAGCAATGAAAATAAAAAACTAAAAAAATCAATTGGTCTCTGGACTTTGCAGTTCTCTTTCTCACATACAAACAGTATATATATATATATATACATATATATATATAAAAAATTTATATTATTTTTATTTGAGAGAAATTGAAGAGTAAAGTAGTTCGACACTTCCGTTTACGCTGCAAGACACTGCGCCAACATTGTGTAAAGAAATTAGTCCCTACTTCAAGAAAAAAAAACAATTCTTTCCTTGATGATTGTCTTGTAATTTAACATATCTAGTAATTTTAATTTATTTTTCTATAATATTTATAATCTCATCGGGTATCCTAAAATATTTTAAACCCAGCAATAGCCGAAATAGTTTTAGCGGAAGTCTTGTTCTTAGAGGCGGAGGCATATATGATCAGGGTTGAGTTACCAACTTCCTTTTTACTGTGGCCGCCATACCGTGAGGAGCGTGGTTCCCGGCGAGCCGAAAAAAACTGTCGAAAATGGTGAGAAATCACTGATATGTTACAATATATACGGTGCAGAACATGTGTATTTCTAGCATGTTTTACGTATTTTGCTAACTGTTTGGAAGTTTGTCTGGTAAAGAAGCTAATATTTAGATAAATCTGATCGCAGAATTGAATGCTAGTCACTAGGAAGCTAACACGAGGAGCCATTTTGGACGACTGGTTATTCCGAGTTACACGTGTTGTCTGTTGCAGCAGCGATTGTTGTATTAAACTAACTTTGAGTGCAATACTGGTGACTATTCCTCGAGTTTGTCTCAATAGTTGCTAACTACATACAATCTTAATGGTCCTTGGTGTATGTTCAAGGTAACTAAGGATTTTACAATGTCACGTGAACAATTTGCTTATGTATCATCCAATGTCGGTAAGAACTTAATTCAGGATAATTTACATTAACTTAACATTTTCTACAGCTATGTCAAAAATAAATGGGTTTATGTGAATTGGCATAAACCCATTCACTATGACTTAATCACGCTAAAATGTGCGATTAAGTGTGTGAAAAGCTCTAACCCAAGTTAGCAATCAACAATTAGCCTAAGTAATTTATTCACTTCTAACACTACTATATCATGCCAGAAGTTCAAGGTAGTTAGTGAATGAAGAACATTGTGGTATGAATCAGAATATTAACCTAATTTGAATATTTTTTTTAAAACTAAATTAAATTCTATAGTAGAATTATATTTATTTTTTGATGAAAGCTCAGTTTTCATCACTGTATTTGAAAAATCATATCAGACGTTTTGATACATTGCTGAAGGAAGGGGGAGCGCCAGTAAGAAAACACTGGTGTAGTTTAATGTGTGATCATCTGACATGCATTTCACAGAAAATTATGTTTTTACGTTCTCAGGCCTGTGCCCGACCCCTCATCTCGGTGTTTTCCGACAAAGGAGAATCATCAGGCAAAAATGTAGTCATGCCTGCTGTCTTCAGGGCCCCCATTCGCCCTGATGTTGTGAATTTTGTGCACACCAACATGCGCAAAAACAACCGCCAGCCATATGCAGTCAGCGAGCTGGCAGGTGAGTCATTATACACTTGATATACAGTTTTTGCCCTGTCACCTGTCACAGGCAACAGATGCTTCTGTTGGGTGACGTTAATTTGTACCCACATTTGACACACATAGTTTTTTTTTTTTTGCGTTCATATGTAGATTTTTTACTTTGCCATTTCATGTCCGTTTTACCATTTCTGAATCATTTTGCTGATGATTATAGAAAACTCAAATTTAAGCAGCACCTTTTATCAGTACCGTATTTTCCGCACTATAAGGCGCACCTAAAAACCTTCAATTTCCTCAAAAGCCGACAGTGCGCCTTATAACCCGGTGCGCCTTAAATATGGACCAATATTGAGCCACAACAGGTCTAGCAACTACGGTAAGCAGCCGCCAACTTAATTTTCGCCTGTAGAAGAAGTGCGCGGTGCATGCTGGGATAGTTGTCAGAACGCTGATTTGTTAATAAAGTTTGGTAGGGAGGGGTGAGAGACAGACTGCGGCGGCAGCGTGTCGGTTGGTCAGTGTTACCCAGAAAGCAGTTGGGCACGATATCGCAACACCAACACCGTGAGTGAAACAACGACTGGGGCAGCCTACTATATAAAGTACTCGGGGACCACTTCTTTACAAATGTAGATGTGTAATAAATAGGCACTGAAGCGTCTATTCTATGCGCCTTATAACGCGGTGCGCCTTATGTATGAAAAAAGTTTTAAAATAGGCCATTCATTGAAGGTGCGCCTTATAGTGCGGAAAATACAATAATTTGTTGTAACCATTTTCCATTGGTTGCTAATTTGCTTTTGATTTGGACTTTGGGAATCATGACAATATTCTCCTGCTAGTGTATTATATGTGGTTGTACCAAACTGAGCAGAACATAAAAACTACTTAGAAATTGCAGGTTGAGTTGAAATTCAATCAAAACGTCAAAACAACAATTTTGTAAAATGATAGTTATGAATCTGAGTTGATCTAGTTTTCACCATAAAGTGGCTGCTGCTACCATAATTTGTAACTGTGCTTATATTGAATCTTCCAGGCCACCAGACAAGTGCTGAGTCCTGGGGAACAGGAAGAGCTGTGGCCCGTATCCCTCGTGTGAGAGGTGGTGGTACTCACCGCTCTGGCCAGGGAGCTTTTGGAAACGTATCCTTGTTTTGAGTCCATTTGTTGTTTTCATACCTTTAACAGCTAAAACCGGACTTGCTGTGATGGTGTAATTTGCGTCTGACTCTGTGGCCAGTGACGGTATGCCTGCTGTCATATGCTGGCACAGACGACTGGTGAACATTGAGTCTGAGCAGGTATTAGAAGGGTTAATATTTACTTTAGCAGTGGACGATTCTTGACTTGGACCTAGATGTGTCGTGGTGGTCGCATGTTTGCCCCCACTAAAACCTGGCGCCGTTGGCACCGCAGGATCAACACACCCCAGAAGCGTTATGCCATCTGCTCTGCCCTGGCTGCTTCTGCCATTCCTGCACTTGTGATGTCCAAGGGTAAGTTCCCCAAAAATAAAAATGTCCAAAAGAGTAACAGCTTTATTTTTTTAGCTAGATCAAATTGACTTTGCTGAACAGTTACCTTGCTATGATGGTGTAATTTGCGTCTGATCTTGTGAATGGTGACAGTTGCCTGCTGTCATTAAGCCATCACAGGGTATTGATGAGTGATGAACTCTGAGCAAGTTCAGGTGTTAAGTCAGCCCAGCAGTTGTTACTTACATGTCCTTCAATTACATAAAACCTTTGATCATCAGGACACCGTATTGAGGAAATCCCCGAAGTCCCACTAGTGGTTGAAGACAAAGTTGAGGGCTACAAGAAGACCAAGGAGGCTGTGCTACTGCTGAAGAAGCTTAAAGCCTGGAACGATATCAAGAAGGTAAACTAAATCTGAAATTGGAGAAATGCAGTTTCCTGTCAGTTGGAGGTCTTAGATGTTAAATGTGTCTGTGTCCTCAGAATGTGAAAATATATTGATTGAGTTATTGGAGAGCTGAGTTAATGCTACAAATGTTTCTCATTGATTAATTGTTCTGTAGAAGTAAGTACACAAATTTCTCAAAATAATAGAACTAATATACATTAGAGAATGTGTAAATATTTCATTAAGCCAAAAGTTGTGAATATTACAAGCAGTATTTAAATGTTTTAAAATGGATAGTTTATACTTGTTTATCTAAGATTTTTTTTTTACATGTTTTTAGAATGTGTATTTCTTAATTAACATAAATGTTGTTCGTAGGTCTATGCCTCTCAGCGCATGCGTGCTGGTAAGGGCAAGATGAGGAACCGCAGACGTATCCAGCGCAAAGGTCCGTGTATCGTCTACAACCAAGACGCTGGTTTAACCAAAGCCTTCAGAAATATTCCAGGTGAGTTTTACTGCATTTACCACAGAGACTGTTTTCAGATTCACTCGTTTCAGGTGTTTAAATAAAAGTAGTTGGCAATGGTGGTGAAATATTTTTTGTGCACCTCTGCATTATGACTATAAATTCATTTTGAATATTATTCCTAATCCTGTGAACCATCCATTTTTGAAAATAAATGTACTTATTCCTCCCTTTTTTTTCTTTTTCATAGGCATCACTCTGCAGAACGTGAACCAGCTGAACCTTCTGAGACTCGCTCCTGGTGGTCACGTCGGACGGTTCTGCATCTGGACCGAAAGCGCTTTCCGCAAGCTGGATGAGCTGTACGGCACCTGGCGTAAAACATCCTCTCTGAAGAAGAACTACAAGTGAGTGTTTAAAAAAAAGACATTAAATCTTACAGGTGCATATCCATAATAGAGAATTATTTGAAAAGTTTTCAGTGATTTCATTCAAAAAGTTATGAGAGTTAAATAGTTCAGTTAATTTTAATGACTTTTGCTTAAAGCTAAAGAAAACCCTGAATTCAGTTTGTAAAGTTTAATATTTACAAGACTAAAGACTTCCTCATAAGAAATTATGGCCTACACAGTGATGTCGACCACTGCTGACCTGACTCATGTCCAGCAAATGGTCTTTACCTTTCTTTAAACAACAAATGTACAATACCTGAGATTATTTATCAGTAGGATGACATTTCTGAATTAAACCTTTATTGGTTTAATGCAAAGATTGATTTTCTGAAAAACGCAATTTGGGTTTTCATTAGCAGTAACCTAGGATAATCAAAAATGGCCAACTGACCAATATATTTTACATAATTCACATTTTGAATTTAATTCCTGAAATGAACTTTTCTATATTCTAATTTAGCGGTGTGCACCTGTACAGCAGTATATGTTCGCACATGTATCTCAGTGATGAGCTTCCACTTCATGGTCCGTGTTTTTGAACTCTGTGATATTTGCTGAAGTTCTGAGTTGGTTCAAAATGAAATTTGTCCATCAGATGTGGTGTTTTTCTTGTTGGTTTTAATTATTGGTGCTTCTTGCCTTCAGGCTCCCAATGCACAAGATGACAAACACAGATCTGAGCAGGATTTTGAAGAGTGAGGAGATCCAGAAAGCACTTCGTGCTCCTAAGTATGTACTTTGTAGTTTTTTTTTTTTTGTTTGGAACCTTGTCTTGGCTATGATGATCTCCCACTTCTGGTCCGTGTTTCTGACCCCTGATTATTTTGGAAGTCCTGAGCATATCAAAAAAGTTATAAATCCTCTGTTGCATTTATAAGTCAAATTAACCTTTTACTTCTCCCATTGCAGCAAGAAGATCAAACGCAGAGTGCTGAAGAAGAATCCTCTCAAGAATTTGAAGATAATGCTCAAACTGAACCCTTACGCCAAGACAGCAAGACGTCATGCCATCCTGAAGCACGACCCTGCCGTAAGTACCTAGTGGTTTAAAATCTTCTGGAGATGGGAGGAATATTATAAACCAACTGAGGTCGACTGATTGTCTTGTTTTCACAGATCAAGGCTAAGATGCTGAAGCCCAAGAAGAGGCCTGCAAAGAAGGCCCATGCTAAACCCAAGGCATAAATATAAACAGACTGGAGTTCAGTAAAATAAATCAGTTGTTTCAAATACGAGTCAGAAGTTTTATTTAAACTATTTAATTCACAAGATAAATATCACAAAAGCCAACAAAGCCGTGTGGAGTGGATGAAGAGCAAGGGATGCACAATGAATCAGGACATCAGCATTAAGAGTTTTCATAATACACAAGTTGGCCAAGATGATTTCATGACTTTCTCTGGGAAATGATTGTCCATGCATACAGAAGTAGGATGCGACCCTTTACCCCTGGTGTGGCTGACTTTAGACCTTGAAACATTGCTTCCAATAAAAAGGCTTAATCATACCAATTCTGCACATTACTCTGGCAGAAAGGCTGCATTATGTATGATTGAAGAGGAATGTCGAGCGCAGAGGTTTAGTAGCTGTATTTTTACAAAGCTGTATTGTTACAAAAAGATGGCTTTTCAATCAGGTCTCTTACGGTGACCTAAACAGCTGTCTAGTACACAATTCTGTAAGTTTGTACAGGTGCATCTCAAAATGTTATGAATACTTATTTCAACATTTATAGTGAAACGATTCATTACACATGATGCATTTCAAGTTTGTAGAAAATAAAGCATATTGGACTATAAAGAGATTAAATTTCTGAAGTTACCAGCTATTCAAAGTGCCAGTTCCAAGCATATTCATAAAAAGCAACATGAAGGGTGGGATTTCCCTAACGTGAGAAATCACAAGGTGTGGACTGCAGCTGAGCCTCCACACAGATGGAATAAAAAGGAAAAGGACTGGACTCAAGTTATGTCTTTAATGGAAGTAAAGTTTGCATCTCATTTGGAAATCAGTCGGGAGGAGCAGCTTCAATTCCAGCAGTTTAACTGGTTCTATCTTAATTCTATGGCCAAAAAAAATTAAAACTCAGTAGCTAATATACATAATTTTTGTCATAAAATAGTTAAATACCTCAATCCAATTATGATCATATATTTTTACTTGCATTGGAAAACCTAGAAGAGGAGCCCTCTTTAGAGCCGCATGCAGATGTATGAAAAGCTCTTCAAGTGTTAAGAGTGCATACTGAATGGTGCAGAGACATGCTCTTGTCTTATATTCAGTTTTTTGATGAACATAATTTTGGGTTTTCATCAGCTGTAATCCATAAACGTCAGAATTTATTAAAACACGTTCCTCTGTGTAATGAGTCTGAGTTTCACTTTATGACTTAAATAATGGAAATTAACTTAATAATTTCTGAATTTATTGAGATGCACCTGTAAGATTAACACATTGCTTACTTTGGAGAAACACTTAGCAATAATAAAAATCAACCAAAACGTCTTTGATTGCTCTGGTTATGGCTTTGCAGTCGACAGTCTCACATGCTGGTGCCATGGGTGGGTGTCGCAGGCTGACTGAGTCCGATGGTGCTGCAGAGCCAGCCGGCAAAGTCCACCTCTTCTGCCTCGGATTGCTTGATAAAAGGGTGCACCTGAAAATGGAGCGTGTAAAAATAAGAGAAATGAACCTTTTCATCATTTCTGAATTCATATGAGATGCATAAGTTGGGAGTCGTACTTACCATCAGCTGCTTCAAGTCTGCTCTCTCTGCAGGATTCTTAATCAGGCTGCAACAAAAGGGAAAGAAGATCACGCTTTCCAGCAGAGCTGTTCTGAGATGTGTCAAGTGTGTTGCTTTTCATAGCAGAAAGTGTAAAGAAAATTCTTTCTTACACACCATTTATTCACAAACTCCTGGAATTCGGCACTAAATATCGCAGGGAGCTTTGGTGGGGGCTAAAGATGGAAGTAAAACAAATGAAGTGAGCACTATGGATATGACATAGACATATAACACTAAATACGGCAGACAAACTCACCTCATTGACTATGTAATCGAGTAGTTCAAATATAGCCATTGGTGGTCTGCTGTTTGGTCCGTACGCTAAGCAGGAAAATAAAGGAATGGATCAAGATTAAAGTTAACAGTGAAGGACATTAAAGGCCCTTTAGGAGCTGCTGCCGTGTCACACTTACAGCTGCCCGTACGTCCAGGGGGGCACGGTTTCGGGGAATCGCTGGAGGCTGCCTCCCCTTCCACTGGAAACCCAAAGATCTGCTCCAGTTCCTTGGAATCAGGTGGAGGGATAGGGAATCGTCCGATGGCCATTTCCACCAAAGACAGACCCATACTCCAGATGTCTGACTGAACAGAGTAATGCGTTCCCTGCAGACGCTCTGGCTGCACAACGCGCATCAGGTTTAATCAGTTATTACAGAGATTAGTGGCAACACATGAGCTACGCATTGTATTGTGAAGATATCTGCTTTAGGAATATGTTCTGGTGGAGCAGTATGCATATGTTATTTGTGTGCTGAACAACTCACCGACATGTAAGAGCGAGTTCCCACAAAGGAGTTGGCCATGGAGTCTATGAGCTGTCCGCTCACTCCAAAGTCACACAGCTTGATCTCTCCGCGGGAATTTACCAGGATGTTAGAAGGCTTGACATCTGAGAGATCCATCCACAGTACATAGTCATCAATGGCAGCCCAGAATAAACTTATGCAGGATGATTTTTAATTGATAAGTAAGGTAAAAATCTACATGGAATGCTGTTTTGTTTTGTAATGTGAGCTTCCTCAGTGTTTAACTTTACTCTGTGCCCTGTGATTGTGCCACAGCAATCATGCCGTTTAACAAGATTAAAGATAATTATATCATTACTGCATGTTAAAAGAGGCCTAATTAAAAATAAAAAATAAAAGAAGAAAAAAACCCTCAGCATTAGACAAGCCATATCTAAACCATGGCATGGTTTCCCTCAACCTTCAATTGAGATCAGGTACTATTATTTTATGCATTCTGAGTAAAGAATAATTTTTATTGCCAGGATTTCTATATTTCTACAGAGTCTAAAAGAAAGGAATCTGATCCAATCATTTTCCAGATAGGGAAAAAGAAAATAGCAAATGGAAAAACAGTTTTTTCCAAATTTTCTGAACTATCTCACTGTCTACAAATCTATCCATCCATTTGTCCTCACATCCTCTTTGTTTGTTTCCATCCATCCATAAATTATGAACCGTTGCATTTACTTTATAACTTAACGTCAGAAATTTGAATTTGACGTCGTGGAACCCATAAAATAGTGACTCTTTCTTGCTCTTCAAGTTCAGCGCCTTTGATTATTGAATTTACACACTACCACGTTTCTCACTTGTTTTCCAAAAATAGAATGTGAGATGTTTTTTTTGTTTTTTTTCTTCTTCTAGTTATTCCTAAGCATTTGGCCCAATTTATTCAAAGATATTTCGGGCATAAAATTCAAAAGAGATGTTAGGTTTCAAAACGGAATAAAAAAATTAAAAAAATCTCACTTTTCCAACATACATTGCCTTTGTAAAACTTTGTTCAGGAATCAAAACAAACCTCTATGCATGATCTTGTGCTTCTCACGCAGGTAGGAAAGACCTTTGATGACCTGTAAGACACATTTTGGACTGTCAGCGCACAAACAAATTCCTTAGTGTTGCAACATAAATCTTCTTTTTGGTACAGAGGGAAACAGTTTTTCATAGACTTAATATGGATAAAATTGGTGGGAGAGGTGTTGGAGCTACCCACAGCAATGCTGACTTTGCCAAGAATCTCCTCTGGGATTTTGCCTGCTTTCTTCAGTGACTGGTCTAGAGAGCCACCATCCTGAAGCCACAAAGAAACAGAAAAAAAAATGGAGACTATTCATTTGAGACAGATAGTGCAACAGTTATAGATTACTAGCATTTCAACTGGGATAAAAGTTGAGATAAACGTGCCAGAGCGGTCTGTGGAAAAAAAAAAAAAAGTACCATATGCTCCATGCAGATGCTGATTTCTCCATCGCTGTAAAACGCACCATAGAAGCCCACAATGTACGGAGAGTTACACTCATGTAGCACCTGCAGCTCCCGGATAATCTGGTTCCTGATGGCTGGCTTAATCTCCAGGTGGATCAGCTGGAACAGAGGGCACAATTTTAGTTAGATGTAAAAAAGAAAAAAAAAGAAAAGAAAAAGCATTACAAAACTTCTTTTTTGATTTTTGGATGCTATATTTGTCTCAACTCCTGTCTTTATCTCACAAAGCCTTGTTTTTTTTTCTGATACTTGATGTGCAAAAAGTAGCTTGTAGTACAGCGGCTAGCAAAAGTCCAACTAACTCTTGAGTTTTTCTCAAATTTTGTGAAATTACAACCTCAAATCTACATGTATATTATGGGGGTTTTATTTAATAGACCAAACTAGAGCATGATAGTTAAGTAAATGACTATTCATGGTTTTTACCTATTTCCAGGTAAACACTTGAAATGTGCGCTGGGCATTCATTGTAGCTCCCTTTTCTCTGACAACCCAAATAAAATCCAGTACAACTTCATTGGTAAATATCCACACTCAGGTAAAATGCAGGCGTTCTGTGAATGTCTCAGAATTTTATTAGGGAACATTAGTGAACAAACTTCCTCATTAAGCCAAAAAACCACATCAGGTCAGGCTTTGGTTCTAAAACCACATCAAAACATTTGAAAGGCAGGACAAGGAGAGCATTAATCAGAAAAGCAGCCAAGAAGGCCATTATAATTCTGGAGGAGCTGAAGGAACACTACTCAATTGTGAAAAACTGCTGATGGAACAAATATTAATAAGATGTCTAATAAGAAGTGTTCATACAACAGTGGCAAAAATAAACATGCAGCCAAAGCTGCATGTTATCGATCAAAGTATATTTAGGCATTAGAACAGGGTAAAAGTTGTTGCGTACACAGGCTCTCCAGCCAATCTGACTGAGTTTGAGCTAATTAGCAAAAATCACAGTCTTTTCAGAACTGCTAGGTAGATCTATAAAGTGCTGGCTACATTTTTTATCTATAAAAACATGCTAAAGCATGTATCATCATCTCCTTTTAGTTCTCAATTATGCACTACTCTGTGTTACAATGACAACACATTAAAAGGTTTGAGAGGTATGAATAGTTTAGTGAAGTACTGTGCATGAGGAACCCACCCCACTAAAGATGCTGGAGAAAACAAGCACTGTTCTTATGCAACAGGCCAGAAAAGTGTTTGCTTCCACACAATGCCCAAGGATACGCAGCAGAACACGATGCTAAGAGAGAAATCATGTGCTCTGCTTTTTTTTTTTTTGGAGTCAAAACATCAGCTTCAAGTAATGGAAACTCAATTTTAGAAGATTTAAAAGATTAAATAGTTATGCTGAAATAAATAAATATATATATGTATATTCTTTTTTTTAGACATACGCTGATCTCTTACAGGGTATCTAAGTAGAATGCACATAGAAGGAAAGTTTTTCCTACCATAATATAACAATAACTTCCTTTGTGATGAAAAAGAAAATCACTAGTGCATTCTAATCCATGTTTTTGTTCACTCGTTTTGCATGTGGTGAGTTGCTAAAAAAGAAGAAACCTGAAGAGTGTTTTGTTTTTTGGGGGGGCACATTTCTTGGAAATTAAGTTCAGTGCTCAAGCAAGCAGCCTTTTCACTGACACTACACACGCAGCTCACCTTCCTGGCCATAATCAGACCGGATGGTCGATGTGAGACCTTAAAAACGACGCCTCCGTTGCCTGCGCCGAGCTCGCAGATCTTCTCAAAGTCATCATCCTTCAGCTCTCCCACTTTCTGCTTCTGTGTCAGGAAGGCCTCCAAGCGTTTTCGTTGCTGCTCATCCAACTCAAGCTCCTCCAGCTTTTTCTGCAAAGCCTCCAAGTTTGTTCTAAAAAAAACAAAAACAGAGCAACGAAAAAAACAAACATCAAATCACCAGTTTGTATAATCTGTGATTTCCTCCTCCAATAAAAACACTTAAATACATTTATGCAATGTTCTAATTAAAATGAGGGCATTTTAACTCTAATGACCTTTCCAATAACTTAATTACACTTATGTAAGATCCAGCAAAAAATAAACATCTTTAAAGCATCATGTTGCCACCACCATGTTTCACACACAGTGAGAATGGTGTTTTCAGGGTGGTGTGCAGTGTTAAGTTCTGCATAAAGGCCAAAACGTTGGTTAAAGGTTTAGTGGTCTATCACATGAAACCCCAATAATGCAGTGCATTAATCAGTTAATTGTGAGATAAAATTTATTTTGTATATATATATATATTTTTTTTTTAAAATAAAAGTTAAATAAGCAGAATGATGCATTTTCATCCTCAACAAAAGCAGAAATCACCTCTAGCCTGGTCATTTGCACAGACAAAGCTCCCAATCTGCATGAAAGAAGACTGAAGTAGAGACGGGACGCTTTTCATTAAGCTCAGCGATGATTGAACTCTTCTTTTTTTTTTCTTTCTTCGCACTAAGTAAATCACGAGTCGCTGGAGAGCAGCTGGAGGAGAGAAGCACACGCTCCTCTCCACTCAGCCCCATGCAGCACAGAGAGGGTTAAGTGCTTTTATTTTTTGATAGTGGAACTGCATATCCATGGAGACAAGGTGCCGTGTTTCGGCTGGATGTGGGTGGTGTGGGCGTTTGTTCGTTTCACAAGAGCTGGAGGTGGAGGAGGCGGGGAGACACTGAGAACAGTAGCAGCCTGGAACACACTCCATTCAAGATGTGTAGTGTCCCCTCCCCCGCCCCCCACCCTTCAGGTTCAGGCGGAAGCTGGCTTTTGTTTGCCGTCCACGCAACATCCAAGGACATCCAGAAGAACATCAAGCAAAGGAGAAAATGTTTCTGCAAGTTGTCTCAAAGATCTCTGCAGATAAGATGACATGCCTTTTTATTCCTGCTTAGAGAAGGTACACCTGTTGGACAAAGTTACATACACACTTGGGTGCAGTGTTTACATTCCCTGCTGGTTTACCTAAACTCTTCTTTTTCAGAGAGAAATGACGACACAACCTAAAAGATTTTTGGTGGTAAACATTTTTAGATTTATTTTTTTCTGATATCCAGATGGACAGAATTATTCACACAGTCATTCACACACTTTTGGTAGACATTAACAAGCTTCTTGCAAATTCTGGGAGAATTTGACCACTCTTCATTAGAACTGGTTTATTTTGAGGCACAAAGTAGGCTTTGAAGCATAGTTCACAAATGTTCAATCCACTCCAAATCCAGTTCTGATGTTTTCGCATTCTTGTCTTGCTTAAACAACTGTTTTGAACATTTTGGTAATGATTTGAGGACAAGTAAAAAATGCATGACTGGCAGGAAAACAGACGCTCAGCGTTATTCTGCCACCATCACACTTGACAGCTTGCACAATGTTCTTATGTCTAAAAATGTCCGTTTGACTCCTCTGGACATTATTCTTGGTCTGCAATTAAATATCTTAGTCTCATTTGACCATAAAACATTTGACTTATTTTATCAGGGCAAACCGTGACACTGCAGTCGCAGCATTGTCCCGCCTATGATGGACTTGGGTCTCCAAGGTTCCTGGATTGTTTCTAATCATCTAAATCAACTTCGTTTCATCTCATGTCACAATTTAACTCGAATTTAACGCGAAACAGAAAATTCAAGGCTGAAACAAAACAAAATGTACCACTGTGCCAGGACAGTGTTATGTATGTTACATTTTTATTCCACCTTAGAAAAATATTAAAAAGCCCCGTAATATGATATAATATGACATACCGATAAGAAGTGTATGTAATCTTCTGAATGGTACTGCACTTGTTTTAACAGAATAAAACTTATTTCAGAAAACGCTGGCGTGCCATCTAGGGAGTTCTGAGCATCGACTTTATTACAAAATATGCAAAGAAAAACATTAAAAATTAATCTCGCTATGAATAATAAACCTGAGAAACTACTCCAAATTATAAATTATAATACATATTGTCATGAGATCTACAAGATTTGGTTAGATAACACAACTCTGGACACCTTTTGATTTGCTATCATCTCTCCTGCTTTAATATTGCATTCTTGGCTTAAACATAAAGTGGGTCTCTGAGTGTGCTGCAGCAGGAACCAACAGCCATTTCACACTGTGAAAGCTTCTGGCCGACTAGAAAATGGGCAGTCCTGTTTTTTTCACCATGCTGTAATGGTCTGGTTTCTGGGAAGCGGCTCGTCATTGAATTAAGCTCATTTACCACCATTATATTTGCTGACTGGTGTCAGCAACCGGTTCCCTGTGGTGCTCCAAATCATCCACAGCAATGTGGAGGACACATTCAAAACAGTAGTTATTACAACCACAATTCTGATGCTGTGAATAGATACTATATATTATATACTGCATTTCTATACAAAAAAAAAACTTTTATACATGGGAAAAGTAATTTTCTATAATTTAAATACACAAATTTGAACCATCATAACATTCTATTTTTTTTTTTTACGAGTTTGTCTGCTGAGACAAAACCAGATGGTAAAGCCAAACTGAATACTACATGAGGTTATTAAATAGTAAATTATTTGCCCCAATAATCTTTTAAAGTCCTGTTAACAGCAGACATCTGATTTTCATTTCCAGCACGTCTATTGCTATTGGCAAGATCGCACATAAAGAGAGTCCTAATTTTACGCATAAAAGTTTCTCAGATTTCGTTTCAAGGAAAACGTAAAGATACTCTGCAGTGGTGTGTTTCTTTTCACAGAAAAATGACAGACAATAAAGCAGCATAGAATTTTGTTTTCAAAGAACTGGAGGGGAAAACTGATCATTTTTTATATGTATTTTTGGGGAGTTGTGAGTGGCACAAGAATCAAGCTGATCAGCAAGTAAACACTAAAGTAGACAAGCAATTATTGGTAGATTTCGACAGATATTTTAAAGTTGAAGTTCGGGTGTTTGACCGTACAGATTTGATTTCTGGTTATGCAGCTGTGGATGATGCTGAAACCTGCAGCTTTTGATTCTTTTGCTGCACAGCTGTTTCTAATAGCGAAAGTGACAGAATAGCACCAGTCTGCAACAGACTGTCAGTGTGAGGTTTATACTGTGATAGAGTCCTATTATGAATGAAGAGATGCCACACTTTCAGCGTTCCTCTTCAGGGTTTACTGCCCTTCGTCCTGTTGCAGCTTGTCGACAGTATAGCAGGAATGTTAACAGCCTCTCGCCAAACACCACATTATCATCTGCATGCAGGTTCTAACAATGACAGGCTAAAGCTCATATGCAGCAGTTCTGTCTCCAGAAGTTTTATCTAATGATAGAAGTATAAGTATATTGTCCTGGATGACATGTTACAGAAGCAGCCTCACAGTAAGTAAACATGTTACGTAATATTCATCTCAGTCGAACCAGTTCATAGCAGCACTGACACAAGCTTTTCCTCATGCGAGAAAGCTGGGCTTTGTGTCACAACAGTTTTATTTGTTCATTATTATGTCTAGGCAAAAGGTGGTGGGAAAGAAACAGGTGCATAGACTAAAACTATAAACACGTGTTATTTAGCATACTGCTTTTGCTGCACGGTCCTGTAAAAAGGGCTCTGGAGAGCTGTGGTTTACATACAGTGATTACATTGGGAAGGAATGGTAAACAATATATTTTTAACTGTTTTTTCCCCCCAACTAAAGTATGAACAAAGTAGAACAAAGGTCACAATCAAAAATGTTTTTCTAACCTTCTTTTCATAACAGTGCTGACAAGTCAGGGTTCTAACAGTTTTACTGATGAAATAATGTCATTGTGCTATGGAAGCACAGGTGGCATCAGTAGCATTTTTTAGCATTCGTTTTTACTTCATTACTTACTTACATTAACTAATGCGTGATGCTAATGATGATTTCATTATTATTAATGTATTATTTTTCATCTGGTGTAGAATATTTTTTACTTTACATGTAAACTGTTTATATGCTACCAATAAAATTTTCTAAAATGATCGGCAGCAAATTTATAAAACACATAATTTATTTCCTTCTTATCCAGATCAATAAAATCCTGTTTTTTTAGTTACAAATACCCGTTAAAGCTTAATTGTGCACTAACTCAAGGCACTTTTGTAAATGGAAATAAATCCAGGCAATTTTTATATAATTTGGGTCAGAAGAAGGTTGGAAATCTAATTTTTTAAATTCTCTTATACTTTTACTTTGTCTTATTTGCTTGGTTACAAATTCATACAAAAAAGGCCAATTTATTGAAAACTCATCAATGATTGTGAT
Source organism: Poecilia reticulata (assembly GCF_904066995.2). NCBI lineage: Eukaryota > Metazoa > Chordata > Actinopteri > Cyprinodontiformes > Poeciliidae > Poecilia > Poecilia reticulata. The sequence continues at coordinate 24,351,308 of NC_088835.1, read as the reverse complement.
TCAACTCATTTAATGTTAGATTTTACAATTAAAGTGTACAATTGATCAATAGGTGCAACTAAAGACAGACACCAGATTTGAAGATTGTATGACCATTTTACAAAAGCGCTCTAGAAATACTTTTGCTAGGCTTTTTAAAATATTAAAACATTTCAACTCATACGCAGCATAGATCAATAAAATCAGATTGAAACACACATTCGCCTGGTGCAGAGTCTCAGGTTGGAGTTTATACGCGCGCACACACACACACACACACACACACACACACACACACACACACACACACACACACACACACACACACACACACACACACACATACACACACACACACACACACACACACACACACACACACACACACACACACACACCAAATTCCCTGCTGTCATGAACGTTCCATAATTAGGTCATAGCTGAGAATCTGAATATGAGCAGTAGATTATTGATGGACACTCACTCTGAGGCTCCTGTTCCGTTGATAGTGTTTCCATCAGGAATCGGGTTCAGCTGGATCGGTTCTGGCTTCTTTCTTTTCTGCATGTTAGGGACAAGAATCACGCCGGACAGGAAACAGATACAGAGGATCAGAGACAGGAGAAACAAAAAGAGACGTGGATGGACTCAAAGTGGATATCTCAGGGTGGAAAAATCACTGCCGTTTTAAGCTGCAGGGGCAAAGCAGCTGATGGTGGTGGATAAACGTCACGACAATATTTACACTGGTCTTCCGGACAGCATGGTAGAGCTAAGTGCAGCGCTCCCTCTGCTGGTCGTGTCTGAAACTGCCGTCATGTCGCTGAATTCAGAGCAGAGATTTTCTCCATTATAAAACATACCAACAGTTTGCTTTTAATTCATTTCTAGTTACATTATTAATCATACCATTTTCACATAAAAAACAAGAATAGTTTTGGATCAGATATTTTTCCCCCCTATATTCTGTTATAGAAATGTTGATATCTATTTGTCTTGTGAGCACAAACTCGTAATCTCCCAGCCCATGTTTCCTCAGAAACATTTCCCTTCAAATGATTTGCAGGAGTGAATCATAAAATGGCCATTGAAGAAATCGCTTTAATTAAAGTGTAAATAAATATGGGGATACATATTAGTATATTTCAATCACTTCACTTTATGTTACATAATAACTTGATTTTGTTTATTTTGAGGTAAGTAAATTAAAATCATCTTTGAGGTGAAGGATTAAAAGCATTTCCAAAGGTGAGGTTTGAAGATTGTTACAACTTTTTTTTTATTTTCACTTCTTTTTTTACATTTCTTACCATCCTTTTCAGACTTGATGATGACATAATAAAGCATGGATCATTTTTCAACTTTGTTTGTCTTGGTTTCATTTTTAGTTATAGTTCTGGTTGTGCGTATCTATCTTCTTGTATTCTTCATGTCGTACTTCCAAAATCCTATGATATGTGTAGTGTGTCTGCCTGCTTGTTTTAATGAGTGCACTGTTAACATTAACTTAGCAGCAGAAATAAAACAAAAAATTAGCCAGACACTTTTAATTCAGGGTCTTTGATCCTCATGATAATTTTAATTATCCTAAGATCTGAATAATAATCAGGCACCTGGCCTCTTCAGCGTTCTTCATGCTGACGTGCAGCTCATTATTTCAACAGCTATGCCTAGGGTAGTTTTCCTTTTTCTAGCTGTTAGCACACAATGCAGAAAATTACCAAAACCTTAGAAGAAATCAAGCTCAATTCAAACAAAAGTTAAGCCACTCTAGCCAGGCATATGAAGATATCTTATTGTAGGAAACTTGGGTGGACATATCTGAAATCCACTAGCGATGTTGCGTGTCACTGATGTCTGATTAAGATGCAATAGCTTATGAATAAAGAAAAAAAGGGGTCAGCATGGCAAATACTGAGAGGAAACTTTTCAGAAATGGCATACAAACTATATTTCCATTTTTTTTATTGCTTCCACATTATGCTAAAATGTTTCCATTTCTTACATTCAACTGACTGGACTGTGGGTTCACTTAACATTTTAAAGTCATTTTACAATTTTATGTCATCATCACTCTTACAGGCAGCTGGTGAAAAATCCTGGACATCCTCTACTCCTGTTTTATTTATTGCAGTTCAAAATCTTTATGCATTCAGAATATGATTTCATCCACTGCAATATTCTCTCCCTTTTAATACGTTCCTTCAGATACATTTTTGATCTCTTTGTTTGGGGAAGCTCAGAGATGAGCAAAAAGATCACTAAACGGCAAACTAAAAACGCACTAAAATGCAAAATGAGCCCAAAATCAAGGAACTCAAAACCAAATAGACAACAGAATCAAAGTCTTCAGAACCCGATGGAGGATGGTACTCAGCTGATGCTATCTGAGGTGATAAACTGGCTCAGGTTGGGGCTGCAGATTCTATCCATTCTTGATCTTTCCGCTAAGGCAGTTTGGGTGAATGTTTTTTTTTGTTTTTTTAAGACACATTATTCTGCTCACTGCCCACAAGTTTTAACATTATGATAGCAAGAACATATTATGGCGAAGCTTTTCTTTAAGCTCGTCAATTGCTTAAGGATGAAATGGTGCCTTTCAGGATAACTCAGCCAGAGTTTATCAAATTGTTTAGATGAAAAGCATATGAATGTTTTAGGAGGACCCAGTCAAAGTCCAGGACCTAAAACCTGGATTTTGACTTATCAACAGATCGCGATAAGACTTGAAAATCAATGTATGTTCACCAGTAGATCTGACTAAGCTTTAGCTACTTTCCAAAGAAGGATTCTAAACATTTCAGTCATTAAATGCACAAAGCTGGTAGGCAAATGCCACAAAACACCTACAGTTGCAAAGATGGTGAGATTCAAGGGGACGGAATCAGTAAAATATAAATTCAACACAGCAATTTTTTCTTTAAACCTGAAATGTATCAGTACATCATTTTTGAAAGGCGTAGCACAACCACAACATAATCTTGTCTTATATATTCAACTCAGGGTTCAGCAATTTGCTTGGGTCTTTGCTTTTTATCCTCACTGATTATGTGAAAAGACCCTTGGCTCTTAACATCGGTGATGGAGGTTCAAACTCAAACATGATGTAGGAAGGAATCTATGCCCTTGAAAGACACTTCTAACAAAACTGTTTTATATTTAAGATAGCGCAGGCACTTGACCAGTGGTTAAGCAAGCAGAATGCAGATATAGCATCCTCTGCAAATGTTTAAAATCTGCAATGTCTGCTCTTAAGAATCTAATCCTTTGGGCTGCAGCTGCATTGTGCTACTCATAATAATTGTGTTGCCCTAATTAATTACCTAAGTTATGGCACAAAGTTAACTGAGCAAAATTAATGTCTATAAAAATGAAAACCTTGTTCAGAAATCACCTTACAGGGCATCACCTTAAAAGGAAAAATATAAATATAATTATATTTTTAATAAACAGGGTGACTCTTTCTTTTTTTTTTTAAGATCTGAAGCTGTTGGTAAAGACTCATTAAAACAAACCACCAGAAGAAAGAAAGACTACATTAAGAAGAAGTGGACATGATTGCTTCAACCATTTGCCAGCAGTGGAGAAATAAAACAGCCTCCTCTGAAAAGTATCATCCTTAAGGAGTGATGTGTTAGCTGTCAGTCTAAGTCCGCCATGCAGATTAGATATCTGGCTGAAATCGAGAACAGCTGTCATTTTTACAATCTGCTCGGCAGTCTCTACAGATTCCTCCTGACAGACACAAGGCCAGAGAACCGTGCCTGGTTTACTGAAAGCATCTTGGTGCCAACATCATCTTTTTCTTCATAAACTAGGACTGACAGAAGGGAAGATTGGTTGTGTCCTATCACCAGCATGTGGACAGGGACCTTGTAAGTTGCAAAACTTGACTTTTTCGACCTCCCAGCGTGAAACAGCCATGACTGTGGATTAACTTTCTGAGCAAGGACTGAGAACAGAAGAACAGCTTCAAGACGAGAAACTTGAAGATGAAAAACAAATTCAGTTTAAGAAAATGCATCACTCTTTTTTCTCTAAGTTTTTTTGAAAACAGCTATGTGCAAACTATATTGTCAGCATATACTTTAAATAGGACAAAGATTGAACTATATAACCTTGATGAAAATAAGTATGTTTGGAGGATTCCTGCAAGGACTTTCAAATACATAAACACAGTGCTAACTGTGAAGCACGGTAGTGGCAGCATCATACTGAGACAGAAGACATCCCGAGTGGTGCTTGTGCTTTGTATAAAGTGGGTGGAAAAATGAAGACAGACGCTAACCTTCAAAAGTCTTCGTCGCCATCTAAAATTATAACCTACATGGATAAAACTTAAGTGTTCCAACATTGATCCCAAACAAGTATTAGAAATGCTTTCGGAGTGATTAAAGCAGACCCCCATTAACCATGATGAATGGCCCTGACCTCAACCCTGTGGGCATTTTGGAGATTATGTTTAAAGCTACGACTGTACCAAAAAAACTAACTAGTTTAAATTTCAGTTGAGTTATGTCATAACCATATTGATGGCTACAAATAGTGGGTGGTTTCTCTGGAACATACGAGAGGACACTTATCCAATTATTAGTATTTGTTAACATGCAGGATAATTTTGCTATGGCTAAAAGATCAAAACTCATATGAAATTCATCTCCTAGCCATATTATATGGGAGAAAACTCATCTTGTGTTGTGCAATTAGTAACAGATCGTAGAAAAGGAAAACAATATTTCTCAATCTTTATTTATAGGTCCCTTTTTTGTTCGTTTCTAATCACAAAAAATAAGACATCTCTGTTTAGACTGTTTTTCATGTTTTCAGTGTCGTGTGTGGTCTGAAATAAACCAATTTTACATTTGAAAGAAGGGTGTAATTGAAATAAATTGAACATAATTTGATTTGTATGTGAAATGACCTGAGATGATATTTGTTGTGAATAAATGTTGTATAAACTAAATTAAATTAAACATTGCACGTAGATGCTTTTCCTGTCCACTGTCAGTTCCTTCAGATTTGACTCTGGAAGCAAAATAAATAAATAAAAAAACATTGAGAAAAGGCTCACAGAGTTTGCTTTAAGGACAATGTTCCATTACCAGCAGCTAACGTTTCTCACTTCTACACTACTTCTTTATCATTCACTTAGTGGAGTGTTGTTTTCTGTTTCTTTCTCAATTAAGGCACCAAAGACAAATGGAAAAGCTTTTATCAGAAAATATGTAATTCTAAAGTCTATAACATGGCAGCCTAAGACCCATAAATCCCTCTCTTAGAACATAATGCTCCCCAGCACAGAATATAGTGTTACAACGATACAGTCAGAATAAATCTCCAAAGCTTGGTGCATGTCATTGAGGGGGGAAAAACTGCTTCTTCAAGCTTACCTGGCTGTAGCTCTTACCCCCATCCTTCCAATCATAGAAGGGATCATGAAGAGGAGTGAATAAATAAGAGAAGCATAATTCTAATTAAATAAAGAATAAGGAACCACAAGGAATAAACACGTGCTAAAAAAAAACCTGAGAACAAACTGATCTAAATTAAAACAGAAAAAAGGCTGGTGAAATCAAAACAAAGAATAACTTAAGTGGGGGTATTATGTGTTATGTGAAACTTTTGAGCTTTATATCATGATATGTTATTCGCTCATCATTACATACCTGGAGTGTTTATTTGATTCTTTCATGCATGTTTGAGAAGTCCTTGAATCTCCTATTTGAACCATTCATGCATGTTTGAGAAGTCCTTGAATCTCCTGAGGCCGTCATTCAGGGGTGCTTAAGTGCTTGGTCTCGCAAAGCATTGCCTATTTCCACAAAGCTCTTCTTTTGTGCAACAATATCCAGTCAAGGTTCCACCTCACAGAGCATCTCTACCCCACTTAGCTCCTCCAGACTAGCAGCAGCAGCAGCAATTAGCAAACACATGGTGGGACTGTAAGTCTGCTGAGCTTATCAAACTACTTCTTAGTTCAAAGCTCTTAAGAACAGTTGTAAGTGGTATAAAGAACAATCATTGTATATACAGTATTTTTTATAGCAACTGAAGGTAACATAGCTACTTGATTAGCTGAAAAAATACATAATATTACTCTTTTAAGGTGAGACATAGGGGGAAAATGATCAATAAACCCATGAAAACCCAAGAAACAATCCAAGATCCTTCTGATAATCAGAGTACCATAATTTATACCAAATTGATGCTTAGGTAACACTAATCTACCGCCTGATGAGGCCTTAACAGCTCTTTATCAGTAAGAGCCTATTTGCTCTTTCTTTCAGCCGCCGTTGCTCCATGAGGATACCAGCAACAAGACATAAAAGGCTCAGAGACGCTCGTGAAGGATGTACAGCCGTGCTGGAAAACCAGAATGTACTACTTCTTGTCTGATGTGCTGGATTTGTTGCTTCATCCGCCACTACTTTGTTTGGGGAGCTGGGGATCTGTGGTCAGGGATTACAGCAGGCCACAAAGGCAGCTTCTGAAGTAGCAGATAACAGCAGCCAGCTGCGCCGACAGAGAAGAAGAAAAGCCAGTAGTTGGAGACACAAACATCTAAATTTGTCAGAGGCACAAATTCAACCATTGTAAGGCACTCCCATACAACGGTATGGGGCTTTGCTCATTCACTGTCATATAAATCTAAGCTTGTGATTATTATTTTGGAGCTTCGTATAGATTTAAAGGGCTTCTCCACAAGTCAAGCTAGCGTGGATTTAACGTTTAAGTGCCTGATGCTGTTTTTCTTTCATTAAATTCATTAACTGGTTTGTGTCCTCTGCAAGATTCAGGTGTGGGCCTAAACGTTTTACTGCTTTAGTGATTATAAAGACAAATCCAAATCTTTATAAAGCTTCCTGTTATGCCCGATTGACATAAAGAAACAAAATATAAATAGTAGTGATTTAATTCTTTCCATAGTTTCGGAAAATCATATGGCAAACAAAACACAATGTTGTTATGCCAATAGCTGGTGGTGGAAGGTGGAGCTGTGCCCTTCTGTTTCTGTGAGATAACTCAATAAGAAAAGACAGAAATAAAAACAAGTTTTGGGCAGATATAGTTCATCTGGAACAGGGCCAACAGCAGTGCACTAAGGAACGCATGCACTGAATGTTGCTGTAAACACATTCTGATAAGGTGTGAAAAAACAAAAAATTGAACACTCATATATACAGTTTATGTGGCCAGAATAAAGACCCTTGCAAATACCAGACATCCTGTTTTAGTGCTGGTGATAGAAAAAGGTTTTGGTTAAACATTAAGGACAACAGCCTGAAATTTGTGCAGCACTAACCAAAGGGAACTGGTATGTACTGATAGAAATTTACAAACCGAATTTACTCATATTTTAGGCTTTTGGGCACATTTTGCCAGCATGTTTTTATATTTGTTTTCTTACTTACTTAATTTAATCTCATGCTGCTCTGATAATGTTACCAAAAATTACACCGTGCAACGTTATTGAATATTTGTTTTGTGTTTTACTGATGTAAAATTATGCATCATTTTAAATGAAAAAGAAAAAGCTCTGATTTCTATGCATCTATGCAAACTAGGGAGAATTTTTGGGGTGTGTTAGAAAAATTATACAACATGAGTTATGCAACTTATAGACAGCAAATATTCTCCAGATATCCACCCCGACCAAGGAATTTATGCAAATGCCACTCAAACATTGCAGCAATGACTCAATAGTAACATTACTAATACTCATTTCACTCTATTGCATATCTGCTTTGCGCTTCAGTGGTGTGGGAAAATACAATGCCTTAGGTAAGTAATATTTCAGCATCTTCTTCCTACACCTTTGACCCTGTATCTTACACAATTTCATCCATGAGGTTGTCACTCATTCTTCGAACTTTTGGAAAAATTCTACAAAGTGAACATTGCAGCTCTTAGACCTTATGTGTTATGTACCATTAATAGAAAATCAAAGCAAGTATGATTCAAATATTGCAGCAATAACCCAATAAAAATATGATTTATTGTACAACACTGGTGCAGCTTCACGTGTTTCTTTATTCAAAATCCTTTAAACATCACAGCATTCTTTCTGACTAATTCAGACAATAATAATCTGACCACTTTTGAGGAGTCATAAAGAATTGGCTTGTCATCCCCAGATGGACAGCGAAAGAAAAAAAGGAAATGAGATGACAATGTCAAGGCAAAAGTACCGGATTTTCCGCACTATAAGGCGCACCTAAAAACCTTCAATTTCCTCAAAAGCCGACAGTGCGCCTTATAATCCGGTGCACCTTATATATGGACCAATATTGAGCCACAACAGGTCTAGCAGCTACGGTAAGCAGCCGCCGACTTCAATTTCCCCCGTAGAAGAAGAAGTGCGCGGTGCATGCTGGGATAGTTATCAGAACACTGGTTTGTTAATAAAGTTTGATAATACATTTAAAGCCAGTTGGGGGGGGGGGGGGGTCAGGGGAAGAGAGACGGAGACTGCGGCGGCAGCGTGTCGGTTGGTCTGCGTTACCCAGAAAGCAGTTGGGCACAATATCGCAACACCAACACCGTGAGTGAAACAACGACTGGGGCGTCAACTGGAGCACTATATAAAGCACTCGGGGGACCAAGGTGTGCCTTATAGTGCGGAAAATACGGCAAATCACACTCTCTCAATGCTACATCCTTGATACCAGTAAATACACTCTATTCATACTAGAAGAACATCAAACATGAGATATAATTAAAAAATGTGAAATGTCTTGATGTTCCAAGAAATCAGCTTATTTTTTTATGCTTAGAGCTACAAACTCAGTCAGGCAGTCATTAGGTATCTTGGAAGGGGAGGTCAAAAAAACAGATCTGACACGTTACCATTATTGTGAATTAGTGGCGCTCCTATTTTTAGAACTACAAACTAGCCAACTTTGCTTTTAAGTGGGGAACGACAATCTTGGGGTCATTTAACGGTGCTCTGTTTGGGGGTGAATTGAAAAAGAAATGGAAATGGGAAGGAAAGAATAAATGATCAAACCTTTGTTTAATGAGACTGTTAGTTTTTCTTAATCAGGGTCATCACCCTGAGGTAGTAAGTTTTAAAAATTTAATGATAAGCCTTTATAGTAAACATTATTGGAATCATGCTTATTCTTAATCATTGGTGTATTTTGCATTTTACTTACTAATCCTTTTGCTATTATTTGTTCTTGTGCTGTTCAGTTCCACAGGGTGGAGGATATCAAAACATGTTTAGATGCACATGCAAAGATACATTTTTAACTACTAAGGCAAAAAGACAATTAAAAATATGTTGTTTTATTCATATTACAGCTGACTGCGTGATAGTTCAGGGTCTGGGTCCGGGATCTTTCTGTATGAAGTCTGGATGTCCTTCCAATGCACGGACGGACGGACGGACAGATGGGGGGAAGTTAATGGCTACTGTGCCTCTTGAGATATGGATTGAAACATGCTGTATTTGCCCATGTTGTTGGTGTTAATGCGAAATGCAAAACAATTTAAAATAAGACGCTTTTTAAGTATCTACTTTATTATTGTATAATATGGAACTGATGCTGGGTCACTCACCAACCTCAGCTGGCTTTAAATATCAATGCAAGAGCATAAATCCTGCTGAGGGTAATCATTCATGAGGAAAATCGATATGGGAATCTTGTCAACCCATCCAGATTACAAGGCATGATGTTGCTCTACTCCATGTAAAGAAGGACGGACGGACGGACAGAGAGACATCTGATAACTTTGTCTCTACGCTTTAGCATACCTGTCACAGGCAGAGAAGCGTCAGTACATGTGAATGATTTTATGCTGCTTGATCTTTCGTTCAGGGTTCACAGAGAACTTGAAGTGTGCATTCTTGCGGAAATATATAGCTTTTAATTATAATAATTTAGTCTTTCCAGGCAATTTGCCTACTTTTACACCATATAATTTTGAATATTTTAGTCGTGTATGAAAAGAACATAAATGATCCTTGATGGATTCCAAAAAAAAAAGACCAAGTGTCTAATAATGTATAGGTTGTAGACTTTACACTTTTAGACTTTAAACTTTTCCAATCTTCACTACAAACTGGAATTTTAGGGGATATTAAATATCAGCCATTCAGTTATTTCTATTTCATTTCATTTTCTAAATGTATTGCTTAATATATCAACTTTGCAACGAGATAATGTTTTGGGAGACTTGCTTGGAAGCTAAGATTCCTAATAACGTCGTGGTTGTTTTACTTTCCAACTTGTTATTGAGGTATATTCTTACATTTTAAACTTAACCACAAACCAATAATTATTTCCAGTTTCAAACCAAACAGTCAAACAGTTTTTTAGCATATTAAATGTTAGTCACTTAAAGTACATACATTTTAAGCATGCATATTCATTTCTGACTGTTTTACTCTAAAATTATTTGCTATTAATTAGAATTCATCTTTAGGTATTTAGATATTGGTTCGCTGTAAAGGTCGTCTTGGTTGGTGTCCAGCAGAGAATGGCAAAACTGATACATTTATGTGGGCTGGATTATGAATTAACATGTCAATTTAGAACATGTTAAAAATGATGTCATACGACAGATTTTCAATGTTGGAGGGAGAAAGTTCACCTTTAACCGGATGGAATGGTTCAGACATTTAAAACCTGTCCAAATAAAATGTAAGCAGGTCCGTACACCGACTGGTTTCAGTTTGTTTCACCAGTGTCGTTGGTGTTACCGGACAGGACAGTGGGTGTGCTTGTGGAGGTGTGGGGTTGATGGATGGAGATGGGTGTTGGGGGGCAGCATCCGCACCTATGACGTCAGCAGAGTTTAAAGTGGGCCGCGCTTCCCCCCGTGGAGAGGAGAGAGAGCCGGGAGGAGGAGGCGGAGGCGCTCACTCACACCTGACTTCTGCTCAGTTTGAACTCCACAAACTACCTGCGCTCCCACTTTCGGCATATGGAGCTCCGTGTCGGGCAGTGGAGGCACTAATTTCTGCTGTTCTGTGGGGCGACAACTTGCAGTTTCAGGTTTCTCGAGCGACGGTGAGTTTAAATGCCTTTTTGTCCCAAAAACCGGGCTTGAATAAGTCAAAAAGAGGAGACTGATGATGTGTGGCAGTCCCATCATTGCCAGCGTGTGACAAATCTATGTCTTTTTTTTTTTTTTGTCGTTTTGTCGATGTCACGTATAAACTTGCGGTGCAGTGTTTTTTGGCGCTGCTGCTGGTTTAGCTTTCTATTTGATTAGACTGTTGGCGAGTCCATCCCTGGAAATGTGTTTTCTCTGCCAGAGGAAAAGGCTGTATCATCCCAGAGAGTCCTAAAAATCTATTGCAGCGTGCTCGCCGATGTGATGTTTTCATTTGCGTCTCAGTCATCTCTGCCACGAAAAGTACTAGTTTGAAGATGTGTTTATGCTATGTAAAAGCTGAATTGGAGCCCCTGAAGACTTAACGAGTCTAAAATGTGTTGCAGGGTGAATTATTAATCCGAGCTGCTTTATTGTTATCTTTTTTTTTTTTTTTTTTTGGTGTGCTTTCCGGATTTCTGAGAAGTTTTGTGAATCTGGTTGATTCATAAATTTGCATTTTCAACCACGTATTGAATGTTTAAACGGACATTTTCCCACGTCCATTTCGTTTATAAACCTTGGTAAATAAATGCTTCATTTTCTAAGACTTATAGGAAAAGCGGTGATTTTGAATTTAGAAATTAGACATGCTATGTCATCCCTGAGCCACTAGATGACAATAGAGTTCAAGCTGAAGCAGCTGATTAAACTTGCATTAGTCTCCAACGAGCAGACATGCACCACTGTGTGATAATGAAATCATTACAGCGGCTGAGTCTCTCTGTGGGAAAAAATAAACAGCCCAAGATGGTCCTTTGTAAAATCTATCTTTTTTTTTTCTTTCTTTAAACCAAATCCCAGCTAAATGCAAACAACGCAGATAAACACACACACACACACACCCACGCAATCAGAATCACTGCTGTAGATAGTGTTGTTTGGCCCTGTTGGAGCTGCATATATTACAGCACATGCTCTGCATGGGCTCTCTGCATTATAGCAATTTGTCATGAAGTCATTCATCGCTAATGCTTCTCGGCACCAGAGCCACGCAGGTTTCATTTTGACCCTGAGAGTGACACTTTGCGTGTGCATTGGTGTAATGTTTGTTGTAGTTGTAAAAAAGAATGTTTTAAATAAGGCGCTTTAAATAAATAAGTAGATTTCTAACTACTCTGGATAAACATTCTTAGTCTTTAATGATTTATTGTTTGGTTTCCCTCATCCTCACCCTCCCCACATAACTAGGCAAACAAAAAACATCCTCAGAAATCCAAATTAATAATTCACATTATTGAAACTAATGTTTAACTTTTAAATATTGTTTGCCGTTGTATTAAGATGTTAGATGAGGAATCCCATTGTCACAACAATTTCAAATCAATTATTAAAGTAATTTAAATTCTTACATTTTTGTGCTCTCCGACTCGTTGAATGGTTTTTCGGTTCAGTACTTTCAGAGCCAACTAGTGTGGAACATCAATTCTCTCCTAATTTTTGTGAAGTTTTTAATCTAATAAAGTACTTGTTTTTCTTTTTTCGTTATTTTTACCCCTCATAAACAATCCTGACATTAAGCTAATCAAAATTTGTCTTTCGGTAAACTTATTTTCCACAGTACCTAATTAAAAACTAACATGTTCTTTTTCTCTTGAAATTTTATCTGAAAAATTGTCACACCACCACTACTCTTTCCTTCGAGAGCAGTGCCGGATTAGTGTGATAACGGATAAAATAATTTTCATCATGTTCAATTAACTTTTTATTTTTACACTTCTTAAAGTTTCATCAGTATTAAAAAAAATGAGAACAAATTGAACGCGACCCTATTTTCCTTGAATTGTTGGATTATTTATAATGAAAGTCTATTCTGGAACCTCAGGCAGCCTTTTCATTCGGTCTGCCGGGGCACAGCGTGCATTTGGTCACACTGTAAAGTAACTTGCAGCTTTAAACCCATCCCCCTCAGGAAAAGTGACTTTTCATTAAATCTTGTGATTTGCAGGTTGTTGCTGTAAACCACCTGGTGGTCCTTTGAGGTTGAAACTGTGATTTCAAACATCTTTTCTTTTCTTTTTTTTGTTGTTTTTTCCGCTCATCGATGGTGAAAGCAAATTGATACTCAGTTCAGCTTCAGCGGTTTCAGCTCTCTCAGGAGAGAGCCAAGGACAAAATTTGCCATTGAAACGTGAATTATGACATTATTTAATGAGAAGTGAGCAGACACCTCTGTCTTACTTTTCTGAGCTATTCCAAACGAATGGATCCTACAAGAGTGCAAAGGTTGCTCATGAATTTTATGTAGGTTTGCGTGTGTGTGTGTGTGTGTGTGTGTGTGTGTGTGTATGTTTTACTGTCTAGTAAAGCCTTTCAGCTGGAAATCCCTATGTTTGGCTTAATCAATATGTTTAATTAGTGCTGATTAATGAAAGAGCGGGCCTGTAAAAGGCTGACAGCTTTCTTACTTCACCAGAACATCTTCTAATGAAAAACAGGGAAAATTGCTTTCCATGGTGTGGGGATTGGATTCTACACGTTCACGTGGTAATTTAGAGACGAAATCTGTGAAAACGGTCCACAATTTTCTATTTCTGTTTGACACATACAAGACAGTATTTTCCTTCTTTTTTTTTTTAATACGTGCAATTAATGTTTGATCAGCTCCTAATTCAGACAGAAGCTCAGTAATCTTTTCATCTCTTACGAATTAAAGGATTTGAAAACACTTGCCAGCACCTCATATATGTTTAGAAATATTGTCTCCTTTAAGCCTGCTTCGCCCTCCGCAGCTTCTCCTACAGGGAGCTCCCAGAATAACTTTGACATTTTACAATTTTGACTATTAGAATTGAGTTAATTTCTTGGCAAGGGCAAATCTGAAAAAAAGCCATTTCAACGTTGCACTGGTACATCTCAAAGGATTATAATATAACTAAAATGTTGATATAATTTATTTCAAAATGTAAACTCATATTGAATTGGTTTATTGTAAACAGCGATATTTTCCAGATATCTGTTGATTTTTTAAAAAATAATTTTGCTTTACAAATAATGGAACCCAATAATCCGGTTTCTTGAAAAAAAAAAAAAAGAAGTATTTTTGAAATACTGAAAAGTACTGTACATTATATGCACAGTACAGTAATCGTCAGGGTACCTTTTGCATTAATTACTGCATTGATGCAGCGCAGCAAGGAGGAGTCTGTGGTGTTAAAAGAACCAGATTAAAAGAACCAGGCGTTAAAAGAACCGGGTTCTTTATTGCAGCTCATCTGCATTGTCTGCTCTGCTGGCTCTCATCTTTTTCCTTACACCATAAATTCTCTTTGGGATTTAGATATGTCAGACTAGTTTATCCCCCCATCAAGTACAGCAATACTATGATTATTAAAGCTAGCATTGCTACTGTTAGTGATGTGAAGAGGAGCTGAAGTGCCGATGATGAAGAAGAAAATGCAATCAGCAACTCCATAAGAGGTTGAGCAGGTGGAAACATGAACAGCTCTCCTCTCTTCCTTCAGACTCTGGGCTTTTCCTGCCAGTTACGCGCCTTTAGTGCCACATGTTTTTCTTCCACTCAACTTTCGATTAATGAAAGTTGAGTGCATGGATAGAACACTATGTTGACAACCAGCTCCTGACCTTTTGTGTTTTTACCCTGTCAAGTCAGCAGTCTCCCACATGATGGTGTTGGCCATTAGGGCTACAACACAACATATCTGTGTTGAAAATCCCCTTTTCTTGCTATTATGCAGTATTCTAATATTCTGAGGAAATTAATTCTGAGTTTTTATCAGCTGTAAGCCATCACATCATCACAATGAATAGAATTAAATTCTTGAAATATATTACTGTAGATGAGAAATCATTGTAAAATAAGTTTCACTGCTTCAGACGAAATGACCAAAGTAACCTATCAATGACATTCTAATGACACACCTGTAAATATGAAATTGAGTTTCCAGATTACATGTGAGCACCTCAATAGACTGTAATATTTCAGAGTAGTTTCTTTTGGTTTGGTGCGTTTTGAACACCGTGCCATTCTCCGTCAGATTTTCTCAAAAGTAACAGCGAGAATGACCTTTATTCTGCAAATGAAGCTGTTTTTGCTCAGCAGTGAGTGATAGATCTTATTATTTCCGCAAAAGTACTATGAGCATTCAGCAAATACCCTGGAGCCATAGCAACTACATTAACAAAAGTTAATGAAATATTCGGAGGCAGGAGGCAGAGTTTTCTTTAGTTCTGAAAGCTGTGGCATTTACATTTTGAACTGTAGAGAGGGAATGAAAACAATATATAGCACTGCATGCACCTGCATCTCATCTGTCCTATATATGTAGACAAATTTATGCATAGCCTGAGGGGTGTAGGGTTTGTTTTTTTTTTGACCGGAAAAACCAGCAAACGTTTGTAACAAACAAGTTTTTTGAATTAGCACAAATTTTCCTTTGAGTGTTGATCATCAAAGCAAAGTCATGGTTGTGCATGTTTTGCATCACAACATAGCTGAATGAATGCAAAGTGATGCTAAATTTTAAAAGCCACACGGTTTTGCTCCTTAAAACAGCTTAGCTGGCTGGCATTGAAAAAGAACACACACAAAAAAAAAAGAAAAGAAAAACAAGACGTTTGCAATTTAGATTCTGCTTCAATTGCTGTCCCAGAGGTCTGGCTGTGTCTGCATCTGATTATGCTTGCATGCATTTAATTAATAATTTGACAATGCGTGGCATTGATGCTGGTCAGCCAACACTCTGCGGAGGAATAGATTGCCTGAGCTTGATATCCAGCCATGGTCTCTTAGCGAGGCACAGAAATGATGAGCTCAGGCAGATTTCAGATACTGAAGCTGCAGGGGGGAGCTACGTTAATCCCCCACCGCCGTCCCTCAGGTGCAGCCCAGGACAGGAGTGCCACGGACCACAGCCCGCCATGGACACGCGGGTGATCCCTGATTAATGCACTGATCAGTTCTTTTCTGGTTTGTTTTAATGACAAGCACGTCCCCTGTGGGAGTTTGATGACTTTTTGCTAATACTGCTGATGCATGTGCTTACCCATGCCACTTTCTTCATCCCTGTCTTCAGAAAAGACCCCTGCCAGAGCACCTGAGTATTCTGTTTATAGGATGTTGGTAGCAGTGCAAGGATATGGGAACAACGCATATTCGGCTGGAAACACAGGATGAACTGAGGAAATGAGCTGTGATAACATCTCAGCATGCTGTGATGTGTTGTGCTTTGTTGATAAGGCTATTATTCAACATTGTGCCTTGGACAGCAAAATCCCATTTTCCATCTCAGTTATATGTTTTTCCGCTTATAGTTTACTCCCTGCCTCGGCTTTGCATATGAGCTTTAGCTACTAATTAGTGTGGAGTCTAAAAATGATTTGATCAATTATTCAAACATCACAGAGACTATTGCTAATCTTCTTTTCTGAGTACCGAGGTTACTAAGAAGAAGCAGAGAATTGAAATATGGTCCTGTCAGAAACATGCCAAAATTTAATATTTAATGCTAATTTGACAGCATCAAGAAGGTACTGAGAGGCTCTAAGAGCATTTTGAGACATTGAGAAAAGGACTCAAAATGAATCTGATTCACTTTTAAAAAAATTTTAGATATGAAAAGGCAATAATTTATTAGTCAGATTATAGAAAGGGATTATTTTTTTCTTTGAGCTAAAGTGAAAACCTTCAAGATGTCACACATGAAATGTGGAAAATTAGTCCAGGACACACCAAGGCCTTTTTCAGAAAAAAGAAAATACTTCAATGGCTAGAGTGACATTAAATTCACACCAGGTGACAGCCTAAATAATGGACACCTAAAATAAAGTAAAAAAAAAAAAACAAAAGCATATCACAAATGCGTTTGTAAATTAAGTTACATGTAACAAGGTGGAGTGCCACAGGGAATAGATATTGAACAGGCATGCTTCACATATTTTCAGTATTTCAAAGAAAAACCTTTTTTTGCTTGCCAGCTGCGTTTAAAACACAGGTCTGTAAAAATGTTCTTAGCATCATCTGTTTGTGACATTTATGACTAATAAATCAACGTAGATATTTGAAATGTGTTGTGCAAAGACAAAATCCAATGCAGTTTTCAAGATTTCTTAGATAACTAAAATTAAAAACATGATTGTTAACAAACTGACTTGATTTTTTATTATTTTTTTGTCTATGACTCGGCTTAAGTCTCCAGGTCACATATTGTTGTGGAAGTTGTCAGTGCGGCTGTAGACCACATCTCAGTGGGCTAACAGATATGATAATAATGATTCACATGTCGTATTAAATAGTTCTTCTGCAGCCTGAAGATAATCATCCTGACACATCTAGACGGGAAAGTATTGTGGTCTTGTCACATTTGGTTCTCGATGTGTGATAGACGATTAAGGTTGACAAATGATTCACTGTGCTCAACTGTCCATTAATATTATGAGGCCCATTAGAAGGTGATACTTGCCTCTGGCACCTTTCACAGACAGACCTTACTACAGGTTTTTTTTTTGTTTTATGCTTCCTGGTGCTGCAGATATTTTCTATGAAATTTGTTTCAGACATGGAAATGCATGGAACGCCATGCCCTCTTTTCAGCGGCTGCTTTAATCAATATGTGACATTCACCATACTGGTGTCTCATCTCAGCCACATGCTGCGTTTCTACAGCTTACCAAATGGCCAAGATGCATCTCCCCTCAGATTCCCTGATCAGCTACGGCAGAAAAACTTGGACCATTTCCAGCATCTGCTGATGGATCTTTGTTCTATCAGTGATGCGATTCAAGCTCCCTACCATAAAGCTCCCGTACCTGTTCAGCATTGGTTACCTTGCTTGTGATCAATGGCCAGCAGTCAGAAAACTGAATAGAGCACAGATTGAACCACAGCCGGGATTTGGATGCTGAAGAACAGCCCTCTCAACAGGAGTGACTCATGAATAATACACCAGCTTAGTGGAGCGTCCCATCTCTTCTTGCGCCTTGCAGGTGATGCTTTCACACTCAAACCTGCACAAAGAGGTTAAGTTTTGGGGCACAAATAAGAGGCATCTTCAGCTCCAGCATAAGGCACTTCTGCTGGCCACAGCTATATGAAAACTGAGAGAGAAAAGAGGCTTAGAACGTTGAGAAAGGCTTTCAGAATGCAAGAAGGCTGTACTGAATTTTTAGGACATTTTCATGCAAACTGAATTGTTCAGAATTAAAATTATCAACTGAAGTTGATAACAAGTCCCGTAGTATATTAAGACCAGTGAAATATAATGAAATAAATGTATATAGTAATTTATATGTAATTAATGAGATCATATATTTTAACCAAAACAGCAAAAAATAAGTCACACTAACCTTTTTCAGTGATGGATAAGTAGCTCCATCACATTTTTCTAGACTTCTTGATCCTCAGGTCTCTACAACTGAAATTGACCATAAATGAAATACGATGCCTGCTGCTGGAAACTGAACATTGTTTTGTTTTTAAAAGGTATTTCTGAAAAAATTATGCCGTTAGTGGTAGAGATTAAGGGCACAGTTTGTTTCCAGAAATATTGTGCTATGTAAGGAGAGTGGGTGAGATTTGCAAAAGTGAGAAGAGTATGTCTCGTTCACTAAAAATATTTTGTTTGAAATATTTCTTGCCCTAGGATAATGAAACAAGGGAATTAGCAATACAAGCCAAGCCGTAGCTCCTAAGGATAGTGCTGGTCTGGCAAAGAAGATCGACTCCAGCTCATATGTACCCATCAAGGTGTGGGTATACAGAACTAGATCAGGGAGCTTTACCTCTGTCTAAAATCTTTACATAGAGAAAAATGCCAATGCCAGCTGTCGGTTGCAGCTGGTTACATTTATTCTTCTCACTCCTGTTTCCAATGCTGGTGCAGGCACCCCGTCGTATCATTCTCCTAAAGCGTGACAGTTTCATTCCACTAAAGAGTAATTGTGTTTTATCAGAAACATCCAGTAAAGTGAAAATGGGCAGAAAACTTCTCAATGTCAGTTATTAACTCGACTTTACATATTGCACATGTTGCTCAACTTACATTCATCCTAAGATATGTGTCACCTGAAGGACACTCTCAGGAGCTCCTTCTGAAGTTTCTACCAAGTGAAAGTCATGCAATTGAAGCTTTATGTGAATCTCTAGAGCAAAAGGATTTGGTTTTGCTGGTAAGGTTATTCCTATTTGTGCATATATGTGTTCAAATGACTTTTATGTGTATTGTACTAGTGTTACAATTTATACCTCTTACACGTATTGCTTTTTTCTGGTTTTGGAAACTTCAAAATGATGCAGGTTGTCATCATGTTTTACACAACATAAACATCATTTTTGCTTACATCCCCCAAATGTTTTTGTGAACAGGGCCCATAAATTAGCTGAAGTCCAGGAGCCCACATCCTTCTAAATACGACCCTGGTAACGTCATCTCTGTTTTGTGACTTCTGGCTGTGTTCTGTGCTTCTTTGTGCGCCCTTTCTTTCATGCTTTTTACATATTTCTTGACTTTAGACATCGTAGTAATTATAACCATTGTAAGCTAAAAGCCTGAACACAATTGCAATATGACATAATCTGTTAAAGAAAAAAAAAGATTAAGTGCTTGTAGGAGGCAAGAAAAACACCAACTTCTAAAAGATGAGCAGGTAATTGGAAGATGAACTAAGATACCATGTTGTCATTTCAAGGGATGTCAGTTGGAGTGAATTATTCAGGTTTTATTTAAAGAGCTATAACATTTTAACATGTTTGTTAAATTGTTTTATGATGTACAAATTGTTATTTGTACACCATAAAAATGTATGTAATTTTATCAGCGATTACCTATGACATCTTAATTATAAAATAAATTGTTGGATTCACTGAAAATATGGATACTTTTGTATCCATCAGCCTGGGCATTGCAGCATGCATTTTTAATATTTTTGATGCATTAAATCTAAGTAGATGTGTTTTGTTCAAGTGGATTCAAGGACATTTGAAAGGTTGAGCTGGCAACAGAAAAGAAAAAAAAAGTGCATCCATCTTTGATGCAAATCCAGTTGATGGAGCTCTCGTTTCACCAAACTGAGATCACCTGGTTGCATCATTAATGCAGCAGGAGCATAATTTCGGATTTAATAATCATGATGGCAGGTCATTCCACTTGCAGTCATTGACTAGTGAACCAGAAGGTTAATGTGCTACACGAGCAGTGGGCGTACACTACTGATCTAAAGAGGGGTGTAGGAGATGTAGCTTTCACACAGACACAAAAAGTTCATTTAAAATGACTATTTTTGGACATGAAACCTCTCCTTCATGAAACCACATCTGACTTGTGAGAAATTCCAAAGGCTCTCCTTTTATACCAAGAATAAAAAATGAAGTTTATTCTGCATTTTTCAGTCTGTCCAGCTGTGTCCGGTTGCAGTTTTATTTATAGTGCCTAAAGTTTTCTCTTCATGCTATTTCCTTTATCAAATAGAAGCTTAAATGCTATATTTTTGTGGCAAAGTATTTACAAATCAAGTAATCGCAGGTTATGTACAGTATTTGATTTATAGATGTGCCATATTTTTTTCAGTGATTGGTTGTTACATATCTTTAGCATCAGAACTAAATTAATCCCTTTGCAGAATGACGCCTGTTTGTTTATAGTACAACAGGTATTTCGTCTTTTTCTGGCATTGAAGCTTTATCTTTAAAACAATACACTAAATTAACCTTTAAAATTGGTATAAATGTGTATGTTATTTTTTATTTTGGCATTAATTCATTATTCAGCATCTCCTGTGTTTCTTGTCACAATATTCATGGTTTCTCTATTGACGCTTTGCAAGGGCCCAAATGCTATGCTGTTGACAAATATTACTGAAGTTTCCTATAGCCCTGTGTTGTCTTAAAACACCAAATAGCATTGCAAATTGAAACATTAAAGTTTTCTCAATTTTTGATAGAAACTATTGAAACCAGATAAGGTTTTCAGTTTGAACTTCTCTGTGTGGAAGATGTCTCTGAGCCAATCCAGGAAACTTGGTTGAAAACATGAAATCCATCCCACAAAGAGAACTGCTGTTTGATTTCATATATTAATTACAAATTTTAACCTGTACCCACTTCAGCATGCTCGTTTTATGATATTCTTGATTTTTTTTTACTTTTTTTACTTTTTAGTAAATGTCTAACAATCATAAGTTCAACAAAAGTAGAGTGTTGTACTAAACTGACAAATTTTGCAATTTCTATTTTTTTTTAATTGAAACAATTGTTGACAGAAAACTTTCTCCTCTCTGAAAGACAATCATCTGTAGATTTAATTGTGACAGACAAAGAGCATATAACAAAAAAAAAACACTTTCAGGGTATTGAGTAAATGAATGGGAATGCATACAGTCCTCTGAAAAAGGGGGCAACACATAACCCTAAGAAATAACTCTACATGGAATAGAAACATCCTTTGATGTACCAGCTGCAAAGTCACAGGCAGAATTGTGGCACACAGATTTACAGAAAGGTAAAAAATAAGAACAAGAGACTGTACATTAAGAGCAGATTTACAACATAAAGTAATACTGCACTGTTTTTCAATGTGGCATACTCAGTTTAACAAAATGCACAATTGAGTAGGGTCGTTAAAAATAAGCAAATGCACATATTTGTGCATAGAAAACGATGGTAGTTTTAGTTTTGAGGTTTATTTGTTATTTGGTGTACCTTGGTCTGTTTCTTTGCTCACTCTTGTTTCTATTTCACTTTAGTTCAGTCCTTGCTAGTGTTTCTAGTTATGCTTATTTCTGGTGTTATTCCTTGTTAATCTAGTCTATCATGTCTCGTAGATCTAGTTATTCTTTAGTGTTAGAGTCATTTCCTAATCTCATGTACTCTCACTTGCCCCCTGTGCCACTTTCTCTCTCTCTTTCCCTCTCCTCACTCTGCCTTTCTAATCTCTTCAGAAGGCAGACTAGTCAGCTAGCTAGTCAGCTCAGGTCTATTGTTTCAGTATTCAACTTCCCATTACTTGAGCACCTCTTTCTCAGTTGCTCCTGGCTGTTTCCTCCTGTTACTTCCCGTCTATCCCACATACTCCTGGATATCCTTGCTGTTTCTTTTCTTCTTCTTGTTATTTTTTATTCTGCTCTGGGTCCCTGTGGTTTTTGTAACTTTCTATTTTCTTAATACAAAGTTACAAAATCTTCAAATATACTTGACATGCCAGTCCACCTGTATATAGTTGCACCACAACTTCCACACATCATGACAGGCAGACTTTTTACTATAAATAGGTAAACTATGCAAATAACATGCAGTTTCATATGTTTAATGGACAAAAGTGTTCACAAAATTATAAATATTTAGTTGCTTGAAATATATACAGAGAAACCAAGATAACAATTATTATAAGGATGAACAACCAACAATATTTCCACCTCGACTCAGATAGTTCTTTATGCCTCACCAGATTTTCACAAAACCTTGAATGAAAAGATCTCCACTTTTATCCAATTGTTATCTTATTCTAAAAAGGGGATACAAGAAGGATTTATGTACCAATTTTCAAATCATCTTAGTAATACTGAGTTCTCCCACCTCAGGTCCACTGGGAAACTGGATGCACTTTCAGATTATTAGGCTCTATGCCAGCAGGCAGGATAGCTATCAGTTAAAGAGTTAAAGAGCTCAGCTCTTTAACTCTCTTTTTCTCTCTGAGAAAGAAATCTCACCCTGTCATCCTCACAACTGGACTGGGTTGCTCCGAGGAATGAGAAGAGGCAACAGTTGTCTGTCCAACCGACTGTGATGTTTGGATGAATGAGTCTTCTGGATCCCAGTTGGCACCATGCCTCAACAAAATCGCTGATAAATAAGTTACTTGCCTGGTTGATAATAAGAAAACACACATTCCTTAAGCTGACTACATAGTGCTGGTGCAATCCAGTGCCAAGAGGGGTTGAAGTGGGGTGAATCTGCCAAACCACTTGGGATTTGCATGTCAAGAAACTGTAGAAAAGAGTCCAGTCACAGGGCACAAGGCTTAGACACCAGACTAGAAGGTAATATAGTATTAAATAGAGAACTGTAATGCACTAAGACCACTCTCACAGAGGTTTTCTCACCTTTGTCCATATAGGATAGCGTCCTGTGGAGGAGGAGGGCTACGGCATTCTGAATCTGCTTGGCCAGTATGCAAACTGTAACAGGTTCAGGTTAGTGGACAGTTTGGATGTGATAAATGTTTTGATCCGTCTTTCAAAACATTTAATAATCATGGATTTGAGGGTTATGGACCTATAAGTCAGTATAATCATTCAAATTGGGAAGGTGGGGTTTCTTCCTCCCAGTTCACACCATGAAAAAAAGGGCTGAGTTTGTCAGCCAAAAAGGCATCGGCATCTCCTGGGTGATGTGGGTTAAATACTATCTAAATAGACTGTTGGTTACTGACTATGAGTTAGTCTATTTTAATGGACTTTATTGGTGTAAACTTGAATGATTTAAAATACAGAACAGTCAAGTTTTCTCTTCTCCTGAGCAAGAATGTGGTGACAGTGGAAAGGCACAACATCATTTTCATACACCTCAGTGCTAAAGACTAAGGCAGGACATCTTTGGGTAGCGACCATGACAACTTTGGTCCCTATGTTATGACAAGAGTCATACCACAGAACTCTATTAAAACAGCAGATTTAGATGCATTGCCACTTATGTAAAAATTTCTGCATCTGAGCAATGAATTACCCATGAATCAATTCTGCACAGAAATGCTAGCAGAGTGCTTCATTTTCATGTGCTCATCTGAGATGGACAGAAAAGCAGACAGCGTGTGCAAAATAAATTAATGTCTACCCAAGCTTCGGGGAAAATTGTGTTGAGCTAGTGTATGATTCTGGTTATTATTAATGCAAGGTGTAAAAGTCAGTATCTGTGCTGCTACATTTGTGCATCAGAGCATGGACGACTTCCATACTGGTGAAAGAAATGACTATTGATACAGAGGTGTAAATAAGAATTTTGCAGTGACACAGTCTCATCAAAACATCTTTTACACAAATAATTTTGTTTTTAGGCACATCAATTTGTGAACTCATTCTGCATGACTTACAACATGCTGGCAGGAAACTACAACTCAACAAACAGTATATTTTACTGCAGAAAATGTTGTAATTATGGTTAGTTGGTTCTGACTTACCGTAATATGAGTTTTATCTGTAAAGACAAAAACTTTAATCATAATTATAGTTTCATATTGATTAATTGACTGATCTGAGGCATACATGTTAAAACGTACAACAAAATCATACTCATTTCAAAGTACATAGCTACAGACATTTATATGAAAAAAAAGTTATTTATTTCACTCATTAAAATACTGAATTGGTAATGCTGTTTTAACTAAGTCATGGATCTTTTTGTTATAAAAGCATGAAACATGACTTTGCATATTGTAATTTAATTATGACAAAGTACCAAAACTGGTAATTTTATTGTTATTAAATGTAGGAAAAGAGTACTTGTGTTGTCTTTGTAACCAGTGTTATAAATCATCCTTACTGCTAATTTCTATAATGTAGCTACTGATGACCCTTGTAAGCATTGCCCAATACTTTCACACAGTAGTTTAAAAATAGCGAAGTCAATGCAGAGTACAGAATTTGAACTCTTTCGTGGTTCAGAACACAGTAAGCCTGTTTCAGTACTGAAATATTTGTTTGCACATTCATTTGTCATGTGCTTTATATGAGGTTTCAAGCTTATTTTGTTGCTAATAATAAACAATAAACTTTTTTTATACATATATACTCAATCAGCCTTGTATCTTTGTCATTTTTTTTCAATTGATTTCTTATCAATCAGATTTTTCATTGACCAATTTCTAAATATTGTCTCTTCTTTTGTGAGCCACTCAGAACTGAACATATTAATGTCATCTGTTAACAGCAATGATCTTGGTATTTTCCCTGGCCTGAAGATAACAAAGTTGAAACTAGACATTTACATACACTGAAATGTTTAATTCTCTCTGTATGACATCCTAAGCTTCTTCTGTTCAGTGTGAGGTGATATTAGCAAAATTATTTATATTTACGAAATGCCAGAATGATTAGAAAATATTTTTGACAGAGTTTTTTAACACTTAATTTAAACACAACACTTCACGTACGTTAAGGGTGCATTCACACCAGCGCTGTTAGGTCCTCCCTTAGGTCCATACTAGTTGGAGAAATTATTTGTGTTCTTTTACCTATGACAAAAGAAAAATCCTACAACTCCTAATATCTGATCCCTCTCCATTTCTGTTTATTTCGTGAAAAAGGAAGTTGCGCTCATGTCTTTTTCAGAGGTTTCCGTGTCGTTTCCTCCAGTTGTTCTTGGTGCAGCACCACCATAGTTGAGGGGAGGTTAAAGGGTCGATGTTGATTGATGATGTCCTTACTCTGTAAGCTTATGATAAGTTAATTCACAACATGTCAGTTAAATGCAGGCACAGCTGTGAATGGCACCTCAAACACACCTCTTCCTTCTGTCACAACAAAAAAAATCTAAACAAATCAGGCCTCAGAGAATTATGGGCCTCCAAAAGTATTGTTTATTTTTGAGTACAATTTTCAGATTCTGGAGCGTGCCACATTCATCGGCTCAAATAATGTAAGTGTAAACACTCTGTGCAGACTTGATACTGCTCAAAAAGGAAATTAATGTGTTTTTGTGTATCTGCCCTGAATAAAAGTCCTTGTGAAGTTGCTGGTTGAAATGCATCATTATCCACAGTTGCTAAAAAAAAAAGACACTTAAAAAGGAAGAAGCCATGACTTCAAAAACAACATATAAATCCGGTGTAAAGTTTGTAATGCACTCAGTGACAAAGACTTAAAATTCTAGAGAGATGTCTTATTTTCTGATGAAAGTAAAATTGAACTGTTTGGACATAATGATAATAGTTATAAGGGGAAAATTAGTAAACATGAGGACACCATTCCAACTGTGAAGTAGACAACTGGGAATATTATGTTCTTAGGGTGTTTTACTACAGGAGGGACTGATACATATAACAAAATAGGTGGACTTATGAGGAAAGGACATTATGCACTATAGCAACATTTTAGGGAAGTTAGAGCTTAAATGCTATCGAGTCTTCAAAATGGACAACACCCCAAGCATATCCTCAAGTTAGTTACAAATTTGGTAAAAGGCAATAAAATATATTTTTTGAAGGGTCCATCACAAGGTTTCCAGGCAGAACTGAAAAGGTGTGTGTGAAAAGGTGTGGCCTTCAAAACTGACTCAGTTACACAAGTTATGTCTGGAGGAATGGATCAAAATTCCAGGAACTATTATAAAAAGGGATACCCAAAATATTTGACCAAAGTCATGCAGTTTAAAAAGCAGTTCTACCAAAATTTTAAGGAAATATTAACTTCTGAAGATGAAGTATATGTCTCATTAATTATTCTGGTATTTAGACTGGACCTTGAGAATACAAATATCTGTCTATTTTTACAGGTAAGTGTTGACATCTAGTTTCATCTGTACATATAAAAGAAATGGTTTGGACCCAAAATTGACCTCTGAGGAACGCCAGAAGCAATCTCAAAGCATAACGATTCATACTCTTGCAGTTTCACAAGTTTTCCCCGTTTACTCGAACAACTCGCCACCCATTGGTTTCCCCCAAATCTTACATTCAAGATCTGTGCATTTCTTGGACTCAGTGCAGACTTATTCGATACATGTTTTTCAAAGTTTGACTTGAAGTCCCTTGAGATCTCAAAGCATGGTCTGTAAAAATGGCAAAGTGCATCCACGTGCAGTGGCTTTTCTCTTCCATTCATCCCCACCCCTCCTTTTTCTTCACACACTGCTTACCCTGCGACATTTGGGACGGGTTTCTCACTGCTTGGCTTCTCACATCTTGGACAGTGACACAAAATAAATGAAGACACGCAGAAGACACAAGGTTCAGAGTTGGAAGGGCTTGGTGGCTGAGGTGTGAAACTACTGGAGTGTAAAATTGCCCTGGCAGCCGTGCTGTTGTTTCAGCATTTCATCCCGAGCTGCTCGGCTTGACTTTCCTTGCACTGTTCGGAGCCCTGTATACGTCTTTTTCATTTGTTTCCCCATCCGCACCTTACTTCTGTTGAGCTTGACCTCAGGTCTGTAGGAACCATATTACTCTGCAATAACTATGCAGTCTGGTAAATACCCTGGGTTCTCCACTGAAGATCATCATTGTGGGAGAGAGCAGAAGGTTCAACAGGCTAATATTCACATATTAATGTGTTGAGTGATGTCCAACTGTTCTCCGGCAGTTCTCATTACTCGCAATCAGTCACAGGCTGGATAATTGTTTGAGTGGGGAGAGAAATCCTTGCTGGTCCATGTAAGAGCCCGAGTGGTGCTTCCTCCTGGTGGCAGCAGGAGGCCACAGCCAGAGAGAGGACAGATGTAGCACAGAGGATATTACAACACATTTGACAGTCAAAGTGATGCCTGGGGTTGGTTATTAAAGGCATGAGGCAAACACAGTGAATAGTCTGAGTAGCAGCCAGAGCAAAGTGACATCAAGCATCCTGTTATTTTGGTTCATTAAATGGTTTTGTTTCGCTAATTAGCTTTCTTATGAGAAATGTTGGCCAAAAGCTAGTAATTGGTGACATCGTTGTGACTGTAGATTTTGTGCCTGGTATGTAAGGAATCCAAATATAATTAATTAGAAACCAGCATGCTAGTGTTTGACGTTGTAAAAAAAAATAACTAAAGAAGAGCAAAGTTGCAATGTGCTCTGTTCTATTATCTATATTTGATGACCGTGTTTACTCACATTAGTTTCACATTTTCTGTTCTTTCTTTGAACAGCTTCAGAACAGATGGCTGCCTAGCTTCGCTGCATTCCTCCCCTGAGTGACTTATTCTCCATTCATAAAGCTAACGTTAGACTAGTGAAGTTTCTCTGAAGTCCAACCACAGACATTTTCTCAACATTGCCTGTGGTTTGAAAGTGGGAGGATTCCTGTCTGGGTGTTTGTACAGGAGAGAAAGCCTATGTGTCAAGAGTAAAGGAAACAAAAGAGGCACAAGCACGTCCTTCCAGTAGGCTGTATCTGTTGTTGGCCTGCCCCCGCATTAAGGCAAGGTTATTCTGATGAAAGATGGTGTTGAGATTAGTGAGCCCTGCCCGAATGCGTGGACGTCCGGCGTGCTGTGCCGTGTGATTTATGAGAGTCGTGATATCAGAAGTCGCCACATGAATAAACCATGTAGGCAGAATTAAGCTCCTGTTAAACGACGCACAGCATTTTCTCAGGTGCCTTAACAACCACACACGAATCAAAGTCATGGAAGTGCTGCAGCTGTGGGCTGATGCTCCGGAGCATCCGGTTTTGAAACGGTTCCTGATTTATGTGCACATTCACTCGTAATATGTCCCATGAATTTAGCACTGTCAGCTTATTTTTCATCATGTTTATGAATATTTTAAAGTATATGTTTAAACGTGACATCATATGACATCACATAATTAATATAGTCAGTTATATTCAAGACACATTCTGAAATATGCCAAACATGATAACTCAGTTCTGCTTAATGATTTGTTTTCTCTTCAGTACTTCACCTCTATATTAATAATATACAGAGAATAAAAACAGGATTTCGCTTATGTTCTGAGGTAATATATACTGCACATATGTGTCTCTGCTGAGAATGGACACAAATGCTATTCAGTGGTTACAGCAGTAACCTCCATCATATCTTAACCTCATGTTGTGATATGCAGACTCTATGTCTGCACTCATGAAGACTCATCTTGGCATGCTGAATGTCTGAATTTCCTGCAGCTAAAGGTAGTCAATTTAAGTTCTGATAAATTCAACTAATAATTATTACCAATCATACAGCATTTAACTTTTATGTCTAATGTTTGTTTTGTTCTAAATATTTTTATTGGTACTGGTGCCACTCAAAAATGTTCCTCAATGGATTAAAAATTAACCCATCTGTAAATTTCAGGTGGTAGGGTTGTGTAATTAATCAAATTAACCATTTAATTTCCCCCCACTAGAGCATCCATAGACCATGTATAGAACAATGAACTTTTATGCTCAGATTCACAAGTACATGGAAAAATAAATAAATAAATAAATAAATAGATCAATATATACAGTTATGTCACAGCAAAAGTAACTCACCATGCTTTCTTTCTAATTTGCATGCACAACAACACGCTATGATTGCCTTATATATTTAGTAGATGTGACAGGACTTGATTTTTCACAAGTGCTTTGTTTCTTCTCATTTGGGTGTTTGCAAAATATGTTTCTTAATGTGCTATCCTTCTTTCACTAGTTCCATATAATATTCTTTTTCCTCAAAAAGACATGAACTTTTTATGGTTAAGGAACAAACAAAAACATTTTTCTAAGGTCAAGGTGATGTGAAAAAGAAATGGCAACAAATAATGTTGCATCTAAATATTGTGAAGATTATAATGTTTAAGTCAAACACTCAAGTCTAAGCACCGTTCCCCACAAATGTAATTTGGAAAGCAGTGACTGGCATTTATTTTAAGTTCTGTTTTTTTTTGTGTCCTTCTGGCCTTGAAACACATCAGACATTCAGGTATGTGTCTGAAACCAGGGAAACCAGTGTCTCTGACGCACCACACCATGGCCTCTCTAATGAGGCCTGACTCTTAATGACTCAAAGCCACCAGCAAGAGACAATGATGGCCAGCAGTGGGGTTTATCTCATTGGCAGTCTGTGCAGTGTAGTAACATTGCTAACCTTTAGATCACCCCATATTAGGATGCAGGAGAATCCCTCCGTAGTGATTACAAAACGGATTGAGTAGCTTCAAGACGTCTCATAAAAGTTGTATATGAGTGCTCAGCTTGAATGTAAAGGTGGGATAATAGGCTGTTTGTGCACAGACATGTCACACAGTGCAGCCTGACTCTGATCAAGAATTCTCTCGTGGTGCTTCAGACAGGATTGCAATGCAAAGTGAGGTTTCTGTTGACTGGTTTTGATTATGTTGAGGAAAATTAACATAAGCAAGACCAAAGTCAGGCATTGTGACAAACAGAGCTTTAAGATGGGGCTGGAAAGTAGCTCAAATCCAAAGATGTGACGTGAGCTTTCTCATGCTGTCGTTCCTGCTGTGCATCATTCATGCAACAGTGCTGGAACTGGTCAGCCAGGGGACAAGGTGGTTAATTGCCTTGCACTTCAATAAGTCACAGACTGAAGACATATGGTTTTAATCATTCAGATGTCTCCGCTGATGGGCGGTCCAGAGGATAAAGGTGATTCTGCCTCATCTGAGTTAATGTTTCTCCAGGTAGGTGTCCGATGTAGAAAGTGAATGCAAGCGTCGAGATTCTGAAGTTTTATCCTCACCCACACCTGCACTGCAATCCTACATAAACCTCAACGCTATAGTCTGCATCTGGTACATGTGCCTCAATAACCTGAAAGATGTTGCTATTTCAGCTGTTTGTCAGCTGGAACAGATGCATCTGCTCATCGATTGAGAGGGTTTCATAGTCTCAGTAATCAAAGCGGTGACAAACAGGAGAGAAACACATTCAGGGTGAGTACAGTCTCTGGGGAACAATTTGTTCGGTGTAAACTGAACATGTTTGAAGTTAAAACATAAAGATGCTGTTTTCAGGGATTTCTTCTCGTGTGGGGGGAGGAGGGAAGCCTCAAGTGATGAGTGTCATATCGATTCAGCTTCTCTGTCTTGCACTATACTTTGTTCCCTGTTTTTGTATGAGAAATCAACAATTTCTAAAAGTTACTTAGACACCATGTCACGTCATAAATAAAAGATGTGATTTGTCTTTTGAAAGAGTTGCTTAAATGTTAAAATCCATATTAGGAAAAAGGCAGGTGGATTCAGGTATGACAGAAATATCAAGGAGTTTCTTGTCCTTGACATTCAGGTTGTCGCAGACTGTGACCAGCGCTTATAGCGTAACATTTGGCAACAAAAGTGACCCAGTATATTTCAGTAAAAGTCCTGAATGGTAAGCATAATTTGATATTAAAAGAGGAAGAAAATAAACTGCAAGTCTTATATGCCCAAAAAGTGTTTTACAGGTAGCACTTTCTATTCATTATGTCAGTTGATTGGTTACAGGTTGTAGGCTAATTTTGTTAAACTTTCATTTTAACATCGACATTTTCAAGCTGAAAGTTGGTGAAGCTAATGGAAATGTCCCAAAAATTGGAAGTTCAAGTGGGAACGTTGGTTGTTATTTATTAACCCTCCAAGATCCATCATGATGACCTTGTATCAAACCAATATGCTGACTACTGAAGTTAATCTCATAGTGTTTCAGTATTACTTTGATAAATCTATCCATTATTTGAGGGCACATCTCTAAATTTATTTCTGATTACTAAAGCAAGATTTCTAAGTTGCCTAATTCGTCATAACATGTGAGTGAAATTCAATTAATTAGTAGCTGTCTTAGTAAATCAGCTAATGCACCGGATTTACTACATTTGACAATTATTTGTCTGTCCTCTTGGCCCCAGAAGTAGTTCATATACAACATAAATCATTTTGAATAATTGACATAGCAAGGAACAGAAACGATTTATTTTTGCTCTTTTGTATTAATCTATAATGATGATTCACAGCTAATAAAAGGGAGAATAATGTCAAAGCCATGCCATCTGAGATGATTACCACTGCAATGTTCTCTATGTGGCTCGTAATAACACTTACCAAAGCTTTGTTACTGAGTGCAGATAATGTGATCTTGTCACATTGTTGACAAGCCACTTGTAGTGTGTGAAGTGTGAATTTCTTTTTATCAGTCGCTCTCGAGCTTAGGTAGTTTATTATTTTTTTATTTCTTGATTAACCTTGTGTGTGTGTGCGCGCGCGTGTGTGGATAGCATGTAGGTAGGAGGCGTGAGAGCTGCCTGGTTGGATGTGAAGTCTGCGTGCTATAAACTGGCCTTTCACTCTGTGAACTATTTACCTGTTGATCTCATGAGAAATTCCTAACATTGTGTGAATGCATGTGTTTGAGCGCAGGCAAAGAAGCAAGTGTCTTGAGCGTGTCATCATGAGCTCATTATTTTTTTTCTCTTCTGTAGATCAGCAACCTGTCATCACCTCTCCGCTCAAGTCTGTGTGCAGCAGCACTTCTGTCCCTTCGTGCTCTCAGAATCACTTCGGCAGCCGCACAAAAACATCCAGGGACCACAGGCTGTAAGATTAGGTGAGCTTAAGGCCACACGCCTCTGACTATTGGATCTGTCTCTGTCTGTTACTTTAGGCACACGCTGGTACCTTAATTTGTTGGCACTCATCACAATAGCAACTTTACCCTGTAACAATTTACCCTGGCACATTTTTTGAAAAACCCAATCCTATCCTCTCTTGGCTTTACTCCCTATAGGCTCATAATAGGGGGAACATCACGGTTTGAAAAATGTGGCAAGTTATGAAGTATTCTGCTTGTCCAGAGTCATTTAGAGACATGACTCAGGTTGGCTGGTCTAATCAGGGAAACTCTAAAAGCTTTCCAGTCCATCAAGCAGTGGTATTTAATTGAATTCTTTCACAGAAAAGACCTGAATACGAGTGCAGTCATGGTCTATAACGTGCATATGTTTTTATCAATCATCCACGTAAGGGAAGGGACGTGACTATAACCTGTGCTCGTTCAGATTAACTGCTACTTAGAGGAAGTGAAGGTCCAATTGATTTTCTTTCACATGTGAGTGAGCTACATGTGGCTTTCAATACACGGGTATTAGCAGAACTTGTGGGAGCCTGTGCAATTAAACAGAGTCACTCAAAAATCATTGAACACATCTGAAAGACACTGATGCACCTGCAACAGAACGCCATTCAGCCATTAACAAATAAAACATGCTCTGTCTCAGGCATTTTCTCTCCTCTGTAATTATATGCAAGGGTGAAATCCATCATTGTCATCCGATCGTATACACACTGCTCTTGCTTTCGTTATGCATCTTAGGAGAAAAATCCTGCTGAGCTCTGCAGGCGTTTCCCAAACAGAACACATGCACGATATTGAAGGTCTTAATGAAGGTGATGAACACTGCAGCTAATGCTAAATATGTATAAATCCTTTTAGAAAGTACTATCAGGGAAACTTCCACAAGTGTTATAGCTGTCAAGGCCTAGAAGACATGGACATCCCCTTTTCTTATTTGGCGTTGCATATCATCAATCAGAGATATGCAATGCTGAAATGAACGGGTTAGAAGCTGTCTAGATGAAAACCCCCCCCCAAAAAACATGAATGCTGGGTTTTTACCTTAGAATGGCCAACTCTGTTTTTCCTATGTCAATTTGATACAGTAGGGGCTTCCACACTTCCCATATATGTGTCCTCTGTCACTTTTATCAGCAGTCAAAACTGTTTCATCAGTTGTTAACATGTGGTAACCTGTTTTTCCGAGCCGCCTTTAAACGCAACATGAGCGCTACGACACTCGCGTTGGGTTTACACCTGTACAGCAGTGAAGGAGACCTGCTGCTACTGTTCAGAGCTACGAAGGTGTGTGTTAGAATCATGGCAGCAAACCAGCAAAACGCAAAGAACTTTTCACAGTTTTTCCCCCCAAACTAACCGACTGAGTTGAGTAAAGCTGCTCTGGATGCAGGTAATGTTAGCTAAAAGATGACTAGCTAGCTAATATGAATACAGCACCTTAAGCTTGTTAACAAGTAGCCTGTAGGCTACCGATGTTGTCTATGTTCAGCTACGTACATTCATTTTGCCCCCAAAAAGTCGTCTTCCCCTTCCCCCAGGGGCAGGGAGTCTCTAAGAATCCTCCCTCCCCCTCCCACACGTCGTTCAACCAGACAGCCACAGGGGGCCCAGAAAATGTTTGGAAACCACTGCTCTAAGTGAACAACTCAACAAATGAAAGTCTTTCAACTTCAGTTTGATCTTTTTTTACTTTTGTTGTATTTATTTTATTTATCTAACCTTTATTTCAACAGGAAAATCCCATTGAAATAAAAAAATAAAATGATGTTGCTAAAGAATCCTAGCCAAGACTTGCAGTCACACACAGAGGTTACAGAACATTCACAACAAAAACAGAAAAAACGACCCTTTTAAGCACCTCACTTACAAAAATAGCCAGCTATCTCTTCTTCCCATTGTAACAACAACCACACTGAAGGGCATTTTTGTTAGCACACCATGGTAGTGTTTCGATTTGTTTCATTTGCTGGTAGTATGTATTTTGTATATGTTTAGTGTTTGGACTGTACGTAGTTTTAAAAAAACTTTTTCTTTTGGATTAATGTGAATTTATTATACAATAGCATAAAGTCTGCAATGTTTGTTTTTTTAACAAGGAGTTTTACATTTGAGTAATTTCAGAACCTGGGAAGGTAAGCTTATTTATCTTCCTTTCCTTTTGCGTAGCGAGAGGGTTAAGGCTGAAATTTAAAGTATTTTTGTAGCTAATCACAATTACTCTCAACAGAGCAAAACATTTTGTAGCGGTCTATTCAATTTTCACCATGGAAACTCAGTTTTCATCTTAGAATGTACTTGCATCCTTATCAGAGGTTCACCTGCTGATAGAGAGAACTGCTCATTTTATAAAAACATGCACTGAGCCGGCCCCAGTTGCTCAGTGCTTACCTGACTGAAACAAAGCCTGATTGTAACACTGCCCTTGCAGACATATTCAATAAGTACTTATCAGAAATTGATTATTCATCTTATACTACTCTTCTTACTCTGATGCTCCCACCATTCTTGGTCAGTTGTTGTCAGTCGGAAGGCCACATGTTCTGTTGCTTAACAATCCAATCTTTACATTCCCAGTAGTCTGTTGCTTATCTGCAGACGTGTTTTCTTGAGGTGACGTAGCCGTTTTAATCTCAATATCTCCTGCTGTTTTCTTATTTTCTGTGCTCTTACATTCACTGCTGGGACTTGCCAAAAATATTTAGGAGACTTCTGCATTACCATGTCTTCTCAGTAGATGAAGCAGATAAGCCCATCAGGTCATTCAGGTTATATTTGGCTGTGAGACGCCTTTATAGGCAAACTTACGTCTTGGCTTCAACACTGGCTGTGTAAAAATAAGAAGCAAATCATTGTATCATTTCGTGTGAATAACTAGATAATGCAGTATATGTTGTATTACTTTTCCGGGAAAAGACCTTGTTTAATGAAGCATGTTGATGAGTTTTTATCCATCCATCCATTTTCTTTACACCCTTGTCCCTTAGTGGGGTCAGGAGGGTTGCTGGTGCCTATCTCCAGTTAACATTTCGGGCAAGAGGCGGGGTTCACCCTGGACAGGTTGCCAGTCTGTCGCAGGGCAACACAGAGACAGACAGGTCACACAACCACGCACACACACACGCACGCACACACACACGCACACACACACACACACACACACACACACACACACACACACACACACACACACACACACACACACACACACACACACACACACCTAGGGACAATTTGGAGAGGCCAATTAACCTGACAGTCATGTTTTTGGACTGTGGGAGGAAACCGGAGTACCCGGAGAAAACAAATGCATGCACGGAGAACATGCAAACTCCATGCAGAAAGACCCGGGCCGGGAATCGAACCCAGAACCTTCTTGCTGCAAGGCAACAGCTCTAAAAACTGTGCCACTGTGCAGTCATGACTTTTTATGTAGTTTTAAAATAATTTTGTTTTTCTGCTTTACTGCTTTCTTCTTGTTAGTCTCTGGCTGATGGAGTCTGCCGAGAACTGCCAAAATTAATGGCTTCCACTGGATTGTGGCTTGTCATTTACATTATGGCCCTATCTGAATTTGTGCTCAGCTTTATTGTCAATGTTCAATGTTTAGTCCATATCGCCCTCCACCAAAAATGTCAACTAACTAATTAGGTTTTAACTCCTCTTGGACTCAAAACATATTCTCTTTTCAGAAATGTTCTTCCACTTGTTTGTGAAAACTTTGCTTATTTATCCAAAAAAATCAGGTGGCTATGTGACAGTGCTATACTTGCTGCTTACTTGAAGATTGTCAAGTGCTTAAATTTTTTATTTATTTTTTAACAACAAAGAACAGTGGAAATACAATTTCACAGAAGCACAAAATGATATGGATGGCGTGGAGAGTTGGAAAAAAAATCATTTTTGGTATGACATCACCACCGGCATTTTAGGAGTCTTGAGTCTTAAAGTAGTCTTGAATTTGTACTGAATTTGAATTTCCCTGCATGTATGGTATGCATGAGTCCGAGTTGTTGTGCGGCACATTTTCAAGTTTATGTTTTATAAATCACAGCCTTAGTGCAGAAAGGGACGTATGCAAGTTTCCGGCACCGTTTTGTGTGTCCATCAGCTTTATAAATGAGACCCCTGGTCTTCTTCATAACCCACTTCCACATACTTCAAGATTTATTAAGCAACCACTGCATTTTCAACATATGGTTTGGGGGCCTTTCTGCAGTCATGCAGAGTACAAAGAAACTCTTGTGAGGAACAGATGTGAATTAATAATGGAAATATAATACGCAATATATTTTTATATGTTTTATGTAGCAATACTTAATTTTGCAAACGAACACCCACTACCATGTTTCTGTACCACATGCACATAAAGGGGATGTTTGTTGCAAGTGTAAATTTTATCCTGTGAAATTGAGATTCATCAGAAAATAGCAACATGAACTGAAAAACCTACTGTGACATTTTGTTTTATGCAGGTTGATTTAATACATGAGTTTGATTAATTTTTATTTTTAGTCTGGATATCTTGCTTAAAGCAACTTGTAATATCTATTGTTCTGAGCTCTTCTTCATTTTGTTAGTATTGTGAAAATCTAATAGTTATTTTCATGTATCAGTTTTAATCAATGTTACTGTGTTGACTGTATAATGTGTGGTATGAAGGCATGGTAAATGTTTTACCTCAGTCTCACAAACACTGTGCACCAAGTCATCTACTTAAAAAAATTGTCCAACGTCTAACGATGACCGAAGCTATTTTTCACTGAATTATGTCCAGATTTTCCCTCCAGTCATTTAGATTTTCCTTGCACTTAAAATATGAGCTTGCATAGGGATATAAAACAAGTGAACTGAAAACTATTACCAAAATTAAAGGTACTCACATTTTCAAAACTACCATATTGTAAGTGGGGCTATGAACATTTGCGGTATAGACTCTGTTTAAGTGTTAATCTCTAAATCAATATTATGTTTTCCTTTTCTTTTTTCCTCTCAGAGAGAAGGATGGGGTCATCGGTTGTCCGTCTGGCTTGGTTCCTCGTTCTTGGCTTCACCACTAGTGCATTAAGTCTCAACCCTGATGACCCCAATGTCTGCAGCCACTGGGAGAGGTGAGAATAGTTTTCTTGTCAAAAGCGTGTGTATACTCTGTTAGTTTGCTGAAATCTAAGAGTCAGACTGGACCTTTCAATTTACTATACATCCTTCAATCTACCTAAGTCCGTACAGCAGTATTGACCTCACACAGCTGAAGACAGGGATGGGAAGAGTTTAAAGCGTCAAATGAAATATGCAGACAGATTGATCAGTATAAATTCATCCCAATCAATCATGACAGCCAAAGTGCCTGAATAATAATGAGCTGTGCTGGGCAGTGTCACTTGTGAGAAATAAGCAGCAATAATTTCTGTCCTTAAGGCGCAGGGCGGAACGAAAACTGGGAAGATGTATTATTGGGATGATTGCCCGACCAAGGTGAGGGTACTTAGGCATTGTGGTTCCACCTTGTTGGCATCAGAATGAATTTCCTAAGTGGGCTTTGTCTGTGGCTTTAAGGTCCTCCAATATCCTCAGGCATTGGTTGCAAACATCATAAAAATTGACTTTCTTTGCATATCAAAGTTATTACTATACTTTCAGTTTGGATGTCTCAGGTTCTGTGCTCAAACAAGGATAAAAGGCAGCTATTACTTTCATTTTGACTGCAACAAAGTTTGTAAGAATAAATGCTTTATTCAGATTAAACAGAAAGTATAAAAGTAAAAAAAAATCTTAAAAAAGAAATATTACAATATTACATTTAAATGCTATTGTATTTTTCGGACTATAAGCCGCTACTTTTTTCCCACGCTTTGAACCATGCTGCTTTTTTTTTATTTTACTTTTTTTTATTTTTATTAATGAACATCTTTGTTTACAAGTACAAAGAAAAACATAGAAACAGAACACAATATGCGGCTTATAGCCTGGTGCTGCTTTTCTGTGGATTTTTCTTCAACCACCAGGGGGCTCTTTAGCAGGAAGTGAATCATTGGATGTCAAAATTGGAAATCAAAGAAGAAAGTGATAATTTTAATTTAGAGCAAGAATATGCTAGCAGCAGGCACGACTGAGAAATGTTTTCAAACTCATACCTCGGCATCATGGAAACCACATGAAGAAGTTCGTATGATGCCACTTCTAAGTTGAAGGCTATCGATCTGTTTTTTTTTTATTAGTTCACTTTCTCTCCTTATTGGCTTGCATATCTACTTCACTGTAAACCTTGCCAGTCTCCACCGTTTTTCTTTGGACTGTCTACATCTCAATCTCTTCTCAGCTCTGTACACAAGGTGCCCTGAGTAGGCCACT
Source organism: Poecilia reticulata (assembly GCF_904066995.2). Taxonomy (NCBI): domain Eukaryota; kingdom Metazoa; phylum Chordata; class Actinopteri; order Cyprinodontiformes; family Poeciliidae; genus Poecilia; species Poecilia reticulata. Next base: position 24,312,680 of record NC_088835.1, on the reverse strand, counting down.
TCTTCCACTGGCGTACGCACCCCACTATCTGAAGAGTCTTGCTTTAATGCAATTGAAGATAATAAACAATTATTGAATGATTGCATATTTTGTAAAGAAGTGTGCAATTCAATTTTGAATATATATAGATAATCTTTACTGCACTAAAATGTGAATAACATTGTTTTGACAAATTTACTTTTTCTTAATTAATTGCAACAAACTACTTTTTAGTTCATTTGTTTGCTTCACAATTGAGATTTTTACCCCCCCCAAAAATTAAAGCACATTAGCTGGCTAATTTTGTTTACTTTGAATACAACAGTTAACATTTGAATAAATACTTTGTCAGCCCTCATTTTTTTTTACAGTAAGACTCATCAAGGCATTTTACTATTCTAATCATGATTTCAATATTGCCTTTTCAATATTGATTTAATTGTGATATTCTTTTCCCCATAATCAAGCAGCCCTAGTTTGTACATATTTATGTAGCTTTGTAAACACCATTCTGAATCTTCTTGTGAATCAACAATACTAACTGCTAACCCTTCATATTGGCCTATGCAGATAAATTTCAGAAGGCTGTTTACAAAGCCACAGTTGCCATGTTTTCTCACCCATATTTGGATCCCCAATCTCCAACATCATCATGCATGTTAGGTTATTTGCTGATTACTAACCAACTGCAGAAATGAATGTTCATCTGTTTATCTTGTTGATGGACTGTCATACTGCCTAGGGTACATGTCTTTTGAATAGCAGCTGTTAGGTTGGGCTTTAGACAAACGTGACCTTGCTTAAGACGAACTGGCTTGATAAATAAATGGATTTTCACTTGGTAATAGCTGCACATTTAACTGCAGTTTTTCTTTACTAGTGTAAATTTTCTTCAAAACTTTATGCTACTACACAGTGCAGTCCTTTGTGTCACAACTGTCTTTATATGTTTGTCTTTCAGCTATGCAGTGACCGTCCAGGAGTCCTACGCTCACCCATTTGACCAGATCTATTACACAAGGTGCACAGACATCCTAAACTGGTTTAAATGCACCAGGCATAGGTAAGTTTAGAGAAAAAAAAGTTTACTATTTCTCAGTTGCTGGAGCTCTATTTGACCAAAAATTAGAACCAAGTCTAAAAAAGCTAAAATGAATGTTTTTGTTCAGGTGTCTGGCTGAGAAAAGGTCAGATACCTTAGGTGGTAATCATCCTGTTTTGAAGATGTTGCTCTGTTTGGGATTCTGAAAGTGCAAAAGGCAGACTCTTCTTGTGAACACTGGCTTGTATGTAGAAAACGTAATTCCTATAATTTTGACCCGTCCTCAGCTTAATATTCTTGTGTTTTTCTCTAGTATTTTGTCGTGTATGAGTAAATATCAAGTAACGTTTACCTTCTATATGTTTCCTGACCTTCAGATAGGGGACTTTTTTCTGTATCATGCAGCTGTCTCTGTGTGTCTAATTTTCCAGGATCAGCTATAAGACGGCTTACCGGCGGGGAGTAAGGACCATGTATAGGCGCCGCTCACAGTGTTGCCCTGGTTACTTTGAAAGCGGAGACTTGTGTGTTCGTGAGTGTCTTTATTTCCTGACTCCTTTGTCCTTCTTATGACATTTCATGTTACATTTTATACCTCCTTAGAAAAAGAGTAAATACTATAACCGTTGGTGACTGCTAGTAGTGCGCAGATAAAACCTACCAGACCGCAGCTTCCTTCTAATTCTGTTTAGCATGCTATAAGATCTCATTTCCCACTAATATGAAATAATTTATTTGAAATGATCAAGTTTGATTTGATTTAGCATAGTTCTTAAAGATTGCACATTGTTTCATAACCCCAGCCTGCCAAACGCTTTACTATATGAACAAGTGCATTTTAATTGAAGTTGTTTAACAATGACAAAAATTAACGACCCGAGACGTAGCTGGTTAGAAGCTGGAGAGGCATAGCTCCCAATACTTGAATTGCTGCAAAATTCAATAACTTGAGAAGAGCACGGCCCTAAAAGTTAAGAGTATAGCAGCATCCTGATAACAATCCTTCACTGTCATTTTTATGACTTCATTATTGGTCATTGAGTTCTATTTCTACTCTCTCACATCAAACTGAATCTCTTTGCATGCAAGTCAAATAAAGACAGAAGACGTTGCAGTTGCCTCTGAGAGTTATGTTTTTGATATCCTCGCCTCACCTTATGTTTTATTCTCTTAAGATAAGTTTTGAATTAGAATTACTCTAATACTTTCCTACATCTTTTGCAGCTTGAGGGGCTTTCTGGTACAATGACTGCAGCCGTGTGGGTTTGCTCTTTGACCACGGCTGAGCTTGTCCTTGTCAAGGCTTTAATCGCCTCAGGGTAGCAGGTTCTCAGGAAGCCAGCCAGCAGAGAATGCAAACGGGTGTGATTATATGGTGGTCTTAAGGAGTGAGGTGCAGACTGATCAATAATGCATTCATTAGGCATTTAAGTGACAGCACAGGCATTTGTTTATTAATGGGCTTTTCGGGGTGTTAAACAGGGGAATCTGCAAACTAAGATTGTGCATCTAGAATTGGCCCCACTCTTTACATGTTTCGCTTACATATTATAGCTGCATGAATACTTACCCCTTTAATCCAATGAGGTGCAGTGGGGAAATTGAGTTGATAGAGGTCAGGAGAGCAGGTTTGCTTTCTGCTACCTTTGCAAAATGGTCCCTTTTAATCCCTCCTCACTTACAACCAGGATTAAATTACTTGTTTTCCTTAGGCAGTGATATAACAAGAAATTATTGGGTACCTTTGCCTTGGAATGAAACAATACTCTTTTGTTTATTTTCACAGTCTGAATCCAATATTCTGTATGCCCCTATCTGGACTCAGGGTTTTTTACATAGAGGCCATTTCACCCATTTCCTCTGCCATTAAGCCCTAGCCCTCATTTTTTTCATTCAGAGGTAGAGCGAGTTCATATTATAATGTAGGGTGAGATCCAAAATGGTTGTGCTATATTGGTCTTTAAATGAAACTTTTTCTGAATGAGGTAAAACAACCAAACTTGCCTTCAAACAAACATGAATGGTTTTTTTTCACATTGTAAACGCCAATGTTCACTGTAAAGTCTAGTTTGATGTATTTTGCTAGTCTAACAATAACACAATAGCTTGCAGTGATTATATGTTTTAAAATATTACATGTTATATTCTTTAACAAGTAATAAATAAATACATATCCTCAAATTAAAGAATAATCCCTATGAAAACATTAAAACAATTAATTCAGAAAGAAATATATGTTTTATTTCTCTCCCATAAAAATATTAGTGTCACAACCATTGGAATATTCTATTCTATTCTATTCTATTCTATTCTATTCTATTCTATTCTATTCTATTCTATTTTGGTGTGTTCTCTCTTGTACATTTGTTTGGTTGTGTATTAATGTTTTAGTTATTGCATAAATTAAATTGGCAGTAACTGATGCTAAATATTTTAAATATTATCCATAAATAATATTAAAAGTTTAGTTTTTTGTTTGTTTGTTTCACAAATATTAATCCCATCATTTAGATTTAGACTTATTCTGATGAAGGTCCAGTCTCATACTTTGTCAAAGGCAATGCGATATATCTTATGTGTTTTTCTGGAGAATAGACTTAATATTCTGCTCAACACATGGGAAAATAGGCTAAGAAAGCTACTTCAGTGTTCTGACAATACGGCATCATATTATTCAGGAAGGAGGAGAAGCCGGTGTGTCTCTGAGATGAACATGTTTTCTAGCAAAACGTGCTCATCAATCCCAGAAGAAAAGCAAAAGACCTTGTACAGTTACTGCAAAGCTGCAAGGAGAGTAGCACTATCCACGGTGAAACAAGTTCTGTACTGGGATGGACTGAAAATTTTGTCAAAGAGTAAAAAGCCATCACTTTGCATCAGGGACTTATAGACTTGACAAAATAGACCTCATGGGGAAAGAATGTCATATGCAAATATTGAAGCAACATCTCAAAACATCCAAATGGGGGCTACAGCTCGGGTTGTCCAAATGGACAATAACCCCCAAAAACCTCCAAATTAGTTAAAAAGTTGCTGACGGTCAACAAGGTTAATGGTTTGGAGTGGCCGTCACAAAGCCCTGATCTCAGGCCTAGAGAAAGAAAGCAGAGCTGCTATGTGTGTGCAAGGCGGCCAAAACACTACCTGAATTACACAAAGTCTTTCAGACAGAATGGGCCAGATTTACCTCAGACTATTTTGAGAAGCTTATGGAAGGACTCCCAAAATGCTTCACCCAAGTCGTACATTTTAGAGGCAACTCTACTGTTTACGAAGGGAAATCTGTGTAAACTCCCAAGTTTGGACAAAATAAAAAGCCTTTAAAAACAGTCTAAAAAATTCTGTCTGATTATTCTGGCATTTGGAAAATTATTTAAAATATAACTGAGTTACAGCAGAGATTAAAGCAGAAAAAAATAGTCTGATTTAATGTCAGACAGTGAGAATACAATTATTGCATCTTTTTAAAAAAGCAATAAAAAGCAATATTTCCACCTTTAAACTGGTTTCAGTTGAACGGAATCCCTATCATTTTATTGTTATGTAAAGCACCATTAACACCATCAGCTGCAGTGCCAATGTGTAAAACAGAATTAGGTGTAAAGGGAAAAGGACAAAATCAGGTGCAGTTTCCATATTTTCTTTATTTAGCCTATTGCTCTTTGTCAAGTTTGTTTCACTAAAGCTAATAAGCTTAAGGATTGTTCCTATTAATTCTGCCTGTCATTTTTTCCTTTGTGGTCATGTGATGTAACATCGGTATTCCCATTAGCTTCAACAAGTTGCATCTAAACTAATCTGGGGATGTTGAGACCACCAAAACGACTACACAAACACACAGAATCAACACATTATCGTTAAAGATGTTCATCTTCTTTAGTCTGCTGTTTTGCATTATTCCATCATTTTTGTAAAGATTATTTAATTTTCTTAAGGCTCCTTCAGAGCAAGTTGAACTTTGATCTGCATCTCTTTAATTAGAACTCTTAAGTTTCCAGCGAGAGGCCTTTATTATTTCTTTGACCTTTGATCTGTTGTAAGTCATTACCTTAATATGTTACCAGCGTATGAAGAAAATGTGAAGAACTCATTTCCCTTCTAATAAGCATGATTATTACAGTTGTGCATGAAGAAGTGAGAGGAGCTCGCTAATGACAAGAGCTTATAATATCTTCAGAGGCTTTGCGGAGTTTCTTCTCCCTATTTTTACAAGGCATTAAGTCCAGATGACTCCTGCATGACTCTTCCCTGTCCATTGCTGGAACATAATTTTTAAATGACTTTGTCTGTGGAGCGAGTTGAGTTTAAAATAGTTAGGTATTTGCATTTTTATGAGTTGAAAGGTAATTAGATTCTCATCAGAAAACTGATCCTGTACGTTAAATGACTTATTTATTTTGCATTTGTTGCTTTTTATTCACACGGTAGGGCATTTACTTACAGAGAAAAAGGTGACAACCCCCTTTCTCCCCTCAAAAAAAAACCATTGTAATGTATTTAAATAAAAAGAAAAAAAAGGAATGTTCTTTCCAAGGTCTTAAACACAGAAATCTAATGGGGTTTTTCTCATGGATTGCAGCAAAAACACAAACAGGTAGAGACTGACAGGACATTGCAATAAGTTATAGTTAGACTAGGCAAAAGATATTAAATTTAATAACATTACATTGCAATCACCAATTAGCTCCATTGTTCCTTGTTCTGATAACAACTCTGCATAATGAGTTAGATTAGCCTTTTATCTAGATGAAAGACTCAATTTTCCAACAGATTCCTTAGACATGAGTTAGGCAGGGTGATTCATGAATTTCAATTAAAATGAAAGACCTACCTTCTACTTTATTATGCCTTCCCTTCAGTACACCGGTTCAGATCTCAAGAGAAGGGTGCGCTTTATCCTCTCTCCCCTAGTCAAAAAACTTCATTTCCATATTTCATTTTTTCTCTGGGATGTGACACATTTGCATGTCCCTGTTCTCGCTGATCAGAATTTGCTGATTGAAACTAAATGAAATCAACTCATCATGGTGACATTGAATTTGTCTCCTCTTCCCTTTGAATACTCTGCAGGCCGTGGACTCATTGATTACAGGTAGTCGATCTCGCCACTTTCGTCAGCAGAAATGTTGTAGCTCTTCCTCCTTTTCTTTTTGCTGGCTAAATCTAATTAGACAGTTTTCTGCTAGACTACTGATGCTCAGAAATCTGCCCTGAATTATCTTCCCATCTCTGGTTTAGCTTTTTTTTTTTTTTTTTTTTTTGCCACGGTGGCATTTCTGCGATTACTCGTGCTTGGTGGGTGTTTCAGATATGCTCGTCGTTTCCCTACCCTGCTGCTGCCGGTGGTGGATCCGAATCGAAGCCTGATTGAGTGGTGTTCTACAGCTCCTTCACTGACCTCTCAAACAATAGCCTGGGTGTCATAATTTTGCACAGAAGGAAGCTAAATTACTTCCAGCTCTTTTGACCAAAGCACAGCAGAAAAACCTGAGAGGAAAACGAGCAGAAGTTGCAGGAAGTGTTTTATGAGGTCTGATCAGTTAAGGGGACAGGCTGTCTGCTCCGCTGCCCTTGGATTGTGTATCATCCCTCCACAGGCCATGTTAGTGGACCGCTGATTCCCATCAGGCAGGGGTTCTCTCTCGTCGTATTTGCCTGCTCCTCTCCTTCCCCAGATAAGAGCGAGCTTCTCTTAACCCCGCTGGCCAGATGACCTTGGCTGCCACAGATTTATTCATGCTAAGTAGCTAGTTTGCGATATTATTCCTTTTTGGTTTGAAATGTGGTGCCACAAAAAAAGAAGAAAAGGGGAAAAGAAATGAAAAGAAATGAAAAGAAAAGAAAGAACAAAGAAAAACACCTCATATAGGTTCCTTTTTGTATCCACTCTAAAGAAAAGAAAACCATCCAGTTGGTGAAAACACTTCCAGGAATACTAATGCCCACCTGATCAATCTGGTGTTGTGTAGCTCAATATAAATGATCAAGAAAACTGCAGACTTAGTAAACACTGCGGTCTACTTGCAACATTAAAGCTTTACTATATGACAGAGCATTAGAGGTGATTTACAGCTTGTTCTTTTGTAGCTCAGCCTGCTGATAACAACGTGTTCTGAAAAGTGACGTTTTCTGTCACTTGTGAGTCAAACTAATATACCAACTAAGAAAAACAAGTCACGTGTTTGATGAACTGAATATAAATATGCTGGTTTGACGCAAGTATATTGACTTTAAGGACATTAAAGTGATTTCATCATGTTGGGTTTTATGTTTTTCTAACACTCAGCTGTAAATGCAAATATAAAACATACAGCTTAAATGATTTTTCAAAAACCATCAACTGTGTCAACAAGATTTTCTCTTATTTTTCAAGGGTCAAAATTATATACAGGCTCAAACACATATCTTAGCTACTATTAATATTTGGAAAAATCTCTCCTTAGCAGCTCGAAAATCATTCATCTTCTTATCAAAAATGGTAGCATTTGTTTAAATCTTCTGGTTTGCTGGCTCTGACCTGTCTTTTAAATACATCCTTTAAAGTTTGTTTGCATTTCTTCCTTCTCTCTCTATGAGTTTAAATAAGTTGCTGTAAAAAGAATAGATTTCATTTTTCTCGTAGGTTATCCAATGTGTCTAAAATGGACATGTGTTTTGAATTCAGATTTGTGACATGTCCTTCAGTCCTCCAGTGAGCTTTGTGCTGAGTCAGAAAAAGGACGGAAGCACACAGAACAAAAATCTTATAACCAATCGATTCGGAGCAAGTTGGATCACCTTTCACCTTGCATTTAGTTGTAATAAATGCTTTTGTGCGTTGCAAGCCTTTTGATGCCTTTGCCTAATTTTTGTGTGCCTCTCTGGAAAGTTTGGCAAGATTTTTTTCTTTAACATTACTCTGTGTCTTTCTTAAAAGCCCCTTTTCTTCTTATCTAATGTGATGATCCAAAGTGAAAAACCACCAAAGCTTCCATCAACCTTGGCCAGATAAGCAAACTGCCGCCTCCTTGCCAAAGGATAGCCTGTGGGTCGGTTCGAACAGTTGTGCTGAGTAGAGAAACAGTACAGTGAAAACAGAACATGAACAGACCCAATCAGGCTCACTGAGAAATCAGACTATAATATCTGGACCTCATGCATTCTGCTTCCACCATCAGCTGAGAAACCGAGGTGTTAATAGGGCTGTAGTGATACAATAATCTCATGATACGATGCACAATATTCTGCTCACAATACGATATATATTGCAATATTCATCAAACGATACAATTCAATACACTTTGCAATTTTCTGAAAGATTTTAGAGGGACAGAGTGATTTTGGTGACATTTTGTGACTGTTATAGAGTTGGATTGAATTAATTTAACTGAAAACTGATTAAAAGCACCAACTACACAATACCTGGCTCTGGTTGGACACAGACTTAAAGTCGACAGCTGGACAAAATGAATCAAAGAAGTGGTGAAAAAACATGTTTCTTTTAATTGAAACAGTACAAACTGTAGCTTACATGCACTTGTAAAGTAAATAAAGTGCACCAAGTACCCTGCTCTGAATAGTTTGATACCTTTTTAACCTTGACACTTAACATCTGAAGGAATCACTTTAAGCCTGATGACCTAATCACTCTCCCGGCGAAGCAAGCAGTGAGTGAACAAGGTGACAGTTGGATGTTACTATACTTGCGGATGAATATCGATTTTTTTCTAGGAAAGAAAATATCGATATATATCGCAAAATCGATATTATTACACAGCCATAGGTGTCAAGGTGTTTTTAACTTTAAATTCTTGCCTTTTTTTGTTTATGCCCAAACCTTTTCACCTCAAATTACTGTTAGAAGTGATAACATTATTGTAATATTATCAACAAAAAAAAAAACAGCATAGCACTTAACAGACGATGCTTAGATTTAAGTCTGTTGTTTTAGAGTGCTGTCATCTGTTGGTGTAACATATTATCAGACCTCAGTGACTTAATAGCCTAATAAGCAGATGAGGAAGATTGTCTCTGTTCTTGAGACTGTTCTGGAGCCCCAAGAGCTGATTAGGCAAAAAAGGGACATTTCATATTATTATGAACACAAGAACCAGACAATCTTGATCATCCATTTCACAACAGCAGTGTCCCCAGTCAGTGGTTTCACATCTGCTGCAGCACAAACTGCTACATAAGATTTAATTTAATTGAATTAAGCTGAAATCATTATTGCCCTGCGACAGACTGGCGACCTGTCCAGGGTGTACCCCGCCTCTCGTCCGGAACGTTAGCTGGAGATGGGCACCAGCACCTCCCGACCCCATTGGGGACAAGGGTGTAAGAAAATGGATGGATAGATGGATGAAATCATTATATTTCTTTAAAGTCCAGAGAGAGACTAAGAAAACCTTTAACAGCCAACCTTAGAAAAACATCTTAAAATATTTGAAACACTCAGTGTAAATGTCAGAATTTGTGTGATTTATTGTGATTATTGTTTTGTTTTTTTTTATCCCTTTTACGTGAAGTATTTGGAAATTGACAGTAGTGTGAATATCACGTAAGGTTATAAATTAAACCTAGAATCCCCTTGCTTCTTTTACATCTATTCTAAAAATCCTTCCCAGGAATAGGTAGTGATTCATACTTCAAAATTAATTGTTGATAGATTTTTTGACAGATTATGAAAGTACTTACATACTTAAGAATTTGAACAAGTTGATTGTTGACACATTTATTAAAAATGTGATGTCAAGTACTGGAAATACATGGCAATCACGAGAGCCTAAATTAAGATTTATATCAGAGATGGAGGCATTAAGTCTCTAATTTTACTGGATGTTTTGCTTGAGCTGCATTTTAAGTATGCTACTTATATTTACCTACATGTTCATATGCATTAATTCACTAATAAATCGTACTGATGGGGAAATATGTTTGTGTCTCAGCTCTGTGTACGGAGGAGTGCATGCACGGTCGCTGCGTCTCTCCTGACACATGCCAGTGCGAGCCTGGATGGGGTGGACTGGACTGCTCCAGTGGTGAGTTCGCTTTCCCTCTAAACCTACAATTAGGCCCTTAGACACATTTGTTCCCAAATTGCTCTCACAGCCAGTAGGTCCATAAGACTTTGCTGTGAATCTGTTTTGCGTCCGTCTATCTCAAAGCTGCTCAGCTTTGTATCCTCTCTTCTTAGCAAGCACAGCCAATGGAACAGGTAAGTCACAATGAATTCATTCTCATTTGCTGGAAGTGGAAGTGATTTGTCTGATGAATCTAGCGGATGAATGGATGGTTGCACCTCTCTTGTGTTTACCTGACTCTCTGTTTTGGTCTTAATCATGATTAGACCAATGCCTGTGACTTGTTCAGATGATGGATCAGGGCCAAGCAGAAACAAGCCATTATGCTGGCCTCTCTGTTTGCTGGGCCTATACCTCGGCTACTGAAGCCTGATGGGAGGGTGGAATTGGGCAATCAGCTAAATGCTAGGGCAAAATCTATATTCTCCTTTCTCAAATTTATGTTTAGATAAAAACATGCATACAGGAATCTTATTTTTCACAACCATGACCCAGTAACTACTTTCTGCATCAACATTTCTGATCTTTAATTCATAACATTAACAGTTTACGCACCCCAGCCCCCTACCCTCACTCTGGTGTTGAACAGCCACTGCCTATTGCTTATTTAGAAATGAGTAATGTCAGATAAAATCATATCAGTAGTGCGACTGTATAGATCTATGAGTTTTCATTACCAAGAGAGCCATTCACTGATTAGCAGCTGTGTGTAAATCAGCCACTCTTCGTGTTGCCTCAGCCTGCTGCAGGTAGATTCATGGTCGTCCATGACAACCCTGAGCTGTTTGCTGCTGCTCCCTCTTCTAGGCTGGTGAGGGTCCAGCAAAGAGGATTTGAGGGTTTAGGGCCCTCGGGGGACTCTAGTCCCACTCTTGGTTAGTTACGAGTGCAGCCATGTGTGTGCTTTTTCCCCCGGTCTTCCAGGTGCTTATCTGATCCACCTTGTTAAAACAGACTTGATGATTGAGACAGAGGCATTATTCATAATTTCATATTTCCATACTAGGCATGATTCCAGACTTTTTCATTTATGAGCCTTCATCTGCAGAAATTAGGAATGCGTGCCAATTCTTAAATTAAATCTGCCCTCCTTTTTCCTTTATGTAAATGGTTCAGCGTGCTTTCTTGTCTGTCACTGTAACTGTAAATTATATTTCCACTAATGCACAGATAGGGGATGTAAGTATATAAAGTATATAAAGAGAAATAACTAATATTAAAATATAATAAAGTGAGTGCTTTATTAATAACAATAAAGTCAATGCTAATATAGATTATTATTTATTTAGCATTATTATCAAAAAGCAAAGGTCAACAACACAGAATCGACCCTGTGGTTTATTGGCTCTTTATTTCATCACTATTCTACTTGGGTTCTTTTGTTTGTTTGTTCTCACTTAAAGTGAAGCAGAGGGAAGGATGTGCTGGTCACATGACGGAGGTTGTGTGAATGATGTGATAAAAAAAGTGTGTCGCCCAGTGCTTGGAGATGAAGAGCCGCCGTGGGATGCTCTGCGGCCTAAAGCTGAAGTGACAGGCTTTCAGCAAGTGATCTGGAACTGGATCAAAGGCTCGGGCTGAGTTTCTGGTGCAGCACCCACCAGCAAGGAGTTTTCTATGTGGGTCAGGTAGTGAAAAATAAAGAATCGGTGGACAGTAGGAACAGGAGCAGAAGGAGATCAGGTGGGAAAGATTCAGTTAATTGTTTTTGGTAAAGAAGATTTTGCTTGTTGTTTTGGGGGTTTTCTTTTTCCGCCTGCTAGTGTCCACCCACAGTATCAAGCAAACACTTCATCCTTTTCTTCCGCCTTGAGGGGTAGGCCCACTGAGACTTGATTTACCCTGTGACCTGCCTGGACCCCGAGGAGTCTCTGTTTCAATTCTGATGCATAAAGCAGCTAAACAGGATGTAGACTTCTGTTTGAAGACGCAGTCTTGCTCTACATCTGTTAGTGTGAATTTGGAGCATTCAGATTTGCGTTTTCTCCAAAGACTGATGAATGATTAATTGTTGCTGTTGGGTATTTTGATAACTCTAATTCCTGTGTGTTGTGGTTGTGGAATGAGCTTCTGAACATTTTTTCTCTAATGTCTTGAATCTACTTTTTTTTTTTCCTTTTTTGCCTTCAGTTCAACATTTAGATGCATAAAAAGAGTGCTATATACTGTATACAATGCTTTGCAAAAGCATTCATATGCCTTGAACCTTTTTCATTTGTTCATGTTCCAACCACAAAGTTTAATGCTTTTCACTGGGGTTTATGTGAAAGACCAGCACAAAGTAGTGCACAGTAGTGAAGTGGAAGAAAATGGAAACATGGTTAATGAAGGTATTTTTTTTATAGAATTTTGTTTTGAAATCTGAAAAGTTGTCCTCAGAAGACACCTATCTACGATGTAGTTCACCAATGTCTAATTTAATGGTACTATAAATAAAGGTTATAAAATTACCATTTATCTTTGAAAATCTCTTGGAACACTGTTCAATTCATCATCCAAAATAGGAAAGAAAATGACTGAAAAAGTGCCAAGACATTAGAATCTGTTGATAGATACAAGCCTTGAGACCAAACCCAAACCTTCTGGTTTGCATACAAATCGGCATGTTGTAGCAAACTAACACTGCGCATTAACCTGAAAACACCATTCCCTTCAGGAAACACAGTGGAGGGATCATGCTTTGAGGATGCTTTTTTCCCGCAGGGACCAGGAAGCTGATCAGAGAAAAGACAGTCAAGTTTAGACTTAAATCTAAATGAGTATCTGTGGCAAGACTTGAAAACTGATGTTCACAGATGCTGTCCATCTAATCAGACTGGGATGTTTTACAAAGGATACTGGGCAAACCTACAATCTCTAAACTGGTAGAAACATGCCTAGACTTGCAGCAGGAAGTACAGTGAAAAAGCAGTTTTATTTTAATTCAGGTAACAACTATGCCCTTTTTTGTTTTGGTGTATTACATAAAATCCCACAAAATACACTGCAACTTGTGGTTGTAACATCCCGAAATACTAAACATTTCAAAGGATATAAATGCTTTTTTGCCTAGCGTCTCTGTTCATGTTTTTGTTTTCTTATGCTTGATGTCTTCTTACCTGTTTGCCTTCTCTTTCTGTATTAAATAGCAATGTTTCTCTCCATCATTGTGTTTACATTGTTTTGGATGTTGCTTTCTTTTCCTTATAATTCGTAATAGGATTTTTACCATGTAAAAAATGGATGAAAAACAATTTAAACTCATTAGACCGGGAATGGCAGCAATTTTAGCGCAAGCTTTTCGGTTAAATGGAGCTCTGCTTATGAAAGTGAGCAGTGTGTCTTTAGTAATTTTAGTCTGCTGACGTGTTGTGCATGGATTTGAGAACCTAGTCATATTATTGGCTGATGTCTGCAGCAAAAGCAGTATGTGCTGGTGTGAAAAGAACCACTCAGAATGAGCGTGAAATCCAATCTTTGTATGATATTATGAGTTTATTGAATGAAAACTATATAAACTTTCTCCACAGACCCTGTGAGTGTCTGTGGTTTAAAAGACATTCTTTTTTTTGCAGAGAAATAACTTAGTCCCTTTTTGCTTTCATTGCAGGCTCCTTTTCAACCCTTAGAGATTCAATACTGCCGATGAGTGTGTTTCACAAGGTCACTTTATACCACAGTAATTACAGTTTTCAAATAAAGAGAGTGATAAAGATAGATGTTGCATACACAAGGCATATTTAGCTATAAGTGCCATCACTTGGAAAACAAAAGGTCTAAATATCGTGTCTCCATCACAAAACAACATGTTCCCAAGGCACAGAGATGACAAATGTTCATAAATATGGAGCATGTAGTGCATCAGTCTTTTCTCTACACTGATTTTTCCTGCATCTACTGAGGTAGAAATGTTTGCAGAATTTATAATAATCAATAGTGTGAAGATAATCACCTGAAAAGCCACTGGAACACTTGAGATTTGTAAACCACAAAGCATCCCTTGTGCTTTTAAAAGAAATCTATCACACTTAATAGTCAGAGCTACTGTGTTTGGTCGGCCACAGTGCATGTGGTAACATATTCCTGCTCAATGTATTCAGATACAACCACAGCCACTGTTGTGTGTGCCGTACACGTGATTAACTGATAAATGTGGCCCATGAATGCATTTTTATGGGCTATTGCACCAGGTGGGATGGTATATTCTTCTTGTTTTATGTTAATTAAAAAGCAGAGTTTTCATCTTTAAGGCTGCAATAAACAATTTGTTTTGTTAGATTCCAAAATGTGGAGTTGCAGTGATACTGGTTGAGGACAGTCAGTAATGACAGGCTATATTTGAAGCTTCATTTATTCTCTTTGAACTGGTTTATATAGTGCCATGTAACAGCCTTAAACAATGCATATTATTGGGCTGTTCATGTAATACGGCATCACAGAGGAGCTCACGCTTGATTGGACAATGACAGTGTGGGGGCGGGGATTTGCAAAAGATCAATTGTGAAGGGGAAGAAAAAGAATATAGGGTTCACAAATACGTTTTTTGGGGGGGCGAAATCAAATCTATATAATCCCCATTAATATGTCACCCCCAATAAAATATATTTCAACCAATTTCTTATAGAAGTCAGCTGATTAAATGAGTAAATACAATCCACATGCAGGCACAAAGACCTGTCTGTCTCCTTCAAATTTACAAGCTGGATAAGAAGACAATTAATCAGAGAAGCAGCCCAGAAGCCCAAGCTAAGTCTGGAGGAGCTGCAAATATTCACAACTTAGGTAGCAGATTATGCTGTCAAGACAACAATTTGACTTCATACAGTGATAAAAAGAAAGCCATTGCTTGAAAAAAGAAATGACTAATTAAACAATATCATGAACACCAAGGAGCACAGCAGACAGGTCAGAGTTTAAAGTAAAAGCAAGGTTAGGTCGTGAAACAATTTCTCAAGATTCCCTCAGTTCAATGATATCAAAACACTTATATCATTACACTACAATCACATTCACAATTCACTCTTAGAATATCATAACAAAATGCAGTGAAGGAGAAATCTCATTGTTTTTCTTGAGAGATTGCTGTGATTGAGTTACCTCATTACTTTTTTTTTGTCATGTTTTTTTTTCTTTTACATAGCTTTAATTTGTGTGACTGACTTGGCCAGCTCTCTTTTGTAAAATAAATATCTGATCTCAATAGGACTTTATGGTGAAGTGGGTTGAAAATTAATACCCTGTCCTGGTATTGGGTAGCAGGCTCAATTGTCTCAATTTAAACCCAATTTAACCTGCGGCAAGACTTGAAAATTGATGTTCATGGGAACTTGACTGAGTTTTACCTATTTTGCAAAAAAAAAAAGTGGGCAAAAGTTTCAGTTTGTAGATAGGTAAAGCTTGTGGAGACATATTTCAAAAAACTTCTAGCTATAATTTAAGTGAAAAGTGGTTCTACGAAGAATGGACTCAGGGACTAAATACATATCTCTGTTTTGCTTAAACAAAAAGAAAAGAAAGAAAGAAATCTAAAACATTTAATCCTTTCACTGGCACTTTGCTAGTTTTATCACAATAAATTCTACTAAGACACATTGCAGTTTGTGGCTGCATCGTGACAAAATGTGAAAAAATTTAAGTAGTATGAATACTGTTTTCAAGGCACTTTATCTTCTTTAGACGATGTTGCATCAGTGAATAAAGACACAATATGAAAGGGTAATCAACCTGAAATGGCAATGTAAAGCTTGAGTTTGGCTTAAAAAAATCTCCCTTATGAAGCTTCACCAGAGGTATTCACACATTACTCTCAAGATTCATCTGAGCCAGATGCTTCCTCTCCAATTCCACTGCTTTGGGACATTGACATGCACCGCTGTCAAACTACCAAAGTCTAAATCAGCATCGGTTGTGACAGAGACGCACACAGATATACTCTTACTTGACACATCAGTCTAAATGTCACTTAACTTTGCTCTCAGAACGTCTCTCTTCATCAATCTAACCGACAGACAAATACAGTGTTTATGTGTGTGTGTTTTTCTTCTTTTAGACATAGCCTCCATAGGAAAAATAAACAAGAAAAGTGAGCCTCCATCTTCACATCAGCTGTTGAAAAGGAAGTCTACATCGATTGAATTTCTGGTTATATAAGCACGTAAAGAGACACTTTGGGGAGAACTATGAATACTCTAAGTTTATCATTCTGAATGGGTTCCTTGCTGCTTGTAGCAGTCAATGCCAACTGCCTCGTTCATTTTGGTAGATCAAAGTATCCAGGCGATGGTATTTCTCTCAAGGGGGGAGGAAATGGACCAATCTATAGCTGCTGTTGCCTTTGTGTATGCCTCTGTATGTGTGTGTGGGTGTGTGTGTGTACTCCACTGACATGCTTTTGTGTGTCTGAGCATACTGCATTGGGCTTTCGAGGAGTGCAATTTATTTATTTATTTTTTATTGTACACTACAAAGTTGAGGCGTATTAAATTATTCCATACAATACAAACTTTATCAGTGGTTGCAAGTTAAGGTTTTCTTTGGTCTACATAAATTCAAATTCGCTCGTTGGATAGACCATTTGAAGTTGTGAGTTTTTCTTATAGCTTAATCTAGAAGAATCCTCTCCTACTAGCGGTGTTAAAATATATACCAGTCCACCACTTGTGTCTTACCTTAAGGTGTTAGCAAAGCTTGATAGTTTTAAATAAATCCCAATGAATCTAATAACTATATTAAGGTCTCTGGTTAGTTAAAACTGCTGTTCAAACTTTTTCACGCTAGACATATATCTTATGTTTTCATTTTGGTGTCAGAGAAGTTATTCAATGCTATAATGTCTTTTATTTTGCATGATGCATAATTTTCCTGTCAAGAAAAAATAATTTAAGGCTGAATTCAAATTTTTTATGACGGTGGTAGGAATTTGTCTCGTAATCGATGGGTTGCTGGTTTGAGCCCACGCTCCATCTCTCTGTCATTGTATCCTTGGACAAGACACTTAACTCGCCTTGCCAACTGGTGGTGGTTAGAAGCCCAGTGGCACCCTCACTTCTGTCACGTTGCTGTAGCTACAGTCCAGTAGCCTGCCACCATCAGTGTGTGAATATGTGTGTGAATGTATGAATGTAGTGTGAAGCACTTTGGTGTCCTCTGAACTTGATAAAGTGCAATACAAGTACAGGCCATTTACCATTTCCCCTATCTTTGAAAAATGAAGTGAATGGCAGGATGATTTTATCTTATTTAAGATGTAAATCTTGCTGTTTCATGCATGTGTTTTTACCTACATTTGTTTTGCAAAGGACCATTTGTTTACAAGTGAAAAATGCTGGTCTGAAATTTGCCAAGAGGATACATAATTTAAACTTATTTCAAATTGGGAATTCGACTAGTCCGTAGCCCGTGAAAGTCACAATCATTTCACCTCACTGTTTGCTTTTCAAAAACAACATCTTCTGTTAAGCAGAGTAGATTGAACAAAGTGGATGTCATGACTGTGCTTCTGTCAGTTTAAAGTTTCATGATCTGCCTCAGCCTGCCAGTCTGATCATTCTTTGCAGCTCTCATAGTGACTGATGAGTGGTGTAAATCACCATGCCGAGACTTCAACTGACTGATATTGAGTCTATCAGATAAAATAAAACATACACACCGAAGATGACAGCCGTCTTAACCGCTGATGACACACGCTCATGCACCCACACCAGTGTCCATAATGTATTTAATACTGCTGGATAAAAATGATTTTTCCTGACAATCACAGCCCTTTAATGGGGTTTTTGTCTGAGAACGACATGCATCATATGTCTTTATAATATTTTCTGTGCATATGGGCCTCGTTGGCAAAATATGCAGACTGACTTTGCTTGGCACTGAAATTTTTTTGCAGCATCCCATTAAGCAGGATTTATTATTCCTCAAGAACTCACTGCTCCATTACCTTTGGGAGACTGCTTAAAAGAAATGCATGTGGCTTTTTGTGCGAGTTCATGTACATGTATGTTGTTTTTACATAAAATACCTGCACTGAAAACTGGTGGACCTCACCGCATATTGTGATTATGTTCATAAGACCATGAAAAATACAGATCTGCTGGTCATTATCACTGTGTTTCTTATTATTAGCCTGTGTGAGGAAGTTATGGACTCTTGGAACAGGCTTCAGAGAGCCTGCTTAGATGGCTTGATTTAATAAGGACATTAAAAAGCCTTATCTTATGTCCTTAAGAGAAGGTCAGTGTGTCTAAAATAGCTGAAATGCTATGATAACAGTTTAGAGCGATAAGCTATCGCCTGAATACTAATGTAGAACAAAGCTGTTTTCACAGTCTGTAAGTCATGCTTGATTTGTGCTCCACTGCAGTATTTATAAAGTTTATTTCTAGCGATTCTTTTGATTTTCCTAAGTAATTCATATAGATGGCCTTTTCACACTTGAGCGTATTTTAGCCACAGTTAAATACATTAACAGAGCAGCTGGTAAAACTACTTCAAAATGTTTTAGAAACTTTACTTTTAATATTTATTCTTGTGAAATTTCTGAGAACAAAGTGCTATATATACTTTTCCAACAAGTCATCCAGATAGTATTTAGTTTTTTTTTTTTTTGTCTTTTGAGGTAGATTTAGCAAGCCGAAACCATCTGATTACATTTAGGCAACTGCAACATGGAATATGATTTTGAACCCGTTATTGGTCGTCTTGTCTTCCCAACTGATTAAGTATCAGCAACAATGGTATGTGTAAAATACAAGACACATTCACAAAAACCTAACTCATTTCACACACACCTATCATTCCTCAGCCTGATTAAGATCGTTTTAAACAATATAGAAATGTAGACAGTCAAAAATGAACCAGTTTTAGAATACAAATAATGTTTTAAATATCAATCAGTAAAAAAAAGTGAATCCTAAATCTTTTGTGTTGAGATAAGATTTAAAGTATAATTTAAATCATGAAGAGTGCCTGTTTGCTCACTGAGCCACAGCTGCAAAATACCAGCTAAAGAAAAAAAGGCATATTTAATCAACTGTATTTCATGCACTCTGCTTCCTATTTAGAAGATTGTCCTGTTTTTTTCTGGTTAGTTTGTTATTTTTTCTCTTTCTGGTGGAGGTTTCCTTCCCATCCCAATTTCCCACAGCGGTCTGTGTGCAGTGTTGAAACTAAAGATGGGCATTGTTTTATAATACAGCACTTGTATTAGCTAAGATTAGTGATTTGCTAAAGTGAGGAATGGAATGAAAAGCTAATTTTTAGATTAATCTTTCAGCTGCATTTGCAATTACTTTATTAATCAAATTTATTTTCACCCATCCAAAAAAAAAATTATTTTCTTGCCACAAACATAAAATGTTAAAGACTTTTTTATTTACTACTTAGCCATATTATGCTGCAAAGTGGTCAAATATATTTCCAATGTGGTAAGACTGAACTAGGAGCAAACACAAATAAGAGCGATTTCACTTATTAGTTCAACTCCAAAGGAAAACAAATCTGTTTACTATAACACACTCAAATATCAACTGTATTCATTAGCTGTGTGTGTTCTGAGAATTGATTCAATTGGATGTAGAAATTGGAAGTAAAAAATGTAGTACAATGACATCCTGTCTCTGCGAGCAGTACACAGTTAAAAAATGACGGGTTTTTTGTATGCTATTACTTTAACCAGCTACTCTGTTTAGAATCACCGTGTTAGAAAAGTTAATGCGAAGTTCGGTGCGACAAAAATAACATAAAAATGTTTTCTTCTATTTTCATAAGAAGATTTAGAATTTGAAATTGAATTTTTTACTTTGGGATTTTTAAAATTGATTTTACTTTTTTGCAACTATACCAGTGCTCACATTCTGCATTGATATTCTGCTGATTTAGCACCTTTCTTGTCAAGTGTGACATCTGAGGTTTATTTTCTGTTTAAAATAACATAATAACATTGTATAAAAGAACCATTTGTTCATATCTGACCTAAGATGCAGTCTCAGTTTTCTTGAAATGAAATCAAGCATAGCTAAATCAGAGAATAAGGATCATGTTTGTTTATTGTTATAAATAGTATCATTATTGTTGTTGTGGTTATTATTATTAATATTAATAATATTTTTGCAATTACTTCCAATGAATTAGCAATGGTTTTCAGCTCAAGCTGAAATCTCCTAAGGGTAGTATTCAAGAACTACACACAAATGTAGACTTTTTGCTGGCTCTGCCTTAAGGAGGTAAAAGTACATGCTAATATAAGGAAAAGGAAAATGTAAAACAAATTGATGAGCACAAGAATGGTTCAGTATCTTTCCTCAGGACATGTTGAGACTCGGAAGAGCTGAAAATTAAAACAAGACTTCAGATGTTGGAGGATCTGTCCTGAAAAAAGGTCATCCAATTAATTTTTTTAAAGCACTAACTGTTTTTTTTTTTGTTTTTTTTTTTTTGTTTTTTTCTGGTACACATCTTTGTCCTAGTGTAATGGTGTATATGCCACGGATTTCCTTTTTAGGACTTCCGCATTGTTTTGCCCATTAGAATGGTTCCGGTGCACAGGCAACAGTATGTTAACAGTGGCTCCTTGGTCGCTGCAGGACTATTAATGATGCCTATATAATTATTCAGACGTCCTGAAACGCTCCAACAACAACAAAGGATTTAAGCTGGATGTGTCAAAACTTCACAATAACTTCGAAGGTAAGTTAATAAATCGTTTCTATTCACCATAATGCCTCATATGTCTGACGTAGCTAACAGGGACAAGCTTACAAAGGTGCTATGTGAACATTAAGTGTTTTGATTATCTGTGCAGTGTTCAATCTACATATCTATGCTTTATAGATATGTATATATAGATTTATATCTGTCTTTATTGTGCCCAAGCTATCAGTCGAAGCTGAAGTTAGCTACCGAATGTAGCATCTAATTCGGAAAATAGCTACCTTAATTTTTCACTATCTTCAGCTTTTTTAATGTGTTGTATTTTAAAAACTACAACACCTAGACATTTCAAACCTAACTAGATTATTCTGTACTAACAGCAGAATAAATAAAACATTTGTGAAACCTTCTAAATGATTTGTGAAATTTGTAAAATGTCAATAATAGATTCCAGAACGCATTAGATCTGAATTATTAAATTGGCATCATTTGTTATTTTAACTTTCCGCTTTCTTTCTCTTTTTTATCTTTGTTATAGTTGGAGTTGTTTGATGGCTTCCTGGAGGGAGGGAGGCAACAAATTATTCCACTGAATGAAGCCTGTACAGCTTCCTTTTAACCTCCGTTGTCTTCCCATTTCTGACGCTGGATCTTCAATATCCTCAAGCTTTGAAATAGCAGGCAGCTACAAACCGTGTGTTAGCTGTAGTGGCTAAGTTTTGGCTACAGTCTGCTATCGCCTTGATATCAGCAGGAAAAGGAAAAAACTAAGCACTGAATGGCACTGGCTAATTACTGGACACAACGGCACACCACAAAACTAGATTGTTGTACCAGTAGCTCACAAATATTTTAAGTTTTGCGTCTTTTTCATGGTACAGATCTTGCAGCTTTGGCTAAAAACAATAGGAGCAAGCCGGACCCGGAACCAATCTATGTGGCATAAATTCAAACGGAAATACGTCACCACCTCTCGTGGCATATACCCCATTGTTCAACATTTAAACACATTACAATAAAACTCCATGGTTGAGTGTTCTACAGCTAAAATTTCCACAAGAAAATACTCAGGTTGCAGTGTTTCCCCGTTATTACTAAAACATAAACTTTGGAAAGTGAATGCATAGAAAATAAGAGACACACTGCCATTACCCCCATCAGAGTAACTATAATTTAAAAGTATAGCAGAGACAAAAGTGACAAGTGTATTAGCAGCAGATTTCAGGCTAGACAAGTAGCTAATACAACCTTGTTAGAGAGTTGTGCTACAATAAGCAAAATGGGAAGAAGTGACAATATTCTGCATCATTAACACATTTACTTGAAACTTATTTGATGAACGTTTATTGTGTACTTTTGTTTGATTTGCTTAATTTGAAACAACCTATTGTTTTAGTGAATAGCAACTTTACATTTATCTCACTACTAGCTGTGACTGTCATGGATTTACTTAACGATTTTTCAAAAGAAAACAAGTTTGTTGAAAAAAATCTTATTTAGAAATAATTGTTTTAAAAGCATGAAACCACTGATTTTAAACAGTGGCTGTGTTTTTTAATTCTTCATGTAGAGATAGGTTGTAACTAATTATATTAACTTGTGTAATGTTTTCATTAACACTTATTCTTTAAAGTGTTTATGTAATCATATTTCATGTATTTGCATGAAGAGTGTAAACTAAGGTGATTTGTCATATCTGGACATTGTAGGCAACCTTTCCATAATGTCACCATCTGGTTTTGTTCTATCAATAGTTTCCTGACCAGCTTGGGCTGAAAGTCCAAAAAAAGGTACACAATACAATAGTGCTCTAATTGGTCTAACAATTATTAGCAGAAAATAGGCTGGACTACTTTGTCATTAAAGACACTAAAAGCATTTTTTTATTAGCAAGAGAATCATCACTGAGTGACACTTTTTAAAATCTGAAGCAGTGGTGTGTGTGTGTATATCTGCGGCTTACATTGCATCTCTGAGTACAGTGTTCATGCAGTGGTCTTTTTAATACTTCCAGCTAAATATGTCATAACCTGTCATAGAACGTTTGACAGCATCAGCTGCATCCAAAAGCTACTGTCTGAGCTTCATTTGTTTGAGGTACATGTCCTTTTCTGCCTTTGAACAAAAATAAACGATTGTGATAGAGCCATTATAAATCAAATCAAGAACAGTAAAATATTGTTTTTATTTGTGAATTTCAAATTAAATACTGTCTCCCTCAATAGAAATTCTCAACATATATATTAAAAACCTTCCCATGTATTATTATGTTTGTTAAAAGTCTTAGGTGATGATACCTTCGAACCTTGACATTATGATAATTTTTGTAAAAACAGTCTCCTGAGGTTGCCCTTTACTTGAGGATCACCACATCAGTTTGGGGATTGTGTTGCAGTGTCCTTGGTCTGCTTTGGGAAAGGGAGCATATTAGCAGTCTTTCTTAGATCCTCTGGTGCACCTGCAATCTCCTGATGTTTAACCCTGGACTTCATTGGAGTGTTGCAGTGATTACAAGCCGTCCTCAGGGACATCGATTGTCCTGCTCCTCCCAGGCAAGCCCCACACAATGCTGACGAATGAACTCGTGGCCCTGCCAAGTCCAATTAACTGTCAGTGCCGCATCGACGAGCTCCTCTGTTTGTTGAGAGTGAAGAAAAACAAACTTTTAATCAAATTTGCCTCCAGGCCCTGGGGTATTTGGGGTTGTAGTTTGCATTCTACTTTGTTCTGCCTTGCCTGCAGTCATGCCACCCTCTCAGAAGGTTATATTGCATGATGTTTGAGTAAGATACTCGGGTTTTCTTCACCTTACTTACTTTTACTGCAGCCTTTGTCACCACAGTTTGACTGGTATAACTTATAGGGTGTGCACGCTTGTAAAGTAAAAACACAAATTCTACAAAGATGGAAGGGAGCAAATCATGTAATTATTATTTTATAAAGTCACAAACCTTTGCAAATAATTCTGATAAGCTGTTGTAGAACGAGATTGTCACAGTGTATTTCCAGAAATGGTTCACCCCGGCCGTGTTAGTGGATTGATGTAAGCAGATTTTACTAATTTATTTAGAAAAGCCCAAGTTTCGATTTCTCAGAATACTTTCTACATTAACATTTACACAAATACTTTCAGTCAATTCCACCCAACTTGAGATAAACAACGCTCCTGATCTCCGATTGGAGTAACACAGCCATTAAAAGCCAAGAAATTCAATTAAAATAGTTTTCTTTTGCCAAACAGGAAAAAGAAAAGGACAAAACACAGAGACACTATCGCATATCTGACCAATAGTAAGTGGAAGACGGAGATGTAGCTAAAGATCTAAACACTGACAAAAAAGGCATCTGGATGATAAGGATCAAAGGAAGTTTTAGTGCAAATGTAATCGTTGGAGGACAGCGAGATTAATTTTTAAAGATTCAATCTGTGTCCTGCAGAACATGATCACAAATTAATTATAAAGGTGAAATAAAAACAGGAAAAAAAGTCTGTGTCTTCACCTAATTTAAAATTAAATGTGAGCGGGATGGCAAACCTGTACAAGTTCATCATGTCCTGTGGCAATGCGCTTCATTAATACCTTTCAATTGAGTTTTGATGGATGAAAGACAGAAAATGCTGACCTACTGGTTCAGGCACTCGCATCCTCAAAGCAATGAGTACCCCCTGAGAAATTGGATTTGCATGAAAACGTGACACAGTGTGATTTTTACACACTTTAAACATGGCCACATATTATGATTCTAGGTCTCACTCCCATTTCAGTTTGCAGGCATCGGGCAGCATGAATGACAAAATTGCCCTCCACAACAGAACAAAAAGAGGGTTAAGGTCTGTGGATCAATATCAGTAGTCCTTTCACTGACTCTTAAATAAGGTTTTTAAAGGATTTCCCCCACCACCATCACCCCCCTTTGTTTGTCCTCTTTAATCAAAAGTGACCGATGATTAAATCTGTCTAATTTTAGATATTTTAAAAGTTAATGTCCTGTGTACTGAAATGACGCATTCATGACCTTTGCTGACCCTGCTTTTCTAAGATTGATTCATGTCTTAGCTGCCTCTTAAATATAAGCACGACATCTCTCTCTGCCTTTCTCCCACTTGCTCACCCACAATCCACCCTAAGTTGCTGTTGTATACTTTCTACTCCACTTTGACTTTGAAAATCGGGGAGAATAATTCATGTGCCTCGCGAGTTTCAGAGACTGGGATAATAACTCTGCTCTCGGAGCCAGCACTTCATTTGAGAAGAACTCCTGGATTTCCGCTTTTCTTCTCTGCTTCATGCCCATCTTTTTTTTTTTTTGGCAGGGGGGAGAAATCTCTCAGTGGTCTGTATTGTCCTGGAGAGATGATGAAAAACAAAACCTCTTAATCTACAGTTTTTCCCGTGTTAATCAAAGGCTGCAAGAGATGTTTTCTAGTTTCTGTCCCTTCACATTGCACCAGCGTTTTATCCACCCAGAGCTGCTATTTTTTTTTTCCCGCCTGAGTATAATGCAATATGTGGGTTACTTCTGTTTTTCGCAAAATTGAAATATTTCACAGGATCCAGTGCTAAAATGTAGATCATTCTCACTTCACTCTTGTTATTGTAAGTCTGAATATTTGAGTATAATCAGCAAAAAACTTCAAGTGAAAGATCATTTGCAGTACTTTGATAGGACTTCCAAAGTTTGTGAACCGAACAGAAAATCCTGCAAACAAGTGAAGTAATAAATAAGGCCTCAGACACGAACGTCCTTTAAAGGGATGGTTTGTATCCAAGTTGGGCTCTCTGTGAGATTTCCTGAGGGAATGAGGTGGTGGGGTGGTTTAAATCAACTCATCACTGTTATTCCAATGAGTTTTCTTGTGACAGTGGGTCTGTGACACCAAAATAAAAGTGTTAGGAATGACTAACATTGTGCCCTGAGCTGGGTTTACAGATGGCAAGTCGACGAGACAAAACGGCTGTGTGATTGAAGACAAAGACATACTGGGAACACTGAGGGGCTGTGCACCATTGATGCCCATTGATTCTCTTCAATAACCTACACTAGATGGGTCATGCTGGAGGCACAGAAGATCAATGGGCTTTAGCCAAATATCTGCTTCCTCAGAGGCGTTGATTCTTGAGCACAGAAGAAAAGCAGGGTGGCCCATCTGTGGTCAGCTGACACATCCCCCTGCTAAGGGTTGTTGTAATCAAAAGTAATAGTTACATTTTTTGACAGACATCTCATAGATTTGATTGTCACACATTTTACATACATACAGCCCTATTCCACAAACATCAATCAGTGGTTATGTTAATGTAAATGATCAAAAACTTTGTTTTAAAAAAATTGAGAGTAAAAAACTGATGGTGTAAAAATTTCTCAAAACTTATTGGCATCCATAAGTATTACAAATTTTGAGATTGGATTTGTTTCAAGATGATAAAATCCTTTTTTGGAAGAAGCAGTCGTTTGCAGTTGTAACTCTCCAGTTTTTTTTACTACTTTTTTGCAAATGTAAACTTTTTAAACCAACCATGTGTTAGTTAAAATCAGTCAGAGGAACATGACTGATGTTCATCCTCTGTTCCTCATCAGTTTTCATGCGCTGAACAACTGATGAATTTGCTTTATTCAGCTCATAGTCTGCTATTAAGTAAGAGCAAAGAAATGAAAGATGCTTCTTCTATTTTATCATGTTTTGTGTGTATTATCCATCAGTTGTTTTTTTTTCTTTTGGCATTAGTTGTGGTCAGGCAGGTAGAAACACTCCCAAAGATTAATGGCTTCATAATGGGCATTTGCATAATGTGAGTTCATTAAAAAGCAATTATCCTCATGTTTCAGTGTGCATACGGGTTTCTGTATTGTTGGGATTAATTTAGTGGGCCCACTGATTGGCTTTCTTCAAGCTAAATCATGTTTTAGTGTTTACATAGAGGGACGTATCCATCTGCTGTAACATCTTAAATACACAAAATCCCAGGTTTGCTGTAACAACTGACAAGCATTGTTTTGCATACACAACGCACCGAGGGAAATGTCAAGGGTATAAGCAAGAAATAACAACAATGTCCACTGCATTTTACTCATGCAACTGTGTCGGTCAATAGGTTCTGGTGATTTGGCTCCAGCTTCTGTAGTTTCATTGCATGCACAGCTTAATAGAATAATCAAACTGACATATCAGAAAACAAGTTGCTCAATGCTGCGTTTCAAGCACCGTTTTCTCCACAGCTTGAAAAAATCTGAACAAATGGAGAGAGTAATTAAAAAATGAGTAACTACTTTGACAATATGCTATGTTTAAATTCCTGTTGGAGATGATTTTAATTGCAAAATATCACAGAAATCTCTTTTTATCTTTGTTTATTTGTTTAAAGAGATTTACACCATACTCTTTACAGGAGATGCGTCCCTGTTTTATTTAGTTTGTTTTACTTTTAATACAAATATATTTCATTTTTTCTGAATTTCACTTTCTTAAAGCATTTTTAAATGGCTAGATCCTTTTTTGTCTCAACATGAGTCAGTATTGTTTTTTCAAGTCTGACTTTCAATCCTAGCTTTATTATACTGAGAAACAATAACAACAGGGCCTTGTCATTCTTTTACTTTTTCAGATCTTAGGCTACAAGAGGCTTTAGTTTAAAATATATGGAGAACTCCTCAATCCATCTTCTTAATGAAATCTAAATGAAAAAAGTAAGGCATAACTGCTGACAAGCAAACAAATGGCTACTCACTGAAACTTACATGTGAAACCAATCTTATCTTATATGTCGTCTGCATGCGCATGATTAACAACAATCACACTGCTGTTGCCAACTTAGCAACATTTTTGCAATATTTAGCACAAAAAAACAGTATCTTCCAAATTTGGAATCGGCAGGGCAGGCATTTTAAAGATCGCTGATCCGCCAGAAAACCCCTACTTTCTATTAAGACTACTAGTACAAATAAAACATATTTAACAGTTATTGAGAAAGCACTTGCCTGAATATATCACTACTTGAGAGAACAGTCCTAGAAAAAAGAACACTTGAGCTTCTTTGTATTTTTTGTGCCATTGCTTGTGTACCAGGAATAGGGGAATTGCTTCTGCTGATTGTTGCAGGAGAGTAACGGCTGAGTCTAGTCACGTTTTTTTTTAAAGTTTGAGTTAAACATGCACAAGTCTAGCAAGTGCTGTGGATTTTGCACTTGACCTGCACATTGGTGCAGTATTCTCCGAAAATGAGCCCTCATAGAGTGCCTGCTCTGCAAGAGAACATTCTAAGTTTGTCGTCTGGGTTGAGTGCAAGGTGGTGGGTAAGATCCGCACTGAAATACAAAAAAATCTGAGGTGCATGACCAGGCACCCCGACAGCACACAAAGCCGACACACATAGGCACGAACAGTATGACTGGCAAGTGCACCTTGGCGGCCAGGTCAATGTGTCAACTATAAACTTAACTTTAAGAGAAATCTGGGAGTAGTGATATGCAGGGACAGAAAAAGCTCATGTCGTTTAGTCTAACAAAATGAATTGAATGGGAACAGTTACAGTTAGCACATGCATGATCTTCTTGGGGTGAGCAGAATGGGAGAGGAGCTTGGATCATGGTAGGGGAAACACTATAAGTTCTCTCAGTGGACAGTAGATGGGAGCATGCAAATTCACAAGAAGGTTAAAAAAAAAACTGATATGACGCCAAAAATAAAAGAAATGAGAGACTGTGCAATAAAGAAAAGTTTACAACATTATAACAAATACTATACAGTTAATAAAAATGGTATTCTCAGATTCAAAGCAATGTGTAATTGAGCAATTTTAACCCTCTGATGCGTAACTGGTTCCTTTTTGACCCGGTAGAGGAGTAGAGGAGTAATCTTTTTGCAATATCTTTGTAATGAAAAGTTATCATCACTTCATATTCCAGGTATTCCTCAAGAAATATGTTACTGATATCATGCAATTAAAATTTTTAATTGACCTTTTATACATTTTAAGAAATAGCATGTTTTATGTTACTACCCCATTCTTCTGTGAGTGGGTCCAAAATGACCCGCATTCATTTCCTATGAAATTTAATGGGAATCTTTGTTTCTTACCAACTGTGACTATCAGGAAAACATTTTTTTGTGAACCAAACACACTGAGACCTAAGTGTCACCCCTGAATAATATTATTTTACATAGCAAGAACTCTTACGTATAAGTATTATCTTTATTTTTTATCTCACAAATGTGTTTGTGTGTCAATCATGAGTATTGTGACAGCGTTATTGTCACAAATCAACATATTAGCCTTCTTCAAAGTTAGCCAACACTAGTTATCTAACCAACTAGCTAACATTACCACCTATACTATTGTGCATCTTTATTATTTGTGTGTGCATGTCTGTGTGTGAGTCTGTGTGTGTTTGTCTGTGTGTCTGACACCCTGGATGAGAAAACCAAGAGAGAGAGTGTGTTGAATGACATGCAAAACCTGTTGATCAATGTGTTCAAGGTTCTTTCTTTTGTCATCTCAATAAATAAAATAAAAATTCATAGCTATAGAAATAAATGCATAAATAAATGAGTCGGAAAAGTATAGAGTGCCTTCTTTGGGTCGGGGGGGACGTCCTGCCCCAAGTAGAGGAGTTCAAGTATCTCAGGATCTTGTTCACCAATGAGGGAAAAATGGAGCAGGAGATCGATAGGCAGATTGGTGCAGCATCTGCAGTGAAGCAGGCACTGTACCGATCTGTCGTGGTCAGAGAGAGCGGAGCCAAAAAGCGAAGCTCTTGATTTACCAGTTGATCTAAACGGAAGATGGATGGATGGATCATACAGATACACACACTCACATACGTGATACACATAGCATAATAGAACAGAGACAGTAATGTTAGCTAGCTTGGTTAGCTAACTAAGAGCACGTTTCCTGTAACTAGCTAGCTAACCAAGCTAGCTAACATTACTGTCTCTGTTCTATTATGCTATGTGTATCACATATGCGAGTGTGTGTATGTGTATGGTTGGCTAGCTAGCTAGCTAGCTAGTTTCAGGAAACGTGCTCTTTTGCATCCCCCCCCCATGCCCACACACACACACACTCACACACACACATAATGGATGTTAACATTGTCCATTATTGACATTTCATCATTGTTGTGAAATTGCTTTTGTGGTCATTTTGTTTTAAAAACGTTCTACAAATTGTCAGAAATGTTCTACAAATTGATCTAAAAACATTTAAAAAAGTGAAAAATGAAAATATTTCAAACATGAAATAATTCTTGTGTGAAATAAAACACAGTAGAAAGTATCATACTAAACATTATTTTGAATCAAAATGACAAAAGTAGCATAAAAACACATTGATTGGAACCCGGGTCAAAAAGGACCCACTCACGGAAGACTGTATGGTCAGTCAGTCACGCATCAGAGGGTTAATAACATCTGGTTTCCTCCCCCGTTTCTTCTTAACTCCGTCTCAGCATTTAGAAGCTAACGTCAGACGTAGTGCGTTGACACAACTACACAGATAGCTATGTCTAGATTGTACAGTTTAAAAAAAACAACAAAAAAAACAACTTTTGTTTACCTTTTTAAACAGGCAGTATTCCATAACATAGATAAAAACGTAAAATCTATCAACATGTACATATCTTTTAGAATATATATAATTTTTATTTTGAACTATGTCAAAACAGAAAAAATATATTCCCTTCCTTTTAAGTATACAGACAGTGTTTTTACAAAAGAGGAAAACAAGGTTGAGTAATGAAGTGTTCATGTCTTTGTAAGTTTGTTCATGGTCAGGTGTTGGGCATTTCGTGCTGCTCAGAAAGCGTTTTTTTACATTCCAACCATAAGAAAGAGCTCAAGGATCCAGAGGCTTCTCAAGGAAATATCTTGTAAACTCTCTTCTAATGGTAAGAACATACACAATCTGGTTAACTTGCAATAAACTAAGTAATTTTTTTCTTCAAGAATAATGTTTATTTTACATCTTAAGACAAATGTAGTTGTATCTTTGTCATAATAACTTAAAGTTTGTAATGTTTGCTGGTCCCAGGGGGCAATTTATCATTTAAGTCAAATACAACTTTAGGTAGAGAATATTGTTGATTTCTTGCTGGCATTTCAGGTAAAAGTGCCTTAATTCTATACATCTACATCAAAGCTTTCATTGCAAGTCATTTTCTAAATAAACATGCATTTCTTTATTTATTGACACAATTATGTAGTATTTGTAAGCACCTTAATGGGTCACCTATCTTTGCAACATAACAAACTACTTGCTTTTAAATTTGTAACAGATTTTTTTTAATCATTGATCAGTGGGTTATTTAGCTAAATGAATGAATTAAAAAGTATTTTAGAAAAAAAAATGTCATCTATCACATAATTTTATGGTAGGTGTGTATTGGAAGGTTTTTGGAAAATATTTAAGTCAAATTAAATGTTTTGATGCCACACAGAGCATCAGTGAACATCTGTGAAGCATTTTTTTCTTTCCTCTGAAAAAATAATTACTATTTTAATCAGACAGTAATTAGATGAACTTCTGCATTTTACTTTTTTTTTAAGAAAAAAAAAGCCTTACTTATAATTATGTGGGAGTGACAAAAAAAATTAAAGTGTAAAATTGTTAGGGACCAAATACAACTACTATGTTATCATATAACAATAATCAGTGCATACCTGTGTAAGTGATAAGTGTTAGTAATTTGTGCATAATGGTCAGTTTTGTGAGACTCGCTGCATTTAAAGCTTCCCTGTTGTGACACTAAATGTGCAACACAACAGGGTTTGCCCTTACAGCTGCAGGCTGTTATGTTGTTTGTATAGCTCAGCATGCTGTGCTGATGATTTTTGTGGTTTGAGAGTGCACCATCACAGCCTGCTTTTGTAGCCTACTATTATCTCTATGGCTCAACACTGTGCGTAGCTATCTAAGGTTGGATAAATTAGAAAAAAATAAAATAGAATAAAAAAGCTGAAAACCTCTGAAAAAATAAGCCTGATTTTAGCAGTTACATACTCAAAGACACATGAATCAATCTGTTTTCATGTAGAGGTGTTAGCAAATAGAGTGGGATTGTGCCTGTGCTGCAGGATAACCACAGAAGTAACCACATAAGTCATAAAAAGTTGCACTAATTGCTACCATGTATACACATTTAACAGCTGAAACTTTCTCTTGTTTAGTACTTCACTTTTAGGACCACTTCTGCAAATTAAGTCTAGCAAAAAAAAAAAAAAATCCATTTAGAATAGTTAAGTAACAACAAAAGCTCCCACTCACTGGCTTGCTCTCAAAATGAAACAGAGTGCTGGGTAAAAGATTGTGATTTGATTTTACTGATGATGGAAAACACACCTGAAGCTCTTAGGATTGGGACACACACAATCGCATCTTGATTTCATATTTTTCTTTTTTTCACTCAATGTTATTCTGAATTCCCACCTTTATTTAATCAAAATTTATTATGAAAGTGTGTTCTCAGTAGATACTTTTAAACCAGAGAAATAAAGCTTTGCTCTCTGCTGAGCACACACAAACCTTTTGTCAGCTGGGATTTTCAGGGGAACTACATGCAATCACCATTGGGTTCCAGTTTCCCCAAAAGAGAAAAACATTGCAACAAACAAATCTGATAAGAGTGAAAATGAACAAAATAAAGTGACAGGGTGAATAAATGTGCACATTTAGATTTAATTCCAGTATGCACTCTCCTTGGGGAGATACTTGCCATCAGTTGTGGGAAAATCTATAAGAAATTGTGAAGAAACTGTAAATAAGGTTCAGCTGTCATTTGTGGAATTTTTATTTGTATCCTTTAGCTAAAGTCCTACATAGGAGAGTGTTTGGTGTGACGTAGGAGCCGTCACGAACTGGGACGCAGTGTGATAGTAAAGTCTGTGCCGACATACAGCTCACACGCGCGCACCCATACACACACATGCAAAAAAACCAAAAACATACGCACAGTCAACATGACTTACGTTTTGTTCTCAGCATAAACTGGCACGGTTTGTCGCGGGTGTTCCTGCCTCAGTTGTCATGTGCATCCTGGCTCGTAATTTTCAGTGTCAAACATTTTCCCGGTTCAGATATTCAAACAAAGATATTTCCGTATTAAAGCGCGCCAGAAGAGAGTCACGTGACGGCACAATGACGTCATCATGACGTTGTATAAATTGAGTCTTTCCTGTCCACGTTTTATATATTTAAATACCATAGCAGACTAAACATGCCCATCAGATATCAAAGAAAATTTTAGCTACAATGACAATATTGGTTGAATAGTTGCTTTTAAAAAAAAGGCTAATTGTGGTTTGATTTTGATGTCTTCAAAATAAAATACCAATGTTGTGATATTACAGCTATGTGTGAATATGTACTGCTAAGAAACTATCTTCTCAAAAAATCCTCAACACAAACCTTGTTTTAAAGAAATTAATTAAAAACAACAAGTTCACAGTGAACCCTCCCGACCCCACTGAGGGACAAGGGTGTAAAGAAAATGGATGGATGGATAGAAGTTCACAGTGCCAAGCAGAACAAAAAATAAAATATCATTTTTCAAAAATATTGAGAAAACATCAGTGTGCTACTACATTAGGCTTGTTTCTTAACCATAGTTTTGTAATTAATTATCTGATACGTTTTGGCATTGTATGCACTTTGTGTGGAACTTTTTGTTGGACCAGGTCGCTCTTGAAAATAAGAATTAGTTTTCTTAATGACATTTACCCTGTATAAATAAAAGGTCAAGTAAAAAAAAGAAAATAACCGCCTTTGGCACTTATTGATTGTTATTTATAGCCAAAACAAACCTTTTGTTACACAACTGAAACTAGCTAGCTGAGTTTTCTTTAACATTATCCACAATAAAAAAATAAGTGGACTCTAAACAGTAAGCTGATCAGATTTCTCAGTGCACTTCCAATCTCAATGACTTTTTTTTACTTAAGTTTGAGATGCATGTTGTTATGCTTGTTCTTGGATCATCTATGTATGTTTGGGTATATGAGTCCCACCTCAGCTCTGATTCCTTTTTATTGCTTTTGTCTTGTGGCACACAGAGCAAGGGTTTTGTTTTCCGCAGGACAGGGTGAAGGGTAAATAATTAATTGGAAGGAGCAGTGGGCTGTGTAACAATTTGCTGATCCAGAGAATTTCATGAGCCGTGTGAGGTTCTCTTGAACAACTTACTGCTTTATACTGCTCTGAGGCAAAGAATCTTTTTCCAGCCTGCCTGCATTGCTGCTCAGCGCGACTAACTTTATTAAAAAAGCGAGGGACGCCCTTTTAAGTATGTTCAGTTTTAAGTGCTTGTTTGGAATGCTGCACAAGATGACCCCGGCCCTGTACGTCTTGATCAACCGCTGGAGCTGTTAACCCGGTTAGGGCTGTCCTGTAGAGGGATCTAGCTGGCACCTGCTGCACTTTTATCGATTCAAGCTAACATCCTTAGTAGAACACAGACAAATTATCAGATCCTCGTCTGGGTAAACAACTGAGCAGGAGCTTTTAATCAGTAATGCATAGGTCTAAAAGGATTACATTGGTCTCTCATTAGTTTTGAGTCTCCAAGTAAGGAGCCGTCAAATGCTGTTAGTTTTCAGCCAACTGCACGGTGGTGTAAGGAGCGAGCAGATGGAAAAGAAGCAAAGTGTACATAGTGTCGCTGTGTTGTTTTGTTAGCTTGATGCTCTGCTCTTCTCCCCCCGGGGAAATATGAACACACAGGGCCTCGGTCGGCTAAGATGAATTAGGGCAGGACAGAAGACACGCCCATCAGCAGACGCTGTAGCAGGCTGTTATTCCAATTCACCAGAATGACCCACATGACTATTGGCAGCTGGGCTTTTTTTTTTTTCCACAGCATGTTTAGAATCCCGTTTGTCAAACTCTAGTGAATGCATCTTTAAGTTTTACTTGCTTTTCTGAGGACTAATAAATAACTATTATTTTTCAGACGTCAGCAGAACAGAAAAGGGACGGTGGCTTTTCTCCTCACTTATTGGCAGCTTTTACAGCCTCAGTTTTTAACAATACTGGGAGACATCTATCACTAAGTGCAAACTCCTCACTTTACACAACAATCATCTCCTTCTCTCTAGACCCTGAATAAGACCTGTCTGCTTTTCACTCTTTTTCTCTGCATCATTGAGTCAGGGAGGTGGGATGAATAGCTTAATGTGAGTCAGGCTTTTATTGAATAACTCCAGTGTTAGAAAAGCAGAGCAGTGGGTAGTTTTGTGTCAGTTAAATTGCAGGGAAATTGTTTCAGTTCTGTTCAAGAAATAGCTTTTAATAAAAAAAAGAACAGTGTCAAAAAGGAAGCGTGTGTCTTTATAATGCTATCCTAGGTGGTGATTTGTTGGTACCGTGTCTAGCCATTAAGCATGATTTCAAAATTTATGTGTAGTAGGAAAAAAAATCACCAGAAAATTTGTGTATTCAAGTGCAAATCGCAAAAGATGAAAGTTGTTTGGTGAGACTCCATGCAGTTGCTGCAAGATGTATTGTTTCATGTGGGGTCCATAATTCCAGTCAATCAAAAAGCAGAATCAGTGCTGAATTGTTTTACTACATTAGACTAATGAGACACACCTGATTTCATTAGATTTTCATTGATTGTCCATTTTTGTAATGATATTTTTCATGTAAATTTATGGATTTTTCTTCTATAGACTCCAAGTCATGTGACCAAAAGACTTCAAATTCTAAATTGTGTTGCAAGTTGAAACTCAAACTCAAGCGAGGGAACTAGAGTGCAGAATGTAATATTTTGTTTTTGATGTTTAAAGAGACCATACCAAAAAAATTAACTTGGATCTTCTTTTTTCCAAATTCAGATATTTTCTGCATACCCATAACTCCTTAACTTGGTTGCAAAAAGATACAATTCTCAGCCATTTTATTTTACAAGGTTGCAAATGTATCATCATCCTTCTGGAAGGTGAATCTTTCCCCAAATATCAAGGCTTTTACAGACTCTAAAGGTTTTTTGTCATTTTTTCTCTTTCTGAGATTCCACTCTATTTAGTCATTAATCTTCCCATCTCCTCTGACCAGCTGCCATATTAAAAATAGGTGCCCAAATGAAGTGTTTCTCTGTACTATACAATTTCATCTTGAAATTTGTTGGCACCATGTCCCGCCGTGACGCTTGATTTCAAAATAGAAAATAGAGGTGCAAAGTGCAAATCACTTTGCACTTACGGAACTGGAACTTACGGTTGGATTCTTTTCATAGGGAAATGAAGGAATTTAATCAAGACAGTGAGTCATGCTACTTTGCTGTGCTATGAGCTCTACTAAAGTAAGTGTGGAGGAATGGGTTCTCAGGCATTATGCCTTTCTTCTCTTTCGTTAAGTCATCTCTCAAATGTCTGCAGACTGCGTTATGTGACAGTGACTCAGACCACAGGGAGTGACGTTGGGCTGAACGCCAAATTTTCCTGCTCCAGTAACGTCGATTTTCTTTTTCCTGTTGGAGATGTGAAAGTAGCAAGCAGCCGTCACTACTAGCAACCTCAAGCGGCCACCATTTATACTAAATGTGATTGGGCTGTAATTGAAGTTTTCTTTTGTCTTGCATCCAGCTGTATAAATTGGAGCGCAAAACCCAGCATGGGGAGAAAAGTTCTCTGTTTAAAGAGATTGACTCGCATACAAATTTTTAGTTTAGCCTTGCAAAGATTATGGCAGCTCTCTGCAGTGGAGACTTATAGAGAACTGTGGTGAACGTAGAAGCCAAGTTCAGGAAGTCGGCTGCTGAAAGCTCTGTGGTTTTAATCCTGTTGCAGCCAGCCACTGATTATGCAGACACTTGAGTACACTTCAAAGCTCAGCTACCACCATGATGGCTCTCTCAGCCGGTTCTTTGGAAGCTTCAACCTGCCTGTAGCCCTCATCGTGATCTGTTTTGTTACACCCAAGGGGATTTTGGCCCGCCCTCTTGGGATTGGACCTTTTTCTCTGTGTGTGAGGTTATCTACGTTTTGACTGTTATCAACACCGATAGTCCAGGTTGTAAGGTGTGTGTTTTCTCTGGTGAGGTACACTGACCCAGGTCAGACCACTTAATGGGATGGATTGCAACTTCTCGGGATTCAGACATGAGTGGGATTTCCTACCCACACACATCAAACCCACAGGGGTCCCTATCACTGTACACAATTTAGGTGTACCCTCTAGAAAGTGAAGCTTTTATGCTAGATCTTTCCTCTCTTTGCTTTCTCTCTCTGTGTTTCCGCCTGCAGCTCATCATGAACTCTGACTCCTTAATCACAGTTAAATGCTGTCAGAGCTGGGAAGAGAGAGACTGCCGGCTAAAGTTGGAGAACCTCTGCTTAGTTGAGAGGCGGTGAGATAATGGGTTTTGCTGGGAGTGTGCTGAGGCCGTTAGCTGTAAACTAAAGAAGGTTTAAGGCTCAAACTGGTAATGTTGTTCAGGCTTCAAAAGATTAAAAATCAAGTCTTTTGTCCTGTTTTCTTAAGTATTGTATATTTTGCGATATCCAGTTTCCTACAAAAGCATGCATCCCTCATAAACCTTTTCACAAACTAGTCATGTAATAGACCACCACAAAGTTGTGCATGTCTGTGAAGTTGAAGATTGAAGTTTGTATTTGAACTTACTAATCTTAAGTAGCAAGACACATTTTGCTGATTATACCTGATTAAACCACTTGTTCCAAATCGTTATTTATTAAATGTTTCAAAAATACATGTGTTATTTTACTTCTCCTTACACAATTACTTCTAGCTTTTGTTGATCTATAATTTATTTTCTCTCTTTTGAAATAGAAACAAAATATAGAGAATCTACTTTTGCATGGTACTGTAAATGTAAGAATACAAAATGCCCCTCACTGTTATTGTCATTCAGATTTTTGAAAACATTAGTTATGATGCCTCTAGTTATGTGGCCTGCCTATTTTTCTGATGTGCTTAGGGAACACTGATGAGTGCTTATAGACCGCTAAACAGAGCTGCAGCTAAGCTGCTCATCCATTACCACAACTGCCCGAACACACCTCAGATTTAATGTGCCAGGGTCGTTTGCGTGGCAGCATCTCAGCCTTCAGGGAGCTCATTCATGGCAAAATGCAGGCCAGGAGCAGATTAGATCAAAATCAGTGTGAGCCTTGTAATGCGGCCTCTAGTCTGTCCAGCCGGCTGAAGTAATACTGCACTTGCCCGGTGTTTAGAGACCCCCTTCGGAGCGGACCTGTCCGCATCAGGGAAGGGTTGATCATCATCCTGCTGTGTACCTGGAAAAAACAAGCTTCAGTGCCTTCCATGAAAGAGGGTTCATTAGGCTCCTACTCTGACTGATCACAGCTTTGGCAAAGCGAGCATACGAGGAGGGGGGAGAAGTGTCTTTACATTTACAACTGAGGCTGCAATGATGTGGGAATCGATGATTGAGTATTTGCCTCTCTCTCTCTGTTGTGCTGGTTAGGATCTCAAGCTGGGCTTCTATGTGAAGCAATACAGCGCTGGTAATGCGGCTACTGATGGAGAGACATAAAGCCAGAACAATCACGTAAATCATAGAGCTTCTCAAAAGAGCAATTACCCTGGTGGGAGTGAGAACTGTCCTCAAACCCATCTCAGAGCTGATTGTTCATCACTAAGGAGGCCGTTGCTCATTTAACCTTGAAAATTAGCAGTTTGCTTGCAGTTATAGATTTTATTGAGTTTTTGTAAACAGACCAATTCCCGGTGGAATTAGTTTGTTTTACATCATTCCCTCATGTACTATTAGGCAATGTCAGTGAGCTCTAGATAACGCCTTATTATAGCTTAATCGTTTTACAGGCAGATGGACAATTTTTGCTGGTTACTGGTGCTTACACTTGCAGACACTTTGCATAGTTGTCATGGA
Organism: Poecilia reticulata; assembly: GCF_904066995.2. NCBI lineage: Eukaryota > Metazoa > Chordata > Actinopteri > Cyprinodontiformes > Poeciliidae > Poecilia > Poecilia reticulata. Next base: position 24,274,103 of record NC_088835.1, on the reverse strand, counting down.
CCATATACTCGACTGTGGCCTCATCGAGGTTTTAATTCTGGCTAAACCTTTCTGCGTTGTCAGACAGTAAGCAGGGATGCTCTGGTCACAGTTTTGTTGCTGATTTCTTTTTTTTGAAACGCTTTGAGAGGAATTGGTCTTCCATCCATCGTCTTGTCCTTGCATGGTCACAGGGGGGATGGTGACAATCTCCAACAGTCATTGGGTGAGAGGCGGGATACACCCTGAACAGGTCGACAGTAGGAATTGGACGCATTTTGTCCAATTCCAGTCACTCTGCAGGAACTATAATTCTGTAGGAAGCTTGTAATAAGATAAAAACATAGCATTGAACATATGCTAGTTATTATTTATTAATATTGGGAGCAGATGTGAAGGTATGCAGTGTGTGTCTGAAAACAGTCTCTGTAAAATAGAGTTTTCAGACTATTTTAAGCAGAGACAAATGATTAGGAAACTTGCATTTTAAATTGTCTAACATCTTATATTAACAATAAAGATGGCTAGTAAAACTGCAGCCTTTGTGATTATTCTCTAAATAGTATGGAACGTTGCCCAACTTCTAAGGTTTCTAATAGGACCACAGTTTCTACTAGACACATTTAATAAGTTCACTCCCTTGCAGTGAGGATGAATTGCATAGTTGTCATGGAAGCAATGGTTTTTAATAAAGTTATTTCAAAGCTCTGCTTATTTTGATTTTATTAGTAAACATTTAACTAACTTATCCTCACACATTACATCCAGACCAAAGAGTGTCTTTGTCACAGTGATCTAGTGCTTATATATGGTGCATTGACGATCACAAACCGGTTTGGTTTCAGTCAACAGTCCAATTCTGTGTGTGTTTCAATCAATATTTACTGCGCTTAAACATTTCGTAGTTTAAAATTTCTTGGTCTGTTTTATACCTTACCTTGAAGTCACTTTTCTTTTTGCAAGTCAGCACACACAGGAATGGGCAAGTTGTCTCTGGACATTTTTGTGATAATTTTGCAGACATAACCAAATAAATCCAGATTGCTTGTATATAATTTTGATTATAAGAGAGTGAACCTATGACTATTTCCTCCTGAATAGAACTTGATTCTTTTTAGGCATACTAGCTGACAGTTTCCTAATTGATGTCAATTAATAACCGCTTTATTGTTCTTTTGGCGACTGACTGAATGGTTGGAGAGAGGCGTTTCAAACTGTTGCTTCTCTGGTTGTCTTTGCTCTTTCTGCCACTCTTAAAGAAATGAACAAAAAACACTACTTCAGTGTAGTGTTATCGTTTTAAGGATTGCAGTTTGAGATTTCAATTAATATCCTCGCATATAAAGCAAAGCAAAACGGAGCCTGGTCACGTTTAAATGAGGTGAAACACAGAGGCCTAAAATATAAATTAAAGTCCTCAGTAAGCTGAACTGGGTGTCTGCTGACCCACAGACGCTCAGTCACTGAGCGCACGCCATGAGGGAAACTAGTGTGGCTCCAAAAATCCAAATTAGCCCCTTAAAATACACATGGGTAAAATTTTAGCTGCAATTGAGGCACATAGTTATTTGACAAATATCACAGATTTATCCTTTTATATAAAACCCAGACTTTTCACACTAAGAGTTGTCTTTATTAGAATATAATTGCAGAAATTGAACTTGAAATAAAAACTCTGGTTGAGTAGATTCTTTTCTTGACATTTATTATTTATAATGAGCTATTTAATGTTTTAAGGAGAATATTAATGACTAATTCAATTACTTTTCTTTCTTTTAAATGACCTCTGTGATTTCAAGAACAAATAGAATAACTTATTTTTTAAATAAGTTTGATGTTCTGACCTTTTTAATCCCTTTTTATTTTTGTGCCCGCAGGCTGTGAGAGTGACTTCTGGGGTCCTCACTGCAGTAATCGTTGCCAGTGCCGAAATGGAGCCAAGTGTAACCCTATAACAGGGGCTTGTGTGTGCACGGATGGGTACCAGGGGTGGCGTTGCGAGGACCTGTGTGAGAACGGTTACTATGGCAAGGGGTGTCTGCTGCCCTGCCAGTGTCTCAATGGTGCCACGTGTGACCATGAAACAGGAGAGTGCATCTGTGCGTCAGGATACACAGGAGCTTTGTGAGTACCAGAAACACACTTGCTACTTTGCTGCTTTCTGTGACCAAATATTGGCGTACGTTACGGGACTTGATGCCTGACATGTGTGGTGGCAGCTGCGGGGAGCGGTGCCCCTCCGGCAGCCACGGACCGCAGTGTGAGCAGCGCTGCCCCTGTCAAAATGGAGGAACATGTCACCACATTACCGGAGACTGTTCCTGCCCTGCTGGTTGGACGGTAGGTCACAAAAAGAGCAAAAATGTAATAAAAGAGAAATGCCTCAGAGAAGAAAATGATTGAATGTCATTGGGCTTATGTTTAAGACTGCCATTGTGTTTCTTCATAAAAGAAAAAAAGGAAACATTTTTATTTGCATTTTTTTTAAGTTATGTTGGATGATAATCTTTTACGCAACCCTTCATAAATATGTTTCTTCTTTTATTGTAGGAAATTACATTTTTCCAGTGTAGAAAAAAAATCCCATGATAAAAAAATAATTGCTTTTACAACATCAGTGTGCTACAATTACTACACCCTTAGTAAGACTAAAATAAATGTTGCAAATGTTGTAATTTGTGTTTTCATTACTGTTTTTATGGCCATGTAATACCTCTTCGCCATATTATGCTATATTTAAATTTGATATGTACCATGGGTACCAAACAGTGTCAGTGAGATTGTATTTGCATTTAACAGTAGTTGCATATATATCTGCAGACTTTGACCGTTTAGGCTCAGACATTAACATTTGTGTTCAGAGTTTCTCCTGTGGTATTTATATAGTCTTGTCCTTTGAAGGGTTCGGTGTGCGCTCAGCCCTGCCCTCTGGGCAAATACGGCATCAACTGCAGCAAAGACTGTTCGTGTCGAAATGGCGGCCTGTGCGACCATGTCACTGGAAAGTGCCAGTGCACAGCTGGATTCAGTGGACGCAGGTAAACAGCTGATGCCCAAACATATTTGTCGTTCTGGGAATTACTCAGCGCAAACTTTCTCACTTGTGCTTTAAACCGTACGTAGGTCAGACAATGACATGGTTTATTAATATTTTGATCTGATGCAAAACGATGAGTTTAAACAGAAACTCATTGACCTATTCCCATTGTTAATTTCCAAATGAGGCATAAATCTGGCTTCTGTTTTAAAAGATAACGGTAACGCTATAAAATCTCTCTCTCAGGAGAAATGAGCATTTATTAACATCCATTACTCCATCTGAAGGTGCACTGGAAGCTTTTAATAGGGGTGTTTATGCCTAATTAATCTTGTACTGCATCCTGGCCAGAAAGGTTTCATGTCTGGAGGCCTCATCCACATTCACTCCTCCCAGCCTGTCCATTGATCTCACCATGGGCTATATGCTGTTTGGGTTCTGCTCATTAATTATAAGTAATGGACTTATATTAAGGCCTCATCAACATACACGGATCTTTTTAGTTTCCCATGCCTGCTGGAGAGGCCCAGGGCAGCCCGCATTTATTAGTTTGAGTAAAGCAATTGTCTCTTTGATGGAAACACCTCCTTTACAAGACCTTTCTTTTACTTTATTATTTTACAAAATTGCCCTCATTCATTTTGTCAGTGGCAGGTGAATGAACCTGCCAGGAATAATCTGAGATCACGTTAACCCCCCCCGCCTCTCCTGTCGAGTATAATATTTCAGTTGTCCCCGGATATTACTAAAACTGAGGAGACTCAAACATGAAGCATGGCTCGAACGTTTTCTTATGTAACTGAACTATTTGCAACAGCTTTGTTCAACTCCTGAGACCGATAACCCACTAATACAGTATAGAGAAGTGAAAAGGACAAAAATCAATTTTCTGATCTGGTTCAGTTCTTCATGTTGGAAAAACTCTCAAGTAATTTTAATTTTCCTGCATGACGACGACTGCCAAGTCTCATCGAGCCCCTGCAGAGACACAGAGGTGTTCGCAGCAGGCTCTACTTTTAGAGATTTTGTGAGAAGTACTTGAAGAAAATTGACCATCCTAGTCTAGGTCTTTTAAAGCACATAGCCATATTTTGAATGTTGAAGTGTTAATAATATATGTGGTTATTAAAGCTAGAGTTTTACTTAAACATGAAATAGCCACTGAAGTGTTTAATTTTACATTTTTATTTGCTTGGCACTGGGTTAAATTATTTATTTTGTAGGTTACTATTGATAATTTTTTATCCTCTCCCTGTGCAGCATTTTAGTGTTATTTCTGTGCAATTTTCCTTCAGATGTCAAGAAGACTGTCCTGTGGGCACCTATGGTCCACAGTGCAACCAAAGGTGTGAGTGTCAGAACGGTGCAAAGTGTCACCACATCAACGGAGCTTGTCTGTGTGAAACAGGCTTTAAAGGCCCTAATTGTCAAGAGAGATTCTGCCCTTCGGGCCTTTACGGCCTCATCTGTGACAAGTACTGCCCTTGTAATACCACCAACACTGTCAGGTAAGTGATAACCTCGGTGCATGGCAACACTTGGCACTGGCTGATAACCGGTGTCAACGTATACCAAGGTTATACACAGGGGTCCTTTCTGGGGCCACTCGGAAATACAATCAGTAAGAACAATACATAAAAAAATATTGGTGGCACCAAGTAACCCTCTGTTCGTGATCTACAGATTGAGTTCAGCCACTTCTTTGCTTGAATCACATAACATCATAAATGGAAAGTAACTTCCTTTAGCTGAACGATGAAAACAATTCTGATAATTTCTTTAGTTCATATCATTGCCTTATGCTCATTTCACCCTGCATCTTAAGCCTCATGCTTAGGAAGTTATTTTAGATTCAGATCTTCATTAAAAGAAAGAGATCAGTACAGACATTCCTCACTAACTAAAAATCATCACAAACTAAAATTCTTCAGGCTTTCATTACCTCACAGTTAGATTACATTAATTATTTATATCTGGCGTTTCCTCTTTCTCAGTTGTCACGCCTGCAGCTTGTTCACTGTGCTGCTCCAAGACTTGCCTACTGGTACAGAAAAACAGGACCATATCACCCAACCTCTTTGCGTTCATTTTAGGACGTTTCTAATTGTGTTTCACATCTTAAATAAGCAAGTCCCATTATTACTGAACCTGTTAATTACCATCTACACCCCAGAGCTCCCAGAGCAACAAACAAATGAATTTATACATTTCCCTTGATCCCATCACAAGCATAAGGGAGATAGAGCCAGTTTCTGCTCCATGTCCTTGGAACTGTATCCTACCCAATATGTGCTCATTACATTCTGGCATTTCCAATTTTTTTTTTCTCTTGCTTCATTTTGTTGATGCAAATTTGGCTACTTTTACTGAAGGCTTTTAATGAAGACAACACATATTGTCTTTCGCATAATTCCAAGTGAACAAGGACCTCGGTGACTTAACTTCGCCTCGACTTACCTTAAAGCCAGTGGTCATTCCGAAGTCTGCAGACATCGCAGCCATGTCATCCAGTTAGCTTTTAATCGCGACCTTTGCTTCATTCATAATTCCTCAGCAACATTCATAGTTAATGTAGTGCTAATGCTCTGATTCCAGAAGGACCTGGGCATCAGCCATAGAAGTCATTACTGAATGAAGGAGAAAAGGGACACTTCATTTATCTGAAACAAGCACATAGTCTACTGTTGCTGCAGGCGTCATACTTTGATCCTGCTTACATATGAAGGGCTGATCGCTTTGGTGCTTACTTTTCTTACCTTTATCTCCTATTCCTCACGTTTGGATGTATTTGTAGCTGCCACCCACTATCTGGCGAATGCACATGCTCACCAGGGTGGGCAGGGCTTTACTGCAATGAGACCTGCCCTCCTGGATTCTACGGAGAAGGATGCTTTCTGCCTTGCAGCTGCACCAATGGAGCTGACTGTCATCCTGTCACAGGGATCTGTACCTGCGCTCCTGGCTTCATGGTGAGCTTTGTGTTCCCGAAACACTGCTTATTATTAACAGATGACTGTTTATTTTCTACTTATTTGACATTTCCTTTTATGTTACTTTCACTTTGACCCTCAGCTGGCTTCTTCAAAACAGTCTTCATTTTGAGTCAATAAGGCAATATGAGTCAAACAAGAAACTTAGGTCAAATTTTCAAAATATAAAATAGATGCTTAGCAATGTAAGAAAGGGGGGACATTATAATACCTTTGGTTTTTATTAATTTCATATTTACACTTAAAGTTATCAAAAGCTTTTCTGGTTCTCTGGAGCTCATTCAGATTATTTTGGTAGTTTGACTGTATGCAGCTTAATTTTCACACAACAGTCATGCCACTGTCAAAACCATTTTTCTCTTTTAAGTGAAGTTAACTGAGTGTAATTACTTTTTTTTCTGACAATGTGTTTAGATTCTGATATATATATATATATATATATATATATATATATATATATATATATATATATATATATATATATATATATATATATATATAGTACTCATTAAACGCTTTTTATTTATGTCACAGTTAAAGAGATGGACATAATTCTGTTTAATGCACTTTTTGTACTTAAACAACTACAACCTGACTCAAAAACAGGCGCCAATTGGCCCTTTTCCCTGGACTTGATTGCTTTAATTTTGCATCTTCAGAATTTACTGAAATCTGAATTTCTGCACAGTCCAGAAATATAGCAAAACCATTGCCAAAACTGGAAGAGATTGCACAGGTTTGTAAATTCCTTTCCAAATTTGTTTATTGAGCTGAGTTTTTTTTTAAATACCCAAGGTAACACAATTTGACTCACAAAAAATATTTAACAACCAAATTGGTTATTCCTAACAAAGTACTTGCTTAAAACTTGAAAAATAGTAGCTAATCAGCTTTCTTTCTTTTTTTCCAATAATCCGGAAAAATGCTTCATCACAACCTCTTTAAAACATTAAAAAAAGTTTTGCTAGGCAGGAAAGAGGATCTCCCATTGCATGCCCTAAAGTGTTATCCTTGTACTTTGTAAGTTTTACTTCTGAAGGTTCTAAGTTTAATTTATGTTGCATGTTATTTGTGGCTACTGTGAAAAAAAGTAATTGAGACAGAAATATTTTGGAAGTGGTCCCAGTTTTTTCTTTAGGAGCTTTTTATATACAGACTATTAAAATCAAGGTGAAAGTATTTTTTTGGTGTTATTATAGATATGCTTTGTTGCACCGCTGGACATGGGTCCACTATAATTCAGTCTCAATTGCGACCCTGTGCGAGTAGTTGTGTAATTTTACAAATAGGACTGAATTTATGAAGGGTCAAAGAAACAAGAACAGAGCAAGCTTCAATCTATGTTTTTGTACCTTGAAAGGAAAAGTTAATCTTTGGTCAGTTCTGTTTTTAGTCCTTTTTTCCTGCAGCCATATTGCCTCCTTTTTACAACTGTCAAATTAGTTGAGTAACTCCAATCAGTTTCGCCATTGTATTTTGTGTTTTGCAATCTGAAGTTACGGAGCAACAGAGACCAGGAGAGTACACGTCTGCCAATGTTACATTTCAGTGGAAATTGCCTGTGTCTTACAGCGAGCCTCTGTGGTGAATTGAGCTACCGAGCGGGGCTCCAGACTGTGTCTTAATTTGCTCCACCTGTTCACTGTGGCGGCTGCTGGGAAGGGCTGCCAGATCCATTAAACAGACCTAGAGGGCAGAAGCTGGATAGAAAAGGAGGCAGTCAGATGGGAACAGACACAGCTCATATGGAGAATTTGTGTGTTTATGTGCGGGGAGAGGGGAGGTGAATGTTCATTGTGGTTTTTTTTTATGTACTTTTAACAAAGCTGCTGCTCTGCAAACCATTGAAACATATTGTTGTGCATTTAAAGGTCCGTAGCTGCTGCCCGTTTGCGTCATATTCATGGTACAGGCTTATTATGAGGTGGACTTGTTAAAACGTGGCTGATGATGGTGTTGAGGCTATGATTGCCAGACAAGTCACTTCCTCTGGGGATCGCTTATAAGACTAAGCCTCCCCACTGCATTTTTTTTTTTTGTTCTGGAGTCCCATCGGGGGGCAAACCAAGCAAAGTGTTGGAACAGACTGAGCACCGGCACGCTTGATTTAGTCCTGGTAATTGGACATGCTCTTTTTGGCTCAGACAAAGTGATTACATGTTACCTATTCAGGCACTGTCCCTTACAATCTGCAGCACGGGCTGCAGTGTAACATGCAGTTTCTACGTGCGCTGTCCTCACTTGAAACGGGAACGCTTCAGGAATCTATTCAAGTTTTCCTTTTGTAAATGGAGAAACTAAATCTCATTCCCACTCATCGTGGTTTCCTCTCTGTTGTGCTGCAATGAATTTACTCTGGATTCACACGTCCAGCAGGTAGATGCACCTCTAAGGAGTGAAACTGATTGGTAATTAGTGGTGCCATTTGCATCAGGTCTCGGTGGATGAAAGCCTAATCAATGTTGTGTCAGGTAAAGGCTTTCTGAAAAAGAAGTACTCCAATTACATTAAGATACTAATAGGTACAAATTTACTGCTGTGGCTAAGGGCAATCTAGGTGTGTTTCTGCTGCAAGAACCTTTCCCAGAGGCCAGGATAGTTTTCCGGTGACATTCTTTTACCCTTTTTCTTTCCACTGCAGGAACCATGGCCAAATCGGATTATCAGCGTAGAAATCAGCCTCAAAACACGGCGCTGGTAGGGAGGTAGTACTTTTTGAACCAAAGCTGGAGTTCTGTCACGCTGTGGACTAAACATCTCTCTGAGTTTCAGTATTCCCATAATTTTGTTTCAGTCATCTCTACAGTTCACATTTTCTGTCAACTTTAAATTATAAAACAAGAGTAAACAATATTTTTTGTTTGCATTAACCAAATTGAAACCCAGCAATTCAAATGAAATGTGAGTGTATTTACGGAGTATATTTCAAATACATTTATAAAATCAAAAAATATTAGTGGAAATATTGATTTAACTAAATAAATAAATAAAGTCTAGGCTTCTGCTTCCAGCCTCCGTGGAGGGATAAAGAGTAAACACTCTAGTCAGAGCAATTTTTAGGGACTTAAACCGATAATGCAAGAAAGCTTTGCCGCATTTATTTTCTGAAGTACAAATTAAAACAGTCACTACTTTGCAGAATTGTTTATCATCAACCGATTTTAAGTTTAAGAAACGGTGGGCTGTAAGTGTTCTGTTATCTTTCCCCTGTGTTTAGTTTCAAAAACTTTACTCATTAAAATGTGTTGATGTCATAAAATGCCTTTAAGTTAGATGTGATTTTAATTCTGTTTTAGATTGCACCTGCTGTGAAATAACTATACTATGGCTAAAACTAAGCTGTAAGCCTCAACGGAGCTTTTTCTTCTCCTCTCATTTCACATAAAGACAAATTTCTGCATTGCAAAAAAAAACCAAACAAAAAAAAACTTTAAATAGCTACAAGCTTCACTGTAAAGCTGACGTCATGTTGTTTCCTAATCAAATCTATCAAGTCGTGTCACATCTTTGATGCATTCCCAGATTAAATAGTGTGTAATTAAGGGTTGGTTCAAGAGTTGAAATTCTAGATATTTAACTGCGTAAGGACAGATATGTTATATTGGCTATAATTTCTGTGTTGCTGTGGATATTTTCAAACTTAAAGATCAGCTGACCGTCTAGAACAAAATTTTCCTCCTCATTTGGTACTTTCAAGGTGTCAGACAAAGTCACAATGTTGGTCATGCCGTTAGTATAACTTTTACTTTGAAGCACCCAAAATCCCAAGGGGAAGTCGATGCATTTGCATGGTTCAGTGTTAGAATAAGCTATATTATCAATGGATCTTTACTAGGATCCAGTGATAATATAGCTTGTATATATTTACATGATTTACATCCTGCGTAATTTCTGCAAAAGAAATGTTCAAAAAGTCATTGGCAGTCTTACTAGGCTTTAGATCAAATTATGTGTGCTAGTAAATGGTAATGGTAAATGGACTGAACTTATATAGCGCTTTATCTGATCATTTTTGACCACTCAAAGCGCTTAACACTAGAGTCACATTCACCCATTCGCACTCACAAACGCTCACACATTTATACACCGATACGCAGCTCGGTAAGCAATTTAGGGTTAAGTGCCTTGCCCAGGGGCACATCGACACGTGGCAGGAGGAAGCTGGAATCGAACCTACAACCTTCCAATCGCAAGACGACTACTCTACCCCGCAGAGCCACAGTCGCCCCCTAGTGTTAAAAGCTGCGCATCTTTCTACAACATTAAAAATCCAGGTTGACCACTAATATTGTGACAGGTGGACAAGGTGTGGAGTAACTACATAAGTTATAAAGTGCCATTGCTTGGGTCTTTGAACATTGGTTATAGTGTTATCACTGATAATCATTGCCTTTTCTGGCAGCCTGACTTTTTTCTCTTTCTCCTGCACAGAGTCAGGAGTCAAATCTGTACAATGAGAGTCTACACAATTTCTCTTTGTGTAAAGTTTGGGGTGACGGCACTTGACTTGAAAACCATAGCAGAGATTAATGCCTCCGTTATTAATGCTGCTCTGGAATATTTTTGCTTTTTCCATCACATTCTGAACTCTTCAGTTGCAGTGGGAAACCTTTGTCCCCAGATCATTCGATCTATAGTAGCAACACTACTGCAGTAGTAATTAGCATAAACAGCACAATTTTGAACTCCACAGTGTAAACACACTCAATTTTGGTCCAGGATCTCATAAAAAGGATTATAGAGGAAAAAGGCCTTTTCTGGTCAAATAGTTGACATTCACCTACTAGTTTTTTCTAAAGGCTCTGGATACTAACTCTAAGCTGTGTTATATAAGGTTTTGCTGCTCTTGTGCCAAAGACTGACAGCCTGCGTGTGTTAATTCAAATTCATACCCCTATCCCTCCCCTCTTTGAACAAATGTGAATCAGTCGACTAATGAGAGTAGTGTCTTTCCACTCTGGAGAACAGGCCAAGTGGTCTGGTGACTGCACCATGAGGGGGAAACCACATGGAATCCATGTGGCCATTTGTGGCTGGGTATCATTTTATCCATGAGTCCAGTCACCAGTAAATTGCCTTTGCTCTGAGGAAGGGCTGAAGCCTAAAACCTCCGCCCCATCCCCCCCTCACCCCCTATCTAACTCCCCCACCTCCCCTCGCCAGCCGCTCAAACTTCTTCACGCTTAACAACTGCAACGGAACTGCTATTGTTAGCAGTCTCGAAGCTGTCACTTTCAGCAGAACAAAGGTTATTGCAACCGATTGATAAAAATTTCATTCACAGACAGACGCTTTTATGTGGTGTACGGAGGGAGCGACTTTATAAGATGTGTGTTCTGCCCCTGGCGTCCACTGGCACATCTCCTCCTGCCTCCTGTTTAAGCTGAGTTCAAAATGATAATGAGAGCGGTGAGCAGCCAGCAGTCCCCCAGCACTCTGGTGAGCAAAGCAAGATCCACTCAGGACTCCTCTGGGCCTCTAATTGGAACTCTAAATCATTGTGTCACCTGTCACTCAATGCATGGTTTTGAAAGGGAGACTGTGGGAGCCTGTACAGTGGCTGTGATCTCCAGCTGAGGGAGGGACGAGACTAGTTGAGGTGGGCTGCTCTCAGCCTGTAAAGCAGAAAAGAAAAACTCTAATGGAGCTTGCAGAGGACATAGAATGAGCACTTTATGTCCTTTACCAAATCATTTCTCTAATGCAAGAACAAGAAACTTAAGGATATTAGTGCTGATCTTTTATTGGTGTTCTCATTAATAGAAGAGTGAGTCCTGCCAGCAGTGTGTCACAGATAAGTATAAGATTATGTTCTCCCTCTAGTGGAATCTAGGTGTTTGGCTTTGTGTCCATTGTTTCCTATTTTCACTGCGGGCCAAAATCTCTTGCATTGACATTCTCACCACTCGTAACACCCAAGGTGTCCCTAATGAAGAGGTAGACAGTTTTGCTTTCTCCTTTCCACTTCAGGTCATCACTGTAAGTTTTACGATGTGCACTTTGGACACGGGGGATACTAGGCAAATAAAAAAAGAAACAAGAAAAGAAAATCTAATAAGTTTTTCACAATTACTTGGGGGAAAGTTTTTTTTTTTCCTTTGACTTTTCATGAACGATTACGAATTAGTGTAATTTTTGCTTTGTGCTTATTTAGTCACTCTTTTTCCAAGTCAAGCATTTCAAGTTCGTTACCTCAAAATAAAATTCTACATATAGAGACGCAGGTATGGAATGTGTTATTTGGAGCATGTCAAAAAATACAAAAGATTGGCATCCAAAAAGTTACTGTTGCATGTGCAAATTATGTTAATTCTATATCTTTCATGATTTAGTAAAAAAAAAAAAAAAAATTAGAAGACAAAATGATCCTCCAACCAAACCTTCTCATCCAACATCAGGGTCTAACCGTACACATGCACTTCTGGAAGAATGGCCAAAACTTTCCTTAAGCACACTTGTCAAACTAGTGCAATCCCTTTCCAGAAGAGTTGAAGCTGTTATAGCTGCATGGGATGCCGCCTTCTGTTTATATCTTACTGCATTTCAATAACCAGAAAACGTTTTAAGTACTCATATTTGCTTTATTGCAACATACAAAAGCTGTTTACATCCTGGTGATCTCTTGATTTGGTTTGGGTCAATTACAGCGTGTGGCGTATTAAAGATTTCTTTGGAGAGTGGATGTCAGGAGGTACGCTGTATCCTCCACTGGTCATGGCACAAGACAAAGACGGCAACTTATGTGACAGGAAGTGTACTGAGAACAGAACTAGTTGTACTAATGAAGTGAAGAGGGGAAGATTGAAGATTTAATCATTGCTTGCCTGCTGAGGGATGGATGAGAAGTGTGGATTCCCAGGCCTTTGGAGTCTTGCCAGGCTCACAGTTGAAAAGCGATGAGACTTGTATAAAGAGAGATGCGGGGAAAAATTGAGAGGTGGGGTGAAGTAGGAAAGCAAAAAGCATGGCTGGGGGAAGGTGCTGTCAGAATATATTGAGTGGGTAATTGGAAGCTTAAAAATGATTGCTTGCAAGTGATCAAGTGTGGTCTTTCCCTTTTACCTTTACTTTAAATTTACAGTTGGCTTGTTCATTTTCTTGGCACATAATACGGTATGATCAGCCTGGGTAAACAGTTAACCCAGGTAACCCTCTTTGTCCTGCTGTCTCTAACTGTTTATAATAATTTATTTATTTTTTACCTGAATGACCTGAATTAGCATTATTTCCTCCACAGGGTGAGGACTGTGCTACAGTGTGTCCACCTGGTCTATTTGGGCCAAGCTGCATGTCCACCTGCTCCTGTCACAACCAAGCATCTTGCTCTCCGGTCGACGGCTCCTGTATCTGCAGAGAAGGTAGAGAACAATAACCTTTTGATTGATGACGTTAACAAGCTCTGTTTTGATTTAAAAGACGCTTCACTAACTTTTAAACTTCATCTCAGGTTTACTAGTCAAATTAATAAACATTCACACACAAAGCATTTTATGTGCGAAGACTGAATCCTAGAGCAATTAGTTGTTTTCTTGAGAGAAAATCTCATACATTTGCCATTCCCACACTCATATTTTAATAAATAAGCTTTAACTCCTGGTTTTGAATGATGCAATACTTAAGCCTGTGTTGTCTAATGCTAATTTCCAGCTCCCCCAACTCTATGTGTTTCTCCCCTACTCCCGCACACATTATTCAGTAAAATGGGTCAGCACATCAGCTCTTCATCAGGCTGTAGCCCATTCATGTCAGCCAGGTGTGTTTAAGTGTGGAAATGTAATACATGAAGAACTGGAAGGGAAACTACTGCTGTAAGTTACATTTTCCTAGAAACAAAATAATAAATTATAAAAAAAAGGCCTGACTTATTTAGCTGAAGGGTCTTGAAGACATACAATATTTTAGAATTGTCAACAGCCTAATTATATAACGTCTAGGATTTTCACGTTAGGATTCCATTAACGACATCACTTCATAATAATGCAGTGGCAATGGAAAGGGATCACACCACTTTCACTTTTTCACATTTAGTTTCATTACAAATAAATCTAACATAGCACCATTATACTTTCTGCTTCACAGATAGATTACAAAGTAGCTACTTAATAAGTGAGTGGAGACAGACGATAAATGGCTGATAAATGTCAGCAAAGGTGTTCTCAGTGTTATAATTGATAATTGAATACTTAATCAGTCTGTGGACCATACTTAAGACTAATGAGGATTTAATAATTATTAAACTATTAATAATTATTGAATTATCTGGTATGTGAAGAAAACATACCAGGACAGATACTCCACTGACATATATTTATTTATTTATTTTATCTTACTGGTCAAAAGACCATCCTCTTTGTCAGCACAACTTATAAAAGGGTGCATTTCATCATATTTTGGTGCTAGAAGACTTACAAATCTTGACAGTACTCGCATTAATAATTGACAAACAGCCTTTTCACTGTTTTATTTAAGCACATTGATAAATTTATAACACACTTTTTTGACACAACAATGGACTTTATAGATTTTCCTTTCTAAAACAGAATCTGCACTAGCGTATTGTGGATTGATGATGTATCAAATGGAACAGTAGAGCATGACAGCCTATATTATTGTAGCCGATGACAACAATCAAGCTGTTTAGTCAACAAGAATATGCCAAATCAATGAGTCACACCGACAGCTAGCATGAAGGGCCACGTCAGAAACAAGGTCTTGTTTCTAGAAATCATCCTGCTGTCCATCATTATAATAGTCTTGAGTTTATATTATATTTTAGTAAATTTATTAGCTAATGTTTTATCTGCTATATTCATGAAATTTTAGTTGCGTTTAAATGGTATTTTACAAATGTAGCTATGCTCAATGCATTTATCCATTTTAGATAATGTTATGTATTTATTTAGCCTTTATCTAACCAGAAAGTTGCCACTGAGCTAAAAGTCTATTTTTGAAGGCAGACTTGAAATTTAAGTTAAAACTTAATCATTTACGATATTGGAGTGTGACCGCACTGCACAATCATAGCACACAACAGGGAGACCTCATTTCTGCAATCTGTTACTTTTATTGTCTTTATTTTTAAATATTGTTCATTTATGTTAATAATTGAAAACAAAAGCAAAACAAAAACGCACATTAAGAAAAGCACAGCATTAAAACAGACCACACATAAGAAATGGCGCTGAATACTTTCCTTGTGATCCAGTTAATTTCTTCCACTTCCAGCAGCACACATTGGAGCCAAGCACCAAAACATCAGACCGATACTCAAGGAAGAACTGCTTTAACAGATGTCATATTTTGTTAGAGAAAGCACTTGCTGGAGGAAACTTATTTTTAAAGTTAAAAATAACTACAGTAGAATGTGGCTGGAAACGTTGTTAAATCATCAATATTAATGGCACAATGAGTCTTGTAACGACTGTTCCCAGTGAATACTAACACAGGATGGAAAACAGCAAAGCAAAAATGAGATTATAAAGTGTAAAAAAGTCTGCCAGACACAAAAACGAATTTACAACAGCTGACACAGTATTGTAATGCAGATACAAGCAGATCACTGACACGTTAGAACAGCAGTCTGTTAACACACTCTGTTTTGTTACAGAAAGTGTGATGATTTTTTTTTTATTGCAAAGTACTACTTCTTAGGTTGAAAAACAATATAAAAAGGAACTTTGCTAAATAACCATAATTATTATACACCATATGTCATATAATGAGTGTTTCAAATGAACTGAAAGATCGGTTAAAAAACAGCAGTGCAGGTCAGAATAAGAGGTTTCACCCAGCTGAGAAAATTACTTGGAACCATATTACTCACCCTTCAACAAAGGAAGCAATAATAAAGTTAATCACCTATTTGTCATTTTACCAGCCATACTTTGGCTTTCATAACACCCAAGCAATTTAGATGGCGACGAGCTGAAATGTCTCTTATCCAGAAGGACGTTATGCAAAGAGTTCAGTTTGCTTACCACCAGAGCTTGTTTCTTTACAAACTAGTCTTCTACTAATTCAGCATCTCTGACTAAAAACTCAGTGGCTCTTACTGTTCCGTTTATATTTGTAACAATGTCAGCAGACTTCCAAGCACACCTGGTACCAAATCTCCCTTCTCTGGAATTTTAATCATGGAAACTGAGCATTTAAGAGAGACTGAGTTCCCAGTTAATTAGATGCTAGGACTCGGTTGCTATGGAAAATTATATCCCGTGGTCATAACATTGTCATCTTACTCGTTATGTGTGGTATTTACATACTTATCAACTTCATCGTGTATTCATCAACATTGAACTGAATATTATTATCACGAGCTACAAACACAACACTATTGAAAAGAAAAACGTGAGAAAATGACATGTCCCTTAAATATCATTGACATTTGGTCAAAAGATGGTTTCATAAAGATTTTTGCTCTTCACCTTATCATTTATACAGTACTTTTTACCACCATCATATGTGCACCATACGATAATGTTAACTTTCCTAAAATCTTCCAGTCACCTTTAAATATGTTTGACAGCTTTTAAGTTCTAAATGTTAAAATTATTGTTGACATTCTACATATTTTATGCCAGTACTTTGTTTTAGAAGGGTACATTTAAAATAAATGGAGATGCATAGATGTGTGCAGTCTTGCAACTGTATTGCATAAAGTGCAAGCATCTATAATGTAGATATGATTTTAAAAACCCGGCAAATACTGTGGCATACCTGTTGTTCAGTGACATTTTAGGAATGCAGCACAGAAGCCATATGCAACTTTAAATGTTACAGTATCATTTCTTAAACAGTATGATTGAAAAATGAAATATGTGAATGAAATGTCTCCCTCTCAATGTTGCGTGGCCCGACCCTGTTTGGTTGTAAGACTGGATTAATATTAGTAAGATCCTCTTGTATTGTTGTGAGGTTTTGTTGGTACCGTGATGATCTTCTGTAAATTATTACCACTTTATTCTGAGTTTTAACCTTTATTCTTGAATAAACAATTTTCAGAAAGATGATGGTCACAGAGCAAAAATCAATTGTTTGATAAGAATGGAAATAATATGAAGTCACTAAATCTAAGCCCAGTTTAACATTTTTGAGAGGTAGCTGATCACTGTCATCAATCGCTTAATGAACTAATACTTTTGTAAGACTTATATTCATCTCTCCAGTAGTCTCAGGGATTTTAAAAATGAGTGCCTGAGCACATTGGAACAGTTCTGGCAGGCCATAGTGGCCCAACATAGGTTGGTATCTGTCTCTGATAAACATATCTTGCCCACTGTGATGAGAGTTTCTGCATCACATGTCACCATAATTTTGATATATCTTTAGATTTCAAATCCATTCATCCATCTATCTATTTTCTTTACCCACTTAATTCTTGCAAGGGGGCTGGTGCCTCTCCACAGCAGTCAACAAGTGAGATCTGGGGTAAACCTTGGACAGTTCACCAATATATCAAGTGGAAATACTAACAAACAACACACACTCAAATGTGCTATCAAAGAACAAAAATCTGAAATGCATGCTGTTGATGGTGGGAACAAGCTAGTAGGGAATATTTTTTTCTTGAGTTCTCTTATCTGTAACTTCACCGTCTTTAAGCTGCAAAATACCATCCATCCATCCATTTTCTGAACACCCTTGTCCCTTAGTGGAGTCGGGAGGGTTGCTGGTGCCCATCTCCAGCTAACGTTCCGGGCGAGAGGCAGGGTACACCCTGGACAGGTTGCCAGTCTGTCGCAGGGCAACACAGAGACACACAGGACACACAACCATGCACACACACACTCACACCTAGGGGCAATTTGGAGAGGCCAATTAACCTGACAGTCATGTTTTTGGACTGTGGGAGGAAACCGGAGTACCCGGAGAAAACCCACCATGCACAGGGAGAACATGCAAACTCCATGCAGAAAGACCGGGGCCCGGAATCGAACCCAGAACCTTTGTGCTGCAAGGCAACAGCTCTATCAACTGCGCCACTGTGCAGCCCTCTGCAAAATACCAATGAAATAAAAAGAAAATGTATTCAAATTCAAATGTTTACATAATGGTTACTGTGTCTTTAATTAATTTGCTTAAGGGTTTTGGCCTCAGTTGCCATAGAATCTATGATAAAAATGGACAAATGGCCAAAAGCCAAACATGGTATCCATCAAAAAAAAAAAGATTATAAAGCCATGCACATGCACACTAGAAAGCATTTACCGCTTTATAAATCACTGCTATACTTCAACATTTCCATACAAGGTTTTACCTCATGTTCTGTTCACATTCAACCATAAATGGTCAATGCAAAATGCACCATGAATATTAAGGTGTATGTAAATGCGCCCACTGAGCCATGTTTTTTCATGGTCACCAATGGCAACCACTGAGAAAAGATTAAAGAAGAGCTATTTCACCCAGGCAGAAATCAATGTGTTGATGAATAAGGTGCGGTTTTGGTTGCCGTGACGTGACAAATTAAAGGAACACACTGCCACCAGCATTTTAGGAGGCCGATGGCATGCTCAATAGTTGCGTGCCCGCGGGAGTGAGCGGTATTAATGCTCACTTCCTCTGCATTCTGGAGGTCTGGAAAAGGGGTTGGGATCCAACGCCTGAGGGGATAGCACTGTCCCCTACAGCCTATAGCGGAAGACAGCATCAGTATGCCAGGCCAGAATCTTTTTACTTTCCTTCCTAATTGTCCCATTTGCAAAGTCTTCCAGCAGTGCCAACGCATCCATCGCACAGATTTACACAAGTTTCACCACTGTCTTTATATATTTACAACAATCAGTCTGATCCCTTCACACCTTTCACACCTTTTCTGTATTAATCTGTCAGTTATCACCCTGATGATCATCCAGGAGAGGAATACGATGGAGAAAAATCATTGATGAAATGTTGTGTGGACTTTGAGTTACGATTTAAGTTGGCTTACAGGTCTTTTTTAATTTGAAAGGCCTATTATTTTGTTTTAGCTATGCCTCACCAGCAGAAACATAAATAACACTGCTGTTTTGAATGCTTATGATAAAGTTGATCTATGATTAATATTTGATATGGAGTGAAATTAAATGTCTGCAAGGAATCATGATGCAGTGTGGCTTCCATTCCCCACCTCACCATCTGCATCGCCAGTTTGCCCCGTCTCTGAAATGAGTGTATGTGTGGATTAGAGTTTGTGTGAGGGACTGCACATTCTCCTGTCAAGTTATTTATTTATTTATTTTTTACAGATCTTAAACTTTGCATGTTAAGTGATATATGACAGATTGAGGTCCCGTTTTGTGCATACACAATATTTAAAATTGAGACCCTTAATTATTTTTGTTGTGGCAAGCTTCTGATAATTCCCAACATTTAAGATAAATAGATGCATGTATTCTAAAGCCAAACCTGAAATACACTGCTGTAATATATGACATCATGAAAAGGTCCCACTTTCATCTGTTCAGACAGTTGTATGCAAATGTAAACAGCATATTGTTCGTACTGTTCAAATGAGTTCTGTGTCCCAGACATGACCACGTTTTGGTGCAAAATGTTAGTATAAACCCCAGATCAAAAGTAGACTCCCTTTAAAAGGTGCTTCTTAAAATTGGTAAGAAAGTGTTAATATTCACTGTAAAGCAAGTTGTTCACCAGCAGGGCCACTCAATAAGGAAGATGCACATACCCCAAAAGTAATATAAAAATGTAAATTGCATTTTGTAAATCCGCCAAGGAACAGACATTTTTGGAAACATGTTCTGATGAAACTAAAACTTGAACTTTTGGCCATAGTGACCACTGACCAGTGCAGTTGGAGTAAAAAAGGAGGAGGCTCCTGAGCCTGCAAACATGATCCCAAGTGTATTATTTAGGGATGGTAACATTATGTTGTTTGGATGTTTTGCTACAGGAAAAATGATACAGCTGCCATATTTAGCAACATATTAAGACAGTCTTTCAAATGGACTATGGCAATAAACATGCAGCCAAATAGAGGCAACAAAGTATTTTTTTCCAATGTCAAAGTACTGATTTCAGTGGCACAGAAAATTTGTAGGAGTTAAAATATGTGTGAACAATACGGCCAACAAGACTGTTAGGAGAACTGGGCCACAACTCAAGCTATTCTCAAAGCTGTCAGAAGATTAATGACTGACATCCAAAAAGTTCAACCATCAAAAAATCTTTTAAAAAATTAGCTCAGGATTCTGCCATTTAGTCTTTTTTTTTTTCTACATTTTTATTCTTATATTTGAGATAAGATACAATAATAAGATTTTGGTTTCTTATTCAAAATCTCTCCACGTTTTTTAAATACGTCTTTAATAAACATATTAAACTCTTTCTTTTCTTTCCTCTTGGATGTCTCTTCTGTTCAAGGCTGGCAGGGTGTGGACTGCTCCATTCCTTGCTCCAGCGGTACGTGGGGTCTGGGCTGTAACCAGACATGCTTATGCAGCAACGGCGCTGCATGTGACCCTGTGGACGGCACCTGTGCTTGTTCTCCTGGCTGGAGAGGGGAGCACTGTCACGAGTCCTGCCCTGTAAGTGCAATTTCTATGAGAAGGCGATACAAATCTTTCCGACTTCTTGTCAACATGTACCAGCTGCAAAGTGTTCTGCTTGAGATCTTTAACACTGAAGTTGCTGTCGTTTCAGGACGGCACCTATGGGCTGGACTGCCGTGAGCGGTGCGATTGTAGTCACGCTGATGGCTGCGACCCTGTGAGTGGCTTCTGTCGCTGCTACCCAGGATGGACCGGTCAGTGCTGCTTCCTCACAAGTCAAAAGAAGCTCAAAGTTCATCTGTTAATTAACCTCATTAGCACAATATCATAGACATCAGATGATCCTCAAAGACACAGATCTACACCAACATCAAAAATACAGGAGGATTTTAGAGACCCTGTACATACCCTGTGTCTCTAAGCAGAGTTTTCTTAATATATTGGTTAGTATGCTTTGTTATTTAGCCAGTGCCGTAGAAGGATCAGGGATGTTAAGACTTGAGCTCCAAGTTAATTACGTTTGGCTCCAAGAATTGGTGCTGGCATGCAGACAAGCTTTTATTACAACTAATATTATTTTTTTACAGCCCAGTAGAACAAACTTAGCCAACTTAAGCAAATATTTAGGCCAGTACTCCTTCAAATCTTCTGGCATTGATGGTGATATTTGTTTAGGGTCCAGACCTAGATCAGCCAAGAAACAAGGATGTGAAATAAAGCAGTATTTGTGTACATCTATCACTCCCTGAAAATCTATAGCAATTGCTTTGTCTTTTATTTTTTGTTATTTGTTTTTTTTATTTTTTATATAAAACTCACACTGCAGGATAACTTGAAATAAAAAGAAAAAACTGGCATTTTTCAGTGAAAGCTAAATTCAACCTTTGGATTACTACTAAAGTTGAGGTCTGTGTTTTGACTTGTGACGTCTAAACTGTAACTCGTACTGGGAAAACATTACAGCAGATAAGCAAGGCTCTCCACATTTACTTTTAAAAAAAGGCACTTTTTCTACATCACAACAAAAGCAACATTTTATGGTAAAGTCTCTCACCATAGTGTTTAATTCTTAGTGACATAGAAATAATATTATCTTGAGATGAAGCAAAAGAGGAAATGTGAAAAAATGAGTTATTTGTGAAGAGAGTTTAACTGCAAGCAGAAAATTTTTTGAACAAGTGTCTGTATTTCTATTTTCTGTGTCATACAATTATGTCCAAAACAGTGGCTCATCCTATCACTTTAACATTGTACAGATTTTTATAAGGTTAAGCATTACATTTACTTTAATTAATATAATTCCTTTGCCATTTTCTAACTTTTTAGCTTTAAAATAATTTTCTAAATAGTCATTTAGGATTAAATGCCTTTACACACATTGTGCTGAGTTGCAGTAGATACATGCAGCATGTAAACTGTCTAAGTTGCATAAATGATTCTTTTTTTGTGTCAACAGCCCCTAAATAAAAATCGACAACACAATTGCTTTGTTTCAACTTAGTCATCTTTTAAATGTGATCATGGTATAGTAAAGGATTTTTGTTACAAACACATACTTTTATTGATGTACGCAATCTGTGGCTCTCATCATTAAAATAATTTGCACTCTTGGAAAGATCTGTTCAAGGAGATTGTGAATGACAGAGCAAGGGTGAAGAACATGCTGCTCCGAAATGATATGTTGTTTCTGAATGTCAAATACTAATGAAGGTCCCAGTTCTCGAGTCCAGGTAGACAGAGGAAATCAGAGAAGGGGAAAAATTCAGGAGAAAAGGTCAAGCCTGTGAGCCCCCTGCAGCCCACTCCATTCAGCCTCCTGAGCTTCGGGCATTTATTCCAGGAAACAATGTGGGTTTATTAGCTGCGAGAATGAAGACGACAAAATGGGCCTCTCATGCTCTGAATCCTGCACAGGTCGGGACCATCTGTCAGCCTTAATTGAGTCACCAGGGTGCAGGGCTGTGGGCAGTGTGCAGCCCAGTGGGTCACACAAACATGCGCAAGTACACACTTGAACCGCGAAGGAGAGGACTTTGTGGGATTCGATACAGTACAGTCATTTGAGTCAGGGATAGAATAAAATGCCTATTTATGGAAAGTCTAATGCTTTTTATATATATATATATATATATATATATATATATATATATATATATATATATATATATATATATATATATATATATATATAAACAAACTTTGTCTTATTTGTGGTTCTGCTCAATTCAGAGTTGGTGTCGGTTTCTACAGTGAAGTTGCTGTTAGTTTTAATGTCTGGGAATGGGACGGAGCTTGACAGTTGTATATGCATAAATGCATCAGCTGGCAGATCTACATGGTTTTTGCTGACATTAGCAAACACACATTTTGAAGTCTGTTTTAACTAAGAAGGTACTCATGGTGAAAATATGCTACTATGTAAAACAGTACTTTTACCTTTATTTATACATAACTTTTGTCAGTACAGTGCCTTGTAAAAGTGTTTATTGAACTGGAACTTGACCATCACAGATCTAGAGTAATTCATTGGGATTCTATGTGAAAAGAAACACAAAGGACCTCATAATTCCAAAGTGCAGAGATCCACAGCTCATCTGGGAAAATCTGTGCCCAGTACAACTTTATCTAGTGCATTATAAATGTGACTTTTACAGAAAAGTGAAAAGAATTTTAAAAAATTGAAAGAAAGTAGTAAGAAGTCCTTAATGTAGCTTTAAACAAACTGAGACACAAACATGTATAAGATGTAGAGTTGTAAAACTTTTTGGCCAACGTGTAAAATCCTGTTTGTTGGAACGCTAACTCATTACATCATCCTTAACACACTCTCTTCATGATTGAACGTTAGCAGTAGTATCATGTTGTTGGAAATGTTTTCTCCCATGGGTCAAGAAAACCTGCAGGCTGCAAAAGATGAGACAGAGCAGAGGTTAACTTTCAAAGAAAACAAACCTGAACATGCAGTGTAGGTACGATGTAATGGTTTATATCGAAGTATTCGTGACAGAGTGATACAGAGTGCAGATGGCAAAATTTCAAATTGTTTACTTGAGATATTTTGAAAGAGCAACAGGAAAACCTTTTCACCTCTAGGTGTGAGAGCTGGTTAAAACATACGCCGAAAGCTTTCAATTGCGATTAAAACAAAATGATTCAAAAAATGTATTGACTCCTGGGGATTGTTGTGTAGTTTTCCTTCCACTTTGCAATTTTCCACTACCTTGTTTTGGTCAAAACATAAAATTCCACTAAAGTACACTGAAATTTGTTGTTGCAACGTAACAAAAATGTTTAACTTTTCAAAGGATATGAATAATTTTACAAGGCACTGTTTACCAGAGCAGGAAAAAAGTCTATGTGTGTGAGCAAGAGCTGGAGGAAAAAAAAGAGCAGTCGCACCTCTGACAATTTTTTAGCAAAAGACCTCAGTTCAAGTTTCCTTCACTCTTTCTTTCAGGCATGCAAAGCCCCTCTGTTTGTCACCATTACTCTGAGAAAAACGATGCTCTGTCTGCATTCATTTTCCCACAGTGAAGGCAGTCACCGTTTTTTATTCTGGCTGGCCCAGAATAACACATGCCTTGCTTTCCTTTTGATGTCCACAGCTCTGCTCATGTCTAAATCACCCCCCTCATTCCATCAGCACTAACATTTCCTCTCCTTTTACTCCTCCATGCCTGCCCTAAAGTGCCGTGGTTACAGTATAACATGGCTCCCAAGAGTTTAGTCCAGGTTTAATTCAAAGGTTGTGCGCCAAGGCCGCTTTAATGGCTACACCTTCTTCTGATATTCTTATTCAAAGGAAATTTCAAATGAGATTCGAACATGACTGTTTGAGAGTTTGGGGTATGTCTGTGTGAGCGCGTGCGTGCAACTGCGCTTACATAAAGTGTATCACTCTTTAAGAAGCTACATGTCTGTATGTAGCACAGTACGTGCAACTTTCTCCTTTCATCTCACTTTTCTAAGAGGCTGAGAGAAAAGACGCTGCTGCTCTGATGGATGTGCTAATGCATTCATGTGCACACCGAGAGCCCTGTGTGGATGCCGTGTTTTCTTTTTTCTTTTCTTTTTTTTCTTTTTTTATTTTGCAATTGTTGGTTGGAGCTGCACCAAACACACTGTGACACTTCCAGTCTGTGCTCTTGTAGCCTGAGTACCTCCCTTCAGTTCTGTACACAACCCCAGCTTTGCTGAAAGAGAATGAGAGACAAGCTGGGGCTCTCTGGAGGCCCAACCCTGTTAATCAACACAGTGCACTGGCAAGGAGCCCCAGTCAGATCAAATATAAAATACATTTGGAAAGGAGAAATGGAGTGTGAGAGATGGGCTGGGTTTGAAATAAACACACACACACACTCACACACACACACTTCAAACTGGATGCTTTATTCAGGACTAAAATCATTTGAGGATCCATGGTGATTGAATAACCCCACAGATCTGTTAATATCAGGCATTGTGAATGCTGTCCCTGTTAACGATGTGTTTTTACAGATGGCTATTTAGAATGTTGCAGCAAACCAGGTTTTTTTTTTTTTTCCTCTCGTGTTTTGCATCCGCTGAATATTCGTTTTGTTAATGTGCCTGCAGGAATCCACTGCGATAACGTGTGCCCACAAGGCTTCTGGGGACCCAACTGTTCAGTCAGCTGTTCCTGTCAGAACGGAGGGTCCTGCTCTCCCGAGGACGGCACATGTGTGTGCGCACCTGGATACAGAGGGACTTCGTGCAAAAGAAGTGAGCCTCCTCCTCTATATACAAAAAAAAAACGCAACCTCTCTTGATCCTATGCTTTGAGCGATAACTGGCTGGCGCTGAGAGCTGCAGCGGTAACAAACTCCATCACAGCGCTGACCTTGTTTTGATCTTTGAAGAATTGTTAAAGGTTGAGCCAACTGAGGAGAGGCACTCTGCTGTCGGTCAGAGCGGCTTGAGTGTAAATCCTTCATCACAGCTATCACTTAATCACAGTGTCTTTTTCCCTATGGCATCCCTCAAACACACACGCGCACACACACGTAAATACGTGCACGCCCCTCGTCCTCCTACACTGTCCTTAACAACCAGCTCACAGTGGGAGACTCGGTCCTTGCCTGAGGCTCATCAGTGGGCATGCTTGCTGGGAGCGCCCGCTCTGCTGTCTGGGGAAAAAAAAAAAAAAGGGTGGTGGGGGTTTCTGTCTGAAGCCGCTCTCAAGTGAGGAGCTTACTGATTGGGAGCGAAATTCACAACCACAAACCTGTAAACATCAATTTGAGTGGAAAATAAGAGAGAAGCTTAAACAAGCTGCATGCATTGTGCGTGAGCGTGTGTTTGCCCCTCGAGCGAAATAATCACTCAGACAAATTCAATATTTACCCAAGTAATTTACTCATCAGGTAAAACGATTACAACTCGCAATCTGCGTGTGTATGCAGGCAGGGTGGGTGTGTGTGTGTGTGTGTGTGTGTGTGTGTGTGCGTGTGCGTGTGTGTGTGTGTGTGTGCGCGCGCGTGCTTTTTTTTAAATTTCATTTGAGACATCACATGGTTCTCCAGAGCTTGGTAATATGCTAACCACCTGTTCCCTGAAATACGTTACAATTAACACCTAATGGCTTGTCATATTACTACTGTGACATCGTTATCAGTTTTTAACAGGTCTCTATTTAGCTAGGAGCCGATTCTCTCTTGAGAATATCTACGCTGGAGGACAAAACTTTCCCCGGTTCACTACAAAAACAGTGTTTGTTGAAAACTGTCACATTAATTCTACAAACCTAATTATTTCAAAGCGGAAGTGATGACACTTTTTTTTAGAAAAAAAAAGCCTCAGCTCTTTTAACTAGTTCTTAATAAAATCCAGTGAAACATTCTGCTTTTGGAAGTCACCTAATTAGCAAACAGAGCGTTTAATCTCATTATAAAGACAGTGTTTCTGTGTAGTCCTTGGAGAACAAACAGCATCATGAAGACCACAGCAGGTACAGTAGGTCATGGACAAAGTGGTGGAGTTTTGTTAAAAGACGACATCAAAAAGTTTACAACATTTAGAACACTTTTCCATCCAAAAATCTGAAGCTCAGGTGGGAAAAACTGTTGACAATTCAACTGTCAACAGTTTGCAAATCTGGTCTTGATGTGAGATTGGCAAGAAGAAAATCATTGTAGAAAGAAAGTTATAATAAGTCCTAATTATATTTGGCCACATTCCATAAGGAACACACAAAACATGTAGAAGATGATGCTCTGGTTAGGTGTTTCCAAAATTATTTCTTTGTCCTTCATGCAAAATGATGCTTGTACAGGAAATATAACATCCTGAAGAAATAAAACATCCAATCATGAAAAAAGGTGGTGGCAGCATCATACTTTAGCAACCTTCGACCTTAAAAATGTAGCCAACATTACAGTGGGCAATGGTTCGCATATATGGAGTACTTTGTGTTGGTGTATAACATTTATACTAGCAGGTTTGTGGTGCTACAATTTGACAAAATAATTGTAAAAAATTTCAAGGGTGTAAATATGTTGGCAAGCCACTGTTGCATCTAGCAGACTTATCAGCTACAGTCTCCCATTTCCAAAGACTAGGACCTTTGTGAGCAAAATAACATTTTATTCCGCTTTTGATTCATATTCTTTCAGCACATTACCAAGACGGGGTTGTTTATTATTCCTGACATTTTTAGATCATAAAGCAGCTTTCAACTCTTGACACAGAAAAATATTTTTACACTTCTCTTAACTCCTACTGTTCTGTCTGAGGCAGGAGATAAAATGTCGGTGATTACAATAATGACAGCCTTTACTGCTCTCACCCTCCCCTTCACACGCTCTCCTTGTCTCCTCTGCTTTTAATTCCTCCGGCGTTGATTTTTCTCTACTGCCTTGATCGCTCTTGTCATGCTGTGTCCAATAATTATATACCTCTTGTTCCATCAACATTGGTGACTGATTCCCTCTCCTCTCCCCCGCCACGCTCCGTTGGCTGCAGTCTGCTCTCCGGGGTTCTATGGGCACCGCTGCAGCCAGACGTGTCCGCAGTGCGTGCACAGCATCGGCCCGTGCCATCATGTCACCGGCCACTGTGAGTGCCTCTCTGGCTTCACAGGCTCCCTGTGCAACCAAGGCAAGTAGCCTCCTGAGTCCTTTTCCTTTTCCTGCAGCTTCCTTTAAAGTTTTTTTGTATTTGTTTTTTTGTTTTTTTTTGTTAGAAATCGATGCACATGTCTACATTCAGAGGTACTACTAAGCTGGGAAGTATTTCGAGTAAAAAGTGTAAATTTAAAAATGTCACTTTTCTTTTGCATCTGATAAGTGTCTCCACAATCCATATAAAAATCTCTCGGGCTGAGTTTTTCAGGCAAAGAATGCATGAATACACTTTGCAGGATCTCTATCTGATTCTGGAGCTGCATGTAAAATCTTTTTGTTAATTCACAAAGACGAATCATGTGCACATCACGTCTTACTGTAAAATTACTTTTAACCTCTATGTTCTGTATTGCAATGTCTGTATTGTGATGTCTCAAATGTATTGTTTTGGCGATGATTCAATTTTGCGGAAAAATGTGTTGATGACAGACTCACAGGGAGAAAAAAGAGCATTTTTTAAATTTATTTTGCAGCTTCTTCTTTTACCTACATTTGTGTCTAAAGTGTGACATTGTTTCCTTCTTGCACTCTCAGAAATAATGCTTAATAAGTAAAATAATATACCCTCTCTTGATTTGCCACACGACATGGTATATGTAATATTTTATCATCAGTATTTGGATTTTTCACATTCTGACTTTTTCCATTCATTCAGAAGTAAAAAAAAAAAAGAGCTTAGGTTGAAATTGTCATGTTTCTTAAACTGGATCAAAAAGAAAGAAAGACACTAAAACAACTGTTACACAAATTTTATAAAGTTACCAAAGTGTGCTGTAAAGAATTTAGTTAAGAAAACTTTATTCTTCATTTGATAATGGTTAGTAAACTGATATAAGTTGGCACAAATACTAAAAAATGCAGCAAATAATCATGATTTGTGAAACGTACAAATATTATGACTCCATTGTTATTCAAGCTGGTTCAGAGTCAATAACTTGAACACGAATATCCAGAAAACTGATACGGAGATTCAGAAACAAAATATGCAAATTTGGGTCTAGAAAAATGTGGAATTTTCTAACGGAAAAATGTGTACAAACTCAGAAAAGGACAGTCCTGGAAAACCTGTCGAAGGCTGCAGAAGATTTGAGACTGGGCCGGAAGTTCACCTTTGAAGATGAGAACAACCTTGACCATACACCAGGAGTCACTATAGAATTATTTAGATCAGAGCAGCGATTCGTAAGAATGGCCTAGTCAAAGCTCACACCTAAATACAGTTAAAAATCTGTAATATAACTTGATGCTCTCCATCCAAATGAGGTTCATATATTTTTGCAAAGAACTGGCTAAAACACCACACTTTTGATTCCATTCCTGGGAACACATTATCAAAACCCAACATCAATCCTTCAAAATTCCCAAATTATGCACTACTTTGGAATGTTTTACTTAAAACCCCAATTAAATTTGATGAAGTTTGTGGAAAAGCTTAGCCTCAACACTTTTGCAAGGACACTGTATTAAATATTGAAAACAGAAAGAAGCTACACCTTTATTCTTGTCTGACTTCTGTCCGTCTTTTAAGCCGAGTTTCACCTGTTTGAGATGAACTTGTGTTTGTGCACTCAAAATTTCAATTAAAACGAGTATTTGAAAATAATCCGTGCAATTGTGCCACCGATTTTTACTTCTAATAATTCACTTTTTTTTTTTTTTAATAAATCACAGAAAGCCATGGAGGATTGTCTTGAATTCTCTTTCATGGCTTTAAGCAGTATCTTATAAATAAAAGTTTAAAAGCTTAGCTGAAGGAAGAGAAGTGAGTAAAGATGAGAGCTGGCCCTAATTTGTCATGGCTATAATTACTATTGAACAGCCGTTGGGCGACGAGGGACGGAGGTGGCCGACAGCATGGATGTTCTCCTCCTTATGTTGATCCCCACTGGCGTCCTCACTTGTCCTTTGTCCAGCATGCAGAGTCCCAGCCTAATGAAGCTCTCCTAGTGAGCTGAGGTTTGAAATTCCCCCCACAGCAGCATGGGGGAGTCAACCTCATGGCTTAATGACAACCTGCTTGAAGGAGCTTGAAAGAGCTCTCAAGAAGAGGGGAATGCCAGTTGAAATGCAATCATTAAAATCCCCCCACATGAAAATGAGTCCGACCCCGCTCTTCCTCAGCCAGCCACCTTATCAGATATTTCTAACACTGGGCAATTCTCTTTATATGAGACCTTTGATCTGTCTTCTGGTGCTGCAGCTCCCAGATCCTGACGCTGCGATACACCTTGGCACAATTTGTCTCCTCTCATCCCCCCCGCCCCTATAAAAAATAAAGACAATAGACGTTTCGGTGGATATGATATATTTTGTAGAATACTGCCAGAGTGCATTGAAATATTAATTTCATAAAATATTTATACAGGGGTCTGTGTACACAGTCTATTTTAATTCTGTGGCGCATCACTCATTCCTCTCTAGTGGGTAGAAATAGGGCAGTTCTGCCACAGGAGGCAGTGATTAACTCCTCCTTTTGTCTAAACAGATCAGTTCACTTCATGTCCACTCCAATAGAACAATATAAGGCATTAGAGGGAATGTTCACCTAAGCTGCTGTGGAAGTCTCTGCTGTAGTACACCTGCTCTCAGTAAAGTGCTCGGATTTTATTGTCCTCATACCTTTGACCAATCTTTGACCGGTGTAATTACATTAACTTTAGAGGGGCTGATTATTGTTGTGTTTTATTTATTTATTTTCATTATTTTGCTTTTTGTTTTTATTTCGCAGTCTGTCCGAGCGGCAGGTACGGCAGGGCTTGCGCAGAGATCTGCCTCTGCACCAACAACGGCACCTGCAACCCCATCGACGGCTCCTGCCAGTGTTTCCCCGGCTGGACCGGAGATGATTGCTCGCAGGGTACTGCTTCACCGTATCTGCCTCAGTTGTTTTATTTCTTAGTTTTTTTCTGCTTAACACATTTCCCTTGTTCTCATCGTTTGTCTCCCACTCTTATTTTCCCCTCATACGTTTAAATTCATACACATTAGTCATCTTCATGACCCTACTCATCCACAACTAATGCCCTCGGCTCCAGATGATGTAAAACACATTGCTAGCTTAAATGGCTGTAGTAATGCATTATGCTCTTTGATTTACTGCACCTCAGGCCAAAGATCATTAAGCCAACTTTGAGCCAGCTCACCATGGGAAACAGATATGCATTGTATGTGTGTGTGCACGTGTACTGCGGCTCTCAAAAATCTAGACACCCCTGTTAGTTAGACTGCCAAGATTTAGTGATGTAAAATAAAGACCATGATAAATCATTTCAAAACTTTCTCCATGTGTATTTTACATTAATCCTGTACAATTCAAGTTATACAGTAGACAAAAAAATAAAAACGAGCTGCGATACGCTGGTGGCATAAATGTGGAGAAGCTTAAACAAACACCCTTTTTAAGTACCTTTTTGTGTACATACCTGTCACCAGTTGCCTGATATCTCCTGACATTTGGTTATTTTAATTCTTTAGCGAAAGCTACAGTTTTCAGGCAAGTTACAAAATATAAGAATGATCTCATTGTACAAAGGTATCAGTCAGAACAAACAAAAAAATCAACGTGGCGAGTGAAGGTGGTAAGCTGGAGAATCTATGGGACAACAATAACTTTACAAAACTGGACATTTCTCCAGAAATTTTTGAAAGACGATAGTGTAACTGTTCAAAGAGTCTGAAAACAGCTGCAGAAGTTTGCAAAAAGTCCTATCTGTTCCTCCTGTGTGACCAATCCCAATTTCTATTCTCCATTTGTCTGGACTAAGTTTCAAGACAGAATAATTTTCTTCCCAAATCTTGTCAGTGGAGAACAGTGGGAGCATCTTTCAGTCAGCTGACTGGTGGTGTGCAGCAGCAGGTGTGGGAGGGGCAGCACTTTTACTCAACACTCCATAATGGAAATGCACAAATCTGGTTACTTTCTCCTGAATCTCATCATAAACACTTTAAACTGTGGCTAAATATTTTCAGCCAGCCGGCCCCTACCTGCCGGCCCCTACCTGCTTAGCATTTGTCTGTTAATACAGGGTTTTCAGAATAGACAGTAAGGGTGTCCCGACTTTCATGTGTTTGGTGCATGTTTTAGGGTGCGACACATAGTGTGATCATGAGCCTGACTGTGTTTCTGGCATCTGCAGCTTGTCCCTCTGGGCACTGGGGTCCTGATTGTCTCAACTCGTGTAACTGTCACAACGGAGCCCAGTGCAGTGCCTATGATGGGGAGTGCAGGTGCAGCCCTGGCTGGACTGGTCTCTACTGCACACAGCGTGAGTTTCCCCCCCCCCACACCCAGAAACAAGATGCACAGTGTCATCTACTGGCTGAGCTGCAGAACTGCAGTGGATGTTATGGAGGCATGTTTTCCAGTCTCGAGGCTAATGTATGATGTGAAGTTTCCATTTTCAATTTTTTTTAGGAAGAGCAACATCAAAAAAAGATAATGGTCACTTCATCATTTTGCTCATAATATATTCCAGTCATTTACTCACTGATAGTGCAGCTCATCAGCTTCAGTCCTGTAATTTGAATGCCATTATGCAGAACCCTAAGGGTTTACCCAGAGTTGTTTGTAGAGTCAGGCTCATGCTATTGTGCATGATAAGGAACATTGTTTTTATTGTTTTCCTTCTTGTCGCACAGTCCTAACATTCAATTACGTGTTGTTCATGTTGTAGAACAAAAAGTTATGTTCACGGCATAACTGGGTTTTCTGCTGAAGCAGGAAATCTTTCATTTCCATTTATTCACAGAGTCCCTTATTGAGTATGCCGTGGTGACATTGAATTGTATTGATTTCTCTATTCCCTGGTGATATGACCTTGACTCTTTACATTGTCTTCCACTCTCTTTTGCCTTTTCCCTCCCACCCCATCCGACCATTATATTCATCTCTTTCCCCAGGTTGTCCTTCAGGTTTCTACGGAAAAGACTGCTCTGAAGTCTGCCGCTGCCAGAACGGCGCCGACTGCGACCACATCATGGGCCAGTGTGTTTGCCGAACGGGATTCATCGGGACGGGCTGCGAGCAGAGTTGAGTGCGCCCGCCACATTTTTATTTCAATGCAAAATTACCCTGTGGATGTGTTTGGCTCCTGTTCACTAAGTGCTTTAATTTGATAAATGTAGTAATGTACTCCCCTGACATGCAGAGTGTCCTGCTGGTACATTTGGATATGGCTGCCAGCTGCTGTGCGAGTGCCTGAACAATGCAACGTGCGACTATGTGACTGGAACGTGCTACTGTAGCCCCGGATATAAAGGCATCCGCTGCGATCAAGGTGACTGAGCTGTTGGAGAAGTTGCACTGGATTATTGATGGAACATATGTGTGCATATGGTTTAGGGCACTCACTGTTGTCGTTTTCTGTGTAGCAGCTCTGATGATGGAAGAGCTGAACCCGTACACCAAGATAAGCCCGGCACGTGGTTCAGAGCGGCAGTCTGCGGGGGCTGTCATGGGCATCATCTTTCTGCTTCTCATCCTCATGGCCATGCTTAGTGTGTTTGTGTGGTACAGGCAGAGACAGAGGGACAAGGGCCAGGAGATCCAGCCCAGTGTGTCCTACTCACAGGCAATGCACATTAACAACACTGATTACTCTCTTTCTGGTAAGATATTTCAATTTATGGCTAAATGTATTATTTATTATTCAGAGAATAATGCATGTATGCCTACACATGTACCCAACTGTGCCTACACAGAGTATTCATAACCTTTAAACTTTTTTTATATTTTGCCAAGCAACAGCTTAAACTTTGTTGCATTTTATTGGTGTCCTATGAGGTAAAACGTCAAATAATAATGAATAATTAAGTTGAAGCGGAAGGTAGAGAATACAGGGTTTAAAATATGAAAAGCGAGGCATAAATTTTTATTCTTGCTTCTTTTTACTGTGATGCCCATAACTGAAAGCCCGTCCCACCAATTACCTTCAGAAGTCACCTGACACACCAATGTTTGTAGAGTTAGGTCAAAGTATCCCAAGTGTCTTGCGGAGCGCTGTTCAAGCCATTGTCTGAATATGGAATGAATATGGCACAACTGCAAACCCACTAAGACACAGCCGTCCACGTAAACAGACGGGTGAATGAGGTCAAGATTAATCAGAGAATTGATCAGATCCAAGCGGTTCAGAAGAAGGGGCTTGACTTTCACCCTGTAGTAGGACAAACACCTAAAACAGCCATCAGGAGCTGTAGCAGGATGAAAAGTCGTTTGTTAGAGAAAGCCCAGTCAAAGTTCAGAACTATATACAATTACATATTTGTTGCAAGGGTTTAAAATTAATGTCCAAAGCTGCTCTTCATCCTATTTGATGGAGCTTGACATTTCGCAAAGAAGAATGGTCAAATTAGTCCTTAGATTTTTGAAGCTGGTAGAGACATACCTCAAAACCTATAATTTTAGAGAATTTTCAGATTTTAATTAGTAAAAAAAAAAAGAAAAATTATTTTCCTTCCACTTCACATGCACTACTTTGTAATTCTTTAAAATAAATAATGTGGTTTTAATACAACAAAATATAAAACACATCAAAATGTAAGAATATTGTTACAAAAAAATTGTCTAAAAGCTCCAAGGACCTAAAATGATCTTTTAAGCATCTCATCCTGTAAACCTTTAGAGTGTGGCAGTACTGCTGCGATGAGGACCAGCGCCTCAGAGATCAGTCAGAACCAGAACAGCACCAGCAGCACTGCCCAATGCTTCTCCAACCCCAGTTACCCCACCGTAGCCCAGTGTAACGTGGTCTCCACCATTTCCAGCAACCTTGACGGGACTCTGACTCTCAAAGTACGACCTTTCAACATTGGCATTGTCATTGCCTTTTTTTTTTTATCCAACAATACCACGTCGGAGCATTAAGCCATTGTCGTGTTATATTCTTCTTTTTTGCAGTCAAGTACCCTGAAGGGCCGAAATGCCTCAGAATGGAGAGCCTTCTGCAACCTTAACGACATAGGTCAGTCTTACTCTCACTTATTATGTCACACCACATATAGGCTGAGTTTGGATTTCAGAGCAATAAATGAGCAAAACTGTCAAATCAGGGGCGAAGACGTGCGTGTCATTAAAGCGGACCTCTCGGAGCCGGAAGCCTGCTGTGAATGAAGATGAAGCAGGGGTCTCTTGTTAAACATAACCTTTGCTCTGATTTTGATAAGATATGCGGGTAGGACAGGGGGAGAACTGGAGTGGAGATGAATAGGGGTCACTATGAGCTCATTAGTCCTCCTTCACTTTCCCAAGTGACCATGATGACTTACAATGGGTCAAGCGCTGCACACTTAGGATATTAATTATAGAAAATCCTACAACAAAGTGTGTGTTTTTTTCTTATTCAGGAGAGCAGCCTTTTATAAATGCCTCAGAAGAGCCGTGGTTGTGAAGAAAAACAAGTGTTTATCTGTCGATACGTAAAATGCAACTGGATGAAATCGGTTTCCAGGTAGAAAGGTGCAGCTGCTGTTCAGTAACAAGTATCTTAGATTAGTAAACATGCTTAAAATCATTCTGCCGTGCTTATTTGAAGAAACATAGCATTTATTTAAAATATTTCTTTAGTGGCTTGATGCTCACTCCTGTCACAAGAAGAGATTTAAAAAGGATGATGTGCCCTTTTTTGTTTTATTACCTGGTATAACTGTAGTTGTTCTGTAATTATCTATAAACCCAAACGATTTGATAACACAGTAACTGTTGATCAGTCCTGAATAGAATTGGTTCTAATGAATGCAGTCCACTCATTTTATAGTCTAACCTACTGGGAATGTCACAATACTGATATGTCAAACAAGAAACTGATACCAAGAAAAATATTTGTTGCAAAAAATATGACTATAGTAATGTTCTCATTATCTTAATTTGGGCAAAGCCATTAAGTAAATGTAGAGAAAATTTAAAAAAAGAGCTGAAAATTATGGCTTTCCTGTACACAACAGACAAGATGAAGAGAGGGCTTCACTGCTTGAGCATTTGATACCTGCTTGGAAGTGGTTGTGCACTGGGGAGACATATCTCCATATAAAATCAGAATGGGACTATTAAGTTGCTAATATTTAAGGAGATAATCCCAGCTTATCTGGGAGCTCACTGTTTTGTTTCTAAGCCGTGACTGTTTGGGTGAGCCTGCGCGGCTGGGGAAAAGGCTGATTGAGTGTGTGTGTCTGCAGGACTGTGGTGTGAAACCAACTTAAGGAGATGAAAATGTCTGTTTCTAATTTGTGTTGTTGTTTCTTTTATTTACCATATTTAATTTAGATTAAGGTCTTGTCTGCCTGTTATTGTCAAAATATGTTTTAAAAAGTTACAGTTTCTGGAATGCTAGAATCTTCCAGCTTAGCGTTACTTTGGTTCAACTCCTTTTAGACTACAGTCTCAAAAAGTAGAAGTTTCCAAAGTACCCGCAAAATACTTTGTATTTTTGAGAAATATTTAAGACCCTAGTATTTTGACAGGGTGTACTTTCTTAAAACCTGAGGTGTCCATCATCATTGCCACTCTGATGGACATCAGCAACTTTTTTTCCAGGCGTCCTTGAGAAGTGTCCTTTGCCGGTGCGATAATAAAACCCCTCAAACACATGTTTGAAGATCAAACTGTGATAGATCGCTCTTCCTTAATTAAAACACCCTGCCTGCTCACACCTGATTGTTATTCCACACTTTTCTCTGATATCACCTTTAAATAAACTGCTGATGATAAATGTTCACACGTTCCCTCATAGCTAAGAATTTATGTTGGAACATTTTTATGTTACATTTAGGCAGACATTTAGAAGATTTATAATGGTTAACACAGGCTTGCCATGAACACACTGCGCATTAAATTGTGTATTAAAGAATTCAACTTTTCCTTTTCAGTCGTGCTTAGGCTTGTAACTGTTGGTGACTACGTTCAACTCCACGCTTGATGTTGAGAAATATGTAGGAAATATAAAAGACAGAATGTGCGCACAAGGCAGCAGAGAGCGCAACCAAAAGTTATATATAAGAAATCAATGCATAACACAATGGCTAAACAAAGAGACAG
This sequence comes from Poecilia reticulata, assembly GCF_904066995.2. NCBI lineage: Eukaryota > Metazoa > Chordata > Actinopteri > Cyprinodontiformes > Poeciliidae > Poecilia > Poecilia reticulata. The sequence goes on along the minus strand of NC_088835.1, from coordinate 24,237,438 downwards.
TATGGATAGGGAAATGTGCAGCTGCAGAGGTAGTTTCATGAGACAAAGACTTATATTGTCACCTTCCTAAAATAATGGCCTGTGTCATTTTTTTTCTTTTTTGCCAAAAGTAATTTAAGATGCCTCAGGCCATTATTTTAGGAAGCCGATAACATGATAATTTGTCCAGTGAGGAATAAAGTCAGCAGAAATGCTGTTTGAGAGCAGAAGCTTGGAGATCTAACAATCATCACCCTACTATGGATTTAAAAAGTGCTCTATGGAAGTTGTATTGTGTCTGTAATGCCTCACAAAAAAACTAATTAAAAATAGTATCTTATACTTGGGATGAACTGGACGTTGTAAAAAAAATGATATATGATATATGTTCGTTGGTTCATTTGGCTCAGACACTAGGGCATTTTAAAACTAGATTTTTATATTATGAAAGCAATTCTAATGTGCATTTTGGAAAATAAAATCCCTTTTTAGTTTAAAAAAAATAAATTGAACATTTAGTAGCTTGCAATGTTTTGGATTAAAACGCACTAGTATCTGAAAATGTTCGAAATTTCACTCTTGACCAAACAGTCACCATTCACTCGTTGGGGAGTCTTTATTTTTATAAATACAAATGTAAAACTTTTTGTACTCCTCTCCTGACTGATACTTTTTTATGACCTCATTTTGATCCTCTGTAATATCATTGTTAATTGTGTCTGTAGCAATAAGATGCAGATAAAGGAAAACGTGAAAAATGAAAGCATGACAGCTAAACCTTATGTCCGGTAGAGCCGATCCATCATAAGTAAACTGAAAGCTGAAACTGAAGCTGCGTTTCTGTATAAAATGTTTGCCTTTCTGGTTTCACATTTTCAGAAGTTCAACAGAATGAGGCACAGCCACAAAAAGCAACGCGAAAAGGTGAGCAGATAACTTTACGACAAAGTTTTCAGGTGTTTTTAAAGTTTATCTCCAAGTGGAACGGCTAAAAGAATCTTTTCACTTTACAGCTGATGCACAAGTTTTCCTATTTGGATTGTTTTTTTGTTCTTTTTTTTTCTCTTTTGATATTAATTTCACAGCCGCAAAGTGTCACATCTGTATTTTTTCTGATTTATACAAGAGGTCTCTGCAGTCTGGACAGGATCATGGTGGGCTGAGCTTTTATCCGAATAGTAATTGCTTTCCATGGCTCGCTGCCTGATACGTCATTTTGTCTTCAGCGCTGGGCAGTCGATGGTGAATGTGAGAGACCCAGGGGTGTGAAGAGGGCTCTGCTGCGGTCTCTAATGAGGCCTCTTATCAGATTGATGAGACCGTTATAGATGAGATGAGCCTTCCACTCTCTTGCCTTTGTACTCTTATTACTATATACCACCATTAGTCACCTGTCGCAGACAAAAGAAATTCAGCTTCAGAATGGCAACAAGCTTCATTGCCATTCTCTTCGCCATTCTCCAATATGGGCTTAAATTCATGTATTAATACCGCCATTATGAGTCTGTGACAATCGCTTCATCTTTTATGATGCTGCATAAATCCTTGTCTTGTGGCAACTGCAGATTACATAAAGAGCTCCATGTGCAACAACAGCCCCTGCTCGCTGAATAGTGATAATCCATACGCCACTATCAGAGACCCACCCGGGCTGGCGTGCAAGCACACAGAGAGCAGCTATGTGGAGATGAAGTCCCCCTCCCACCGTGAAGTCCCCTTTGGAGGCACCGCCACTCTCCTGGGCACCGTGAGCAGGAACCTCTATGATGTTGGTGAGTTTTGTTGTTGATTTCGATGGAAGCTTTTGGCTTCTGTTGATTTTTTATTTTTTTTTACTTTAACTGCTCTGGTCATTTTAAAAGTGTCATTGCTAGAATTTTCTGTCTACCTTATATTAGCAAGTTTGTATGTCATGTAAACGTATAAAAACAGTTTTAACCAGCAAGAAAAATCCACTTTACCGATGTTCCCATAATGTCCCTGTTAAAATAATTTACTTGTGTTGCTTGTATGCTCCTCCAAAAGTTGGCGTCAAAAGCCCTCACTGTTCTAAGTTCAGTTACGACGTTCCTTTTTTATTTTCTTTCTCCCCTTGCCTTACATTAGAATTGATGATTTGTTTTTGTTCTCTTAACCACTAATTAGCAGAAATTTGTGAGACGAATTCAGTTTGTTTTGAAATTTGTATGTTCAATTATTAGCCTTATTACTAGCTTTTCTATCATATTCATAATTCATAATAATGGTTGATTGTCTGTAATCAATATTAATCTGTGAAATAAAGAAGATTGTTCCCTAGACTGGTGAAGAATTCATTAAAAGTTACTATGTTAATCCATTTCACTTCAGTTTATTTCAGTAGCATTGATTCTCAACAAATGTCAACTCAAGGCACTGAACAAATCAAACGGATCTAATTATTTACAGAGATGGATAGTTAATTCAGTGAAATATTAGACTGTTTAATCCACATATTTCAGTTACAATTAGATATCAGTGCAGTTAACTTCAGGTTATATGCAAATCTGTAAAAAGGTTTTCTCTCTATGGAAACTGAGCTGTTTGAATCATGTTATCAATGGTGAAAGTAAAGGAAAACTGCCTGTTCTTTTAATAGGAAGAAATCTCCAGCAGAGGCAGCTGGCTCCGTGTGAGAGCGGCCATCTGCTGGACCCCACTGTGGTTTTGATCGGAAATTAGATTGCATAACTTAGCAGATTGTGAGATTGGCTGGTTAATTAGCATTAGCATAATTTCTCGTGTCAGCGTTTCACCTTTCTCCTTGGCCGTACTAACGTACGTCTCTCTTTTGTTTTTTTCCTACCTTTTCTCTCAAACTGTTGCAGAGCCCACCGTGAGTATCCTGCAGGGACCCAACGGAATGGCCACAGGTTTTTCCCAGGGTCCCTATGACCTTTCCTGTGGCAGCCACATCCCTAGCCACTACGACATTCTCCCCATGCGCCACAGCCCCACACACACACCCCCGGCGCCCCCAGAAAGCCCCAGTTCCTTGCTTTAGGGTGAACAACCCTCCACCTGGCCTGGGAACCACAGGAAACCAACTTTCAGCCAATGGCTCTCCCTTTGTCTCTGTATGTGTTCGATTTGGTGCTGAGATTCTGAGATGGAGAGACAGCCACGACTCGTCTGGCTCACTTTGGCTCTCTTCCTGTGACCTTGAGGGAAAATGAGGGGAGGAAAAAGTGTCCCACTCACCAGCGACTGTTTGCCAGTTTTATTTTGTTGTGGAGCTGACTGCTCAGACTGCTGCCTGGCCTTTATATGGACCTCCTGATGTGGAACAGGGTTGTTCCGAACACTGCAGAGAGCAGGACACGTGAACTGAGTGGACAGTTTATTTACAGGGAGAGCTGTCCTCGTGCTCATTTTTATCCCATGATATATGTTTATTATAAAAGAGCAGCAGAGTGTTTATAATGTCCCCCCTGCCCCCCAAACCAAAATTATTGTCCTGGAGAGAGAGAGAGAGAGAGAGAGAGAGAGAGAGAGAGAGAGAGAGAGAGAGAGAGAGAGAGAGAGAGAGAGAGAGAGAGAGAGAGAGAGAGAGAGAGAGAGAGAGAAGGTAGCATAAAGAGAAGCTCTGCTCATCAAACTCAGAAGTGAAAGAGCGTTTCCGGCGGCCTAAATGTTCGACACGGGACTGTGAAAACGAGTTTGAGCAAGCATGGGTAAAATAGAAAAATTGTTGTAATGGTTCTGTATTCGCTGTTATCCAGTAATGATCACACACATAATACTAATGTAAGCTAAGTTTTGTTGTTAACGAGGCCGTGTGTATCTGGACATGTTTTCAGCTCGCCAGTGTTCATGCATTTATTCCATTTATTGAGACTTACAGACACAGAATCGGTCTAACATTTGACCCTTTTCTTCACATTAATGAAGTGCTCCAATCTTGTGTTGTTTTCCATGTGAAGGCGTTTCTTTTCTTTTGTTTTTTGTTTTTTTTTGCAAATGTCTTGGTTTTTGTTTTAAGGTTATTGGATGCTTTGATCTTTTACGTTTTGTATTTATGAAGCTCTTTGCTTTACGTATTAATTTATATTATCGAAGACTTTTTTATCAATGTGGTTATAATGATAAAATAAAAAAAAGATGAGCATGATCAGATAATGATACCCACCGATGTAGATAACACACAATTTATCTTCTTGTGAGATTAGCCGTGTCATTTTGTGAGCTGTTTTTGAAGTCACTTAAAATATTCTCTCTGTCAAATTGTAGATTAAAAATAACTTTTCATCTGACCAATGCAAGACCCAAAAGCTTTTACAAAGGGGATTCATGTGTGATAGAAATCTGTTTCTAAAACCTCTTTTTTTTATTTTCCTATCAGGCTAATTAATTCTTTTATCTCGTAGATTGAATTTGCTTAAATCCATTCCACCCTCTGTTGAAGCAATAACATGTTGACAATCGATGCACAGACAGCGTTTCACTGGACGTCACCACATCTACGAGCAGCATAGTGACAGTTGATCTCACCTCACCTGACTGTTTGTCCTTTTAGGACACTTTTTTTCTAGTTGCTGTCACATAAATCTGGTTGTTGTTTTGGTACTTAAGTTTGTTTCCTATTAAATACCTCTTCTGTCACCAACAACCTGTCTCATTCACATTAATGCACCGAACAAGAACAAATAAATGTCCTTGATAAATTTAGCTAATGTTGCTCATTTCGGTTTGGGAGCAAAGCCACGCCTCAGCTCCACCTCTGATCACTTGGCAAGCCTACTTGTAGCTGGCGCTCGCACACAGAGCACTTTATCTTCTGCTCTCGACAGCACATCCCTGCCTCCCTTCATCATTCCATCCTGACCTTATCTCTACTCTTTTTCTTTACTCCAGCCTTGTCATTGTTGTTGCAAGTCTTTTTTCCTTCAATCCAGTACTCGCCATCCTTCTTTTTAACAAATCTTCCTTCTCGCTCAGCAAATCTTGTTTCCCTCCATTCTTGCAACAAATCCTCATTTGTTCTCCTTTTTTGAATAATTTGTGTAAAATGTCATTTGGCCTAGCTGTTGTTTTTGGGTAACACTTTATTTGAAGGGGGGTGAATAAGACTGTCGTGACACTGTCATAAACATGACATAACACCTGTCATGAACATGAATAAGCCTTCATAAATATTTATGACTGTTGTCATAAAGTGTCATTCGGTAAATTATGACACTTTTAATACAAAGTTGACATTATTCAAAATGTCTTTGTTATGACAACTTGACATTAACCAAGAAATCATTACTGTTTAAACTTTACCTTTAATAATATAAAGTTACCTAATTTTTAAAGTGCAACCAGTAAGATTTTTTGAACAAATTGACATCAGTAATGATTTCTTGGTTAATGTCAAGTTGTCATAACCCATCTTCCTAATCCTCCCTTGCGACCCACTCATCCTCCTCATCTTTCTATTTGACCCTTTTGACCCTACTTCATCACACTCCTAACAACCTTCATCCATCCGCCTCATCCATCTTTAAAACTCCATCTTCATCCCTTTCATTCGTTTTTCTCTCATTTTGACCCCTTTTACTCCACCCCACCATCTTTATAACTGAACTTATCCTTCTTTACAAACACTCTTCATCTCTTTTTCCTCCACCTCCCTCTTTATGACTCACTTCCATTCCACTCATTATTCACATCGATACTTAAGAGCTTTTTGCATCCCTGTCATCTTCCTCTTACCTTTTTACAACCCCTCATCATCCCACTCATCACACTCTCCCTTCGTCCTCTCTTCCTTTTCATCCTTGTTATCCTCGTTTACCATCCATTTTATTCTAGTCATCCTCTTAATCTCTATAACCATTTTCATCTCACCCACGCTCCCCACTTGCTTTTTGCACATCGTTTTCACTCCCATTACCTAAATTATCTGTTTTTTCCTGCATTTTAAGCCCACCCAGTGTGGACTTGTGATGCCATTTGCCTGCAGAGTCAGTAGCCCCACTCTTTTTCACCTTCCTCCTAACCAATAAAAACGAGACTCCTCATGTGTAGTGCAGCCCTATGATCCAGCTACTGTATTTCTTCGTTCTCTCCTCTCTTTTAATGAGTCAGTGAGCTCACGTTGTCATTGTACGGTCCCTGCTGCTGTGAGATTTTCTGTCGAATAAGAAATCCAACTGTAATAGTAGATGCTCACAGTCCAGACCTTGATTCGAGTTTTGAGGAGAAGAAATTCCCTCCGGTAGCAGCTCCAGAGCTGCCATGTTCGCACACAGGAATATTCTGTTGAAGGATTTTATTTTGAATAGTCTTTGTGAAGAGATTTTAAAATAATACATGGAATTTATGTTCTTGTAAGTATATCCACTGCTTTACAAAGATATTTCTAGCCTTATTTTGACCACCAATATATAACACTTCATATAGATTTTTTTCCCCCAACTTTTTACATCAACTGCATCCCATTCACCGTTGTGTTGTGCTGACTGTCCCTGGGAATAAAGGCTGGTTCTTTTGCACAATTTGATTATAAAATGACAACAGACTAAAGAGTTGTCTCTGCCTCAACAGTTTGACCATAATTCACCATTTTAACTTGATTTTTGAAGTACTTTATCAGTCATGTGTTATTGTTCACCTGAGGCTTTTTATATGTCAAAATTTTAGAATCGATGAACGGCCTAATGTGGATTAGCCTCACTTCAGGCTGAAAGCTGTGGAAAAATGGCTAAAAAAAAAGTTAATGGTCTGAGAATTAAATGCATCACATCAGTTTCATAACTAATGAAGCTGAACTGGCGCTGTCTTTCAGTTGAGTCACCATGACGATAAAAAAGGGAAAACAAAGGCAATCTGTTGGATATTCTGAGCCAGTCTAGAACTCTCTGGGTTATTTTCCAATGCAGAATTTCACCAGATGTGTTGTTACATAATATCCGTTTTATTTCTCCTCTATAAGGATTTCCTGTTTGTTCGACATCTGCACTGACCCTGTTTTTGTGTTTGTTTTAAACACATTTTCATTATCATTAAAGCAGAAAAAAACAATTTATTTGCAGTTGCACTAAATAATTGCAGATTGCATTAGGAGTTTATTGGACATGTTTCAAGCAATTTCTTTGATGTGCTTTACATACTCTTTCTTTTCAATCACATATTTTACTGAAATGTAATTTCTTAAACAACTTTAGGGATGTTTCTCTTTGCTGCCACTTCTACAGTAGGGCTTGTAGTGAATACGTTGAGCTTCAAGTCAAACACTTTCAATTATCAGACAGCCATTCTTCTTTATTTAGGGCCTGAAGATATTTCTCTGATGCCTGCCTGATGTAAGTCATGGGACTCAAACATCAGTGGCTTTTTTAAGTAGGAAAATGTATCCCCAGGTGTCGCTGAAATTGAACCCAGAGTGTAATACTGAAACTGAGAAAAACTCACCAAATTCTTATTTGTCTCCTACAATCCATCCGTTGCAACTTACAGTCAAGAAAAACAAAAATTTGTAACAAAAAAAAAAAACAGTTTGAAAGATGTTTGTTGATTGTATATGACAAGCTGTGGAACTTCACTCTTTAACTATTTTTAATTAGACGTGAAGTAAAAAATTAAATATTGACACTGTCTGGCAAAAGCATTCATACACCTTGAACTTTTTCTATTTGTTCATTTCATTTTGCTGCATTTAATGTATTTTCTTGGGACTTTATGAGACAGACCAATGCAAATAGTGCATAATTGTGTATTGGAAGAAAGAACACATGGTTTTCAAAGTTATTAAAGAACTAAAAATATCAAAAGTGTGACATGCATTTGTATTCACCTATGTTAATATCCTAGAACCATCTTTGGCTGCAGCTCTTCTGAAATGTCTACACATACACAGACTTATTTTTTATTTATTTTTTTGCCCATTCTTCTTTGCAAAATCTATTTTGATCCAAACACCTTCCCTTCAAGTCTGACCATTTTCCTTGAACCTTCTGAGAAAAAGCTTGATGCTGCCATCACCGTGCTTAACTGGAGGGATTTTGGGTTTAGGATGCCATTCATTTTCTTTCTTTCTGCATTCTGGTAAACTGAAAATAGCACTTCTCATCTTTCTTCTTCCCAGTTTGAGTAGTGCACAACTAAAAGTTATCAATTCAACAGACTGTCACATCTTAGCTGTGGGTCTATGCAGCTTCTGCATTTGCCTCTCTGATTAATGCTGTTAGTTTAGGTGAACAATTGTCCAGCTTTGTGAACAAACTGGCTTAAAAAAGTCTTGAGGTCTTTACAGAGCAGTGGTATTTATACTAAGATTAAATTCCATGAGCTGATTCACTATTTGCTAATTTGGTAACTTTTGAATGCACTTTATTGCACTGATCCTGCAATATTAATTATAAATAAGTAAAATCTGTTCATGTTTGTGGTTGTAACAAGACTTAATCTGAAAAATTTTAAAGTGTGTAAATAGTTTTGCACAGCATATTTAGCTGTGATGAAAGTAAGACAAACCTGGAAAGGTTGCCCCACGGAGTACAATAAAAACAACTTGGTTGGCAGATTATTAAGTTTGGTAAAACAACCTTAAATAAGTAGCACATGTTGCAGCATGTCATTATTCAGAATACATGACTTAAGTAAACATTATATGTGGGAAAGCTCCTCCATTTGGTCAAGGGCTGTAAGTAGCAACCGAAATGTAAAATAAAATGATTTTACCTTAAATGAGCATTTCTTTAAGAGCAAAAGTGTTGGTAGTCTAATTTGAAGCATTCAGATGTGAGTCAACATTAGGCTAATTAAGAAAAATGGTCACAAAGCTAGATTGAATTATATTTTATATTCTTCTGAAATAAACAAAAATCAGTGACTTGTATAAATGTTTGACTTTCATCATGCATATTTTAGCAACAAATGTCTGTCTGTATAGATATCCCTACAGAAAATCCTGCCAGCAGGGTCCGTTTCATCTAAATATGCATCCTTTGGCTGCACTTTGCAGTGACTAAATCCATAGCAGAGCTCAGCTGCAGATCTTTATTGTTGTCACGTCCTGCGACAGGAACTGTGAGCATCCAACAGACCAGAGCTGAATCTATGCTTCGCTACTCTAAGTGTATAATCAGTATTCATCTCAGTCAGGCTTATGATTTTCACCAACTCTGTATCCAGCTGAACCCAATTTCAGATGGAAATGTACCTTGACAGACATAACTCAGCATAGAAATAAGTCCTTCAGCAAATTAAGCAGAGAACAGTAGTTAAAAGGCTTATCTAATTAAATTTAACTCAAGAGATTAGTGATCAAAGAACAAAATTCTTTGATAGAAAACGTATTATACACTAGTCTTAACACATACAGTGTTCACTGTATTTTTTTTTTAATTTACTGACAAGGAATATATGTTCCTTCCCCGTATAACTTCAGAGGAATTGGGCAACAAAAACCTCAAACATGGAAGTCCTTCCCACTATCCTAGATCCTGCAATTCCAGCGATTGGCCACCAGGTGGCAGTAGGTGATCTTACAAGGATTAAACCAGGGCCTAAAAGTAACAACATATCGTCCTTTTCTGCCACATTCTCATATTCACCATATCCATTCGCATCAAACCACACGTAAAATACGCTCAAGATAAAATTACAACTGCTTGCAATCGACGATGGAGTCTCGCCGCTCATGAAGACAGCATGCTGGAGGAGCACTGTTACTTACTTTCGGAAGTTTTTTATTATTTAAAAACTTTATCCCTATGTTTCTGGTAGAAAAATTACGTTACTTTCCCTGGTATAATATCTACAGTGAGAAAATGACGGAATATGTGAATTGGATTAAATACCTTGAATCGTTTTCCTGTGGTCACGTGGTTCCATGGTGTAATGGTTAGCACTCTGGACTCTGAATCCAGCGATCCGAGTTCAAATCTCGGTGGAACCTAATTTTTCTCTTTTAATGTTTTATGAAAAAAAAAATCAAACAAAAGCAATATACATTCATAAATACTTCCTCTTTTCAAAGTTGTGTGCATGTCTCTATGTGTTATACAGAATTTGAGAATACTGTCGTGTGGCAGAAACAAGCCTTATTTAACAAACCGATGTGACAGCTATCCTCATTCTGAGGGTACCTGTTCTGTATTGTACTCTTTAACTCAACACAGAACAGTTTTACATCGCATTTCATCAGCATCAAAGTTCTTACAACTCAAAAAATGTCAATGTGTTGCTTATGTAACTTCACTTTGCTTCAGGATTACATTGCTTATCCAGATTTTCAACAATTAATTTACAGACTGTTTTCCTTGGACCGAGTTGCAGCTGCATCATTGTAGTTACTGTCATCTTCTCAACCTGCCCATTATTGCATGGAAAGTAGCACACACAGAACAGTTGCTGTTTTGTTTTTGATCTGCAGCAGCTCATGGTGAGCTACCCTGAGATCAGAGTGTCCCATGCAACACCATTGCTTTGAATACATCTTCTGGTGAAGGAATAAAATCGACTTGTCTCGTCTTTCGAGTCTTCTTAATAATTAAAAGTCTTATTTCAGTGACACTGAATGTGGGCTTTTGCTGCAAATTATTCATGTTACATCATGAACATATTAATGCAGTCATCATAATTGATGAGAAGAAAACTAAAATAGTCCCTGACCACTGTAAGTTAAGGCAGAAAGAAGCACATAAAATATTCTCACTTCTGCTTAAAGTCAAATTTGATTAACATGAGAAAATTGTTTATGGTTCTAAATGTAATAATGATAAAATCTATAATTACTGCATGCTGATATAATAGAGAACAGACTGTTGTCTATTTAACGCTGCAATCCACTTGATTTTTCAATTCAAAATGGATTTTTCTACCAGTATTTACCTCTTTTTTTTAATAGAAAATAATGGTAAATATTTTAAAGTAATAAAATTTGACATATTTAATATTTGTCAAACCGCAATAGTGTGAGAAAGACAACATATCGTAAAACGCCACATAGTAGCAACATCACAGATGACACAAGATGGAGTCCATCTGAACTCTATGTACTCTTTCTACCAAATTGTATGTCTTCATACTCACCACACGGGGGCAGTATTAGGCTGTACACTAGGACAGGTTGCGTTGGGCTCTTCAGTTCTGCAGCCAGCTGGGTACACTTCTTGTTTATTTGGAAACTGAAAATTGTTAAAGTGAAAATTGTTTGACAGCTTTCTAATTAATCTAAAGTTCAGGTCTCATCAAACTATTTTCTTGATGTCTGTTTTTGTTTTCCTTTTTTCTTTTTTTTTTTAGCCAAGATTGAATATTTACATGAACTAAAGTTGATGTTTATGTGTAAGTTGTTTTTTTGTCTGAAAGACTTCCAATACAAGGATCAAACTCAAACTTAGAACTGCCTTAAACTCAGAAAATATATATATATATATATATATATATATATATATATATATATATATATATATATATATATATATATATATATATATATATATATATATATATATATATATATAATCCAAGCATGCTGACAGCACAACAAAAACAGTGGTAGACAAAAACTCCAGCATAAGTTGTAATTAACTCTCTCATTTGCAGGCCCTTGCATCCCAAAAGCATTTGGAAAAATTACAGGACAGGTTAAATTATATGCTAGTTGTGAAGGCAAAAAGCAAACATTTCAATTGTAGTTGTTTCAAGATGGCAGTCCACTTTCATCAAGATCTCATTGACATCTAGTCCACACCCTGAAAAATCTCACATGTTAAAAAGAATGCAAAATGATCCACTGCTAGTCAGATAACTGCTCACTCCACTAGCTTTAAAACAAGCAGCTGTAAACATATAATGCAAAAATGATCCATGACCAGAAAGAGGGTCTGTGAGGTTTGGTAGACAACAGGAAGTTGGCCTCCAAGTCAAACTCTGGCAAGGACAATTTGAGCTGGTGTTCTGATGATCTCGGCTCTGTTGTATTGTATCAAAAAATATATGTGCTGAATTTTACACTCAGCTGCACTTTATCATTAGCACTTTATCATTAGTCGATGCAGTTGGAGGAACATCAAAGCATTGGAAAGGAGTTAGTGAAAATATTAAATAGCAGTGAATTGTGAATTTTTGTAATGTAAAATTTTATGATTTAAAATTTTCAAATGGTTTTGTGTCACTAATTTATTTATTTATTTATTTCGTGTCATTTTCGCGTCTCTATGGAGGTTGATAATTAAATATGTGTTGGCATTTTTCATAATCCTGGGCCCTTTTATTTTTGTTATTTGCTGATTCACAGATTCGAATACATTCGAATACGGTCGAAGAAAAAAAAAAAACCCGGTGAACTGTACCGTCTTTAATTATCAGCTTCGTGTATGAGCTTGTCTAGCTTTCTCATAATTAAGTATGGAGAAACAGTTGGTGTTTCTCCACTGCCTCAAACGTTGACGTTTCTCTCACAGCCGCCAGCGGTGTCATCAGTGACGTCAGTGAGGTTTGTAATCAGTCACGTGGGCAGCGCAGGTCTGGATATAAACGCTCCCCTGCACTACACCGTGTATATATATATATATTTGGATCCTTATGCGCGACAGGATTTTTCTAACACACTAACATAACAAGAATATAAGCGTAAAGAAAAAAAAATTAAACAAATAGTCAAAGTGAGCAAAGAGGAAAGCGTTTTAATATTTCTAAGAAATCCGGAGGCGCTATCATATTCCGCAGGTCACCCTTCTGTCTTCGTGATGTGAGTAAATATGTATTTTCTTACCGAGTAAAAACGCAAAGCTATCTACTGTTTCAATCTGTGCTATTAAGATGTTTTATTTATTTCCAACGTGGGAGCTAAAATCGCATTCCCTCACGTTTGACGCTACGTTTGACGTGATCCCGTTAATAGCAATTTAATATTGGATTAATAAGTCGAGCGTAATCGTCGAGGTGGAATTGTTTGAATGTTGTGCAGACATGCGGGAATAACGTGATGTTTTCGCCGTGATTTGTCGTGCGTCCATCGGCTCAACTGAATTACTGAACTGCTCAGTAAAAAAAAAAAAAGAAAAAGAAAGGTGGACAAAGGATAAAACGCTTAGGGCAGTCATATATATTTTTAATTTGATTATTTATTCAATGCAGATATTCCTTCTGTATACGATGCGTGGTTTGCAGGCTAATCCAGCGCGGCTCTTTTGCGTTTTTTTTTTTTTGTTTGTTTTTCTTTCTATTCCGAGCTCCACCTAGGAGTGTGCTCTCCCCTCATCTTTCTGCTCTGTTTATCTTGGGCGTGTGTGGTCTCTTCATCTAGGAGCTGGGTCTCCCTCTCGGCCAGACAGGAACCATGCAAATGGCCGATGAGGGTGAAGGTTGTCTTTATGGCTAAGAAGGAACAGATGCTGAGTGAAGCAGCCTGCATGTTGCGGTGGTTCCCTCTGCCCATCGTCCCTGCCCCCCTCTGTTGTTAGTTCAGCTCTTTAATCCCTGCCCAGCCGGGCTGTCCAGCAGCTCTGTCTCCTGGGTGACATTAATTACAACAATATAACTCATAGCAGGTTCAGGTTCAAAGCTTGCTTAATAATCGTGTAACATCCAGAGAGAATCTGTTTCTAGAGGTCTTGTAGTTATGAAGGTATTTTTTTGGGGGGGAGGAGGGGGGAGGGATACCCCCAGAAGGTTATAAAGTTAATACTTTAATGGAAGTGTGGAAAAATGTTTTTGGAATCAAATGGAAACGATCTGTATTTAGAAGCATTTTACTCGAAGTCAAAGACAAATATTTGTAGTTTTGTCCAGATAAGTTTTTCTTGCAGCATTTCAGTGAAAGAATGCTAAATTGTTACAGATATTACAAAATGTGTGGCTGCTTGTTTGTTCATTTAGTTCATTTATTTATTTGTTTTTTGTGGTCAATTCCAAGAAAATGCATTTAAAAGTCGACATGACAGAAAACATCCATAGCTACAGTGCTTTGCGTGTGCGGCAGCCAGTGCTAAAATTACCAAGGTGATGTAAGACCACGTGAAATTATTTCTGAGAAAGAGAGCCGACGCATCCTGACGCTGTTGGAGAACCCTTGGAGTTGAGTCCCTTTGAGGGGGGAAATAACGATGATGAAAGATTGGAACTAATTGACAGAAGTGCTTCACAAGTTACTGCTTGGCTAACAGTTGCGGGTGACTCATGTACACAGTGGATGTGGATGGGGAAGTCGGTTTGTTAGCTGGCGAGAAGAGGAAATCCGCCATGTCCTTATTTGTAGTGAAACTATGAAGAAAAATGTGGTGAATGAAAAACTCGCTCCTGTGGAGCCCATGAGTCACTCACTGCCAGTCCTGAGCCAACATAACAGGATTGCCCTTATTAAGACATAGATGAACGTGAGCTTTATCTATCTATCTATCTATCTATCTATCTATCTATCTATCTATCTATCTATCTATCTATCTATCTATCTATCTATCTATCTATCTATCTATCTATCTATCTATCTATCTATCTATCTATCTATCTATCTATCTATCTATCTATCTATCTATCTATCTATCTATCTATCTATCTATCTATCTATCTCTGTCTGTCTCTGTCTGTCTGTCTGTCTGTCTGTCTGTCTGTCTCTCCATCCATCCATCCATCCATCCATCCATCCATCCATCCATCCATCCATCCATCCATCCATCCATCCATCCATTTTGTGCTCAGAATATTGTTTCTGAAATATCATGAAACTATAACTATAAATTATAGGTTGATGTAATGCTTCACCTATTTATGTACGTTGGGAAAAAAAAAAGTCAGGATTCTGCATCTGGGAACAATTTGCCAATTCAGGATAGATTTGTAAAAAAATAAATAAATAAATAAAGATCAAATGAAAATATGTAGAAATAATCTTGACACCATGACAATTTTTTCAAGCATTCTGCATAATGCAATAAACTTGTGAGTAAATGTTGCGGAGGTTGAGACTTTTCGGCAGAGACCCATGTTATTCATTTTGGTCAACATAAGTACGAAAATGTAGGAAAAAGCAGATAAATGTTCACAGTCACGTGCACGGCTGCACCGAAGCATTCGCAACATGTTCCGAAAAACGAGAAACGGCTTCTTTTTTTTTTGATGTGTACAATGTTTTGAAGACCAGAACGAGCAGTTTTGAGAATTTCAATTCTGTTCTGAGAAGAAAAGCTGCAATATTAAAATAAAACTCATAAAATCACACCATAAAACAAAAGCATGTGGAATAATGATATTCTACTCTAATTACTGAGCAATCAGAATTGTGTCTGTGATTGAGCAGCACAGGCAGAAATGTTCTACATGCACTTCACTTGCTTAGTTTTAATATTGTTGCCATGGTGAGGATTAGCCATAAATTTAGTCTTCTGCTTCCTGTTGAGGGGGAGGAATAGAAATAGATGGAGTCGGTGTCGTGGTAGCGAAGAGCAGAGATTACATCTTTATTTAATCCAGAACCTTTCAAGTATTATGTGACACATCTGTTGTGCTACCAGATGTGTATCTGTGTCTGAGCACTTATGCAGTAATCACTGAGAGCAGGTATTTGCAGAGTGGATTTAGTGTTATGGCACACTAAAGATGAGGTGAATGTGCTGAAGAGGACTTTTTTAATATGAAGTAGGTTCTCAGTTCTGATCAACCAATGCATTCGTGATTTTGAAAAGGGATTTCAACGTCCCTACTAGAGCAACATAGGACACCTAACGTGAGGGAAGAATGAACCATACGTCTGCATGAAAATTTGCACGGAACCTATTTCAGATTCTATAGTTTAGAACTTTGTTGACAGCAACATTTGCAAATTTATAATTGGTTCCCGGTTCTTTGGTTTCGTTAACCGGACGTAAAATATTTTTGCGTCTGAAAAAGCTAGATTTGTATGCATGAAGGATTCATAATTGTGTTGTGAATTTGTTAAAAACACCCGCAAGTAAAAATGTCAGTCAGAGTTAGAAAAATCAGCTTTCAAAGCCTCCTTGTTAATTTACTTGTTTTTTTTTTTCTTCACTTCCATCAAAGGATTTTCTTTGATTCTTAAAATCTGCAGCGCAGTGTTGAAAATGGACACGTCAATTTCTTCATAACATTGTTCTCTAGCATATTCTGAAATTCTTAAGGTCATAATAAACATTTTATTTGAAAAACAATATATTTTCTATGTTACAATCCATTTTTCTTTAAATAAATCTGCGATTGACTGGCTTGTGTTTTGGGAGTTTGGTGTAGATAGCAGATCAGAAGTGACTGCTTCGCTAACATTTTCTGAACTGGCTTTGACTGCAGGTATGGTTTGTTAAATGCATTAAACATCAATGATCATACTTCCTGTGTTAGGCAAATCTGAGCATAGAACTACATGTTTTCACTAGTGGGTTTATTCAAATGATTTGATGCTCCTCATAGTGCTTAAAAATAGAACTAGCGGTGCAACATGAAAACAAGGCCATCTTAAAGGAGGCATCATTTGTTTTTGTCTGATGTTGCCGGCAGCGCAAGAGAATATTTGTAGTGCTACGAAAGAATAATTTAATATAAACAGAAAACATAAGCATATACACATATATAGGTCTCAAAGCTTTAGATTACAGAATTAAAAACTCATCAGCGAACAAAGGGGGAATGCTGGACAGGAACAAATGTCAGAGGAGCCTATGGGGCTCTGAAAACGCTCCAGCATTGATGAGTCATGATTTATAAAACCGCTGCTTCCAGTCTGCAGTAAACAAGCCTGTTATGAAATACCGGATATATTGAGTTGAACAATGCCTGCAAATTTTTCTGTAATGATTTCAGTCAAATTCTTAAATTTCATCCCCATTTGCTCCCTGGCTAAATTTTCTTTATTGGGTATCTCTGTCGCGGTTGAAACCTGCAAAAGGCGTCAGGTGAAGCGAGGCCACCACGGCTTCCTGAGGTCCAGGGTGCTTGAAAGTGACACAGCCAGCACAGAGGGAGGGGGAAACACTTTACGTCAACTCACACATATTGCAGCTATGGAAAAAACAACAACCAAGCAGTGAGTGTGGGGGGACTGCTGAAAGAGATAAAGCAGGCTCTTCAGATGAAGTAGAATAAGCTGACCCAGTGCTGAGAGGGTTTGCAGGATTCTCTCTGTTCTTTGTGATAAACACACAACAAGCTGTTTCACAGGCGCTTCTGATATTTCCTTCATTTATCATGGTATTGTTGAGGCCAAGAACAAATGTTGCCTGGTTCAAGCTTTGGAAATAAAAGAAGCGTCAGGACGCAGTTTTGAAAACGCTGCACTTTCTATTCTGTTTTTCTTAAAAGATGTGCTTTATTTCACCAAATCAGTCATGGGCCCTTTAGGTCATGAAATGTTTAACGCATGTGAAATATTGTGTTTTTTTCCAGACAGGAATGTATGTTAAATGCTTCCAGATGCTACATATCCCTGCTTCGTTCCTGTAATATGAAGTACATTTGTAATGCCCTGAGGGCGGATTGTTTTCTTGCCCTATTGTGCTTCTTTTTGATGTAACATGCATGTTAAGCTGCATAGATTTATTTTTATTAGTTGGCGTAGTTTACTATAATACATTTACATGTAAAAAAAAAAAAAAAAAGGTGAAGGAAAATAGCAAGATCATTCATTGTATTCATTCAGTATGTCAGCTCTGACATTTTCCCCCAACAACTGTCATCAGCATTGTCTATGTCATATTAAAAGCTCATGCAGAGATCTGTTTCACCAGTAAGCACAAATATAAATCCATCATATTGCTGTCATGAAATTATTTATTTATTTTTTAAAATTATAATCCATTTTCAGTTTTTGCTTTTGGACAACGACAGGCTTTCATATGGTGCAGTAGCAAATATCCATCCTTATATTAAAGTGCATAGCCAGTTGCTAGGGTACAACTCAAAAGGTTTACTTTTAAAAATACTTAAATAAGCTTTAAACTTATTTAAACAAAATAATGTAAAGACTGATTGTATTTCTAGGTTCCTGCCTTTAAATCCTTTCAGCATTAACACAATGCACTCATGGAGGGATGTGGAGATGACACATATATTTAGCCATCTTTCACTGCTCAGTTTAGTTATGTTGCCATGATAAAAAGCTGTTGCTCTCCTAAAGCTGCAATGAATTTTTGTTTTATGAGAAAAATGTATAATAACCCTGCAACCCCCCCCCCACTTCCCCGCTCCCTTCCCCTTATTTTCTGACCTCCAGCTCATAGTGTGGGAATGGGACATGATGGAGGATAAAGGGCCCCGTGTAGCCGACTACTTTGTGGTTGCTGGCCTCACTGATTCATTCAAGCCCCTGGAGGAGGACCTGCACTTTGATGACGCCGGCACCAAGTCTGTTAAACCCAAAGCCCCTATTACCGACGTTGCTGTGGTGATACGGTCCCTCGGCGAAGAGGTGCCCCCGGGCTTCACCTGTGTGGAGAGCACCCCCTCAGGCCTCTCAGCAGAGCTTAATGGAGCCAGCCTTCGGGGCCCGCAGATCTTCTTGTGCTACAAGAGAGGCAGAGATAAGCCTCCGCTGACAGATCTCGGGTAAGGAGCGATCCTCGCTCGCTGACTCTTCACTCACTCAGCACCTCTAATCGCTTCTCTTCCTTGGGACGTATTAATCTGCCTTAAAACACTGTTTAAATATTCGCACACTTCGTTGGGTTTTAGTGTTCTGTATGAGTGGAAAGAGAAGCTGAAGCCTGGATGCCACATCGTTCAGACCACGCCCTCGGGCCGCCCCGCCAACATCAGCAGCTCGTCCTCCCAGCGCATCTACATCACGTACCGGCGCGCGCCGAAGAGCCAGCCTCACACCTCCCTGGCTGTCACCGACATCTGCGTCATTGTGCCTGGCAAGGGAGAGACGCCTCCCCACACCTTCTGCAAGGTGGACAAGAACCTCAACAGCAGCATGGTGAGCCGGAACTGCAAATTATCTGGATGTATGGAGCCTTGCAAAAATATTTCCTCTCCAACTTGCTCACGTTTTGTCATGTTGCAACCATAAGCTTCATTGTGGTTCATCTGGATTACATGGCAACAAAATAAAATACAATCTGAAAATGTGCCCTGCATTTCTATTCGCCCCCTTTGAATTAATAATCTGTGGATCCGAGTTTTGCTTCAGTTGCTGCTTTAGGTCTTTTGACCTCTGTCCCTTTGCATATTTTTCTTTGTCAAAGCTGGAAAACATTAGGTCAGGATGTCGAATGTCCGTTGACATCAACTGTCAAGTTATTCTACAGATTCTCACTTTCAGTGTTAGTTGGACTAGACCATTCTACATGACTTCTGGAGCCAAATCCTTACATTAGAGTTTATTAGGAGTCTGAAATACACAGCAAAATGATATCCTTTTTATAAGTGGTTTTTTTTTTCTGTAAACTGTATAACTTGCCTTATTGTTAACAGTTGTGTGCTGTGGTCAAACATTATAGTTTGTGGTTACAATGTGACAATACGTGTCAAAAGTTTGCACGGCACTGCACGTCAAGTGTCTCCTCCAAGAGTATAGAACTATTGCATCTTTTCATTTATCTGTGATGTTTTGTTTTTACTCATCAGTGGGGATCTTCGGTCTACCTTTGCTATAAGAAGTCTCTTGCTAAAGCTAACACAATCGCATACAAAGCAGGTAAAGTGAGACGTTGATATGTTCCTGTGTGTCGGCAATGAATGGGAAAAACACAGCAGTCTTAAACCCACTTTGTCTCTCCGTGTTGTGCTCAGGTTTGTTGTGCAGGTATCCTGAAGAGGACTATGAGTCTTTCCCGCTGCCTGAGTCGGTCCCGATGTTCTGCCTGCCCATGGGGGCGATGATTGAGTGTTGGCCAGCTCATACCAAACACTCTCTGCCCGTTTTCTCCACATTCGTACTGACGGGTGCTTCTGGAGAGAAGGTATAACCACCAACCTGCCAAGGTCTTATAAAAGAAACCAAAAAAAAAAAAAAACACATTTCTGCTGAAGTTGTGTGGGCTCTCAGACAATCACAGACTTTCATACCAATATTGTTAAGGAAACCACTTCTCTCTTTAGCTTAAGTTTCATTTACATCAACTCTAGTTAGGGAGTTCCCATGCAGTTTGTGTCCGTTTTTTTCACGCACTCAGCCTTAATCGCCTTGTTAAAGTTAGCTTCTCCATATCTATTTCCCTGTCTGTCCTTTTCACTGCGTCAGGTTCTCTAATGCATTTGCTTGTTCAAGAGCCACAGCAGTATTTCCAAGAACGACAGACAATATTAATCAATTTTCTAGGTCTGACTGGAATCAAAAATGTTCCAAGAGCTGTTTTAGGAATACTAAAAGGCTGTTAGCTTTTGTAAGCAATGCAGCATAAAAGATTTTTGTGTAGCCCGTCTTTTGAATAATGAATGTCTTCTGCAGCAGTGTGGCTGGTGCGCAAGTCTGAATGCCTGAGTGCTCATTTATTTTTGCCTGCAATGTCTTGTCTGCAGGCTAGTGTCACGACGCCTCCTGCACACACTGATTTGTTCATTTACTTAGGGTAGCAATCTTTAACGTAGCGAGGATGATAATACATCATGCTGAATATTTCTATAATAAGAACTGGGAATTATTGGATTTTTTTTCAATGGTCCACTGGCTTCATTCATTAGTAATTTTTATGAGTGTGCACACTTTAAGCAGGTCGTTTTGCTCACATTGTGATCGCATGTGTTGTGTGCAGGTGTACGGAGCAGCTATCCAGTTCTATGAGCCTTACCTGGAGGAGAACCTTTCGGAGCGTCAGCGCTCACAACTCGGCCTGCCGAGCTGTCATCTCGGACCTGACAGCAGCAGAAATGTTTACAGCAACAAGAGCATCTGCTTACTCTCACACTGGCCCTTCTTCCAGTCCTTCAAGAGCTTTCTCACCTTCCTCTACAGATATTCCATCTCTGGACCACATGCACTGCCAATTGAAAAGTTAGCGGATACGATTTACTTTTTTTTTATCCTGTGTTTTTTATTTATTTATTTATCTTTTTTAGAACGAAGATAATTTACTGTTACTCAGTTTAACAACTTTATTATGTTTTACTCTGTCTCTCACAGGCACATATCTCACTTCATGAAAAATGTTCCATTTCCCTCCATCCAAAGACCAAGAATCCTTGTCCAGGTGCAGCAAGAACATTATTGTTTTATGTTATTTATCAATCCTGCATGTTCTTTATTAATTCTAAATCTTAAATTCTGAACAAAAGCCCGTTATCTTGTGCAAACTCATTAGTCATTTAACTTGTTTGTCCTTCATAGTTGTCGCCACACGACAGCCTGATTCTGAGCCAACCAGTGTCCTCTCCACTGCCTCTTAGGTAGAGAATTAAAAATGAATTACAATATCATGTAATGACTTCTTTTGTCTCAATAAATAAATCTCTTTTTAATGTTTTTTTTTCCCTGCAGCGGCGGGAGTCTCTCCACACTTCTGCTGAATCTGGGGCCTAAAAATGCAGCCACTCTTCTCGTGCTGGCCGTCACTGAGCACAAGATCCTGGTTCATTCCTTACGTCCAGCTGTTCTCACCAGCGTCACTGAGGCTCTTGTGTCTGTAAGCATTTGGTTCTTTGTATCCTAATTTTTTTAATGTTAAAGACACAAAAGCGAATGATCGTTAATGTGAATGAGGGTAGTCATAAAAAAGTTGAGATGGAGCCGGTGTATCTTTGAAGAATAAATATACATTTAGTCACTGTGACCAAAAATTGGTCCTCTAAAAATGTTCCTCTAAAATTCATGCATATTTATGAGATGAAAATAATTGCAGAAGAATAAATTATTATGCAGATTAACTCTTGTTTTATGCATTACATGTTTTTACAGCTCTGCTAAGACATTTACATCTAATTGAGTTGATGAGTTTTCATTAATGTATTCGAACTGGGGTTTCTTTCTATAGAGGGAAAATACTACTATAAACAGCTGTAATTATTTAAAAAAAACAAACAAAAAAAAACAAGATTTATATGCACAAGTTTAAATTTATTGTGAATATTTTTGAATCCACATTGGTCAGCAAGCTTTTACCATAAATCAGGCTGGATATTTAGTGGCTCTTCTAATCAGTATTGGTAGAGTTAATTGAAATGGGCCATTTTGAACCTCTGTTTACCAGAGAAAATCCTCATTATATTTTGTGCAACTAATTCTTATATCCTCATAACATTTATAAAAAAAAATGGTTCAAATAAATTATTAAAAGATTCCCATTAATGTGACATTTATACCAATTTTTGGTGTTTGCGAACTTTTGACTGGAACTGCATGTGTGATTTTTACGGATCTGTTTGCTCTCCTGTCAGATGATCTTTCCTTTCCACTGGCCTTGCCCCTACATCCCCCTGTGTCCGCTGGCCCTGGCAGATGTTCTCAGCGCACCCTGCCCTTTTATCGTGGGTTTGGATTCCCGATACTTTGACCTTTATGTGCCTCCCGCTGATATCAGCTGTGTTGATTTGGACACCAACACCATCTCCCAGTAAGTGACCTCTGACTGCAGACAGCATGTCATAGATCAACTTTAATCTCCCCTGCCAAAACTCATTTATCCTTGCTTAATGCGATTCTGAAAGTTATCCACAAGGTTATCAGAGTCTTGTCAGTAGGAGCCTCTCTTACATAATGAGTGCGGCTGGAATGTGAAGCATTTTACTCGACAGAGCACACATGCCTCCCACATCAGCTCACACACTTTAAGATGTCAGTTCTAATGTCGGTGAACTTGTTCTATCTTTCCCCAATATTTCTCCACTGTCCTCCTCCCCCCTGCAATGAAAACCATCTGGTGTGCTTTCAGAAAAGACGAAAAGAAGGCTCTGACATGGAAAATCTTGCCCAGGAGAGCCTGTAAACATCTCCTGAACAGCCTGAATAAGCTCTATCAGCAGCTCACAGAGGGTGAGTCCAGTCCAACGCTGTGTCATTTTCCAAAGTGGTTTCATGCATAATTTAGATCTCCACATGAGTCTGTTGAGTCAGCTTGGATGGTTGAGTTTACAGGAAGCTGAGCTCACTATGACATGAAAACAACTTGTGATCTTCATCCCAGAACATCTTGCTAATGGTGTGATATTAGTTGCCTTTTCGCCACACTGAGGGGCTACTTACGCTGTTTTTCATTTATACTGTAAGTCAGAATTAGGGTCTCTGCATGACATCAACCTGTAACTGTGTTCCATTTAAATGCTCAGAAACTAGTGGGATTTCTGAGCGATTTGACCAGGCTAACTGGCATTAGCAATACAAGCTAATAGTAATGTTTTTCTGTGCCCTTTTGCACTTTCACATGTGCAAATGGAAGGTTTTTACTGCATCTATCACTACATTATATAGGCATGGAAGCCATAATTTAAAAGCCTAGCTTCGTGAAAATTATAAAAAAAAAAAAAAAAAAGATTTACCCAGGCTGTGTAAGAAGCTCGTTAGTTTGAATCAAGTGATCATGAGATGTAATATTTTAGCCTCATGCAAAATTTGGGTTGGAATTCAGCAGTACAGTAAATCTACTCTCTTCACCAAGATGCACTAACTGTGCCTCTGCTTTGTTGATAACAGCGTCATTTGGGCATGTGCACCACTTTGACTCACACTGAACTCTTCCAAACTATTGACTGGATGTCTGCAAAAACCCTGCAGAAATTGAAGGTTCTGAACTCTGGTGGCTTAAAATGTGTAATCTGCGGTGCCTTTCATCCACATGCGACACAATATGGCAAAAGTACTAACCCTGAAATTACACTGAATGTGTATTTTTGTTATTGTGATGTTTTGGGATGTTACTTTACTATCAGAGGTTTTGTAGTTTGCTGGTGTAATGCCATCCAATCTTTATTTAAGACTTACACCGTTTTCAGAAAGTCATGCTTAAGCGTTGACTAAATTTTAAATCATTTTCTGCTCGGCTCTTTCTGTAAGGCTGCCAGTTAAACCGTGATGATGTGCAGATGGACCACACCATGACTGACAGTGAGCTTTACGGCGGAAAGAGCCTCCACACTCTTGAGCTGGAGATCCAAGAAGCTTTCCTCCGCTTCATGGCAGCCATCCTTCGAGGCTACCGCTCCTACCTGCAGCCCATCACCCAAGCTCCCTCTGAGAAAACCACGGATGTCACCTCCCTGTTTGACCTCCAAGGTAAATTTCAGTCTCGCCTTTTATTAAAGTAGTGAAAAAAAAAATGATCCAGCATGGTTCAACAAAAGATTACAAAAGATAGGAATGTTTTAGCAATTTTATTAGGTGCTGTGTCCGAGCAGAAATCACATTTGCAGTCATTCTAATTAAGTAATAATCAGTCTTGTCAGAGCAGCTATGGCTTTCTTGCCCCCAAGATTTATTGCTGTACAAGTTGGGTTCTAATAACTGAAGTTCTTGCATAAAAATTTCCCTTAAATGGATGCAGGCTATCTAACTTGAGCTTCTGTGGAAATTAGGCCTGGATGATAAGTCAGAGAAGCAGCATGATTAATAGCACAATGTCCACGCACATCTTTCTGCTCTTATGCAATCAGAGCCAAAGAACAGCCTGTTTCAAATCAGTCTGTTAATTTCCTAAGATATTGGTTCAGAACATCGTGACCTCTTTGTTTCAGATCTAAAGGTCTGATATTTTGTAATAACGATGCCGCTTTTTAAGTTTATCATGAAATAATGTGTTTACTTGCACAGGCTTCCTGAAGAGCAGAGACCGCTCCCATCAGAGGTTTTATTCCCTCATGACGAAGACTCAGATGTTCAGTCGCTTCATCGAAGAGTGCTCCTTTGTCAGTGATAAAGATGCCAGCCTGGCTTTCTTTGATGACTGTGTTGATAAGGTGAGGGGTCTCAGCTAATCCTCGTTATCTTTTTTCTCAAAACTGAGATTTTTTTTTACTGTTTTTGCAGCCCTAATTTTGATATTATCTGGAATCTTGGAGAAACAAATTAGAGGTTGTTAAAATCTGAATGGCAGAGGTCTGTTTGAGTGTGTCAATGCTAGAAACCATATTAAATAAGCCATTTTCGTAGGTTTTTCATATTTCTATTCTCTTTACGGATTCTGTTTTCTTTAAAGCTTTGAAAATGTAACACTTTCCTCCACAATTTATGACTGTTTCTGCTTTTTACTCCTATTTTACTCTTTGTGTGTTCTCTGCTGCTCATTTACTACCTTTTTTGTCCTCTTTTTTTGTCATTGTGCTTCCTGTCTGGTAGTTATTCACCTCTGGTAGCAAGGTAAGCCAACTGAACTCGTGTTGTGTTGTATGAGTAAATGTTTTGTCACTATTTAGGCTCTATCTAAGAGATCCTGTGTCATGCTTAAATCTTCATTTTTTTGTGTTTTTTTCTTTCCCTTTTTAACAAAAACATCCTGTGGGACGATTGCGAATTGTTGTCATTATTTGCTGATTTGACAGTTTATATGAATAAAGACTGTCAAAAGGCTTTGTTGCACATCCAAAAAAAATATGACACAACATCCTGCCCCCTTTTATAAGAAAAAAAACATCCTCTCTATGCATGCAAAATTGTGCAATCAGGATGTTACATTCAAATCCAGCAAGAACATTTTAGAGGTCCGATGTTGATGTTCATTTCTCCCAGTTATTATTGAGAAGTGGAAACATTGATTCATTCGTTGTTGCTGCTGACACTGACAACAAATGCATGATTGAGTAAGAGGTTTTGGGTGTGAGAGGAAGGACACCAGTTCGAGAAGCGCAGAGGAGCAGAATCGAAGCGAAGACAAATAGGTCAGTCAGAGTCGGTCGACTGAATCATCCTCTCAGCTGAGCGGAATAAACCCTCTAATTCGTTTCTACTGGGGGGACTGTTTAGCTCCTGTTACAATATTGATGTTTTGTGTGCAGAATAGCTGTGAGAAACATAAAAGGAAAATAGTTTTAGATCATCATATCAAGCATTTTTAGTGTACTTGAATGCCTTTTTTTTTTTTTTTTACTCTTTTGAGTCTGAAAATGAGAGTGTTTGCTGCTTCGGGCTGGAGCTTTTCTCTGACATGCCGGCCGAGGAGCTTTGTGTAGCTCTCTCCAAACAGCAGATCAGTCAAGTTTTATGTGAAGCTAATGTGGCTACTTAGTATCCAGTAGTGTTGCCAAAGTATCTCAGTCAAAAGGTTTAATGTCTCTGGGGCAACACGGCGTAAATTTTGCTCAGGTCTCTGCAGTCTACTTTCATTTAGTCTTGGAGGATTTATGGGCTCAAGCCGCTGCCTTTGGCAGTGCCTCTCTTCAGATCCGGCGCCATAATTCTAATGCAGATGGAGTCATCAGTGACATCTGCTCGTTCTTATGGACCCCCATATGTGGCCGGATCTGAGGGCTCGTACTATATCACTTATTGTTGAGGCAGCATGCATAAATGTAATGGGTGGAATTTGAATTTATGGTAACTAAAGATGAAGAATGATGACAAGTATGTACTTCTCTTGCAAACCAGATGGATAGCGAGCGGCCAGAGGACACCAGGCTGATCGAGCTGGATGAATCCCACCGCAGTGAGCACACGGTTTACATCAACCCTCCAGAACTGCCTCCTCTGCCTCAAGGAGAAGAACATCCTCTGTGCTATAGGTATAACTCACTTCTTTACTTTACTTAATTTTACTTGAACAGATGGCAAAAGAAGAAAGACAAAGCTTAGAATTTGGTGACTTCTGCTGAGTCCTGTGGTCATTTTGAACTACAACACATTGGCATTGGAGTCCATATCACATTGCACCAGACTTTACTGCCAGCATTCCTTTTATTGCTGTCTGCTGCAGATGATTTCATTATTTCCGTGTCCCTGCAGCTACTCCGGGTTCCCGGTCCTGAGATCTGATCTTTTGGAGACCATGAAGGGACCAAATTCTAACTCCGCAGGCATCGCTCCACGCCACAGCACCCCAGCCAGTCCCACGGCCATCTTTAGACGTTCAAAACAGGTCACACATTGAAACAGAGAACTCTGCTTTTTATTTTTTAAACCCATAAATGTTAAAGAGGAGTGACTGCCGTGGCATTTGGGTGATAAAGAACCACAAATTTCTCATTTTGCAGGAGATCAAATCCGCTCAGAAGATGGCCAAAACACATTCATCTATGCCTCAGATGTGGTCTAAGTGTTTGCTTCGGCACTGCTACGGCTTGTGGTTCATTTGCCTGCCGGGGTTTGTGGGAAACTGTCACTCCAAGGTGCGAGCATTGCGGACCGCTTACGATGTCTTAAGAAAGATGCAAGACAAGAAGCTGCAGGCTCCGGATGAGGTATGAAAATACTTGATACAGAAGTAAAAAGGCTGAAGGTTTGGGTTGCTTTGGTATATGATATGATTTTAGCAAAACTCTTTTTCCTTTTGTGTTTCAGGTGTGTTACCGTGTGCTGCTGCAGTTGTGCGGTCAGTACAGCCAGCCAGTGTTGGCCGTCAGAGTGCTGTTTGAGATGAAGAAGGCAGGAGTTCAGCCCAATGCTATAACTTATGGATACTACAACAAGGTGCGTACTGTCGCTGTGAACACCATCCGAGCAACAAAGTCATTTGACAATAAATTTGGCTGTTTGGCAATGATTCTAGACTTTTATGGCGTTGTATTGTTTTCCAAGGCGGTGTTGGAGAGCACCTGGCCCTCCACAACCAGAGGAGGATATTTCTTGTGGGGGAAGCTGAGGAACGTGATACTCGGCGTGCTTCAGTTCAAGCAAGCAGGAAAAAAGCAGCAGACTCCACACAAAGACCCCCAGCTTTCAGGTGGGAACTTTGAACAAACTGATTTAGCAAACTATTTCTAACATGACTTTGACATGACCATTTTTAATTGTGCATATACATATGAGAAGGTAAAACAGTTTCTTGACAGTTCCAAATATTTCGTCTCAGCCAGAGTTTCAGCAGGACAGTCTTTTGCTTTTGTTTTGATTCATGTTTGATCGATCCGACTCTACAAGTAAATGCACAACCGAATGCTATGCTTATGCAAATGAGGTTTTTGCTCTTCACAATATGTTGAATTACCACACAGTTAGCCATGTACAGACAAAAGTTACAGGTTATTCTCCTGCTTTTTAGCAAGCGAAGCAGGTTTCATGACAGATAAGAAAGCAGCACCAGTCTAAATATTCTCTCTTTCACTGTGAATTTTAGTATAAAAAAATATTTTAAAAAAATAATTATTTGTGGGGGAAAAACAGATTAATTAGTTATGCAAACGGATGTATCTACATACAGTTTTGCAAATTATGCACAAAATATAGGAAGTGATATAAAAAAAAAGGAATTTCGGTCGTAGGACTTGTCGGGGCTGCAGATGCCAAAATAATGACTGCACATCTGCCAAACTCCTCTGAAGTTTATGTATTTAAATTTAATGCTTGTACACCATGATGCATCTGAAATCAAAGTCAACTTCTTTGTCCACACAGAGTTAGCCAACAAAGCAGAATCTGATTCTGCTAATGGTGTTATGATGGGAATCCATGACGATACTTGGGACCGTGTTTGAAAATCCCAAGTTATTTATATGACACTCTGTAATGTGTACCCCAAATTCGGTTCAAATAGAAAGGTGGCATAAACTAATTGTTGTTACTAACAATAATACAGATGCATTAAGATTTTATGTATTTTTTTGGCCTGAGTTGCTGTTGCTCCGCTTGTTTTCCAGCTCTCTCAACATTTATCCCCAGCCGCAGCCTCCACCGGCACATATTGTTCCCCATCTGCCTTCCCTTAATGACACTGTAATGTACTTATAATTAAACAGCATAAAAGGTTTTTCTTTCGAGCTCTGTCAGTACACGGGTTTCTCATGCTGACATGTTCTCTAATTCCCCAAACCATAGACCACCTCATTACTGTAATGAATGTTGTGTTGGGGCACTAATGAAAACACCACGCGTTACTCTGAAAACGGCGTCGTCGCTGCTGTGGATGTCATGTTGATGTTGGTTTGACTCTGTTAGCATAATGGACTCATTTTTATGCTAATCTACGATATTCAAATATTCCTCGTCAAATTTACAGTCAGAGAAACGCAAAACATCAACTCACGTTTCAGTACGTCATTCTTTTGAGCTAAATCCAGACAGTACAGATATCTGTTTGGTCTCATTCAGGCATGAGGAGATTTGTGTGGCTTTCGGCTGTTAATAGTTTTTCCTCGGTTCAGTGATTGGCTCTTATGTGAGCAGGGCTATTGGTTATCTGTCATGTTTTGAAGCGTCTCGCTCCCCTTCCTCCCTGTCGTTTCCCCTGTAGATGGCAGTGATCTCGACACAGTCAGCCATGGCAGCTTAGACAGCACTAATGACTCTGCGGAACGCACCTCCATCGATACCGACTTCACCAAAATGGACTCCAGTGATGATGGATTGAGTACAGGTAAGGCGATGCAGCTCCACTCCGCCCTACTGTTTCCCACTCAATCTGAAATGCTTCTCTCTTTAACCCTCTGTGATCTGGATGTGATTCGTTTGTCACCTTAAAAGTGGATCAGTCATTTGATCTGGAAACCTTTGACCTGCTCAGATCACAGTATGCATAGATAACGCATCGTTATGTTTGTGCTAAATTGCGCCATTATATTCCAAGCAAGGTGCTTTTTGTTGATTATTTGATTTTCAGAAAAAAATACAATGCTGCAAACATTGTTTTATTATTATTTGTATGGTGAAATTATCCAATTTAAATTCCTATAGCATCTACAGGATTGGATGAAAATGTAAATTTACTACGAGAGCTATCCATCTTAGCACTTTTCTATATTTTCACATTTTACTCTGGTATAACTTGCCTCTTCAATGTTTACATCAAACTAAGCTATTAAAAAGTAAAAAAGAAAAAAACAGTCTGTAAACTTTTTATTCTACATGCTGACCTTGCAAGCATGATTCAAGTTTTAGAAAGATTTTTATTCCTTTTCTGCCTTTCTTGCTTTTCTATTCTGGGAATGCTTGCTGTAAGCTCGGGGCAATGTCAGAGCTCTCGTTTGAAGAAAACTTCTGTGATCAGACGCCTCTTGAAAAGTTTCCTTAAAAACTGGCGTGATAATTTCAATGTGTTGAGCTCTTTCTGAAGGAGGAAAAGTAAAATGAAAGGAAAAATGTGAGCCATAATAATAACACTGATGGGATTAAAGCATATTCTTCTCTCCAGGTGGGCAGTCTGATCAAGGCTACGATTCCTTGTCAAAGGAGGAGGAGAGGCTGTGCAACAGAGAAAGCGATAACTCGGCACCAGTGGAGGAAAAAGGGTTGAGGCAGCCCAGTGAGTATTGGAGAGCTGCTTTATTCCTCGGGTCTTTCCCTCTTTGTGAGCAGTTCTGTAGAAATGAGTCACAGTAAACAGGAAAATAAATGTTCTGTCTTTAAAAGCTGGGGAATAAAATCACAGTGTGGGTGTAATGTTCTCTCATCCACTCATTTGCTGTTATATTTGGGTGTTTTTTTTTTTTTTTATCTTTTAGAGGATATGCTTACTCTTACGTAAGCCGGCGCTTTGTCTAAGAGTTAGTCTTTGTCGCAGTATTGGTTGTCCTCATTAATAGGCCAGAATTTTTTATCAGAGGCACTTTTAATTTGCCTTAGAAAACAAGATGACTTTATTCTAAGACCAAACAAAAGTACAACACTGGGATTTTTTCCCCCCACTCACTAAAGTAACCATAATTAGACAAGAGAAAATAGATGAAAGCAATTCTGAAAACATTATTAAATGTCTTGGAGAACAGAATACATGAATTAAAATTTGAACTAGAGCACATGGCTGCCAGAGGGTTCTCATCTATTGCATGCTTATGGTAGACAGAAATATACGTAAATATTGGGTAACCTTTTATGGGGTAGACTGTGCAAAGTTATGTCAGTAAATGTATTTAAAAAATTGACTTACGCAGAACATATTAAAATTACTATTGTAATTACTTTACGGGATGGCTTCTGTTTTTATTGATGTGCATTGAAAAGACTATAAATAAAGACTAACAGGAAATTAAAGAAAAACTAATAGGAAATCATTTTTTTTGTTCTGCAAGGAATGTTTTGAGCACTTCTCAGAAAAATGACGGTTATATTTAGAACAATGTCATTATGTCAGTCTGGACTGTTAAATACCACAGGATTATGACAACCAGCATATACAGAGATTTAACCAGTGCCGTACAAGCCAGATCTTGTGCTTGATTGCACAGGAGGTGATGGTTTTTTGAGTCAACAGAAATCACTGTTATTATAGATATTTTGCATTTTAAGCCATGGCATGATTAAATGTTACCAAAACATTAGGAACTACATTTAAGGAAAGAAAGCATGGTACGTTGACACAAGTAAGTAAAATTGATCTATAAACCTAAAATCACAAAGAGCTGTACAATGTTAAACTGTACAAAGAATAAAATGGGCATACGAAGCACAATAAGCACAAATCATGGCATAAAAGTTATTTCCAAATGGTTTTTAAAATGGGAACAGTTATATAAATTCTTCTGCATATGCCAAAGAAAATGTTTTTGCCTTTGCACTTGTGCACAATTTTACCCTGGATACAATGGGTTAAATGTTATGCTCTCAGCATGACGAATTGATATGGGTGTGAGAAAAACACAACCTCATCCGGCACTTCTAAAATGTGATGATTAAACAGTCCAACACTCAATAGTTGATGAACAAGACGTATTTTGGTATGTTTTTTTTTATTCATATCTTCAAGGCCTGAGTTTGAATCTCAAATATGCTCCTTCTCTCTTTCTTTAGAGAGTTACAAATGAACAAAAGACATTGAAATGTGTCTTAAAAGATGTCTAAATGTCATTTCAAACATACTTATTTATCTGACTTCTGATTGACCTAAATGTTTTGGCTCGTGTGTTTTTATCCCAGACTGGGGCACCGGGGTTGCTTCCAGCCCTAATGAGACTCTGCTTTGCCCGCCGCTGCCAAAGACAGAGAGACCCAGATGTTTGGACTTGTCTGGTGGACAGGGATTAGTGATGCTCACCGTCCCCCTAGTTGGATCGACCAAGCAGCAGCATCTTACTGCTGACAGACTGCATGGTGTGGAAGAAGAGGATACAGAGACTGACAAGCAAAAATCAGTCGGGGGGAGACAGAGAGATGGAGAAACTGGGTATGATCCCTTGTCACAGATGGGGTCAGCAGGAGCAGGACAGCAGTGTGACCCGGGTAAGGGTAGCTCACCTCCTGCCGAAGAGACTGAAATGTTCATAAATAACAGCAGCAGCCCTTTGAGCAGCCGCTCTCCCAGTATGGAGCTGCAGAGTTCCTCTAGTCCACTGTTTCGCTCCAGCTCGTCAGCTCACACATCCCCGCAGTCCTCCACGCTCACCCGCTCCAACACACACCTCTCGCTCCCCTTGAAATCCAAGGAGAGGTTGAAGCCTTCACCATCTCTTCCGATGGGCATGTGTAACAAAGACAGGGAGAGACCTTCGTCCTTGGCTTTGCCTTCCTCGCCCAGTCCCTCCACCTCGTCGTTCTCCATGGACTCACTGCTAACTCCGACGCTGGATATCTTCAAGAGCAGCGTCATATCCGCAGGAAAGGGTGTGGCGGAGAAGGCCAGTCGCCTCTACTCCCGTTTGTCATCGCAGACATCATTGACGCAGGTAAGACGGGAGTTTGAATCAGACATGCCTGAGATGAAGTCAGTTGACCCAAGCTGACTGGGTTGTGTTCTGTTTTTTCTGGCAGGATGGGAACAGTGATCGTATGAGCGTTTCTTCTCTGACCTCGGCTGAAGTAGAATGCTCCTCGCTGCTGGATGGCGACGCCTGCCTGGATCCTCATGGCTTCACTTCACCTCAGCATGGGAGCATGTCCCGGGTCAGGAGGAGCCCTGCCACAGCTCACCACACCAACCTGAGCAGCCCCAGCAGCCCCACAAGAGTGTTCAGACATAACTCCTTCTCTGGTTGGTTGAACAACTTCTCATCATTCTGTACAGGCAGCAGTGTCGCAGTGAATATCTTCGGCTACGTTCAGAAACATCAATTCAAATTTTTTTCTAAAATTCAATCCTTTATGTTCGTTCATACTGCAAATTAAATGCAACCACAATTAGATTTCTGTGTAAGCGATTTATGACCCCAAAGCAATTTGCACGCGCAGAAGAAGAACGTTAACATCACGCAGCAATGCATCGTTTACAGAAGTATTAATGCATGCCCCTGATTATGGATCGCTTTGTTGCCTGTTCAACAAAAGGAGCCAACAGTATTGTCACATTAAAGAAGCTAACAAAAAGGAAGCATAACTAATAGCAACAACGTTGTGTGAAGCATTTACCGCAACTTCTGCAGAGAAATCTGTTTGGATGTGTGGTCAGAGCCAGGAGTGGCGGGATTGTGATTTGGTTCAGTGACACAGACTGCTTTCATAGGTTCATAATGATCATGTTTAGGCTTTTTTTTTTACGTTTGCATTTACCACGTCTGACTTTTTCTGGTGCAGAATTATAACGTATGTCTCACATCAATGACATAAAAGTCGCATAAAATACGACATGGCTGCTCTCACTGCAAACACTTTGAAAACAATCGGATATGTATCTGTTTTAGCATCATGTATAGAAGTGGCACAAGTTGGATCTTTTGGGGGTCAAAAGATCAGAATTGGGCCATTTAGTCTGGCATGAAAAAGTCAGATACAGGTTGCATGCGGACAAAAAAAAGCGGCTTCAGGTCTACTATGTACACGTAGCCTTAGATATGATGAAAATACATTCTGCAGCCTTGTTCTTTTGTTTGAAAAAAAAAAAATTAAACACTTAATCTGAATCTAAGCTGGGAGAACGACTCAATGTTGGAAAGATTTGGGTGGTGTTCTGTGGAAAACTAGGCCAGCAGGCATGAGGGTGGATTCAGTGCGGAGGCTTTTGTGCAGCTAGCTGCAGGCGCCTCTGCTGGACACGTGCATATACATTCACATGCTCACACCCAACTGAGACAGAGATTTACTAAACCTGACCTCAAAAGACAAAACATTGACCGATTCTAGACTTTAATGGAAAAGCTGATGCCTCAGTAAATGTAGCATGTTTGTCCGCCTCGAATGTGAACTATCTCATTTCAAGCTGCTCAAATACTGGGAGAAGTGACTTCTCCCAGTATTTAGATTAAAGGAATAACCGAGCAGATTTAGCTTTAATCTGTGGGACCTTAAATCAAGGTTTGCCTTCTACTAATAACTGTCTTATTCTTCTTTGTGTCCAGGTGGTTTAGCTCTTCATTCTAAAGGCCCACGCACTCCAGATTCTTCTCCTGATGTCAGCCGCTTCCAGCCCAGTCCTAATTACACCATAGAGGTAAGATATTTACAGGCCATAAACTGTTTTCATGAGGTTGCTCAGGCTGTTTCATTGGCAATTGATGCCTTCTCCTTATGCTAACTCTCCTAGGTGATGATGTCTAGCTGCTCACTTTGTAAAACATGTGACTGTCTGGTGTACGATGAAGAGATCATGGCCGGTTGGACAGCAGATGACTCAAACCTCAACAGCACCTGTCCGTTCTGTGGCACTGCCTTCCTGCCTTTCCTCAATGTGGAAATCAAAGACCTCAGACCACAGCATAGGTAATGTATTGCTATTGTGGTTATATTTTTGTGAAAAGGTCATAATTTTTCACAGACACATGTGATCTAAATAGCTATTTAACCTCATGACCTCTTTAAATAGATCCATTCTGTCTCCCCCCCCCCCCAGGCCATCTAAGTGGAGTAATCCTGTTAAAGAGGAGGACACGTCTGCACCACTCAGCCCTGAAGCCAAATTGTCTGAGGCAGCTCTGCCATCTGCGGCTCCTGCTCTGGAGCAGGAGAGCAGCTGGAGTGTTTGCCGTGACGGCCCAGCCTTGGCACAAGCATCATCTCCTGATCCGGTGACAGTGCCGTACCTGAGCCCCCTGGTTCTCTGGAAGGAGCTGGAGAGCCTGCTGGTGAACGAGGGAGACCAGGCCATCTCCTCCCCGAGCGTCGTTGACCAACATCCCATCGTCTTCTGGAACCTTGTGTGGTACTTCAGAAGACTGGAGCTGCCCAGTAACTTGCCTGCTCTTATCTTGGCTTCCCAACATTGTAGCCATGGTGACCAGGTAGTTATCAATACATGTTGTACATCTGTAGGCATCATTTATATTTTTAACCTTAATATTGCTAGTGGGGGGGATAGAGAGAGGGGAGGATTATGAAAAGAATTGTTTCTCTTTGTTGAATTCAACTGTGGTGTTTGGCGCCTCCTAGTGTTAAGTACAGGGAAAATAACTACTGTGAAGCACCAGCTCTGGAAGAACCATTTCACATCCATAAGATAATTGGTATTGCTTTATTTTTCTATACATTTAAGTATTTGTAGTGAATTGGGTAGCTCTCACACATAATTTAACTTAATTATTATTTTCTGATTTATATCAATCTATAATACATGCTCTGTTAAAAAGTTTGTTGATGGTAAACCATAGAAAATTCCTATACATAATTGGCTTCCAAAGATGGTACGAAACACATCACTTAAAAAAAAAAAATTCCCCATGGTTGATTTAAAATCTCCTGTGGTATAAAATCTGGGTTGGAAACAACTGAAACAGCAAATGTGCAAAATGATGAAGTGTGAAATAGCCAGCGCTCTCAAGCGAGCATACAGACTTTGCAATATTAAAATTACCCCCAAAAGACCCGACACCAAAAAGGAGTAAGCTCACATATTTTATTCCTTCCAGATTCCCCAGTCTGCTTCATCTGAGGACAGCAAGCAGGTGCTGGTGAGGATTATGTGGGACAACCTGAAGCTGCACAAAGATAAAGTTCAACCCTGCTATGTCCTGTGGAACACACACTGTAAGTTGATTCTGCATTTTCTTGAATACACTGTGGTAAAATATAGAGCTCTATATTTTCACCAAAGTCTTCTTGCTGTTAAGAGGACGTATTTACTTTAAAAAGTTAGTCTATGATAAACCTGGAGCATCGTACATAATTTATCTCAGGACTCCTCATGCCTCTGCTGTCTTAGTCGACTTTGAGCGTCGGAGATGAATGATCCTTTGATCAGGCTGACGCTTAGTTTGCTCTGTTTTTACAGGTGCCAACTCTTTGATCCGCTCTGGGTTGTGCGAAGAAGGGCAGCTCTTCACTGTGGAGCTGCTGCAGGGCTTTGTGAGGAGCATCAAGAAGAGCGACGTCTATCAGCCCATGAGCCAGATCATCCAGCTGCTGGGGCCTGAGTTGGGTTTCAAGAGACAGAGGTGGGAATGAAATATGTTTGTGCCGTTCTAAACTGCCTGGGGAGGATGATATGGATGGAAAGTCTGAAGTGTTTTTTTTCTCTCTCTCTATCTATTTTACCCTAAAAGGAGCCTCTACAGAGATTTACTGTTTCTAACTCTTGTGGCTTTGGGGAAGAACAACATTAATATCAGTAAGTTCACTCCTTTTATTCTTGCTAGCAGCAGAAAAATGTGCAAATTCTTTTGTTTGATAAACAGCGACAGGCTGAGATCTACAGTTCCCCAGAAAACGGTTCACGGCACCCTAAGTTTTTACATTTATCCCATTAAAAACTACTAACTTCAATGAATTTTACTGGATTCTTTTTTTGTGAGACACCCCAAAGAAGTAATGCATATTCATAAAGTGTAACAAAAATTGATTCATAACTTTACCTCTTTTTTTTTTTCAAATACAAATTAGAAACATGTGGTTCGCATTTGTTCTCATCCTCTCTTTGAATCAGTACTTTGTGCAACTGTCCATTGCTTAAATGACAGTTGCATGTGTTTTGGGGTTTCCCCATCTCAATCTGGAGACTATTTTACCAGTCAGTCACTTAATATCCCAATAAAATACATTGAAATATATGATTTTAACAATATTAAAAGGAAATTGCAAGGCACTGTGTATAACTTTATAAAGTCATCTTGAGTTATTGAATGGTCAGGTTGAACTATCGTGTTCTCTCTGTGCAGATGCCTTTGATCGGGAGTACAGGTTGGCCTATGATCGCCTCTCCCCCAACCAAGTTAAACTGACACACAACTGTGACAGACCTCCGGGCGCTGGGGTCATGGAGTGCCGGAGGACGTTTGGAGAGCCCAGTTTGTGAACGTCATTTTTTTTTTTTAAATGTGTATATACAGTGTGTATATATATAAATATTTGTATATGTATATATATATAACTTCAACCACAGTCACTGCTGCTGTCATGTTGGACTGCTCTTCACACTCAGGACCAGCTCACCTGACTTGGGCATGGAGCTCTTAGTAAGCACAATGGAAAAAAAAATCCCCCCTTAATGCAAAGCAACTGCCATGAGTTTCTTGTACTGTTAGAGCTGAGAGGTATGAAGGCCTTGTGTTTATATATATATATATATATATAGATATATTGGAGAAAAATGACCATATTTTGAATATCCCTGCAGTAACATGTTTGCACAGTTGTAATACAGTCTATTTTATGACTTTGTGTTTGTTGAAGCTGTGAATAAGTGTGCAAATGTGAGCATAAGATCACATTATTAAAAAGTTCTCAGTGGTCCCGGTGACCTTGTTTAGACTGTTGTTGCTATTAGATGTTTGTGATTTTACAAAGCACTTTGACGGGATGAGCTGTGCGTCCTCTGTTAGATAACTCAGTGGTCCTGCAACCAAAGCTACAAAGTCACGCTTCATTGCAGGAGTTGCTGTACTGTACTGACATTTGAGTTAGATTCATTCAATAAAGCTGAGTCTACTTGTGCTAACATGAACTCTGTAAAACTATAGCATGTTCATTTACCTGGATACATTAAACCGTGTGGTAATAGCAACACTGGTTTGGAAGCAATGAGGTAAAAATCTCCTGCCTTGAATCCTTCATCCTTTTTAACAATGCGCTTAAAGAGACCCAGTAGGGAATATTATTTATATTATTTACAGATTTCCAAGCTTTTTTTTAAAGAGGTAATTAAAAAGATTATGTATAATATTCAGCCATAAAAGGATATCTAAAACATTGTAATCGAACTAAAAGCATTCAATTTTATTTAATTTTTTTTTGCTTTAATTAAACCGTTTTTTTGTTTGTTTGTTTTTTACAAATAATAATTGTCATAGGTCCTGTAAATGTACAGAATGTTTGTATTTTGTAAGTTTTGTTTTTGGTGTAGATTTTGAATACTTGTTCAACTGTGCACTGTTTGTTGTGAATAACAGGTCAAGAAGAGATTTGAACCCACTACTACTTTGAATAGCTGCCAGAGTTTATTTGCACTGTAATCATCACCCAAAAGTTACACGATTAAGCTTTGACCTGCCCGAATTCAATCTCACTTTAAAATTGAGTGTGAAACTTCAGCATCTTAATAATACATCTAAGCAAAAAAACAAAAAACAAACAACAACAACAACTGAGATTCCATTTATATTGAGCTTCACAATCACTTCTGATGATATAATGCTGGATAAGTCAAGGTTGCGTGCTTGGCTCGAACACCAACCTCAAAACATGTGAATCTGAATTATCACCACCTCATAAGTGTCTGAAAACCACTGATGACCAAAATGTAATGTTATGTCTTATGTGATGTTTACACTAACTGTCGACTTTAACAATGTTTCTGAAGTGTTATTTATTGTTTGTAACGCAGATACTAATTTGTATGATTTTTACATAAAAGAAGAAAACAAATTTCTTCCCTTAGCGGATCGATACTTTGCCTTCATTTATGAATAAACACGTTTACCAAGTGGATTTCAGGCTTTGTCATTCCTAAGCTGATTACCTTAAAAAAAAGCTTGAATTTACTCCAACACAGTTATGAAAATAATGTTGCAAGATTTACATTTAAGACAAATCACACTATCAAAGCTGCCCTGTCAAAACTGTGCACATATTTTAGACTCATACTTTCACATTACAAACGTATTAAAATGTGTTTGGGGTCATAGTTACAACATGCTTCACACTAACTGTCAACCCTGATGAGTAAAAATTTATTAAAAGCCTTATAATATAAATATTCTGTTATTTTTACATAATCTATCAATAATACACTATTTAAGGTTATTCATTGTTAAACTATAATAGTTTTTTTTTTGTTACAAAATTACCAGCCCTTTGAATGTTGGTTGCAAATAATCTGCTCTGATCAAAAATCAGATTTCTCGTTACTGCAGTAGCATTATTGATATGATTACATTCATGTAATCATGGACAGATGAGGACAGATAACATTTAGTTTGCTTGTTGCTTTGTGTGATTAACTGGTGTTTTATGAAACCTTCATGTTTCATGAGTTTTATATTTTATTGCAAAGCACTTTGAAATAAAAGTTTCTTAAATCTGTTAAGAAATACTTATTAGAGTTCTTTTACTTTGTGTTTTTTCTTCGCTTCAACATTCAAAATTCCCTCATCCACTCGGACACAACTATTCATGCTGACTTGACATAACATAACATACAAATACTGGTTTAGTTTGAAATTTATATACGTATACTGCATTTTTTTTAATGAAATAAATTATTTTAACTACCATTTCAGGTAGTGACAAAACTGGGACTCGCCCTGGATTTGAACAGCAACTGAGGGGGATGCACACAGCAAAATAACTGTAACAACTTTATTAAAAAGCAGATTATTAACTTGCAATGTAAATACAACCATTTGTTTATTACACCACATAATTCATACATGTTAAAACGTGGGCTCCAGACTGTGGGCCATTTATAAATCCCGGATGTTTCTGTGCCTTTGCAATGTTGACATCTAAAGAGCTCTCTATGCAATTTAGAAAAGCAAGGTCAAAGATGGCTAACATCTAATGGATTTTAAAGTCCTCAAAGAAAATACAAATTCATTTTGAGTAAAATGAGTAAAATATGCCTGTGAAGAAAGTTTAGGGGTTAGGGTTAGGTTTAAGTTTAAGTTTAATCAACTTAAACTTTCCTTCAAGTTTAAGTTGATTAAACTTGAAGGAAAGGAAAGTTCTGTTTGAACCTTGAGAACCTTGAGATGAAATTACAGGTTTTGTACTTTTAAACACACTCCAAGCCCAAGTCAAAAACTATGGACATGGAAGAAATTATAAAAACTTCAGTAAACAGATATATTTCACTCTGAACACAGTTGCATAGATACTTTTACAACTAAAAAACGGTGCGGTGCTACTATTGGTGTTAAAAGTATATAAAATTTACTTGCAATTACTGTTTCAAATGGTCCAAAAAAAAGGTTTTCATGAGAATTATGTTTTTTTTAAGCGATATTAAGTTCCTCCTCCATGGGAAAGTGTCTACTGTGGAAAAAAGGCTTGTGTTTGCAGTCTCAGATGGAAACAGGGCAGATGATGACGCGATCCTCCAGCATGACGCTGAGCACCAGGAAGATAAAGTAGAGGAGAAACATAGTGAAGCCCAGCACCTTGTTCATTTTCCATTTACAGACTGCGATGGAGATGATGACGAAGAGGAGCATGAGGAAGAGCAGCACGATGGCACAGAAAAGGCCGTTGCTGCTGACAGCGACTGGAGCCAAACCGTGGATGAAAGAGTACAGGAGCCACGGAATGGGCAGGCTGGCAGAAACAAATAAAAGATGCAGGATTCACTTGTGGGGCCAATCAGTTGATTATTTTCTAATACCGGCAGATCAAACTGTGAAAGCTCACCCCATTGTGATGTCAAAGATGTTACTGCCCACAGAGCTGGACACCGCCATGTCTCCCAGGCCCTTGCGAGCCACAATCACGCTGGTGATGAGGTCAGGAATGGAGGTTCCTGCCGCCAGGATAGTCAGGCCCATAATTTCCTCTGAGATACCGATGGTCTCTCCCACCTCACAACAACAACAACAACAACAACAACAAATCAGAGAAAGAAATAACATGTGGAAGATTTAATTAGGGATTCAAAATAAATTGGATGTGGATTTCTCGCTGCATGAACTGACCTGATGAGCCCACCATACCATGAGGTAGGAGAAGATAGCAATCCACATAATGGAGCCCAGGAAGGTGAGCACAAAAAATTTCCTGGATTTCTGTTGAGTAAAGTTAAAATATAAAGGCAGACCTGTAGAGGAATTCAGAATGTCACAACGGCACCTTGAAACGTCTCCTAAATGTCTCCAACCTGGTTCCGAACATCAGGAACTGTGAGCCACAGAGGGAAGACTATGGGCAGCAGGAAGAGGTAGGTGACTTGTTTGCGTGGTGTGTCAGGCCACTGTAAAGACAGTGGGTCATCTTCTTTTTCCTCCTCCTCCTCATCTTCATCTTCATCATCATCTTCATCCTCATCTTCACTGGACTCCTCAATCTCTTCATCGCTGTCGTCTTCGTCGCTGTCGGAATCGTCGGAACCTTCCGAGTCACCTTGTTCTGCCGGAACGTCGTCCTGCAGAAGGGAGAAAGGAGATGGAGTCCAAATATAACACGAGGAAAGAATTTTTTATTTTTTTTTGTCAAAATAAAACCTGATATAAATAGTGAAATCCCTGTGCTTTGATTCTTACATAGACAGGTATCAAAGACTGACTTCTGGGCTTTTTGAAAGTCAGCAGGTCATGGGTAGCGAGTACCTTCTTTGCTTCTGGCTCCTCCTTCTTTTCTGCCTCTTTGGCTGGGGCAGCCTCTGGCTCTTTGGACTCCTCAGTTTTTCCACTTTTGCCTGTGGAGAAAATCATAAACATTTTGGTCAGAAATTTGTCTGAGGTGGTTTTAGACCAAAAAAAGGTCCTATGGAGTATTAAAGTATGTAAACAAGTACACGTTTTAAACATTGTTTTTGCATCAATGTGAGCCACAAAATACATAATTGTACAGTACTTTAGGGAACTTTACTCTGAGAGCCATTGCGGGCTTCTTCTGACAAGAAATATTGGGAGCATTTAGTAGCTTTGAAATATTTCTATTATACTCCTACATTTCATTAATACGACCTCTGATCTACTATTTTGTTCAAATATCAATGCTTGATCATCACATCCTTCCTGTTACCTTCACTTTTCTCTTGGGACTTGGACACCGACTTCCGTCTGGCCACACTGTTCAAGGTCTCAGCCTTATCCTTAAACTTTCCTTCAAAATAAACACAAATAATCACGTTGAATGCATTAATAAGTCAGAAAGTGTGAAATGTTAAATATTTACTGGTTTTGAAAACACAGATTCAATATTGTGTGAGCCCACAAAAGAGCCAAAGGAGGCAGCAATAATGATATAAACACAGCAGCTAAACTACCTTAATAAACATGTAAAATTCAAAGACAGCAAT
The DNA here is from genome assembly GCF_904066995.2 of Poecilia reticulata. Taxonomy (NCBI): domain Eukaryota; kingdom Metazoa; phylum Chordata; class Actinopteri; order Cyprinodontiformes; family Poeciliidae; genus Poecilia; species Poecilia reticulata. Next base: position 24,195,247 of record NC_088835.1, on the reverse strand, counting down.
AGTTTTGCAAAAAAGAAAAAAAAAATCAGAATAACTCTTGTAAAATTTTAAGCATAGAAAAATAAAATATTTCACTACCAGTTTTGGCACTAGAATAATATTTCTCTTTTTTATGACACAACCTGGATCAACAACTGGATCCTTCTGCATACTGAGGGAGTATTTATCTGCTTAGTATCAATCTGGACTTAGAGATGACTGCATACGGGACACCTAGCTAATCCATTTTACACTGGGCAGAACATACCACACAGGAAGTCTGTGTAAAAGTTATTATCGTGCAGTTATCCATCACAAAAGGCGTCCGAGGCATAAATGTGGTACTTGCCATCTCCCAGAGGGTCTAATGTGTGAATCATGAGCTGAAAGATGGTGTTTCTCATGGTGCTGTTGTGTAAAGAAGCAGAACTTCCCCCTCGCTGAAGGGATGGCTTCAACTAGGGGAAAAAGATGGCTGAGGTCACGACAGCTACAATACAGACACGACACGTTACTGCAAGCCATTTCCAAGTGGAGGTCAGGGTGTTTTTGCTCAACAAGTTCATTATGATGAATCAGTACCTGCAGTGAGGCTTGTTAGTGAGCACGAACACAAACAGAAAAACTCAAAATATGCATTAAAACAGTAACAATCAGCACTGTGGTATCGGGGGCGGGGGGGGGTTAGAAGTTTATCACTTGCTGAAGTTGGTTGATTAATTTTCTTTTTTTTACCTTTAACCGATTCTTGTCCTCTGGAGCAGGAGGGGCATTATCTTCTCCTTCCCCATTTGTCTGTGTGCAAGAATGTGTTTTTCAGTGATAATCATTCAAATGTATTTCATTTTGGTATAATTTATGAAAGTTTCAACACTCTTGAGGTCTTACCAGTAATAATGTACTGCATTATTAAACATGCATATCTTCATGCCTTGGACTAGCTTAGCATTGTAAGTGAACCTGTCCTCATTTCAAAATGTACACTCACAGTACACTCTAGTGTTGTTATGTATGACCTCAAATATAAGTCAATAATTGCATCATTACTATCCCTAGCTTAAGCAGCACAAGCAGCACAACAAAAGATTTACATTATAAGTAAGCAAAACAAATTTGCTTATTATGGTCTCAATCTCTCAAATCAACGAAAAGGAAATGAATGTTGATGCTACAATTTGTGCAGCTCTGCAGAACCAAAAAAAAGATTTGTTTGATGTAGCAGATCAGCTTTGGTTTGCACAGGCCAATCTAACAGTAGCTTCATTTCACATTTTCTTCAACCTTAATGAATCAATGAAATGTCACAGGTGACAACAGATGCTGCTTCCTCGAAATAAATGCTACTTTACGTAACAATGACAAAAGAATATAACACAGGCATACTGTGTGTATCAAAGGTCAAAAGAGCTACTATTAAAAAACGAATTAATAAGTTGTCAAAAGTAATTTTATATATGTGATCATTTAAATAAATATGAATACATTTGTCTATGTTTATGGGATGTGTCGTGGCAATGTTTTAAACACAAAATGTGAAGTAAAACTTGAATGCTTTAAATGTGAAAATATATATCATTATTTCAATAATTACTAATTGATTTCAAATTTATTTTACAAAAGTCCCTAATGAAATAATTCAAACTGTCACTATTGTTCAATACACAGGTTCTGACATTTGATTGGTTAACCTGCATACCAGATCACCTGCCGGCCAATCACCTTCCTTATATCAGTGTTAGCCATGTCTAACTTTGACAGCTAAAGCTAAAACATAAAGCTGTAAAAAAGCTCTAAAAAATAATTAAATGACAAGCAATACATTTGTTTTAATATAAAATAAATGAAACATTTTCTAACTGTGATTTCTACATTTAATCACTTTATTTTATTGATTCTTGAAACATAATTATTTATTAAACATGTGTATTTTTATTTACAAAATTATTTAAACTGTTAAACATATAAATGTTCATTCATTTAATAAATTGAGTACAAAGAAAAAATTTAAAGAGTAGCTATTTTCACTCCTGATTCTCCTGGAACATTGTTTTAGTTGTCCAGCACCAAATGAGAATAATTTTAACTATGAAAGCCTTAAGAGAGATTTATCAAGCTAAATAGGTAATCCAGTACATTAAGCATAAAGATGTTTTATTACATAGCTGCTTACCTTTTCAGGTTCTTCCACAGCAATAACCTTCACAATGCTCTTGTGTTTGTGGAGCTGGGTCTTGAATTCTCGCTCCAGTTGCACATTGAACTTCATAAAGACAACATAGAGACTGTAACAGGCCACCAGCATCATGCTCTCCCACCACATTATGACATTGTCCAAGAAGAAGATGATCAGTAAGATGAGGTCAAGTATGTAGAATGAAACATCTCTGAAAAGCGGCCACCAGGTTAGATGGAGAATCTCTCGAGAAAATAAAGCACACATCCCAATCACGAACAAAATGTTAAAAACTGCTGAGCCGACTATTGTGCCAATGCCCACGTTGCTGTGGGCGATGAAGACTCCTATAAGAGAGGTGAAGAGCTCAGGTGCAGAGCCTCCGGCCGCCATAAAGGTGGCGCCTGCTACATCATCAGAGATGGCCAGTTTGTCTGTGATAACTCCCAGTGCGGGCACGAAGAACTCGTCGCAGACAATCGCGAGAGAGACAAACATGTACATCATTCCCACAATGTGAAGCAGCACCCATCCTTGTCTGCGATCTTCGATGGAAAAGATATCTTCAGGGTAATCGCCTTTGACATGAGGAGCTTCACCAGGTGGAGCTGGGGAGACGGTTGTAACTGGTGGAGCTGGAATTGGGGTGGGTGTCACCAGAGGTGGTTCTGGGGCCACGTAGATGCAATGCACCAAGGTCCGGTTTGTGGTTGGCAACAGTGTGGATTCAGTGGAAGAGGCTTCTTTGAAATCACTAGTTATATCCGTGTGTGTGTTTGTATTTAAATCCTTATCAGTATGAGGAATCACATGCATTGGTGTTGTTTGATCTGTGGGCTCTGAGTCGGGCGCAGTAGTGAGAGGTTCCTCTAGCTGGCCAGGTTCTGCTGTGGCATCCTCAACGCCCTCTGTTGACCCTTCTCCGAAATCCTCTCCAATCTGAGCCACTGACATTGGTGCCTGCAGCCTGGCACTAATGGTGAGCTGGTAGAGGGTACAGAGAAAAACTCCGGAGAGAAGAAACAGAACCCGGCTCAGCTGGAGCCGTTTCCTTCTATGACAATGCATCATCCTCCAAAGCAGCGTTTCTGATGGCTAGGTTGAATTAAGTAGCATAAATAAGCTTCGGTAGAGTCCAGCTCTGTCCCCAATAGACCATGGGGTAAAAGAAAACAGAACTTCAGTAGAGTGATTCATGTCACATCATTGAGTTTGTGGAAAATTCAACCTATTGTAGATGGAAGAATACACCAAAATTAGTCACAAGTCCAGCTCAATTTAAACATTCAGAAAAGCTCCCATAAAACATTGCAAGACATTCACACAAAATGATGAAATTTATTAAGACTGGACAAGATTTTTGATGATAAAATACAACTAACCTGTAAGGTAGGTTAGTAAATTTATGTTAATTAGAAAAGATAATGAAATAAAGAGGTAAAAAAAAAAAACAAATAAAGAAAAAAAGCAAGTAATGATACAGTCTTACCTTAAAATTAACGTGCAGTCAATGGCACAAAATCCCAATGCAGCCTTTCCAGGTTAAATGTACTTGCATGAACAAAAACTATCGCCCAACGACTAAAGGCTTATGTAGGGCACAGAACGAGTCTTCACAATGGATCAACATAATACCTAACACCTGAAGTCGTCTAAGAGGATTAGCTGCATTGTCTCACTCTCACTTTGCAAATGTAACCTCAGCAGTGATCTGTTTGATGTAAAGTAAGCAAGGTGTCATAGTGGACTGAAAATGAAAGAATTTACATTTTGAAACTCTTCCTCCATCATTTCTGAAATGTTTTCACCGGGTGATTTTTCTTGAGAAACAGGATGTTCACATTCAACACTCCAATAGGTTCTTGTGTACGATCTGACATAAGTCAACCTCTGCGCCATGAGTGTATGTCTTAGGACATACTTTAGCTTGTGTAGGTTGTTAGCTAACTTACAGTGACATACTTAACAAAAAAGATGAGTAAATTAAAATTAAAGTTTTCATCACAAAAACAAATAAAACTTAAGTAGAAACAAATGGAAAAATCTAAGTTACGTATGTTGCTTAGACTTGTTTGTGCAAGTATTTGTGCTTTGAATCTTGCAAAGAAAAATCAGAAAAATGAAAAGCAGATGTACACAAAATCTTAAATCCCTAAAGAGGAAACAGGTCACACATGGCATTTTTATGGATATACTTTTTATGTAATTTAATAAAAAGACAATGAGTAACATCCAAGTAAAAAATGTTATGCTACCTTTATATATCAAGATATATACACTGCTCAAACACTGTTGTTTAAGTGTTGTTTAAGGGAACACTTAAACAACACAATATAACTCCAAGTAAATCAAACTTCTGTGAAATCAAACTGTCCACTTAGGAAGCAACACAGATTGAACGGGGACCCTCGTCGGGTCAATCAGTGTTGCTTCCCAAGTGGACAGTTTGATTTCACAGAAGTTTGATTTACTTGGAGTTATATTGTGTCGTTTAAGTGTTCCCTTTATTTTTTTGAGCAGTATATATTAAAAACACAGAAACAAGACAGTAATTTTAATAAAGTACATTATGTCTCTATTCTAGAGCTTAGCTTATCTGCTCTTTTAAATCTAAAATATTTTTATCTAACTTTATGTGAAAACCACCTGATTTCAGCACATTGTTTTTTAATTAAACAAAAAAAAATCTACACACCAAAAACTATTTTATGTTCTTATAAAGTATTTACTTTAATATAGATTTCCTTTGTTTTTGCATTTTTAGTCACAATATAACGTTTCAGATCATGATATAAATTAGAAGATCTGACTGAGATAACTAGAGTGCAAGCAAAGAGCAGTTTTCAAATGATTTACTAAGGGAAAAAACTATCAAAATTCGGTCTATGTAAAAAACAAGTATCATTGCCTTTTGTTGAGTCATTAATTAATTAACTGTTATTGATCCTATTTTTTGGTTGTTTAATTTTACAGTTTTACAGGGAGGAATGTAACCTGTAGAATCAACAAAGCACTTTAACAAAAACCTGTCTGACAACAAAAAATAAGTTCTCCAAAAACAACACATCCATGTCTTGATCTAAAGAAAGAAAAGACTGGTTTGGACTAATGAGACAAAGGTAGATAGAATAAGTGCACTTAGGCTGTATATATGAGGCACAATGGTAAGCTAGCAAGTCCACCTCTGAATGGCATGGAATGTTTTGAAGGTTTTGGAGTCGTCTAGTGAAAGTTTGGACCTAAATCAGATTGAGATGCAGCGGCCATAACGAGGCTAATCGTGATCAATGATTCTGTAATACTGATGAATTAAAACAACCCTTTAAAGAAGAGTGGACCAAAATTTCTCATCAGCAATGAAAGACTCTCTGCCAGTTCCTGCAAACAACTGATGGCAGTTGCCTTCAATTAGGAAAAGTGACAATTACTTTTTCACTAAGGGCCAAGTTTGTTGTTAAAACTGCAGCTATATAGACTTGAGTTATTATTTAACAGCTAAAATATATATTTATATTTATGAAGTGTACTCAGCTATTGATAATAATTCGATTATCACACTAACTCTTTTAAACTTCTTTCTTTAAACTCTGGTAGATGTCAGGATGGATCAGTTTTATAGAGAAGAATCCAAGAAAACACATAAACATATTTCAAGGGTTTTTTTTTTTACACAGGGCACATAATGATTTGAAACATCATCAATATGCTAATGACCACAAAAATAAGGTAGAGAAGGACCAAGGTGAGGCCAAGCAGTTTCTTCATCTTCCACTTAAATGATATAATGGAGATGACAGCAGCGAGGAGCACGACGAAGAGGAGGATACTGACACAGAAGAGGCCTTCATTCGAGATACCCACAGGGGAGAAACCGTGGATGGCTGAGAAGACGAACCATTCCACTGGCAGACTTTTGGATGAAATAACACAGAAATAACAGTGAGACCAACAAATCTTTGAACACCCGTTCTCTCATCTTATCTCAGCAATGACAATTCAATCTATTTACTCACAATAAAGTCATAGTAAGGATGTTACTGCCCAAATTACTGGACACAACCATGTCTCCCAGGCCTTTACGAGCCACTATTAGACTACTTATGAAATCAGAGCTGGACAGCAGTGCTCCCATGAATGTCATAGGACCCATCAGACCAAATGTCTCATCCACCTTTAAAATACAAAAATACTGTTTACTTAGGATGAAAACATACACACAGCCTAAGTAACTCAGTGCAAAATTAGACTCTTATTTAAGAACAACAGCACCTGATGAGCCCACCACCTCTCAAGGTAGTACAAGATCCCAATCCATACAATGGAAGCGAGGTAGGTCAGCACAAAGAATTTTCTGGCTTTCTGTGAATCAAACACCAAAATAAAATCATAGGTAAAGTATTAAGAGACAATTACTCTAAGAGATCCAAAACATTAATCTGACCTTACCTGACTATGAACATTGGGAAGTGTGAGCCACAGAGGAAGGATGATTGGCAACAGGATGATGTAGGCGGCTCGTTCCTGCCATTTGTCAGGCCATCGTAAAGACAGAGATGTAGCTCCTTGTAGCAATTTGCTCTCAACAAACTTCTTTTCGTTGCATCCGCCATTGTTTTCATTGCCATATTCTTCATCACATTCTCCAGGGTCTTGTGCATCATTCTCACCTTCAGGTATACACACCTGGGGCTGGGGGGTTGTTTTAAATGTGACAAACAAAAGATAAATGGAGCACTTTAAACATCAGAGAAAGAAAAAGGATAAAAAAGTAACTTCCACAAAAAAGTTGTACTGAGATAAAAGAGAGCCACGATGTATTTAAGGATGTTTACATCAGGATATTTGTCCCTGATGGGCAATCCAAATAAATTATTAATAGGCATTTATCGATACCACGCCGTAGTGAGATGCTTCATGAAAGTAGAGGCTGTATACTATATGTTTCATAAATACTACACCTTCAAAATTTGCTTTGTGATCATGTCCCACTTAACTCACACGCCAATGACTTGCCTGATGCTACAATCTCTCATACGTTTTTCTCAAAAGTGACATGCATTTGTCTCAACATACCACTCTAATATGGTTTTAAAAATGTTACGACAAACTACAAAAATGACATGTAAGGCCTTAGTAATTACAGTACACTTGTACAGTGCTACATTTGCAAATCCTCAACATCTATTCAGCTTTTCATCTCCAGAGATTGTAAAATATGTGCATTTCAAATAGCATGATAAAAACGTGACTTTTCTTTCACTGATACACAATTATACACAATTAATTATAAAGTCAAGATATTGACTTTTGCAGTCAATGTGTTGACTGTAAAAGTCAGTCACTAAACTTACCTTGATTATGTGTAATGTAGTGCTCCTTTCAGCAAACTAATTTTGGACTAACACAAATATTTTTTTTTTCTTCAGAGATCATTAACCCTTAGTTCCACAGAAAAAAAAAAAACTTCTTTAAATACTTTGTAAGGATTCAGATACAGCATCGGGACAGTAAACTTTAAGTTGAGGTTTACATAAAATTCTGCACTCAAAATTCAACTCAAAAACCTAAAAATTGTGCATAGCAAAACAAAATTCTAAAAACACATTTTACTGTAATTCTGCAGTGGAATATTAAAACATAGTCATATATACACCATAAGTGCCTTACCTCTACAGGGAGCACCTTTTTGCATTTCTTCACAAAAGAAGCTTTCATCACCCCTTTGATATTCTGGAGTTGGGTCTTCATTATTTGTTCCATATTCTCATCATATATCAAAAAGGTGATGTAGAGTATAAAAAAGGTTACCAGAATCGCACTTTCACACCATGTGACAACACCATCCAACAAGAAAATGATCAGTTGGATGAAGCCAAGCATGTAGAATGATAAGTCTCTGAAAAATGACCAGCAACGTAGAGGGAGAACCTTTGCAGAAAACATAGCACATGTTCCAACCACAAACAACATTTTGAAAGCTGTAGAGCCAATAGTTGGGTTAATGTTCACAGTTAAACTGTCGTGATAGTAGAGGACTTGGATTAGCTTGGTAATGAACCATGGGACGGCTGTTCCTGTAGCCATGAAGGAGGCCCCAACAACATCATCTGAGATGGCCAGCTTTTCCATGATGACCCCCAGCGAAGGAACAAAGAATTGATCACACACAATTAAAAGTGCCACAAAAACGTAGATCATCCCAAAAATATGCAGGGCCACCCATCCCTGTATCCGATCCTGAATAGAAAAAAGATCACTAGAGTATATCGTGTTTATCCGTTGGACACGGGTGGCTGGATTAGATATGGATGTCTCCGGTGAAGGATGATCATCTATTGCATCCAAAAATAAAGATTTATGTTCAGGACCTTCTTTATATGGAGTTGAATATGTAGAATGTTGAACAGGAAATTCCTCCATTGAGCGATCTGTAGTCTTTTCAAAATCGTCTATAATGTGAGGCAAAGTAAAAGTGAGTTCAGCGCCAACGATCCAATTGTGAAGGGTACCAAGGAAGACAACAGCAAAAACAATCAGCTGCGGAGACCTATGTCTTGTAGACACCATCTTGTGCTAATAGCAGATTCACTTGTTTAGCTCCAAAAAAAAAAAAAAATGTCTTTAATAAAACCCCGGAGTTAAAAGATCCACAGCTCCTGCTGTCTGAGTATGGGTCCTTATGCGTTAGGGGCAAACCTGTTTGTAAAGAAGAAAAAGTCTCAATTCAATTAACAGTTTGGTAGCAAGTCAAGATGAAACTTAGTTTTTCTGCAAGCATTTAAAGTCAATAAAACAGTTTAAATCCCTTAAGCTTATTCCCTTTAAAGGAAAATAGAGAACTCTGAAAAGTGTGCCATTTATGTCGATTCATTGAAATCATGATGGTGGTTAAAGTCAGTCCAGCTGACTGACTTTAACCAGTCAGCTGGACTGGTTAAAGTCCAGCTGACTGTTAATGCATGTTAACAGTCAGCTGGACTGACTGTTAACATGCATTAACAGTCAGTCCAGCTGACTGTTAATGCATGTTAATGCATTAACATTAAATGTTTATTTATGCATTAAATAACATGTTATGACCACAGAGCAACGGTTCCCAATGTTAACAGGTGACAGAAATTACAGCTTAAATGCACAACATTATGATTTCAGTTAAAACCATATATAAAACATGGCAAACCTACAAATAAAACTAAAAACGTGTGTTTAATCAAATTTGTCTAAAATATGTTAAAATATATTGTAAAGAAAATACATTGACCCTAATTCATGCTACAGTTACAGACGGCAACAGAAAAAGAGGACGAGCTGTTCTGGTGCTATGGTGACAAACTGTCAAGAGCAGCATAAAATATCAGGTGAAAATATCTATTTGGTTAAATAAAATGAGTTTGAAGAATAAGTAAACCAATTTAGACAAACTTCACGTCTATAGAAATGTTACATATAGGGATAATAATAATAATAATAACGAGCCTTAAAATCCCAATATTAGATCCCAATATAAGAAAATGTGCACAGACTTACGTTGTTCCTCTATTCTTCAGATTACAAAATCAAGGATGACATTCAAGCAAGTTTTCAGATTATACAAAAAAGGAAAAAAGTAACTTTAGGAAATATCGTAGATAAAATAGTCTTTTACTAAATCGGCGCCATCTGCAGGACAAACAGTGAAACGTTTTTGATCTAAATGTCGGTTCTTACCAACTTCATTAAACAGTCACTGCCGAGTTGGTTGCCGAGTGGGTGCTGGTAGTTACGTTCCTTCGTATTTTTGCAAAATTTGTTGTTACCGAGTCACACTAAAAGAACAGGATTCACCAACAGGAAGTCGATAAGATTTTTTTCGGGGTTTTATCGGGCTTGGCGTTTTCGTGTATTTCGTGAGAGTGACCCCAGAAGGGACAAACTTGGAACAGAATCAAATACAATACAAGCAAGTTTTAATGAGAAATAAAGTTCACAAATATTACACAAATCTAAAAAAATAAATTAAAGGTCGGATTTCAGCATTTTTGTGACAATTTATTTCCATGGTGCATCAAACACACCAAACTACCAAGAGTTGATATAAAATAGGAGTTAGAAAAGACAAGATTAGATTTTTTTTTTCATTTTATATCTCAGATGTCTGTAGATATTATTAGTTCGGCTCTAAATATGTGCTTCCTATTCAATCGTTGACAAAGGTGTCAAGAAAATGGATGGATGGATATTCAATCGTAATTTCCGCACATTTTAGATTACATAGGAACTATACATTTACAAGTTGTTCGTCGGACGGAATTGTTGGTGCACTTATAATGCAACACAAGCTAAACAGCAAGAACGACTAATGTGTTTTAGTCGTTTTTATTTTTTCATACATGATTTTTTTCGCTGCGTTTTTACTCATGGATATTTATCCTTTTATATTTGATGAATAATATAAGGAATGGTTCTTTCTTATAGCTGCTACATTGCAGAAGGCTAACAAACTAGCTTCCGTTAGCCTGTACTAACCTGTATAATTAAGTTTCAAACGCCATTAATGACGTTTTTTTTTTGTTTTTTTTTTCTTCTAATTGGAGCTTGGCAGTTTTCAGTGAGTTTTGCTGTAAAGCCGTAAATCGGACGGTTGGAAGCAGTTTTAAATCTACTGTTTTATTGTGGATATCTAATCGGCGGTGAACAGCAATGCCTACAGTGGTTTTAATGGACGTTTCACTGTCCATGACACGACCAGTGTCCCTGGATGGCATCGAGGAGTTCCAGAGGAAGAACCTGGCTGTCCACGGACTCAACATGTTGTTTGAACACATGGCTTCCAACTATCGCTTGGAGTTCACCGCACTGATGGCCTTCTCCTCCCTCTGGGAGCTGCTGGTGCCTTTCACTAGGGATTACAATGCGTTACAGGTAACATCAGTTAATGCCTGTAAAGTCAAAACACAATATATCTTCAGTATTAAAATTGTCTGTCTATGTTTTTGTTTGCAGGAGGCACTTAGTAACTTGGAAGACTATGACAAAACATGTCTTGAGCTGGCTCTACAAGGAGTCAGTAGCGTTGTTCAGCAGGAGTGGGGCAATGGCTGTCCCTGTCAGGTATTCAGCAATTCTCTTAGTTTATTAGGTTGATAGTTGTGTTCACACGGGAGCTTTTCTATGTCATTAATTTGTACATATTCGGTACAAAGTAAAATTTTGTTCAGTAAATTTGATCTGTCACAATGGGAAACATTTTCTGATTTTTTTTTTAAAATGATGTTATTGGGGAAACATCATTTAAAAATGTTGTTTCCCCAACATCAATTTTTAATGATGTTGGGGAAACATCATTTCCCCAACATCATGATGCCTGATGTCAGACATAATGATGCCTGATTGAAAGAAGGCATCATTAGTCTTCTTTAGTTGATTACTGTGTGAAACTTTGATTCCATGTTGCATCGTTGCAGTTGTGTGTACCCTCCACACATCCAAGAGCTGCTAAAAAAAAGAAACCCAAACAGCCCTTAAAGCTTAATTTGTCATTTTTAAAGTAACTGCTATTTCTTCCACTTTCAAATATTTGAGATCCATTTAGGGTACCTTTTCATAAAATTGCATTTCAAGTTTTTCAAACTAATCTTACTTCCAGTAACTATCACACTTGCACACTATGTAATTACATTATGTTCAGTATAATCATTTTTCAGGTTGAGAGTTTGAAGCAGCCCTTTTAATTTTACTCGTTCACTTTGTTTTCCTGCTATTTCAGTAATGTATCATCCTTAGTTGCTCATGGTTATGCATTTCCCTCTTTTGTCCTGTAGGTGGTGCTGGTTACAGACGGATCTCTTGGGATTGGAAAGGGTTCCCTACGCCACTCACTTCAAACCCTGAAACATCGTGGTGATGACAAAAAGTTTCCACTCCCTTACCCCTTCCCCACCAAAATGTTCATCCTGTGTATAGCCAATGCAGAGGAGGTACGGCAGTCCACATTTCTGTTGGCATTCTACCTTGATTTCAAATCATTTACTCAGTCTAATTCTGTGGAGATAAATGGCCAAATGTAATAGAGCTGCAAGAATCATGTTGTAATTTAAGTCTAGTTTCCCATCATCTATTACTGTTTTTTCCCCTTAGAATTTTATACATAATTGTATCAACCTGTTCGTTATACAACAGGTTGTATAACGATAATCTTGTGTCGTATTTCAGTATTCTATTTGATAGCTCCAATAATGAGCATTTGTTTTGTGCTATTTAAGTTGCAAATGACTGACGCCATGGAAAACCTGGAGGAGCTCCTTCATCTCAGTGGAGGGGATGGACAGATCTTCACTGTGGATGGACCACTTTGCATGAAGAGTGTACAAGCAATGTTTGGGTAAGGTTGAGCTGATTATGAGAGTTGTTCATTCATTCAGTTCTTTATTCCTGTGCTGAATGACGCACTTTTTTTTTGTCCTGTCATTTCCATTTCTCCAGCATGTTGATTGACCGGGCGTACTCCCCCTTCCACGCGGTTCTGCACTGTGGGAATCTGTCTTCAGACGTTCAGGTGTTCCCCCGTCCCGAGCCGGTGGTGGTGGACGAGGAGGTGGAGCCTATTCCCAGAGCTGTCAGCACAGGTACTTGTCAGGGGTTGAAAATCATTTAATTTTTTTTTTTTTTAGTGAAATAAATATTCACATGTTTGTTTTTGTTTCAGATTTGGAAATTGTGGGCTTCATTGAAATTGCTGACATCTCCAGCCCCCCTGTAATATCCAGACACTTGGTTCTTCCCATTGCTGTTAGCAAAGGTTTGTTTTTGTTTTGTTGAGAATGATTTGTGGAGCAGCATAGCATCAACAATAAAAAAAAAAAGTTGAATTCTTGATTTGTATGTGTTGTAAAAAAAATATTTGCACCTAATTTCAGAAGTGGATGAAGTTGGCACAGGAGCCACTGATGAACTTGAAGAGGAACCTTCAGCCAGCCAAATGGCTGGGAAAAGCCCAAATTTTTGTGTTCTTTTACATGGAAGTCTAAAGGTTGAGGGGATGGTGGCTCTGGTCCAACTAGGGTGAGCAATAACAGAGCTAATATACATGGCATGTCCTACATTCATCTGGACAGCAAGTTCATTTTTGTGAATGAGCTCTAAATTCAGTAACTGTCCTGCTTTAATCCCAGGCCAGAGTGGTTTGGCATGTTGTACTCCCAAGCAGACAGCAAGAAGAAGTCAAACCTGATGATGTCTTTGTTTGAGCCTGGTTCCGATCCTCTACCTTGGCTAGGCAAGATCTCGCATCTGGGACCAGTTTCAGGTAACACCTTACTTCAAAGACATCCGTTTGCTGCATAATATTTAGGGCTCTTGTGTCCTAAAGCTGTTTTTGAATTCTTGTGCAAATTTGAATAAGCATACAACTCCCCAATGCTTGTATGGGTCACTGTTGCTGTGCAGATCAAAGGTCTGTTATTTGTGTACATCAGTTAATGATTACTCGGTGTTGTATTTCGATCATAATGATATGGATTGACCGACTTTCCTCTGATGCACAGCCATCTTTGTTGTGTTACAGAGGCTGCTGAAAATCCGTACGGAGAGGATGACAGTAAAAGTCCGTTCCCTGTGCAGCCACAGGTCAAGCGAAGCTATGCTCAGAATGTCACCGTGTGGATAAAAGCCAGCGGACTGCAGGTACAGTAAAAACACGGCTAAAACAATCTGTTCACTGCTCACATCTAACAAAGTGGAAGCACCTAAACTAAAACTACAGTAGTTCTTTGTTAAAAACGATCCTCATGGGTTGTGAGGTGTGAAGTTCAAGATTTAATTATTTAAGAATTTTTTAAAAATTCATGTTTTGTATATGTTAACTAGTTGTCATTTTTTTAACAAGTTTTTCTTTGTCTTCGTACAGACTGATGTTCAGAAGATCTTGAGGAACGCAAGGAAATTACCTGATAAAACTCAGACCTTCTATAAGGTAGGTTTAGCACGAATGATTAAGAAAAACATGTAGAAACATTTTCTTTTCTAAATACAAGTAAAACATCCGATTTCTGTTGTTTAATTCTACCAGGAGCTAAATCGTCTGCGGAAAGCTGCCTTGGCTTTTGGTTTTTGGGAGCTCCTGAAGGGCGTGGCCGAGCTGCTGGAGAGGGAGTGCACCATGCTGCCCGACTCGGCCCATCCAGATGCTGCTTTCCAGCTCTCTCATGCCGCACACCAACTCAAACTAGCCAGTTCTGGTGACTCCCAGTATGCAGCTTTTGATCACAACATTGTCCCCATGCACACAGACTTCTCAAGCTGAGTCACAATGTACAAGCTGATACTGAGTCAGAGTGAACTGAAGCCATACGAACTGGGCTTGTACAAAATGTCTGTTGGGAAACTGAAAGTGTTGTACATATTTTGTTTTTTTTACATGTTTCTTTATAGAATGTATTTCCCAAATTGACCACTAATTAAATTACTCATCTTTCTAAAATGTTTATTCAGTGTCATAAGTAATCAAAATGACAATTCAAGGACATTTAGAATAATAAATGGAAAGGATAATAAAAATTCATTGTGGATCATTCAGCTGAACTGAAAGGTCACTACTTTTTTACAGATCTTTTGAGAAAGAAAAGAAAATAACGCATTATGGGGATACCATTCATTTAAAAAGCAATGATTGTACATCAGGTGAAGATGGTGAGGTCATATTTTCAGAACCTGACGCTGAGAAATAAGGTAATAGAGCAATCATAAACATCATTGAGAAAAAAAAAATCACATCCAGCATGATCTTAACAGTTAATCTAGAACGTTAGGTTTATGAGAACTTGATTACTAATGAATGTAACTGCAATTTCATCATTGCACAATATGTAGAATGGTAAAAAGTTTTTAAGAGCAAAAGGGGTGAAAAAAAAGGAATTAACTTAAAAAAAAAAAAAAAGTTCTGAACTAACGCAGGGCCGGCTTTGAAAATGTGTGCAGGCAGTAGAG
Source organism: Poecilia reticulata (assembly GCF_904066995.2). Taxonomy (NCBI): domain Eukaryota; kingdom Metazoa; phylum Chordata; class Actinopteri; order Cyprinodontiformes; family Poeciliidae; genus Poecilia; species Poecilia reticulata. Next base: position 24,180,132 of record NC_088835.1, on the reverse strand, counting down.
GCTTTGGAGGATTACTGTTAGTGCTGAGAATTAATGTGCCTTCCTCTTTTTGGTCCGGAAGCGCCTTTTCCTCTGCTTGTAAAGGTGCCGAAAGTTGATAAAAAGCCCTGCGGAGCAGAAAAAAACCCCAGTCAGAACTACAAGAAACACATTTGATACAGAACAGACTGCTTTTCTTCCTGTTTGTTGACTTTACCCAGAAACATGAGAATCAGATAGACATGCAAGACGTAAGAGAAGTTGATGGAAGTTCCAATGGCTTTTGGCAGAGGAATGCTGTAGAGCTTGGTTTGGTCAAATATGGGGATGGACTGTACCACTGCAACAGCTATATGGGATAAAAACATCAGATACATATCAATTATGTTGATGTAAAAGAAATAAGTACTCACACATGAACTAACTCACCTTCAGCTAAAACACCTAATGGATACAACGGTATCCAGACACTGTAGCGCAACCAAGTGAGAGTTTTCCACTCTGTGTTAAAGCAGCCAAGGACATAAAATGGATACCTGAAAGTAGAATGTAATGTTTGCTTGTAGGCTAACATTTGCATTTATTACAATACATCTTTGTAACTGTAGCTTAAATAGCCTGCAGACGATTATTATGAAAAATGAAAATATTCTGCATGCTTGGTAACAAAATCTAAATAATACCTTTGCTTCCGAATATTTGGATCAATGTGGCATTAATAACTATTAATGCAGGTGTAACTTAATAAATTAGAATATAATCAAATAATATTCTGTTAAATATGTCTGCACTATGTAGCCAAAGGTATTTACTTGTCAGCTTCACAAACAAATGAATGTGAAGCTGTAATCCCCATAGTTTAACTTGCCAACAGTAGCAGTTTCAGATCTTCTTGGAAGGCTTTTGACAAAATAAGTGTTTATGGCAATTTTTGACCATTCTTCCAGAACAGTATTTGTGAGGTCAGGCACTGATGTTGGGCATGAATGTTTATGAGCTGCGAGCCCTAATCATAAACATGTTAAAATTCTTAAAATATCTGTGTGTGAATAAGAATAAATATTCAAGCTTTATTTTTTACAGTGGAAATAAAAAACAACTTTTTAATAAATGTTCAACTTAATGAGACACACCTCTACTTACCTAAAAATCTCAATGGCGCTCCACAGATAGAAAACAAAGAACACAACAGGTCGGTGGTGCATTTCTTCCAGACTACCAAAAATGATGAAGAGGACAAAATTCCTTCCTACTACCTACCAAACAACAAAAACAAAATGGTTCTTACACATTTCTAGTCCATTTGTAATAACTGGTTTATAAAACAAAGGATTGTGCTGTACCTGTATGAGAGTGGGAATAACACCAGTTCGAACCACACCGAAAGCAGCATTCAACACCTCAACTGCTGCCAAGGTCTGGCAGAAGAACATCACATCCGATATGGTGTGAAACGTGTCATAGAGTGAATCTGAAATTAGTTTCAGAGGTTAAAGTTATTGATTAAAAATGGCAACAAAAAAAAAAACATGCAGAAAGAAAACTACGCTCCACTACTATTTCTGACCTTGCCCAAAGATGAAGAGGCGTACGGTCATGTTGACAAAGATCCATGAAAATCCAAGAAACTGGACTAGGTTGTAAACAAGCAAAAAGCTTGTTTTCAGGCTAATAAACCCTGAAACATTAAATTATTAGACATTTTATCCATGTCACCAAAAGGTAGGAAAAGGTAATATTTCAAGAAACAAGCTGAAAATCTCCAGATACAATAGTCAGTGACCAGAATTCATAATTACCTTCTTCTGTATGCCTCACAGTCTTCAGTCTGTTCTTTTTCTCCTCCTTAACCAAATTAGGAGAAATAAGAAGAATTATTGAAGAGGAATAAAAACTTCCATTTTTGAAAAAGAAATTACAACACACAATGTTGGCAAAAATAACATTTTGTCATGTTGAAAACACCTGTAGAAATTAACATAGACTGTGTAAACAAAAACAGACTGGGTGATAGTAAAAAAAAAAAGTAATACAATTTTATCTCACCTTTTCCTGGATCTCCATCTCAGCGTCTGACTCGTCCAACCAGCGGTCAAAGTCTGGCACCAGGAAAACCGGTTTACGCTCCAGCACAGTCAGCCTTTCCCACCAGCCTCGCTGCTGTTTCCGCACTGTGATGTTTACCTGCCGCTGTGTGGACTTGTGGCTCACCTGGAAGCACAAATTACTGACAAATTATGTCACATCAAAAAAAAAAAAGAAAAGAAAGAAAGAAAAAGCGAAATAGAAAAACAGAAACCTCTTTGTACGAAAGGAAAGAGAACTTGGAAAAAAAATGCATACCTCTGATTTTACTGGTAAAAGAAACTCTAAGCTGAACTCATAGTTGTGCTGTCCTTTAGCACCACGCCCCAGAGCTGCAGAAAGCATTCCAAAGAAAGTTACAAATTGTTTGCTTTTAAAAAAAAAAAAAAAAAAAAACACTTTAAACATGCTGGAAAATAAAAAAAAAAGAAACAATTCTCACCTTGAAATTTAAGGACATTCTCATGCACTTGGACATCAATATTCTGCAGAAATAGACAGATGGTGAGCACTTCCTCTTACGGAATAAGAATGTAAGTAGCATTCTCTTCCTGTTTGTACAATAATGCAAAGTTTTAAAAAAAAAGAAAAAATTATATTAAAAAAAAAGTGAAAAGTTTGACTTTAACGCAAAATAAACCTACCTTTTATAGTCCAAAAACAATACTGAGATTTAATTATGTTGTTATTCATGTTTGTTAGCAGCTTCTGAAGAACCAGGGTTGTTTAGCAACTTTTGAAGAACCAGGGTTGTTTAACACCTTATTCTCCGCCCCGGATGCGCTCTATTTCAAGTCTATGTCATTAATAAACGGCAATAAAAAATGAAGTCTTTAGAAATGTTTTTAGTAAATCCTAAAGGGAAAACGTACCGGAGACTGTGGTAAACTGCTGTGAAGTTTAGGATGGTCATCGTGGACAACACCCTGATAAAGAAAAATCCGCCCCCGCGTTTCATAATGGCCAGAGGCTTTTTTCAGGGTTTATTACTCCGAGAACCACCCACACATTTTCTTAAAGCCCTGGCAGTCATCTAATTTCAAACAGTTATTAACGTGTTTGTGGGGAAGTAACAGAGAGTCTTGTATGTCCTATCACATAAGATAATCTGTATTTATATACCAGCATGCAAACCAACAGCCACCATCATTTGCATTCAAACATTTACGTCGGCGGTATTAAATAAAACTCAAAAGAGCGCTGCCAACAGGACAGCAGGTGGGTTGAACTCACCTGGGCGTCTGTCAGTTCTACACGCAGGTAAATTTCCTCGTGACGTTGAGCCCAGTAAACAAGAGGTGTCAGCGTCATGTCAAAGTTCAGAAAATGCTTGTTTTAAACTGAATAACACTGAAGGAAATGAATGAAGTCCCCTTGCAGCATGCTAGCTTCCTCTGAGGTCTTCGCCAGAATATTCTGCTAATGCGCGCTCACAATTTGTCGCGTCAGAGACGTACTCGTGCACGTTCGTTTGGTCTCCTCCTGTGATTGGAGGGAGAAGTGTATTTACGGAAGTGGTACAGGTCCTCTGCAGCTAACCAATCTCATTTTGGTGATTTCTTGACTAATATGCAGTCAGACGACCTCGTCTCGTCTCTGAAGACTGATTTGTCGAAATCTTGCGGAACAGTTCGTGTTCTTGTGGGTGTAACAGGAAGCGTCGCAGCTTTGAAACTTCCAGTTTTGGTCTCCGAGCTTCTCCAGCTCTCCGGGGTGAGCCGATTTGTTCGTATTAAAGCTTGGTTTTCATTAAACACATCAAGCACACGTTTTTTGTTAATCAAACTGCACGACCTTACCTTTGCCGCGAGGTGGAGACATTAGGCAGCAACAATTCAAGTGCGCCACTGTTACATTTAATAAGATAAAAGTATAATATAAAACGTGAACTCATCATCTAAGCCGTAATACTTTTGTGCATTATGTAGATTAAATAAGCTCAGTAATATAGTTCAAGCCTTAATTTGGATGACGATTATCACTTGCAGCTAGTGGAACCCCACAATTTAATTTCTAAGAAAGTTGAAATATTAGTACAATCCAAAAATAAAATCCATAAATGTCAGCCTACTGAAAATCATATCCATGAACTCTACAGTACATGCTCTCATTATGTGGCTGCAGTGGTTTTGCATGAATTACTGCATCAAAGTAAATAATAATCATTACAATTAATACAAGAATATGTTTAAAGTTTATCACATTATCATAGTCCATAATGTATGATTTTCAATTTGAACTTTGTGGATGATATTCCAATTTATTGAGCCTGAAATAATATAGATTGGTGAGAGTTTACAATCATTTTCCCCACAGGCTATATCTGTCTCTCTTTTATATTTTCCTCAGGTGGATGTAAGAGTGATCACTACAGAGCATGCCAAACACTTCTACAATCCTTCAGATGTTTCAGTAAAGATATATACTGACAAGGATGAGTGGGAGGTAATGATAAATGGGAAGCATTAGAAAGTACATGTATGGATGAGATCAATTCTAGCCTAATATTTTAATAAATACATGGAGTGAGATTCTCATGGTACAAGTGTGAGTAAAAATGCCATAATTTCACTGTGTCAAGATATGTAAACGGAATTGTGACGACCACATAATATAACCTTATCTGTATAATCGTATCTGTTTTAAGTAGAGCAGCAGCTATATTGCTACTGCTTCTATTTAACTTTCGAAGTAAAGTAAAAGGGTAATAAAAATGTTTGCTGTATCATCTGTCAGCTGTAGTCATTTCTGGATATTCAGACACAAACATCTGGTTAGAGACCAGCAAGTAATTTTGGCCTTCTGGTGAAGAGGTTAAAAAATAAGAATAGCCAGACATTCTGTCTCTTGTTCAGCTGTGGACAGACAGATCCGACCCTGTGCTGCACATTGAGCTGAGGCGCTGGGCAGACCTGCTGATCATTGCCCCTCTCGATGCCAACACTCTTGGAAAGATTGCCAGTGGCATCTGTGACAACTTATTGGTAAGAATGTAAAAATATGTTCTCTCTGTTATGTTCTCTGTGGAAAATCTAATTGCCAACAACATCCTGTCATAAAGTTTCTCTAAAACAATTTTGTTTGACTGGAATCTCTGTTTCAGACATGTGTGGTAAGAGCCTGGGATACCAGTCGACCTCTCCTCTTCTGTCCTGCTATGAACACAGCTATGTGGCTGCATCCTATTACGGCCCAGCAGGTATCCAGGTTAAAAGAGTTTGGATATGTGGAAATCCCCTGCATATCTAAGAAGCTAGTTTGTGGGGATGAAGGTAGGTTTTTATACTTTTTTTTGTTTTTGCTTTTCCTAAGTTATATAATAAATTAGGTAACATACTTCTAAAAACACTAGCTGAATCCCGCAGGTAAAAAATTGGCTGCGACTTACTAGATTAGAAAAAAAATAAAAAAATAAATAAAAGTTGTTGTTGAGCTAAAAGTCAAAAGTAGTTGTGAAAACTAAAATTGCAAACACATGCATTATGGAGAGAGTAAAGGACAAATGTTTGACCCAAGGTAAAACCATAAAATACACATAGCGTAAAACCACTTAGTTGTGCAATGTTACTTATTTTTAAAAAAGCCCACTTGCCTTTTCCTGCACAATGAATTTAAGAAGAGAAGTGCCTGGGAGGATTTTTCAAACAAAAAATACATACTTACAGGAAGCATAACAATTTTATTGATTGCAAAGCAATCTCTACAGACATACATTCAAGAAGATACAAAACAAAAAAAGAGAAAATATAAATTTCTTCCTCATGCTGTGAGTGTAACAACATGCATTTTAGCAAATACATTAGGAAACTACAGGAAAGAGATACAAAACAGTTGAGTAATTCTAATGGATTTGTTGTAAAGTGAAGTTTTTTACTCTTCCTGCTGAAATTCCATTGAATCCTCGCTAAAAAATTTGAGCAAGCTTCACTGGGACAGTAAAAGATAAAGAACAAAAAGCCACTGCAAACCTGCAACAAGTTGCAGAAAAAAATTTATCTTTAAACGGGTCTTGGTTGGTAAAAGTGATCAGTCTTCTCTCGGTGTAAAATCTGTCACGTATGTTGATCTTGGATTTGTTCTTGAATGCGTTTTGAAATATCTTGTTGAACTTTTCCTCTTGCTTTGGTTAATTCCCAGTTAAATGTGGGATCAGGTACTTTCTGACTCAAGTTGAGTTTTCTTGACTTCAGTTAAATGGACCTTAACCTTTGTGGTTATGCAAAACGGCTGTAGCTAAAGAGACACCAAACTGTCTTGAGAGATACCTGTTTATTTCTTTCAGCAGTCCCAGTTGTATCCACACAATATAGCATTCACAGCCTAGTCATCGCTTTTCTTTGCTTATTTTTGCTGACTCTCAGGGCTGACGTGAATAGCATCACGTTGAATTTCGTAATATTTCACAAGCTTATTACCACGTCAATCGTCCCTTTTCACCACGTTTTCTGAGAACACACGATTTGATCTGTACCTTAACTTACATCCAGTCATCATTACATAAACAAACAGGGAAATGAATCATCGTCTTTTAGTACTCTTGACCCAGCAGTGGCCTGCACATTCTTGTCGGTGAAAATACTTGTGCAAAGGATCATGGCAGCTTAGAAGAGTGAAATTAGGATGACTCAGATCTAAAGTATATTCAGTTGTCACAAATTCAGTAGTGATTTTGAACGATGCTAAACGTTCCCCAATATACCTACAGATTTTGCCACTTGGTCAGGTAAAGAGAAAGATGGGGGTCATAGTGAAACATGGCCTAAAAAAATTAGATGAAAAGGTGGGAGGGTTTTTCTGCTTCATATCAAGGTTATTGGTATTCAGGTAAAAAAAAGAAGAAAAGAAAAAGATTTTGAAAAAAACTGCTGTTTTTTTTTTTTTTTACTGCCTTCTGAACCTTTATTACAGATAAAACCCAGAAAATGATCACAACGCAGTGAAATGGTAAACAACAGAAACTTTGTCTTCTTCAAAACAAAGTTGCAAAAATAACTGCATTTGGTGCATTTCAGGCACCGTATGATTGTCGCTTCTTTTAAAACACATACTGAAAATTAAAAAAATAAATTGTTAGAGGTACATGGTGTTGAAATAAAAGCATAAATTGTATATGTTATTCTCCATGTTTTGATAAAAAAAACACTTCCTGAGTAGGTGGCCCCACTGCCGGAAAAAATGTCACCACAGAGTGAAAGACTGCTTGAACAAAAGGAAATGGTAAATGCCACCAGTGTGGGTGGCCATATCAACCTGCTGAGTGCGTTCAGGAGGTTTATGTCCTCAGATAGTTCCTGATGCAATGTGTTAGATTACCTAATAGAGGCACCTTTAATTTGACACAGGCCTGACATGACCCAGTGCGGTTCCAAAGTGCTCGTCTGATTTAACTGTGACTAAGGTATCTTTGCAGCTAAATATACCTCTTTACCAAAACAGCTGAAATGTTTAGTTTGATTCAACTTGTTTTCTGATGCCTCCATTTTTCGGGCCTTTCTACACGGTAATGTGTTTGGTGCGCAAACTGTCCGGTATCTGTCATTGATCGCTTGTAAACTAGGCCTTGAAGCGGTCAGGCCACCGATACGTCTGTTTAAAGAATGCCTGGATGACACAGCAAAAGCAGTTGTTGATGAACAACTGCTAATCATTAAGATATTGAAAAGGCAGACGTAAATAAAAAAAGACTTACTGTGCACCGGTCATTAGAAACTGCTGGAAAAAAGTAGGGTTTTATTATCGCTAATCATTGGACCACAGTCCTGTCTGCTTTATCACATATTCTATATGGTATGTATAGATTACAGAGTACAATGTGTTAAACTTTCTGTGCTTTCTTCACTCCATTCATCCATTTCTAATGTTGCTAAAGATTGCTTTGATTAATTACAGTTTGTACAGCTTTGGTAAATTTGTATCACAATGTTCCCTGTGATATGAGGAACATTGTATCCATTGTAAATAGCACTCCAAAAAATTGGAGTGCTATTTCTTTGCACTCCAAAAAAATAGCAAAGTTACATAATTGATCTAACCAGTAGAAGAATAGCTTCTTGGGGTGCCATTCATTTTGCTTCTTGGTCATTTCATATTTCTCTAGTTTTGATAGTTTGTTACAAACTCTGCTGCAGGACAGTTTGCCTCAAAATTACGTTTTGTGTTATTTTGGGTTGATTGTGGGTTATAATCTACCATGTTTCATACGTATCAACTAACGCAAAACAAGATCAGAGCCAAAAATAAATAGAAAAAAAAATTCCTCCACAATATAATATCAGAAGATTATCCTGAGCAGTGTCTCTTGAGTATCTAACATCTCTTGCACAACAAAGATGACATTTTTGTCAAAACATGGGAAGCCATTTTGACATACATCAGACTGAACATTTTCGCAATCCTTGATTATTCAGTACGATAATATTATCAATGTGTATAATCTAGAGCTGACACTAAGTTCTACATCCTGTTGCTAACACCGGACTGGAACTCCTGAGCCCGTAAATGTTTTTTTTTGTTTGTTTGTTTTTTCTTTATTATTTTGTTTGTGTTCTATATAACTCATGAAAAGTTAAATAAATATGTCTCAAAATAAGTAAATACAACAATCTAACTAAAATTGCATAATTACATCAAATGGTAACACTTTATTTGAAGGGAGTGAATAAGACTGCCATGACACTTTCATAAACATGACATAACTCCTGTCATGAACACGAATAAGCCTTCATGAATATTTATGACTGTTGTCATAAAGTATCATTCGGTAAATTATGACAGTTTTAACACAAAGTTGACATTCAAAATGTCTTTGTTATGACAACTTGACATTAACCAAGAAATCATTACTGTTTAAACTTTACCTTTAATAATATAAAGTTACCTAATTTATAAAGTGCAATCAATAATAATTTTACAACAAATTTATATCAGTAATGATTTCTTGGTTAATGTCAAGTTTTCATAACAAAGACATTTTGAATAATATCAACTTTGTATTAAAAGTGTCATAATTTACCGAATGATGCTTTATGGCAACAGTCATAAATATTCATGAAGGCTTATTCATGTTCATGACATGTTATGTCATGTTTATGACAGTGTCATGTCAGTCTTATTCACCCCCCTTCAAATAAAGTGTTACCCATCAAATCAAATAAAATTTTGTGTTTTCATGATTATCTCTACAATTCATACAAACGTAATTACAATATATAAAAAAATAACTGATAAGACATGAAAGTAAAAGGGGTCAACAACACATGGCTAACCCCTACAAATAAATTTAGTAACTTTAGGTTTGTCTGAGTGACTCATTTTTCAGATGTTCTTTTTCTACATCTGCATAATGTAGAGAGCAGTTTCTCTGAATATGGTCCAGGATTCACAAGAATGTGTGTGTATCTTGATCATGGAGCTTGTGCATAATGACTTGTTCTACAGTTCAATATGTACTATACACAGTCAGATGGATGATTTTTTTCTTTTCCTCATTGATGCAATGAATTAATTTTTCTTCTTTTGGTGTAGGTAAAGGCGCCATGGCTGAGGTATCGACTATCATCAGTGCTGTCAGGCAGTATCTCCCAAAATCAGATGAGTCATCACAGAAAACATGAAGATTTCGTGCACAAAACAACTGGTCGATACGAACTAATACTAATACTTTCACTCTTTATAATCTGTCCCACATAGTTTCTTTATTGTTTGTTTGCTGGTGAAGAGGATGTTCTTGAGTCGTATAACTAGTTGGAGCTGTTTTTCTGGTTAGAGCAGAGATCTAACCAGAAAATTACTGCTATGCTTATTTTCAAGTGTCAGTCAACCACAGTAAAAACTCAAAAAGAGAATGTGTGTATTTTAACTGCTCACTGTCACCTGGACTTAATGGAACCATATTACACATATTACAGAGAGATCATTTTCATGCAGGGATCTTCTGACATCTCTACCCATCTTTTTTTTATTATTTTTGCTTCAGAAGTAAAATAATTTCAATAAAAAGCCATTCAATAAAAATTTTAAACATGTTAATTTCTTATGTTATTGTTGCTTCGCTGCAGAATTTCTAGCTAAATGCATTGATTTCTATAGTTTCAATTTTTTATGCGAATAAACTTTTATTAAAAAGCCACAGGGCAGTCATCACTTCATCAAACGTGTTTTTTTAAATCTGTAAAATTGGCTTCACAGAGAGTCAAACTGAAAACTGTTGTGTGGATGTGATGGAACACAACCATTTCTCATTGGGAAAGATTAAATATTACACTGTTTGTCTAAAGACTATGCTTGTTTAAATGGAGTCCACCTTTGTGTAATTTAGTTTTAATATAAATCCAGCTGTTCTATAAAGGATGCTGACGTTTTTTTTAAGAACATGAGTGAACAAACCGCATCATGAAGACCACGGACATGAAGAAAGCTGCGGAGAAGTTTAAAGTGCTGAGCAAGGAGCGCATTCGTCAGAGAAGCAGCCAAGAGGCCTTTCAAGGCACCGCAGAAATTTACAGCAAAGGTAGGAAAATCTGCTGCCAGGACATCCATTACTCTAGTATGTCATAAATCTAGCCTTTATGGAAAGATATTTAAAGAAAGCCACCAAATGTATTGTTTACATTTTCAGTTAAGCCCTGTTTGGGTCACCAGGAACATGTGGCGACCCAAATAAGGTCAAAATGTGTCATGACAATCACATTATCAGCAGGGCGAAACAGTGCTGAGGGATGGATGGAGCAAAATACAATCCTGGAAGAAAACCTGAGAGTTGCAGAGGTTCGCCTTACAGCAGGACAACAACCCTTAAGATGCAACCAAAGCTACAGTGGAATGGATCTCAGATATACATGTTATAATAGTTCAGTCCAATTCCAGACCAAAATCAAATTTAAGCGTCAGTGGAAAAAGACTTTGAATTGATATTAGTGGTTTCAGTCTTTAGATGTCCATGTCACGCTTTTCAAATTTTAATGTTCATAAATTACTAGAATACCCAACAGGTTTCTAAAAGTGCACCAACAGATTTTAATTTCTCTTTGTTTCTAAGATCAACAGTGGAATAAAATCTCAAAGATCATGTCAGTGTTGGACTTGTTCACTGCTATGAAAATCCTCCATCTCCCAACAAACTGAGATGTACCAGTCTGGAGTTTGTCCAGAGGATTAAGTGGATAGTGGTGAACTGAGTCAGACAATGGCTTGCTTACATCCGTGAGGAGGAACAATAACAATAACTGTCATTCTAGTAATAAACCAGAAAGACCCTCATGCTGGAACGGGTAGTAACAAAGTCTATATGTCCACTTTTCACTAGCATTACTATATGCCATACAAAAGTGCCTTATAAGATCAGATTTAAATTATTTTAGCCACCAACTCCGCACTGCTTGACCTCTTGTCTGAAACAAATGTCTTCTTAATCCCACGCGAGACAATGCTGCTTTTGCTTCGTGTTGTTTTTCTCCAGACAGTTTTGTTTTATCTTGGTTTATTAATCTTCTCGCCAAGTTGAGTGGGACTGGAGGGAATTTGCAAGGCAAATAACCAGGGGGCATTGTTACTGTTGAGCTGTCAAGGTTGTTGCACCATGTGAGTGGCTCCCTAAATGAGAAGCATCCTTCCCTGAGCCGTAACCTGTCCTGTTGCGATTGGCTGCTGCGGGGCTTTTGTGATGAGGCCAGAAGAAAACGTGACGTCCGCGACATACTAACGAGGGGAGGGTTTGAATTTACAGCCAGCAGGTGCACCATGTGAAAGAAATGAGTGTTGTCACAAGCGCAAACTTCAAACGGGTTCCTTTCACAGCAGAATATTTTATCTGCGTGCAAACTTATTACAGGATGTCTCCCAAGTAAATGTTTACTCACCATCTGCTATTTGTACAAAAATAAAATAATTTATCTAAAAAAAAAATGCATAATGTATTTGTTTAAAACTTAAACACACAGCAATACACTATGAACTTCCAGGAGTATTATAAACTTAAATAAAGTTAAGTTTTATCTACCATGTTTGCTTTTTTAGAACTAAAAATTATTTTAGTTTTAGAGCTTTAGTTTAGTTAGTTTAGAGATTTGAAAGAAACAATTGTTTCTTTATAAACAAAATTACCATACAGTAAAACAAGTATTTTGCTGCTTACAGTTTTGTTTTTGTTGCATTTAAATGTTTTCAATCATCAGACGACTTTTAAATTCAGACAACAATAACCCGAATAAATATAAAAAAAACTTCCAATGATGATTTTATTTAGTGAGCTGAGATCACTATCCAAACCAATCTGGTCCCATGTGAAAAGTAATAGCATCTTAAACCTCATAACTTGTTTCCAGTGCAATAGGAAATAAACTATTTTGAGTTTCAAGTTCACACAATTGAATTCCAAAACCTTTTGTCTTTTTTTTAAATTGCTATGAACAAAATGGATCTGACTTGTTTTGTGCTTTTGAGTCATTAGTGGTGAGTGTTATAAGTCAGGGATGGAGCCCTTCTGCATTTAGTATGTGTCTTGTTGTGGAAACTGAAACTTCCTTGGCTGCTGCTGCAGGCCTTTGGCAGTAACTTGAGGTGTCTTCGCCCGCCTGGCTCCTCAGGAATTTGGTGTCAGTCTTTGATGGTTTCCTCCCTTTTCTGTCCCGTCTAGTTGGCCACTGCAAATTTATTTTTCAGCCCGAGATTAATGCTATTTATATTATTATTGACTTTGATTCTGTAAGGTAGGGATCTCTTTTCTGAGATGTTTTGGACAGTTCTCTGCTCACACTGCAGCTAATAAAGCTCTTAATAGGTAGCATTAGGTGTGTCTGCTCTTATAATGAGACTGAACACTTTTTAAGATGGATTAGACACTTACAGCAGGCAAATTCGAATTTGATAAAATACTTAAATAGTAAAATTTAAACAGTTTTTGTTTCTTTTGTTTATTGAAAAATTAAGTGCTGACCTAATAAACACGATTCTGTTGCTGCTTCTAAAATGAAGAACTAAAGATGTGACCATAGGATTTTACTTCTGAGGTGAAGTGAGGGCAGCAGTGATAAATGACAACTACGGTCATTTATCACTGCTAAATAAAACCGTTAGCTAAGGCAGAGTCCTGAATGTTTTTTATTTTTATTTTTGAAGGTGAGATGGTGTCCAGTTTCAGACATGCTGGGGTTTTACAGTTTCTCCAAGTGCTTTACGGAATGTCTTCTGTATTTACAGCAGGTTGTTCTAACCCACTTTTTTTCTTTCTTTTTTTTTTTTTTACAACTGACACAAGCACCAAAGGTCAACTATGAAGAAACCCAGTGATTGCAGTTGGTTTAGACATGTTTATGACTGTGAAAACCGTCATCCTCATCTCCTCACAAAGTGCATGAACAAGTCTGGAGTTTGTCTAGAGAAGACAGACAGGACATCCACTAACGAAACTAAACTGCACCATATAAAGCTTAGACTCTGTATATTGCCACCAGATCAGAAATGAAGCAGAACTTTGCTGTTAAATAAATACATTTTCTTTATTTACTCAAGAGCTTAGTGGTTATTTGTGTTCTATACCGCTGCAACCTCGTAGCGGTAGCTTGTGCTGCAAACAAAGCTGTATCTCAATACACTTTGATGGCAGCAACCATTCCTCTGTTTTATCTCTTTAATCTTAACACAGTTGCTTAATGCCACCGCATGTTTATTTTAGCTGTCTTAAAAATCAGCATTTGCTTTTTTTTCTCCCTTCAAGAGTTTAGTTGTGTATTAATATGGGACAAGTTTTATAGATTTCTAAATGACGTGGTAAAAACTTGGGTTTCTTTTATTGAACTGTAGAAGTATAAAATGAATGCAAGAATTTAGTTTAAATACATCCTTTGCAGTCCAGTCAGAGTCAGTTAAGTCGAGTTCATCTAGTCCAGGCTTAATTATAACCCAACACAGTAAGATTCAGCTGATCGATTAATGCCAGTTAATTAAAACTGAACCAGCAGCACTTTCTATAAAAGCAAAATCAGAGACGCAAAGTGCAGAAAGTTAAATTAAGCGAGTTTTAAAAGGTAAAGACCAAAAAGGATTAACCACACTAATTAACTGCATTAATGCATGAAAACCATCATTTAATTTAAAAAAAGACAACAACGTCATATATATATATATATATATATATATATATATATATATATATATATATATATATATATATATACACACACACATATGTTTTTCCACATAATAAAAATACTTTTAACAATATTATTTTATTACAGGAGCTGCCTTGATGCCTGAGATTTAATTTTATTTATTTTTTGCTCCTGAACCAGGCATGCTCAGCTGAATAAAGTTTGATTTCCTAATCTGACATGGAGAGACCTGCCCAAGCAGGTTGCATTTCAAGTTACAAGTAGGTCTCAAGTCTTTTCATCCAAGCCTCAAGGCAACCTTAAAGTTAAAATCTTGTACTTTTGAGTCCTAGATAAGTAATTTGACCAAACATGAAATGTAGTCTGTGCAATGATATCTTTGAGGTTTAGATGAATTTAAAAAGCACAGAGACTGGTCACACAAACCTTGTAACCTCATGAATAAATTAACAAGCAAAAAAAAAAATTCATAGTTGCTAAGATAGCAATAAGCATGAGTCATCATTTTTTGTGTCAGTTTGAATGTCAAAAAGAAACTTCTCCACTTTAGTTCTCACCTAACCGGTTTTTCTAACTGAAATATATTTATGGTTTAACCTGTGCCAGCAAATAAAAATAGATTATTTTAATTCTGGGGATTATGAGTATCTACAAGCCAAAGATGGCATACACCCAGGACAGGTCATGTGAATACTTTAGTAAATAAATAAAGTGTATTTTAGCATAATAGTCTCATTAACTTAACCTGATTGCTTTTCTTTTGTGACATACTTTATGTTTGGCTTTAAGATATAAAGTCTTCTCAAATCAAAGGCTTCAAATTCAAGTCAAATCATAAGTAATTGGTGTGAAAGTGAAGTTTCTTAATGAAATCATCAAGTTGAGTCTAAAGTCACGACATTTGTGACGAGTCTGATTCAATTCTGAGTCTCATGACTTGAGTCCACACCTCTGTTATCTATTGCTGCTCTCATAGACGGACCTATCTGTTGATGACGCTAGACTTGCTTGTGTCTCTACACTGGCTCTGCTGTGTTTTACAGGTGAGGCGGAAAGGTTTAGTTTACAAACCCTTTCCTTTAGTTTACATACAGTTCCTCTCTCTTTTCATCCTGTTAGCAGACTGATGTTGGTTTCATCTGTCTAAGGACTCAAGTTTCAGTGCTGTTTACCCGCTAGCCTAGGTTTACTCACGGCACGCTTTGCATCTTGAGGCGAACACTGATACATATAAAGGCCTCTCCTAAATGTACAGAAAGGCATTTTTACATAAGTGGGATTGCTTTTCTGCTAAAAAGATTTTATTCTCTGAACCAGTTGTTTTTCTAATGAAATTGTTTTTCTCTTTATATAAGTTTGTATTGGAGATTGACTATCGCAATCATGGCCTCTTCATTTGCTTTGACAGCTACTAAATGCAAAAAAAATAAAATAGTTTGAATCAATTCCTCAGTAAACAAAGCCTCCACTGAGACTGAGACTTTTTCAAATTCAGAGTTATGCTAGTTCCTGTTGGCCTGGTACATTGAATTCTAATAATATATATTTAACCAAGCTGTTGCTATGTGACAAAGCATGAAAAAGTGAGAAGTAAACTTTTGCAAGGCACTGAGAATGTACAATCATGTCACAAAGCACTTTTAATCCTTTACACTTTTTATCCTTTACAGAGAGACAGTTATCCCCGTAAAGGGTAATTATATCCTTTACAGTTATATTCCCTACGTGAATTAATTCCTTTTACATAAACATTAATAACGACATTCTTTTGATCTCACGCACCATGAGTCATCATTTATATGCACTTGCGAAACAAGTTCTTAATTCCCCAGAAGTGAATTTTTTCGCTTCAGTTGCACCATTTTTGTTTTGTTGTGTTTGTTCCACTGCTGCTCAGATAGTCATATTTTATCTCAGTTTATCTTACTTCTCACCAAATCCAGGGGCGCTGGAGGAAATTTGCTTTGCAAATAAGCTGCGGTGGGTGGGGGGTGTTCATTGTTACTGTTGAGCTGTTGAGGTTGCGGCACATGGAGCTGTGTGAGTGGCTCCCTATATGAAAAGCATTCCTCCCTGAGCCATAACCTGTCCTGCAGCTATTGGCTGCTGTAAGATTCAGTTAATGAGGCTAGAAAAACATGACATCAACCGTATATTCAGAGGAGGGGAGTGTCAGAGCGGCCTTGGCAAAGTCGCGGGAGTTGGAAGCCAGCAGGTGCGTTGAATAGGAATGAACAAGATGTTCCTACAACTTGGGATGAATCACAAAAATTTCACGGGGAGTGCATTCAGAGGTGATGTGAAAGAACTCAAGGTCAACGTTTGAAAGACAAATCAGTTTTTCACTGCAGCTATCGTATCTTATCAGTGGATGTCTTGACAACGCATTTCAAAAATCTTTAGGATTTATCCTACAGCCACACCAGCATATCACACCACTTGACAAATATGGTCCTGCTCTAACGATTTTTTTCCTCGCTATCAGTATTTTACGACACACAAAGTGACAGAATTAAATTAACATATTTAGAAAATGCTGCTCCATTGCCTTGCAAAATTGACTTGCTATTTATTTTTACGATTTTAAAGTTATCTCTTTTGCACCCTTAGCATTGTAACATGTACAGAAATAAAATCAGAAACAGGGGAGATATTGCTTTGTAAGGATTTCAAATCTGCACAGTAGACAGAGATTAGCTTTCTGGGTCCATCCCATATAAGACAGGCACAGTTCCTGAAACTCGTTCTGCCACTTCAGTATTTGGAAATCGAACATACTGTACTCTCTAAGCTAGTTGACTCATCGTTAGGATGAGTTTGTTTTGTTGAAAGATTAGGTAAACAACTCAGACATGCCTTTGAAAAGGTTTAAAGTGGTGGTAGAATGGCAGACATATTTTTTTTCCTTTATGATGAATAAAGAGTGTGTGCAAAAATAGTAAAGAGATAACATAAAAACAAGTTGGGGCACCATATGTGAAGCTTATTTTGGAAAAGTGAATATCTGAAATTCAGACATGCTATACTCTTGAAGCTAAACTAGTGATTTTAGAAAAAGAAGACATTTGGACCTCAAAAGGCTCGTTAAAAAAGAGATAAGCTATTTAACTGCGGCATTCTAGAAAAACTAAAAAAAAAGAATGGATAATAAATGTTTAAATTCACTAAAGTATATACACTTCTTAAATTTACAACAACAGAACATATTATTTATGGTTAACAAATTTCCACATTTCAATATTTTAAAATAAAACACAAAACTTTTTTTTTTCTTCCTGTTATCACAAAATCATATCTTCACTGCAAGTAAATGTTCAAATCATCTACAAGCAGCAGGAAATTTGGATTTTTATCACTTAAGGCCATTTCCTACTGAGAAACTATGATAAAAAAGCTGCATTATCAGTCAAGCAGATTGACTATGTTGGTAAGTCAAGTGTCAGTGTGCATGCACATTCAGGAACACGTGAACCTGTGAGACTGATGCAACTCAAACAGTCTCCAGGCTCATCATGCTGTTTGTGGCCTCTGGGAATCTAAAGGAGGATTTCATCAGAAACTGCATCCTGAGAGATCACCTGCTCTGTTCCCTGTGTCAACACAGCTCACTTTAAAGGCTTCGGAGAGATTGAAAAAGGTAAACACATCCTGGATTCAGTCAGGAGAAAGTAGAAAGAGATGTGGTTTATCAGCACTTTTTCCTGTTTTCAATAGGATATGTGACAACATAGGCACAGAAAAAATACTGCTAATGCAAAGTTACTGTTTTTGGTTCAAATATCAAAACGTAAATACGCAAACCCTGTAGCTACACTGTAAGGAAAATGAGCAGCA
The DNA here is from genome assembly GCF_904066995.2 of Poecilia reticulata. Taxonomy (NCBI): domain Eukaryota; kingdom Metazoa; phylum Chordata; class Actinopteri; order Cyprinodontiformes; family Poeciliidae; genus Poecilia; species Poecilia reticulata. The sequence goes on along the minus strand of NC_088835.1, from coordinate 24,162,127 downwards.
ATATGGAGCTTCTGGATTCGGTTTGCTTTTCTCCACCAGAATATGATTAATGTTCACAAGAAGAAAAAAACAAAACCAAAAACTGGGACAGGAGCACTTTTTAACCTGTTACAAACAATTCAAATATTGTTTTTTATAAAATCTACATAGGTCAAAATTTGACAAACAAACAAAAAATATATAAATCTCTGATATTTCACATATTCACTTTTTCAGAACAAGTTTCAGATATGGTGCCTCCTTAAATCGAAATCTGTGATCTCTTGATCAAGTTGCACCATATGACGACTGTATGCACTATTATTTTTTTTTTTACGTTGTATGTTTGAAGATTTGTCCCTGGATACCTTGTGTTGGTAAGCCTTAGGCTCTAATGCCATGGTAACTGGAAATAGGGGAGATGGGAAAGAGCTCGGCAGGGGAAACAAAACCCCTGGCACATCAGACAACCCCCCATCTTCTACCTGCAGAGCCACTGGGACCGATGCAAGCCACCCACTTGTCTAGACTAAACTGTGACAGCCCCTGTGGGACACATAAATTAGACTCCAGCTCACAGGTGAAAAAGGGAAAGACATGATGCAAGAGCAACAGCAAATTGACTCATTTAAAGGTTAAATCAAGTGAGCAGTGGAATAATTCAGCCTCTTTTTAAAACATCTCAGTCGTTTCATGTAGAGCCAAACACGACAAGAAAACTAATTTTAGCTTCTTTGACCTGAATGAGGAGATAAAGGTGCTTCTTTAGATTTTTGGACACACCGATGAGAAATGAAAAGTGGGTGATGACATGTGACAGCAGGTAAAACCCTGTTTGTTTGCAGTAATGACACACTTGATTTTAACTTTGGTCAGCTAAAGTCAACCATTAACTACGTTGAGATGAGCTCAACAAATGGGAAAACACAACTTTCTTTCAAAAGGGTTTAGACTTTCACACTATGTTTTAATTTTCAATTTTAGCATAGGTGAACAGACGTTTGTTAATCTTGGTTCTGCTGCGAAATAAACTCAAACTTTCGGGTTTGGCGCATGGATGTTTTTATAGCAGGCGTTTTGAAACTGAGAGTAACTGATGTTAAGCATAGCTGCACTTTTAGGTTTATAAATGTCATCAGGTTTTTAGGTGCCATGCAGTAATTTTTTTCAGCAACACACCCATACATTTAGTTACTGTCATAAACATTATGTTTGGAAAAGATACAGTGAGCTACTCTATCATATAGTGGTGCAATTAAAATAAAAAAAAAACTAGTGATTTGTTTAAGAATTCATATTCTTTAAAGGTCATATTCTTTGAAGATGTGCTATAGCCACAACTTCAATATATTTTACTGGAATTTTATGAAGTAGGTCAACATGTAGTGCATAGAAGTTAAATTGCACATTGTTTTCAAAAACTGTTGTACATTTATACAGAGCCGCATTTCCCCAAAATACCCCTATTCAAGATCCAGTCTAGTAAGTTTGCTCCAGAAATAATTAACAAAAGTTAGTAAGTAGAATCCCATTGTATCAGACTAAGGACAAAGACAGAGGTTCTGGGGGCCTTGGAGATTAGTTGGAGTACATTTGTGAACAAACACCATCAAGAAGACCTAGGGTATAGCCAACAGAGATAAAGTTGAAGAGAGTGGAAAAATCACTGTTGGCTTATAAAACAATCATCTGTCCATCCATAGGCTGGGTGGACAGAGACTCTGGACAGATCACCAGACCACCAAAGTGCAACACAGCCTTGCAAACACATGCCTAAGAACAATTTGGAGAGAGCAATAACAAGAGTCATGTTTTTAAAGTGGAGATAAGCCACATATGCACAGGGAGAACATACAAACTCCATGAGATTTGAATCCAGGACCTTCTTACCACAAGACAAAAACATTTTAAATGAAACTTTTTATTTTTTTATTCAGAACACTGATCATCACATTAAGAGCAAAATCCTTACAGAGAAAACATGCTATTCAGATACTATTCTTATTCAATCAGCATTGATCTTATTGTTTACAAAAAGAGCCATCATTATCCTGCTATATGATAATGATGGCAGCTTGTTGGAGCTAAAATGAAATGGCTTAGATGAAAAAAATATTCAAAACTTAGATTGGCTTAGTTCTTATTAATCCAACTGAGTGTCTGTGTCAAGATTTTAAAAATCTGACTGGGACCGATGAAGCTTTGAAAAGAATGAACATACATTACATTTTTTTAAACAGTAACCACAAAAGAGGTGAGGCTGTCCATTTTTACTCGTACATGTCTGAATTTCACATATTTAAAACTGACGATTGCACCTCTAATTGACCATAAGTTATGGAAAAAAAAAAAAGGTAAAAATGTCACAGCTGGTTCCTTATCTCTCAAATTACTTATTAACTTTTTCGTCTGTCTGCTTTGCTTAGAGTTTTCAGTTTTCCGTGAAGAATTGCATTCCACACAGCAGCATGCAATGAGGTCTCTTCTCTTATCTACAGAGGGCGGCAGGAGCCTCTATTTGATTATAAAGTGCATTTGAAGAACCTCGGGGTCACGGGATTACGAACCTTTTTTTTTTTTTTTTTTACAGAATTTTTGGCGGATGTACACCTAATGTCAGCGGGGGTAAAAGAAAAAAAAATTAAATAGAAGACTACACTTCCGTCTGGTGACCGCGATTCCCCGAAGGATAAGGAAAGTCGGATTTGAGGAAAGAGGGAGGCGTGACAGCAATAGAGGAGCGCGATCTGTCAGTGAACAAACAGTCAGAAGTCCCAACTTCAGTCTAGGTGCCAGCTGGCCGCCCGGTATTAAGGATATACAGCCAATAAAAGCGAAGGAGTCACCAGCGGGAAAACGTCCCATGTGAGGAAAACAAGCCCTGGTTTGACTCGGGGTATAACTCCGCCTATTGATCAAAGACCATCCTCCACCCTTTTGTCTTTTCTCTACTTTGTTAACTTGACTAAAAGCCTCGTGGATTTGCGGCCAGCTGCGCAAACCTTTTGGCATGCCTCCGTTCTTACTTGGTGGGATTTTAACGCATTGGAGCCGAATAACAACATAAGCTGATTGGAGATTTCGGACCCTGTTTTATTGCCATTAAATCGACTTTCATGGAGTTTATGGGGAGATTATTTACGAAAGTGAAAAGGTAAGATTATTTGTTTCTGTTGTTTGTGTTTATTACACTGTTCAATCTGGGCGATGGCAAGCATTTGAAGAGGCAAAACACAATCTCTAATCCAATTCTCTTAAAACAAAGCAATGACACACGTCCTTAGCGCTTGAAACGCTGTTTTTTGGGGCTTTTTTTGGCCACTGTGTGGTTTGTTCTTTTTAATTTAACCATGGCTGACGGCGCTCTGAAAGCAGCCTGTATGAAAATAAGCCGCACAATGATCGAAAGCTAAAACTCGTCAATTATTTCCATATTATTTGCGTCCTCCTTCTATTAAATTAAGCCGGGGCAGTTGGGACAGGCAGGGACAACGAGCCTGTGTTTACTCATTCCTCAAAACATGCAAACCATCCGGATACCAGGAGAAGCTGAGAGGCAACTTTTTTCCCCTCTCTCAACTTGAAGTTCCGTTTCAGACTGAGACACACATTTTTATTACATGGCGGAAATAATTATTTCTCCTTTCGCAAACGTATGTATGTAGCAGCGCGAATAAATAACGACAGTGATGTGAAGTTTTCAGTGCATTCTCGATGTCTCGCGTGGTTTGTGGCCTGTCAGTGTGGACGGTTTGCTTTCGGAAGTCACACTCCATCACCCTTGCCCTACAGATCATGGGAGTGGGGGGTGAGCGCCCGGGGACGCACGCGCACACACACACACACGCTACTCTTCACGCCTGCACGCGCACCCTTGACAGCGCGCGCCTTCCGTCCGTCGAAAACAGCTCTTCTGCTGCTGCTGCTGCTTCCTCCTCCATGCACAGAAACCACATTTCTCCTCTCTCTACAGATAAGCCATCGCCCTGTGTGTGTGTGTGTGTATATATATATATATATATATATATATATATATATATATATATATATATATATATATATATATATATATTTATAAGCCTATATATATATATATATTTTCTTTCTCTCTTTTTCTCACTGTGAAAGGTGTCAACAGGATGAAGTGATAACATCTGTTAGCGTTGCAGGCCAGTGTAAGGCAAGAGGTTGGATGAAACCATGTTGTGTCTAATCCTGTACATCTTCATTTTGGTTGTATAGGCTACAGTTTTTTTTTCCGGATGCATATGTGATCACGGGATCTGATAGAGATACTTCAGCGCATATTCTCAGATATTTTTGGTAGCTTCAGTTTGGCAGCTGGTCATAACACATCAGTGGTGTGTGCTGGGTTGTGACTAAAGAAGGTCTACGACCGTTTTTAAAAACTGCTTGGCCTCCATATTTATTACCGTTGTGTCAAAAATAAAAGTCTCTCTCTTTTTTTTTTTTTTTACCACACTTTGAATGTTACTTTTAAGAGATGGATAAAAGAAATCAGTTAAATTAAAATACATGCAACATGCAGTTTTCCAATAATATATGCATCCATCTACTGGCTTCCTCTTATCTAATAGCTTCAGGAGGGAAGCCCAGACATCTCTCTCCCCTGCTGACCCTCACAAGCTCACTCTGAGGCATTCCCACCCAGGCTAGGAGGGATGTATAGTCTCTCCGGAGTAATCTGGGTCTCATTCCAGTTAAAAAAAATTAAAAAATAAAACATTTCGCCTCACTTTTTAAAATCATGAATTTACTGAGCTTAATCACATTTCTGGAAAGGCGAGTTCAATTTCCCAAGAGCCATTCAGGCCTGATTGCTGCCAGACCTATGGAATTAAAAACAAATCTGTTGAATTGAATCTCTCTGACAACATGAAAGAAAGTGAAAGATCTCAAAAGGTAACACATCGGGCCCTGACCTAAAGAAATGGAAGAACAGATGAGCGACAAGGTCATTAAAGGTTACAAAGTCATTTGTAAGGCTTTGAGGTGGGAGCCTTAATCCACAAAGGAGAAAACATGGAACACTGATGAACATTCCCAGGAGTGTCTGACCTACCAAAATGACTCCAAGAGTGCATTGACAACCTCATTCTAGAAGTCAGAAAAACAAAAACAAAACAAACATCATCTGTAACACTGCAGATCTCACTTACCTCGGCTATAAGGCCAGTTTTCACAACTCGACAATAAAAAAAGAAATGCACAGAAATGGCATCCATGGCAGAGTTGCAAGCAGAAAGCCACTGGTGACCAAAAAGAACAAACACTCATTGCATTTCCCCAAAAAACATTTTGATCATCCACAAGATCTTTTGGGGAAAAAAAAAATCTGAAAAATGTCCATTCCATTACATAAAGTCAACACAGCTTTTCATGACATTGACTTCAAACTGACAGCTCTACATGGTGTTTGGAGTGTGATGGTGTTGGACTTCGTTGCTGCTTCAGGACCTGGATGAACCATGAGTTTTACCGTCTTTCAGGAAATCCTGAAGAAACATATTAGGTCATCAAAATGTGATAAGTTCAAAGCCACTCAAGAATGAAAGAGAATTTTCTGAAACACAAACGATCCACCTCTGACTGGCTCAAAATAATAAATAAATCCATGTAGGTTTTGGAATGGCCTAGTTAAAGTTCAAATATGAATCTGATTGAGATGACCTTAAACCGAGGACTGACTAAAACAACCATTTCCGCTTGAAGAGTACAAACTCCAGACTGATTGCAGGCCTGCTCCAGGGTTAAAAGGTGAATGAATATATTTGGATGTTTGATTGAATTAAACCATTGTATTGAATGCATAGTAAAGTAAGTAATGTGTAATTCTCATCATTTATATTAAAATATAGTCAACTTTTACTGTTATAGAAAAAGCATCTTATAAATGTTACACTTTCTGATTCAATATTTTGCATCAGAATTAAAAAAAAATTAACTTCTTAGTGGCTAATTTTATTTATGTGTGACCCCAAATATTGGTTGATATGCAAGCTTTTCAAATAAACCAGTAACACTGATGGGCACCAATGACATGCCAAGAGACTGCACTTGTAAATGTCTAATTGGCTCAAATTAATAATCAGTGGGTCAAATACAGAAAAACAATTGTGTTTTCTTCCCTCTTCAGTGAATTAATCAAAACTGAGAACCCATGCAGCGTCATTGCTATCCCCATTAGTCATGATTAAGCAGACAAAAGATATGAATTATTTTTATGAGAAGAAAATTAGTAAAAGATGTGGCCTGCAAATAGACTGACAATTTGTCAAACACCCAGTAAGCCTCATTTAACGTATTTACGAGAAATGATGTGAACTAACCCTGATTTGACCTGAAGTCTATTCGCTTTAAAGTGATTTGAGAGATCACAATGTTCCCTCCCTCATGGTACTTGCAGCACTTTGTGACTCACAGCTCCTCTGACAGGGCTGAAGAGGAAACAAGAAAGGGGAGAAGAGCTACTTCTGTATTTCTAACTTTCTACACAGAAGTGGACCGTGGGGTGCAAACCCAGTGACAACGCTGAAAGTGCAGTGATGGTTTTTTTTAAAATGCAGTTTCATTTATCTTTTACTTGTGCTTTTGTTTGTTTGTTTTTTAAATGTTGTCAGACCTCATGGCTACCATAGATTTTTGGGGTAATGATTTATGTGGGCTGAAAATGATTTATATTGTAGAATATAAACAACATGCTACTAAAGTTGGGTAGTTTATAAATCCGTCTAACTAGAGTAATAAAATGTTAATCACTTTATTATCTGCTGGCAATTTCCTGCTGCAAATACTCTCTCAAACACTTGACATGCAAGACATCAAACTAAATGATATGCACTTTCAGCTATTGTTCAGACTAAGGATAATAATTTCAATTTGTTTCTTTAAAAAGTGCAGTAAGCAGAAGATCAGTAAAAAAGGATCTGAGTCAGTTCCACCCCGACATTAAAAAAGTGCAGAAAAAAAGGAACTGTTGCGTCTCTTGCAAGTTTTGTGGTAACAAAATGCAGAATAGAAACACAAAGTCCTCTCTGCTGTTTTGCTGTCCTACATTGTAAACACAAGACGAGGCATGCATGCCAGATTTGGGAACACATTCTGCTTTGGCGAAACGTTCCCACCTGACAGCGACAAGTGATTCGGGCATCTGAAACAACCAAAACAAGCTGATAATAGATGAAGCGTGCTTCATAAGTAATTTCAGGCATTCCATTGTGTCGTAGTTCCCACGCTTGAAGTGAAATATCATCCAACCAAATCAACAAGCTGTTTAGGAAATTGCTCCCATTCTCTCCGTTTCTCAGTCACTGCAGTCCTTGCAAAAGTGGTAAATAAATCATCCTCAAGCATTCCTCAGATTGTAACTTTACTGCCACTTGTTGCACAGTGTTTCCACCGTTTCTGTGAATCAGCTGATAAGAGTTAGTGTGACCTGCGTGATAAACCACAAGATATTCGTCAAGGTTGCGAAATGCCCTCAAGCAGTTTTTATCTAATGACGACTCTGTTATGTGAACAAATTGGCTGTATTTCTTCTAGTTGTCTACACTTCCAAAGTGGGAGAATGTTCAAGATGGCTGTTCTGAATCAGCTGCAAATACAGATGCACGTCGATACATTTCAAGTTTGAAAGGTTTATTTATTTCAGTAATTCTATTGGAAAAGTGAGATTTATCACACTTGTATGTATTTCAAGTGTACATTTTTTTATCAAGTTTTGATTATTATAGCTTGCAGCTAATTAAAACTAAAACTATAGTTTTGCAAAAAATAATGAATTGCATAAGACCAATAAAACGGAAGTGCTGTCCTTCTGATACAGATATGCCCATGTACTGCAGTATATGCATTCAAACCTGGAGATGTGCATTGCATTAATTACTGTTCAATGCAGCTAAGCATGGCGGCGATACGGCTGAGAGGTGTTAAGGAAGCACAGGCGGCTTTGACACCAGCTTTCCAATCTTCTGCATAGTTTGGCCTGCCAAACGCAGGGATGCCATTCTCATCAAACAGTGTTCTGGTACTTCTGCACTGAAAAATCGTTTCTGTATCTTGATAAAGCTTGATGGTAGAGGGGACCATGCAGCAGTGTTAAAATTTGCTGGTGGCTTAATAAAGCAATTTGGGCAGACACTCAAATAGCATGGCTCCAAAAGTCATCAATGATTCTCATCAATGAAATTGGAAACTTCCCACTTGATTTCAAGCAGCATGGATTCTTTGTCTCTCCACACTACCTCCAGGCTGTGGGAACCTGATTTCCAAAAGAAACGTAAAATTTTATTTAATCTGACAAAACACTTTTGACTACTGAGCAACTGACCGGTCCTTTATCACCCTGGCCAAGGTAAAAGTATTTTGATGCCATCTCTGGTTCAGGCGTGGCTTAAGACAAACAATGTAATGATTTTAGCTCTGGTCCTGAATACATGTGTTTGAGTTTGCTCTTCAAGCTCCAACTCCTCCTACAGTCTAAACCTTCTGAATCCATCCAAAACTTTTGACAGAGCTTCGCTCCACAAACCTCTCAAAACTACTGTTATCCTTATTACTTGTGCACTTTTTTTTCTACCACTCAACTTTCCCAATAAATGCTTGAGTAAAGCTTATTGACGTAGCAGTAGACATTGCCTGCCTGCTGGATAACTGTCAGTTTATCTGTTTTTTCCCATGGTTGTGCTGGCCATAACATGACCATAACTTAACATTTCTATATTTAAGTAGTTTTTTTTACTGGGCTTCTAAGATTTTTATGTATCATCATTAAATTTTGGGCTCTAGATGGATAGCTTTTATTAATCCCAAAAGGGAAATCTGATTATCAGCAGTAATAATGATCGATAGAGCCTGATGGCAACAGGCAGAAATGACTTCCTGTATCGTTCCTTTGAGCATCTGGTTCTGGTAATGATCCAGCTCCTGAAATCGAAGTGGCTGAGATTTGTTGCATGAACATCAAAATGAACTGAGATAAAACCTTGAAATCCATTTGTGTGTGTTTTTTATAAATCTATTCCAAGCTTGTTTTTAATTATTGTTCCTATTGAGAATGTTAGTGTTTAATATTGTAATATTTTTGAAGTGCCTGTTTTATTGCAAATATTGAAATCCCACATCATTTTCATATATTTTCTCAGGTTTGGAGTCGTATCAGTTAATCGCAACAACATCGCCAGACGATGAGCCGCGAATCGATGCAGACCCTCTCAGACCCGGTGTTTCGGAGAACGATGCCCTTATTTGACGGAACAGCAGCATCCAGCGGACTCTCAAAACCGCAAGCCATGTCTGGTTTCCTGGGTAAACAGACTCTGCAGTACAATGGAGCCTATTTTACTTATGAACCCAGATTAAAGGACAGGGATGGATTCACCCCTCCTTGGAGTCACTCGAAGACGTCTCCAATGGATGACAGAAGTCCTGTGAGTAACCTCTCTGGAATGATACAGAACCACATGGCATACAGGAAAGACGGCATTTCTAAAGAGGCAGGTCATCACACCCCGGTTAAGAAGGGTTTTACAGTTTACACTAAAAGTCCTGAGATAAACAATTCAACGACTGCTTCCTCTGGAGTTATTAGAAAACCAAAGCCAGGAGGCGAGAATGCCCCCTCCCCATCACAAAGCTCTGTTTACCTGGCTATCCCCAAACCAGTTTATGGACTTAGTCCCTGCTGTACTGAGCTGGGCTGTGTGATAGGACACCGATACGGCATGGAGCACATCTCTCCGAGGATACCAAACACTGTCTACGAACATGAGTGGTTGCAAACCAATGGCCACTACCTTGAAAAGCTTCCTATTCAGAGAAAAGATGCACTGCTGCAGCAGAAAGACTTGCAGTTCGAATGCAGTGCAGAACAGCTGAAGAGGGCAACTGTGGAGGCCTACAGTCCGAGCAGGGTAAGGACACTGCCCTCTGTCATTGAGCCAAGCTACAGCAGCTACTCCTGCACCCCAACTCGCACACTGTTTAGTTCTTTCCGAGAGCCTAGCAGTCGGCAGCTGCAGACCTCCCCCGCAGGCTACCCTGGTCTGTACGCCCCCCGCCCCACATATGAACATATGACCTCAGAGGTTTATCAGGAATGTTCTCCCATGTCCAAATATGGCCAGCTAGCACAGCACCCAGGGTTTTACTACTCTCAGACAAACGGAGAGGCAGAAAACAGGACACAGAGGAAGGAGAGTGGTAGTAAGCAGGGAGAAGATGGCCCTCTCCTTCATAAACACTCAATCCCAAGCCCCCGAGAGCATTATGTAGTTCCTCCGCAGCATCCCACTGATATTCCTCTGTCCTGCACTGAATTGTTGCCAAATCATTCCTTTATACCTGGTTATGACTATCCATCTTATACAGTTCCAAGATTTCACTTGAATGCAGGCCAAATCAGAGCCCCTTTAAAAAGGCAAAATCCATTGTCTGCATTTCACCCAGGTCACATGAATGCTTCCTCATCCAGCCAACACATGGATGTCCCTACAGCCAAAGAGAAACCCAACACCACTGTGCACATTGACCACCTTCACGGTGCGTCGTCCTTCATACGGGTGAACAAAAGCAGTCCTGCCAGATGTTTAATCCCATCTGCTGTCTCGCCATCCAGAATACAAGTTAGCAGGTTTTTCCAGCCGTTCACCAGTCTGCACATAGACCCAGCAGTCCATCCACAACCTGCCAGTAACACTGAGAGGATCGTAGACCGTTCCCGTGGTGAAGCTCAAGTAAGACAGTCAAAAAGCCTTCCAGTTTCCCCAGCACCGTGGCTGCCCCCGTCCCCCTGTCACAGCTCGGAAAGAACCCATGCAGCTGTGCCCAATAATGTCAGAAAAATTATCTACTCCCCCACTGTTAAAACAGGAAGCAAGCACAATGGGCCAGTGTCCGACGCAGGAACCGGCGACTATAAAAAGTGCCTAAAGAGGAGTGTTTCTCACTCATCTCACCCAGTCAGAATAAAAGATGAGGATGTGTATGAGGTGGAATGCACCAACAACAAACGACAAAAGGTGGAAATGGAGAAAGCTAAGGCAAGTAATAAAACTGACTCTCCTCCTATGCCAGTTATTGACAATGTGTTCAGCTTGGCCCCTTGCCAGCCGCACCTGCAGGAATCTGGAGTTTTGTTTCCAGGAAGAGTAACTCAGAAAATCAGCCAGACTTCTGGGAAGCAGGACAACAAACTCAAACAAAGTACCAAAGAGAAGAGATTGGTTCAAAATGATCAGGAGTCTGTTGTCTGCCTGGAGGCTAAATGCTCATCAGAAGCCTCGGCTGATGAGTCTTCTGTGGAAACTAAAATGATTAAAGTGGAAAAGGCAGATTCACCAGATGCCGACACCTCTACAGAGAGTCAAAAGCATCACAGCAAAGTGGAGATGATGAACGAGTCTGAGGAGAGTGGATCATCTGTCAGTGTGCCTGTGGCGTCAAAAGAGAAATGTGAATCCAATGAACTACAAAATAAGTCTTTATTTGCAAGTGAAAATACAACTTCAGATGAGTTGAAGCCTGCTGAGTTGATTGTCCCAAAAGACCTGGATAATCAGGATGAGACGGCAAAGAAACAGGCAGTTGCATTACAACCACAAGCCAGTGCTTTGCTGCCTCCAGGGAAAGTCAGTTTTAAAAGCATTCCTCCTCATTGTCTTAAACTTTCCACCTACAATATTATCATTCCCGATGGCAAGCACTGCAAGATTGCTCTACCTGCGAAGCAAATTCCACCCGCACAGCCCGTAACTGTACTCACAGCTAAAAAAGAGCCCCAATCCCCAGTACGCAAGCACTTCTTAGAATTGCATCAGTTTCTCTGCAGCTTGATATCCAAATCTGTGTCGGCCTCTTCAGAGGAAGACCTCAAAAACTGGCTGTCTCAGCTGGAAATATCCGAACCTTCTCCTCATTTGAGCAAGGTCCAGAGAGTGCCCTGCCTCTTGGGCGCAAAGGTGAGAGAGGTATGGATCAACAAGGAGATCAAAGCAGCCCTCCAGGAGGTCCTGAAGAGGCTGAGGGAGTACACGGCTCAGAAGCGCTGTCCTTTTCCGCATGTGATGCGGACGGGCACGGTGTTTCTCCCCATGCTGGTTGTGAAGGAGCTGCTGTTTCCAACAGTCCAGAGCTGCTTCGTCGACAAGGTGCTGCAGGAGCACAAGGTGGAGCTGCGGCCCACGACGCTGTCTGAAGAAAAGATCCTCATCCAGCTTCATAAGCGAGCTTGTTCCTCCAAGCTCAGGAGGCTGATGTCCCTCAAACACCTGCCGGACATTTACACAGAGATGGTCAACCTGCTGTACTACACGGACGTCTGCAAGCACCTGGGTGAGTACATTCTCCCTGCAGGCCTGTTTAAATGGGTCGTTTATTAAGGACCCACTGCAAATATATTGCTGTTGTTGAGTCAGAGACTTGCTGCTTTGTTTGGGATGATTTCTCCAGTTCTTCCCTACTAAACCTTGTAACAACTGATAAGGATGTGCTTCCTAATTACTCATCAGCACATACTGGATACAACGTATTACAATGATCATGACTTAGACAGCTGAATGTTTTATGTTTAATTTTGAGTCAGTGGCAGAAGAGTTACAGTACATATTAAGTGGGTGGGTTCGGCAAACCAACGCTCAGCCATCACTTTGGAATCCCAGTTATTGCAACATAACAAAAAATATATTTACTCATGTATGCATGTTACATTAAAAACCTTTATATTTATTGGGTTTTGATGGGATAGAAAAATACAAAGTAGTGCATAGCCGTAGTATAGAATGAAAGTTATGCATAGTTCTTAATAGAAATCTGAAAACCGGGAGGCACATGTGCTTTTTAAGTCTTAAATAAAATTCAGTGCAATAAATTGCCTTCAGAAATCTAGAAGTAAATTGACCTGTTAGTAATTTAATCTGACCTCCTTTATGTAAAATAATATTAATATAAATCCATTTGTTCAGTGGAGGACTCAAAAGTTTTGATAGGGAACATTAAGAACAAACAGCATCATGAAGACAAAGGAGCACAGCAGATAGGCCAGGGTTGGAGATAAAACAATACCAACGTTAAACATCTGACATAGTTGTTCTATAAATAATCTGAACATGAGTGCATCTCAAATACAAGCCTAAAAGGACATTACCATGCATCTAAACAGGCAGATCTGGTGTGGCATTAACAACAGAGAAGGAGCTAAGTGGCTCGTGGTAACTCTGGAGGAGATGCAGAGTTCCTTGTGTCAACTTAGTAATTCTACTGACAGGACAAAATATTACTCATGAAGTTTACAAACCTGGCCTCTGAAGAAGACTGTGAGAGGTTGCTGAGGAATAGCAAAAAAGCCAGGAAAAGACCACGCTGCAGTTTGTCCTCACGTTGTACAGGGGACTGCTAAAATGTGGAAGTACTTCTTAAAGGGGAATTAACACTTTTGCGGAGCACTTTGACTATAATGAACCACGAACTCCAAAAACAGGATGCTGCAAATAATGTAATGTTTTTAAAAGCAAATTATAAAATGGGATACGGTTTTTACATTAAAGGTTTTTTTGGACATATTTGCAGCAGCCAATTTTTTACTTTCCACAAATTTCATTTGAATTTGTGTTTAATCATTTCTTTTTTTCAGTGCCTCTAACAACATAATCTCTTCATGGCATTTATGAAGTACTGTTCTTGTACCTAATTTTTTTTTATGGGAATAAAATTATTGCATGGCTACAGAGATGATCGTCATCACTTTTTTAGTTGTAGCTAACCACTGCTGTCAATGTGAAACTCTTAAAACAAACTGAGATGTCGTTTTTCCATGATAAATAAAATAACGTGCTTTTGATAATCTTGTAAAAAAGCTGAATGTAGGATAAAGAGCAGAAAACAAGAATGATCTTTGTACCTTTTAATATACCGTTAAATAACTCATTAACAAAACACTGAATTCAGCTCAAACGGACTTCTGAAAACCAGTCTGTGAAGATTATAACACAAAATGGAAAATTTAGTAACTTAATCCAGTGAAATCTAAGAATTATGCTTCACGTACATTTTGTACAGAATTCTTTTAAAGGTTTTAAAGGACTTTGGCAATATTCTTTTTGCATGTACTTGAAGAAGTTTGTCTTTACAAATAAAGAAAGTAAACTTGGTTTTAGCTTGCAGATTTCTGGAAATCTCCTTTAAATGACTTGCGAGCTGCAGTTCTGTTTTGTGGCCATCCCTACCGACTGTCCTATTTTTTTTAATTCATTATTCATTATTTTTAATTCATCTAATCAAAATTTCACTGGTTGCCCCTTTTTTTGTGAAGAATGAAGCACAATTAAAAACAATTATGCAATATAAAATTCATTTATTTTTTTACAGAATCACCCTCACCTGATGTCCAAAAGAGAGTCCAGGTATATATGTACCTTTCTGTTTTTAATTTCGACCTTAAATTAACCACTCTTTGCTTTTCCGTGATTATACAGCAGAAGGTCCTTCTGCTAACTTTCAGCAGCAAATCACAAGAAGTTGCATGATTTTACTTGCAGAGGCCTGGAGGGGGAAGGGTGGCGAGCTTGGCTGATTATAGAAAAATGAAATCATTTGGGAATTTGTTAGCTGACCTCAAAAAAAAAAAAAAAAAGCGAGGGAGGTTGGCGCATGACGTAACCAGAGTAGTCGCAGAGATTAGCTTTACTCTCCTTTTCAAATCACTTGATCTTCACATTTCATCCACAAACTTTAATGCTCTTTACTGCATTTTTATGTGATAAACACAAAGTGGTGCATAATTATGTTGTTAAAGGAAGAACATTCATGTTATTGTTTGTTTTCTTTTATATTTTTACAAATTAAAATCTGAGAAGTCATATATCTCACCAAGTTTGCACATCTGGTTGATAAACATTTTGCTCATTCTTTTTTTGCAAAAAAAGCCCAAATTCAATCAGATTCCACTGAAAGTTTCTCCCAACAGTGATTGGCAGACAGAAGCCTAAGATTTTGTCTAGGTATGGACTAACTAGAATGTTCCTCTGCTGTAGCGCTGGGTGTACTAGGTCGTAGTCCTGCTGCAATGTGGACTTCTGCACTGCAGCCTTTCGCAAGTCTCTTTAAAGAATAGTCCCATATTTAGCTCAGTGCACCTCACCATCAACTCTGACCAGCAAGAAAAGCATAAGTGCGGCAGGAAGCAGCCACAGCCTTTGTTTCACAGCAGAGATGGTTTGTTCGGGATCATGTGCTGTTAGTTTTCCACCACACAGCATTTTGCATATAGTCAAAAAGTTCAATTTATGATCTCATCTTTCTCGTTTGCTGTGCCCCCTGCAGCTTGAGACTAAATGCAGATGGAA
Source organism: Poecilia reticulata (assembly GCF_904066995.2). NCBI lineage: Eukaryota > Metazoa > Chordata > Actinopteri > Cyprinodontiformes > Poeciliidae > Poecilia > Poecilia reticulata. The sequence goes on along the minus strand of NC_088835.1, from coordinate 24,146,789 downwards.
CTTCATATGGCTTTAAGAATGATTTTTCATTCTTGCCTGTCATCCATAAAGACCAAACATACTGTTCTAACTTATGGTAGATGAGTTTACAGATATTCCCCCTCCACACCTGGACTCTTCCAGGTGTGGCGTGACAATGACTCTCTTGACTGCTTCCCTCATTAATACTCCCCTTGTCCGATTTAGGTGGACAGTTGTGTTTTGGTAGGTTTGGAGTTGTGCCATATTGTTTCCATTTTCAGATGACGGATTGAACAGTATCCTGTGACATGTTCAACGTCTGCTGGTTTCCTTAAGAAACCTCTGAGGCCTGAATGTTATTCAGTGAAATCAGAGGGAATTAAATCCAAATTGACGCCACATTTTTCTGATTATTCGGAAAACAAATTTGAAAGCCGAGTGTCATTTCTCATTACGCTTCGCAACTATGCACTACTTTGTGTTTGTCTTCCGCATAACAACCATGAGGCAGCAGGTTTTGTGAGGGTGAGATGGCCTTAAGTGAAATTCACACCTTCCATTCTAAAGATTATACTGCCCCACTTACCTTAATAGTTCAATTTCAGCAACACATGTAGTACTCATCAAGTAGGGAATTCAAGGTTACAAGACGTTTTTGTTTTTCCTGAACCTGTCCTGAACTTCTGTCCACTGCTGACACTTTTCAGTTCACATGGCTTGGAGGCACTTAAGTTCAGTAAATGATCTTTGCTCCTGTCCTGCTCTTGCCCTCACTGTTGTTTTACTCCCTGACTGATTGCATCCCCTATAGCAGCCGAGTTTGTTCCCAGCCTTCACATTCACTCTGACGGCCTTTTTTTCCGCTCCCTTGTCCGTCTTGTCTGAATGTTTCGTGGTGGAGGATCACAGGTAGACGTTTCTCCAACTCCCGTTTATCAGCTGACATCAGTTTCCTATTGTTTCTGTGTGCTGACGAGGTTCCTTTGTAACATTAAACTGTCTGCCTTTTAAGGAAATCTCACTTTGGAAACCTGGAAAAAAAAATGTGCTCATTATATTTGTTTACCTTTGAATCCCTTCTAAAAGTTCCCTTTTCCAAATCGCTGTCCGGTGGTTTGTCTCTAAATAAATGCTATAACCTGCTTTAACTCTCTTTCTCTTTTTAGTAAGCAACCTGATTTTTTTTCCAAACATGCTATAATATCATCAAAATGTTGATTTATTACAGTAATTATATTTAAAAAGTGTACATTCTTTGCACACACAGTGATGTATTTCAAACCTCCACTTTTGTTTATTATGGCTTATAGCTAATAAAAAACACCTTTTCTTTTCTTAGAAAAATATATTATGTAAGGAACAATAAAATCATCTTTAAGGTCAAAACGTTGAGGCCTGCACAATAGAGAAGACTGTCAACTTGACTTATGGTTGACAATGAAAACATAAATAAAAGCCTTACTGTAATGTATGTGATGATTTTCTATAGGACCAAACTTTTGCTGAGAGTGTTGATGACTGTCAGCTGGATGTCTGTTAAGTCAGCAGTGTTCTCAATAGTTGTGCTGGCCACACTGCAACGTTTCTGTTCTAAAAGAATCATTTTTCTCTTTTTTTTTTTTTCATGATCTTGTGTAATATTCAAATTTCCAGAGAAATTATATTGTGGGTTTTCATTAGCTGCGAGCCATAATCATCAAAATGAACAAAAACTAAATGTCACTAATAGATAAGTTGTTGTGTTGCACTGAAATAAATGAAACATTTGATGATATTGTGACCTACTGAGATACATCTGCACTGTGTATTCCTGTAGGTGCCAACAGTTGCTCAAACCAGCTTCTAAATGGAATGATCTTTGTGTTGCAGGACTAAATATGGATCCTTATTATAAAGAGCAAGATGGGGGCCACGAAGTGTCAAACACCACCGCTGCAGCTCCTTGTGACGCTCTTGCCTCCCCGGCCTCTCCATCGGAGTCGCACCAGCAGACATGGGTGAAGGAAGAGGAGAACGAGTCACCTCCTAGCCAGAGCAAAACCAAATGCAGAGTAAAGAGCGAATCGAGGCGTACGTTTCTGGTTTCCGATGAGGAAGGGGCAGGCGGTGCAGGGCAGGCAGCGGTCGAAGAGGATCTGAAATCACTCATAACGAAAACTCCTGGATCTCGTCAGACAGAGAATGAAGACTCTGATCACGTGGCTGCAGAGGAAGATCTTACAGCTGCTACACAATCAGCTGACAATTCCTGGACGTGTCCACTAACGCTGGACGAGCTGTCTCCGTCTCATAGCGATGCTGAAACCGAGAGCTCCTCCAGTCTGTTGACCGACAATCGGCCTCCGGGACATTCTGTCCAATCCAAGAACTGCGCTGGCATGATTCTCAAACTGAGGAAGATGCTCAGCGCGGGGATGAACAGAAAAAGGGCTTGCTACGAAGCCGTGTCGCAGTCCGGGGCGATTGCCGAGCCTTCGTCATCGCAGACTGAAGTTGGAGAGAGTATAAGTGGAGAGAGCAGCCAACACAGGATGCCTAACTCACTGCGCAGGTGGAAGGGAAAAGGAAGCTTCCGTCATCCTGGAAGGTCCCTCAGCAGTCCCTCTAAAACTAAACAAAGGTCTCTGCTTAAGATCAAATACTGTCCCTACTTGTCGGCCTGCCACAGCGCCCAGCACAGGCGGCGGTGGGTTCTGCGCTCTGCCGTCCAGACGGCCCGGAGAGCTATGAGGTTCTACTACCCGGACTTGGTGGGGAAGAGGATCAGGCACTTGTATGAGGAAGACGACAAATCAGAGGTGTGGTACAGAGGAGAGGTGCTGCGTATCCACGAGGCTCACACCAACCCTCTGAAGACGGTGTTCGAGGTGAGGTACGACAGCGAGCCGGAATGGAAGTACTACCTGGAACTGCTCATAGATTACAAGAAGGGCTGGCTTAAAATAGAAGACTAAACATTCCTCAAGTTTTCTTTTTCAGACCGCAACGACGAAGTAGAAATGATGCTGGACTGGATAAGGGGAAGTCATGCAAACTTCCCCTAAGAATGCTTTTTCTTTGTCGCTTTTCTTTACGGATCATGTTGTAAATGACATTTTGTCTTTGACACAGTGGCTTTAAGGAGTTTACTCAGAAATTACAAATTGAAGTATATTCCACCATGATGTATATTTTGGTAACCGTTCTTTTTTTAAAAACAAAAAAAAGATTATGTTCCTTTTAAATTTTTTTTTAATGAATACAGTGCCACGTGTGTGTGTGTGTGTGTGTGTGTATGTTTACAAGACTTGATTTGCAGTAATTTGTTTTCAGAGTGACTTTTTTTTTTGGAGCAAATGAAGCTCAATAGGCATTACGGTACTTTACATGAAGCTGCTTTTTTTTCTTTCTAAATAACCGGGAACCTTACTGAGATTTTCGAATGGAAGTATATCGAACTCAATATTCTGACATTCGTCTATGACTGAACCTCAGATACTTTTTACATTTTTTATAATTTTTTTCTTAAGATTCTTAGAGAGTGAACAAGTTGAACCTTCTTAAAGTCTTTAACAATAAATGTTTTTATACTGAAAGTATGTTGCATTTTCTATTGAGTCAATTTTACATGCTGTCGAATATTTATCTAATTAACAGAAACATTATCTGCTCAGAACATGGATAAAGTCTGGTAATGGGGAATCTATTCCATTTGGCCAGATGGACCTGTATCCTCCTAATGCCCGACTCACTCTGAATCTGGTATGTCTGGTAATAGGAGTGTGAACTTGTAGAAAGGCAGAACTTTGTTGCTGGAAAACAAGGCGTTTGTCACCATCCTGTGGAAGTTCATACTGTTGCATGCTTTCTCTCCTACCACTGGATAACCTGCAGTCAGATCCACCATGTGCTAACCCTGTACAGGAGCATCTTGAGTTATATTTTTTTTCCCTTTTCTTTTCAAGACGCCATTTGCTTTGCGTCATCTTCCTGAGGCTGCTGGTATCCCAGTTGCTTGTGCGACTTTTTTATATCACTTTTCTTCCACTAAGCTTTCCATTGATATAATTAGATCCTTCTCTCCAAACAGCCAGCTTATTGAGCAGCGATGTTTTGTGACCCTCTGGAGGGCGTCAGTGACAGACAGCTGGATAACTGTCGAGTCAGCAGTCCTCCCTGTTTAGGTCTTTGCCTGGCAATGATATTTTTGTATTAAAAATACAAATATTTTTGAAGTCAACCTTGTGTAATATTCCCATTACAAAAATCTAACTTCCCATTAGCTTTAACAATCTCCTAAAAAAGCAAAAAAAAAATCTGTTTGTGCAATGAATCTGAGTTTTACACTTAAGTTGAATTACTGAAATTAGCAAACCTATTGATAAAATTCAAATTTATTGATATGCAGCCAAAGGCTAGTGGATGCCAAACAAAATGTCCACAATCAACCACCCATGCAAGACGACTGTTTGCAACATTTTGCACTTTAATATTTTTTCTCCAAAAACAAACATCTAATTTCCCCTCACATTTTACACTATTAGGAAATAAAACACCTTTAATAGCATAAAGGAAAGGTATGTAGAAAAGTATTAAAAGTTTTTGGATGTCTCGGTTTAATGCAAGTAGCTGCTTCTGTTACTCCAAAACTTTAAATCTGAAATGGTCAAAAACTTCTAGCACACAGTGAAAACAGAGTGAGCCCTGGAGAGTGGGTTAGGATAACTATTACAGCTGGAGCTGAAGTTAATGCAAGACAACTTTGAGAAAAGCAATTTGTACCCATTCATCTTGTATCATCTTTGACAAAAACAACTTCTGGATGCTCAATAACAAAAGAAACAATCTGAATGTAAACTCGGTGACAAAAAGAGTCAACTTTGATCATTTAGACCAAAACTCAAGATTAAAGTTTCCAAATTGATTCCACACCTATTCGGAAGACAAAGAGCTGCAAAGGTCTGTGGTGTAGAGAAAAGTGCGATGGGTTAGAGGTGCACCAATCAACTGAACAATTCTCTTCAGATCCCTCATCAACAAGTTCATTTTTCCATTCATTAAATGAATCAAAACTAAGAAGTGCGACCATTTCATTTTCTGCCTCTAAAAGCATCAAACAACAAAATGGATTGATACATTTTTAGTTAAACAAAAATTAGAACAGTTGTGATCCATAAATATGGTTAATCTTATATTTCATTTTCAGTTGGATTCAAAACTATTACCTCTATCACAGAACCAGCAGTACATTTTTGTTCATTTTCTGTTGAAGTGCTTATGGGAAAAAAAAAAAAAAAAGTCTACAGACCTCAAAAGCAAGAAATCGGTATCAGTCATTCAAAAGCCTCATCTGTGCATTTCTCCTGATATCTGGCTAATTACACTGCTTGACACCAGGCCTACTCTAATGACTCACACATCACTCCCATAAATCAGATTTCTCATGACATTTATTCAAATAAACAGTACAGTTTATAATTTGCTAGGATAAAATAATAACTTGAAACACATAAGAAGCATTTTGGGAGACAATTGCCCAAAGATCTGAAACTAGGGCGAAGGATGTATTTTAACGATGGCTGACACTTTGGTGTCATCTTTCCAACTTGCATCAGTGCCTGGAACGATCATGTCCCCTCCAGCCAATCTTGTGAAGACTGCCACATTGCAGAGACATGAACGAGCATCTACAAACAGAGAGCTTGACAATCAGGGCAGCTGCCACACAGAACGATGAAAAACCTGGAGGGGCACTGACATTTCACTGCTGAAACCTCAACCCATGAACAAAAACAGAAAAACAACAACAAAACAAAAAAAAAGCAAAAGAAAAACACTGACTTACGCAAATGTATACCAGCTTCACAAAACACCCCTGCAACCTTTAGAGATTTGCCCTTAAATTTGCATCTCTTCACAGAACACTGAAGTCCGTCTGTGTAGCTTGGTTTAAAGCAAGGTTCCGTCTTACTGCAAGGCAATAGATCTCTTCAAAGCGATTGGGCAACTACCGGCCTGTTGAGAAGTTACCTACAAGGGTGACGTAAATGCCTGGCAGAATTTGAGAGTGATCAAGCCCAGTTGAAACTAAAAAAAACTGTCAGTACATTCTACCCACCCCTCTCAGTCCCCAAGGTGCAAGCTGACTTAACAGGACTAACTCAAGCCACGCCAGGAACAAAGAAAAAAAAGGAAAAAAGAGTGAATGTCACTCAGTTTGGCTCTTGCAAATAATTATTAATGTCTCTAAAAAGAATTATGATAGCGCAGCAAAGATAAGCGCAGAGGGGCATGGGGCTGGTACGTTCCTACCTCTTACCAGTAAAATCTTTTCCACTTTTTTTTTTTTCCTTTTACCTTGACTGTACAGTCATTTATCTGATCACCTGAAAGGTTTCTTGGAGTTTCCTTTCAGACTAACCTGATGAGGAACTTTTGTCCAGTGATCTGAGCAGACTGATGACGACAGGATGAACGCCTTATTGCCAATGCTTCCAAACTCCCAGTTAATGGGAGGCGAAAACGGACTCAACCTAAATGGCAAAAGTACATCTTTTTCAAGATCGGTAAAGAATAAATATTTCAAAATTATGCAAACACGTGCCACTCTTGCTCTTTAACTTCCATGCATATGGACTATTTACAATTTGAAAAAATACAGACTTGCTGTTTTTTGTACTTTTTGTGTTTTTCTTTTTCTTCTATTTTCTTCCCCCCCTTGAAATGTCTTTGCCCCCTTTGCAATCAGCCCATCAATATTCAGCCATCCAAACAAGGATTTCACCAAATATTGCAGACATGGCCAGGACAATTAAAGCTGTGTTGAAAACATTTTTTTTTCACACTTATGGAAAAAAAACAACAAAAGTCAAAAATCAAAGCAGAAAAGATTCACAAAAAAAAAAAAAAAACAGAAGAAAAGATAGTTTAGAGGAGGGTTACAATACAGGCCAAAATGATGTATTTGTTTATTATGAATTTTTCTGCTTCCTGTAGACTCCACTCTGTCGCTAACAATACTGTAGTACACTTTCTCTGTATTACTCTACACTTTCTTTAAATATAATTTATTTTAAGATTTTTTTTTTTTGTTAAAGAAATCCAGGAAAAAGAAAAAAAAAAAGATGCAAAAGTGGTTGGTTGCCAGAGGAGAGGCGGCAGAAGGCCCGTGCTGCCCTGTTTAATTGCATCAGCGCTCTAGTTTGTCAAGATACTCAATAGTCCGTTGCATTGGGACGTGTCCTCAATCCTCGATGTACTCCCACAGGTCCTTCTCATAGCCTTCATGTACGTGCTGTAGCAGCACTCTTCGCCTGCTCTCACAGTATCTACAGACAAGGGAGAATTTGATAAAGTCCAGCATAGCAAATTTACAGGAAATGAGAGTTCCGGTCAGAGATGTACATCCACTCACGGGTACAAATGTCACAATAATTTTAGGCTTTTAATTGTTCATTTGGACAGTTGTTTTCCCTGCAATGACGACGATGTTTCAATAAATAACTTCCAACAAACATTTTAAAAATTATTGAAGCATAAAAGAGGAAAGCATGTTCAAATATATACATCCAATCTCATTTGGATAAATTTTACATGGCAAATTGCAGAGCAAACACAGCCAATCAACAAGGGATAAATCTGGCTTCAAATTTGCTTTTTCCCCGTGCATGGACCAAGTTATTAAGCATAATCCATAAGATTGTTAGCTTTTGGTCAGAGTCATTACAGAAGATCAATATTCAGCCGTTTGATGTGTGCTTGGGATTGTTACTCAAGTGCCAACTATATAGCTAACGATTTCAATTGAGGTAGAAGAATTTGGAGGTGGTCTCACCTTGATTACCCCAAACATACTTCCTATTATTGTGGCTACATAGCTCAGTCCTCGTCTTGTCTGACAATAAAACGTTTCTCTACCAGGAATACTTTTCCATGCAGGAAGTGGAAAACTTCAGTCAAGATTAAAGGTGTTGATTTTTCCCTGGTGTCTTGGCCGGAAGCCTCAGTCCATTCTGATGTTACTCTCTTCTCTCCAAACAGTTACTGGCGTTTTAACAGCATCCAGTTTATGATCCTTGCTGGTTCCTGGAATAGTCATGAACTTTCCAAATACTTCCCTTCCGACTGAATGGATAGGTTGTGTCAGGTGGTTGGTACTTGGACAGACCAGTTGTCGGAACAGGACAATGATCCCAAACATACAACAAAACTGCTGGAAGGCTTGCATTATGGATTCTGAGTAGCATCAGTGAATCAACTGATTTAAATACAAATTCTGCTAAGAAAAACGGTTTAAAAAAATCCACAACGATGCCAGAAATATGTTGACAGTATATATAATTTTGACTGTGAGAATATCCACTATCTTTTGCAGCTAGTTCTTTTACAAATCACTTAATACACTTGATACCTAATACTATTTACTCCATATAATAAAGGTTCAAATGTGTAATTAAAAGACAAAGAGTATGTAAACTTCCTACTGGAACACTACTTCACTTACCTGTACTTATCTTGGACTTTCTGCTTGATGTCCTGCAAGGAATCCTGGGAAATATCCCGCTCTAAGTATCCGGAGAGCACCTCAGTGGCATTTTCCAGATCTGCCTGGTTGTTCTGGGGAACAGAAGTAAAGGATGTCATCCTCAGTAATATTTTTTAAAAATGTATATCTAGTTCATACCAATAAAGAAAGATTTGGCTCTTGTGTGCTTTGGATTTGTGTGACTTTGCACTTTGGTGGTTGGCAGGCAGCTTTAGCAATAAGCAACACTTTCAGCCATCTTACCTCAAAAATAATGGACTGGTTGTTCTTCTTGAGGTAGAAGGCAAAGACGTAAGTGAACATGAGTGTGGAGCGGCACTGGCAGAGCACATCTACAGCCTTCTTCAGGAACTGCACTTCAATCCAAGACATGTTGTGCTGCTGCATCTCCTCCATCTTCTGCTTAACCTGAGCATAGAGCTTGTGCTCAAAGCGCAGACTCTGCATGTGGTTCATGTAGCGGTTGCAGTAGAACAGGTACCTCTGCAAGGCTGCCCTGGAGCGCTGCACACACAGTAAGGCGAACCGGCTTAAACTCAAACACACCCAAATGCTGGATACTGAAAAGTCTGGATTTACCCAACTGTACAGTTTTAACATTTCAAATTTCCTGAACTCTGTTACTTTTGCTGAATTTCTGACATATCAATACAAAACATTATTGCAGTAAAAATGGAACCTACAAAAATCTGAGGTAAACAAGCAAAACAGAAAAAAAGAAAGGAAAAAAAAACTAGAAAGAAAGAAAAAACGTGGAAGGAACAAAGTGGGGGAGGGAGAGAGGGAAAGAAGGAGGCAAAAAAGCCAGATTGACCATTTTTAGATTGTAGGACAGGAAACAAAATCTGGAAAATCCAAATGTTTTTCCATACTTATCCTGAACTGAGAAGAACTTAAATGTCATTATTTCCCATACTGCAAACAAACTCTGAAAACTGTAAAAGACAAAAACTGTGTGTTGTACCAGCAGCATGAATGTCAACCTTGGAATCTCTGCAGGTGTTTCATAAGATAAATTTTGTTACAAACTATAAAATCCGAATTGTACTTGTTTACCATAAATGTCTGTGAAAATTAAACAATGCAGGAGTAAAACAAAGAATAATTCTGCAATAAAACATGAATTACATTGATGCATTTATGTTTTAAACCTTTCTAAGTTACCATATGTTTCACAATTTTTGAGGGCAAATGTCGATTTAATTACCTCTTGAGCATCTCTGGCTGCCTTGGCATCGTCTTCATTATAGCGGTTGCAGTTGTACCTGTAAGGTCAAAGCGGTCAGTGGTGTTTACAGTGTTTCAGACAGATGAAGGTTTGAACTCTAAGGTGAGTGTGTGAGAGAAGCCAGAATATTTTAGATTCTGTACTCTTTGTACTGAGACTGCCAAATGTGTCTAATGAATGACACGCCGTTACAAAAACTGATGACCAAATATGTACCAGTTGTGGTTTCACATCTCGACACATTTAAATGTATTCATTTTCTACCGTCTTACTGGGAGTCACATTTAGTTTATTTGCTTGAAAGCAACATTTTCTGCATAAAAAGTAACATGAAAAAAAATAAGCCTTTAATTCTCACCAGGCAGAGCCATGAGGTTCCCATGGACCCAGGCAGACCCAACAGAACTCTGCTTTGCAGTTCTGGTTGCGACAGACCATGTGGTTGCATCCGCCGTCCTTCTCAATGGTCACGTGGCATTTTGGACACTCCTGTGGAGTTAAGGTGAACATTGTGTTCTGTTAGACTGAAGAACAGAAAAATCTAATTTTATTCTTATCAGGGAGTCTGATGAATTTCAAACCTTGGTATTTGCTGCAATCCAGTTGGAAGTCTCGCTGTCGTCATCACATTTCTTAATCCATTTTCTCAGCCACTAAAAAAAAAAAAAGGAAAAAGAAAAAATTGAAAAAGGAATAATATTGCTTCCCATAACTGCCAGAATCCTATATATTTCCGTGTTTCCATTCAGCTTACCTTACACTTCACCGGATCATGCCAGTTCTCTCCACAGTTGAAACTGTAATAACAACACGCAAATCAACTCAACCTCCAATAGCATGCAGTAAACCTGCGTTCTGTGAGAGTTTGCTGATCTTACCAGAACTGACGGCCGCACTTGCATCTCACCGGCTTGGCATCTGGATACTGGACTTTGACAACGTGATGGCAGTCCGGTGCAGGGCACCACTTTAACAGTCGATTGCACTTTAACGAGTAATAAGAAACATGTTTTTTTTTTCATTTTTTCAGTTGCAGATGCACAAATTGTTAATTACATTCTAACTTTTCTCACAGCACTCTACAGAGGATAGACATTTGCTTAGGTATGTAGAGCTCTGCGTAAACGCAGCCGTGCAGTTAAGATTTACAAGTTTATTTATTGTAGAGAAAAACAAAACATGTATACAGAATGTAAATGCTGAAGAATTTACATAGATGTTACCTATTGCAATCATGTGATTGCAATAGGTAACATTTTCCCCAGTCAAGTTTAGGTCTTGACACATGTGTTTGTGCTCATAAGGTGAGAAGGGTTAAATAATTCTACATTTACTTTTAAGCCAACCAAACCCTTAAATATATGTGTGGGCTCACTACTTGTTATTACTTGTTGACCTACATTCTCCTTAAGCAGTGTGCAGCAGAACTGTTTTTACTGTGTGCTAAACTGACATTCATGCAGCTCTATAGACGTGTCATAATTGAAGATCTAGTCGTTTCAGGTTTCTTCTTCTCAGATTCAGAGGTTTTTAACCTGAAAGTCGAACTGCAAAGCTCAGCATAAACATTTTTCAATTTCCTGTCAAGCAACAAAGCTTACCTCTACAAAACTATTCGTGATTAAATGCTGGTACTTCAATTTTACTTTTGAATCTGTTATGAGGCGCCTGTGGAAACATTAAAAATCAATTAGAAAAAAATAAGTTAAATACACACACACACACACACACACACATATATATATAAATTTGCAAGCAGACATTTTTGTACTTGCTTTCTAAGACCACAACTCATAAGTTATACAGAAAATATAATGTCTGTTTTCCCCTCTTGCAGAAATGGTTGCAGTTGATTAATAATTTTAAATTTAAAGTGACACAAAAAAGATCTGGACGCTTGACAGCATTAAAAGACCTGGAGATCCACCAAAGACAACTCATGAATCACTGAAAGACTCAAGATGAGGGGAAAAAATATTTTTCAGAAAAAATCATTTTAGAGTTCACAGCAGGCAAAACACAGATGATAACACACTTCAATGATCCTCACTAAAAAACAAGTTGGATTAAAATACATTGAAGAATATAATATTTGATATGTATAATAATTATGTAAAAACTACCTTGCTGATTTTAAAATTGGGATGAATCAGTAACTTTACATTGAGCATCACAAAACTGTTTTTAGTGAAAGACTTTATCAGCGTCATCTTCTGCCAAATATGATGATCATTACAGACCCAAAATAAAACAAATACATGCACAAACATACTTACATGACTGTGTTGTCATCAACCAAAATGTCACAACTATGAGCAGGACAAGAAATCGTCTGAGAAGAAAGCATAAAAGGTAAATCATGAGTTGGTTATTGGAAAAAAAAAAAAAAGAAAGGTCATTTCAGACATCGAGAGCGACACCAAATGTAACAACTAAAGATGTGCCGATCAGGTTTTTTCCTGCCGATACCGATCACATAATTATTATTATTATTTTTATATCATAAACACTACTGGTTACATTATGTGGAAAAAGGAACCATGAATTCACCTTAATTTAGACAAAAACTTGTTTTTAATAACTTTTTCCAAGAAGAAAACTAAGCAAAACAGGCATTGTGCAAATTGTACTGCTATCAGTAATACTATCTTTAACAGACTGATAACATATGAAGGCTCTGGAGAGGCTAAATAATGCAAAGAACCAAAATAAAACCTCTCAACATTGCCAAAAAAATTCAATTATAAAACTTAACTTTCAAAGGCTCCATTACAATAAACAATCCAGAGTTACTGAATGAAAACTTCCTGATAGCATGGCGGCTAGCTGATTACTGTTAGTTCTGATTGGCTGTTTCTGACTGAGCGGAGTAATTATGCAGAGCAGGGAGGAGATCGATTATTTTTTCAGAGATTATGTGTCTCATGTTAGGACAGCGAAAGTTTTAATACGTTTGTAAAATTTATTTTTTTAGGTTAGATGCTGCAGCTTTAAACAGAGGTTCGGTGTGAGAGTCACTACCAGGAGGAGCAGAAGCGGCGCTCAGTCTGTGAAATATTACTACCTGTTGTGCGTAGCGGTTCAACAGCGAGAGCAGAACCAGCGTTTTACACCGCAGCTCTAAGACTTAAATAATTTTGCGGGTTATTTGTTTAGCTTTCTGACCGTCATGCTAATCCGGGTGAGTGTTTGTAGCTGTGCGCTGCTTTACCTGCTATCTGATCCTCTATATGTCTTTTTTACTGCAGTGAGCCTCGATGTAGCCAAACTCCGTCAAGTATGCCATTGTTTTTATGTCGTATTAGCTTCGTTGTGTTGATGCATTTTGACGTGCTTCAATTTTCCGCCGCAACACGCAAACGTCCCCATTCACTCAGTGTGATATAGTTCCACATCGCTTAGGATTTGTTGCTGCGCGTTTGCACATTGTGAAGGAAAGAGGAGACCAGCTGCACAGGCAGGCTGCGAAATGAGATGCAGGTGATCGGTATCGGCAACAAGAGCCAATGATCGCCGATCATGCACTTTTTCACGAAAATCGGCCGATTATGATCGGTGACTGATCGATCGGCACACCTCTAGTAACAACTAATGCTAATTTTACTGTTTTAGCTAGCTCTTAGTTCAGTTAACAACCGTCTTCATAATGATAATAATTATTTTTTTATATAATTTGGCTTCCTGACACAATATTAGATGTGCATGATCAGTCTAAGACAAAGAAGCAATAAAACAATATTCCAAAAGCAATAAAACAATGATAAGCTTTTATTAAAATGTTTATATATGATGCACCAATAAATCTGTCTGACATAAGAACTGGACAATTTTCTATTGGCTGGCTTTAACAGGTGATCGGTGGATCAAACACAGAAAAAAAAAATCTATTAAATGCAGAACATCTTAGAAGTTCCTCCACTTTTGTTCCATAAACAAATCACATACTTCAATAGACATATTCAAATAAAAAAAAACAAACAAACAAACAAAAAAAACCCCATCAGAAACGGGTTAGTTGTTCCATTAAATAGGGAAAATCTTATCAGTCCTTTATTTTCTGTTTGGTTCAGAACTGTTGCCTTCATCCAAGAGCCTGTGCTACATTTTTTTTCTCTTTTATGCTTTCTAGTCCTTAGAAACAAAAAGCAAAACTGATGAAAATCGGAATCATTGCATCAGGTATAATAAAAATGTAGAAATTATTTAGTAAAAAAACAAATGATAAAATTGTTACTGTCAAGAAAAGCCTTATTAGTGAATCTCCACAAATGAATCTTGAAATGTACCTGTCCCATTCCTTCCTCTATGATTTTGGTAGTCAAATAATCTCCCCAGCACTGCATGCAGAACTTGTGTCCACACTCCAGACCGGTAAAATACTGAAACAAACATCATACAACAGTTTAAACATACAACCCTCGTCATCAATATTAACTTTTCAAATAACAGACAGACTTGAAAATAATGTGTATTCATGACTAATACTACAATGCTCAATGCAAATTTTTTTTCCAGAATATTTTTTTCCTTAGTAAAACATAATCTTAATGTATTTTTACCTTGCTAAATGAAAGTACAAAGGAAGGAATATTTGAATATCTTCAAGTGAGGGTGTTGCCCTTCAGTGTTGAGTAATTTTACTATTTTTAAGAAATAGTACAAAGTTCAGCTAGCACCAATTTGGACAATTTGTTCTTATTCATAACATACCATTAAAAATTACACAAACACTGTAAGGAAGATTTAAATGCATTCCACTGAAGAAATAAACATACATAAAAACTGGAGTAAAACAGTTTTATTCCATACATAGAGCTCCAACAAGTCAGTGTATGGGAGGAGAGAACACATTAACTCACTGTCTGCTACTGTTTGAGTCAGTCAGCACTTATTGCAGTTTATTTCAGAAGACCAGCCCTTTTCAAAGACTAAGCACATTTCTGACCTGTTGCCAAAGAAAGTTTCAGGAATCTTCCTTGAATCTTTTTTTCTTCTAATTTTAAACGAGAGCATGTTGCCACACTGACACATTTAATGCAGGGGTGATTAGCATCAATTTAAAAAATCTAAAAATCTCAACAAGAAAATGTTCTTGGTTACAGTTAAATAAATTCTTGCTTTACTGCCATCCAATCTGATGAAACTGATTAGGATTACTTTACTGTGATTTTCAGCCCTCCTCTTTATATGAGAAACTTCAAATAAGCTTGCCAATTTAACAGAATGGTTCTTTGTGCTCTTCATAGAGTAGCAGTAGAAGTTTGTCGAGCTGATTTAGCAGGTTAATTGGAGAAGAAAGCTGCTTGGGAAGAGACAGCCAATTGGTTGCTTTACAGATGGACTGCTTGTAGCTCCAAAATTATAATTTTTAAAAACTGTATCAGCTTAAGGTTGAAACTGACAGTCCTTTAGCTAACACAGGAGACAACCAGGCATGTCAATGACATAGATGGTTGGTTTAAGTTGTCTCTATGTGCTAAATACCAAGAAGTATGCCATTCAGGACGCTACAGAGAAAAGACAACATGTTTGATGGTACAAAAATAAATCACTGCAGTCCTTTGATACTCCCCAACACCATCATATCTTATTTTCTTTGGACAATTGAAAAATGAAACAATGTAATGCCATCTACAATCATGGTCTGCTAAACAGCTTAAAAACTTGAAAACCTCATATTAGTAGAAAGTACCTTTTAGAATCTACAGATGCTTTCAAATCTGGAACAATTAGCAACCTAAGAACCCAAAGAAAAAAAACAGTAATCATAAAATAAAATGGTTGATTGATAACCTTTAACTTTATGTTTTAACATTTTTTGGCATCCAATTCCAGATTTCTGTTTTGTAATTTCAAGAGTTGCTTTCAAGCTTTTCTGAAAATCTATTTCTGGATGGGATTTACATATTTTTTTCTTCTTGGCTATGCTACTTCTCTCTGTAATATCGAGATGTTGTTACATTATGAAAGAAAAATTTGCCTTAATTCTCTTAAAAAAAAAATAAAATAAATAAAAAAACTAAGGTTAGGGAAGCAATTTTTAAAATACGATATTTAACATAATAATAAGATCCAGCTTGTCCGACATAATGCTGATCTAAACATGTAACTCACCGAGTTGGGGAAATTTAGGTAGCAGATCTGACAAGGCATGTCTTGTGCCGATGATCTAGTGTTGATTGGAGGACGGATCCGAGGCTTCTTGCTGGGGTTGATGACATGACACTCAGAGAAAAGCTTGTCGAGGTTTCCATCAAAGTATCTGCAATATTTGCGCAAACAAAAGGTAGAATTAAGAAGCATGTAAGCTCAAGATCCAAAAAGAGCTGGCCTGGCTACTGCAATCCTATGCAATTCTGCTCGATTCTCATGTCCCTCCAGTGTTCTGTCTGGGATTTCTCCCGCTGAGCTTGATTTCTCTGGTTGAATTCCAACCAGGCTAATCAGCAAACAGAAGGAGGATTTGTGAGCAATAATATTGATTTTCTGCACCGTTTTAGGCTGACTGTAGTTTGGCTATAGCAGCAGAAGTGAATGAATTAACATTAACAGCCATCTTCTTCGACTTGTCACTTCTCTCTTCACAGTGAGTGATGGTTGTTAACAGCACATACAATTTCCGGTAAGTTTCAGACTGTCAAACTGACACATTAGATACATGACGATCAAACGTCAGCGATTGGGTAGATCTTAAAATTTCAAAAAAGCCCATGCAAGCAATTGTTTTTCAACAGCTGAGGGTCCAGACCT
This sequence comes from Poecilia reticulata, assembly GCF_904066995.2. Lineage (NCBI taxonomy): Eukaryota > Metazoa > Chordata > Actinopteri > Cyprinodontiformes > Poeciliidae > Poecilia > Poecilia reticulata. Next base: position 24,130,326 of record NC_088835.1, on the reverse strand, counting down.
CATGTACAAAGCAAATAGCATAGAGCAAGGGATTGGCCTTTACCAGGCTGAGGAAGTGCATCTGTTATAATAATTTTTTCTGGCTAAGTACCAATTAATAGTAGTACTAATGGTACCAATTAAAATCACATCACCAAATGGTTAACATAATCCAGATATTCTTACCTTTCCATAAGCTTTTCTTTATCCCAGTTGAAGTGGCTGAGGAGAATGCGTGTTATTGTTGCAGGGTTCTAGAAGGGAAAAATGGTGAGAAATTTAAATTAAAATTTACATTTAAATTTAGCTATTCAAGGAGGTTATCATACAAATAAATTTTGCCAAAGCAAGGTTAAAATGAGAAGCTATAGAAAAAAAACATTTGCAGTGATGTAATTTCACAATATCAAAGATTAATATTTCTAAAACTGCTTCATCATATTCCCCGTTTAATACAATCATAGGTTAACAACTAACTCCCCCCCAAAATATGCTTACACGTTTTACAATGGGTCCACTTTTATAAGGGGACCCATTGATTTTCATCAAAGTTTGATTTATTTCTATTCAAACTGCAGTTGTTTTGTCAAACATAGAGAGCAGTTTGTAGGCAAAAATATGCATAGAGAAGCAGCAATGCAACTTAAAATAAGTCCAAAGGTTGTTTCTTCGACTTTTTAATGTCATCATTTTGCTCAGGAGGGAGCAAGGATCATTATTTTGCCCAGGTTTGTGTCTTGTGTAAATCCAGAGAGTTATCCTGAGTCTACTGTCTTTATAGTACCAGGTAGGGACAATGGCAACTTTGTTGCAGGTTGAATTCTGTTCATTCAGTAAGCACTCAGTGGCTCTCACATTTCTCTGCCTTTCGAATAACAGCTTCTAAAAACCAAACAAAAAGTCCTTTCTGACACAACAGACTAGGATTAATGATCAAGGAAGCATCATGTGAAACCAGCGGGCCATCTAAAACAAAGATAGTCTCATCTCCTCATGAATCAACTACAAACTTCATGTGATCAAAACATCGCCAAAACAGAAAAAGTATTTCATGAAGCCCAACATCTGTGGGAAAAACTATTACACTGACTTAAACTGTAAAATGAGTCAGCTCAATTAACCTTTTACTGTTCTTTCCTGTTTCCATGTTTTACAATCAGTAAAATTCACAGTTTGAGAACATTAGTGTATCCACAAATGTATAAAATTAATAAAATGGCTAACTATATGCGTTTTTTTTATTAACATTTATCTAATTTATCTTAGTGTTTGGGAGAGATAAAACAATTACAAGACCGCCTCCGTAATGGACAACTGTTTTATTTGTAATGAATCCTGTGCTACTTTTCAACATGATCACATTCAACCATTTGGGTATGGGGTTGACTTTATGCATTATCATGGAGAGAATACTTTGACTTTTTAAACCAACATTAACATGTAAGCTTAGTAAACTGTCTGAACTGTCTTTACTCACCAAAAAAGTGCACTGATTTGGCTAAAACATCAGGCATAATGACAACTACTAAGGTTATGTTCACACTGCAGCCTGAAGTGACCCAAATAAGATTCTTTTGCTCTTATGCAACCTGTATCTGATATTTCCATGACAGTCCGAACAACACAGGTCGGATTTTTACATATGCCACATTAGCTACTTGCATATGTGGTAATAAATCTGATACGTATCTAATCTTTTCAAATGTGACCTGCGTCTGTGCGGCCAGGTCGGATTCCTGTATGTAATTGATTCTCGATAAACGTCACTACTGTGCATCCTAATACAGGCAAGCGGAGAGAAAAACAACAACCACGGCAGACGATAATGAGAATCAAGTTGTTGTGTTTACTTCTGCAAACACTGAGAACGCTCACTGTGTGTGATGTTTCTGCGTCCTCTACTGTGCATGCGGGACACTTTTAGGTTTGCTGTTTACTTTAGGAAATTACATACAGTCATATATTTGGAAATATGAACTACCATGCAAAAACAAAACAAAACAAAAAAAAAAAATCAGGTTTCACTAAAAATTGGAATTGAACACCGAGGCCTGCAGTGTGAACATAGCCTAAAAAAGCCTGAAGATGAAAGTTTAATTTAAAAAAGTAAAACAACTCATTTGAAAAATCTCTTGCATGCATTTACAACAGTCTCAATTTGACTGCATTAAAAGTTTTACTGTATTTTGAAATAGGTTTGTGACTGGCAAGTTACACACTTAGTAAACAAAGAACAAGGAAAAATTGTGTAAAAATAAAACTTAGCTGGAAAGATTGGGCAATATCAGCTTTAACCAAGTACTAGAAATACCTTTGATACTGAAAATCCAAAAGACTTTTGAAAATGACATATATATGAAGATACACATTTATTTAATTATGTAGAGCAATAGTCACAAAAACACTAGGCTACCACTTATAATTTAAGTGTACATTGTTTTTGAAAAACTTTGTATTCCACCCGATATCCACCAGGTGCTAAAACTTGACTTTTATGAGAGCTTATGACCGTTGATTAAATCAGCATCATTGAGCAAACTCCTGCTGGGAAATATTGTTTATTTGAGTCACATTGCCACATTTGCTTACAACACCCTATAAAGAATATTATTGGAAATTGATGTAAAATCTGTCATTTTCAGAGACGGTACTAAAGATCCTCATGGTGTCTACGAAATGAGCCATTGATGGTAGAACATATTCCACTGTGGATGGCACCATTTCCTACCCCAAAAGGTTACATATGAAAACAAGCAATACTGCAAGAATATAGGATAGCAAAGTTATTAAATTACCAGAATCCTAATGTGAATTAACAGGAAACAGATCTAACCAGCACAAAGTCAGAATTAAATTATCAAGTGCAACACAAACAACAACAGGTTCATTCACTGACTTTATCCTGGTTTGATTTTGTATTAAATAACCACAAAAACATCAAATTAGGTTTTTCAGGTACAAGACATCTGAACCCAAATTAACTGGAGCATATTCAAAAAATCCTTTGTTCAAAATACTTTGAACAAAGTATTTAAGAATGAGATTCAACAATCTCTCAAACAAAAGTTAAGACTCAACAATCTTCTTAACTATTAACTTTACTATCAACTAAACCATTTATGTAATGGGTGGTCCCTGAAGAGCCTTGCAAGATTTTAAATGTAACTCTTAAAATCTATCTACCCGAGATGTTTTTGTATTTCTTTCCATTAGCTTTTTTATTGTGTAATTCAAAGCAATTACACTGACACACGAAGAACTTCAAACAATGTCAAGACTTCAAACTACCTACAAAACTAAATTAGGTATACTTGTATAGTATTACTATTCAAAAACACAGAACCACAGTCAGTTTTTAAAATTGGAACATGTTCAAAGCAACCGTTTTGTATGGGAAGAATTGACATATTTTCGACTTTCAAGCGTCTTCGAGGTCATATTTCTGAATGATGGTTCATGCTATATCACAGAAAACTAAGTGCTAACTTAATAGGACCTTTTTTTAAATTCTATGTCTACGAGAGAGGAAATGGAGGCCTCAGTTGGCTCTGTGCTACATCGTACATCTGTGACAAGCTATTGCGAATGGAATCAGTTGTTAACTCAAAAAGCTTATTAAAATTCAGTTCTTAAACAGTATTTCATCACATCGAAGTTCGGACAAAATGCTTGGTTGCTATTCTGTAACTAACATAGCTTGTCATTTGCTACATTACACAATGTCCAACTAGCCTTTGGACAAACGTCAAAATACGTTAACGGTAGTTTAGTTGCACTATATTTTTAGAAGTCAAACTTGAATTGATTAGTTAACTTTCAACCGTTCTGTCGTCAAAAGTCACACCTAACGTACACCAAGTCAACAACCAAAGACGTTGGGCTTTTTCAGAATAGTGCTGCTAGCATAGCTGAAGAAGATGGCTAAGTAGCAAGAAAGCTAACATTAGCTTAGCAAAGGTAGCTGCCAACTTCTCAATGGGGATTAGACTACTTCCTGTAACAAAACTTCTGTTTAAAGGTATATATTTAGTGACATTTCAACATATCCACATTCATTCTAAATACACACTAGTAACAAAAACTTACCATCGTTAAAAACGAATTTCAACACGTGTTAGTCTTGTGAAACTGTCACCTTTCAGTAAGTTAACTACTCCTACAAGGCTAGCCGATAAGCTAACGTCCGTGGCCTGTAAACGCTTGATAAAATCCTGGACCCCGGTCTTTCCTGACGATGGTATACCAAAATACCTACCTGTATGACCTCGTTGACCTCCCTGATACACTCCACCATATGCTGGAGGATCTGCTCGGCAGTCAAAACCTCGAAACGATAGTCCTCCTCCTCTTCTTCACCAGGACCGTGACCACCTACACCAGTCTCGCCACCCTCGTCTCGCTCCCCGCCGGCCACCACAGGATCGACCAACTCCACCTCACCGATATCCAGGGTGTCGTCCTCGGGCTCCACTTCGCCGCTGTCCTCGCTACATTCGTCTTCGTCGTCGTATTCATAGTTATAGCCCTCGTCTGAGTCCATTCCTAGGGTGTTTACCGGTTTACGACGAGCACACCTCGAGGTCGAAAGCGCCAGATGTAGATTGCGGAACAATACGAAAACCAAAATTATCCGAGCCTGTTTTTCAGCTGCAGCGAAAATAACAACAAAACGTCGCCGCTGCTAAGCCAACAAAGAGAGGCAGCGTCACCAACTGACGACGGCCTTACGTCAGACAAACTAGAAAATAAAATGTGAAAAGAAATGTAATGTCTTTCTTTATCTATATCAAACCTGGGTTAGCCAAACAGTATAATAAATAATAAAAAAACTGTTCCAAATGTTGGCAATATCTCACTCGCACACTTAATGTTAAAAAATTCTACATTTGTGTTTTAAACCTCACGATTGTGTCCCAATAAAATTTTAATAGTAGCATTTCAGTAAACCACCCATATGTGTAATAGGTTTGACTTTTACTTTTGTTTCTTGCGCAAGGTTCAATAAATAAACTGATATATAAATAACTAAGGCATTGTGCAGAATGGACTTAATCTTCTCTTATAAATCCTTCTAACATATTATTGCTATTACTTGGCCAAAAATAAATATTTTATTTATTTATTTATTTGTGTATTTGTTAAATGACCTTCTTAGTTGTGAATAGGCCAATAGTATAATAAAACTCCTGAACTTTTAAGGCTTTGTGTGTTGATGGCCCCCATTTAGACACCCCTTTGAAAATGTTGGCAAGGCACCCCTGGTAGTAGTAGTACCGCTATTATCATGTATATTAGTAGGCATAGTGGTAAGCTGCCTGTTGTTTACCTCACCTGACTACATGCTCCTATGCACCTGACTAACTCAGTTGAGCAGAAGGTGAAAAGTCGAATATGAAAGTCATGTGCTCAGTAAATCCTGGACACTGCACTCTGATCAAATATATTTTCCTACTTCTGATCATAATTCATCTCGACTTAAACACAGCAGAGAGTGTGTGGCCACTGCCACAAATAGTTATCCTCTCTTCAGAGAGATACCAACTGAAGCCCCAATCTTTCAGTTTTGGATATAGAAGATACTTGGATACAAAGCACAGCTGTTCTGTTCTGGACGCAGCATTCAAGAGATATTTTTCCATTTTATTTCCAGGATACACTTATGGTGAGTGTACTTAAGAAAATACACATTTTCACTTAATTTGCATTTAGAAGCCAACTTGATCACTTTTAGTGTAGCTACACAATTATTATTTTTAAATGTTAAAACAACTCACTGCCAGTAAATAATCCTTATGTGTTTTATCATGAACCTAAGAGAAGACATTCTGGTGATAACATATTTAAAACTTATTTACAGCTGTGAATTGCTTAGTAGTTTTGTTATGAATGTTTTGTTTGTCGCTGTGCCTTTTAAAGTAGATGAATGGGTTTTGTAGAAACAGCAGCTCAGCTGTAGGCCAGCCAAAGCCTGTTACCACAAACACATTCGATGACAATGGGCCATGCCTATACAGCTTTACCCTTGTGTTGTCTAACAGTACAATACTTCGGTTGGAACATTTGTACATTTTAGTAAAATGTCATTAATCTATATTTGCACTCATTTTTCACAGGGAACGATACTCTACAACTCAGTGAGAATGAGGTATTCACTCTCACAATTAGTCTTGACCGTCATGACTGTGAAGGTTACCCAAACCAAGATTCTTCAGAGAGATGTAAGAATAAACATACATAATGAGGTATTAAATTTACAAAATCCAAATGGTAAAAGCTATCACTGAGAATTTTTCCCATTTGTGTTTTAGACAAACTGAATGTCTTTGCTGGGCAAGCATCTCTGAATGCAGAAACTGTGTGGGGTTCTCTAAGAGGTAATTACTATCACTGTATTTTTAAAGAATTAGAACGCCCCTTATTAAAATGGACATAGTGGCAGTTGACTAATGTTGTCAATAACTATAATCTTACACTCTAAAAACTTAGTGAAAAACAACAAAATTTCAGTTATTTTGCTTAGCAAGTCCAGGATCAGAGACTGGATAGGTTATGGGTTTCAACTAGAGTATTGTTCCAAGTAAAAAACAAACGGATTAAAGTGACAAATTAGAGCTACTAAAGACTTTTTTAAAACTAAACCTTGACTTGTTTATTGCTGAACAAGTTGTATAGCATCAAAAGTAACCTATCTTTTTCAGCCCTAGCTTAATATGACTATGTAAGTGACTACATGATCTCTGTATTGGCATTCAAAACAAATTTAACCAACAAACCTAATATTCAGGCTAAAGAAATAACTCAGTACTTTTTAAGAATGTGAATGTCCATCTTATATGACTATTTAAATAAGAGTTTTTAATGTGTGTTTTTTCTGATCAAGCACAGGTCTAGAAACCTTCAGTCAGTTGGTGTATCAAGATGATTTTGGCTCAGTAAGTCAAAATTTCTCTAATACTAAAGCTCAAGTTTATAAACGATATCCATCATTATGCAATTTCTTTTGTGTTTCAGTATTATATTAACAAGACTGAGATTGAGGACTACCCACAATTTAACTACAGAGGAATTTTATTGGACACTTCACGCCACTACTTACCAGTGCAGGCCATTTTAAAAACTCTGGTAACAATCATGCATCATCTTAGCCCGTATTTCTGTTCAATTGATCATACATGGCCTTTTTGTTTTTTGTTTCTAGGATGCAATGGCCTACAGTAAGTTTAATGTATTTCATTGGCACCTTGTTGATGATCCATCATTCCCTTACCAAAGCCACAAATTCCCAGACCTTTCCAATAAGGTACGTGATTTGGAACAGCTGTTGTATTTAAAGACAATGTATTTTAAGAAACAAAAAAGCACTCAATTATGGATTTCCATAGTGAATATTTATGGCCCCCTGCTTCTTTAAGTCATGAGTGCTGGGAAGTTGCCTCCTCCCTAAAACCAAAGACTTCTGGCTCTGATACAGGGGGCTTTCCATCCAGTGACTCACATCTACACACAGTCAGATGTGAGAAGGGTGATCTCATATGCCAGGATGCGAGGAATAAGAGTCCTTCCGGAGTTTGATTCGCCAGGCCACACAAAATCTTGGGGAAAAGGTAAAATTTCAAAGCAAAATAAACAATGTTTAAAACAAACAAGCAGTGAACCAGTCCTCCAGATCTCATTCGCGAATGTTGTGGTGGTATGTTTTTGTAGCACAAAGCTTTGATAAGTATTGTCTGTTCACACTGATGGTCTCGGTTTTTAAGATAAACCTTAAACCACACAAAATACTCTAAAAGTGCTAAAAAAAACCCAAGTCAATATTTAGTATGTGCATTGGTTTGCTCCACCAGCCATTTAATGTGATAACTATTTATTTTATGTATATATGTATATGTATTTACTAAAGGATTTATGTCTCAGGTCAGTCTGAGTTGTTGACTCCCTGCTACAGAGGGGGCACTCCTTCAGGGACTTTTGGACCTGTTAATCCAACACTACCCTCCACATATCAGTTCATGGCGTCACTTCTGAAGGAAGTGGCCTCTGTGTTTCCTGACCCCTATATCCACTTAGGAGGAGATGAGGTCGACTTTTCTTGCTGGTAAGTTTGAAAATTAAAAGTAAGTCAATGCAAAGAAGAGAAACACAAACCTAATATTCAACCGAAGTAGTTTTCAGCTGTCAAAAAGTTGCAAGTCATCACTGAGCGTAACAACATGAAAGTAAATACTTCCCACTGCTTTTTTCGTAGGAGATCAAATCCCTACATTCGTGCGTTCATGCACAAGATGGGTTTTGGATTGGACTTTTCTAAACTGGAAGCATTCTACATTGAAAAGTAAGGCAGTAGAGGAGAGATTTTGGGTTGAAACCTACATGCAAATCAAATTTATAAAAAGATTAATATGTCCACCTTTATTAACAGAATTGTGAACATCACATCAGTACTCAGGAAGACATCTATTGTGTGGCAGGATGTTTTTGACTACCATGAACGAGTAAGGATGCGCCAACAGATATATGTACTGTTTATTGAAAATGACACGTCTGTGTCACAGAATGTCTTTAGAAGTTCATAATTTATAATCCAAAATTAGCTAAAAAAAAAAATCCATCCATTATCTATACCTATTTATCCTTGCAGGAATGGGGGGGCTGGAGCTTATCTTTAGCATTTATTGGGCGAGTTACTGGAAGGCCCTAATTTTATATGACATTCATCCACAGTGTATGTAGAGTTTTGAAAAGTTGAAACCCCCTTTGACTGAAGTGATACCAAAATGTTGTGGTTGTTTGATTGAATTAGAAATGTGATCATATTACAGTGGTCAAAATAAAAGTAAAGAATTCAATTTCTCAATGACTGTCATACAAACAACAGTGGCTATTATTTTTCAGGTAAAAGATGAAAGACACCATACAAGTGTGGATGATGTGGAAGGCAATGTACCACTTAAACTGTGTGCATATATAATGTTGAGTTGTTTTGTGTTGCAGCGCAAGTTTTTGTCAGTGGTGGAGGTATGGAAACAGGGCTGTTACCTTTGTGAAGTACGCAGGGTTGTTAAAGCTGGACTCAGGGTGATTCTGGCCTCTCCGTGGTATCTGGACCAGCCTGGACCCACACACAACTGGGCCCGCTACTATAATGTGTGGCCACTAGCCTTCAAGGGTCAGTGAAAAACCCCCCAAAAAACAGGTGTGCTGTGAATTGTTCAGGTTGTGAAAATAGTTCTCAATTTCAGACAACCAATTTCTTCACTGACGTTCGATTGATTGTCAAACCACCAGGTGGCAGCAAACCCCAAATTTTATAGAACAAAAAATTGACTTTTGTGAACATTCTGTTTTCATTTGTCATTATTTATTCAGTCTCAAGAGTAAGAATCTTTTGTTTTCATTTTTTTTTTTCTGAACAGGTACTGAGAAGCAGAAGAGCTTAGTGATCGGGGGAGAAGTCTGTCTGTGGGGGGAATATATCGATGCTACCAACCTATCCCCACGTCTCTGGTGTGTAAGATCCAAACATCTCTTCAAAGATAAAATAATATTGAAAAATGTGCTTGCTTGACAAGAATATCTTTAATTCTTGTCTTTAATAATCAAAATGAACAGGCCAAGAGCAAGTGCTGCGGCTGAGAGACTGTGGAGCAATGAGAGGCAAACCTCCTGTGTGGAAAGAGCATTTCCACGACTACAGGAGTTTCGATGCAAGCTCCTGAGGTACTTTAGCACGTCCGCCTTTATACCACTTACTGTTGGCCCCTTCAGCAAGACACTACCATGTTTTTTATAATGTCTGCCTGTTACATTCTGTTGTTTCTGCTTCACTTCCTGTTTAGACGTGGAATCCAAGCTGAACCTCTTTATGTGGGCCACTGCAAACATGAGTATCAAAGTGTTTAACGGATGATTCCGCATTCAACCTTTTTAGTCATTTGTAAAAAGAGAAGAAAAGAAAAAGAAAGAGATGAAAGAAAATACAAGGAAAATGCAATACTTGACACATTATTTTTTGGTACCCAATTTTACATAAAAAATGTAAAGGTATTTTTTTAGCTTTTTTGAAATTTACTAATGTTATTTCTTGAACTACAATAAAAATACATAGTGTGCAGATCATATAAGCTTTTTGTCCCTATTATGTTCTTTCTAATTAAATTTAATTCCCTCTTCAATTCTATGAAAAATAATGGGATGTCAATTTCCTAGAGAACCTTTTAGCTTATACAAAATGCATCAGTTTTTAAAGTATAAAAGAATTAAGGTTTAAAAAAGAGAGAAAAACCAAGTATATTAAATAAGAATTACTATTAGACCACTAGAATGGAATATTTTAAAGAGTGCAAAACTGAGGTGATGCAATTGAAGTCATAAATAAGATTGAGAGACAGACTTGTGGAATGATACAAACAGAAGTACATGAGGGATCTGGAGAACCTGCGTGATTAAAGAAAAATATAAGTACTTTAATCAATTCCAGAATGCACAGACAGCAAACCTACACTTTAACAGCTGTGTCATGTGAACTTGCCTTCTTAGGCAGTTGAAGTTTGAAGTATTTGGAATGAAACCATGGTTTAAAATAGCTTCATTAACATAGCTGTGAAGGTAATGAAATGGTTTCTGATACCTCTCAGTTGTAGTGCAATAAAAAAAAAGATTAAGAGGGTGGGATCTAAAAGCAAACCTTGTAAATTGCCATGGGGTTACTCATAATATTTGGATGAAGCTGAGTCAATGAACCCATATAATTTTTGACAAAGAAGAACAACAATACAACATCTCAGTCTTACTAGTCTTCTTATAACTCTTTAGTTTTTTTAATTTTTTTTTTTAAGAGTCACATTATATTTCAATCCTTAAAGTCCTGTTGAAATGCTTTTGGGCATAGAGAAACACTATTTGTTTTCTTTGGTTTTTCCTACTTTTTTGACCAGTGAAAATAATATTATGCAAACTTTAATTGACAAATATTTTGACCCCTGAAGAGCTCTTACTATTACATTTCTTGTGATTTGTAAACTCATAATATGCCACACACAGAGTACCTCCGACTGATATGGCTTTACTCATCAATAGCCACAATTTCATGTCAGGATCTGACAATGTATGTGTCCCTGTAAAGACCAGATACATGCTGGCAATTATGAGACGAGCTGCATGGAGCTTTTAAGTCCACATCCATCATTTTGCTACTACAGCTAAACTGTCTTGGCCTTCTTTTTAATATCAAAACATACTATACAGTGCATGGCCTATAGTTTTGGTTTTACAGAAACTGTTCATTGATTTAGCCATCAGATGGATTACAGTGAATGACAGCAGATGGCAAGAGACGGCAATCCCTAAAAGCCAGAGTGCTGACACCTCAGTCCTTCTACTTTATCTGTTCTGGAGGAGGGGTGAGAGCAGCGGGAGGTTGTGAATGATGTTCGGGTGGAAGTCAGGAATTGCTGACCACAAACTAGCCAAAGTTTATTTATGACAGAAAAACTACTACCATTCATTTATGCCTTTTTCAAAGTCATACGTTAAAATAAAACACTTAAAAAAATACAATAATCAGTTTTGCTTCAGCAACCTTACTCCACCTGCTCCATATGTATGAAGAGAAAGGTAACAACTCGAAAAGTTAAGCTCACTCTTTGACAATAGCTGAAAGGAGATTACATCCAAAAGCTGCTTAGACTGATGCAGAGGTTTGCAAACTAGCATTCAAGGGCATCTTCTCAAGGACGATAAAGTTATGTCTTGCACATAATCTCTTCTAAACTCCATTCATGTGCAGGATTTTACTCTAGGCCCAGAATGCTATAGCTGTGCACAATGTAAAAACACATTTAAATACAAGCAGCGAATAAATAATGAGCTATAAATATAAGAATGAAGAAATAACAAGGGAATGAGCAAGGGTTTTTTCCAGTGACATGTGTTGATTCACCTGCAGGGATCTGTTGTGATAAAAGTTTCCACTAAATACATAATCACTTGGCTCATGGTGGCTCGCTGCTAAAGATGATTGACACGTATCTTCATAAGAGTCACAGGACTCAGGTGTGAAGGAACGTGACCGCTATCCTCAGTAGTTAAACCTCAAAGTAGGTCTTTGCTGATGGTTGCAGCATGTTAGTTCTGCCTACATCTGGACTGTTGAGCTGGTTAGATAAACCAGGGAAATCAGATTCAGGATTATGATAAAAATCCAGTGTAAAACTAAATCAGAAGTTGTAAGTTTAAAATGGCCTCATTTGGACCGTTTAAACTTGAACTTAAAAAAAGTGCACTGTTGCAATGGCATGTTTTCCCACAATAGTGGCATGTCTTTGATATTAGTATTCTCTAATGCATCTTTTCTCCATCCACGCACGGCTTAATTGCTAGATTGATTTTGCCTTCACTAAGTCTTTGACTCAAAAGATCTTTTAAAATATTACATCTTATTTTGATCTTATTTTAATGTTAAAAACCTGTCTTCCTCGCTAAAGAGAAGTAGTTCAGCTTCTCTTTTGGAAGAAGTGTTTTCAGTACTTGTTGAGACATTGGTTCTCCACTGTTGACTACTTTGCAAAAACCACACCAATCTTTAGCACAGTAAAGATTAAGAGGATGACACATTGGTATTTGCTTACACAGCGACTGGTGTTAATCTTCTTGTCCTCCTCATGAAAGCCCCCAGACGACTCAAGTTCTCACACTCACTCTGGCAGATCTGGCAGTGACCCGACATTACATCAGACAGTTTGTGTTGGGTGATTTTGTCAACAAAAAAAACAAAAAACTGGCTTTTTTGTGTTTTTCTATTCCGTGATTGATTTTGATTAGTCTGTTTTTCCTGTAAAAGATTTAATTTCCATATTCACGTATAGTGGTACAATAAATAATGGAAGACCAGGTGATTAAAGTAGATCTTTTTTCACAGGATGACTCCAGCAACTTCACAAAACAGAGCCTAGATGGAATTCAACAAGGTATGAATTCATTTTTTTCCTCCATGACATACAAACCAATTGAGTTATTAATTGCATTATATTGAAAAATATAAAACTAAATATAAAAAATAAATATAAAACTCTATGAGATGTAGTGGAAATCATATATGTATATACACTGCACAAAAAAGAAATATAACCAAATTTAGTTTCCATGTCTGACACTAAATCAAACAAAACTTTACCTAGTTTTGAGTCAGCAGGATTGCCAAAAACTATTTGCTAATGTCAGAATTTTATATTAAGTTTCTTAAATTCAGAAGTTTACAAATAGTTTCTTTGATGGAACTGGCTATTAAGCTGAAAGACATGGGCAAAATAATTGGGGTATCCTTCCACAAGGTTGTCACGACTCTCTGTTGAACATATCGGATCATTAGCTCTACGACCACATTACATTACTGTCTTTAAGATGCTTGAAACAGCCTAAGTTATAACATTACACCTTGCATTACGATTTTGTCCATGATTACAATTACTGGTTGCTGCAAGGCTTCATAACAAACTTAACAAATATATATAAACGTATATTTCTAAAGATCAAGCATTTGTTTAAAAGATTCCCTTTGGCCATTTATTCTTTGCAGATAAAAGTCCTCTTAAAGCCCTCGGTCAAGCCTTGCTTTGCAAAGTCTGCTCTGATTCAAGCAGCGGCAAACACTATGGCATATATGCCTGCAATGGCTGCAGTGGCTTCTTTAAACGCAGTGTACGAAGAAGACTCATCTACAGGTGAGTGAGGGCTCATGCAATAAATGTTGTATTTGCAAGGGCAGCAATAAATAAATCCAATTGAATATGACGTATTTTCTAAATCAGTTATTTTAAGACTTATGCATGTGTTTTTATTAACCTCACAGGTGTCAGGCTGGGACAGGCAAATGTCCTGTTGACAAAGCTCACAGGAACCAGTGCCAAGCCTGCCGACTAAAGAAGTGTCTCCAAGCTGGAATGAACAAAGATGGTAAGATATTTTGTTTTGAGTTGATTTTACGATTTCTGTGACAAGTATGTTATTTTAACTTTTGTTGAAACAATAGATCTTTCATTTTGTCTTTGGCAGCAGTGCAGAGTGAGCGTCAGCCTCGAAGCACTACGCATGTCAGTCTCGATTCCATAGATGCGGAGGCCAAGAGGGAAGACCTCGTTACCACACGGGAGCTCACCACTTCCGGCCTCTACTCATCCGTTGGATTTAGACCTCTGGTCACCTTGCCAGATCCCAGTTCTGCATCCGTACAACCCAGCAGCAACCAAAAGACTCACTGCTTCATGGTCAGCTTGCTGACAGCAGAAACTTGTACCAAACTGGAGCCAGAGGATGGTAAGGTCATTGGGAATATGGACGAATTACTGATACAGTGTAAGGCGATATATATATATATATATATATATATATATATATATATATATATATATGGGTATTGTATTAATCTCTGCATCTACAGGATTCTGTTTTTTTGCATTTTTGTTTTGCTAATAGATGAGGAAAATATTGATGTGACAACAAATGATGCAGAGAAGGACAACTCTTCATTAGACCGCGCCAGGCTTACATCCATCTCCAGCTCTTCAGAAAGTTTTGACGAAACAGCAGCTCGACTTCTCTTCATGTCTGTGAAGTGGGCAAAGAATTTGCCCGTTTTTGCTCATTTGCCATTTCGAGACCAGGTGAGGTGGATTGAAGGTCACGGGACTATAACTCCATGTTCTCCAGTGCCACTCTCCTGCAACCTTTGGATGCTTCCCTGTTCCAACACATTTGAGTCAAGAGGCTGGATTACTTTATTGGCATGTCTGTGAGTTTTGCAAAGGTTTTGTCATTAACCATTCAATTGATGCAGGTGTGTTGGAATAGGGACGCATTCAAAAGTTACAGTGGCACTTGAGGGATGGAGTTTCAGACCTCTGCTCTAGGTTTTTGGTTTCTGTCTTCTAATATTACATATTTCTGTAAAATCTCAAGGTGATTCTGCTGGAAGAAGCTTGGAGTGAGATGTTTCTTCTGTGTGCCATCCAGATGTCTCTACCTGTGGACAGATGTTTAATTCTGTCTCCAGAACCTTCCCCCACTCATGAGGTTAAGACCAACCTCGTCTCATCTGAGATGCAGATTCTTGATGATGTATTCAGTCGCTTCAAGGCTCTGGTTGTCGACCCTACTGAATTTGCCTGTCTTAAAGCAATAGTTTTGTTCAAGCCAGGTAAATAAAACCCCAACTGTGAACAAAACCACTGTGTATTCTGTAAATTTGATAATCCATGTCATTTTTGCGTTTTGATTACCTGGCACAGAGACGCGCAACCTCAAAGATGCCAGCCAAGTTGAAAACTTGCAGGACCAGTCCCACTTGCTATTGAGCCAGCACATTCAATTGGTGTACCCCAGCAATGCTTCAAGGTGACAAACTGTATCTTTAAAATATTACAAAGATCTTCAAGCATGTTTGAAAATACAAAAGGGAAAAAATAAATAAATTTTTTTTTGCTCTTGCTCAACAAGGTTTGGGAGGCTGTTACTTCTGCTGCCATCTCTCCACTTCTTGAGTCCACGTAAGATAGAGCAGCTGTTCTTTCACAGGACAATTGGCAACACACCCATGGAGAAGTTACTGTGTGATATGTTCAAGAACTAAACAAGTATAAATTGAAGCTTCCCCAAATGTATCCCTTTTTCATGTTGTGAATGTCTTTTTCTCCAATAAAATTTGAAATCATGTGTTTATTTGTCTTATTTGCCTAAATGTAGTGTGAGTTCTTTGCTCTTTATTAAAAAAATAATAATGATTATAATGGAACATAATAAAATCATAACAAAAAGGGCAATCTGGGCCAAACACCAGCATGGGTTTATAGAGGAGCTAATCAAGTTAAGTAAGCTAAGTAATTTACAAATTACTTACAAACTCATTTGTGACTTTGTAATGAAAAGTCACAAATGAACATTAAAGAGTTTTTTGGAGCATACCAGAAACGCCAAAGCAAGTATTTTTAATTTCCTGCAAACATTTTATTTATGTGTCAAAAGTGTTATTTTTATGGAGGTTCTGAAACTTTCATCTTTTTTTTTTCATTTTTTTATGTGCAAACAATGAAATCTGTGTAGCAAAAGATCCAACTTCTTCCTGGTGTGCAAGCTTGATTTGAGAAACATAAACATTAGGTGGCAGTGGTGAGCACAGTAACAGATGGGTACCACCGTTAACTCCCAGAAGAAGACAGTGGCTAGTTATTCCAAAGTACCAAGCTAATTCTGTTAAAACGAATTGGTTTTCGTCGACCAGGCGGCTTCTAATTAACAGAAACTTCTAAAATATCATGTTGTGGCTTTAATGGTGAAATAAGCCGTATTTTCCGGGGGGATGTTCGGCAGGTCGTATCAGCTGCTTCCGCAGAGGGATTCAAGCTCCCAGAAGACTCCTGGTTTGTTTGTGAACTCTCACAGCTTTTCACAGCCATGCTATCATAAAGGACTTTCCTTTGATTATATCCCAAATATCTCTGCAAACGACTTTACTGGTAAGTTTTTAGCTACTGTTAGCTGTTGGATGTTTATAGTGCTTTTTTATAGTGTACAGAGTTTCTGATGATGCCTTTCTTTAAGATGCCTCTCAGGGATGGGTGTCTTGGATCTGCAACCTGATTGTGATCTTCCTCGTTTACATCTGCACCTTCATAGCCTTCCCAGTAACAGGATGGTTTGTTCTAAAGGTAGAGTAATATTACCTTTCACCACGCCTCATCAGTATCTCGACCCATTTGTTAGTTGAATTTGACCAAGATGGACTCATTTTGCACGCAGACTGTCCCGAACTACCAGAGGGTAGTAGTGTTCCGTCTGGGTCGGGTTTGTCCCCCTAAAGGCCCCGGGGTTGTGCTGGTGCTGCCCCTCATTGATCAGTGGCAGAGAGTGGACCTGAGAACCCGAGCCTTTAACGTCCCCCCATGTCAGGTAAACCGAACCAGAAGATCTCTGATATAAATGAGCTGTTTTGATTGGCGTTCAACATGTCAAGGAATATAACTATGTCCAAACAAGGTAGTTTTTACTCAATATGTTGAATAAAAGGAAAGTCAAATCCAATATCTACTTTATCTCTGCTTTGTCTTTTTTTTTTTTTACTCGTAATATCTTTATCAAAGTTCAGCCAATATTATTTTGGTTTATGTTTTACTTGTTTTTATGGCTAACATAAAATCAGATAAAAAACCTATAATCGTCCCTTATTCAGCCAAAAGGTCAAAATATATTCTAATACTCCAGAGGATAAGTTCATAATCAAAAATGGCACCAGGAAATGTTTTTTCCATGAAAAAACTTATCTGTGCATAATAATATAAAGAATATTAGAATTCTATTTTTCTCAACTTTAAATGTAAAGTGTAACTCTGCCCCATTAGGTGATTACTCGGGATGGTGGCGTGTTGTTAGTGGGAGCAGACATCCAGTTCAGGATCTGGAACCCAGTCATGTCAGTGGTGTCGGTCCAGGACCTGAATGCCTCCACCAGGATGACTGCGCAGAACGCTTTGACCCACAGCCTGTCCAAGAAGACCATCAGGGAAATTCAAACTGAGAGACTGAAACTAGAGGAATATCTTGGTGTAAGTTCAAACATGAGCCGTTTGTTATATTTCACTGGATGCTTAATATTTAGTGCCAACATAATTTCCATGAGTAAATAAAAATGAGGACAAGAATCTTTATTTATAGTTTCACCAACTGTTAAGATACTGATGTTGAAGATGGATCACTGTGTATCTTCTGTAGGTCAGACCACGATGTGTTGCCTTTTTAGCTCTTCTAAACTACTTTATGTTGTCAAAGTGGTTCTGTTCAAAGTGACTCCTGTTCTTGCTGGACCCGGTCAGCGCAATTCATAATTTATCTGAATGTGGATTATCTTTAGACATACAGCCTGGTTGACGTGACAAAAAAACAAAAGCAGATAAAATTTGTAAGGGGTCAAATAATTTTATAAGGCATTTTATATAACCTAAACTTGTCTCAAAAGTCTTATGTGTTCACTATATATATATATATATATATATATATATATATATATATATATATATATATATATATAATCTTGTACTTGATCCTTATGGAATTAGTTAATCCTGTTCTGAAATATGCTTCTATTCTCCACAGATGGACATAAATGAGATGACTCATCCGTGGGGGCTCGAAGTTGATCGGGTGGAACTTACCTTTGGTTCTCTACTCAAAGCCCAAGGAGAAGGCCAAGCTGCACCCCTCACCACACCTGCTTCTCTACCGTCTGCTCTTGGACCCGAAGGCCTCACTGACTCCATTCAGCAGCTGGCCATGCACTTTCTTAGTCACAGTGGAAGTTCACATTCTCAACAGAGTAAGATTAAACATTTTTGTCTTGTGCTGCATGTGTAAATTCTATTGTTGTAGCTGTTTTAATGTGAGCTTCTTCTTTTCAGAGGACAGTCTGACATTAATGGATGAGCTCAGTAGTGAGGCTGAAGTTGCCGTGGTCACGCCAGGTTCTGTTGAGGAGTTGCTCAGTGGAGTCCAGATGCTCCTCTCTGAGACTTTGGTCCAACAGGTTAGGGCTTGTTTCCAGTTTGAGATCAGCACTGCTGATGGACAGCAGCGTCAGTACTACCTGGATTTAACTCAAGGTGAGCAGCTTAGAGCAGGGGTCCCCAAACTTTTTCCTGTTAGGGCTACATAACTTTTCCCTTCTCTGGTGGGGGGCCGGAGTAAGTTTGTAACAGAAAAAGTGTTACACGTTTATCATGGGGGTTTGAAGGTTGAAACTGTTCAGCAGGGGTGAGGGGGGGGATGGGGGGGGTCGGGACACGTTTCTTGTTTGATTTTTACCCAGAATGCACATGGGCAAAAACCGTTAGTGAAACGGTCACTGGGACTGACTAGTATATATTTTATTGAGGGAAACTTGGAATGCGACGTTCATAACAGACACGTGTGTTCATCTGCTCTACCGCTAGCAAACAACTGTACTGATTAAATAACATAAAAGTCAAGCAGTTCCCTAAAAGTCCAACAGATAGCTGCAATGCGCCATGCAAAACAAAACACCCACAGTTTACAGGACACACTTCCTGCTAAAGATCCCCCTGGTGGTTGAAGAAAAATCCACATATAAACCGGAAAATACAATATATATAAAAAAAATCTGAATGCTCTCTGGTATTGTTCGGGGGGCCGGACCAAATGCGGCGGCGGGCCGGATCCGGCCCACGGGCCGCAGCTTGGGGACCACTGGCTTAGAGCTTAGAAGCGAATATGAAACTTAATTTATTCAGGGTAATTGAAAATGGAATATGAATCTTTGTTTTAGTTTGGATAAGTTGTGCATGGGAAGCGTTTAAGTTTCCAACATTAAACTTAAAGATTCTTTTCCTATCCATTGAGATTTGAGGTTTCTAAATGATGGAAATCTTCACTTATAGAAAAAGTTAAGTGTTTTAATATTTTAATGTGGTTTTGGAAAAAAAGTGTGTTTATACAAACTACTTGAAAAAGATTTAGAAATTTGAATCTGGAAAAGTATGGATCTTTGAAATGGAAAGCTTCCATTAACCATGTCTGTCTATAAATAAAGCTACCATACCAAGTTTAACTTGTAGACAATGTTTAGCATTCAAAAGTAGAAACATATAAAGCTATAAAATTACCCTAAAGTGAAATGCAAAACCTGCAAAATATTCAACATGATTTGATCATAAGCAGGTGGATAGATAAAGTCAGGAATCAGGTTGTTAACTTTAAAATGCAACATGTCCATCTCATGTTGCATTTTAAACACAGCCTTGACTGGCTGTGTTTAGGTCTTGGCTTTATTTGTGGTTCTCTATAACAGCAAATAGTTTTATCCATTTATATAATTCAAAGATGAGTAAATTTCAGATTTGCCTGGTTTGATATCTTGAAACAACATCTAGGATTCACAGCCAATATCTGGTTCTCAAACTGCATTATTTAGTTTTTCAGTGAGTTTGGAATCGTCTTATTTCAGCACTGCGTATGTTTTATGCAAGCAACCAGAAAAGAGCCCCCGTTTCCTTATGGTTGAGGATGTGTGGACGTGCAGGAATTAATTTAGATAGTTAAGTAATTTATTTCAATTTAGTTGACACTTATTGCACCAATTAAAAACTAATTGTATCTACATGAACGTTTACATGAGAAAAGCATAAACAGAAATACGTTATCGGTTCAATTCAAAATGGCATATTTTTCAATTCAATTTCCAATGTAGTACAGTTCAGTTTATTGGGATTTCTATCTAAGTAAAAGCTCTTAAACTTGTATGTTTTCTTGTGTGTGTGCATGTTTCAGGTAGTGGCGCAGCTGGGTCAGGGTCCTTGTGTGGAGAGCCTGATGTGACTTTGAGCATGAGCGATTGCGACCTCGTGGACATGTTCCAAGGGAGGCTGCGACCGTTCGCCGCGTACACCAGCGGCAAGCTCAAGGTGCAGGGAGACGTCAAGACGGCCATGAAGCTGGAAGAACTCATAAAGCAGCTTAAAAAGTAGCTTCCACTGTAACTTTGTTTTGCTCTTAAATGGATGCTTAAATTTTACATGTAAATTCAATACATTTTAATATATGTTTTTGATTAAAGTTATTAAAAACTAAAACTGTGTTTTTGTTTTTTTTTCTTTATTGCTTCTCGACAAGATACACAAAATATTTTTTTTTACTATATAAATTTCTTTTAATTCAACTTAAAAAAAAACAACTTTTAAATCATACATTATTTTGACGCTGTTGCTCAGCGTCATCGTTTGACACAGTGTACTGTTGGTGTGTTCTGTTATTTAGTACGGAAGAGCCTTGATCAGTACAAAAAGGAGGGCTGACTTTGTGGACCAGCCTCCTGTAGCCTTGTTTGAGAGGGAGGCAGCAAGTGAGCCAGAGAAGCTGTTGGGAATTGTGAGCGTTTTGTTACTGAGATGGCCAGGTTGAGTATGTGGCGGAGCCCTGTGGCGCGGCCCCTGTCCTGCATGGAGGAGCCGGTCGCCTCGGGCGCTCGCAGCAGCAGCAGCAGCATGCCGGCGATCCGGCAGTCGTACCCGGAGAGCAGCAGCATCGTCCGGCCGTTCAGTGAGATTCCTGGACTCTGGAAGAACGGGGTGGTCAACCTGTACAACTTCTGGAAACTGAATGGCTTTAGAAACCTTCACCGTATCATGCTGCAGAACTTCAACACATTTGGACCCATTTACAGGTAAAATATTTACGTTAGTCTGTTCTTCTGGGGAAAAAAATATATATTTCACTGACTTCAGGGGAAATGTTGATTAAAAGGAGTTTTGCTCCACAAGGTCAGCTAATCCAACAACAAGCGACTGCTGCAGTTTTATTTTTTCATTCTTGTTTTTTGTAAAACAGGGAGAAAATAGGTTATTATGAAAGTGTAAATATCATCAAACCAGAGGATGCTGCAATTCTCTTTAAAGCAGAGGGCCGCTATCCTAAAAGGCTGAAAGTTGAACCATGGACGTCATACAGAGACTACAGGAACCGCAAATATGGTGTTCTCCTGAAGTAAGAGCTTTTGCTGTCATATCTGCAAGGTGAGGCGTTGTTTTTCGAAATGCTCTGAGCTTTTAATTCAGCATATGTTCATTCGATAGGAACGGGGAAGACTGGAGAAACAACCGCGTGATTCTCAACAAGGAGGTGATTTCCCTGAAGATGCTGGAAAACTTTGTGCCACTGCTGGACGATGTGGGCCAGGATTTTGTGGCCAGAGTTCACAAAAAAATTCAACGAAGTGGCCAGAACAAATGGACCACAGACTTGTCTCAAGAACTTTTCAAATACGCTCTAGAGTGTAAGCCCGTTTTCACTTCAACTTGTTGTTTTCCACAAACACTTTATCTAATTTTAATTCTGTCCTACGCAGCGGTGAGCTCAGTGCTCTACGGGGAGCGGCTGGGCCTGATGCTGGACTACATTGACCCTGAAGCTCAGCGCTTTATAGACTGCATCACACTCATGTTCAAGACCACTTCCCCTATGCTGTACATTCCTCCTGCTCTGCTGAGGCTGGTCGGAGCAAAAGTGTGGCGGGACCACGTACATGCGTGGGATGGAATATTTAATCACGGTGATATCATATCATCAATAGTGTTTTCAATTGCAAAGTTTATTTTACTGTGTAGTTCTTTTTTTTCTTTATAATTCTATATCTGATTTTGGTGTATCAGCTGACCGCTGCATCCAGAACATCTATAGGCAGCTGCGTCAGGAAACGGAAACGTCCAAGGAATACCCAGGAGTGTTGGCCAGCTTGCTTCTGTTGGACAAGCTGTCCATTGAAGACATCAAGGCCAGTGTGACTGAACTAATGGCTGGAGGAGTGGACACTGTAAGACGAAAAAAAGATGGACACGGTGTCTTTCTTGCTGCAGTAAGAAAGACAATTTAGTGAATTATTATTATTTTTTTATTCCTTAGACTTCCATAACGCTCCTATGGACGCTGTATGAATTAGCCAGACACCCAAACCTCCAGGAGGAGCTGAGGGCAGAGGTTGCTGCGGCTCGGACTGCAAGCCAGGGGGACATGCTGGACATGCTGAAGAGGATTCCTTTGGTCAAAGGCGCTCTTAAAGAAACACTCAGGTAAAAAAACAAAAAACAAAACAAAACAAAAAACAGGTTTGACAGGTCTGAATATTAAAAATGTTTCAACCTTTTATTCTGTGGATCATTGGGTAGAGTGGTAGTCTTACAATTGGTAGGGTAGGTTCAATTCCAGCTTTGTCCAATCACATGTTGATGAGCCCCTGGGTAAGTCAACTAACCCCAAGTTGTCTACTGATGTGTGTATCAGTGCATAAATGTGTTTGTGAGTGCTAATGAGTGAATGTGACGCTAGCATAAAGCTCTCTGAGTGGACCGAATGACTGGAAAAGCACTATATAGGTTCAGTTCACTTTCCATTTATTTTATTTCTCACAACAAGTACTTCAACTATTATTATTTTGCTAAAAAAATCTTTCAATCACCCTATCAATTTTTTTTTTTTGCAATACCTACTTTTCAGGTTGCACCCAGTTGCAGTAAGCCTGCAAAGATACATAGCTGAAGACATAATTATTCAAAATTATCACATCCCAGCTGGGGTAAGGAGCACTTATACATTCATACGTTTTGAGCATTTTTATTGCAACAGTTATGTTTTGTCAGTGCGTCTTTGTGTTTTAGACCTTGGTCCAGTTAGGGCTTTATGCGATGGGCAGAGACCCCAAGGTGTTCTTCCGTCCGGAGCAGTACCTTCCGTCTCGCTGGCTGAGGACCAAGACGCAGTACTTCAGAAGCCTGGGCTTTGGTTTCGGTCCCCGTCAGTGTCTGGGACGCAGAATAGCCGAGACGGAGATGCAGATCTTTCTTATCCATGTGAGCCATGCAGAAAAGTAAAAAAGCAGTTTTACCTCATTATGCAGAACAGGTTGTATTCACTGCTTTGTGTTTTCTTTCTCTTTTGCAGATGCTTGAACACTTCCGAATTGAGAAGCAGCGCAATGTGGAAGTGCAGAGTACGTTTGAGCTCATTCTGTTGCCAGATAAGCCTATAATATTAACTCTGAAACCTCTGCAAGTCAGTCAGTAAAGCATTTAGGAAATTTCTGGTGCATGTGAAGCTGTTCTCTTTTAAGTAGCCCCTTTTATGGGCTTATAAAAGGATTGCACTCTTAAACGTCTTAAATTCCTTATGAAAAAACAAAAAATGTTACCTCAGAGGTTCAGTAGTCATATTTGCTGTACATAGCTTAGTAAATACTTTGATTTAACAGTGGATTGTTGGTCTGTGTAACCAAAAACTGGATTCCATCTCATT
Organism: Poecilia reticulata; assembly: GCF_904066995.2. Lineage (NCBI taxonomy): Eukaryota > Metazoa > Chordata > Actinopteri > Cyprinodontiformes > Poeciliidae > Poecilia > Poecilia reticulata. Next base: position 24,106,509 of record NC_088835.1, on the reverse strand, counting down.
ACTGTAATATATTTATGTATATTTGTTCAAACCGATAAGGAATAAATAGCAAAACGGATACACCGTCTATGAAACACTTTAGCCTTTCCAAGTATTTACTGATACTAGAATAAATTACTAGTTACATGAGATTTATTTGCATACTGAGATGGGTACATTCTTTCACTTTGAAGAATGTGCTAGTTTGCCCTGCATTTCTTTCCCAGCTTTATAATTCTGCACTGCCTGAAGCTCAGCAAATATATTTATATAGAGAGGAAGACAATGAGCTTAACATCAACAAAAATATCTGAACACAACTGTCATTTAAGGGCATCTCATTCAAAGCCTTGCTTAAAGACAAAAGATTAAAAAAAAAAAAAAAGACTAAGCCTCTTTGCCGCGTTCTTCATCCTCCAAACTGCATATTGTGGCATCATATCTGTATACATTATTATCACAACATTTCAATTAAAAGCTTATTTTTACATAAAGAAGCTTTCTCTAATTTATGCAAAAGTCTGCTGATCTTTTTACCTTCTCCGGTTCATATTCCCTATTACTTTCCCAGATTGGCTGTTATTGCTGATTGTTGTTCCTGCAATAATTCACTTATAATAGGAGACAAATCTAATGCAAAGAGTGTGGTTACTGTGGGTACTGGAATCCCTCAATCTGCAGCTCAAAGGCAAAGGAGTTTTCTGTCCGCCATTGTTTTTGTTTTTATCGATTACATTTAAACCAAAAACAGAACTTTTTTCCACCAATGTATTCCTCATATTTTAATCACCCTTTGCATTTAGAGGTATTGGAATGTCAGCTCTCTAAACCATCAAAGGTTACATCAACTCGACTTAAAATCGACTGGATTCTTTTGGAGATGGGACTTAAATGCAGTCGGTTATTTTAACGTCAGTAAAGAGACCTTTGGGAGCATCCTTTCAGTGAAGGCCACAGACTGGCCTTCAGGAGATAAGAGTTGTTATGTCCAGCGAGTTTATCAGGGTCCATGGCCTAAAAGAGCCGCCTAATCGCAAAACAGCACTGTCGGCTTGAGAACAGCCAGACACTCGCAAGGATTTTCAGTCAGCAAGATGCTTTCATCTGTTAACTTTCCACTAGTTTGTATCGTTTTGGTTCACCAGAGACGAGAGTCACGATAAAAGCTGGTTGTTTTTTTTGCCTAAGGCATCATCAGCTGTGTCTTCATTATTTTGTCTGTTCTTTTAAATGTTGCAAATATTTAATTTGTTCCAAGTCACAGAGTTACTAGGAATTTCCGATATCTTTATTGTGTACATTCATCAGTGGGTAGCAATTATCACTAGTTGTTTTGACAGCAAAAATATGAACACTGCAGTGATTTTAAGATTTTTGTTTCAGTTCGAATTATTTTAAGCAAAAACAATTCCAGATAGATTTCAGACATTGAGTATTATCAATTCTGCCAACAATATTATTAATGTAAACAATAATAAACAATGCTACATATTATATCAACTGACATAACATGACAAAGTAATATGTACCAAAATAGAAAACAACAACAGAAGGTGTAATTGTAACTGAGAACATTATAATATACTGAGCATACATAGATACAAATACAACTACATAAACTCTGTGTACTGTTTTTTCCTGCAAACCTTCTTTGTGCCTAATCAAATCCAGTAAACAATGCAAACCAGGTTCCTGTATTTGTGCCAGTCTAACACTGGCTAGATGTATTACTGCATATTCGCCACTAGATGTCTCTCAACCCCATCTTATGTTGGACCATTGAGGAAAATTCAACTTCTTGAGGTTGTTTTATGCACATTGTCATAAAGCTCGTCTCCAACTGGTTTTGAGATCATATGGTTTTGTGAATATGACAATAATTACATTGCAATAGCCATCACTGTCACCACATTCCAATACAGAGGGGAATACAGTACAATACTTGAATACTTTAGGCCAGGGGTGTCCAAAGTCGGTCCTCGAGGGCCGGCACCCTGCATGTTTTAGTTCTCTCCCTGGTTTAGCACACCTGTATCAAATGATGGCTCATCAGAAGGCCTAAGGAGAACATTGACTTGCTGAGGAGATTGTTACAATCGCTAGGGATAAAACTAAAACATGCAGGATGCCGGCCCTCTTTGGAGACCCCTGCTTTAGGCCATGATGGATGCGTACACTGTAGCTTTTCGGCTGTGCAATGACTATAATGAGGCAACACCTGCTGTGTTTAAGCTGAGATTCATACAACCTTAAAATGGTCATTCATGATAAGGCACGACACACATACCCTTACTATCTGATTAACAGATTTCCTATTAAGAGCTGATCTCTAGGACCAGAAGACAAAACGTTGCAGATGCTTGTAATCTATATAAACAACACTCTCAGTAACTCAGAGTATTTGAATCAGCAACTGCATTTTTTATGCTATCATTTGCCCAGACATTATTACTCCTGAAGAGAAGGATATCTGCAAACTGATTCTGAACTTTTGTTATAGTTGCTTCAGCAAGAGAGTAAGTTGTGCTTGCAAAAGACAATTCTACATGAAAGACCATTTGGTAAGGACAATACTTGTTCTAAATTGTCATATCACCCCAAGACAGAAAAAAAACAGTTTGGTGTAGTGCAAAACTTTAAGGGGTGTGAATACTTTCTGTTTGACAAAGGAAAATGTTATATTTGATCTATGTACAAACTGTCTGAATGTTGTCTTTCATGGAAAGAAGAAGTGGACCAGGCATCTGCAGAGGGGGTTTTTCCTCTCTAAATAGGTTGCTGACATGTGTGAAACTGTATCTGTAAGAAGCTTGCTCCGGTTTTTGGTTTTTGCTCTGGTTTCTGCATTTTGTTGTTCCTAATTGCTTCAGTAGTCTAATTTTAAATAGGATCATTTATATCCTTAACACTGGCAAACATATATTACAACTCCCAACTGTACATATTTTTTCTTCACTTCATGTCATTTAGCTCCATCATCTTTGTTTAAGATAAAAGAAATGATTAGAGTCTAGTGAGCGCTGCTTTAAAAGATTTGCTGTCCCACCACTTCTCTTTACAACCCATAGTTATGCCGTCAGGCTGTATCAGGCCGATCATTGTTCCCTGCTCTATGACATGTTCCCCTATCTTGCTGAAAAATGTCAGAATGAATAGATGCTAAGAACAGACTCCACCTCTGTTTGAGTGGCGTGACAATGAAGAGATTCCAATCTGAAATGGTGTTGTTGTGACTCCCATGGGACACAGGGATGAAATTGAGCATCTAATTGAAAGGGCAGCGACAGGGTGACAATCATGACTATAGATGAGAACGTGTCTCTGCTGGGGGGCTCCCACGGGCAAAATGGGGAGGACAGCTGGAAAGTCCTTTTATGTCTTACAAATAAGAACTGGAATCTCATCGCATGTCAGTGGGAACTCGAGATTCCCTTTCAGCTGAGTGTTGTAAAGACATTCAAGCGCCCTCTCTGTCGTGCAAGCAGTCAATTGTGCAAAACGATCTGTACAGAAGAAGAAGATCGTGTTCCATGCCGTGTCATTATTGCAGTGTTTGAGAAGTGTACTTTCATGGAAGTGATACTCTTGTTAAAGTGTGAGCTACTCTACAGGAATACGTGAAATTAGAAAACAACAATAATAGAGCTGGGGAAAATGTCACTATCTGCATAAACACCCCCAATTTAAGAATCAGCCTCTTCAGCTTGCAGAGCGCAATCAGGCGAAGAAACGTTAATCTATTCCACAATCTGCTTTTTATACACGCCTCCCGGTATCATCAGCATCGTCCACCTCCTCCCGTAACTGCTCACTAACTCAGCCTGACAGCGGGAATTGCCTCACTGATTGACTGAACAGATAAGATATCGATCATTTCGTTTCATCTTGCTTTAAATAATAGTGATCACTTTTTGAAAAAGGTCACTCAACGCGACAAATGGAGTGGGCGCATGAATGTGTTTTCGATAGGTGTTCTGTCAAATTGTTATAGTAATATAGTAGAAGCAGTTCACTGTGCCGCATTTCCCCGGATATGTGTGGTTCCTGTGGGGTTTGTTGTTCCATTAGCCGGTGCCTGCTGCTCCTGCTGGGCTGTGCTGGAAAGGAAGGACTTTCTTCTGTTGAGGTGTGACCAGTTATTAAGTGGGAACCATGACAAAGAGATTATTACATTCTGCCAAATGCTAGCAGTTAGTAATGGTAAATATAATTTGCATAGTTTTAAACTTCCTTAAAAAGCAGAAATTTCTAGTCACCAAAGCGTTTAAATTATATATATATTTTTAATGTCAGTGCAAATTTTTCTAAAAAAATCTTTCAGATGGAAATTTGAAACCAAAGCGTTTTCACATTTTGGTTTCAAGGAGCCACGTTTTCGTAAATTATTTTAAGATAATCTTGACAAGTTCCTCTGCAGGATTTCATCACATCTTTTCTTATTCTTTGTCAAACTATAGCTGCTTTTCACTTTCTAATCATTTTTTACAATACAAAGTTGTTTTTTTTATTTGTTTCTTTGCTTAGACAGCCAGAATTGGAACAGTTGGTAGTACTATTTCCTTCCAGTAAGACAGTTTTAGGTTTCAAATCCTTGGTGTCTTTCTGCATGCAGTCAGTTGTGCAAAACAATCTGTACAGAATTGTTCTGTACGGAGTACTCTCTGTTTATTCTAGCTTCCTCTCACAGTTAAAAAAAATATGAAGTTAATTTATTACACTTAGCAAAATTAGGTATCAATGTGTGTGAGAGTACTTGTTTAGCTATCCTAAATATTCTGGCATATTTCCAAACCTATATGAGTAAATATAGGATTAAGCCTGGTGGCTCGGGAGTCTGAGTTAGGCTGCATTTACAAAAATCAGCAGAAGTAAATATAAAGTCCTAATATGGATAGAAATACAAACTTGTGTGTGTGTGTGTGTGTGTGTGTGTGTGCGTGTGCGTGTGTGTGCGTGTGCGTGCGTGTGTGTGTGTGTGTATGAATTTTATTAGTAATGTTCATCTCTGTACCCAACCTGAGTCACTACTAAGTAGTCATAGGAAATGGGCTGAGGTAGGTAGTTTAAAAACAGAAAAAGGAAGAAAAACAAATGCTGAAAATTGACAGTAATCACATTTTATCCAGTTAGTCAATGACTTGTGAGTGTTGTATGGTTTTTACATTAATGAAAATCTTGCATTCAGATACACTTCAGCCATAATCTCTATGTGGTTAGAGGCAGGACAGCTCTAACTCTGTGTCTTTTGAATTTTAATGTGTTTACATTACTGCCTAGTCTATTTCAAGAGAGCCACTTGGTCATTAACCCTGAAGTCCTTTAGTTAGCATTTTATACACAATGTACACTTTCAATAATGATGGTTCTTCTCACCCAGGCATCAAAGTCAAAAAACAGATGTAAGATGGAGCCATTACCTACAATGCCACCTTTACTAAACAGAACTTTATTAAAGGTATTTTATGAATTATCTACAGCAATTGCAATAAAAAACACATGAGTAAAATATAAGTCATCAGGGACCTTTACAGCAAAGATAATAACTCTAAAAATGTAATTATTTAAATGTAAAGCTAGACTTTAAACATTCTCCTGGTGGCCTTCATTCCTCATTATTGATAATACATGCTAATTATTTGCAATTAAACATATTTGAGACAAAACAGAAAATATTAAAGTTTAGTTACTTAAAACTTCCTAAATTAAATAAATACTTAATTTCAGCTTTCTGCTCAGCATAAAAAAAACAACAAAAAAAAACTATCATGTAAAATTTAAACCTTAAAATTTATTTGTGAATTCTTGTGCACATGAACACAAGCAGATGTGAACCCTTCAGTCACATTGGACCAATACCTGCCTGAAACGCATCATCTTTGAAGGATAGACTGCCAGTGACACATGATCTGAATTAGAATTGAAATGCCTTGCTGCTGAAATGTGCTATACAAATAAAATTTGATTGATTTGATTGAAGATATTAGTGGAGACAGGAAGGAAGTGATCTATCAGCAGAAACCTCTGCTCATACTGTCTACGAAACTACGAAGGTGTGAAAATCTCATCCTCTTTAGGTTTTCAAATCCTGCTGAATGTTTTAAGAAATGTAAAAAAAACAAAACACGGCTGTAAAGCGATGTACTTAAAAACAAAACAATAATGGCAACATCTCCAACATAAAGAGGCTGCATGTGCTGCAGATTCCCAGATAAAACTGTACTCTTTTTTTTTACTCTAAATGACTGTTTAATTCATGATAAATAATTCACTGGATGCTTTCAGCTATGTGCTCTACTAGAAGACATAATCTCCTCTAATCCAACAAGGGGAAATGTGTCAGTATAAACACTTTCAGCACTTCTAATATCACATTATCATGCATGAGACTGCTCAACAAATTCACGCAATCTTGGGTGCAAAATAATTCATATTCATATGTTGTGTTTGGCTGCTAGCGCTCATGTTCGGAAAGCTTCTGACCTTTTGCACATAAGGTCTCTGGAGATTTGGCTGGAGATTCAGTCGTGGAGATGGGGCTTGGATGAGTGATCCACAGGAGGGGAGTGAGGAGTTTGGGGGTCTCAGAGGCACAGTGTGACTCTTCTGTCCTATCATCAGGATTCAGCTCACAACCTACAAAATGTAGCAAATGGGCTCTTCATTGGAGGAACTGCTCTGAGCCTGCTGCTCCACTTCGCTTAATTTACCCTGCCAGAGGAAGACAGTTCCCAGGAGCTTTCTCCACCTCCACCTTTCCTGGACACCTCCTTTTAGTTTTTTCCGTCAGTCCTTCATCTGACCCACACTTTGCTCTTTTTTTTTAAGCCTCACTTGCTTCTCAAACCTGCTGTGCGTCCAGTGGTGTCCCAAGCCACCAGCTGCACATGACAAGCCAAGCAGAAATAATGTAGCTGTGCTAATGGACACAGAGGAAAAAGGTGTAAAGGACCTGAAATTGGCAACAACAGAAAAGAGAAAAACTGAGATTCTCTAGTTTACCTGGCTGAACTGTAACAGTCAGCACATACGTTTGGCGTAATGAGCTTCTTTCCTACAAGAGTGCTCCTGCAGTTTTCTTGACAAAAAATTGTTGTACAAGCTGGGCTTTAAAAAAAAAAAATTCAAACTAACCTGTGATATAATGTCTCTATATGGGGAATTTTCAGTTTTTAATTTATTCTTCTGTTTGACTATTTAATCAAGATAAAATCAGCTCTTGAGAAAACAAGCTTTGACATTCATACAAATCTTGTTTCATCATCATAAGGCTGTGGATCAGTTATTTTTAGTGGGTCCTTTTGTATTTTTCTTTTTGTTTATCATGATTTCTTGCAGTTTTTAGTATAATTCATCTTTCAAAAGTGTTTACTTACTGAAGAGCTACAGCAAGCACTTCACTTAGTTCAGTAAAATTTGACAACGATAAAACAAACAGAAGAGATTTGACATATCTCCTCCTTTCTATTGCTGGATTAAAAAAAATATTTTACATGACATGTGGAACACTTTTACTTCTTCTCTAGTTTGTTTATAAAATGTTCATTTTACACACAAAACAATGAAAAAAATGCTTAATTGGTTTTCATTTCCATTCATTGTTCCAAAACAATGAACAGAAAAATTCCTTGTTTTGGAAAAATTTCTCATCATTTCTAAAGAAGACAAATTAGCAATAACTCAGTTAGATGCAATACAACTGAATTAGCCAACACTCCTTTCAAACTTGTTGTGGCAAATATGGCGGCCTGAAAATGTAATTTACAAAGCTCATGAGAAAGAATTACATTTGTCCCAGTATGTAATCCTATCTGTGGCCTATCAGCAGAATGAAATTACTTCTACATCTACAACGAGCTTCTGTGTGGGTGTGTAAGGGTTTTTAAAATTGCAGTATGGACAGAGTGAGGGACTGAGGAAGAGAGAGCAGAGCGATGGAGGAAGGTGCATGTCAAGGACGGCTCAAGGCTTTGACTCAAGGACGCCTGGGGCTGACAGCCAATGTTGCTCCCTGTAAGGTTCACAGTGAGAGCAAAGCCAAGGATTAACTATAAATCAACATCTGTCAATTACTGTAAGGCTGCTTTGAAAGTGCCCTGCACCATAAACAAACAGGCCACATGCATCTGCGGTTGCCTCTAAGCATAATGATGTGTGCTTGGGGAGGAAATAAGAAACAGAGACATGTTTCTAAATTTGAGCTTAAGAGCTCATAATAAAAGACCAACGCCATTATTTGCCTTAGAAAAGTAAGTTGAAGGGGTAGGCAACGTGGTCTGAGGAGATGGGATAATGCACAGAGTTTATTACATTGCAATCCTGGAAGAATGCTGCTGCTGCTGCAAAAAAGGAAAAAACAAAGAAAAAAAACCCCTCTAAACTGAGAAGACAGGTTCACATTCCAGTAGAACTTTGAGCATAAACATGCAGCCAGATCTAACTAAGCTGGAATGGTTTAGATAAAAACATAGTCATGACATGTGCTGGATGACTATGTTTTCCATCACATTGTCAGCTGGAATTTGCTGCCCAAATTGCAGCACGTCACTGGAATTTGGGCAAGCAAATAATTGTTTCCAATACTATAAAATTAATAATCATGTGCAACAGATGGTCTCCTTCCAGTCTTTCCTCCTGACAGAATCTGGACCAGGATTTGGTGTCGCTGTCTGAGCATTCAAATCACAGTTCACTTCAAGAATAGACAAAGATTTCCATTTCTTTGTCTATTCTGAATAGACATCCAGCTGTCTATCAAGTAATCTGCCCGACCCAAAAAAACAACAACAACAACAAAAACTGTAGAAATGAAAAACAACGTGAAAATTTTCAAGAAGTAGTAAATATTGTCACAACGTAGTTTGGCTCAGGTGGTGGAGCAGAGTGGTGGCAGATCTATAGGTTTCCAGCTTGAACTTTGCTCTCTTCAAGCAGTTCTGACTGAACAACAATAACTGATTCCTTAATAATGCTAAGAGAAAAAAATATATATTTTTAAATGTTATTTTCATTTTAGTTTTTGTTGGGGGTGAGGTGTTGGGACATCTACATGCCCAAACTAAACTTTGTTGTTAAGCAAAACAAAATATTACCTTTTCAATAAATTCCTTGGGTTTCTTGATTCATAAACATGCAGAGCAGCCCTGTGAAAGATTCTTGAGGGAAATGAAGCAATCCATTCCAGCCTTTGAGCCAGGCCGACTGCAGGCTGGTATCCAGACTGCTGTCAGCAGCAAAACAGCAAGTGCCAGTGACTGCTTTTCCCTGCTGGCTCAACGTGACCTTTCCAAAATGCTATACAACCATGGCTTAATGACTAACACGGCGGGTGACATTTATCAAAGCCAGCTTGGTGTTGAATACTTTAGTGAAACATAAAAATGCTATCGTTGCCCGCACACCAGAAGATCCAAACCTGAGTGACAGAGAGTGTGGCATCAATCAATATGACAAACAAACTTTTTAGAAGGTCGTGCAGCAAATATGGCTAGAAAGAGCATATAGTATGAAAAATCATAACAAGAATGTGTTAATTCGTGCGACTTGAGCATCTTTGTTTTAAATTAAAGTCATGCCACATCCTGTCTGGTGTTGTGAAAAGGGCATGAAGATTGAGAGAGCGAGCAGCGAGCAAGCCTGTCGTGTGATGCATCATTCAGGTTTTGGCAGCTCTGTCACTGAGATCGAATTTAAATGGAGAGATGCCAATTGATGCCATAATGTCAACAACCAGCCGTACTCCCCTTGTACAGGCTGAGGTCACCGAGTGAACTGTGGTTTGAATGCTTAATCAGTGACAGCAAATCCCAGTCCAGATTCTGTCAGGAGGAAATATATTCGGAACACTTTGAATTAATAAAAAGCAAGTCGGCTGTATCAGACAGGAAAAACTGAGTGAAAGTTTTTCAACTTTTGCCAAATTTCAACATCAAACTGCTATTTTAATTGAGATTTTATGATAGACCAAAAAAGTTGCAAATGCTTGTGTGATGCCGAGAAAGAATAGACAGTGTTTTATATAATTTGTATGCAAAAGACAGAAAAAATTTAAATTTATATTTAGTTTCCTTGAGAAATATATTCTCACAATAATGCATAATCTACTTTATTAGATAAGACTGTATGTTGACTAGTCATATTAAATAATAATAAAAAAAAACTACATTAAATATATGGTTGCCATGTGAATTACTGACATGAGGCACTTCACATTATTGCAAGTAAAAACAACATTGAGAGTATAGGTCAGCATCCATACTTTAAAAATTGCCTCAATGTTTGTGTCTGAAAGATAATTTATCATGAGCTGAGGGAATAATGGTATTAGTCAGGGGTCTATTAGAGGGTAAAGACTTACATTAGCCTTTTACTGACCAAAGAGTGCAAAGGCAATGGCTACGAGAAGCTAATTTAAATTTCTAAAATCAGATAAAGTGACATAGTAGAAGCACTGAAACCCCCCCCAGCCCTTTTTTTGTGCAGGCCATTTCTCTGATCCTTAATGAATAGGGCTGGAAAGGTTTTTTGAAAGGCAGCGTTGCGTGGATGAGCTCATAATGGAGCGTTAACTGGAACTGAGCTGATGCAGGACAGCCCAGACAATAGCTGAACACATCTGGAACAGCTTCATTGGGAAAGCAAATTGGCATTCACAGAAGTCGCCCCCCCCCCAAAAAAAAAACATGAGGTTACACGTTTTAGCTGAGGTGGGAATATGAGAACAGCTCTAAATCTGCTCCACACAGCTGTGGTGGGGAGATACAGGAGCTTCAAATAGAGAAGCCCAGCCCAACCTGCGACGGCAGACCGAGGGGAAATAGCTTCCCACTTTTCTTCTTCTCCCTTATCAGAAGAGTACAGGAGAATGGAATAAACAACGGGGGAATTAGCAAGAAATAAGACTGGGGAGCATCACGCGTTTACTGTATTTACACTGTGTGCAGAGTTTAGCAATTCTGATTCCTGGTAAAATGTTTGAGGTTCATTAAACTGAAGAAGAGGCACAAAATGTTAGAAGAAAACAGATTCTAAATCTGCACTCAGCTGAAAGGTGCTTAAAACATGCATATACAGAACCTTGGCTGCAGTGACCCTCAGTATTCAAGGTCTTTCAAACACTCAGCTCTTGTACTAAGCCAGACTGAACCACCCACATTCATGATCTGCCTTCAGCAGTCACCTCAGTCATTCTTTCCTTTCTTTCAGTCAGTCAAGGCCATCATCGCCTTGGATTTCCAGAGAATTACGCAAACTGGATGTTTTCCAACATCTGCTGTCTCTGCTGATATACATTTGTCCTCATTTTGTCTGAGTAATGAAGAAAAACCACTGATTCTGCTTTTTTGTTGCAGACAAAACACGATTGAAAGCAAAACATCACGATGGGAAAGTGTTAGCTTGAGATGAGAGCTGTCACACATTACTGGATCACATCAATCTCTCTCTCTATATATGCATATATATATATATATATATATATATATATATATATATATATATTTTTTTTTTTCTTTTAAGAAATTGCATTACAATTTTGAACTGAAATGGAAATTGTATCAGAGAACGTGAACATCTGACAAAAATACATACAGTGCTGGCGCAAAGCCACTAGATGTCACTGTGGTCCCATTTGATTTGCTGTTTGCTGATTAACTCCTATTTTTTATGCGTGAGAAGAACTCTCAGTATATATTGCCTCTGTTATGGGATATTTTCAGAGCTGAGTCTGAACTGCACAGCTGCAGTGTATGGAAAGTGTTCGCAAAGCTATTACTATTCAGCACCAGTTTGACGCATCCTTCTGTCTGCAACACTCTGAAACAGCAACAGTGCCCGGTGGCTGAGGGGTTGAAAATTACAGTACGCCGCAGCTCTGCTGAGGCAGGACTGCATAAATTAGTCTGTCTCTAAACCCAGGGTCCTGCCTGTGGGGAGTCTCACAGCCCTGCTGATGAAAATACACAAAACACACATGCTTCCTGCTACTATTTGAATAATTTCAGTGGTGTTTACGGTCCGTGCAGCAACATAAAGCCAAACTGAAAAGGGATACGGAGAAATAATGGTGAAATAAATACATCAAGTTATGTTAATGTAGGGAAAAACCCTTTCTGTGGGGAAAAATTAGGTTACACTCTTCATCCTTAGGACACAACATTCATGCCCTGAAAAATAAACCTGCTTTCAAATCAGGGTTATGTTTATGCATTCTGATGGGGTAAAGAAGTGATCAAATATTTTTCAGAGCACTCACTGCACAAATCAATACCACATAAGGAAGCCTAGTGAATTTGGAATTTGAACCGAGTGGATATTGATCACCTGCATAGAAAAGACCTTTGAAAGCCAATGTAGATCTTCAATCGATATACAGTTAAAAAGCTGTTTTAACTCCTCCAGCAATAAGGAATGTGCATAATGAAGGTAAATAACATGATCTGCAATATTAGTAACTCGACTGATCACAGTGTTTTATCAACCTTGCTGTCCATCATCATCATCAGCTGCTCCACCAGCACAGAGCATTAAGACCTTAGCAGCAGGACATGTGGACAGCCGGGATGGGTGTGGCGCTGCTCTTTGAGAAGATGGAGCAATCAGTTTGAGATTGTATAGTAGCTGAAAGACATTTGTGCTGGTTAACACCATTACAGCCAGAGCATTAGCCCTGTAATTACACCTATCAGCATTTCAGTAACCACATAACGAAACAGACCTAACAAACTTAAACATGATGGAGGAAGGACAATCCCATATCAGTTTGCTTTGGTTGTCTCACCATCATGTGCTCCAGATGAAACACTCATACAGCCTGACTCCACAGCAGACACAGAGATCCGAGATTGAAAGCATGGCAGTTCCTGTGGCTCATAAACATGAGAGTCGTGCTTGGGTGTGCTCTCCAGACTCCTTTCTAATTTCATTAGCTGTGGAGATATGATGCCTGAACTAATCCAGATGTTCCCTGCAATTGCCTTTTTACCCTCTTAGGTATCTTCGACTCATGCTCATTGTAATGTTGGATACCAGGCAGAGGTTTAAAATAAGAGCTGGATGTGAAGAGTAGTAATAGCTTCTTGGAAAAGAACCCATGCACCTTGAAGAACGTAATTTACAATGTGTGAAGCAGAAGGAAAATAATACATGATTTTCAATAAGAACCTGAAAAATTGCAAGCAGATGTGTTCAGGTCCTCTAAGGAAATACTTTGTAGGATTTCATTTTGTAATTGCTACAAATGCTGGACCAATAAATCTTTGCAGGGTCTCCATTGTTGCAATTACAGCTTCCAGTCTTTAGGAATATGTCTTTATTAGCTTTACACATAGAATGAAAGATCTTATCTGATTTTTCTGAAAATAAATATGACAAAGTAAAATAAGTAAATTCTGCTCACTAACTAAATGACTTCTGATATAACTGGTTACATTGAAATGTACGTAGGGGTATCAGAAAATAAAATCCCATAAAAATAATATTGAGAAGGTTTGGTTTTAGCATGACAAAAGGTCTACACATTTAAATGGTAATTCTTTATTCCACAGATCCATAAAAGTTATTTTAGGTGTACTAGATATATAAAATATATTTATCCTATTGACTGCCTTTATTAGGTGTATTTTACTGTATTTTTTTGAACATTGAAAACAGAACTGAAGTTATCATTTTCGGAACAGTGTATCACAGTTTAGTTTATCAATTTTCTATGCATTCGATACCCCTTCAGTCACAGGTTTAAAAGTTCACCTCCAACATTATACACATGTTGACATATTGTACATGACATTCATTGAAATCAGTTGAGCTAACTGGAGGAGGCAGCGTGCTTCCCAGAGAAGCGATCTCTGCAGACTCTGATCTATTTCTTTCAATTTAAAAGGTTGCCTCGCAAATTGTCCATTTCCTCTCATCTGTAGACCAACTAATGACCTGACTTTTCCTGAAAGCATAACTCTGATTTGTCTCTAAACCGAGGGTGCTGAACTGTGATGGGCATGTTTGATGGAGGAGGGACGCAGCTGCAGGACAAACCCAACGCTAAGGTATGCACAGTCACACAGCTGTCTTTTTCTTTCCTAATGCTTGTTTGGTTTGTGTGTCTGAGGCACCTGTCCTTTGACATGTGAATAATAGGATTTTGGATGTTACTCTCAGATAAATCAAGCACACAATTCAACAGGAAAGCAGATTTTTCTAACCAAAACTAAGCAACTGATTTATGGTTTCCAAACTCCTGCATCTCATGTTTTTGTTCTTTTTTTGTTTGTTTTTTGTGGTCTCTGGAGTTCAGACAGAGCAGTTGGTGAGATATTGCAGTGATCATTTGACTCTCCATCCAGCAGCAGGCAACCAGTTGCAGCATTGAAACCCCCTGGAGCTGTCCGTGGTGCTGAGGAGAACAAAAGCTTCAGAGCTGAAGCACTCCTCTCGGCTCTTCTCGTAAGGGGGAGGAGCCGATCTGGGAAGGGGGGGAGGCACCATGTGTACTTGATTCAATTAGGCAGTCTGCGAGGCCTCCCCTGGGATGTGCCGGGAAGGAATGGAGCTGCAGGCCTGTCGAACAAAGACGTTGAGCCCAGCCCTCTGCCCTGCACTGAATCCACCTCATTAGTCTGCTGAGTGAGTGTTGATCATCTCAAACTGCGTCTTTACCAGCATGAGGAGTGGGAACAGATCTCCTGAATCTCCATCTGACTGGAAAGAGGAGACATGATGAAATAAGAACTTTTTTTTCTTTCTTTTTTTTTTTTAGATGTGTATTATGTCTGTTTTGTTTAAAAAAAAGCTGATATTTTCAGCATTTGTGCAGATTCTACAATAAATGCAGCTACTGGCATTATTTTTTTTCTCCAACAGTTATCAAGATTCAGCTATTACTGAGGAAGAACTGACATTGGGAATTGAGAAAATAAATAATAAAACCAGCTGCAATATCTCACACAGTATGAGTACTTCAATAAAAGCCATATCTCCTGGCAAACATCTGTCACATCCTCTGTCTCACTAATGCTACTGAAGATCCTACATGTTCAAAGTTTCTTCTGTGGCTCTGGAAATGAGCAGAGCATTTAGTTGCTTTTAATGTCAGACTGATAAATGTATTCCAGCCACATTAGCATTCCTATTGCGCGTTGTCACCCCTTTGAAACACAACAGATGTGTGTTAGTGAATTTGTAGCCTGTCAGTGCTGCCTGGAATGAAGGGTGGACATTTTAAAGCAGGGGTGTCAAACTCCAGTCCTCGAGGGCCGGTGTCCTGCAACTTTTAGAAGTGCCTCTGCTGCACCACACCTGAATAGAATAATTAAGTAATTAGCAAGGCTCTGGAGAACTGAGGAGGTAATTAAGCCATTTGATTCAGGTGTTTTGTACCTGTGGCACATCTAAAAACTGCAGGACAGCGGCCCTTCAGGACTGGAGTTTGACACCCCTGTTTTAAAGGATAAAAAAAAAAAATAAAACTGTCTGCTTGACCTGATTTAATCTCCGCCACATTGGGTCTGTCAACTCCAATCTGTTTGAAGAATATCAAGTACCTTTATAAGTGAATCTGCCTACAGAGGAGTAAAGAAAGGATACAAATATGGTGCCTTTCAAAAATGTTTACAATCCTTGAACTTTTTCACGTCACAACCACAAATTTCGATGTTTCGATTTCGATAGTTTATGTAACAGACCAACACAAAGTAGCATAAACATATGATGTCAAAGGTAAATAAAACCTAGTATTCTAAATATTTTGCAAATTAAGTCTGAAAAGTGGGGCATTCATTGGTTTTCACCCCCCCTTGTTAAAGCACTTTCACTGGAATTCTAATTTTTAATTAGATTTAGGTTTAGATGGTCTAACGCATGAATATTATTCAGTGTAAAGTATTCCAACATACAGAAGTCTCTGAAGCACCACCAATCAAAAGTGCTTTTAATCCACCTATTTTCATTTGCACAAGTTACCGCCAGTGGGCCACTGTCATCACAAACAATTATATGCGCCGGCGCGCTCATGTGCATTCACATCCAGCGACACAAGGCCACCAGCTGGCAATCTGACAACCTCACCCGCTGTGATCCGGGACCACTCGGCTGTTTTAGCAATCACCACCATCGCAGGAATCAGAGATAATTACGTCGCTTCAACACCCACCAGGTTGGCCTGCGTTGCCAAAGCTGTATTGCTCCAATGCAGCAATAACACTTGTCTAAATGAATGCATGACACTTTACTGCACCACTGATGGTAACCATTCATTCTGCTGTCCAACAGGAAAGACAAAAACAGATTCATTTGGCACTTAAAGCCCCACATCCTGGTTAATAATGTATCACCACACCCAAATATGACAACCCCCCACCCCCAACTTCACTCACTCCCTCATATCACCACCAACATTCAACCCTCCCATTAATTGACCATTTTTAGGTAAAAAAATAAACTATATATAAACTATATATAAACTATATATATATATATATATATATATATAAATAAAATATTTGTATTTGCAAATGCTATAAAAACATGGCATTTGCACTGAGAATAAATCTAGCTAAACTCAATTGGAAAATTTATTTGGTTAATTTACTTTTTAATCAGAAATCCTATTTTTCCGCTTTATGTTCCCCACATTGTGGCCCCAGAATTACAGCTCTCCAATAATTATCACTCGTGTGCACAAAGATCCCAGCAACACCTCTCCTCCTCCCTCCTGAGGGAGGACAGACGTTGGGCTTTGCACTCTCCTGTGCCCTATTATATTCATGCAAATGAGACTGAAGTCAGAGGAAATCAGGGGGCATCCTTTCTCGTTAGAGCTAATTAGTAATGAATGCAGTACATTGTATAGATTATGTATGCACTCCCCTTTAGTGCAGATGTACACTCTGACCTTGAGCGCAAGCTCAAGAGCTTGTGACTGATTTTCTGCTCAGTCAGTGGAATATCTTTTTGTAAAAATTTGACTCAGAAATTTAACGCTGGGTGCAACAATACAGAGATACTTTCTGGTTGCACAGGGATCTATTATAATTAAATGGGTGCAGCTTGCTCCTGAATCAGGGCTCATAAAGGAGGCAAGCAGCAGGAGGGGTGCAGACCTCAGGCACTCAGGTGGTGAAGCCCATCACATCCGAGATTGTCACTGCGCTCCTGAGAGCTAGTAAATGGGATTTCCTCATCCCCATAAAAGAGGCGGCGTTATGATAACAATTTTGAGAAGGCAATTATTAAAAAGCCATAAAGTGTGTTTAGTGCCCTCTGAAGGCAAGTGGCACACTCGTATTTCTTTAGTAACTGAGCTGAGGCAAGATTGTGGCTCGCTATCTATTTACTTAAACACATCGAGAAAAAAAATGTATAGCAGAATTTCTAATAAATCCAAATTTTCTTATCTTAACAATTCAAACATT
Source organism: Poecilia reticulata (assembly GCF_904066995.2). Lineage (NCBI taxonomy): Eukaryota > Metazoa > Chordata > Actinopteri > Cyprinodontiformes > Poeciliidae > Poecilia > Poecilia reticulata. The sequence continues at coordinate 24,089,128 of NC_088835.1, read as the reverse complement.
TTGCCTATTGCTGTAAATTTAGAAAGCTGAGGAATTAAAAACTAAACAAAAACAAATAACACCTATTAAAATTTAGGAAAATAATGCCAAAATAAAAATAAAACATGGAAACCCTGAAAAAACTAAGCAATCAGACATGAAAACCAGCTTGTTTTCACGTATGTCAGGAGGTGAAATAAAAGGTGCTGAAGAATCAAAATGCTACAACGACGATAATAATACAATCTGTGAAAGTTTCCCAGTTTGTCATGAAAAAGAATAAATAATGCAGCACTAGTTGAGCAGAGAGCGATAGGGTGATGTTTTCATTGTACAGTATTAATGTTTTCCTTTACCACATGCTAAGAACAAAATGAATTGGGATTACATAAGCTGTAAACCAGGTCATCATTATTTAAAAGCTCATATTGTAATACTAATATGTCTTATCACTTTCAAGCAATATGGAGACTTGACAGGGTTAAAAATGTCAAAGTTGAGCTTTGTGTGAATGCAGGAGCAAGAGAAAAATAAATACGTTTCTAACTTCCTCACTGCTGTAAAACATGGTGGAATTCCTCCTGAACCTAGAAAATGAAATTCATATTTTCATCACCTGTTCAGTCCACCTCGACACCACCTCATATGATTTATGAGAACAGCACTCTGACCGCTTCTATAAATAAACATTTATATAAATAGTCCTCATTAAACATTTGCTGTACCTCACTTTGTCTTTGTGCGTGCTTAGTCCTCATGTTGCGGCTAATTAACCGAGGCTCTGCGTCTCCTCTGACTGTCTCTCTAGGGGGAGCAGCCATGGAGATCTGCAGCAAAACCCAGCAGAAACAAACAGACGTTTTCAACGTCCTTCCTGTAAGTTTCACATGTCATTTTCCAGGTTAATGAGTGGGAATAAGTGGACGCGATGATCAACAGTTGGCGTGGCGAGGCCGAGCCTAGCAGGCGTTGCTGTTGTTGCGTGGCTGGAGTGAGAGCATGCCCAGCACCTGGCTGACGCCCTGAGGGGGGATGGCAGATGGAGCTGACTCCAGGGTGTTCACCCACACACAGGGAAAATGTTTAAGCCTCACTCTCTACAACAGAGATGGAAGGAGGATGCCTGAAGGTGAGGGAATGAGGCAGTGGCAGAAAGGTTGAGCATAGGTGCTATGTTGGGGCTATAGGGGTCATAATGTGCCCCGGGCAGACAGATGTTTCAGCTCATTAGGGTTCATCAAGCTGGTCTGCATACTTTACTGGAGAACTGAATTATTTATGTCCATATTTTTCCTGGTACCAGCCGATAACCTTCTGGCTCTAATTTGTTATGTATGTAAGCATACCAAAATATCAGTGTATTGTTACTTTAAACATTTCCGATCTCCAATGACGTAAAATAACGTTTCTTAGAAACAATCTGGAACATATTTAGGAACAGGTATCAAGTTTGTATTATTTTGTCCAACGTTTTTTTTTACAAAATACATTTAAAATTTCTTACTTTTTTGTGATAACAAAATGGTACAAACTTAGATTGATCAAACCTAGACGTTGGAATAACGCTTCTTCTCACAGAGTTCTTTGTCTTTTATCTACTTAATCTGTTTTAAACACTAAAATATGTTCGTTTTATTTAAGAAGATTTGTGCAAAAATGTTGTGACTTACCAGCAAGTCAATTAGAAAAATCCAAGATGAATCTGATTAAAGTTTATTTTTTGTGCTTTTAAAGATGTTTTTTAGATACTGTTTTGAAAATTTGTATTTATTTTTTTATTATCCATCTCAACACTTCTTCAGAAAGAATGTGGTGAAATGACTCTTTTATCCTTGTCAGTGCATGCAGCTCATGTTGAAAATTGTTGTCATTTTTGGTATATTTTGATGGTTTTTGCAGCTGGAGCTCCGATTGCTGTGAGTGTCATTCACACTCTGCCTGATGAGCTCATGTCTTTGGGGACCTTTGAACTCAAAATATCATTGGCTGAGGCTCAACAAAGGTCATCTGGAGCACTGGCTTCTGAGCTCCTTATTGATTCCCAATTGTGCATCATTATGGCTGACAATTCCAGTCACACCTGAAATTTTAATCATGAATACGCATTATGTGTAAGAGGAGTACATGTTGAATCGTAAAAAAGGAAAGTACAAACTAAATCTCTAAGTATTTGAAATTCTCTGATAAATGTTTTCTGTCAAAATAACTTCTGCTGACTGAAAATAATATATTTTGAGTTTTTTATAAGTGAAATAATATTTAAGAGCATTTTCATTAGATGAAATATCTACTTGGTCAAAAATACTATTTAATAATAAACAAATCTGTGAATTGCTTATACAGTCTTACTATTGTGATTAAAGAGTGCATAATTTTAACATGGAAGCAAAATCACTCATGAAGAAAACCAAGTACAGAAAGAAGCCCCGTCTACAGTTTGAAATACATCATGTAGAGAGCACAGCACACATGTGGAGAAGATAATCTTTGAGGGATGAAACAATTGAAAATAACTGGGTGGGAAGGAATACTTCAGATAATCTTAAATCCTTTATACAGCAAAACATGGTGGTGGCCACATCATGCTGTGGGAGTGCTTTTCTTTAGCAGGAACGGGAGAAATGGCAGTCGTAAAAAAATCTTAGAGGCAAAAGACGTGTAACTGGGGGCAAGACTCTCCTTCTATAAAGACGACTTCTAACACCCAGACAGACCTGCATCCGAGTGGTTTAAATAAAGTCATTACTGATATGATAGAATGACCCAGTCAAAGTCCAGACCTAGGCTAAATCGAGACTTGGAGTTAACAATTGTGTCCATTCAGTCTCACTGAGTTTGAGCAATTTTCCAAAGATTGATCAAACGTTTCACTCATTGAATATGTAAAACTGTTAGAGGGAAACCCTAAAATCCTTGCATCAGTGAAAACACCAAGGGGACTCAGGGCTAATTACATTTGTAAATTACATTTTTTACATATCTATTTGTAAAAATATTTGAAAAATACATGCTTTTTTTCTTCCACGTCATAAAATCTCAATTAAATACATCGATGTAGGTTGATGTTACGTTAAAATTGTGGAAAAAAAGATGAGACTTTAAAGCTAAGCCAGCATAAACAATCAAGGGAAGTGTGCCTATATGGAGAAGGTGTCTATATAAGTGGCCTGATTCCTAGCTGAGCACAGATGGTGAAAGAGCAGGATGTAACAACCTGTACTTTTGCCCACAAGCTTATGCACGCACACACACACACACACACCTACACATACACATACACATACATATTAATCCCATATTCATGAATGCATGTGTAAACAGTCCCTGCATGGACACTAAAACACTGCTGCTGGCAAACAGATTCAAAACCTCATTCTATACCACAGAAGATGCAAAAATGCCTGGTGATGTTTATACAAGTAAAAAAAAAGCATGTTAATAACAATATTATCAATCGTATTTTTGATTCGTTCCGCATTTAAAGAGGTATGTGATATGGCATGTCTGAGGTTTACAGAGTCATCCAAGGCTAAGCAGAACAATTAGTGCACTGGAACGATCAATATGCCTCATGTGGGGGTTGGATGCAGTTGAAAAAGCAGAGCGAGAAAGAGTTGAAAGAGAAGTAAAGAAAAACAAAAAAAACGAGCGGGCAGTTTGTATTGCAGAATGAAAGATCCGTGGGAGAGATTACAACTCATTCAGACTAAATGCAAACTGAGAGCAGGATGTTCCATCTTGGTGAGATTCATGTTAATGCTTATAAAGTGCATTAGTTGTGTTTCGCTATTAAGGTACTTATTGATCTGGCACAAAAGCAACAGAGACACATCCTTAGTGAATGAGCAAGAAAGACAAACGATGTGGCATAAAGACAGGAGAGACAGATAGGTAGGTAGATAAATGAATGCATGGGCGCAGCAGATCAATCAGCAGAGGAAGAGCAGAAGTCCCTCAGGAGACTTGAGGCCTTTTTAGCGCTGTGCGAGGAGAGACGGATGACATGTTTCCCCTTTGAGGTGTCGAGTGCTTGAGGGAGGCTTGTGCAGCGATGGTCAGAGTAGAAAAATGCCTGAAAAAAAGATTGTGTGGGCATGGCGCTCCGTGGCGTAACAGACGGTGAAAGCAAGCAACAAACAGAGCTCTCTGAGAGAGGGGAGGAAGGCATGCCGCTTCTCCAGACTCGGGCTCTCAGCCATGACACTGGGACTGCAGCCATGCCCTGCCCATCCTCTCTCAGAGAAACATGGAGCTTTTGATTTGATCTGGAAGCTTTTGGGAAACATGATCCCGGCTGTCTTTCTGGAGGTATTTCTGGGAGCGGGTGGAGGACGGGTGGGGGGAGAACCTGATTGAATTGAGCCAAAAAGAGCATGATGGAGAAAACCTGAAGTCAGCCCTGTGCAGTGAGCTGTGGGAGCTGAAGGAGGGGAAATGAAATGCAGCATGAAAGCGAAAGAATCAATCATGACACCCTTTAAAAATATATGACCCAAAAATACACAAAAATAATGTTTATGAGAGTATTACTGTACTGAATGTCCTTTTTGTGTTATAGCCTGAAGCAATTTTAATGCTTCAAAAACACAATAAAACAAAAGAAAAATATATTTTAAACACAATCCATTGTCTGACATTTATGTTAAACCGAGTGATGGAGGCAAGTTTTTCTTCTTTTTTGTGTGCAAATGTAGAGCTGCTCCTCATTTACCAGGATAATATGAATTTGCAATGGCTGGCCCTGCTCACCAGGGGCATAAATGAAAACATGATCTGGGCGTGCACGGCCATCTCTGCTACAGATTAAGATTCTGACACTCAGCTAGGAAATCCATTATAGTGAGCAGAATAAATAAAACAGCTGCACCGTTCCACCTTTATTACAAAATTTGTAGTCACAACAGAGACAAAAATGGAAATGCCGCTGTGTGGCCCAGACGGGCCTGACTCATGAATAAAGCTGTCTGGAAACAGTGTTGTGGTTTCACAGCTTCTATTCACAATATCTGGAATCATGTTATATTTATGTGCTCCAAATCTCCAATTTTTTTAGACCAGCACTCAAATCAACTAGATTGGGAGATTAAAAAAAAAATCCCTCAATGGCAACTTTATGCCAACAAACATAAGCACTGTCAACAAATTAAGTCATGATACACTGATCATTCATAATACATAATACACTGATCATTCATAATACATAATTCATTTATTTATGAAAAGAAAGAGTTTTTACTTCTGTATTATTTATATTCTTTGAAAGAACATATTTCTAATTTTCAGTAACAAAAGCCAACACAGATTTACCACATAAAAGGACACGGAAGAAGAGAGGACGCCAACATAAACGAACAGTCCGTTCTTCTTTGTGAAATAGCTCAAAGTAAGTCGGTTCGCATGAAGGGCATCTGTGAAAATCAGTTGTAACGTTCTATACTAAATTTAATTTAGGTTTTGACTTTGACTGGGACATTTCAACAGATTAACAGGCTTTGATCACGACCATTCCGCTGTTTGTTTAGGGTCATTAAAAGGTTTTCTTCTAGGGTTGCTGTGCATTTATCTTCACTCATCATCTCATTGCTGTCTTCTGTTTAAATAATGCTGAAATATAATTTTTCCGTTTTTCAGTTATCCAATGTACTGTTGCTCTACCACAGGCATCTTTATAAAGTACATTGAAACTTATGATTGTATTGTGACAAAATTTTGAAAATAATGTAAGAAGTAAGAATACTTTTGCAGAGCCCTGCTACTGAAGCTTTTGATAGAGACTTAAAATAAACAGTTATTATGTCATTTAGTTTTTTACTGTGTTTGGCATGCTACCTGTACACATTGTGTCATGCCATTTATTCAGTAGGCAGTTCTCCAATCTCAGAGTTCTGTGGGGCATCACTGCATCGCGCAATGTTTCCATGCCGGTGTTCTGATGCAACCAAGCCTGCAGAACGCACAAAGAGGGCATCGATTATAATGCTCATGGACGCAGAATAGAAGAGGAGGATGTTCTTCCTGCCTGACCGGTTTGAGTGGTAGTTATTGGAGTAATGTTGGGTGACAGTGGTAAGTGGGCCCACTGTGGGAGGATTTTCACTGGGCTTCACCCAGTTTGGTGAAGGAAGCAGATCGACAGCACACCTCCCCCACTTTATCGCGTCTGCAAGCACAGAAGATCTCTGCCAGTCAGCTACAAAAACCTGAAACTTCTGAATCTTATCAGAATTTATTTCAATAAAATAAAAGTATTTGCAAGCAGTGTAATCTGCAAACTTTAAAGCCCTTCCTCCACCTAATTGGATATTATTACCACCACTTCTTTTATCTGTAAGAAGAATGAACATTTGGGAGAAATACAAAATATACAAAATACTTATTTTCTAGGCAAAACACCCAGGGAGTCTTGAGTTCAGGACATGGATTCAGAGAGGGGAGAAGGGGGTGAAAATTGTGTCACTCAGACACAGCAATATTACCACCACAGAGGGGCAGTAGTCCATTAAACTAATCCAATACTGTAGAATAAGATCCCAGGACCAGCAGCATCCACTGCATTATTTACCAAGCTAGAAACAGGAAACAGACTGTAGGCGCCTTTCTGCTTTCAACAAATGAAATAAAGGAAACTGAAAAGCCCAAGCTTTCACAAACAGTGATTATGAACCAGGCCTCTCAGGAGGCTTCTTCATTGATACCTCAGCACAAATCAATCTTTATGACCATCATAAAAAAATAAATAAACTGGAGGTCTTTGAGGTCCCCAAAGCCTGATTCCCCCATAAAATTAGTATTTCATACAGCACATCCAGTTGGTTTCAGACTGATTTAACCTGAAACGTATCTCCCTGATTTAACAGACCTTCTTTAGTCCAAGGGACCACATAGAATTTGATGATGTTTCCATTGGTCCAATAATAAATTAAAGATTTAATTAAAATGTCCAGAACTCCATCAGCAGATGAAGCTGAGTGGAAGCCCAAATATTTTTGCTTTATTTATTTATCTGATTTATTTATTTGTATTGTAATTATAAGTTGTATTGTATTTATTCTAAAACATTTAAAGGTTTTACTGCTAATGATTACCAAGGCAAAAACTAATGGTTTAAGGCACAATATTACATTGAACCCACAATGTTTTTGGCACATTTGAATCGTGTTTGAAATGCATTGATTGACGTACATGTCCAGCTTCTTTTCTGTACCAAAGTGTCCAGTTTAAGCCAATATTTCCATATTGTGAGGAAAACATAGTCTTAGAAACACTGAAATAGATGGAAACAGAGATGGATACTGTCCAATCATTCACTAGAACATCATCCTTTGCATACATGCTTTGATATGCTGCCATTTAAGAATAAACCTTGGTAGATCGTTTATATGAAGACAAAGAAAAAAATGGTTCTAAGACTGAATCTTGTAATACTTTATTAGTGTTTCAAGCTGTTGATTCTATTTTCATGTTCTAACTCACTTTATCTGTGATTAAATATGTAATTGCATTTTTTTCAATGAGTTGTAATGAGTGTAAAATGTTGAAGTTATGTTCAGCTGTTAGTATCTGATGGTTCACTAAAGGAACGTAATTAAAAGAGAAAAAGCTGATATACACTTGTTGAAATTGGAAGTAACTGAATTTGAGAGAAACAAATATTGAAAATTTGAATAAAATATGGACAAAGCATTAGTTGAACTTCTTTCTGCAACATCCCTACCAACATTCTGTAAAAGATAAATTAATTACTTTCATAATTAAAACACTGCTGTTTTTGCCTAAGTCTACATTTTCTAAAACCACTATTTAAACCTTTAAAAAAAAAAAAAAAAGCTCTCACGTTGGTTATTTGCAAAAAAGGCGACAGAGACCAGCTGTAAAGGGATATGCAGAGTTACACAAGAAAAGGGTAAAGAAAGCATGGATTATTCATGCCTTTTCCCACAGTGCAAACACCTCCTCTTTTGATGGATTGTGCCTGGGGCGCTTCTCTCTGCTCAATACCAACAGTCCCAGACAGCTCTGGCTCACGCTGCAGCACAGAGCTGAAATAGATGATGAGCTTCCCCCGGAATCACAGACGGAGCCAGCGGCTCTTGTCTTCGCTCTGCAGCCAGACATAATGATGCTGTGTGGTCTGAGGTGAGCCTAAATTTAGAGCTTCAGCAGGAGGTTAGTAGACCGGAGAACCAGAGAGGTAGCGGGAGATAAGTGCTGATGCCATCTCGGTGAGCTGACTGAAGGGGAGGAAGGAACATGGATGGGGTGTGGATTTCTGCAACAGACGGCTGATAGGTGGAGGGCCAAAGGACAGATGAGACTACACAAGCTGCTGTCACCTTCTACAGGGTGCAATAACAAAATTTCCATTATATGTGTCAGCAGTAGTCTGTTGTGAAAGAAAAAAAAAAAAACAAGTTTGAGTTTCTCACTTGGATCAACTCCAAACGGTGGGTGAAAAAGCTCCCGGACTGTCAAACCAAAGAGGAAGGCAAACTCCGACTGTCACATTTGTCACGCTTTTGCATTTACCCCCAAAGAGTCAGTACTTTTGTAGAGGCATCATTCTCTGCAGTTCCAGCATTTCATAACTCTGGCATGTTTCGAGTTATTGTCTTGCTAAGGAGAACCTCTACCTTCTCAAGTCTGTTTCAGTCAGTACTCGTCTCCCCCCCCCCCCTCCCCCCCCCAGGATTGCTTTGAAATATTAATAGAAACACAAAGAAATATATACCGACTTTGACCAGCCTTGTGTACCTGTTGTAAGAAACATTCCTACAGCATAATGCAGCCTCCCCTGTGTCTCATAGTGGAAATGTCCTGTCCAGTGTAAGAATTGTTCTTTGCACATAATCTATTAAATAAAATCCCAATAAACTGTATTGGATTTTCTGGTTGTATTGCAAAGAAACGTGAAAATTCAAAAACTAGTTTTACAAAGCACTGTAAATACCAGCTTTTATAAACGTAACTTGCAAAGATTTAGGCTTATTTGTAATCGCAACATTTTATTTCCAAAAACAGAACTTTCACTGTGTATTAAAATGACAAGTGTAACTGCAAATCAAAATGCAATTACACATAAATTTAGTCACTGTTTATGTCTCCGATCTGCAGCAGGGAACCAGCGTCTCTCCTCGTGAACTTTGAACTGAGAGTGAACCCTAGTTTGCTTTTTCAGCTCGCTTTATAAAAGCCACGCCTGTAGACAGCATGTGTCTTTGCCAAATTTATCTTGGCAGAGAACTTAAAAAAAAAAAAAAAAAAAAAAACAGAACATGAAGGAATCCGACACGATGCGGGTCAAATCTCAATAACAAACGTTCCCCGGAGCTGTCGACACCCCAGACAGCATGTGACGGAGCAGGATGTCTGACTCCACTGATGGGAAACTGAGTAATCCCTGGATTTCACACTCTGACCAAGTTTCACACCATTTCTGAGCATTCGGCGGTTGAAGATGGATAGCAAATGAACTCATGTAACGGTCAAATCACCATTCAAAGTACCTTAGCAACAGTTAGAATCCTTCATGCTGTAGACCTGATTGTCAACCCGTGACTTTTGCAGTCCTCCAATGAGATTGCTTCGCCGCAGTGGGGAGGAGGCAGCAAGGCAGGCGCTTGAACAAAGAGAAAGAGGGGCTTCAAAAACGTTGGAATATCAGTATTCCTTCCACATTTACAGCCATCACGCTTCACACCCACTGAATGAACTCTTAAGCTTTGTGTGTAATTACTGTGTCACTTAGCAGACAGAAACCGTGTAGCATGAATTGTAGAACCTGCGTTGGGTCTTTATTGTTGTCCGAGTCCCGCTGCACTCATACTTGGAATTTAAATGTAAATTCTTTGCCAGTAACAGGAAAAACATTTTGTATTAGCATTTACAAAGCTGTCATGTCCATCAGTTTCTCAAAAGCATTTTTTTTCCCTCTTTACTGCCTGACTGACTTCAGATACACACACACACGCACACACAGATCAATACATCTCTTGATGTTCTAGTTATCAATGTTTTAATTTCAGTCAATGACTGGAAATGGTTAGCAGAAAATGCAGCCATGGACGTTTTTGAAGCACATCCCATTTCCTACATAGAATTTGCATCGTTGACTTTAAATTGGATTAAAATATTTTCACAAACGTGAAAAATCAGATGCATTGCATTCATCCATGTGCTTTTGCTCAAATGTACATGAGCTGGTTTATGCACAAATATTCAGAATATTTCATAAACAGTGCCTCCAGTTTTGTCTTAACAGTAATTAAATAGGTACAGTATGTTGGTCCAAGGACTTCCAAGTTTTATTTACCTGAAAGATAAGTAGTGTTTATTGTAATTACAACAAATATATCTCTTTAGAGAGATCTCGAAAACAGGAATTCCCAACCACCAGACAATCCATTTATCCATTTTCTGCAGCCAATGAGTAACACTGACATCATCATTGATGTGGACAGGTGACCAATACATTTCAGGGCCAACACTCGACAACTAACCTGTATTGCATGTTTTTGGATTATGGGAGGAAAGACACAATCCAGAATTTCCATTATTCTGTTGGTGGTATCATAAAGCACCAACTAAAATAAACTTTGTTTTCTTATTTCACTCTTATCTGTCACACTCAGTAAACTTTTTTTTTTTGTTCCATTCCGATTTTCTTGAAATTGTGACACCTAAAACTTTGTTCTGGTGAAATTCATAAGTATTTTAGTTTATTATTTGAGCAGATAAATAAGGATATATGACATATGAAATGTTGCATCCAGTAATTTTTAAAAAAATGTATCCGAAAAGTACTTTTAGCTTAAGGAGTTGGCCCTCAGGAAACTGAGTTTGTGCACTACTACTCTGAAAAGTTTTCTTTGTGAGCTCCATGTGTCACTATGCTGATTTTCATGGTATGTGCAGTGTTTTCTGCAACAAATAGAATAAATAAATAAAAAAATATTTTTTTTTTTATCTCATTTGACCAGGACACATTCTTCTGCTGTGTTCTGGTCAAATAACCTTATAAAAAGGTCAACAAACAAGACTTTTTATTTGACATTTATGGGGGTTTTTTCTACAAAACATCTCTTTTTGTCACTGTTCTTTAAATAGCAGAACAGTGTTCAGTCTTGCAGTTCATGGTGTTTAATAAATGTTCTCTAACTAATCTTTGAGGCCTTCACAAAACAGTTGTTGTAGAGTAGCAGTGTTAAGTAGCCTAAACACATATGGTCACATTTTTAGGAGTATAAAAAATTAAATAAATCCAGTGAAATTATACTTTCAGTTGTTGAATATGTCTTACTTTGTGTTTAGTCTGGTTTTGGTTTGTCCCCACAAAGGAGTTTGAAGTTGTAATGTGACAAAATATGACAAGATTCAGCTGAAATTAACACTTTTACAAAGAACATCATAAAGCACTGTTTGCATACGGTTTTCAGGAAAAAAAAGAAAGGTTTATGAATGTTTTTTTTGCACCAACTTTAAGAATGACAATATGTTTTTGTCTTGCTTTCTGAACACATCTAATACAGGATTAAAAGATCATTATATTATAGAAGAAAAGATTCAAAAAGATTGCCAAAGAAATATTAACATTCCACAAATGCTGTTTAAACTCAAGCCCACACAACATTACTCAACAATGTTATCCTATTTGGAGGTGCTGTACTCTGACCGTTCAGAGTCCCTGATGGAATGCAGCCGCAGCAGCTCAATAGAGAGCTGCGTGGACGACTGTGTGTAGGTTGGTGGAAACAAAAGGTCAGAGTCAGACTCGCACACCTACAGGATTCATCAACTCCTCCTGCTTCCACCTTTCCTGTTGAGGATGCAGTAGGCTGAAAAGGTAACATACATCACTGAATTATCTTTCTTTTTGTCCTCATGTCGGTGTGTTCAGAAAAATCTCTGAAGATTGAAGAAAAGAAGACAATTTACAAGCAGCAATTAAACCCTCTCAAAGAAATCCCGTCACTTACAATGACATTTCCTGTTAGCTTACAAACACTTTAAGGTCAAAGATTAAATTAAACTCGATCGTCTACCAGAAGCTCAAAACGCCCGGAAAATCACATGAACAGCCCAGCGGTCTCGCATATTTTCGAACGGGATAAATGAAATATTCCCCGTCTCTTTTCAGACTCATAATCCCTATTAACAAGGACGCAGAAACTATGCCACCTGCTTCCAGTCATACAGCTTGAGGCCTAAGTGCCCTTGTGACACCACACTAGCCTTAATCTCATTAACAAATGCAAAGCCTCAAATGCCACCGATGGAAAAAGATACGCATTTCAGCCATCACTTAGCAATGTCACAACCCTTTAAACTGGCTTGCATACTGGAATTAAGACCAACACTGACCAAAAATACCAATGAACAATAGACTCATACATTGACGTTTTTTTGTTTTGTTTTTTGCGTAGTGTCACATTACAGCCGCAAAATGGTGTATAATTGTGAAGTTTAAGGAAAATGACCCATGGTCTTCAAATCTGTCCACAAATAAAATCTGAATAGTGTGACGTGGATTTGTAGTCAGCCTCTTTTGCTTTAATATACCAAAATAAGATACATGGAGAGGCTTCATAGAACATTATTGGACCAAACACTTCTTGAAAATGAAAGAACGCAGCAGACAGGTCAGGAAGAAAGTTGTGGAGAAGTTTAAAGCAAGATTAAGTGATAAAACAATATCTCAAGCTTTGAAGATGGCTGTCTACCTCAACTGAGAGGTTGGGCAAAGAGAGCATTAATTGAAGAAGCACCCAAGAGTCACAAACCATGTAGGGAGACACAAGAAACATGTGGTAGATGCATTCTCTAGTCAAACGAGACCAAAATTGTATTGTACATCACCCTGAAATACTGTCAGGCACGTGAAACATAGTGGTAGCAGCAGCATGGTGGGGGAATGCTTTTGTACAGCAAGGACAGGGAAACTGGTCAGAGTTAACTGGGGTTTGAGTAAGGCTAAATTTAAAGAAATTCTGGAAAATAAAGTGCTACAGCCTGTTCACGGCTTGGTCCTGGTTCACCCTTCCAGCATATACAACCTTAAACATACAACCAGAGCTACAATAAAGTAGCTTAAATCAAATTGGGAAAATGTCTGTGGAGAGACTTCAGTTTGACTGAGCTTGATCTAACTGTAAAAAAAAAAAAAAAGATCAGATGTTTCTGTTTCTATATATGTAAAGCTTCTGCATGGAACACCATTCAAATAAAAAAAACATCAGTGTTTGTGATTCTAGTGTGATAAAATGTTGCAAAGCTCTACGTGATGTTTATTCTGGGAGTGGCTATTAAACTTCAAACAAAAAGAAATGTAGTACAACGAAACCATTTTGACCTGCAATGTATTCCCAGACAAAGTTCGGTAAAAAAAAAACAACAAAAAAAAACAAAGTTTGCAGCTGTGTTAAGTTAGGTCTCTTCATTCAGTGTGGCTTTAATTTGCATCATCCAATTCAGAATAAGATGAGCTGTTTAAACAAGGATGGAGACGTCAGGATGTATTACCATCCAGACAAATTCCCAGGGGATTCTAAAAGAAAGGGAGAGAGAGAGAGAGAGAGAGAGAGAGAGAGATGGAGAGAAAAAAAATATATCACTCATTAAATTTGCAGCCGTTCTGCAGAGCTCCACGATGAGCTCATCGGACGAGGGCAGCCTTTTATGATAGCAGCTCCTTTTACTGGCAGAGGTTCATGTTTCTGACTCACTTCACAGATAAGGAGTCGTCTGAACCACACACATGTTTAGGAGGATTTCTCTTCAGTTCAAAATGTGATCATAAATTTTGTTCAGTTGCCACAAATAATGTGCTACTTAAAACAGCAGACTTCATGAAAATAAATTGAACATTAAAAATAAAAAAGTTTATCTAAACATCAGTTTGCCTCATCTGTTGTCCCAGATTAAACCATGTGCAATTTATATTCTTTAAGATCAGTATATTACTGTAAGTATACAAAGATTTTGAAATACTTTAGAAGCAAAACTACTTACTTATAGCTTATACTGAAGTGTTTGAATGACACTAATTGTATTTTTTTTAACCCCTAAAATGAACACTGACAGAAAGAGAAAAACTCCATTGAACATTGATTTTTGCTGTGTTGGTAATATTTGCCATTTATGCTCAACAGTGATTCATTTGCAGCGTTTTTGTTCATCAGTCGTAAACAAAGGATTTTTTTTTTGTTGTTATTTTTTGTTTCATGTGCCTCCCACCCGCAGACCCCCTCCTCCTCCTCCAACATGTACCTTTTGTCTCTGAAAGCCCTGAATTGTTTTTGGGAGCTGAAGTCTGGCTGACCTGCCCCCGTCTCCGTCCTCAAAGCTGGTTGGAGATGAAAAATTTATGGCTGTGTGACTGTTTCATTTGAAGTGCTGCTCCCCGTCTGATGCTGCCTCCACTGATGGCGACTGCATCTGCCATCTTCGTTCGACCGGTGCTTCCCCCCCCTCACAGCGGGAGTGAAATCTGGGCGAGTGCGTGGGATGGTGACCAGGGTTTTTGTGCTCTTTCTCTGGTATTCACTAATCAGGAGCATATTTTTCTTGCCTGTGGGTAATTAGGAGAGATTGATTAGCTGCTTTTCAGAGCCACAGAGAGAAATCCAGCCCACGCTGCTCAGACTGTTGGGTGTATCTTTACATTGAAGTTATATGGGAAAGCTATATATGTATATAAGTATATGACAAATTTCTTGAATGCAAGTTTTTATTTTAGAATTTTTCATCGTTTCTTTTATATATTTACGTAGAAATCCATCTGGTCACTGATGGATTTCAGATTGTTTTAAAAAAGATGTAGGTAAATAAAAAGACTATATTTTGCTTAGCTAAATTTTGTAATACGAGTACATATTAATTTTTAAATGGTCTGTCTTTCAGAGTGTGACACATAACTAAAATCAAGGCAAATATTTTAAAGTGTTTTCTTATTTAATTTTTTTTTTTTTTTTTTTTACTTAGGAGTTAGTGTACCTTACATGATTGGTATTTAAATTCTAACTTAATCGGCTTACTTTTTTTGAGAGTTACTTTAGCCCTCTAATTGTCACTTTCTCTCAGAAAAAGAAATAATTAATTATGTTTTACTTAATCAAGACATATTATGTTTTTATAATGTTTGGAACAAAAGTCATTAACCAAAATCAATCAATCAATCAATCAATCAATCAATCAATCAATCAATCAATCAATCAATCAATCAATCAATCAATCAATCAATCAATCAATCAATGAAATTGTATTTGTAAAGCACATTTCAGCAGCAAGGCATTTCAAAGTGCTTTACATAATAAAAATAAAACAGTATGTGACTCTCTCAAAGTGCCTAAAAGTCTTAAATAAAATGAATTATATAAATAACAAAACAAGAAACAGAAAACAAACAAAATAGCAAAATAAAAGCATGCCAAGTACAAAACAAAATTATAGCAAAACAATAGGGAAGTTGAAAACATTAATGATTACAGCAATTGAACAGCGTAAACCCAACTCTCACTCAGAGCTAAAAGTAAAGCAATAAAAAAGTTAATTTTAAAGCAAGTTGTGAGAAAGTCAGGGTAATTTTGGGGCTGCAGCACAATTAAGTCCTAATTTCCACTTAGCTACATCTCAGTAAAAGTAGAAATGATCTTTCCAAGCATGACTCTTTGGAATTTGTATTTCTTTTTCTATTGTTAATTTCTTTTACGCATGCTGCACACTTTTCATGAATCCAATATGTTTTTTTTTTCATGTGGGCCAGCACATGTGACATTTACACATTTATCTTAAGATGTGACTGTGTGAAGCATGTGTCTCATTAAACATGGAGAGATTTTATCAGTGTGAAAATCTTCTTCCAGGTTTTCTCCATTCTGAAAAGCTTTCAGTTCATTTTAATGTCTGTCACATACATTTAATGTTTTTCATAAACACAACGCTAACAAAGGACGCAAAAAAACTGGCAAACACATTGTGTATTCTCATTTTCAACTACAACCTCGGTGAAACAAGTTCAAAGCACCCATCAGACATGGAATCAATCGAAACATTATGGCTGAAACAAAGCAGTTATGTCTCTTTAAGATGTGAATAGGGCCGTAACACCCATCTTAACAGAAAATATCAGTAGCAGGAAAATTAGTGGAAAATTCTTGTGCTAAAAAGACCTTGACAAAAATGTGCTCCCATGCATGAAGTCACATTGGTTCCTAAGCAACAGGTAATTTCACAACATGCGCCGCTGTTTGTGCAGCGGCGGCAGCTTTTCATAGCAGGGCTTCCAGTCAATGTAAAGTCACATCGGATGGGCAGCCTTGAGCCGCACAATGCTGCTCGAAGCCCGGCTCTAAAGCCACAGAGGCGGTGTCACACTTGTCACTGGAATAATTAGTTCGGCACAATGAAGCAGCATTCATCTGTAGCTGAGATGTTGTCTTCATTGCCACATGAATCGACATTCCCCTACACAGCCTCCGGTTTCCAGGCACAGGCTCAGGTTGATGAGTTTAAATAGATAAGATGGAGGAAAAAGAAAATCAGAAAGCGGCTTCCAGGGAGATCCCATCAGATTGTGGAGGTAACTGAGCAGCAAAATGTCAGCGAGTGTGTGGGGATGCGTGGATTTACATAAACTAGCCGTTTCATCACTTAGTAACCTTATCCTAACCAACCTTCTGTTAGGACAGTAAATGGTATCTATAATTACATCAAAATATCTTTCAGATTGCAAAGAGTTGCAATCTTTCAGATTTCCTGTTTTGTTTCCTTCTCTCTCAAATATTTAAAATAATCAAAAAAGCACATTGAATAAATACTAAATACAGTTTTCCAAACCAACCTAGCCCATATAACCGCTGGATCCTTCCTTGCTGATCACAACTACAAGTCTTTGTGATTACTGCTAATGAGTTTTACGTCACTGTGGAGGATCTTTGGTCCACTTTTCTTTGCTAAATTATTTCAAATTCAGTTGCCCATACAACCATGAGTGGCTTGTTTTATGAAAGATGTATTTTATAAAGTCAACCAAAATACCTCAATCAGATTTAAATCCAGACTTTCAGGCCACTCCAAAACCTTGATTTTTTTTTAAGAGCCAATCAGAGGAGAACTAACCGTAGTGCGTTAGATTATTGTGCTGCTTCATAATTTCAGTGTGTCACAAACTGATGGCCAGACGTTCTTCTTCTACAGGACTTTCAGGGAAAGAGCAATACTCATGAATCCATCGGTCACAACAAGTCATCCAGATCCTGGCGCTGCAAAGCAGCCCAGGTCATCACATAAGCACCACTATATTTGACTAACAGAAAGACGTTCTGTTCTTTCTCTTGAAATGCCGTGCTGGTTTTATATGGAGCTAATTTTAAAAGTTTAAAAAAATGTTTTCATGGGTCTGTAAAATATTTTCCCCAAAGTTTAGATGTTTTTTCTTTTGGGAAATGTAAAAAAAAAAACCCTTCAGACTTCTTTCACGAGAATAAAAGCATTAATTATGCAGCCATTCATAACAGTCTTCACTTATCACAAACACACTGGTAAAATGAATCCTCTCATTTAACAATTTGTGCACGTTTGTGCAATACGCTGCATATTTCAAATCTTTTGTCAGACCCATCGTGTGTTCACTGTTGCTTCAGGTTTCGACAGAAACAAAAGCTTTGTCCTCCTGCAGACAGTCAGTAATGCACAGCCGACTCAGTCACACGGGGTCTCCAGACAAGTCAATAATTCAGAGCAAGGAGTGAAATCTTATAAGGCGGCAAGATAAAAAAAAAAAAAAGAAGAAGCAAACAGTAGATATGGGGGGAGTATGGAGGCTAACTCCTGTTTGCAGCTCCTGACCCAGAGCAATAACATGTCAGATGAGGCTTTCAGGGATTCTACCTGTCGATCACACAGCAGTCTCTACATGAGAGCAGCTGAAAAAAAAGAGAGATATTTTCTTCCACTTTTTTAAAGCCAGGGTTTTATTCATGAAATATAGTTAACCGTTAGATGAGATAACAAAAGGAAACGGGATCACTGTGGGCCTAAATGGTGAACACAGGCGAGAACACAACCAATGGAGCATTGATCAGTGTCGCAGGCCGAGATGCAAATCACTGCAGAGAATTATTTGCATGATGGCATCTGATGACAGCATGAGCGATGACGTGTGATATTAAACCGGTCGGTAGCACATGCAGAGCTGCCAAGTACCATAACAAATGGTACAGATAATGAACAGCAAATTCAACATCTTGTTGCACAGAAAAAAACTACTTAAATGTGGGCAAGAACATGATTAAGCTATGGTCTAAAAAGAAAAACCTGCTACCCTGTAATATAAAATCAACTTACTTTTGGAATTAATCGGTATCTTGTTTTGTGTTATAAATTGGAAAAGACATTTTAGGGCCATTGTCTTGAGCCTTGATAATCTGTGGACGCACAAAAGCCTGACTTGCATCTTCCGTTTTATGACTGTGTCTATTAAAACATAAAGGCACAACCTCTTACAACGTATTAAATGTCGTATTAAAAGGAGGAGCGAAACACTGAGACTTTTTATCGTTTTAACATCAAAGCAAACAGCCATAGGCATGCTAACGTCTAGATTTCAGCGGCTGCAGAATGAAAGGAGGAGTCACACAGCAGTGCTGTACTGCTTTTGCTCTCCTGAGAGAAAAATCCCAGTAGGAATAAAAAAGAAAAAAAAGTCTTTTGTTCAGATCTGGATGGCAATACCTTGTACAGTCTCTGTTTGACGTCCATATGAAAATGGTTAAATCCCAAAGTAACGGTTCAGTGAACAAAAGAGAAATCAAGATTTCTATATTTATTTTTCCGCAACTCTTACATGCCTCATTGGTTTTTTTTCTAATCTTTTTGATCCATTATTTCATCTACTTTTAGATTTTTGCTATAGTAATATTTCTGAACCGACTCTGGTTGTGCCTCTCATCCACTCACCTGAACATGTGTATGCAAATGACAATCTGTTGTGGTCCTAATTATAGTCCAGCTCACATGAAAAACAGCCGAGTGACTCCACGAGATCAAGGAGGGCTTTTTTTTTATGATCCAATCACGCCGTGAGAGTCCCACTGTGGAAGGTAAGGGCAAGGATGTTATTAGAAGTGTTTCAGAAATTATCTTTGAAGAGCCATTTCAGAAGATTGCAATGAAAATAACGTGACAAACGCTTAGCCGGGAATCATGCTACGCTGCTCGTACACTGCTGGCCCCAGGGGTTTGCGTCGCCACTCATCATCAGACCTCTCCGGGAAATATGAGTCGGATTCCCATGGCAGGATTCCATGAAATCAATACGGTGACGTTACTGTGACAGTAGGTGGAAACCAATCCATCTCCCACATTAGGGAAATAACATCTAGAGTGGACATGGGACAAAGCTACAGTATTCAGATCTTCCAAAAACAAAGACTTCCTCAACGAATGCTACAATCAGTCAATGTCCTTGGTGTTCGCATTCCCCCCCCCCCCCGACTACGAAACAAATCTCCTAATATGATATAGAGACGATTAGTTATAAATATGTTAGAGGTCTGACACTACAAGAAAGTGCTACACTAAAACTCCCTTTTGGTCATTACACAACTAATGGATCACACAAGCTTTTTCTTGTGTCAGGATGTGTTTACCTTGACCTAATTTATAGCTCCTGGCATTCCTCTTTTAGTGTTGAGTGAAAATGTGTCTCTTTGTTCACTCAGTGACATGTGGACGGGTGTCTTCGGCTAATGGAGTCTAGTATGAGTGATCTTTGCAGGGGACCCATCAGTGTGATGGCGCTATCGTCTCTTGGGGATTTCGGCAGACACCCAGAATCCCTCAAATCTTGACCATTTGTGCTGAGCTGACTTTTACAAATCATCACACTGACGGCTCTCCCTGTGTTCAAAGCATCCAGTGCAATCAATTAACAGAGGCGGGAAAATCTGTTTTTTTTTCATTGTATGCCTACTTTCTAATCAATAGTCTCTTTTACTCATAAAACACACACAAATACCTCAAAGGAAAAATATAAATATATTCCTTAATTTAGAGTTAATGCAACATAATATCATGATATATTTTCCTGATTGCTTCAAATAACACCAATTTCTTCTTTTAAAAGATGCAAACATGTTACAAATTAAAAAAAGGAGTTGACTTGTTGGCCATTATTGGTAATATTTCATCAAAAACTATTAATATTAAAGAGTTTAAATGATCAAATTAAGTTACCAGTGTGTTGGAGCGCAAACAATATAGCAGTCTCCCACTTAACCCCCTGAGAAAAAAAACTAAACAAAAGAAACCCCATGAAGCCCCAGTAAAATTAGCCAGAGAAACGAACCTTTTCATTATAGTAGCAACCCAGTAAAGCCTTAAATACTACTTTTACAGAGAACTGTAAAAGTTCTCATTTATTTTGTCCCTTCAAAGAAACACTGCAATCTGAAGAAATGATCGTCTTTAGTCATTACATCAGTATCATCCATCCATCTATTGCCTTCTGCTTATCTGTGGAGCTCCTCGTGTCACTTAATGATCACATGTTAAGATCAGAACAAAATAAATACAGTAAGTTTTTTTCTGGTTTCTTTACTACGATAGAGCAGAGCAGCACCCACATTACTGCAGGTGAAATATCTCAAACACTCGCCCCAAATAACTTAACTAACTTGCAGGTGCTTTTTGTGGTTGTTTACAGTTTTAATTTAGATCACTGGAAAACATACAAACCTGAATAGAGTCACCATTATCAGGCTTCCAACGCAAACATCTAGCAGGAGGAATATCTCCTCTTTCCTTTTGTGTTTCTAAGATTTTCCCTGCAGTTTCTGATAGTTTAGACAAGCTCTTGCTTCATCCTCATTCCAGCAGAGACGTGTGAAAGTCAAGCATCTCTGAACACACAGTGAGACGCGTCTGCAGCCTCAGACGATGAATGCATTATTCATAAGAAAAATCTAACAGACCAGGAGGCCGCCTCGATTTTATGAGGAGTGGACAGACTCAATGCCTGTGGCACAAGTGATTGTCTGATGAAGGGACTTGACAATAACCAGACCTTAAATTCATGAACATGTAAAACACTCTGGCCTTAATTCAAACAGTTCCAGAGAGCTCATATTTCCAAAAATTGTGAATAATCAGTTACAATTAAAAGGAACATTATGGATCTTAATGTAAAAAACATTTAGAGTAAAAAAAAATAAAAAATCAGTAAACCCTGAAAATCTAAGCACAAACTCCACACACCCGCCTACTGACAGATTACAAAATATTATGACCTCCATCCTTTTCTATCCTCAATTACCTCTAAAAGGATAATTTTACAAATGTCTCATTTAGATAACCATTACATGCACCAAGTAAATGAAAAGAGTTCATATTAATACAATAATTGAAACCTATTATGTGTGAAATAGCAAAATTACCCATAAGACCAAGACAAGATTATTTACCATGGTCAGAAATCTATATTGGCACAATTATTTCCTCAAGAAATTTCTGTGGCCATATCCTCCTGTTGTCCTCGGGTCAAAATGACCAAGATTTGTATGTGTTTTCCCTATACACAGAAAATGAGGACAACAGGAGGGTTTTAAGCACATTTCTTCCACATTTGTACTGCATTTTGGCATTTCAGGGGAAGCTCTAAGGATAAACTCTATTTTTACCCAGTCTGAAGGTAAAGGAAGAGTATCTTGGAACTGACTGCAAAAATTTAACAATATCATCACTGATATGCTAAAAGACATCTTTAAACAAACTCAAAAACTGAACAACAAGCCAATATTCCTCTGAACTATTGGCCAGCAGATCAGCAGAGGCTTTAGATTTACGCTTAGTGAGACATCAGAAACCCCCTCACACACAGAGACAATAACACAGCAGAGACCAGAGCATCATCTATCACACCCGCAAGCAGACATGAACACGCACTTACCCGACAACATAAACACACATCACGAAGAGTAATACAATGAAAACAAACAGACTTTCTAAAGATTTGATGTTATCATTAACCGTCTCCGGCAGGACACATGAAAATTCACTGAGCTTTTTCCAGTAGATAAAATGAGACATCTGCCGAGAACGTTCGCAGACTTTATGTCAGACGATGTCTCAGTTTGTAAAGGTTCATCTCATAAACCGCACCTTAGTCTTGGTGCGTGTGTGTACCATCATTATCTCTAGACAGTGTTTAATCATACACTGGAAACCATTACCTTAGATAAACAGCTCGTGAAAAATCAAATTAAATTCCTGAGTGTGTTTGAAGGTGTTTTCTGAGCCGTTACGTAAAGGGGATTACTACACAGCAGCTCAGACTCAACCCTGCCTCCCTGCCATAAATTTCAGGTGCCTGTCAGGCAAGCGCAGCAGGAACGTGACACAGTGAGCACTGCACACCGCCGTCCTCAACAGAGTAATCATGACCACTTTAATAACCATCAGGATGATTTGTACTTGTCACAAGCTCTTTAGATATAATGTCTCATTCTCTGTGCTCATAAACTCTGAAATAAATCTGCTTCTTTCTGCGCAGCACAATAACAGTGATACATCACTGCAGAAATGACCAGTGAGACTAAAATTGATTTTTGTTTCTTTCCCTACAGCGATATTAACTTTGGATTGCAATCTAAAGAATACATTAAGCAACGGATTATAGAGAAAAGAAAAAAATGCTTTTAGATGTTTTAACGTTCAGCTCTCATATCACATTCCCAAAACAATTGTAAACATCACAACACTGTTAGAGGACTGAACCTGCCAACTTCATGAGCAAAATAAAAGCTTTTCAGCCTGATGAACCTTTTAAAACATGTGAAATGCTTACAGTCTTTAATGGTAGGAAGGTATGCCTTAAAGAACATAAGATTTGACTTGACATTTCTACAACTGAACAGTATAATTGAGATGACATATTATACTATGCACAAGTTTTTTTTTCCACTCACTTGGCTATGTTTTACTTTCCGGTTCTCAGACTTTTTGCAATCATTTCAAGTGATCTTGAGCAATAAGCTAATGAAAAGACCTTTAGTGTTTAAAAGTTTTATTTAGAACATTGGCTGCTTTTTTTCCCCCTTTTTCTGCCCAGTGCTTGTGCGTGAGGAATGGGGCTTTTGTTTGTTAAGCCACTTAAGTCTGACCGATTCAAGCATTACCACAGCTCCTAAACTCGAGGGGTAATATTGTTGACTAACAAAACACAATCTTTCTAAAACCCCCGCACAATATTACATAGCTTCAAGTGCAAAAAATATCATTTCAGGACATAAACGATAGACGTACATTCAATGATGCACATTATGTGTTTGGCATCAGTTTGTAACTAAAGGTTTCATACCGAAAACTAATTGAAAATTCAACATTCAGTGCCTGAAAGAACTTTATGGTGAATGATAAATGAAGAACATGTTTTAACTTCATAACCTTGTAAGTTGCCTCTCTCTGTGAGGATGCTTCAAAGAGCTCTATGAACAAAGCTACAAAAACAGCTTGGAGTGTTAAAATGCATCACTGTAATGGGAAACCAGCAGAATGGAGCTTTAAGATAGAGATGGACAGGTCAATGTCCAAGGGTTGCTTCATGTAACATATATGTTTTTGGATTTTGGTAGATGCAGCAATAGAAAAAAATAACACATTTATGAAGGTTTTGAGTATTGTCCCTTAATTAAAATGTATCTGATGTGATTAAATCACATCAGATACACATACAGATACAAAGCCTGGAATCAGCTCCAGTCTGAATTCAAGATGTCAGAATTGATTTCACTGGACTCATTTCGAGTGATTCTTAAAAACAGGCAACGAGATTCTTTTAAACAATGCCACTGTTTTTAAATTGTTTTATACTTGTGTATATGTATTAATCAATTTTGTTTTGTAACCAGGTTGCTATGCACTGCAGACTTCTGCCCAGGTCCCCCTTGAAAATGAGATCTGGATCTCAATGGGGTTTACCTGGTTAAATAAAGGAAATTAAAAAAAAATCCTCTGAGTTCAGTCGCTTGTCCGATGCGAAAAATGAGTGACTGGTAGGCATTCAATGGATTGAATTAAACAAGAAAGACTGTGAACCAATTATCTGGCAGTCAGTCTGTGGATGACAGAGGAGCTGCAGATTTTCAGATGAAGCACAAACGTGGAAAACCCTGGACGCCCCACTCAGATCCTCTGGTCAGAGTGGCACCCTTCTTTGGTCATGTGACTTCCATAAACACAGCTGGTGTTTTGCCACAATAAAAACTCTTTTGTGAATTTACAGATTATCATGTAGTTTATCCCTTACATTTCCCATTTTCATCATCAACCACCAATAATAATAGAAACATAAACTGAACTTGCCCTGACAAGTTGTTTCCGTTGGCGACGGCTTTGCTCTGTTTCAAGGAGACAAATTCCTCCTCCACCTCTTCACTATTACTTCTGCATGGGTAACCCACCACCTGACCGCTAAGGAATGTGAAAAATGGAAGTGAAAACTGATCCAAACGTGACAGTTTTCAAAACGAAACAGTCACGCTTGGGTCTACTACAGCAGCAATCTTTAACAAAAAAAAGCAAGATTTTCTTAAGCGTAAAAACTATGCATGTTGCAGTAACATTTTTTTAAAGATACGTTTGACACCGACTTTAATTATCCTGGATATTAACAGCTATGCGACTCCATTCAGCTTCATTGCAGCTGTCGACAGAGATAAGCAAGTCTTTTATGTCGGCTCAAATGTACGCTTTTCCACCTCAAACAAACACAAAATCCAATTATGCTCTAATTGACTGTAACAGGGCTCATTGATTATGACAGAGGCAGTGGAGCAGACTGAGCAGTAAAAAATATCCACTGTAATTAGCCCTGTGCACCCTGGAGGCCTTTTGGGAGCCATGATTTAATATAAAGACAATATTTCTCACATCTGGTCGATCTGAACTGGCTTTGCTGACCGATTTATGTTGCTGTATGTGGAGCACAAAGGAAAGAATAAAAAACAGATTGGATATAAATTCAAATAGGTTACACTGCAGAAATGACTATTAGGTTCATTCTGCACGTCAGCTGGGATAGAAGATTGCTAAAATGTTTTCTTAGAAGAAAACCTAGAGTAAGATAATAATTGGCAATTTGATTAAATGACTTGCAAAAAGAGCTACTTTGAGTAAATGTATACTTTTAAGGAAGTAGTTGGAATAGCAGAAATAAAGTTAATGGAAAAGAGAGAATTACTTTAAGAAAAAGTAACGTTTGTCCTAGTTTGACAAACAACAACTATGGATTCTTGAAGGTATAAAAGCTGAAGAAAGCTGAAAAAGTCACTTATGAGTCAGAAAACCATAAGTTGTTTAGGTAAGCTTAAACAGTATGAGCTGAGACAACATGCAGAGCCATTACACTACAGAAAATCATGCAACTATACTTACACTAATGGGAGCAGAATATGACATTTAATTCCTATGTACGGGCTGCACAGTGGCGCAGTTGGTAGAGCTGTTGCCTTGCAGCAAGAAGGTTCTGGGTTCGATTCCCGGCCCCGGTCTTTCTGCATGGAGTTTGCATGTTCTCCCTGTGCATGCGTGGGTTTTCTCCGGGTACTCCGGTTTCCTCCCACAGTCCAAAAACATGACTGTCAGGTTAATTGGTCTGTCTAAATTGCCCCTAGGTGTGAGTGTGTGTGTGCATGGTTGTGTGTCTTGTGTGTCTCTGTGTTGCCCTGCGACAGACTGGCGACCTGCCCAGGGTGTACCCCGCCTCTCGCCTGGAACGTTAGCTGGAGATAGGCACCAGCAACCCTCCCGACCCCACTGAGGGACAAGGGTGCAAGAAAATGGATGGATGGATGGAATTCCTATGTAAGTGACAAATGAAGACCAATCAAAAAGCCTCAAAAGAGAAATACGAAACAAATGTACTAACGGAAGTTCTGAAGACAATTATTGTAATTGTTTGTTTTAATAGCACCATTAACTGCATTAGCTCTCATGCCTCGAGGGTCATCAGACTCTTTGTAAACTTTGGAAAACCTGCACAGAAGAAACATTTGGAATTAAAAAATTGCTTAAAACTCTACGCTGACATCTGTCAAAAGTTATTCACTGACCACATGGATTACAAACGCTAACAAATTGGTTTGATTGTTGTGTCTCTAGTGACGTAATTAATGCAAACATAGATCAGTGATTCTTCTATGATATTTTTTAAGAGCTTTATTCCCCAGCTGTCTTCTTGTTGCGCATTTAGTAGCAAACAAGATAGGCCACTGGAAATCACCTTTAAGACACTAAAACACACAGATTTCACTACGAACAGCATCAGTGAAAACAACTTGAACTTGACCTCATTAGTCAGGACTGAATGTTTCATAATATTGGTTTTTTTTTTCTGTTTCCATAGAGCAGACATTTTATGATGCTTTCACCATCACAAGATAGAGACAGAGCAAAGTCCCACCTTTATGTAGCCTGGGGTGTCCAGGGGGAAAGAAAAGTTACCCTTGAGATCGCTGTTTATGTAATAACTGGATTGCTGTAAGGTGCCTGTGAAGAGGAGGGGGAAAAAAAAGCCTCTTCAAACTAAGAGTAAACTGGACAAGACGGACCAACGGTAAGATCCTGATTTAGGACTGAATTTTGAAAAAACTTGTGAGCTAATCTGCAGGGATTATTTCAGACAATTTGTAGCGTCAAAGCCTTAATGGGAAAAAAACCAAAACAAACGTGTACATTATTACTAATAATAATCACAAAATCAATTGCTATTAACATAGATATTAACGTTTGAAGTCTACTTAGCGCTGCACCGGCACACCCACCTGAGGAGGCTGAAAGGTTTCCGCCACCGCACATAAAGCTTCATAGAATCTGTTCCGGTGTTGAGTCAGTTATTTAACCACAAAGCTGAGGTTCCAGGATCGTCTCCTGCGCGCGGAGCAAAGGCGCAGGTGACTCGGTTACCTGGCGGTGCTGAAAGTGCCTTTGTTCGGAAGATCAAGCTCCACTTCAAAGGGTTGAAGTTTGTCGTGAGGTTTGTTTGAAGCCGAACCCAACCGGTTCTGTCACGGAAAAAAAAGCGATGCTTTCACAACTGTGGGAAATATGACGGGTCAGCATAGCTGATTTTGTTTTAAATTGAGAAGCACAAAACTGGAATCACGTTAGCTGGTTATATTTCTTGAAAACGTCCACCCATTCAGGTGATTGTGTTTTCTAATCAGATATCAGTGTGAAACCCATAGATAATGGTTTGTTTGATTTTTATTCTAGAACAAAACTATTACACTTGAATATGAGTGGGTTTTTTTTTGTTTGTTTTTTTGGCTGTTTCGTATGGATAAACAGAAGTCTTGATTTTGTTTTATTTTTATATTTATAGCATTAGAAAGTCAAACGAACAGCAAAGAGAACCAAAAGAATATGACCAGTTTTATCTGGTTCTCAACTCAATGATGTCAAAATAGCCACCTGGGTGAGTTATCATCTGTTTGTTTGGTTTTTTCTGGTCTGTCTGCATTTGTTTTGCTGTAAGTAGGACCATTGCTAGCCATTTGGGTGCCCTAAGAACACATGCTTTGTTGTTTCCCCCCTCAACAAAAACTAACAGAGGAAAATTAAGGCTGACTAAGTTAACAGACTTCAAGTGGAATTGAATAGAGGAAACAAAGTACAACATACTTGTTTGATGCAAACCTCTAAACGGCAAAGACAAGCAGCTGACTCATGCAATCATGACAGGTTTTATTTTCTGACGAAGATTAATGAGGAGGAGCTCATTAAAACCAGAAAATCCTCGAACTCTACAAAACCTTTTTTTTACATTAAGATAATATTTTTAGATTGAAATTATTTTTAAAGCTGGACAGATGTAACCGGCTAAAAATGAGATTATTTCTCATGTCTTTGTTGCTTTTTTTCATTTGCTTAAAGTAGATTTGTATTGCTTCAGTAGTGAATAACTGTATGTAAAATGATGTTATGATTAATGTTGGTGATTCACCCTCCTCTCTCCTAGTCGCTGTATAGAAAAGGGAATGCACAGCTGCTGTTAGCCTGACCAATGACTTCTTTCCCAATTTCACTTGATCCTAATCTCCCTTCATTGCTCCATCTGGGCTTTCTCCCATTGAAGTTGATTTCTCCAATAGAATTTATATTGAACCAATCGGCGAACAAAAGGAGAAGTTGTGAACGATGACCTTGATTTTCTGCGCTGCTTTGGGATTGTGGTCCGACTGTAGTTTTAGCATTGGCAGCAGATGAAGTGAGACGAGCTGTTCAGTCCATGTTGGCCTGAATTAGCATTAACAGTCATCTCGGCACTTCTATCTTTGCAGGTTGTTCAAAGCGCAGGCAGTTTTCCGTAAACTGTGCAGCATTGGACTGGAACATTACATAGATTCATTCACACACTAATTTCATACAGAAGTCGACCAAGATATTTTTTCTGCCTGTTTTCGGCTTTTAAAAGAAATCTGAACAATTTAATATTTTCCATTTTAAGAAATCAAATACCTTTTTTTTTTATTTTTATTTTTTTATCCGATCATAAATGTGCACACAAAACATGAAAGCATTTGTTTAAACATGGCCGTATTCCATGACATTTGTAAAGCTGCGGCAACATTTTCCTTGATTGCTTTGTTAAGGCACGGCCTGTCTGTGTTGATGGTTTGCATGTTTACATTGTTAAAAATGGATTATCCAGTCAGAACCTTAATTATTTTCTGTTTTTTCAAGGCCCATGCCTGTTCTTAACATAGCTTGCCTCTTACCAAAAAAAAAAAAGAAAAAAACCTTTTGAGTCAACTTCCTAAACTTGATACAAGTAAGTTAAGTGTCTTATTCAATCAAACCACCTCTCTGTGATGTAACTGTTCAAAGCATTCTTTGTTCAGTGACCCCTTTATTTGGTGGGCTGCTTTTGCTTTGGGAGCACATTTGATTTGGTGACTTAGTGTGCTGTGTTCTCATGAGTGTAAGAGGGGACATTTTTGTTGCATTTTAATATTAGAGGACTCTTTT
Source organism: Poecilia reticulata (assembly GCF_904066995.2). Lineage (NCBI taxonomy): Eukaryota > Metazoa > Chordata > Actinopteri > Cyprinodontiformes > Poeciliidae > Poecilia > Poecilia reticulata. Next base: position 24,060,130 of record NC_088835.1, on the reverse strand, counting down.
CATCTAGTCATAGTATTTGAGAAACAAACATTTTCCCTGCGGAAGCAAAAAGTAAATATCCGTAGACATTCAATATTTTGCCAAAGTTGTAATGATCTATGCTGTCAAACTACAACCACAAACATCCCTCACTGGATTTTACTTGATTTATTTAGTGATACTCTGACACAAAGTAGTAAAAAATTGTAAGGTGCAGAGAAAAGTAAATTTTTATGTATATATATATATATTTTACTATGTTGCTCCTAAATAAAATCCTGTCTGACTCACCGCCTTTAGAAATTACACAATTAGTAAATGCAGTCAAACTGATTGAAGTTTAAAATTGTTATAAAAGCAGCTGATCTTTTGGCATTATTAAAACAAAGCTATATGAAGTCCCTTTTACTGTTAGCCACTTCCAATTTTGGGGAAAGAGAAAACACAAGTTGCTGTGGTCAGTTGACCAAAGTTGAACCTGAACACATCATTCTACCGTCTAGTCAGATCTATAATGTAGTCATTTAGATCCAAGCATATTGTTCAATTTCAGATGATTAAAATCCAGTTGAGAATGTACAATAAGACTTGACAGCTGGTGTTCACAGATGCTCTCTCTCTAATATGACTGGGGTTAAATAATGAACAACAATTTCAGACTCGGAGACAAAAGGAGAACATTGCTGTCAATGACATTTGCAGACAATACAGACCTTATAAATATAATTATTCAAATTTGTTGAAAAACAACATTTTTAACATAATTATTTTGTAAATACAGTATGCTGAATTTGCAGAGAATGGTAGCTTAGAGTAGTGACTCAAAGGAATACAAATAGGGGTTAGTGGCAAAGAATTATTTTGTCAGTGTATTTTATATGCGGTACATTTATCACTATTCTTTTTAGATTGGAGTACAAGAAGTTTTAATTGAATCTCTGCTGGACCTCTGCTCTAGTAATGTGTTGTGACTAAACACACTTGGAAGCTATCAGTTTTAGTAAAATACAAAGCTGGTTAAATTTAGATATTGCTGAAATATGTTTCGTAGGAATGTGCAAATCCAAATTGCATGCCTTGGTGACATTTAGATGTGATCATACGCAGTTTGCGTCACTTAATGTTGACTTATTGTTTGATAAAAGTTTTGTTTCTGAAGCACTGTAATAATATATATCAAGGTCATTTTGCTACTTTGAAACTTTTAACCACGAATCCCACTAATCTGTTTTGATAAGTAGGTTTGCAAAGTAAATGTTTGCTCTTTAGCAGTTTACTTTAAAATAAATGATGCTGAAATGTCAAAGCTACATTTCTCAATTTGGGAAAAAGTACAAATTCTGTAGAAGATATAACTTTTCCCAGTTTCAGACATGGATCTTTTAAAAGTGATAATAAAGGGACCCGACTGTTCTGTCTCCAGCAGGGGAGTTTTGAAGAGGCTGAAACAGTAAATTTTGCACAGCTGAAATGATAAAAGGACATTATCTTAATTCTTTGTGACTATCAGGATTAAGATCAGGAGGTTTTATTAATGTTTGGGCAGTAAAACAGGTGCTTACAACATGACGAAACTCTCACTTTGATAGCCCTCATTCAGATAAGTTAATGATTAATCATTTACATGTTTGCCCACTTGGTTGTAAGAGTTGAAAAATATGTGTTTGTTTAGATTTGTGCAAATATGGAGCAGATGAGTCTTCATTATTGTGTTCTGTCTCTTAAGTAATGAGATATGCAAGTAGAAACGTTGGCAATGTGGCAATATAAGATCGCTTTGAGGATCCTGCTTGAGGCTTAAAAAAAAAATACTTGACTATAGGGACTGGTTTACCTTCCAGCAGGACAATAACCCTAAAAATACACACATAAATTAGGTCCAGATCTAAATTCAGTGGAAAATCTGTGGACAGACTTAAAAATATATAGTTAAAGATGCTCTTCATCTAATCAGAAGTTCAAGGATCCTTCACTCTGTAGTGACACACAGGTTTGTATCGGTGAGTCACATAATGTCAAAATAAAATACCCCAGTGGTTTTGGTTGTAATGTTACAAAATCTGAACATGCTTAGGGGTGTACAAACTTTATCATAGCACTCTTTATTCTGTTCCCTGTATCTGTTCTTTATCAGTAAATGACAAAGTACTGAAGTGAATGAGCCCTTCCTTGATTCGTATCCATCTGAGAGGGAGAGATATAACCTTTTGAGAGAATGTTCTCTGTCCTGCTAAACCGAACACATTCTGCCGCATGTGGTTTTGGTGACTCGCCTTGATTAGCTTTTGGTAACCTTTCACACACGATTTGCCATGGTACAGGGTAGCCCTGTACCATGGCAAAAAGGAATAACATTAGAATTTCCCTGTTATCAGCGTGGAACTCCAATGGCTCTGATAAGACAGACCCATTGCTTCCAGCTACCCACACAGTCAAAGCTGGAGTTTTATTACCATGCACACCCAACCTCTTAAGCCACAAGCAACAGGTCCGGCAGCGGAGTTTAAACAGTAGATGTAATCCCAGTAAGACACAGGTGGCCTTCCAGATTGGCTCCCCAGATCTCCACATATCTCCCTCCTCTCTCACACTCTTGCCCCCCTCTCTCACTCTTTTTCTCCAGGCTTGTTGGTGGTAACCCTAAGCTGAAACAGGGCCTTAAAGCAGGGTGGAGGCAGCAGGCAGGAGCTGGGACTTGTCACATTATACTCAGGACCAGAGCGGGACGAGGGCACCTGAATACAGACTGTGAGAGAGGGTAGCAGACTCTGAGTGAGAGTAGACAAAACACAGGGGAACAAGGACGCCTGGGCAGCAGCAGCAGCCGCAGCAGAGACCAACGTAGGACTTGGCAGATTCCTCCCTCCGACCCCCTTGAGGCAGGGGGATCACAACTTTCCGTCACCAAACACTGTGGACGGTTTTCCAACTTCTTTGTAACAGGATCTGTTTAAAAAAGAGACAGCACAATGGATAAGGATGCGCTCGTGGACTATGAGTATCCGGATCTGGATCCATTGCCATCCAAAATCGAAACAGAGTAAGTACAGCACTTTCTAACTGCACTTTATTTAAGATCTGTATTTTGTCCGTAATTTTGAACATCTTGCTGTTTTTTTTTTCAAAACAAATTCAACTTGATCTGTCCTCTGTTTCATGTTGAGTAGTAATTCCCCAATCTTTTGTTTGGAGTCGGTGCTGAGATACACCTCTCACTGAGATATAAGGTGACTCGCAGTGGCGCAACTACACATTATTCAGGTGGATGCAAAAACATAGATCGGCGCCCCCCCCGACCGAGGGACGGAACGTCAGGGTGAAGGAGCGACCCCCCCCCCCCCCCCCCCCCCCCCCCCGAGGCGACGATACGTGAAGGGTAAAACTCGCTACATTTACCTCGTTATGTGTGCGAGGTGAAGGAGCGTAAGGCGCGCATTAGTGTACGGGAAAACATCATCGGCGCGCCGCCCCCTCCAGACGGGGTTTTGGCGCCCCCTCTGGTGCTGCGCCCCTATGCGTTGCATACCCTGCATACCCACTTTTTGCGCCACTGGTGACTCGTACCAAACTTCTACTGTGTCACAGTAGGTGACCCAGATTGGAGTGGGTTTTTTTTTGCTTTTTTTGTCATTCTTAAACTATATCATTTTCAGGCTTTTAAGTTTGCAAATATTATTGGCTGAATCTTTTTAACAAAAAGGCTTAAAAACTTTAACACATTTTACCCAAAATAGGCATGAATTCACCATTCAGTATTGATTTGAAGTTTAAATAATTTTAATAAAAAAAAACCTCTTAAAGGAAGAAAAAGTTCTGAGACTAGGTCAAAGGTTCAACTTCAAGCAGGAGAACAACAGCAAACAAACAGCCAGACAGACAATGGATTTGTGTACCTTATTAATGTATTGGAATGGCCCAGTCAAAGTCAAATTTTCAATTGAAAATTCAGGAAAAAGTGGAAAAATCCACAAGTGACTCTGCATAAAAAAACAAGCAGCAGCCCTAAAAAGTTACTAAAGGTCAGAAAATGTTATGTTTGATGTTTTTCTGGACGCCCAGTGTGAACCTAGCATATTTACCTCCCCTGTCGCACAGGAACATGATCATAGGCTTTTCTCATACCAATCTGTTTAAATCCAAATCTCTGCTCTTAGACTTTGACCACCAAGTTTCCAGCAACAAATGATCCTGACACTGACGTGAAATGCTTAGTGAGGTACAGCGAAGGTCAGCTCAGGAACCCGGGGCGTAACCTTCTTCTGTCTGTGGTAACATGTGAATCATTTGTCTTTTTCTTTAGAACTATCCCTCCATGTGACCCCACTGCAGATGACATGCTCTATCATATATGCATCACTGCGATATCTGTAAGTCTGACATCCGTTCACTGTTCTCTTACACAATATTACGCTGACGTGCATAATGAGGTTATGCAGCGTCAGTCATGTTTCACTTCCTGGATTATGGAAGTTACTCCATGCCTGGACCTATTATCATTAGCAAAAAAACCCAACAAAACAACCCAGTCTAGCATGACCCCTGGGGTTGAAGAAATTACATTATAAAGCAAACTTTAGACTTTTGTATTTCTTGTGGTATACTGAAGAAACCTTTCTGTCATGTTTTGACTCATGAAAATTGTACATCTTCATCTGAGATGTTCATTCATGACCACTGATGGTGCAAAACAAATGTGCAATAGTTTAGACTAGTACAGTATCCACTATCTTAAATCTTGCTTTAATTTCTTTTTAGATTACACCTTATAATCTTATGTGGAGATGATACCCGGTGTTTGTTCTTTTTAGAGAAAATTCCGATAGACTGCTTCATTTAGTAGCAAAACATTGTTCCCACCCCAGTGTTTCCTAAATGTGTCACAGGTCAAAAAGGTCATTGAACCCCACAACTCAGTAAATGGTCATCCTGACTAATGACACGTTGGTCAGACCGCATCTATAGGGAACACTAATGAGACTGAGGTTAAGTCTTTTGTTACATGTCACTGCATGGTGCCCTGCAGCTGAAGCTAACCAAGATGTCTGTTCTTTCAGATGGTCATCATGCTAATTCTAGCCATCCTGGCTAGGCGCACAAAGGTCGGCAAGAGACAGAAAGGACTTCCAGGTCTACTCAGGTATCATTTATGTTTTTCTTTTATTCGAATGAATGAATTATTGTGATATTCAAGTTGTTTGGTAACATTCTGTTCTACTGGCCTCAAATCCTTTGGAGTAAAATGAGGTTTAACATGTAAACAAGTTTATTTAGATGGGAAAAATCTCTCTTAGAGACCATTTGCTATTGAGGGGTGAAATTTAGCCTTTGAGATCTCTGAAGTGTTTATTGGTTCAGTTGTCACGTCATAAATCAGGGGTAAAAGTGTATGTTTACTTTGCTTTTAGTTGCGTTTTCACTTTTCTTGAAAACATTTTGGGAAACGCATTTTAATATGGTTGCCAACTAACCAGGAAACCTGAAAAAGTTAAGTTTATTTACTTCTGAAGCACTGTTCATACAGCTTAATATTCCATCAGTGAACAATTGATGGAACAGTTGGAACAGTATTATATTTATTGGTACTAAGAGGCTTAATTAGAATCGGCTTCATTTGCCAAGCGTGTGCACACAAACAAGAAATTTGACTTTGGTTCCACTTTGCTCTTAATGAAGACAATTAAAAATAAATATATAAGAGGGGAAACTGAACACATTTATTGGCCCTAAAGTTGAAATTGCATGAGGACAAAATTCTTCAGTTGTAATTAATAGAAACAGTTAAATTTGCTGACTCCTCCTAGCTGTTCAAGTTGGAATTTTAACTTTAGCATACGTAAGGCTTGTGTTTACAAAGAAACACCTGACTTTTAACATTTAACAGAGCACAGTATTAAAGTTCAATGTTTAATATGGGTGCCATGCAAACAAAACTATTAGTCAATTTTTCAAATTGTGTTTCTAGACCAATGGCACAAACCATACAGCGATTCCTTGTGAAAATGTTTCTTTATAGAGTTTGAACACACAAGTCTATGCTTAGTGCCTCTAGTTGTGAGCAAATTACATTAATGTTTGAAAACATTAGGACTTGAGAAATAATTTTTTTGTTTGCATTGCAAACACTGGTTAGCATTTCAGCAATCAGAAAATCCAATATCTGAGCTAATGTCTGAACATGCGTACCATGTGGATTTTGAGCTGGCTGAGTAAGTTCTAAGGAGTTCAGATGAGTCCCAAATAAGTATCTGGAAAATCAGCTGAACATGCACCAACATGGGCCCTGCTTCTTATCCATAATTGTCCAGGGTCAAATTTTTATAGGCAGTTAACACAGGGCCATTATGTAACCAAATAATCCCATCTGAAAGACATTTTCAACCCATTTTCCATCCATGAGGGCCCCATATGTAAATCGTGCCTGTGTGGTCCATCTTGCAACTATGCCGCATTCCATTTTCACTTGGAGCTGATTTTTCCAAGTTACCAGTTGGAGAGAGAAGAAAACAAAAAAACAAAGTTTGAATTTACATTGGGAAATCCGAGGGCTTGTTGAGCAGATATAAGGTTCATAAGACATAAGTATGCAATATGACTGCCGTGTGTACAAAAAGTAATAAACATTGAAGATATGATCTAACTATTACTAGTTCTGAGGGTTTACTTCTACTCTAACCAGTGGCACACATAACACTCTTCTTATTGTCCTGTACTGCAACTATACTATTCTACTACAATAATCAATTCCCACTGATTTTCCCACATATTTTAAATGAGAGGAAAATGAATGATAAAGATTCTAGCTTTTAAAATGTATTGACTAACCATTCTCTCATTCGTATTTTGGTCGGGTAACATGCGAGTACTAAACAGCTGCTGATTTGCTCTCTCAGTCCAGTCAACTTCCTGGATCATACGCAGCACAAGGGTCTGGCAGTGGCAGTGTTTGGAGTGCTGTTGTGCAAACTCTGGGGGCTGCTCATATCCCCCAATCCCCTACCTTTCACCACAGACTCCACAAACAAACGTGAGCTCAACCTCATCTTGTCTGCAACGGCTTAGCACATATTATGTCCATATTTTGTGATATAATATTTTTCAGGAAAACATCGGAAGGATAACCACTCTTAAAACTCTACATTTGTTAAAAACGTTATAAAACTGGATTGTTGTGTCTTGTTGCATGCCTGCTCTCCTAGACTTAGACATTTTGAACAGTTTTTTTTTTGTCTGAAATTACATAAGAAACAGCTATAATTTTAAGCTTTCCGCCAAACCATAAACCATAAAAGTTTCACAGATCAGAAAAAAACACAGCTGCTAAATAATTAACAGCTGTTAATCCAAACAGATTCTTTAAGATGAAACAAAATGTCATCACACCTTCAGATGTTCACACACTGGTGTTGTATTTGCAGAGAACTGGGTGATTCTGGGAGTCTTCTACTACCCCGCTCTATACTACCCTCTCCTGGCATGTGGCACTTTGCATAATAAAGTTGGCTACGTACTTGGTAGCCTCTTATCGTGGACACACTTTGGTGTTCTGGTGTGGCAAAAAATCGACTGCCCCAAGACACCTCTGGTAAGTAATTTATCTCTTTTGTTTTCTTTGGAAATAACTCAGAAATAGCCTTCATTCTTTGATATCTTCATTTGTGTGGGAGAAGGAAAAGGAAGCTGTTCATGTGGTTTATTTCTGACAGTCAGTCTGTGTGGTGTCTCCATCAGTGTAAAATGGATTATTTCAAAAACAAAGCGGCTCTGTCCTGCGCTGGAAGCCCACTGAGTACCAAACAGAATTGGTCTGCAGTGTGACACAATTAGAAAAGATGAAGACTGAGCTACCCTGAAAGATTAACTGACCTTTACTCCGAGGATTTGAATGTTGCACAAAGACAGATTTTGTCCAAAGATTTTAGGACTTTTTGTGCACTAAATAGCGTTCTGTCCAAACGATTAGCTGCACTGTCCTCTGAACTAAACCAAGATGTTTTGTTGGTATTAATCACTTTAGAGTGTGTCAGTTAAAGTAAAAAAAAACCTGTTGAATTGATTCTTTTGCGATGTTCTTCTTCTGTGAAGCTTTGTGAGGTGTTGAGCATCTTTATTTACCAAAATAAAACAGGATACATTTTTTACTTATTGTTCTTTTAATTTAATCCAAAATAAAAGAAAAATGACAATCAAACAGTTAAAAATGACTAAATCCCATCTCAACACAGGACATGCCTATCTTCTTTTGTGCCATGCAAGATGTTTTCGAAATGTGTTACTATAAAGATCCACAACCACAAGTGATCTAAAGTGGGTTTGTTTTTTCATTCCTCTGCAGATACACAAGCACTACTCCTTGTTTTCCAGCCTGCCTCAGATAGCTTGCTTAGCATTCCTCAGTTTCCAGTATCCCCTGCTTCTATTCAAGGGCTTCAAGGGTGCAGAAAGGACCAATGCCACAGAGGTGAGCTTTCACCAGGGAGCATCTTAGGCCTGGTTCAGGATGGTTGCAATTATTCAGCTTTCTTACTACCCAAAAATAGAACAGTATCCACTATCCATGTCCTTTTCAAATAATTATTTATTTATTTTTTTTACAAAATGCACGTTTACTCTAAATCTGTGCACGTGAGGAGGGTTTAAGTACTGCCTGTTAAACAAGAAGCTTACTGCACTCATTCAGTCGAGGCTTAATAAAAATATCGGCCCCTCACAGTACACCAGTCGCGTAATCATTTTAAGCAGGTTTGACGTAATTGGTTTACAATATGCTCTTGATCAGATTATGAAAAGGTTTCCAGGTTTTTTGTTTGTTTTTTTCATTGAAGGGGAAACACAATGCTTTTTTTCTTCCACGCTAATCTTGGCATGGGCGTGACAGAGTTTGGTGAGGCGATTGCCTGGATTTTGTGTCACCTCTGCTGAATTCTTGCACAGAAATGAACCTCATTAACCTTATCAGGAAGAGATTTATTTTCCATAACCTTTGCAAATGACAAAATCAAAATTTCTAAATGTTTCAGGACTTTATAGATGTGAGCAAAGTAGTTGTACTGAGGTATTTTAAATCTTTTCCTTGAAGCTTTATTTAATTCAAGTAAATTACGTAACACCAATAGAATCTTTTGCTAGAAGAGAGTCTGGAAATCTTTGCCTCTTACTATAGCTGTAGTTAAATTGCCTGATTGAAAAGTACATTATTCTCATTATGAATGTGGAGTTTATTCACACTGTTCTTCTTTGTTGCTATAAGCAGGAATCAATGATTTCTATCGATATGCAATGTGAATTAAAGTTAAGTCAGATTGCAATCCGTTCGCACTCAATTTAAATAGATATTTTCGTTTTTAAAGTGTATTAAAGTACAAAATAAATGTGATATTCATTGCCAGTGATGTAAACGTCTACCTGGCAATGAAGATGGTTCTTCTTGTGAGTTTCTTTCTGGTCTTTTCTCTTCAAATGTGAAATGCAAGTTGAGAAGGTTGTTGTCCTATGATTGACTGAAATATTAGAAATTAAACTACTTCCTTTATTTTTAAAATACCCTTTAACATTGCTTTTATTTTGCATTTAAGCTGTTTATTATATTATTATTACTATTATTGTCTATATTGTTTAAAAATTGTCCAAACAGGATTTGGCTTGAGTTTGGCTTGAGTTTAGCTGACACCATATATCCATGTAGATTTAATTTCCCTTATGTCACTAAAACACTAAGAAACCTGTACTGAAGTTTTGGATACGTTTTCCCAACAAAGTCTTCTTTTGCAATTCTTGAATTGATGAAGCATACAGTTTGTATTTCATTTCATTAAGTGTCATGTTCATGGTGCACTTGGCTAATGGCGCACTTATCTCCATGTGGCATTCATCACTGAGACGTTTTGAAGATGGTTCCTTGACCACAAAGTGGATCTCATGGACATATTTTCTACTTGGCTCAGCTCAGTTGTTATGGAGGCTTTTTCTGTTTCTAACCTAACTACTGCGGGGGGTCTTTTTGTCTCAAAACCCCCCAGTTGTGCAGGGTTTTGGTCTCCAAACTATAAATGTAAAGGGTAACAGTTTCATGAGGTTAAATTTTAAGTACCACATTTAGAATAAAGTGTGTTTCTGTTTTATTAACAGCCATAAAGTAAAGTTAGGGTTGAATATTCACAAACATGATGAATACACTGCTTGAGACTTCATTGCATCTTCCAATATAAAGCATGTTGACATTTTCTGTTCCTTCAGGATCTTAGTAGCAGCTATTATAGAGATTATGTGAAGACAATTCTTTATGAGAAGAAGTCCAACAAAGTCAGGTAAGAATAATATGTTGTCCACTTTGGTATTTAGTGCAGTTCAAGTGCGTAACTATTTACTTTCCACCTTTAGCACATCAAGCACAGACAAACCAAAACTCCCACAGAGAGTGACTGATGCTGTGAGATCTTATATTTACACACCAGAGGAAGGTAAGAATGTGTTCATGTGAACTGGTTATGTACATGTATTAAAAAATATTTTTCACTTTTTTTTTTAACAACAATAATGTTTTCTTTTCAAGCAGCTTTCCGTTTCCCATTGAAGTTGGCAATATCTTGTGTTGTATCTTTCATAACTCTGTATCAGGTAACTACCTTTCTTCTATATATATATATTTAGCAGTATATTCAGTTGTATATCCCTTGTCAATATGTTCTATTTAACACAAAATAAACCAACACCACTGACTGTATCAGTATCACTTACCGAGATATTTATATGCACTGTATATAATAATCCCTCGGACATTAAACCAAACTTTTCCTCTTTCAGGCTAAAAAAACTTCCTTTTGCTGAATGCCAGAATTATTACAGATTTCTATTTTTGCATTACTTTTTAAAACTTTTTTGTTTGCTTGGAGAGAAATGACCAAATGAATTCAGTTTTGTTTTTCTCTCCATCAGATGGGACTCGTACTGATCTCTGCTGTGGTGCCAACAATGCAGAAAGCCCGTTTTGGCGTCGACGAAGATATTGCAAATGTTTTAGCTGGCTTCCAGATTATCCTGTCTCCAGACAGAAAGGAAGTCGTCAGAATCGTTGTTTACTACATGTGGTGTGTGGAAGGTGAGTGAATGAACAGCCTCAGCAGATATCTTTGTTTTTTGAACTCGATGCGACAACGTTTTGAACTTGCATGCTGATGTCCCTGCAGTGTGCTACATCTCTGCGATGACTCTGTCTTGTCTGGTCAACTTGGTGCTGCTCACACGGTCGATGGTTTTGCATCGGTAAGTCAGAAAACATAACTGAATAATTGCTTCCTTTTCCCTATTTCTGGTCCCCAGTCAGTGTCCACAAATTGCTTTTTGTGTGCTTCATCGTGATAATTTGAAGGTTATTATAACAAAATAGAGAGGTAATCATCCACACAGAAGAGCAGCCAGGTTTCTATTTGATGCTGTTTAAGTTGAAAACAACAGTTTAGATGGACAATTAAAAATAATGTGTAATTATCAAAATGGACATTATATTAAATGAAATGGCTTCAAGGGTAAAGCAGTCTTGCATTTTCAGTAATATTTTATCTCTGCAAAATGAGTTTTATATTAAGCATTGTGTTTTGCACAGTGCTGCATTGTCTTGAACGTGTTTTTTTCCAGGTCCAATCTAAAGGGGCTGTACAGAGGAGATATTTATAATGTCTACAACTGCCAGCGAAGCATCAGGGCATCCAGGCCAGCTCTGGTCTGCTGGATGGGCTACACCAGCTTCACAGCAGCTCACATCTGCATTGGTACTGAAATTACATTTCCAATCAGAATTAGGCTTGTAGAAATGTATTTATAATTCATTGTAGCAAAACAGAGGGAAAATTGAATCTGAAATATTTCATGTTTCTTATGCAGGTATGATCATCCAGACCTTGGTGTTTTTCCTCTGCCTTATGGTCGCTGTGTTCCTCATAATTATGCCTATTTTGCACAGGCAGAATCTGATTCTCTTTCAGATCGCATTGAACATGTGGTGAGCGACATCGCACTGCTTGCATTTTATACTCACAGTAGTCCTTTTACATGTTTTTAACATATCTGTCACGTGAGACACTCGTTTTATATGTAATTTTTAGCAACGCATATAAAAGATTTCAGTACATCTTAAAGCAATCTCTCTCTTTCTCTCTTTGTTTTTGTTTTGACACCCAGAAACCATTTTCACTTTACAATATCTTCCATGTGCAATTCATAGGAATAATTTGGCTTGGCCACATTTCCTGTCTGCTACAAATAGGTTTTGTGTCTCCTGTCTGAAAACAGAAAATGTTTGACTGTCAAATTTGGCCTTTCAGGCCCTTCTGGTTGATGATTCTCCTAGCTGTGGTGCTTCAACACATCACTGCCAGGTTTTGCTTCATCAAAAAAACAGCAGGAACTCGAGACCTAACCAACAGGTAATTCTCTTCACTCGCCATTTGTTTGTCTGTCTCACTGTTTAACAGCTGCATGGCTTTTTGCACGTTTGACGCGCTCTGACCTATCTTGCAGGGGTAATCTGTTCCTGCTGACATATCTGCTGTTTCCTGTCAATGTTTTGATTGGAGTGTTGCTTGCTATCTGGCGCATGATCATCACAGCCCTGTTCAATATCGTTCACATGGGACGCATGGACATCAGTCTTCTTAACCGCAATGTGGAAGCATTTGACCCAGGTGAGCCAGATATAGTCTGCATGGTGTACAGAGGCATTAATGGTGCTGGGACTGTCAGTTTATAAAAATTTATATTTTATGTAAATGGATGCAGGATTTAGAAGTATAAATCATGATCACATGTTGCAATGAAACGTTTCTGAGGGAGAAACAAGATAGATTTTTAATCTTTAAAAGAATTCACACAACAAGAAGAGCACAACACTTGTCCACCATTATTAAGAGGAGCATAAGGAGTCTAACATTCTATGCATAGTTTTCCACCATGGCTCTCTTGGTTCTTCTTTGCAGAATACGGCTGGCTTGATTAATGTTGAATTCCTTCTCCACGTAAAATCTCCAATTATCCCACCATGCACGAGCAAAGCAGAGCTTCCTTTGTGTGCCTCAGCTCTGTTGTGCAACTAGGGATGTGTTTACACTGCAGAGTGAAATATTCAGTTGGAGTTCTGTTCTTGAGTCATGCATGTGCATGATGATAAATTATTCCTTTGGTCCTGCAGGTCGCTCTTTTTTTTTTTTTGTTCAAATAATTTCAGGCACTTTGCGTTTCACAAAGTGCGTCGGTCTTTGAGTATTGGATGCATTTTGCAATGGCTGTCATTTCCATAAAAGTGCATGAAAATGAGTGGATTTAAGAATAAATGCATGCATAATTATTGTTTTTATTTATACCCATTACATCTGGGTTGAGAGACAGCATGTGCTGGGGTGTGCAACATTAAAACTAAATGTGCAAGCAAGCCATAAGCACGCACAAATAGCTTTCAGAATTTCCATGATGGTGTTTACATATCAGAGAGTAGCTCCAGCATGCTTGTACACTTGTAAATGCATTGTTATTTTTCTCACATAGGTTTCAAACGTGGCCTTTTAACCAACAAGAAAGAGCTTCTGTTATCCCACTTAGATGCAAGAAATTAGCGTCCTCTCCATTTTCCTGCTCTGTCAGCTCTCTGCAGCTTGCATCATATCTGTATTCTGTGCAGTGTGCAGACTAATTGGACACCAATCTCTGAAATGGGCTCAGATTTAAGACATCTGTTGTCAGGAAAAGCAGGTGCTGGGGAAAAAAAGAGAAAAGTGTGATTGTGCAGCCATTATGTGTGATTGCCTCAAAGCCAACATGAGGTGTGGCCTTGGCTTTTTATTGCTTTTGCCCTGTCAGAGTAATACCCCCCTCTCTCTTTCCTGTGTCTGCCTGCAGCCTACCGCTGCTATGCTCATTATCTGAAGATTGAGGTGAGCCAGTCCCACCCGGTGATGAAGGCCTTCTGTGGGATACTGCTGCAGTCTTTGGATCAGGAGAGCAAAGCTGCACAGAAGTCACGGGATGCTGAAGAGGGTCTGTAGCACCAAGTCAAATTCACATCAACAACAATTCCTTCATAAGGCATTACAGCTTTATCTGTTGGATTTTTGCACAATACACTTGATGTTTTATGACCTAACTTGAGGCCATAAAACCTCAAGTTAGGCACGCTTTCAGGATGAACATTTTGGAGACAAAAAAAGTAATTTAAAGTTTCAGAAAATAATTTTATCTCTACCAACATGATAGTTTATGGAAATAGATAGCATATTTTCTGTGCTGTCTCTGTACCACTAAGGCTTCTGTTGTGCAGTTCAAGCACATCCCACTCTCTCTTTTGACTTAATAGAAGCTGTACTACAGTCCTCTTCATGTGCTATCTTTTTTTGTATACGCTCACTACTTCTGATTCCACTTTTTTAGTCTTTGGCCAAACTAGACAAATGATGCAAAGTGAGCAATTTGATGCAAACAAGCCATTCGTCACACATGAATTTGATCAGGCTGCTCCTTAAATTTGTTCAGCAAAAACCCATGCTAGTTTTTTCATGTCTGAGCCAATAACACCAGGGGAAGAAGAGGCATCACAAGAGGTTAATCTACTAAACAAAAGAATTTGGATGAAGTAAGAGATAAACCATGTTATAGACAGCCAATAAGAAAGATGGGTTCTATTGGACAAGAGAGAGAGCAAACCTTTAAACTGTCATTGCAGATATAGACAATGAATAGATATTTTTGCTAATTTTGACACGGATATTAAAAGTTTTTATAGCACAAAACTTCAAGCTAATAAAAACCTTCGTGTTTTGGAAATTACTAACTCCATCAGTGAAGAAGAATCGATTTTTGGTGGATGCATCTAAAGGGACATTTCAATGGGCTTTGGAGCTAAACAGTTATTTTATGTGAAAAGTCAGATCTGAGATATTCTGTGTGCTACTTATTTCCAGTTTATTTTATTCGGTTAATTCAATTAGAGCTTGGGAGAGAACTTGAGATGCCATCAGCTTGACAACAGAATATGATGCATTTAACTGTGCGGTCGCTGATTGTACTGCTAAACTACACTGCTGATTGTGGTGATAAGCTAATGGTGCTATTGATGAGATGGACACTAAATAACCTTAATGATTCCGAGAAAACAGACGCGTCTTACAAACCACGAAGTTCCTGCTAGCATTTTAATTGGTGGATTTTTACAACAGAAAATAACTCACAAGGTTAAAGATGAACGCCGGCCCGACATTGGCATTGAAAGCGAGACAGCAAGTTATTTAATTTTATTTGAAATCGAGACATGGTAGCACATAATCAGATCTCAAAGCTGCCCTGCACGCACGCTCAAGATGGGAGATTTGCAGTTCTGATTTAATTTTCCTGGAACAAATTGAGTCTCGCTGAGGAATAATTTACAGCTCTGCTGCTGGTCTCAATCAAATCTGCCATAAATAAATCAGCGTCCCTCATTGCTCCGGTGAGCTTCCATCACCTGAAAGACAATATCATCGCTGCTAAAACTGTTATTTCTCCTCATTCAGATGAAACAAATTTTATACTTTTGATTACTCACAGCGAGTAGGGCTGCTTGGAGGCTCTGCTGCTGAACTATAATCATAGCTGCGAATGGGAGGTGAGTGACAGTCGCCCACGCAGACAGTCAGAGAGAAGCAGGGAAAACTCATCAGGACTCATCAGCTGCTAAGGAATGCAGGTTCCAGTTGAGTCTAATTACAGACATGCTGTGGACATGTTGCTTGTTTGCATCCAGAAAACAATGCATCTATCAGCGATAATCTATTGTATTGTAGAGATTACATCTTCAGCAGCTGATTAAACAGATGAGCTACACTAATTGCCTGCTACATATTCATGCTGCCCGAGGGATTCAAGCTTTCAGCCAGTAAGCTCCCACAACGCTTAGAGGATAAAATAAAATGATTGCTTTCTATTATTACTCTTTTCATTGTATCTTTCAAGCCCTTGGTGGCCCATACAAGAGGACCTCATTTCAGCTTTGAATCTAAAAGATAATTTTGTGTGTGTGTGTGTGTATCAGTGTCTTGTTGGGACCATCATATTGTCTGTCTCCCCTCAGGGATCCAGCTGGTGCAGCAGGAGAAAAAGCTGCACAAAGTCTCCAGCGCTAAGCGGGCTCGGATGCACTGGCAACTCCTGTACACTCTGGTTAACAACCCCTCCCTGGTGGGCACCAGAAAGCACTTCCAGCTTCAGACGGCAGATAACTTTCTAAATGGAAGCCTCAACCGGAACAGCAAGCAGGGCAGCAAAAAGGAAGCGATACCCAAGGAGGCGGAGGCAGCAGCAGCAGCCAGCAATTGAACCAGTGTTTAACCCTCATAACGTATTGTCTTCAGAAGCTGCAATAATTTATGAGATTTCTCCAAACCTGCAATAGATGTCCGCAACTTGCATTATACAGTGTCTTGCATAAGTATTCCTGTCCCTGGAATTGCTTCAGGTTTTACACATTTTCAACCACAAACCTCTGAGGGTTTTATTGGGGTTTGTGTGTGACAGCACATGACATAAAGTAATGAATATTTCTGAAATGCAGTGAATAAGACGTACGGTCTTCCATAGTTATGGTAAATAAAAATTTTAACATTTGACATGCATTTGTAGTGGGTCCATTTAAGTCTGGTATCCCTAAATAAAATGCAGTACAATGAGTTACCTTCAGAGGCCACACAATTATTCCAATTGTATGTAATTAACTTTTAGTATAAATACAATCGTGGGAAAGTTAAAATCAGAGTTAGGATATAAGGCGATATATCAAGCTTTGAACATCTCGTATATCACTTTTAAGTCCATCTTCTCTAAATGAAAGACCACTGTAGTTCTGGGGGAGCTGCAGAGAACAAGAGCTCAGCTGGGAGATTTTTGTTGTTCAGGACAACTACAGTAATGCAGTGCACTTTACAAAATCTGGCCTTTATAGAAGAATCATGCCCTACAGTCCATGAGGAGGACACAACAAATGTAGAAGAAGGTGCTCTGGACAAACAGGACAAAATTAGAACTCTTCAGCCTGCATGTAACATAGTGTAAAAATGTGTGGTTGTAAACTTAACACTGCATATCATCTTGAACAAAAAGTCCTCACGGATAGTTTCCTTCAGCAGGAACACTTAAGCAGGTGAGATCTGACTATAAGTTGGAATGAACTAAATACAGGACAATCCTGGAACAAAAGATTTGAGACTGGGACATAGCTCCACCTCCCCCTTCATCAGGAGAACATCAATAAACTTACAGCAAGTGCTGCAGAGGCATGGTTCATAACCGTGAGCTATAGTGGCACAGTCCAAGTCCAGACCAAAATCCATTCATTATCCATTTCTAAGATTATGCATTGGTTTGTATTGATCCATCACGAAAATCCCCAAAGAGGCAACATGTCTGTAGACTATAAATAGTGCCTCGTTTTGAAATATTTATCAAGTCTGTGAAAGATTGTAAGGCCTGTTTTGGTCATGTGACTGGAGCACTTTTGCTCAGTCTGATGCGAAAGCTTGCCTGACTCTGGTTTTTCCTACAAATGCATTAAATATATTTTGCAACAAATGAATGTGCTCACCTTGGGTTAGACCTTAGCTGCACCAGAGTTTAAAACCTCTAAAATAATCATGTTTTCTTTTGTGAAATGCAGAACTTACAAATGTTTAGTTCCCCCACACTGAATAGAGTCCCAATGAACCATCTTTCAACAGAAGGTATTTATATAGAAATAAAGAGAATATTTACAGAACTATTTATAAATAAACGTGTTTTTCTTTTTTTAATTATTAATATGTGGAATAAGAGCTGCCATAGAAATTGTGTCTTGTCCCATTTAGTCCAAACCCACTTGCTGCTAAAAGCCCTTTCTATTGTTGTCACAGCTCTATTGTGGTTTCCCCTGTCTAGTCATGCTTCACTTTTCTGATTAATGTGTCAATAAAACTTAAACAAGTCATTTGAATTTATGTGATACGTCTTTATGTATTTTCTTATTTCAGTTTCAAAAATGTAGGGAATCTGGGGATATACGAGAATTTGGTCTCAATGTCGATTACAAATTCTCAGATTTCTACTTTATGTTTTAGTAATTCTAAATTTCACCCTTTTTATTCCGTTCATGTTTAACTAGTGGTAATGTTTCTATTATCCTAGAATTCGGAACAAATCTGCCATTTATTATATTTAGCACAAAACAAAATTTAACGGTTAAATCAAGACAGAACAGAGCATCCGTTCAATTTTATGGGTTTTATTAATTCCACTTACATAGATTTATATCAAAAAATCGTAAAAGGTCACGTTTTTTATGTTTTCGTTTTACAACATTGTTCACAAAAAACTCACCATATGTAACAAAAATGCAGGACAGTGAAGCGGCAAGGCGCTCCGAGTGCCTTTTTATTTCATCCCGCTTCGCTGTAACTGGAAATAAAGTAAAACCCGTAAAAAAAATAAAAATAAAAACTAAAGAGATAACTGTAATTTCCTGGGATTTACATCACAGTTAGACAGCAACATCTAAAGCCCTACAGACTACACTAATCAAAAACCACACAAGGAAAACACGCGTGACATGCCATGGACGCGTTCTTTGTAAAAAAAAAAAAAAGAAAGAAAAAAGAAAAAAAGAGTATAGGTACCGCAAGCACCCTTTGAATAATTTCTAAAGCCTTTTATACGTTACGTGAAACAACATTTTATCAGTAAATTACCTGGATTTTTTTTCGTTCTTTTTTACTTTCTTTTTTTAACCATCAAGCACACACAGCTGAAAGCGCAATCTCCCTTTTTGGACGGACAGGACAGCGAACAAGGCGCAGGTGTGCGCTCTTCCAGACTCTAATACCTCTTCACCTTATCAAACGCCACATCACACTGAATCAAACCTTTTCAAGTGAGTCAGTGACACCTGAGAGGATGTTAAACGGCGGCCTTAAAGCAGAGCACAAAGACGCACACGGAGACGTCTGCTTATTAAAACGACTTTAAAAAAAATTATGGCACTTTGCTTGGTTGAGTTTTTTTTTTTTTTGTTTTGTTTTTTTGCGGTCCCAAAATGGCCATTAAGGTTTCATTTGGCTTTTAATTATCTAACTTGCCGCACCTGTGTCTAATTTGCACCTGCGCGTGTGCTTGTCCTGCAGAAAGAGAACATTTTGCTGCTTTCTTTTCGTGAGGTCCGAGAAACTGTCTAAATCTGTGCTTGTTCTGTAAACACGACAGACTACAAATGCAACACGAATTAATTCACAATCTCGGCGACTGAAGGACTCTGAGGTAAAAAATAAATAATTAAAATCCGCTTTATTTTAAAATCACGTGTTTTGATGAGGCGTGGGTTACCTGCTCGAACGTGGGCTACTTCAAAGTAAACTATTTTACACAATACTCGCAGGCGTCCGTGGAGCTCAGCGGCTGGGCTGCTTGTAGTTTCCGTTAATTTCCTCCGAGATTGTGACGGCCTCCGCTCCGAGCGGTAACCTGTCGCTGTACTCGGAGCCGACCTCGAACTCCTCCGGGTTGGTTTTCGATGAGGATCCGGGGATGGATTCGGTCACCACGCTCCCCTCAGCATCACCATCCCTATCGACGTCTCCTTCGTCTCCCTCTCTGTCTCCCTCGGCCTCCTCCTCGTCTTCTCCGTCTCCCACCTCACTGGGGTTGAAGGTTTTCTCTGACTCAACAAAAGACGCCCTCGGATCAAAATCTCTTGTCATCTGCTTCTCCACCTGATCCGGATTCTGCGCCTTCATGATCAGCTTGTAGGTCTTTCCTTGGTACTTGTACAGCAAATGGCAGCAGGTGGCTCCCAGCAAGGGGACAGTGGCCAGACCCAATAGGAAAATGCTGACAACCACAATAATTAACAGGGAGGGGATCTTTTTTCTTGTCGTGAAGACTACTTGGACCTGGCAGTCCTGCCCCCCATAAGTGAGGCAGAGAGTGTAATTGGTGCCGGGATGTAAGTCGTGGAAACGATATGCATTTACCCCCTCCTCTATGTTGGACCACTGCACCAGGGAGTGTCCGTTTCCTGTTTTCACACAGAGGTAGAGCATGTCCAGTGTGTCCTTGCTGGAAGAAGACTGCCGCTGACCAAAGGGCTCCTTGACCACCATTTCCTGGTTCTCAGCCTGACTCAGATGGAGGTTAGACTTGCTGCTGGGGAGCTGCAGAGGGTTTAGCTGTACTTTGGCCTCCGTCTCCGAAACTTCCAACGCAATGACGCCAAAATCAAAGGTGTACTGCTTCAGGTCATCCAGGGTCATGTTGAAGGCGTGATTGGAGATATATTCGCTGCCTTCTCTCACACCACATTTGCTCCCAAAGCTGGGGTCCTTGTAAACACCTCCCGCTATCTCTGAGCCGCCGGTTTTGTGCTTTGAACCGTCGTCTGTGCGTTCCTTTGTCTTTTCCTCATGCTTAGCCCTGTTGATCACATTGTTCTTGGCCACTTTGGGGTCTGACAGCTTTTTACCAGATAAACGGCTCTTGTCCAGAGTTGAATCAGGGACTGAATTGCTCCCTTGCTTCAGGCTGGGAGTCAGAGCCAGTTTGACACTTCTCTCTGCTTTACCTAACTCGTTCACAGCCGAGCAAGTATAATTTCCATCCTCCTTTGTAGTCATGCGAGGGATGGCGAGAGTCCCGTTCCTGAATATGAGAAATCTGTTGTTGGTTGTTTTGTCATTTATTGGCACATCACTTACTTCTGCGGTGGATGGCAGGGGGAAGAGGTAATATTGATTCCCAGCAATCACCTCCCAGCTGACCTGAGGCATGGGGCTTCCTTTTGTCTCGCAGTTTAAGGTGACCGAAACACCTTCATGAAGAACAGTGTTCTCTATGTTTGGTCGATAGGTTATGGTGACAATAGGGGCTTCACATTGCAATTTAGGAATCTTTGAAACCTGCACGCCCTTCAGATGTTCAGGGGCCTCACACAGGATTTGACTAGGCTCTGGAACAGAAATCTTTGTGGTTTCAATCCAATCTCTCAGCCACTCTAGGCTGCAGGAGCAAGTGAACGGGTTGCTGTAAATCTGCAGGTGGGACATGGAGAGGGCACTGAAGGTGCCCTCCACAATGGTAGTGAACCTATTATTGTTGATGCGCAGGGATCTGAGGTCTTTGAGCGTGGAGAAGGCGTCCTTCGGAAGGTTGACCATCTCGTTGTTGTTCATTTTAAGTAGCTGCAGAGCCGTGAGGTTCCGCAGATCCCCCCAGGGGAAGTTCACAATCTTATTGTTGCTGATGTCCAGATTGCGGAGCTGAATCAGGGGGGCCAAGGTGTTTGTCTGTATGCTGACGATCTCATTGTGTGCCAGCCAGAGAGAGGTCACCTGAGTGATGTTGATGAAGCTTTTACTTTCCAGGGATGTGATCTTGTTGGCTGAGAGGCTGACGGTGGTAACGTTGAAGGGGAAGCCGACGGGCACCTTAAGCAGCTCTTTGTAGGCGCAGTCAGCAAACTGGTGGGCAAATTTATCCTGGCAGCTGCAGAGCTCCGGACAGCTCTGCACAACGCCCGTCAAAGTGCTCCACAAAGCAAGAAGCTGCAGGAGCCTTCCAGCCATTTCTGTACCTGCAGGCACCAATGAACAAACATTATAAAATGCTGTGCAGTTTTGTTACTCGTATAATTTAAATGCATGTTTCAAAATGATGTATTTACTAACAACTGCAAACAAAACCACAGTGGATGTCACAGCATGATTAGATCTGATAGTAAAAGGAAGTGTCATTTTTTTCCATTCTATCTTTTTAAACTGCAATTGATTGATTTATGCAAATAATGGCACAGCAAAACTGTACTCCATGCTATGATGTTACATGAACACACACTCCGGGGTCAAATTATCTTTCCTTCTTCGGGCGCGCTTCTGATTCCGCACCAGGCGAAACGGCGCTGTCCATGGTGATTAAACCTCTTTTAATTTTAACCAACAACATTTTATTCTTAGCAGTGCTTATCAAAGTATTATCTTTTAAATCGGCATGCAAATCGTTTTGAACTTTAGGGTAAACATCCTTTGTGATGCATAGAAGCGGCTCCAGTTTGCCTCTTTCACCTCATCTTGAACACTTACAGTAACTGGCTTGATTATTTATCGAATCGTCTTACCTTCTCAGAGTTAACTTCAATTCCTGTTATTTTTAGACGGAGTTTTGCAATCCTCTAGATTTTACAAGTTTAAATGTGGGAAAAAGTGGCATCTGCACGCGTGGTAGATCCCTTCACATATTTTTTGCCGAACTGGACAGCGCTGAGGAAGGAGGACGGCGGCAGGAACATTTTTTTCCCCCTCTACCCCCGGACAGTCGCTGTTGCGGTCCGTCGGGCGCTTTTTTTCTTTCTCAGTGCGAGTGAAGGATCCGCTGCGCGCTCCCGTCGCTGCGGAGCGAGAAATGGGGACGTGAACGCGCAGCCTCTCCCATCTCTCTGGCCGCTATTAAAGATACAGAAGCTCCGGGGCTCCTCCGCCCTCAAAGAGAATTCATAATTTAAAATTTGATGTTTAATTTATGGCTCGCACTCCAGCCCAGTCTTTGACCTCTTTCGGTCTGGGTGCAGCCTTTTGTCTGTCAAATACTTTGTAAACACACTTTATGATTTGCGATAGTTGTTCCGCAAGTGGCGACACGGTTGAAGGCTGCAGTATATATTAAAGATTTTGTGCTTAAAAAATACAGGGGAGGGGGGGGGAACTAATCAGACAAGCAAATCTCTCGGAAAGGGAGATTTTCAATTTCGCATATAGCATACTACTTTATTTTAGGCTTCTTATTGTTTTTCTTTTTATAAACACAATCAGATATTAGTAATCGTAACTCTTGTTCCTGGTTAAATGCTGCCACCTACTGGCGTTCAGTCTGAACTTT
Source organism: Poecilia reticulata (assembly GCF_904066995.2). NCBI lineage: Eukaryota > Metazoa > Chordata > Actinopteri > Cyprinodontiformes > Poeciliidae > Poecilia > Poecilia reticulata. Next base: position 24,037,252 of record NC_088835.1, on the reverse strand, counting down.
TTCATTGAGTCCAAACAACTGAAAAGACAGCTTCGCCTTAGGTTTAACCATAAAGAAATATTAAACATTTTCACTCCCTTAAAAAAGTTAATCTTCCCCTTGAGCTTCATATTTTGTCACATTAAAGTATTTTTTTGTGTGTAGTATACCAACACAAGACAAAAAGTCTAATTATAAAGTGGAAGAAAATTATGGTTTTCAAAATTTTGAGAAATAAAAATCTGAAAACTGGAGTGTGTATTCTTATCCAGTCCCCTGAGTCAGCACTTTGTAGTATAATCTGTTGCTGAAATCCCAGATTCATGTCTTATGGGAGGCATGTCTCTTCAAGCTTTGTACATTTAAAAATTAAATGTATGTTAATCCTTTACAAAACAACTCAAGCTCATTCAGATTAGATAGAGTTTGTGAACATAATCTCCCCAGCCTCCCTATAGATTCTCTATAGATTTGGGTCTGTACTTTGACTTGCCATTCTAACACACAAATGTGCTTTAAGTAGGCTATTCCATTGTAGTCAGATTTTTCTTTGGGGGGCGGGGGGAGGGTGATTAACTCGTAACGTTGGGTTTCATTAATTCTGACCACCTTCCCAGTCCCTAGTTTTAAAACACAAAACAAAAATCAACTTTACAACATGCTGCTACCACCACGAGTCACAATGGGAATTATCTATTGAGAGTAATGTGAAGTAACTTCCCTCCACAAAAAAAATAAATAAATGTTGATGTAGGCCAGAAACTTATGTCATTTGACCAGAGCACCTACACGCATGCTGTGTCCCCTGTGGCAAAATACACTGCTCAAAAAAATAAAGGGAACACTTAAACAACACAATATAACTCCAAGTAAATCAAACTTCTGTGAAATCAAACTGTCCACTTAGGAAGCAACACTGATTGACAACGGGGACCCTCGTCGGGTCAATCAGTGTTGCTTCTTAAGTGGACAGTTTGATTTCACAGAAGTTTGATTTACTTGGAGTTATATTGTGTTGTTTAAGTGTTCCCTTTATTTTTTTTGAGCAGTATATAACTGGGGATTCTGTTGACTTCCTTTCGACTACAGCTTGCCACGTCATAATATCGTGAAGTGCACAAATAATATGTCAACAGAATCCTCCACTTAAACTGTGGATTTCTGCAGCTCCTGCAGAGTTACCGTAATTGCTGCACTGATTAATACTCTTCTTGCAAGCAAACGGATGGCAATATTTTGGTAAGTTTGCGGTTTTTGGATTGAACAGTGTGAGATGTCAAGACAATATTTTCTAACCTTTCTAAATTTCTTCAAGCATAACAATTTGTCCCAGTTTGTGGAGTTAAAGCAGGAGTCACGGCATTCCTCAGAGTGCCATTTAAAGTAGATAACCTGACCAGACTTCAGTGGTCAGGTTGCTCTTTGATAAATTAAATAGCAAGATGGTGAATAGGTTTTTGATAGGTAAAATGATAAAATATCTATTCACATGATTTTTTTTGTATAAAAATGTAAATTTTTGGTAAATGGCTTTTGGTCAAACACAGTTTGTTCCATTCCTCCTATTTTTGGTGAGATTCTTTATGAGAGGCACCTGAAAAAGGAAACAAAACAGAGGCCAGTTTTGCATGAAAATAGCGCCCTCTGCTGTCAAAAAGAAATTACAGATGACCTAAAACTAAACTTTGTCTCATAAAGTTTACCTGTCCTGTAAGTAACTTCTACATGAGTATCCATTTATCCATTTTCTTTACACCCTTATCCCTTAGTGGAGTCGGGAGGGTTGCTGGTGCCTATCTCCAGCTAACGTTCCGGGCGAGAGGCAGGGTACACCCTGGACAGGTCGCCAGTCTGTCGCAGGGCAACACAGAGACACACAGGACAAACAACCATGCACATACACACTCACACCTACGGACAATTTGGAGAGGCCAATTAACCTGACAGTCATGTTTTTGGACTGTGGGAGGAAACCGGAGTACCCGGAGAAAACCCACGCATGCACAGGGAGAACATGCAAACTCCATGCAGAAAGACCGGGCTGGGAATCAAACCCAGAACCTTTTTGCTGCAAGGCAACAGCTCTTATATGAGTATCCATTAAAGTTAATTTTGAGTATTCCTTATTCATTTGTAAATATTTATTTTTGTCCCTTTTCTTTTACATTTCTAAGAAAAATGTAAAAGAACCAGTAAGAAGCAAGTGTCATTGTGCATAGGTGGTTCAACAGAGTGTTAGTTTAAGGGAGTGCATGCTCTTGTAACAGCTTATTGTGCTTTTTTATTTTTTTGCATTTTTTTCCCCTTCTGACTAATTGGCTTGTTTTGTACAGAATATCTGGAATGTAACATGATGACAAATTTTAAAAATAATTTGATGACAATCTCATTTTCCTACTTCACAAAAACCTGACCTGGCAGTGTTTTTCAGAAACACTGTGCCTGTTTTATATAAAGTTTAGTTTTTGGCCTTCACCCTACAGATTTCTGCATCCCACATGCAAAACAGGAAACCAGGAACTGGAGGAGATTCAAGGTTTGCTTCTAATCAGAACACACCGGAGGTAAAAGACGGTCACAGTGGCCGTTCCTTTCAAAACAGACTACACAGTGTCACTGATCCGGCTAAGAGTTTCAGAGATAAAGAGAACGCTTCTTTAAATAGGCCAAGAGAAAATCCAATCAGCACTGCTTAGCTGCACAGTACAAAGGCCAGACACAAGCTTGCAGAAGACATCTTGACAAGGTTCTGTTATTTTACTGTTGATGAAATGAGAACATGGAGTGTGTTTAACTGCTCTGGGTGACTTGAGAGGGTGACTCATAATTTGGTTTCCCCACAAAAACCAGTACACAGAAAATGAAATCCCCAACCTCCCTGTAATGTCTAGCAGACTAAAAGATGTCTGGCTGCTACAAGACTTTAAGCCAGGGTATCTGTTAAAGTTACCCAAGTCTGACAACACCCAATGCTCTGCACAGACACCTGATTTTCATCTGGAAAAAATAAAAAACATCTGATATGACTGCAGACATATCAATAGCATTTTGTATTTAGTCTTTCTGAAAACCTCCGGAATCTTTTATTGTGAGTTATACGTTTATTATGTTGAATGAGTACATTTTGTTGCCACAACAAGATTTTGTTTGGGTGGTGATACTTTAAAAAAAATAAAAAAATCAGCATGTAGTTCATGGTTCCATTTAAATGGGGTGGATTTAAATTGTTTCACTGAGATACTTCTGTGGAGCTTCTCAGAGATGATAGCTGTAACTGTTATCTGTGCAAACGGGAAGTATTTCCCTAATCATCATTAAGAGTGTTTAGCCTTGAGATCCAGGAAAGCCAGATTAACTTTTAGTGTCTTAATTTACCAAGGCATTCCTGCCTTAGAATACAGTCTTGAAATAAGTGTTATCTTTGAAAGCCATTTTAGTTTTTTAATAAGAAATAGTTTTGCATATGTTAATGCCAAAATTTGATACCTCAAGAACAGCTAAAAATATATTTAACTTAAAATAAAGTAAAAGAAAGGTCTTGTTTTTGTATCCCAGGCTCTGTAAAACTGCAGCAGATTTCTCCATTGCATGCATGCTTGGTGATGAAGGCTACTTTAGCACTGTTACTACAGACATTACTGTTGTAATTGGTGTAGAACAGCTTTTGGCATCAAATTGCTGCAACAAAAAGGGTCCACTAGAATACTACCCATGCTGCATCACACACTAATGATTTTTGGCATAAATTGTGATTTTGACGTGTGGAAGTCAAACATGCCATGTTGTTTTATCTGCTTTTTAAAAAAAATCACATTACTGAGTAAAAGACAAAAACATTTTTATAATTTTTTTTTTTTACACTTTCAATATGCCATAAGATACCTGAACTGAAACAGAACTGACCAGCGTCTTGCAATTTGTGGGAGGTATTGGGCAACAAGAAAGCATTTCCTCTGTCAGGTTGCTTTTGGAAGCAGAAAAAAAGTCCAGAAGGAAGGATTTCACTGCGCGACAAATTGTGATGACTAGACAGCTGTCATGGAATCTCTAAAAGTGCAGCACTTATAAGATTCTCTTGATCTTAAGTTGTATGAAGACGTAAACCGGAATGAACGGTGAATATTGGGTCCCTGGGGAAAGAGGCTTCATGAATCTCACAAAGTACAAAGATGTGAATCTACAGAAAATGAACACATTGAAAGCACTAGATGGCCACATCTCAGAAATTATGTTTTATTAAATCTGGTGAGTACTAAGTTTTTTTTTAAAGTCAAAGGCCACATATCAAAAACCTGGCTCAGGCAAAAAAATATTAGCATTCTGTTGTTGGAGACATTCATCATGCCATTCACGTTAATTTATGAATGTTTCTTATGGGTCACCAATGACCTGCAAGTTAACAATATTCTCTTTGGAATGTGACAGGTTAATGCACTCTAATGAATGTTTGAGGGACCAAAATCAAGTCAGTTTATTGCCATGGTCTACAATTTCCATGCTCACCCAATTCTGGACCTTAGGCCACATGTGACCAGTGTTGTGGCTACAACTTGTCCAGAGTTCCCATCCGTACATTTCTCTGGCTGAGGGAGTCCCCACAAACACATTTCTCGCTGAAGTTAGCCTAGATGATAATTCTAGTCAAATATCAAATACAAACAGAACACAGATAGAAACAAAGCAGATAAGACATAAAATAAATGGAATCATGTAAAGTGCTTAATCAAAACAGCAGGAAAGTCAGATCAACTTTTGTTAAAAGTTTCAACCTTTTAACAACTAGAGGCAGAAAACTATGCAGCAGTCAGGGGGTTTCTGTTGATGCTGTGGTACCGTTTGCCTGGCAGCAGTTAAAAAAAAACAAAAAACAAAAGGAAAACATCAAATAGATGGTGGGAGGAATCTCTGACGATGTTCAATGTTCTGTTGCTGCAAGGCGATCCTGCACACAGGCAAACGGACACTACAGCAGTCCTTTTAGCTCCCTTCATTAGTTTCCACAGAGGATTCTCGTCTGCCATATTGCTGCTGGAGGAGTTGATGCCAAGTAGTGTGGACTCGGGTCACAACCTCTTCATGTCAATGATCATCTCCTTTGTTTTGTCCAGAGTCATTAACTGCTGAACAACTTCTTTTTCCGGTGTTATCCTGAGAACACATTTGCTCTGAAAATTCAGCTTACAAATTTAGTTTTCCCAGAGTTTCAGTTGTATTGCCTTTTTAAGCAAAAAATTTAAGAAAAATATAGTTTTAAGAAACACTAATATAGTGCAATATTAGGTTCATGCTAGGAAAAAGTAAGTTTCAGTTAACAATGTGCTTCATGTGACCTACAGCCGTTTTATTTTCTCTCTTGACTGCAGATTTCTCACTGACCACTGAAAGGAATCATTAAAGCAAGTTAAATAACTTAACTTCCCTTAATTACTCCACCCCTTCTCAAACCATCTAATACAGATATACTCTTATCCGTGCCAAGGAAAGAGCCATGCTCAGGAGGAGCTCTGCCTTCCTTGGCAAAGAAACTTCATATTTTATTTGCTTTAATGGCACACACAAGACCAAAAAGTGCAGATAAACAATTCCAACTTGTGTGGTTTTTGCAGCTAATGATCACAGTGAAAATATTCTGTTCTAGAAGCATAACAGAGACGGTAAAAAAAAAGGAACCATAAATGGAAATAAATGCCTCCTGCAACTTCCTTTTATTTCTCTCACTTCAATGAAATACTGTCTGGGTGTGCCGTTTTCTTCCTTCATCACTACGTGTTCCAGCTCAAAGTAAGCAAAAAAAATTTGCCTTAGCTGCAGGGGCTTAAATTCTACTGAACTCAGCTAGTCCATCAGGGTGAAAGCGCCTCAGCTGGAAGACAGTGATTTACTTGTTCAGCTACTTTGTAGGGTCTGAAATGTACAGATTCTTTCCCGACCTCACCCACAAAACAAGCGCAGAACCAACAAAACAACTGATGTTTTAAACATAAAACAACACTGTGCTAGGCTCCACCCTTTAAGGCATGTTTTTCTTCCAGCAACTCCCTCCATCTCAAGCATTTCCACTTTCACAACAACCATGTTGCTGTGTTCTTTTCCTCCTTCCTTGGAGGAAAAAGCCTAAAAGATCAAATATCCTTCATCTGTACCTATTCAAGCCATTGCAGTATTTTCTATACAATTTTGTCTCCTTGCCAAGCAGTAATGTTGCCAACTTTCATCCTGTTTGACCAAAGACTACTACCTGTCCAATTTTGCCTGTGTGTACTTTGGTTAGCAGTGAATTCTCAAAGACCTTACAACTGATGCCCAACTCTAGATATTCTATTTGAGCATTAACCCGAATAAGGTTTACAAGAATGGGCATGGTTTTTTCATAATTTAAGGTTATTCTAAGGCTTTGACCTTACAATGTGTGAAAGAAAACCTATTAATAAGCATTTGCTTTTTATTTTGAAGGAAACGGAAAACGTTTCACATGTTTAAGCGAATGTGCAACACCATGCATTCATACATTGCCCTTTGTGCCAAAGAGGTAGCAAATCCAGGTAGAATTCCCAGATATCCCAAAGTCTTCTCAAGCTAGAAGGGATATTTAGTGCCTTCGAGGAGTGCTGGTTCTGCCTCAGAGCTGCTTTTGTGCATGGAAAACCTCCAAGGAGAGGCTGCTGGCCTCTCCTGACCAGACGTCTGAATCACCTAAGCTGATTCATTCTGATGTGGAGGAGCCGAGTCCGAACAATGAGTTCTCCCAGATGTTGGAGGTCCTCGCCTTGTCTCTAAGATTGAGTCAAGCCACACTTCAGAGGAAGCTAATCTCAGCCACTTTATCAGAAATCTAATTATTTTTGTCAGACTCCATATGAGGAAAAAAAAGGTGACAGTTGAATTAATCGCATGATAAATTAAAATGAGGTTGATAATAAAATGAGGGCGATAATATTGATCGTTTGTTTTTCGTCGTCTCTCTCTTTCTACCAAAGAGACTGGATGACAAAAAGCTTCATTCCGGTGCCTCTAGCTATGCCTCCGCTCGTTTCCTTGGTAATGGCTAAACACACAGCGAGCTAAAAGCATCAGTTTTCCCTAGACACGATAGCGACAAAAGTAGCGTGGCTAGCCCATATGTGCACATCTGCGTGTAAGTGGGCCAGAAATACATTTTCTTTGCCTTTTAGCTATGCTCTTCCATCAAAACATTACTTCAAATCACTTATCCGTCTATTTACCAAGCTTTCCATCCTCCCAGTAACATGACACAGAGATTACCTCCCTTTTTTTCCAGTGAGAACTCTTTAGTAAAGGCTGCCAAGATGGAAGGTAGGATGATATGCATGCCGCAGCGGAGTCTCACAACAGTTCTAAAAGTTCAGTTTAGCTTAATTTGATGTTATAACAAACAAAAAACATTATGTTTAAATCACATCGCCAATGCATCTTGACTGTCCCTAATTTCAGTTCTATAGTACAGTCTGCCATTTTTTGAGAAAACTGATATCAAATCCCAGTCTGTTAGCAGAAACTATCTCAGAATTTCCCACACCACTGCAGTGTAGAGTATAATCCACAACAGCTCAGGAGCAAGGACTGGTGCATCATTCGGTTTATAATCAGCAGACCTGCCATCTTGCTTTTCATACTGCTGCTTAAGAAGGTATTTTTTCAAACTTTTGTTGTACTCCTTCTCTGTGGAGACGCATTCATATTCCCCATAGTTCTCTGGTCCCATTGAAGGAATAAGGTGCAGACAGTTAGAAAGCATTTGCAGGCAAGGTCTGTCGTGACTTCCATGCTTCCAGGTGTACTTTGCATGATAAGACTCTATAGGACAGGACAGATAGAAAGGGACCCCTTCGGGGACTGAGTGGACTGTCCCTGAACTCTCTGGTGAACGTATCTGCCTTTTGGACCTGGTCAGTCCCCGTGACTCTGAAAAAACAAAAGAAAAGGCAGCTGGTAAAGATGTGATAAAGCTGCTATGGTACAGCATGTGGCATTTTATAACTTACCATTTGCTGGTGTATAACAAACACTTGTATGTCCATCCTTTATATTCTGAATTCCCCCACTGTGAAAAACGACAAAAGGCAATTTATATTTCCATACATCGTACCAAACGGCACTTAACAACCACAGGACAGGTCATAAAAAGAGAAAACCTTTCCACTTGCAAACAGTAATCTGGCTTTTTATGTGGCTTTAAGAATGGATTCTTCCTAGCTGAGTGATCTTTTTGATGTTTGTAAAGCACTTGCTTCTCTGTGGATAATATCTACAACTAGACATTTCTGCTTGCTCGTAATTGTTCCAACAGATAAACATGGCACCTTTAGGGTACTGGCAATTTTATCAAACTGGGACAACTGCAATTCTCGTCTTGATATGTTGACTTCATGTCAAGCAAAATGCTTGACAAAATGCTTCCAATTAGCTAGCTCTCAAAAGCCATGATAATATAAGGGCTTTCCCATATTTTCTGAAAAGATTTAAAAAGGAATTGCTACACCTGCCTTAGGAGTCAATTAAGCACGTTTTCTTAAAGGGGGATGTTTTACTGCACTGAGAAAAAGGCACTCCAACAGTTAGATTTTTCTGAGTTCTAAAATTAGTGTACGACTATCCAATAAAAGATAATGTACATCAATACTTCTTATCTTTACCATAAGAACCAAACAATAGTTTTGTTTAGATTTTTTCCCACTTGATTTTTGATCAAACCCTCCCGACCCCACTAAGGGACAAAGGGTGTACAGAAAATGGATGGGTGGATAATTTTTTATCAAGATGTTTACAAAGACTCCAAACAACTCTGATGAGTAGTGTTGATTAAGCTTGATGAAGTCTGTGGGAACCAAGACCCCACCAATCCAAACACTGGCTGTTGTAGACCTGTCTGATGAGAACTGAGTGGACATTTTGGACTATTATTAGATATCTGAGGAATAAAGCTCATACTTACAGGTTAGAAGGGGTGCATCCAGATGTGGTCCATGCACAGTAAGGGTCCCGTGCCAGGACACAGTCAGCACAAGACGCATTGTACTCTTCGCACTTTTGAAGGTCCACTGTAGATATTTTGTCAGAGAAACCCACCACTAACTTTTTCTGAGAAATATGAAAAAAAAGTTATTTCTTATAAATGTCATTCAAAATATAGTATACGTAAACGTAAAAATTACATTCATTCTTCCAAAGTTTCTTACTATCCTCTTTGATTTTGACTTATGTAAGTGCATCTGAAGCAAGTAACATTCATTTGTGTTTTAAAAATTATTGAAGACAACTCTCAGTGATCGTCCTTTTCATTTCTTCATGTCAGGAAGGTGGATAAGGATAAATAATCCACACAGTCTACTTGTACTCTGGTTGCCTTTGAGCTTTGTTTAGGCTCACAAAGCCTTGTTATTGTCTTCCTAGTATAATGTCTCAAACTGCTTTGATGAATAAACAAAAGGCAAGAAATGAACTTTTGTCTAACAACTAAGCAATTGTTCACAATTTTAAATACAAAGCTTTGTTTGTGTCTTTGAGTATCAGTGGATAACAAAGGCCTGACAGGGGTTCTTTCGAAACGGCTGCCAGGTGTAGCAGAGAGCGTGATAACTGCAATAACAGAGCTGGGACTAATCAAAAACAGAGAGGTCAAGGACCATCAAACCGGGAGCAGATTAAAATGGTCCATTTCTGTGCAACTAACAAAAGCTCTATGGAGAAACACATTTCAGGTTGCATTTTGCACATTTCTCATTCTTTTCAAAATGTTAAGCAATTAAACACATTACAAACAATACTGAGAAAATATTTTTTAACCCAACTGTACCTTTTGAGAGTCAAGTGTCATTGCCTGTATAGAAGAAATTTTGGAGATCTGCGTTTCCAATATGATGAAAGGCTCTGAACCAGCCTCTAGGACTTTATGGATTTTGCCGGTATCTGTTGGAACAACCATTACAGTGTTGTTATTCTAGGACGGATACATTTTTAGCCCATCGTTTCCCAGCAGAGATTGTAAACAATGCATAATTCCTGGCCAAGAAAAGACAAATCGGCACAAATCGACCTTGGCTTACCAGTAGCAAGGAGCAAAACGTTGTACACTTGCTGGTCTGCTCCTTGAACCCGATCAACGACTATTTTGGTGTAATTATAGTTGCTTACATAAAAAGGAGCTTTTGAATGAAGGGAATGCACCCAGTCAACCATTTCGGGATGATCCTTCACTACGTTCACTGTGGCCCGCGGCAGGCTTTTGCTGTTTGAGACGCACTACAAAGACACAATCAGGCAAAAGTTTACTCAAAAAGCCAATGTTTAAGAAAAGGCAACACAATTACTTGGATCACAAAAAGTAAAACCAAATGAGAGAAAATGTGGAGAGAATTCTATCACCTAATTTACATAGAATCTGAATAGTAACACATGCCAACCACTTCAAGGTTTTAGCAACAATATCACTTGAGTTGGAAACCATCAAATTGCACTCAACACCAAATCATTCCTGCGTTTAGTGTAATAGTTCCTTGCAAAGGTTTTTAATATTTTTAACTTTTTTTCTGTCACGTTATAAGCCATTTTGATGCACCTTTTTGGCATAGAGGAACTGTAGGAAGACAAACAGACTTGTCTGCTGTAAACCTTCATTGGGCGGGTGTAGTTGCTGACAAACCTAAGTCTCTCCTTTTATTAGTCAGCTGTGTGGAGTACACTGTGGCTACAATGGCATGAAACTTTCCCCATGTACATCACATAGTCTCCACAACACATTATGAAAAAAAAAAAAAACTTAGCTCATGACGGAACCCACAATATCCACAACAAGTACATGGAAAACATGAACACGGTGAGGTAAACCTGACATAACTTCCATAGTAACACCCATTTTTGCAACACGCCCATTTTAAATAGTCTTTTGAGAATGCCTACACTCAAAAATACACAGGCAAAAATAAGGAAGAGGAAGTACAAAAATAGATTCTTACAGTTCCAGGCCTTGGTGTAGGGATTTCTTTAGCATAGCCTTTGAAAGTTGAGTTTTCAAATATCTTTTCTATCATTTCTATTGAATAGATGCAAACCGCAGTTGAGTTCCTGAAACAGAAATGATAAGAGAGGTCATCGTACCATTCATGCCATCACAGTTTCAGTGGTTAATCAAATATTTCATGCTGTGGTGAGGGAAGCTCCATTGTTCCACTGTTATTAGAGAAAAGCTTTGGTAATCTCAGATTTGATGTTTGAGCTATAACTAAAAATAAAGATGATGCAACTGCTTCTTATGCCGTTGCTTAGTTTCTAACACTAAAAAAAAGGAAGAAAAAGTGTTGCACCAGCTGCTTGTGAAAAGTGCGAAGACTCTGGTTTGGCGCCAGTCATCGGCGTGCATCACATAGATGTCCTGGAGACGATTGAAATACAGTGACTCATCAGGAAACCCACAGACGAGACGAGCCTTTAGGAAAGTTGTCCACATGTTCTGGAAGAAACTTTTTGATCCACCTTCATCGGTCTACAAAAATCATGTCAAAAGACTTTATTAGGAAGAGAATCAGTTTTATTTTTATTTTGTCCATAGAGAGTTAAATATCTGAGACTGCACCCACTTTAGAGATTAAATAAAGTGCAAGAACTCTTCAAGGTTTTTCTTAGCATGGATGACATGCTAAGAAATGTTACTTATGTTACTGCTTCCACAGCAGTAACATAAGAAATTGCAATTTGGCTTATGGTAATGGAAGTAAAAATCAGTCAAGTTTCTTTGTAGGGCACATTTCTGCAACATGGCAGTTCAAAGTACTTTACATCATAAAAAACAACAATGCCAAGTCATAGAACATGCAATCAACAATTGAGAAAACCAGCAAACATTACATGTTGCCAAGTGCCATCATTACACATCAAAATGTTGGTCAGCGTCTCATTTCTTATAGTTTGGAAGCAACTCTGCACCAGTGAGTTTTAAGTCTAGAATTAAAGGAATTCAGCGTTTCAGCTGTTTTGCAGTTTTCTGTATCATTATTCCAGATTTGTGGTGCATACTTAATACTGCTTCTCCATGTTTGGTTCTAGTTCTTGGGCTGCAGAGCAGACCAGAACCAGAAGACCTGAGAAGTCTGGAAGGTTCATACAACAGCAGATCTTTAACGTATTGTGGTGCTAAGTAGTTCAGTCAATTATAAACCAACAGTATTGTAAAGTCTAATCTCTGAGCTACAGAGAGTCAATGTAAGGACCTGTGAGGACGCTGGTGCTGTAATCAATGCGACGAAAGATGAATGCATCAATGAGTTTCTCTAGATCTCACTGAGACATTAGCCCTTTAATCCTGGAAATGTTCTTCAGGTGATAGAAGGCCGACTTTGCAACTGTCTCGATGTGGCTATGAAGTTTCGGGTCTGAGTCCATCACAACATCAAGATTTCAGACCTGATCACTAGTTTTCTAGCAAGTAAACGCATCCTGCAGCAAGTGCTCAATTAAGGAACATATATATATATATATATATATATATATATATAGTGTGTCTTAACATGTGAAGATATGGTAGAAAACTTTAGCACCAGTGTTTTAGTTCCCCTTCTGTTTTTATTTTAGCTTATGATCAAATCAAGGACAGCAACTGTCAGCACCACTTATCAACACTGCGACATAACTTGCTGATTACCCAGCAAACAGAAGCTGTGTTTCCACTGTTCCCTATTGAAGGGTAATGTCAATAGCAAACAGTGATGCCGACCTTTGTCATTTAACATGCGGGTTTAAATGTTTTCGTTTTACACAAAATGTTCACAACTCTCAAACTGAAGTGAAAACATACAATACAATTTGGAAAGTACAATATAAATGTTATTGAAAATGTAATATAGTGTCTTGCAAAAGTATTCACACCCCTCAACTTAAGATGTTTTTTTATGATAGACCAATGCAAAGTGTGCGATACCTAAAGTAGTCTCAAAAAACATCAAACACCGTTTTAATTTTTTGCTTACAAAATTAAAACTTCAGTGTTGCATCAATATAAAGTCAGGTCGACTTAGTCAACACACTGGAACCACCGGTCAATGTGCTTTACTTCTGCAACTCTTTTGGGTTATGTCTCGATGAGCTTTGAACATCTATAGACCGAAATGCTATTTTTGCAAAATAGCTTGAGCTCAGTCGGATTGGATGTAAAAAGGAATTTCAAACCCTGCCACAAATTCTCAATTGAGTTTAGGTGAACCATCACCCCAGTCTCAAGGGTTTTGGAATCTCAGACATTTCCTGTTTTGTCCTCCATTCAGCTGTACGTCAACTCTGACCAGCTTACATTGTTCCTGCAGAAAAAAAAATAAAGCATCCTCCACCATATGTCACAGTGGCGATGATGTGCTCAGAATGATGCACACTGGTAGTTTTCCTCTGCACCAAGTATTTTGCATGCAACCCTAAAAGTTAAGTTTTGGTCTCATTTGACCTATGCACAAATTAGCCTCTCTGATTTTCTTTCCTTGTCAGTTTGATGGATGAACATGCCAGGCTTGCTGTAGTGCTATGCTGTTTCCATTTTGGTACGAAGAAGCAAACAGTTCTCTGAAATGTTTGAAGCTTAGGATATTATTTCATAACCTAACCCTACTTTCAATTTCTCTGCACATGTCACATATCAAGATGCTTTTTAATCATTTAATGTTCTCCAAACATTACAGAACAGTTATACTGAAAGGAAGAATCCATCAGAAGAAATGGGGCTCATTACATATACACAAACCTTCAGACTGCTTTAGAAAAACTGAAAACAATATTTCATGCTACTTTATAAATTTGCACAGCTTTGAGTTTGTCACATGAATTCCCAATTATGCATTATTAAATTGCAAAATGTGATGAATACCCAGGGTGTGCTGGGCATGTTTTTGTTTTTTGTTGCTGGCAAGTCATGCTGCAACAGTATCTTTAATCTTTGTTAATGTGTCCACAATGTATTTGTCGCAAAAATGGAGTTAATCTGACCAAAAGGAACATTTCTTTCTCAAAAATGCAAACTGAGCTTGGAAACAGTAGGACTTCATTCACGGTTCACCTTCTACCCCATTTTCAAGCATCAATGCAAAACTTTGAGCACTTAGCCATTTGTGTAGACACTGGTGTGGTTTAGTCAGTACATTAAAATCTGTCCATTTTAAAAACCTTCTGCTCTCTGAAATGATAGTCATTTCCACACAGCTTATTTGAAAAGTGTCAATTCTATAGTCGTCACAGCGTTGACAAATTATCTGGTTGTGTTTGAACTGCAATGACAGTATGGCACTGAAATAGAAGCTTTCAATTGGCTAGGAAGCAGTCATATTTGTAGCTCAGTTGTGTGCAGTGTGCATTGTACCTTGCAAACTCTGGCCACCCTAGAAATCCAGGGATCGGCGTCTGGGCTGTGGTCAGAGTTCTTTTCGCGGAAGAAGATGTAGATTTTCTCATTGTCCGGATCTTCGCTACGCTTCACCCAGGATGCTGATATGAATGTAGGCTCTGCAAGACGATGTTTTGTTTAAAGCAACCATAAACAGTTTTTATTGACCAGTGGTGAGACATAACAGTCACAAAAACAAGACGTACCACAGCAAAGCAAAGCCAAACATATGTGGGAAGCACAAGATAAAGCTAAGTTAACCAAAGCAAAAGAAAAGGGAAAAAAAGAACTATTGCCAATTTACTATTTTCAAATTCCTTTTCTTTAATGCCAAAGGTTAGGCGTAGAAAGTGAGTAATTTTGTACAAATGTCGTCTGCTTCACTTAAAGACTCTACACCAAGATTAATGATGTCTGTGTACAAAAGTCAATCCTCTTTTGACCTTTTCTCATGCACTCTTGTTGCATTTTTTTTAACTGCTCGAATAACAGTAAACCAAAAATCATAAATTTTGCACAGACTTTTTTTTTTATGCAATCATTTTACTTCATAACACACAAGTGGATACTTAATGTTTGACTTCCAGCCTTGAACAGAATTAGATTTGGTACTGTTCTAATTACTCAGACCCCCCACAGCTCAGTAAACATTTCCTTTCTTGTCATCAGTGTTTGAATCATTAAACTTTATACATTTGACATAACTATTAATATAGTTAAGTTTTGCAAGGCTGTGTATAAATTATTTATTTGCACGTCACAGAGGTGAGCTCCTGTGTAACATCAAGCCCAATCACTCTCACCTGATAACCATCTGTCGTACATCCAGACTTTAGTCCGCTTGCCAGCTTTTCTCCTGAACTGCAAAGAGTTTCCCTCAATGTCCAAAGGCGCTGCTGCGTATAAATCCCCATCTGAAACAGCACAACATGTTCGGCATTATTCAGAAATGCTGAATTATTCAGAAGATTTCAACGAGAAGACAACCGTGTTACAGCCATTTTAAAACACAACTGGATGTGGTTACGCAAGATGGCATGCAGCACTGAATCTTGTTTAAAACCTTTAAAAATCTGTCTATAACATACCAACTGTGAGCGACAAACAGTTGTGCGTGTAGACCAACGGGGAGATGCCTGCTCCCTCACAACTCTCCACTATCTCATAGGTTTGATTCTTCACAGAAGGGAACTGCACAGAAAGGGGAAACAAAAACATTTAAACGCAGCGTTGGTGGAAATTGCATTAGCAAATAATGGATCACCAGACACCCACTTAATTATACATCAAGGACGTAAAGTGCAACAGCAAGAGCAGCTCCCCCGCTTTAATCAGCTTTGCCTTGTTGCCTCAAGGCAAAGCTGAAGTCAACAGGTCACAGGAAAATTGCAGTATATTACAGACCTTATGTGTTTACGTGGATGTTCACATATGTAGACACTTACGAGTTTCCAGCACTTGGGTTTGTGTCCATTGGTTCCACACACAAACATGTTGTCCTGAAACTTCTCAATGACGGTGATTACATTTCTACAGGGACGCTAAAACACACAGTACAATGTTAAACAAAACTGAGATGGTGTGTTTAGTTTAAATTTAGCTTATGTACATTTCTGTAGGAGTAACTCACGTTAAAGCACTTATGGTGTCCAGTTGTTTTTATTGGAAATTTCTACCAAGAACATAAATAATAATAAAAAAAATAGATAAGTTTTTTTTTTTTTTGCATTTCTCCACAGAAAATCACAAACATTTCAAGTTTTAACTAATAACATGTCACTCAAAATGCTTCATTGCCACAAGCTAAAAAGAGTGTATATGAGACCAAGACCTATTCATCATAAAAGTGTGAAGACTATAAAGTGATGAGGAAGTGATAAAAAAAAACACACACACACTTGGTCACAGGTGTGTGTGTGACCAGGCCATTTCTTACTATAGCACCCAATACGTGCCAAGAATGGGAATCACTCTTCCTCTTTTAAGAAACTGTGCAGACATCAAGCTAAAAGATAAATCCTGACACTGAGAATATATCAAGAAAGTTTTAGACATGGTGCTGTGGCCAAATAGGGGCAACTAGAGATCACGAGGTGAGAAAGGAGAAATAAAAGCCAGAATTAATTTTAGTGCCGTGTTATTTAGGTATGTTGCTCTGCATGAATCTAATATTTTGGTCCAAATTTCAGTCTACAACTTTATAATATGTCAAGTATTTTTACTGAACACCTTTATACCAAATATCAGGTGGTGTTATATTAGAACAGGCTCTTATAGTCCTCATAATATTTGTAGCCATACTTTTAAAATTGTAGCTGTAATTATAACAGTTTTGTTTTTCCAAATGTCTTGTCAAAACAGCAATCTCTAGTTTTGTTATCAAAGTCATCCAAACACACAAATATGGAACAGCAAAAGGATTTAAAGCAGTTTTTAAGTCATCTTCATCTACTTTTTTTCCCGCAATTCCTGTGTGTTTCCCTTCAAAGCAGTCAAACTGTCTTGTAATCTTTTAAACTGGATTTCTGTCGTACATAAAGTAAAATAGGTCTGGCAGCCAATGACCTGAAAATGGGTGGGGTCAGGACTGAGACATTAAAACAGGCATTAAATAGGACAAAAAAAAATTAAAAGGTATTTATATAAATGTGCCAAAACGTTGCAATCCATTGAAGCTTTGTCCCGTCTTTAATTCAAGACTGAAATATTTTTTTAGATCAGACTCTGGCCAGAGAGGAGGGTGGCAAACAATGGGTTGTAAAGGGATCCTTTGGTGGCGTCAATGCACATGAAGACGGCAGGTGATCAAGTGAAAACAAAAACTTTAAGCACACAGAAAATAAGAATTACTCACCTCTATGACGCTATAGTTATTTGCATTAAGTTTTACAACAAAGTCTGTGCCTCCGACAAAAAGCTCCTGTTCTTCCTCCCGGTATGAGAACACACTACTGGTCTGATTAACTTCATATTTATACTGATCACTGATAATACCTACGGGAGAGAAGAAGAAAAAAAACAAGAAACCCTGCTATTGACAATGCACAGCAATAGACCACGACGCAGGAATCATGAGCAAGATTAATCGTGTCCTAAATACAGCACTGGTTCACTGGAGGTGCTGAAATAGAATTTTCTCCGTCGAAAAACTCAGGGTTTTAAACGCTTAATGGTGGTTTACAAATGTCTTACCTGGTATCAAAAGCCTCGGGCTATTTTTAGACCCAAGGGCCGGTGCATCCTTCGAAAAGACCAAATCGAAATACACCGCGAAACAAAAATGAATATGAACGCAAGGCTTCATTTTGCGCAATTCTGCTATGGGTGAGGGCAGAAATGGTTAACCTCTCCAGTCGCTAAATTTACAACCATTTTCTGTGGAAAGAAATGTTTCAAATGAGAGCCTCCGTCCCACAACCCACTGTTTGAGAGGCGTGCTCATATTGGCAAGTCACGCTGTCAGCATTTTAAAGAAGCAAGACGGGGCGAGCCACTCATTCTAAAACAAAAAACGTTTTCATTATTTATCAAAAACATAAGGATATTTATCTGATAGTATTCAGTGCCGAAGTCCTCAAGAGCTAGCATCCTGCACCTTTTAGATGCGCCCCTTCTCTAACACCTGCCATAAAGTCATTACCAGATCTCTGCAGAGCGGAATAATTGCTGATGAGGCTACGTGAGTCATGCGTGCTGGAGCAGGGATGCGTCTAAAAGTTGCAAGATGGTAGCCTATCTCCTGAAGATGAGACTTATTCACCGCTGCTTTGGGTAAAATCATTTCAACATTCTCTGGGAAAAAGAGAGCTAAGATCCGTTTTTCCTCTTCATTTGATGAACTTGTGGTATTTCTCATCTGTCTGTCATCCCCCCCCCCTACTTCTATTTAAAAAAATGGCAACAAAAAAAAAAAAAATAAAAACAGCAAAGATAGATGTTATTACTCCAGACGGGTAATCGTTTTGAATCCACAACTAGGATCTACATGCAAGAAGAAAATTTAAAATGCAGACCACAATAAATTATGCCCCAGTTACTGTTAATCCCATGCAGCTCTAAGCGAAATAGTCTTTAGCCTTGATTTCTCACAGGGTTTCAAAATGTTTTCGTTTTCTGTTTTTTTCTGTGTTTGAGAAGAATGAAAACACAACTGCTGCTTCTCCATGTTTATTTCTGATTCTGGAAATCCATGGTAGATTAGAACTATACGATAAGTAGAAAACTACAGAAACAGAGAACATGAAACAGTAAGGATCAACTGCAGCTGTCTGACTTTTCAGAAATCATTGTCTGTGTCAAAAGCACAGATATATTTGAATTGATGGTTTAGGAATGCTTATAGTTTGAATTAGTAATCATGTAACTGTCATGTAAAATGCATCTTATTTGTTATTTACTAAAAATGCACTAGCAAAATCAGCAATCCACTCTTAATGTAACACAAGCCTTATATCGAAACACAGTGCAGGTTTTTGAAATATTTATCTGGTACCTTTAACTTATCTTCCATATTGAAGAACTTTCTATCATTTGTTGTTAATGCATAATATTTTCCCTTAAGTAAAAGGAAATTGAAAATTTTCCCCACTCGCTATTTAGAAATGGAATTAGATATTTAGCAACCTTGAACGGGAGCACTTAGTTTAGAACAACATTAAATTAGTTTTCTTTCCTCTTTTTTTCCTTTGGTTTGTTATTTTGTTTGTATTTCCTTTTAACTCATCTGAAGCACTTTGAATTGCCTTGTTGCTGAAAATGTGCTAAATAAATAAAATTACCTTACAATAATATCTGAGGGTGAATCATCGAAAAAAAAAAAAAAAAACATCTGCCCCTGACATCCTTCCAGTTTTAAACACATCTACATTTTAACAGTCCTTTGTATCCAGTCTTGTGGTTTGTCACTAAAAAAAGCCTGTTGACGAAGTATTTTGATATTTCATTTAAGGAACCATCTGAATCATGCATCACGCCGTCTCTCTCGGACCACTATCATGACCTTGAGCCACACAAGAACATTTACACAAGAAGAGATATAAGACATTCCGAGGAAAATTATTTTTGAATTGTTTAGAAAATATTAAGTCAAACAAAGACATGGATGTTAAGATGTTGAGGATAACTCTAATGTGAAATGTTTATATTGCCACAGTAATATCCTATTTAATTTATTATATACAAAAAGAAAATGAATTGTGAAATTGATTTTTTTTTTTTTCTGATTTCCGGGAATTTATGTGTATGTGGTGAGAAAATGCTGTGACAGTAGAGGAATTGCATATGTAAACTAGAGTTTATTTCTTGTGTATTTTTAAGAAATAAAGCTGTCAGAAATTGATAGCATGTTTTACTTGTGAACTGAAACATTGGTTGTAATACACAACTTACAATTCAGGTCAAAGTTAAAATCTAAATGATTTTAAAATGTGAGTTTCATGTAAAAAAAAAAAAACACACAGTGTGAGACATTTTTATCTAATTCAATACATAAAACCTGACAGTTGAGACAGCAGGACTAAGATCAATGCTTGTAATCTGTCTGGGATTAAGGAGGTTACAGTTTACCAGGATTTTTTTTTTTTTTACTTTAAGTCAATATTGATTCATTTCCAGTTAAGCCACTGTTAAAAATTTATAATTTACAAAAAGTAAGTAAGGGACAAAATATTTATCGATTCATAGGATTCAACTGAAGGCCAGAGTTCCAGAATTGACTCAGAGATGAAAAAGTCAGTCAGTCTTTCCATCCATCCATCCATCCGTCTGTCCGTCCGTCTGTCCGTCTGTCCATTTTCTTCAGCTTATCCGGGGTCGGGTCACGGGGGTAGCATCTTTAAAAGGGAGGCTCAGACTACCCCCTCCCCAGCCACTTGTTCCAGCTTTTCCGGGGGAATCCCAAAGCGTTCCCAAGAAACATATGCCCCATTTCCACCGGCTCGGCTTTACCCGGCTCTGCTCGGCTCGCTTTCCAAACTTTTCCACCGGCTTTTTTTCGGGGCTGACCTGCTTGCTAAAAATACAAGTGTTTACATCTATAAAGTAACATGTCTGTTTTAAATAATTCCTTCTGTGTATGTAACTACCACCTCAGTAGCTGTTATTTAAGTACATTTAAACGAAAGAAGAGGAACATGGCTAACATGATGGTGAACGATGAGGAGAACCGTCAGAACAACTGGATCTCCTTCAGGAGGAAGAGCTACCAGCACTGAGATGGCAGAGCTCCATGAAGAGTTGAGGCAACAAAAGAAGAAAAATAAATGCTGGATTGCTTTCAGTGAACAAAGTCTCTTTATTTTTATAGTCACTCCACACATTATTGTACATACTGTAGTTTGTTTGGCATCCAGGTCCTAAAACAATCCTCCCAAAATGTGAGGAGCTTTAGACAGGGTGAAAATAACATTGTTACGGAGTAAAGCTTCTTCAAACAAGACGGAGGCTCGTATGTCTTTTACTGAACCTTTCTGTTCAGTTTTTATTGAAGAGAAAA
Source organism: Poecilia reticulata (assembly GCF_904066995.2). Taxonomy (NCBI): domain Eukaryota; kingdom Metazoa; phylum Chordata; class Actinopteri; order Cyprinodontiformes; family Poeciliidae; genus Poecilia; species Poecilia reticulata. The sequence continues at coordinate 24,016,403 of NC_088835.1, read as the reverse complement.
ACGGCAGCAGCTGATAACGGCAACAGCTGTTCGTTACCTAACAACCAAAAATCAACAAAAGCAAGAGAGTGACAAAACAGAACCAGATCCTGTTAAGCATTCTTCAAAATAATATCTATTCAAATAAATCATGTCTCGCACTTAAATATATTTCACTTCACCTTTGTAATTATAAACTACCATGTTCAATTCAATTAATAATAATCATCATGTAAATTATGCTTAACATATAATAGTAAATCAGTCATTTATGCAAACTATACTGAACAACATATAAGTGTAAAAAAGTCACAACAAACATTATATTATATAAATATTTCATTGACACTTAATATTGTAGATTACCAATGAAGGTATCGAAAAGTGAATACATTATTGAGCAAACCAAACATTTTGACATTATTATCAGGGTTGCTATTAACAAGAACCCAAAATACAAGCCATATTTGTTCATTTCTACCTTGTACAACATCATTCTATCCACTCACTGTTTAGTTTAGCTGTCTTCCTGGAGAATTCCCTCAGGTGGTATGGTATCAGCATGCCCAAGAGTATTTTTGAGGAAAGAATTAAAACGTTCCAAAACCATTTCATATGGCTAGTCAGACGTTTGTTAACGCAAAAGGCAAATCAGCCAATCAGCCAATCAGCCAATCACAGGGCAGAAGTTTAATGTATTAGGATATCTAACCTAGACATGTTCTTAAACGTCACAAACCAGGCACGTGCAGAGGGGGGGACTGGGGGTGCTTGAGCAACTGCCCTTTTTGCTCCTTGCCCCAAAGTGCCCTTTTGGTCCATTTTTATTTTTATTTAATTTTATTTTTTTTGTATTATTATTTTCAGCTCGGAGTCACGGTTTAAGCAGAGAGGTAATTAAATACAACAGACACCGACAGGCCTCTGCGTCTGCCTTTCTCTGAAGAACTACTGAGCAGGAGGAGACAGCCAGGTGAGGAGAAACTGTTCTTATCTACCAATTCAGTATTTTTATCATACAGACATTAGGCTGTTGTTGGTGTGCTATTAGCTAGCTGCTAGCTAAAGACTTTGCTAGCAAAGCAAGATAACTGAAAAGCTCCTTCCCTGTATCTTTAATGATATCAGTCATTCTTCAGTATCGCTTATGCAATAAGGGCACATCGCCCTTTACTACATAATGTACATTTCATTTATTCTAGCGTTAGGTAAATGTGTCTTGAAGGAGAATAGCACTTAAATAAAAGTACAACAAGGATATTCATTTAGAATTAAAAATAACTCACCCTGAATTACCATGATAGATATAATGAATGTAATAAAAGTGTGTCATTAATGAAGGGGAAAACACTCAATCCAGACTTTTAAGTTTAGGGTCTGGTTCGCAGAGTATGCAGTTAAATTTGTTTTCCCAATTATTCAATGGAAACAAAAAACTAACCTCAGTTAAGTAAAATAAAATTGTAATCAAAACTTTTGGAATTGTAAGGATTTCTTTTTTAAAAAACAAATCGCTTTGTTTAAAAAACTTTTTTAAATTAAATAACTAATTTTTGTCTTGTGAACTTAAAGTTATTTGCCAAACATAAACTTTTATTTGCACACATCATTGTTGCGATTTTAGGCCCTGCTCAAGACGTCATATAAGAATCACAAGCAAAACTTTGACTCCAACAAAAACTTAGAATATAAAGAAAAGATTTCTGACATGCAAAATAAGTTTGTTTTGCAAAAAAATGCACTTCATGAGACGAATATGATTTAAATGTTTACAAACGTTTTTTTAAGCAAAACTCAGTAGGCTTTTCTCATGGTGACATGAGAAAAGCCTACATCAGACTTAACAAAAGCAAACAATTCAATGTTTGCTTTTGTTTTTTGTTTTCGTTTTTCTGCAGTTCCACGTTAAAGATTGATGCAGCTCTGCTTTCCTGATGGACCATCTTCATCTGCACCAAACAGGCAGCTCTTTTTTTTATAGATTACAGTCCACTACAAGGTTGCATTGTGCCCTTATTTATATTTTTAATAGTGTAATTCTGTAAAGACAAAATATGTCTGGTGGTTTAGCTTTGATTTACATATTTTGCTAAATTGCGGGTTTGAATATTGCAATACTTTCCTATAACAAAATAGACCCACAGAAAGAAATTACTAATAAAATATCTTACATAGACATAGTTGTATGCTCTATATGGAGATGTTCTTTAGATTTGATTGTACATGTCACATTTTTGTAATTTATTATTGTTTATTAAACTCTGAAAGCTGAGTGGCTTTGTTCATATTCTGTCCTAGAATGCGGTAAGATGTGCCCTTTTTTTGTTGCTGAGCACCTGCCCCTTTGGTGGTCTCTGCACGGCCCTGTCACAAACCGTACAGCAATGACGGTCACCACATTGGGTCACCTCTTGACTGATAAAAAAAAAAAAAAAACAGACGTTTTGTCCAAGTTAAATGATTTTAATCTACGGTAATCTCATTTTAATAAATACAATATTTTACCTCACGTTACGGAGTATACAGGGTAGTGCTGAAATTGACGGCGGAAGAATCACGTGTCACGTATTGAAACGTCATTGTGACGTAATTGTGACTGTCCGTCCGACTGTCCGTCCAGTGAGCTACTCAAATGGTAATAACCCATTCATGATTATTGTTATTTTTACAAAATGCTTTCTATTATGAGTTAGCAAAATTAGCAGAAACGTTGGCACTGTATGTTTTTCACCGATTTTAATGCTAGTTAAGTCAACTGAGCAGAGTTGCCATTTAAGATAGCTTTCATGTAGCTAGCATGCTAAGCTAATAACAATAGCATCCCGTGATACAAACCTGCAGTTGTCACAGTAAGTACATCTTGTTTGTTGCCGAACAACAACTCATTCGGTTGTCTGTGTTCTGCAGCGGTTCCGGTTCTGTGGGGATCTCGACTGCCCAGATTGGGTTCTGGCCGAAATCAGCACATTAGCAAAGATTGTAAGTAGCTAAGTTGATGCTCAGGAAATGTAATATAAAATGCTAATTTTCTACTGCATTTTTATACAGTCGAGCGTGAAGATGAAACTCCTTTGTGCTCAGGTGTTGAAGGATTTACTGGGCGAGGGTATAGATGTAAGATGTTAGATACGCTTACTCATAATCATGTAAATATATGTAATATACATCAGACTTAAGAGTTAGATGTGCCGTCTTTCTTATTGCAGTATGACAAAGTTGGAAAGCTGACTGCAGATGCAAAGTTTGGTATGTGTCCCCTCAATACATTTAAAACTGTTATCAGATTGCATGTTATTTCTCCTGTTATTACTCTGGAACATGCTTGATGTAATGAATGTAAAACTTTAGCACTGGAGTATGTTCATTTAACATTAAATGATCATTTAGCATTTATGATCTTGTTTTTTTTTTGTTTTTTTTTTTAGAAAGCGGAGACATCAAAGCTACTGTGGCAGTGCTCAGCTTTATTTTGTCCAGTGCTGCAAAACATGATGTTGATAGTGAGTCTCTGTCCAGTGAGCTGCAGCAACTTGGCTTGCCTAAAGGTTCGTGCTTGGCATGGTTTTTCTGCTGGATTGCATCAGGTTTTGTGGTCCATTAAGACATTATTTTATGGTTCATTATTGTTGTGTTTCCTCAAATGCTAAGGTCATTGGGGTTTTTAGATTTTTATTTGTCATAAAAATGCATCTGTTCCTTAAATCTATTTATTAAAAAAATGTACTTCCATAGAACATGCCACGGGGCTTTGTAAGTCCTATGAAGACAAGCATTGTGCTCTTCAAGACAAACTAAGAGATACCAGCTTGAGATGTAAGTCTTTTTGTCAGCCTCCCTTATTTATGAAATAGAACGTGAATGTTTTTGATGACGATTGCTGTCTGCTTGGAAGTTGCTGACCGAGCACTTACTGAGGTGTGCAATTTGCCCTGTCATGAACTGCAGTGAGAAGACTCGACTCAGTTTCCTGGCGTGTCGATTACACTCTGAGCTCCAGTGAACTAAGAGAAGTAAATGAACCTCTGGTACATCTTAAACTGCAGACACAAGGAACAGAGCCAGGCTCCTCTGACACAACTGTAGTGTCCATTTCTCCGGATAAGTTCAGAGTTTTGCTTACTGGTTTGTATTTTTTACCCCTTTTCTGATCATGTTTTCTTTTTCAAAAAATTTCTTCATTGCAATAACAATGTGGTGTCTGCTTCACAGAGCTCAAACAAGCACAGGCAATGATGAATGCACTACAATGAAGAATGAAGAACAAACCTTTGATCAGGAGCGAGATACAAATGATGCTGATGAACTGCCAAAAGTGCCATATTTGCATCTTGTACAGTATTATTTGCTTGAATTTGTTCATGTTAAAATAAAGTTTAATGTCTTACTTGAATGTAATGATATTTAGTTGTGTATTTCACCCACTTTGCTAGTATTTGGTTGAATTTTCTTTGGCTATAATTTATCCCTTAACCAACAATAGACATAGGCATTTTTTTCTTTTTTGTAATAATTATAATTTTTGACATGATTTTGTTTGAATCGTGTATATATATAATTTTTTTTTTGTTTTTTTTAAATGCTTCCTTGTGAAGAAAGCACATTAAAAAAGTTAACGCAACTTTGCGCAATCATTTCCTACATATCCCATAATGCATCTGGTTTAGATGCAAACATCATTTATCTGCCGTGCCATTTCTGCAAAAAAGATAGAAAGAAAAAATTGCTTAAAGATACAAACTTTATTAATTTTAAAGCTATTTCAATTTGTTGAAAAGATAAAGAACGATCAATTTGCATGGTAATTTTTTTTCTTTACTAAACAAGCTACATCTCGCGAGATTCATCATTTCGGAGCGACAGCGATTGCATAACTTGTTTGGTAACAAACGCATGCTGCAAAGGTCTTAGGGTTTATGTTATACCAATTAGCAACAAAAAAGCACATATTCGTTGAAATATACATCGCAGATATATGTGCCTGCTCTAAACAATCCCCGATTTTACCCGTAAACGACTTCCTGGTTTGGGTGAGTGTTGCATGCAAATTCCACAATAAATACAATGTTGTCTCTTTACACTACACAGAAAGCATTGCTCGGGTTAAACAAAGAGAAAAAAATATTTAGTGTGCATCTGAATTTCAGATTTTTTTTTTATTCTATATTTTTATAAATAAGCTTTATTTGACTCGTTCAGAGTGTTTTTGGATCGTTGCTGGATGATTTGTTAGTCCACTTCACTTCATTCAGCACAAGGAGGGGGCTTTAGTGTGAAGTCTGTTTTTATCAGTGGATTCCGTGTTCTGTTTTATTGTGACAGACGATATTCAGTGCCTTACAACATTAGCTTTTGGTTTTTTGTGTGTGTATGTTTTTATGATGTAAATCACTTCGAACTACCTTGCTGCTGAAATGTGCTACAAATCAATCAACCAGGCTGGCGACCTGTCCAGGGTGTTCCCCGCCTCTCGCCCGGAACGTTAGCTGGAGATGGGCACCAGCAACCCTCCCGATCCCACTGAGGGACAAGGGTGAAAGAAAATGAATGGATGGATGGATCAATCAACCAATAAATTTAATTTATAAAGCACACTTCATGCTAAAAGTTCATAGTGCTGCTTTTCGTGAACTTGATTAATTTCCACAGTCTTATAACAGCGACAAACTGTCGATAGACCAACACAAGTGTAAGGAAAGCACTGCTTAGTTGGAGAGCATCAATTATAGAAGCAGCTAGTACTCATGACACCTGGGTGTGAATAATGTGCTGACAAACAAAACTCCACAAATCTGGCAGTTATGAGTGTGAAGAATAAAGCTGTTCCTAGTCATATTTTTGAACTGTGGGAGAAAGCCAGTGTATCTGGAGAGAACCCATGCATGCACAGGGAGAACATGCAAACTCCATGCAGCAATACTGGGATTCCAGGCCAAGAGTCCCAGTATTGCTGCAAATCAATACTGCCACTGTGCAGCCATGAAAGAAAACCATAAAACCACAATAGAGCTTTTGGTCTACATGCAAATACAACGTGTGGGAGACGGCTAACTGGACATCACTCTGAACACACCATCCCTACCGAGAAACATGGTTGAGACAGCATGCTTCTGTTTAGCAGGTTATAAAGTACAATACACTGACCTTCAAAGTCCAGAGCTGAAGGCCCCTGGACTGGAAGCTCAAAAAGATACTGGGTCAGAGTTCTACCTTCAAAACAACAGCCCCGGATATACAACCAGAAGTACAATAAAATGGCCAAGATCAAAGCCTGTTCATGTGCTAGAAAGGCCCAGTCAAAGTCCAGACTTTGACTGGACTTTGACCTAATTTATGGCAAGCTTTACAACACTTAAGAGTAGACACAACACTCAGTATGATTGAGCTTGAGCTATTTTGCAAAAAAGACTGGGCAAACACACAAGTTGGTTGAGAATGAACTTAAAACACAAATGGTTTTGCAGCAAAATATGATTCTAAATGTATTGAATTAGGGCTTTGAATACAAATTAATGCAAAACAAAATATTGTTTATTTCTTAAAAAAAACTACAAAATAGATTCACATTTTCCATTTTATAATGATTCACTAAGTTTGACATGGGACATCCCTATGTGGTTACAAAAAAAAGGTTAAACGTTCAGCGGATACTTTTGCAAGGAACTCTATTGACCATTATCCAATTCTCTTCCTCTGCAGCACATCTTCACTTGTTCCATCAGAATGCCCGAGGGACCCGAACTCCACTTGGCCAGCCTGTACGTAAACAAAATGTGTGATGGAGTGGTCTTTAGTGGACCGGTTATAAAATCTGAAGTCAGCAAAAATCCAGAAGTGGCCTTCACCTGTGATTCGTACCGCATCACAGCCACTTCCAGAGGGAAGGAAGTGAAGTTGACTTTGACGCCCATGAAGAGTGACGACGGTGGGAAGCGGCGATCAAAAGGTGGACAGGCAGATCAACATATGGACATAGTCTTTCGCTTCGGGATGTCGGGTTTTTTCCGCTTTACGTCAGAGGACGAAGTTCCTAAACATGCCCATCTACGTTTCTACACCAAGGAGAAACCTCGCAGAGTGCTGAGCTTTGTAGACACACGAAGGTTTGGCAGCTGGCAACCCAATGGCACCTGGCAGCCTGACAGAGGGCCCTGCATCATGTTTGAGTACAAGAGTTTCAGGTTTGTAATGCCGAGAATGTGACCGGTCACCAACTTATAACAAATCCTGCTTTCAGATTGATCTTTGCAATCGTCTTTGCAGGGAGAATGTCTTGTCTCATCTGAGCGATCGGGCTTTTGATCGCCCAATTTGTGAGGTCCTGCTGAACCAAAAGTACTTCAATGGTATTGGGAACTATTTGAGAGCTGAAATCCTGTACAGGTGATGAACATGCATGAAAATAACATGACATATTTCACATGCGTGTGAAGCTCGGCAAATTTTTAAATACTAAAGCAACATGCTCACAAATCCAAATTATAAGAAATGCCGTTCTGACAACAATCCTGTAATAATTACCAAGTTTTATCTATTAATCTTCAAATAATTTGTTCCTGATTAACAATCTGCAGGTCCATCGTCCATCTTTGAAAAATGATCATAAAAAATGCATGTGTGACACTTCAGTAAGCCAAGTTACAAAGCAAGCTCAGCTTATACTGTTACGATCACCTCAGTTCCACACTGTTTTGATGCAAAAGAAGCCCAAACCAATACTGAGTTGACACATCCTGTAGAAGATCAATGATCTTGTACTAAAAATCCCATTATGATATTGGTCTTTTGCAATATTAGCAGTTTTGAAGCAATAGTTCTAAGCGTTGACCTATAATCATCTAAAATCAGAGATTGAAGTGCAAACATTTTTATGAATTTATCCAACGTGTTTAATTTTCTAAATTAAATTAGGAAGATTAAGTAAACAAAGCAAATTTAAGTAAGATGAACTTTCCCTCCATTTGCTGTTGAGGGCAATTATCACATCAGACTGCTTTGTAACATTTACATACATTCAAAAATATTTCTTAAAACAAATTAAATTAAAAGCAATAAATCAGGTTTGTGCCAGACTCAATAATATGTTTTTGTACCCGGAAAGGTTCCTTTCTTCCAACCTTCTTCCTATAAGAAACAAGGTGGCTTTGTTCATTGGAAAAACAGACTGAACCAAGCACGCATTTTCATTTTTTCACAAATTCCAACGTTAGTTTGATACACGCACAATATGAATGGCTTTTTGTCTCTGTATGAGGGCGTGTCTTCAAATTTTCAAAGCAAAAAAGTTTTTTTTTTTTGTTTTTGTTTTGTCAAACAATTGCAGTACTGTATTTGCTTCTGTCCTAGGTTGAATATCCCACCGTTTGTGTGTGCGAGAGACGCATTGGAAGGCCTTGAGTCAGAGGATGATTTTGAGAACGGGAAGCCAGTGAAAGACGAGATCACAGACACAACGGTGAAAAAGAGAAACGGGCTCACTTTTGTTTTCCTGAGAAACTTCAGCATTTTTTTTTTATTCTAACATGAATTACTGTTAATCTTCCTAAAAGACTCCAGAGAGGGCTAAAAAGAAAGGAATGAAACGGGAGGCAGGGGATGTCCTCAGACTTTGTCATACAGTTCCTCTGGAGGTCGTCAGCTTAGGTGGGTTCTGATTCATTTCCTGTCCAGTTCCTCCCTTACAATCTTAAGATAAATTTTCTGTAATAGGCGGTAAGGGCTACGACCCTGAGAAGATGGACTACTCTGCCTTTGAGACATGGCTGCGGTGTTATTATGTTGATGGAATGAAATCAGTTCGGGACCACAATGGCAGAACAATGTGGTTTAAGGCGAGTAAATGGGACAATTGGGTATTTTTTTTTAGAATGAAGTTTCAACTTATTGTAAAAATTTAATATTCTGATCTGTTCCAGGGAGACCCAGGGCCCATGGCACCCAAAGGTAAATATTACACCTAAATGCACAACCCTCATAACCTAAAAATAACAAAATCACATTATTTTGATCAGATCAGGTATAGGGGAAAACATTGCTATATCTGAATGAAAATATGGAAATCCCTTTAAATTGCATTTCTAAAACACAAGAGTACCGACTGACTCACTGGAGACAGAACCTTAACAATAGAGCTTAAAGTTGAAATGATTGAAGGAAAATCCACAATCACCTGTGTCTAAAATGTACGTTTATGTTGTAAAACAGAAAAATCTAGGTACAGGTATATCTCAGTAAATTAGAATAATACTATAAAGCTAATTTATTTCAGTCATTTACTTCAAACAGTGAAACTTATACTCACACAGTGTGTTTCAAGTGTTCATTTTTGGACATTTTGATTATTATTGATGATTACAGCTAAAGAAATTCCTAGGTTCAGTTTCACTTATCAGAATATTATGTACGACTAAAAACACAAAGGCATTTGTAAAACAGACATGTCAACCTGTTTAAAAGTATATCAATAAACTGTATAGAACATGTACTCAATACTTCGTTGCAGCTCCTTTTTGCATGAAGTTTTTGCATCACTGCAGTGTGGAAGGGAGTCAGTCTGCCTGCGACACTGATGAAATGTGCTGACGTGGGAGTTGATAAAATAAAGTGGACCAACACCAGCAGATTTCGGTCATCGTTGCCTTTGGGATCTTCATACCAGTAACTCAGATTTCAGGCTTCTTCACATTTCTTGTAGAATCTGAGCACTTAAGAGAATGTTGGTCCACTGAGCAGAGCAGTCCTTTTTCACATTGTCTGCCTCCGATTAAGAAGTTCCTGAACACAAGGAATGTGCAGATGTAGCTTTTGACTGTGTGTTTTAGCCCATGGCAGGTCTGCAGTCTAAACATTTTGAGCCTTCCTGAAACTCTTGAATGGGCATTACTGTGAAATCCTTTCAAGTTTGCAGCTCCCCCTGTGTTTGCATACGCCCTTTTTCAGCCACTTTTCCTCCCACTTCCTTGTTTTGCCAACTTGTTTTGTAATTGTTAGATAATTGTGATTTGACATTTTAATATTTCAATATTTTTTTATAGTAATATTTTCTGAAAAAAGTAAACTGGGTTTCTTTTTAGCCATAAACCGTAAACTATGGTGTAATCATAAATCAAATGGATAAACACTTGAAATATGAGAGTTCTTTATTGACTTACTGAAATAAATTAACTTCAGTTTTAAAATGTTCCTAAAAATGTTATCATTGATGATGAAGGTCTGCATGCAGGACAGATGCAGTGAATACACAGGTAGACACTGACATTTTTGACACTTTTCCCCCGCCATCAGTAGAAAGGTTTAACAAAAAAATTCATACAGCTGAGTGAAGAGCATTAACTTTTGTTCAGGAAAGGCGAATTAACTCAAGCTTTAACAGGATCTCGGTCTGATTGAAATATGGGATAAAGTGTAAGAAAAACAAACAAGGTACATAACGAGGCTCCATCCTGCAAAGCTTATTTGTTATCTGCAGCACAAGAGGATTGCAACTGGAGGAAATCCCTTTACATTAGAGAAAAACAAAGCTTAATAGGAAAGCCAGTCTAAAATTTTTACTATAAGGGACAATCTGCAGTCACTTTATTCAAGTATTTTTTTAGTGCTCCATTTTACAATGGCAGAATGCGCAGTTATGAAAATGAACTACTTAAGGGCATTATTTCTGATTATACATTTGTTGCAAAGTAGCTGGATATTCCCCCCAAGAATAATGATTCTGTAATTTCTACAGAATCATTATTCTTGGGGGGAATAATGATTCTGTGGCTGAGTGAGTGCAACAACTGAATCATACATAACTCGATTTCTTTCCCCCGCTGAAGATTCAAAATCACCCAAGAAAAAAAAGTGGGCAAAGAAGGATGATGACCATGATTATACAGAGAAGAAAAAGGTAAAAGTCACTAACTGCTCAAAGCCTTAGTCTGTGTGAACTGTTAGTAACACTAGTTTCCTTTATTCAGGTGGCCAAAAGCATGAAAGAGAGCACAACAAAGAAAAGGGTGGTCAAAAAGGAAACCCCCAAAAAAGAAAATCCCACACATCTGAAGGAAGTCGTTTCAAAGAGACGAAAAGCTGAAAAGACTCAGGAAGGAACACCGCAGAGTGAAACCAAGTCAAGTGCACGTAGAAAGAAAAGTAGCAGTGTAGAAGCTGCTGCAGGTAAACACCTGGGATTAGGTCACATTTAAAAATGCTTTATTTTTTTTGTAAAATGAGTTTGAAAATTCTTTTCCATGCTTGTCATTGCAGGCAGAGAGAGACGAAGTGGGAGAGTAACCAGAAAAAACAGCAAATAAACGTGGAGCCAAATCTTTCTATAAAATAATTTTATACTTTTTTTTTTTAAAATAAAAACTCATTTTAAAAAAAATGCTAGAAAAATGTGGTTATTCATTCATTGCAAAGTGATCACATCGTTTTAGTAGAATTACACCAAATATTCCCTCTTTCAAGTCCCTCTGAGTTTTGAAACATGCTGGAATAAATCAAAAGCAGAGCAGAAGTGTCACAATTTGAAAGGGTTCGAAGTTCAGAGAGATTCCCTCAGATGTGATGCGTGCTGGCCTGGTGGGGTCTCGCCGTTCCAACAAATCACAGCTGAAAGAAATGGCATTGTTCTTAGAAAATTATGCCAAAGCAGCATAGAGGACCATAATAAAAACTGAAATTAGAAGCACTTACTGCCACCCTTCCTTAACTGGAAGGTCGCTGCGCAGAGTTGCAGTAACACTGCTCCCATGGGACTCATAGAGACGCACGACAAGGTTCCCGTTTCCATCCTCTGCCTGTTAAGGAAAACAACACTTCAGAGCCTTTTAAACAAACTTACCCTGAAATTCTCAAGCTGTGAATGGGAATATATTACAGGATGGCAGAGGTTGGAGAAAAAAAATCTTTACAGTTTTTTTTTTTACTGCTCTACAACACAGTTATTTTGTCTTCACCTTTAAAATAGTATTAAAATTTATTCCGGATACTACAAAAGGTAATCTATATGGCATAGTTTGAAATAAATGAATCCCTATCAATACATTGTAGCTGTGGCTGTATATTTTATGTTATTTGCAGGTGAACCTTTTGAAGCTTTACTGCTTTTCTTCTTCCTGACCCCACTAAGGGACAAGGGTGCAAGAAAATGGATGGATGGATGGATGGATGGATGGATGGATGCTTTTCTAGGATTATTCTTTACTTAGCTCCACCCATCTGAGGAGGACCATCCCCTCATCATGATGCTGTCACCACCGTGTTTTACTTTGGGGACAGGGTGATCGGGGTGACTTGCTGTGTTAGTTTCAGTGGTTGCGCCAAATTGTATTTCGGAAAGTCGGAGTAATAATAATTTAAAAACAATTTGAAAATTATATTTTATTTTATTTCCACTTTTTAAAAAAAATTATGCACTACTTTGTGTAGCTCTGTTCACATAAAATTCCAATAAGGTACATCAAGGTTTGTGACATGTTCAAAACTGGAAAGTTTCATGTGACGTGAATATTTTCACAAGATACAGTTTTATGAATCGCTTTCTGTTTTGGAGCTTGGCTTGTGATGCGATACCCGTTTAATGGTCTCCAGGACGACTGCTGATGGACTGAGGGAGAAGGCACTCCAGGGTGCGGAGTCGGGGCGGCACTGGATTGGCCTCAGAGGGTAGTTGAGGCTGTAAGCACACTGAATGACTGAAGCATCCTGGAAGGATCCTGTAGGAGACACACATGCTCAACGAGTCTGTCTGGTTTGTAACGCTTACATCAGAAACAAACCAGATCCACCTGAGTGGGGCATGATGGCGTATGTGAACTGGTGATTCCCCATGTCGGCAGTAGCGTCCGGCGCCTTTGGGGCTCTCAGTCTAAAAAAAATAGAAGTTACAACAATTAAACACTAAATTTGGCTCAACCGGCATTATGACGTAAAACAAGAACAGGAAACCTCACAGGGAAAGAGTCATTGCGTTCTTGTGGATGGAATAACCGTATTTGGAGTCATTCAGAAGAGCCACTCCAAAGTTGTGCTCCGATAGATCAGCCCACTTGTGACCCCAAACCTTGGCAAGAAAACACATTAAAAACCATGATGTGGTCATGACTAACAGGAAATAATGAGTGACTTTTTACTGCCATACCTCAAACCTAGCCCAGTCCCACGACGTGTTCCAGTGGGTAGGTCTCTGCAGATGACCAAACTGAATCTCATATGTCGCATTCGGGCTTCGTACTCGCACGGGAAACTCGACTTTGAGAAACTTGTGCGACTCTGCCCACTTCACCTGGAATTGCACAGATGTATTCTTCAGTTGGACAAATTAAGGGATCTTGGAGAGAAACAAACACTGCGTCAGAAATCAGGGTGCCTTTGTGTTGAACTTGACGTAGGGACACATGGCATCCATGATGATCTCCTGCGTGACGGTGCTTTTATCGCTGATCCTAAGGGTGAAGCTGACACTGCCTCTGACCCCTCCTGGGAACGCTACCTGGACAGGCTGCACCACTTCCACTATTGGCTTCCTAAAGAGTTTGATTTTTTTTTAGATTTCACAATCTTTCAAAACACATTCCTCCTAACTCTGTGATGTTTGTAACAAGGTGACAGTGATGAGACCTTGTCTGAAGATGGTAGTCCATCACATCCCATGCGTCCCAGTACAGGGGGACGTCGTCGAATATGACAAACTGGTTTCCAGAAGAGCCATCAGAAATGGCTTCTCTGAAAGCGTCAGCAGTCGTTATTAGATGTGCCAATAGATGACTTTCAAGAGTAAAGTTATGATCTAAGTTTACCTGTTAGCACTGATTAAACACAGTGATGCCAGTGTGCCATCTTTGCTGATGACTACTTGTAAAATCCCATTCTCCATAAGAACACTGCCATCCGCCTGAAAACATGCACAGGACTCAGTTAGAAATATAAAACGTGAACAGTGCTAATGTCTGTCGCGAATACCTGAGGAGTGACAGAGACTGGAGTTGCAGGCTGCGTTTCTTTGACAGGAGCCACACCGACGCTGGGAGCTCTCACCAGGGCTGCAGGACCACAGAGCAGCAAGTTTTAACTTTAAACCTGAAGAACCTAAATATTCTGAATATTAAGCTTACCTAGCTTGGAACTGTCTGGCCCATCTGCAATCTGAACCACTTCACATCGTTCCCAGGGCAGAGAGTTAAATACACCAGGAGAGCTGCCCTTTGGCTCCAAGGCTTCCAAAGCCTCCCGAAGAAGGACCCCACCGTCGTTTCTGATATCTTCAATAGGATGGAGAAATATTGTACCCTAGATATGTCTGAAATGTAAACACAAAACCCCCATCTTAAACATTGTACCTTTATAATAATCAAGAGCATCTTCCACAACCATCCCTATGCAGCTGCCAGGAATCACATCGTGGAACTGGTTTAGAAGAAGCAGCCTGTCAGAGAGAGAGAAAAAACCCCACAAAAATGTAAATAATTGTGTTTTATAATACTTCTGATTGAATCTAAAGTTATATTTAAACCTCCAGAGGCGCTGCAGTTTTTCTGCAGGATACAGAAACGTATTGCTTCGACAGAGGGCCAAGCTGCTGGCCGCCTCGACATCATGAAGCAAAGTCTCACACTGGCGGTTCTCACGTTTAATCTGCAGGGGAAAAAAAAACAAAAAACAACCTGAACGCAGTGACGCAAGAAACCATGTCTAGAAACTTAAAACTGTCTTTTTGTGATGCATCAATGTGAAAAAGCTACATTTATGTTTATTTTAAATTTGATTTAAAAAAAAACATTCAAGATGTTCAACAACATTTCGATTTCAGAATCCCATACTTTTCCAAACTCAAATTCTGAGATTTAAGTCAGAAATCTTGAACTGCACTGGGCTTTATCAGTATCCTCCCCAATTTGTGAAACAGAACAAGAGAAAACAATAATTTTGTGACTAGAAAATTATAAACTAAATTGAGAATGTGTGGCAAGAAGTAAAAACTGCACAAATGTAGTCTTGACTTGTGTTGCTCAACATGTTTTGTGTTTTCCTTATTATAATCTTTTATTTCAACTAAACCAACTCAGCCTTGACTATGGATGCAGCCTCTGTTCTGACTCTACCTGTGCCTGAGTGGTGTAGGTGCCATTATGCAGCTCCAGGAAGAGCTCTCCGGTCCAAGTGCACAGTAGCCCTGAATCAGCCTGCAGCTGCGAAAAAAGATTCGAAGGACTGGACATCTGGACCCTGAGAAAAACCCATTAACATGGCATAGAAGTGAGTATATAGTTTCAACGTTAAATATAATTTCTTCTGACTAACCATGACAACATTTATTGACACTGGAAAAACTAAAATATTGCACAATAACAGCAGATCTGCTTCATTTTCCTGTAACCTTAACCATGTCTGAACCACCCTTTTAAAACACAAAGCAAAGCGACGTAATACTGCGTCATAATTCTAAAATAAAAACATGGGTGGGAAGTGTTTCCTGCTCAGACGGGGCTCAATTGTTGTTACTGCCTGATGATTTAAAGTGAAAGACGGGAACTTACTTGGGAAGTCCATCTGTGTCCCTGACCAGGCCCAGCCTATCGAGCATCAGCTGCGTAGGGCCACCGCCGCCGTCGCCAAAGCCAAACAATGCCGCGCTGTGATTGGCTCGCCCTTTGTCTTTGTTATTCTTCACAGTTTTCACCAGCTTTGGGCGGAATAAAACACAGAGGAAAGTTAGATATATTTCCTCATCATTTATTGTACCTGTAAGCGCCGCACTGCAGACTCACATCTTCAATCTTTCCCTTCATTTCATAGGAATTCCCTGGTGGGAAGTGGGTTAAAACTTTGGAGCCATCCAGACCCTCCCAGAAAAATGTGTTGTGCTTAGAAAAATAGATATATATATATATATATAAAAAAATTGAAGTTACTTAAAAAAAAATAAATAAAAAAAATGTTTTCACAGGAAACACATGCAAAAATACTTACAGGAAAGGTGTTAACCAGATTCCAGCTCAGCTTCTGGGTCAGAAAGTTGGAAATGCCACATCCCTGCATGATTTGTGGAAGCTGGGCTGAGTAGCCAAATGTATCTGGAAGCCAAAACTTTAGAACAATTATCAGACATTATAATAATAATAATAATAATAATAATAATAATAATAATAATAATAATAAACAGCCATTAGTAAAAAAAAAAAAGTTAATGTAAAGTTTTGTTGGTATTTATAAAGAATCCTACCTCTTTGCAATATATGCCAAACTCCTGATTAAAGAAGCGCTGGCCCTCCAGGAACTGTCGAACCATAGACTCACCTGAGGGCAGATTGCCATCCTTTAAGACAGATAAATAGTTGTTACTATGGCTTCATTTAAAAAGGTTATACATAATATATGGTATGTAGATGGGATAACTATTCAAGCTTGAAGACAGCTGAGAAGGACAAATACTATTATTATTTTACGTTCATGTAAGGGTAAAGCTGATGCAGCAATAATAGAAGTATTTTCTGCTATTATCTATTTATCTAAATCGGCTTGCCATTTCCACCCATGTTCCTCCCACTGGAATGAACTGGCCTTTGTTCACGTAATCTTGAATCTTGGAGAAAAGTCCTGGATACCAGCTCTTTACCCACTCAAACTGCTGTGCCTGTGGCAAACAAAAGGGCCAAAAATGGGATATAACTACAGATATCTGGAAAATTTCTTAAAAATCCACTTTTAGTGTACAACAACCTGAGAGCAAGTGAAGACAAACTTCGGGTTCTTCTCCATTAAACTGACGACCGTCACCCAGCTTCGGCCACATTTGCGAATCGTCTCCTCGTACGGCCAAAGCCAGGCTGTGGACGAAGCAGCAGAAACGTTGAATGTACTTGCTGAAAATATACGTTATCTGTCGTGGCACAAGTGTCAAAACGCTTTTTTTCCTTAGACAACACAGAAGTTTGGAAACAACGTTTCACGAGTCAAGGACCTACAGTTTAATAGCACAACATTACGTAAAGCACTGAAGACAGTGTAATTCTCGGTAACGTATTTTGTCAAACAGGTTGTTTAAAGCTACCAGTGATTGTGTTCCGTTTTGACGAACAGTTTAAAAAGCATCTCTACTTCTTTGTATGAATGATAGTTGAGATTAAATTATTAAAAAAAGAAGACCTGAATCGATGTGGCAGTGACCCATAGCATGGACAGTATGCTGGCTGTCTCCATTCCGCTGGTTAAAGAACTTGTGGGCCAGGCTGTGAGCTTTGGAAAAGGAGCTGGGATCAAACGGGTCACAAAGGTTCACCATCTCATTGGCAGTGAAGAGCGCCTGGTAGCCCCGTTGCTCCCCCTCTCCGAGCTCCTGTTCAAAACGTGAAGAAAGTCAGGTTCCCCCATCATAATCTCTTACTCCTGTATTGTCGTGCTTTGGTTGAAGTAATTGTACCTGAACAATGTCAACAAGCATCTCAAACTCAGTCAGCAGCTTCTGAACATCTCTGTTGAAAATGACCAATTCTGCTTTCTGTACAGAAAACATCCTTTTCGGGTCTGGAGCTGCGATCATGGATCCTTGACCAGCGCCAAAAAGCCCATTACAGGCCACTTCCACATATAGCGTGACGCTTTATACAAAGATGGGAACATCCAAAAAAGATTTTAAAAATTTCAGAAATAGTATTTAAATCAGGTTTTAATCCTGCACTGACCTGTGAGGCTCTTCATCGTTCAGACAGTCAGACAAGATATAACTTGTCTTTTCACCTTCTTTAGTTAATCCCTGTAAAAAAAACAACATATATTTCACAGATTACATCTGGTTCAGGTGCATTTTTAAGTTTAATAAAAGTTGCTGCAAAACTACCTGAACTGGTTGTCCATTTCTCCAAACCATTCCCTCCCCATCACTTTCCCAGAGGAGATGGACCTCTTTTCCTCTCCAGGACTCGGGGATCGTCAGCGACACTTTAAACCAGCAAGTCCACCATCTTGAACAACAATCATGATTGAGTTAGTTCTCGGATTTTGAATGTGTAAAGATTAGGGGCTAATAAAAACAAAAGGAAATCAGACAATGCATCACTTACGTCGGTCCAAAGGTATCACCGATTTTATAAGGCGCAAAGTTTTGTTTGGAAGCTTCAGCAAATGGGATTCTGGTCTGAGACAGGAAGAAGCTGATGGTTTCCAGTGGATGAGACTCTCCATAAAGACTGCAAAGATGAACAATTTATGAAGCAAAAGCAACATTATTTTTGACAGAACTACAGCAGCATACATGAGTATTAATTCAAATTTTCAGTATTACTATTTGTGGTGTGAAAAGCATAAACTTTCATGTATTTAGTTTGTGCAATAAAGTGGCACACATTACCTTAATTATAGGAGATTGGTGATTGGCCAGGACTTGCATGAAAAACCAACATTATCCACCAATCTTATCTACCTCTGCAAAGGTCTAAAAATCAACAATTGTCCACTTTCACTGTACTGTTAAAGACGGCAGACTGACACAGGTCATTTCTGTAAGTACTTGGGTAATAATAGTCACTCCACTTTTGCCAACTTAAGAGACTTTGTACCTATATTTAATTACTTTTTAGACTAAAAGAAATTGCAGTCGTAAAAATTTGAATCAATTGGAATCAATCAAAATTGGAACCTATGTGGGCCCTACATGGGCAAACCCATGTGGGCCCACCACCATGTAGGGCCCATGTGGGCTGTTGCCCTACATGGGCAAACCCATGTGGGGCCACCGTGGAACCCGCAGACAAACCCATATGGGACCCATCTGGTCTGCCCTCCTTTTCCCCATATGGCGTCCACCTAGGCATGCTGGCAGGATCACATGACCAGATTTAGAAAATAAAAACAGGTGTCTGTCTAGAGCCGTAGATACGTAAAACTAGTAAAGTCGTAGCACAAAGAACGTGCAGTTGCAGCTTCAACTATTGGTGGTCATAGAAAGTGGTGTAGACTCAAATGGTCAAGACATGTAGTCACGTGACACATTTTTTGGTAATAAATAAAAGGCTTGCTACATCGTTATGCGCGTCTTAAGACGTCAAAAGTTTGAGGGGGATGAATACTTTTGCAAGTCACTGTGCATAAGCAAACTCAAATAAAGTGTTTGGTCTCCTTTGTGATTATGCATTGACATTTGGTCAGTGTAGCTCAATGAACAAAGCCTTACCGTCCTCTCAGATTGCAGTCTGTAAAGTAAATATCAGATATAAACTTCTCCGCTCTCTCCAGGAGAGTGCGTCTGTTCTTCAACACAGGCAGATGATACATCACGAATGAAAGGTAAAACACACACACACAAAGGCAAACGTGTTTGGACTGTAGCAGGACGTGAACAGCTCAAAAGGTCTACGCAGGCAGATCCCGGAAGTAAAGATATGTTTATTTTCTTCTTGCATTTAGATATATTGGCCGCTAGATGTCAGTGTTGCTCGATAACAAAATAGTGCGACGTTTTTGTCACGCATGAGTCACGTAAGTACAATTTCCTCTTTTCAATGTGTATCGGGTGATTAAAACAAATATGTATTCCAGTTTGAATCACCAAAAGATCAAGAGTAATACTGAAATAACTCCGTGTATCCAATGGTAACTTTAATAACAGGGTAACAACTTTGATTTGGAAAACAAATTATCTAAAAAAAAAATGTTTGAAAACACGTTTAAGTTTTATTCATTTTTGTTTGATTTACACAAGTTATTTACACTTGGTGCAGACTCACGGAAAAATTCTGCTTTGGACAACAACCACACAAATTTTGCAAGTAACAAATACATCTTGACACATGTCATGACACATCATGAAAATACAAATATGGCAGCAGCATATTAGCTATGATATGTAGGGGAAAGCAGCAGCATGCAGAGAAAAGAGCCACTGTATAACTGCTGTATGATATTTTACCAAACAGTGCACAATGCTTATCAACTTATTCCTTTATGTTACATCATCCTGTAATTTTGAGAAATACGGTTAAATTAAACACTAGGACATATATGCTCTAGTAAAATGAATGCATAGGTTTAACATGTTACCAGGGCTCTGACTGTACAAGCTACAGAGAAGCTCTTTAATGAGCTATGAAGTTAGTCTTGTGATCGGACAGGGGTTAAAAGTCAACCCACATGAAGTCTGAAAACACAAAAGCCTTTTTTCACCCACAGCATTATTCACAGGGAAGGATCTGTGTTTGTACGGAGCTGAGCACCCTTTTATTATAAAATCCGAAGAGCAATTCTAAGTACAGGGTTGGTGGAAATGTAGTGCAGCCCTTCCCTCTCAGGCCATGTCTGCCGAATCCTGTCCCCCTATTGTTTGTGCTGTGGTTAGGTTTTCCACCATGTCGGGACAGCCCTGTGGAATATGTCTTGATCTGGCTTGACCTGAGATCCTCACCAGTTCAGGTCTGGCCCCACTCCACTTGCCTGGAAGCCTCCGCATGGCACCTTCCTTCAAAACCCAGCCCTACAATGTCACACAAATGAAGTGGGATTTGCTCGGACAGTTCAACCCCTTCCTTTAGGGGAGAAATCATGCAGTCTAAAAAATTCAGCATGGAGGCCAATCACGATCTTTCTGCCACGTCAGTGCTAAGCGAAGCCTGACTGGGGCTTGAAGGAGAGGAAAGGAGCTTCCCACAATCCTGAATCTCCATGAAGACTTTATTATATGAAGTTGCATGCAGGCATAAGTGTCTAAAATGAGCCAAAGGAGAACTTCACTAAAACAAAATGGAATACAAAAAGAGACAACGAAGATTCTTTGATGGGAGGTCCTATACTCTCGAGCCGTACTCGTCTCTGTCCCCGATGTTGTACACAACACTCTTGCTTTTATTCTGGTCAGATCTATAAAATAAAATAAAAGAGAGATAAAAAGAAGACATGTTAATCTGCATAAATGCATTAAAATTTTAGTTTTCACTTGGACTGTCTTCCATAGACAGTTAGGGGTCCTTCTGGTTATTGCTTTCCCATCAAGATAATGTTTTATAGAATGCCTGTAACATTTACAAACCATTTTGTTGGTTTGTAAATTTTGATCAATGTTATTTGATTTTATTTTTGAAATAAAATATACAAAAATATCATTAAATATTTATGTTAGAATAAAATTATTTTTTAACACACTAATCTTAATTTGGTATGGCATATCTCTATAAATCTAACTCGCTGACTATCCTCAAACAGAGAGAATAGGAAAAAACAAGAGAGGTGAGAAAAGCCACCAAGAGACTTGCAACTTCGGATGAGTTAAGAGCTTTCATCACTCAGATTGACTGCATTTAGCAATAATTACCCAAAGGATTCATCAATTTAAATTGAATTTGAGAATGGCAAAGAGAAAGCAACTGGTAAAGAAAAGTTCATAATAGTAATTCAGTTGAATTCAAAAGACTGTTTGAGACTCCAAGGTCAAGGTTTTTTTTACCTGATGAGACAAAAATCTCTCAATGTAGAAATATTGGCCCAAATCCTAAAGGATTATCTGACTTACTCTGCAAGATAACTGCGTCTCAGGAGAAGATTTTATTTAAACCACTGACTAGGTTTAGCAAAGATCTGCTTTGATTTCAATATCATTTTTCTGTTTTGTTTTTGCTTGTGGAAAAACTTAAATTGCTTTAATAAAAAAAAAAAACAATGAGGGTTGACACCAAAGGGGGCTTATGCGTTTTATCAACATTATGCACGAGAGACTACTTTGACAATGTTTAATGAAAGAAGCATCCAATCAATTTCAGTGTGTCTCACTTCAAGCCAGAACAAATCAGTGGACTTCAACCAAAGTTAGTTCGTTTAGTAGGTGACGCTTGAAAGTAGAACAAAACTGAGAATGAGTCATATGCCAGTGATGTATTGAAACCTTGAGAAGGGAAATGCATGATGTTGTACTCTGCGGGTACTGATCATGAAGGGTCGTATAATTTAGCATACCAACTGAAACTGGTATTTTTCAAATATTTTGAAGGATCTCAAGAAACTTTTGCAGGTTCTTGTGAAAGTAAGTCAGAATCTCTTTTTTTTTTCTCCATGTCCCCTTACAGACTCAGCGAGAAACAGTTGTCATTTAAAAACTTTTAAACTTCTCTATAACATAGAAATGACCACTGGATGATTGTTTTTGTGTGTGTGGGGGTGTGTGTGCGTGTGTGTGTGTGTGTGTGTGTGTGTGTGTGTGCGTGTGTGTGTGTGTGTGTGTGTGTGTGTGTGTGTGTGTGTGTGTGGGTGTGTGTGTGTGTGCGCGTGTGTGTGGGGGTGTGTGTGTGTGTGTGTGTGTGCGTGCGTGTGTGTGTTTGGTCTGTATTCTCAAATGCTCCGTGGGTCATGACAGATGGCTGTTCACAACAAGCCAGCAGATTCTGTTAAAGCCTACTTCCTGTTAAAGGGTAGAATTTATTTCCACTGTAGATATGTTTATGACATATGTTGATGTAGGATGCAGAATTGCTGCAAAGTCAACAAAACATTGCAAGCAATTGTTTAATAACTATGATCAAATTGGAATGTGCGTACTTGACTTGGAATTTGTCTTTATGATTGGATTAAAGTTTCTTTCTGTTCAAAGTGCCTTGAGATGAGGCGCTGTGAATTTGTGCTGCACAAACTGAATTGATTTGAATCAAAAAGAAATTCTACTCAAACCGTTTCACTAAATGTTTCTGCATTGAAAGGAAATGAAAGTTAAGTTTAGTTGAAGTGACAGTTTCCTGCGGCTGTGTACAGTATTTCTGGTTTTTCAACTTCTGAGAGCAGCTGAACGTGACATTCTGCATAAATCTCAGCAGCTGATCCTAACTCAGCAACAATCCCAACATCACACTGACTCTGTATTCCTGGCAAATTCTGAAAAGTTTCTCTGACCTCTGACTGGTATATAAAATCAAGTTTCTTTGTTATAAATAACATTTTCATAACAACTAAATATAACGTAACTACTCGTCCATTGTTTCCTCAGAAAACCTGCTAAGCCCAGTGGTAGGGGCACTAGGGCGCTCCACAATTGGCCCACCGTGTTTTTGTGTTAAAAAAATGTCAGAAGTTACAAAAGTTTGGCGGTGAATTAGCAAGCACCATAATTTGGAAATAAAAGCGTGTGAGGTCAACGGCCAGATGCAGGGATGCCATAATTGATGCGCACCCATTTGAGGCCCAGTTCAATGCATCGACTATAAACCTAGTTTAATCTGTCTTTATTGTCACTGTTACTGGTGTATAAAAAACCCTTTACTTAAAATAAACCAACGACACTGAGCATGGGGGTGGGGGGGGATAAAGCCTGATGCCTCACCAGGCTTATAATACACTGGGAAACTGGAAACTGGAAAACCTGTTGACTCTGCTATAAAAAGCCAGTATGTGCCTGGGAAATACATTATTCCTCCTCGCCCCTTTAAATCTTAGCTTCTGCTGCCTCAAACCTAGTCAAAGTTTCTACAATGTGCGTTTTCTTCAGTTATACTAGAAAGATATAGCATCTTGGCTTTTGATCTTTGAAAAACAACAACAACAAAATAAACTAATTTCATGCACTCTTAATATCCACTGCAAGCAATCTTCAGACAAAAAAATTATGTATTCTGGTCACATTTGTGTTGTTTGGAAACTTTTGTTGTTGTTGTTATAAACAACAACAATAATTAAAGAAATACATTTTATACAGGGTGGGTTTCTAAAATCTAAGGTGACTTTAGAGAAGAAAAAAAAAGATAAACAGTTAAAAATAGCCAGGTTGAACGGATGTGTTTTGAGCAGTGGTGGAGAAAGTACTCAAAAAATGTACTTAAGTAAAAGTACAAATACACAGACAAAAATGTACTCAAGTAAAAGTAAAACTACCACATTAGCATTTGTACTTAAGTAAAAGTAAAAAAGTACTGGCTTTTAAAAATACTTAAGTATTAAAAGTAAAAGTGCTTGCTGAATGGATTACCTAATTGCTAATATCATTAAGTGTACCGATCGTATTTAATTTTAATACATTGGAAAACAACCTGCTGAATACTATTAATCAATCATTAATCATTTTGTCTAGATTAATGTCAAGTTGTCAAAACAAAGACATTTTCAATAATGTCAACTTTGTATTAAAAGTGTCATGATTTACTGAATGACGCTTTATGACAACAGTCATAAATATTTATGAAGACTTATTCATGTCCATGACAGATGTTTATGACGGTGTCATGTCAGTCTTATTCACCCGCCTTCAGTAAAGTGTTACCGGTAAAGTGTTATGTAGCATTTGATTTTTAACAAAATATTTATACCTGTATTTCATAAAAATAATGGTTGACTTTCGGCATTTATTTTGAAGTATGTTGATCCTGTTTACAACTATGATTTTCATGTTCAAAAGCAATTTTTTTATGTTCCATCTTATAGTAATAACTTAACAAAACTGTTTATTTGACTTCAAAGACTAGAGTCGAGATTGCTTTACATTTAATTTATACATTGAAAATTTGTATAGTAAAATGCAATAAATTAGTTGTGATGTACAGAAGATAAACATTAGCAAGCTCAAGAATATGTTTAGCTCTTAATATATAATAGTAAATGTTAGTTATAAAGACTAGATGACATGTCAATTTATGGTCTTAAATTACAAAATAAAGTCTGCAAATTGATTGTAGAATGGTTTCATTTTTACATCACTTTGCATGAGATACTTTCAAACTAAGTGTTTTGTGTTCTACAACTACATTTCCTGTGGACTTAGAATTTAATTTTGTTTCAAAATTATGTTAATAATATATTAAATACATTAACTGTAATATATTTTACTCTATAATTAACATATGGTATAGAATACAGACTTCAATGGTATTTGGAAATGTCCAAGGTTTTTTAAAAAGTTTGTGAATGCATCACAAAAAACAGAGTAAAAAGAGAGAATTTCAGTTTTGGGTTAACAAAATATTGGTAAATTTGACATAAAAAAACTGTTAAAATAAGGAAAATATTTTGATGGAAATTCTGAAAAAAAAAAAAAAAAATACAGAAAATGTCCTGTTAATTCTCTGCCATGATATTTTCAGTGTTTTTTACAGAATTTCCATCAGAAGTTTCCCGTAATTTAACAGTATTTTATTTCAAAGTTTTCCATGAAAAAATAGGGAAATATCCTGGTAATTTCTGCCAGTACACTTTCTTGTTTTTTATGGAATTTCAGCAGAATTTTTCCATAATTTAACAGTTTTTTCCCCAATAATTTAACATGAACAAACTGTTAAATTATGGCCCACCACCACTTCAGGTGACATTTCCCATATTCTCAAACTCAGAGCTTGACATGTATGGGGCAACGTGATAGTTCATCTACTGACTGACTACATAAACTAAAAGCTGAATCATAGATATTTTTAATAAGCGTATTTGTGAGCCTGCCTCTTTTTATTAAATTGAAATTAATTTTTGATTTTTGTATGACTTTTTCTCATATTAACTTAGAAAACGAGTTGTTATTATTACAGGTTAGTTTTCTAAACAACAAAAAAGTAACTGCTAGGGAAGCTCAAAAATGAAAAATTGGACTGATATTGATATCCGATAGTAACACTGCTGTTATGCCAGATTAACCAAAACTTTATTTTGTCAATTTTTTTTAATATGATTACTCGATTAATCGTAAGAATAATCGATAGATTACGCGATTACTAAAATATTTGTTTACAATAGCCCTAATTATATAAATAAAATAGGATTTATAGGTTGATCGGGGGGATTAATTCTCTCCTTCGCCCCCTCCTTCTACAGCCAGACCTCCTCCCCCTTCTTGCAATTTGCTGTCCGGCCGCCCCCCCACCCAGCACTCAACGGTACGCTTGACCGGCCCCACCCTCTTTGACCCCTCACATCTACCTCTACATTGAAGGGGGGCTAGTGCACCTCTCATGGTACACTAGCCCCCCCAATGTCTCTCCTTCACCCCCCCCTTCTACAGCCAGACCTCCTCCCCCTTCTTGCAATTCGCCATCCGGCCTCCCCCCCCAGCACTCAATGGTATGATAGACTGGCTCCACCCTCTACGACCCCTCACATCTACCTGTACATTGAAGGGGGGCTAGTGCACCTCTCATGGTACACTAGCCCCCCAATGTCTCTCTTTCGCCCCCTCCTTCTGCAGCCAAACCTCCTCCCCCTTCTTGCAATTCGCCGTCCATCCGCCCCCCCAGCACTCAACGGTACGCTAGACCGGCACCACTCTCTTTGACCACTCACATCTACCTCTACATTGAGGGGGGGCTAGTGTACCTCTCATCGTACACTAGCCCCCCCACAATGTCTCTCCTTCGTTCAATCCTTCGCTTCCCCCTCCTCTCTAACGATACGTCAGCCCCCCACCTTCTCTCCTTCTTCTTCGAACCCCTTCTAGCCTCCCAGTGGGCCATCGTTCCCTCGGCCTCCAATTCTGATTCTTCGGGTTAATCTACCCGTCTTTCTCTCACCGTAACAACAGATGACTAATGGTTTCTGGTATTCTCAGGTTGAAAACTTGTAAGCAATCTTTAAGGCCATAATCATCCGCTCTGGTAAGATGCAAAGTTCTTCTGAGGAACAGTTTTGATACTTCTGACAAGGTGTCACTAGGTTGGTGAGATTAGGCATGAGGACTCAGAGGTCTGTCGTGAGTCGGAGACAGGTCCTGACTCAGAGACAGGTCATAACTCTGTGGCAGGTCCCGACTCTGAGGCAGGTCCCGTCTCTGAGGTGGGTCCTGACTTGGGGACGGGTCCCGACTCTGAGGCAGGTCCCGTCTCAGAGGCAGGTCCCGTCTCAGAGGCAGGTCCCGTCTCAGAGGTAGGTCCCGTCTCAGAGGTCGGTCCCGTCTCAGAGGTCGGTCCCGTCTCAGAGGCAGGTCCCGTCTCAGAGGTCTGTCCCGTCTCAGAGGTCTGTCCTGACGCTGAGGCGGGTCCTGACTCTGACACGGATCCTGACTCGGAGACGGGTCCAGGGACGGGTCCTGACTCAGAGACGGGTCCCATCTCAGAGGCAGGTCCCATCTCAGAGGCAGGTCCTGTCTCAGAGGTCGGTCCCGTCTCAGAGGTCGGTCCTGTCTCAGAGGTCGGTCCCGTCTCAGAGTTCTGTCCTGACTCGGTGACAGGCCACGACTCTGAGGCGGGTCCAGACGCTGAGGCGGGTCCAGACTCTGAGGCGGGTCCAGACTCTGGGGCGGGTCCAGACTCTGGGGCGGGTCCTGACTCTGGGGCGGGTCCTGACTCTGAGGCAGGTCCTGACGCTGAGGCGGGTCCAGACGCTGAGGCGGGTCCAGACTCTGAGACAGATCGTAACTCGGAGATGGGGACGGGTCCTGACTCGGGGATGGGTCCTGACTCTGAGACGGGTCCCGTCTCAGACGTCTGTCCTGACTCGGTGACGGGATCTGACTCTGAGGCGGGCCCTGACTCTGAGTTCGGCCCTGACTCCTCCAAGTCAGTACCAACCTCTGAGTTGACCAAATTTAGAGGCCCAGCTAAGTGTGGACTAAACACAACATTTGATCCATTCTTGGTGGGCTCTTGCCTCTCTTCTTCATCTGGATTGTCTCCACAACCCGCAGCCATTTTGATGAGGTCCCATGCCTTTTGGAGAAAGGTGTCTTTGAGATTGATTTTTCTCGGTCGTGCAAGGGTTCTTTTAAAGCATTCCACAACCTTGTGAATCACTATTGGGTTGTTGCTTTTAATCATTTTGAAGAGCAGTTCTCTAACTGCGTCTTCATTGCCCCACAGAAGTTGCAGGATGTCTCGGCAGGCTTTTTTTTCCATTTTGTCATAAATGACAAAATCTATGTCCTTGACTTCTTTCCATATTTTGGAGCAAGCTTTCTCTGGACCGGTTCGGTGTGCTTCCTTTTGTAATGCCCATAGCTAGATCTGTAACTGGACTTATAAATCAATCTCCATAGAATATTTTGAACCATAATTCTCCTTTCATCTTCTGTTCCACGTCTGAATCCCATCCTGTTTGCGTCCCTCAAAAATTGTTCAGGGTCCATGGTTGCCTGAGTATAATCTTCACTCAGGCAGTTTTCATCTGCGTACAAGTCTTCAGTTGGAAAAAAAGTCTTTCGGATCTTTCTTTTGGTAGACGTGAACATTTTCTCTTTAGGAACAGGATTCTCCAGATGCTTTTTGAATTTTTCCACGATGACTTGGTGTCCTTCTGGGTAATCCAGTAGTGCGATTAAATGCAGTCCACTGGCAAAGTGGAATGCATCTCTCGCAAGACTCTGAAAAATCCTTTCACCAAGTTCTTCTGAAATCTCCGAGAGTACGTTCACATTTATATCTCCAGTTTTTCTCAAAAGCAATTTCAAAATTTTGCTATGTTGTTCCTCAAAGACTTGTCGGACAAGATGCAGAGTTGGTCCATCTGCAGCCTTTTCTATCACTTCCCACAGAAGTTCACTGAGAAAGTTTCTCTTTTTGTAATCTGGGCTTCTTTGACCAGGATGAACTTTGCTGGACAATGTCTTTTTCACTTTCGTCCAAAAAGAAACCTTAGGTTTCACATCCATTTCTCTCTCTGGGCTTTTGTCGTTCATCTTTATTGTGCTGAGCTAAAACGTCCAAATGAATCTCGAGTTGACTGACTTGTTAACCGATTTGTGGTAACTGATCAGAGAATTAACTGATCAGTTGGTGATGTCATGGACTCTATGACATCATAAAGTCATCCTCAGAAGGGCCTCATGACACAGACATCATTTGAAGTCATGCTGATGACGTCATTGTAAGCAGCATGGCAGGGGTTAAAGACGATGGGTGCAGTAACGGTGTTTCACCGGTATGTGGTGCATGGGAACTCTGAGCTGCCAGTTGCTCTTAATACATTAGAAATGTGCCATTTTAATGAACAATGCCACAGATAAAGCATATTTTTATTATGTTTACTCTCTGTAACATGGTTTAGACTTAGATATGTGATTCTATGCATCATAATTTCAGGGACGGAAACATCTTGTCTCCTGTCCTAATATAACATGAACTTCACTTTTTTTTTTGCTACCAGTAGCTTTTATTTTTTAAAGGAGTTGTAGTCAAGGTCACCAACCCAAGACCAAGTCAAGACCAGCACCCCGCGCTACGTGACACAAAAAAATTAACTTTTACTTATCAAAATTGCTTCTCAAATTGATCTGAAAGATCCACTTTCCCATAAAAAACTAGTTATTAAATACGTAGAGCTTAAATAAATGCAATCAGTAAAGATATGTCCAGAAGAATCGGATCGTTCCTGAATGTACCAGCGTTGTCCCATATGTGCGACACCTCAGTCAAAACCTCCACACAATAATTCAGAGCATGAGTGACAACTTTTTTTCATCGCAGATGCAACATGTGTGTCTACGTCAGTACAGCTAGCTTTGCTAGCATCACGTCCACAGATCTTACCTTTCTTTAAGCTTTCCTTCCAAATGACGCTAAAAGTTGGATGAAGTCCCCACCGTCTGTGAAAGCGAAGCGCTGCTGATTTTACATGTCGCCATATCTTATGATTTATGCAGCGCTATTATATTACTGATGATTAGACTCGCTCAGAGGAAACCACTGCGCATGTCTGGAGCTTCGCGTGCGAGTAAAGGTGGAGGCGATGGGTGACAACAGACACGTAAGTTACGATATTGCTCGGATTTTAAGGCGCCACCTTAAGTCCCTGAACTTCACATTTTAACAGAAAAAAAGAGCAACGCGACTTGGATGTAACGAGTAACGCGACAGTTTTGTAGAAATGTAGTGAAGTAGAAAGTACAGATACTTACTGTAAAATGTAGTGGAGTAAAAGTAGAAAGTCCCCATTATTAAATCTACTTAAGTAAAGTACAGATACACGAAAACTGTACTTAAGTACAGTAACAAAGTACTTGTACTTCGTTACTTCCCACCACTGGTTTTGAGCTGTTAGAAAGACAAAGATGTAATATCCTGAAACTTCACATTCTTACTAAATACAAATATTTTTCAATGACCATCCTCACAATTACAAATGTTGTCCCTCTTATTTATGTGGTGTCTCACAATAATTAATTTCACAAATTATTGTTAAAAAGTTCACTTTGTGAAAGCACAAACACTTTAAACTGCTTATGTGTTGATAGATTACCTATTTTATTGAAGTACTCGTCAGTCTTGTGTTTGATGGGCTGCTTTTATACGCGGTCCATGTGGCTCATCTCTAAAAGGGCTCTTTACTGTTAAATTTAGAACTGCAGATTTCTTCAGAGTTCAAGATACACCAGCTCTGAACTACTTTGCAAAGGCTTGTGTTCATAATTTTTTTTAAGTGAATATAAGAAATGTTACCTTGGGATAGTTTTTTTTCCCCTTGACTTACCGTTTTTGTCTTAACCGGCAGGATAGATATGCGACAATAAGAACAACTCCCAGTATGGAGCAGCTCAGCAATATGGGAACCAGTAAACCTGCAGAGTAGAGAGGAAGCAGAGTGGTTTGTGTAAAGATTATTCTTTGTGTGTTTACTTTCTGTGTTCATCTACAGGTAAACATGGACATTACTGCATTGATGAGGTCAGGGGTAAGTTCTGTCTTTCATAGTGTATTTACAATCTACACTAGAAGTAATGCGTTACAAGTATATGCTTTTCTGTTTGTTACAATAAATAGGATATTTCATTCAAAACATTATTTAAAAACCAAACATATAAAATCAACATACCAGTGTTTATCCAAAAAGAGTCATCTGAGTGCCAGGAAGAAAGAGAAAAGAAGCAATAGTAAAATACAAAAGAACAGACACATCAGTATCTCAGAAAAATTTAAAATAATATCATTTATAACCGTTAAGGTGTCATATTGATGTGTTTGTATAAGACAAATATTTTTTAAGGCACTGTATCTTGAGCAAGATATTTCACAACTATAAAAGTGATTTACTATGGAGTCTATATGTGGCAACATTTGTTTAATTATTTGTACACAAAATATCTCTTGCTTTTTAAACTCAGATTCTGTTCAATCTGCTTTTAAAATATAAATTCTTCTGATTTAGAGATAAAGTGTGAAATAAGGGAACAGATTTGTCATGTTTCATTCAAGTAAGGTGCTTTTATTGATAGTAGCATTTCACTCCATGCCCTTTTTACTTCTTCTTTTTACCTTACAAGTATCAAAAAATGTTAGAGAACACAAAGAAGACTATATCTCTACATACCGTCTTTACAAAGATAGCTGCAAAGTCATCAAACTAGAGAAACGTTTCAGCTCTACATATGTTCTCATCTACTTTGAGGAGCTATCGATGATCCAAAAGTCAGCCAGAAATATGCTGTAAACCACATCTAAAAACAACAAAATTACTTTATTTACAAATTGATTATAGTCCTGAGTTCATTTGTATATAACCATGTACATATCTGAGAGTGCATAATTAACAATTATTAAATACAACATGTTAAGGCAGGTTTGGAGGGAAAAAAGGATCAAAAATAGTCTTTCATTGTTGTCAGCTACAAAACTGACTTTGTGAGCTATGTCTGGAATCTCTCTAGTCTTCCCACTCCATTGGCAAAAGCCAAGGATGTGGATGGTGCTGCCTGAGAGGTTTCTGAGGAACAGCAGAGGAAAGGCCATCGTGCTTTGTCTGTGACCCTTCATGTTTAGTTGCCACTGAAGTCTTCTTATGATTCATCAAGGCTTTTGTCAGGGAGCGGTCCAATTCCAAAGCCTCATCCGTTGGACGTCTGCAGAGAATGCGTCTAATGGTAGAGAGGGCTAAATCTGACTTACAGTCTAGATAGCTCTTGAGGTTGAGCTCTGGGTAAATTGTGTCCTTGAGAGCTTCAACCAACTCATTCCCCACGTGGGTCTGTTTGAGCTGATGGGAAATTCTCTGCTCCAGTGAAGTGTAGCAAAGCGTGTTTTCAGCCATTCCCAGCTTTCCCACATAACAGTTGGTCTGACTCTTCTTCCAAAGAGATGGATTCTTAGTTTGCTGCTTTGGTTTGGCCAGCGTCACACTCTGCCGGCTCATGGGATCTTTTTTCTTGCCAGCTCGGAGTGTCTGTGAACCACTCGGTAGGAGCTGATACAGCCCTTCGTCTGCCAAGTCTGCAAGGTCGCCAGCCAGCAGCTGCTGAACAACTCGCTTCCTCGTGAATGGAGGTGAAACTGTAAGAATACCATGCAGTCCTCTGCCTGCATCAGACACAGAGCCAGCGTTATTAAAACATCCCAGAATATCGGGTATTTCTTCGCAATGATCTTGCCTTTTCAACTCTGCCATGCAACAGCTCAGAGAAGAGTGAGGGCAGTCAGTTCCTAAATTGCTTCTCAGGAATGTTGTTAGCAAAAGCTTTTAAAAAGTGCCAGCAAAACTGCCACAAAAAGTTTTGCTGAGAGAGAAACACCAAAAATGAGGAAAAACATGCACATACATGCCCCAAGATACGAAGCCAATTACCATAAAATGTGGTAAACCACACTGCAAATGCAAACATGGTATTCAATTGAAATTTGCTATCAACTGTCACTGTTAGTAAGTTACTAGGAATTTGTGGTGGAAAAGCCTCCAACTCATTCTACTTGACCTGGATTAATTTTGAAAAAGTATGTTTTTGATAACTGTGCTTTGACTCAATACTACATACATCCAAGTTGAGTTTTTTTTCCTGTTCTGGAGTCAGCAATGTATCTCATCTGACTCGTGAAGAGAGACTAAGCCTGGCGTTTCCATGAATAGGGTCGCATTCACAACATCATAACAAGTCTCAATGTATAGTTTTATCTTCAGATGGGTTGTTAGCACTATGCTAACTTTTGTTGCCAACACTAACAGTCTGTGCTTGTCAAATACAGGACTACTGTTGTGTGTCGACCTGTGTTCACCGCAGTCAACTAACTTAAAGTTTTTTGAGCGGGTTTGTGGGGGGCTTGAGATCGTCACATTGATCGCACACTGATGATTGAGAGTGAGATTGATCTTTATTTACTGCCTATTTTATCCGACAGAATATATTTTTGTATTATGTATTTCAAATATTTTACGTACGGTAATTAATAATTCTGTGAAGCGGGACAGCAGAGTGCTGCAGTGGTGCAGTCATAAAGCCCAACCCGTGCATGGAGGCCTTTAGACCCCGACGCAGCTCTTATAGGCTCGAGTCCCGACCTGATGACCTTTTCCATGTGATTTCCCCTTCTCTCATTATCCACTTTCCTGTCTGATTGCTCTCAAATAAAGGCCACTAGAGACAATAAAATCTTAGTTAAATGAAATGGGAGAGAGGAAGGTCAAGGATTCATTCAAGAAATGTGGTTTATTTAAGTGAACTTGAATAAACCAAGTAGTAGTTGTAGTTGTAACAACTACAACTACTACTTGTAGTAGTTGTAGTTTAGTCATTAACAACTTGTTAATGACTAAACAAGTTGTAGGTGTTTAGTCATTATAATGGAGACTAAATTTATATCAAGCAATCCACACAAATTAAAAAAATTAAGTTAACAACGCATGACAAATTACTTATTTGTTTTTTGTTAGTTGTACTACTTGAGTTAGTGCTGCTTACTTAAAATAAATGAAGTTTTCTTACTAATTTTAAGCTTACTTTGCTTACATTTTTTTGAAGCATTGAGTTTGAATAAATCTTTTTTAAGTAATGTGAACTAATTTGATTTTACAGTGCAGGCAACCACATGAATGTTTCACAGAGTGCCAGTGATGGCTTTTGCAAATGTCAATAACAAGACATAGGCTGCCTTCATTAAAAAGCATAAATAATAGGTAATATTGCTAGCACAAAACACAGCCACAAGCAAGTAATGCCGTACAACCCAAAGTCAGAGCCAAAAACACATTCAAAAGCAGTTTTTAAGCCATTCTAAAAGCAGCACAAGGTGTTTTTTTCCTTTCTTCTTTGAAGCAAAACATATAAAAACTCATATTAACCTTCCTTGAAAGAGACCAGGACAACACGGCTGTCGATGGGCTGTGGCTTCCTGAAATTGTTATTTAGTGGGGTAACCTCTGCGTTCTGGACACTGGAGGCGTGTAGGGATGTTACTAGAGCCAGATACTTGGGAAAAAAGAAGAAATGGGTCAAACATAAAAGTTATGAACATGCAGCATTAACACTTCTAAAAGATATGGTAAAAAATGCATTTAATGTGAAAGTACCTGTTGGTGAGAAATGGTGACATGATTTCGAAAAACTGTCCAAAGCACGCTTGGAAAACACGGAGGAGTCGTCAGTGACCCATCGTATCGGTAATATTCATCCAAACGAGCAGGGAGCAGTCCTCTAACATTAAAGCCAGGTACCCGCACTTCAAAATCTGAGAACACAAAATAACAGATATTAAGTAAAATCTGGTTTACTTTGCTTGACAATCTCTCATGGTCTAACATGTTTTGAAGACAATATGCTTGGGCTGAAATTTGGGGAGAAAAAATATCTATTTTTGTCTTCATATTTATGTGACTGTTCTTTTTGCAAAGAAAGTTGGCATTGGGAATCACCTCCATTCATCCGATCCCTTTGTCTAGCAAGATGAGTCCAATGTCACAAATCTTAAACTGTTTGCTTGAACATGACAATGAGGCAATGACAATGAATTCACTGTACTCCACAGCCACCAAATATTAATCAGAGCATTTTTGCATGTGCTGTAGCGAGAGTTGCGAATCATAGATATGATGCCAACAAATCTGCTGAAACTGCATTTTCTACTACAGTATATTAGCATTTTCAGAAATCTGTGAGGAATGTTTTTGACAGTTGCATTAGCTCAATGCAGAACTAATACAATTCTTAAGAAAAAGGATAAAGCATCAAACGTACAGCTAGATGTACCTTACAATGTGAAATATTTGGTACCAGCAGCTGTGTTTATTCACAGGATCCATTAACATAAAGAGCCACAAACAGTATTTTACTGAATATATAAGTCAAATGAGCTCTTTATTATCATGTACAAAGATGCCCAATAGATTAAGGATCATTGAGTACAGAACAGTTTACTATTCATAAAAGCTTAAGAGACTCCAGATGTCAATGTACACTTCACCTGTTGATTTCTCATGTTGTTAGAATAACAGAAAAATACTGACCCACCCAAATGCACTGCACCAATAAACTAAGGGTGGGCATCAATATAGGATTCTGATATGGTCAAATTAGTTAATGTGCAATATTTATATTAAACAATATTAAGGGCTAGAAAAATCATTAATCTTGTTTCTTTTTAAAAAAAAATCAAATCTATTACTCACTTTTGTATTTGGCACCATTGATAAACCTCAGAATCTGTTCATAGGCAGGATTGAAATCTCCAATCTATGGAGAAAGAGTCATTATATGATTAAACTTTACAAACAAAATGCACAAATAAAGTGCACTTTATAAAGTGCATTTTCACTTTATAAAGATCCACAAAGTCTCACCTTAATGAGGACACCCAGCACCGCCAAACCATCAGATTTGTCTATAGCAGTGTTAATGTCGGGGTACTTGTCTGAATTGTAATGTACTATATGCAGCTGTGGGAAAAAAAAAGAAAAGAAAAGAAAATGTCAACATTTTCAAAAGAAGCAACAAAACAAGACAAAGAAAGAGAAGTATGTGTTGTCACTTTTCACTATCTAGAGGAACTTCATGCTTAAACTACGTAAAGTGCAATTAAAAAAATGCCTTTTCGTTGTAAATGTATGCTTTAAGGTGAACTAAATATAAGAATTTGAATATGGGCCCCTTTTCCTGTTAAAAACATCACCGCCACCAATTGCCTTTCATGTCATTACAGATTTGGTTGAATCTGCAAGAGGAGGCCAAGTTTAATTGGCCGTACTTAAAAGAAGTCACTGGTTATGTGCTGATGTGTATTTGTGAACAAATCAAGCTCAAATACAAAGACTAAACTCATAGCATCAGACTGTATCTATTATAACACAACAATCAAACTATGAGGATTATTATTCACACTTTTACAAAATCTCAATTTTAAATGTTCAGCAATTTAAAATATTTGAATATATCTATTTTGAAACCGTTAAATGTTTATTAGTGTGCTAATTTTATTAAGCAAATGTTATAATTATAGTTTTGAAGGTCTGAAGGCCCTAAGCAGGTGCTTCATTTGTTTATGCTCTGAGCCGGTTCTGCTTAAGACTCACAAAAGAGAATAGATTTAACACTTGACACTAGTGTTCAGTCCACCAAATCAACCGGGAATGCAACAAGAAAATATGTTTTCCTTTACCAAAATTTTGTCATGTTTGTGAAAACGTATATTCCATTCTAATATAGAGCATAAGCAAATGCCAGTCAGAAAGAAGTAACGGTCGTAATGACTTCCCGTCAGTTTGAGCACAAAGTCAAGCTTGTCATTGAGGGCAAATTTAATGATAATGTGTATGCAGACTAACGTATGCATTTTCACTGTTTCTGGGAAATGATTCATTCCTCCTCATTTCACCCCATAAAAAGGACCTCTCATCATGGAATTGTGGTCCTGAAGCTTGGAGAGTCTTCAAGGAGATATATGACATTAAGCTAAAGTCAAACCTCACCACCTTGGATGTGGTTGCTGTAAGGGAGGCACAGTAAAATAAAATTCACCCAGGTGTGATAGCATCTAGCCACTCTGAATCAAATGAAGAAACAGGTCTGTTTTCCATTATTTAAACTGCACTACCAGATCATCTCATTTCCAGATGTAAACTACAACATATAATTGTCTTCTGTGTTAAGCCCTTAAAATCCTGCTGGGGTGAAACACAACAGGGCAGCATAAGTGGGCCGTGAGTGGACTTCTATCCTGTTTTAGAGCGAAAGACACGATGGACCACAATATGTGAATCTTGCTGTTAAAAGACGCTTTTGAAGCCATCTTCGAGACTGGTTAAAATTTGAATACAGTGTCAGGAAACTGCAACAGATGCAAAACAGAGTTTCTTCAGAATGAGCTGCATCAACAGTATATTGTGTCATCATCTCTGATGTCTGTGCCAATCAAAAGGACCTCATTTTTGTCATGAAGCATCAAATCAGGAGAGAGATGTTGTCATCTCAAGTAGCAGATAAAATAAGGGTCATTCATATGAACATTATGCATGGTTTTATTACACTGACATGTTATCACTGTTCTGTTTGAGATCTTTTTATAACTGTAGTTAATATTTACATTTTGTTACAAATGTATAAACTGCTTTGCTGTTTGAAATGTAAACTCTACAAATGAAAGTCATACATGTTCTAATATTTTTTTTTAAGTTGAAGGGCCTCTAGTCAGCAAAGAAAAAGTCTGTAAAAGATTGTACACCCCTTTCAGTGGTTGATGCCATAATCAAAAAATGTAATGGCCTTGTTGGTTTACGCAGTCTTTTTTTCCCTTATTGAATAAAATCATTTGAAAACTGCTTTATGTATCTACTCAGATTGTCTTTATACAGTAGCAAAGTTTGTTTGATTATCCTAAGCATTCAAAGCAAAAACAAGAATAAAACTATAAGAAGGAAAACACTTTCTCTCTACCACTTCTTCTAAGAGGAGATGTCAAATATCCTCCCTGAATTATACCTGAAACTTGTTGGCTTCAAAAATATTTAAAAAAAAAAGAAAAAAGCGTATTCAAGGCACAACCAACTGCAAGACACTGAAGTAAATAATTGTAGGAGTTTGTGTGTGTGTGTGTGCGTGTGTGCGTGGGTGTGTGTGTGTGTGTGTGTGTGTGTGCGTGTGTGTGTGTGTGTGTGTGTGTATGTAGCTTGTGTGAGGAATTGTTACCTTGTGTGAATTAGAGAAAATTCACACTAAATTCAAGCTTGTACACCCGTTTTTTGTTATTAAAATTCCATCAACTTGATTTGATTAAAAGAATGACATTAATAGGACATTTAAATGAACCATCCTGGAAATGTAAGTAAGTTAGCAGAATTGAGATTCTTTTGTATGCCATCTTGTAAATAAACACAGAGAAAGAAGTATTGTGGTCAGTTTACCTCTGCTGCAAACTGCTTGCTGTCCACCAAGTGTTCAGATCCTGTAGGCCAATTGGAGGAGCCCCAGTGGAAATGGAGCTGGGCTGCAGTGAACTGATTTGGCAAGCCGGCAACGTACATCGTCGGGGGCAAAGATAGTTTCACTGCGAATCAATTGAAATCAACAACAGAGATTCACTTTTGATATACAACAATCAGAAAGCATTAATTTTAACCTCATCTGAAGTGAGGAGGTCAGGACGGCCCTGCTCTGAGACCTCAAGGTCAAGAGGCTGCATCGAACACAGCTAGTGTTGGAGTGATTCAACATGTTCACGCGTGTGTCATGACTGCTTACGCATGAAAAACCCTTGTCAGCTCTTTTCAAACACACGTCACACCAGCATGCCACTCAGCTTGTGGTGTGAAGGTCCATCACATATGCAAACATAAGCATTTGTCTGCTCTTTGCATTCTGTCACCTGTTTAAAAAAAAGTACACTTAAAGAGATTTCTCATGTTGAATCATCACTGTGACCCAGGAGATGTCGCATGCATGTTAAGCACAACTGTCACTGAAATTTATGATGAAATTCCTGATGGAATTTTGTCAGACATCCATTGAACCAGACTTCCAAAAACCTGCCTAATGCACCACACAAGAATGGTTGTCTGCAGTGTGTCCTAATTGTAAGCTGTTAAAAGATAGCTTACTGTTTGAGATACTGTTAAAAATAGAGACCGCACATAAAACTGATGCAATTTCTGTGGTCTAAAATAAAAGTCATAGCTGAGGAACACCCTTGGCATGAATTTTCTTGGCGTGTGGAGCTCTTTCTGTGGACAAAATGACAGCTAAGATAATAAGACAGTGAGTACAGAAAATTGCCGTGGCAGATTTGGAAGGGCGATCCTCCCTTCGTTTTCTTTGTGTTGACCCAGAAATTAGCTCTCCACATTTATATGTGGCCACGTCTAATGAATACCTTGTTTACTTAATCTAATTTGATTTAAAGAGATTCTGCATCTCAAACCAAACAAAGATATTTGTCTTGATTCAAAGTTGTCCCTGTCAGCTACTTTCTGGTGTTTTCTGCACATTTATACTTACAAGAGTGTCCGTCGTTTCTAAGAGTGAGTTGTTCCGTCGATGACAGTTTGTAGTTTCGCACCTCAATCGGACGTAGAGTGGGACTGAACCTCAGTAGGTCTGACGTGATGTGTATTGGAGACTGGAAAGAACCGGCACAGTAAGGGTATTTGTTGCTCCAGTAATCCTGTCCTGTAGGTCCTGTAACAACAGCAGTAAAACACGGTGAAGGTATTCATCTGCAGCTGGCAAATCACACATGACAAAAAAATCACATATCTCCTTAGATTTAAAGGACCAGTAGCAAGCTTTATTTTGCAACTAACATTTTCACTGTGATTTTAAATCCTCTTTTTCAGTTTAAAGATGTCAATTGTGTGTGTGGGGAAAAAAGTCTTTGTGTAAATCAAAATAAGTACATTATGTTTAATGCACAAAATTTTATAAACCATTGAGTGACTTGTCATAGATGTTACAGGTGTTCTTCTAGAAAAACTGTGCTGGTGTGTGCAGGATTTACAAGCGTATATTGAACTTTTTTCATATTTTGCCACGTTACATAACCTTCATTGTACTTTATTGGGATTTTATCTGACAGACCAAAACAAAGTAATGCATGGGTCTAAGTCCTAGAACCCTAACTGGGGACTGGACCTGCAAATTAGGCTTTGGCTGGAGAGCCTGCAGACAGGAAGATGGTTTCTGTTAATTATAACATTGTTTTATCTCTTGTCCCTGCTCAAATGAATGTGAAGTAAAAACATAGTTGTAATGTGGGGAAAAAAATTATTCACAGTTTGCTTTTATTTCTATAAAAATCTGAAAAGTGTACCATGCATTTGTACTCAAGTCCCCTTTACTCTGATCCCCTAAAAAATACAAATAAAAAATGATTGTGTAAATTACCAACAGAAACCATGTTGTTTGTAAATTCAGCCAACATTGTGTGTTTTTAAGAAGAAATCACACAGGAATGAATCGTGCAGCTTTATGCAGACCTCAGACATTTGGAGGAGAACATGAGTAAACAAACATCACTATGAAGAGAAATCAAGGTGGGGCAGAGATAAAGATGTGGAGAACTTTAAAACAGGTTATAGGTTAAAAGAAATGTTGAGCTCCAAAAAAATCCTCTTAAACTGACTGAGCAGGTGAGGAGCACATTAATCACTGATGCATCAAAGAGCCCCATGGTTTCTCTGGAAGATCTGCAGAGATCTACAGCTTAGGTGCAAGACTATCCAGAGGATAACTATTTGTGTTCCCATGCCACAAAACTGGAATTTATAGAATGAAGGCAAAAAGAGCTAATGATGGATGAAAGCCTAAATCAGTTCTGTTTGCAGTTTGCTGCAAGCTGTGTAGAGAGCATTGGGTGGAAATTTTAGGGCTGTATGATAAATAAATGATAAATAGGCTGTACTTGTATAGTGCTTTATCTAGTCCAGAGGACTCCAAAGCGCCTTATTCAGTCATATACACACATTCACATAGTGTGGTGGTGTATAGCCAGGGCTGCCATGCATCACCAGCAGGCGAGGTGGGTGAAGTGTGCTGCTCAAGAAGACAACTACTAAGACAGACAGAGCAGGGGTTTGAACTGGCAACCCACCAGTTACTAAACACATTCCCACCACAGCTGCTTCTATTGAGTGGTAAAAGAAATAAAATTAAAAAAATCATCGTCTCCCTCAATACCATTCCCATCGTGACACAGAGTTGTGTTGCACAGTTCTTCTGCACAAGCAGTAAAAGTGGTCAAAGTTGATGGGAATCCTGATGCAGCCAAATACAAAGCAATCCTGGAAGAAAACCTTTAATTGACTGCAAAAAGGTTAAGGCAGAGGCAGAGGCTCACCTTCAAGCAGGAAACATGCAGCCAGAGCTTCACTGGAATGATTTAAATCAACACGTATTCTTAAGGTAATGGTTCTCAGACAGCTGCTGCTGGTCAGATGCTTTCCATTCATGCCGATGAAGTTTGAGCTCTTTGGGAGCAAAAAAGACTCACACAAAAGTCTGTAGCTGTACAAAGCTGGTAGACATATCCCAACAAACCTGAAGCTGTAATTGCAGTAAATGGTGGTTCTATTAAGTACTGAAACACAGGGGACAACTCTGTCTTCATCTAATAAGTGGTTTCCATTTACCACAAGATGGCAAACATAACCACATTTTTCTAGTCTTGCACTTTTACAAAGTTACCTCAACTGCATGGTCATGTCTCTTTGTGATGTGTCTGCAAAATAAATTAGTCACAGTAACAATGACCTTCAAAATAAAGCTTAAGTTTAAGAATAAAAGCTATAGCTATTGAAGTTAGAGCACCAATCATGATAAAAGACGATGAATTTGATCAGTGATGTGAAAAGCACTGAAAACATACACCCCCACTGAGTGTTTGGCACTAAATCACTGCCCATCAGGAATTAATTTGATATTTCACCATTGAGCAGATGCCAGCCAGCCATGGTTAATAATGAATGATGCAGCACGAAGCTGTTGCCTAAGAGACATTCAGATAAATGTGCATCAATTGCATCATGAATGCCAAAGAGTTTCGTGCAATGCCCAAAGTTCAACTGAGGAAAATCCACCAACACTGAGTGAAAAAAAAATGCAGACTTGTATCTATAATTATTCACTCTTCACCTCATTTGTGCTCTAATTTGAGACAGACTGTCCTTCAGCTCAATCTGATGGTCCTTTGGCAGTGCCTGCTTGATCATATGTGCTGGTGGGTACTTTCCTAAATACAGTCTTTTCTGTGCAGAAGGAACCATACATTAAAAGGGTTAGAACATTTTTTAGAGTACTCTGTTCAGAGCCGCCACGATTAACGTCACAAATTTAAATTTACTGTTTGTCCTCTGCTAGAGGGTGACGTGTTGAAGTTGGGATAAATTGCATGACTCAGCAGGGGACTTGTCAACAGAAAGTGCTACCAGCCTTAGAAATGACTCGACTACCATGACACAAAGCCTCTGAGGGCTCTGGATGTGAAGTGCAGATGAAATGTAGTAGCAGCAGTCTGGAAATGTGGGATTTTCTTTTTAAACTTCTTAATGTGATTTAATGAACCAGTTCCATAAGATATTACTAGACATTTTTAAAACTTTATTTGAATTTATTTTAATTGGGTGTTTTAAATTCTAGATGGAGATATTAGCACAAGATCACAAAATTGTATTTTTTATTTTAATAAACACCAGACAAAATAGAAAATAAAGCATTTGCTAATGATGGCTTTTGTAATGTTTTGTAATTTTGCCTCACTGAGCAAAACTGTGCTCGTTGACGGATTTGGATGCTTATAATTTGGTTTTCTGTAAAATCCACTCCCTGATTGCAAAAGACTGTTTATATGCAGCGATACGGAGACAAGGTCATGTCGT
Source organism: Poecilia reticulata (assembly GCF_904066995.2). Taxonomy (NCBI): domain Eukaryota; kingdom Metazoa; phylum Chordata; class Actinopteri; order Cyprinodontiformes; family Poeciliidae; genus Poecilia; species Poecilia reticulata. The sequence continues at coordinate 23,974,016 of NC_088835.1, read as the reverse complement.
GACCACAGTTTATGTAACAGAGCGTCATGGGTCAAGAAGTTCTCAGACCTAAAGGCATGACACAAAGGCAAGTCAACCACTAATGCAATGTTGTGAATGCAGAGTTTGTAAAAGAACCCTACAATAACACGAGGTGACGACGGTGAGGTAGTGCCGGAGGAAAACAGAAGGTTTTATTTTCCTTACCATACGACACTTCATTTAACACTTCCAGCTTTGTCTTGTCATTTAACCAAAACAGAAACACCCTTTTTCAAATAATATGTCACATGAAACCAAATTCTGATAGTCAATTCAATCGTCTTCATGCCTAAAACAAAAACGTTGCAAAAGTTAAAGATATTTTATCTACGTTTTAATTCTAATTTGCTTTGTGCCTTCAATCCACAAAAATAAAAATAATATATTTTTAATATTATTCCTTTGCTCACAGTGTTATAGTCTTCTGATAATCTTATTTATCTTATGTTGAAATTCACTTCCAAAAATAATATGAATAAGAAAATATTTTGGACAAATTTATTTAAAAAATGTAGAACTAAGTAGAAAGGGAATGAATAACAGTCAGGTATTTCTCCAGAAGAAAGGGAATGGTCTACATATTTATGCCTATCTTTATTCCATTTTTGAGAAATTAGGGACTCATTGTGCCACTATATTGCTACATGTTTAGAATAAAGCAGTGCATAATTCATTTTGGATGTAGAATAAAAATAAATAGTTACAAAAAACGTCTCATTTTATATACACTGCTCAAAAAAATAAAGGGAACACTTAAACAATACAGTATAACTCCAAGTAAATCAAACTTCTGTGAAATCAAACTGTCCACTTAGGAAGCAACACTGATTGACAACGGGGACCCTCGTCGGGTCAATCAGTGTTGCTTCCTAAGTGGACAGTTTGATTTCACAGAAGTTTGATTTACACTCTAAAAAGTGTATTTGGGCTGTAGTTAATGTTATGGTCTTGGAGTTATATTGTATTGTTTAAGTGTTCCCTTTATTTTTTTTAGCAGTATATATAAAAACACTACATACAGTATGTGTGGTGTTCATGCAATTTATTGTAAAAAAAAAAAAAAGTAATAAAATACAGACTTACCACTATATGTCCATTCAGCACCTGGAATGGACAGAAAATAAATGAATAAAATTGTGATTAAAAATTCTTAGGAGCGGTAACTTTTAACACTGACAAATGCAACCATATGTCATCTCATTCGTGAAGCAGATGTGTCGATGTGTACAAAGTACACTGGAAATGCTCCGTTTTTGTAGCCTAGACCTTACCGTGAAGGAAGCTGAGGGAAGTCAGCAGCAGTAGCGCGCTGGCGATGAAACCCAAAACGCGCATCTTGACCTCCTCTCAACACACAGCTGCGGGATCTTGGAGCACTCGTCTCCAAAAAGCTCTTTTATACCCATGCTGTTGACCCAAACTGACGTCAGAGCATCAACAATCTCGGTGGTAAGAGTCATCTGGGGCACCGGAGGGTGACAGCCATGCAGCGGCTCCTTCAGGTCTCCACCTCATGCTGAATCTGAAGTAGCGCAGCAGTAACGCTGAGCGCGGCGCTTTGTCAGGTGAAGTGTGAGCGCTACACACTGCAGCAACCTGTTGGCGTTCTTACGTCCAAGCCGCATGTTTACACTCAGAGTATTAAAGTTTTTTTTTATTATTCCAGCTTTATTACATATTTTAAACAGTGTGCCGAAATGCTGATCCTTTCCACTGCAACGTTTTCTTGCAGATGATTAATTTTCGTTCTCTGTGCAGAGAATGAATTTATGTGATTCTATGTCGTACATGATGATGCATTCTGTGGCCAGCACTTTTCATTTTATGATTAAAAAAGAAATATGTCTAGACTTGTGGTTGTCTAGACATTTGGACAAAATTTATTAACAGTAAATGTTGGATTATTGGGACTTTTATGATGTTGGTTTTGATACATTAAGTCATTCAAGTGTAAAGTGACATTCAGCAATAACCCAGCTTATATCCTGTTGCAAGGAAGATCATGAAGTGTAGCTTGTAATTATATTTTTTGAACTTTTTCACGTTTTTTGTCTTGTTAACATGTTTTAGATTGATTTTATGTCATAAATTAACATCAAAGAAGACCATAATTGTTATGTAGAGCTGAATTAGGGTAAAAAGAAAAATAGGGACGAATGTGGTGCAAACCTGTTACAGAATCAACATTTTGGCACCTGGTGCATGGCTACGAGGTCATTCACATTGGTCTGAGAAGAAGTTGAGACAACTTATCAGGCATTGGAAGAGAGATCAGTTCTGCTGTTTATTCAACTGTTAATTCAAAAATAGTTTTGAATTTATTATCAAAAGAGAGAAATAGTTTTGTAGTCTTTAATCCTTATATTAAACAAACACGCTAAGTTTTTGTTTTTTTTAACTCAACAGCTGCATAATAGTTGGAACATTATTGTTGTATATTGCAATGATTATGTCATTTTCCTCTGTTCTTTCTTTTCTATAATCTCATGAGATCTAAACCTCCCCTTGAGATTGTTTGCATCTCGATCATTATTATCTTGGACCAATATTAGGATAAAAGTCTATAAAAGTCCATCTTGGCAGCCAATTAGCAAAGATTAAAGGAGTAGCACCCGGAATAGCAGTTGGACAACCACATACAACTGGAGCTAGTGTAAAGTGTTTAGAGTAAAGTAGATTCAGGTGTTGGAATGGCCGATATTCTACACCTTAATTCAAGGGAGGATCAAAGCAAGACTTGGAAAGCGATGGTCGCATAAGCTTGCCAACCTGACTAAGCTGCAGCTGTTATTGGATAAATGAACAAAGACTTCAGTCTTCAGATGCGCAAAGTTTAATTCAAAAATACTTTATTGATCTCAAAGGGAAATTAAATAAGTTGGTCTAGAAGTATACGCCAAAGGATCTTAACTACAGCAAAAACATAGTTATACAAAGTATTGAATCAGGAGGGTTTGTACAAATGCTAGCCTCTCTTTCCAAATTGTTATTTATAAGACCATTTTAAAAACCACAAATCACTTTACACCAACTTTATAGCTATGCACTACTTTTGCATTAGTCACATGGAATATAAATAAAACACCTTGCACTTTGAGGTGTTAATGCAACAAAAGTGGAAAAAATGAAAGGACAGTAATACTTATTAAAAGAATCAGATGTATGGACATCTGAAAAAATTTTTTATTTATCTTTATTTGCTATAGCTTTTAATTGTTTTGTGCTTTCTGAGGTTTTGATTTTGCTTGTCAAAGCCAGTTTCTGCTATCTGTTGTGCTTGTGATATATTTATCTTTTCAAGACTGAATTACACAGGGTTGTGATGTGGGCTTTTAGCTAGAAAATAAATAAAAAGAGATCAAATCAACAGTAAGTCTTTCTTTTCTAGCTAAAAGCCCACATCACAACCCTGTGTAATTCAGTCTTGAAAACTGTGATAAAGCAAGAACAAGGAGCTTGAATGTACAATGTGTGTCAAACCACAAAATGGCACTAGAAGCCAACACTTCTTCAGGTCAACTAAGGTCAGATGTAGAAAGAGCACATCCCACAAAACCAAAAAAAAAACACAAAAAAAACTGTTGAGCTGTAAGCCTGTGCATTGACTCATTACTGTCCCTTTACATCCTGCAGCAGGAATATAATTTATTTTATCTGCATATTATTTTATAAAAATGAGAAACAAAAGAATCAACAAATATATGCAATACGCTTTTGAATCCTATGGATCCACTCTACTGAGTGAAACAAAAAGTCAAATGGTGATTGGTTAAAAACAAAAAGTAAATATGCAGAGCATTTGTACTTTACAGCCTTTCCTCACACCAGACAGTACAAAATAAAAAGCAAGATGAAGAGTCTTGTGTATTTTGCAGTTGTTCTGTCAATATGTCACATCAGTCTCTCTGTAAGCCCAGGTATGCAACTCTTCTTTGTATATATAAACTAGTTAACCCATTTCATGTAATTTTGTGGTCATCTGCACTACTCTTTATTTAAGGACTAACAAGTACTGTTCTGGGGAGTTACCAAAAATAGTATTTACAACTGTGTATACTAAGCTACAAATATTATTTACCCTCTCCTATTTGCGCTGAGCTCACTGATTCATTTTCTTTCACTGTAATTTTGAAAATTGTAAACAATGAGATTATTCTGTCTGAGTCTGACTGCTACAATCTACATCTAACCTGTTTCTGTACACATCATGTCAGTTTTGAAAAGAGAATGTTTAAATAAACTCCCTTGGTGGAAATTGACAAAAGCAAAGTGGCTCACACATTTCTGGCTTTTTTATTATCATCATTATAAGAGGGAGTAGGTGTTTGGAATTGAGGTGGGTTAAACATTGGTCATGTTTTATTACCCCTGAAGAAACCTTTTCACACAGAAACTCTCCAGATTTCAGCTATTAAGTAAGATTTTACTCAGATGAATCTAATTTGCAGTTGATGTTATCATCATGATGCAGGTCATGGAGCAAACTTCACAAATGCTCTGTAGTATTACGCCAAACATGATTGCTGCAAACCCATTCATCTAAAGAGGGCAGGGAGGAAATGAGAATCGTTTTTTTTTTTCAATGAGAGAGTGTGCATGAGAACCTGATGAGAATTTTTAGTCCATATATATTGGGGGGAAATTTTGATTTACTGTGGCACAGTTCATTTTTGGAGGTGGATGGTTTTTCAGTTTATTCAGGCATGAACAATAAAGACAAAAACAAAAACATTATGGACTACTGGCTCCAACTTCTCCCCTACAGGATAAGATTAGAAAAGGCAAGTGAACATGAAATATCACACAACTTTTAATATTGTAATTAATGCCAAAGGGAAACAGAAAGTAATTGATTACTAAATCAAAAAGGTAAGCTTCTTCTAATCTTTCCTAACCCAAGTAAAAACTTGAAGAGGGACTTTATTAAATCTGTAGAAGATATGAAAAAGCTGAAATAAACAGAAGTAGTTGGTGAATATGACTACCCTTTAATTTGAATGGTGTTTCTAGCTGTAAGTACGTGGAAGCACTCAGCTGTGAAAAAGTGCAATGTTTTTAGCAGAATGTTTCAGAAATTATGGGATGTTCCCCATTCGGTACCAAGATGATCACAAAAAGCTGAATATTTCATAAGCCATAGAAGATGTCAGTACCAATGCTGACACACTAATAACTATACAGTATTTTGTAACTGGTACTTACTTGCTTCCTGAATTAGCCATAAAATATTGGTACCAATGTTATTTCCTTCTTTGCAGTAATTAAGGAAAATTCAAAAGTTCTGTGTGAGTTACCAAATTCAAAAAGTAATAAAATTCAGGATGGGTAGATCCTTTCTATTCCATGTTCATCCTGATAAATACATAAACATCGTATTTGAACTGACCTAACAAGGCTTCAGTTCACATTTATTGCAAAATGGATCTTAGCATGTCTATCTACGCTCAAATATCACAACCTACAAACTGTTTTTTATGACAGTACAACTGTAACAGAGAGGAACTCTCTAGAGTTCCCATTAACTTCAGTTTCGATTGACAGAGTTATCATTAGGACAATACATGTCCAAAGGTCAATAATGAGCACCCACTCCCATCGTAGTTTATATCCCTCAGTCACTCCAGGAAAGACAGCACAAAGACAGGCAGCAAAATGAAGAATCTTCTGCTTTTTTTTTTGTCAGCACTTCACACCAGCAACTCACAAAGACAAGGTATGGCTGTATTTTTTTTTTCTTTTTTTCTTAAAATGAAAGTTAATTTAAAGATAATTAGGAATACATGTTGGAGAGTTGAAGCTAGCTTTCTATAATCTAGACCAGCACATGGGCGTAGGTGTTTCTGTAAGAGTATGGAACTGGTTTCTGAATTCAGTCTGATTTACGTTGTTCGCTTGAGCTGAATGAGCTAATTTCAACGACACTGTAATCTCCGAGGTACGACTTCACCTTGAGTTATTTTGGTGCGACTTGGGTGTTATTTTTCCTGAGGCAAGGGACGACTGAAACTGTAGACATGGACTAACAGGACAAAACAAGTCAGTTCAGCAAAAGTCTGTTGATTTTACAGGTAAAAACTAAACATTACCCTTTAAACAGCTATTACTACATTATCATTGTACCTTTGTGTCATGTTAATGTTATGACTTGAAGCTCAAATTATAGTATTTTATGATTGTTTATTTTGCTGAAAATGTATATATGTATATATATATATATATTTTTTTTTCTCCTGCTTGTGTTAAGCTGACCAGATGTTTTCTACCGCTGTAATTCAAAACCTTTACACACAACTCACCTTAGTTCTGCACCTGTATCTAAGCTGAGCTGAAACGAACCTGTATCTTCACTTAAAGATACAGGTTAGAGTTAGAACCCAAATTGTCTTCGTTTTCCAGAATTTAAGCATTGATTTTCATTTTGTTAAAGTAAGAGTGTCAATTACATAGGTGATCTGCCCATATTAAGCTTACTTTTGTTAAAAAGAACTGCTTGAAACACACTTCTTTTCTGTGAAGCCCATAAAGAGCAACATGGCTGAAAAATATATGACACCTTTTATTGCTGCTGTAAAACAGGGAGTGGATCTCTGGTGATCATGCTAGTTAAACATTAGTTATAGATTTACAGAAAGGTCTTGTTTAAGCATGCATTATTCTGAATAAAAAAGAGAACTTGGCTGTTTTGAAAATAAAAATATCTTAAACTTATCTTTTTGTCATTCAACAGAATTCTGCAAACTGCCCCAGGATCCAGGTCAAGGCACAACTTTCACGTTTTCTGTGTATTACAAACCTGAAGAAGACAAGTGCTTGCCATTCTTCTACCAAGGCGAGGGAGGAAACGCCAACCGTTTCCGAAGTGAAAGACAGTGCTTGAGAAACTGTTCATTCAACTTTGAGAAGTTGTACCCAACGGACGGTGAGAAGATTTTTTGTTTGATAAGCAAAATAAAAATTACTTGATTAAAAAGTTCATTTTATTTTCACCACTACTCAGCTGTATGAGTCATGGCAAATATAACTGCTGAACATCCTTCATGCCGTTGGTGGACTTTGGAGTTAGAACTCAATGATAACCGTTTAATGGCCTAAAGAAACATGACAAAACAACTAAGCCTTTTTGAATGAGAAAGACAAAAGAAATGCCCCTCAACTATATTCCACATAGGATAACATATTTTTTTCTGTTAACAGAAAGGATTTAGGGAGTGTTTTAAATGTAATGCCAGGAGGCCACTGTTCTCTACAATTTGTAGCAATTATGCGCCACCAAGTGGTGAAAATCTAAGACAGACAGACAGACAGACTGATTATCTTGAAATTAATTGTATCTTCTGTTAACAGCAACTGAAGCTTGTCACTTTAAATATGCACCTGGAGGGTGTAATAGTAACCGCCTCAGATACTACTACGACTCCGTTCATGACAAATGCAAAACGTTCTTTTGGACTGGATGCTTTGGAAATGGAAACAGATTCTTTGACTTAGACAGCTGCAATAGTACCTGCGTTGGCATTCATGGTGAGCTAATAACTATCTCAAGTTGTGTATTTGTTTTTTTTTGTTGTTTTTTTAACAACATGTTAATGTTGATCTATCTGGTTCTTAGATGAAGGGGATGAGCCTGAGGAGGATGAACCGGACACTCCTATTAGTAAGTGCAGACGGGGACAAATGTCTTCAGTGACTGAATAAATGCTTGTTTGCCTTTATTGAAATTCTCATTGGTTGCCAAGTTGGAGTTTCTACCAATATTTTCAGTAATTTACAATTTAAACATTAGCTTAACAGCTGCCTTTTCCAACAGCCATCATCTTTGCGGTTCTGCTTTCCATTGTCATTTTTGCTGTCCTGTTAACTGTGATTCTCCTCATAGTGAAGTCAAAGTAAGTCTGCTTTTTGTTCTTCTCTTTCATATTCTGTCAAGTGTTTTAACTCAACAGTATGTGTTTTAATTGTACTTTTTCTGACAAAAAGAAGAGCATACTTGAGAATTGAAAGTAAAATAATACCTATTTTCAAATATTTTTTTTACAAAACAAATCTGAAAAGTTAGGTGTGATTTTCTAAAACTCTCTTTGCAGCAAATTGCCCAAAGAAGTCCTCATGATTAGTCAATGTGAATCCACTTGAGTTTATTTAACATAAGTATAAACACACCTTCTTGACCTGTAAAGATGAAGAAGCACACCTCATGTTGCGGGAAAACAAAATTGCACATTCCCCCCCGACTTAGCATCTCCACTTTGATGCATAGTGGTGGCAGTATCATGGTGTGAAAATATATTTGTTAGGGAAAAGGCACATGTTTAGACCTGATGGGGAGAAGCATGGATTTAAATATACACCAATCCTGCAAAAAACTTGAGATGGAAGTGGAGGTCTACTGTGCAGTAAGGGGAAAACCTTAATACATGGTACAGCCATAGAACATGAATGGCCTAAATCTGAGAATCTGCAGCTATAATTGAAAATTCGTCTGCATGGGCACTGTCTAATTTTGACTGAGCTTCAGCTATTTTGCATAGAGGACTGGGTAAATATATTAATCTCTGCAGAAAGGATTGATTCAGGACGCTTATTCAAAGGGGGTTGGATATGCATACCATGCTTTTTTCACATTTATATATATAAATCTAATAAATAAAACATCACAAGTCATTTTCCTTCCTTTTCACAATTATGTGCTTCTGATACTAATTTAGAAAATTCTTACAAAATATATTAACATTTGTCGTATGAAAACATTTGAAAAAGTCACTTTTTTTCATGTATTTCATCATTTATTGCACTTTTGTAGGAAAAAACACCAAAAGAAGAAAGCCAAGGAGCCCCAGACCGACGCACCACTTCAGGGGAGTGGGATAGAAATGACATAGGAAGGCTCCTTTTCTCCAAAAAACAGCATCTTTTTCACCTGGTTGCCATTAAGAACTAAGTTTTGTGTCCTAAAACCAAATGCATATTTTTTCTGTCCCAGAGAACTACACTCTAAAGCAGATTTTTTTAAAAATTAGAATTGTTTAATTTCGGTTACATGCTAAGAGATTTTTTTTTTTTTTACTTTTCATAGATTTAACCAATGTATTCAACTTTTGAAGCTAGAGATTTAAAATGCAATCACATTAAAATATTTGTAAGTTTAAAATGACAAGTAAATAATCAGAAATAAGGTACATATTCAAAAACTCATGTTCTTAGAAACCTCACTTTTTAAGATATCTTGGGGTTTTTTTTGTCTACAATAAAGCCCTTTTTTCAGTTAACAACTGTTGAAACAGAAATAAAAGCAACCCTATAGATAAGGACAACATTCTCTTCAAATATTTCATTTTGTGCATATGTTGGCAGGTGTTTGGATATAAAATGCATTGTGATTTTGCAGAATGTGCCGTATGTTCTACCAAATGTCTGGATGAAAACCCAGCTTAGCTCTCCATTTCGAAGTCTATAGCTGTGAACATTCAACAAATGTCATTATTATTTTTGTTCAAATCAATATTCCGTCTTATTTACCGAAATCCATTCTGCATATTTTTTGGTGCTTTATATACTGTTTACATTGCAGTAGGGCTTAATAAGGTGAAGTTTTAATCTTCAATAAATTTTGTTTTTATGTTTGTGTTTTTATCAGTTTCTTCAGCATTATTGTTGAAAATCTTCTTTTGTGACTATTAAAATACAAAGCAACAAAGTTCTGCAACACACTAACTAGCCATGACATGACCATCAGGAAGGTACATGGTATTATGAATCATTTTGGTGTAATGTTCTGAATTGTTCATTCTAAAATTGGAAACTTGCTTAGACAGTTTTTCATCACTCAATCTAGTTTATTATGAACACTTCCAAACTTTATGTTGATCAGGGGGAGCAGATTCAGGAATAAAATAGCTTTTTAGGATAAAAACTACTTCATTAGGGTTGAGGTTGTACTAGAGCTGTAGAACATAACAGAAACTTAATTGACTCAGTTTATAACATCGGGTTTTGACTCACCAGCTTTTAGGCTGCTGGAGCCATATGGCCTTCAACAGTCAGAATTGAAACCAAATATTTACGAATAAAAAGATACATACATTTTTTTTCTCACTGTTTGAACTTAAATCAAACCAAATGTCTATTGTTTTAGGTCCGTTACCAAAATTATTTTTATTTGTTAAATGTCTGAAAAACTTAGCAAGAACATTTTTAAGAAATGTTTTGTGCCACTTTCTTTGGATTCAGACGTTTACATACATTTGGTTAGTGTCAGGGATATTTGTCTTTTTAACTATATCATTTGGATCAAATCTTTCCAGCTTCCTTCCAGAAACCCTCTGATAGGTCAGTTTTTGAGTTTAGCTTTGATTGGTTGTTTCTGACCCAGGAGCGCTGTATTTCTGCAGACCACTGGAGGGACCCAGAGGAGGTTGATTTTTTTTCGTTATTGCTCTCTGCTGTGGCATAGTGGCAGTTTTAAAAAATATGTAAAAAAAAAAACAAAAAACAACACATTTTATATAAGTTACTTGTGACATTAAATGACATATTTATCTGCTGCTTTTCAGGACCATTAAAAACGCATTACCATCAAATCAGTTATTCCCCATTCATGCACACATTCACATTCTGATGATGGTAAGCTACTGGATTGTAGCCACAACTCTGGGGTAGTGTGACAAAAGCAAGGCTTTATTGTGCTATTTCTAACCACTACTACCTAGTGTAACTTTGAGGAGTGTTTCGACAAATAAGAACATAAGTTAGAAAAAAATCACTATGGGTTTTCAAAAACATTTTAAAAAAGGGAGCGAAGGTTCGATTATATGTCACAACTGGCTGCCATATGTTGTTGGAAAGGAAGTTTTTACAAAAACTAGCTAAATTTAATTTAAATATAGAACTTGCACAGGTAAGAAATCATGCATTAAAAAGAAATAGTGCTACCTCATATACGATTAGACTGCCTACACACCCATTTCTATCTTTTAAGCACAAAGACGGAAGCGCTAAAGTGTTTTTCTCTGAGGCTTTTCATCTTTGTGACGAAAACGAGCGAGAGCCGGTGGAATGTACGTCACTTCCTTGAGTTATATCCATTTGTTTGTGGCCAGCAGTTACCTACTGCGTGAACACCAAAGATATCGTTACTGTTTTACCTTACAATATGTGTGGGTGGAAACTGCCGAGGGTTGATTTTATTTGAACTCTTAGTCTGAAAAGTGAAAGCTCTTTTAGTTACCTAACGCGTTGGCGTTAGCGAAGACAGGAAAACGTGTACTCGCTAGCTGCTTTAGGTTAATTGGCTAACTATTGTTAGCTGGCCGGATACCATTGGTATTGTTGAGGGTTTTTTGTAGAGTCCTTGTCCTGGTACTGCTCGTGTTGTTCTGTCCATAGAGTTGAGAAGCTGATGGAGTGCCCTCATCTCAGCTCTAACGTAAGCTGTGCCACCGACTCCCCCAGGTTCCCTAACGGTACACCGTCCTCCTGGTGCTGTAATGGTAAGAGCGGCATTTGTCTCAGTTCCGTTTATAAAACTAAAGTGAAGGTAGTTCAATTGGAGCAGTCTGGGGTACTTTATGATTTTTTTTTAACCTTATCCCCAAGTCAAACTTCTCATGAAATCGTTTATGTGTCAGTTTGCTAGCCACGCTGTAGCTACAAGTAAACAGCCACAAGGGCAAATCACAGTTGTTATAGTAATAGTAAAAAAAAATGGTTCAATGGAACGCACCGTTTTGCTTCATTATGTTATGTTTTATGTTTAGTTTGCAGGTCGAATAAAAGTCCATGGATTTGCCTTACCTGTCTGATGGTTCACTGTGGGCGGTAAGTAGCTGATTTTTGCTATTGACAAGACACCACAACTAAACTATCATTTAGTTTTCTCTTGTGATACTAATAATAATGCATTTTTTATTAAGCTCTTTACATTTGAAACGAATCTGGTATATAAAAGAGGAAACAATAATAAAGCAAAAATAGATTACAGGACATAGGTCAAACTGTCTAATCAAGGAAGGCCTGTCTACAGTGGAAGGACAGTTTGACATAATTATCTTTAACTTGCTCAAGTTAAGGTAGATATAAGTTTATCAGGTAAGTGAGGTTTTTTTTAACCAGGTAGGTCTTGAATATGTTATGGACTTGAAGCTACCTAGTTAAAAACTGTTTAAATTAGGCCTGTATTTGACATTAACCAATTCTTGTCATTTGTTCCAATAAGATTTAGTATTTAGACAAAATGGAAGTATTGATTAAAAATATTTAATACTGTTAAGTTTTACTATTATGAAAAAAAACTTGTCAGCCTTGGATAGTTCTAACCATTGCATTATTTATTCACAACTACATAAATTTGGACTTTTCTGCTTAGTCTGCTGGATAATGGATGGATACATCACTTTTTTTCCCCCAACATTGTTCAGATACAGCCTGGATGTAATGTGTCTACATTCTTTATACATTGGGGCCATGATTTATACAAAATTTGGAAACATGTCCCACTCAACTTATTTACTATGAAGTGTAGAACAGGAAAACATGAGACATGTATTCTGTGATTACATATAGTTGAATTATTAAACTTCAATTAAAAATTATGCATTTTTGGATAGAGAGCATAGTCCTTAATTTGCATTGTCTGATTGCATAATTAAACAGAATAATCATGGGTTGTAAAAGTCAAGATATCTTGAAAATCAGAATTCCTGATTCTTTTTTTTTTATTCTTAATATATTTTTTCTGGTAATTATTGATGTTTTTACTTTATTAAATTACCAATTCTTATATAGATATGTCAATGGGCATGCCAAGAAACACTTTGAAGAGAACCAAGGCCCCAGCATTTGTCAAAGGAAGGGGGAAAAACAGGAGAAAGATAAAACCTATCATTCTGTCTGCATGGACTGCAGCAACTTCAGTGTATTTTGGTGAGTTTTCCCAAGAACAAATGCAGCTTCGCTACATCTCTTTAAAACTCAAACATTTAACTTTCCTTTTTTTATGGATGCACTTGAGCTTTAATGTGTGACACTGCAGAGATTTCTTAGAGATTGTTGTTTTAAATGTGTGTATTGTAACTGTTTATTTATATGTAGTTACAGATGTGATGACTTTGTTGTCAATGACACCAAACATGGGCATACACAGAAGGTGAGAGAACATCTCCAGAGTTTAGAAAAGTAAGTAAAAATATTCACTAATAGAGCCTTATAATGCATTTGATTGATTATTTATTCTGTCATCTCTGCAGTTCCTAAAATATTTGACCAAAACAATTTACCTCATAGATTATGTAAAATTTTAATGGCATTTGACTTTAAAACAATTTCTCAGATATATTGTAAATTAAAAACAAAACCTCATCCTTTTTCAGTTCATTGCTTTTGGGGGACAGACAGAGGAAGAGGAAACTTCTAGAAAGCTCATCTGCAGATGGAAAGCTGTTAAAAGACAATGTAAGTATTATTCCACTTTAAGAATAATCTAGAATGGCTTTCCATAAGATTTGACAGATTTAATCCTCAGCTTCCCCTCTTTCAGGACGGAGTGGCTGTGGGTGCCACTGGTCTTCGAAACTTGGGCAACACATGCTTCATGAACGCCATCCTGCAGTCACTCAGGTAAGGCTTTGCTCTGAGGGACGTGGGTGGCCCACTGGATTTGCAGCACAAAATCAGCAGTTCTTCCCCAGAGGAGCCAGGGCCCCATGACCAGTCAGCATTTATTAATACAGTCTGTTGCACATTGGAGGATATTACAGAGGCTGCCTAGAAACAAGAAGCAGTCAAGGCCAGGTTTCTCTACTTAAACGTTTTTGCATCATGCAGCAGGATTATCCAATAGTATCAAAACATGTTATATAAAAATAATATTTGATATTTATTTTGTAATATTTGAATTTTTTTTTTTTTAGTAAACTCCTGTTTATATTCCGTAGCATTCCCCTTCAACTTAATTGAGAATTAGTGAGATGAATAAAATTCTCCAGCTCTGATTCTATTGCATCTTACTATGTGTCTGCAGACTAAAGTTGAAGCTGGGATTCCTGGCATATTTTTTGGATGTCGTCTGCTTCCACATGTCACATCAGTTTCTGTTTTGACAAAATGTTCTTCCTTTGACAGCAACATCGAGCAGTTCAGCTGTTATTTCAAGGAGCTGCCTGCTGTTGCCCTGCGCAGCGGTAAGACGGCAGGAAGGAGGATGTACCACACCCGCAGCCAAGGGAACAACAGTGTGTAAGGTCCTCTTCTGCAGGAAGGAGAATTCATGGCCATAAATCTCCCATTCATTTCGAAGTATCATATTGTAGCCAAATTATTTGTTGTCAGTCATGTAAAAACAATCATGAGGTATTTTGAGGAGCACAAAAATAAATCTCACAGGGGAATATGTCAGATTATCTGAAGTAAGCTTTAAGAAGAAGAGTATTAGATTTAGTGTTATTGTTCAAGATTATGCAGCGCTGTAAAACAGTTGTTTTCTGTTAAACAGTTCCTTGGTGGAGGAGTTCAGGAAAACTCTTTGTTCCCTATGGCAAGGAAGCCAGACCGCCTTTAGTCCAGACTCCTTATTTTATACCATATGGAAAATCATGCCCAGTTTCAGGTAAAAAAAAAAATTTTGCTAATTAATTTGTTTCTTCATTTGCAATGAGTGTTTATACACAGCTGTAATAGAAGACCGTGTGTGTTTACACAGGGGCTATCAGCAGCAGGACGCTCATGAATTCATGCGCTACCTGTTAGACCACCTCCACAGGGAGCTCCAGTACAGCCGCAACGGGGCGTCTTACCCTGTCTCGCCTCAGGACGGAGTCAGACTCTCCACCACAGACAGTAAATGCTGCATGTGAGTCTGTTTGAGTTTAGTTTTTGTTTTTTTCTTTATGTTTGTGGTGCTGAAAGTATGAGATTCTCAAGGTATTGCCTGATCATGAGTAAAAACCATGGTATAAAAATAAACACAATGTGATCTAATTATGTTTACTGAAAATAGAAATGCATATATATCTTCTGCAAACATATGAAAACATAGTTATAATTATTATGCCAGCATTTTTGTTGGCATCTCTTCAAAAAGGACTTTACTGTTTAAACCTCGATGTATCTTAGTACTGAAAAGTGTCTCATACGTTGTGCAGTAAAATTCCTAACTGCAAAGCTGCAGCTTTCACACAGTCATGTTTTTAGCACCCATTAAATGGTCTTGAATTTTTTATTTTTTTATTACTTTGATTATTGTTTTTTTATGATCAATTTTATAGCTATTTAGATCATTCGTTGGGTCATAATTGTTGCTTGTAATATGCATCTAAATATGTTAAAAAGACTCATTTGTAAAATCTGGCCTGCTTTATTTTTTCCCCAAATACGACTGTATCCGTTTTATTAACTACTTTCAATGTCTTCCTGTCTGGTTCTGTGTAGAAATGGGACTTCCAGTGTTGTCACGTCTGTTTTCGGTGGTATACTTCAGAACGAAGTTAACTGCCTGATATGTGGAACAGAATCTCGAAAGTTTGATCCATTTCTTGGTAAGTCGAGCTTTTTTTCACCTCCAAATTCTTTTTTTCTTTTTTTTCTTTTTTTGAAAAGAACAAATAATACTATTGTCTATGTTTTTGTTTCTTCATATGGCGTCAATGAAGGCATGATAAAACTTTTATCCATCCAACTAAGTATTCTTTTCTTTACCATTCTTGTTGCTTCAGACCTTTCTTTGGACATTCCTAGTCAGTTTAGACAAAAGAGGAGTAAGGACCAGGAGCCAGGGCCTATATGCACTTTACGTGGTAAGTCTATTACTGTTGAAGATAACCAATTTGTTGGCCATTCTTTTTTATGTTATCTTTAAAACAGGTTCGTATTTGTTTAATTTGTTGTAGACTGCTTGCGTAGCTTCACTGACCTGGAAGAACTTGATGAAACAGAACTATATTATTGTCACAAGTGTAAAAAACGACAGAAATCAACCAAGAAGTTCTGGATCCAGAAGCTGCCAAAGGTGTGAGGGAGACATATTTATTTATGACTTAATGACTGTTTTATTTACTTTATGCTTGTTCTTTGAGGCTTAAGAGGCATAAAAAGTTTTGTTTTGGTTTGTAATTGTAGGTCTTGTGCCTGCACCTCAAACGGTTCCACTGGACTGCCTTTCTGAGAAACAAGGTGGACACTTACGTGGAGTTTCCACTGAAGGGCCTGGACATGAGGGGCTTTTTACTTGAGGTGAGCTGGAAACATCTTAATTGCCATTATTATTTAAAGTAGTTTTATATCATTTTAATATCCGGAAAGTTGTTTTTTTTTCTTTTTTTTACTAAGAAATAAAAAAATACAAGCTAGTGTAACCCCTTAGGTCTAGTGAAAGAAACATTTGTTGCTGCAACATACAGACATTTAGGAACAATTTCATGCTCCCAACTTTGTAGGAACAGTCTGAGAATATCCCCTTCCTGGTGCCTGGTTGTGTACCTGGTGCATCTGTTGTGCACCAGAACACAATAGACACACATGCATGAGTGAGCTTGATATAGAAGAATGAGATTCCTGACCTCAGCTTGATAAAACAGCAACTCTTAGTTCCAATTCTAGCAAATACTATGAGCAAGACTTTCTCATCCAACATCAATGTCTGACCTCATAAATGCACTGTTGGAAGAATGTTAAAAAATGTCAATGAAACACACTTCCTAAACAATATGGAAACCTTCCCAGAAGAGCTGAATGTTGGATCTCACTCAAGTTTTGTTTTTGATGGTAGATGAGTGAATACTGTAGAGTCGTTAAGTAAAAAGTTACATTTGTGAGTAAATTTGGTGTTTCAGCTCTTAACAGTTTAATTCATGAGGAAAAGCTCATGAAAGTCTCTTCCTTTTCAGCTCCCCCTACATCAGGGTAACAGTCGGCTGACTCTACCTGTTACAAATTTAAGCCTGTAATTGCATACATTGCATCCTGTTTTTATATTTGCAAAATCCCTCAGTCTTTGTTTCAAGTTGTAAGAACCAAACATGCTTCCTCTAGTTTAGATTGTAAACTATAAATTATTCCATTAGTCGTTCGGCAACAGCATTCTGTTGCAAACCTTTGCATGTAATGGGATCTTGTGCACAACAAACCTGAAGCGTAAAAGCAACTCTTAAGATGTGATTTTGCAAACATGACATGAAAAAATGACATTTCCATGATTGAAATCTTTTCGTTTCCCTCTGCAGCCAGAGAACACGTTACCAGGGAGTTGTTTGTATGACCTTGCTGCTGTCGTGGTGCACCATGGATCTGGGTGAGTCAAGGTCTTGCATCATTCAGGCTTTACTGCCGTGGTTTATGCAAGTCATTTTGTTTAAGATATCTATGGAAAAAAGTATAATGATATTCATTGTTTCTGGCCTTATGTCTACTTACAATGTACTCATTTCAAAAGTATTTGTAGAACATTTATGTTGCAGCAGCCTAATAACCTTGACAGGTTGCAGTGCTTTTCAGCTGGTCTTTAAAAGTGAATCATCTGGACGAAAGCCTCATTTAACCAAAGATTTCTATCACTGAATTACAGAGCAACAAGTTTTATGGACAGCTGCAGTTTAAAACAGAAAAGGCATTAGAGTCCTTGAAAGTACATTCAGATAATTGTTGCTATGCCAGATATGGCCACTAAGTGGCAGTGTTGTGCCACTGCTGTACGTTCAGGTTGACTGTGTTCCTGTGTGCTCCACCAGCAATAGATGAATCTGTAAAAATTCAGACGGTAAAACGTGATTGTGTGTGATCACAGGGTTGGATCAGGGCATTATACAGCATATGGCAGCCACGAGGGCCACTGGTACCACTTCAACGACAGCACAGTGACTCTGACCAATGAGGACACAGTGAAGAAAGCCAAGGCCTACATCCTCTTTTACGTTGAGAGGACTGTTCAAGAGGCTTTAGACACTGACAGCACTGCCACAACTCAGCCCGGCGTGGACACGGCAGCCACGGACTGCGCTTCGACAGAAACGGTTTCTCAGGACGAGGTTGCGGCAGACACACAGACGTGTTTGGCGGACGGTGCAGCCACACAAGCAAACATCCCGGATGAGAAAACTGAAGAAGACGCGAGCATAAACATGGCTCCATTAAAAGAGGCGAAGATGGCGTTGCAGGAGGCTGCAGCAGACAGAGATACCTCAGAGGAAGCTCTCCAAACTGCCGCACCCTGATTCAGTCACAATTCACTGCCTCACATTAGCTTTCCTTCATTTTGGTTTCACCTCAGATGTGTCACAGTTCTTGATTTATTATTATTGTAGTTTATTTTCCTATTCATTTTATGTGTTTCTTGAGTTGTTTGAAATAATCATGTTTGACTTGCTGCTCTTTTTTTTTGTATTTTTGTTTTTTGCTTCTTTTTTTTGTTGTAATTTTGTCAGACATTTGTGTATGTAATAGATTCCAAAGGTTATTGTTTATAATAATGAAGTACAGCTGGAGACTTGGGAAACCTCAGGTGATCCAAAGGCCAGTACATGGAGACTGTATCACCACAGAGTCATTGTGAATATATTACTGTTCTGTTATTTTCTTTAAATTTCAATTTTTAGTTTTTTATTTTCCAACATTTTAAAATGTGTAGTTCTGTTTTCCAGTTTTTAGTGGATATTTAGTGTTTATACTGCAATGGCTTTGAATTTCAAAGACATTGTATTTCCTTTTTTGCCACCAAACAAAAACGATATGATCATTTTGTTTTGTCTGTGTTGGTGGTGGATTATCTTTTAACGTTTGTATGCATCAGCTATTGCTGCCATGACTGAATGCAATGAAAACTTTTCATTCATACGATATGTTGTGATGTTTTTCCTTATATCTGAACTCTATTTCTGTTCTCATATAAATGTGCACGTTAAAGACAGATATTCAAATACATTTTATGAGCATCTTAATTGGAAAATTATTCAAAAGTTGATGTATTTCAGTAACTCAAAAATTGTGTATAGCTTTATTACACACAGTGATATATACTCAATTTACTACTTTTGGTGATAATTAAAACTTACAGTTCATTGTTCTTTGATAATTAGAATATAAAAAACCAATAGAAAAGGCTCACTATTGCAGATATTCATTTTCCTTTCAAGGCTGCTGTTTTCACTGTTGACTGTGTATCTTGTCTTGCTACACGTTTTCCTTCCACTAAACTTTCCATTAATATGCTTGGATCCAAATTCAGAAATACCTTATTTATCCCAAAGTGAAATTAAATAACTCATTAATTAGGATTATTCAAAAAGTTATTGTGACTGTTGGCAGGAAAGCTCTCCTGTAGTGGTCTGCGTTAGTTAATTTGAAGAAGCCTCTGACTGAAGTTGCTGTTTTCCCAAACCGGACTCATGAAGAGAATGGTGAGAGTTGTCCATAATTTCCTTGATTTTATGAAGACGATCCAGTTCTGTGAGCAGTAAGCTTATTTAACAACGTGGCTTGAGGACCGGGTGAAAGTTAATCACTGATGGACACCTGTCAACTCAGCCATTGTTTTCATGATTATTTTTTGTTGACCTCATGTAATATTCTAATCAAGTGAGAAACTGAATTTTGCATTATCATTAGTTATCAGCCATAATCATCAAAATGAACAAAAAAAATCATTTACATGTGAGAACTGAGTTTCACTTTTTAAATCCAGTGACTGAAATGAGTTAACATTTTAATGGTATTCTAATTAGACATGTTATATTCTGTATCCTACCACTGACTATTGTTAAAGGCGTATTTTGTTTTGTTGTTTTAAGCAGTAAAACATGCAATTATTGGTTTTAAATCCAATTTTATACTATTCAAAACTTGAATGATAGCAACACCTTACCATTCATTGTGAATTCTGTATTTGTCTCATTAACAAATGTCCAAATGCTCCTGTTACATTTTCTAATGCTGAACAGCCCATGTTGTTGTAGAGTGAGGCTCTATAGTAGACTGAGCATATTTGTACTTTTTTTTTTGCAGGGCTTTTTATGCGGCTCGTCTTTAGCCTTCAGCAAAGATCTCCGCCCACGCCCAGGCGCACACACACAGAGTTCCCCTCTGCACACGTGCCAACCAGTAAACCCTCTCGCTGTGGCAGGAACAAGTACTTCAGTATGCACAGGAACAGCTGCTCTTAGTTGCCTTCACGCAGGTGGCTGCGAGGTCGTTTCTCCATCGCTCCCTTCAACCAGTGGAACAACTCTTCTACTCTTTAATGTGCGCCTTCCATCTTGGAAGGCGCACATGCAGTATGTTGTTCTTTTTGCATCAAAAGTCTTGTTGGGAACATTATGTCATGGTACATTAAGTGATCACCCTCCAAAAGTGGCATTTCCTATTGTTGAGGGTTTTTTTTTTCTTCTTTTCCCCTTCAACAGCCTGCTGATAAGTTTTACAGGACATACTTGGAAAATAGAGTGATGAGATACATGTGGACTAATAGTTTTCTGGCATCAGAACATTCTCTGCTCTCCAGTTGAGCAAACACACTGAGTCACAGTTTACCAGGCTGCCTTAGGCAAGTCCTACATAGCACTACGTGTGCTTGTGTCTCTAACTCACATGTCCAACAGTTCAGCTTGGAGCTGGGAAGTTATTTGTCTTTGTGATTATCTCGAATGCGACGGTCTCAGAAGAGTTTGTGTAAACCATCCAGCGCTGCTGCTGCTGTTTACTCCTGTAATTATGATGTTGTACAACCTCTGCAGTAACTGTTGGGGGGGATATAAAGAGTTCAGTTAGGGTAATTTCATGAAGAAGTTGAAGATTTGGTTGTTGTTTGATCTTTGTTACTTGAAAGATTAATTTACATAATGTTTTATGTCCCATAACTACATCAGGATTATCAACAGTACTCAAAATTTTAGATTAAATCAATATATTTAAAAAAAAAAATCTATTAATGCATGACTGTCGGTTTATATTTTGTTCTATGTAAAAGGTATTGAGTGTTTTCTTGTAAAGTTTAACCCTTGAGTGACATATGTTTAAAGTCTCAACATCAGCACCAAAGAATGAGGCACAGTTTTATTTTTGCAAGAGGCATAAGTATTTGAATTTTTAAATGTATTTCATATGGGACAATAATTACACTCTGTCACCGTTGGTCAAATTCAAGAAGTATATGAGTGTTTTTTTTTTTTCCCCCCAAATCCTTAAAATTGTTAACATGGTTACTTAACAAAGACATGAGTCTTGGAAATTATTTTCTGTGGCTCACAATTTAATAACAGAATACTGAGCACTGGTGAAGGTAATTGGGAATATTTTTACCGGTCTGAGATCTTTCAAAAGTACGCAGACAAATTAATATATATACATTAATTCTCTCTCTCTCTCTCTCTCTCTCTCTCTCTCTCTCTATATATATATATATATATATATAGTGTGGAGTAATTAATAGTAATTGAGTAATTTGTGAATAGATATATTCACAGTAAGTGTCGGAGTTGTACTTTTTACATGTGTTGCTGCGGGTGTGTAGCTCTGATGTTTGCGTGAAGTAGGCCAGGACAGTGTAAACATCTGGCCCCGTCCAGGGCTTGCTGCCTGTTGAGAGCCATGACAGATGGGAAGGGAGCGCATGGCTCAAACACTTCCATCTTTGAACGTATCACAGTTGTCTTCCCAAAATAGCCGTCTCCTCACCGCCTTATATGTGCAGGCCCTTCGGCGTGCGCCTGAGGGGGCATCATGTATCTAGGCCACACAATGCTGGCTGTGGGTTCATTGTTGCTGCCTACCAGCAGGTTCTGTCTCTGCCCCCAGAGACGAGGCCTCTCTACATGTAGCGGGACTTTTTAACCATGCAACTTACTCAGCTCAACCGCGAGTGTCTCCTCCACCTTTTCTCCTTCCTGGACAAGGACAGCCGGAGAAGTTTGTCCCTCACCTGTCGTCAGCTGCGTGAAGTCTACCTTGACCCCTGCCTATGGAACCTACTCCACTTCAGCTCCCCTTGTCAGCTTAGATGGGACAACTATGTGCTGGGACCGTCACTGCGTTACTTAACAATATGCTGGTACTCCAGCAGAGTCCAGCTGGTGTGCAACATTGAGGACTGGTTGAAGAGCTCGTTCCAGAAGGACATCTGCAGCAAACATGACAGCCTGGTCAGCACTTTCCTGGCCCATGTGTGCCACATGTGAGTGTCTACGTGCATTTGCTCTTTGCTTAGTAAAGAATCACAATAAGTTATGAAACAAAAGTGAACAATCGAAGATTATGTGAGACGTAAAGCACAATTTCATTCGGGGATCCTGTAAACGTGGATAAAACGTTATTTGTTAGATATCATCCAAGGATTCAGGTTGCAAGTCTTCTGTATTTGGTTTTGCAGTGTGGGCATTTTAAAGCAGCATTAGGTGAAATGGTTCTAGCTGTGACAATAAATTATGTTTATTAACATATCTCTTAAAAGAACAGCTCCCCCCCCCTCCCCTGTATAAATGCAATTTATAGATTTGTAAGTTCATTTGTATCCTAAATAAATTTAAATGATGTTTAGCTTTGATGGTAAACTTCACTCTTTGCATAAAATGCTAATGTTTGTCTTAAAATTAGAACAAACTTAGAATCCAGAGAAGCTACTTACAGAACAAGAACGTTTACTTATTGCTTTAGACACTCGACCCAGAACAGGAATCAAACTTATTAGTTAGTAAATAAAATGACCTTACCTTATCTTACCTAAAAAATTATGTGATTAGATTTTTTTATTTATTCCCACAGAACACAATTTATTGATGCCAGGGAGAGCTGTGCTCAGTTCAAATTTGTCATTTAAGTACAAATACTTTGCGCCACTGACTAACAGGTTAATTTAAATAATCTTTTTTAAGTACCAGTACCTTTTTCATAGACCTTTCTTTTTTTTTTAAACAGTCACATTACAATGAAAGACATAAAAGCAAACGATAACGATAAAAACTTGCTTAGGCTGGAGAAGGCTACAACCAGACAGAGAATTCACCTTTAGAGGGACACAGGATTTGAAAAGTGGAAGTGATGCAAATATCAGGAAGGAGAGAGCAACTGAGTGCTCTGGTTGTTCTTGAATGTGAGGAAAGGGATTTTAAAAATGTATGTGATATTTAACCAGGAGTCAGAGGAGCTGCTGCAAGACAAGCGCATTCTGATTGGTGGGAGGGTTTCGGAAAGCTGAGTTCTCAACTAAGTGGAGCCACTTCAACTGGCTCCTCTTGGTGTGGAGAAGCAACAGCTCTATCGTGACGACCAAACTTTAAGAGAGCCCAGAACCCCAATTAGAAAAGGGCTCGGTCTTGATCAACATAACTATGAACTTCACATTTTTGTAAAGTGCTAGCGATAGAGTGCCACCTGTTGGCCTGGCAGCAGCCTTCTAAAACTGTGTCCCTTTTCTTGGTTTTGGATGTCAACAAAGCGGCGGTCATGTTGATAACCGTGTCAGGATGTTTTAAGGTCTCTAGAGTTCAAAACTGTGAGCACTGGTTTTAGTCAAACCCTCATGTTTAGCTGAAGGCACCAAGAATCAAAATCATTAAAAACAGATGCCGTATCCAAAGTTGCCTGTAAAATCAAAACAACAACATCTGCAGGATATGAGACTAATTCTATTGCCAAACACAACTGTTGGCACACGTATAATTATATTTACTGAGTGACGTGAAATTTGTATGTGATAGGTCATTGAAACTTAGCTCTTTTGGCTCCTGGCCGTGTGTGTGTGGCCGGCCCCACAGAGGCCAGGAATCAACCCACAGAGGCGTAATGAGGTCTCTGGATAATTTCTTCAAGGCAGCCAGTAATAACTGCTGATGTAAGGGGAGCTGAGCCGCTGTGGCAGGTCAGGACAGAAGGGGGAGAGGAGGCTGCACGTCCTGCATTGTGAAATTTGAGAAGCACGACACGAGAGCTGCGAGATGACTCAAAACTGGAGCCACCTCCTTTGTCGGAGGGCTTGTATTTCGGTGCCTTTCAGGCCTATACTCTCTGCATGCTGATAAACCTTCCTAAACTGTCTGAAAAGGGAGAGGAAACGGAGCGCACGTGACAAAGTGGGAGGGGGCACAGAAGAGCTGTGGGAGTGATAAAAGAGTTATTTGGCCACAGACACTCCCAGTCAGCTGCAAACTGGAGATTTATGCAGGCAGGTGGAGCCTACAATTGGCTCTTTGTTGCTGTTTGAGGAGCGAACATGTGCGTCTGTCTCTGCCTGCCTCCTCAACTCTGACGCCACATTTGTGTCTATCTTTATCTCCCTGGGAAAACCAATAAAGGCCAGCGTGTCTACAGGCCCCTTTATATTGTTTTAAAATCCAACGCTCCTTCTGAACGGATGAGCATCGTAAAATGATTTATCAATAACTCATTTCTCATTATTCTGAGGTCGCAGTATTAATTGCACAACATAAGGAAACATGCTTGGTGTACCATGCTGGGTAGGTTTCACAGTGGGTGGTACTCGGAGATTTGCCTCGACCTTTGCAGTTGTTAGTTGGATTTTTCCGAGCTTTGATCTGCACCATTTGGCTAAATTGATGCTTACAGTTACAAAATCAAAAGGAGCACGTCCTGTGCTTCTATTTTAATTATACTTTCTGCTGCCAACAAAGACAAAGGTTTAGCTTCGCATATTCGTCACCTGGATCTGAAAGGCTACAAATTTCCCAAACCCTGCTAGAAAAGAAGCTTTTAATTCAAAAGACTGATGATGATAAAGCAAAAAAAAGTGTTCATCTTAGTTTCCCAAACAGGCAGATGGGATAATTTGAACAGGGAAAACAGGCTTAAGTAAACCAAATGGTTCATTAGAGACGTGATTACATGTTGGCATTTTGTTGGTGTTTCACGCGGACCAGACAGCTCACTAAGCTGTTTTGTTTTAATTAGGAACACATCATGTCTAAACCCAAACCTTGAAATGTTGCTGACACTATTGGAATACTGAAGCTAACAATTGAGAAAAAGAGGGTTATGAATTTCCTGAGCTTTTAGATCGAAATAAAACTCTTTTGATGATAACTGTGGTTTCTAAGGACTAATGAAACTTTAGGTAAACAACAACTCAGCATTCACCTATATTTTTTTTTTAAATAGAGAAAATTGAAAGTAGAATCTGACATCAGAAAACAAAAAAATTATATTCACACAAAATGGTGTCTATCCCTTAAATAATTTAAGTTAAATTGTTATTCTACCTAATCCTGTTTTGCTTGTTGTTCTTTAGTGTAACATAACTGCTTGGTTGAATTCAGTTACTTCTCACAAGTTATTTAATTAATATTGTATCTATCATGTAGTCACTGAAATCAGTACCTACTCACAAACCTGCAGAGGATAGTGAAGAAACAAAAAGTTTGAAAAAAGAAACAGACTCATTGGTGTGCCTGAGGTTAAATATCATTTCATAAAATAGGTCTTGCAAACGATACTACTCTTTACATTTTGTCAAATTGCTGCCACGTTTATGCACCCTATTACTTTTTTATATGATATTCCAACACAAAGTGAATCAAAGTGAAAGGAAAGTGGTTCTCACACATTTCCAGAGAATCATTTTTTGTCCGTTCTTCTTCACGTGGTGCTCCACCAGTCATACTGTGTTTTTACGTAGTTCAAAAACTTTGGTCTTGTTTGGACAGAATGTCTCCTTTCTCATTTTGTGTCGACATCTTGCAAGCTACTAATGTTGTCCTGTCCATACATTCCCCCTTCTGAGCATTTGATCTCTGCAGCTCCTCCAGAGTAACCTTAGACCTCTCGGCTGCTTCTCTGCTCTCTGTTGGTTTATGTGGACGGCCATATCGCATGACTATGTAGCTTTGCTGTGTTCTTTCCATGTTTAGATGGTGGATTCAACAGAACTCTGTGAGATGTTTCAATCTGGGATATTGTTTTAACGAACAAACCCTGCTTTTAACTTGTTCACAACTTTATTCTTTACTTGTCTGGTTTGTTTCTGACTCCCCAAGGCTAGAAAAGACAACCAGACTTTTTTTTTTTTGGGGGGGGGGGGGGGGGGGTTTGAAATGCAATGTTTTTCCTTGTATTTTTCAATTTCAATTATTCCCCTCCTCTCACTTTTTCCTTCCCCCCCATCCCTTACACACATACACGCACACCTACACACACGCACACCTACACACACGCACACAGACGCACACAGTGCTCCAAAATGAAATTTGTCAAAAAAGTTCAAAAGGTATATCTGTGTGAGAAAATTAAAGTGTTGCATACAGAAATGTGTGGTAGGATAAACTAATCCACATAAACAGTGAGTATCATAAGAGTGCGTTACGTAACAATGCTTGATAATTTCTTTATAACTCCTCCTGTTATAAATACCCAGTTTGTTTGTGATCTTTGCTTTGTTTGTTGTCATGAGACAACAAACGAAACTCAAAGCGCTACGATCAGACCTCTTTCACATCCTCGTCATGTTTTACTGTCAGTACCGTCACCTAATAAAGTCAGAGCGATCTTCTAATGGCACGGCCAGGCACATGACTGAGCTTCTGCATGTTCAAAGGTTACTGGGGCAGCACTCGCACGGTGCTGGAATATGTTTGGCTCACATGTAGGGAAAGCAGTAACATTATGTAAGTCTTTATATAATCTGCATCAGCGAACATGAATGACACCCCTGGTCCAAGTGTCTCTGCCTGCATCCTCGGTGGAGATGGCCTGCAAGTGGGCTGCACTCCACCGATACTCGTTTTTTTATTTGTTCAAAGTGCTTTTTTTGTAGGTAGAGCAGAGAAGGCCCTCTTTGTCTCACACTAAACATCCTGCGACTGTTTTGTTGAGTATTAATCAAATACTCTTGGACTGTGGACACACAAAGAGCCTCAGTGGAACAGAGCATACACAGAGGATAGATTGGTGTAGGATTCACCTTGGCTAGCGTTACACACAGGTCATGTTTCTTCTTCTCCATTTACATCTACCTATGTTTCCTCAGACTAGTTTTGACCTCAGCAATACTCATCAGGAAAACGCAAACAAATCTGCCATTGTTATTTGCTTAAGATTTGACTTAATCCAGAGATATTAATCCCTCCTTTTGGTGTGGTGTGGAAGTGACTCACCACTCTCAACAAGTGTACGAAAACAAAGACTGTGACTGCTGTCTGTGCTGCAGGTGTCCTAACCTTCTCACCCTGACGCTGTCCGGCTGCGCGCACATCACCGACCAGGACGTGGTCTCTGTACTGCAGAGGTGCAAGAAACTGCGCAGCCTGCGACTGGAGAACTGCGTGCGCATCACAGACCGAAGCCTGCGAGGCGTAGCAGAGCACGGGGACAACCTGGAGGAAGTAAGAGTGGATTTCTGCAGGAACATCACTAAGGCTGGGCTGCAGAGCTGTAAGGAGATGAGGCCGGCCATCCAGCTGAGCGCGGAGAGGAGTGCTGATATGATTCCTGATAGCAAACCTGAAGAGAAGGAGCCACTTAGCAAAGCTCTGCAGAAATTCCTCCAGTACTCCTGAAGAAAGCTCCTAATGAATAAAACACCTCTGACGCGTTTATATGAGGACTTGACAGTGATGATCATGCTCTTTTTTTGATAAATTATTATTTTGGTTTTAAATTCTAATAACATTTTGTACATTTTATATTCCCCCTTTTAGATATTTTGTTTCTTATAAAGACCAATGCAGTTTCTTCAAAGTCTTATCTAGACGTGGCCTTAACTCTGATTCTTAAACTCACATTTTAATACTGTAATTATTTCACTTTGATGATTGAGCAACTGGTTTGGAGTTTGCTTTTGTAAATTGTACCATCTCTACATGAAGACTATAAGGCCCCAGATGGCTGCTAAGACAAAAAGCAGTTTATTTTGTTCCTACACAAATGATTAAAAAAAACTCTCAATGCCTTTCTGTTTCAGTGACACACAGATTGTATTTGTTTTTTTATGTTCAAAGAAATGTTAAATTAAAGTTTTCCATTTTATGAGAAAGTATGTGTCAGACGATTTCTTGGCAATATACTTCTTGGTACTAGTGATTTCCTGGAGGACTCCTGGAACATTTGTCTTCCCATCTCAGTTGTGTTCAAAGGTACATTTATTATCTGCTCACAGATTATTATCAACACAGCAAATCCAAAACTGCTCAAGCATTCATAATTCTCCAAATTCTCTCTATATAGATTCATGCATGCAGGGTGTGATTTCTCCTTTATGACCCTTATATATGTGATGGGGAAATATGCTTACTGAAAACAATGACTCATAAAATTGCATATATACTTACCAGCCAGTTTATTATGTTGTGCTAGAACAATGTTAAACCTTATTTTGCCTTAATTCGTCGTGACATGCAGCAGGTAAACAAGTATCAAATACATTATTCATATTTTTTCAGCTTAAATAATTTTAATGAGACCTTTCTCACACAAATGTCAACAACCCAGGTAATTCTCAAATACAAAGAAATCAAAGTAAGTTAGTGTATGAATGGACTGACTTACTTTTTATTACCTGCAGGCAATAAAAAAATATGACATTTAAAACTAGAATATTAAATCAGCCCATAAAAAAAAACATTTAATAAAGAAATGTGGGCTTAATGAAAACCAAGCTTAGCACCAGCTTAAAGTTTATTGACAAAAAGTACTTTTAATCTGAAAAATTGTCCTCATCTGAATGCATATTCTAATCTATTGACTATCACTGTGTGTACAGTAAGTACGTTTCAATCAAATTACTTGGCTGTTCTTCTTTGCAATTTTTTTTTGTGTCACCTTTACTTTTCTGTCCAAAATATCAATAGTAAAACATAAAAATCTCACAAAAACATCACCTCGATCACATCTCCGGTTCAATTTGTTTCATTCCCAGAGTCAGCTGGAAAATGCACGTTCACATTTCTGTGTAGAAGACTAAATATTGCAGCAACAGTTTTACAGCTGGAACTTTAATCAAGACGAAATGTTTTATTGTCATGGCACTGATCCAGACAGCGTGATAAAGAAGAGATTTATCCGGATGTCCCAAGGGATGTTTCATGTAAGTCTGTGGAATGTCTCTTTGCTTGTGCTGATGAACGATGGCTTAGTTGAATTTATGACACATTTTCTGTACTCTAGCCAAATAAGGATTTAAAAGTAAAATCTCTGCAAAATAAAAGTGAGAGACTATACTAAATTACAAATAAAGAATGTGAAGCTAAACCATCCCCCCCACAAACATTCAAAAAAATTGCCGACACAAGCAGCAGTTTTGGAGCAACAGGATGTTGATCAATTTCGTTTTTGGAGCTATTACTGATGTGTCAATCTGCAAGCTACAGCTCGATTTTGCTGCTTGAGCTCAGTTTAGAAAAAAAATCCATAATGCTTAAGGGATTCATCTCAAAACCAAGAGCATAATATATTAATTTGATTTCATTAGACTGAATGGTTGCTGTAGGTCAGTAGTTTAATGTACATCATTAATATGAGCACCATATTAATTCTTTACTGATTCATTTAAAACTGCTAGTCTTGTAGTTGCTTAAACAAAAAGCAAATAATTATGTACATACATTCAAAATTATAAATATAGGCTCAAATTCATACATACTCTCCAAATTTTAATGTGAAAAAAATAAATTGCTATTTGCAAGTTGCAAAAGATTTTTTTTTTGTGACCACCAGCAAGCTTCTGATATATTTCTGCTAAGATTTTTGACAACTACTCTTTTCACAAATGGGAGGGGATATTTAAATGGGATGGCTTCCTTGTATTAATTCATACCTCATACATTTTCAGTGGGGTTAAAGGTCAAAGCCATTCCAGAAACTAAATGGTAATTTCCTCTTCTTCATTTGAAACCACTTTTGGAACAATATTTCAACCATCTATCTGTTGCATTGAAGTGAAAATGAAGACCGTGAATGCAACTGTGTTGAACATTTATGGACTATTCTTAAAGCTAAAATCCATGCCAGGAATCCTGGTAAATTTGTAGTAATTGGCTTCAAAACACATGTCCTTTCTCTGCCACCTCCTACAAGATTTGTACAAATAAAATTGGGAGTGTATGTCAAATCAGAGCCTGCATGTTTTTACATCCCTCATATACTAAAACATGTGTTTCCAATGTTTGTTTTTTTTAATAATTGAAGTTATTTGTTGTATTATCACTCCACGCTAAAAACAAAGTTTAAATCCTACAATAAAACCCTGAAAAACGAATAAGACATTCATGCCAAAGACAGATTTATGCATATTTCTGCCTGACGCTGTTTCCTCTGCTGTTCAGCATAACTGCTGTTATTCAGGCACAATGCAAATTACAAAAGAATTGATTTTGCTACTCTTGTTCTATTAGAATAACAAATTTAAATAAAAAAAAACATCAAATGGATCAAACAATTAACTCTAATCATTTTAATTAGCAGCTTCACACCAACCAAACAGTATCATGTGGAGCGAGGAGAGGCTTTTCCTCTTTGTAAGGAAGCAAGACAATGCAAATTTAAACAGCTTTAAAAAACATTGGTAACATTTTTAATAATGTATTTGTGATTTGTTTTGTTTTTTCTAAGCAAAGGTGTCAGAAGCATGTACTGCGTAATTAAAAAGTGAAAAATAACATTTCAACATCGCAAAGATCCTTTTCTTCTCACATAAAGGAGTTGGTCTTATCTTTCACAGACACACATTGTCTGCATTGAATTATCTCAAGGTAAAATTTTCCTCAGGGAAAGATATTAAAACAGTAGGGTCACAATGGAGTACTTATGAAAATAGAAAGTCTGAACACTTGTCCAAAGGGTGTACAGAAAATTGATGGATGATTTGTTGGGGATTTTGAAACGTTTTTAAGTCTTTCAACCCAATTCTGATAGTGGGCAGGAAGAAGCTGGAATTGGACACACAACTTTGTCGACTGAGTCGCAGTCTTTCTAAAGACAGTAAGGCATTTGTATATTGTTGTTTTCATGTTTGTCATACACAGTGTGAATGCTCTAAAGACGACCCCAAAACAAAATAAGAAAGAGCAGAAAATCAAGTCTGTCATACAAAGAGAGGGAGTTCTGTGGTGTTGGTGGCGTTGGCCTGCTCCCTTGGTGAAATTTGAGCTGATAAAGACAGGATGTTGGCAATAATAACAGGAGGAGGTATTGACGCAAAGAACGTAACAGGGATATGGGTAGGCATTTGAGTCTCAAAAGCTGAAATCACTGGTTTCCTGGCATGCTCATGAGGTCAGCCATGGGAGGCATTTTCACAACTTAACCCCAGAAATACCCACTTATGTTGGAAGCTAAGAAGAGTGGGGTGATTTACTGCAACCGAGAGAGAAGCAAACAAGCTGGAAGATTTTCAGTAATTTGTGACTGAGCTCGTTCTTTCCCCGGCTACTCAAGGAGAATTTATTTATTTTTTCTCAGAATGACAGCAGAGGGAAATACATTAATCAGCATCTGTGCGACTTTGAACAAGTCAAAGCTTTGTGTTGTCAAGAGTCGGAGCTGTAACCTGACACTTCTCTTCAGATTGCATGCTCTTTACTTCCAAACGACAGTGTAGACAGTCGATGTGCGTGCCACTTTCTTGTGAGGGGAGAAAAAAAAACAAAAAAGGCTTAGTTCTCGTCACGGAGAAAAAAGAAAAAGATACAATACCCTCCACAATCATTGCTCCCTCTGGTAAAGACTCATACAAATAACCAAAAAAAAGGAACAAAACTACTGTTATGGAGAATTGGTGACCCAAAGATGGGGGCGGAGTGGGACAAAAGAAACAGCCTTGACATCCTTCCTTTCATTAGTAAAGGGACTTGTTTCATCTGTTCTCGTCAACAAACTGTACAGCAGTCTGCTGTCGTCATCTGATCATGTGAACCTTTAATGCCACACATTGATATTAAGACATTAGAGAAACGTTAATAACTTGTGGTGTTTAAAATATTAAAGCCTCATTTAGGTTTTTACCCCATTTCCATTAGGTTTTGTACTTCAGCTGTTATCCTAAATAAATACTTTACCATTAAATAAATTGTAAGGTAGTAGTATTAATTGTATCCCCATTATGATACGTATGTGTTAAAACTACACTTGGGTTTTCCACTCGCTTTTTTATGAAATAATACTTTTTGTTTAAGGCAGCTAGATATTAGAAAAAAATATGTACTGGCAATACTATTGCTAAACTTTGCTATGGCAATATTTATTATGATTACCATTATTTCCCAAAAATATTTCCTACAATTATCAACCCATTTTTTTCAGAAGTCAGGTTTTACTACTAACTCCTGCTTAGCCTGTAGCAGCTTCACACCTCGTGAGTTATCCTGCAAATTTTAGACACATCCTTGTTCCAACACATCAAAATCAAATGTACACATTTATGCTATGGATGCCAGTCAATAATGGTGGAGCCTGCTGCATCTAATTGAATGTAAGGTGAGTCTTGGATTGATTTGTTGCAGTGACAGGAAAAGATTAAACTCCTTCGCTGCGGCTGTAGTAGTCCACACCTCCTAGCCTTCCACTACTCTGAGGATTTATTTACTTCCCGCTACATGCGACGGGTCCATTTCTGATACCTTCACAGAAACCCACTTAAAAAAAAAAACAAGAAAAAAACTATTGCTTTGACATTGTGGCTTTTTTATGTGTTATAAAGCAAGTATGAGCAGCACGAGCAATCACAGCTATGGTTGTTGTGCGCATGGAGAAGAAAACCGCTTTTGTTTGTCCACAATAAAATAAAACGACAAGACGATAAATCTCATCAAGGCTAGAGACACATCAAGTGGCAGTTATTTAAGTCTCCGAGCCTCAAGACGTCGACTCAGAAGTCGTGTTGAGTCTGATATGAGTTACAGCCCTCTTAGCATTGTATTTCATGTGTGTGCTTTGGTGCGTGTTTGTGTTATGGTTGCACCTTCTTAAGCAGGTGTGAGTCTGTCCTCAGGCTCCCGTCTGCTGCAGATGGAGGCAGTAGTTTAATAATGTAGGAGAGCTTTGAAGCCCCTCTTCTGTCCCGGGATACTATATTCTCCACATTTCCTCCAGGAGTAACTCAAAGGCTTCGTGCCTCAGGCCTCAGTCCTTAAGTAGCTCTCTTGAGCCTATCTCATAGCGCAGGCCTCGCTCTTGAATTATTTAGCTCGATCTCGTCATACTTATTCCAGAGGTGATTCGTGCATCCAGGAGAGGAATCTCTGCTTCGGTTTAGGGTGAAATAATGTGAATACCACAGCTGAAAAAAAATTATTATATATACAGTATATATATATATATATATATATAACTTAAAAATATATATACATTGAACTAATTTAATTTTTGAATAGAAATATTTTCTTTCCACCAGCTGTGCTTACATTTTGTAAAGTGCTATTGAAATGATAAGAGCAGGCTGTAGAGGAGGAGGATGGCTGGTGAGCAGCACTGAGAAACGGTAAATTAACTCAAGGACAAGTGAGCTCTGTGAAAAAAAAAATGTTTCTATAGGTGTGAAAACATGTCAGCTCAAAGAGAAAAAAAATGAAAAGAAGAACACGGGAGCTGCAGCAACACAGATGGAGGTTTGACTCAATCATTAGCAGTCTCTCACCTCCCACTTCCATGTGCTGTGAAACCTCATCAAGACTTTCTTCTGGATTTCTATGCAGAGTTTGGAGGGAAGGCTTACAGCAAGGCCATTCTTATGTTTCACTCTCATAAAAAATGAAATTTTCTTCCGAGCGTAATCCAAATACATCTTTTACTATATCGAGCTGCCTTTGTGCAGAGTTGATGTGAATAACAAAGTCACGCAATGGTGACAACTGTCTTTTTTTTGTGTAAACCAGAGTCCCCTTTTTTATTTTGTTTATTCTATGTACAAAGTAAGATGCGGTTCACATGTTGGAGCGTGTTTTGAAAATACTTGCAATTTAAAAGGAACAACTGCTGCTCCATTCTTATCACATATAGAGCATCGCGTAACATGTCTCCCTAAAATAGGAGGTCTCGAGTAATCCAATCACCTCGCTAATGGCTTCCAGGAAATAAATGGCTTCCTTCATTTTATCTCTGTCTACAGAAAGAGCTATGGGACTTTGCAAAAGTATTTATAACCCTTGTAATAGTTTAGATCGTGTCATGTCACAACCACAGGTTTCATTTTATTTGGGATTTTATGAGACGTCCATACCAACACATAGTAATGTATAACTGTGAAGCGGAATGAGAACTGTACATAATTTTCCTTTCAAATCGAAATCATAAAACTGCAGAGTAAATTTGCATTCAGCACTTTGTAGAATTTTCTGCAATTGCAGTTGCAAGTCCCGTAGATATATTTTATCTGATTTGCACATCTTGGCAGAAATTTAGTGTTTTCTTCTTTGAAAACAGCTCAATCTCAGTCAGAGTTAGTGAAGAGAATGTACGAACAGCAATTTTTGTTGAGCTGCTAAAAATTTTTTAAATGGATCTCGGCCTAAAGTTTGACTGGACCATTGCAGCACATGTATATGCTTCAGATTCTAAAGCATTCTACTGTATGCTTAGGGTTATTGTTATGTTAAAAGCTAAAATCTAGACACCAGTCTGAAGTATTTCGCAGTGTCTAACACATTTTCTCTCAAGGCTGCCCCGTGTTTGGCACAGTCCATCTTTCAACACTAATTAGATTCTCTGTCCCTGCAGAAAAAAAGATACTTCACTCAGCATGATACTGCCATTATCATTTCATAGTGGGGATGTTTGCAGGGAGCAGGTAGCTGCTACAATGCCCCTCCTCACTGTTCATCCAAATAACACTCTCCTTGTCCAATCTTTCAGTTTATGCGGGTGGGAATTTCTTGGTAGGTTTACACTCGTGTCATACGCAAATATATTTTCAGATGATAAATTGAAATGTTCTGTGGCATATTATGTATTACTTACACCATTTTCAGTTTTTCCACAATTTTATCTAACTTATCTAATTTTATCTTGTGTGTTTCAACTGCAATAATTGAGAAGAAACTCAGTACAGGTTGAGTACTGAGTACTTGTGTCAGAATAATGTCATGCTTTTCAGATTTCTAGTTGTAAACGATGTTGAACACCATGAATGATTTTGCACTACTTTGTGTTGGTTTATCACTTAAATCTTAAGAACAGACCTTAAAATTTGTGGGTTTTAATATCACTAAACTTAAAGGTTCAGCTAGAAGGAATCGCCTATAGGTTTGGCTCTTTTTATGAATTAAAAAAAAAAAAAAGTACAGATAAATCCCATTTCAATAACTGATGGGAAACATCAACCCTTTCCGGCCGTTATTTTCCCAATCAACCTGTTCTGGATTAGTCGTGCTCTTTTATTGACAGACAGCCGCAAGCTCCAAAAGTCAACCTATTTTCATAACAATATGTATTTATGCACACGTTTGTCTTCCTCCCCTGCCACCTCCAGTATGATCTAATAATTCCAAATTTGATTTCCCTGTGGTTCCTTCTTAACTTCTTTTGGCCTAGGGCACACATGAAATTTGAGGCAAGAGCACTCAGAAGTGGGGCTCGTGCTCCCCTGTGAGTCAGAGGATGGGTCTATTTGTGGAATTATTTCTCCTTCTGTCTGCAGCATCCACAAAGGCGGCTGAGCTCTGGTCAGAGTGCGTGTGAGGTTGTAACTGGAGCATCGCAGAGGAAGATGGAGGGGACTCTGGCGAGGCTCTTTTCGCTGAGCTCCAGGCAAGGACGGAATTAAAAGCAGAGCCAGAAGTGAAGGAACACGCTGTGCTGATGTTGCACGCCGAGTATTGTTTCCGCTTTGGACTGCTGATTAGACAGGGAGTGTTGTGTGTCTGCTATTGATCACAGCCTCTGCAAAAGGAGGCTTCCTGCATGGACCGGTCTGTCTATCCAACTGGTCGCCCTCGACAGGCGATGTAGGAGGGCAGCCTGCCTCCTGACGTCAAAGTAGACGAGGACTGAGCCGCACATGACATGTGCAAAAAGGAGTGGGTGGCTGAATGAAGCACACTCATGAGTCAGAGTGTGGACACACAAGAAAGCTACTTATAATGACAGGCTTTCAGCTTGAGCTCATAATGCATTCACTCTTTTGTTGTCAGTGCTATCGCTGCTGAAGAAAACATGGATGGAAAGGATTAGAAACAAAGAGCAATTACATCTCTGCACCCTTGGTGAATTCCAGTATAAAAAAAACTGATACAAAGGAGAACACAGCTTTTTCACTATTGTACGGCAATCAGATGGAAACATTTACAAGCAGAGGCCGATTATCTCCAATATCTTAAAAGAGATATACACATATAAAAACCTAGAGCAATTTAAGAGCAACCACTCTGTCTTATAGTGTGACTCTGCAAACTTGCATCTGTACATCTGTGCATGTGTACAGAGATATTAGCGTAACATTAAACATGGAGCTGCACAGCTCGATTGGCTCTACACAATGAACACCTGGTTGAAAATTCTAAAATCTTATGCACCTTATTTAAGCACTTAGATCATTCTGTTACACTCACTCTTCGGTGTAGATGTTGTTACTGCAGGAAGAAAAAAAAGTCAACGTTAGCTATTTTCAGTATCAGCAATGTGTTAAAAAATAAAGGCAAAGAAAGCTCAGCGGGCTCAAAAAAATATTTGACTTTGCTTTTTATAACTCATTAACACTTGTCTGGCGTCAGTCAGCAAACAGGAAGGCTGAATGTTTGTTGTGGTTAAACTTTCTGAGCAATCAAGCTCTGTTCTTTATGAACATGGTGGATTTAATATGATTGTCATATCCACAGGGCTGTGTGCATGTCTGCCTTTGATTGCAAGGTGTAACCCACAGGTGTCTTCACAGCTGGAGCTTGTCAGGTCCAATCAGGAGGAGCTTAGAAGGGCAGATTCCTGATTGTTTTGCTCACATGATCTGTTGTCAGGTTCACTTTAACCTCTCGCTCCCTCAGCTTCCATGTTTTCTAGACATTCCAATGCCTGCTTTCTATGTTGCATTTCCCACAGGAAAACAAATTTCCAGTTCAGATTCCATTTCTTTTTTCCATTACTCTTCCTCCTCTCATTCAGAGTTCATTTACAACTCACTCCAAGATTCCCTCTGTGAATCTCCTCAGTGGTTCTCTGGCTGCTCCCCTGGTTTATACTCCTATGATCTTTCTACAACAATTGACAATTACTCATCCAGTTATCCACCCTTTAACGTTCCAACAACTCACAGTACGACTCATGGAAGAAAGAACAAAGCTATCATCAACAACAAAACACCACCACTTGCTAATCTCAGTCTCTGTGTGCATGCTCACATTTTCCCCTGGCGCTCCACCATCCCTGCAAAAATGAGGAAACCTTCTTATCCATTCAATTTCTTTAACGTTGCCATTTCCCAAAATTATCTTTTTAACTTTAGGATGATCTCATTTTATTATCCATTAGGCTGCATTGCAGAAACGATGTTTTGTTTTATGGACCATGTTGTAAAAATATTTATCATTTGAAGCTGAACTTTTATTACTACTTAATCTTATGCTGACTGATTTTTTTTTTATTATTATTGCACAATAGTATTATCAGATATTTATCAGAGTGAACTTTCTGACCTTTCACCTAATTGCACAAGTTTCCCAGTTAATATATGCATATCTTTGGAAGTTCCCATCAGACAACACGTCCATTTCACAACAGTTCTTGTCACATTTTTCTCTAAAGTTAACAACCATTCTCACATGTGGAAAAGGAATAAGGTTCTTCTTATTTGCATTTTTGCTACTGACACTAAAAAAGTATTAAATACAGATAGCACAGAACAAATCCAATAAAAGTATAGGATTAACTTTAATTTCTTTCATGATTATCAGCAGAGGAGTTGCAGGGCAAAACGTCCTTCTTATTACTTTATGGCCTTTTGTGGCTCAAGTCAAAAGCAAAGAGTTTTCTACTAAAACACCAACTTGTCGACTCATTGCTTAGTTGAGACTTTTTTAATGTTCTGGACAAATTGTTCCAATAAATAAAAAAATTACACAAATGAAGTTGCTCCGTGTTCAACTACTGACCTGTGCAGGATGCCCTGTCCTCTGCCCATTGACTGATAGGCCCCATCCCAACACACCGGCAAGGACAAGCAATAATAAACCACTTATTTCAAAATTGAACAATACACACCTAACCATATACCAGTTCGCTGAATGACTCAAGATGAATTACTTTGGTGTGAATATTTAGATAATTTATTATCTAAGTATCCATTCAATGGCTGAGGCCATGAATACAGACAGGGAGATGAAAATTAATGTTCCGATTCAATCACATCGACGCTCACCAGGACCAGGTGGAAATCAGTGTGTGGGCCATGTAATCTTACCTTATCTGGTACATTCAAAACACCAGGTCAGCTTTGCATGAATCCAAGAATCACCTTCATGTTAAAGCTGCTGGAGACACGTCCTGTGTCCCGAATTGTTGATCACCTGACTGGAAAGACGCAGCATGTCTGCCTGTGGCACCGTCTGTCAGGGTCAGCAGGAGGAGTGGGGTCCCAGCAGGCTGGCTGCTCTGTTATTCTTCCACTTCACTTTTTTTTTTTTTTTACAAAACAAACTTCTGGAGATGCTGAGGTAGACGACATTATGATGTGCGTTATCAGGCAGGTGGTGATAGAGAGGAGACACCAGCAGACACAACAAGCCGATCTCAAAGGCCACTAAAGAGAACAACGATCAGTCGCAGAAGTAACAGGAGACTCATTCAGTCTAATTGCAGTCAACACCATCATTTAAATAGCTTAGTTGTACTGGATTTATTTCATTCTGTTTTTATTGTGTTCCACTGTGTATATGAATTACATTGTATTGTTTTCTATTATTACTTTCACGCTGTACTTTCGGTGGAGAAATGCGACAAATGTATTTAAATACATGTGAATCTGAATAACATTATGTGTGACCTGGTCGACTAACCATTTACAGTAAAAAAAATTATAATTTTCTACTGATATCTATTTAACTTATATTTTTAAAACTAAATCAGGATTATTTAATCATTCTCAACTTAAAATTGAGAGGAAATACAGAAATGTTTAAAAGTTCACAAACCTTCAAACTATATCTTTTCTGTATATGAGAAAATCATTCATCATTTTTCCTTCACTATTATCCATAAATACAGAATCTGCATTCTGTACAAACGACTCAATGCATTTGTATCGGCTTGGTTTCCTAAAGTGAAAAACCACAGAGTGTGCTGAATTTAACGGATCTATTTAATTACTTAGCTATATATATATAGTAGAGCAGTATTTATTTTAGATCATGCTGAGATGACATTTGAGGTGAATCTGTCCTTGAATCTAATGAACATAATATTAGTCATGTCAGTTTCTTGGATTCTTATTTTGGTATTATTTTATTATTTATCTGTAGTTGAAAGGTGCTATACTTTTACACTTTTTCATGAATTCTTTGTCGTATATTAATAGGTGGTGATTTTATTTTTAAAGATAATCAAGACCAAGACGTTTAGGCATATAACAAGCCTATGCTTTATCGGTTGCACCCAAAAACCTTTACGGAGTCACAAATGCTGAGTTTAGTCACAGGATTAGTGAAGTACTTCATGTTTGCTTGGATCAAGATAAATATTTTCATTAAGGATGAACAGAAGAGCTCTACTGAGGCCAGAGACAATCAAAGGTCACTGCATGTTAAGTGCTGCATTGAGTCACTTTCTTTCCAAGTGTTTCCATATTTGGCAAGATCTGCATCTGTCTTCATTTCAGGTGAAGGCGTATTTACAAGCGTATTAGACGCTGTAAGCCGTAACGATGTAATCAATTTAAATATGTGGGGATTGATGTGATTAAAAAGGACGGTTTCAAACGTAACTTTCTTCCCTTTACAGTGCAAACTGGTTAAACAGGTGGCTCTATGCAAAAGAGAGAGAAAGTGTGGATGGCGATATAAACCCACTGGATCACGTGGCTTTCCATACATTTGTTAGTAGATGGAAGAGTATACAAACCCACTGACCTGCTCAGAGCCCATCCTCCTCTGCCCGTTCCTCTTTGCTAAAGAATACGACTCTCATTGCCGGGCCCGGCCACCTGTGACACTCTGAACCTCCTGAACCTTCAGGTTCAGTAAACTATGCTAAAACGTTTAATGGAGACTTCTCCCCGAACAGCAGTTGTTCCCACCTGTTTTCTGAAGCCACTTCCTCTCCTTTGCCACCATGCACGTGTGTGTAGGGATAAGCAAAAACCTTACATACGCGGGAGTTTCCATGACATCATAATTCCCTCATACATAATTACTTACTTCCTTCCGTCTCCTGCCTCTGTGTTAGAACACTGTGTACAAACCCTGGGCTGGTTTTGCTAAAATTGTACAGTTTAAATATGTTTTTCTTCCTGTATAGTTAAAAATACATTTTTTTTTATGTCCTATGGCCTTTGAGTTTACAAGAGAAAACCACAATCATATGCAAAGGAACAGATGTTTATCACAGAGAGAAAGTACAGTAGGTGTATCTGGAAAAAATGAGCCACACTCACTGGTTGGTCACGTTTTATTGATTGAATGAAAATACCAAAGAGAGGATAGGCTGAAATCTGGCATGACGTCCTAAGCGGAAGAACAGTAAGCGTAGCATAAAATTTTTTTTAATGCTCTACAGGAACGTAAGGCATATAATTTAAAATTCCTATGATAGGGAATAAGATTTATTACTGGGTAAATGGATGTAACAGGACTGGATTCGGTTGTGGTTATATCCATAATTAGCAGAATGGTCATTAAGCTGTTAATCTTGTCTCCTGCTGAGCCGAGCTCCAGACAATACAGCATGATTCCAGACCTGCTTCAGAAGTCGGTGGGCCACGGGGGTAAAAGGCTGGAAGTAAAATTACATGACCGCATTTCATCCTGGC
This sequence comes from Poecilia reticulata, assembly GCF_904066995.2. Lineage (NCBI taxonomy): Eukaryota > Metazoa > Chordata > Actinopteri > Cyprinodontiformes > Poeciliidae > Poecilia > Poecilia reticulata. The sequence continues at coordinate 23,933,137 of NC_088835.1, read as the reverse complement.
TATGACATTTGTGTCCAGTGTCCACAGAATAAGGCTCCACCAACAACAATCCCCTCCCACCGTGTCAGCGCTGCTCCTTTAGCTGTTGGCACATTCATTTGAGCTTGACCCAGCAAACGTCTCCGGAGACATCCAGAAGTAAACACGCACGCAACTCTGAGGAAAACCTGGAATTTTCCATACTGTACAGACACACACCCAGTTCACAAGAGAAGGGGAAAGAGGAATGTGTTGGGAATGTAACCCTCTGTGTATGAAGAGGGTCCCAAGACTTAGCTTGACAACACACACTGACATCATGTCTGATTTTGTTGAAAGGTTGCTGCTAATTACTGAGTATTGTGTAAAACTTTTTATTTAATTTAATTTGACTTTTTGATAGCTTTTCCAACTGTGAATGGCTGATATATGAATAGACTTTAATTTTCACTTTAGATAGAAATCCCTGATGCGACTTGGAACAATATTCAAGTCTCCATAGCGCTGACTGTGGAGATCAACTTTATGTTTCTGAAACACGTTTCCAAGTTTGGGTCTGAAACATTAAATAGGGTACAAATAAGAAAAGGTGAGAAAAAAGATGTGATCAATCATAAGCAGATGACTGAGTATGGGATAGCATAGGAGTCTCAATGTGAAAAAGTTAAGAGGAAAAACAATGGTTTTATGGATGTGAAACTAAAAATTCAGACAAAGGTCATTAAAATAGTCTAATATTTGTTATTTATTACATAAACTACATTTCTGTAAAACTGAAGCTGCTGCCTTATTCCTGACTGTACTGCAGTTGGACTGATTATGACAGAAGCTGTGAAGCACAGTAATTTAATTTGGTGTGTAGTGAACTGTTTTTTGAACTAACTAGTTTGGTGATAAACTGTGGAATGGTGTGAAAGAGGTGAAAAAAACAACAACTTTAAAAACTGTTTATTTTGTTATAAGAGTTCATTTATGTCTGAATTATTTGACATTTGAACAAATTAAGAAATACTGATTGTGACGCAAAAAACTGGCTGATACTTCTTACTGTCTGCAGGTTATTTAGTATAAAATGCAAGTATATTTAAATTTTTTGAGTTTGCAAATAAAATTTCATAATATAGTGATTCCTTTTTGACTGCACTGAAGACTTTAACATGGTCATTATGAAAGTGTGAAGCCTGTTGACAACAGGATAAACTGAATACATTTGTCTCTGTAAGTTCTTACGTTTAGTTTTGAACGATAAAAATAAAAAACCACGGAGGCTAACATTAAGAAAAGAGAACTCAGATCACTTTTTGCAGCCCCCAACAGCACAACCTGGTTTGAATAGATGTGTGACTTCGACTATGAAATATTCATCTCTACTGATACTATCAAAGGTGATAATTGCAAAGTGTAACAGATGTTAAAGGTTGTTTTAGCAGGTCTTGGACCAGAATAAAACTGCTAAGTGGCATCTTTTAATTCAGATGTGCCATTTTGTTGTATTCTAGATCCAAATTTATTTAGAAAAATGTCAAATAAATAAGTAAATAAAAAAATTTAAAAAAGAACAAAATGTTTCAACTAAAAAAAAAAATATTGATAATGTCTTAGCCACTAATAGACCAACCACTCATCCTGCTGCAGTGGTCTATTTTTAAGCATTTCATTGTTGGACAAGTACTATTGTGCAATGATAGAAAATATTTCAGCATCCTTTCTTCTGCTCAGGCAAGCCTCACGTGGACCACTGACACTCTTCTGTAGCTCAGCTGCATCGTGTAATCTTTGTTAAAGTTTTAAGATCTGTCTATATACTTGTACGGATATCGGCGATAAAGTATAGAAAAATGATTCAACAAATAAAACTATGGGGTAAATTTTCTGTGTTTGTGTAATCCCTCATTCCCAGGTTTTGTCTTTAAAAATTAGGACAAACACAATGATAGACAGTACAGCCTCCAGCTAAATTTATGAACCTTTCGTTTACCTAATGGCACATGCATACAACAATACTTTTGTCACATTCATAAAGCTGTGTGCGTGTGAGATTATCCTTTATAGATAATGTAAACAAACACATGGCCAGGCTTAATTGTAGCCAAAAATAGGAGTGGCGTGTTTTCTTTTAGTTAAAGCCTAACAGACAACAAGGAAGGAAGCGTCAGTGTTGTTGCCCCACCTCCACTGTCTAGAGCTGTTACTTTCCACAATCACTCTTAACGTGTAATCAATATTTATTTGTACCTTTGGCAAAATGATGCAAACTTTTACTGGCACAAAAACTGCAATTTTAAGCAAGAATAAAACAAAAAAAAAAACAGTCACACACTATTTAGAACAAGAATGCAAACAATGCTAGCAGTATGTCACAAAGAAACACATTTTGACTTATCAAATGTTAACTCAGCAACAACAATTTCCAACAACATATTAGCTAAAGTATTTGCTGATGTGGGCCACAGGTTAAAGTCTGTTGCTGGGTCACCTGAAAAAAAGAGATTACTTTAATCCTCCATATACAAAAGGCATGAACAATGGTGGACTTAATTTAATTAACCTAATTCAAAATATGATGATGTTTGTGGTTGGAACGTGTGGGAGAGCCTGCAGGGGCACCGTCACATAGAAGTCCTGGAGTTAAGAGATCAATTTGAACCATTTTTGGAGAAGTTTAGTTCACAGAAAGTCAGACAGAGGCTTTAAAATTGCTGAAGCATTCAGTCTCTTTTTTCTCCATTACTGGGAGTGCTTTCTCGGGCACATCTTGTACTGACAGTAAAAAAAAATAACTAAAAAAAAACATATATCACTGGGAAACTTTGCCGCAAAAAATAATATGTTCCCATCAGTGTAAAAGTGTAATAGAAAATTCACCCTCTTCAGTATGTTATTATTAAACAGTTCTTGTATGAGATGGGATGGCTGAAAGACTGCAAAAAAAACAACCTGATGTATAAAGTCATCACGTTAAAGGTCACGCGGGAGAACAATTCTGCAGTAAATGTGTGTTTTCTTGTGGGCAAGTCGTGATGACACAAGAAAGACACAGAGTTTGACAAAAAAAATAAAAGCATACTGTTAAATGTCTGAAGGAATTAGAAAAGGAGGGGGGTGTAAAATGTGAGACAGGGCAGTGAGGGGGCAGAACCAGGATTAGTGTACTGTACGCAGTGATGGGAGGTATGTGTGAGCCAGAAAGAGAGAGAGAGGGAGAGAGAGAGAGATTCGGCAGGGGGGAGTGGGAGAGTGTCACGTGTATGCCAGAATAAGCTCAGAGCTGCGGTGGGGAAATCTCTGGACAGAGCAGCAGCAGCAATAAGTCAGACCCCTCAGTCCCTCATGCTCCTTCCACATGTACTTTTTGTAGCAACAACACTTTAACACCTGTCCTCCCCTTCACCTTATCTAACCCTGTCCTCTTTCAGGTTTTCCTTTAATCCCTCCCCTCTGGCACAAACCTTATTCTTCCACAGTGTTCGTGGTACAATAGATATTCCCCTCATAGCAGCTTGATTTGAATGGCTTTATCTCCTCAGTACACATGCTGCTAATAGAGACCAACTCTACTGTAAATGTGCATCGACGTCTGAAAGCCATTACTCACAGGCTCATATCTGCTCAGGCAAGTCCGGCAGGCACCCTAAAGCTACATAACATAGGAGGTTCATGTCTCCTAATGTGCCATCCTGCTGTTTCTGATTCAAAGCAGGTGATGGAGGACGAGATGTCTGCTCCCTCAAAAATCTTCTGACTCACTAATTCTCCTCCCCTCGCCGAAAAAAAAAAGAAAAAAAAATCATTGGTAGGAAGCCAGGTACTTTTTTTTTTCCACTTTAAAGGTTGGAATGACATTCAAACAAAAGAGCTGGAATCCAAATATGGCCCTTACGATATTACGCAAGAGTTCAGCTGCAATAAAACTCAAATTATATATATATATATATATATATATATATATATATATATATATATATATATATATATATATATATATAATAAAAGAGAAGAAATAGAGATAGCCCACGTTGATGTTTTACTTTTCCTATTGGAGAAGTAAGCTGAAACCTCACAGCTGGGGCAGGGCCAAGGACACGTGTTGGCCACGAACAACCCCTGCTATTAAAGATTTGTTCTGTTTGGAAATTTCTGAGGTCAGACTCCGTGACCGCACTGTAAAGTAACTCTAAATGGGCGACTAATGCTTGTCTGCTGCAGAGGTGACCATTAGAGGCAGTGAAGAATGGATGCTGACATTCTGCCACCTGTTTTAATACAGTGTGACTTTGCTTCAGCTTTTAAAGTGCTCAAACATAACATCTTCTTCTGCAGGTTAAAACAAAAAACAAAAAAAAAACCTGTTGTGAATGGCAGATGATGTATTTGCTGTTTGATAAGTCAGCCCACTCATACATTTGTGTGTACAGTCATGAATTGCATAATGACAGGTAGTGTAAAATATCTGTACTGTTGCTAAACAGACACACAGGTCGTATCGAACCAGTGCAGCTGTCAGATATCACAAACGACTTGTAACTACGGAGAAGCGTAGTGTTCGCTAGAGGAAAGAAGAAAATGGAGGACGTTGTTAAATTTTCCTTGTTTATCGTTACACACTAAAGTCAAAACATTGCGAATGAAGTGAAGATAATATCTTGAAAGAAAGGTGCAACACTGAAACTGCACACAGACTATCCCAACGCATACCGAACATGCTGACTAAGAGCGTACAACCACAGGATGTTCATGTCCTAGAAGAGAAAGAATTTCCTGTTGTCCTATCCTAACATATTAGGTTACGAGTTCACTTAGATGGTGTAGCCGGTGCGGTTCTTCACCTGAGTGTTGGTTTGGTTTAATGGCTTAATATCAGAAGTGGAAATTTATTTTCAGCATTTAAATTGTTGGTATACCATTTTTCATTTCTTTTTATTCCTATAGTTTTTTCAATTGTAAAATGAGCTATTTGTTTTCGTCAAAGTGACGCCAATGCTGCGTCTTATTTAACTGAGTACTTAACTCGGCTTTTTCTTTTACTCCTATTAACTTCTTAAAACCTGAAGTAGCTTTTTAAATTCTGCACAGGAATTAATTAGTCAAGTATTCATGAGTCATGCTTTTTGCAGAACTTGTTAAACTGTTTGCACTTAAGCTGAACTTGCTTTGTGAGTTAAGCCATGTAACAAATAGTTTGCCCTTTGTGAAATAAATTGCAATAGTCAGCGCTTCACTTTGTTTTAGCGTATCTCCATTACAGACAAGCACCATCAAAACAAATCGACTTTGACAGGGGTGTGTAGTTTTTGATTATTAAATTGACTTTATACACTCCACTGTCGCCACATGCTTGCTAATGATGAAAGTGACAAGTTGTGATTTGCTGGATCATGCTACAAAGCGAAAATGCATTTACTATGACAGGACATGTATTTGGCTTTTAGTCTAGTTTGAATGAGCGTTAGGCTCATTCAAACGTATTTTGGAAGTCGCATCTCTTTTCCCCAGATAAACAATTTGCATTAGGATTAAAGGTGCAAATGCAACAGGAGAAGTTTGTCTTGCAAAAGTTCTCTCAGTGTGAGCAAGAACACAGACTTTCTTCGAGGACAGCACATTGCGAAATAAATGTTCTGCCCCGCTGTTCAACAACTGTTTAACTTTGAACTTCTGGTTGAGGTACAGTCTCTCCTGTACCTATATTCTACATTATGTGGCTATGTTCCCTGCTGGTTCTAATTAATCTCTCATTCTCGCTCACCCAAGGCTTAGACATCACAAGTGACTAGAATGAGATGGAGAGAACATTGTAAGTTTCTGAGACATACCAGCAGTTTAGCGCTTTGCTTTTGATTAACCGTGTGAACATGATGAAAAAGCTTCCCTATCACCCCAGATAATAGCTACAATCCAAAACAAGGTATGTATTTATGAACAACATCCTTATCCTCTGGTAAACATCCGCAGTATTAAAATCAATACATAGAGTTCCTGACACTCTTTCAGACGCTTTAAAATTTTTTTTTTTACAAAAATAGAACTCTGAGGTGTGACGGACGATGTTTTTTTTTTAGACTGAAAAACATTTAGATAATATGTATCCTGCGGTTTCTAGAAACCTGAAATTATGCTGTCAACAGGGCTGAACTGTGCTGCAGTGAGCTGGATGAGAAAACCCTGGACATATCTTTAGTTTTCACTGGTCACATTTTGGAGTTTGTCTTGAAGGAAGTTAACATTTTCAGATAACTGAACATAAACAATTACAGATGGATCATAACAGATTTTATAATATCGTACAAAATGTAGAGAGAACTTTTTAAAAAGTCGGGTTTCCGGATTTTTTAAACGAGACTGAAATGAGGAAAATAAACTAAAGAACAATAGCATCTTGTAAAAATGTAAAAACATTAATCAGTCTGTTTGCAGAAGTGTGCAAATCATCTAATACCTCATTAAACTACATTATATTCATTTTTAACATTTACTCCTCTTGGTTACTAACCAAACGTTCTGGATTCTAGTGATTCAGAGAAATGAACAGAAATGAAGTTAAATCTCATGGAGAGAGGTTACAGAGAATCAAAACCATTTAATAAAACTAAAGCATCAGTCAGGAGCCGATACATATTCAGCGCTGCATTAAAAAGTAACGGATGACTAAAGAAAATATTAGAAAAATCCTACATAACAGAAACTGGATGTGTTTTCCAAATTAATGAAAAAATCAAATGGAAACAATAGCGACAAAAAAAAAGCCTCACAAGTTCTACATGTCCTCGCTAAAATCTTCCAAAACCTTTTGGGTGAACTTGTTATGCTAAAAAAGTAACATTTCTTGGAAATAGTTCCCTTTTGGTGGGAACTACTTCAGCATGTCACGATGTTATTTCAAGCTTCCAGTTCCCTAAAACGCTTTCATTTACCATGGTTTGCCTGGAGAAATACAACTACCTCTGGGAAGCAACTCCAGCTAGACTTTGGAATCCAAGAGATATCAGACTTAAACTGAAGATTAACTCTTAAATAAGCAAAAAGGTTCTTTCTTCAGACAATACAAACAGACTGACTGAACACACACCGGACAAGAAAAGTTACCTCTTTTCCCGTCATGAGCACATTGAGTTTGCACAACAAGATAAAAACAAATCAATCAATTATCAGTGAAGCTAACTGGTTATTGGGTAATAGTAGCCAACAAGAACCTGACTAAGCATTAGATTTGCGGACGTTGTGTTCAATGTTTTAAATCTATTTTATGCTTATTTTGTCGTAATAGCTGCGTTTAAATATAGGTAATGAATGGAGGAAAACCCTTCTCTTGTTTAACCGTGCACATCAGTCAGAGGAAATGCTTCATTTCTGGTTTTTAAGGAGTGTCTTGAGAAAATATTATTATTAATGAACAATTCTCTTTAGAAACATATTTATTCATATATAATATTAATACTGTGTTTAACCATTTCCATCCATCCACTGTCTGTACCAGCATGTCTTTACATGACAATGTATGATCATCTTAAGAGATGGCTGGGTGAGACACACTCTCATCATGAGCTAAGACATACAGGACAACCACGTGCACACACCCATGCTTAAAGGAAATTTAGAGAGACCAATTAACTTATTATGCATGATTTTATATTGTGGGAGAAAGCCAGAGCCCAGAGCACATGCCAGAGCCAGGAGTGCCAATAACTGATGGCAAGCAACCATGCTCAGCTGTTTTATTTGATTACATTTTATGTGGTTCAGTGTATTTGTGTTGCTCTGTAAAAGGTAACAAAAGGTTACATCTAAAACAACAAAACAATAGAGAAAATTCAAATTTGGGAATGGAAATGCCAAAATGCAGAAACATGTGATAAATTAAAAACTATTACAGTAGAGAATGATCAAATATTAAGTATATGAAATATAAAACTGAAAGCTGAAATCAAATCAAAATTCATGGCATTTGTTAGCTGATGTGTTAGTGTTACATTAACCAGGTTTATACAACTTTTTAATTTTGGTTTTTTTAAATCACTTTTAACAGGGTTCATTTGCTTTTAAGTTGAATTGCACAGCCTATATGTCAGATGGATAAAGCGTGTAAATTATTTGTAATTTTGTATTTTTTTTTTTTACACTTTAAGAAATCTTGTGTCTTAACTGGGCTGTGCATACTGCAACTGCTGGAAGTAAAGGCCCGTAATGAACTTGTTGCTACAGTCCAGCATAAAAGAGCCGTGGTCCACAGTTCCTCTCCAGAGTGGCTGGATGTTTGCCTACGGAGAAATTATCAGCCTCTATTACATCACTTTCAGATAGAATCTCACACTGAACCGCCCACGTGACGATCCCATAAAAAGTGGTAGCAGAGGGAGCGTGGGCTGCTCTGCATTGGACACAAATTTGGCTGCTATCCTGTCTCATCAGCTCATCATCTCATCAGCTCTCGGCGGGGAGCCTCACATGAGGGCCGGTCGACCCGTCAAGACGTCCCGTGTCACGCGATAACTTCACAATTACCTGCTTCATTTCCAGCCACATGCTGGGAGATGAATCTCCTCCTAACAGCCATAGAAAAGAGCTGTCAGTGCCTTTTTTCCACCTTTCATAAATCCCCTTATGTAACCTCCCCCTAACCTTCACATTAAGATTACATTGTGGTGGAGCTGCTAACTCAAAGCATTACATCATCTGGAATCAATAGGAGCACATTAGCTGATGGGAAAGATAAGCTGTGGCAGCTCTGCCTCATCTGAGACTGTCATTAAATGTCTTTTTGAAGTGGAAGACAACTTTTAAGAAGCCAGTTCCTGTGAACTCTGTGTGCCTGCGTGTGTGTGTGTGTTCCTGTGCACGCGTGCTGGCTCAAATTCCAGCCGAGTGCTGGAATTATTCAATGTGCTGCGAAGGCAATGCTTGTGGTAAGCTCCCAGCCCTCTGCATCATGCGTAGTCCTCCTCATCTGTGCGTGGAGAGCGCAGGCTGGAGCGCTTACATAATCTAGTTAAAATATATCCCGGTCACATGTAAGATTCAGCCCTGCAGATAGATATCCCACTGTCGCTTGAGCTGCTCTGGCTGCCACTCAAGATATTAGAAAGAATATGAACGCAAACACACACTCGCAGACTCGGAGACTTGACAGTGATTAGCTGCCAGATATTCTCAACAGCTTGCATGTGAAGAGTATGCGTGGAGAAAAAAAAGAAAAAAAAAAAAGGTCTGGAAGCTTTTCTCTCTGGATGAAGCACATGTGACTGAGTGAAGCCGGACCAGGAAGGGACAAAGGAGAGGGGAGGACGCACAGCAGGACGCTGGAGGCACATACCCCCAGTATTGCTTCTCCTCTGCCTGCACAAGTTTGAATATTAATGCTAAATCCAAGAGCAATTGACTGGAGGCACACACACACACGCACATTGCTGCGGCACTGTGCCTACACTACATGTGGTCACATATCTGTGTAGGTGGGGTTAAGTTGCAGAGCTAGCATTTACTTCATCAGGATGACAAATCAGGAGGAGTAAGCTGGTGAGATGGGGGAAGCCAGGCTTAGAAAGTATAAGGGATCCCAGATGTGAAGCTTTGCCTGAAGCATGAGCCGGTCCAGAGCTATGTCAGGTATTTTTTATGAGCAACATCTGAGGATATGATTAAGAAAACAAAAGAACAACTGCAGTGAATGACTTAAACATTTTATATATGAAGAGTGGCTTGTGATGACGTTCGATTCCCTGGAATGTTTGACATTCCAGGGATTCAGATAAATTACCAAGAATTTAGGCTTAGGACAAACATGAAGCACTACATACATGTAAGAATAAAGCTTCATTATTCTTATTTATTGAAATGTTTTTTTCTTCTTCTCTTTCTTCTTTGCAAAACAGTTCAGACTCAATCCGATTTACTGGACGGCTCCTGGTAAAATAATTTTTTTTAAAGTCCTGCTACAAATTTCTTAATTGGATTTAGGTCAAGACTTTGACTGGGCCATTCCAACACATAATTTTGTCTAAGCCATTCCATATTAGCTATGGCTGTACCTTTAAGGGTGAATCTCTGTATCAGTTTCATGTCTTTTGCAGTCTCTAACAACGTTTCTGTTAGAATTTCCTTGCATTTAATTTCATACACTTTCCCATCACCTCTGAGCATCTTTCATGTTCCTGCTGAAGATAAGCACACCAGAGCACATTCCTCCATGTTTTGCCGTGTCTTCTATGCAGTTTGTGGTTTTCTGCAGAAAATTTCCATGCAAATTTAACAAATGTGGCGAGATCAAGATACGCCCAAGTCGACTTCAATTTACTAATGAGGTGACTTTTTATGGCTGTTTCTTGCATTGGTTTCTATTTCGGGGCATCAGAGTAATGAAGGCCAATAAACATTTAGATTTTTTTTTTTTTATTTGTGAAACATTATGACAACGGCAGAATTTTACTTTCATTGTACAATTATGTACCACTTTTTGCTGGTTTATAACACAATCTAAATAAAATATATTCAATTGTGACATAAGCTGAAAGAATACTTTTGCATGCAAGTGCCAATACTTTATTTCAGCCACAGATTAATGCCCTTCGTAGGGGTTTAGTTACAACTAAAACGACTAAAGGTGCCTCGAAGCAGCTGGTCAGAAAAGAACGTTGCCGAACAAAATTATGTAATCCTGTTATTGTGTGGATATGAGCTGCTGCCAGGACGGAATAATTTGAACCATTAATTTTAGCCAGCCAGGAAACGGATCCCAACTGAGATTGCTCACAAATGTGCCCCCGGGTCATGCAGTCGACTGAAACGGCAAACCTGAAGCGCTCACATCTTGACCACATACATTTTAACCAAAAAAGTATTTGAGTCCGTAAGCGGCGGAGCAGATGGCTCGAAGCCAGCTCAGTCATATGCACGTCTCACAGCAGAGGACAGCTGCTCGTAAGATAAGACGCATATAAACATGCTCCACTTCAAGCTGCACCCAAACACTCTCACTTGAGCCTGCATCCTTTTGCGACGCCCTTAATCCTAAGGGCACTACTCACATAACGTGAAGAAAAACAGGGGTTGACTGAGGGCATCGCACAAAGGTCCATGTCTGGGAGAATGTCATTAACAGTAAGCTTTGGAGACAAAAATCAGAAGGTTAGTGTGAATTCCCCTCCACCTTATGAAAAAGAAGAAGAAAAAAAAAGCCTTTTAAAAGTCAAACTTTATTTCTGTCCATATGTTGTAAAGTGTAGCACTGAGAGTTCTTCATGGACACGTGCTGCCTTTTTTTTTTTCTTCTTCTTTTTTCTTCTAAGGGGAAGTTCAGACGAGGACAGATGTGCAGAGCCTGACCTGTAATAAAGTGGGTGAGAGTCTCTGATTGAGATTTCAATTTTCTTTCTTTTTTTTCATGAATGAGAGCAGGAGACATCCTGTCTCCGCGGGGTACACACTGCTCATGTCGCGTGACTCATCTCGGATCCTGATAGGAGAAGAAAGCGCGCCGGACAAAAGAGCTGCCTCCCTTGCGAGGAGACTGCAAATTATTTGCCGTTGTTTCTTATGCAAATGACAAATTGGTGAAATTGTCAGACGGCTGAATGGAGCTGGATTAATGTTAATGCTTAAAGATTCAAGGAGATCACACAGACGATTTACTTAAGCATTCAGGACAATATGCGGTTAATGCAGAAAAAACACCTTCAAGCATGAAAGATTAAGTATCTGGATTACTGTATGTTTAATGCCGTGTGTATAATTTAAAATACCTCTTTGATCCTTAAACACACAGTTCCTGCGCTTTGAAGGGAACGTGATATATTCCACTGTGACATGGATGGCTTGAAGACAACAAAGGGAAATAAGAGTGAGCTGGGAAAACTGCAGGAAGCTCTCTGTCGTCACAAAGTCTGGGGTCAATGGAGGATCTGAGTCTGGGGAGCACAACGACTGGAGACCATTTTATTTTTTCTTTTATGGGATCTTTAAAAGATTGCAGGACAATTAGAATCTGGCAGATCTGGCAGCTGTGTCATCCCGACCGGCTTTATGTGTACTCTGGTGTGTGTGTGTGTGTGTGCGTGCGTGTGTGTGGAGTGCATTCTTCACAGCGGGATGTGATTGAAGGCACAGCGGTGCAGAGCAACCTCTCTGTCTGGTTCCAGGGCTGCTGGGTGTTCCTCATTGTGACAGAAGCTCATAAAACATGAAGTATTCACAAAAGGCTAGGCTTCCCTGTGATCACTTGGCCACAAATGACTTTCTGAATTTAACTGCTGTGGCACAATCTGCTTGTGCAAAGCACTGAAGACAAGCAAGAGGTCGTTCTACGCATTTTAAAAAGTCAGGCAATTCTGCAGCCGGTTGTTGCAACCATCTGGGCAGCAGCGTCCTTGGCTCGCTAATCATCTAACTGAGCCTTTTTTTCCCCCACATCGCACTCGTTACGCTGGAGGTGGAGTGAAAAGGGCGACGTCGTTTTAAATCCCACTCATCCTCACTGTCGATCGAGAAGGACGGGGAATAAAAAGGAGGCTGGTTCTTTGGCTGCTGGAGTGGGTGTTCTCAAAGCAAACGTGATCCCGTTTGCAGCGAGAGGGTTCGTGACTCACAGGCATCGACACTTGTCTGGCTTCCAACGGAGATCGCTCCTCCTTATCCCACCCTCTCAGCCAAACAGGTCCCATGAGTCATGAACACCACCACGATATGCCTTAAATATTTTAAAAATGCCTGTGTATCAAAATGACCGGTTAGATTTAGGTATTAGTTTTGTGCTCTAAAATATAATCAGAGTTCTGAGTTTAAAAAAAAGGTTCTAATTTCACTTTATCATTCACTTAATGAAACTCAGATTATACCAGTGTTGTAACAATAGAAACATTTTCTGGTATGATGACTTTTAACTCAGGATTTCAACAGACTTTTGTTCAGAGTTCAGCAGATACCGTTAGGAAACACCTTAAACTATCGCCTTAATCCCGACCGGTTTACATTACTTACAACAGCAAATGAAATGACGCTCACAGGGCTTTCGATGTATAGAAATCAAACAAACATCCCAATTTCATGCATTAAATAAAAGTCAAAGGTTTTGAAGCAAAAATGGAGGTGAGCAAATGTGAAGCTGATTTTTAATATTTTAAATTTAGGTAGGAGTTAGTTGACCATCAATACTCCTAGTGTGTTAAACATACTTGGATCATTTTCACAACTATTATAAAGGATCATTAAATAAATTTTGCTGTAACGTTTTTGGAATCAGAGTTCTTTTAACATGACAAGTCGGATTTGGTCTTGGCCTTTCTTGGGCTAGCTTTTAGCTTTTCTCTCAGACCGATATACAAAATAAAGACACTAAGACGTTCAATGCAGGTATGGTGAGGTGAATGCAAACAAAATAAAGCTAAGCCAAATTTGTTCCAAGCATTTCTGCTTCATCATCTTAAACAGAGGAGAAATGTACAGACCACAATGGATGAAAGTGAACAAGGAATAATAGTTGAGACTACTTTTCATTGTTCTATAAAATCTGATAATACATCAGGGAATAACTTCAAAACCAACTTAACCATGTTTCTGTTTCAACTGGGAAATCCTGCTGAATTTCCAGCAGCTAAGTATATGCAAGATATCCAACTTGGATTTAAAAGTTTAGGTTGGTGAGACACCAACCAGCTTTCCCACCTTGCTGTTATTACTTTTAATTTGAAAGAGGGCCTGGGTTTGAATCCTGGTCCCTCTGCATGGAGGCTGTATCTTCCTGTGTGTGTGTGTGCGTGTGTGTGTGTGTGTGTGTGGGTTCTCTCTGGGTACTCTGGCTTAGACCCACAGCCCAGAAATATAACTCTTAGGTTAACTAAATCGCCCTTAGGAAGCGCATGGTTGCTTGCGGTGTGCAACTTTGTGCTGCCCTGGTAATGGATTGGCGACATGTCTAGTTGGGTTTAAAAAGCTATTCACTTATGTATTTACGTTTTTTTTTTTTTTTTTTTTTTTTTTTACACCATGAGAACAAATTTCTAAGATGTGGGGAAAAGATTTGCTCAGTCCATTATATCCTCCCGCCGCAGCTGCTTCCTGAAACCGCCGGCTTTTCATAGCCATGTCCCCTCAACTTACCGACATGCTTCGAGCCATGCATCATCATCATCAACATCATCATCATCATCATCATCATCCAGATGATCATGACGCCGAAATGCCTGTGCAGCGTGTAGTGACCAGAGGCCAGCCCCGGCTTGACTCTTCGCCCAGCTGCTGAAATGGAAACCGATCCGCGTGTCCACGTGTTTGTGTCATTTCCATGCAATTTGCATATGTAAACTGGCCTCGCCTATTGCTCCGCGGCTGCACCGAATGGACGAGGCGATTCGTCGGCAGGGGCCAGGCGCAGCGGCGAATGGGAGAGCCGCAGCGCGCCGGTCCCGCCCTCTCAGACACGTTGCTTCGGGAGAAGCAACACGGGGTTGATCACTGGCTGTGGCTGCTGCCTCACCACTCACACGCCGCACACGTCCCTCACATCAGCTGCTCCTCTCTGCCGGACGCTCCTGCCGGATTCACAGCTTGAACAAAGGAGGAGAGGGGAAAACGACCGGCCGCCGCATCCCGGGAAGGTAGGTAGACCTCCACGTCTCACGCCTCGCTGGTCAGATTATTTCCTTATGAGCCGGCGAAAACGCTCCTGTTACTTGTTTTCAAAAAAAAAAGAAAAAGAAAAAAAAAATCGTCTGGAGGAATTTAACAGATATAATCACAAGAAATAAAGATCTACCTATTCGAGCTGAAAGTGGATTTTTGTTAATAGATTGATCAGTATTGCTAATGCTCTTTTCTGATTGATCCTTTATGTAATCTAACAGGGTGCTGCCAAATTTACTATGACCGATGAGGAAGTCTATTGTGTCTCCTGATCTGATAGGCGGACAGCCCTGATCATTGACTTCATCTGATTTTTCTCCCCTTATGGCCAATGTTTTACCTCCTCTCGGAAATATTCTTACATAATGCGACTGTATGTCGGTAACCGATGAGCACCGTCTGTATACATGTAGGGGTCCTATACCTGCCCAGGTGTGCATCACAATGGCCGTCTGGTATTTCACAACTTTGACAAATTATACATTCTATCGTTTCTTAATCAAAATAAAAGAATTGCAGGCCTGGGTTGTGTTGAAGTGTTTTCAAAGGCCCAAGGTTAATCGATATGTGTTAAAAGCCTGGCATGTTGTTTCATTACATAAAATCAAGTCTGTTGTTTAACAAGTCCAGCTTGATGCTAGTTTTTTTGTTTTTTTTTTGTTTTTTTTTTAGATGTATCAAATGCTCAAGTCATTTGTTTTATGAAAGTAAAGTGTAATTGCCTGATGAGACTTCATATCACATAAAGTATGGGATCTCTTAGTCAGCCCATGTTATAAAACAGAAGATTTTTATAGTGGATTCTATAAAGATTAGATAAAAAGATTCATACTAATCTGCTTGAACTGCCTTATGGGTTATTATATGTCACTTGCTTGCTATTATAATTTTATAACCACAGTCTGGTTTCTGTGATCTTTGATGCTCCTATTTCAATCTGTGGAACAGATGCAAGCAGCATTTTCTGTTTTTTTTTTGTTTTGTTTTTTTTAGGCCTGTGTCGGGTTGTGTGAATGAGTGAACCCCCTCTGCTGCTGCACCCTCGCTCTTTGACTGTAAGACCAGAATCCTAAAACAAAGAAAGAGTGAGCCATTGCTCCTTCTAACCCTCAAATTTCACAGGAAACCCGAGACATGCCAGGCGTTAACAATCCCACCACTAAAGATAACCCTGTGCTGTTCTCACTTCCTTTTATCGCCAAGGAAACGCACTGAAGCCCCTGCGAGCAATTAGGCGTCCGCGAGAAGCGTTTTGGTTTTTTTTTTTTTTTTCTTGTCCATGAGACATCCTTCAATAGCGAACCGGCAGAGAGCTGATGTTTTACAACGTCGTTTATTACCTCTTCGAGACGTCAACGCTCCAGTCCCGGCCCTGGTCCCCTTTCTGAAGGAAGTCCATGGATGAATGTAGCAACTGTTGGGGGGGGGGGGGCAGAATCAGATTTTACACAATATCGTAGAACTATGATGATAATTACACAAAAAAGTTGTAATGTTATGCAATCAATCTTATTTAAAGGAAATTAAAAGCCAGCAGTATATTTTTTAATTTTAGTTTAGTAAAAATGAATGCTTATTGCTCTGAATGTTGTACCTTTATGCTGCTTGCCTCTGTCTAGAGAAACACAGGTACAACATGCTAATATTAGCAGGTTATTAGTTGGGCTGTCTGTCTTGTAACCAGCCTGCAGTCTGCTGCTTTACAAACTGCCAACTTTTTTAAAACAGCTTTATCTCTGTTAGACAGATTGAGGGATGCTTCTTCATTTTTAACACAATGACCTTATGCGTTTTTGAGACCTGAAGTATTACCAAACAGAGAGTGGGAAAAGTGTTAGCCTTTGTAGCCTGTTTTCAGCTAGCTGGGTGGAAATGCGGGTGAATAACTTGATTATCTATGCAGCAGATCAGTCTCACTTTCTCAGGGAGTGCATTAAAAAAAAGATGTTCAGCCGTAGGAACAATTTGACAAAACTGGTACCCGGCCCATGACTAATCTGTGCACAGCCTGGCATGTGTGAAAACTTCCTTTGTCAAGGTTTACGGTGACAAGAGTTTGGACACGTGTAGATCTGAGGCCTGCAGGGAGGTTTTCGTGTTTGGTGGTGCTCGGTCTGTGTTTACTAGCTCAGGTGTTGCATCTGCAAAACAAACAGGTCATTGTGGTCTCACTGCCACCGTCTGCTCTGGCGCCGCTTTGTCCTTACTCATGTCTACTCACTTGGAGATGCTGTGTTTTCGGCAGACCGTTTATTACTGTTATTATTCCACCAAATCCTCGGTGCTCAGACAAGGACGCCCCTGTGGTTATTTTGACTCCAGCCTTGATTTGTTGATATTTTGGTCATGTGTCTCATCTCCACCCATGGCTGTCCTTAACGTGTTTGCTTTCCCTCGCGAATCCCTGTCTCACCCCAGGTCAGTGATGGTCAGTGCTGGTTAGAGCCTGCAGCTGAGGATGTCTGCTACAGATTCGGACAACTCCATCGACTGGCTGGCCAGCGACACCGAAGAAAATGAGAGCGAGCAAGAGCCGGACTGCACCGCCAGGCGCAGCCAGAGAGAGGCCCCCCTGTCTGAGAGCAGCAGCGAGCCGAGCGAGGAGGACAACTGGTGCGAGGTCTCTGGTAGCAGGGGATCGCCCGGCGGCACTGCGAGATCGGACAGAGACTCCGGCAATGGACTGTGCAAATCGCAGCGCGGGGAAAAGGCGAACGGCAAGAACTCTCAACCGGTGAAAAGACCTCACAGCTCCACGGGAGAGCAGTGCAAGGAGCGGCAGCTAATATCCAACGCATTGGAGAAAGATCAAGTTTTTATCAACAAGGTGAGCACCTCTGTGACTGTTGTGTTTTGTTTCTCACTGGAGGTGGTTGACGGCGCCAACAAAACTAGGACATGCCCTATCACCCAGATCCACCCCCACACCAACAACCCCCCCCCCCCCCCCCCCCCCCGCCCCCCACTGCTGCTTTTACTGACATTTCCAGTAAGGCTGTCCCTCCTCTGTAACTGCTTACGGAGTGTTTGGTGTTTTGGTCGAGTGAGTTATTTGACTTGTGCTACTCGATATGTATTTCAGATGTTTTAGCTCATGTTTAATCACCTGACTGTAAATCAATCTGTTATCATTCGCAGTGCATGGAGCTACAATGCTACATCCATCCGCTGTCATCAATCTTGAATGGCCTTCGTTCAGGGAGATACAAAGAAAGTAAGTCAGCCTGCCTGCGCAGTTTGTCCTCAACCAGTTTGCGTAATTAACTTGAATAAGATGACCGCTGATGTTGCAGCTAGAGATGCACCAATGAGGCTTTTCCTGGTTTAAGCTGACTATGACAGGCCAGTTATTCTTGTTGTTTTATTCTGAGAACTGTGACACATGAAAGAGAAAAAATTTAGACATTTTTGAATACAGTAAAACGAGGCAATTATTAGTGACTTGAAAGTGTCACTATGGGGATGCATCAATGAGGATAAAAACTTATTGATGCATATATATATATATATATATATATATATATATATATATATATATATATATAAATATATTACTTTTTTATGCTCTTCCATTCTTCTATAATGGAAAAAAAGTGATTTTTCAGTATTTGACCTACCAATCACCAATCAGTGCTGATGAAGGTAAAACCGGCCACGTGGTTGATACATCTATAATTGCAGCATTCCACATCTCACAAACTCGCGTTTTCTCTGGTCTCAGCAGTAAATTGAAGCAGGGCTCTGTCAACATTTCTCCCAGCAAAAACAATGGAGGGAGCAGACAACACGCAGACCTTTGTGGAAAAAACGTGTCCCTGAGATTTGAGAGTGTGATGTCTGAAACATGTTGTTGGACTATCCAATAGCCACAAATATTCACGAACCCATCTCCGTGTGTTACGTAACAAAGATCATTTCGGGTGAAGGCTTGCTTAGCGACTCCGCCATTTCAACAGATAAAGAAAGCACTCAGTGATATTATTTAGCCTACCAACGGTAAGAAACTTTCTACGCTTCTTTGCGAACTTGGCAGAAGTGAGTGGGAACATACTGTACCATAGCTTTACCAGAGAAGCAGCTGCTGTTTGTGTTTTGGTCAGAGCAGCATTACATGTGCTTTACTGCAGATAATGGCCGTGTCCAGACAAGCTTAGATTTTGGGATCTTGGTCAGACCCGAACCTTATGTGACCCAGTGCTTGCTGCTCACAGAAGCAGGGGAGGCTGTTCCCTTGTACAAACATTTCACAGAGCCCATCTGCTGCACAGACTCGGGGCCTGCTGTTGACGTGCTTCACGCTGCAGCTTTTCTTTCTTTTCCAGGGCTCAGCAGTTTCCAGGAGAGTGTGGCTATGGACAGGATTCAAAGGATCATGGGTGTTCTGCAGAACCCCTTCATGGGGTGAGTTTGACCTACATACCTCGATGTTTGTTTCCCCCGAAAAGTTGCATAAAGTGCCTTGAAAAGCCTCTTGACTGCTTCAGATTTTGTCGCATTACAACCACAAACTTCAGCGTATTTTGATTTTGTGTTCGAGATCAACACAACAGAACACTTAGTTGTGAAGTAGAAGAAAAATGGTAGCAACCCCCGAAACCACCTGATGGTATTCAACCTCCTTTACTCTGATACCCGTCATTATAAACGATAAATCTTTTGCTTAAAGTAACCACCCGCCCCAGAGATCTACAGCTTAGTTGGCATGTGGTGTTGGATAGTATTAGTTGTACAATCCACAAATCTGGCCTTGACGGGAGAGTGGCAAGGTTAGCCGTTTTTAAAAGAAAGGCTAGCTGTTCTTTTAAAAATGTCTAAAGGAATGGCTTGTTTAATCTTTGCCACTAGCCTCTCCTCAGATGAGATCAAAGACTCAGTGTCTAGTGTTAAATTTGCGCCGCATAACACCCTGAACACACCGTCCCTACATTAAAACGTGCCGTGGAAATGTGGCTATTATCAGCTGGGGGCTGAAAAGCTGGTCAGAGATGATGGGAAGATGGATGGAGCTAAATACAATGAAAATCTGGATGAAAACCTTTTGGAAACTTTCAAAGACTTAAGACTTGGGCAGAGATTTCCCTTACAGCAGGACAGCAACCCTAAACATACAGCCAGAGCTACGATGGATTGTTTTCCAATCGCCCAGTCAAATTCAGATTCTGAATTCAAAGTTGCTTTTTACAGAAGCTAACCAACCAAACCAACTGAAATTGAGCTGCAGTATTTTGTGGAAAAGGAATTTGTAAACTTTTCTCTTTCTAGACATTCAGAGCGGTTAGAGACGGAGCCCAAATGATTTGCCACTGGAAATACTCTGTAAAAGATTTAAAAATAAATAAATAAACAAACCCGTAACTCTTGCACCCCTTTACAACAAAGTTTTACTTTGTTTATCTAATCAAATAAAACCCTAATGTAACACGAGGGAGTTTGTTGCTTTCTGCATGTCGTAATTTAAAAAGCTCCTGGCTGTACGAATACTTTTACAGAGCACTGTATGTACCCTCCAGCATTTTATCCTTTTTATTATTATTTTTGAACACGCTGCAGCCTGGAAACCTGCACTGCCTAAATGTGTTTTTCCGCTGTAGCTTAAATCTGGTCGGGGATCTGAAGTGAAGCACATCCGGCTGCACGGAAATACTGTTTGCTTTCTAAGTGGTCTCCATTATGTCTGTGACACATGGCTCACAGCAGGTCGCTGCTACCCCCACACGCATTCGGGATAAATTTACTGCAGAGATGGCTGAGTCGCTCTTTAGCCGGCCGTCTCGTTAAAAATGTATCATGCTCCTCGGTGGGAGAGGGACGCTTGTGTCTGCTTGATTAGCTCTCCACCGACCATACAGTGTAATGGAGTATGATATTACTCCCATCTCCTCTGTAGAAAGGAGAAAGTGTGAGTCCTTGTAATATGATCATCTTTCATCTAATGAAGCTGAAGCTTTGTTGAAATATGTCGGTAAAAATAAACATACAATTGTTTGTTTTATTAGGGCTCTCGGTTTTAAAAGCGACCTATTTTTTTCCGGGAGTTCGCTGAAAACAAAAGCGGATTAATAATAAATGCACCCGTGATATTTAAGCACGGTTTCTATTGGGCGTATCAAGGTATGCTGCTGAGTCTGGCACAGACTAATCGAAGAGACCTTCCAGCAGCTGCTGCCTTCATATTTGAGACAAAGAGTGGGTGTGGCCGCCTGCCGCAGACAGCCTGGAAGGTGGGCTTAGCCCCTCCCACTTTCCTTCAGTTTGTCCGCCCCTGCTTTCTGCTCTGTGCTACCAGCTGGCGGCCCCTCCAGCTCCACAAAAGCAGATAGGATCAAAGTGACTTTTTTTTTTTTTTTTTTTTTAGCTAGCGGATAATCTTCCACATGAATTTTACATGTTTCGAAAATGAATATAACAAGAAGGTCCCGATCGTGTGACGGCGGTTAATCCCCTGCCCACCATCTGGTTTTGTCAGGACTCTTCTGAGCGCGCTCCCCTCCTTCCTCCTCCCACGACATCATCTAGTTTATTTCCACAATGACGCTGTTGGACACCGTTGTGGCTTTGGTGTTTATATTTAGACACAAGCAGAGCTATTACACGTCAAGCCACGTGTGAGCTCTAAACATGTGAGAAATGTACTCAAGACTGTTCCTCCACACACACTCGCACACACACACACACGCACATGCACACATGCCTGCTCTTCAAGGCTGCATATTTCCTAGGTACGTCTGATCGGGGAGATAACAGTTCTCCGAAGCAGTTGGCGAGACTGTTTGTAGATTCATGCACAATAGCAAAAGTAAACATTGTGTTTCTTCCTCTGTTTTCTCTCCTCCACCTCTGCTTCCGTTCCCTTCCTCTTCTCCCCCAGAGAGAAATATGTTGATATCATTCTGAAAATGGAGGCAATGCTGAAGAGCTGGTTCCCTCATGTGAAACTCCAAGAACAACTCGCCGCCACACAGACAGAGGGACTTGTGCCCAGTAAAAGACTTAAGGTAAAGGTTTAAAAAAAAAAAAAAGAAAAAGCAACCCTGTTGTGTAAGAGCTCATCAAGACGACACGAGCCTCTGCCAAGAGTGACAGCGTTGAGACGGGGGAGACAAAAATACCCATTGTTATTTAATCACAGCTCTGTGACAAGAAAAGAAGGATTTAAAGCTTTTTTTTATTTTTTTTTATTGAATCTCAGGTTCGCTTAGAACAATGACACAAGAGCAAAGATAAAACCGGAGGAGTGTCCCTCTCTGACTTAGAAAGGTCTGAATATACCTGGAAGAATCCTTTGCATTTAACTGGTGTGTATTTATCCCTGACGTTAATCTAATCCTCCCCCAAAAAAACAAAAACGGAGGTATCGTGTTGCAGGTTTTTCTTGTCATTGTAAAGGTGAAATGTTATTGCAAGTTCACCTCACGAGCTGTCAGCGTTGTTGTTTCAGTGACTACATTGAAAAAAGAAGAAAATAATCTGCTCTGTAAAAGACTTTGAGACTAGAGCAGAGATTCACCTTCCAGCAAACATACAGTTCAGTCACAATAATGCAGTACTGATCTGGTGCATGTGGATCCTCATCTCAGCGCTGCCTTGCTCACTTCTGGTTTGAACCTTAAAGCATGTGGTTCAAACCTGTCCTGTCTTTTGTTTTTCGTTTTCATCAGGCAATAAATTTAGATTTTAAACTGCTAATCCTCCCTTCAAAAGAAAAACCATGGAGCATGTAATTAATGATGTTGAAAGTTGGGCGACTCATTTCTAAATGGGCGACTTTTGAAAATTACACAATAATAGGTAATGACCTGTTTACAAGGTCAAAGTAGCACAAGACACGGAAGTTTATATATAGTCATGTTGCAAAATGTCCTGCATTAATTTAAGTCTACTGTCATTTATCCCCACAGGCTGGCCGAGAGCGTATTATTACCAAAAAGCCCCAGTGATAAATGCGTTAGCCCCTTTTCCTGATCATTCCTTCCCTAAAGGTGTTGCTATTAATAGCAAGCCGTCCCACAAATGATAAGTCTGAACAAGACTGTAATCATCCGATCATCTTTTATCTTCTAGTTATCCATAATTTACATGTTTCCAACAGGAGACCAATTAGAGTTATTTTTGCTTTGATCTCGGATTGTATTGTATCCTATTTCATAAGAGCTAACTGGCCTAAACAGGATTCAAACCCACAGTCAGTGGAAATGTTGTGTAATAGAAAACCCTCAGAAAGTAACACACAGCTAAACTGGATTACACATGAGATTTGAGAACGCTATGTTTATCTATCTCCATAATTCCTTGAAATACTTACCTACCTAGAAAAATAAACTCACACGTTGTTTTTCGGGACATAGATACGAAATACTGCATTTTGCTGCTTGAACTTTCAAATGTTAAGAAAGAAACATCCCCCTGTCATATTTCGCTTTAATTTTTAAAGATGCGCTCTGAAAACCATTCATTCCCCAGCAAGCTAATTTTTCCCATGTGTGGGCAAAGCTCTCTTTTACAGCAACGTATAATTACCGACCGCCGCGTCTCACATGCAGTTTCTGAGTGTCATCCGCAGAAACAGACAAAACCTTCCCTGTGCTACCTGTTTGCAAAAAAAAACAAAACAAAAAAAAAAAACTTAAATCTCTTTCTCAGTAGCTGTGTTGGCTCACGTCTGTTGTCGGGCAGAGTATTAGACTCACCTGAGCCAAGATGTCAACCGCCAATACCAACTAACTTGTAGCAAACAAGTTTCTTGAGGAGTCGTGTCAGTTGATTTGTGTTTCCAGTTCGACCTCCTGCCAGATTTACTGGCACAGCTGGTAAAGCCATGCAATAACTCTTAAATAATAGGGTATTCACTGCAACGACATGATTTCATACATAGTCTGAAAAATGCAGCCTATTAAAATTAATACATTCATTTGGAAGAAATATATATGTATTTCATCCCATGTTGATGCAACAATTATTGTCAATCCTTCCAATTCCTAAAAAAAAAATTACACAAAGTGCACATCAAAAAAACCAAACATTTAATCAAAGTTGATCAAAGAGTTATTAATCCACGACTCTCTTTTTTTCTTTTGCTAGGATGCAAAAAATTAGGGGACAGATTTCCTTCAGCTGTACTGCAAAATGGATAATAGAAGATAACTATTATTTCAAAAAGGAAAACGCATGCCAGTCTTAATAAGTCATGCCTTATTTTATCCATCTGTACAGTTGCAGCAATAATTAAAGTTTATTTGAAAAATTACCTCTTATAGGAGTTTTTACACATCTCGCATTTAGAGGACTAAAGTAGCAATTTGTAGAACAACTTTACTTACAATGTTAATCTTTTTTTTTTTAAGGTAAGCAAACAAAATGATAATACAAACCATTAAGACATTTGTATTTGTTTGAATGGTTTCTTTGAATGTCGTTGAAGAACTGAAGGTCTCCATGTTCCCTTACAGTTATCTCCAATGACGACGTCTGCAGCTGGGGGCTCCGTCTTTCGCAGCGATCCTCCAACCGGCACCAAAGCTCTAAGGGTCACGGACCTGACTCCGCCCGAGGCCTACTCCGCCAACAACCTGAAGTGGCTCCACACGTCGCCTATCTGCTCCCCCACAGCCGAGGAGGCCCAGGCTGGTCCCAGGCACCCGCTGTTGCCCAGAGACAAAGACCTTACGCAAGACAGTGCTGTTTCCTCCAGCACAGACGGCCACGCTAAGACAGACTCTTTGCCCCGAGGCCCGCCGCCAGGCAAAATCAACGCGCCTTGCCTGGAACGGCTCCTTAAATCCACAGACAGCATCATCACACGCAAGGAGACTGGGGGTTTGATGGGCAGCAGCTGGTCCTAGTCCAAACACAAGGGGGGCTGGGGCGTCCGGCGGCAACGTGGCGTTCGACCCAGCCTCGCCTTGCCCCCATCCTGCTCAGAGCCAGTCAGCCAGCTTCGCTCATTCCAGCCTTCAAGATTGCGTTCAAAACAACAAACAAAAAAAAGGGACATCGCAGATTCCTCTTCAGCACGGAGCGGGTGTCGACGAACACGCTGCTGTCTCTGACACGACGAGCGTCCGCCATTTTCTGTTGACTTATCCTCGTTTCTCTAGTTTGCATTCTCGAGTTGCGTGTGTGTGTGCGCGCGTGTGGGTGTGCGTGCGTGTGTATGTGTGTGTGTGTGTGTGTGTGTGAGCGTCCAAAGGCTAGTCGACACGTGCGCTGATAACCGAAGCAAGTATTGTCAGAACTGGAGTCTTCCCGCCGGCTCCCGGGTTCAGTGATACAGGTTTACACCAATCTGCTGTTTTGCTTGGAAGGGAAGATACGTTTTAGCTGGTAGGAAGGATTTTCACATATTCATACGTGGTCTACATATTGTGCTGAAAATGTGGCTGAAATGTGATGGTAGAGACCCCTCTTAGCCCCCCCCCACACCCACTGTCCGCCCCGCCTCCCAGTGACTCCACTCTTAGGTTTATTGATGTGACTGTTACTCATTTCTACTCTTCATCGATAAATCCTTTTTGGTACAACTGTTCTACCTCATCGAGCACCACGTCACGGCTAGTGAGTTGGGATGTGACCACTTTGCTCAGAGTCTGGACCCCCTGATCAGATCTGCGGTGAGCCAAACGGCCTCCGACGGCGAGGCCGTGCAGTACAAACAGAGGATGCTCTCTCTCTCTCTCTCTCTCTCTCTCTCCCTCTCTCTCTCTCTCTCTCTCTCTCTTGTTCTCTCTCTCCCTGTGGCCTGACTGGTGCCATTGTAAAGAATGTCAACTGTAGAGTTGTTTTTTCTGAGTCTCCCAGAAGAAGGCAAACAGTGCCTGCAAAGTCAAGCTGTGCCTGTGAGCTGGTCTGATTGAAAAAGGAAAAGAATAGAGAAGCGTTTATATTACCTGCACCTCTGTGGGATGTATGGAATCAGGAATTGTCACTCTCCTGCCATTTTCCTGTACGAGTAAATTATTGCCAACTACTAGCTGTGGTGGAGTAGAACAACTATCATTTTGTGTTGCCACAGAACTAGACGGTGTGTTAGACCACCTGAGAGGGACAAGGGACGTGTCTGTGTAAATCTTACTGCGAAGGTTGTCGATTTACCCTGAAAAGTGGCCTTTATAGTGTGAAATTTTATACTTTCTAAATAAATGTGGTTATATTTGTTTGATGCAAACTGCTTGAGATTAATTATACATATACATATTTTTTTCCCCTGTGAATACATTGTTGGATTTTTACTGTTTGATTTAATTGAAGAAGCTTTACGGTTTTTGCCAGTCTACAAGTTTTCACTTTTTTTATTTTTATTTTTTCTTGTTCAGTTGCCCTTAAATACTCGTCTCAAATTTTAAAACAAAAACAAAGCCTCCTGCTTTGGCCTAAATTATCCTAATTCTACTTACTGAGCTCCGGGCCATATGGATTGACCCAGTGGGTTGGTTTAACACAACAGCGTTGAGTTGTGGGTTTCATCCACCTGAAACTGGTTTTAATGTGAATAATCTTTTAACAGTGAAGATACCAAAGAGGGGGTTGGAAAACATAACTAATTATGGATTGCTAAACAACTAATTAAAAAAAAAAAAACAGTTTCACTGAAATTCTGCAAGAAAAGATGGACAACATGATATCTGACAATAACACCTTTACTGAGAAAGAAAGAAACTCGGATAACAAAATCAAATGCTGAGTGTTTAACATCATGTGGAATATTACTAATCTTATATTGACTTTACAAAAACATAAGTTGCTCAAAGTGAGAAAGTCTAATATAGCTAGTAGCACATTGCTTAGCAGGTAAATGACTTATTTACATTCGAGTTGATGAGAACAACATTATACCTAAGGGTCAGAGCATCCTAACTGCAAGTTGAGTTGTCTAATTGATGTGATATCTACCCACTTTTAGCAATACATGTAAGTAATAATGCATTTCTCCGATTCTATTTGATAAAACACAGACGGAACAGGTTTATAAGTATGTCTTTTATGCTTGGACGGGAGCAATATCATAGAAAGTTATTTCATGTTTTAAAGTACAG
This sequence comes from Poecilia reticulata, assembly GCF_904066995.2. NCBI lineage: Eukaryota > Metazoa > Chordata > Actinopteri > Cyprinodontiformes > Poeciliidae > Poecilia > Poecilia reticulata. The sequence continues at coordinate 23,906,522 of NC_088835.1, read as the reverse complement.
GAGCCACTACTAAACTATAATAATAAACCATATGCTATTTAATTATTTTTAATTACATTTGGCCATGGAAAAGAAGTATGGCCTTTTAAACCTCTTTCAGATATTTTATTCCTTTGAGAAAACTCTACTTACATCTTAATGATGTAAATGTGGATCTTTTTTTTTTAATTCAATCAGATAAAATCAAGGTTTAGCACACAGCCATCAGACATCACCTGATTAGAAAATAAACTGGTGTGTAATTTAATATCAGTATATAATAGATAATAAATACAACTGCTAATGGAGAACAGAAGTGACCACCCAGTGTGACGAAGACCAAGGACACCTGCAGATATGTCTGGGCTAACGCTGTGGAGAAGTTTAAAGCAGTTTGTATCATGAGAATGTGAAAAGGTTACGGCATATAAATGCTTTTGCAAGGCTCTGTATGTTATACAAGCACACATTTTCATATAAAACAGCATCCAGTTCACTGATTATAACAATATCTGAAGGAAGGAGTGGTGTGTGTGTGACTGCACCTGACTGTAAAGACAGGAAAACTAAATATTGTCAATGATCATTACAAAGACGAAAAAAGTAACAAATAGCAGTGATTGTAAATCTGAATAACATTTCCAATCTCTTGAAAAACGGATAGAAATTCAGCTGAGCCCTCCAACCTTGGGACTTTGTGCTACATCTGCTTTTTCTCACCCCAGCTCAATCGCATAAAAACATGATGTTTTTACAAAGTTATCAAAGCAGATTATAATTTTTTTTTTAAAAGTACGGCACTCATATATCCCTTTGAGCTCCGCATAGTCACGTGTCACTTTTTCTAGCCTGAAAGGGGGTGATTGGATTGATTAACCACCCTGCATTGTTTTCAGCGACTCTGTCCCAGATCCCATCAACCAGGGCAAGGCTAATGGTCCGGGCTCACGTGCATAGATGACCTGATAGTGTCCATGGCCAACCACAACGGGCAAGGACTGTCCGGAAAAACTGAAGTTTTTTATTAATGACCAGAGGCGCTGCATCAACAGAAAGGGCACCTTTCTAATTGCGCAGCAAAAAAAGGGGGGATGCCAACAGACATCTTGTGATGCCCTCCAGAAATAAAACATTAGAAATATGAAGGGACACAGCTTTAGATGTTACACAAAATGTATACATTTTTATCTTCTTGTGTATACTGCAAAGTGTATACAGGAAGGTTTTTTTAAATTTTCATACAATAACAACCACAAACTTCCATAACCGAAAGATACTTGTATTATTCTGTCCTACTGTTGGCTTTTTGAAATTTGAAAGACAAAATCAGCTATAAAAACCCAAGTCATCGTTACTTTGCTCCTCAGTTTTTTTCCACGAGTGTTCAACAGCACAACAGCAGATTTTAATATGCAATATTCTCAACCAGGATGAGAAATTGTATTGCTTTCCATTTTAAAGCTGCAGCATGTTTTTTTTTTCCCTTTAGAAAACCAATTGATGTCTGAGTTTCTTTTGTCCAGGCCACATTTTACGGGCAGAACTACAAAGACTGATCATTACCAGAGCAGCGCAAATAAGAGCCTTTTGTTAAAAACGTTCAAAAGGAGAGTGGGAGAGGGTGGGGGGGGTATGAGGACTGGTTCAAGGTTCCAGGTGCAAAAGGGTAGATGGAATATTAAATAGGGCCTCATTCACTCAAGCTGCTTTTTGCTAATTGGCCTTCACTTTGAGAGTAAAATGGGAACGGCATTAGCTTGAATTACAGCCAGCATGATGGTGCCTCGCTATGCTACAGTTATTTAAGGCACTGCATCGCAGAAACATGCAGACACTGTTATGTGCGAGTTCGCTCTCCTACACAAACCCAATAATATAACTAATGGAGAGGTCTGTTGTGCAGCTTTTGTCCTATACAATAGATCCTATTTTTGGAAATAATTGCACCACTTTGTGCTGTTCACTTTTAAAAAGTTGCCGGTAAAGTGCAGGTCAAATACTCAGGTCTATGTGCTCTGCTTCGCCAGTTTGTACCATGTTACAGTAACGCCAATAATGACAAAATTCTATATAAATCTTCCCGAATGCCAATTTTGTTCGCCGTCAGACTGCAACCCATGAGTCACGGCGACATGTGATGCAGCAGTGAGCAGAAGAATCCTCGCTGATTTCCTCTGTAATCTGTGAATTGTTAGAACGGTGGAATATCTGCTCAAATCATTTTCCACGAGACCTCCACATGCTGGAATCCCATTCCCGCAAAGCAACAAATAGACTCATTATGTCATTACGAGCTGCAAGTGATTCATTCGCACTCCACGGAGATAATGGTCTCATCTGTCAGAGAACCAAGCACCTTTAATTAAAAGATGTGTGAACTGAAAATATCCCCCCTGCTCAATTATCAGAAAAGCAGGTTATACAAATAATTAAACAGTAGCAATAATCCAGAGCTGCTTCTGACTGTGGGGTCTTCAATTCGCCAATCCCAGTCTGGTTTGAATGAACTGGTTAACGTCGTCTGGTTCTGTGTGGATGACTAAAAGCAGCGCTCTGGAGATCTTCTGAGCTCCAAGTGGCAAAAAAGCACCAAGTGCATCTGTGACTCAGGTAGGAAAGGGCCTCTGGCATTCAGAGAAGTGCAATCGATTTTGCTGGCTCCAATAGGTTACCCTTTTAAAGTGACAGAACAATGCTGAAAGGGCCGCAACATCTTACAGCGAAGGCTTGCTAGGTTTTTGTATTTTTGAAAGTAGGAAAAAAGAGACTTGCGTGTGCACAAGAAACTGAAAAACACGTCTTAGTGTTCAAATATTTTTCTCTTGTAAGATCTTTTTCCTGACGTGGTTGAGACTTGTTGATTCAAATTTCTAAACCGTGTTTGTCAATCAACTTCAAATTTCAGAGGTTCAGGGGATTATAACATTTTATCTCTTGGAGCTATATGTACTTATGTATAAATACACATAAATACCGTCACATCTATGCATCATAGATGCGACTGGGTTTATTCATGCACAAAATGCCTTTAAATCTTGGTAAAAACACGTCTTTTGTCTTTGTCAACAGCTTTACATTTCTAATTTAGCTGCAATTGATGCACTGATTAAGCAGTCACTTAACTACCAAACCAAACATTCAGACCCACAAGTCAACAACAGGTAACCTGGGGCAACAATTTACCAGTTGTTGTAATTTCTCCATAATATGTTTGGGAATGAGTCTCTCTGTTTCCAGGATATTTAATAGTTTAGAGACCATGGTAAAACAAATATTCTTGCATGGGATGATTTTAAACAACATTGGCTGTTTTTTTTTTGTTTGCCCCCAAATATGTGCTCTTACAAACAAAAGCTGGTGTTAGTCATGTCTTCATTTACCAACTGGATGTTTTTCTCTGAAAACACACAGGGAATATGGTGCACTGACAGTTGTCCTTGTCGCCACAGATTCACAGCTTCAACTAAAGGCCCATCTCTCAAGTCACATTTTTGTCCTGAAAGGGAGCAGTAGTCACCCTCCATGCAGTAATGAGCAATCCTTGTCACCTCCCTCGAGTCTAATTGCGCAGGTACCAGTGAGGCAGATCATAGGAGATGAAGCGCAGTGGGAAATGAGATCACTACCACAGAAATGCCACTCAGCGTTCAAGAGAACAGAAGACACTTCTCGCCCTCCCCTTCATTCGCCCACTCCCATTTTGTCTTATTTCCAAGAATAAGTAGGCAGACTGTGCTCTCGTAGGTATGAATAATGGAAGCACCCTGCAGCAGGAGCTCATTTCCAGTGAGTGATCATCACACCGATGTAAGACCTAATGATCACACAGATAAAGAGAGAGGCTGGCATGCATGATTAACATGGTCAGGTCTGCCTCGGATCCTCTGACCGCTCTGAGTGTACAGCATCAAAAGCATCCGGGAAAGTATGACTGATTGTGAATCACTGGACTCAGCACCAAGGGAGCAAATAACACAATCATTAACTCTAAATAAAATGTTATGAAATATTTACATTAACCAATATCTTTACAGGTAATTTACATAGATATGATCTATGTTATTTTCTCTTTTTTGTGAATATGTAAAAAGAACATATGATTTAGATTTTTTTGTATGCATTTATTAAAATTTCATTTAAATAATACACAAAAAATGTTTATTTACTAAGTTGTGACACATTCGGCTCTTGGTCACTAGATGGCACTGTTGTACAAAAAGAAAAAAAAAAGAAAGAAAGCATCTAGAGAATGCTCCCTCTTCCTCATCATAAAAAGTCAAGTTAACGTTAAAGATACACATCTATCAAAATAAACATGAAAACATATTTAAATTTATTTAAGGAGGTTTTGACAATAAATATTCACTGGTATATTTTCTCTCTTTTTTGGCTTATTCTGAATTAGAGTCTAACGTTCACAGTGGCATTCTAACAGAGCATAATGTAGATTTGACTCATGCTGAAAATAGGAGACATCGCAATCTGAGCTGCTGACACAGCTGAGTCAAACTCTGCTCTAAAGACATCCTGAAGGACGTGGTTTTGAGTTGCACTGAGGTTTTTGATAGCACGCGTTATTTGTCTGCCGGAATAAGCCGTGCTTCCAGTCATATTGACATAAGTCTGCTGGAATCCCACAGAAGTGATCCCAGCACGCCGGCTGTGACTCCTGTTACCATGAGATGCCTTGGACTGAACCGTTGCTGGCTGACTGGAAGGCACGTCATCTGAATCTGACCCAGTGACAAACACCTGAGCTCATGTATCAGCGGGAGGAGAATGAAACATTTACATTAAGCTTCATCAGACCAGACGGGGTACAGATGATAGGCCTGAGCATGCAACAAATGTTCTCTCTTATCTCATCTCATGCCAGTAAGTTGCCAGCTGTCATTACAAAGTACCAGAACCTGCTAACAAACCAACACTATATCCAGGCAGTCATTACAGAAAGGCTTTGACTGCTTTTCATTTGGCAATGCAGGCAGATTCTTAAATCTACCTGAGAAACCAATTAATACTTAGTAGTTTTATTTAATTGGTGGTAAATATTTAAACTAAAGCATAAAAAAATAAAATAAAAAATGTGTGACTTTTTATGGTGAAATTTGTGCTAAAATAATTTCAAGGTTAGTGGTTTCTTAAGTGGGTACCCATGGTTCTTTTGGACACTCAGCAGAATTTTTTTTGGGTCCTCATTTGTATATGATCCATTCCTAAATCATTCTGTGCTCTGCATTTAACACGTGTTTCAAAGTTGTGTCAACAATTAATTAAATTGGACAAAGATATGCTTGTTTTTTTTGTTAATAATTACTTTGAAAAGTCTTAATTTATTTGCGTTGTAGACTAAAGCCTTTGTAAACGTTGTCCCTGCCTCCTTGTCCACCGTGTCACACGCAACAGGCTAAACAAATTCCATGTACTTCTCTGTACGGTGTATTGATTTCTTCGCTGTCAGATCAAAGTGCCCGATTAAAAGTTTGTTTTGCTTTTTTGTCCTTTTGAGAGAACCACAGCAGTAAAATCCACTATAGAAACTCCTACAACAGAGAGTATGGAAAAAGCAAACAGGAGAAAGATCAAGGCTAATTCTGAGCTCTCTGTGCAGAAATCCACAGGTGCTCTTGTGTAGAACTGCTTCAGTAAGTTTGTCACACTTAGTAAAGTGTCTGCTTTGAAGTATTACATAAAAAAATCACGTGACATATGAAAACAATGCCGCTTTTTATTTGCTTTTTCAGCCTGTTGTTTTGAAGTTATATCTTCTTTCACTCAAACCAGTTTGTTCAAATAAAACTCCTTCAACGCTTGGAGAAACTTCACCTCTCACAAATGCCAGAGATGAATTTATGATACTTGGGAAACTGGAAAAGGGAATCTTATATATATGCCAGACTTCACAGATTTATGTTCACCTCTTTTTTTAAAAAATCTCTCTTTAGCTTCTTGCTCATGCAGGCACATGCACGCATGCATGGACTGTTGTCAGTAGCATTTTCTGCTGTTTTTCACTAGGCAAACATACAACTCCATAATATGTCTGAGTAGACCAACCATGCAGCAGGCTTCTGAACAATTTCACAGTAAAACGACATGAAAGACTAATGAAGCCTAAACTGGCCACAGACTCTCAAGCTGACCCACTTGTTGGTTTCTCACTATTTGTACAAACTGGCCTACATTACGCCATCGCCAACTTGTATTTAGTTCAGGTCAGTTCATCCGTTCAATCTCCTTCAACCCAGCTGAGCCCAAACACCCTTACTGATGTGACAATAAATAGTAGCTGGGAGAAAGTAAAGAAAAAAAAAAAAAAAAAAGCAGGAGATATCATAAATATGCAAATATTCCAATGCTTTTGACCACACTGTTATACAACATCAAGAATGAAAGTATTCTTCAGTTTTATTACACAACACATCAGTTCGTACAGGAATAGCATAAAATGTGTGTTTAAAACTACAAAAGCCCAGATGAAAGTTAAAGTAAACTTAAGACATTTGTTGGAGCTACAGAGCTTCTATTTACACCATAAATACATCACATTATGACAATAATTAAAACAGCAAAATTAGCTTCACATATAAAGATTTATATGGCATCTTTATGTACACATAAGAAAAAAAAGCGTTTTTTATATGATCATTTACAAGTATACAGTAAACAGGTGGTTCTGTATACAGGCTCATGAGAATTATTGCAGAGCTTGCAAAATGTACAGGACAACAGTAAACACTATCTGCGCAGACGGGGCTGCATCTCTAAGCGGAAGTGCATGTAAACATTTGGTTACAAAGATCTGCTACCAATTTGTGATGCTCCGGGGGGCCAAAACTTTTAAATTCCAAATACTTCGGACAGCAGCACCAACTTGTAACCAGTGACAGAAAACAGCAAGAAAAATAAAATAAAAATCGTGTGACTCTATCAATAGACAACAGCTGAAGCACTTTTTGAGGCTGCAGTCATGAGAGGAACCCCCTCTGCATTCTTGTGCAAGTGTGAATATTCGCTAAGAGTTCCTGTCAACAGTATAGCTGCTGCTGCATATATTCTCCTGCCAGAAAGCAGCTTCAGTTAAAAAGCGGCAGCAGTCCGTGTCACACGCAGCAGAATGTGTGCTCACTTTGTCAAAAACTAACCCAGACGTTGCCTTAAACAGGCGTAACTCGAACACATGCGGTTGCTGCACAACTGCTGCGTGCTTCAAAAAAAAAAAAGGTGCAGAGTCACTGTTTTACACCCGAAATAGGGTTTAACCAATACTCCTTCAGGAAGTACTGCTTCTCTTTCTGGTCTTGGGCCTCCTCTTGAGAATTTCCTCCTCTTGGTCACTTTCACAATCCCTCTGATTAAAATAAATTTAAAAAAAGTTGTTTGCATCATTGATATTGTGACAGCAGCAGAGTGTAGAAATAAAAATATGATCTTTTTAAGGTAAAATCCAGAGTTACAACTTTAACTATTGTATTCTAGTCCAACTAACAATGTCTCTGCATTACTGCCGCACATATATGCACATTTGAACCACAAAAAATATGTATTGGAATGCCCTAAGGTTTTTCCAAAGAAACATCTATAGTACATCTATATAGACTAGTAAAGACACATGCAAAAGAAGGAATGTCACCATCTGCTCCTAAGCATAACAAAATCTATCAAAGTACATCTAATGTATCTGAAAAATATATTTTTCAAAAGTAAACTTTTCTCAATTAAACAAATGTACAAAAGCCATTAGGTATTTTGTTTATCCACTCCAATTTAGTACCATTTCTCAAAATACAAATTCTTGCTCAAATATTTGTGTGTTTCTATCTAATTAGATACAGCCACGTTTATCGGCAAGCGCCGATTTGTTGAGGTGGCAAGACAAATATGCTCGCTGCTTTTGTTTAAAACAAACACGTAATTGTCCAGAGTAGAAATGTTTTATTTGTTTAGTGTGAGATTCAACATCTTTATCACTACTGTAGACAAATTTGTCCATGCCTAAATACAAAATCATAATTATGGGTGGCTGATGTTAAATTAAAAGGAAAGTTGCTTCTAGACACATGTATGCAAAGTTAGGTAAACCACGCAACTCTGCCTCCAGTCTCTGTCAGAAGCAAAGCCCTTGCGGACGACTGGCTGTGAAATAGCAGCTCATATACGAGAGCAGCATCAGTCTAAACTTGCATCAGCAAAGTCTGGAGGCAGCTTTCCTAAAATATTCCACCACTGCAACTGCTGAACCCTGGCAACGTTCTCCTCACCTGATCCTCTGCAGGCAGCTTCTGACCCTTCTTCATGATCCTCGTTAAGTGGTTGCACAAAGCCACAATTCGAAAGGACAACTGAAAACATCATAAATAAAAAAAAAAAGATGTGCAATCACAAAATTAACCAAGTGCAACATTTTCCACAGATGATTTAAGAATTAAATCTGAGTTGAATCCTCATCCTGCAATTTACCTTCCAGCGTCGTCTTGCATACTGCTTTTTAAAGTTCTCCAAGTTGACCACTGAGAGCCTCTTCACCATCGCCTGCCTGGAGTTAAGAGGCTAAGGACACACAACATGGGATGATATGACAAAGAAAATATGTGAATGCTAAATGTTTTATTCACCTATAGATTCACACTGCTCAGATTTTGACAACAAGCCTGAGACAGGTCAAGGGTCTTGCTAAAATTGCAATTTAAAAAGTGAGTTTATAGTAAAGAAAAACATCTTTTATTTGAGAGTTAAAAAAGAAAACACAAAACATGAGAAAAAAAATATTTATTTGGAAAAGCAAATTAAAGTAGAATTAAAGAAATGTATCTATACACCAGAGGTCTTATAATGGGTGATGGATCTTTGTCATCTTCATGAAAGAAATACAAAACGTAAACAGTTTTAACACCGAGTAAAAGTGCAAATTTAAATAAATCAAAAGCAAAAATAACATCTTTTAATAAATCTTTAAGAAACAATAACTACCATCAAGTGAAATAGATAAATAAATAAATAAATAAATAAATAAATAAATAAATAAATAAAATAATAAAGAAAAAAATAAATATATAAACTTTCTGACATTGTTAAATTAAGAAAAGTGCTTGATTTTGTGCTCAGTGTGAAATACTTTCATTTTTAAATAACCAACATAATTACAAAGTTTAAAAGTATTTCAGAAACAAACTGTAATCATAGTTCCATGATCTACAAGTAGGCAATGCTTTCTAAAAATGTCTGAGTTCAAGCTGGAACCGTTAGGAAGTTAGATAAGTTTATTTTTGGACAGGCAGCTGAGCCTGTTAGTAGTTGGTGTGGGTTAGTGCCTGATGTGAGACAGACGAGCTTAGACAAGGAACGCAAATGAGTGATAACGAACTGAAACCATCAGTGGACAGATGGAGAAAACCAAGCTACTTCTTCAACTGATAAACCAGTCTCCTAAACATCGCTTAACTTTGTCTAAATAATCTATTTCTAACATTTTATGTTGTTACAAACATGAGATGAACTGCACTAGAATCACTGAATTAAACTTTCAATCTGAGTGGATTTGGAAAATAAGAAAACTTCTGTACCTGCAAGACCAAATGTTAACAAGTGATGCAGAGAGTTGAGTCAAATTAGAAGAAGTTGTAAACTATAAATATTTCTTTAGAATAGAGGAAACAGGAAAATTTTAAATAGATGAGGCAAAACATCCAGGTTATAAGTTGCTGCACAGATGCATATGCAAACCTAAACTCGCATCCAGCTGGGATGCAACCAGTTCCTCATGATGCTCCAGAAAAATTCCAGTTAAAATCATTTCTATAGAACTTAACAGTATATAAATATTTAAATAAATAGTGTAGACAGGCAGTCTCTGTGCTACTTCCTGTGTGTCCATTTATATTCAAAGAAACTTAATGAGCAAAACTTTTTCTCCTTTATCATGAAAGCAAAAACAAAGAGGCTTTTTTCACAAAATTCTACCTCATACTTACATTTCCTGTATAAAATGTTTCTATCACATATTAACCTTCATCTAGAACTGTGGTTCTCAAACTCTAATAAAAGTATCAACACCTGCATTCATTTTTCCGTCAGTGGAGATTTTCTACCATTCTACCATTGGAAATGTGGTTATATGTTTCCAATCCATCAGCAGGATCTTTCACTAGACAACTGAAGATCAGAAATAAAAAGGTTTTGAAACTAATGTAAGGCTATCTTAAGGCTATGATAATTAATGAGCATATTTTAGAGACAAATAAGAGTATGCTTAATATAGACGGGATCTGGTCATCATGCATGCGATCAGCTCCAGAATCTGCTACACTATACGGAACTTCTTTCAATTAGTGAGTTTAAACAACAACATAAACATAAAAAGTTTGAGTGGCGATTTTTTTTAAATTGATGATTTCAGTCTGCTGAGTTTGCCATGTTTTACTGATGTTATCTTAGATTAAAAACAACTTAAGATTTCCTGAGGTGGCACCTTATCAAATGTTTGAGGACAATTTGTCAAGAAAGAAAATTTGCAGGCATTCAGAAGCTCAGATCCATAAAAAAAAAAATTCAGCGTTTTAGATCCCATGAGGATTTTTAAGAATAATAAAACTGACTCCGTTTCTACATTAGGCAGACTCTCATACGTGGTTTGGCCTCTGGACACAGTTCAGATCCGCAGGACTCCTGCGGCAGAGCCTGGTTTACGTCTGCACTCAGACCGCAGTTCTGGATGCTCCATTAACTCCCTCAGGAGTTGACGGAGCTCCCAGTTCAGCTCCAGCCCCATGATGTCCAGTTGGCTCTGCCTGATGTTCTCCAGTGTCGCATTCATCGCCTTGACGTCCTCCTGCAACTGCCTCCATTTTACAAAATTCAAAGTGAGCCTGAGAGGGAAGTTTCCTCACAGCTTCGCTCTTCTGCCCCTTGTACTAGGCCTCCTTGTCGACGTAGATGGAGAACTGCTTCCACGCCGCATTGCAGCGTGCTGTGGGGACCCTGCACCTCCAACGGCCCCTTCTCCATGAAGCCGATGTGCCTCACCACACAAGCAAAGCACTCCACGTTAATGTACGTGTTGTTTTGAGGCAAGCTGCCGCGTGACTGGATGCGGTACTCCTTCAGACGTTTGCTTTCCAGCTTTTCGGTTTTCTTCTCGGCTCCAGACACATTGCCATCCTCCTCCGTTTGGCCGCAGGACTTAAGAAGGATTGAAGGAGGAAGGGGGGTAGGGGGGAACACTGAGTGAGAGGCAGTCACACAGATCCGTCTTGAAAACACACACTGTGGTGAAAATCCCAGTAGATGAGCCACAGCGGTGATTAGTGCATGAAGATGGTAAAAACACTGCAAACATTCTTGATGAGTGCGTAATGTTTCCTGGTTTCATGCTCTGATCCAAACAGGATGGTGGGACTTTACAGCAAAACAAAACAGCAAAAAAAAAAAAAAACACCTTTTGCATGCATTACAGCAACCATTGTGAGTGAACTTCCTCAACGTCGTAGGCTGTTGCATTTCCTCGCCATCAAAACCTGTGATATTTTGTTTCGGTTCAGTCACATTTAGACAAAGAGACTTTTCACACACCCTCGGGGTCTATATGATGCCGCGGTGGTTGTAAGTTGTGAAGGCTGAAATAAATACCCCAGGTGGGAGTGAAGTCCAGAAACATCCACAAGCCAGCGGGTGTAAACTCAGGGACTCTGAGACTGCAGTCAGTTATCTTTGAACTTTTAATAATAAATCTACTTTTCCTACGAGTAGTGACTCTGTTACCCAGGCACGGCATTTGACATTAGCAACCTCCCTTGTTTCATTTTCAATAAGACATGACTAGAACAACACCAAACACGCCACAGAGCAGTCCGAGTCCACCACATACCTTAATCCATGGGTGATTCAAGGCATCTTGGATGGTCATTCGTTTTCTGAAATTGACAGAAAAAGGGCAGCTGAGTAAACGAGTCTGACACACACAAGGCGAGCTAGTCTGTCATGCATTACAATTAAAACTCTCTGAGGAGTTCAGTCAGATGAAAAGGCTCGCAGGAATATCATGTTTCCTGGAGGGTTATTTAAATGGAAACAGATGATGCATGCAAATAAAGATAAGTATTATTTTGTCTATGATAGTTAGCTTATGTTTACTGATACTATACATAATATCGTCATAAACACAAAGTACAAAACGTGCCTTACAGAACTGTGTGTACTACTTGAATTTATTCATATTAGTGTGACATTTTATTTTAAACTTATACATAAACATGCGCCATTGGGAATTATTGGGACCATCACAGGGTTACGCATGATTTAAAAGTGGAATAAGAAGGATAAATAGTTTTTTTTTTTGACAAATAAAATCTGAAAAGTGTGATGTGCATTCAAATTCATTTTCATAGCATGATGCTGCCACCTATTCTCAGTGGAGAGTATGTGTGTGGGATGGCTTGCAGTTTTCTGCCCAGATAGATTTGCATCACACGAGGTGGACACTGTTAATTATGTGACTAGTGAAGGCAGTTTATTGCACTGGATTTTATTTAAGGGAATCAGAGTATAGAGAACTGAAGACAAGTGCTGACCTCACTTTTCAGTTTTTGTCTTGCATTTTTATTTTTGAAAACATGGATATTTTGCATGATATGAAATGTGTGGTGCATTTGTCAAATAAATACTAAACTCCTGGATAAAAACTTGTTAGTTAAAAAAATGATACTTGGCCTAAAGTTCACTTTCCATAGGACATAACCATAAACGTACAACCAGAGCAAAAATAACAATGGATTCAAAGCATTACTGTCAAATTCCAGAGCGCTGTTTAGCTGATCATCTGTGGCAACACTTGAACATGTGTGTTTAAATAGCTTTTCATGCAGCCTGACTGATAGTGGTTTATTTTAGAAAAGAAAAGAGGACACATTTCATTTATAGTAGCTCAAAGATGGTACAGAGACACCCTGAAAGACATCCTGCTGTTCCTGCAGTGAAACGTTGCTCCTTCAAAGTTTTGACTCAAACAGGCTGAATATAAATGTGCGTTGTCGTTTTTAGGTTTTTAATATTTAAACACTTTTCACGTGAAGTATTACTTTCCATGGCACAATCATGCACCACCTTGTGCCACATAAAAGCCTAATAAAACACACTGAAGTTTGCCGTTGAATGTGAAATCGTTCAAATGGTATTAATACTTTGGCAAATCACGGTGTGCCATAAATCTGGACTGACTGATGTTTGACAGCAGATCCCCTGTTACATGTTAGATTGTCCCTCAGCTGTTTTCCATTGTTTTACCTCGTGTCCTTCTCCAGTAGCTGCCTGATGAAGCTCTTGGCCAGCTCGCTGGTATTACTGAAAAACTCTTCATCAAAGTCATAATCCACCGCCGAGACGTTTCCCAACGTTTCCTGCTTTGTTTCACCAAGGAAAGGCGAGATGCCGCTCAAACTGAAACAACAGCACAGAGACATTCACGCACACTGACCAGGGCCTTCTCCACATAATCCCCTCCGACGCATTGAGATACCAACTCACAGTATGTAGGTGATGACTCCGATGCTCCTGTGAAAACAGCACAAGATTAATCCAAAGTTATGCACAGCGGCTCGCTGTGTGGAAGCCAGCAGGGTCGGACGTAATTAGAGGCTCTCACCACATGTCTGCCTCCAGTCCTAGCTGCTCATAGTTGACTATCTCTGGAGCTGAAAATAGACAAAGCAAACTTAACTTTGCAGACTACAAATGGTCAGACGACAAGCAGTTTGAGTGAGAAAATGTTCCAGAAGGTAAAAAAAAAAAAAGAAAAAGCTCTTACCCACAAATTCAGGTGTTCCAAAAATGTTTTTGAAATCTGCCCCAGGTTTTATTTTGTGTGCCAGTCCAAAGTCTATGACTTTAATGCGCGGCAGAGGGACGCTCCTATCCAGCAGCATTATGTTTTCAGGCTGCAGGACAAGCACAACAAAAGTAGATGTTTTTTTGAACAGATTTTTTTGTTTGTTTGTTTTGTTTTGCTGCTAAGATTGGATAATGAGTGAACAGGTAGTCAACTCAGGTTACCTGGATAAAACTGCCTTTAAATGTATGCATTAAAGAAAAGCAGGTATTTGTGTTAGTGCAAATTATAAGACACATTTTCAAAGGTTCTTGTATCTATCAGCTCACTGCAGTTTTGCTACAGAGCTTCATTTTATGCATATCATAAGAGGGACTCATAATCATATGGAAACCTTTGAGATGCAAACATTCAAATCACAAACTGGAAGGCGGTCTGTGGGCCTCTCGATTTGTTGCTTTTTCCACACAGGATGCCAGCAAGAGTCGGTTGAGTAACGTGATACAATTTTGGTCAGATTCTGCAAATATTTCTCAATTCAAAAGCTGTTTACTCTGTGTGGCCTGTGTAAAAAATGTTTGTATTTAGCTCTGACACATAGGGGAGAAAAGTGACTCAGAGAAGCTCCATTTCAACAAAATAAAAAGGGAAATATTTGAACCCCAGATAGTTAAAAAAAAATAAATAAATCCAGTTTAATCATAATCCAATGAAGAGTTAGAGAAAAAATAGAACATTTGCTCAAGGAATCTTGGCTTTTATTATTTTTTTGGTGGAATTATCGAAGTTTAAAGATAAATTAATATTGTTAGTCCCGGCTGTATTTGGCAGAATGAGGGAAAATGTGGAAGTTGAAAAGGCTTTTCCTGATTTCCTGAACAGAGCCTGCCAGCAGCTAGGCATCCTTTTCATCAAATACCCCTTAGCTGCTGAAGCATATTGTCTAACAAGATGTATTTACAAAGAGCAAGCAGCAAATCACTGTGTTGCAAACTGAAAAGCCATTGTATGCAGTGATGCTTTTTCATAAGGGTGATATGGCTCAGAGCCTGTCAGCTGTTCCCCAAAGCAAGTTAACTGCTTCCTATTTGAATGAGACCAGAACGATGCATAATCTAAGCACTGTAATGAAATATGACTTTATCCATTACAGAGAATCAGTATTGAGTTGCAGTTTTTGAAAATCTATAATGCTTAGAATGATGAACTGGGACTGGAATTTCTACCCTCGCCAGAGATTTGCTTAAATTTATTTTTTATCAATTTTTAAGAGGAGAGACTCAACCAAGGGCACCATTTAATCAGGAACTGCCACTGATTGTATGACCCAAACTGGACCGATTGTGAGGTAAAATCTCTGGGACGATTACATGTTTCTTAGTGGTTAAACACTTCCAGCGACTTCTTTCTGCCTTTATGGGAAAGGCATCTCAAATCTATGTGAAAAGTCTTTTGGGGAAATCTTTTGGGGAAAAAAATACATAACTACAAATCATCCCCTTTCCGTCCTCCAAACATAATACACTTTAGCATTGCTTTATTGGAAAATGAAGGACCAGCTGGATTTGTCATGACTAATAGATTGAGGCTTAGGTTCAACGTACATTAGCACTCTCTCACTTTAAATGCAGAAAATAAAAAAAAAGAAAAGGAGAGTTCAAAAAAAAAAAAAGGACAACAATTTTAACAAGCCTGCGTGGGCGACCCGACTCTCTGAGATAGAAGAGATAACCTTGTGGAGTTTCTATCTGACAGTCTAAATGCTTCCCACCCCAAAACAGGAAGGATATGCATATCAGAGTGGTGAGACATTGACTCAGAAACATTAAAGACGTGCTGGGTGAATTTCACACAAAGTTCTCAAAGCCCTAGAGAAAGCATTTAATCATGGGTGGAACATACTGTACCTTTAAATCGAAATGCGCAATCCCCTTCGAATGGATGTACTGCACCCCGTCTAGTATCTGTTTAATAAACTGAGTGGCCTCCTCCTCACAGAGAGACTCTTTCTGAGCCAGGAAATCAAAGAGCTCCCCTCCGGAGACCCTGCGAACACACACGGACATGTACACACTTGCTTATTGTGGACTCAGATAATCAAGAGCAAGGGCCTCTGCACTCCTTTATCTAAAGTGTGTTCTCAGGAGCTGGATGCACAACTCCTGGATGCCTTAGATACAGAATATATGTTTGTTGCATCAACTCGGGAGACATTAACTCTACATATGAATCACTGTTTTCCCTCCATAAACCTAATGAAAAGGCTTATGGCGGTTTATGCATAAACAGAGAACCATCTTGCAGCTAACAACCAGTTCAGTCCGTCAGTCACTCAACAATAATTGGATTGGGTTTTCTCTGGTCCTAATTAGGCCCTACATTTTCCCAGGCCCTCGTTGGACTCAAAGGGGGCTCTGCTGGGGCAAAGGCATTATTTTCTTTGTCAGATCATTTGGTTCTATCTCACACACATGATCCTTTCCAGCCAAAGGCTTTAAACAAACAACAGTTTCAGCAAACAGTTCATGTGAGCAGAAACACCAAAGTTCAAGGCCAGCGAGTTGCGCTAGTTATTCAACTCAGGAATACATTTTTTAAGAGATTCCTCTGGCTCCAATAAACACTTGAATACTTCCACATTCTGTCCCATGACAACGTTCCAAGCATCATTTTATTATGATTTTACATGACAGACCAACACAACACGTTGCATAACTGTGAAATGTTAGGTCAGTAACCAATTTGCAAATAAAAATCTGCAAAGTGTGGCATTCAATTCAGTCCCCTTTACTCTGATACGTCTAAATGATTCTGTGAGTGCAATGTATATTCTTCAGCAGTGACCTAATTAGAACATATAGTCCACCTGTTTGTCATTTAATCAGAGTTTGATGGAGGGACAATCTTTCTCCAGGAAAACAATTGTCATTCAGTCCTGGAATCTCAACTTAATGGGAAAGTGATTGCTGAAAGATGCTGTCAGAAATCGTGTTTAAAGTTTGCCGCTAGCCATATGGAGGGCAAAGCAAACATGTGGAAGAAGTTACTCTGGTCAGACGAGACCAGAGTAACTTGTGCTGCACACATCATCATCACAATGAAAAATGGAGGTGACAGCGTCATGCTGTGGGGATACGTTTTATCAACTGGGGCAGGAAAGCTGGTCTGGACAATCCTGGGAGAAAACCTTCAAATGCTTGACTGAGGGGGCGATTTACCTTTCATCAAGACAACAACCCTAAAAATACAACCAGAGCTACAGTGGTTTGGATTAAATTCAAGCAGTATTAGAATGGTCAGGTATAAATTTTAATTTAGGATCTGAATTACACTGGGCTCCACCCGTGAAGGTTTTGTGCAAAACCTTGACATGCAAAGCTTTGTACACCTTAGTTTGCAAAGCTCTGGGGGGCAAGCACAAAATCCCCTTGCATATTAATTTAAGGTGCTGCTCAACACATGAAAAACACACTAAAAAATCGTAAGCTTTGTCTGTGTAATGTCAAAATGTGAAAAAAGCTGAGCATGTACATTTAAAGCTAATTTGTTTTAACCAAAAATACAGAAGCGTATAAGCCACAATGACTGACTGAATCGTGCAGTGACTCACAGTTCGAGGATGAGCACCACATCTGTGCGGTTCTCATAGACGTCATGCAGCTCGACAATGTTTGGGTGTTGGATCTCCTGCAGGATGTCCACCTCTCTCTCAATCTCCTCTCTCTTCACGCCCCGTCTGCTGACTCGACTCTGGCGCTTCTTGATGAACTTGGCAGCGTACGCAGTGCCTGTGCTCTTCTCTTTACAACGCCTGACAACTGCAAACTGCCCGCTGTGGACACAAAGTTAAAAAAGCAAGATTATTAATAATTGGCATGATAAATATGTCCAGTCGTTTGGTGTATAAGTTTGGAGCATGTGACATTTTATGACAACAGGACATAGCTAAACAAATACTAAGCAGGAACCTGTGTGTCAAAAACGTCTGAAATATTCTGGTGTAGTTCATTACTTCCTGTTTCCTGATGAGACAGAGAACAATCAACCAGGCTGATCGTGTGGACAGAGTCTCTCACCTCCTACTTCACTCAACTTCCTGCCAAAGCTCTTCCTTCTGTTCCAGCATCTAGTCCACTGAAAGAATCCCACAAACTCTGAATTTTTCATAACAGAGGTGCAGCTTTCAGACCATCCACAATTGGTTCATTGTGTTTTGGATGTGTTTTGCTACAGCCGCTGAATTCTTGACCCTTGATGGATGAGCTGACTGCTCCTTTTGACTCCGTTAAACGTCTTCCTTTTACTGTCGTGTGCATCAGACTTTTCAGTCAGAAATGGCCCAACGACATAATGAACTACACGTATGAAAACATTTTCCAACACAACATCCAGTTAACAATATATAGGAAGCCTATGACTTTGTTTTGAGGGGATTCTCAGACTAAAGTAATCCTGCTGACGCTCCTGCTGCTTCAGTCATTTCCTGCTGCTGTGGACTGACCGCCTGACTCCAAACACCCAGACTGGGAAAACAAACCTCTGGGTTACTCGGCCATTATTCTTCGGTCATTCAAAATATGAGTGGAGTTCATGGGCATGCTTGCGAAAAAAAATGCTTATATCTTTTGCAAATGTTGCACACACCTTGTAAGGTCTTTTTTTTTTTGTTACTGATGGGCTAAATTACATATCCGCAAAAAGCTGGAGTATCAAATTTACACACTTGTTTTCACAATATTTAAGAAAAAAACATTTTCTTTTGAGATGTTGTGCCTGAGAGCAATCTTACAGCAGGCAAAATAATGACTATCAGTCACAATACTGTAATCACAGTTCATGAGTCTTCACAGTTTTTCTGTTTCCTCATGTGCTTCATGTTATTTTTTTAATGAGGCGGATAATGACTTAGCCATCAGGTATTACTTAAACTGCTCCTCCACACTTGTAATTGTTCATTCTGAGTAACATGATTTTTACCTCATCAGACTAGAGCACAAGCAGATTCTGCTGCTTGTGCTCTAGTAATACATTTGGAAATCCCCCTGTTGGCTGAACTTAAAGCCTCATATGTCACAGCTACACTGTGACAAATGAGTGTAGCTCATATGTCACATGGCATAGGAAATGCCTTTCATTTCCTATGATTTTCATATTCATAACAAACCTCCTGCGTAACAAGGGCTAGTTTTACATAACACTGTGGTTCTACTTGGAAGCAAAAGAATACTGGCTCCAGACTTACTCCATTTTGGATAATAAACGTTGTTTTGAGAGATAAATTTAAGTCCTTAATCTGTGGAAAAACGTCCCACTTTCTAGTGGTTTGCTGGTATAACAAACCACGAGAAACAACTATTTCCTGTCTGAGCTGATGGAAGTCGAAGACTTTGTTTCCCATCACTTTTTAAATGTGTTTAGATCATGAGATGATGCGTTACTTGTTGTGTCCCTCTGTTAACATGATCTCTATCTGCTGCAGAGTGGGATGGGTTTGATAGGCAGGTAGGCTGAGATGGTTTCTTACACAGTAGCAGCTGTGGCTAAACCTTCTTGTGTACCTTTAATAAGTGCTTACACAGAGAACACTGGTGCATCTCAGAGGAAATGAATACAAGGCAAACATTGCGGTATAAAGTTACAGCTGATTCTTTGAGTCCTCTTCAACCACAATGTTGTGTGAGAGTTGAACCAATTGGTTGCTTTATAGACACACCCAGTCCAGCTCTTACTCACTGCTGAAAAGTATCCTCTGTGAACCTCCCTCCTAGAAAATAACAAAATGCTAAACAGAATTACATAGGCACCTGATGGGAGAAGAATTGAAAGTTCACATTGTGCCACCAGAGTAGCTCTTAGTGACTAATTGTTACGTAGAGCAATTAGTCACTCTGGCCATTACAATAAGTAGAATTTTCCAAAAGGACGACTTGTTCAAGCACATTGATTTTTTCCTTTCAGCACAAGCAAACACAGAAGTGCTCTGGGATGTGTTTCAAACATTTCCAGTGTAGAAAGAAACAGAGAGGGAGGAAAAACTATCATGCTGGGTTTCACATGTGACCCAAGTTGATCTGACTGCAAACTGGAAGACCATCAGGATATGCTAAATGTTGTGTGATTGGTAACCTACCTAACAACACTTTGACATACAAGCTGATAAAAGTGTACTTTGTTGCATGTTTCAGTATTCCGACAAAATTTTGCAGTGTTATATTGGAGTTTTTACAATGTTCCAATCAGCCATGCTGGATTATGAAGTTGAAATAGGGGAGAAACATCAGATTTTCCCACCTGGAATTTCAATTTTACACACCCCCTTATCCCATTGTTTTCATCTTTACCATGTGCATATTTACCATTGAAAACTGTTTGCGCATTGCCTTTTGTTAATAACACAACACTATGTTGTAAACCGACGAATGTTTACCTCAGAATACCAAACTGAAAACACCAAACTAATCCCTGTTGGGTTGCTGTTTTGTAATGTTTTGGGGAATTTTTAGAGATACTGATTTGGCATACCAAGGTTGAGAATGCCATAAGACAGGTGAAGACATTAACGGGTGTTCTACCTGTGAGTCTGTTGAAGAGGAATTTATTTGAACTGTCGTTTTGCGCTGTAGATTACTTTCAAGAAGCCTTTCTATTAAAGCCCTAAAGCCATGGGTTCTTTTGAAGGTTTGTATTCCATAAGAACATGTTTCAGCAGAGAGCAAAAGGGAAAGTGAGGATTTAACTTGCAACAATGCCCCAGAAACTGTTGCATATACATGCCTCATTGGAAAAATAACCACAGAGTGGGTGGATGGGGGCTAAAGCAGTTTGGAAACTCAAATACTCCCTCTGTACGATCTGTTCACAGACCATCTCCACCCCTGAGCCCTCCCTGAAAGGCTGACCCTGTTATTGAAGACCATCATTATGTGTGAACTGAGGAGGAGGGAAGTAGACCTAAAGAATTTGTTTTGCAAAAAGGCGAGCATCAAATGGCCTGAGGGGAGGAAGTGTCACATGGCGAGCAATCCTAGGAATCTCCTCTAAGTGTAAAAGCTTGAGTTGATAGATGCCTTTAAAATATGAGAAAGTGGCCGAACCAGGTGTCAGTGTACAGCCTTTGTTTAAAGTGTGGTTACAAAGTGTAGAGTAACAGCAGAGAGAGGAGTGATGGTGGCGGTGCTGTTTGTCTTCGTATTTCAGCCCGTCGGTGTGGCTGAAAGTGTCACGTCGCTCCAGAGTTTCCATTCCCAACAGCTGACGGGACCATTATCCGCAGACCAGGTGGAGAGAATGCTCCGACAAGCGGCGCCGACGAGATATCAAAATGTGCTTCCCAACTGAGTAACTGCTGGTTCTGCGTGACAAAGACAGTCAGAATGGTAGCTGATTCACCGTCCTAAACCGATCATCTCCGTCATCTGCACACCAAATGTTGAGGAGCTCAGGGGGGAAGCACATGGATATCCTCTAATGGGCATGAAAACACTAAATTAGACTAACAAGACGCTTATTTGCTCTAAAAATGGCATCTTTTGATGTTCTACACCCTGAAAATGTTCAGAACATCTTCAGAATGATTAATCATCAGAGGAGCTGCAGCGCTGCGTATGAATTGACCTCTGTCAAACAGGAACTTTAGGAATTCCAGAAAATTCCCCATGGAGTGTTTTTTTTTTCTTTCTTTTTTACTCAAAAGTAGTAATGTCTGTATTCCAGAGCAAACTACACACACTCTTTTCCTACTCCTCACATAAATACAAAAATACATGTCTCCTGTCTGGAGTAAAGATATATGGTGGGCAGTATAGCTCTTTCACAGCTATATGTTTATTCACAACATCTGAGTCTGAAATGTGTGTTGCTGCATCACAAGCGTCATTTGTTACTTCTTCAAACTGACAATGTTTCTCTAGTCAGTTTCTTTCACAGGACCTTGTCTTGTGGGACAGGACAGAAATACAGTTTCCTGTAAACATTTGCCCATCAGTTGCTTAAAAAATACATAGTCTGCATTTTATCTTATTACGATAACAACTGCATTTGTGGTTTTGCATAGACAATGGCAAATAAAATAGTTATTTTTATTGTGATATTTATCCACCGTATCACCAAACAAGTTTAGCGTGCAATGTGATCATAAAAAGAAAAACTCAAACATCCACATTTGTCTGAGGAGAGAAAACTCACTCCAGATACCGTTTCCTGGAAAAATTCAGTGGGTTTGAAAACATAACTTTTAGGTCCTTGCCTGGTCCACACTAAATGTCACAGGATATATATAATCAAAAATAATGGAGGTTTAATTCGAGGAAAAGACATAATATTATTATGAAAGATTGTCAATGTTTTCTTCAACAATTCTTTTATCATAAGAGCAGCAAACATTAAGAAAAAAATACGTCCATTTCTTGACTTTTAGAGGAAATAAAGGGACTGCTGTGAAGTGTTGCTAATGTGGTTTAATACATTTGACTTTTTCCCAACAAATCTATTAGAAGAAATGTGTTCAGAGATAATATAATCTCTTACTGAATACCTCCTCAAGCGATCTCAACAAACCCACATTCACAGGATGGAGGGGCTCACAGAATTAGCAAATTAGTAGAAAATGATGAAAATCAGATGCTGCAGCCTTCACAGTCACCAGATCTTCACCAAGTTGTGTACTTTGGAGAAGAGGTGACAAATTACAAACCCCGCGGAGGGAGTAATGTTGTTTGGACGAATGTTTTACCCCTCAAGATGCATTCCAGAGACTTGCAAAATCGCAGCTAAGCTGTGCTGACGTTGTTCTGGCAGAAAGTGGTGACCCAACACACTATTAGGAGGTGATTTATGGAGGGTCCCTACGGGTTAGCGTTCATGTCAGCTTGAATATAAAGAGTTGGATCTGTAACATAAAAGAATGGTATAGCCATGTGTGGAATACCGCTTGTAAAAAAAACAATGCCAAACCTGCCAGGATGTTATCAAAGAGCAACGGCCAAATTCTTAGTGACGTCAGTCAGGATTTCATCATAAACAGAAAAGTTTAGACATCTTTTCTTCCTGTTTAGGCATGCAAAGAGAAAGGGTGCTCCCTTTTTGATGACAACAGCTTATCAAGTTTTTGTTGTCTCATCCAACCTTTTTCCTGATATAACAGCACAACTAGTTTCATACGCATCGTGACCAGTCACAGGCTTTTTTCCAATATCAATGCACACCAAGTGAATCACTTACTATTTCAAAGCTCATACGGTAATCTGTGATAATGTTTGGAAGATTTAAAGAGGGTTTAATGAGATGCCAGAGAAAGTGTCAGGGTGATCAGGGTGTTATCCAGCTGTAAGAACACAGGTAAATACAACAGTGCCCCTCCCCTAAAAGTGGTGAGTTGGCTGGGAATAAAAAGGCTACCACACTTTCATTCCCTTACAAGCAGACATATTCAGCTTTCCAAACAAACAGTCATTCCGTGTAAAATAAAAGATTGCCACCCATCATTCTGACTAAGTTAATGCTATTTTAATGCTAGAGACATACCAAAACAAAAACCTCCATAATCAGACAATCTTCAGCTGGAGTGGCTCAAACCAGTGATTGGGTGTTACTGGTTATTCAGATCAGTGATCACACTAAATTAAATGCAATCTCATAATATTGACCATTAGATATGAACGACACTGGCAATACTGAGGGAAGAAGATTGAATTCTACATTTTAAATGTTGTTGCCATATAATAGATAAAAATGAAACTTATTGCTTGCAGGGCTAACCAATCTTCCTTCTGACATTTACTTTTGTAACAGCACTTCATGAAGCAGGGGGGAAATGTACCAGTGTGAATGTGATGTTATTACGTAGATGACAAAACAGTGACAGTACCTCACATCTAAAGACTTACACCTTCAGGCTTGGGTTCGTTCAGGGGAAAGAACACAGCTGTCCTCAGTGGTACAAAACACCATCGACGGTAGGGCAGAATGATGAATTATCAACCCGCTAACGACTTGCTCAACATCTCCATGGAGGAGACAACCTACCTTTTGGTGATCTCATTCAACCTTTCCAACACCTGAGGAACAGTTACTCAAGTGGAAAGCTATGAATCACTAAATGTACGCAGTGCTGATTCATTCGTCTCGTTTGGAAAATTGTCACACCTGTGAGGTATGAAACAGAGTTGGCGACTCGCTGTGTCTCTAAGGTTTTTTTGTTGTTGTTGTTTTCACTTTCTGTGGTTTTTCACCACAGGATTCCGGGTTCTCGTGACTGTTCTTCAGAGCATGTCTCGAGATAAACTCAGAGCAGAATTTTCATGCTTCAACACAACCGATATTATCAGGATTTACAAAATGCACGTCCTTTTTTTCAGCTGTTCTCAAAAGAAAACTTACTCTTGAAAAAGTGATCTATATTTATTCAATTATTTTTATTCACTTCCATGAATTTTAATAAAACTTGTAAGCTAAACTTTTTCCACATTCTGCAACATAAAGGCCACAAACTTTACTTCTTTGGAGCTTTGGAGGGGGGGGAGTTATTTTATAGACAAAAACAAAGTAGGTCATAGTAACTGTGAAGTAAAAGGAAAATGAAACACCAATGTCTCACATGCACATGCATCTAGCTCCTCTTATCAATACTTGTTGAAACGACCTTTCTTCACCTCGGCAGAAGCAGAAGACATGGCTGGCACATTTCTACCAGTTTTGCACATCGGAGACTAAAATCCTCGTTCATTCTTCTTTGCAAAATAGATCAAGCTCAGTCACCTTGGAACATCTTTTTTTAAGTATTGCTGCAGATTCTGAAATGGATTTAAGTCTGGGCTTTGATTTAATTCTTTTCAATGGGCTATTGGAAACTGGAATTAATTATTTTATTACTGTTGATTACATCTGCACATTACGCTTTTCATAATTTAATTTGTAAAAAAAAAATAAAAAAAGTAGTTGTATCATTCACATTCAAATTCGAAAATTCCATTCTGCTTCACAAATATTCACTACTTTTTTGCTTGTCTAAAACTGGACACAGGCTGAGGTTCGTGTTTGCCGTGTGAAAAAAATTGAAGGAGTAGGAGTAATTTCTTGTTTTGCTGTAAATATTATCAGCTTTCAGTTTTCTGTGGAAAATTCCAGAGATAAGTGATTGGGCAGTTATTCATAAATCATTGATTGCTTTCCACACTTATTAATGACCTAAAGATGATCTTTAAACTATACATACCATGTTGGCATAAAATGGGATGCTTTGTTTGACATTCTTCTTCCTTTGGTGTAAACATACAACTGGTGCAGCCGAGACAAAGATGTTTTGGAGGAAACGGCCATGAGAAAGCGTTAGGACACAGTGTGTTTACTTGGATTAACAGCGAAAAGGTTAGAGGTCGCCATCCGTTTACATCCACTCTATCTGCTGCTGCACATGCCTAAGCCGGCAAGTACAAAATAGATATGTGGCTTCCTCAGTGAGTCTATATTGTTCTCTGAGAACTTCCTTAAATTCATTTCCCCAGGAGATAGTTAGGTTTTCTTCACAAATATTTGTAAATGTTGTACCCAGAAATCAGCTCTGATAATAGTAGTAATAATAATAATTAATTATCCCAAACACATCCTGTTTGTCTTACTGTGTCTGCATGTCAGCCTTTATCCTATGTAGTAAACTCCAACCCGTTTAGTCACAGTGACGCTCCCCAGCTCAAGCTTAAACAGGCCAGCTGTGTGCATACCTTCATAGGCTGCGCCACGCAGCCCGCAGAGACCTCAACCACACACACACACACACACACACACACACACACAGAGTGACATTTAAAGAGCAGGGAGGAAATACCTTCCTCTTCACACAACTTTGAGGGATTCCTCACCTTCCCAGTTCTTCTCCAATATCATAGAAGTCTTCCACGTTCTCCTGCTTGAATACCGCCATGCCAGGTGTCCTCATTGATGTGGCGGTCTCCTGGACATGTGCTGCAGAAGCCTGTGAATCAGTCTCCCCTGGAGCAGTCTTCGTATTTATCAACTCCACAGGTTCAACCCTGTTGGTGAATAAAGGGTGTTCATGCTGGTCTCTGACTGAAGGCATAGCATTTTTTCCACCACATGTTCCAGCTTGCTGTAGCTGCACCTACTTTCACCTTACAGCAGAAAACACATCGATTTGACCGGCAAAGACAACACAAAACTATAACGGCAGCTACAAATGGTCTATAACACAGGAGTGTTACCAGCTGGACAAAATAGGAATGTTTAGTTCTTGCGATTATTAAAGGATTAGAGAGGAAAAGAGGATTTCTTCATAATTAGGGCAAGGCCTCTACTGTGAAGCATTTTATCTGGCACAAACATAAACTGATTAAAATTACAAGGCCTTTCCGGGTGTTCTGATTGAAAATCTAAAGACAAACTGGAAACAAATGGTGTGCCTTGGCTGTGAACAGATTGGTACAAGCAAATACAAACTGAAGAACTGAGAAACCACAAACTTCCTATCTAGTGAGTTTCACAAACTGCCATCAATCAAGCTGAAGCTTGAAGTCGTACCTTCAGTCAGATGGAGAGAAGAGGATAAAACCTGCATCAGATGCCACGTCTCCTACAGCCGGTGCGGTCTTCTCATAGGTGCAGCAGCTGAGGCACAAACCTGGTCCTCTGGCTCCTCTGCTGCTCTCTGTCACCGACCCGCACGGCCCGTCAGGCTTTGTTTCTACACAAGTCCCTCCCCCCACAAACCCGTCTTTACTGATCTGTTATGAAAGTATAGCGTGCAGCAGAAAAGAGGCAGGCAATCAGCAACGATCACCGCATTTGTGCCGTTTGGTCTGACCGTGTTTTTGAGGAACTGAAAAAAACAAAAAAAAAAGTTTGTATCTACATCCTGGATGCAAATAAAACCAGATGCTTATGTCGGAACTTTTTATTGAATTGGTTTTACAAAAGCAAAGAGATACATAGACTTTTACTATTACCAGCTAAAACCTGACAGATTAAGACAGGCTTGCATAAAAAAAAAGTTGAAGTGCCCTGTAATAGTCTGAGTTTTCTTAATGCGTTTGTGCAATACACTGCCAAAAAACATGAGAAAAAAAAAAGAAAGAGGAAACACAGAAGCAGAGATAAGTTTTCAATGTAGCTTATTTAAACTTGCAACAGTCTGAAAGGGTTTTTCTACAGAGCAACAACTTCTCATTACCATTTGTAAAAATGAATAAAAAAAATTTAACCTAAATAATTGGGAAATGTTGATCTCATGAGAAGCCAGCTCTCATAAACATGTTTGAGGACAGCAAAACAAAAAGAAAAATTCAAACATTTTTCAATGTTTTACATTTGATTTAAAACTGTAAACCAGGCCGGGTCCAGATACTGCAGCAGAGAACGCTGGCTGATCTCTGTAAACGGGTTCAAGTGAGTGAAAAGATTTAAACGGCTGTAAATGATGCTTCCAAGAAACTCTCATCTTCCTCACATTGGATACCATCTACCAAGATTTTCACAGTTGATTAGCCAAACACACACACAAGTTCTAATTCCTAAACAAATGGTTGGGATATCAAGTTGTCCACAGCGATCAGCAACAAGGTCCTTCACATTCTGAAGGTCAACATGCAAGATTTTCCTCTTATTGTCCTCAGTTTTAAGGAAAAATGCTTCCCTTATTCATTATGAGTCACAATTCAGTTTTTATAAAACCAGTACAAAGGCAGACTTTTTAACTCTTTCAAATTATTACATTTTTTTCACCAGAGTATCTATGAAATTGAGTGAAGACTTGAGAAACGTTACACTGCCACTCGGTGGACAACAATAGCAAATACAACGGGATTTTTTTCCCTGAGGTTAGACTCAGCGAAAAGAAATGCAGAAAAAAAGAACTAAAAGAAAGTTTCTGCAAAGTAAGGATAATTCACAAAAAAAAAATACAGACAAAGCTGTCAAAGTTGAAAACAATATCCAATTTTCTCCTAATTTATTTTTATGTAAAAGAGGGATGCAAGTGGATGCAAAAAAAAAAAAAAAAATCAACTTTATGATGCAACTTTAAAAGAATTACTTACGGATTTTAAAATAATTAGATGATACAAATATTGAACACCAATATTAATAGACTGATTAATGGGACAACACTGGCTCTCAGTCATAAACATTAATTCTACCTGGCATTTATGCAGCTGAAAACAGAAAAATATTTTGTTTTCAGTTCATCTGTTCATTTTATCTTTTTAGATTCGAGCAAATTGCTGGAATGAAACTTTAAAAACTAAGGAACATTTCAGCAAACTATTTCAGTTACAGCATGAATAATTCAAGTGCATCATAAGATAAAAAGACAAAGAATCCTATACAAGAAATAAAAACAAAGATTATCAATCAAACAAAGAAAGGAAACAAAGCACAGAACGAAAATAGAGATTTCTTTCGTGTAAATGTGAGCACAAAAAAGGAAAAAGGAATTCCTTCAAAAGGTATAAAAATGCTTGAAAATACTGTTTCGGACTGCATGGTTTGGCAATATAGAAAAGTAAACTATTGGCAACGAACAACATGAACATAGACAGCAAAAATACTTTACACAGTGAAAAAACAAATGGGCAGGAATACTGATACAATGCGTTTTATCCTTTGATTTCAGTTCATTATTCCATTTTTGATGCAGAGACCAACTCCAACGCCTAAACTGGGAAAATTAAACCCTTCAGCAGCTGTAAAGTGTCGCCGCTCCGTGGAGAAGCTCCCTTTGTCTTCGTTCTTAAAGCGACACTGCCTGGAAACAAAAAAGCTCAGTTATC
Source organism: Poecilia reticulata (assembly GCF_904066995.2). NCBI lineage: Eukaryota > Metazoa > Chordata > Actinopteri > Cyprinodontiformes > Poeciliidae > Poecilia > Poecilia reticulata. The sequence continues at coordinate 23,877,947 of NC_088835.1, read as the reverse complement.
CTCCTCATCGTCGCTGACGAAGCTCCGTCGATCCAGACTCGTCTCCCTCTCCTTCAGGAATGTCTGTCTGATGGCCTCCAGCTCCGTCAGCTCCAGGCGAACCTTCTCCAGGTGGAAGGAGCGGCGGTTCTGGATTTGCCTCATAGGGAACGGGTTCATGTCCACGAAAGCAATGTTCATCAGCTTCCTGGAAAACCAAACAGAAAATGACTTCTTATTAAAGTATTTTAAACCGCAGATAACACTATCCTCTTAGTTTTTGGGTGCTTCTCTAAATTGCAGGCCTGGATGTGAACTGTCTTATCTCAGGTACATGAATGGAAATCGTGTGCCTACAGCACCCCCTGCTGGTGAGCGTCACTGTTTTCAACAATCTCTCAAGCAGCTGGATTTTTTTCTAATTCCCTCATATAGAATGAAGATGAACTCTTGCAATTTGAGACCGGAGTGAAAATTGTTTATGAGATTGTGGAAAATTATAATTAACATTTCAACCAATGCTACACACTTAAAAAATTGATCACAGTACACCTCTTTTTTTTTTTGTTTGTTCATGCACAGAAAGGAGGCCTGGGTTATCATTTCCTTCCTTACTGCTGCAGAAACATTGTTCTGAACAACGCGAAACCTCCCTGATATCAAAGTGACCTGACCTTGAGTCCAGGATTGTGCGCGTGAAGTATCGAAGGTATTTAAAGATGGCCGTCGTGTCCTGCAGCTTCAAAAACTCTTCTTCTTGGTACTTGAAGAGGGCGAGAGCAAATCGAAATATGATCTGGAGAAGGAAAAAAATAAAAATAAAAACAAACATCATATAACTTTCTGTTTGCACCTCTGTGTAAAAAAGAAAACAAAAAAGCTGTTAAACTGTCCACAATCTGAAAGACGATAAACTCTCTCTATGATGAATGTCACAAGTTTCACACAAAGTCTTCACAGACTCTCAGTAATTAAAAGGTGTTAGTCTAACTGTGATGTTTCCTTTACCCCTTTAGCAGGGCTCTGCAGCCCTATGACCATGTTAAAAAAAAAAGTTTACGGTTTTCCATGTCTCACCTTTGGCCCCTCGAACAGGAAAGCATCCCAGATCTTGAACAGGATGTCGCTCACCACGCTGTCCACAAACACCACCAGGAACCAGTTGAAGGTGATCAGGGAGAAATCCACCTTGTGCTGCTCAAAGTGGGCGTGAAGGCGCGGCAACTTCTCACTCATCAGGTCCTTGAACACACGCTGGTCGACCTGCAGGAAGCAGACAGACACATTTTACAGAAGTTAGAGGTCGAATCTAAGAGAGGAAACTAATCAGCCATCAAGTAAATATGAAAGCACTCGTAAAACTAAAAATCTAATTAGGGCTGAAAAGATTAATCGGATTAATCGATTATTAAAATACTCGCCAACTGATTTAGTAATAGATTAATCGTTAATAGGAGTATACAGTCTCTAAGAAAGACCATTTGCTGAAGGAGCAGCATGCTCAGAGGAGCAATTCATCCAAAACTGTAAATATACAGTATATATTTTGAATTTGAGATGAAAAAAAATAATACTTTGTCTGTACATATGTTCCACCCAAAACTTCTCAAGTGGCAGTTTTAGCTTCACCTAGGTTCAATTCGTAAAAAAAAAAAAAGAAAAAAGAAAATCAGATTAAACACAATTTGTTTTCCATTTAATTAATCAAAAAAAAAAATCAACATACGGTGTATTGGCATCGAGTTGATGGGAGTTTTTTTTTGCATGTTGTGCATGTTGATATTCGAAGTATATTATTAACTGCAGATGCACCTTTGCTACAAATGATCAAATGTTCACTAATGAAATAATAGATTATTGAATTTCAGGCTATAAAATGTATAATTTCTTATTTGTAAGGAACTGACTTACTCATTTATTTACATTTTTTTAATGCATTTCTGATACGGGACCAAAAATAAAAAGACTTAAATGAAAAATCTGCAGAATGTGCCAATGTTTTTATCTGATTGTCAGAATAATCGATAACTGAAATGGCCTTCAGTTGCAGCCCAACAATAGAACTCTTAACATAAATAACCTAAGTTACCTGAGAGCCCAGCAGAGTCTTTGTGTAATAATCTCTTGGCATGAAGACCTCTACGATGGCTACAAGACTCCAAAAGGCATCTTCCTGGTCTAGATAAAGCAAGGCGATTGCTGCTAGCCTAAAGAAAACACACATTAATTAGGAATCATAAAAAAAGCCGGCAAATAATAGAAACCCAGAGGTGCCAGATGTGGTCCGGTACCTGTTGAGACCCTGACAGTAGCCGATGTCTGGATTCCTCCAGGAGAAGGCCACCAGGACGTTCCGCAGCTTGTGGATCCCGCTTGCGCTCGGCGAGGCGTAGTGCTTGTTGTTGGGCAACGTCCGGAGCAAGTCCAGCTCGATCTGCTTGGACGCCGGGTTGGGCCGATCCCGCGCCACGTTCAGCAGCGTCTCGTAATAATCCGGGGCCAAGTGGTCGCGGAACTTCTTGACGTGGAAGGTGACGCACCAGCGCCACACGATGGAGCGGTGCTCGTGCGGCACGCCGCAGCGGATCAGGGCCTTGAGCTCGGGGGAATGCACCAGGTCTCTGTTCATGGTGCTGGCCAGAAAGTTCTCCCACTTCACCCCGACTGAAACCTCCTGGTCGGTCATGGACAGGGACTTCAGCTCCAAGGCCCTCAACTTTGCAACCAGCTTCTCCTCTTCCTCCTCTTCCTCTGGGACCGTTTTGAAGCCGTACACATCATATTCACTGACGGAGAGAGAAAATAAAATTAAACACCTTCAATCTGCAAACAGATAAAAGAAAAAGAGAAGCTCAAAGGTAGAAACTAAAAGTTTCTTAGGGTTGCTTTGGAAATATAATAATACATTTGCACCATGATAGCATGCCTGAGCTTGTCTGGAAGTAACAGCAAATAATGACTGAAAAACACCAAGCAGCAGACAGAGTTTTTCCAGTCACGGATATTAGCATGCAGCTATAAATTAAAGTAGAACAGGTCCTGGGGCTGCACAAACCTCGCCTTTGAGAAACAGATTTCTTCCTCATAGATTTCAGGTGAAACACAAACAAAATCAGACAAGCTCTGGTCAGAATTTCCCTCTCAAACCTTTTCACACTTTGTCACATTAAAACCACCAGGTTCTGATTGTTTCAGTGGGATATTATGTGATAAAAAAAACAAAAAAAAAACATAGCACATAACTTGGAAGTGGAAGAATAACGACACTTTTGTTTTTTCCTCCAAAAAATCTCAAAAGTGCGGTGGGTATTTTCTTTCATCCAACTTCAGACAATACATTAAAGAAGCAACTCTCGCTGTAATTGCAGCTCCAAGTATTTTGAGGAAAGGCTCATCATTGCACTTTTCCATAAAGCTCAGATTTATCAACTGCACTTCTAATAGTTTAGAAGTCTGCAGAATCTCCCAACTGAGCTGAGGATCTCTGCAGCTTCTCCATAGTTGCCATAGTTACCACAGCTCTCATGGTTGCACCTTTGCTTAATACTCTCCTTGCCCAGCATGTCATTTTGAAGCTGAAAGGAAGAACTCAATTCTAGCAATCAATTAATACCTGACTGAATTTGGTTTGAAGATTTGGTGTTCGTTCTGGTCCGGGCTCTCCGCCTGCAGGGCGTCCTCCAGTAATCTGGAAATGACTTCCCGGGCCGGGTCCTGCTCCGACGAACAGACCGGCTTTCTCACCTCCTGAAGCAGCACCAAATATTTACTCTCCACTTGACAGAGTTTGGCCTCCAAAGCTGTGCACTGCGACAAGGGTGGGAATAATGGTTATAATTTCTCACACATTCAGATTTGTGAAGATCGAGTTGAACTTGTGCAAGTTTACAGTTTTTTTATTGTTTTTTTACCTTTGCTTCTAAAGCCTTTCCCCGAATCTCTGCGTTCCTGCGCAGGACAGTCAACTCCAGGATCTCTTTGTTCAGAAACTTGTTTTGGGATTTGTAGCCTTGAAGACTGTCCTAATATTGAAAATAAAAGAAGCAAACAAGTTTAAAATCTTTAAAAGATTTCAAAGCATCTTTATTATAAAGATGTTTTAAAATAAAACATCTTTTTGATTTCCCCCCACCCCAATCTATACTGGCTGGTTTAAGAATTGTCTTCTGCACCTTCAGGATGCTCAGCTCCTGCTGAGGTGGTGGAGAACCAGCGTCGCTCACATTCCCGCTCTGCTCAGAGTTTTCCTGCGACAGCTTCACGATGACCTGATCTTTGGCTTGGATGGTCTCCATCAGCATCCCCAGCTGGTCATTAATTTCCCCCACCTTGATTTTCAGGCCCTTCAGCTCCTGCTGCAGGCTGTCCTTCTCCAGAGAGAGACGCTCCATGTGTCCACATAGCGACTGGATCTGTACGTCTCGCTCCTGGAGGACCGCCTCCAGCTGGGCGACGTCCTCCTGGATCACGGCTGGATTGGCAGCCTGGTCCGGGGCCACGGACGGATCCGGAGCTGCTCGCCACACGCTGGGCCTCTCAAACTGGGAGGTTCTCAGAGTCTGTTGCAGGAGCCTCACCAGCTCCTACAGGGGCAAGAGGAGATCTTTTCAGAATTAACAAAACATAAAGCTTAAACTGTGAAAACATGGAAGCTATGGCAAGCAATCAACTACATTTATTTTGGTGGGTAAAAAATATAGAGAAAGTCACAGTTTATGGATAATTTTCATGCTCCGACTTTCTTCTGTAGTTGTAGCCATCTTTGTTTCTATTAGGCTGGCATTCTAAGACATAACATAAAATATTATTACCACCTTATTTGGAATCATCAGTATCTCAAAGCATCCTACCTCATTAATACAACACAAAATCAAGTCCTACAATACGTGTCAAACTCAAGGTCCATGGGCCAAATCTGGACTGCTAAAACTATTTATGTGGCTCTCTAGAATCTTAGAGGGCCACATAAATAGAACCTTAAGTATTTATCAATCAAATAAAATATTTTTTTATTTGTAAGGTGCCAAATTACATCAATGTGAGAATGTTAATCATTGATGTGCCAAATTACATCAATGTGAGAATGTTAATCATTTAATTTTAAGAAGTACTCTTTCAATGAAGGGAAAGATGTAATATTTTAAAAGTTTGTAACAGGTAGTTTTGACAACGCATTCAGTCACAACCGGACACTTTGAGGACATTTGTGATCCTGATGTGACCCGAAATGAAAAGGAGTTTGACATCTGTGTCTAACCGGTCAAAATACGTGTTCAAATCCCACTCAGTTAACACGAGCAATGAGGTATCTGAAGTGCATCAAGGTGTAAAACTCTTTTGGATATTATAATGAGGGTTCCTACACATTTTTATAAACAATACACTTTGGTAGCATAGCGCCATTTAGCTGCTTTTTGTGGCAACTGAACTTACTTGGATCAGTTCTACCTTCAAATCTATAACCCTCTCAAGAAAATAATTGAGCATCCCACAATAAATACAAACTCTTTGAAACATAGTTTGTAAATAAATAAATAATAATAAAAAAAAACATTTAGTGTCTTTGCCATCTTAACCAGACCATGTGACAGACAAGCGGACTGTTCATCATAAACAAGCAGAGTGATTCTTAATGCTAGAAGATACAAAGTTACTGACCACAAGGGAAAACATTTCCGTCGATGTTCCAGCCCTCACTTACACCCAAATAAGAAAACATGACAGGAAGAGCAGGATCTCAAATACAAGCAGCAGGTTTACAGCCTGGGAGAACTCAGAGTAGAGTTCCTGCATTTTTTTCCCTTTTTTTTTTTTAAAAGAACCAGTTCGGCTAGTTAAGAATCCTGTTCTTAACTAGCTCAACTGTCCTGAAGGGAGGCTTTCCAAATGTATCAGATCTCTCTGCCGGCTTAGAAACGTTCATTGTGACTTTTGCTTCTTATAAACTTTTATTGCTCAATATAATCTTTGCGCATGTATTTTTATTTATTTACTTTTTTATATAAAAAAAACAGTTTTGAAAGTAGTAATGCAACACATAAAAAGAAAATGAACAACATTGTGGTTGCAAATGTGTGGAGGGGAAAAAACAATTCACCGCATCAGCTCTGAAAGAGTTAACCAGAGAAAATGCGATGTCTCCTTTAATAGGAGTCACTTTTAGCTAAAGCAACCAATTAGCTGTGGAGAAATAAAAAAAAAAAAAAGGAGAACAGGAAGAAATGGGGAGAAATGCACCAGCTGTGATTGTTTTCGACAGAACTGCCGTTTCCTTGTTTCAGACTAAAGCATGACTAATCACTCCCCGTCTTCCTGTATCAGTGAGAGCTGAGAAATGACACCCAACCTCTTAGCCTGACATGGCAAGACAGCGCGTGGGAAAGCACGATGCAAACTTTGAATTAAAAGAAGTCTGTAAAAAGTTCCTATTATAAAATAAAGCATCATTAAAGTTTGATAAAGTATAAAGAGGAATAAGCTCACCTTCTGGCTGGCCAGCTCCTCCCGGAGTTTGATTTGCTCCTGCTGCATCTGATTCATCTCATCCTGCTGGTTCTGGAGGCGGAGCTGCATCTCCAAAGATTTGCTGCCATTGCATTCCCCTGTCGGACTCCCAGAACCGCGTCTCTCCACGCCGCGTCCGAACTTCCCCTGTCCCCGCACGTCTCGGAGCAAGAGCCTCTGAGGTCGTTGGCGGTTTCGCACGAAATCGAAGGTGAACGCCGAGCCAAAAGAATCTGAGCAAGAGGAGGAGCAGACGCGGAGATGAACGCTAGAGCAGAATTCATCTCCAAGCAGTCGTGGGTGAGCGAGAGTGGACTCACGTCTCTGTGTGTCCAGATGAGGTTTCTGTTCGGTGAAGTCCTTAGGGGGAGCGTCCACCATCTCCCACTCCTCTGAGCTGCTGTTGTGGTTGCCGGTGTAAAACACGCTGCGTCTGTTCTCCACTCGGCCTGGCCGCAGATTGGACATGGAGTGCCTGAAAAAACAAAAAAAAACAACAACAAAGAAGAGGAGAAACCGGTTTAAACTTGACTGTCCGCAACTTTGTGAAAGTTACTAGTTGAAGTTCCTAAATGTCAGCCGAGGAAAACGAAGCTGCAGAAAAATAACACAGATCCCTCAGAAACAATCCAACTAAATGAAGACTTCATTTTCACAAAATGTCCTTCGAGTGTAAAACAATAGAGGACCTCAATGAAATATTTATACACTTTCAGCTTATTCGCATTTAGTCAAGTGCCAAACAAAAACTTTATTTCTTCAGATTTTATGAGACAGACCAACTCAAAGTTACTGAAAAGGAAAAGAAATCTCAAAAGAATATATTTGACATTCAAGCAACTTTACTCTGATCTATGCAAATAAAAATATAATGCTACCAACTGCCTTTAGAAATAATTTAGTCAATAAATAGAGTATTTTTATCTAGAGCATTCTCTAAATAAAAAAAATCTGTTCTATGATGATTAAAGCAAAAGCAGGTAACAAAACATTCTTAGCTTTGAATCTCATATAACACTGTTCAATCTACCGTGGGAAAACATAAAAGAACAATAGATTAACTCCAAACTCATCAAGACAGGGTCAGCAAAAACTGTCAGGCCAGGAAATAATAATTTGGTGACAGAATAATTAGTCACCAAATTTTTCAAATATGGCATTTGTGGAAGAGCAATGAGAAAAAAAACTGCTATTAAAAAATGTGATGAGAAAAACCGACTTGTTGTGCAGTGCTAGTAGAGACATACTGAAAAAGACTTGCATAAACAAGCTGAAAGATAGGTAGATAGGTACTTAAGTTTTGATTTATTTTTTTTATTGACAAAAGTACAATAATTACAAATGAAAACCATACACTTTAGATTTTTAGGAGTAAACAAAATCTGAAAACATTCATGGGCTGCTCTGTGTTAACACAATTATGTCTTTGATGATGTGAAAAACATGTTGAAAAGTTCAAGATTACCCCAGTAGGGAACTTCCAATTCATCATCATACTGAATTAGTAAGAAATTCAACACTAGCAGCATTTGACTCTGATATACAAACACTTTGTCACAACATGAAAATGTAATACATGCTGTACATGTTTAGGGATCAAATCTTTTGAGAAAATATGTCTACATACTAGAAAGAGGAACTCTTGATTGTTGAATAGTTGATAAACTAGTGAACTACAGATGTGACCACTTCCTCTACTACCGTTGGCCTCAAGCAGAACCAAAGCGATTTTCTTCCCTCATTTAGAGACGCAAACCAGACAAAGCCTGCAATAATTTGGCAGCAAGCCTAGAAAAAACCCTGAACTTTGTAATAAAACAGCTGGAGGTAGAAATCATGCTTTGAAGAGCCCTCACTGGGCTTTCAGCCTTACCTGAGCTCTGTACCAAAGTTTTTGAGGGAGAAGGGCCCTCTGGCTGACTGGATTCCCACCATCCCTCCTGCATCCATTTCTGTGTCCATAGCAAAGTCGCTGCGGACTTTCTCCATGCTGTCACTTAGCTTCTCAACGAAGAAAGCATCTGAAAATCATAACAAGAGTTTGTTAGAATCGACTAATAAGTGCAATAGTCCAACCGCTTCATCTCAAGGAAATAAACCTGATAAAGGTAGCCGGTAAAAGGATGCAATAAGTTTGAGTTAAATAAGGAAAGCTAATTATGTTTCAACTTTCTGGTATTCTGTAGAACGACTCAAATCAGATATTATTTTCTTTTGTGTATGGAAACATTTCATGAAGGATCAAGAACTTATAACAAAAAAAAGAGGGAATAAAGCAGAAGAACAAAGTTGTTTGATAAAATTATCTAGAAACTGTGATATCTCAGTCTGCTTAAATGTTCAAACTAAGTCTACCATTAAACAGCCCTGTTTCGTTTCACACTTCAAAGTCTGATATGTAATCAATAACCTTTGTTGATCTAACAAAAATGTTGAACTTTCACTCAAACCAAGATGCGAGGTAATACAGCAGGCCTTACAGACATTCTGGTAAGCAGCTTCACACATTTCAACACAGCTAAGAAAAAAAGAAGTGTACTTGTGTCAAAATTGAGAGAACACAGGATATGATGATGCAAATCCATAGCTTCGCAGACTGAGAAACATGCCCGGCTTTGAATCGAAGCGCAATGAACTGCAAGCAACAAACAGCAAATATCTCTTAATCATCAAAAGTATTCACAGTTCTCTGCAGCTGTAACCAAAGTTGCACTTAACTCTAACATGCACCGATCAGCTCCATGAAGCAACAGTTGCTGGTCCACAAAGTCTTCAGTAACCATTGCTTGATTTTCACTATTTTTATTATTGCATCTATAGTAAAAATATTCGGATAAAGAGCAACAGAGCAACTGCCAATACCAGAACCTTCACCTCCACCTTGATTGGATATATCCAAAATATTATTAAAACATCTGTTACTCAGATTTGTTTTTTTGAAAACTAATTTAAATACAAGACATCTCAATAAAACACCCACTGCCAATTGACTGAACATGCAAATATGCAGCAAAACTCAGTGAGAGCACAACTATTATATTTTTTCTTAAGATGAAATCGTTCTAGATGAACAACAACACAACCAATATCAAAAAGCACGGTGACTGATCAGAAAACTGTAATCGGTGCACAAGTAAAGGTTTAAGATAAAATAAAACTGCTGGGTATGTCAACATGCCAAGTGCATCAAGATTGAGCAGATATGTGTAGAAACAAGCTTCTCTGTGAACACACCTACACATATACAGATTTTTAAAGCAGGACAGTTTCATCTCTGACAATCTCACTTTTTTTTTTTTACAATTATTATTAGAAATGAAAGAACATTTGCAACACTTACACACTGGTACACTACTGTGAAAAGGTTTTTGCCCTTTTACATAAAGTATTCCTTCTATTTTTGCTATACTGTTACTCTGTCAAAGAAGTTTTAATATCAAATAACTCGAGTTAATACAAAAAGTTTTAAATTTCTTAGTTAATTAGTTAAACCAGTCTAACTTCTGCGAAAAAGTAATTGAGGTATGATGCAATATAATACATCAGATGCAATAGGATGAACACCTTAATTTTAAAAAAGCTTTTTTGTATTTACAACGACAGTGTTTGACAATGACATTTGTTTTAAACATATACATGTTGTACTTCCTCACAACATTGCAGGAAGTGGTAACCGATGCTGATTGAAGCTGATCAGTTCCCTAAGATGCTAATTGTTATTGTTTGGTGTGTGCTAATAAAAAAAAATAACTCCCTTCTTTTATGTGTTTAGTATTAAAATGAATTAATTATTCTCAAAAAAAACATTTTTAATAATATAGCATAGAGTTATATCATCCACAAAATATTTAGCAACTATTTTTAAATAATAAAAAAGCCAAAACTCTTGGCAGAGATATCCCTTCGTCTCAGAAAAAAAATGACTTCAGAAGTTTTGACCTGCATCAAGCTCAATTCATGTCCAACATGCTAGTCTAAACACCCTTACACAGAGCCAGATGAGGAAAGATAACTCAGGTATTTGAACATTTTGAAGACAAAGATAAGAACAGAGAACACTCTAGAAAGGAGAAAGCATGCGAGTTGTTTGCATAGAAACAGAAAAGAAGGCAGGATTCATAGTTCAGATCACTCAGCTGAATGACAAAATACCTCAAAGAACAATTTTAGGCACATTTTCGTCCACAGGTGTCTAATACAGTCTATATTTTTTGGGCAGTTTAGTGAAACTTAAATACTTTCTTTCAAAGTAATGACAAAGTCTATTCTGCTACAAAAAAGTTAACTTGTAAAGCTAAAAACAGAAATAATGAATGTGCATTAGAATTTGCCTTAAATACATTATTATGATCAGTTTCTGGAAGATCAGCAACATGGTCCAATTCTTCATAATCTACTTTTTCCATGTCACAAATTATTAGAAAAATCTCAAATAATAGTTAGCATAAAACTACATTAACTCAATTATCTTTCTAGTAAATTCTAGAAGAACTGCAGAACATAAAAACATTAAGATTTGTGGAGGTCAAATCCACATAGTTTTGATAATCTAATTCAGAGATGACCCGGTCAGGGACTAGAAGCAAATAGTTTTACTATTGACTAGCTCTGATCAGTCAGCCACTCAGAAGCTAAAAATTCAATAAACCCACCACCTGTTACCAGGTTATTCTGACCACAACACTCTTTGGTGTAGAAGTTAAAACTGCAGGAAAAATCTAAAAAGTAAGCCCCTTTAAGTGTCAGTGAGGCGTTTAAAGTGAAATCAGAGGAATAATTAGCTGTAAGAAGCTTCCAGGAAGCAAGCTGCGTTTGAATTTGATGACATGAAACATCAGTAATTCCACCCAGGTAAAATGTCAATAGTGTCATTAAGCAAACATCCAGCTCTAATATCATTGATGTCAATTCACTTTCTCTCCCTTACATTCTAATTTTTTTAAGGGCCTCACATTCCAACGCAGTTTCCAGAGAAACACAAAAACCCTGAAACCAAATATTTCCGATACTTCCGTTTGCAGCAGAAAGTAAATATTAATCTGCTGCCTACAGGAGGTCACAGTCGCCTGATGTGTAAGAATGGTGGGGCCGTTGCTGAATGTGTGTGTTCTTGCCTACCGCTGTCCTTGCCCACGAGGCCGGTGGGAGGGTAGGCCTGCGTGGGAGAACTCCAGCTGTCTCTCTTCCCCGTGCCTCTGGTGTTGCTGTACTCCCAACGCTTCTGCTGCAACTCCTGGAGCCAGTAATGCATCACCTGTCTGCTGGGGGCCTGGAAACAAGTGCACACACCCAGTTATTCACATGTATGGGATAAATAGAAACTTCCTCTTTCGAAGGTTGGAGCATTTTAAATAGGCATAGGGCAGTTTCCAGCATCAATGGAAAACCTTTTTTTCTATTTTCAAAGTCAGATTCAAAAGAACTAAAATTTGTCTTAGAAAGTTTTGGCCAGCTGCTTGGCATGAGAAAGAGTGATGCTTCCTCCCCCACCTGTTGCTGCAAACAAATGGTGGCTCCTATCGTTTTGCCTTGCTTGCAAGAAACACAAGTTCACCTGATTGAAAAGCTGTGGTAGAAAACTTGATGTAGTCTCACTAAGCATTTTTAGTAAAGTATCAAAATTAAAAGAGTATTATCTGAAAAATAATAATAAGGAAGCTTATTTCATCATTATAAAGCTACTGACTGGAAAGATCATCCCCCCACAAGATAAAGAACGAATGCATGAAACTGTCAGCAGCAATTCTATGGAACAGCCAATATAGCTGAGATATTCTTTCTTAATTTTGTAGTTATGAGAAATAATTAACACCTGCATTTTGTCAGGGCATAGCTGTAGAAAATTAGAATAAAATTTTTGTTAGTACTTGATTAAACAAGACGACTTATAGAGCTCAGATGCCCCAGCAAAAACGGTAAAGTTGGAGGTCATCTGCATAGATAATAATCACATTTACAAGAAACCACACCAAAATGCACTCTCCTGAAAAGAGGAGTTGTTTTGCTACAACGTTTCCCAGAATTTTGACTCAGGCATTGTACATACTGCTGCAGGAAGAATAACCGGAGTGATTGTTATTCTGCTCACACCGTTTATCAAAAGCGTAGCGTTGTCCTAGTTTGAAATGGTAAGATATTAAGTTCTGGCCCGTTTAGCCATGTAATTCAACAAGTTACAGCCAACGGACTTTGAACTTGGTAGCTTTAAGTAAACAGTTAAAATTGTGGATATTTTAACTAATCCAGTTGAGTTAATAAAAGTAATAGTCAGGTTTCTCTTAGCTATCTATACTGAGAAAGCAAAAAAGTGTAGATAGCTTATTTCGATCGAGTTGACGATCCAGCAGTGCACACAGCAATAGATAGGGGCGGGGCAGTGCAACATTAAACGTTTCATAGCTAAAAGAAGCTATAGTGCAAGTAATGTGTTCTCTGATGCCACATTAAGAGGACAATAACACTGACTTTTAACCAGCAGTAAACCTTTAGAGTCTTGACACACCTTATTCGACTTAAAATGAAAGCAGTGGGATCAAGTTTATGATACCACAAGAATCTCAAATGAGTCCAAATCTAATTTTAAAAATACAATGTTTCCACTCTGCAGTTACAATGATAAAAAAATATATAAAAAATTGTGATTTTAGGCGCTCTACAAATAACTGGTTACTCTTTGGCTCAGTCATGTGAAAAAGCAGAGAGGCTGGTTTCAGTCTCAGTTCCAGCCTCTAGTTGTACAATCTGTTTGGTATTAGCCAGTCAGACCATCTGCTGAAAAGGAAACTGACTTTAGACAGTGGGAGCCAGGCCACCTGTCTTACTCACAGTCATATGACGGCAGAGAAGACTGAGGCAGCATCACATGAAGTGCCGTGACCAGTGAGCCCAACAGTGACTGGGTTAACACTCACTGCTTTAACAACTTCAACACTAACAAATACCAGAACCCCCTTTTTCAAAGCTGCTGCTGTTACTCCAGTTGATTAATGGGCAAATAGATACTGGCTGCATGATCCCCTTATAACAGCTTTTCGCTTGATTATGTAGGTCACAGTTTCAAGAATTTCTAAAGGCTAATAAAAGTAAATTAAGCCAAGCAAGGAGTAGATTTCATCAAATATAGACAATATACTAGAGTCAGGATTTAACTCCAAGGTTTCATTTGAAAAAGAATGCAAGCTGAATGTTTCTTCATTTTAAAGAATGAAGCATGCATTTTGGTTGAACAAAAGGGCTGTCACAAGTGAATAATCTGAGTTTTATTTTTGCCAACAAGCAGAACATTTACCAAGAATAATTTTTTTTCTGAATATTTCCCTACATTATCTAGAAGAAAGAAAAAAAAGGGTCAATTAATGTCAGCACTGAAACTTTATTGCATACATTTTGATGAATAATTATGTCAATTTTGACACATTATTTTTTTTTTAAACAGTAAAAAACATTTTTTAGATACAAAAAGTTCTGGTTGAAACCTTTGTATTTCCACATTACTGGTACAACCATATCTCTGACGTGCAAGCCACAAATACAAGCAATAGATTTGTGGCAGCACCTACTGTAGGCTATATTCTGCTTCAAAAAAAGTACCAGATGAGACACCAGAAAAATACTATAGTGCACAAGTAGAGCTTGCAGTAAGGAGTTTACCTTTTTGTCCTGGAGCTGCAAACAACTGTTTAATTTAGCATCAAGACGAGTTTTCACATTTAAAATGTTACTAAATTTTGTTGATCTAAAATGTCATTAATTGCCAGTCATTCGTTGCAGTCCACATAATTAACTCAAAAATGTATGTCCCACCTCTACTTTTTTTAAGTATAATTTTGCATAGCAGCATTTTGCATATTTTAGTGAAAACGGAAGGGCAAATTATTCATTAATTTCATCTTTCCCAAAATGCTGCAGTTGTCTTTAGTTGTCTTTTTTATCCTACATCCAAGAGCTTGTCACCATCTAAAAGTTCAGTGAATGCCTTTTCAGATGAATTTGTTTGCTTTGATAAACATTGGATATTTTCGTATCGTGCCAAATCTCAGAAAAAGAAAAAGAAAAAAGTAAAGCAGAGACTGATGTGGATGTTAGCGAAAAACATTGATTCACCTAAACTAATTCATTATTTTCTTGCTAGTTAACTATAATGCAAAACGTCATTGTTAATTTTTCATTGACAAATGTAAAAATTAACAAGAAAACAGGGAGGTCTGTGGAAATGTGGAGGATGACGGGCCGTCAAATGAAATTCTGCTCATGGCCTCATTCAATTTTTGGTCGGCTCTGAACGAACACACACACACACACACACACACACACACACACACACACACACACACACACACACACACACACTCAGCTGGTGAAGTCTCGGCCTGTGGTAGGTTATTTTCAACACGACTTCTCTAAAAATATCTGCCACTCGACATATTCCAACGGGTGTTTTAAAAGTAAAAAGAAAAACAATTTGTTAGAAAGGGTGTGTCTGTAGCCTTTCCTGAGACAGAAAGGAAGCGACACATGACAAAAACAATTATCTACTACTGAGTGTTGTGATAGAACTGTTGAAATAAGTTTCTACCTTCAAGAGAAATTCTTTCCCAGCTGTACGGATCTCGAACTGTCCCTCTTCCCCCTCCACGTCGTACATGAAGCAGGCATCGCCTATATCAATGTGTCCGAGAGGCAGGGCATCTTGGGGAGTCTTGAAATAATACAAGTAACATTTCCTCGGGTCGTACACGAACCACCTCAGTTTGTAGCCCCTGAGAGGCCCCTTGCCGGAGAGTTTGTTCAAGTAGCCGCACAGCTTGGAGGCCTGCTCCTTCGCTCCCTCCACCTCGGCCACATCGAGAGACTTAAAGGACAGCAGCCGTGAAGTTGTGCAGGAGCTCTCCCCACTGCCATCCTCCCCTTCGTGCATCTTCCCTAGAAGTTTCTTCTTCTTCTTGCAGCCCCGCAGATGGCAACTCCTGGGTCCATCCGCATGACTGCTTTCCCCAGACAAGGGGGTGCTGGGAAATGTAGTTTGAGGTAGTTGTGACGTGTTAGTGAGAGGCATGCCCTCGCTGAGGGCTGTGCTACCGAGAAGCGCCACAGGGAGATGCTGTTTTATAAGGCAAGGAAAATAAAGCGACACACCGGAAGCAGAGAGTAATCACTTTTCTACTTTGTGTGAGAGATTCAATTAGGAAATTAAAATTCCTCTTTTATTTAAAAATATGAGATATAGTCTGTAAGATTTAAAACAAAAATATAAATTGTTTTGAGCTTAGCTTGTTATGTCCTCCAAATTTAACCTACAGCTTTTAGAGATCCATCACACCAAAGAAATATCTTGAATTGACTTTTGCAGCTGATTGTAAAAGTGCGTAAATCCTATTAGGTGCATCTACATCCAACTGGAGGCTCCTTTATCTGAATATGTTAATAGCCCCCCTACCAAAGAGTCACCTGTTGCTTAAGTTGCATTCACCATTATCCTCACTGCCTACATTTATCTAATACTTTAACTGTTTAGCTTTCAACTCTATTTTATCATTTTGTATGTAGGTGTTTTTATTAGTCAGGTGAATAAATGGATGTTGAATTAATATTTGACAGCTTATGTCTGGTGAATAGTTTTCACAATACCCAAGATATGAATTAGTTGTTGAATCTTTCAAATTCAGACTGTGAAAAAGGTCAACTGAATGACTGACAGGATGATTTAGAAACATGCTCCAGAAACATGTGAGCCAGATCTAGAATAACAACACATAAAAGTGATGAGGTGATGCTGCAAGTAGGTTAAGATAAGAGTTATCTTTTGGGGGGGTTTTCCCCACACATACTTAGTATGTATGTTATGCATTCAAGTCATGAAATTGCTATTAACTTAAAAAACAAATTCTAAGTAATAAGTACATATTTTTTGCACATCATGTTTTCCTTTCTCCCACACTTCTGCAGCACCTGCATTGTCATTCCATCCAACACATGCTAGAAAGTACAGCTGCAAAAAACAAAACGTAAGATATACACGATAAAAGATGATTATGACCTCAAAAATTTCTTACATTGTGAACAGAACTGTAGTGGTATTTATAATCAATCTCTCTCCTTCTTGTAAAACCTTCAGCAGACTGAAGATTAATGCTGCTTTGGACTACATTTATTCATATCAAAGCTGCAATCTCTGATGTGGGCGTGCACTTAATGTATATTCACAGTATGACTCATAAGAGGAGAAGAAGGAGAGTTCAAGCTGCCGGAACTCACTCTGAAGGTGAAACAAAAACACACTTAAGTTATTCAGATGATTAATGGGTACAAACCTGTTGTACTAGGGTGTATGTGGGCCCCAGTACAGTGAGTAAACAGTAGGTGATTAGTGTTATGCTGGGAAATACACCTGTTGTTTTTCCCATTTTGAACCAGCGCTTTACAGTGAAAAACCCCAACTGTCCGCAATTACAAGTTCTGATAATTCTCTGGTAAGATTCATACTCTAGCTACTTAGGAAAGCTTAAAGAGTTCAGGAGGTTGTTTGTTTTACCTCGAGGCATGAAAAGCAGACAGACGGGATGCGGTTCAGTTGCTGTGACATTTTATGGGCGCCAAATTGTGACCTTTCAAGGTTACACATCCCCCCCTCTGAGAGGTGGGCTGTCATAAAGCCACTGTAACCAAAATAGTTCAAACAGCTTCTTGAAGCTGTTCATTTTATTTTTAGGAACCTTTTATATTCACTTTTAATCAGTTGAATGTTGACAAATCATTTGCATAGCAACATTTGTTCTAAGTTTGTTCTTTTCAGAGATGGGTACAGTGATAAGAATTGACCTCAAACCTCACATCTCCCCCAGAGGAGTGTACTATGAATCACAAAGTGCTGTAAAACAGACAGTCTGCACAGCTACCAGTATGCTGAAATTATAGGCTATGCTACTGTAGCTGTTGTTAGTCATACATGGAACATAAGGTACGGTTATTGACTTGATACTTATTCTTCACGTGTAATATAAACACACACACACACAAAAATCACAGGAAAACATGAGATCAGAATCAATTTAAGAAAATGTTTTAATGAAATTATTTTCTTATTATTCTCAGAAAAATAAGAGAATAATTTACAGTGCCAAAAATAATTATCCCGTTATACATCATTGCTAATAAATGAGACCTGGCTTAATCTTAACAAATGGCCTTTAGAAAGGGTAACAAGAAAAGAACCTTGAAACCTTCATAACTGTACTGTTGCAAAAATTACTAAAGTACTTAACAAAATAACATAAATAAATCATAAACCAACCATATTCAGAAGTTTGTTGCAATGAGAGACTTCTCTTTTAGAGACATTGTGAGGAACATCTGATTTCCAAGAAGAAAATAAAAAACGTGTTGTTTTTTTTAAACAACCAGTCCACCGAACTGCAATGGCCTTTAAGTGTGCTCAATGCAAATAAATGCACCGTTGAAGAAAAAGCATTGTTGAAGCATTTATACAGAACATTTCTAAGAATCTGTGAAATGCTTGGGGAATAAAAATAGGTTTGAGATCCAAGTTTATTTATTTATTTTTATGTTCTAAGGAGGAATATCACTGAACATCATCTCAAAACAGTCTCCAGAGCCTTTAAAATTTAAAGAATTTGAGTGGAGAAAAAATGGGTCAACACTGCTCCCACTGCATGCAAGTACAATAAAAACTATTTTCTTTCTTATAGATTTATTTTGATTTTACTTTTTAACACTTGCACACAACTGATCATCATATAATTTGAAAAATCACACAACATAAGTAGCAGGTAAAATGCAGCTCTAAATTAAACTAAGGTAATAAATTAATTAATTCAGGAAAAACAAACTATAAGCCACCTTGGTCATATGTGAAACATGATTTCTGCCTGAACTTAATAACTAGTTGCGTTACCTTTAGCCCAACATCAAAAGTGTTTGCCATAACTGCTAATGAGTACGTAACATCATTGTGGGGAATTCGGACCCACTTTTCTGTACAGAATTGTTCTACTGCAGCCACCCTAGAGGACATTAAAACAACGGCCTGTTTAAGGTCATACCACAACCTCCAAATCGGGTTTAAGTTCAGACTTTGACTAGCCCACTCCACGTCAATACCTCCATTAGAAATATAGTTGCCGAGAAAATTACTGACGTGTCTAATGCTTATTTTCCCTACTAAGGGAGTAAAAATGCTGGAGTTACGTTGCCATTGTAGAGGGCAATGTGAAATCATGTCTTATTTGTTCTCCATGACACAGAGTATTTCTGCCTTTTGGCTCTCCCCCACTGGGACTTCCTACTGTGCTTTACAGAGCCGAACCTAAATGATTCATGACAACAGTCTGAGCCATGGGGGGAATGAGTTGTGCTTTTTTTTATGAGAACCTCAAAAGCAGACCCGGGGAAATGTCTCATCTTTTCAGAAGCTTATTAAGCCCCATTGAAAACATATCAAACCTTCCCAAACATTTCCATCTCTCCGTCTGTTTAGGTCCTTCCTTACAAACTTGATTTGAATTCACAGCACCCCCCCTAAAAACACACACAGAAAAACACTGACGCATCTTCTCATCCGTCACTACGGTAATCAGACGCTCCATGGGTAAAACATCTCCCCCTTTCAAACCAATGCATACGTTTGCTCACAAACCACTGTTTCTCTACACGTTGCTTTCCGTTTCTCTTCAGGAAGCGTTTGCTTTGTTCAACAACCCTCAGCTCTCTTTGTTATGCAAATGACTGCCGTGCCGTTGCCGAGTACCTCTGCTTTCCAGACCAGTGGAAAAATGTGTGCAATTGTAAATGTCATCTGTCTATATCTCTCAGTGTGGGGTCACAATCAAACCATTTTCAGTTGGAGATTACAGAGGTTCAGAAGCAGAGAGGAGAATTTTAATGTTTGCTGCAATGACAAGGGGTTCAAATCACACACTGGTAACCACAAGGACAGGTATGTACCACACTCACCGAGAGCTATTTTACTGGAACACAATGTGAGCTTTACAGTGAAATTTGATTCATTTTCTTCAGGGATCGAGAGGAGCTGCTGCGCACTGTGTCGACAACAGAAAGCCAAATCTGAAAACATTTGCTACTTTTCACATTCAAGACAGAAGGAGGAATATCAGACGAAGACTCCCTGCATTAAGACACGTGTGAAGTTTTGTTTCAAGGTAAGAAATAAACCTGTCACTAGCAGCTTAAAGTTCATTCATGATTTAGCTATTTTAACCCGCAAAGTATATACACTGCTCAAAAAAATAAAGGGAACTCTTTAACATTTAAGTGAACACTGAAGTGTTCCCTTTATTTTTTTGAGCAGTATATTACATCAGTTGTTGTGAAAGGGTGCCATAGGTCAGGCCTTTTCTATGTTTTTGGATATTTAACTACGGGCTTGTTAATGCTAATAAATTCTATATATAAACAGTAAACAAATTGTGTACTATAATAGACAGGATGGGTTTATTTTTCCCCCTTTGCCGTAATCATAAAAAAAACATACAAGAACATTGTGCTGCCTTCAGGCTTTGAGTAACGCCTCCTGGAAAATAAGCAAATTAGATTGTTAAAATACCGAGTTGCTCTGGGCAGTGGGGAATAAATCCTGCTTGTGCTCACTGGACGCCTGTGTTACTTTGAACAGGACA
The DNA here is from genome assembly GCF_904066995.2 of Poecilia reticulata. Classification (NCBI taxonomy): domain Eukaryota; kingdom Metazoa; phylum Chordata; class Actinopteri; order Cyprinodontiformes; family Poeciliidae; genus Poecilia; species Poecilia reticulata. Next base: position 23,857,812 of record NC_088835.1, on the reverse strand, counting down.
AAGTGAGGATGGAACAAAGGGAGCCGACTGTGGATCCTGCTGCTGAAGTTGCGGAGGGGAGGTTTAGAGAGTTGGCCACCAAGTGGTTCATAGATTCTCAACTGCCTCTTATTGTCAACAACGGCCTCTTCCCCAGCTGGTTCCTGGGCTTCATTAGCAGAAAGTAAGTATTCACAGAAGATGTCCTGTTATTTTGCACATTTCACACTCATGTGTAATGTAAACTTATTTTTAACACACACACAAAAAAAAATCCTTGGTACTGCTATTAGTTTTCTGTTTGCATGCATGTTTAATTCTTTGATAGATTTTAAATTGTAAAAAAAAAAAGTCGGAAACCCAGAGAAGCAGTTACGTCCATACAAGCCACAGACATGTTATCTGTGATGGAAAGTGTCCACTCTACAGTACGCCCACATCCACTTTTTGCCCTTTCCTCTGGCAGACACCACACTCCTACATAAAAAAGTATGTGGGACAGTTGCTTAAGTACAACCAGTGTCAGCTATTTCGAAAGGGCATGTTGTGAAATGGGTTTTTCCTTTAAGACAGTGATACTTCCAAAGTGGAAATTTTTTTGAAAGTGCTTTACTGTCCCAGAAAAAATAATAGAATTTTTAAAATGAGTTACAAATAGGCTTAAAATGTATATTTGAAGATGGTCTGATTTTCACACTGTTCTTGGTCTGTCTACAGAGATGCTGAGGACATGCTTAGAGAAAAGGAGCTTGGCTGTTTCCTGATTCGTCTCAGTGATAAAGCTATTGGATATATTCTGTCGTACAAGTGAGTACTGGTTTACTCCGATAAACCTGGTTTATTTATTTTTAATTGTTATTTTAAGCAGATTTTTCATATGAAAGATAACTTCCTCACAAATTAACTCTGCTTCTTGGAATATTAAATAATAAAAATAAGCAGCACCATCAAATATGCCTTTATTCTTAGCACTCCATCCAAACTTTAGACTTTTGGAGCTTTGGAGACTCAGAAATATCCCAATGTAATTATTATTTTTTCTTTATTGGCCACTTTTACCATTAATTTAAAAGTTTGAGTTTTACACATAAAATAATTGCAACAGCTTTCTAGAAATATCCTGTTTTTATTTTGCAGAGGCAGAGATCGATGTCGCCACTTTGTGATAAGCCAGAGCGAGACGGGACGGTTTATAGTGTGCGGAGACACAGAGGGACACAACACTTTGTTCGACCTAATAGAACACTATAAAACAAACCCAGTTGAGCCCTTTGGAGAATATCTGACATTTCCATGCAATGGGGTGAGTTTTCAACCATTTTACTTTTTTTGTTTGTTTTTCTTTTTAAACAGGATTTGATCGGTCTTCTAACTGTTGTTTTTGTTCTTATAGGATGTCAATGAGGACCTCTATGATATCATCCAGGTCAACCCCAAAGAAAAACCGGCTGCTCCTCTCAGAGCAGCAAAGAAAGTACATAAGCAGCAGATGAACTCAGCCACAGAGCAGCAACCAGTGCGGGCACCAAGGATTAACAGGACTCAAGAGGTGAGTCCAAAGAATAAAAAAATAAACGAAACATAAATATATATTTTATACACTGTTATATTCTACCAATATTTTCTGTACGAAACATAAAACGTAAATATATATTTTTGATTTCTATTTATTTGCATTCTTGTCAACTTTATTGTGTTTTGGCATTGTCTTTAATTGTGAATTTATGAGAAGGAAATTGCAATTTCATTGTTGTGTCTATGACAAGTCTATCTTGATCTAATTATTTACTAACTTGTTTATCTGGAAATACAACAAAATTTTACATGATGGCCGGCTTTTCACATAAATGTTTTTGTTTTCTTAAAAATAGGAAGTACCACCTTTGCCACGGAGGACCAGGCACGTGGAGAGCGCCCCAGTCAGTGACAACGATGGAGTTCTTTATGCTCAGCTTAGGAAGCAAACGCCTAGAGCCCATCACACCTCCAGGGACAAGTCCCCCAGCTCAAATCAAGGCAAAGCCGAGAGGCTGAACACTAAGGAGCAAAAGAACGGCAGGTGTAGTCCTTCATCTGACCCTGAATCTCTCTACTCCGAGCTCAACGCGCTTGACAGCAAGAGCATGTCCCTGCCTCTGCTGGACAACATCTCTGATGGCGAGCAATGCTACAGACTGAGCGTACCTCCTGACACGCCGCCACGACTTTCCCCGAGGCCAGTCCGGCAGGCCTCTGGCGGCATCTCGCAGTCAAACAGCAGCCACAGCCTGGACGCCCTGAGCGACCACTCGGTCTATCACCTGGCTGGCAGCCACAGCCCAACAGCATCTGAAACTGCATCATCCACAGAGCAGCTCGAAGACTCCCTGTATGCCGAGGTCTCCATTGAAGCCCCCGTCGTTGATAATGACAACACTTATGAGATCCTCCCCAACCACAAGGAGCCCGTCAAGCCTAAAGCCAACAGCAACACTCAAGAGCCTGGGGAGGAGACCAAACGCAAGTGTAGCCACGCGTCCTGGGGGATAAAGGTGAGTTGCAAGCTTTTCTTTCAGTACTCCTTCATTATTATGTATTTTTGCCTTATTTTCTAATATTGACAGGTTATATATTTACTTTTTGCAGAATGACAAATGGAAATGGCTTTTCCCCGAGACCAAGAGGAAGTGACAAACCAACTAACGAAGAAAAGGCTCACCTAATTTCACTTATCTAACACTACTTTGCTACTTCTGTTGTATATTTGCTTTCAATGTATTTATTTAAAACCGATCAAAGTTACCTTTGTACCCATCTAATTGAATTTATTAAAGCTGTTGAAAATGTATAAAATTGCTTCAATAAGCCCATTTCAGTAAATTAGACATATTTAAATCACTTTTTTTTTAGAGCTACAACTAAACTGCTGTGAGAGATAATAAGCACTAAATGCATGTTCATATATGGGCATGGAAACATGGAGGAAAAACAAACATTTAATGGAAACTTGTATGGAAATTGCTGTCATCTGGAAGGGAAGAACAATCTGATATTTTTGTAGGGGAGAATGTCAAATGATTTGCCTCACATGAGTTCCTGGAGAAGTCCAGACTAATGAGCCAGTTTGGCCACTTAAAAAGAAGAAAATAAGCAAGGTTAATGATAGATGACCTCTGCGTCCTAATAAGGAAACACTAATGCAAAATGCTGGGCTGTTGTGGAACGGCAGAGGCATTTCTATGTGCAGATATCAAAATGCAAATAACTGCTGAATTACAACGTAGGAGAAATACCTCCCAGTGTTATCAAAACTCTTGCTGTGTATGGTTCGCTCTTACTTACTTTAGCTCTCCATAGCTGCCTGGAGAAGCATTCCTGTAATGCAAGGCCTCGTGTGGGCACGTTCAGAGAAATACAGCGCGCTCATGGGGGAAAAGGCTTGCACCTGATATTTTGCTGCCATAAGAGCTTCACTTATTTTCACGGAAAACTAATTTGCATAAAGATTTTTAAAAGTACGCATTCAACAGCAATGGGGAAATAAGTATAAGGTTCCTAAATGCCTTCTAGTATCTTTTATCATGTGGCTCTTTTTTTTTTTACTTTTCTGGTTACTGCTTTAGTGGGCCCTATAAACGACAATAAAGCTTATTTTCATGCTCGTGTGCCTGCATGAATTTGTGCAGACACACGACGTAGTGTATCTGCACTAAAACAGAAATACATCTGTTGCAGAGTTGCGTTTGGAACAGAAGTTTTAGAAATTAGAATATAAGGTGTTTCCCCTATAAGTCCTCTAAGGGAAACCAGGATATGTTAAACTGCCGAAATGTTAATCATCCAGTTTTTGTGACCTTTCTGCTACCAGCTCTTTCACAACCAAGAACTGCATGATAAAATGTCGTTACTAAGAAAATTAATAACAATGTAAAGTCGTAGCAGAGCTTTATGTAATAAGTGTGTGATTGTGCAACAGTGGAAAACAAACGACAAATGGTGTAAAGCTGCGATGGATAATTATTGCATAAGTTCCTCATTGAGCAATAGTGGTATCTCTGTATGATGTTATGAAATACACTTCATCTACATCAAATTCACATAACAAGGAACACTTCACATAGAAATGCTTATTGACTAATTCTCTCCTTTACTAATGTTACTAAGTCTTGGTCATTGCAGCACATTAATACACCCAGACTCATGTTATTCCACTGGAGCTGCGGCTTTATGTTTAGGGAGTGAATCTCCTCTCCATCAGCTCTATGGCTTATGTGTAAAATGTCTTATGGCTTCAGTGGGTTAGTGATCTCCCTAGTCTTGTATGCAATGTGTGAGTTTTTTCACTTTTGGTGTTAGAAACATTTACTCATAGTCCCATTATCACGTTGCATTGTAATTTTTTTGCTGATGATCCCACTAAGACCAGTAATTATCGAGGCTCCTGAATATTTTATAAAAAAAAATAAAATTAAGAAAAAACTGGGAGAGAAGAGTAATCTATTTGCTGCCCTCTCAAAAGAGTTTAAGTCAGTCAGACAAATACAACCGTTTTGACTAAAGATTTATAGAACTACCTAAAAGTCATACATGAATATCCAGAAACAAAGTGGGCTTGGTATAAAGTGCACAGAATCAACACAGAACACTGTGCTCAATACATACATAATGCAAATCTGTAGCACCAAAACCAACACCTGGTAATCATCAACCATCATAGGCAAGACCATTTCCTCTTGTTTTCCAATGAGATCGCCTATGTGTGCAGGATTCAAGAATGTGTTTGAATACGGGGGCAGATCATTCCAGACTACATCTTCCTGAAGTAAAATGATTATGTTAATTCCTTACAGAAAGCAGCTGTCCAAACCAACTTGGCAGAAGATGAAAATATTCCTTTGAGTTCAAATTCAAATGGATAACTTGGTGTCACTCATGGAGTCATGACCACTGCTTTCTAGCAGAAAAGGAAAATGTCCAGGGAAAAGTTTGTGAACATAAGACTTTGGGGATGGTGCTTAATTTTGCGTTAATTTAAAAAAAAAAGCACCAAATACATTTGGATAGTCAGCAATAGAGTAACGCAACACAACGTTCCATTAGAAGCATGCACATCTACACAAATTGCTCAAGTGAATCCTGCATATAAGCCACACCCATTTGGTTCCCCAGCTGCATGTTCAGAAAGCACACAAGGCCTATGACCTTTCCAGATTGACTAGTATGATGTGAAAGGGCAAAGGGATCAATGACCATCTATGGGGAGCTAACATTCTGTATTAAAATTTGTTATTTTAATTGGTGACATGTAATGTTGAAAATTTCAGATAACCAGAATTTTTTTTTAATCAGCTATAAGTCATAATCATCAAAATCATTAGAAAATGCTTGAAATACGTCGTTTATTTCAGTAACTCAATATACTAAGTGAAACACATTATTTAGATTCATTACACACAGACTGACGTTTTCAAGCCTTTATTTCTGTTAATTTCCACATACAGCTAATGAAAACATTTTGAATTAGACTACACCATCAGACCAATAAAAAATAATTTCAATACATAAATATATCCATCCATCCATCCATTTTCTGTATACCCTTGGTCGGGAGGGTGTGGGGTTGGGAGGGTTGCTGGTGCCTATCTCCAGCTAACGTTCCGGGCGAGAGGCAGGGTCACCCTGGACAGGTCGCCAGTCTGTCGCAGGGCACATACATGCATGCTTTATGAAAAATAATTTTAATCTGAATAAAGTTTTTATTTTCAAAAGGTTCGTTTAACATCGCTTCTGTCAGACTGTTAGATGTAGCTCCACTCCAGCAGCTTGCCGTCATCAGCATGCGAATGTGTGAGTGAAGAGAAATGGCTCATTTTATTGTAAAACATCTTTACGTGTCCTAATAAAGCCCTATTTAAGTCACATGTCATTTCATTTAATTCTATTTTTAATCTGACTAAAGAGACTCATGAGAACACGGGTTCTTATTTACTGAACATGACTAGATTGGCTTTTGATGCAATTGTATCCTTTTACCCTAAATTTGGGATTGCAGGTTTTCTTTAGATAAGATCACATTCAGCAGAGTTTACTGCGTAACTGAAGGTCAGAGTGGTGATGTGGCAGGGACAGTTCTGGTTCAGTCCCCAGGTTTATGAAACTGCTGACATCAGAACGGTCAAACCATCCATCTCAGATACGGATATGAAAGGTGCTGGAAGAGTATAGAAAACAGTAGTGTTAATTTCAATTAATAGGAATGGTTTTTGGAGAAACAACTCTACAACATAGGGTAAAAACCTTATTTAAGTTAGCATTACCTTAAAAAATCTGGAGCTCTGGTTATCATGTTTTCAAAGTCAGCGTAGGAGAGTTTACTGTCTCCATCCAAATCTGCCTCCTCGATGGCTTTCTCACACACCAATTCAACCTCCTCAGGAGTCAACTCCTCCTTTGTAAGCTTATTTAAAGTCTTCTCAAGATCCTCCTTGCACAGGTAATTATCCACGTTGTAATCTAAGATGGAAATAAATCTGAGTGAATTACTTTGAAACATAATTTCATAAAATTTTACGTTATAAAAAGGCATAAAAGCCTTTTTACATGTTGTTATTACCATATATCTTAAAGGCATATATGGCCTTAAGTTCTCTTGGAGCCATTTCACTGAGGACTGAGAACATATCTACAAATTCATTGAAACTGAGGTTCCCCATCCCATCCTCGGAGAATGACTCCACAATCCGATTGCGGAATGGGTTTTCCTGCACATCAGGCAAAAATATTCAGAGTGATACAAATGTCGTTAAGCAAAAATATTCTGAAAATATTCTCATTTCACATGAGAATCACATATGGTTTTAGTAGATGAATAGTTTGGCAAGACATTAACTTCATAATTCAAAAGAGTTTTAGAAACAGACATATGATTTTGCATACTGCATTTATTGGATTTTGCTGACCAAAAACTTCAGAAGATGCTATTCAAACCAATCTGGCCCAAAATGAAAAGGTAATTTAATCAAAAATGTTTGACTTCGGACTGGTTAAGCTGATAAAAAAAAATTATTTGTGGCTAAAAATAAATGATGACCCATAATCAAAAAATAGATGTAGGTTAACAGTTCAGAATGCAGGTAAAATTTTAAGAAAGACCAAAATGACATAAATTGTCAGATGTTTTAAAAAAGCTTTTAAAAATGATCATCTTTGTTATACCTTTAATTCTGGCATGTCGACAATCAGCGCTAAGGGCAGTTTACAATCCGGTTCATTGGTGTAGTCCATTGGTACAAGATGTGGAGCCAACTCATGATATCTGCTGTGCAACCTAAGGTTAAATACAAAGCAGATGGGAACAAATACAATTTATAATTTGCAAAATATACCATTCATGTTTAAACTCCATCCATAGTGTGAAAAGTAACGTCAGCCAAACCACCAAAGCTACAACAGCTTTGACCTTGCTTGCAAGGCTGCCTCTTAAGTTTAGGAGTGTGTGTAGGTATTTTTTAACCTTCATTCAGAAGCATATTTGGTAGACAAGAAGGCATGGCTCTCTGCATACGAAGGAGGTAATTCGGCAATTAGATTCAGGTCTGTTAGACCAGGGACACACCTAAAGCTGCAGGACACGAGCCTTTGAGGAATGGATTTGAATACCCCTGCTAGCATGGTTTCTGCTCGCTGTGAATTTCTGGAAATGTGTGCCACACCTTTTAACCACTGCAATTGATGGAACATTCTTTCTAAGGGAAAGTTGACTATGCAAATTTAGTCTGTGTTACCTCCGTGCCAATAAGGAACTTGCAGAAACCCGCTGAGTAATATTTACATCAGTTGCCATGTGGATGTTAAACAGATATCTGAAAAGCTCACATTTAACTAAAACTTTTGCTTTACCCAACTTATTGTTTCCTCTTAGGCCAAAATGTGGCTACCCTCAAACTCATTTAATAGAAAGTCATAAAGAACCTGTCCAAACACTCTATTTACTGTCACCTTTACTTTTCACAATCTTCTTTGAGAATCTTTTTTTTTTTTTATGGCTCAGGCAGCCTTTATTTGAGAGTGGTTAAACAGGAAAGTAGGTAAAAGTGGGAGAGGACATGTGGCAAAGGTCGCCAGGTTTGGGACTTGAACCTGTGACCTCTACGCTGATGACAAGGGCCTCCATATGAGGGTTGTGCTTTACCCCTGTGGCACCACAGCATCCCCTTCTTTGTGAATCTTAACATACTAGCTTAATTTTTCAACTTCTATGAACTAAACACTGAAAGATGAGCAACACTACTCAGCTCCATGAAGAAAATTACAGGTCATTTTTGCATGTCAGTCTCCTGGTGAGTGATATGAAAAGAGAGGTGATGCTACCCATCAATTCATAATTTTTCAAGATTTTGAAGTGTCCTCAAACTCCAGTGCATCAAAATTCTCTTGATCTCCATGGACAACAACCTTTAGCCTTCATGTTTTGGTCAAGAGCAAGTTCTGAGATACTGAATGAGCCTTGTTCACTGTCATTCTTGACCACAGTTTTCTGTTTGTGTCCTGACTGCGTCTTGCTTACTGGTGTTGATCAGCTCATTTACCTGTAATCACTTAGGAAACACTTTATGCAAAGCAGATTACAAGTGAGAGACAACATTCAACCTTCATATGGTTAACAAACCTTTGCATGAATTTTGGGTGATAAATCTGGTTAAACTGCAGACTAAAAGGCAACAGAAGAAGAGGGCAAAGTAAATTCGGCTTAAGTTTGTCAATGTTTTGGGCAACAGGAAAGGAGGAGTACTTGGAAGACATCAATGAATGAACTTAAGAAGACCCTTATCTCAGAACCACTCGAAATGTATCTGTTTCAACACAAATAGTAACAGAAGATTATTCAACAAACTCATATTTCATAAAGTACCTTTATCAAAAAGGTACCAAGATTTTCACACTATTCTGCTAAAGCCATTATTTTTCAGCTGGAAACTGTCATCTAAGACTTTGAAATGTATTTCTCATAAATCTGTAGAAAATCGGTGGAACGTCTAAGATAACTTACACAGGATCCTGCAGGCAGATTTAAGAAATAAAGCTTTGAGGGGAAAACAGTCTGGAGAGGTTATTGTTTATTGTGGAACCTTGTTTAACAAGGAAACTTTAACTTACATTTAACATATAGGCTAACATAATCACTGATTTCATAGTCAAAACATGTGGCCAAATGTTTAGTCTGGTGATCATCAGAACAAGCACATTGCCAATTAATCCGAACCAAACAATACAAAGAAAAATATCTTACCGCAAAATTTCTTTGCGAGTGAAAAATGTGCAGTCCTGCAATAAGAGTAGACAGAAGATCAAAGCTCTAGTTCAAAAGAAATACAGTATATATGTACATATACACATATATGCAGTATATATGTATATACAACACGACTACTAACAGGTGAAAATAATAAAATGCTCATCTCCTCGTCAGGTCACCTGTTAGATTGCCTGCGTTAGACAGCAGAGGAACATACTGTCCTCAGAGTTAACGTGTTAGAGGCAGAAAAAATGGGACAAATTGTAATAGGTAGACGAACGATCAGAGCATTTCCAAAAATGCAGCTCTTGTGTTGCATTGATGTTCAGCGTTTAGTGTCTATAAAAAGTGCTCCAAGAAAGAAACAGTGATAAACTGAGTCACTGCTGTGCATAGGAGGCAAAGAGGTGTGCTCATCCTGGTCATATTATTATGCCTCATTAATTGATACGTATATTTTTATGACACCGTTTGAAGTATAGCATCAGCCTACATCGGTCACTCAGTGACCCATCTATCAAATCATATTAAATAGTGTGACAGATTTTCTAAATGTACCACTGGTCTCAAACTCGGGTCCTCAGGGCCTGGTTCTGCAACTTTAAAATGACCCTCTGCTTCAGGACACCTAGCTTGAATATCAGCTCATTAGCAGAGCTCTGTAGACATTGACTGCATGTTAGCGAGGCTTTTAATTCAAGTGTATAGGACAAGGAACACATCTTAAAGTTACAGAACTCTGATCCTTGAGAACTGCAGTTTGAGACCGCCGATAAAAGGCTTGACCGGGTGTCTGGTTTCTCTAAAGCGCTGATGGCTGTGAGAGTACACACAGCAACATGATCTGCTGTTGTCTAACATGCATGTGTTGGCACATGTAATATCCAATAGCCCAACAGAAGAACGCCTTGGTTTACATCAGCCTTTTGTACTGTCTGACCTGTGTTCATAGGTGTAAGAAACAGAACGCAGCTGTGGATTTCTAGAACAGAGTGTACTGTAAATGTCTGGAGTATAGCAGTGATTGTGTCTTATACCAGATGCTTTAGCTTAGTAACGGTATGAATCCTATGTTTGTATAAATGCCTCTGAAGCTCAGAAAGACGCTCAAGCTGTAGGGGTCAGAGCCTGAAAATCTGAATAGCGAAAAATACCAACAGGACAAAACAAAGAGCAATGGGATTCTAAGAGGAATTTTTAAAGAGCCACTATAGTAACCAGAGCAACTCTTGAGAACTAAGCTGAGTCCTGAGAGTAGAGTTTCACAGCATATCACTGGCTTGGCATCAATTATTAATCCCCCAGCAAATCACAAGGTGAACTGTTGCACACGGAGTGGTGTATTTATCAGACTGATACTTGGATTACTAGTTAAACTGGACAAAGTTATTATTTTTTTCATACAATGAGTTTGTGTTCATTCTTCAATGTCAAGTCTAATCTGACTGTCAAGTCAATCAGATCATTTTAAATCATTCCTTCAATGAACAAGGAGTACAGTGCAATCAATTGTAGATACCAATTTCCTATTCTCAGTTTTCAATATGAAAAACATAAGAACAATAATGCAAACAAGTATAGATAATGCCTAACATTAAAAAATGACAGCAATGGAGTTCAAAACTTCATTTTTGCAATATTATTTTTCTCTTATTGTCATCTTGTTTGGAAAAGACTAGAGCAGGGACAATTGCATTGATAAACCTCAAAAGTCCTACATGTTCTGTTAAGTAACCTAACAGAAACTGAACAGAAACTTGAGACACTTCTTACTCTTCTAAAGTCCTTAGAGTAATAATATTTAATAAACTAACTCAGTCAGACCTTGAAGGAAAAAAGCCTGAATGGTTCTTCTCTAACTTTATCTAAATATCTTTCAATTCAAAATGCTTATAATGTTTTGTATGAGAAATATTTTTTCTTGTAAGGAAGTTATGCATCACTTTCCTCCGTCCTCCATCATAATACAAGCAAAGCATGCATTCATCTTACCTGATAAGCATCAAGTTGCTCGTCTGTGAATATTGTTTGCTTATTACCCATCTTTATCAAGTAATTTGTTGCTTGTACACATTCAAAGCAAAGAACGTCCACCACCTTTTCTCAGAGAAAGGCATTTAGGGGGTCGGTGGAGTCAAAGTCTCCACACAAGTTGAGCCGAGTATTGTTGCAAGAACTTAAAAAAGATTGTTGTTGATGTCCATTCAGGAGATTCCTGCCATGAGAGCAAATATTCGCTGGAAAATAAAATGTAAAAAGACCGCATAGCTGGTGTCTTGTCACAGTTGAGCCAGAGGAGTGGATTTTCCTGTAAACCCTGTTCAGCGCAAACTGATCTGCTTCTCCTTAAGAACCCAGGTGGTGTTTCCAACAGGGTGCAGACAAACCAATCAGACAACCCACAGGCAAATAAATAAGTAAACTTGAACTAGAACCTGCTGGCAACATGGTTGATATAACAGCAAAGAAGGCCATAGAACTTCTATTGAACTATCACTTTATTTGATAAATATTGAAAAATAAGATCGTTTAATGAGAGGCCTAATTTAAATGTATATATTAAATCCTGTTAATTATAAAGACCTATAGAGTACCTTACTTCGAATGTACTGAGAGCCTACATTAATTATAAAAGTCCAGGTAGTAATAATTTGATTAACTTGGTCTTGTCCATGATCTTGCAGGTTAGACGTTTAATAATAATAATAATAATAATAATAATAATAATAATAATTTAGTTTCTATCAAATAACCTGTTGCTTCTGAAGTAAAATAAACTAGTTTATCTTCTGCTCCAGAGATTATCGCTTCCCTGTAAACTCTCCCCCCCGTTGAGCTGCAGAGGCTGGTGTGATGTCCGTCTCTAATCCACCTGCCTGTTATTACAGCACCAATGAGCGTGTCCTTATCCCACCTCTGGACAAATGATAATTTCACGCTCAGTAAATAATTCCTGTCTTGATTTGCGCTGGTTTAATTGTCACCCTTTGTGACATTTGTTTGATTTCTAACTGTCAAAGTTGCCCAGCATGGACTGTAAGCGAGACAAGGAGCAGGGTAAGTTTCACTGATAGCTTGTTGCTACGTTACTGTGTTAGCCTCTAGCAGCCTGTGCTAACTGTAGCTAACTGTGTCCACAGAGAAAATGAAGCTAACAACGCGTCTGTGTTTGTAATTTCTTCCTGTTGCTTCGTCATCTCTAGAGAAAAAAAATAAACATGAGCTCTACTACTATTCTATTTTACACACCTTTTTATATGTTGAATGATTATCATAATTTTTCCTAGCTGCTGCCATAGGAACGACGCTCACTGTTAGCACAAATGTAGCTAACATTATTTAACGCTGATGCTAGATGACCGTAAAGAAAGTTCACATTTCTCATGTATTTCTTCTCAAAGATAAGACACAATTGGTGCTCCTATATTTTCACCAATATTGTTTTTCCACTTTGATTTCCTCTTGTTTACAATTCAGTAAGCTAAATTAAAAAAAAAAATAACATGAAATAAAATAACGGACTGGTATTTACATATAAAAAGACACTATCCTCATTATCTATGGTTCAGTGAGTGAGGAGAATTCATGTGTAGGACTAAAGCAAACATAACTCCCTCAGCTGTTACTCATGCATGCTAGTGGGATTATAACATTACACAACAGTGAGCACATCAGCACATCTGTCTGTTGTGACCCTCTCCTTTGTAAAAATCCTCTGTGTGCTGTCAGGAAAATAAATAATAATATGCTGCTTCTATTTAAAGTTTCTTTTCCCTTCCCTGTTAACAGAACAAACAGTGCTTCCAGCATTATCTTTTGCATCGCTGAGTCACAAATTATAGGATCTGTAGTTGCACTGCATATTAAGAATAGAAAGTGAATGTGCTTTGTTTTGTGCGGTCTTATCACTCTGGTTCCCTCAGATGCAGAGTATGAGAAGGTAACTGCTTTGCAGCTGAAGTCACGGACAGGAGAATTTGATTTGGAATCCATTCTGTTTCTGAAACTCAGAGTCCTTGGTAAGGATTAGTGCACGTTTTTAATGTTCATGTTCATTAAGTTACTATTTATAAAAATTTGCTCTTTGTCTTTAAGGTATACATGACCTTGGATGCATTGGGGAATGTGTAAATTTGGAGAGGCTGGACCTATTTGGCAACAATGTCACAAATCTAGGACCTCTATCATCTCTTCGTCTTCTTTCTGTGCTTAATTTGTCTTCTAACAGAATCTCTAATATAGGTAAGGCAAACGGGCTTTATTTCAGTTTTTTTTTTTTTTTTTTCAGAATGACATTGTGTAAAATTTATTTGTGTTCTCTGTTTCTGGTTGTTTTCCCAGAGCCACTTCGTAGTTGTGAAAATTTACAAACTTTAAATTTAGCTGGTAATGTCATATCCAGGTATGTTACAAATTTACATGCTGATACCATTGCAAAACAATATTTTAATCGTTTTTGAAAATAAATCAGAACTGATCATTTTGAATTGCTGGTTAATGTCACTGATTATAAATTGCATAAGGTTTTTCTGCCATTATTCTAGTTTTACAATGTATACAAATAAACTAGATTTTACTTCAACTCATTTGATAAATGCTGAAATGCATCATCATATTTAGATTTTGTCACTTATTAACTAAGGTCTATGCTGAATTATATATATATATATATATATATATATATATATATATATATATATATATATAAAACCTTACGTCTAATGTGCTATTTTTCAACAGCACTGAGAGCCTACATTGCCTTGTTTCTCTGAAAAAGCTAGAAAACATACGTCTGAGAGACAACACCTACAATTACAGTAACCCAGGTAATTTATGAGAAATTTATCTGCAATTCCAGTAAATGGAAGATGGTGATTGATGTTTGTTATGTTGCTGCTTTGGTTTTGTCAGTGTGCAGGAGCGCATCATACAGAGCTGTTGTACTCGAGATGTTCCCGAACATCAAGGTTCTGGATGGTAAGATTTATTTTTCTGTAATTCTTTATCTTGGCAATACTATTAGTACTTGAAGGCATTGCTGTGTTTTGGCTGAATATGCTTATACTATCTGTTTTGAATTACAGGAGAGAGAGTTGTTGGACGAGGAAGTGAATTGTACCAGTTATGCAAAGACATTGATGATACCATAAAAGGTACTATTTTTTTTCTTTGCTGCAAATATACGTCTATTCAATGACCAACAACAGTCTTACATGGATGTGTGTTTAATGCAATGTTTTTGTTTTTTTTTGTAAAATACCGTTGAACTGTTCATTTTTCTCTATGTGATCAGCTGGTTCATATAAGAATGGGCAGCTCATTGAACATCCCGATTGCAAGCCATGGGTAGAAGACGGTTACTGGGAGATAAAGCGATCAAACAATGCCATTATTGAAGAAGCCTACAAACAGTTCAATGGTGAGGTTCGCTGTGTTTTTTCTTTTTTTTTTTTACCATTTGTCAACTCTTTTGATATTATTTATACTGAAATTACAAGTGCGTCTCAATACATTAGATGAGCATCAAAAGTTTATCCACAAATATTTGCAATTGTGTATATAATGAATCTCCTTTTGAGTTTCACTTTTAAAAAGAAATAACAGTATTGAACTAACTTCACAGTGTCATTCTAATGAATTAATGTCACCTGTTCATGTAATTGTCTTTTCTTTTTTTCTTCTTCTCCAGATGTTCTTCACGAATGCAGACTCTTGAACAACAGAGCCACTCATGTGATTTCCCAGACTGAGCGATCAATGAGCTTGAAGAAGCAGCCAAAGCAATACGCCATCTGAATTGGGCTATTTTGTACAAACCTTTTATGTAACTTTCAGCCGCCTTTTTTTGCTTTGTAATGATGTACTATGACAGATGTACTGTAGCTTTTTTCAAACAACCATGCTATATCCAAATGCTTTTTAAATATCATTGCCTGACACACGTGCTCCGTGCCGCAGTGTGTGAATTTCGCTGTTACTGTATTCATCCTATGCATTGGTTGACAGAATAAATACAGAGGCGGTTTGAAAACCTTGACCCATACTGATGCCCCTCAGTTTGGCTCATCGATGTCTTAACTTGCACAATGTGCATTTTGTACAATGCTGTAGCCTGAAATAATGCTGATAGCTATGCTGCTCATTAGAATTTGTATTGGTCTTTGCTTACAGGGTGTCCTTAATTTTACATTGCTGGTTAATTTAAAAAGTAAATGTGTCATCTATTGTTTGTTCTTGTGCTTATGCAAAGATTGACTGATTGATTGTTGGCTCTTTCTACTTGTTTTTTTTTTTTATCATAGGGTTTCTCTGTGCAACCAACTTGCTGAAAATACATTATTTGTAAGCCTGTAAATGTGTATTTAATTCTGACTTTGATTATTTACAATAAATTCAGATAAGATGCATACCTATATCACCCACTTTACGATCAGAGCAAAATACATTGTGATGTATTTGTTAAAACAAATAAGATCTTTACAAGTCATAAGGCAGTCCAACAAATAATGCCATGCTGCCACCTGCTGGTGATTGTCCAATACACTTATAAATAACCTAACAGACATTAGACACACATTGGAAATATTTGATATTTATCTGTAATAGAAGCGTTGACATTTAGTTTATTGCGTTTCCTTGTTGAAGAAAGTAATTATTTTAACCACTATAAACAGGTACAGTCATCGGTATGTATTTTAGTAAATTGTGTTTATTTTGAAAGCCGGAAGTTTGCGTTACGTCTTTTCCAGTTTGACAAGCCGCCGCCGCTCCTCAGAGCTCGACCTCGTCTACCTCACAATCGCAGGAAACATGTGGAGGTCAACGGTATGCATCCATAAAATTTACCTAACTGTCTTATGCAATTCACTAAATCTTTTATTCTTTGTGTCCGATTTTTGTAAATTGCGTCCAAGCTGAAAAGGAAGACAAAGCTACGAGGATAATTATGCTTATTAAAAATGAGCTACAGCTTTATGGTTACTATAGTAACTAGAATCTTGCTAGTTTAGTAGCTCACTTGCTAACTACATGGTTTATCCTCTTCTGCAGATCATTTTGGGAGCTGTTTCTGTTGAAGATACTTGTTAGACCTAAGAAATAGCAACACATGTCTACAGATTATTCATCTGCTAACAAAGTTTGGTTTTTATATCAACGGCAAGGACAAAATCAAACCACAGCAAGAAAGTTTAGTCTACTTGACTACGAGGGGGTACCCAAAAGTTTCCAGAATGACGCTGCTGCACGCGCAGTTTTCGTAGTACACGATTCTGCCGCTAGGTATTTGTTCAACCACGCCTTCTCAATCAGTGTGCCAAGCGGCGTTGATGTGGAAGGTTTCGTCTACCCTCAGTGAATTTTCTTGTAAGAGCTATTTTGTCCAGCCGTCGTTTTTCTTCATGGAGAAGTTCTATGAGCAACATTTGAACGGAAACCGTTCAAATGTTGAAGACCGCTTACAAGGATGACGCTATGTGTCGAGCTCAAGTTTACTCGTGGTTCACCCGCTTTAAAAATGGTGAAATGTCAATTGGTGATCAACTGCTTTTTCCCGGCTTCACAGCGCGGCTGTGAAGTTTTGCTTCCTGCTCCGGAAAAAAGCGGTTGATCATCAACCCTACTGTCAAGTAAATTCTCTTCTTATTGGCCAGAAGACTAAAAGTAAACATTTATCCTCACATTGAATTGGAAGTAATTTACACTCACTGGACAACTTATTAGATACACCTGTTTAATTGTGTATGAATACAAATTTCAAATAAACCAGTTATGTGGCAGCATTTGCAACAAGCAAAACCTTGAAGAAGATGGGCTACAGGCTCAGGGTTCCGCTCAGAGGCTACACTTATCACAGGCTCACCAGAATGGGACATTAATGTGTCTCAAAGCTCAATTTATCTCAAATTGTCTTCTGAACATGTCAATAAGATCACTGTTCTCCAACGGCGTTCATAGTAACCACATCTCAGTTAAATAACACCCTTACGGATGTGATGAGACTTGAAATTTTCAGCCAATATTTGATGCCATCAGGTCAATATGGACCAAAAAAATCAGAAGTATGTTCCTGTCCACTTGTTGTATTTTTACCATGAAGGATTGAAGAAGTTCTGATGGCAAATATAACCCAATGCAGTATGAAAAATGTTGTCTCTAATAAAGAGGACAGTGAGTTTCTACACCAATAAACAAATGAGGAGCATGACACACTGGATTAACATCCTTGTCTTGCACAAGTCTTTGCTGGAGTTTGATCCTCGAGTTGTTTAACCATAGTTTGTCATTACAGCAAGAGATGCACTGATTCTACAGTATGTGGAAGTCTTTTGGGGGATGTTAATGGTATTCTTTCACATAATATTTCTGCTTTTGATTTTAGTTTTTTGTTTTTGGATGATGCAGGTGAGGGTTGCTTTTTTTTGGGTGGTGCAAAGGCCATTGCTGAAGATTAACCATGAATTGTTGAAGGGGCTTGCTTGTTCTAAGTCTTTGGAATTTTTCCTGCTTTAAGTTCTCTTTGCAGAACTTCAAGGAAAAAGTTTTGAAAATTGGAACTTTTGAGTGGGTCATCTATCGAGCTTCACAATGGATGACTTGAGTGTTTTACTAAAGTGGTGTTTCTGAAATTGCAGGCATCACGTGTAGTTGCTTCTTTGAAAAATGAGCTTCTACAATCCAGGAGTTTCATCCGTGGGGTATGTAGATTTTTTATTTTTTTTTTTTTCAAATTTACTTTAGATTACTACAATCATTTTTAAAATCTGTTTTAATGTTTAAGACATATGGGTGTACGGGTGAACACAATCTTTATTTTGGTCTTTGTCTCTCTTTTTCCACACAGATGAAAACTGTTACATTAATCCCCGGTGATGGCATCGGTCCAGAGATCTCCGCGGCTGTCGTGAAGATATTTGTAGCAGCTGAAGTCGGTTATTACATTTTTTTTTATATATATATATATATACTGTCAATCTGTTTTTTCTACTGATTTTTGACAGACAGGATAATTGTGAGAAATATAGCTTTTTTTAAAATGCTGCTCAATCTACAAGATATGCATCATCTGAGAAGATAGTGTTGTGCTTGTTGTTTGCATATATTTTAAACTAGGTTCCCATTGAGTGGGAGGAAAGAAACGTCACAGCTGTACAGGGACCAGGTGGAAAGTGGATGATTCCTCATGATGCTAAAGAATCGATGGATAAAACAAAAATCGGCCTGAAAGGTAACCTAAACCCTTTTTGCTGCAAAGCCCAGTTTTCTACACATTTTCCCACATAGAAAAGATTGCTCTACTTTATTCAATTTCACACTTTTGTTGAAAAATGAATTTTAAATAAGTTTATTTGGCGGATATTTTTCCACTATTTCTACCTGCAGGCCCTTTGAAAACACCAGTAGGAGCAGGTCATCCCTCCATGAACCTGCTTCTGAGAAAGACGTTTGACCTCTACGCTAATGTGCGCCCCTGCGTGTCCATTGAGGGTTATGACACGCCTTATACTGATGTGAACCTGGTTACCATCAGGGAAAACACTGAGGGAGAGTACAGTGGGATTGAACACGTGGTAAAACTCTTTACACACTCTTTTGATTAGAGCCATTTTATTTTATTGCTTTTAATATTAAAACATCCCATCTCACTGTTATCTTCACTTACAATAATTTATCATTGAGTTTCTTTAGGCGTTAGTCATGTTCATTTTTAATGACGCACCTCTACTTTCAGATTGTTGACGGAGTTGTGCAGAGTATTAAGCTCATCACGGAACAAGCCAGCCACCGCATTGCAGAGTATGCTTTTGAATACGCAAAAAACAATCAGAGGTCCAGTGTTACTGCTGTTCACAAGGCTAATATCATGTATGTTACATTCCTCTACAGATGCCATCAAAGCTTGTCCTGCTAAAGATGCTAAATGACTGTCCGATGTTTGCTCGTCTTTTCAGGCGAATGTCGGATGGACTTTTCCTGCGAAAGTGCAGGGAGGCCGCAGAGAAGCACAAAGATATCAAATTCACAGAGATGTACTTGGATACTGTGTGCCTTAATGTAAGTTCCAGCAACTTCTATTAGGAATCAAATTAGCTCTCTTGTTTTATTTAGGCCTTAGCTGGTATGAGATACTCGGTGTGTAGAGTGTTACAGTATTGTGATATTTACATTATCTAATTGATTTTATTTAAAACATAACTAATAGATATTTCTAACATTGATGACATTAAAAGCGTTAAATGAATACCAATAGCTATCCTTTAAATATGCTTATTGTGGAGAATATTAGTCTTTTCACTGTAGTTTTAAAAGATACAATGACGGGTGGCATTTTTTTTTAAACTCCTTTTAAATAAATTATAAAGTAGTAGCCTTTCAGCCAGCTGACCTTCAGTGCCTAGCAGCATGATGAGGGGAGGATGTTCCATCCAGACTGCAAATATCCCAGTCACTCCAGCAGTGTCTCTTGTATCTTATTAAAAGTTCTTAAAACTGTAGAAACAGCATGATGAAGACATTTTTGTGGTTCTGAAAATATAACTTTTTAGGACGGTGATACTGGTAACCGGACTATGTAGGCCATACATATTGCAACTTATTACCACAAGAGGGAGTAATAACTATGTGTCACAAATTTAATGGAATACAAACTTCAAATAGAGACAAAGACTGCATGGACTTTGTTGGAATAAGATAAATAAGTGATACATTGTTTTACTACAAGGAAATGGTTAAAGTATACTTACTTTGCATGTGTCAGATCAGTTGTCAACTCATCACCGGTCTTGGATGAGCCTCGATTGGCAACATTTGATTCCCATACAATCCATGTGCATTTCTGTGGCATTCTTGACATTTGCAATTAAAGGCAACATTGTCAAAATCCTCCTACAGATAGTCCAGGATCCCTCGCAGTTTGATGTCCTGGTGATGCCAAATTTGTATGGAGACATCTTGAGGTAATTACATAGTAAATATATCATAAGTTCTTCCTTATAAACTTTTCCAAAATTAAAACTTAAGAATCCGGTCAGAAAATGTGGTGATATTTGACTGAACCAGAAATAACAAGTAGAAAATAATTACAAGTGGCAAAAAGAGTAAACCTTATCAGCATATAACGGAAACAAATCTACATTTGTTTGTTTGTTTTTTTTTTAATTCATTGCAGTGATCTCTGTGCTGGATTAATTGGAGGTTTGGGAGTAACACCAAGTGGAAACATTGGTGCCCATGGGGTGGCCATATTTGAGTCGGTACGTTTTATATTTTACTACACATATTTTTAATTAACATAATTAAAATCAAATAATTTTGATCAACCATGGTGGCTGACTGGTATTTTTCCTTTCCTCCTGCCAGGTTCATGGAACTGCTCCAGATATTGCAGGACAAGATCTTGCAAACCCCACTGCCCTGCTGCTCAGTGGCATCATGATGCTGCGCCACATGGGTTTACATAGCCACGCCCAGAAAATTGAAACTGCCTGCTTTGACACCATTCAGGACAAAAAGGTAATTCACTTTTAAAGACAACTCGCTGTGGGTGTATTGATAACGTGATGCTCCTTCTAAAGTTTTTCATAATTTTCTTTAAGGTTCTAACCAAAGACTTGGGAGGAAACGCCAAGTGCTCAGAGTTCACAGAAGTAATTTGTCAAAGAGTTCGGGACATGAAGTAAAAGGAGCTAGTGAGGCTTCTCATAATCTGTTAGTATAGTATTACGTTGCACTGTGTGACTCCATGTTAAAACGTTTACCCAGAGCATGTATTTAGAATTCTGGTGCTTATGAACTTGAATGTTTAGATTGCAGCACCTTTAACAAAGAATTGTCTTAACCGCATCATCAAGAACATCTGTATATATGACATGCTAAGCAAGATTTTTGAAGACGGTTGTACATTAATCTTTAATGTGTTTAAAACTCACTTTAAAATAAGAGAGACAGTCCTCATGAACATGTCAGAAGTCTTCCATTATGGTGCCCAGAGATTGTGCACTTGATACTGGTGGGGAAAAAAACATGCTTCTTTATGCACAAAACCTTATCATTTTGAACTTGGTATGTTTTTAAACCACTAGGTGTTGTTCTTCCAATAGAAATGTGAAACTATAATCAGATTTTTTTTTTCAATCTAGCTTGCTATTAAAGTTCATGACAAAATTTTCATATATCCAATCTTGGTTTGAGACTATTTTTTAAAGACAGTTTCTTATGTTTAGAGGTATTCATTGTGACAGGTAAACTTTTCTAATGTTTAAAGGCATTATAAAGTGTGCATGTACAAAAAAGGGGGTAAAAAAAATAAAAGTTCTACTTTTAGAGTTATATTCTTTGAGAGTGAGAGTTTGATTAAATTCAGATTTCACTGAAATCACAATTTGTAATCGCTTTAGAAACATAACACTGGATGTAAAAGTGGAATAGTTGTGTAATAGCTTGCTGTCTAAATTTCATTACAAATATTGACAAATTACACAGACTAGTCATATTCTACAAGCATATTTCACATTGTCAATTTTTATCTTTTGTGTCCCTTGCTTTGTTCAGATTTATTCGCCCTAAACTATTTTGCACGTTGCTCTTCACCCACTGCCCTTTTGATGCAGACAGGAATCATGTGAAGACATTTGAGAAGCTAACTTAAAATAACCCCCAAGGAGTGCTAACAGCTAAACTTCACGTTATGTTCACAGTCATGAAGAGCTCCATATATAAGCTTGATGCAAATCAGATTATTTCAGTGAAATCTGGACCTCTACTTTGTCATAATGCATCCAATTGAGAAGAAACTGTGGCTGCATTGAAAAGCTTTTGCACTTCTGAAAAAACACATTTCCACTTTCCCCATTCATTTTTTCCAGCAATGCATGCTGGTTCCTATACTTAACAACTTTGATATAAATTATTACATGCTTGAAGCACTGCTGGTTTTATGTCCTATATAGAGAACACAGGTTAAATCTGATAAATGCAGTCCTTTCTACATTAGGAAAATTATGCAGACATCTACAAAAAGCGTAGTATGGTCTTATTTGTAATTTCAGCACTGCCCCTATCATCTGAGTTAACCTTTGCTTCAGCTGATTTGTAGCAAGGGTTGCCAACATACAGTCAACTCATGAGCTGCAAGGATCAAGCTGATTCTTTAAGGTTTGCACGTGAAACAGAATATAGTTTTTATTGCTTTCATTTGAACAGTCAAGAGTGGAAAATAATCTTGCAGTAGCTCCAGCAGCTTTCTTTGCTCTTTGCAGTTTTTCCAAGGACATCAGTACTTCACTCAACTGTAAGCTAACCAGCCAAGCCACTTTAATTACACATGGATATCTCAGATACTCTGTGTCTGAGTGGCAGTAGTCGTTAGTTAACAGTATTCGGAGGACATCTTGTACCTTGTGGTGTTCCAGCAGGACTCCCAATGTAAGAGAGGAAATAAACATGTCCTCACAATAGTATACTTTGAAGCAGTGACTATCCTGCTTGTTGTTTGTTTTAATGACAAAGCATTTTTAACCAAAACTTAATTTTTATTTGTTTTCTATCTATTGTGTATATCCACTTACTCTTGCAGGGCTGCAAATGCCTATCTCCAGAAATCACTGGGCCATAGGCAGAGCACATCCTGGAAAGGTCACCAGTCCATCACAGGGCAACTTAAAGACATTGGACAAACAGCCATGCTCAGTAAACCTGGGAGCTATTTAGAGAGACCAGTTAACCTAACAGTGATAATTTTAGACTGTGGGTGGAAGCCGGAGTGTCTGAAGAGAACCCACACATACCCAGGGAGAACATGCAAACTCCATGCAAAAAGACCCCAGACCAGGATTCAAACCCAGGACCTTCTAGCTGCAAGGCAAAAATGTGTTACCGTGTCAAAATACAGTCTTTATTTTGTAAAAGTAAATGGGTGCTAGTAAAATTCCTTCTTTTAATACACCGACGCCCTGTCTCAGTCCAATCTGCATACTTAGCAAAGAATTTCAGTGTCCATCTAATCTTTATCATTTCAGCATATCCATCTAATTTTCAATGTTTCCACTGAGTGCAGATAATCCGAGAGGTAGCAAAACCTCCTTGCCATCATAATCTTTAGCTCTCTCCACATATTCTCTGTCAGACAGATTTCAGTAAGGACTGGGCCTCTCCAAAACATAATAATTCCAGCAATAAAAACATGTGGGTACATCTAACAGATTTCTTGGAATCATAATCTGGCAGAGTGGTAATTTTGGGAAACATTTCCAATGCACTCAGTTAAATAAATTCTGATTTTTTTTCCCCCAGCTGTTTATATACAGCACGAGGCAAACACTTTTAAAATACCCTTTGAGTCTTTGTACGTTTCCTAGGAAAATAATTACTTCAGGTTCCAGAAAGAAAAAAGAAGTCTAAAAGAAAACTTGAATACTAGTACTGTAGAGATGTTTCCTCTTAAGAAGCAAGAAACATTTTTGGAGTAAGTGACAGCAGGAATATCTGACTATTTTGATTAGATTACTGAGGAAATCAGTATAGTCTGTGTGAGTTTGGAAGATCGGTTCGAAGCATGAACCGCACAGGCAACCTTAAAACTTTCCTAAAACAGTTGTGTTTAACTGTTGTTGCTAATTTTTTTCTTTACGTTACAGCAACACTATCCCCCTATCTCCTTCTCTCCGAGCGGTGTTGCATAATATTCTTTGAAAGACCTTCACCTATTGCCCCGTATATGAAGACAGGAATTAGGTCAAGTCATTCGAGAAGCCGGTTTGGAAGCGCCACCGCCACCCCTCTCCCTCGCGCCATTTTTTTTTCCGCTCTGGTATTTTCTAGACTCAATGCGTAAGTCTACGACACATCCGGGTGGCGCTGCTCCGAGCTCTCCAGAAACTTCTGCACAGCGGTTCGGCTATAAAAAGGAGCCGTGTCCTCCTCGTCCATTGTCAGTTAACCGCTCTTAACAGCTCTTGCAGGAAATACAGCAAGTAAGTGGGATACTTTTTCTTGTTACACTGATCTTTATAAAGCTATGTAGTTTAATTAAACTCAGTGGTCAGAGTAAGCTGCTGTTTTTAATATTATTTAACCACCCTTTAACGTCAAGTTTAATATGCAGTCTGCTTAGTTCATTTTTGTGTATTAAAACTGAAAGAGGAAATTCCATTTTAAATATCTTTATAAGGGAGTACGTTCACAACTTGTTCTAATTTCTTTTTACATTTTTTTTATTCCAAGCCTGCAATTCGGATAACGCATCGGAATTAAATAGAATATATTTTATTTTATTTATGTATTTTATTTATTTTATTTTTTTTTTTTACAGTATAGTCACCATGGTGCACGAAACTGGTTACTACGATCTCCTGGGGGTCAGCCCAAAAGCCTCGACGGACGAAATTAAAAAAGCCTACAGAAAACTAGCACTGAAATATCACCCGGACAAGAACCCAAATGAAGGCGAAAAGGTAAATGCAGAGATTACTCTAATGTGTGAAAATGTTCAGTTAGTGGACCGTTGCTTTTCGTTTTTAAACCTCCTTGTTGAGAGACGAGACAGGAGGAACTTTCTGGAAACATCCACAGCGCTGCTTCTGTGTTAACACTGGAGGAGATTAGACCGGAGTGGAAGAGCTAACCGATTCCATTTAATAGTTTATGTGTGTTTTTATTATTATTTTAATTAGGTCTCAGGAATTGCATTTTAAACAGCTGCAGTTTTTTAAAAGCTAAAATCCTGGGGCAATTTATGTTCCCCAGTCTAAACAGAAATCTTAAAAAAAAAAAAAAAAAACTTGACCTAAAATCGCAAATGACTTGATTTTAAAAAGTTTTGAATGGATTTCCCTCAGTCTCCAGATGATCTTTAATAATTGGTGATGGTTACAAATTGATGCATGTCAGTGGAACATGCTATAAGTGCTAGAAAACTTTAAATAACAGAACACTGTGGAGGATTTAGAGAAACCTCTTGTATAAGGCAAATCAAACACAATATTGTCATATCAAAACTACTTTGTTCAACTACCGATATTTTAAGTATAAATAAAGAGCTGTTTTCGAGGAGAAGGCTGATCAGGTAGCACACTAATCTGTCAAAACCACCTCCATAGTTTAGCTGATAGAAATATAAATGCTGTTTTAAAATCCGGTATGAAAGAAGAATCACCCGTCTTCCTCTAGTAGAGAATAAAGTATGTCTAACATGTATAACTGCAAGTTTAAAGCCACTTAAAACTCTCTCTTTTTTTAACAGTTCAAGCTCATCTCTCATGCCTACGAGGTGCTGTCTGATCCAAAGAAGAGGGACCTATATGACCAAGGAGGGGAACAAGCTATTAAAGAGGGAGGCATGAACTCTGGGGCTTCGCCAATGGATGTGTTTGACATGTTCTTTGGAGGTGGAGGTCGAATGCAGAGGGAGAGAAGAGGTGGGATATAATTACAGTCTAAGAACTCCAACTTGGATGTGATGTGCTTTGAATATTTATGTTTTAAATTGCTTTTTTTTTTTTCCTGAAGGAAAAAATGTTGTTCACCAGCTTGGTGTCACACTAGAAGAAATGTACAATGGTTCTACTAGGAAGCTTGGACTTCAGAAGAATGTCATTTGCGAAAAATGTGACGGTAAGTACTGGACCTTTTTTAGGATACTTTTTAAAAAGTTCCAAAAACGGTTTCTCAAGACAGAAAATAAATGTATCATGGTTTCATTTTAAAGGTTACGGTGGTAAAAAAGGGACTTTGGAGAAGTGTTCGA
This sequence comes from Poecilia reticulata, assembly GCF_904066995.2. NCBI lineage: Eukaryota > Metazoa > Chordata > Actinopteri > Cyprinodontiformes > Poeciliidae > Poecilia > Poecilia reticulata. The sequence goes on along the minus strand of NC_088835.1, from coordinate 23,831,818 downwards.
CTTGCAAAGGCAGGGGAGTACAAATCAGAGTGCAACAGATCGGGCCGGGCATGATTCAGCAGATCCAGAGCATGTGTCACGACTGCCAGGGGCAAGGGGAGAAGTTTAACGCAAAGGACCGCTGTAAGAACTGCAACGGACACAAACTGGAGCGCAAGAAGAAAATTCTTGAAGTTCACATTGACAAAGGTAAGACTTGAAATATGCAAAAGTAAAGTAATCCGATATAACTTAGACGAGAAACTTGGATAAAATGTTGATTTTAATCGTTTCAGGTATGAAAGATGGCCAGAAAATTACATTTCACGGAGAGGGTGACCAGGAACCGGGACTAGAACCTGGAGACGTTGTCATTGTCCTGGATCAGAAGGAGCACCCGGTTTTCCAGAGGCAAGGAGACGATCTGCTAATGAAGATGGACATCAAACTTGCAGAGGCCCTGTGTGGCTTCCGAAAGACCATCCGGACATTAGACAGCAGATTGCTCATCATCAGCACAATGCCAGGTACAGCAATTCTTTTGGTTGACCAGCTGTCTTTACCTGCGTTTTTGCTGTTAGGTTTATAGATGTATTCACTTTTTGTTCTCTTTCAGGCGAAGTCATCAGGCACAACGACATCAAATGTGTTCAAAATGAGGGCATGCCTATCCACCGGGATCCCTATGAAAGAGGAATGCTCATCATTCAGTTCCAGGTGAGTTTCTTGACGCATTTTACACAACCGACACAGATTTTAAGTGGAACCTTTGTGGCGTATCCGGCAACTGGTTGATCATGTTTTCTGCTTCCAGGTGGAGTTTCCAGAAAACCACTGGCTCCCTGAGCATCTCATGTTCCAGCTGGAAAGACTGCTTCCTCCCAGAGAGGATGTGATGATCACGGAGGACATGGAGGAGGTGGACCTCTGTGAGGTTGATCTCAATTCACAACAGAAACGCTACCACAGAGAAGCCTATGAGGAGGAAGAAGAGGGTCCCAGAGGCGGAGTGCAATGTCAGACACAGTGATTGTAATCTAGGTTCCAGTTCTTGGTTTTGAATAGGTTTGATTCACTGCAGTTTTCAAAGTATGGACTTAAAAGGAGAGAACGACTCGAAAACAACACAGCTGCCAATTTTTTATTTGCTTTATATGTGTGTTTGACACAAACATGTAACTGAAGAAGTGGTCTTTTGTTTTACAAACTGCATTTTCATGTCACTGTTTCTGTATTTTAAGAATTATTTTCCTTTTATTTGTTTGTATGTATTCGTTATCAATTCTACACTCATTCTTTGTTTTCAGAGCCTGTAAGGACGATTCGTATGCTTTCTGTGAAGGTAACGTCAACTATGACACATTTGGGGTCATTTAATAAAGTATAGGGATCTTCATCTGGATTTTATTTTTTTATTTCTTGTGTTTTACATGCATGTTTCAGCATGTATGTCATCACACCAGTAGTTTGCACATTGTATTCTTGCCTAAGTTGTTTCTGATAAGTAGATGGATGGCCTGACGGAGAAACCTTTCAAGACAAAAAAAATCAGTGAAGGTGAAGGAAACCTTAATCTGAGTCCAGCCTAAAATATAATTACCAATTAATTGTTTTACAGCCTATTTTAATGAATGTTACAAACGGAAGATGTTTTTTTTATATTTTTTAATCGGACTAAAATATTTAAAACCCAATGTCTCCCTAAAGGTCAGAATTCTGAGCAAAGCAGCTACGACACAAGACCAAAGTGAATTTCTATTGAAACGACTCCAGACTCAAAAATAAACTAAAGATTTAACTTATGTGCAGCTCTTTACATGAAAAAATTAAGGTTGGGAAAGTCAGGGTATGTGCAAAATGATTAGAATGTAAACAGCCATAGTAACTGACAGAAAGAAGGTCTCACTTAACCTAATATAATTGTGTTTTTTTTATTCTGTGCTTTACTTTGATATTAAATAGATAATATCAATTATTAATTTGTTTGAACATGTTGCATTCAAAAAAATGTTTCACACAGGAAGACTATTGGTGGCGAATCCACCTCCTGACTTAGTTTCCCATGTAAATAATAATGGACCTCTCTGAAAATAGGTGCCTAATACAATCATGGTTTTAATTTAAAGCTCAATAATACAGTATTTGCACTAATTGTTGGTGTTTGCTCCTCTTGGACCAGTCAGTTTTAGTCTCTTGGGATATCTTAACAGGAATTCATATTAAGACATCATCATCATTGTGAGAGTCATTCACAACAGCTAAAATTTTAATTGCTTATAGCTTTTTAAAATCCAGAAATATTACGTGTTCTGATTGTACTTGCAAAGTCAGAGCTCTCAAAGCAACCCTAAGGTCAGTTTCCAATATAGCTAGACAGAATGTAGAGAAGTATCAATGAGATGCAGTGCCAGCATAAACCAATCACCTCTGGTGTGTGGGTTGTTATACCAGTGACACTTAACACTGTAAAGTATCTTTTTGTGTAAATGTTTATTTTGCTTTTTAATAAACAAAAAGGAGATAAATACGTGTTAAATTGTAATAAGCAACAAAACAAATAGTCGCACCTGAGAGGGGGCAGGAGATTTACTATTTCCGGCTTCATATCCCTTTAAGTCGCCGTTTTATTTGAAACTACATATCCCACAAAGCAAAGCGAAAACAATGACGTCAACACCTCCGGCACCGGTTTTGCTGTGCAGCCAGTCTGCCCCGATTCGGCAGCCGACAGCTGAGGATATCCACCCAGGCGGACTCCGCCTGCTCCTAACGGCATTTTGTAAAGACCTAAACACTGGACTCTATTATTTTTTAAAATGGCGAAAACGTACGACTACCTCTTCAAACTGTTGCTTATCGGAGACAGCGGCGTCGGTAAGACATGTCTGCTGTTCAGATTCAGCGAGGACTCCTTCAATACCACCTTCATATCTACAATAGGTGAGTATCCCGAGGACGCCTCAAGGAAAAAAAATACACATCTTAAACTTAAAAAATGGTTTACTGAACCTTCGATAAGACTCTGTTGGTAGTAACGTTCGTAAAAAAGCAGCTTTAATGCATATCACGGAGACCTGCTTTGTGTTAATGATCTGTGAGGGTTTTAAAGCCAGACAATGGACGTGAGAGGCAAATGGTAATGGTTCTTTCCTGTAAGCTTACTACGTCCATCAATTAGGTTCAGTACAGGATACTACACTGATTAATGGCTGATACCATTGATATGATACTGATGTAGTCTCCATAACCTCATAAGGCTTTTGTGGTCAACAATGATTATCCCTCTGTACCAATATTCTTTTAATTGTTTTTAGCTTTTACAAAATGATCATTACTGTTTTAATATGTGGAGAAGTGTTTGATAATGTAGTGATCAACGGCAAGATTAATCTAATGCTCAGAGAAACCTCTGGAAAACTATGGAATTTGATTTTAGTATCTTTCAAGTCTGAATATGAAAAAACACATTAAAAAAAATATTTTTGTTCTCAGACTTTATCCTATATTAATTGACTAAATCTGGAATGAATTCTAGCTGTTACACTATCAATTCACCACTCTTTCCAGAGGGAGAACATAAAATTGAAGTCTGCATTTGATTTAATTTAGTCAGTTCTTTAAGTTGCCCATCACTAGGTACAAATCGTAAACTAACTTCACCTTACATAGACAAATCATGGTATTCCCTCCTGAAACTCTTTCCAAACTATAATTAAGAAACTCTGAGGTGAAAAAGCCAAATGTGAATGCATCATTACACAAACTCGTGACTTACTGCCAATCACGTTTTGACAAGGTTTGAAGATATGTTCCATTTTAGGGGAAAGTTGGTTATTACAAGAGTATTTTCAGCTTATTTCAACACACTTAATGTAATTGTATAATACAAGTAGCATGGAATCGCTAAGTGTTTTATACTCTCTTGTATACCTTGTATTTTTAACCTTATTTAGGGAGGTCAAAGCCTTAATTAAGAGGGTCAAAGCTCCCCTCACCCATGGTAATTTGCACCATCCAACATCCATCCATTACCTAATTATTTAACCATCCATCCATCCAACTGTGCATCTAGGTATCCGTCTTGTCAAAACGTAATGTTTGTCACTGGTTTCTCAATTATTGCCTGTATGTTGCTTTTATGACTTCTTATTCTTGTGTTTTTGTTACGTAAAGCACTTTGAACTGACTTTTTGTTCAAATGTGCTATGCCAATATACTTGATTAACTGAAAAATACAGCATTTTGACATGAAATACATGTAGGAACCCTGAATTCCTTTTCTAAGCCCATTTGTTTGCTCCGACACAGGGATCGACTTCAAGATCAGAACCATAGAGCTGGATGGGAAACGAGTTAAACTCCAGATTTGGTAACTGAACCTTTTGAGAGTTTAATCCTGAAGGGGGGGGGGAAGAAAAACTGTACGAATGTAGCCAAATCGTATTTCTTTTTAATTGATGTTCTCAGGGACACTGCGGGACAGGAGAGGTTTCGCACCATTACCACAGCTTACTACAGAGGAGCAATGGTAAGTCCCTGCCTTTTCAATCTGTTCACTGTAAATCTACCATGCATTTTCATTACAGGGTTCAGAAACTTCAGAAGGTTTTCTCCTCTGTAGGGTATTATGTTAGTCTACGACATCAGCAACGAGAAGTCCTTTGACAACATAAAAAACTGGATTAGAAACATTGAAGAGGTAAACTCTCCTTACATAACAACGTAAAATGCTTTTTTTTTCTTCTAAAAGCTGATTAAGAATTGTCAAAATTATTGTGCTTTACTTTTGTTTTTACTCTCAACAATCTATTTCTTTAAATTATCTTTTTCAATATTTTTAGCATGCCTCATCTGATGTGGAGAAAATGGTCCTGGGTAACAAATGTGACATGACTGACAGGAGGCAGGTGTCGAAAGACCGGGGTGAAAAAGTGAGTCTTTAGTTAGTCAAAACACACTAAAAACAAATCTAAAAAGCAAATGCAGTTTTGAAATAAATACTTGTATTTAATCTCCCTCAGCTGGCTATTGATTATGGAGTGAAGTTCTTAGAAACTAGCGCAAAGTCTGGCTTAAATGTAGAAGAGGTAAGTGAAACATTTTCAGCTTGATAGAAGCAATAGTACCCCTTGTATTTATATATTTTGTCACATTTCAAACACAGTGTATTGGAATTCTTTCCAAAATAAATAGCCCAGGCTTAGTTAGATTGAATGTCTTTGAACACCAGATTTTATATCTTGTTACAGAATCTTAATTGGATTTGGGTCCAATGTATATGCTCAAATTGAAACCATTCGGTTTCAGATCTGGTTGTATGTTTAAGGTCGTCATTCTGCTGGACGGTGAATCGGTCACCTTTTTAAGCATTAGAGTATTTACCTCTAACACTTAAAAAAAATTACAGTATTTAGTAATTAGGTTTTTTGTGAAAGCAATTGGTTGCACTGTATTTTATTTAGCACTACCAGAGAAAAGGGGACTGAATGCAAATCCACACCACACTTTTCAGATTGTTGTTTTTTAGAAATACCCGTTTACATTTCATATTTATGCTCTACTTTATAATGGTTCAGTCACATGAAATTGAAATTGTTCTGAAATTTGTAATGTGAAAAAATTTGTATTAACACACATAAAATAAATTATTTACATAATTAACATTTTTTATTCTTTTTTTTTTCCCTCTCAGGCCTTTTATACTATTGCAAGAGACATATTGAACAATCTGTGCTCAAAGACGGTAGGTAGTGAAGACACTCTTTAAAAAAAGATGCTGCTGTTTTTCTCAGTTTGTTGTTTCTTTGACTGGTAGACTGACAGCAGCGGCGGAGGAACCGGAAGACCGGTGAAGATTACTGATAAGAAGTCAAAGAGAATTAAATTCTTCAAGTGTTCACTTCTCTAAGCAGCAGGCGGACAGTTGTCACATTTCTATCGTGACCTTGCCTGTTTTAGAGGACTCCTTCCTCTCGGGCTTCCTCGCTGCAGCAGCACTGCTCTTGCACACACGGTCTTACTGCCACCTGAGGTCTTGGGCAGTCGAGACGCTGCCCTGATTTGCTGATCAGAGGAGTATCGATGGACTGAAGGCCTGATACTTTGTGTCTGCTCATACAAAATACTCGTGCAGGGGTTTGTAGCTTTCCCTGCAGTGCCTGCTTGCAGTGGGCAATAATTCTGATGCCGTTTATAATATAAAAATACATAGGTTGCACATTGTTGTCTTTTTATTTTACTTACCGTAGCACCATTTTTATAATATATATATACTACCTATTATCAGAATTCCTATGAAGATGCTTTGAGATATCAGGTTTAAGCATTGATTGTATGTGTCTGTGTGAAGTTCATGTATGTTACTAAGCTTTTGGCCTTTTTGTTGCACTGACATTAGCTCTGCTGCTAAGGAGAATTGTGATAGAAATTAGAATAGCTAAAAAATAAGCATACTAATACAACTTATGTATTCTAATATTTTTTTTATTCTTTTATTTTTTCATAGAACCAACATTTATAGATGTTTCAGTGTTAAAATGAAACTGTGGAAGGAGTGTTTTTTTCTCAGAAGCAGGACTGAATTCACGGTGTTATACAAGTGTATTGTTTTTGCATGAAAGCAGTAGTGAGATCCCAGTGGGGGCTCAGTACTAAGCACAGAGTATCTGACAAAAGAAAATGTTTACAGATAGTATTTGAAAATGTCAACCATATATAGAATGTTGGTGTGTTTTGCTGTTCACATTGTATATGCATGCATTTTTCTTATGTTTTTTTTTTTACTGAAACTGACAATATTTAGTAGATTTTCATTCACATTTCCTGTCCATGAAAACACATAATTGGGGAAAAAAACTGTAATGTGACTGGTAGTCTTTGTAAGTTCTCATATGTTACACCTACAGAAAAGAGCAACAGTAAATTAGAAAAATCTTCAGAAATTTCTTGTGATTTTGCTTTAACCCCTTAACATTTAACAAATAATTTTACCATCACTATCTAAGGATGATTTTATTTCTTGTCTTGGTTTTATAGTCCATGTGTTTTTTTTCTTGATTGCTTTTATTTCTTGTCTTGCAAACCCTCATGTGTTTTTCCCGCCTTCATCATCTTCTTCTCTTCTTCCCATCCAAGGTCCGACACTCTGCTTGCTTCGACGAGGTCTCTCTCACTGCTGGAGGCTCTCGGCTCTTTTAAGAACACCATGGGCTTTACTTTTCTGTCGCTGGCATTGCAGCTCTTTGACCTTTGAGACCGCATATACCTTTCATCGGCTACAGTCAGGTAGTCGGTACCATCTGAGGGGTTTCTTTTGGGCTTTGTTGTCTTGCGGTCTTCGTCTTGCTCCATTTCTGTTTGTCCTGTCCCACTATCTGAAGGAACTACATCTGTGTGATTCATTTCTAACTCTTCAGGTGAAGCAGCAGTTTGAAACTGCTGAGCCAGGGTTTTGACTGATGATGCTTTTCCACTAGAATGGACCTGATGTTTTAAATCTGCTGCTGTTTGAGTTGTATCACCTGCTTCAACTGGATCATAGATGATGCTGCTGGTAGCCCTCTTCCTAGTGATGGGAGATGTTTGGCTTTCAAGTGGAAGATCTCTTAGAGATTTTGCCCTCCTTGGAGAAGAGGAAGGTGCTACCAGAGGTTTTGCCTCGGTTGTAGGCTCAACAGATCTCTCTGGTTTATCAGTGGGGTGGGCAGTGGTGGTGCTCCTAGATCTTCTCTTTGTTAAAGGAGATGAGGGCTGGTCTTCAGCAGGAAAGTATTTCAGGGACTTGGCCCTTTTGGCAGGCGATAAAGGTTTTAGCCTGTTTTGGTCTGACAGTTTGTCCAGAAACATTGTGCTGCCTTGCTTTATGTTGGCTATGGTCTCTTGGCTTGAAGCCCCAGAGGAAAGCCTCTGTTCACATGGAGATATGAGAATGTCCACACATGAGCTAGGTCGCGATCTCTCCAAACCACCAACCTCTAGCGTCTGTGCTGCGTTGAGAGCACATGTGCTCGAGGCTTGTCGCACACTCCGCTCTCTTTCTAGGCCTACTTTCTCGTCCGTGTCCTTCTGCCTGGTCGCAAACTCTTCCATGTCCATGTGGAAGCGGTAGAGACTGTAACCATCTGCGCTGTTAATACTGCCCTGCCGGAGGAGAGTAGAATGATCACACACAGACGAGTTTCTAGAGAAGGTTCTGGTTAGCTCCAGTTTGTCCAGCCCTGCAAGCTTTTCCAGTGCGGAAGCCATACGTCCATGGAGCTCTTCCAGCTGGGCCAGACGCAGGTCTACTGTCTGCAAAGATGCTTTCATGGTGTTCTCCCTTTCATTGACCTCCTCCAGACGCATTGACATGTTCTCAACTCTGCAGATAAGATGAGAGAGGGAGCATAAAACAGCTGTAATTGGAAGAACAAAAAGTACAACTGAGAATGCATTTTACCTCTCTGAAGTAACCTTGATGCGTTCGTCACTTGAAGACTGTTGCTCATCTTCCTTTTCCCGGAAATATTCCTCCACGCACTGTTCCTCAAACTCATACAGATTCTTTAGCTCCTCTGGATTAAGTCTGAGCTCTGCAAGAAAGATTAGAACATGAAGTTAGTCAAAACTTTAGCTTAATCAACAGAACCGTTTTCTGGTAAAACAAGATCTTTGTAATTTTGTTCAACTGAAGGAGACTAACTGAGGCCCCGATCCTTCTCATCAAGCTCTCCTTCCTTATTTTTCCTGATGCAACGGCGGAAAAGCCTGTTGAAGAGGATGTAGAGGTGACTCAGGATGATGAGAGGTGGAGGCAGGATTGGGCGGTCGTGGAAAGTCATGATTAGCTGGTATCTTTGAAACTTCCACACCTGGTTGGAGATGGACTTGACTTCAAAGAAGGTGTTGCTGTAAGATAGAAAAGATAAAAAAAAATAATGACTGTCATTTTAACTCTGAAGATGTTTCAATTAGAGTCATTCATCCTTTTTTCTTTTTTTTTTTTACTTGAAGACGGCAATGAGCAAGTTAACCAGAAGGATGTTTGCCACGAGAAGATAACAAGCCATAATTGCAGGTGTGAGCCATGCACCGGGGATGCATGGAGGAAGCTTTTTCCCATCTTCATCATATAGATGTTCTCCACACGGAGCTGTGAGGAGAGAGGCGATAAAATTAGCTTTGCTATTAAAAACAGTTCAGCGGCAAACGGATTAGAGTTGAGAATCCATGATTTAAAGACTACTTACGATTAATTTCCATTGCATAGACTTATGAAAATACAAAGAAACAATTGCAGAAGGACAAAAGGAAAAGGTTAAAATCAATGTAAAAAGAAATCATGTTTTCGATTTCTGTCAAGGTGAAGATGGTATATGAAAAAAAGGAAAAGATCATACTAGAGCACTTCCATCAAATTGGGTGCTTATGAATGTTTTTATCCCTGTCTTATGATTTGCTGTAATTTTTGAGTTGAATCACATAACTAGTTTACAGTTTAAATTAGCCATATACAACAATGTAATAATTTTTAAATTTTATAAACCCAGGATTAATTGAAAGCATGTGCATCAGCAGAGTTTTAAAAGTCAGACAAAGTCCTCATTTATTGAATTTCTAAATGGTGTTTATTCCATGTGATAAACATTTCTACAACCTTATGTCACAGTGTGTGCAAATATTTGACCTTAATGATTTTGAGATCAATGTCATAGGCCAAGGAGACCAAAGCCTATGAATTAGGAATAGAAATTCCAGAAATCAAGACCAGCTTTTTTATTGGAAAAGAATAGGAAAGCATTATATAAAAAAAATAAAAATTTGCTCTCTGCAATTCTTGAACATTTACAGAATACTGCAAAGTTGTTTATTGTAAGAAAATGTTTGAGCAAATGTGCAAACCAAATGATTCTTGTTTGACATTCATGTCATACATATTTCTTTTGTCATTGTTGGGTTTAAAAAATGTAAAAACATTACATGTTGTTTGCTAATTGCCAATTTTGACTATGTGTTGATGTCTTCAACTTGACAGAAGCGGCTTTCACAGAAAAACAAATCTTAATGGCTGATGATTGTTAGTGAGAAGACATGTATTGTCTGTTCTGTTCCTGTTCCATGCAGCATTATTGCCATGAATGCCATAAATGCCACAAGAATTGTCACAAATCTGCCAGCAGAGGGAGCTAAAGTATGGAGTGTACCATTTTGTACACAACAGAGTGTCAACTTTACTGAAATTTTAAGACACTGATCATCTGCCCAGAATCAGGAAACAGAATCTTACTATGAATTCTAGTCTTACGGTCTATCGAGTCCGCAAAAACCTCCCCATAGATCATCCAGTAGGGCATGTAGAAGATGTTCCTGGCCAGGCGCCACGTCGGCTCTTCATCCGGATGAAGGATGGCTTGCCGAGCCACGCCGAAGCTCATCAGTACCACCAGCATGATCACGACAAAGTACATCATGTCAATCATCTGAAGGAAAAAGAAGCAAACACACTTGAGCTCAGTTTGCTTTTTAAACCTGCAAAGATTCTGTATGACGTTATTGTGTTTACCATTTTCCCAATCATCATCACGTATGGTCCCAGGTACTTGTTGACTCCAAAGATGTCCAGCACACGAATGTACCAGAAGATGATGTCTATGCAGTAGATGACTCTGCCATAGCCCATGTATGGCTCAGGCTGTAGCCGCAGCATCAGCGCCAGAAGGAAGGTAGAGATGGCAGCAAGGTCTGTGATGTTCCAGTAGTCCTCCATCCAAACACTTATCTTCTGCTTCAGCTTTCCTGGTTCTGACATCAGTATCTAGACACCAGGATTTATAAGTTAACATTGTACCAATCGAAGTTTAAATATTATTCCAATTTTTAGTAGGACCATTTTAGTATCTGTTACCTGTCTAACTTTTTCTGTGCCAAGAGTGAGGATGTAAGCAATGACCGTCCACTCTTGTATAGATGGCCATCGCTCCATTTTTACAAGAATGATGTAATTATACAACATCAAATAACCCAGATAGGAAATCTAATGGGGAAACAATGTAAGAATAGACATTCAAGATAATCTTTACTCAGAAGATTTTAAAATGTTTGATCTTTGAGTAAGTTTTAGTTGAACTTACGGTGTTGAACCAGAATTTGGTAAAAGGCGCATCATAAAATTCAAAGAACCTTTTTGTAATGGGAATTTTGCGCACATTAGCATTTCCCTCCTCTTCATCTCCTTTGCGGGAAGTCCCATCATTGTTGGGGTCCTACAACATAAACGCAAAGTCTTGTCATCTTTCATCATGACGATAACAGAATGTGAAACTAGTCATCAGCATGAACTCTGACCTTGCTGGATTTTGCATCATCGTCCTTGTCCTTTCCCTCTTCTTTTTCTCCGGGTCTTTGATAAGAAGTGTCCTCTCCAATTCGGAAGTCCAGGAGCATAATCAGTGGGGGGAATATAATTCCTAGAATAACCTAGGTGGGACATCATCAATTTGATTACAAAATTATTTTTAAACAGGTTTCCAAAAATGCTTAGCAAAAAACTATTTAAGGATCCACCTTGAGGCCAGGATTTTTTCCAATCCTCAAACAGCCCATCCACATGTCAGTGAGCAACATTTGGCTGCAGGTGTGAGCGATAAAATCCCGCTGTTTTGCAGCTACCGCCAGCTTCAGACAGGTCGAGTTACTCCAGTTGACTAGCTCGTATGTTAGGAGTTTCATGGCTACTTGTTCGTCGCGCTTGTAGGACTGATCCAACAGCTCATAAGCTAGTTGCCCAAATTCTCTGAAAAAAGGTGACAGCTGTAAGCATTATGTAAAAGACCTAAACAAGCAAAAACCAAAAAAAAAACATTTAAAGTGTGTGTTTTTATTTCAGTGTTTCACTCTGCAGCACTGACTTGGAATTGTTCTCCAGGTCTTGGGATATGTCGTCCACCAGTTCACTTTCGGAGCACTCGTGGGCCATGGCCTTATACAGCTTACAAGCTACCAGGGCCTTCGCCATAGCCTCCTCCCCACGCTGCCAAAGAAACAGCGCCATCTTCTGGCGCTTTAAAAGAACTGCCCACAGCATCAGCTCGTGGAACGGGTACTTGAATCGGCAGACCTCTGGGTCATCCACATCTATTTCCACCTCTTCTTCCTTCTTCTTTTTGGCCTTTTTCTTGCCTTTTGGTCTCGGTTCATCATCCTGAAAAAAAAAAATTATAATAAAAAATCAAACTTGGACTCGAGCATTTTGTTGCAGCTGGTAAATAAATGAACTAAAATGAGTTTTCAACCTCACCTCCATTCCCAGGAGTTTCAAAGCTTTTGGCTGCACAAGAAGGAAGGTTAATTAAAATGCTATTACTTTGAGTGGATCATTCATCTATTCTCTTCCATCTATACATACCCTTTTCAGGCCATATAGATTATTGTAGAGGTTGCGGAAAGCCTTTCTTGTATAATTGCTTCTGTAAGCTCCACCCATGAGGTATTCCAACACCAGACCAATATCAATCAAAGTGATCTGATAATCTGGAGGAAGATTTCCCTGGAGAATCAAAAGTTACGTTTAAGATATTTAGGACTTTCAAAATATTTCGCCTGAAATATTAATGAAATTTTGATTCTATACTATTGAATTTGTGAAATATAATTTACCTTTTTAACATCTCTAACCACAGCATGCAGTGTATTTGCAGGGCCAAGTTTCTGAGAAAATTAATGATGGGAAGAAGGTTAGTAATAATGTTTCTACACGTTTTAGTTATATTTTCACCTCAGTTTATGTCTTTGTGTTTTAGACCCACAGTGTTGTACAGCTCCTCCACTCTAGGGATGGTGAGGAAATGATGAATGTTGACCCCGTTCTCAAGCAGCAGTTTGACGAAGTCCACTCTATCCAACACCAGAGCATCCATCATAGCCTGCTCCAAAGAGTTCACCTAGCACATGGCAAGATATGGAACATAGCCACTAATTTAGCCTTAATTATGTTTTCTCATTTTCCATTAAATGTTTCCTACAATCTTCATCCTCACCCAGCGAATTAGCTCCAGCTTTCTGGGATCTGTCTCCTCAGGAGGCTCAGGTTTGGTCTTTCCTTTTCCTTTCCCCTTTTTGGCCCTCATCTTGCTGCGTGGAGCGCTGGCTGGACTCTTTGGCTTTTCCTGAGTTGTGGCAGCACTAGTTGTTGTCATGGCAATGGCTCCAGCAGGCTGATAGGAAGTAAAATTAAAGAAGAAAACTTTTGTCTCTCTTTTGAGTAATAAACATCAATAATTTTTGGGGTCCTCCTCTAATTTGATTTGAATATTTAGCTTTTTTACATTGGAAATAAAAAAATAAATAAATACTTGTATCACCCTTCTATCTTTAACAGAAAAAAGTTCTCTTCACTGAGCTTTCATCTACACTGCTTAAGGCTGTTTCCCTTTTCGTCCACATCATATCCATATTTTATGTCCTAAATGCCATGTATAAGAAGCAGCGTAGCTGCTGCGGAACATTTTGTATTGATTGGTTAATATACACGGACCACTCACTGGTAAGTTGTGCCCGTAAACGAAAATGTGATTGCGGGCAATATCCACTCGGTTCCAGGCCAGGGCCAGACTGAGCTGGTCTGCCGCAGATGCATTAGTGCCTGATGCAAACAAACAATCAAAAGCAAAGAGAACCTGTAAGAAACAGATCAATGCTGCCTGCAGTAATAAAAAAATATTGCTGTGAAGTTATTCTGCAAGTACAGCACAGATCAACATGATTCAGGACTGCTAATTTTAAAACTTGCAACCATTCATAATTTTTTTTTAAATGGCCAAATTGCCAAACAGCAATAATAAAAGCTCATGTTATGTAACCAAATACTGAATCTTAATGTAAAATATTCACTATTTACAAATGATCCTAATTGTGAGTTAAAGTTGGAAGTGTTTGGCAAGTCTCAAGTGTTTCAGAGGATATTGTAACCCTAAACTAAATATTTTCAGCTCAGACGATACTCGGTTGGTGCGTCATTTGAATGAAGGATTAGGTAGTCTAAAATGTCTGGGAAGATGGCTGCTCTGACTTTGGATTTGTGGAAAAGTAATCAACCAACACTAGAATACCTTTTAACAAGGCAGTCAGAATAGCCATTTCAATATCCTGCTGCCCCTCAGAGCCCATTCGAAAAACCGTGATCTACATGGAAGGAGAAAAAGAGAGTAGTTTAATAATGGTTTAATGGTTCAACAGAAAACAGAACTAAATTACCTTAGAGTTTATAATTTTTCTGGAAAGTATTTTCCCACTCACTTTCGGTTTTAACCAGAACTTCAGACTTCTACATTCTATGTCCATCCTTATGAAAACAATCAGCCACTTTTCTCAGCAAGGAGGAATAGCGCTCGCTTTGTTAGACATTCAGCTGTATCCAACAATATTATGCAGACCATTCTGTCACATGCATTCATAGCAAATTGAATTAGACTTGCCTGAACGCTGACACTGCACACCAGGCCACGAGATAGGTTAACAATAAGCATAACACAACAGTTTAAACACTGTAAACATTTTTTGTTCATGCAATTGCCAGTTGTTTTGTCTGTGTTTTCTTATTAGATAAAAGTGTCTCACTATTTATGCTTTTTCACCAGTTTAATCCAGCTGCTTCAAGTGGTGCACTTATCATAGAATGGGAGGATTGTATCAGGTCAACACACTTTCACCTGCGCTTAAAACATTGCAGCATCAGATTGTGTAAAGCCTACAGTGACATGATCCTTGAAAAAGCTGTTTAAGTTGCTTATCCTGGTCTATCGGAGAATTATGCAGCCTAAAACATCAGAGTGTGTCGGAGGAGTGATGGCACTCTGAAAGCCAAGGGAGGATTAGCGACATAGAACCTCTTCTGTGTCTGCGTGCAACATGCTTTCTATGAACACATAAACTAAGCACTTCCACCAAGCAAGACTGAGTGTGCACTGATCTTCCTCATCTAGCTCTATATGGTTCATCAAGGCTTTATATGCTGGGTAATCCTCATCGCATCACTTGTGAGGATTCTGCTCCAGATGCTACTTTTGAAAAATGTGTTTTGCGAACATTTTTATAATTAGGATTAATCTTGTGCATATTTCAAGCCTGGTCAATGCTACATTCAGGGTCCTAGAAAGGTGTTTATATTTCCTTTGAACTTTTTCCCATATTTGATGAGGTACAATCACATACTTTATTGTAATTTAGTTTTGGGGGGATGGGGCTTCATGTGAGACTGATTACAGCTGCAAGTATTTTGAGTGTCTCTAATAGCGTTGCACATCTAGAACCTAAAAGCTTTGCTTATTTTTCTTTGCAAAAGAGCTTAATCTCGGGGGAAGGAAAGTGTTTGAAACTAACAAATTTCAAGCCTTGCCTCAAATTCTTGATTGGGGTTTAAGTCTTAATTTTGACTTGGCCATTGTAAAACTTAAATAGGCTTTGTGTTAAAGGTCAATTCTCTGGTGGAAGGTGAACCTTCACCCCTGCTTAAGACTTTTGCAACCTCCAACATATTTTCTGCCCAGCTTTCATTTCCCTGCTGCATAGATTTGTATGCTGGGCACAAAGTTGAGTTTTGGTCTTGGTACAATCTTCCACGATGGTTCAATCATGTTCTCTATCAAAACCCATGAGGCTTTTACATAGCAGTGGTATTTGAATTGTTTTTAAGTGGACTCTGTTTACTAATTCAGTGACCTCTGATGTCATTTGTTTGCACTGGATTTTATTTAGGCTGAATGCAAATTCATGATATGCTTTTCAGATCTTTATTTGTCAAAAGCTTGGAAAACCATGTCTCATTTTTTACCTCAACTTCAAAGTACTGCATAACATTGAATGTATTGCAAATGTTGTCTTAAATATGGTGAAGATTTTGGTTGTAAAGTCATAAAATGTGAAGAAGTTAGAGGAATATAAATATATTTGCAAATGAATTTAGAAAAAGGATTTAATTGCCGACATGATCCAAAAAGCTAAAAACACAATTTATTTGTTTATTCACACTGTTAATGGAGATATACACAGATGAGTGAAATGGATGCATGAATGACAATGGACACTGGATGATTTCAGAAATGTTTATTATGTGACAAACACACAATATTCCCACATGAAAGATGATTTCAAACATGAATAATACCTCCGCTGTTACTCACCAACTCCCTTTTTTTCATGCACTCCATTACCATGAGCAGGATCTGCTGGGACTGGCTTTTGCTATAATTAAACGTCTTCTGGATTGTGACTAAGAGCTGGTCTCGGACGTCATCGTTAACCAGGCTTCAGGAGAGGATTGATAAATCATATTTAAAACTTCTTTGACCTGAGAATGCCACCAAGGCGTTGCGAGAGACGAATTATCTGAGACCTCACCCTCCATCCTCTGAGAACTTGTGTGCGAAGGATATGATGTCTGAGGCGCGGCCGCTGCCATCGCAGACCACCACAGGGATGGGAGGCTCATCCCTTAGGCTCTCTAAGGTGATGGAGATGACATTGGGACCTCCCTCCACTATCAAACACACAAGAGGAACACCCTGACCCAAACCTGGAACACACAAAGACAAAGAGTTTGTCCAACCAGTCAACTCAGACACTAAAGAAAAAGAAACAGAACTTCATGTGATGGAGGAAGAAGGGAGTGAAGTCAGTGGTGACAGCTGAGCATCCCTTTGCTGTCCCTGCCTTATCGAAGTTCCAGGCATAGGATGACAAAGGGAAGCCCACGGGTCACAGGGGAGCTCTCCAACAACTTGTCCTTTAAGAACCTCGCTCACACTCGCAAGTTCTGCATATAAGCCCACATTTGTGTGAGCTCTATCAGTCTGTTGGGTTTTTATCTAAATCCTCAAACTCATCCCCAAGCAAACCAGCTGTGAGAACACAGCGTTGATGAATGCACCACGCCCTCTTCTTTTATCTCTGTGTATTTTAGTAACAGTGTTACATTGCCGCATTCAGGCTTTGTATAGTTACAATATTCTAGGTCAATGTTTTTGCATGGATGACATTTCTAGACAGAACACAGGTGTTTAGAATTTTTTTTATATGGACAAAGGCTAAAGACATTAAAAAATAATAGTTAACTACAAATCTAAGATAATTTGGATGCACCACACTGGGACATGTACATAATCTCTGGCCAAGAGGCCCAAGATCTCCTGAATCCACCCCTGCTTACGAGTGTTGATCTTCTGCAAGGAGATGTGCTTCTCCAACAGTCGGCGGAGTTTGACCTCAGAGCCATACTTCCCACAGGTTCCGTTGTCGGTGAGGATGAAATGAGAATGGCTGCTGTTGAGCACTGCCAGCTTACTCAATGGGTTTGCCATCGATTGATAGGATCTGGTTACCTAGAAAAGCAATGGAAAGAAAATTGTCAAACAGAGCTATCAAAGAAACAAAGAAAGAAAGAAATTCTGCTCTTACATCTTTTCCAATGAGATCCTCTTTGTTCTCCAAGATGCCCCAAGGAGCAATCCCTATTGCACACACCTTCCCTCGTGACTTGGATGAATGGTCCTTTAAGGCATCCCCAACGTGACGGATCACGCCTAAAGTAAGATTAGCAAAACAGATTACGATGAATAAAACCTTTTTCCAGAAACCTCACGGAGCTTTGTCATGGGACATACTTTGGCAAAATCCACACGAATTGCAATTTGTGCTAAATTTCCAAGCAATGGTTCTAATTATAGAGCTTAAATCTGTGACAATGTGCTTGATAAACCTCTTCCCTCAGGAAATTACAGTAGAGGTGTTATGCAATGACATTTTAGAGTCAAGGTAATCTTCTAATGTCACAATCTGGTATTTATTTAGTGAACGGTAAAAGCATTAGAATAACCTGTGTTCACTCCGCCCGTGAAGATCCAAGCTCCCGTGGTGACGGCCGCTTTTATCAGGCCTTTGCCAAACACTTGCTTGAGTTTGGGTTGGAGGTCAAAGTTCTGGAGACCCCCATGTACCGAAATGAGCAGCGTAGGCAGCTCCAGCTGCCAGTCCTTCACCATCAGATGCAGGAGGTTGTCAGGCTTGGTGTCATAAGAGACGCGAATGTACTGTGGAAGAAAATCATTTCACTTGGTTGTGTTTGCTTTAAGCTGCGTGACAAATGGGGAACATCTCAAGTCACTCACCATCGCCTTGTTGATGAATCCTCCTCCCTGAAACTCAATGATCCCATAAGAGTCTGTAGGGTAGGTCCTGGTGTGCTTCACCACACTCCACTTATCATTCGGTGTCTCGATTTGCACCAGTGGGGTCGCCTCTGCTATGGAATTGGCACCAGGAGGGATGGCCACGTGTTGCGTCACCAGCTGACCACAGACACATCTGCAGCAGATGCATTGCTTGTGAATTAAGAAATGCTTTGACTTTTTTCCCTCAAAGACTTGTGAGAGAAATGACCTGGTTAAAACGGGCTTTTCCTGAACGTGTCTTTTTTCATGTTCTTTGAAAAATGTGCACTTCTTGTCAGCAGCACACCAGGCAATAAGTACGTTTTGTAAAATCTCCAATGACGGTACTTTGAGCTTAATGAGCACTAAATAATTTAGAAAACCAATTGCACACTACAGAGAACATATTTCTAACAAAAAATAGAAGTATGTAGATAGATTAGATAGATATGAATTCCTTATTATGGGTGAAGGTTAGGATTCATTGTCTTTTATTAATGTCTTTAATTACATATCAGCTTCTGACCAACAAAGTTACAATGGACAAGATTTCTTATTTTATTCTATTCAACTCTTCTGAACAAGATCAACTGCAAATAATTAAATTTGATTAATTCTTAAGAACTGTTTTTATTTTACAGCATAAACATTGTTTGATATCATTGAATTTATGTGAAGAATCCTAACACCACACTCTTCCTTTTCCATGACACCAAATTTAAGAATTACTGATCTAAACATTTGTTAATAACTGCAAATCCTTGTTGAAAATCTGACATGTCACAAAATTATTTTTTATTGTTATTTTTTTCTTACCTGGTTGGGTCCTTGCTGGGAAATATGTGAACACATTCCCTTTTCAGGAATGTCCTCTCAATCCAAGCTTTCTGTGCCTGCGAAGACAAAACATGACAGAACCTACGTGAGCATTACGAGCTTTATCATTGCTTCCCCAGGAGATCAGCCTCAGCGATCTGTCTGAATTTAAGTTGCACTTTCCAAATCCTCTTAGTTGTAATCCCTGGCTAAAAGATGCTGATAGTTTGAAATGTGCAAAGAATGCATAAATAACTGACAGGGGAAAATATTTCAGCCTGAAATAGAGTGAATATAGTTAGTGGTGGATTTCGATCCAGTGGCTCCAGCTTAGAAGAAAACCAGTCCGTTTTCTTTTAATAGCGCAGAATGTTGCAGAGTGAGAACTTGATACAAGTTAAAAAAGAAGAATCCCACACATTTCTTGTTCTCCAGGGTGGATCAAAGTTTCCCAGAACACGACACATGTTTTCTTTCTATCTTTCTTCAGCCCCCCCAGCTCCCTCCCAGAGAGCTTTTTAGAACAGTTGCATTCCAGTCAAATCTGCTAAATAATCTGCTGACATACCGTCCAATCAATTAGAAATAAAAATTCAGGCAGAACAAAAGGTATTAAATTATGTTAAAGCATATCCAACTGAGTCACATGAGAATGAATTAGAGGCCATGCACAAACTCTGCTGGTGTCTTGTGACTTGTCATAAGTTCTGCAGACACAAACCGCTCTCACCTCAAACTCACATGTATTAAAAATGTAAAAGGTTGAGCCTTTTAGTTTGTTTCTTCCCACACTTTGTTTAGGTCTTCTAAACCAGTGGAAACATAATCTTTTATTAGTTTTATTTTTGTCATTGAAACGAAAGGCATTTCGCCTGCTTATCAGCAACCCGTTGTATTTTACTGTTGCCTTTTCCATCTTATTTTTCTCTCCCTCTGAATCGTCTTGGCTTGCAGTCTTATCATGCATCATTAAACAACTAGAGCTCCTGCTGTGCTGCCTGCTCATATTTAACTCGTCTGAATTCACTCTTCAGGGTCTGCAGAGCAAATTACCTCCCAGTCTATTAGGTATTTATGAAATATTGTTATAAATTAGATTTGTAAATTCACTTACATGCAGCCCTCTGTTGTAGCCTTACAGTCCCCCTCTCCGGTACTACAACACGTTAGGGTTTGAGACGTGAAGAGAAGTCTGCTGCTCCTTTGGTTGAGCCTTCCTCTCGTGCTGCATACCCTGCCAAGCTCTCCCATTGAATCCCACTGGACATGAAACTTCTTCACTTTATGAGGGCAGCCTAATATGATGAGCATGTGAGCAAGGTCTTTGTTCGCCCAAGTCCCATGACTCCAGTTCAAGGTAATCCTTTTGGGAGTCCCATGACCCCCTTCTGCATGCCCACGGGGTATTTTCATCCTTGGCTTGAAACAAGGCACAATAAATCTACTTTGATAACCAGCCCCTAATCTCCCAATTTGCTTAAACCTCATTTCTTTGTTTTCCCCCTGCACTTCTGTGGATGATCTTGTGGATGATCTTGTGCATGTGTCTGGGGAAGACGGCACAGAACGCCTAAACTAGTTGGTCAGAGACTCTTCAGGTTTTCATCTGAAAATCTTCAACCCCCGTCATTACCAGCCCCCCTGCCCCCCTCCAATCTCCCTTGATTTCAACTTCATTTGCATAATTGGGAGAATTGGATGCAGACATACTTTTGTGGGACACCTTGTTAAAGAATGACTCGTTTCCAGACGGGGGCAAGGTCAGTCAATGCTAATTGCAGTTAATCTCTATTTCCACACACCACATTTTTATGGAGAGAAGTGAAAAAAATAGCAAATCTATTCACACCCCTTGAGTTTGGTCACATTTGCTCAACTTACAACCACTCGTCGCCCTGTTCTTTTACAAACAGAACATGGCCGACTAAACACAGATCCACACCAGCCTTTTCCGATTGTTAACTTGTTAAAAAAAACAATCAGGCTTTTTAATTATCCTGTTCACTTTGTGTTACAAAGAATGTGCTTAAACCATGGCAAAAGAAGGTGAAATCTGGTTAAAAACCTCAAGCAGTTCTGCATTAAATGTATTCTGTCAACACTCTCATACGAGCCCCTTTTATGGCTAAAGAGAGCAGTTGGAGCCTGATTGAGCTGACGATAGAAAATACAGCGTGGGAGAACCCCAACATCCACAGAGTTCTCCTGTTTTTTGTCCTGCTCAAGTTTAAGCCATTGTTCATTTCAGCACAGCAAAAGTAAAGCGCATTTTCAGCAGGGGATATTTGGCGAGTAATTACGCATTTATTTCAGCTTATTTAAACTCATTAACCACAGCAACTAAAGCCAGAATCCAGTCGGCCAGCAAAACTGCTGCCCTCGTTAGGAGCTTGCCTTTAGCGCTTAACCAGCAAAGACCCTGGAGAATTTAGACGTCGCGGGAACAGATTGTGTCACACCAAGCAAGTAGTCGAGACTTAACGCTAGCGTCGAAACAAAACCCAACATTCATTCTGGAACGCATGCTTTTCTGGGAAGATATTTGCCTAAAACAAAAGGAAAGTTGTGCAAGTTGAACATGATAAGTTCTTGTTTGTTGAAAGAGATGAATATTAAAAACTATAAAACTAGAGTTTTATAGGTTGTACGTAGAATTATTTTGTTCTCTTGAAACTGTGACCCCCAACCCCATTAATAGCCCTCACATGTTTCTCCATAACTTTTTTCCTCACTTACTTACAAATTGTAGATTTTCTGTACATTTTCAAACACATACAGGCCACATAGGCAGCATGCCATCCATTCTCATCTTTTTTTTTTTTTTTATTGAAATCACATGGTGTTGGTCTCCTGACCCACAGCTTAGCAGCTAATTTGTTTCAGTGGAGCTACAATTGCACCATTAAACCCCTAAAAGCCATTTGAACAAGTTGCAACGATTCATTTCAAGCTGCTATCGGGATCCCACTGAAGTGGAAAATAAAAGCAACTAATTGCTCGGCTTTGATTGGCAATAGAGTTAGAGCTTAATGAGCTGTGGCACAAAGAAAACACAGTTGTAATAAATGTGCTGGACACATAAAAAGCTTTCTTTTACAAGGATTGACTTGAGGGTAGAAGATTTTTGCATTGATTTTTAAATTTCTCCAGTTTTGAAACTTTGGTTTGGCAAATTGGTTCCCGCTGTGAGGCAGGCTGTTTTAAGACGGCCCTGCTTGTAAATGAACTCATTGTCCTCCAGAGTTTGAAAATCCATTTAGGCGTCACGAGTCCGACATGTCGCTGATTATCCCCAAGAGTCAGAGGAGTCATGAGACATGTTTTAGAGCTGCTGTTTTTCCCCCAAAGATGGAAAGGCAGAAATAAATGAACTCATAAAAACAAAAAATAACAGAATTTTGAGTACGCAATATGTCTTTTTGTACTGGTGTGTTGATAAGGCGTATTTATCACCTATGAAAAAAGCTTTTAAGTGGAAAATGATGAAAATATGGGTAAGTGCGCAGCAGTTTTCAGTTGTTATTTTGCTTTTATGTAAACATTTAGGAGAATTACAGCCAATCTCAGAGAAACTAGATAGTGGTTTTTATTTTTGGAGATAGATAAAAAAAAAAAAAAACTAATTTAAGCAGTGTAATTAAATTTTTTACATGAAATTTCTGCTGCTAGCTACTACTTGTTAACAAACTTACAGCTTGCATCCATTTTCTTTACACCCTTGTCCCTTAGTGGGGTCGGGAGGGTTGCTGGTGCCTATTTCCATCTAACGTTCCGGGCGAGAAGCGGGATTCACCCTGGACAGATCGCCAGTCTGTCGCAGGGCAACTCAGAGACACAGGACACACAACCACGCACCCACACTCACACCTAGGGGCAATTTGGAGAGGCCAATTAACCTGACAGTCATGTTTTTGGAGTGTGGGAGGAAGCCAGAGTACCCAGAGAAAACCCAGGCATGCACAGGGAGAACATGCAAACTCCATGCAGAAAGACCGGGGCCGGGAATCGAACCCAGAACCTTCTTGCTGCAATGCAGCAGCTCTACCAACTGCGCCACTGTGCAGCCGTGGCACAGTTGGTTTGTCAGCACAGCTTGTCAGCACAAAATGCTCTGTTCTCCTTTCTTTCCTATTTTGAAGAGTATGATAACTAGTCCTTTTTCTACTGTCATTCATGACAAAGATAATTTATAAAACTGTAATTTGTTGAAAATATCCAGTTATATTATATTCTTTGACAAAATTGTGTTAGAAACTCAAGATTGGACATTTTTCAGTCCAATCTTGCGGAGATAGACATTCTCCAAATTCTGACGTTTTAATAAATTTTCTTTTTCTCTTAAACTGTATAACTTGAGTTAAATGTTCTGGGTTTCCTTCCTTAAGCTTCTTTCAGTAGGTTGCTGGGGTTTCCTCTCATTCCTTTTGGCAAAACTGGTGGAATAGAGTCTCACACACACTTTTCAGACCTGTCTAGAAATCTTCTGTAACTGAGATCAGGACCTTGCAATGAGCACAAAACATTCCCTTTGTTGTCTTTGAATCACTTTGTAGCTAATTTGATTGTATGGTTATGGTCATTGTCCATTGGTAAAATTAACTCGGGGCCAAGTTTTTACTTCCTGGCTCCTGTTTCTACAGTATCTCTACATAATATCTTTTCTATGGTACCATTATTTTGTAAAGTGTACTATTAACCTAAATTAAAACACCACCACAACATGGCATGATGCTGCCACCTGTTTGCTCCCCAGCACAGATGCTGTTTTCAGGTTTACAACCTTCCAATTTTTTTTCAACGAAATGTAAAGAGGATCATTATGGCCTAACACTTTGAGTTGTTTCTCTAGAAATTTTCTCTTTTGTTCCTTAGTCCATCCAAAAACCTAATCTTCTTCTCGTTAGCCCATGCGATTAGTTCACTGTGACTAATGAGACTTTTAACCAGCTGCAGCCAACATCTTCACCAGATATTTACTTTGGTTTCCGAGGTTCATTTACACATTCCCCACCAAAGCACTTTAATCTCTGGAACACAAAGCCTGTCTCTTTTCCTGAAGGATATGTACAACACCATTGCAGTTAAAGTGTGTGTGATGGAGCATCAGTTTAACTTCCTGTTCAGTATTCATTCAGCTTTCAGATAAATACCATAGGGGCATGTTTGTGTGATAACATACAAGTAGTTTTCCACAATATACATAAATGTAATGCATTTTACACCTGTATATATAAAGTTTGACTATGCTAAAAATGCTTATTTCTATTCGGTGAATATTGAGTTTATATTAGGATTTTTCTACATGCTTTATTGGGTCATCCAAATTTGTCATGTGCTCCAGATAATCCAATCTGATTTACATTTAATAATTAGTAGAATGTTTAATCCTATTGCAAACCTTCAAATTTCATCTTAAAGTTCCTTTTCTTATTATTTTTCATTAGAACAAAATAATTTTAGTTCATAAAAGTTGAGTACAACAACCATATTGCTTTCATTTAGCATTAAGGAACCTTTCTGTAATGCTGCCACATTTAAAGATTGTTTTCATTTTCATGAGCTTTCTTCACACAAAGAGCCTGCTGTGCCTCGGCCTGAAACAGTGAAACCTCGCTCTCAAGATGTGAGCCCTTAAGCTTTTTAACGCTCTTTGGCCCTCACCTGACCTGAGCCTGACTCTTACATCACACACAGTCATATGAGGCTGAAAATCACTGGGTTTGTTAATCAAATTTCCACTGGCTGTCCTGCCCTTGTGTATTTGAACAATGGAAGCGATTAATTTGTTCATAAAAATTTATCCCACAATTTCACCCCTCAGGCTAAAGGCGTTTTGGATGTACTTCTTTCTTTCATACTCCAAGCTGAACCTTTTTCTCAGAATAGGATGAATAGAGATGAACGCTTTCCTAATTTTATTAATGGCAACATGGTGATATAGTCTGAGCACGCTTAGCTGAATGTGCTTGGTGATGCGGAACCTGTGGCTAATGCTCCCAACGAGCACGACATCTGCCCTCATTGTTTTAATTCGTGACTTTTTTTTAAACCTAATTTCTAAATGACAAGGATGAAAAAGAATTTGTGGTCCATACCACGAAGCACCATAAATTACGGTTATTTTGGAATAGAAAATTAAATCTACAATGAAAGCAACCAAAATATTATATGTGACCAGAAAAAACATTGAACGTGGTACTTCGTTGATTTTTGATACTATTAATATCACGGAACTGTTCACTTTGGAGCATAGTTTAAGTTTGCCAAGTGGAAAAACCTCATATAAATAGTTTGAGGAATGTATTCTAATTTGGTTGCACCAAAACATTTAAAGGTTGCTAAAATATTCACAAAAAGAGCAAGGTTTATCATAGTCTGTTCTCATTAATGTCTAATAATCACGGCTACCCTTTGATGTTTAAGTTTTCGACATCGACTGAATGATCCAAAAAGCTTGAAATGAACCATAGTTCTATACCACATGATGGGTCTTTGTAGCATTCTGGCACTACTGTGTTCTTCCACAAAATAGGTAAAAAAAATAAAAAAATTAAAAAAAAAGCTTAATTGTTGATTTGCTCTCTCTTAGTTCATGAAAAATATACAAGCTAGATCCTTCATGCTTTCAATGATGTGAACTGAAGCGTATTAATCACATGAAAGCAGAGTTTAGAAAGAGTCTGCAATCTGTCATGACTCCACAGAGAGACCATTTTAAAGGATTAAAGTTGTGTTCAGGGGAAACTAGATGCTCAGTTTTAAACACCACTTAATGGTGACTTTAGATGGGTTTTGGATGAAAATACTGACCTTATAGCCATACTTCTGTCCATATAACCTGAACAAACCTGCATTTCTGTGAAAGAGTCAACATGTTTTTGTTGTTGTTGTTTTTCATGGTGTGATAACAAGTGTGATCATATGTGGATTCCAGTGTTTTGTGCTGCAGTGTGCCTTTTTTTTTAAATTCAGCCCTATTTATTCAAAAAACCTCATATGAAACTCAGATCAACAAACTCCCATTCAGCTGTCGATCGGTTAGTAAATTGAGTAAATATGTGCGACATGACCTCAGTATAAATACGTCTGTTTTGTGACGTCCTCTGAGGTTTGTTAGAGAACATTAGTGAACAAACAGAATCATGGAGAAGTAGAAACACAGCAGGCAGGTCAGGGAGAAATCTGAGGGATTTTTTCTTTTAAGCAAGATTGGGTTGGAAATCGGTATCCAAGCTTTGAGCATTTCATGGAATACTGTTCAACCTCTTATCTGAAAAATCATAAGAAAAAGGTTCTTTCTGTAGACTGCATGGAAAATTCTGTTTTTTGAGGAAAACTAACTCTGAATATCACCCTGAACACACGATCCAAACATGGCGGTGGCAACGTCATGCTGTAGGAAGACGTTACATCTGATGTGCAAAATGTCATATTGTTGACTGTGTGTTTGTATTTTTATGATCTAAAGCACTTTGAAAGGCCTTGTTGCTGAAGAGTGCTATACAAATAAAATTTGACTGATTAATGTTTTCGGGAGAAACATGAAATGTGATCAGAGTTGATTAGCACTTTACAATTTTTTTAGCTTCTGTGTTTTTGTCTATTGCATGAAATCCTAGTAATATAAACTTTTGACTGTAACATGAGAATATGTGAAAAAGTTCAAGAGGTAAAAGTAATTTTCCAAATGACTGCAGGTTACTAAAACCAGACGACGTCAATTCCAGATGACAACTTTAAAAACACTGAAAATAGCCTGTTTTCTGCAGGCTTCTTCTTACCTTTTGCGAGCCAGATGTGCTGCGTTTCAGGGAGGATCTTTTAAAAGTGCCAGCCTGGCCCTTAGTGTCCATCTTGAAAGCTTTAGCACAGAAAAGGGATCCTCAATGAGCTTCAGCCACAAAGCTGAGGCATGACTGCCTCCTCTAAATTCAAACTACGAAATAATTAGGCCTACAATTCTCCATCAGTGCTGGTCTGAGTGCTTCTCTCCCCTCTCTGCAGCTTTCACTCAAATGACAAGACAGATATTCCAGCCAGGGATATAAATCACTTGATGACACACTTGACACATAGACCCTTTTCCTCTGCCAGGCATCCCATAATCAGGCTTAATGCAGCCAGCTCTTGAGGCCTCAGAGTCTAATGGATAGAGATTTAATAAATGGTTATTGAAGGTAAATCTGCTTTGGTACACCACAACGCTGAAAAGGGCTGAGAGGGGCCGTGAAAGCTGTGATGCCAGTGTTAACTGGCCGAGAGCAGACAGTCGTTTCACCAGATGAGGCTCCCAGCTCCATGTGTCTGGAAGGGGAGACAGTAAGAACTCAGCAGGGTGCAGGGAACAGCAGATACTCAAAAGCAGTTCCACTGTAGTAGCTGTACTGAGTTAGCAAAAATGCTAAAATGTTCTGAACTGATGCGTTGTATTAAATTATGTTGCCATGTGTTTCAGCATGTTCAAATTCCACTGCTTTCGAGTAGCATGGACAGAGAGAAGCTCATTACTGAGTATTGTTCAAAGTTCGTCTTGCTCCAAGTGAACAAAATATGCATGATATTCACCAGCGCTCCTTTATAGCCTTTGTGAGAATGTGAAAACCAAGATTAAAAAGTAGAACTAATGTCATTTAAAATGTTTCAGAAGAAACAACGTTCCAGTTGAAAAAGTAGATGTTGGACAACTCCCTCTGCTGGACACACGTTGTAATGATCTTTTGAGTGAAAATAGAAGCATTCAGTTGTGTTCGATGCGACAGTGATCATCACACACCACATCACTTTTGCACATTTTGTCATCTTACAACAACAAATTTTGAAGTGGAAGGAAAAAGACATGTGTTTTTCAAACACCATTCATATACAATAATCAGAAAATCGTTGCCTGTTTTAGTATTATGATGTTTATTAGAGAACAACAGTAAATAAAGAAGCTTATGACCAAAGAACTGAGTTGACCGGTCAGATATGGACCTGTGAACATTTTTTTGAGGGTTAGGTTGGAAAACCATGGCCCAGGTTTTTAATATTTTAAGGAGCACTGTTCAGTCTGTTACTTTAAAAAAAAAAACGTGGGAGTAGTATGGCATAACTTAAACCTTTCCAAGACATAGCCATAAGAATTTACCTCTACAGTGAGACGTAAAGGTGTTCTGATCAGATGAGACGAACATGAAACCTTTTACCCTAAATGCAAAATGGTAAATGTGGAGGAAAACCTGGATAGACATTCCCACAATGCAGCATGCTGGTGACAGCATAATATTGTGTTGAGGCCTTTTTTTTTCCTCGGCAAGAATCGGGAAGCTGGGCAGAAAAAGATGGAGCGAAATACAGAGCAATACTGGAAGAAAACATGGTAGAGTGGAGGTTCACCTGCCAGGAAGACACTAATCAAAAATATTTTAGATCAAAACCTGTTTGTTAGAATGACCCAGTCAAAGTTCTGTCCATAATCTAATTGAGTATTTTGAGCAAGGCTCTACATCCATTCAAGTGAGCTTTAATTTAAGAAAGAATGTCAGCCTCTTGATGTATGTAGCTGGTCGAGACATTCTTCACTTGCAGCTGGTGAAAGATGGTTCTACAAAGTCTAAACTAACGAGGGACTGAATACAAATGCATATGCCACTCTTTCAATTTGTTTTATTCGTAACAACAATGTCTTATTTTCCTTCCACTTTACATTTATGCAATATTTTAGCACTGGCTTGCCATATAATCCCAATGAAGTAAAATAAAATGACAGTCTGAGCTTTACAATGTTATGATAGCTATCAACAGCTTTTCTGAAGAAGAGCTGTGCAGCATTTAAAAACGAACAGGAGACGGTTACTCTCCTGACTGCACTGTCAATCACTATGAGCCATGAGAAACAACTGTACCTGCTGTACTCAGATCCCCTTTGGCAATGATCACAAGCACTGCATGCAAACCACTGGTAGATGACTTCCTTGTTTGGGTGTGTCGAACGCATCTGAATGCGTCTCATAAGAGATAATGCGCAATTTCTCCTTGTAAGCAGGCACAGATGAGCTTTATTATCTGTCAGTGGCTTTGCATTGGTCAGTGGAGGAGATTAGTTAGGCCCAGTGAGGAGTAGGACACACAGGAGGGAGGAACATTCACTGAAACATGTGGCAGCATAAAAATATATAGGCCACTCCTGCGAACACATAAACAAAGTTTATTAAACAGAAGTGAACTTTTGCATTTAGCCTGGCATTTTGTGGTTATGTGAAATAAATGGTGTGAGTAATTGAATTCAAATTTTCATGACTGTATTTCGTTGCTGTGTAAACTGCCACCATTGACTTAAATATTGATGGAATCAGTTGCAAAGTAAGTCATGCAGACTTGAGGTTTTACTTTTCCATGAGTCAAATTGTCTGTGGTTTGAGTTCTTCTGTTGCCTTACAGTTGACTTTGATGATCAGAAAACTCAGTCAGTAAACTGAAACTTCATAAAGTTAATACGTTAGAGTCAAAAACTTCATATTAAAACTTTTTTAAGCAACACAAAACTGACATAAATTTAGCACTGAAGAAACCTCCTACCAAATGTATCCACACGAATTTGTTTTCCATTAACCCTTAGCCTGTTACCTAGCTTTATGTTAATGATTGATACGCCTGCCTCATATTAATTATTAGCAGATGCACCCTGTATCACGTCCTGATTATTGCAACATTCAGCCTCGACTAAACCTTCGATTATTTGTTCTTTTTTCAAATTCTTTTGTCTTCTAACTATTTCTGATGTTTTTGTGCTACTTCAGTCTTTTAGTTACTGATTGGTTCCACTCTATCAAGCAACAAATGGCTTGGATATCTTCTAATTCATAACTTTGATACTTTTTCTGAATAATTTACCATAGCAATTAGGGTTGTAAAAACAGTTTTTGTTTGTTTGTTTGTTTGTTTTTTTTTAATATCTGAAACCCTTATTCCTGAAAACCAAAAAGATGCTCATCTATGGGACTATTCATGCAAGAACTGCCACTGTGTGAATCGATTCATTGGGATTCAATAATTCAGCAACACCCAGATTTTCACCCAGATTTATTCTAAGATTTAATTTTTTTCAAATGCTTCTGCATATTTTAATCTCTCATCAGCTGTTTCTGCATCTGTTCTGCTAATCCGTTTCACTTGAAGCATTAAGAGAACATTAATGCAATGAGCACTACCTGTTTCGAGCAGAAAAGAAACACTAGAGACAAGGACAGTTCTCAACCGAAGCCACTAGAGTGCACCATGTTCAAAGGGAAGGAGTGAGTTTGTTCACAGTGCTGGCCCCTGCTTGTTATGATCAGCTGTCTCAAAAGTTGTACTGTTTCAAAGGTTGAACACGTAAAAAA
The DNA here is from genome assembly GCF_904066995.2 of Poecilia reticulata. Taxonomy (NCBI): domain Eukaryota; kingdom Metazoa; phylum Chordata; class Actinopteri; order Cyprinodontiformes; family Poeciliidae; genus Poecilia; species Poecilia reticulata. The sequence goes on along the minus strand of NC_088835.1, from coordinate 23,801,484 downwards.
GAAATTTGCATGCTCACGCAGAAAAATTGGGTCTGGATCTACACATTTGACGTTTACAACGGTGTCCCTGCTTGCTCCCTGTAATGCGAGGCTCAGTTTACCTTCTTGTGTTTAATTTGACGATTTGTAAATACGGGCTTGACTCATCTCATCATTTAAACCAGATGGCATAAGGCCAGCAGCTGGAAAGGTTTTTTCTGAAACTGCTTCCACATGTGATTCCAACAGGGAATATTACTCGTTTCAGGAAGGGGAGATGATCCTTGTTGTAGAAGTTGTTCTTTGTTTTGGTGAAGAGTCTATTGGTACAGCCTCGAGCAAGGAAACCCAAATATTGAAGTGCACAGAGCAGTACCACAGAAACCTGTTTTTGGGGAGGTGGAGGGCTCACCACACCAAACAAAGATATGTGGGCACTCTGGCTTTTATCAAGGTGATCAACACTGACCTGCAGGAACAAATCAGCAAAAGTTGTTTGTTTCTGACCTGGTGATCAGCCAATGTTTGTCCTGGTTGCTAAGGAAACAGACAACACCCTCTTCGGAGACTTTGGTGCTTCAGGTGAGTTCAGTCCCCTCGTGCTGCCCAGGAGGAAAACACGCTCATCTGATAATACAGTCCACAATGTTGGAAATATAGATAAGGTACACAAAGCATTCAGAGGAAAATAATGCATCACATAGATGATGACCTTTAAGACTATTGACATTTTTTTTCCTGTCTTAACTGATGAAGGCGGGAACTTCAGTGAAGGAAGTGATGCTTAGAGATTTGGGTCATGTACTGACATGTTCCCTACATGTGCTCTTCATGAGTTCCCAGAAAGTATTCAGGTCTTCTCATGTAATTATAACCTATATAGCATAATAAGATAAAAGCCGTGTGCCCAGAACCCAAAATAAAACCAAATTAGAGGGTAACTTTACATATCCTTAGAATTTTGTTGAATTATCTTTTACATGTGCAATGCGTAATGAGTGAGTGCTTCTGTTCCTTCCCCTCCCCAAGATAACTGCAACTTATCGTGTTTTAGATTTTCATTGTACAATAAAAGTTTAAAAGGAATAATAAAACACTCATCACAAATCCATCCATGCTGAGGGTAATAACTTTACCTAATTTAACTGCTTTACAGTCTACATTTCAGACTTATTCCTTAAATAATAATTCCAAAAAATAAAAAAAGTTTTACATTACATTTGCTTTTCCTTCTTTGAGATGCATGAAAATTCATCCATCCGTTGTGTATACCTGTAAGGTAGAGTACGCACTAGACAGATTGCTAGTTCATCACAGGGTAAAACCACGAAACACATGATAAACAACCACGCTCACACACTCATGCCTAAGGGCATTTTCAAGTAACTAGTTTACCAAACACTTCTGTTTTTGGATTGTGGGGCGAACCCAGAGAGAACCCACACATGCATAGGGAGAAGACGCAAACTCCATGCAGAAACAGCTCAGACTGGTATTTAAACCCAGGATCTTCTTGCTGCAAGACAGCAGTGCTGACCACACTGCCAAAGTGCATCCACATATAAAAGCATTAGGTATAATTTGTGGCTGTTACTAAGAAATCAAGGAAACCTTTAAATAAATAAACTAAGTTGTACTAAATGTAATTTTAAAAGCGGTAAAGTTCATTCGCGTGCCAAAAAGTCCTTTATAGTGGAAAACCTGTGTATGTTTCTCATTTCACACTTTTCATTGAATTAATGGCTGTTCGTTAAAAGTAACAAAAAGTTCTTTTAATCTGCCGTGCAGAGGAGATTGGAATTCGATTGCTCAGTAACATGTTCAGGGAGACTAAAATCTAATGCAGTCATTCATTTGGTGGTGGTTGATCTGTACTCTCATGTCAGCACAAACAGGATTTTACGGAAGTAGGAAGGAGGAGGTGTGATAGACGCTAGGCCTCCATGTGGCTGACAGTTTCCCAGATGAACACACAGGCTTCTGCAGACTGCTCTGTCTGCTTGTGTTCACAGTCTGGCTCATTACGCACCGCTATAGCAAGGATATTCCTGGAAAGCCTTTTTCCCTGGAGAAATGGGTTCTATGAATCTCATACTTTATCATCCAGCCAACATACTTAACTCTATTCCATTTTTTTTCCGCTGGCGTAAGGAATTTCCAGCATCGACCGAATGGAGGCCCACACAAAGGTTAAACAGGGAATCCATATATTGTACTGGGGCCATAAAACAAGCTGGAGGAAGTTCCCCCAACTGCTGTCTTCATTTCGCAATCTGCCCCTAACAGAAATGAAAAGTAGCTCCTTCCTTTGATCATAAGGGTTTCATAAGTCTACATGTTTGTGAGAACTGAGTCTGTACTTTCCCAGAGAGCAGTGAAGCAGAACAGTTGCCTCAATCCTGAGCTCAGCTGCGTAAACTTCTAGAATCAGGTCACAGGCCAACATCCAAACACCCCAAAGTGGGATTTGAACTTAAAAGCCTTATTTCCGAAACACTTTTCCTGACCTTCTAATGGAACCACAGAGATTTACAGGAAAAAAGAAAAAAAGATGAATAATCTGATCTGGTCTGCAGTAACACTCGGAGATTGAGGATGGGAGCAGACAGCTAGACCAACAAAAAGCCCAAAACTGCTGATCATCACTTCTGCACCAGGAACTGAAGCCACATGGTAAAATTGTCTTTACGTCAGAGCGTGACCACAGTATAGCAGATGCAAATAAATGTCAGAACACCACGAAACAAGTAAAAATCAATAATTGGCGCTGTGCTCGTTTGATTTTCCCATCAGCTTAAGAGCTGGTGTGAAAAGGATCACTGAGCATTATGAACCCCAAAAACAGTCGACGTTTTCACTGCTCCAGCTGCTATTAATGCTGTGGCGGCTCTGTGTAGTCCACCAAAATGTTTCTGTTACCGGATCACACATAAACATCCGTGTGTGGCGTGAGACAACCATGAGCTCTGAGTATTTTGTTCCGACTTCAACTCATGCTGAATTCCGGGATTCAAAGAAGTACAGACATTTTGATTGGTCCGTTTTTATGGCACAGCAGTGGATGTGGACTCTGGTGATGAACACATGTGAACATACAGAATGAAAAACATCTGGAGTTGGATCACATTATTGTCAGAATGTACTGGATAGACTCTAGGCTAATTTTCAACTGATTTCAGCAAATTCAAACTCAAATTTTTTTGGCAAGGTTGAATATCTGAAGATATTTTTGAAGGGAATTCTAGATTTACAACTTCAAGTTTCAGATAGAGATACAGAATTGGTAGAATTCACTTGGATTAGATGACTTTGTTCCAGAAACACCGTTTTAAGCATTTGGCTTTACTTTAAACAATAGGTTTGAGGACAGAGTTATCTCATAACCTAATCCATTCATCCTTTCCAAAACTAGTTTCCTGTGTTCTGGGATCCATATTCTGCTGGAACATCTAGCTTTGCCCAAAGTTAAACCCATCTAATTAATTATATGTGGTGGAGTTGATGAAGTTGGGAATAGTTGGTCTCCTTCATTTTGTCACTCATTTATGTAATGCACTACTACCACCGGCAGCCTTATTTTACACCTTATTGTAACGTAATTTTAGTAACATCGTCCTCACCACATTTGCTGCCACCACTACGTTCTATGATGCGGACGCTTTTTTTCAGCAAGGACAGGAAATCTAATCAGAGTTGCTGGAAAGATGAGTGGTGTCATGAGGCGATGGTTTGTGGTGAGTAGAGACGCAGGCAGGAACCAGGATGTAGCGAAAATGATGAATTTAATGACAAAAACTAACAAGGAACAACGGGGAAAACAGCACGAGGAGACTGGCAACACGGAGACAGGTGACATCAATTGACATTCAGTTGACAGTCAGTAGACAAGGACCCGACGAAGAACACAGACAACAGGGGAGACTAAATACACACGGGGTAATCACGGGAACGAGACACACCTGGGAGACAATCAACGGGGAAAGACGCAGAGACAGGACTAACAGGGAACAGAATCACACAGAAACTAGAAAATAAACACATAGAAACACGGATCATGACAGTACCCCCTCCTCAAGGGGCGACTACCAGGCGCCCAACAAAAGGTCCAAAAAACAAAAAACAACCCAACAGGGTGGGCGGAGGGGCGACGGCAGGAGGGCCAGAGTCCAGAAAACAAAAAACAAATCCAAAACGAAACTAACACCAAAACCCTCCGGGGGCCGACCACGGCACAGGAGGTAGACCTCTCGTGGGCGGTCCGGCGGGCGGCGACGCAGGAGGCGGAGCTTGAGCCGCGGTGGGCGGCGACGCAGGAGGCGGAGCTTGAGCCGCGGTGGGCGGCGACGCTGGAGGCGGAGCTTGAGCCGCGGTGGGCGGCGACGCTGGAGGCGGAGCTTGAGCCGCGGTGGGCGGCGACGCTGGAGGCGGAGCTTGAGCCGCGGTGGGCGGCGACGCTGGAGGCGGAGCTTGTGCCGCGGTGTGCCGGTCGGAACGCCGGCTGCTGCAGGCGCTGGAGACTGGGGCTCGGGCGGAGCAGAGGCCGGGGAACCGGCAGGGCGGCCGGCCGGAGTCTCGGGAGGAGCACCAGGGAGCTGCTCACCGGCAGCGGACTCGGGGAGCTCTGGAGCTGGGAGCTTGGGCGGAGCAGAGGCCGTGGGCTCGGGCGGAGCAGAGGCCGTGGGCTCGGGCGGAGCAGAGGCCGTGGGCTCGGGCGGAGCAGAGGCCGTGGGCTCGGGCGGAGCGGAGGCCGGGGAACCGGCAGGACGGCCGGCTGGAGTCTCGGGAGTATCACCGGGGAGCTGCGCACCGGCAGCGGACTCGGAGAGCTCTGGCGGAGCGCCGGCTGCTGCGGGCGCTGGGAGCTCTGGCGGAGCGCCGGCTGCTGCGGGCGCTGGGGGCTCAGGCGGGAGGACGCTAGGGGACTCTGGGAGGACGCTAGGGGACTCTGGGAGGACGCTAGGGGACTCTGGAGGGACGCTAGGGGACTCTGGAGGGACGCTAGGGGACTCTGGAGGGACGCTAGGGGACTCTGGAGGGACGCTAGGGGACTCTGGAGGGACGCTAGGGGACTCTGGAGGGACGCTAGGGGACTCTGGAGGGACGCTAGGGGACTCTGGAGGGACGCTAGGAGGGACGCTAGGGACTCTGGAGGGACGCTAGGGGACTCTGGAGGGACGCTAGGGGACTCTGGAGGGACGCTAGGGGACTCTGGAGGGACGCTAGGGGACTCTGGAGGGACGCTAGGGGACTCTGGAGGGACGCTAGGGGACTCTGGAGGGACGCTAGGGGACTCTGGAGGGACGCTAGGGGACTCTGGAGGGACGCTAGGGGACTCTGGAGGGACGCTAGGGGACTCTGGAGGGACGCTAGGGGACTCTGGAGGGACGCTAGGAAGCTCGGGGAGCTGCACGCCGGCAGCGGGCGCAGGACAGGGTGACCAGGCTGTGGCGGCTGGAGACGGGCAGGCTGTGGGAAGAGACGGAGCTGGCTTAGGTCTCGCAGCCAGCGCCGCCACCACTGCCCGCCGTTCCTGCTCTACCTCTTTGTAGAAGTCCTCCAAGCCCAGCAGAGGAAGAAATGGGATCCATCCGTCCAGGTGGACCGCCATACGTGTGGTGGCGTTGAGACGGCTGAACAGGGAACTCGGATTTGCCATTTCGACGTCATACTTCCTGATTTCCCTTAACAGGGAACGACGGTCTGCTGGGTCCATGGCGGAGTAGGCTGCGCTCCTCACCCTTAGTGGTCGGGTCCTTCTGTCATGAGGCGATGGTTTGTGGTGAGTAGAGACGCAGGCAGGAACCAGGATGTAGCGAAAATGATGAATTTAATGACAAAAACTAACAAGGAACAACGGGGAAAACAGCACGAGGAGACTGGCAACACGGAGACAGGTGACATCAATTGACATTCAGTTGACAGTCAGTAGACAAGGACCCGACGAAGAACACAGACAACAGGGGAGACTAAATACACACGGGGTAATCACGGGAACGAGACACACCTGGGAGACAATCAACGGGGAAAGACGCAGAGACAGGACTAACAGGGAACAGAATCACACAGAAACTAGAAAATAAACACATAGAAACACGGATCATGACAAGTGGAGGAACAAACCATGGAAGAAAATGTGATAAAGGTAAATAGTTGAGATCAACTCAAATTCCAGCAGGACAATGACCAAACATGCAGCCAGAGCTACACTGGAACGGTTTTGATTAAAATAAATACATGGCCTAGTCAATGTCAATACCTAATTCCAGCTAATAATCTGTAACAAGATATGGACTGATATGAATGTGATTACTGATGAAATTATTTATATTTTTTGACATACAAATTTTTTAAATAAAAAAATGTAATGGAAGTTAATAACAAACAAAAGACTTTTGTCAAAACTGACAAAACTCAGTTTTGACAAAACTGGTAATAAACCATAAACCAGTTTATGGTAATAAACAATGGTTTATGGTAATACATAAACCATTGTTTATGTATTACCATAAACAATGTATTACCGTAAACTATGTATTACAATGGTAATACATAGTATTACCATTGTTTGAGACATTTCTGTTTCTTTTTCTACCAGAAACAAACGTCTTTGTTGAATGCAAATAATATTAAATCTAAATTGGGCAGGAGAATAAAAATGCAGAACTTAAATGCATAGCAAGTCTATATAATTTGCATTTATGCTTTAAGTTGTAATGCTATTTCACCCTGGAAAGTAAATTGTTGAAATGCTTTAATTGAAACCATATGCAAACTTCAGACTGGCACTGTCATAAAACGACTTCATTATTCCATTTATGCGACTGTTATGAAACTTGTCTTCACTGGGTAACTGGGCAAAACAAACACCTGTTGAAGAAAGCTGCAGACAGCAGAGGCTTTCCGTTGATTGTTCGGCTGCAGGTCACACAGACCCGAGTCTGATTAGATAGGTGCAAGTCGACGGGCACCTATCTAATCCTGCTGATCATAGCAGCGTCGTCATTATCTGTGGGCTCCTGGCAGTGACTGTAATTAGAACTGCCTTGCATGATCTGAAACACAGATGGTATTGGTGAGCCTAAGCAAATACCACAGGGGTAATCTGTTGAGGCAGTGGCAGCAGACGAACCAGTGAAGAACCGAACTGAGCTGAGGCGAAATGCCCAGCACAATGAGCCAAACCAAACTGTCTGCAGTCATTTATTGTCGATTCAGTGTCTCGTGTTAAATATGGATTTGGACCAATGGATCTTTATGGAAATGTAGGTGTGTGAAATGAATAAAACAAATTATGACTAAAAATAAATGAATCCTATGTAGGCTGCATGCTCTCTGGAATGTGTTCAGTCACTGCAAGACCCGCAAACTAGTTTTCACAGCCGTTAGTTTTATGCCCGATATGGCTGCACCACTCACAAAAGATTCTGAAAGTTTGCACGTGCAAACTATTTATTAGAATCTGCAATGGTCTGTATCCTTTAAATCAGTGGCAGCTGATAGTGTCATACAACTTCTATTTATGAAGATGTTTGAGCTCACACAATGAAAGAAAATTAGATTTTATTGGCTTTTATTGATAACAATAATAAGCATAGCAGCAAATTGTAATTCCCATAGATTTTTGTTTTTACCCTGCAACCAGAACATACTTAAATCTAGTGTGGGAATTTAACATTTGGGTACTGTAAATGTATTGCATTATAGGTGTATCTCAAGCTATTACAATTAAGTTACATTACACAAAAAAAAAAAAATGTAAGCAGTGCAGTTTTGGCAGATTTGCCCTCTGCCAAATCACAAATACATATTTTGACAGAGACCAAATGTATCTGAGAGAAAGAGCAAAGCATAGCATCCAAGAGATATCAAAGCATAGTGATGCTTTTGGTTGAGAACAGCCTCAGCAAATTTATTTTTATTCACAAGATGAGCCTAAAGATACTTGTTTTTTCTTTATCATTTATTTTGTTCATCTGTCCTATTCTGGCATTTAAGGCTTACCATACAAAGGAGATGGCTGTTTTGCTCTATTAAAATGATATTCCAGGATAGTGCCTATATGTAGCTTTATAAGGTGAGACCATAGAGAAAGATTATTAACAATCATTAAAATCTGAGGGGAAAAGTGTTCTAACAATGGCTATCTTGTGTCGAAGAAAGCCTATGTAACATCTTACATGACGAAATATTACCCCCCAATTTTCACATAGCTTTAGTGTTTTCTTTGGGACGTTTTACTTGGTACTAATCTGATGGGAAAAGAATACTACAAGAACAAAGACAACTGTTGCTCTAAAAACCATGCAGCCACATTAGGTCTGGAAGATATGCACAGATGGATCATTGTGGCCGAGACACAGTCTCAGTCTGTGAGCTTTTTGTTTACATGCCTGTAAACTAACTGAAGATTTCCCGCATTAAATCAAAAAAGAAAGTCGCTGCAGTGGCTTCACACTGCTGGTGACCTACATTCAACTTGCCATGTCAGCCCAGAAAGTCAGGCTGGGCATGCATCCTGCAGACGGGAGACTCCCAGAGAACATAGCAACAGAAACTCTCCTCCCACCTTTCCCTCCCCTCCCCTTCCTGGCTGGGGCTGGAGCGATGCGGGCCAGGCAGGCAGCGGGCTCGTTGCATTCGGCTCCTGCTTCAGCTTTTTTTTTTTTTTTTTTTTTTTTTTGGAGGGGGAGGTGGGTGCAGGGACTGGTTTAACATATGGCTTATTGTGCATTGCAGGCTATATAGCTTTTCAGATCCCCAACGCTGTCCAAAAGCCACAGACTAAAAGTGCAGGATGGATGATTTCAGGGAAGCCAAAAATCATGGCGTTGCTGCTGTGCGCAAATCCGAGCAGTTCTCTATTAAAACTTTAGTGCGCTCCCTGATTGACTTGTTGTCATGGACAGACTCCTTAATAACACCGTGTGCAACAGTTTAAAAGCGGTAATCACGCTGGTTGTCCACACCCGCAGACAGCTGGTGGAGAATGATGACTACCTGTTTGTTTTGGAGCGGGGCATGTTGTTGGCACACTTTACGGCTCCGTTGCGTGCCTAGCAGAGCGGACCGCCACAGTTTGGTGACGCAAGGGGAACTATTAATATCTAAGGAACGGGATGTTCTCTATACAGCGCCGGGGTCACTTGAGGATAAACAGTCCCCTATAATCGGTGTCACTGTGGCGAGGCAGGAGCGATGGATTGACGAGTTTTCTTTCTTTCTTTTTTTTTTTTTTTTTCCAGGGAGCCACTCTGGCCTCCCCCCACTCACGCACCCGAAGCATCTCCGCGGTCAAGCGGGTTCATGCGTCGAGCTGCGGGGGTTGTGTGCGTGGAGCCTCGCCCACTTATGAACCCAGTGACACCAGTGCACACACTGGTCGGAGCCATGAAAACAGCCATGTGATGTAAGAACACCTCTGTGGAAATCGTTTGTTTTGAAATTCAGCCTGCCTGTTTTTCGTTTGAACTTTCTTTGCACCGTAGAGTATTTAAAGGGGGCGCCGAAAGGACAGCCTTTTCTCCCACATTTTTAAACTGCGAGCCTGTCATGCGTCTTAAAGGTGCACGGCGAAAAGTTGTAAAATGCAAACGTCATAATGGAGCTTCAACAAAGACAACGGTTCAGGAGTGGGACAATGCAGTGTTTACACTTTTCAGATATGTCTTTTGCCTTGGATCTTTTTTTTTTTTTTTTTTAAGAAACTTAAATGTTTTTAGATTATAATGCGGATTGTAACGCCAGACAAAAAATAACCAAAGTTAAAAGAAAATCAAAATTTGGACTGCTGAGTTCAGATTCACAAGCCTTACCTTTGCCTGGTTTCTGCCAAACCTTGGGACCAGTAAATGACTTACCAGTAAATACATAATTTGCCTCAGCTAAGGTCGGTGTTCTCAATTCAACAATCAAGACTTTCCTGGAGATATTCTTTGGACGAAAGAGACAAAACTGGATTTTTTTTGAAAACTGTCCTGTTGTGTGTGAGATCAAAACTAAGACAACATTTTAGAAATGCTTTAATATAGAGAGCTATGAATTTATAAGTACATCCTGAAGGAGAATCTCAAACTATCAGTTGCTACCATAAGCTAATCAATTAGGGTAATTCGGACTGAGATGTTGTTGGATAAGCAGTTAATGGTCAGAAACACAAAACCGACGGTGGCTATATAACTAAAACAATAATGCAAGGAAGAAAGGGTCAAATTCCTTGAAAGACCTACTTGATGCAGTACAATAAAGGATATTCTTATTCTTTTCTGTATGTAGATGCACTGTTTGGTGTTCCGATGCTGCGGAAAGAGTATAAATGCTAAAAAGCACATTTTTAATTCACAAGAACATTTTTTGTTGAGTTCCTTTTTTTCCCAGTCACATCTCCTCATAAGTTGCACGTAATGCGGTGGACATGTTTTTGCATATTCTAACAAAGCAAGAGCAAAATCAAACAACTTCCTTAGAAACAACCACAATAACAAAACAAAACAAAACAGAGCAGCCTTCTAGCCCTTCGAAATGTGTTTCATTTCACATATATTCCACAGTCAAAAAGCAAATCAATTATTACATTTTATAAGAACAGATGCATAGCTAATTGTTTAAATATGTAATACATCAATTTACAAATAGCTTACATGATTATGTCACGGTTTATTAAATTTGCGGTTATTTGCTGAAGCACATCATGGATCTGTCAGCTCAAACATCGTAATCAGGATTATTACCACTGTTCTTATCATTGCAATTGCTCTGAAGCTAAACTGTTGTGCAGATTGTCCAATCAATTCCTGGGGTCCAATAATTAAATTCTGAACAAATTATTTATGAATTGTAACAGATAAAATGATACACGTTTAATGAATTAATTTGACATGTTGATTTTTATATTTATACTTAATTACTGAGACTTTTAAATCACGCAAAATGCATTTAATTTTTCATTTATTAAAGCTATTTACATTTAAATTTGAACATATAAAAAATAAATGATTTAATAAAGTAGTTATCACAATGTGACACTTTTGGCCATTGATACTTTTGATTATGATATATTATTAACATAACATATTTCGTGCCTTCTGCTTTGTAATATTTTATCTTCCACATGTGTGGAAGTGATAAAGTCATCCTCAGCTCCTCATGTGTTGCTTGTTTCACCTTTATATAGATGCTCTGATGAGGTTCTTTTTCAGTGTGTAATGGCTTTCGTTTTTTCATCAATGGTTATTCCCAGTGGGCTACATGTCATTTACACCTTCCACTGAATGGCTCTGAAAAAAAAAAGAAAAAGAAAAGTTAGTCATCCCTACAGCATAAAAAGTGCAAGATGATGCAGACTCTGCAGACTGAATTCTGTGTTTCAGAATCAGGTTCCCTCACCGGATGCCTTGTGCCCCAGCCCCCCGACATCCACACACTGGAGTGATCCATGCAGTTTGAACAGAGCTGCTGCCACTGAGCAAATGAAAGCAAAAAAAACAAAAACAAAACTGTGTCGCCTTCACTTTGCTCTTTTGAGTTGCATTGTGTGGAAGAGACAAAGCCCCCACGCTGTGGTGGTGGTGAGGATCAACAATGATGGCAGTACCAAGTCATCGTGGCTCAGCATCAGCCCGGGGTCAGCTGACTGACGCAGTTATTGTGAACTCAGCTCAGTTGCATACATAAGGGTCGTCACGTTTGCGTCACATGAGCAAAATAAGTGTCTTATTTTTTGAAGTTATGCAGGGAAGTACAACAGGGTCTGTCAGCGATGATGGGCAGCGCTCTGTTCTTTGTGGCGGCGGCAGCGTGGCGGGGGATGCAGGCAGGATTAACATAGTGGTGAAAAAAAGCAGCTTCTGTTATGTGGCTGAATGTCGAGAGCCTGAAGGCAGAGGGGAGACAACCGAATTCAACGTTTAGGCCAAACATCTCCCAGCACAGATCAGGCTCATCTCCCTCTTCTGTACTGAAAAACAGAAAATAAGACAGATGGCAAAAAAAAAAGAAAAAAGGTTGCAGTTTATCACACAGACTACCGACACTACTTAAGGAACTGTGACCTAGCCACTATCAAGCATTGTGTGTAAACAAGAGTACAAGATAAATAACAAGGAAGTTCAGAAAAACTACTAAGCATTGCCAAATCAGCAGTTTGTCAGTTTACAGCTTCACTTGCTAAGGATCTTGTACTGAATTAAAAAAAAAAAGACTTTTTTTTTTTTCTTCAAAAGATGATTAGGGGACTTTTTATACTTCAGTCAGCTACAGTCAAGCCAAAAATCCTTTCCATCCCTGGCAGAATTAGATTTAAAATTGTTATTATCTCCAAAACCCCGAGGCTCAACGGACTCCTTGCCAGCACCCTCATCTTTTGATCGCTTCATGATTCTCTTCAGATTCAAGTCAGAACTTTGGGTGAACCACACCAAAAGGTTAATATTACTTCCAGTCAAAACAAAGGAAAAAAATTAAATATTAGGGGGCTGGCCCTGGTTTAGCAAGCTAGGCTTTTTTGGATGACACAATATGGAGGTTGAGAACAGAAAAGTAATTTGGTTCATGCCTGAGACACGACAGTGTTTGTCCATTCTCACCCTCTGCCCACGTGCATTTTTGCCATCTGATGGGGATCTCATGACAGTTGAATCTTTATAGCAACCCAGTAACACTGTAACCAGTAAATCCTGCTGAGCGGCAGGCAGGCAGGCAGACAGGCCTCACTTTGCTACAATTACATGTAGTTTGAACTTGTTTTCTTGTTTCGGCTACACCTGACGGATTCATCAGAGATTACTGCGTTCACAATCTGGTGTTCCTTTCGCTTCCTGGTCAAAGGAACAAGGAACAATCTTTCACTTGCACTTCAGTGAAACACAAACATGTGGGAGGCTGTAAGGTGGGCGGGTGTAAGCTCTGTGTTTAATCACGTGTATTAAACTTACATGTTTAGACTTTAGCACCTGCGTGTCTTTTGTATGACTAATCTTATTTTCTCTACTGGTGAAAATGTGATCTTGTTTTGTCATCATTAGTCATGAGGCCCAACCGCTGATCTCTAGTGTCTTATTAACTATGAGTAAGATTGAGGAGGTGCAACACAAAAGAGAAACTGTGTATTTTCATACCCTGTCTCTGGTATCTTACTCTGCTGTCGTCAAACAACTTTGTGTGTGTGTGTGTGTGTGTGTGTGTGTGTGTGTGTGTGTGCGTGGGTGTGTGCATGTGCGTGTGTGTGTGTCAGCGAGTTCCTGACTCACAGTGTCTTAATTCCAAAGAAACTGATATTTGATAAGAAAATGTGACATTACCAGAAGTACTAACTTTATAACTGAACTGCACTAAAACACTTTTAAGTGCTTTATTACTTCTTCTGCTATGATAAGTCAGTTTTGCTTTCAGAGATTTTTGACAAGTGCCTTTTTAACGGCAACAGTGGCTTAAAGGAAATGGTGACAAATTGTTTAAGTTAATAAATTATCGGGTTTATGAGCAGTTACATTTTAATTTAAAGCAACCAAGGCGGCAAGGAGATGCTTAACTGTAGAACACTGGGTCAAAGTTGTAATTTGTCTGAAACTTTGGTCCCTTAACAGTAAAACCATCCACATATCTTTATGGATTTAGATATACACTCTGCATTAGCAAGATTAAGATTTTAAACATGGCGCTTGTTTTATTATTTTGAATGTGTTGCCATTTATTTGAGGGAGCTCCTGCGCTAAACTATAGTGCTGTAAAAAAAAAACAAAAAAAAAAAAACTTTATTTCTTCTGTTTTTGTTTCTCACACTAAATGTGTCAGATGAATCAAATTTTAAAATCGGGCAAAGATGGCCTGAGTGAATACAGAAACCATTGGGCGCACGCACAGTCCCCAATCCCTGATTGGTAAAACAGGTCCGTACCTGTTTTACCTGCTTGGATGCATGAAATGGAGCACAGAATAATGTTATTGACTCTGAGTTAAACTATGAGGAAATTTCACCAGTTTGTGGTTTGCAACTCAAATACAGTTCAGTTGGTTGACGTCATTCCTCAATTCAAGGTTTGACACTCCAGTAAAATTGAAATCCAACCTTCAAGCTCTGTGCTGAAGCTGTTAAGTCCATGTTTGAGATTATAACATTTGAATTTGGGAAATAAAAGTAAAATCTATGTACACTTCCCTTAAAAGTCCATGTTTTTCTTTACCCACATAGGTATGCTCTATTTTTTGGATGGTATATTTTTTTTATAATTCAACCATTAGGTATGCAGCCTTCTTTTGTAACACAACCACATATTTTTATTGACTTGAAAAACCCATTCTGAGGTTGACAGGTTAGTGGATGTAACTGAGTGTTTGCTATGTTCTTTTTTCCTGATAAACCTACATTTTGCTCCAGTGATTTGTTTTTGGTTCTCGCTTTGTTCAAAATTCAGCCTTAGATGACATTTTTTGAAATATATTTTGTAATTTCAGATGAAACATGCTGTAAAAAGTATATATATATTGCTTACAACAAATGACACTAAGCAGAAAATTTGTTAAAGTATACTAATAAAGATGTCATTAATGTACAAATCTACTAACGTGTGTGGTTTCTTGATGCATTCGACATAATTTGTGTTATTTTAACGATGATTTTGCGTTACAGCTCTCAGGAATGTGCAATGTAAAGACGTGAATTTAAACTGAATCATGTTCCTTAGTTTTTCTAAAAGCTTTGCTTTTTTAAAGCAAACTTTCCGTCTGAGTTTCACTTCCTTGCACACTGCAAGGGGTTTTGCACTCACAAACAACAACTGCATAGTACCTCTTTAAAGTTTGGCAACAGCGTCTTTCTTTACTCAAACTTTATCAGCCTCACAGAGCTCAGTATTTTCCACTGATCACCACAACCTTCTGCCAAGAGAAGAAAACCTCATTTAAACTCATTTATGTTTGTGGCTTTTATAGCAATTCCCCCTGTTGGAGGAGGGGATCTTCTTTTTGTTCTGCCACCAGAGCTTTGACACAGCAGTCCAAGCAGCCTGATTGTTACAGTGGTCAGACTGCCCTGTGCTCACACAGAGGATCTTTTCCACTGCAAACAGAAGTGAAGAGGCCAATCAAATCGCTGTTCTTGCCTGAGAACATTATGTCAGTGCCAGACAGTGTGTTGTTTGGACACTGCACACCGGGGGTTGGTGCGAGGATTTGGGAACGTACAAAAGCGCTCTTGAATCATCACAATGCTCCAGCTCCGCCGATAGATAAACTCCGCTTTGAATCCGAGTTTAAAGATCACTTTTTACCGCTGCTTTTTACTTCACTGAGAATCAGTTGTACAATGTTCTCGTCTCTCTGTCTCGCTTGGCTTTCTTGCACTTGACGCCCATTGGTAGTTGATAAACACTCACAGTTTCTGCACAGCTCTGGGAAATAACTCTGTGAAAGAGGAACTATACCCTCTTGCTGTGCTCTCGTTAGAAAAGATTGCTAGAGCACCAGATGAAACACAAGAACGCCACGTTGTTTTTGGGGGGTTTTTTTTGTGGTGAAAGAATATGTAAAATAATACAGCCAGATGGCCCTCTGAATGCCACATTGCCTTGCTCACACTAAACACTGGGAACTTCACTATGTGAGCTTTTGTGCACAATACAGAAAATGTGCATTCATCCTCACACAAGGATTTCAGCAGCTGCAGGAAAATAGGCTTTTTTTTTTGGTAAAGCATGAGTTGATTCCCCTTAAAAACTTTTTTTGTACCGAACTGCTTCACTGACTTTTAAACATGAAATAGAGAAAATATTAGCAAATGTTGCCATGAAATGAGAGAATCTAAGCAAAAGTTTACAAAGGACCAACTTAAGCATGGAAAAACAAGAGTGTGTGTGTCACTTTAATCAGTACTGTTGAGTGAGTTATGACTTTCTTTTTTTAATTGAATGACTTTACTGTGTTACTTTAAACATAAAGTGTAAAAGCTAAATTCGTTTTACCTAAGAATTTCATCAAACTTATCAAAATCAATAGCTTCATCACCTACGTAATAGCCTAGAAACTAGAAAGCCATCGTGTTGCAGTGCTTTGTAGCTTTCCTCTTTTCTT
Organism: Poecilia reticulata; assembly: GCF_904066995.2. Classification (NCBI taxonomy): domain Eukaryota; kingdom Metazoa; phylum Chordata; class Actinopteri; order Cyprinodontiformes; family Poeciliidae; genus Poecilia; species Poecilia reticulata. Next base: position 23,785,443 of record NC_088835.1, on the reverse strand, counting down.
TCAATAATGGTGTCACTTGTCTCTTGCTGGAGGATAAACTAAGGAAGACTGTGTTTGTGGCTCCTGGCTGGATTTCATTTGGCTCAGACCAATGAGCTGCTCAGAGCAGGGGTTTGAATCAAATTGCTGGTTTGCTGAATCGCAGCAATGCTTCTCCAAAAATGCACAACACATGCATTTAGAAGGACGTTGCACACTAAGATATGATGAAATACCGAGACTCCACAAAGTTATTTTGGATTCAGTAACACACACACTCATCAGGCACTTTATTAGGCTTGTCTGTTCAATATTATATTTGAAACCTGAAACCATGGCTCAGATCCTTCCTGCCTTGCATCAACAAATAAGGTTGGTCGTGTTGGTTTAATGTTGTGGGGGATTCTTGGCACACTTTGGGCCCCTTAGCACTAAGTAACGGTCTAGTAATGTCCATCCCTGTTTGACTGCAGTGTTGCCAATATTCTGACGTTTACTTCCAGCAGGATAATGCACCATGTCACAAAGCATCAAATAATTTAAAATAATATCTCATATTAAAAAAGGGCTGCACAGTGGCGCAGTTTGTAGAGCTGTTGCCTTGCAGCAAGAAGGTTCTGGGTTCGATTCCCGGCCCCGGTCTTTCTGCATGGAGTTTGCATGTTCTCCCTGTGCATGTGTGGGTTTTCTCCGGATACTCCGGTTTCCTGTTTCTCACACTAGTCCAAAAACATGACTGTTAGGTTAATTGGCCTCTCCAAATTGCCCCTAGGTGTGAGTGTGTGTGTGCATGGTTGTTTGTCCTGTGTCTCTGTGTTGCCCTGTCCAGGGTGAACCCCGCCCCTCGCCCGGAACGTTAGCTGGAGATAGGCACCAGCAACCCTCCCGACCCCACTAAGGGACAAGGGAGTAAAGAAAATGGATGGATGGATGGATATGTCATATTAAACCTGAATTCATTGTATCCCATTGGCCTTCACGGTCACAGATCTTAAACTATGAGCACCTTGGGGATGTGCTGAAACAAGAGATTTGTCTCCTAGATGTGTCACCAAAACAATCTGCAGCAGCTGTGTGATGTCAATGAGAAAATCTCTGAGGAATGTTTCCAACATCATGTTAAATCTATTTCACAAAGAATAAAGGCGGTTCTCAAGACTAAAGAGGGGCCAATAGATTCATGCTGCTCACATGGAACCCCTTAATATTTGGTGAACTGTTGATCAACAAGTTGTACTTTGACCACTTGCCTGTGCAGCCACCAGCAAGCTCCTCGCTTATATCTGGCCTTTTTGGCCATTTTGGTCACTCTTTCTGGCAGAATTTGTTGAGTTCATTAAAATTGTTTGGCTTCCTGGGACAATTTTTTCTTCCTGCTCCCTTTTCACTCGTCTGCTGTAAAAAATGTGAGCGGATGGGCTGGTTAATTAATAATAACATTTGTGTGAATAAACTCAAGTGTAGTTGATTGATTGATTGATTGATTGATTGATTGATTGATTGATTGATTGATTGATTGATTGATTGATTGATTTGGGAAGACGATTCCAGATGCTTAATGTTAGTTTGCTTTGTTCAATTAATGATCCGTTTTCACTGTCCTGTTCAAACATCCACTCCCAGTTCTAATTATCTAGATGTGAATTTGGGTTAAAGTTAAAAGATTTTGAAGACTGTAGGCTTTCTCTTTTTTTTTTTTTTTTTTTTTACATTTTTCTGTGCAATGCACCAGTACTGCTGACAGTGACACAGGCCCCCAACTTCCCAACAAACTGGACATTTAGAATACTGTTTGGTATTGAAAACCTTACCTCCTGAAGTTTACTCCTAACAGCCATGTTTCCCCAGAATAAATTTGGATTGTTAATGTGGGCAGCAAAATATTTTAGAATTGTCCATTTTGGACGATGATTTCTTCTTGCATCATCTGAGCTCCTGGGCTTCAGTGAAGAATTAAATTGCATTTATGGCACTTTCCAGTTCAGGAACGGGGAGTGACCTTGGTTGTGACTGTGTTGTGCCTGAACATCATAACCAACCTTAACATAATGATTTACTTGTACTTAGTTGAACTAGAGCTCTTGGAATCTGCAGTGGTTTAGGCTCCAGAAGACTTTTCCAATTTGTGGAAATCTTTAATTATCCTTCTTAAATTGTTATAGAGATACTTTTTCTGAGTAAAGCTTAATCTAATGTATGCTATCTAATAAAAATAAATGATAGTTTAACACCAGCAGAACTACCATCTGCATTCAATCGTGATAGCTCATTAGAGGTCAATTTGAGGTCACTTATTAAAGGATTTGTCTGGATGTATGTTTATATTTGAATTGTTTATTCTGGCCATTTATTAAGAAAATCGCTAGTAAATTTAAACTTATCCAAAAAATTTGTATTTTTAAAACCCCAGCATTTTTTATTGCATGATAATCTCACCCTGGAAAAGGAGCACAACAATTAAATCATCAGAAAAGCTCCAAATTAATATGACCTTAATTCCCATGATGAGAGTCTTTAAACTTCTGACTTCACCCCACACACTTACATGTCTATTCTGTCGAGAACATAATTAAACTCATTTGAGATCCTGTGGTGGAGAATTATTCTCTCTCTGGGGAATCTCTGCAGAATAAAACCAATAATTTGGCAGCGGTAAATGCTGCTGGTGCGCTATTGCAAGTCTCAGAGCCCTTACTGTGTGCAAAACTGTTCCAAAAAGGTGACATGATGCATGTAAAACTTTTGTAAGTAAAACTTCATTTATTCAGCACTTTTCAATATAAAAATCACAAAGTTTTTAACAAAAGATATAGCTTCATCAGACAATAAAGACACACAAGACAATATTAAATAATCTAAAAAAACCAAACAAAATTATAATGTTTCATCATGCCTTCAAAGGAAGCCACTGAATCCACTGATTTTAGAGTCAGAGGAAGGACATTTCAAAGTCTTGCAGACACAGAAGAGAATGGCTGTCTCTCCTTTGGTTTTCAATCTTGTATGGACGACTATCAGTAGGTTTTGATGACAGGACGTGAGGGCCCTAATGGAGGTGTAATGATGTAGTAGTCCAGAGATGTAGACCGGTGTCTGACGATGTAAAGCTATCCAGGTCAAAACAATTAACCTCGAAGTGCACTCAATAATCAACCAGGAGCCACTGAAGTTGCATTAGTAATTGAGTCATGTGACAAAGTTTTTAAGATCTAGTCCGAAGCAAAGCAGCATTTTGTACCGACTACAGCCGGTCTTAATTTAACAGCTGAAAAGCACCCTGCAATAATCCAGCCAAGACAAAACAAAAGAAGGAATTAAAATTTCCATCTCAGGTTGGAAAACAACTGGGCTAAATTTGGCAATGCTTCACAAATAGTAAAATCAGGATTGATTTCTCTTAATGACACAAGGCACTTCTGTGTTAATGTGTGTTTTCATCAGTGGTGGAGAAAGTATTCAAAATATGTACTTAAGTAAAAGTACAAATACACAGACAAAAATGTACTCAAGTAAAAGTAAAACTGCCACATTAACATAAAAGTAAAAAAGTACTGGCTTTTAAAATTACTTAAGTATTAAAAGTAAAAGTACTTGCTGAATGCATTACCTAATCCCTAATAAAATATCGTTAAGTGAAGACATCATATTTAATTTTAATACATTAGAAATGTGCCATTTTAATTAACAATGCCACAGATAAAGCATGTTTTTATTGTGTTTACTCTGTAACATAGTTTAGACTTAGATATGTGATTCTATGCATCATAATTTCAGGGATGGAAACATCTTGTCTCCTGTCCTAACAGCATGAACTTCACTTTTTTGCCACTAGTGGGATTTATTTATAAAGAAATCCAACAGAAAGGGGATGGAAAGAAGGTGGGTGGGAGAGGACAGGCAACCGAGGAGCCATGTAGCAGAGTTGTAGTCAAGACCACCTACCCAAGACCAAGTCAAGACCAGCATCCCGCGCTACATGACACAAAAAATTAAGTTTTACCTATCAAAATTGCTTCTCAAATTGATCTGAAAGATCCACATTCCCATAAAACACCTAGACATTAAATACTTAGAGCTTAAATAAATTTAATCAGTAAAGATCCGTCCAGAAGAATCGGATCGTTCCTGAATGTCATATCAATGCAGACTTTGGTCACAGCATTGTCCCATATTTGCAACACCTCAGTCAAAACCTCCACACAATAATTCAGAGCATGAGTGACAACTTTTTTTCATCGCAGATGCAACATGTGTGTCTCAGTCAGTACAGCTAGCTTTGCTAGCATCACGTCCACGGAGCTTACCTTTCTTTAAGCTTTCCTTCGAAGTGACGCTAAAAGTTAGATGAAGTCCCACCGTCTGTGAAAATGAAGCGCTGCTTATTTTACATGTCGCCAAATCTATTATTTATGCAGCGCTATTACAGACCATTAGACAGACACCTTCTCCCGCTCTGAGGAAACCACTGCGCATGTCTTGGAGCTTCGTGTGCGAGTAAAGGTGGAGGTCCTGGGTGACAACAGACACGTAAGTCACGTTATTGCTTGGATTTTACGGCGCCACCTTTAATCCCAGAACTTCACATTTTAACAGAAAAAAAGAGCAATGATGTAACGAGTAACGCAACACTTTTGTAGAAATGTAGTGAAGTAGAAAGTACAGATACTTACTGTAAAATGTAGTGGAGTAAAAGTAGAAAGTATCCATTATTAAATCTACTTAAGTAAAGTACAGATACACGAAAATTGTACTTAAGTACAGTAACGAAGTACTTATACTTCGTTACTTCCCACCACTGGTTTTCATTCATTATTTTTCTCTTCATGTATCACTTAATGATAAGGACAAATTCATTGCCAACTCTGTAGCCTGCTGTCTGTAAAGAATGTTCAAGATAAAGTAGATAAAATTACAAATTACAAATTCTTCATCAACTCAACACATCTTGACAACAAGTCCATAACTTCTGACACATTTAAAACAGGTGATTACGTAATATTTTCTGTGGTAAAAGAAAGGTTCTCATCGAACTCGCAGATGATCACATACAGATGTTTTCATTAACATTTAGAAGGCTGTTGATGGTGGTTTTTGTCCTGGCAACTGGAAGGTCACATGTAGAATCTCTCTTTATTGTTATTGACACCAGCAAATGTTAAGAATGATGTGACATAAAAGCTTGTGTAATTCATCTGTCACTTATTAACTTGATAGAGCTGCGCTTTCATAACAACCTCAGTAATTGCTGTTTTTCATGAATCACTATTACGGCGACCATTTTAGAACAGCAGTTCTTAAGGAATTTTGTCATGTGGAAGGGTTGTCATTGATGCAAAAAAAATAAAATAAAAAATAGGAGTAACAAACATACTTTTTCATTGAATTATTACATTTAATTGAAAGATGCCATTTAATCAGTTCCAGGTTACAGAGGTAAACAGAAGTTGCCATTTTTAGTGGCAAAGTTGGAGGCTTATCACAATTCCAGCACCACTAAAGCCAAGTACCACCAACAGATCTCACGAAGGTCACTGCACAATCTCCATTTTGTACAGTATGTTACTTAACTTGTGCAGGAAAAATAGAAGTGACTTGACACAAAGTTCTATTTATCAAGCTTCGGCAGGCATTAAGGGGCTTTCAGGCTGAATATTTCACTAACTTTGCTGTGCTCTCAAATCCATTCATTTGTACCTCATGATCTGTGCAACAAAGGTTTTGCGTTGCGCGAAACAAAGCTCAAGTGGCGCACACATCCCACTTTGCTGTGTAGGTGTGAGCAGCTTAGTGGAGCTTGTATTGCACTCTTTCCAAAGCTGGAATTTGCTAAAAATTTAACCGTGGTGTGCGGCCGGCTGTGTGGTTGGCGGATACTTGTGCAACCAATGGAGACGGAGTATCTAGCTATTTCATATCTCACAACAAAATGTTCATTTTTATTGATGGTTTTAGCACAATAAAAATGCATTTGAAGATAAAATATGGCTATCATCTACTTATGAAACATCCATTTCTTTAAAATGTTCTCTGTTGCGGTTTAATAGAGCCTGGCACTATCAGGGATATTTTCACTTTAGCAACACAGGTTTCCCTGTAAAACATCCAAGGGAAGTTCAGCGAATGCCACATTCGGTCTGAAAGCCACTTTATCAGGAAAGTGAGTGAATTCATAGGAATAGACCAGCCATCGTATGTCCTACTGCATCTCGTAAACAAACCCAATAAGTGTTTCTATCTTGCCCCTTAGATGCATCATTCAACTTTAAAAATGCAGAAATGAAGAATATTCTTTCTCAAATTCCATTATTTTAAATTATTTTATGTCTTCAAGACAAGAGATTCATATTTAACCAAGTCTTTATGGCAGATTGCATGCCCGTAGAAACTATGGAAAGCTTTTTTCTTTGCAAAATAAAAAATGTTGCATGTTGAAAGCAACCATATTGAATGGCACTCATGTTGAATGTACCAGTGGTGCAGTTGGTCATGCCAAAAATGTCTATCTGCCCATCCGTCCTTATTTGATCTAGAATTTTGTTTGCCCTCTTTGGGCAGATTGCAGATTAGCATGGTGAAGAGGCACAGTGGGGGGGTCCCTGCCCTCTTTTAATATTTAATTACATGTTTTGCAACTATAAAGACACAACCACACCCACAGAGTTTATACACATTTTATTAGCACTTTCGAACCTAAACATTCACATAAAGTACAGCATTTACTGGCATTTTTGTCACATTGACATCCTGATAACAAAATTTGACTCTCACGAATTGTGAGTAAAACAAGAACTCAGGTTACTGGAACTATATATTACATTTTGAGATGTTCATCCATTAGAGATTGGAAACTTTTCCGCTTTCTTCTTTTTTTCTGTTTGAATCAAATTCCACGTTTTCCAGACTTATTACTGCAAATAATAAGACTGGGGAAATACAGAATTTGGTTGGTCAAACTCCAACCAAATAAGCAGAGCATTAACCACAGAGTTGTGGTCTTTGAGGCTTGGGTGTCTTGCAACTTTTGGACGTCCAACACACCATAATGAAATAACTGAATGATCTCCTCATATGCACAGGTTCTACAGACTCCTGTTAATTACTCAATATGTAATTGATGCAAAGGTGCATCTGTACAAGGTCCTGGTGTGTTTTGAAGGGTGCTTGGGAAAAGGGTCATTGTTATCATTGTCATTATTAATGAAAACCAGGTATAATTTTTCCTTCACTTTGCAGGCTTTGAATTGTTTGCATCATGTTCAATCCCATTAACGTACTTTGAGGTTGGAGGCAGAAACATGACAAAATGCTAAAAACTTCAAGGGTTATGAATACTTTTGAAAACACAGCAAACCTGACTCCCACGAGTGTACGGTGTGTGTTTATCAGTTAAGGTCTGTGCTTTGGTTCTTCTTCTGTTTTTCAGAGGTGACCTCTGTGACCAGGGTCGCACAAAGAGGTCACGTGACACTGAATGATCTCGAAACGTCCCTGGTGATATTCCTCTGCCCGGCTGATCAAAAAAAATGCACCAAATAAGATACACCTAGTCACGGGTTTCTTTCTGCTGCATCAGTGTGGCTGCCTCGACAATTCCTAGCGGCAGGTAGAGGGCTGCATCCTCTGGACGCATAGAAACAGCGCAGCTCAAACTTTCTAGTAACTCGTGTTGCTCGGAGCACTTGGGGACAAGCTGTACCCAATGAATGAGCCACTCCTCTGACGATGCTGCCGAGCGCTGCCCGGCTCGACACGCCCCCAGCATGGATACAGCGAGCTGGAGCAGGCGCTCGGGAGACGCGCTCACTGTGCGGGAGACAGTCTGAAGCCGCAATGGGAGTTAACGCATCCAAGTTTCAAGAGTTCCTGCTACCGGTGTCGCTGCACTAAACAAAGACTCCGGTTTCCGTTTTCTCCCTCCCTTTCTCTTTCTCTCTCTATCTCTCTCCCTCCCTCTCTTTCTGTGTGAGAGAGAGAGATCTCTGCGTTTTTTTTTTTTGTTGTTGTTTTTTTTTTTTTTTTTTTTTGGTGCGAGGCGTTTCTCGCACAGGATGTTGATGATTTTGGAAAGCCGGGTAAGATCATAAAGTCAGTTCTCTCCGATGAGAACGACCTCCACCTCACCGCCACTACACAAAGGGAAGCACGGTGCAAGTACTTTTTTTTTTTTTTTAACAACCTCCTACACGCGGATTTATTTCATTTTTCCTCCCCCGAATGTCATTAAGAAGCAGAGGAGGCTGTTTCAAAGACAGAATGGATCACTTTGCAGCAGAGTGCCTTGTTTCAATGTCCAGTCGTGCAGTTGTTCACCCTCCTAAGGGCAACAGGGAGATTAAACCGGAGATCCCAACCTCTTCCAGGACAGGGGAGGAAATAAAGGAGCCCCTGGTGAAGGAGAACTCCTCGATTTTCGTGGTGGCGAGGATCCTGGCGGATTTTAACCAGCAGACACCCAACGGCGTTGCCGAGCAGGCAAAGATAAAGGAGGAGAGCACGCCGAACCTGAGAGAGGATGGAAACTCTGCCACACCTACCGCCACCTCCGATCCTGCGCTCAGACAAAGAGGCAAGAGATCGAGAGGTCGGACAGAGCAGGAGCCACCTCAGAAAAAGCACAAATGCAACTATTCTGGCTGTGAAAAAGTTTATGGCAAATCCTCCCACCTCAAAGCTCATCTAAGGACACACACAGGTCAGTTCGATCGGATGCAGGTGCTGAATGCTGCTTTGTTGTGTTCCCGTTTCACACGGGAGTAAAATAAAACTGAGAATACTGTCTGATCTAAATAAGGTAGCCTATACATTAAAACTGCTTTTGTTGTTGGTGACATTCGGGAATCCACCTGAAATAAATGAAACTAACGCGCTCGCGCTGCATAGCTTCATAATGATAACATGCCTGATTGATCACGGCTCTGAGTTATATAAACTTTATAATGTCCTTTTAATTTCTGGGAAGGGAGGCTTGAAAACAGTGCCACTCCCACTCAAGTCTTTAAGCTTTGTCCTCCCCCCTCCACTCTTCCTCCACCCCACTGAACACACGCACGCACATCCACCACCGCATTGGACAGTATGTTCAAACTGAAACTGCGGTGTACACGTAGAACTACATTAAGCTACGTTTCCTGAAGACGATTGCTCCTTTTGAAAAAAAAAAAAAAAAAAAAGTAAAAAGAAATGGTTTGCTTCAAAGCAGCATGAGCTTATGAAAAAAAAAAAAGCAAAACATGTAGCCATAAATGCGCAGAATCAGTCAAGTGTGCATGGGCATGCAGGAAGTTTGCAGAATCAGTCCAAAAAGTCCAATAAATGCGCTGTGAATCAACAGCGTGTGTCGCATGTGACCTTCCCTTACACACACACACACACACACACACATATAGCCCCCAAAAAAATGCCCATACCTCCAGCTTTTAGCGCTTTGCATTCCACAGGATAGGACACTGAAGAAGGGAGGGGAGATACAGATCGACTGAAATTGGGGGATTGATAAGAGCTGTGCAGTCAGTCGCCTGTCTGCCCACAGCCCTTTGTTATGATGTGCCACACCCCCGCTAGACAGACTTGCCAGCTGATCTGGCCAGCAACAGACTCAGCTAGCTGAGCCTCGACTGAGGAGTCTCACTGCCGTTTCCTCGTGATGGGAGCGCTGCAGCTCACACCTCATCTTTTCGCTCCTCTTCTTCTGCACACGCAGGCACATGCATCATCTTGACAGGGCTGAGAAGAAAACTGAGCTCTCTGGATCACAGGATGAAGCACCTTGCGTGAGCGTGACCCACATTTGAGTCACTTGCTGCAGAAACGTGCAAGCATGAAGAAGCAGCTTCAAGAGATCCAACATATGTAGGGCACCCTCATCTTCAAGGCATTTTTTTTATCCACAGTTACACACCTTAGTCTGAGTTCCAATTCTAGCCATTTTCCCCTTTCCCACAGCGTTTAGCTCATGTAGTGGTTATGGGAAATGGGACACTCCTTCAAGGAGCTGATTCATCATCAGTTCCTACTGATTTCTGCCAGACTGAATAAAGCAAGCAGTCTAAATAGCCACTCGCATACCATACTTTCTAAATATTTATTCAGGAAGAAAAAAAAGTAGCCTTTGGGTCAATTTGCCCCTTTGTCAAAACTTATTGTATTCTTCCTCATAGGTTAGTGTATTCATAAACAATGGAGATAAGTAATTATAAAAATGTGTAAATCTCACATATAATTTAGTTCAGTTGTTTGTTAGAAGAAGTTTGTATTACACTCACTTACATTGGATTGTGATTCTGATCATTCCATCCATCCATTTTCTTTACACCCTTGTCCCTTAGTGGGGTCCGGAGGGGTGCTGGTGCCTATCTCCAGCTAACGTTCGGGTGTGAGGCGGGATCACCCTGGACCCAGTCTGTCGCAGGACAACACAGAGACACACAGGACAAACAACCACTCATACACACACTCACACCTAGGGACAATTTGGAGAGGCCAATAAACCCATGCATGCACAGGGAGAACATGCAAACTCCATGCAGAAAGACCCGGGCCGGGAATTGAACCAAGAACCTTCTTGTGCAAGGCAACAGCTCTACCAACTGCGCCACTGTGCAGCCCGGTTCTGATCCTTGTTTAGACTATAAAATGTAACAGATTGTAACAAAAAACAAATTGGCTAACCTCCTGCTGGTATTATTTGTGTTCATAGAACATATCACGTTAGTGTACAGGATGGACAATGGCTTTAAATCGTTTCTAAAGTGGGCAGTAAATGTCCCATGGTACATAGGTGAGACTTTAGACACAGACACCTGTGAAAAATTATTTAAAAAAAAAACAAGCCCTAATAAAAATCTGACTCTTGATTTTTCCATGAGTGAGAAATATAAGTAGTTACATATGTAAATATTTACAATTGTTAGACAAAACTGAATTCTTCTGTTCTTTTTGTGTTTCTGAGTATCAATCTTCATTTACAGTCATACGATATTGCACCGCAACGACTGAAATATTAGTATTGCTGCTGCTAATAAATAATATGATTAATAAAAAAAGAGAAACAAGCATTTTTTTAATATACACTTTATTTGATTAAATCTATAAAAGGTCAGTAATCCAGTGTACTAACCATTTCATACAGAGTTGTTACAAAACAGCTGATTTTAGCTGATTTTAGTACAATTTTAGTACAATAGTCTCCAAAGTTGAAAGGTATTACTATGCTGATAAATTTTGGAGGGATATATATATATATATATATATATATATATATATATATATATATATATATATATATATATATATATATATATATATATATAAGTGGGCAGTAAATGTCCCAAGGTACATTAATTTTACCATATGCAGATTAGCAATAATTAACAATGAAACCACATGTAATACAATGGTCATTGTGCCGTCAAAAATATGTTAACCGGGAGTCCATTTTTAGAGGGTAGAAAGCCCTCCTCCTGCTCTACAGAAAGCTTTGGAACGCCACACCCCTAAAAAAAAAATCTCTATTGGGGAGAAATGGGATTCAGCCTTTGTCTTTCCTTCGTCTCAAACTCGTCTCACTTTATTGGTAGGTTTAGCAGCATTCGCAACAACTGCACGAAGATATACTATCCGGTGAAAACAAAAAGAACAGACCAGCCTTAAACACACTGGGAGGCCAAATGCTTGAGGATTTTCTCTGTGGCTGGTACAAAGTCATTTACTATTGATTGGAGTCAACTTTTACTGTTGCTCCAGCAGAGCCGACTGCCGGCTGTTAAATCGCCATTTGTTAGGAAAACGCTAAAGGAGAGAAATGTGGCTTATAATTACAACAAAGAAGATTGTGTCTATTGTAATTACTGTTTTGTTTTGTTTTAGTGCAGCGTTACCACAGCTCATTATTCGTTTGGCCTTTCAAGCCTTTTCTTTTGTCTTGTTGCTCGGCTTTTGTCCTTTAATTTGTTTTAATAAGGATGGTTTGTTTTGATTTAATTGGTAAGTTCCAGAAACTCCTAATTTTGCTGCCTTGTCGCAGAGAAAGCTCCAGCCTTGCTTCCAGCAGTCAGTTCCCCCCTCCATCAGCCCAGACCATGTGAGTTTTGTGCGGTTTTTATTGCTCCGTGGTAGCCCTGCCCTCGTCTCCGTGCCTAATAAGCGTTTCCTTTCGCCTGCCTCTCTGTTTGGATATGCTCCGTCGTCTGGCTTGCTCCACTGGGCAGTGTCCTATAAATTCTGATAATAATGACCCTCTCTTCCCGTTTTACTGGGCAGGTCCAAAATGTGGGTCATCTGAGTTTAGCAGGGCTGCCTCAGCCAATCTTAGCATGTTTTCATGGAGTCAGACTCAGGCAGCCTGCTTCCTTTCAGCCCATACTAGCAGAATCACGAGAGAACTGATCCCAGCCTAGTCAGGTTCAGCCAAGTGCTGCTTTCTAATTGAAGGAGAAACACTGTAGACAACAAACAAAGAGCCAGGGACAAGATGTTCCCTCTGGCTTCTGACACTCAGGTTTGCCAGATTTTTTTTTGTAGAGGCCTTTTAAAGGAGCAGTCTGTTTTTTTTTTGTTTGTGTTTTTTTTTTCTCTCTCTTTTACAAAATGTTCATGACCAATAAAAAAAACCCCTGGCCTATAACATTGAAATTTTATAATGTTATTTGAAAATTCCTGAAACAACATGTAATTATCATTTTTAGTTTGTTTAAGTATGTTGCAAGCTGTTAAGGGGGTTTGTAAAGGGCCAGTTCCTCAAAACAAGAACAAAACTAAAGCATTTATTTTATGCTGCTAATTTGGTTTTGCCCCTTACTTCCTTTGCATTACATATTCTAATTCTTCCCTTTCTTAAGATGTAAATACACATTTCTTCTCTGGCCTGTGATTTGAAATCTTGGAACTCCCAAGTTTGAATGCATAAACAGTTACCGTTTGAGGGGACCCCCTCATTGGAGATAAATAGGTTTCATTTTACGTTTCCTTTTGTTCACGCTGGGTTCAACGGGGACATCCTGGGTGTAGCACACACAGGAGTACACACTGAATTTAAATCACTCATTATACTGCATTGAGTTTGATGCTTAGGAATCCAGAGCAGTTTAGGGGTCTAAGGTTACCAGACGGCTTTTGTTTGGTATCCTTATGTTGGAGGTGGAGCCATTTTTTTTCCACTGCAAGCGTCCAGTAAAACGTGAAAAAAGCAGAAAGAAAAAATGTGGTGACTTCAGACTGATTTACAAATAGAATGAGTAGTGGTCTATATTTTTTTCAACATTAATTCAAATTTTCTCAAGTTTTAATGTATTAGACCCACGCACAGTGATGTGTTATGATTTTAAGTGAAGTCTCATTAACATCCCGTAATCATGTCATGCACACTGCCATCTCCAGAAAACTGATGGCCCCTCGCTTGTCTTCCAACCAAGCCCCCCCCCCCCCCACAGCCAGATCTTACAAAAGCCTGTCTTTTCAGGGTACAATACACATGTGAAACCTGCTGTTCACACAGAAGGGTCTGGGGCCAATATTTCTTAATGACAAAGAGCCTAATGACATATTTTACAGTTGGGTTAATGTTTTTTTCGGAACCTCTTTTGTGTTCTGCTTTGGTACCGCTAATTCTGTTAGATGGTTGTAAAATCCTTTACTGTCCTAAACAATAAGTGGTACCACCTGGCAGCACAGCTACAGCCTGGTTCTTCAAATGTGCTACCTATTTTTAGTCAAATAACTCTGGTTAATGACATTTTTACATGGGAAATTATCCCAAATTCCACATGGAAAGAGCAGCAGGAGTCCCTCATTATATATGCTTCATCCCCGCCAGTGGTTTTATATTTGGCTGAACTGTAACACAGAGTGCTCAGTGTTCCTGTGTGGTTGGTGGCAGTGATGAGGTATCAGGGTGGGGATTGGGTTTTCCTGAATCCATTCTTGGCACGCTAATGGGTAAAAAAAATAAAATACTGAGGGGCTGAAGAGTTCAGTCTGACTAACTGACCAGCAGCAGGACTTCCACCAAATAATGCCGTCGTACAACATATTATGATACCTTTGAATCACATTCAGATATTTAGATAATGATGTCAGATTTTGCTGCTGCTGCTGCTACATCCTGCTAGCATTTTTATATAGGGCCTATTCAAGTAGAAAATGGCTTGCTCTGGACAAGAAGCATAACCTATAAGCACCAAGATACATTGCATAATTAATTTATTTTTTTATTTTTTTTTATTATTCAATATTTTTGCAGCAGCCATAAGAATATTTCAGCCAAATTTAAATCTGGGGTTACAGCAATTGGGAAATAGGTCAAAGAATATCCCAAATGCTTTTGTTTGTGGGTTATGTATTTTAATTGCCTTTAGGTCTGATGCAAGAAAACTGTAGAGAAAAGTTTGGGCTTGTATTTGGCAAAGACATATTTTGCAATTTGAACTGCCTTTCCTAGATATCTATTTGAAAACCGACTAAGACCTATTTTGGGTGCCATAATGGTTTTTGACAATGCATATTGCATTTTGTAAATTTAAGTGGGTCTCATGCAAGAAACCCTTGGTGAGTTCAGATCTTTTTAAGAGTAGGTTAGTATTTATGTCATATTTTGTAGTCATGACTATGAGCCTGTAGACATTTATGTATGAGACTCGCATGAGTAGAGAATGGGCTGATAATGACCCCCAGATGGTATTTTTCATAGGTTAGTTATTGGCCCTTTTTTAACCACCAATTACATGTTAATACAGTGCAGCCCTGGATAATAAATGGGGCAGAGTTGTGTCAGATGACTGAATTTCTTGATACATATTTGAGACCCGGCAACGACCTCAGACCCATAAAAGAAACCTGTCATTTCCTATTTTCACCCTTTAAGAAAAGAAAAATCCATATGGGAGTCATGTATATATCTGGTCTAGCCCTTCTTCTATTTGGTTACTTGGCCCTGTTAATATTTTTTGAAATATTCCATATATGGTCCTTTTCACTATTTTCTATTTGAAATTGGGCTTAAAACATGATCATGAGCAAACATCCTAAGCTTTTTGTACTTGAAGTCAAATTTTATTGAGTTCTAGAAAAGTCAGTATTGCAAATAGGAAAGATGGAGACCCCTGAGCCAGACAGATCTCACTATCCAGTACATCTATCATACATTAAAAAGACATGTTCAAAGAGGAATAAGCTTTAATTTCACATCTGACTTTGTATAATATTGAGTCAGAAACACATGCTTCAGTAAAATCTGTTTTTGTAAAAACGTGCTTAAATGTATTGATTTAAGAAAAATGTTATTAGCCGGTATTGCTGAGAGAAGTTTGTCACAACAAACTTCTCTCACAACAATTAGCATGCCTTGTCTGCATGTTAGCTTTCATTATTTTAGTCTAAATTACAATTTCACGTTGGAAAACTTTTGCTGTACATGTACAAATGTTCCTTTGTTGCAGTGTATATTTTTGCTGTTCTGCTGTGAAGCAACAGCGTGTGACATTATAACTGGTTGGCCCAAGTGGACCAGTACTTTATGTGTCCACAGAAACAAGGTATTAGTTCAATCTACTTGATCCTCATGATGATAATAAAGCCAGAGTGGAGCCACCATCTTGCCTGGTAATCCTCTGGTGCAGGGTTACTGTCCCATTGAAGATATCTCGAAGGCGTTTCTTGGTGCATATGCTAACCATATGTTATCCTACATGTGCCGGCAGCAGATCAGATTCTTGATAAAGAAGCAATATATTCTCAATTTGACTGCGAACGAAGCAGTCGAGCATGCAGCGCTGACAATCATAGTGCTGAATGGCCTCTGTCAGCCCCTGCCCTGGCTGTGGTGTTTTCAGTGGCCCCCAGGGTTCATGTATTCTTTAGCTAGCTGTGGAGAAACTCTATAAAAGCTGCTCTGTCCTCCACCCGCCTCTCCCATTGCTTTCCTGCCTGAGAAGCGTAGTAGGTGCTGAAGCGGTTTGTGTTGAGAGATCAAGATCTGGCCACGTCTTGTGGAGTGGGGTTGATTGGAAATAGAAGGATACAGACCTGTGGAAGACTGTGAGTTTTTTTCTCCACAACCACAGTATGAAAACTGCTACATGTTGCATGCGATGAAGGGATCTGTAGCACAAAGACAGAATGTACAGTAGAGTGCGGCGGGATGGGGGTGGGGTTATATACCAGGGTATTCACTGTCAGTGCCATCTATTAATGTAGGTCATTTATTCAACTGCATCTACAGCCAATTTGATTAAGGTTTGTGGGTGCACAACCTTAGGAGCAGAACCCCCTTCGGTCAGCAAATTACACTAACTGTGTTCACTATGTGTTATTAAAAGCAGGTTAAATAAGAGATCAACTTTAGGCACTTTCAGTGGGAGAAGTTTAACTCAAGTCTTTGCGTCTCAGTTCGTTCCTCTACAGTATCTTGTAAAACCATTAGTACCTCTGGATCTTTTCGATTTTGGCACATTACAACTGCACACACAAACCATAATATTTCCATTCTTAGATGAAAAGTCCTCTAGAAAAGCTGAAAGCTTAGGATATTGTTTTATAACCTAACCACTATAAAGTTCTCTTCAACTTTGTCTCTGTCCTATTTGTTGTGTTCCTTGGTCTTTGTGGTGTGGTTTGTTTTCTAATGTTCCCCAACAAACTGAGAGTTTAAATTACACACAGGTGGACTCTGTTTTTCTAATTAAGTGACTTCTAAAGTCTGCTGATGAGACTTTGGGGTTAGCAAAGTACGGGGCCCTGAAAGCAATTGTACGGTACACATTTTATATTTTAAATTCTCCTTAAGCTGGGCATCCACTGTACAATTTTTGTGCCATTTTGAGTCAGTTTTCTAATCGTGTGATGATTTTTTTCGGTTTAATCGTGTGTCGAGCCGTTGTGTAGCACATGGGGACAACGACAAACGATTAACACTCACCCTTAATCAACAATCTTAGGGTGACACAAAAATCAAAACAGTTTGAAATTCTGTTGACCCCTCGTGAAAGTATGGCACAATTAAAGCAGAGCCTCAAGTCAAATTTATATTAAACCTCTCACGTTGCGCATGCGTCGACACAGAAGAGGGAGTGAAAGAACGGCAAGCATGGTGCCAAAGATGTTTGTTTTTATTGGACATTATCTCATTCTCAGGTGTGTTTCCTTCACTTCTGGGATTTTTCCTCCTTCTATATTGCAGTTCTGAATTCAAGAGACTGACTTGTTGCACACACACGTACAGCGTGAGCAGTCAGGTCGTACAATGTGAGAACAATTTGTGAGCTATGAATTATTGAACCCTATGATGTAGTCATACAGTTTGAGTAGGAGCTGAATGCAATTACTCAAAATATAGTTTAGTGTATGCCCAGCTTTAGGAGATATACCACTTAAACCACAAGTACAAGCAGTTGTATACAATGTATGGACTGAAAAACAAAATTTTAGTCATGTGTCTTTCTTCTTCTACATCACAATTATGCAGTACTTCCTTTTCTCCATCTCAGCATATCCTAATGAAATGCACTTTAATTTCTGGTCATCAAAAACTGAATTTGAAGTAGTATCTTCACTGTATTGTGCAACGTGTGGACAATGTGAACAATAGTGTATGATTAAATGAGCAGTTATTTGTTACGGGTTAAGGAAGAGAGTGGCTCATTGTTTTTGTCAGAAAAACTTCAAAACTTTTCTCTCTCATCCGCCATTAGCCTTTATTAAGGCAACTGGAAATTTCTCCAGCCTGTATCTCCTCCAATCACAGCCTAACAGGATCTGGCCTTTTTTCACTGCCCATGGAGGATGTTGATATTATGGGAGCGACGGTGTCAAAAATGTCATGTGAACTGGCATCATCCTGCTTGACAATTGTAGATAATGATTGGACATCACTGTGGAGTCACTGTAAACACCCTTTAATGACAACGACTATTTGTCTGCTGTCGGTTAACTTGGCTTTGAAGCATAACTCTGCCTGCAGCACATCTAACGCCGCGTCCTCAGGTCTGACACAGTGATTGAGTGTTGGAAAATGTAAAGAGATGTTCAATGCAGACTGCCCTTTCCCTAAATAATTGGATGGATGAAGTAATGTGTGTCAAAGTGTGAGCAGAAATCAGAATGTCCCATTTAACTCACCTCCATGGCTGTGTGTGAATGTCAATAGGCCTGCAAGCTGGCCGGTGGGAGAGAGTTACGGTTAGCGCGAGCAGCCCGTCCGACAGAAATGCATTACAAGAGAGCCACTCCTGCTGGGAGAAAGGCTGCTGCTATTGTTCTCAATGTGACAGCTACCGGCTAACGAACAGAAGCAAGCTAGCTAGGGCCCTATCAATAAAGGCAAAAGATGATAATACAGGAAACATAGATGTTTCTGAAACACCTGACATCACCTTAGGTGTTCCAGTAGAGCTTGTTTGCAATTTACTCTTAATTAAGGTGCCAAAAAAAACATGTTGCTACTTAGTGATTTTTTTCCCCTGCTAATTTGTCTTCTCTCCCAACGAGTTATTCTCTCATAGCCGAGCAGACGGATAAACAGTCGCTCTGATCACAGATGTGTTTCGACTCAAGCTGTGTCTTTCTGCAAACCGCATGTCTGTGTTGTTATTTTTGCATATCCAGAGCCTGTGTATGCTGCTTTGTGAACAATGATAGGAGGAGCTGCAGAAGCCTTAATGTATATATATATTTTTTTGTCTTGCCCACACATGTTAGTGTTTATATCGTCTTGGCACGTGATGGTGCGTGTAAAGGGAAAGAGGGCGGGTGCGGTGGGTTAACCCCGTCTGCTCCAGCAGTTTGTGGCAATGAGGGACTCGGTGATCATTTTGGTGTTCTTCAAAGCCAAGCGACTGGTCTGTCTGCTGGCTCCGAGCTGGTTGCAGGTTATAGTGTTGTAAACATGAGACAAAATTATTGGGTTGTGCTCAGCTCTACCACTGGAGTGAGTGTCCCTCTCATTTCATGTTGCCAAGCTGGCTGTTCCACTAAACTGACACAAATGTGGAGTAAATCCAACTCCTATAAGGTACGGGCTGCATTCTGGCTAGAATAATTTGTTCCCTTCTTGAGACGTTTGCTTCTAAAATTCTTTGCATGTTTAAAGAAATGCTTCAGGGTTTTTCACCTGAGCTTCGTCAAAAGGTTAGAAGCAGTGAATATGCTGCCTAAAGTAGATTACTGTCATGGCGTCCTTCAAGTTATTTTTGTTCAAACTCAAGTTAAATCCATAATGGCTGAAATTTCCATTTTCACATTGCAGATGTGTCATTTGGTCTACTGACAGCAAAGAAGGTGTTAATTCAAGCCATTAACCTTAAGCCAAACTTAGCACATAAAAACTACACATATGAATTATTTTCTGAATATGCAAAAAGATTTAAAATTTAAGCATTTCTTTTAGAAGCCTAGTAGGTTACAATATTTATCTTACTAAAAATCTAATACTAGTTAATATTGAATTTCTGAATTAACAGGATGTACTTTTATTATAAAGAATCAGAGATGTATTTGAACTGCCGCCCTAATTTAAGTGTATTAGAATAAAATGTCAGATTTAAGCTGTGCTTATTTAGCAATAACCTGGCCTGAAGTTATTTAATGCACATTTCAGTTTTTGAGGCATTCTTGTGGTCCTTATCATGACGCTAACAATTACAATTACAACCAGTCATTGTCTTTTGCGAAACCGACAATATTAGTCATTACCTCAAATTGTTAACTACTGGCTTACTTTGATTCCTGATAACTTGTGAGAACGATTGTTCATGGGACTTAAATCCCAGACCTATGGATTTAAGGTCAAGCATTAAGCTTTATTTTTTTGCAACTTAAGTGTGACTCAGAAAAACCCACCTCTGGCATTGTCATTTAGTAGGACTCTAGGTTTATGTGCAGTTCATACGGAGAGGCTATT
Source organism: Poecilia reticulata (assembly GCF_904066995.2). Taxonomy (NCBI): domain Eukaryota; kingdom Metazoa; phylum Chordata; class Actinopteri; order Cyprinodontiformes; family Poeciliidae; genus Poecilia; species Poecilia reticulata. The sequence goes on along the minus strand of NC_088835.1, from coordinate 23,765,576 downwards.
AAAGAGAAGACAATGACTATTTTTATAAAAATAATTTTATAAAAAACCCACCAGTTCAATTTTCATAATAACGTACTTTGTTAAAACGCTTGAAGCAAACACAATAACAGTTTAAAGTACCAATCACGTTAACTGTTCTGGCATCTTTGAGTTTTAAGACGGACGTCTGCTTCGGTCTTGCTCAGAGTAGTTGTTTGTGTCAGGGACCAACTAATCCGGGTTTATGCTAAATAAAGATCTCAGGAGCGTTTTCAGCTGCGGGGAAGATATTAGCTGCTCAAAACCTTTTACCAAAACTCCACGCTGTCAAAGTATCCAAAAAGAACACATTTTATGTGTTAGGTTCTGTAAAATATGTATCCAGGTTGTAACTGAGCAGGAAACAGAAAGTTAACTTCAAGGTGATCTTTGAATTATGTTAAGAAACTGTAATTTTCCCAATCACCCCAACCAAGGAATTTACTCTTGCTCACTTCAGGCAGGGAGTCAAATAGAGTTTTTCAGGTGCATGCTGTGTGCCTATGCCTGAGGATGCAACAGGAATTTTATCTACATTTAGCTGAAATGCTGGTAGCCCTTGTTGGAGCAGGTGATCGAGTTCCTGCACCGGTGCTTGCGTCTGCCTGCGTCAGAAGAGAGATTTGATCTCGCCTTTGCAGATAGAGTCCTTTACACCTCAGGGATAGATTCCATTTCTCTCGAGCGTTTTCTGCGAAACCACTGAGATATGAATGAGTTGAGGACAGAGGGATGAGCTGCTTATTTACTGACCCACTGGACTCGGTGAGAACAGTTATATAACTGCAGCACCTGTGACATAATCACACCACCTTTGAGTGGGGGGGTAGGTGGGGGACACTGGTGCTTAGCAGAGGTGGGGTTTTTTTGCGTGCATGATGTAACTCACTTTATGGGTAACTAGGTCACTGTGTTCGTTTGAGAGAAGCTTCCCTCCTGTCTCCCTCCACCAGCCCCTCCTTTTGCCCTCGCCCTCTGCAACTGACACGTTCTGCGAAAGGCAAACCATGCATGTGGCAAACTGCCAGGGACGGGATAACCAATCGGTGGGGCCTGACATCACAGTCGCCACGCTGCCCCGCTGTGGGAGGACTCTAACTGGATGGGAAGAAAGGCAAGCTCTGGTCACATTCTTTTTTCAGCAGAGATGCTGAGTAATCGCTGCAGTCTACAAAAATAGCCTGGACAGTGACATCCCAACGGCGCACGCAGCGTTATCATTTTCATTCAAAGCATCTAAACATGCATGAGTAGGGTTTTTTTTTGGTAATGTAACAAGTGAGTCCATGATAAATCTTTTCAAAATTAATTCTTTTTTTTTAATGTAAAATTTAAGTTAAACCCCCCCCAAAAAAACAGGTTGCAAAAAAATGGCCACTCTCAATACTTTTTAGGAGGAACAACTTTTCATTAAATTTTAAGTCTTTTATGCTGGGAGTCAATTAGCATCCCACTAATTTTTCAATATTTGCCCTGAGGTAACTCTCCAAAACTATGAGATTAAGCTCTAATCCACAAAGTCCAGAATTTAGATCTGGACTTTGCCTCAGCAAATCCAAAACTCAAATCTTCATTTTATTAATTCAAGCACGGACCCACAGTGATGCAGAAAGATTAAATTCCTCTTCATCGATGCCTTCAGGTATCTGCGTGATCAAATATCCAACCAGGTTTTGGCACTTTTGAAAAATTTTTCACCACTTTGTCTTCTCACCAGATTAGTTTTTTTTTATAATGATTTTATGGGGCCCCATTTGGAGGCCACGTAAAACCTTGGAGTCTGCAGCATTTTAGTATATGAGACCCACCACATAGCAAAGAGTTGTTTGGGACTATGCCTGTATACTGTAGTCTTTAAATCTAAAACCTTTTTAAAGTTTATTCAGAATGCTTTGGGGTTTCGTCTCATTTACTGAAGTTAGATATCTGATGCTTCCACGATACGTTACTTTATCAGGGCAACCAGACGGGGTAGCTCAGCTTTTCATCTGTTCAAATATTAATGTTGGTTGGATCTGTTACTCTGGTTATTGACCCTTAAGCAGCCTGCAGAAATTGGCTCTACTTTTAGGGCAGTAACTCATTTTGCAGTGGCAGGAGGGTTAAGCCCAAGCTCCCTCCTGCTGCTGATATGATATTAAATCAGTCCAACATGACACACCTCAGTCAGATGAGTGTCTAGTAATTTAAACTCATTTTTAACCAGGCACTATATGTATTCCTACTGTAGTTTCAAGTTGGAAAATCAATGTGTTTTTACTAGTTCTCATAAAAACCCCCAAAAATAAACACACATTATGTCCATATGCAAATTTATACTCATCGGTTAGTGAGTTTAAATACATGAAGTGATGCGTGAACCTGCAGGAACTGCAGTAGGCAGGGCCGGCTGTGTTTGTCTGGAGCTGAGGTAAGGCGTCAGAGACAGGAACACAAGCTATACTGTCTAGACTTGCTCTGTCTGTCTGCATGTTTTGTAAGCATGCAAAAAGCGGGGGTGGGGGGCTAGGAGGGATCTAGACTTGTAGTGAACCGAGTTCATGTTTTTGAGACTCCCTGGCATATGCTAGCGTATGAATGTTTGACAGTGAACAGTGCTTGTTTCCATTGTGGCCCACATGGGAAACCGAAGAACAAAGAAAGCCTTTGGTGGCCTTTTTTTTTTTCCCCCTTTTTGTGCCATCTATAAACATTTATGCATCCCATTATTTTTTCTCATTCATGCCTCAAACCACTGGCATAGGTTTTTATAATGATTGATAATTCTTATTCACAGGAGAAACCCTAAATGTTTAAAGATTAAGTCCTGTGTTCGCTGGACGTGTTGTTTTATTATTCAGAAACTCAATGAATATGTACTCAACAGCATGATCTATCAGGCAAACTTTGTGGGTCGTTTTCATGCGCACAGTTTACAGAGTAGAATGACATTAAAACATAATGTATGGGGTAGTATTCAGCAGTTTTTAGTAGATTTGCTTAAATCCCCACTTTAATTGCATGATGTAAGGGAGAATGTGTGAATTTCCATGTTCCAAAGCACAAATCGCTGCATGTTTGAAAATGGGTTGGGCAGCCATTGTGAGTGTGATTAGCATCTGGAGCTGTATAATTAAACTGTGTCTGCTAGTTCAGTGTCACGCCAGTTTGTTAGTAATTTATCACTACTAAAGCAGTTACAGCTTATTAGTTTTGTCATGTTTTCAGAAAACTCTTATGATTTTTAATATTCTTCTTACAGAGTTATTAGACTGTAGGAGTAACGTTGTTTGTTTATTCACAGCGAATGAGTCATCACTCCTGGTGATGAGGTGTTTATCTGATTAAGATAACCAGTGTTATTATCAGGTTCCATATGGCTCCCTCACATACACTCAAACTATTAGTGCTGCCAAGCAAGCCTGGTATAGCAACGTAATCAAACATCAAATGAAAGCAGAGGCCTGTTGTGGCCCATTTACTGCTAATCACATGCAGTTTACATTCCTGCATGCCATTCTCCAAAAAAATATTTTACCTTTTCAGAAGTTAAATCATGTTTCGACTTTGTTCTTTAAACCTCCAAACTAGTCAGTCGTTTCTGACCACAGTATTAAAAACACTCACTTCTAGATTTATAATAGGGAGCATACACAAACAACATAACTACAGTCAATACTTTATGTTAGATACTAAAGGGAATGATTTCATTTTAACACTAAAAACAGCATGGACAGAATAAGCCACAAGTTGTATTACAAATGAAGTGATGTTTGGGTTAATTTAACTGATTTTTAGGTTTACATTAGTTCCACAGTAAAACATGTGACTTTTTAAAAAGCAACCAATCTGTTATTGGCTACGCAGAATTAGTCATTTACCAGCATGAATGTATACCAACATTTTTTGAAAGGTAATATTTTAAACCGACCAAATATTTCCACGATTTTACCATTTCTTGTTTCCTCCTGTGAAAGAGATCAGGAAGTCTGAATGAGTCACTGAATAGTTCAAAATGGAAGTCTCTAAAGAATCACAAGAATCCTGCTGCTCTCTCCTGTAATCGAACAAAATGGATCACAATTTTTCATTCAGCAATTGATTGACACTACCAAACGTATGTTGAAACAGCTCCAAACCAGTATGTCGGCAAAAGAAATGAGCCAGACGTGGCTCTGTACACATGTGTCTGTATGTGTGTGTGTGTGTGTACTTAGCACGGGAACTTGAAATTTCTCAGTTTGGAAGCAAAATCCACAGAGGAAGTTTCTATTGTACTTTAATGTTATTAGAAGTTACACAGGCGTTTTGAGTTTAAAAACAGTGTGGCCTCACACAAACCTTACATAATGTACTTAATCTTCTTGTAACATTGCAATCAATGGAACCCATCCCACTTTGGAGGTTATCACCCCATTAAATGGACATTATCACGTCTTATCTCTCCCCTGTGGCCATGAAGGGTCAACCTCTGTCTCTAAGGACTCTATATCAGACATTTTCACTAATCCTGATAGAACACATAAAAACCTGCAGAGATTACTGATGAACAAGTTGTTCATCAGTAATCTCTGCAGGTTTTTACGTCTCATTCGGCATGCAGCATTCTACTGCTGCCTTCTTCTCCTCGTCTGTCTTGACAAAATAAATTACAGTCTTAACGAGACAATTTATCCAGACACTAGAAGGATCTAACTTTTACTCCATATTTCTCCCGTATGTGTTCTGCAGGTGAGCGGCCCTTCCCATGCACCTGGCCCGACTGCAGTAAGAAGTTTGCCCGTTCTGATGAGCTGGCCCGCCACTACCGCACCCACACGGGCGAGAAGAAGTTTGGCTGTCCACTTTGCGACAAGCGCTTCATGCGCAGCGACCACCTGATGAAGCACGCCCGGCGCCACTCAGATTTCCAGCCCGGCATGTTGAAGAAGCCCCACGGTGGCAGCGCCACGCGCCCCAGCTCTCTCAGCGACTACAGCCGCTCGGATGCATCCAGTCCCACCATCAGCCCCACCCTCAGTCCAGCCAGCTCGCCTTAAACTGAAACCTGGTCGCACTTTCCAGGCCCACCGACGTGAGGCCTGCAATTTCATCATAACACTTCTGTTGCACAGTTGTCAGCAACCCGCCACCCCCTCCTTTGCTATTCCTGCGCTTGCTGTGGTGTACCATACTGTACATAAGTGCTTATTGTAGTGCAATTACTTGTGTGATCCTAAAAGAAGATAATGCCTTTCCCAGATGGCGATACCTCCATTCTGTACCACATGTCTGTATTTTTTAAGCTTCTGACTATGGCTAGTTGTTTATTGTATATTCACAGTTTAGAAGAAGGAAAACAAAACAGGCATCGTCATATGTCTTCTCAAAATGTTTTGATTTTAACAGATTTCTTTTTATTTTATTGAATGGGTTAGGAGAAGGGGTTCACACACACACCTCAGGATCGAAGACAGTTGCTCTTTCTGTAATACCACAGTACTCAAGAGTACTCACATTGACTGCACAATATACTCATCACTTTATTCGAAAATTCAACGGGGAGTTGAATTTTGCGCCCTGCTCAGGGATGGCCTTGTTAGCTTGAAAGAATGAACACGGTGAAGAGAAACATACAGTACATACTATACTTCAGCCTTACACTCAACACAATTTGCACTCTATGCTTTGTTTGTTGGCTTTCACATTTGAAGAAACCAGTCATAAAGTCATGCGGTCATTTTTTTGCGAAGCTTCAGTTCGTGTTCTGTCCTACGTCTAAGGTGGAGGTCCAATGTAACTCTTCATTTCCGAGAAAACAATCATTGAACCTGCCGTGGAAAACAAATACGTCAGAGCTAATACCTTTTGACGCTACACTGGGGATAAGATGTGCACTGCATTAAAAAGTTCTGGCAGTGCAAAGTGTGTGAATCTACATGTTCAGGCGGATTGGGATTATATTGGGTTAATATTTTTTTTATAAATGTACATAGGTAAAAAAAAAAAAAAAGAAACCCTACTGAACCTTTACACATTGAGAACGAAGTTTAAAAGCAGCTGTTGGTGCCTAAAAGTAACAGAGTTCCTGCAAGTTTCTGTAAGTTCACTGAAATGCTTTTGAAGACTATTTTGATTTACATTAAAGACCTGCATGATTTATGAGGAATAACGTAAAAACATTTACTTAAAAGCTTGTAATTGCTTAATTATTAGCTTAAGCAACGTAAACACAGCATTGCCAACTTTAATTGGTGTTTTCCAGCTGAGTTCCTTTACATTAAGGCTACTCAACCCTTCAAGGCATTTTTGGAGTTAATGAGGTACATTAAACTCTTTTAAAGTCAACAAATAACTCAGTCTCAAGATCTATAGTGTAATCTGTCAAAACATCTTCTTAAGGGAGATTTTTTTAATCTCTTAATTAAATAAAAAGTTGAATCTAAAAGACTTCTGTGCAAAATATCAACATAATTAATATCCTACTTAACAGATAGGGCGCAAAAGTCAAAGAAAGAAAGAAGGGCTAAACTAGAGATTAATATTGTCAAAACCATAAAATCTAGACACATGAGCTCAAATGGGCAGGAAAACGAATAGTCACTGGAAATGAAAGGTCAAATTTAGGAGGTCCATGTACTTTCCTGTAGCTTATTGTAAGCTTCAGAACAATTACTGATGACGGGTTTTAGCCAAACGAAAATCCTTGTTTTCACACCAAACCTCTTTGAGTAAATACTTTCCTATGACGAAGGAGCTGGTTGTGGATAACAACTAGAATTCTTAGATTTTGATTATCTAAACATTCAATTTTAAGGCCAAATGATGCTTTATGTAGTTTTATCACAGCATGAAAACAATAACATTCTTCAGCCAGAGCTACAAATCACCAACTTAGGACACAAAGATTAATCAAAGAAGCAGTGAATGAATGATTGAATGAGGTAAGCCATAGCTAAATGTACTTTAGGATTGAATCTGAAAAAAATCAGGCCTAAACTCGAGATAGCTCAAAGTAGGACTTTTGGAAACCTTGCAAAAACCCTGATTACTCTCTGATCAGCACATATTTCACTTGAAATGGAGACAAAACAGCTTCTGTAGCAGCAAGATATTTCCATCTCATCAAGCACATGGGAGAATGTACCAAAGAAGCGCTTTTTATTCAGTGCTGTAGGGAGCATCGCAGGTAGAGTCACACACTCAGTCACTTCCTCCTGGCTCAAGTTCCCTGGAGGAAACAGCTGCACCCAAAAGAAGACATTCCCACCCCGCCGGAGGTAGTGCTAGCATGTCGTTCGCCCGGCGAGGCCTTTCTCATCTGGCTCTACCTGTTCTTTCAGCGAGCCAGCTGAATTACATTAGTATTGCCTAATTAGGAGGTCAGACGTTGGCTGATCTGAGCTGAGGGAACAAAGCAGATATCAGCAACAAACAGGCAAGAGAGGGCAGGTCCTGATAAAAGAGGAGAGGTTTTATCACAAGCCGAACAGCACAAAGGAGGAGACACACAGAAGCAGACACCCCCCATTTCCTCCCCCCTCCAACTGTAGAAACAGCCAGCAGAAAAATAGCTGTAATTGGTAGCTTGATCTGAACTGCAGGATAAGAGGAAATGTGTACGAACAAGAGCTGTTTGTAGACAGCACTAGCAGCGTGGGTGGGAAGTGCCTGACTCCATCCAAAGCACAAACAGAATTCCTTCTCACACGAGCCGGAGAATCAGATTTCACAATGCAGAGGAAACCGTCGCTCTGGGCTTGCATTGATAAACCTGAGCTTCCAAACAGCTGCTTTCAAACTTCCTGTCTCTTTGCAAGGTGGGGGGGATTTGGGGGACTTTCGAAGAGTTGCAAAAACATCGGAACCAAAATCAACATATCAGCAAATTGCAGCTCTCACCAGACTGATGTCAACCCAGCATTTGAAGCTCAAATGTCCCTGTGAGAAAGCCGACAGACATGCCTCAGTAAGTCAGGCGAAAGTGGAAACAAGCACCACTATCAGAACTGCTGCACCCCTGCCGGTCTATATGTTATGCCCGCACTTTTTAAGTGCTTCACTGCTGCAGTTGGATCCGCATCCATGCAGTTCAGACTCCTTCAGACTTACTGCCATCAGAGCTAACTCAAGCGGTATCTTGCGTTCGACGCTACATGCATGTTAACTTTGCTCTGAAAGCGAGGAGTATTTCCTTTTTTTTCCCCCTTTGAGTCGGTCTGGCAGGTGTAAGTTCATGAATGTCAGGCCTTGTCCTTTTTCCTCGACTGCAGCCATCTTCTCTTTAAAGTCATTATGAATCCCCCTCTCATTCTCCCTTATTTAGCTTGAAAAGCAATGAATTTATCTCAAAACACAATCCTTTGTGTGATGTTAAAATAGTTTGCGGGCTGCAAGATGACACTTTGAATGCCACTGATCTGCAGCTCTCAAAGACAGAGGTGTGAGAGTTCACCATTTTTTTTCTTGAAGCAACAACTGCTGTTGATCAGCTTACCTTCTGTATATTCCTGTTTTGGTTATAATTTTTCGAACCTGGTTTAAAGCGCTCACTTGCAAAAGAAAAAGAAAAAAAAAATAGGAGAAAAAAAATTACGCATTAATCAGTTTTTAATCTGCAATCTGCACATTTTCCTCAGGGTCAACATCTGCCAAGCAGATATGGGACAGTTTGTGGATTTTGTCGTAAAACCAGTCACCGCACGCATATGTCAGGCTGCCCACATGTGGCTGCCCCATCGGTGGTCCTCGGTGCCCAGTGTTCACTGCTGGTCAGTGTGTGACCATGCTGGTAACACAGGACCAACCTCAGTGCAGCCCTTTTCGCCTATTACATGTCTTGATAACATCGCACAATCCTGCTATCGATCCACTCTGAAGCTGTTTTAACTTATACAACCATTTGAACAGAAAAGCCTGTACCTTCAGCCAGACTGCAAAAGTGACATGTAGGCATCCACAGACAGAGCGTCTCAAAAAAAACCTTTACTCTCACTGTATCTAATGTACTTGAATAATTCCAACACGCAAGGCCATTGAACACAATTTTGTACATGTCCGATTTTACTGTTCTTTGCTTTTTGCTGTCCGAGCCTTTGAGAGAAAAAGGCATATAATCGCCTGAATTGTTTGTTTCATTTTTTTTTCTTATTAATTTCAGATTTTTTTGTCAGTTCATTTCAGTAACTGTTTTAGAGTACATCGCAGCTCGAGGTTCGAGCTTGTTTATGTGTAAATTTAAAGTTTGTGCGCTATTAGCAGGGTTTTTTTTCCCCCTGACTACTCTGTTGATGTCAGGGATGCGGGTAAATCCTGTTATCTGCAATTCCAAAAAGTTCCTTTAAATGAAAAAAAAAAAAAAACTAAAGAAACTTTGGGGTGGATGGGTATTTTTTTTTTTTTACCTCTGTCTATGTCAGTTTCAGATTCAGTGATTGATTTCTTTTTATTGCTTTAGATTATTTGAAATGTTTTCCATATTATTAGAGACCACAGAATTGTGAGTTAGCAATGTAGTCATTATTTGTATTATTATTATTATTATTATTGTTATTATTATTATTATTATTATTGTTGTTGTTGTGTGAGGTTATGTTTTCATTTTATTTTTTTGCAGAATTATACCTCTTGAGATATTTGAATTTTCATTTACCTTCATATCTTTTCAGAGCATCCATCATGTAGCTTATGTTTGCTTAATGAGTAGCAAAAAAAAATTTGGTTTCATTTATTCCTACTTGAATGAAGAAGTAGACAAAGAGAGTTTGTTTTTTTTTTCTGTAAAAAACTAAAACAGAAACACTGGGCTGCATTTTACGTAACCGTTCCATATTGCCAGATCCTGCATGTAACTCAAAGTACAAAGAAAAAAAAACATCTTTCCCAGACAATATTTGTATATTTTTATTGCTTCATGCTAAGAAGCTATTTGAGTATCAAAGTGATCCTCAGCATTTACATCCTTTTGACTTCAGATCCATATTTCTGCTGAAGATCACATAATTCTACATGCAAGGATTCTCAAATACTGACAATACATGTACAAATTCAAGCAGCAAGCTAGCAATTTAAAGTTCACAATATATATTTAATTAAAGACATCAGTGTGTTACTGATCAAACATCGTCAGCAGAAGTACAAGCATGATCCGCGCAGTCGTGTGCCAAAACTATAGCTGTAACTTCTTGAAGAGGATACAAATGTTGAGCGTAAATAATCTAGCTTCTATCAGACGTTATATAAAAAAAATAATCTTGTATAGTTTTATATAGAGTTTGACCTGTCAAATGTTATGTACAGGATTTGATCAAGCAGTTCTGCTCTAAGTTAAATGTTTCTGTTCTTTATGCTTTATGTGAGCATTTTGCTTTGTGTAACTGTGTTGTTATTGTCATTAATTTTGCTCCTTTTTGTTGCTGTTGTTTCTGTTCAATGCTGAAGCAGTGTATATTGCTTACTGCAGCTGTTTTTAACATCTTAACAACTTTTGATGATAGTCGCTTGTCCATTCCAAAGGATTTAAGATTGCATTTGCTCTGAAAGTGCTGCTTCCCTTGACCTGATTTATTATCATTTTTTGTGGGTTTCTGAATAGAAGTGTGTCCTGACAGTATACAAGGTACGTTTTCTAATGCCACACATGCATTAGACTATGTTTGTACTAAGCCAATTTGAACGAATTACCTACAAAATTACCTACAAAACATAAAAGTTACAGAGCATGTCTTCCCACACGACAAAAACCTAAAATTTTTGCTTTTCACAGTCGGGGTTTTTCTTTTATTTGTGTTTTTTAAGAGGCCGCCATATAGAGTTAAAGAAGGGTTGTTGATCTTTGTTACCAAAGGCTCTGAAGGGAAAAGAATGAATGTTGGAGTAGTTTTGAATCCAGCTCTGTTTGTACCAATGGAGTTCAAATTCAATGTGTTGTACTAGCTGATAGATGGATGTCGTGCTTGACATGGACCTTTTTCTACATCTCAAGTAGGCAACGTTTCTTCTTTTTTTTTTCTCTGCAAAGTCATTTGAATGAACTAAAATCATTCAGTCACCCAAGCCAACGTACTCAGATTGAGTCTAAAATGAACAAGACAAAAACAAAAAACAAAAACGAAAACAAAACAAAACAAAAAAAAATTAAACAAGCAGATCCAAACTGTTGGTACTTTTAGTTTGAACTTGTCTGCTTGAAGAGACGCTGTGCAGCATCTGTTCCTCACTGCAGAGAAAGTCTGTTGGATAATGTTTGTCCTTTAAGGATTAGCTCGTTTCAGGTTATGCAGCATACAGTGGTGTCAATGACCTCTTTGACAAACAGAGAGCCTCTCACCAGCCTTTTCGGTTCTGTTTCCTGTACCTGTTTGTCTTCAGTGCACCTCCTCAGTGTAATGTTGCTCTCTTGATACCTCTGTGTGTTTTTTCCTCTGCACCCTCACCATCAGTTGCCTGTTGTAGTGACTCCATGGTGCTGCTTCCCCTCTTATAGCACCATTATAATCTGTTCTGTAAATAACTCTCAGCTCAGCTATGGCCAGTACATTCCTCTCAATGACCTCACTTAAAACCTTCAGGTGATTCTGTTATTCTATTTTTATTGTGTTTCTTTTTTTTTTTTCTTCTTCAGCAAACCAAAATCACTACATTCAAGTATTACAGTTGTACAGTTCAATGAATTCAACACACGTGTAATGTGCTGGTCTTAGCTGCTCTGTTGTATCTTTTTATGGCATTATTTTTTACATGTTAGACAATATATTGTGACCATGTCCTATGCAAATATGAGAAATAACAGATTGTTGAATAATGTATGTTGTCATAACTTGTATGCATGAAATAGTGAGTTTACATTTGGAAATAAATTCATAAAATAAGCCACAATAATTAGCTTTGTCATATTTCCAAAAGGTTAGTGAGTAACCAAGTGTCATTTAGAGTTTAATTAGACCTCATTGTACCTTGTAGCTTTTTTTGAGTACTGCTATCCGGACAAATCTTTATAACAAAGAAGCAGATCTACAATATGCAAACACAAACACAGCTAAGGTGAAAAAAACATGAAATCTGTATGATGTTACAGTGAGTCTGGTTTCAATACAAGCTACAATACGTTTTAAATTAAATTTGTCAGTAAAAACTGGTAATTTTTTAATCCATTTGATGTTGACCATAAAAGAAATTAGGACTTTATGTAATAGACTTTACACAAGGTACCTAACGTAACCTAGCAGCTAAAACGCAGCTAAAAAGGGAAGCAGGTCACCTGTTTCCAGAGGTAATGTAAACAACAACCAGTTTTGCATTTTGTAAGCAACATCAGGAAGTCACTAAAGCAACACTTCTGAGATCCAGAAAAGACAACTCTTACTTAAAAGGTAATATCTTAAAATACATTTTAATTTATAAGGATTGAATCAGAGAGAAATGACCCCGAAACTGAGGCAAGCATAGGCTGGTTAATTCTCTGCAATATTAAGTAAAATATCTTAAATACTTATTCTTACACCTTCATTTAGCAGAACAAACACTGAAGCATGTGTCATATGGGAGAAAAAATTACTTAGACTTACAACTCTCTGTGGTCAGACATTTTAAAGCAGGTCAGAACCTGTTTAAGTTTTGCTCTGCTTCATCTTATAATAAATAATTTGCTTGTGATCTAACATCAGGATCCTACTGAATTTGATGGGATGCTTAGGAAATCATTCGGCCATTTTAACAAAGTGTGTTGGAACAGACATACATGCAAACCATGTACGGTCCCAATGCAGAAGTCATTTTTATGAAATATATTGTCTGGAGTATCACTGTGAGCAGCTTCTGAAAAACTGCTATGCAGCTTTTTCCAAAATTTTCTGAATCACTGACAACTATACTGTGAATGTCATTATCCTGTTGTGATGTACTATAATTATCCTCAATTTTGTTCGAGAACATTAGAGAACAAACAACATTGTGAAGACCAAGAAACACAGCAGATAGGTCTGGGATAAAATTTAAATCTGTTATGTTATAAAACATCATTCCAAGCTGTTGACGTCCTACAGTCCAATCCATCATTTAAAAACGGAGAGTATGGCACAACAGCAACTTGAACTACCAAGTCAGCAGGATAACTATTAATCCTGCATTACGTGAAACTAAGAAGAAAGTCATTGTTGAAAGAACGCCTCAAGAAATCCAGTGTGAAGTCTGCAACAATGTAGGTTCCTTTTAGCCAGAAGAATACAGAATACTTTTCGAGGCTACATGAGAGAGATCTGACGAGAAGGTGCAACGCTGTTTATGAAAGTTCTTATTCTTTAATGCATTTAATCCAAATGTAGTTAAAAATCTAAATTTCACAGATTAGACATTTGGATGTGAAAGTAAGTGAAATCAGTGGTTTGTCAGGTACGTACAAAGTGTTTGCAAGTGCTGCAAAATGGAGCCAAAATGAAGAATGACACAAGAGGTGTCAACTTGCCGGTGAGAGACCACAGAGAAACTCCAGGTTCCATATTACATTAATCAGTGTTACAGCACACAAGTAAATGCTTTCTTCTGCAGGGGTCATAACAAGGCAAATGATTTTCCTGCATCACACATTTCACACATTTAATCCTCTAAAAATTTCAATATGCAATCACTAGCAAAAGCTCTGTTAGACTGACCAAGTCAAGAGGGTGTCATAAAGATTTATTTTTGCACCTTTAGTAGTGTTTGAAGGACTATTTTTGCCAGTCCCCCTCCTGCGCCATGAAGTCTGGTCTTTCTTTATTACTGTAAATATGTTCTTGGGAACAGAAGCACAAGTCACTGAACAGTTGTAGAGCTGCACTCCCCGGTTACACTTCTCACAAGTCTGTATTATTCTTGCAACAGGAAGTTCACTTTGTTCCCGCATTTCACGCATGCAAATATTTACAGTAACTGCTGGGGTATCATATGAGGGTGGAGCAACAACTGCTGGGGACTCCTTCCTTCCTTGTTGCAACTTCAGGTCAAACTGAAAGATAATCTGTGTATGGTTCGGTTGAAGTTGCTGCTGCGGCGCAATAGATCATTTACAGACGTGCTTCAGCTTTTATTTGTGCAGAACACACACTAGAGTCAACCTGATACAAGCCAACAGAGTCCCTCAATTCATCTCGAAACGCTTTTACAGCAAAATCGCCAAATGCGGCCCCTTCCTGTTTTCATGTGAGTTTGGCTTCTGACACCAATAAAGGTAACAGGTGTGGTTAAAAGTGAATCATATGTGGTTTTAGATTGAAAGAAACACAATGCCTGCAGGCGGTATATTTTTTCCAATGAAGAGCCCGGTGTTCTCCTCCTCATTCTGCACTCCTCTTGATTCCAGGCAGGTTGGAGCTGCAGACACAGACAAGCTGTCACCCCTGGCACCACCTCAGTACAACGGCTGGCCACGACAGGCGGCGTTTTCCAAAAGCCTATTTTTGACAGCATTTTAGAGAAAATGCTTACAAGAACGCACGTACAGATTCCTTAATCCTTTCACATTTTTTGGCTTATTCCAACATGACAGATATAGACAACACAAACCATGGTCATAAAGTGCAAGTGAAATATTCTCAAATTTCCTTTTACAAACAAAACAAAGCAATCCTCTTTTACCCCTGAATGAAATCCAGCACCACAATTTGTGTCCCCCCCCCTCCCTACCATTTTCATTTTCATCTCAATATAAATGTAGCTGCTCTGTGAGGAGCTCATAGTTTTATTAGGGAGCAAAAGAGAGCAAATGGCATCAGAATGACCAAGTTACACAGAAGATAAGTCAGGTAAGATGTACTGGAGAATTTCTTAAAGCGAGTTTGGTTTTAAAGCTCTGAATATCTCCCAGAGGACTATTCAAGGTATGATTTGTAAAAGATTATGGCGGAACATAAAAACCTACTAAGAGTTACCGGGATTATAAATCAAAGAAACAACCAGTACCCAAATCTGAGGGCGCATCAGAGATATACATTTCAGGTGAGAAATGTGTGTGTTTCACTAAATATGCTTTTTTATGGAGGAGTGGTAAGATGTAACTATTTTTAAAGAAAGCCACAAAGGGTGTCCTCAGCTGTTTGCCACAAGCCATGTAACGTGCGGATGAAGGTGGACTGGTCAGATAAAACTTGAAATTTAACATTTTAATAGTTTTCCACAAAAATATAATGCATGGCACAAAACTTATACTGCACTGCTGAAAATTCCATCCACACCATGAAACATGGTAGTGGCAGCATCATCCTGTGGGACAAAGAAGACGTTGGAGTTGATGGGAAGGTGGATGGAGCTTAAATGAGATTGCAAACGAGGAAAAGCATCTCTCATTAGAACAGCACAGCTGGCAGAGACATGCACCAGGACACTTGCAGCTGGAATGGCGGTTCTATTGACACAGAGGGAGAAAATGCTAGTTCGGGCCACACTTTTCAGATTCTCCAATTTCTTCCACATTACAGTTATTTGAAACTTTGTTTTGGGCAAAAAAAAAAAAAAAATATATATCACTATAACACATGTAACTGTAATACGAAAACAGTGAAAAGGAGAATGAGTATTATGACTTTTCTGAGGAAAGCTAAGTAGATTATCTTTGTTTTGATGTTGGAGACTTAGCATCTAGCAAAATTAAACTGGTCACATCAAAAATGTTTCAGTCCTGCATCTTTCTTTAAGTTCTGGTCAGACAACAGTGGAGTGTATTGGAGTCCTGCCACAAAACTCTGCTGATAATTATCTTATGCGCATCTTTTGCGCATAACAGAACTGTGCAAAAGATGCACGCCTTTGTAGATGTTCTGTCTAAATCTGATGGATTTGAATGTCACGAGAAGCCAGGCTTCTTCTTTTAACCAAGGTACACTGCTGCAGACGCGGGGCAAAGTACAGACATTTATACGAGCAGCGGGAACTCATCTCTGCTAGTATCACCCTGCAGACAGGATGTGGGGGTGGAGGAGGCGGTTTCACTTTGATTGATTTATCTCTATAGTCACAGTTTTTCTTTGGATTGTCAGCACAGTTCCCACGTGAGATTTTGCACCCAGCAGAAACTTAGGCTCAGAAACTTAAAATATTCTTCTTTTCTGAAGTAGAGGACAGTGAGTACAAAAAAAGCACAACACAAATGAGAGAGCGTTTGGGTGGTACAAGTTGTCCTCAAATCATCCGAGGCGTGGGAGGCTCCGCTGGCTGGAAAGGGTCTATGCTCCACTGAGGTGTGTGGGCAACTATGATTTGAGAATCGGTAGAATTACTCCACAAGCAGGGAAGGGGGAAGGAGCTGGTCAGAACCCGCAGGAGTGGTGGTCTTAATCACACTGGGGCCTCTGTGTTTGCACAATCTTCCAAGCCAACTCCCAGAAGGTAGGACGGCGGGCCATGTGATGCCACCCACTCTCCAGCGTAGTGTACGGCCGAGCTGGTGCTAAGATCTCACAGCGCGGATGAGATGAGTGCACATATTGGAGGCTGGCACTGGCTGAGAATAAGGCTTAGCTATGGGAGGTGGGTGGGAAGGGGCTTGGCATAGCACTCACAGCAGCGGAGGCATCAAACGCAGAAGCCCTGTTGAAAACAGACCTGTAAATGCAGTCAGGGAGAGCAGGCTCCTGTTTGCTGAGAGGGAATTGTTAGGAGAAGTGTGCAGATGAAACCCAAATATATAATTTATGTCATTACAGGAGGAGTTTATTGGTTCCACACTTGAATTTAATTGGTATTAATGAGATGCCTGATTACCATAAGAATCCAAATTTATGAGCTATGTGCTCAGGTAAAAGCTTCAAAGGAATCCTAATCACAGCAGGGAGGAAAAAGATGTAACAAATACAATATTTATACAGTGTTTCAGCGCCAGTTAGAAATAGATTGAGTCCATTTTACAATATGTCTGCCTTAAATTAGGCTTCTGCCAAACAAGCAAAGCAAGTAGTTGTTCTTTTGAAATTTAAAAGGAAGGCTCCTCATGCAAATTCAAAAGACAGAAAATCTGAGAAGGTGAACAATGCGCTCAGTCTAATTCAGGGCTTAATATAGAAGCTGCCTCACTGAGGAAACACTACTGAGAATGTGGAGGCCCTGAGGTAGCTTTGTGGGACGAGCAACGGACATAAAATGCAGACACCTCACATGAAGTCATCAAGATTTAAAGGAATAGTTTTCAAGTTTGGTTACTTTGAAAGGTAACGAGTGATAAATGTTTAACCTGCCCACATTTGTTAGATATTTATATAAAAATGTATGAATTCATTTTTTTTTGTTTGTTCTTTTTTTTTTTTTGTCTGTAAAACCAGCAGCGGCACTGAGTCTTTTGCATTTTGTAGTATGTGTGTTGTGACTTTGCATAATCTCAAAGTTCATTTGCCTGATCACATTCTAAACACAAGCAATATACTATGCATGCAAATATGTTACCATATCCAGATCCATTTCATAATATTACCCTTGTAAATATATTTTTACAGTATATATATATATTCATATTTACAGTGGTAGTATTTCGTTCTCCAGGTTACATCCTTCTGAATTCAAAGGCCTTTCACAGACCTTTGTGCAGTGTACATTATTGTGTCTCTATACTTTAATCTGACTTTTTAAATTGTATCCTCGCCTATACCAAGTTTAAAGGCTCTTCTTTGTTTTTATGCAGATATAATTTGATTGTACTTAATTTGCACACAATTATGTATAGTGCTGGAAAAAACAACTTAAGTTGTAAATACTATTAGCAAAGTAAGAATGGCCAAGGTAATTTTACAGAAACCATTTATTAATTGACATGGATAAACTCTCCACAGTCTAACTCAAATCTAAAGTCCTTTTCTTACGCATTACTGTGCGATGTTTTAACGTCCCGTTCTCCAGGGGTGGCAAAACATTTCAGAGGTACTTCATAAATCAGTTTTATGCATGTAGAAATTAAGACCTCACCTGCCTCGAATCAGTCAGACAAAGGTTTCGGTTGTTTGAAAAATGCCCTGCACCCAAACCACCCAACTCTAGAAATCCTCAAATGACTCTACAGTTGCTGGGTGTGTTAGTGGTGCACAGGAGAATACACACTAAGAACGGTTCTTTGGTGTGCTGTGCAACTGATTAGTGTATTAGTCAACAATTACAAAGAAGGCAGCAATTATTTATTGTGGAGGGAGATGATTCTGGAGAATTGGGCACAGGGTGAGCAGGAGGCTAGAAACTTACTTTCTGTTTTGAACTGAGAAGGCACTGAACAAACATGAGAAGTTGGTTCTGCATTTGCAATTGCTCTTCAGCTTGCAGAAATAAGGAAAATGTTGCGGGTTTGAAACAACCTTGAAACATTTTCATAATGAGAAGCCACACTGTAATCTAATTTTATGTTCCACTTGGGAGCCTTAATGTACTTTCACCTCTCTGTTAACTTTTTTAAAATTACTTTTCCACCTGCATGTTGGCATTTAACTCTTCAATTGGAAGGAAAGCAAATGCAGTCCAAAATAAAATGTTCACTTTTGATGTTTTTTTTTTGTTGTTGATATATCTGTTAATTTATACACCAAATTCCTCCACAAAATAATGTCTACGCTCAAATTATGTGTTTGGTGGTTTGGCAAGTCACTCACAGATTTTAGGCTAATACACCCATCAGTCACAAGATTTTGACCACTTATGGTCATTTGGTGTGTTTAAATTGCAGGATCAGTTCAAATTCTGATTGGTTAGAGCTGTTTTCAAAGCATTTCTTAGTTTCAGCCATTTATGTTTTGTTTTCAACACTGCTGCATAAACAGATTGCAAATGATTTACCGATTTACATCACGACTTATCTTTCTGAAAGAGCTACAGCATGAAACATGTCTTGCAGAACTGTTCGTAAACGGCAACCCTTCCTGCATTAAAAGATTAAATGAAGCCGTAATTAACTTCAGCCCCACACTGCTGCGATGATAAACAAATCTCTCAGAATATCCCGTGAGTCAGTTTGTGGGGTGTTTAAAGCCATTTTGTCCCAACATGCTCACATGCAGAAAAACCTCACTTTTATTTAATGATCTGAGAAACTAAGAGACACCTCTCACCAAAGTGTTTGCAGACTTTTTCTGCTTTTTCTGTTCGTTAGCACCAGTTTATCAGCAGGATGTCGATTCTTCTGGCAACATAGTGTCTCTGGAGTAAGAAGGCACAGTTACAGCTCTGAGCCTGGAAGGCTGTCCTACTTGGCAGCTCACTGAAGATCCTCATTTCAGTAACCCGAAAGCAATTTTGGTAGGAGTCATCCCCCCCACCCCCTGCAACTCTGGCTCAGGTCATTTAAAAAGAAGGAAAAACAGATCTTTTCTTCCAACCAAAACTCATGTGGTAAGAAATGTTTGAGGATGTTCTTTCCAAACTGGAGCTATAAAGTCTTATTGTGAATAAAATTAAATATATCTAACCACAATATTAAGATACAAGTGTCCTTTGTTTTAGGCTTTTCTAAAGTTTTCAAACTTGAATCATTTTAGCAGTCTTTTTAAAAATGTAGCTATCACTAAATGCGTAAAACACAGGTTGATGGGTAGCTGCAGCCCCTCCTTTTGGTGGCAAAGAGATACGGAAACTTAACAGGTCGAAAGCAGAGATGCTAGCACAGCCATAGTTAGCGGTAGCAGTGTTTAAAAGTAAACAGCAATTAAAATAGCAAGGCTGAACATGTTGCAGAGTACAAGTTTACGAGGAGTTTCTTTTGCGTACCAATCTGTGTTAAACGGCTTACATTAGGTGTTTGTACCCTCCATGTTTTAATATGTCTTTGTCCTGTGATGTAATTTAGCATGATTCTAGATATGATCTCTATATTTTGTCAAATTGAACAACCCAGCAGTGGACTTTGTTTGAAACCAGTTTGATTAATTGCCCTGTGTGCTCAAGGGTGTCCATTTTGAGAAAAAAATTTACCTTTACCAAAACTGCCAGTTTCTCTAATAAGATGATTTAGAACACTACTGATAATCCATGAAATTTTCCACATTTTGCCATGTTGCAACCTCAAACGTCAATTTATGCTTTAAACTGACAGGCCAGGTATGAAGAGCATCAGTCATACGTAGCATATGGTGAATCAGCAGTGGTCAGTGGAGAGCAGTACTTCTTCAATTTTTACCCTAAATCTATGTGCCCATATATGGTAGAAAACAAACATTGTAGATCAGTTTAAAGTTTAAACACACCATCGCCGTGGTGAAACCCGGTGATGGGGACATCATCCCAAAACCTGATGGATTGAGAGTGGCAAGGCTCACCACAAAAGACAACAACCGAAAGCCGATTTTGGTTGTTTTCCTTAATGGCTTACTATCTGAGAAGTTAAAACTGATGTTAACTGATCGATTTCAGCCTGCTTGAAATTGAGCCATGTTCTAAAGGAGAATATGCCAAAAGTCTAGAGGTTGCAAAGCTGGCAAAGACATAGTCCAAAACATTTGTAGCTATGATTCCATGATACAAAGCATTTCATCAGATGGTTTAATTTGCACTATCCTGTGTGAGTTTATCGCATAAATTCTTCATAAAACAAATGAAAGTTTGTGGTGGTAACAGGACAAAATGTGAAAACATTTTAGAAATATCAGTGCTTTTGCAAGACACTATGTGAGACTATAGCAGTCTGCCTGTTTGACGCTGGTTAACTTCAAAGACTGATAAAGCTGAGTTTGGATAAGCAACAACAGGGGAGCATCATCAACGTATCGGGACGCCCAGTTCCAACCTGTTTCAAAAATAAATAATACACAGACACGGCAGGTTTGTAACAATAGACTATTTTTTTTCATATTTACATTTGTACCTAATGTGCAAATTAATAATTTAAAGTAGTGTAAAACTCTCAAAGGAATACAAAATCATATCTTACAGTCCTAACATGGTGGGAGTCCATGAACTGGTCACAGAGAAACAGAGGGGAGCAACACTGCAGTGTGTACAGGAGAGAGACAGAAGCAAACCCAGGGAGCAGTGGACATCCTTGGCCAGGACACACTTTGTTAAGGACAGCATGGCACATAATCCAAGCGTCACCAGGACAAACAGCAACACAAACACTGCATCTTTACAGTAGTCATGTCAAATGAGCAGAAAGCACTTAATAGGCCCCGGGTTTCTTTTTGTTTCTTTTTTTAAAATCT
Source organism: Poecilia reticulata (assembly GCF_904066995.2). NCBI lineage: Eukaryota > Metazoa > Chordata > Actinopteri > Cyprinodontiformes > Poeciliidae > Poecilia > Poecilia reticulata. The sequence goes on along the minus strand of NC_088835.1, from coordinate 23,744,463 downwards.
TTTAAAAATCCCACTGATTGGTTAAAGCACTGAAGATCACAAAGGCTTGAGGTGCTCGTAGCAGCAGGTGCTTATTTTGAACCGGCCTCTGGATGAGGAAGAACAATAACCTCACGCTGACCCGGCGACTTGTTTTCCGTTTTCCTGCAGGTCACCACATACCGTAGTGCTGTTAGCATGATTGCACGTCGTGTTGTGTGGGTGTGAGAAGGGGTGGAGGAGGGTGCTAGAGACACGTAATAACACTTGAGACAAAAAACCCAAGAAGAACCAAAAAAAAAAACAACAACAAAAAAAAAAAAACCCACACACATCAGCCTGCAGTCACGACTCAAGAGTTTGTCTCATCTACACACATTTACGGAGCAGATTGGTCGACAGGCAACTCAGAGAGACACACCACAATCACTGCATATTTGAGAAGCAGTTGTAAAGTGTTTGGCACAGAAAAATGTTGAGAATTTTGATTGTAATTAGTTGTTTTTTTTTGTTAAGAAGCCAGCGTGGCAGTGCTTGTGGATTTTAGGATACGTGCAAGAATGTGAAACGTGATATCACACAATATTTCGAGTCCAATTCTGACACGGCAAACCCCTTCAACATGGCAAAAAAAAAAAAAAAAAAACTGAAACAAAAGGTACACAAAACAAATGAGAGTTCAACATTTCATTCTAATCCAACATTACAGTCTAAAACTCTTACACGTTTTTAATTTCTGTATCTCAAATTCGTTTACAAAAAGCACGCTGTGACGTTCCTTTACGAGTCACAAGACACAGTTAACCTACAGTATCCATATTACTGGTGCATAGACAAAACCGGGAGAGAGTGTAGCAAAAAATCACCAATTTATTGCTTTAAAGTCTAATATTAACCCCCCATTAAACTTCTCTTGATTGCAAAACAACTACAAATATCCCATGGAGCTCCAGGCAGAGGTATTGCATTCAACTGATTAAAAGAGCTAAAATGTCCCTTCCTGATGAGATGCAAATCTTTTTGCACTTTGAAAAATAAAGAGCTTTCTTGCACATAAATTTACATCACAGAGGTAAACTTTTACTCTAAAACAAGTAAAAGGCTAAATTTGATGGGACAGAAGTAAAAAGAACTAAAAAAAAAACAACCTAAAATCTGGCCAAAGCTGCTCACTGTTTCAAGTTCTGCTTCCCTCGTCGTGAGGTAACAAGGGACTGGGGACAGGAACGCACGAGCATTACTCAACAAACCCAGGAAATGCTCGATATTATGTTTTCTGTTAGTTTCTTTTTTTTTCCAAATGCGGAGTGTGGATGGTGTTGTTCCCTCAGGTGTCCTGCGGCTGCGTTGATGCTGAAAGTAGCGGTGATGGCTATACAGGCCTGTGGACCTTGCCCTCCCTCTCCCTGCGCTTCAGCTCCTCCCTGTAGCAGTAGGAGCAGTAGTTGTCCGTCTCCGGCCTCCCGTAGAAGGAGCAGTTCTCCCTTTTGCAGCGGCGCTGCTGAAAGCAGTACAAAGGGCTCCCGGAGCTCCGCCCTTTGGTCTTGTCTGGACCGAGCCAGGTGTGAGGCACGCTGTCCTCGTCGGCGAACTCGAGGCAGTCCTGAATGTCTCCCGCATTGAATCCGTTGGTGTACGTGTGGGACTTGTGTTCGCCGGGCATGTTGTAGGACAGCGTGTCCATGGTGTTGACTGTGCGGACCCCTGACAGGCGCGCGGGGCTGTAGCTCTGGGAGGAGAGCGTGCGGTTCTGCTGGGGGTAGGTGGCGCATGTCTTGAGGGTGCCCACCACTGGCTTGTAGGGGTCATCTTGGAAGATGGAGGATTGCATGTTGACATCTTGTAAGTGGATGACACTGTGCCTCTGGATGGGCGGCGTATGGCTGTAGTGGGCAGACACAGGGATGGGTCCGGGTCTCTTAGCACCGATGCTGGGAGAGGAGTAAGGCGCAGGGGCTGAGGCGGGGGCTGGGTGGGAGATGTGATGCGAGCTCGGCGGAGGGGTGAGAGGAGGGACTTGGACGGTAGAGAGATTGGCTGCAGGAATGGGACTGTTTCTGCCCTGCGTCTTGAGACTGAGCAACGGTTGCGGGTTGCTGTAGGTGTGGTGAGGCAGGACGGGAGAGCAGCTCTCCGGAGGAGAGCTGTCAGACCTCTCCCTCTGGAAGACGCTCTCGTGCTCCGGCTTCTTTGAGGACACTTCGGTAGTGGCAGGAGGCTTCTTCTCTGCCTCCTTTCTCCTTTGCTCCTGCTCCTGGCTGAAGCGCTCCTGGGCGTTTGTCAGATAGTAGCTGATCATCTCCTCATGGAACTGGTGTCTATGGCTGGTCAGCAGCAGTCCTGCAAATATGAACTTGCGCTCCCCCTGCATGGCAGCCCGCAGGATGTTGAGGCTAAGCTTGACATCTGTGCTGTATTTCCAGTTTTCCAAGGACTTGTCCCCTGAGCCTCGCCCCGTGCTGTCCTGTCTCTCAGTCGGGGAAGAACTCGACGGTCTGTCTCCATCTGTAGGGGAGGGACTTGTGGCTTTCTCGGAGGAAGTGGAGCTGGTTGAATGGCCTGAATCTTCCTTGCTCCCTTTGGTTGCCTTTGACTCCTTCTTCTTTGCCTTTTCCCCTCCATTTTCCCCATTACGACCTGAGCCAGAGTTCGACTTGTTCATTTTGCCGTGCACAAGTCCTCCCAAACCTCCCATGTTCTTCTTCAGCTTGATACCGAGCGTTTTGCTAAAGCTTCCTAATCTGTTAGCTACAGAGTCAGTTCGACTCTTGTCCTTGCGCTGCTTGTCTTTGTCCTTTTCTTTGCTGGGCTTCCCGGTGTTAATGTTTGAGTTGCTGCCGACAGACTCGCGGTCAGAGTCCATGGACTCAGCAAGAGACTGGACATCCTCACCTGCAGAGGCTGTAGGAGACTCTGGCTGAGCCAGGGGAGCCTGCAAAAAAGCCAAACACACACAACAATAAATACATTTTAAATTTGATCACACCTTCCTCTTAAACTTTTTCGGATGTATTTATCATTATGTATTTATTTGGAATTGTAGGTGACAGGCTCACAAAAATAGTGTACTATTGTAAAATGAAAAAGACAGGATAAAAACGAAACGTTTTCCCAGAAAATAAGAAAAAAGTTTGTAGTGCCTATGTATTTAGTCTACCAGGTATTCTGCTAGGATTATACTGTGTTTAGCTCCACGCAATCTTCTCATCAATGCTTTTCCAGCTTTGTATCCCCTCTGAAGAAAAGCATGCCCTCAATGTAACGCTGCCACCGTCATTGTTCACCAGTGGTGGAATGGTGTGTTCATGTAGATGTGGAGTGTTTGTTTTCTTTTATATGTAGTGTTTTTGTAGCGATAAAGTTAAGTTTTGGTTTCACCCCACTAGAGCTGTTTGCTGCGTCTCCTGCGTGGAAAATTTTTAAGTGAGACTTTTTATGACTTTCTCTCAACAGTGACATTCTTTGTGCTAAAATCCAGATTTGTAACGTGTACAAACAATAACTGTCCTGTTGATAGATTACTGCACACCCAAGTCATGAATCCCTGTAGCTCCCTCAGAGTTACCACTGGCCTCTTAGGGCAGCTTTTCTGACATTTTATGTGGATATATATATATATATTGGTAGATTTGAAATTGAAATGTAAACTTTCTTTTCTAAGCTTTGCGTATTATTTTATAGCCTTACCATGCTTTAAATGTCTCCATAACCTTATCTTGGCCCTGTCTGCTCTGTCCCTTGGTGTTCATGATGCTTTTTGCTTTCTATTGTCTTGACACAGTGGGGCTTTCACTGATCATCTGGATTTATATCCAGATTACACAAAGGTGGACAAAGTGACTTTTGAACAAAAATATTGGTGCTGGGTTTTATTTAGGGGATCAGAGTAAAAGAGACTGAAGTTGTATGCATGCCACACTGTTAAAAACTATGTATTCTGTTTTCAGCTTAAAAATATGCATGAATTTATGAATGATTTTCCCTCAAAAATCTAACATAACACATGCAAAATAATCCAAACGGTATTGATCTCTTCGCAAGATCTCTAAGCAAGAACTGGAAAGATCTAAAGTAGAAATTGTCTAAAAACTGTTGGGAAACAAACAATTTTCTGGTTTTCCGTGACTCATAACCACAAATGTGGGAGATCATCGCATTCTGACACAAAATAGAACCGACTGACGGGAACCAAGGGGTTTCAGAAACATCTGGAACAAGGGAGTCTCTATAAAGCTAAATTAACCATGACAAATACGACACACATGTGACAGCTGAAAAAAAAATTACCCTTGTTTCAGAGGGAATTCGGATCCATGTTACATTCATGTAGTTGTGCAGCAGGTTGAGTTTGGCCTCCAGGGACAAGATCAGACTGCAGAACAATATAAATACACTTTTTAAAAGAAGAAAACACAATTACATCTGACAAACATATCAGTAACATATCTATTGGAAGCATGCAGAAGGATTACATAAGTTGAGCTGTATGAATGATATCTGCAGTCCTCTAAAGGAAATCCATGAAGGATGCACTCAGAGATGGACAAAGCATTTTTTCTGTGTGTCATAGTGTAGTTTTTTTTGGCACAATAATCTTAAAGTATATAAAATCAAACCCCTTAAATAAACCTTTCAAAACTCAAGTGAAGGCGTTGCAGATTTCCAGAGCCCACTTCTGGACAAATGCGACACCTGCCTGAAATCTTTCGATCTTTTTTCCTTTTTGAAGTGACCCAAAGCCAATAGTCACAGTTAAATCCCAACACGTAACATGCAAGGAGGTCGATGGATGGACGGGCAGAACTGTTTACTGTCAGTACCTCTGTGTGCTTTGCTGATACGCTTCAGCTGGTGATGTTTCAGGCTTACCTGGCTAGCTTGGTGTTGTCATTGTCATCCCTTCCCCACTCCCAGTCCACACCAGGATCCACAGCAAAATGGAGTGCCAGCAGCTTGTGCTCGGAGTCGGTCAGAGGGATGACAGCTGAAAGAGGGGAAAATGCAGTTACGTTACTTTGTTCCCCCTTAATCTACAGTAGCAAGTCTAAATGACGCTGGTTCTCACATGCGAATGTGGCGCCGAAGCATTTGGACAGTTTCAACTGACTGGAGCTCAGGGAGAGTTTGCTAAGAGCAATGTAAGAGGAACCTGAACTCAGTTACCCAAATCCTCTTTTCCCCACATTTTCATGTCAAATTCTGTATTTTTCCATGGTCATTTTTGGGGTTCTCTGTCATCTTCCGGAACATTTTAAGATATAAATGCAAAGGTTCGGTAAAAATTTAAAGTAAGTATTCAGTATGAAAGATTGGATGGAAAGGTAAGACATTTTCTTTAGTCTGTTTTCTTTTTCCAAAGAGAAAGAAAGAACAAATAAATACACATTATAACTAAATAAATAAATAATAACTAAATAACTGCATAGATTTTTTTTTTTTTTTTACTTTGACTTCTCCAGATTTCACAGAAACTCTGTAAATCTTCCTAAGTTATTACCATATTTGTTAACTTTTATTGTCTGTAGGATTTTGATTTCATGTTGTCTAGTTACAGACTTTCTTGTTCATACCTTTCATTTTTAATATGTATTCGTGACAAGAAACAACAACAAAAAACTACAAATGTTTAAGATGAATGCAGAATATAAAAAGTAGTTTTTTTTATTTTGCAATTGAACTAAAAACACAGCATAATTTTGATGATGTTTAACATGTTATATTTGCAGTTTTCTGAAATGTCTGGCTCTGTTTTGTGCCTGTGTTTAAAAATGAGCTTCTTGTATTTCAGTTTGTGCAGAGTTTTATTCATTTTCAAATTTAGGAGCATTCTCTGGTTTAACGCATTTCATGGCGTTTGTTCTTTTTTTTTTTTTTTTTTTTTTTGCTGTGATCGTGTTTTTAATCTGCTCTGTAGATCTGAAGCTCAGTGCTACAGTAGACTGGGGCAGCGTGCCTTCATTTTGTTTAGTGACCGACTTAAAGCAGAAGCGGTGTTAAAGTTCAAACAGTGAAGAAAGGTCATTTTTATCACAGGCATAATAAACGACAAAAGAACACAGCGTTTATCTTTATCCCATATGATAAACTACTTACAAGCAGTAAAACAGACTTCAGCACCAAAACAGGCACCAGGCCGGGTTTCCTCTTGTGGGAAATGCACATGCACAGGGCAGGAGTTTACAGTAGGCTACATGTTTCTTTCCTCTGAATGTGTGGGAGTCTTTTAAAACAACAGTGTAAGATGGAGTAGCTGGGCCTTGCTGGCCCACATAACGGCTCTCATCAGGCTACCTAGTGTGGGGGCTGTTGTCTGCATGACTGTAAAGAGAGGCAGGCTGTTCAGGCTGAGGACATTCCAGCCTTCCCTGTCAGACCCAGATGGAAGGCGCAGTCTCCTCCTGGCCTCATCAGTTCTTCCACTGCCAGCAGGCTGCTGTGCTCTGTAGGCTTCATGGAGACTGTGAGGAGCAGAAACAACTACCTGTACAGAGTCCAAATGGATGATTCAGGGCCAGTCTCTGCTCTTAGTGCATTTCTTCTCCTCTGCATAAATACAGAGTCAATGTGCTATTGCATCATGCAATCTCTTAGGGCTTTGTAAACAAGTATTTGTTCTATTTTTCTTAACTTTTTCGCACTTCACGTTACAATCATGAGCTTCGATGTATTTTATTGGGGTTTCATGCGATAGATCAGGGCTCTGCAACTCCAGGAAAAATTCACCACACTGGACCAAGAGCTAAAATGAGAGATGAAGTCAGGTCGAACCCTGACTAGGGCAACAATAGGTGAATGGATGACTAATGGTGTTTGTCTTTGTGTCAAATCAGCTGTTACCTTAGCACGCAATACACTTTACAGTAAATCCCCAACACAAACAATGAATGACTAACGGTAATAGGATGCTGGCATGCCAGCATTGTTGACAAAGAGGAAAAAGGGATTCCATTAAGTAGGGTCTTTCCAAGAACAGTTTTGCCCAGACAGTTCTGTCTCAAGACAAGTTAAAAACACAAACAAAGCTAAGCTAAGGAGAAGACGATAAAACTTGCTGCCTCCTTGGTTCCCACTCGGGTCATGCAGCAGCCACGCGGAGGTCTGTGAGGTGGTGTCCCCGCTCCCACGATGCAGCTGGCCTCCCTTGTGTGTGAGTGCGTGCACGCATGGCTCTTCCAGCTTGAGCCGGGTCCAATTTCAGCTCTGCCAACTAAACTCCGGGGGACTCGAGTGTGCTGTAATATATTTACTATCCCCTGTCGGCAGCCGTGTTTTGTCGTCCTCCAATAACCGATTCCCACAGTCCGTGCGAGGATGACATCATAGCCTTCTTTGGAATACAAGCTGTGCAGTCGACGTCATAGCTCGCTGCTCATTTTGCAAGCTTGATTCAAGAATGATACAGAGAAGAGGAGGGCGAGCAAACATGGGTGTGACCCGTAAGGAAATAACTGCTGGAGATTAACTTCTCCCCGCTTACATTCGGGACACTGTGCTGGAGATAAGCTTATTCTTTTCTGATTTGTCAAAGAATCTTCAAGATATAATGCATTGGGTCGTGAGAGCAGACTAACATCCCCTCCCTTATTTAACTCGGCTTTAGAGGACAACAGCACCTTTCTTTTACATGATTTGACTTGCAACATTTAGTCAGTCTTTCAGCTGCAGTGAGATTCAAGAACCATTTGTCCAAACTGGAAAAGTAACACATTCAAATTCCTGAGTTAGTGCTCTGCACAGCTGCAGATTTCCAGGCTCTAAATCACTGGAGTAAACAGCAGTGATGCACATAAACAAAACTGAGATGTCCACCACCATTCCAGAGTCAAGGACAGTACATCTAATCAGTGACTTGCAAAATGATTGATAATTGAACTTTTTATTATGTGACAGAGCAATAAAAAGAAGAATCCAACTGAAAAGTTTTGCAATGTCTAAATCATGTCGATAAATATTATCTTTAAGTAAATTCTATTAATAAAACAAATTTTTCACATTATCATTATATCAGGGCAGCATAAGACAGATAATCTGTGAAAAAATTTTAGCCCCTTTGCTGATTCCCTATGGTGTTGTTATCTGAACAAACAGACTGCCCTATCAGAAAGAACCAATCAGAGCCAAGAGGCGGGTCTTAGCTCTGTCAATCATCTTGTGTATGAGCTGCTCACACCATCCTGATTGCTCTCTGCTGTGCTACAGAGAGCCAGCAGGCAGATAAACGGCTGTCCTGGAATGGTGAGTTGTTTTGGTTTTTGCATTTATTTTTTGCTTGTTGTTGGTCTATCACATAAAATCCCCAAAGTTCAAGGAGTGTGAATTATTCTGTGAAGCACTCTAATTTCAATAAAGAGCTGTGTGTTGGTGTCACTGCAAAGATGGAAAAGTTGAGTAAAACAGTGAATCCATTGAAAGATCAAGACCTAACCCCCACTGACCAGAAGTTAATGGTTACACCACGCTCTCATGTAGGTGGTCCTCCGGCCAGTTTATGTAACCAGATGGGTGCAAGAAGTTTATCAACAGGACGCCAAAGAAAACTTGGGAGTGTTTTTGATTTACGGAAAGGAGCTTGAAATAGGTTTTCCAGAGGGTTAGTTCCCCTCACACGCTGCTGGACTGCGTGAGCACAAACAGGCAGATGAAAGACCTTTGTTAGCATCTACTGAGGGTTTAACTCATTATCACACAGCAGGTGAGAGCATTGGTGGGTTGGGCAGGAAACACACATCCAGGTACACATGGAGTGGAAAACCACTTCACCAGCTCAAAAACTGAAAACAAACAAAAATCTTAGAGCAGCAACTCTCGGCCTCAGTCACCATTCATCAATTTCATCATTTATGTAGCTTCAGATTCCTTACACATAAAAAGAAGGAGGAGCATAAATTGTCAAACTCCTGGACTATGCCTTGCAAAAGTATTTACACCCTTTGAACTTTTTCTTAACATTTACCATATTGCACACAAAACGTTATATGCATTTCATTGAGATTTTATTTGACAGGACCAACACAAGTACTGGAAAATTATGAAGTATGATAGGTAGTTTTCAATGTTTTGTTTTTCCAACTTTACTACTTTGTCCTTTACTGCAGTTATAACCAGGTGTACACCAATTTCAGTTTTCTGGCCGATCACCTGTCTTTAAAAAGCCTGACCTGTTAGTTCTAATTTTGTCCGATACAGATTCTTTTGTTTGAGGTTATTAAATAAAGTGGCAAAATTGCTATGCTAACGACAGTGGGTTGACTATTGCTAACCGCGCACGTGCAGATGTGACCTGGTGGGCGGGTTTGTCTGTCTGTCGGTCTTCTCTCACAGCAGAGCAAAAGGGGACAATTGCTGACTTTCAGACGTTTGTCGAGGTAGATAAGATCGGTGGATTAAATCGTTTCTCATGCAAGTGTCGGCAGATCGCAGATCTTCTAGAGTCAAGGAAACCGGGGCAGATTTATCGATGCAACACTAGTTACAGCCATAAGTGTTTTTGGGTATGCTCATTCCTTACTGCAAAACAGTTTAAGTCGAGTCAGAATGGATAAAGTACATCTATGAACATCAGTTTTGTGACCCTCAAAGCCAGTATTATATCTTTTGCAGCTTCTAACAGGTTTTTCTTTCCCACAGCATGATGGTCCTTCCACCATGCTTCACTGGTGGAAGGACCACCAGTGAAGCACCTTCTCCTAAATAAAATAGGAGAAGGTGGAGAAGGTCCACTGCAGGGAGTGTAAAGTTACAACTAAGCATATGTGACATAGTAGATGTTAAGAGAGTTTAAAATCTTTCAAGAGCTGATGCAGAATTTAATGGTGTGACATGTAATTACTCTAGAAATAGAGGGTACAAATGTTTTTTTTTAGTTATAATTATTCCTGACGTCTTTTTTTTAGGCAAACCCCTTTTGTCCTGGTAGCATTGTACCATATTCTTCCCATTCCATAGATAGCATAAACAGTATTCGGAGCTCAAAACTTACTTGAAATAACTTTCAGCAAATGTTCCAATTCGAGTTTGTCTGGTACAAAAAAATCCCAAATCAACGTGCATCGATGTTTGTGGCTATAACATGACAAATGTGGAAGAGTTTAAGGGTATGAATACTTTTGTACAGCAGAATGGGGTTCCAAGACTGTTTTCTTCCTGAAGAAAACAGTGTGTGTTCAGGTGTCGGAGGACACCTGAACACACACCAGACCAGCAGCCCCTCTTAGATGCTCTTTGCTGAGTCAGGGGAAACTAACAGCAACCGTCCACCTGAAACGTCCACACAGTGGAGTGACTGTTTAGGCCTGAGCCGGCCGGGACTTTAATGCTGAGAGGTGATTTGCTGAGGACAGACAGTGAAGTACCTCCTGGTCTGTCTGGCATTAGCTCAGACAAGAGACCCATAACTTGCTTCTTTTAATTCAGATGAAACAGGGAAATGCAAAAGGCCACGTTTTTTTTAAATCTTATAGTTATACCGTACACCCTGCATTTTCATGAGATTTTCATTTAAAGCAGTGCAGATTTGCATCGCTGCTGCGTAACATGAGTTGCCACATGACATACAAATGCACCATGCCAAGAGTTCAAATGTTTTCATAACATCCTGGAGAGAGTGCAGACTTTCTGATCTTATCGAATGAGGACACTGTGTACCAGGATGAAAAAAGTACAACCACGCACGGGTGTTGTGATTATACTGTGCCATTTTGTCTGGACACATGCACCATCTGGTGGATGAGCAGAGAACCTCAACTTTTGGCTATTTAACACCCACTAAAGTGCTGATTAGTCTGGAGTGGTGAGGTTCTTCTGGGGCTTTGTGGGAGGGACTAGTTCAGGAACAGTCAGAGGAGGAACAAGGAATCCATTTGCATAAGTGTGTCTGTTGTCGAGGTGACGTCTCATACTGTGTTGGAGTGAAACTCAGACTGAGACGTCAGCAGCCCACACGAAACAACGACCGGGTGCCGTGACTGGCGAGGCCGGTTGTCAGGGAGATCCACTGTTGTTGACACTTACAGGAAGTCCGTGACCTCGAGGCTAAGCTGTGAGCGGGAACACAGGGATCCGAATGGCCAAAAACAAGAGTGTTTCCACAAAATGAGACGGGAATTAAAATGTGTATTTCGCCTGCCACAGCTTAACACAATCAACATGTTCTGCAGAGCTCTGCATCACAACCTCCTCCCCACCGTGACCGAGGAAAACGCATAAACAGACACACCTACTGTGACAACCCGCAGCTGGAACGTCAAGTCAAGGAAAAAGTGCGGGCAGCTTTTGCAAGCTTGAATAATTTTGTCAGCATTCAGGAGTCGAAGCTGGCCGGTTTCCTCAACGATGACCACTCCCCCGCTTGATGCTGCCAACTGGCCTCTTTTAATAATGGATCTCAGGTAATTAGGCTGCCATCTCATACATTATTCACCTCAGACAGGACAGACAGAACCTTCCCTTTACCCTCCAATCCTGCTAGAGTTAAAAGCAAATTCCGCCACGCTGCTATGAGAAGCTTTTTGTGGTGGAGGACGCGTGCTTTACCTTGTTCTCGCTGCTGGTCTCTCTGCTCCATGGACACCAGCGCTGAGAAGTGAGCCTGATCGTAGGCCAGGACCAGGGGGGAGCAGTGACAGCGGCTCGGAGGCACTTCCAGAGGCAGATAGAGCCCTCCAAACGGGATGGGAGCAAACGCTGCAAAGGAGGTTCGAACATGGCCGGGTCACTCCTTTGCAGTTTGCCCTGAGTTACGTACGACTGACTGAATGAATACACAGTTTCCCTCACCTTCTCCTCCGGAGTCTCTGAGCATCGTGTCGGCCACCACTACAATCGGCCTGCGTAACACATGGGCCAGCACAAACACATGGAACTCCTCCAAACTCTCGTAGACCGGATCCTCAGAGTTATCCACTCTGGGGAAAGAAAAAAAAACGAAACATGACAACAGACTGATCTACACGAGTCAGAAGACATCCTGTCCATGTTTAATTCATTTTCCGCAGTCACCACAGGTTATTAGAGTCTAAACTCCATACTTCAATTTCCACAATTCACAAGAATTTCTTTTTTATCCCAGTGATAAACTATAAAATATTTTTATTTTGAATTTACTGCTGATATTTAAAAAAAACTAGCGAGGCTCGTATCTGGAACATGCATTAAAAAAAAAAGCTTCGAGGACGCAGAATAAAGTTTGGAAATACAAATATTTTTCCAAGCTTTTCCAGATTTTTCCAGAATTAACGTGGCCCCTCGTTTTCTCAAAGCAGTGCTCAAACAGGTAAAAAAAAAAATCCATAATTTCGTAGTCATGCTAACTAAATAAAATAGGAGAAGGTGGGGGGAAGAAAGGGATGCAGATGGAGAGATGGATAAAAAGCACAGGCAGCACTCTTGAGTGTGCAACCACCAGGGAAACGGGGGATGAGCAACAATTAAGCTGTCAGCCACACAGCCAAATTGGCTCTAATAAAGGGCCTCTTAATATGTGAATCCCACTCAGCCCATTCACAGGCTCATCTCACACTACGACCATCAAACATCCCTAACCTTATTACTCTCTTACAGTGAAGCTTAATGAGAGGTTCAAACATTCACAATAAATAAGTAAATTGCTCCCCTGAAAGGAACATTTTCAGCAATGGAGTCTTTTGTGCTTAAATCTGCTTCGGTAATCATGTAGTGAAAAAAATGACTTTTGTTATAGCATTAAAGCCTTTAGTGAAAAATGTCACTTATCGTAATCTAAACCTACCCCTGTTTCTGCTACAGAAGATTATTATTATTATTTTTTTATTGTAATCAAATTTCCCCTAAACGTTAAATGCTTTTTTTTTTTGATGCACTTGAATGACATTTTAATCTCGGCTGAAACTTTCTGTTGTTCACACGTCTTCTCTTGTTCCACCGGATCGGCAGCCTACCTCAAAGAGCTGAAGTTGTGCGACAGCGTATGTGTGTTTATTTCAGTGAATATGGAAACACGGTGAAAAACCACAAGGCTTCTCTGCGTGGGAGGAGGAAACCAGAGCGAGTTTCCAATCCGCCTCTGTAGCTTGAGAAAAAGCCACTCTTACGTTTATATTTGTGCAATACGCTGCAGCTAAAAGTAACTCAAACCCAAGAGGGGCAGGTTGGTGGTAGTGGTGGGGGTGAGGGGGGCTGAGCTCTTTGAGCAGAAAAGAAAACTTACAAAGAAGCCAGTAGGTGGCACCGTTTCACGTTGTGATTTTGCAGAGGAAGACGAGTTCGATTTGCAGATCTGCCCTTTTTGAAAATGTTATTTTCAGATTTGTACATTCATGTGCGTTGGTTAACTTACCCTCCACTGGTGTTCCCGTTTTTGCTGAGATGAGTGCGAGGCTCACTGGAGGCCAACTTCAGCAGCTCGTTCCACTCTCTTTCCCATTCTTCTTCTGTGTAAACCAGCCCTGACTGCACAAAAAAATCACGGCAATGAAAATTTAATTACAGTTTGCCATAAAGTCACTGTTAATTCAAAGTCACTGTGTGCTTCTTTGAGAGTAAGTGCATTTTTCAAAATGAAAGAAATACAGTGCCGTGTTGAGCCGTCTCCCATTTGTTTACAATTTACCCTCAAGAAGTAAAATGGTACTGATCAATAGTTCTCCAGGTTCTATAAATTATATTTAAAGCCATCAAAAACAACAACAGGTATTGAATTGGTAATAAATATAAAAGCCAAAATACGATGGGATCCCACATTTTCATCAATTCAAATAAATAAAGAAAACACTCAATACCACTTTAAAAGATAAAAAATATTCTAGCAACCTTGAGTAAAACTTAATAGTATTTATGAAATTTCACATTTTAGAACAGAATATCAAAACAAATTGAAATACTAACCATAACTTATTGTTGTGTAGTTATTAAATTTAATTTGAGGAGAGTTTAATTGATTTCTACCGAAACGTTTAGTAAGAAAATTTAACTGACCACCCAACACCAACTTGTTATACTGGCTTACCTTATAAAAAGAACACCAAAAACAAAATCTGCGTATTGAGCAACTGAAAACCACAGTTGTATTTTAGTAGGTGATTTTGCTGTATTCTACATGTCAAAAACAAATGAAATGTTATAGTTAACAACATTTAAACTGTAATAGTATTTTTTAATAGCAGAGCAATGATTGGTTTTTCATTTTTCTGAACAGTAATAAGATCATGTTATGCACTTCACATGTGTTTTCTGTGTAATTATTGTGATTCTGCAGTTTTTTTTTAAACATGCTGTGAGAATCCAGCCAATGTCTGCTGCCATGCGACGGCGGCCCCTTCCAAAACTCAAACCAGAACACCTCCTTTCGTGGAATCCGTCTTACATAACTGGGCCAACTGGAAGACTGGAATTTTCGAACATAAACATCTGGACAACTTCTTTGCTTGGGCTATCTTTGGTGACACACTTTTTCTCATAGATTGAAAAAAAATAAGAAACTTTAATCTGACATCAGGGCAACAGGAGGAGGCAGAGGAAGTGCAGAGGATGTGGCAGCATTGCTTGAACTGCTACAGCACCAATGTACATTTAGAAACAGAAAATCTGTTTCCAGATTTTGAGTGAGGCTCAGTTAAGAAGCAAAAATCAGCATTACTTCAACCAGAGGTCTTCAGGAAATGATCTATTGCTCCACTCTTATCAAAAGTATCATTTGGAGAGGAGGCATTGTGTTCAGCGAACCTCCTTGTTCTGCTGGGTTTGCTGCCACCTCCACCTCCTCTTCAGAGCGTCTCTCTCTGCTCCACTTTTCATCATGGTGTACAAAGATTTCCTCAGCATCAGGTCTCTGTCATGGAAGCCCCACATCCCTGGAAGACAAAAAACACAACGGTAGGAATGACTCCGACTGAGAAAAGAATGCACTGATCCCTGGCTGTCTGTATGTTGTCATTCTTAGATGACCGCGGCTCCTTAACTAAAAAAATGCCCTCCTCAGACAGAGCTTGTCAGGACAGATTACAATAACTCCGGTGCCTCTAGACCTCGGCTGCCCTCAGAGCCCTCGCACTGGGGAGGAAAGAATCTGAGGAGGCTGAATATGCCATGTCTCTAGAACACAAAGTACAGGTGAGCTATTCTTTCTTCTTGTTCCTGTCCTTTTAGCTTTGACTTGTCCTTCTTCAGCAAGATTTTGGAATCATTAGCTGTGACACAGCACTAGATGTTTCCAACCCAGGAACTAGGCCAGTCTTCTGGTGGCAGAGATTTAATTTGTGGTTGAATATTCACAACATTTTTGCTTCAGTAATTTCCCAGTTAAACGCTTCTTTACTTTTGGTTAACTTTAAGTTACACATATGATTCAGCAAGTACCATATTTTCTGCACTATAAGGCGCACCTAAAAACCTTCAATTTCCTCAAAAGTCGACAGTGCACCTTATAATCTGGTGCGCCTAAGATATGGACCAATATTGAGCCACAACAGGTCTAGCAACTACGGTAAGCAGCCGCCGACTTAATTTTCCCCGTAGAAGAAGAAGTGCGTGGTGAATGCTGGGATAGTTGTCAGAACGCTGGTTTGTTAATAAAGTTTGATAATACATTTAAAGCCAGGGGGGGCGGAGGGGCGAGAGACAGAGACTGCGGTGGCAGCGTGTCGGTTGGTCTGTGTTACCCAGAAAGCAGTTGGGCACAATATCGCAACACCAACACCGGGAGTGAAACAATGACTGAGGCAGACTACTATATAAAGTACTTGGGGACCACTTTTTTACAAATGTGGATGTGTAATAATAGACTACGGAACAAATGTGTCTATTCTATGCGCCTTATAATGCGGTGTGCCTTATGTATGAAAACAGTTTTAAAATAAGCCATTCATTGAAGGTGCGCCTTATAGTGCGGAAAATACGGTACTATGGTTTCAAAATGCAAAATTCAGACCTTGTTACTCTTGTTGAGTGTCCCACTGTGTATCTCACTATGCTCACATTCAAATACAAAATTGGTTAGCATTAGTAAAAAAATATTCATTTAAGTACACACATATGGTTTTAGAATAACACTCAACGTTTAAGGAGTCTGAACTGCAAAAATTAACATCTGTGGATTGTTAGCAGATTAATAAAACTTGTGACATCTATTTTTGTTTAAGTTCAAAGTGAATAATACATCTCACCGAAATCTCCCATGAATTTTTTGTGATTTTATATAAGTAATAAAGTGAAATTATAAGTTAAAAGTTTTGAGCTTCTTTCCCCACTTTTCTTGCACACTCATCACAATTCATTTAAAATTCATTGCAGTTGCACATTTTCACCAGCTTTCAAGTGATTTTTTTTAGCTAACAAACTGTAACCACGACTAAATCATCTGAGATCAATGATGTGGTGAAATGTTAGGTTTTTTTTTGAGCATTCTGGACGCTGGTGTTCCTGTGGTAGTTAATCCATCTCCTCACTGAAGCTGCAGAAATGTATCAAAAAGTTGCGCTTGCAAACAACAAGTATTCCATGTGTAAAACTAGAATGTACCCAGTTAACATGCTATAGAGATTAATGCATTTTACATAAATGCCAAGGTTTGTACTTTATAATAGAAAGGAAACCTAACTGAAGACCAGTATAAACCAGAAAGATCAGTGCAGTAGAGGTCTAAGTAAAAAAAAAAAAAAAACTTAAAAAAACTATGTTTGCACCAAATTGCACAGCAGGTTTTTAGGTGTTACTCACCCAAAGAGGCAGCATGGAGGAGGCAGTTACCATCCCCTGTGGTGGCCAGAGGAAGAAGCTTCTTACAACTGGTGCACATGGTGGACCACCAGTTCAGACGTCCTGAAAACACAAGGACACTCAGAAAGTCACCTTTGATGACAAGCACTGCAGCCAGCAGACAAGCTACACAAGTGTAAAAATACACGCTGCAGGTCACAGTAACATGAGTGTCGGTATTCAACGCAGAGAGCCACTGAGCTTTGCGGAACCATGACGGCTCTATTTCACAATCAGTTGTTCTGTTATGTATATAGGAGGATCCTTGATTGCAGATCGATGTTACAATGTTCTTCCTACAGGTTAAAGATTGCAAAACTGACATTCTAGGTGGTTTAGGAGAGAGAGTGTAGTTTAGAATAAAGAATCTGAACTCTGGAAATCTTCAAATGATTAAATTTCACCTAGTTGAGTACATGCATCTTAATACCAATTGTCCAATTGTGAAATAAAGGAAAAAAAAATAGAAAGTTGTTTCACACATTGCACTCTGCACATGCATCAGTTGGTTACGTTCCATTTTAGCCTGTATATGATTCACCTTTTTATTCATACAACCACTGCAGTCCCCCGGAAGCTACTTTGAAACACTCCTCTAACTTTTCGAAAAAAAAATAAAATAAAATAAAAAAAAAAGAAGTGAGAATGAAGAAGAGCCCTGAGCACGACACATAGGCTGACTGCAGGCGGACCACACTGCTCTGAGCCTGGCCAATCTGGCTCCATCATTTATTTAACAACAGTAAACACAGAGGAGCCTCTGAATGATTTAGCCTTCACTGTAGTCACAATTAAACTGCAGCCTTTCCTTTTTTTCCTGCCACTTGCAGTTCTTTATTTCTGAGCTACTGTAACCTCCTGTTGTTTTATGATGCTGGCCTCATAGCGTGCTCCACATGCAGTACATATGGACAATTCTACCTGCTAGGAAATACAGAAAGATGCATATCGGTGCATTTTACAGTAACTTTTGCATCGTTTGCAAAAAGAAGAAAAAAAACAAAACAATTTTACTGACTGAAAAATTATTATTTCATATTATTTTTCAGCAAGCAAAACGGATTTGACGTGCGGTTTTAAGACGTTGTCTTTATGCCTTATTGGTAAAATATTCAAAGTTTTCTGCTTGTTTATTATAACATCAGAGTGAGAGGGGTTCTCTGCAAGATTCAAAACTTTTGAGCAGGTTTCTCTCCTTCAGTTGAAAGTGTCAGATGGGATATGAACCCTCTTCGAATTAGCTGTTGTCATCCTCCCTCCCTGATGCTGCTGCTCTGATCTGTTCTGTCTCACTGGGTCAGTCTCATCTTGTGCATCTGTCTGTATTTCAGACTTAATGGGATTTTTTATTGCAACTACTCTGTTTGGCTCCAGTTTACTTTAAACAAGTGAAGAATCAAAAAGACTTAAATTAATCCCTTTTTTTTTTCTTTTGCAAAATAGCTCAATTTCAGTCAATGTCTTGTGGACATCTACTTTTTTAAAATATTGGAACAGTCACAATTCTATTAAGGCCTGAACTTTGACTGGACCATTCTAGCACAGCAGTATGTGTTAAACTAACCACTGCTAGAAAGTGAACCTCTGCCCTAGTTTCAAATCATCTCCAGAATCTAACAGACTTTCTTTGAGGTTGTCATGTATTTATAGCCATTTACATGCAGCTGCGCAGAGATTCTTCCACCCATGCTGCAGGTCAAAATGGGCCGCTTAGCAGCTTCTCTGATTAATGCTGTGTAGATTTCCAATTGCCACAGTCTTTCAATATTTAAATGATGGATTGAACATTTGCGGTAAGGTTTTGTGAACAAACCCTGATTTAAACTGCTTCACGCATTTTTCCTTCACCTATCTGCTGTGTTCTCTGATGCCTATTTGCTCACTTCTGAAGGTAAGCAGTTGCACTGGATTGCAAATGTAAAATTGCATTTCCTTCAACATCACAATGATGCACAACTTTGTGCTGGCCAATCACATACAATTCCAGCAAAAATACACCAAGGTTTGTGGTTTTAACATGACAAAATGTTCTGTGCTATATCCTCATCGGACTCACCCGCCTGTTCCAAAGCCATCATGGTGGACTGCTCTATTAGATCCCTCTCTATGAAACTCCTAAAGTCCTCGCTGTAGACGCTGAGATCGGGTAGCTGGAATGTGTAAATGGGCATCTCAAGAGGGAACTGCTCGCTGGTGCACTCGTTCGCCACCTGCAGCCGTGCCAAGGAGACGATAGCAGAGCTGGCGTGGGAGATTCCACGGGACAGACGCTTCTCTAGAGGCGAACACAAGCAAGGCGGTGCAGATAAGACGTAAGACGAGGTTCATGGGAACAAAAACAAACAAACTAAAACAAAAACGCCACTGCTGATGCTGAACTGGCTTTAGTACCTTGTGCATTGTCCTCCTGCTTCTGTGCACACGGCCTGTCGATCTTGCTGACATGGCTGGGTGTTTCACGTGTCTCTGGCTGTTTGTAGTAGCGGCCCTCGTTGAAGACCTGCGGCAGGTTGGCAGTGTGGACCTGCCTGAGCTCCTCGTAGTCGTTCAGAGCAGCACTGAGGTCCCAGTTTTTACCTGGAGGAAAGAAAAAAAAGGAAGTCAGAGTCTGCTCACAAACAGGAAAAAATAAACCTCCATTAAGTATTCTGGTTCGATTTCATGCACATGCACACTATAGCATCTGCTTGCGTGCAAGCAGATGCTATAGTGTGCAGATGCTGCAGATGCTGCCGTCAGCTAGCTGACGAAACCGCACACAGACTAAAAGTTTACAGTAAACAGTTGCAGGGCCTGGAGATGAATTAGATAACTCTATTTCACTGAAACATTTAAACAACTTGGTATGCTTTTTTTTCCCCTTTTAATTGAAGAACATAACATTTCTAACATAATAAAAAAAAAACATATCGGTCCACATAGCTTCACAGATTTATAGCTTCTCCACAAGAGAAGATGTTGCAGTGCTTTTATCAGAGGAAAACATGCTGAATCATAGCGAGGCTGGGTGTTGGCACGAAAATAAAGTCGGAGAGGGAGACAGAACCTTCAATATGGTGACAGCAATATCCTGACATGCACAAAGAGACACCCCTGGCTGTCTCCTCCGAGTTTTGTCTCTTTAACAGAAATCCCCTCAAGGTTTAAGACAAGCAAGTCGGTTTTTCATACACCACTGTCTGACTTCTAGCACTGCCACAGAAATTATCCAAAAAAGAAGAAAAAAAGAAAAAAAAGAAAAGCACACAAATACCTATGTCTACATTCACTGTAACCTGAGTGTGTTTGTGAAAGTCGATCTACTAATGACCTCGGCATGATGGAGAGACCCGAGGAGGAAGACCTCGGCCTTCCAGACAGGATGTCTGTCTGTGAGTCTGAACATGAATATGAAAGCATATCCCGCTTAAGCAGCAGCTTTTGCAATCGTCAATGCAAAACGCATTTCACGGAATGGATTTCAGCAGCATGAGCTTCAGAGAAACAGGCCTACAGCCGACAGTTCAGCCTCGCAGCAACATTCGGCACCTTAATGCATCGTCTTTAAACGCTTAAGTGGAACGCTTTCTTTCAGAATCCTGATTGACACTTAGCACAGACACACTCTTCTGAAGCATGAAAATGCATAATCAATATCCATCAGAGACACTTCAGATGCGCAAGTCCAGATTCTGATACAAGAGGCAAAGCATGGATCGATTATGGGTTATACCAAGAGTTTAAAAGCTTAAAAAATCTGCGGTTCCTTTATTCATTTTAAAATCTGTCTTATAGAATGCCGGTATAAACGTAAAAAACACAGGTGTGCTCCTTCCCCGTCTGATGCTGCACACTGCCGTCAGCTAGCTGAAAGAAAAACCTTCACAATTTTCCAAGACCAAGACAAGTTCAGATATTTGGAAAGAATTTCCACAAAAGCACAAGCGGAAACAGTGGGGCCACTCAAATGCACCTCCTATTGTTCTAATTAAAGGAAACAACAGCATTAAATCTGCAGCTGACAAGCAGCAAGTCTGTTAGGAAGCAGATTGCAGACTGGCAACCGGAGCAAATAACAGCAATCTGCTTAACTCCTTGTTCTCTAGAAAAAGCAGACTGGTAAAAAAAAAAAAAAAAAAGAAGGAAAAAAGGAAAAAATTCATCATTCTAGAAAATAAGCATTTAAAGCTACTTAGTTAAATGTTGTCTATACATTTAAAAAAATGTCTAACATGATAATCATGTAATGTAATACTAACATATATTGATTAATGTGGCTAGAATAATGCTATGCATTTCATTTAATTGTTTCTTTTTACTACTTCAAATATTGGGAAAAAAATACTGAAAAAATACAATACATATAGTAAGCTATAAAATATATGATTATGGTCTGAAAAAATAGAGCTCCTTTTAATGCTTTACTTGTAAATAGTTAGCAAATTGAGGTAAAACAATAAAAGTATTCCTCGTACAACAGTCTCTAAAATGCCAGATGAAAAATGAAAGTCAGAGCCAATTAAAAGGCGGTTCAATACCCAAAACAGCCTGTAGAGAGCAGCACATGTAGCACAACTGCCTGGTCTTCCTCCTGACTGGGACCAGAGTGCAACAGAGCAGCTGGTCTATCAACGCAGGTCTGTGTCAATGCACATCCTGAAGGCTAAGCTAATGTCAGGGGGCAAAAAATAAACCGAGGCGGGACAATCGGGGCTTGAGTCATCGTCGTCTGAGTGCACTGTCTTGTTTGATGTCTGCTCGTGTCACACATATTCCGCTGAGGCTTCGCACCAGAGCAGGTTTTGGGGCAAAGCAAGGAGAGAGAGACAGAGAGAGAGAGAGAGAGAGAGAGAGGCTGGAAAAACAGGGACACATTTTGTGAACACAGATGAAGATGTGTCCCAGATGTATGTACATTTTGCTCAATGTGAATTTAAATGTAAAAGTTTAATATTTAATACCCGGCTGACATTCATCCACCTCTCTGTTGTCTCTTTTATCAGAACCACACATGCTCCTGCAGCCCTCTGCTGCTCAGTGAGCGCCAGCGAATGGACACAAAGCTTCTCTTGGGGAGTTGCACTCGTAAACCCATCAGTCCTGCCTCTAAATCAGCAAACATGCCTCCTGTTTCAGGTTCCTTTGATTTTGTCATCTTCCTTCCTTCTCATTCCCTTCTTATTTGCCCCCCTCCCACTCCCCCACCCCTTCAAACAGAAAATCTTACCTTCCAGCAGGTCTCTTGCCAGACCTGGTTCTGCCCCCGTGGACCGAACAAAGTCTGACAGGACCGCGTCCATGTCCAGAGTCATGTGATCATGTGTGTGTGCTGCCCACGGTGCAGCGGTGGCCTTGGTGGACGCCAGCCTTCACGTTCTCATCTGGGAACAAACAAAGCAGAGAAGGAAACATTAGAAGCGATGAGGACGCCGCTTTACAGTAAACTGTTTAGCCACACCTTAAAGATATCATCCCTGGCGAGTCCCTGTGAGAAAATACGAGTGAGATTGCCTGGTCTCTTATTTCAGCCCTGGCTCGGGCCCGTTTGTACCGAGGCGTAATGCTTCATGGAGTGCTCCTGCCAGGAGTCATAACATAATACCCAGCATCAGAGATATCAGCAACAGCCAGTGCTTATTTTTCCAGGACACACCTGCCCACTTCCAAAGGCTTTCCTCCTCTGTCCGTAATCACAACACAGGGTTTGTATCGTATATCCATTTTCAAAAATCCCAGTATTTCCTGACAATAGTTTCTAGGTTCTTTCTTTGTTTTTCTCCTGACATTATAAACATTTTGTGGGCCCAACATCTGACTTATGGGGTTTTATAATGAAATAAATCACTTAAATATGACTTATCTGACAATGCACAGACAACGCTAAAAGATCAGCAAAGGTGGCACATCACGTTTGAATATAAAGAAATTCAAGAACAGATGAGATGGTGAAGAGAGAGCTGAGCCAAAAAGTGAAGCTCTCAATTTACCGATCGATCTACGTTCCCACCCTCATCTATGGTCATGAGCTTTGGGTCATGACCGAAAGAACGAGATCACGGGTACCATCGGCCGAAATGGGTTTCCTCCACAGGGTGGCTGGGCTCTCCCTTAGAGATAGGGTGAGAAGCTCGGTCATCCGGGAAGGACTCAGAATAGAGCCGCTGCTCCTCCACGTCGAGAGGAGCCAGTTGAGGTGGCTCGGGCATCTGGTAAGGATGCCTCCTGGACGCCTCCCTGGTGAGGTGTTCCAGGCACGTGCCACCAGGAGGAGGCCTCGGGGATGACCCAGGACACACTGGAGGGATTACGTCTCTCGGCTGGCCTGGGAACGCCTTGGGATTCCCTTGGAAGAAGTGGCTGGGGAGAGGGAAGTCTGGGCCTCCCTTCTGAAGCTGCTGCCCCCGCGACCCGACCCCGGATAAGTGGAAGAAAATGGATGGATGGATGGATGGATGGATGGATGGATGGATGGATGGATGGATGGATGGATGGATGGATGGATGGATGGATGGATGGATGGATGGATGGATGGATGGATGGATGGATGGATGGATGGATGGATGAGAAACCAAGTTATTGTAATCAATCAGACTGCAAAAGTTTAGAAAGTCCCTCTCACTGAACCATGTTGAAAGTAGCTATCCACAGAAAACACAGAACGGTGCTGGACCGTCCCAGGAGCTCCCAAAATCACTCAAAAATCACATCAAAGACACAGTCAAGATCCCACAAAAGAACCCAGAAGGCCAGAACAACATCTAAAGAACTGCATTTAAGGTACACTAGCCCCAGTCAGGGTCAGTGGTCATGATTCAACAATAGGAAAGAGACTGGACAAACATGGCAATAGATTCTGGACTGATCATACAAAACTTTAATGTTATGAAATATTTCTAAAACAGCATTAAAAATAAAAAAGAACAGCTCAATATTAGTGAAACATGGTGATAATGTAAGGGTCTGGGAGCTGCTTTCCAGTTAATGACCTCTTCTAGTAGTTGAAACCAAAAATCTCTTCTCTGAAATCTTGTCAGGCAATCAGTTTGTGACCTTAGGCTCAAGCACACGCTTGTTGTGCAGCAGGACAATGACACTATGCACACAAAACAGTTAACTACTGACTGGATAAAGAAAAAAAAAAAAAGAAGGCTTTGAAGTGGCCAAGTCAAAGTCCGGACTCAAATCTGGTTCAGTTGTTCTGGCATGGCTGTAAAACTGGCAGTTTGTGCCAACCAGTCATCCATCCATTTTCTTTACACCCTTGTCCCTTAGTGGGGTCGGGAGGGTTGCTAGGGCCTATCTCCAGCTAACGTTCCAGGCGAGAGGCGGGGTCACCCTGGACAGGTCGCCAGTCTGTTGCAGAGCATCACAGAGACACACAACCATGCACACATACACTCACACCTAGGGGCAATTTGGAGAGGCCAATTAACCTGACAGTCATGTTTTTGGACTGTGGGAGGAAACCGGAGAACCCAGGCAAAAACCCACGCATGCACAGAGAGAACATGCAAACTCCATGCAGAAAGACCAGGGCCGGGAATCAAACCCAGAACCTTCTTGCTGCTCTACCAACTGCACCACTGTGCAGCCCGCCAACCAGTCAGTGTGGCTGAATTAATTCTACTCTGTAATAAAAGTGGGACAAAGCAGGACTTTGCCACAAAGAGGCGTATTGGTTATCAAGTTGAGCAGTGCTTACTTTTTCATACATTTTTTTATGCATCACTATGTTAGATAAAAATTGAAATAATTATGTTGGAAACCAAGATCTACAAAAGTACTGATTTTTATCCTGTAGATAGAGATCAGAATTGTTTTTTCCAAACTAATTTTATAATTTTGCATGGAACAAGGAAAATGACCCAATCAAATTCCATATTTTTTCCATATTTTTCAAGACTCTGTAGGAACTCTAAAGAACAAAGTATTAACCAGAAATCTTTAGGTGTGAGTCAGAAACAAAACTTTACTTTGACCGAAAGTCAGGACGCCTGGTGCCCGTTTCTGTAACTGGATGATTAAGCACGGTGCTATTTAGTTGCTAGCTGGAGAGCATATTTGAAACTAAATAGCGCTGTGAATCTAATGATCAACAAGCGAGACACTATTGGGTCATAAATAACAGTTAACATGCAGATGCATTCACTTTTGTGGTTTGGGGAATAACTGAGTTCATGCATAACTTTCATTCCAGCACAGGCTGGGTGGGTGACAAAGGAACTGATCTCAGAGCACCAGCAGAAAAAAAACAAACACCCACAGGCATGAGACTGTGACACCAGGCCTTTGTGTGTAGACCGGCAGCCTGAAGGCTGAGGGGTTATTACTGCACAACCATGTCAGCAGGATGGTGAACAACAGAAAAAATAAATAAATGAATAAAACTGGACAATTATGAGTTTAGATCAGGAAGAAAATACGTAATGTGAAGAAAATGTATGTTGATCCGTTAGACCATAATTAAGCAGATCATGATAAGATAGATCTGAGTAATACTAATACAATACTTCTCTTTTTATTGTGAATATAAAACAAAATGCATGATGTTCCTTTCACTTCCCCGGTATTTGTGTTCCTTTGATTTTGTCATCTTCCTTCCTTCTCATTCCCTTCTCATTCCCGCCATAATAATCTTTTTGGATGGCAATGTTTATTAAACTGTTATATATATATATATATATATATATATATATATATATATATATATATATATATATATATATATATATATATATATATAGATTTTTAATATTATATATATATATATATATATATATATATATATATATATATATATATATATATATATATATATATATATATATATATATATATATATATATATATAATATGTCTGAGATTTGAATGTAAGCAGTTAAATGTCGAATGTCTTTGCTGCAAAACAATATAGTTATGAAAACGAACATTTAAAATGTCAATGTCGTCAGTGTCCTTAAAGAGAAAACCACATCAACAGGAACTTCCATCAGACCTAAGCACAACTCAGGAGGTATTTTCTTTCTTTGGGGAACTAAAAGACTTCAATACTGCATAAAAAACCTAATGGGTGAACAGTAAGGTAACCTTTAAGAGAGAATATTGCTTTATAGCACTAGACACCTTGTTCCTTGTAGTGTGGAGCACAGACTAAAATAGTGGATTATTATATGACCTCACTTTCACCCAACCTATAAGCAGCAATGTTCAAATTGCTTTTCCATGTGGGAGTTAATTATGACTCAGAAACACCGAAAAGCGTGGTCTCACACCTGACGTAAAACAATGTGGGCCACAGAAATGTGCTGTCCAGCTTCCTCTTAATCAAAGTGACATTTTAGCAAATTTGTCAGCT
The DNA here is from genome assembly GCF_904066995.2 of Poecilia reticulata. Taxonomy (NCBI): domain Eukaryota; kingdom Metazoa; phylum Chordata; class Actinopteri; order Cyprinodontiformes; family Poeciliidae; genus Poecilia; species Poecilia reticulata. Next base: position 23,718,422 of record NC_088835.1, on the reverse strand, counting down.
ATAATGAATCAGGCTTACAAATATGGAACGGCATTACAGCAGCAACAAAAACAAAAACTGACAGAATTCAACTGAAAGCTCCACTCTTAAGAGAAAACACAACAAGATGATTCAACTATTTCCACATCACAGCATTACAGACAGGAAGTACTGGATTTAACAGCTGCTGGTGTTAGTGAATGATTATGCATGCATGATGATGTGAAAATGACACAATATCGAGTGTCATCTTATGCATTTCTTTTAAAATATTTCATGATAAATTGTATTACATTTGTGTGTATGAACATATCTATGCTTAAATACAGTAGAATACCACTTTGTGAACTAGAGAGACGCTATCGCCCTCAGTAGACAACCATGAACCCTGATGGAAACAATCACTTTTCTATGCTGGTATATTAAATCCAGCCCATATAAAATAAGTGTGAAAGCCGAGGCAGTGGAAACTATGAAAATCAGTTTGAATGAAGAAAGGCCTGATGGGTTCTGCTGGAACAAACACAAACTCTCAGAACTGAAACTCAAAAGCAGCTAAAAGTAAAACACCCTTTTTGTTTTGCATAATTTCATAATAAAGAAAAAACAATAACAGGATGTCGATTTAATGTGAGCCACAGAACAGCTGAATGCGACAGTGAACGAAGCGAATAAAAGCCCTCTTGTCTTAGTTTGTCTCTAAACTTACATCCAGAGTCTTTGCTGACAGTTGGTGAGAAGCCATCTGATGACCACAGGACCGCCAGGATCAAACGCTGATCTAGTCCATGGCTTCAGTGGCAGCAGAGTAAAGGAAGACTCTGGAGAAGCAGAGAATCCTGGAAGACACAGAAAAACAGAGATCATCAAAATAAGTTACCAGACTTACTCTGAATAAGAAAACAAAAAAGACATACTAAACTAAATATAGGAAAAAAAAAAAAATCCTAAAATTGGCCGAGTTGAAGCATTAAGTTAATAATTTCTGAAATTAAAAGGTGGTATTGTAAAATACTTTTAGCATCTTAATGTTGCATCTATCCACAATGGTCTTTCCGCTGATCTGCTTCAGAAAATGTTGATCTCCTGAGATTTTCACTCATTGACCTCATCTCTCAGGTTTGCTGAGAATTGTCCCCCAAAAAAGAGAAAACATCTGGTGATTAGCAGCTTTGAGGATAACAATGTCATTAGAAAGGCAACAGTAGCTCAAATAACCACTTGTTACATCTAAGGTATGTTGAGTACCATGTCTTAATGAACTATTCATTGGCATGCTGAGAGGCACTCCAGTCAGCTAAGAACAGGAAACAAAAGCCACAAGTCGAACGAGCTCACCAGATTTGGACTGACAAAACATTGTCTAGTAGTGTAAGAAGCCTCTATTTCAGCGGCAATATTCAGATGGTTGGATCAGAATCGGGGAGAAATAGCATAAAATAATGGATCCATTCTGACTTGTAATCAACGGTCAGGCTACTGGTGGTTAAGAAATGATGTGAGGGATTTTCATTGTACACTTTTGGTTCTCCAGCTTCACTTGAGGTCTTCACGCTAATTATCATTCCAATAGAACAACCTTTGGGATGTGGTGATAAGAGAGGTTTGCAATTTTGAGTTGCCGGCTAAATAACATGATGCCATCATGTCAGTTGGGACCAAAATCTTCTAAGACAAAGCACAAAGCAAAAGAGGGTTGGACCCAATACTATCTAACCATAACTTATAGTCCCTGGTGAAATATTATGGATAATCTGGATTTGAAATCCCATTTCAAATCAATTTATTGTTAAATTAGAACAAAGTTTACAGTTTTTTTTAAGAAGTTCAAGACATTACTTAAAATACTTAAATATGTTTTTATATAAAATATACAAAATAAATATAACAATAAATATAACAAATATAGCAAACTCATTTAGGTTGGCACAATCTTAGGCAGAAGTAAATGTATTTTCTTTTGGTTTTAAAATAAAACGTCTTTGTTCTGTTCAGTGATTCAGTGGAACTAACAAGATGGAATTATTTAACCACCACATCAGGGCAACTGTGTCTGACTGACAATCAATACCTTTGTTCTAAGCGTAGAGATGGAGAGATGTATCAGTAACATCTTGAGTCATAATATTAACATAAATTGTAAAAAGCACAGGCACTAAAACAGAGCCCAGAGGGACACCTTTTTTGATATTTAGCAAATAGAAGGAAACACACTGCTTATGCTCAGACAAATTACTTAAAAATCATGCGGTGACCTCCAAAAGGTCTGTAAATTAATTAATATGAGTAGTTACTGTTAAGATTCAACAGCAGGTATTTCTGCTTCTTGTATCTCCACACAAGTCATTTATCTAACTTAAGAAAACATTTGTCATTGGGAAAAACCCACAAGCGAAAGTTGACAATCTGATTCATTAGTTCCCACAAAAGTTGTTTCAACACACTATTGCAAGTGAATGCTGTAGCCCTTTACACCTGGTCAAAAGATATAGCTTTGTTTGTCACTTCTATTTATATTTGCAACCGCAGTTTTACCTTTCACCTTGTGCAGAGACAGTAGTTTCAGACCAAAAGCCACCATGTCATTGTCACTTACTGTTTAAACCTTGAGTTTCAATGCTGCACGTAGTAGTGCAACACATAAAGCACACTGTGTTTTTTACTTCCTGAGATCAATTGGCCCAAGGGCACTTTGATCTAGTTCCTTCAGGTATATGGGGCGACTTTAAGGTTTAGATTATCTGAATCATCCATCCATTCATCCATCCAAAGCACAGAGAGCTTCATAGTCGTAAAAAAAAAGACTAATCTGAGAAAACTTGAAAAATAAATCACTTTCAAAGGAGGAACTGAAAAGAGGTAATAGTGCAGCTTACTGAAGAAGCTGTAAATCTATTTAAAAGTATTAATAAAAACAAATTATATATGAATAATATGAAGAAATTATAAATGCAAAAATCAAAGATGAACGGTTCCCCCATAAATTAATTGATTGCTCAGTACTGTGTTGCAGATAAAAGATGGGATAAAATATTTTTTCCTGAGAAATATTTCTTGCCACTTCTCATTAAATGAAAGTCATTTACTCTTGAAAGCTAACGCATATTTTTCTTTAAACTTTAGTCTTTCTCTAACATAGCACAATAAAAATGTAACAGTGACAAAGTGAGGAATGTGCATAAAACAAAAATTATTTCAACTTTAAGTGGAGGACTGGAGCAAACATTTAAATCTAAAATAAAGACAAATAGCAGTGCAGTTAAACTGATGACATCTTTGCCATAATTGTTAATAACTAGGAAGTACTTCATTTAAAAGCCAAACAGATGAAGAGCTGTGTCTTTAGTCTGCTTTAAAAACACAAAAAACTGAACAAAAGCAACAGTTGAAAGATCTAAAATAAATTTAAAAATGTCACATTTCTGTGGTAGATGTAAACCTCTAATGTCGTTTTAATTTTCCATAAATTGTCATTATGCTGAAACGCGCACGGTTTCCCATAATAGCTATAGATTGAAGCAATGTTTGATCTGTAACCAATCATAAGGTTGCTGTGTCAACTGTACTGAGAAGTCTATGATCCTGAAGATTGTTTAATATTTGATTTAATAATTCATGATGTTCTATATTAATACGTTTAAAATGTACTTTACAGAACAACATAGCCGTACCTGTGTAAAATTTGAAGATTCTGGAGCTCCTTTAAAATCAAAATCAGTCACTTCTTCAAAAAAATAAAAAATAAAGCACATCTTCTGCAGTTCCAACTGACAGTAAAGAAAAACGGTAAAGAATCTGGCTGATTAAACAACATAAAACTTACCTTACTTGGAAATGGCTCTGAAGGAATCTTATAAATCAGCTGCAGCCTCGCAGAACAACACTGGAAGCAACCAGAAACACGCTTCAACACAATCCCTACAGTCAGAAAAGTATTTATCATTCAGAACTCTTTTATACATAATAAAAAAAATGGAAATCTGCAAATGAGCTGCTGGCAATTTTTCCATGATGCACGTCTTAATGTGAATGTAGCCATCTTCCAGTAACAGGATGATTTATAGCTGAGATAATTGTCTCCATAGTGAGCAGTGATCGCCCACATGTGAGGCTGGTACACAGTAGGTGGGAGGTGAAAACACGCACTGAGACTCCAAGCTTTGCACTCCATCTTTTCCATAATGGCAAAATATTAATTATTAGGGTCAACAAGTGTTTATGCTTTTTTGTGTGGGTCTAAATAATATTTTAAAAAAGGTTCTTTTTTTTTAATTTATATTTATATTATTGCTATTGTAATGTTAGTGAAGGGAACATTTAGGAAGCACGTGGGCTTTGAAAGAAGTCACATCCTGTTCATTTATGTACATATATTTTATTTTAACCTCCACATAGGCGCCTTGTCAATTTTTACTTTATATTAGCTTCAGATTTGTTTAATTTTTAGGCTTTTAATATTTTTTCAAAAGCCAGCAAACAGGTATACGGTTTGTAATACAAAGGAGCAAAAAAAAAAAATCAACAGAAGCAGGCAATGCCTAAGGAGTCCAGACACAGGATATTCCTTTCTAATAAATATCCAGTAATGTTACAGAAGTACACAAAAAAATAATAAATGAAAAATGAAGCTGTAGCAACAAAAGCTGAATTTATGCTAAAGCTTTTTATACATCTGCTGCGATGCGCTGCCACGACTTGCTAAGGGTGCTGCCCGAAGCTGTCAGGTAGCCAATGTGTAACTGAACATAAAACAAATACTAATGCATCCAACTTTGAAAAGAAGAAACCGTTTATCTATAGGCAGCACACGGATAATAACATGAAATACATATCGGTAGCATTTCGTAAATAATTTTCTGAACATTGCCTGTAACATGATTGTTTTAAAAAAATGGAGAAGTCAGTGGTCGCTATTTTTAGCTTTTATTTAAGTCGTCTTCTTCAATGTTGGAATTAAACAGGCTCACACACATTTCCTAAGTCTCTCTTTCGTTGTCGTTCTCAATGCCACTTTCATCTCAAGGCAAATTCATTATACTTGTCGTCAAGTAGTAGACTAGCCTTTCAAAACCCCTTGGTAAAAAGCCATGTGGTGTTCAAAGTGTGAGAAAAAAGTACTGGCTTCTAGTCTGGAAATTACGGTCATCCTCATGTCCAGTGGATCCCTGCAGCTCCACCAAAGTTACCATGGACCTCTTCTCTACTTCACTAGTTAAAGCTCTGCCAGCCCAGGATGTTGTGTGTAGGTGGAAGCCCATGTCTTGGTTTGCAGCTATGCAATGACTTTTCCTTTTCACAAAACAGATTGAATGGTTCTCCTTGAAATAGGATATTGTTTAATAACCTACAACAATAGGTTATGAAACTAGGAGAACTTTCAGGAAGAAATTCTCTTCAGCTTTTTTCCTGACCTTTCTGCTGTGTTCCTTGGTCTTTATGATTTTGTTTGTTCACTAATGTTATTAGACCAGCTGCATTAACAATGACATACAATTACATGCCAGTAGACTCTCCTTCCTAGATATGTTGCAATGGATTTCATTAATGGACGCCACATTTATACATTACACTGTATCCTGGCCTACCACACAAATGTCCAATAAAATGCACTGAAAGTGCATGGCCGTACTATGACAAAATGAAAAAGTTCAAGGCTTATGATTACTTTTGCAAAACTCAGTACATTAATAAAACTTCCTAAAAGTCTTAATAAACTTAATAAAAGTCAGATCCTCCCCTTGCTAGTCTGAATTTTTGGGATTCTTCAGGCCAAACAGGGAGTAAAATCTACTTTGCTTTGGTTGAACCACTTGGCCGGCGGGCCGAACTGTGGCTTCCTCACCAAAGAGAGGGCGAGAGTTAAGCTGCAGCTTCAAGGGCCAAGCAGCAACAAGCTGTAAATGCTGTGTTGACTTTTAGATAAACAGCCCATGATCCCCCCTCTCTGGAGAGCACAGGAACAGATGCATGTCTTTTTATGTATGTGTGTGTGTGAATTTTACTGGTTCGCCACTCAGTGTGCCCTCAATATGTTAACCAATCTCAAAGCAAGTGCTTCCACAAAGCATGGACAAAACACAGAAGACGTATAAAACAAGGCATTCATTCCTACGCCGCACTTGTTCACATGCTCGTGTGCAGCAAAAATGTCAAGCCACCCTCTCAGTTATGGTCAGGCTGAAAAAAACCAAAACAAACAAAAAACAAAGCACGAGGCTTTCATTCCTACAACAATGGAAACAGCACAGATATTTATGATATGCTACTAGGCTGTGAAAGCAGAGAACATTTTCAACACCGTGTCGCAGCAAAACTGCTAATGTGCAGAAGCCAGAGAGATATGTTGAGGAAATAAATGAACACGCTTGTGGAAAAACACAATTTCCACCTCACATCAATATTTAATAATCACCAGTCTATTAGAATGATTGAAACAAGCCACAATTTACAAGCATAGGAAATGTTGTAATAGGGTGTTATGATGTACCACAAAAAAAAAGCAAAAAAATGAATATTTATTTATGTTTTACATTTAGAGCAAGGCACATTTATGAACATTTATGAACTGAGACTTTCAGTTTTGTCTTCAGATTAATCAGTATGTCTCAAAAAGTGGCCCTTCTTCCTGTACTGCCAAAATAGAAAGATTTTACTTATGTTGTTGGAACATATTTAACCACAGGTATATGAAGTATTAAAACACTGATGTGCACGGTTTGCACTTCTAAAAAGAATGGCACAATATTCAGAAAATATTTAATTGCAATTATACTGCTGAAAATTGCGATAATGACTGATCCTGTTTAACCCACGTTACCAGGATGCTTTTGTTGTTGTTGATAAACCAAGTCTTCATCACTCTCCATTGGCTTCATCATCTCAACCACTAATTTGAGATGGGAATTTATTACTAATATGAAGAGCATGAATGCCTAACACTTGAAACATAAAACCCAATTACGATATTGTACACATCACCACTGTGAAGAAAATTACACTTCAATATATTGCACAATCCTATTTCTAAATAATTCTATTGGAATATGTTTCAAAAGTTCAAAAGATATTCAATGCCACCAAGGACCCCATAGGCCCCAGCCTATCATGATAACGCATTTGAATTGAATTGTGTGGAGTTTAAATTAAATTCTACAAAGACATCTTCCATCTTTCTTCTTCCTGAAATTAAAAAGATGTGCTGCTTTCTGCATCCTAAGGGAAAGATGCTGCTGGTAGCAGTGATGTCTCTTTGCATCTAAATGCTGCTCTGCACACTGCCTGCACTGCACATTTATGAACTACAACTCGTGTTGTCAACTTGCTCTCGAGAATAATCACAATTTCCAATACACTACAAATAAAATGGAAGGGGTTTTTTTTTTATACAGAAAAACAAGATTTTGTTAAACAATTTCCAAATTTTCCTCACATACTATATTACATATATCCTATACAAATAAAATGAAAAACATTCAATATCGTAGCAGGAGAAAATATCAAAAATTAAAAACTGAAGTGACTTGACTTGAACTATCTATACTGAAATGTACAATGCAATTCCATTTTCTCAACACATTCTTTATGTGAAGTCGTAATTTACAGAGTTTACAAAGGATGTAAAAGAAAACGATTCCAATGTCAAAGGTATCAGCTAGGAGAAGGGTATAAAATTAAAACTACTGCTTCATTTACACACCATGGAACAGAGAAGCTCACCAATATTAGCATAAGATGTGGGACAACTAAAAATCTGCTGACAACTTTCCAACCACACTACAGATACCAGACCTGGCCAATATTTTCCAAACCCTTGAGAAAAAAAGTTGTATGAATGAAACCACGCTTTCATTTATAAAACCAAACCAAACTTGGACTTGGTATAAAAACAAAAGACGCTGTGTGTAGAGTGGAAGACAGAGACAATATCATTATCTTGACTTATATTTCTTCAGACAGAACTGAAGTGTTTGTCAAGTTATGCTAATTAAACTAACTCAACCAGAAAATTGAGAAGAATAGAGATTCCATTCTTTGTAATTACAGTGAGTCACGGCATGCATTCAAATAAAAATACAAAATGACAAAATTAGGGGAAAATTAAAGATTTGAAATTGCCTAATGAGACTTTAGAAAAAAACCTGACAGAAAAAACCTGGTGCGGTCACCAGAAGGGGACAATGGGATAAGAGACGTATTCACAATCTGATAGGTTTGTTACCTAAATATTACAACTAGGTTAATATTATATGACTGTCAAAAATATATTTTTGTTGTTATGCTTCAAAAATGATCTGTTTTTCTCCTGTTGTGTTAACGACTGCATTGGGCTCTTATACTGATTTTAACAATAAGTTTGAAGAACTGTAGCACAGCACCAATCTGTTGCCCAGGCCATTTATACCAACAATCCGAGCTTTTACCATCTATGGCACCTCTGAGTCAGAATCAGAATTAATTATCACAGCGATGATGCTGCGGTTACCCAAGTGACATTTACTTACAACAGGAAGATTCATTATTATCTAACATATCTGGGGAATTTCTAACCTGTAAAATAATTTCCTTTCATTAAATCTAATAACATGGCCTTGGCTGGCCATGCTTGGAGTTTGCACAAATAACTAAGTTTCTATGTAGACCCTGTTTTTAAGGTGTAGCTGACTCTCTAGCCCCATGTCACCTGGAATAAATCCCTGCTCTCGTGACTCCGAACACAACAAAATGATCTTAGTTATAAAAAAAAGATAAATTTTTTTGTATGCTCTTGTTTACGTACAAATGAATTAAAAGAAAGGCATACCAGAAAGTGAGAAACTACTTTTTGAAAACAGCCGATAATCACTCTCCTGTCCTCAAAGGTAAATCAGCTCCTCCGTTCTGACAGAGAAGCAGTTCATCCAAACAAAGAGCCGGGTGCTGAGAGGCAGAAAATTAGATCTTAACTCTTTACTTTATTTTACTTTACTTTAGAGAGATATTCATAAAAAGTCACCTACAACTTTTTTTTATATTTTTTTGTACATGTTGCATATTACAAAAAAACAATAATTTGAATTTGGCATCAAGAAAAGAAATGGAAAGACTAAAATAACTAGTAACTCTCTCCATCTCCATCCACATCAAGTGCTCCGGGCAACAGTCAAATTGCCGTAATAATGCACACATTACTTCTGATCAACATCTGCATCGGCTCTTAGAACATGATGTAAGACCAATAACATAACCGTAGCCATGTTATCCGTCAACACGTCATGTTCAGAAGAAGGACACAGCTTAGTTTGTCCTGATCTCTGCTTTGATTCTTTGTTTTTGTTTCAGAAATAAGAAACACCCACAGCCATGCAGCTAAGCTGCCTGGAAATAAAGTTCTATATAATCTCCTGTCAACTCAATAAGTCAGAGCGAAGCATTGGACTATGTCAGGTTGGTCTGATCGCAGTCAGGTCATTCTATGTCACAGCACAAAAAAAAAAAAAAAACCTCTCAGATCAGGTCAGTGAGTGGTACCAAGCAGGGTCCTAAAGCTCTGCTCCAAATTCTTCTAAGTCAAGTATGTATTTAATGAGATCTCACAAAATCGAGCTCATTCCAACAATCGCTTTGATGATTTTCAGCTTTGCCTCCATTAACATGTTTTGCTGGATTTGGTTGACTTTGTTTTTTTTGTTTTTTTTCATTTTAGACAAAATAATAAAAAATAAACTTACTGAACAGAATCATTTGGCTGCATTTGATCATTTTCACTACATCCAACAGCCACACATTAGAAATATATTTATAATCTATTTTATTTGTTATTTTTAAAACAATGAAAAGAAATGTGCATTTATTGCCAAATCAACTAAAATCTAAATGCAACTATTACATTTAAAATAAATAATATATTATATTTATCATATCTAGCTACTTTTCCAATATACACCAGCCTCAGGACAGCTTACTGCCATTGTAAAACTATGTATTTAGAATCCAAACCAGTTTTATTCACAACGTTTGTGCACATAACAATCTGCTTTGGATCAGCTTCACTCTCTTCACTCTCAATATCTGCAATCTGTTGATTTTGAAGTTTCCAGGCTCTTTATGGGTTTACCAGATGTATCTGAACTCTTCTCAGGCAAAAGCTTTAATGTGCTCACCTCTGAAGGATATATTTATTTCAAAATGATATGAAAAATATTTAGAAAGCATAACTTTGCTGACTTTCCTGTTCTTGTAACAAGTGCAGACCTATTCTTGACAAAAATGCCTTCATTCTAAATGCCAGACTAAAAACAAATGAAACTCTTTAGTTTTCTCATCAGAGCAGTTAACACGCTTACCTCTCAGCAGTCTGGGTGGGGACTATCCCTGTCACTGAATGGGTGTCTCCTAATTATACTAAATAAATTAAAAAGTGCGGGTTGTTCGATTCAACTTAATTCAGTTATTTATATAGTTCCAATTCACAACAAATGTCATCTCAAGGCCCTTTAAATAACTAATTTCAGTTTACTCATACATCCAATTTATCCTACTTCTCAAACAGTGCTTTATGTTCAGTTCATTATTCAAATGACCTTAAATTTAATCTTAATAATAATAGTAATAGTAAAAATATGCAGTTTAGTGCATTTAGAAGCAAGCAGAGGAGGTAGGGTCACAGAACCTCTGTTGTTTGATGTAGCATCTGAGATAAATATATTAAAAAAAACAAATAGTCGAGAAACTGGACTTGCACACTGCAGAAAGCTCCAGAACGAGTGAAGAGAGACGCCCCAGACTGTCGAGAGAGCAGTGAATCTGAGGCATGAAATCAAGATGGCTTTTCGGTAGTTATGTTCTTAGGGATAAATTATAAAAACACGTCCAAGCCGCCACTGCAATGTGAGATATTGAGGGAATTTGAGTTGATACAACTTAAGACCACTTCCTGTTTTGACTGATCTGCAAGCTGCTGTAACTTTAACAACTGACATTTTAAGCTTCATCTCTGGAAAAGCAACAGATGCAGGGCAGAGGTCATCTTGTAGGTTTTCTAAAGGCACGGAAAAGTCTGGGTCAGTGATCTGCAACCTGTCTCTCTTCAGGCCTTCTGCAGTAGCTCTTTATAACTTTAATGATGTAGAACATATGACTTTTTTTCAATGCAAAGGCAATGAAAAACTTAGTTTTTCATGCTATATTTATTTGGAATCTCTAGAACTTAATGGCACTAATTATACAAGGAGTTCTTTTCCTTTGTTTTTGTCTGTTGTCACAAGACAGCAGATTCCATTTCAATTTATTTAAAAAAAAACAGAAGTTTTCATAGCGATAACAGTTATGTTATCGTTTCTTGTAAAACTGTGATGTGATAAAATCTGATATAAAATTGGGATTCTTCAAAGCAAATGCATTTTATATAGTAGGTGTTCAAATACCGCTTTTTTTTTTTTTTTTCAAAGGTCCATTTAAGTTTTGTAGTTTTAGATAAATTGTATTTCGTCATTAGAAGAGATGGCAAAATGACTGCTTGGATCACCAAGCTTGCGGTCTAGGTGCTACAATTCAAAGCCTACAATAAACTTTTTAGTTAAAGAAATTATATTTTAAACAAATGTCTAATCAACGTATATTTCAAATGTAATGAAAGGCAAACCAACTGTCCAAATAAATGATTTGTTTCCTTTTGTTAGCCAATAGGTCATTAAGCTTTTAAAACATCAATATCCATGTTAAACTGTGTTTAATATTACACCTACTGAAACATATTTACTGTAAATAGCATGCTGAACTCGGGGTAAAACATACAGTTGTTATAACATCAAGTTATAGCTTTAACAGCTGTGTTTCTCCTTACAGCTGTTAAAGTTTTAGTGCTTCCTCCTGCACATAAACATTGGTTAATTTATGCAGGTAAAACCCACGTAACAAAATGTAACAAACCTGCTTCAGCTTCAAAAATCATAAAGTCTTAGCTCAGTTCATTGCATCAACTGTAGTCACTCCCACACACAGCTCAACCTGTTATAAAAACACCAAACAGAACTCTTCCTGCTATGCACCAAACAAATATCATCTCTCCTCATGTACTTTTTTAAATAGTTTTGCTCAATGTTAAACGCTGCAATCTTTTCATTCGAAGGCGTCACCAGTAACTTAAATCTGTAACTGAAGTTTGATTTTTGGTTCAGTCGGCTCTGTGCTGAATTTTCAAATTTGTTCTCACTTTCTCCTCCTCATGATTGTTTACACCACACAAACACCCACAAACATTATTTGTGAGTACGCAATTTGTTTTTAGAATTTCCCGTTTATTCATGGCTAAATGCAGAAAAGATGGAGACAGGCTAATTTGTGCTTTGCCCCACATGTGCTCAAAGCCATGTATGTCAAAATGAAGGATATAGTCTGAAGCCGTAGGACATGGACAGGGTGGCTACTGTGCTACCAGAGCTGCTTGTGTTAAAACGAGGGGAAAAAACATTCTCTCCTCCACTGATATATATATATATATATATATATATATATCTGAAAATTCTAATTAAAACTACGTTCAAAATCCCAGACAATTGGTAATCCTTTACAAGGTGCTTTCCTGAGAAATAAAAACAGTACTGGCCAGTTTATTTAATTTCCCTACTTTTAAATTTTATCTTTTCCTACTAACGTTTTGGGGCTTTAATTATAAATTTGTCTAAACCACCATTAATTACAACTTTGCTAGCATCACATTTTAAAAAATCAGTAACAAGAAGCTTTCAAGATTAATAATTAAAATACAGGAAAACAGAACAAACTTTTACACATTTTAAAATAGTGGTTTTCCTCTGGCATGTTACATAAAGTAGAGGTCAGAGTTTAGGTTCTTAAATATTAAAAACCTCAGTCAAGAAAATCATTTAACCTGAAAATTACAGTGTGTTTTTTTCCCCCCCAATTCAAGTGGTTTAAATTACATCCGGAGATTTATCAGTACCTATAAAACTGAATATAAAATATTTTGCAATGGCCACGTTTTGTAATATTCAGCAACAGAAACTAAATTTGAACTTTTACAGATCATAATGTGATCCTACGGTCGCACTATTTTCTTCACTTAGTTGTGCCCATCAAAACATCTGTAAACTTTGTTCTTCATTCCATTTTAAGGACACATCTGTCCTCATCTGATTGTTGTAGTCTGAGTAATTGCTCCTCATTTTAACCTCCCCAGCTAATTTTGAGCATGTTTTATAGCATACTTTCTGCTGCAGATGCGTTCTCACAGCTGCGTCCTGACGGAGCACAAAGCGAGGATGTGACGCAGAAAGCGTGCCATGAAAATCGCAGCGTTTTGTTTATAGTTCTCCGGGATCGGACAACAGGGCTCGTTATAATGGGAGCATCAGCAAAAATAAAAAATAAAAAATACGTTGAGGCAGCAACTTGCGGCAGCACGCTCACTTTTTTATCATAAATTCATATTTATATTTTTATTTACTAATAACTGCTTTTACACTTTAACGTAGTCTGCCACTTCATAAAGAACTTTATGAGCGGCTTATTTTAAAGATTCTGCATGCTTTACAAGGAGAAGATAACAAAAAACAGATAACCACGCGTTATTTATTTTTTTTTTTACTTTCAGTACAAAATGAAAGATGTAATGAGTAGCCTAATATACGCACACTAACTTGCCAAACTACAACGTCTCAACAGCTATAAATGTGATAGAATGACAACACCCTGAAAAACCAATCAAGTGGGGTGTTTTTTTGTGTTTTTTTTTTCACAGAGGAAGAAGCGTGACCTATTTTTCCTGAGTGAATGAAATCTTGTGAATCTGAATTGAGTCACCAGGGGTATCCGGTGCAACAGTGTTCGGTTTGATTTATAAACGGCTCCTTTGCTGATTGGAAGGCAGTGCAGGGGATGGCTGTGCCCTGTAGGCTTTGGGATGGGGACGTCACAGTGGCAGACGTCTCCAGGAGGCACTCTCCTACCAGACTCAGCACCAGACAGGGGAGGCAGCAATGCAAATGAAATTAAGAGCAAGAGGAGCAAAGGCCTAAAACAAAACCATGACGTCTGACTTAGATGACTGCATGCGTCACATTTTAATCTGAAAATAAAAAAGGTAGGCCACATAGGACACTGATGAACAAGTTGTCCTTTTCTTTAAACCTTAATCAGAAAGAAATCCAAAACGAGCAAAATACTATTATAGACCCATCTTTCATCTCAACAGCCATGTCAGGTACTGACCATACTGTGTCGTACATATGCAAAGTTCATATTACATAAACAGTGGAGTAAAATAAAAAGCAAATATTGTCTGTAGTATATTTTCATTCAACATGACACTTAAAAAAAACTAGGCGGTGTTCTATAAGCCTGAGAATTTCATAATGGTCTATTTAAATTGTCAATGAAGCATTAAATCTAAGCGATACAATCGTTTTCTTTTAATGTAATTAGCCAAATTGCACAATCTGTGATTGAAGTACTGCTGTGTCTAAAAACAGATAGTTTTGGTTCAAGAATTTGAATTAAAGATATCTTGTTTAAAGCTAAAGCACAAGCCTTTAAACTAATCTTTAGCCTATCCTTGGTCATAACCAAGATTAGGAACTTCAGGGAAAATGGTGGGTATAACATTTGGTTGAAAAAGATAAGGTAGTTAGCAAAGTCTGGCCAAATTAATAATAACAATGCAATGTTATCTTCCCCCCTAATATTGTGGAGTCTTATTGGTTACTGAACAAATGAATTAACAAACTTTTCAAGTTTTCAGATTTGGAACTGGAACGCCACTAGATAGGGAAGGATGTCATTACCAGATCCAAGTCTGGATGTAGAACGACCCATTTAAATTAAAAACTGTTTAGCATTATTCTGCAAAACATTATCTGTGTGCTTTACAGACATACTGTAATAGGTTCTGTTGTCCACACCAATATGTCATATCAATCTTTGATATATTAAAATCTACATATTTGCTTGGTTAAACGTAGCTCTTGATAGTACACAACACTGTTCTGCTATCAAGTCATATCTGAGCAAAGCAGCGACTCTAAGATGGCCACCACAGCCTCATCACCTTTCCCCATTATGATTATCTAGCAGGACCCCTTCTGCGAGCTTCCACGACCTCTGGCTGACCTCTCTCCCCCTGTAGACACAACACTTACCATTCGCTTCTTCACCTGCAGATACGTCTGAAGAACAGCTCCCACTTCAAAGCTGTGCACTGATTGAACCATGATTACAATAGGCACTTGACTCGTTCATGTCCTCTAGAAACTAAACTTTCAGGGGATCAGGCATGAAGGCATGGAGTTCTTTTCAAAAGGAAACGGTGGATGGAGAGTCATTTGCAGGTTCTTTTAAAGTTATTTAGTTTCATGATATAAATTAATAAAAGGGAGCCGCTTATTTCCCAATTCCAAAATAATAATAATTAGACTCTAATAAACAATATCAGCTGGACTTATCTTGGTGATATTTGGGCCCCTATTTTTTTTTAAAAGGTTTTTATTGTCTCTAGTGGCCTTTATTTGATAGTTATTTGACAGGAAAGTTGGTAATGAGAGATGAGGAAGGACATGCGGCAAAGGTTGCCAGGCCGGGAATCGAACCTGCGACAGCCGCGTCGAGGACTAAGGCCGCCATGCGTGGGTTGTGCTTAACCCCTGCACCACCACAGCACACCCAGGGCCCCTAATTTGTCATATTTTCTAAGAATTGTTTTCAGATGAAACGGGGTACAATGCAAAGATTTTAGATTATATCATACAATTTCAGTGGATGTAAAATGTCTACATGTATGTTATGATGCCAGATTTCAACAAATTAAAATAAAGTAGACCAATAGAAATAATTTAGGAATCTTTTATTTTACCGTTAATGCAACTCATGGCCTATGTCCTAATAATAATAATAATAATAATAATAATAATAATAATAATAATAATAATAATAATAATAATAATAATAATAATAATAATTGTTTGTTCTTGTTATATTTTAAAACAACTGCTTGAAAAAAAAGTGGATAGATAACTGAGTACAGCCTTTTTTTTTAAAGAAGGGACTGTGCTCAGTACAACCCAACTCATTCAAACTCATGTTAAATAGGAGTCAGTACACACTTGCCATAATTTAAAGGCATCTGGTTAACCACAAATAAAGCTCATCTGTTGCAACCGGTGCCCTGCGATGGACTGGCGACCCTATCCAGGGTTCACTCTGCCTCTCACCCGAAAGGTCTCGCTGGAGAGAAGCACCAGCACTGCTCCCAACCCCACTGGGGACGAGGGCATAAGAAAATGGAAGGACGGATGTCGCAACAGGCATCTCCTGTCTCTACTTAGTAGCACAGCCAAGGTCCTGAGAGAGCTTCCAAATTATCAGAGGGATCTGATCTTACTGTCAAAAGGTAAGAAGAAAGAGCACCAAAAGATTACCAAGTGAAGAAAATGTACTTGTTTGTTTGACAGTTTTTATCTTGACTATTTCTACTATTCTTAATAAAATGTCGATTTACTGCATGCATTTGTTTTGCTTGGTCAGCCCTTTGACTGTCACTTGAAAAGTGCTATATAAATAAAGCTGAATTGGACAGTGCTACCGTATTAACGGCAATGGGAAGTTAACCTAAACACGATGAAAATGAGAATGAAACTGCTCAGCTAACCTGGTAAGAGGCTTACGGCAATACTAAAAGAGCTGGAGAAATTACTGACATGTACTGGCTCTGTAGTACATGTGACAAAAAATATTTTACATTTTTACTAAGTCTGGGCTAGAGGGTCTTTGTAGATCTCTTGAAAGCATGTAATAAGGGCAAGTCTTATTACATCAAGGCTGTCCCAAACTTTTAGGACACAATTTTAAAAGGTATCTTTGATTAAAAAACACCAAACACTGCATAACACCAAAGAATACACCTACAGTGAGGCAAGAGTGTGGCAGCATCATGCTTTCAGACTGTGTTTTTTTTTTGTATGTTATTTTTCCTCTGGAACTGAGTCAAGCAGGAGGAAATTATGAATAGTTCCAAATAGGAGTAAATGCGTAGGCCTGTTTTAAAAAGCTGAAAGACAAAGACTAACTGTATCGTTCAGCACAATAACAACGACCACAAGCACACACATCCAGATCAATGTTTCTTAACTCGAAGAAGTTTCAAGTTATGGAACAGACCAGTCATTGTCCGGAGCTGAATCTCACTCAACGTTTTTGGAGTGATTTGAAAAGGGCTTTGGGCAGGAGATCAGTTTGGGGATTTTTGTGGGAATGTTTTGCAATGAAATGTTGATGAATAATACTAAGATGTGCTACGCAGGCAGACTTCGATGCAAAAAGACTGAGTTCTGCAAACAATATTTCAAGAAAGTATTAACTGAAGTGTAAGGAAACATTTATGAAAGCGTATAGATTTAGGTTGTTTTGTTTTTCTTCTGAAAGATTTCAGGTTTTTTTAGTAAAGTTGTAGAGACTATAAGTCACATAAAGAATGAAAATTAAGAGACAACATATCCTGGTCTCCTATTTTACTCACACTAGAATAAAATGACAAGTTGGACATGATGAATATTTAGCTCCATTATTCTTAATACATGTTAATTTTCTGGGACAGACGGATGCACAGTGTAAGTATCTGGAGCCAAAATTTGTTTGTTTCTGATACAAAATGAGAGTCAGAAGAAAACAAACTGACAACACTTTGGTTGGAATTAAGTAATTCAATTGACGCACAGGTGGACTGACCCAGAGCAAATGTCATGTTAATAACACAGTCAATTCGTTTGAAATTATCTGATGAAGGTATCTCTCCGCTCGGGTATTTGATGTGCGTGGCGGACACAGATGTTACAAGGGCCTGTCATTCTGGATCAGTCCAGGAACGATTTGATAAAGCAGCACTGCCTCAGAGACACGAAAGCCCGACCAGGTTCAACAACGACAACAACGATAGTTGTCTCTGGCTCTGCTGAATGCCAGAGACCGACAACAGAATTCACTGTGGCAACTGATCAGGTGCCAGGCGCCCTGTCCCCAGTGCCCCGCTGCACCCAAAGCCTCCACAGAGCTGACGTCGGCCTGGCTCGGCCCGGCAGCCACGGGGCCTGCTTTAGTAGCTCTACCTTCCAACTATCTGAGCTACCTGCTGTCAGCCCCCTGTCTTACGAATCAGACCAAAGCGATCAGACATGACGGGGAAGTGTTGTAGAGTTGAGATGACCTGATGTTAAAATAAATTAAAAAAAATATTTAAAAAATCATCATCATCATCATCATCCTTTAATTCAGGTAGGAGAAATGTGAAGCGGCTCAGTGTTATTATGTAGGTCTTTGTCAGGGAATAAGAGTAGGGTTTAAAAATACCACAGCAGTGAATCAGTGGCCTCACTATCTTCACAGGCAGGCATCGGTAGATATTGTGAACAAGACCTACAGTGATGTAAAAGCAGACAGATGTGTTCTTCCTGCATTTCATAATGTGCACCTTAAAGTGAGACTTGATGCTTTTCTTCACCATCAACACGTAGAGCCATCTGGCCTAAATAAACACTCATTTTTAATAGCCAATATCTGCAAATATCAAACATGGTAACAATAATATCTATATGGGTGCACACCTTAACATTTGAAATTTTAATGACCAGCTAACATCACACAATCCACCCATTAGTCTCATAATTAGGCTATAATACATCGCTACTATAAGGTTCTACATGACAAAGGTCTGTGACTAAGCATGCAGATGCATGTTTATACGGCGTTTTACTCCCATCAGCCCGGCTGAAGTCTCATCCCGAAGAGCCGATGAGGTTTTTAGGGGGGCCTCAATGTGTCTGCCTTCGAGCTAAAATAAAGCCAAGCGCACGGAACCTGAAGTTGATTTTATCGAAGCACGTACTCGCATAAAGACAGGTGCACCTGTCTGCAGTGTGCAGTCTTTTGTTTTTGACAGCAAATGAGCCACGGGTCGTCCAGTCGCGCGCATAACGTGGGGATTTTGCGATAGAACAAATGAAAATCGGCTCAAGCCGTCTTACCGTTGCCTTTTCAGTCATTGCTCCCCATCATTACGTTTTCGGCCCAGACCTCTGACGAGCCGTTTATTCCAATCAGGCTGTCTCACTCACTCTCTCACTCCCTCCCTGCCTGTCTGCCTCCCTGCCTCTTTCTCTCTCTCTCTCTCTCTCTCTCTCTCTCTCTCTCTCTCTCTCTCTCTCTTGCTCATCCCCATGTCATGTTTCTCCGCTGCAGCAGAACCAAGCCGCGCCTCCTCCGCAAGCGCCGTGACGTCCGCGAGTGACCCCGGCGGCACCTCCAAGGGGGCTCCGCCAGGTGTCGCTGTCTTTGAACAAAAAGATTAATAAACAAGTCAGTGCATTGAAATTTTTTTTGTTTTGTTTTGTCTTAAATTCGCACTTTTGGTCTTTCTATTGTAAAAAAAACAAAACAAAAAAACAAATCAACTATAAGCATTAATATTAATACTATTTTTAAAAAAACGCAAAATAATTAAAGATGGCCGCACATTTCATTCATGCATCTTATCTATAAAGTCCATTTTTTAAAATAAAAATACTATTTAGTATAATAAAAATGTATCTTGTTCCTGATATAGTTTTACATGCTCATGTTTATCTTTGTCTCAGCTCTTTAGACCCAACATTTTTTTATTGTGACAGCAAAACATTATTCATAGCAGTAACCAAAAAGGCTTCAATGACTGAAGAGATTTAAGCTTATGAAAAAAATCTGTTTCTACAAGTAAGGGACACAAATCCAGACTCACATGTGTTTCCGTTTGATCCTGAATATTTTGTCCTCAATTTCTGTCTTAGTGGTGAAGCATCATCAACATTTCCAACTCCTTTGTCTTTGTTACTAATTGTGTAAAAAAACTGTAAATACCACTTTGACTGAAATTTGCAGCCATCCACGTGGACTATCAAAAGGTCAGCATCATAATGTTGTGTAATGAAGAAACATACTTCATACTTCAGTTACTTCAATTCACACAACACATAGTTGGAAACTTTGCCACAAAAGGGCGTTTCAAAAGGACAATAAACACAAAAACACATCAAAACTGTTTTGAAAGAGGACAAAGTTGGTTATTATTTTCCCTTTCATTTTTTCTGTTTTTAATTTTTTCTCAGATACTCAAATCATCAAACAAAATAAAACAAACAAAAAAATCGCTCTTATTGTTGAATCAGGAAATCTGATCTCAGTTTTGCAGTACCTTTGATGTTATTCTGGTTTATTTTGTGACTCCTGGTTGAGTTACTGGGCAATTCTGGTAGGGTGACCACCCCTGTGAAGGTATATTCCCAATATAATCACATTTGTGGACAGCAGGCATCACTGTGCTTCATTCCCAAAGCCTTAGAAATGGCTCTATAACTCGTTTCAGAATGACACACATTATATAGATTAATTACACACGGATTGAGGTTGGCAAGCTTTTATTTTAGCTAATTTTGATGTTTTTCATTTTATAGCTAATGCAAAAACAACATTTTCTAAAAGATTAAAATATAATACCAGACCAAATAAATAAAGGAATGTGGGCTGAATGAAAGTATTCTTACTACCTGCTGAAATGCTGTTATTTTCAAACAGTCTGATTAAAATGCCTCATCATTCAATTTATTGAATCTCTAAACACTTCACTTAACTGACTAAAGCTATTCAAAAACACCTTCAGGTTATTTCAGATAAACTCATTTATTTTTTTGATTCTACCTTATGCTCTCGAGACAGTCCAAAATGAGTACGAAGAAGGTATGACAAATAGTTTGTAAAAGGTGAATTATCTTAATCTGTTGTGTGCCTACAGGTAAAAATCTCATCAGAATGTAACCTTGTCCTTTTCCCATAGTAAGAATATTTCACATCACTCTGAGTCCTTGACTTCTGTATACGAAAAGAAAGATATCCTTATCTTTGGAACACTCTTCCTCTGTGAGAAAGTAAACAAATTCTCTTCAGAAAATGGTGGAATCAGTTTTTCCTAGCGGTTAACAAATATAGATGTAGCAAAACGTTTAAACCGTGTGTACTTTGAGAGACGAGTCAGTGAATCGGTGTGAGAGACGCCAGCTAACAACTGCGTCTACAACAAGTTGGATCCATTTATTTAAAACTCAGTTCTGATTATTTTTTGTTCACTCGAATGTTTTGAATCTTTCAGCAAGATAGATTTTCTGGGATGCTGACATTTCTAAATTTCAAGACTGGAACAGCGTTCCAGCATCAGAGTAAATCACCGGGGCAGACACCACCAGTGTGAGTCACTGTTGACGACCTTTTTTCTTCAAACAAGGACAAGCGACCTAGAGCAGAAGCCTGAGCTGGTTTTGAGA
Organism: Poecilia reticulata; assembly: GCF_904066995.2. Taxonomy (NCBI): domain Eukaryota; kingdom Metazoa; phylum Chordata; class Actinopteri; order Cyprinodontiformes; family Poeciliidae; genus Poecilia; species Poecilia reticulata. The sequence goes on along the minus strand of NC_088835.1, from coordinate 23,697,111 downwards.
AAGTAAACAACATTTGACCCAAAATGGAGGTACTCCCATGACGTGTCATTTAATAATGTTTTCTGGTTAAGCTCCACACCTTCCTATGTTGAAACCCCTTTCATAAATTCTTCCAAACTGTCCCCCAGACCAATAAGATGACAGTTAAACTTGCACATGCAAATTACTCTTTTTTGTTGCATAAATTAAGTTCTTGCTTATTTTACTGTTCCAGAAAAAAAAGTGAGAAATAAGATTGAATCCTTATCAGCAAACCTGAACATTTATTCTTGAACTCCTTAAGATAGATTTCATCTTTGTATCTGATTACCTATTAATTATTACTTTAGTTTGGTTGCTCAGTTAAAAAGTTGATTCTCCTAGTTACTAGATGCAAAATAGCCTTTCAATATACAACTGAAAGACTGAATATCCAGTCTTTCAGCTGTATATTGGAAAGTATTTCAAAATATCTTTCAATATTCTAAATATTTGCAGAAGAAGATATTAGTACATTCATCTAGTTTGTTTGGATACAATTTAGACTCCCATACAAAGGTAATTTCCTCTTCAGATCTATGATGAATTTGAGACTGCTAATATTTTTTTATGAAATAAGACTGATCTAAGTTTTAAAACTGCTGCTTCCAGTAAATTTAATATTCAGAAATATATCAAACCTATCCACGTCACAACAGTTTATTAACGAGGTCTTTTAGCCTACTTTGTGTCTGTAAGGGCTGGTAAGGCAGGTGTAGCTGTGGTTAATCACAGTCAATGCCTTATTTACAAGTGGGGGAATTGTGTGTGTGTGTGTGTGTGTGTGTGTGTGTGTGTGTGTGTGTGTGTGTGTGTGTGTGTGTGTGTGTGTGTGTGTGTGTGTGTGTGTGTGTGTGTGTGTGTGTGTGTGGTGTTTGGAGGAGGGGTAGGATGATAGACTACTTTTTCACAGGGAAAGATTGTTTTGAATAGCTTTTCCTCCTCAACTGAAATACTTAAATGAACTAACTGCTTGCAAACTGATTGCTGTATTAACTCAGATGATATTTTTATGATGTAAAATATGACATTATTGACGTCACATTAAGTGCATGTTACTGAAACTCTGCAATTTAAGACTCGTGTTTCTAAAACAAGTGCTTTGCTCTAAAATTGACGTTCTCTCGGGATCATTTATGAAATGCTCACTACGGTCACTTCTCATTCTCCTGATGCGTCACTTATCAACTGGTCCAGCAAGTTATTTCTGTGTAGCCGCACACACACACGCACGCACGCACACACACACACACACACACGCACGCACGCACGCACACACGCACGCACACACCCATCAGACAGCCAGCGCACCTGCAGCGCGGACATTGCGTCTCTCTCAGACCTCCCTCTTCGCCGCTTTCCCCCACTTTCACTCGTAGTACTCGAGCACAGCCATGAGCTCCATCTCCGCGCTCATCTTCCTCTTCCTCTTCTTCTTTTTGTGCGTTGGATTTATTGGATGTAAACCCTCGTCGTCTTGTCCGAGCGGCCAGTTTCTGCTTAAAAACCAGTGCGTCCTGTGTCATCCCACCTGCTCCGAGTGCGACGGACACGAGCTGTTTGACTGCACTACCTGTGGAGTTTGTGAGTGAGCGATTTTTTCTTAAATTACCCGAACGTAAAGCGTTAAATTGATAGCTTTGTCAAATGAAAGATGAGGGTTAAACTTGTTAAGTTCCCCCAGAGCCACTTTTCTATGGGTCACCTTTACCCTATATAAAGATCTCATTATTTAAACTCGCAATATATCAAGAAATGTAGACTTTCCAATGCATTTTCCTCTAGTTTTTGTTCATTGTTGTGTCTTTTGTCCTCTAAATGCCACCCAAGTTCAACAATCCTAGTTCTTTTTCTTTCTTTCTTTTTTTTTTCAAAGGGGCACTATTTAATAGTTAACAAAGCTGAGTGCTTTAAAGTCCTTTGTGTTGGAGAAGGAACATGGTCTATCCTTCCCTCTTGTTAAACATTCAAAGAAAAACCATAAAAGTTGCTGATGTTTCTACCCGAGGGGCAAAAAAAATGTAGGTGCAATCATTTCACTGTCTACTTTTCAGAGTGTAATTTGATCATCTCATAATGGAACCTTTGTTAATTAAAGGGGGAAATATACACTGTTGTGGCTGTCTATTAAAAACATGTCTTTAATGAGGAAAACAGTGAGGATGAAAAAAAAAAAACAATTATGGCTGACACAGGTGCTGCCACAGGCCCAATGTAGTGTGAAAAAGTTAGCATTAAACACATCAGGACCTCTCTTGATAAATATATTTCTGAAGAAGCTACAGATGTGAAATTCAGTCCAGATGTCAGTCACACGACCCACAAGTAATTTTCACAGGAAATAACTACTGAACAAAAATGTAAATTGAAATTATTCAGTGCTTCACGAGAAAACCATTTTTTTTTTGATACCTCCTGCCTTAGCCGAGTAGTCTGTCGGATGCATTGTGCAGGCGCGATTTTCATCAGCTCCTGCTCAGAAACTGTTAAAATCTATAAGGACGGCCTTTTCCATGCACATCGACGTTCAGTTCTTCCCATAGAATTTTATGTTCAGAGGCTGAAGGGGTCAATGATTGGAGTGTTATTTTCTTTTCAGTTTTATTGGCTCTGTGTTTGGAATCATTGGCTTGTTAAAGAAATCCTATCAAGACAATAAACTGTTCCATCCCTTTATTAAATTACTTAAGTCTACCAGTACTACGTAGATAAATAGCTCCAAGCTATGATGGTCCCGCCTCCAGATTTCTCTGCTTGTACGGGGGTTTAAGGGTGATGTGGGGTGCCATTGTTCCTGGTTGACATCTAATGACATACTTTGGCTCAGATTCTGCCAGCATTTCACTGTTTATCCAAGTTGTCTGCAGCAAATTTCAAACAGGCTTTAAGGGACCTTTTCTTTGCTCAATGGCCGGGGCAGTTGAAGGCATTACTTATTGCTTTCATGATCAAACAGTGCCAGCTAATTTCAGATCTTCCTGAAGCTCTTTGCATTGCCTTTGGGTGTTGGTTGATTCTGCAGTCTAACATCTTCTAAAAAAACACACTTGGTCATGAGTGGTTTAAAAGGAAACCATTTATTTCCACTTCATTGATTAGGTTCTCTTCTCAATAGAGCATCCATACATTTGGGAACACAACATGTTTATAACAATACATCTACTATGTTTTGCAACAATGAGGTTGAGAAGGACTAAAAAGAGCTCTTTGGTTTTACCCATCATGCCATGCACTTGTGACGTAAAGAGGAGACTTCTCATAGTCGGTCATGATTAAAGCAGCTAATGTAAATTTGCACTGATAAGAAGTTGGGTTTACTGTCAGATCTTAGCTTTTTATTGGTGTTCCATTTCTTTTCATCACATGTTCAATACTTATTCCTTTTACCTGTCCATTCTACAACACAAAACTTGATTTATTGGACATTTTTTGTTTTGGTTCCGATCTCTGTGTATACTATTTGGAGTGCTGCCATCTGTTGCAAATTTTATGTCAATAGGACCGTAAAAAATATATTGACTGAAGTAAAATTATTAGTGTGTAAAAATACTTATTTTCCCCACTGTAACAATAACAAGCCTCCGGACGAGGTTCTGAGCCTGATTATTCTCATTTGAAGCATCACCAATCAGTCTCTCTGCAGCGATCTGTTAGATGTGGTCAATACGTTTGCGATGCAGTCATTGCCTGCCGCTGTTATCCCATTTTATTACTCATCTGATTGATTCCCTGAACGTCCTGGTTCTTAATCATTCGAACTGATTCGCTTGGTGAGCCTTTCCATCTGTTTCGGTGACAAATACTGAACATCTCTGCAGCAGCTGTACTGTGTCGTCTTTCTTTCATACCTTGAATTGCATTTATGCCCTCATTTATCGTCAGAAACATGATGATTTATGCATATTTGATAGCAATAATAACACAATATCGGCTTCAAGGCTGTAGGCTGAGCGTCTTCCTCTTCATCCACAGATGAAGACGGACAGGAGCGTTTCCTGCACCAAGGTCGCTGTCGGACGCACTGCCCCAGGGGATTTTACCCTGACAGGGGTCACTATGTCTGCCTGCCCTGCATAGCCAATTGTGAACTCTGCACAGATGGCAATTTGTGCGCCAAATGCCGGGAACACTACAAACTTCAGAATGGGGTCTGCCAACCAGCGCTGTGTGGCACAGGTAAAAAGGTGAAGCGGAGTCAGTGTGCCTTGATAGAAAGACCTTTATTGTTGCTGGTTTTGTGTGTTTCAGGACAGATGCTGGACCCCGATACAGGAGAGTGCATCAAATGTGCAATGGCCTGCAAAACGTGTTCTACAGGTAAACAGACTTTTATTGTTTGAGCCCAATTCTCTTACCCCTCATTTAAAAAGCATTCTTGCACAAGGGGTGATGATTTTGGTGGAAAGTGCCATTTGCCTCTTCTCCTGAATTCTAATTAATCCCCTTTTCTCCTTTGTACTGAGAAGACCCTGAGATTTGCAGCAGCTGCGTTCAAGGTTACTTTCTGTGAGTCTTTTATCTTCCTTCATCGTTTTCATTCAATAAGTAGAATTTTCATCGCTCGCATGTTTGCTGTTAAAAAAGCCAGACATAGGGGGTGTGATTATAACCTGTAACAGAAATGCTGCACCAGTTTATACCCAGAGTTTTTCTTTTAATCATGAAGAAAGAACTATTGCAGTTCTCAAACTCTTTTGTCTTGTGCACTGTGTCTTGTAAAAGTAATCACCTTCCTTGATCTTTAAAAAAAGAATTATGTGACAACTGCAGACGTTAATGCATGTAGAATGCAAAAATGTTTAGACTACAAAAGGCTGTCACACAAAATCCTAATATAATTCATTAAATTTGTTGAATTGAGTGGAGCATGAATATTTTTGCAATGCACTGTGTTTTGCTCTAAGGTGTTTAACTTAGGGCTGCATGCTGGTTGCTTTGGAACAAAAATGTCCTGGATTTGAATCCTTGTCTGAGGTATTTGCATGGTGTCCACATACATAGGTTCTCTGTCAGTACTCTTCCTCCAACTGTCAAAAACTATGCATGGCAACTTAATTGCTCTCACTGAATTCCTCCTAGGAGGGAGTGAGTGTGTGCATCTGTGATTGTTTGTCCTGTGTGTCTCCGTGTTGCTTTGTGTTGGACTAGTGACATGTCTAGAGCTCACCCCAATAGTGACCACTGAAGACAGGCAGGATCACCAGGGGGCAGTCAGTGGGTGAGAGGCTGGGGACATTCTGGGCAGGTGGCCAGTCTTTCTCAGTGCAACCAGCGCTGGAAAACAATCATGCATGCACACAAATACATCTAGCGGTAGCTTACAGTGGACAGTTGTCCTAATTAGTGTGTTTTTCCACAATTGAAAGAAGCTGAAGTAACCAGAGAGAACCTATGCATGCATGAGGAGAATGTGCAAACTCGTAAACTCCACTGAGCAGCTAACTGAGCAGACTGGATTCAAACCCAGCAACTTCTTCTTACCCTTAAATCTTACTGTTTTTGTTAAAAAAAAAATTAATAAAAAAATCTTATCCTTTGTAAATGGTAACATTCCATACCATTTTACAAACACTTCAGTTGAGTTGCCTTCTTTGTATCACAGGAACATTTTGCCTGGATTTCAGTTTACAGCAACTTATCACTTAGACCCAATGAGAAAAACTGGTTTAAGAGCTTGAACAGAACGCCAATTGTGTCCTTCTCCCTCGAGTTTAGGCCTCCTGGTATGATGTGAGTCAGGTTACCTTCCATTTTCAGTCACAAGCTGTTACCTGAAACTCAGTTTGAGCTTAGAAGAGACCTAACAGACCATGTTATGAAGAAGAGGAGTAGAACACAGAGAAACAAATGCATGAATACCAGACTTTACCAACTTCCTCTGTGAATGACGGGAGATTATGTCTTAAGCGAAACTCTCCACTTACCTCCTTTCAGAGGTTCGCAGGGATACTCAGTCTTCTTCAGTGCATGTAGCTGAGTCAGACTAATGACTTTAAAAAATGTAAAATGACAGACCGTCTCAGCAATTCCTGTAGCCACAGTTATTATTGCATCTACCACGAGTAGCACAAACCAATAAAAAAACCCAATAAACTATGAGTCAATCATAAAGTGAAAGAGCCACCTCTCTGGGATAGACTGTAACAGTTCCCGGTGCTTTAAGAGCTGGCGATATTTGAGTTTCTGCAGCAAAGTAAAAATGTTAAAGGTTTTGAAGATGGACAATTTTGGTGTAACTATGAATCCCTGGGGCCTGTGTCACTGTTGAATAAAACACTTGCTGTTGGACAAAATCTCAGCGTGATGGATGCTTGGTATTTGTTGGCATTTATCTTTCTCCCTAAGGCGCCAACAAAGTGCAGCTAAACTGGAGAGTTGCTGTGCTCCTTTCGGAATATAGCTTAAACCACTCATTTTGGGGAATTTTATTTAAAAAAATATGCACAGGCTAAAATCTAGTTTCGCCATTTAGCAACAAAATCATGTGGTAAAAGACCTAAATGAAAGTTGCAAGGGATTGCTAATGTGCTCTCCTGGAATGCATAGGCTAATATTTGCAGAGAGGGTTTCTTAAACATCCCACAGATTCTCAAGCAGAGCATCATCTCCTAGCTTTGAGACAGACCATTGGTCTCCATCTGCAGCTATTGTGAGTGAACTGATGGATGTGGTGTGGCGTCTCCAGCTGTTCTTCCTCAAACAGCTACCACATCTTATCACCGAACCCACAGCAACGCAGTTGGAAGTGCAGCTTGGACTGTCAGTGGTCATATTCTGTCGTGGAGGAACTTGTCAAAACAGGCAGCTAGAGGGGGTTCTATTACAAAAGCTGGGGAGTAATTATTCCCCAGCTCATATGTAGCTTTTTAGGCATGGGCTGCATATGAGTTAATTAGTTTTACTTAACATAGAAGAGCAACACTTATTCTGATCCTTCCACGTACTCAAAATAAATAAATAAATAAATATAAAAAGTATGATACTTTCTTGTCTTGTGTATTTTTATAGATGAACACACTGTAAACTTATAATTTTTCTGACATTTTGAATTGTATTACCTAACCCTATCTCAATAAAACAAATGGGTGTTGCTCCTTTAATTTGCGAAACAAGACTACCAATGTTTTTTTTGTGTCTGGAAATAATTTCCAAGCCATCACATTTGTAATTTTTTGTAAGCAAGGCCAAAGTGTAACAGCTTTTGTTCTGCCAGAGCCAGACTTGTGACAGATGGGGGAGGGGTGTTCTGACTTACTCTCTACTTCATAGCCGAAGAAAACATAAGGCACTCCCCTAAGTTCAATGACATCCCAGCAAAAGGACTTCAGACTATTGGATCGACTTGATTTACATTTTTAAACCAGCCCATGCTTAGCAGTAGCCAGTTTTAAATTATTTGCAAATATTTCTAAGTTTCATTTAAATTTGCTTAAAAATTGCAAATTTACGTTGTAATTTTTAAGCTTAAAATTGCAACGTAATAAACAAGAGATTAAAGCTCTGAGAGAACAGAATGAGAAACCATTTTTACTTTCTGTTAAAGAAAAAAAATGCTCCTCTTTCTAAGCTGTCATACTATTGTTTGAGTGAATAAAGCTTTTGAAGGAGCAGAGCATTGAAGTCAACAATGCAGCTGCAGGTGTGCCATGAACTGACACAGGGCATGTTCAGGTCCCTGGTTTCCAATTCATCTAGTCTCAAATTTGAGTGTGCAGTATCCGCTTGCAACAGCAGTCACCTTCAACACTTTGAAAACAGCAGCTGTTTTCCATGGCCTGCTTTTTTTCCTGCACTTTCACCAATGCAAAAAAAAAAAAAAAAAAAAGAGGAAGAAGAAACTTCATCTTGTTTAAAAAGCATGGCAGCTAAAAGTCAAACGGTCATTAACCAATTACGAATACCTGCAGCGAGACAATTAATTTTCGAATTATTATGGATTTTTAATCTATTGGATGCAAATGAATATTGAGAATGGCATTTGGGTGGTATTTGAGTGAACTATTCCTTACAGTTTCAGACAGAAATGCCGCAGACACTGCCCTCAGAGCAGCTACGAGGACCACGTGGGTGGAGTCTGTCTGTCCTGTCCAGCGCCATGTGAGGACTGCAGCACCAACACCCGCTGTCTCGCCTGCCAGCCGGGTTACTTCCTGAACGGTACAACTGCAAACACACACACACACACACACACATATATATATATATATATATATATATATATATATATATATATGTATTTCCTTCACTCCTTTATTTGGAAAAAGAATGAAAGTGAAGTGCAAGTGACAGATCCTGACAGTTCTTAATATTGAAAAAAAGCTTGGTTTAGTTTGTGTCTCTGAGCATTTATCTTTATTATAAACAAATAATGGCACTCCTGAGTCTTCATTTGGTTTGCAAATCAGGTGAGTGTCAGCAAATCTGGGGGAAAAAAGATATGCAAATGTATGGTTTATGCAAAGAATGAATTAGCATTGCGCTGTTCTCTATCAGCAATAAGCTTCGAGACTGATTGCAGAAAGAACGAGGAGAAAAAAAAGGTTTAATATTAATAAAGATGAGCAAGTGTTCTGTCATTTTGTTCAGTTGTCCAACTGGGTGTCCTTTGGAATATATAATTTGTAATATATAATTTTGTTATGTGTAACCACAAGGTTCAGCCTTAAGATGGCTGTTGTGGTTGTATGTCTGGTGAAATTTGGAGAAAAAGCAACTCTGAAGAAGCAAATAAGAAAATTAAATTGTTGCAAATTTCTTTTTTTTTAAGAGGAACTACAATACTGTGAAAAACTAGTGACACTCTTACAGATTTCTTTTTTGCTTAGTATCACAGCTAAATGTTTTAGATCAGTGAGAACCACAGCTCCCTCAGGGACCACCAGAGGGAACCAGAGGGGCCTCAGAAAGCTGGAGCAAAGATGAGGGAAAAAAAGAAAAGGAATCTTATGATATTTTAAATCATACATTTTAATCTGTTATTAAACCATAATATGTTATCTGTTTTTTAAATCATTATTAAATAAATAATTTATTGAAATGTTTTTTTTTTTGTCATGCTCATCTGTCTGGTTGGATGCCAGTCAAATTTATCCACAAGATAGCATAGCAAGCACATACTGAAAAAATGTTTCTGACAAGAAAAAAACTGAAGGAACAGCCCTGCTGGGAAGGACACTGCTGTTTTTATTGTTTAGGTTGATTTAGACATTTTTTATTTCTTAATAATTCAAAACTACTTTCATTACTTACTGTGTTTGTTTTTGTCTGAAAAAAACAAAACAGAAATTGCTTAGTGACGTCTAAATAAGGGAGAAAAAAGTCACAAACAGAAAAACTCCAAAGGTAGCAAATACTTGCTCAAATTTGTACATGACTGACTTTATTTATATTTAAGCAGTTGAGTTTCAAAGTATTCATATATCGTATCATAGGTACTATTTATCTTTAGTTAGCTTAGGAACTTTATTATTGCAATAAAGTCACTTTATTCTTTGCTGTTTCAGGAGAGGAGTGCATAAAACAGTGTCCATCGCAGACCTTCAGTGACTCCAGTGGGTGGCGCTGTCAGCTTTGCCACAGCTCGTGCCAGACCTGTCATGGGCCTCATTCCACAGACTGTGACCTCTGTCTGAGTGGGAATCAGCCTCTGCACGGACAGTGTCCCCAGGTTAACTGCCCACTTGGCCAGTATTTTGATGGTAAGTAGAAAAAACTTAATTTAATTTGGCTAATGATGAAAGTAAGCTGACTTGCTGAAGGAAAAAAAAAAAAAAGGCTTGAGTCCAGATTTGATGATGAGGTTTGTTAAGTAGCATTAGAAGGATGCAGTAATCAAGGAGCTTCACCATCACATTCTGCTCATTGCTGCTAAAAATAAATCAGGACCATCCGTGTTGTAAATCAGAAGAGTTTGTGAAACAAAGAGAGAACACAAGGTCAACAGTTTATCAGTTTTAGCTCTGACCTTGTACCAACCAGTGTGTCCTATTGGTACGTTTCTTTATGTTGACGATTGCAAAAGAGTTTCATTAATCATCAATAAATAGCCTTTGACATAACTAATAACAAATATCGAACACAGCCAAATCTTGACTTTCAAAGGAAATCGGCGTGTGTAGAACATGATTAATTAAATTACTGACCGGTGCATGCGCTTAATTTCTAATTGAAATGTCTTTTCATGTACCGTTTGTACTCCTTTCTATTTTCATTTAATGTGTTGGTAAACAATTCCTAATCTTTAGCCATTTTAAATTAAGAGGTACAAATGTCCAGCTGGAGTGTTCAGTATTTTGACATATTCTACCAGCATTCTATTTTCTGAATAAAGTCAGAGAAGTGTCCCCGCCTAGGCCTCTGGCTGGAAGATACGGCACAGCTGATGGAAGAGGGCCCACGTTGGGCTGGGCAACACACAGGATATCTAAAGGTCTGCTCGTGTTTCACTGACATCTCAGATACATCCAGTCAGATTGGATGAAGAATGTCTGTGAATAACAATTTTCACGTCTTGCCACAAACTTCGAAGTGGTTTCCTGGAAGGTGAACACTGCTGTAGTTTCAAGTGTTATGCAGCCTTCCCAGATTTTCCTCTCTCGGCTAGGAAACGAGGGAAAGCCAAAACACAAGATAACCCTTCAGGCCAACAATAAAAATACAAGTGTCTATTGCGTTCGTAAACATCAATATATTATACATGTTACAGCCAGAACATTGCATCAGTTTAGAAATGTATTGCACAGTTCTTTTAGCTAACTGTCTAAATTATTGCGCACTCATTGTAACCTGCATTTGTCATTTGTTGGATGGGAACCAACACCGTAAATGACATTTTAATCTACAGTGGATCTTTATTCTTGTCTATATTGAATAACAGCAAGTGTTTGACATTTTAGAACTGGGTAACTTTATATGCTGGCGATCTGTACGGGATTCTCAGTAATAAAGTGAGGCAGAGCGAGCAAAGTAACAGAACAGCCTGTTAGCACATCAGCACAAAACCGAACGTAGATCACAAAGATAACATCTTATATTCTTGATTGATTTGTGAGTAAAAACAAATTTCTTTGTCCTTCGGTTGGCATTAAAGTTCATACTGAGATTAAACTCCATAAAGGTAAACTCTGTTTCCAAATTAGAGGACTTCTGCAGCCACTTCATCATCGAAATGGTAGCCAGTCTTTTCCGATTTTTATTTCTTACAATTTACTGCACAATTGCATGCTACTTTTATGTTTGTCCATCATATAAAATATCAGAAACAAAAACGCATCGAAGCTTGTGGTTAAAATGTAGCTAAATATGAAAACTTTGAGAAGAATTTGTAATTTAACAAGAAGCTCTAAATGTGCTGCTGCTTAAAATGTTGTTCGATTCAAATGTTAGCACAGACAGTTTAGTCTTTGTTCAGTCAGTTCAGATGACTCTGCCTCTCATGGTTTTGCAGCCCTTTTACTGCCAGCAGGACATCATGTGCCTTTTCATCAGGAATGGGTTCTGTGCGCATTATAAAAGCCTGATTAGTCCCGAGCTACAGTGATAATTGCTTTTCTGCAAAGGTTCTTGTGAAACTCCGCTGGCTACCTGTCAGGCCGAGGCCCTTCATCACCAATTAGACACCTCCGGAAAGTCTGCTCCAGATCTTTCCACTGTGCTTTTATTACTCTGAATCCTGTGGAAATTTTTCTCCTGTCTTTCCCAAAATCTTTGCTTTCAATACAAATGGAAGACTTTTCAAAAGGTCTCCAAACGGTGTGTGCCATCATAAATATGTTCATTGACTCTGTCTGGGTGAAACTGCACTCCAATTAAGTTGTAAAACCATCTCCTGTCTGTTTTGTAAGCAAAATACGGAATTTGACTTAACTTTAACTAATGGACCTTACCAAGCTCCGCCCAGAAACGCCCCTCGAGAGTCCCACATGACTTCATGTCTCACATTAACATCTTAGCTCCAATGTCTAAACATGGCAGTTTTCCGTTCTTTGCAGAGTATTTCTGAGTCGATTAGTTTAGCATTTCTGCCGGATTTTCACAAAATATCAGCCATGACAATGGACAAGGGAACCAACAAGTTCATGTCATCTTTTTTGGGCGACATCAAGGTGTTTGAGCCACGCAATGCCTCCAACATTGTGCGCGTCACAGCTAAATGCTACCGGTCATGAGGAAAACAGCAGATCCTCACACCCTCAGCATAAATATAGCTGTGGACAAGATCACTGATGCCTATTGTTCTTGCAAGGCTGGGTAAGTCGGGCATTCATGGTTTTGAGGGTTTGAATGTGCCTAGGACTTATACACGGTACTCGGTGCTAGCGTGGCTAACACAATTACAGTTTAGTAAAAGCTAGCATGGCTATCACGATTACAGTTTAGTAAAAAGCCTTTTCAGGTGAAATAAAATCTTTAATGTATGTCAGATACGGTACACATTGCATATTGATCTGTTCAGCTAACGTAAGACTGTGTAACAGACAGGCTTCAGGATGTAGAAGTTGTATCGGTACTGTCATTATGCTGTACTTGGCTAAAAGGTTTTCATAATGGATGTGTTAATTATTGACTTTATTTTTTTCATTCACTAAGCACAAAGAAAGCAAAGCAATAATACTTGCACCAGCACACACTCCTTTGTTCTTATTGATCCTACGACGGTTGAGCTGCAAATGCGGTCGTGCACAAGCTTTGATCCAAGCAAGGCTTTCCGTTTCAGATTTTGGAAATTTGAATTTTAGTTCCACAAACACGATCAGGATACCTGACATCGCCTGTACAGATACCCCACTGACAGTGGAGAACCAATTCTTTTTGAGTCCCGACGCAAAAACTTTCTGTCGGTCTGGTAGTCCACACTGTATACTGCTCAAAAAAATAAAGGGAACACTTAAGTGTTCACTTAAGTGTTTAAGTGTTCCCTTTATTTTCTTGAGCAGTGTATATTAACATGAGTTTGTGAGACGGTAACCCACATGATAGCTGCGCTGTGACGTAAAATGGGCATTAACCAATGAAATGCGGCCCCTGTGGTAAGGTCCATTGTTGTTCAAGTATTATTGCATTTTTTCTCCTTATTTTATATCCTAGAAAATCTGTACGTCATAATATAATTTGATGCTTTTTTTTTATTGATATATTTATATATAAAATACAGAGAACAAGGGGGAAAATTAATGCACCATAACACACAAGTATATCTATGCAAATGCCATACAAATGTTACAAGTAAAATAACAAAATACAAACATACATAGAGAGAGAAACAAAAGCATGTAAGAGCCAGAGGTACCACTGTGAGATGTCATGTGTTTCAGGAAAAGGTTTCCTGCAATTATTCATAAATTTGATGCAATTCTTATTCTTCAGCAGATCATTTGTTGCAGGTTTCATGCACTTTGTCATCAGTTGTGCTCGGAAAACACCCTCCGTTTTAGCAGGCTTTGCTGCCCTCTACTGGTCGTAAAAACTCAAACGTTTGGCACTTTTTTTTTTCACAAGATGTTTAATTTTCAGGAAAATTTGGCGGCTGCCACTCGTGCGACCCATCCTGTAAGACCTGCTTCGGCCCACAGGCGCTGGATTGTTCCTCCTGTTTCCAAGGTGCGGATATTGACTGCAGGTTGGGACATGATTGGAATACTGCAAACGTGCACATTTTTACACTTCATGTTTACGTTTGTGTAATTTCTCAGGGTATTTCTTGGACCTGGAGAGTTCTTGTGTAGAACAGTGCCCGTCGGGCTCTTATGCGAACCCTGCCACCCGGCTGTGCGAAGACTGCTCACCAAACTGCGAGGACTGCGTGGACACCAGTGATAATTGCATCAGCTGCCCAAAAGGCAGCAACACATTCTTCCTGCACCAAGGCCGGTGTTGGTCAAATTGCCCAGAGTAAGCAGTACGGTGAATAGTACAGATGAGCTGTTGTTTCCTCTACATGTGCTGTCAAATGTCTACCTTTCTTTACATTCAGGGGTTTGTTTGAAACTCCGGACGGTTCATGTGAGGCCTGTGATAGCTCCTGCCTGACTTGCGATGAGAAAAAGTCTCAGTGTCTCTCCTGCCCTGATGGCCACTACTTGGAGAGCGGCACGTGCAGACTGAACTGTTCACTGCGGGCGTACCCAGCAGACGACGGCACCTGCAGACGCTGTCCTCCCCACTGTGATGTCTGCTCCGATGACAGAACCTGTTTCAGTGATTTATCCGATCTGCTCTAGGTTATTGCCAAAGCGTAAACTTGTGCAGTTCTGATTTTCACCTCGTCTCCGTCTCACAGAATGCACGTTCCTCTACTTGATGCTAAACGGTGTGTGCAAGGCCAGCTGTCCCATGGGTTATTACGAGGACATGGAAGAGGGCCTATGCACTCAGTGCCACCCTACCTGTGGCAGCTGTTCTGGACCGCTGTCGGACGACTGTGAGACCTGCTCAACCTTCAGTCCAAAGCTCTATAAAGGTTCATGTCTCAAAGACTGCCCTGAGGGTACCTACTATGAGACATCAGCTGTGGAGTGCCAGGGTGAGCTTCCAAACTCAGTTTCATGATCTAGTGTTAGTGGTTCAAACTAAAATGTGATTGAGAATCTAAAGCAAGACATGAAAATTGATTTTCTCTTTCAGTCTCCATCCCATCTGACTGACTAGAGCTAATTTGCAAAACAGAACGGGCAACATTTGGTGGAGACAAACTTGAAAAACTATCACTGCAGAGAAAGGTGGTTGATAAATTATCCAGGGGATAAAACAAATGCACTACTCAGTTTAAATTTGTACAAATTTAACTCTGAAATTTTTTTATTTTTTTCACTTTACACATCATGTATGACCTTTTAGAAAAGGTACTATATATGACAACGTTCCAATGTTATGTTGTATCATACATTACAAAATAAGAGGAGAAAGAAAAGACAGGATTACTCAGATGGACTTTTTCTATAACTTGTTTAAGCAAAAAAAAAAAACTTTTTATCCAGTCCATAATTCCTAGCATGTTCTTTTTGACTAAACATTTTTTTTCTCTAATCAAAACCTACATTTATTTGGAAGCTTGAAATACCAAAAGTAACTGTAATACCAATAAGAAATAGATTTGCTTGTAAAACTTTGTCTACCTGTCATTTAAGTGTGTGCAGCTTATAGAAGGTCATATAACAATAAGCTCTTACAGTTAAGCCACAAAGGTCTTCACTTCCTCTTTCTTATGTAAAAGCAGTGATGATATTTCACCAGTGCACACTAACTCGGTTGCGTATCTGCAGAGTGCCACCAGACGTGTATGAGCTGCAGTGGTCCAGACCCAAACCAGTGCACCCAGTGCGAGAGGGGACTGGTGCTGGATCCCGGCACCTTACTGTGTGGCGTCACAGGAGACGAGACGTGCCCGACGAGAACGTACCTCCACGACGACCAGTTCACTTGCATGAGCTGCCACAAGCACTGTTACTCCTGCCAGGGCCCCGGCAGTGATGAATGTCTGACCTGTGCTGTCCCCAGATACCTTCACAGTGAGTGTTTTCCACCAATGCTGAGATTCTCAAAGGAATAAGATATGTATGCAACACAAGTAACCAAGAAGTAACTGATTACTTCAAGTCAGTTGAGGTTATTACATGTAGATACACTGAGATAAACATTGTTGCAATAGTCCAGATGGTAATCTAATGGGTTTGTAATGGGTCTGATTAATTTTGAATTATGGTACTTGGGGTAATGGTGGTAACGGTGGTAGGAGTTCGCCCTGCAATCAGCAGGTTGCTGGTTTAAACCCCGCTCTGTTGTTGCATCCTTCTTCACCCACCTTGCCTTGCTGGTGGTCAGAGGGCCTGGTGGCGCCGGCTGGCATGACAGATCCTTCTCAGAGTTTGCATACTAACAATAATTTCATCCACAATGTGCAGCAGTATCAGTATCTCTCCATGTTTTAAACCAAGAATGAAGTCAAACTTGAGCAAGACTTGTAAATGACTCATTATACTACTCTTTACTAGGCAATAAAGGCACTGAAAAGAAACCATCTGGATGAAAATATTACATTTATACAATATTATTATCAAGTTTATTCAAGATAATTGTCACGTTTGCACAATGTATTACAACATTTGTGCTTTAAAGTTGTGTTACAATGTGACGGTCTTCAAAAATTTTTATTTCTTCCATGGCAGCAATACGCTTACTTAGAAACCAGATACAAATCTTCTGCTCCAACATTGCTGCCGTCCCTGGAGGATGTCCTTTATTTAATTTTCAGTTGAAGCCTTGTGGTTTAGTTCATGAACCAACCGACTAACTACACTTGTCAAATGAACAAGTTCTTTACACAGCAAATACTGAGAAATGGCATGCTTGCTATTTTTTAAGAATTTAGCTTGTTTACATTTGATAGGTCTACAATAGCTGCAAGAGTATGTTTAATTTTTTCACACTCAGGTTCTGCATTTGGCCTAATAACAACATGCTTTTATACTGAAAGTTTTCTTCTACTTAACTTTGAAAGATGACTTGGTTTTGTTGTTTTTTTTCCATACATGATTCCTCATTATAAATTCATAACCCTGAAAAAAAAAAAAAATCTAATTGCGTAAGACTGAAAATGAAGGATTTTGAATGCAGAAAGGTTATTCTAGGTCTGGGACAATCATGAGTAAGACTGCTGACTTGGCAGTTGTCAAGTACAGTGATTACTAAAGAAGCCCTGTGGTCACAGTGTGCTGTATCCCACAATATAAAAGAAAAATTGAGTGGAAGGACAAAGTGTGTAGACAGAAGATACACAAGCACCAGCCTTAAGAGGATTGTGCAGCAAAGTCCATTTGAGAGTTTGGGGGATATTCACGAGGTGTGGACTGGAGCTGGGGTTTGTGATTGTGATAACTTCTGTCAGACTGCTCCAGGGGCTGCTGTGGCTACTATTCTGTTTAAGATCCTTCTCAGAGTTTGCGTACTAACAATAATTTCATCCACAATGTGCAGCAGTATCAGTATCTCTCCATGTTTTAAACCAAGAATGAAGTCAAACTTGAGCAAGACTTGTAAATGACTCATTATACTACTCTTTACTAGGCAATAAAGGCACTGAAAAGAAACCATCTGGATGAAAATATTACATTTATACAATATTATTATCAAGTTTATTCAAGATAATTGTCACGTTTGCACAATGTATTACAACATTTGTGCTTTAAAGTTGTGTTACAATGTGACGGTCTTCAAAAATGTTTTTTTTCTTCCGTGACAGCAATACGCTTACGTAGAAACCAGATACAAATCTTCTGCTCCAACATTGCTGCCGTCTCTGGAGGATGTCCTTTATTTAATTTTCGGTTGAAGTCTTGTGGTTTAGTTCAGGAACATCTTTGTAAGCTTAAGCTGAGCTACCACGTTGTTTGTAGAGAGAAAAGGCTTCCTCCTCAAAACATTTGCAATTAATTGTGCCAAATCTTCCGAGTCTTCTGTGAGTTACTAAGTGACATTAAGCTAATTAATTCAGACTTTTAGCTATATATTTATTTGCAGTTTCTCTGAGTAGTTTACTTCACTGCAGGTGGGTCATCCTCTGCTGAAGAGATTAACTCAACTGTCCAAAGTGAATCAAACCACTTAAACTGTCAACTCTTTCAGCTAACCTCAAACCAACTCAGCCTACTTGTACACTTGTCAAATGAACCAGTTCTTTACACAGCAAATACTTAGAAATGGCATGCTTGCTATTTCTGAAGACTTTAGCTTCTGTTTACATTTTATAGGTCTACAATAGCTGCAACTGTATGTTTAATTTTTTCACACTCAGGTTCTGCAGGACAAAGTTTTCTTCTACTTAACTTTGAAAGATGACTTGGTTTTGTTATGTTTTTTTTTTTAACCATACACGATTCCTCATTATAAATTCAGAACCCTGAAAATAAAAATAAAAATCAAATTACGTAAGACTGAAAATGAAGGATTTTGAATGCAGAAAGGTTATTCTAGGTCTGGGACAATCATGAGTAGGACTGCTGACTTGGCAGTTGTCAAGTACAGTAATTACTAAAGAAGCCCTGTGGTCACAGTGTGCTGTATCCCACAATATAAATGAAAAATTGAGTGGAAGGACAAAGTGTGTAGACAGAAGATATACAAGCACCAGCCTTAAGAGGATTGTGCAGCAAAGTAGATTTGAGAGTTTGGGGGATATTCACGAGGTGTGGACTGGAGCTGGGTTTGTGATTGTTATAACCACTCAAGAGAAACATCTTACCTGGAGCAAGAAGAAAGAGGACTTGGGTGTTCCTCAGTGGAACAAAGAACCCTTTTCAGATTAAATTTCATTAGCATTGCATTTGGTCAGTGATGATTTGCGAAGCAGTCATCTGCTGGTGTTGGTCTGTCAGCATCACAGCTATCTGCCAGGAAACTTTTGAACACTTCAGATCTTCCTTTACAGAGATATCAATTAACTTCAGACTTTTACTGGCTGGTAGCCAGAATTATCAAAACTACTAGAAATAAATGCTGGAAATACACCACTCTGTGTGTAATTTAGCATGTAATATAATCATGTATTGGATTACATTACAAAAACAAATTTCTTTTGTGCTGATATTCTAATTTGTTGAGGTCTTAATGGATTCTTCCTGACTGCTAACCAAAGGAAACTCTGTGGAGACACGGCCCAAGAACATAATTTATGAAAGGAAAATGCCTTTCAATGAGTTTATCAGAAATGAATTTGGCTAGACCATCAGAATGAAGAAATGAGTTTGGGAGGAAATCAGGAGAGGGAAAGTTGATCTCAGATTAGTAGGAGGGCAGTGTTTTCACATTTGTACACCACTGTGCATCTACTGTACAGTTTTATTTTTATCGACGTTTTTTTTTTCTACATTTCTATCTTAGTCAAGGATAAGAACAATATATTTTTCAGTATTTTTAAAGGGTTGGAAAGACGAACAACTGATGCTGAATCCTGTTTTTAAATTACACAGTGAAGCTGAGAGCTGAGAACGGGTCAAGAGAACAGTAGCAGAGAACGTATGGAAATGATTCAAACACGTGAGCTGGTGTTCACCGTTCTTTGTTTTCTCCTCCAGACAGCAGCTGTGTGGATGAATGTCCTGCTGCTACGTACTCCACAAGGCAGGAAGCTGACGGACAGGAGCTGGGATTCTGTTTGCCCTGTGACCATGTTTGCTCCAGCTGCACTGGGGCGTCGCCTCGAGACTGCCTGGCCTGCTCTGTGGGATACCTGCGGCTCTTCCAGCTCTGCGTCCTCCACTGCCCCACCGGGTACAAAACTGAAGCTCGACCTGTTTGTTTTTTTAAATCTGCACTGACAGGCTATCATCCAAATACCGCAGCTTGTGTCTGATTTGGAAGTCAAGATTCTTAAAATGTAATTTTGTCTGAGTGGCTTGTACTTGTATAGCACTTTATCCAGTCTAGAGGACTAGAGAGCGCTTCACACGGATGGTGGTAAGCTACATGCTGGCATCCCTGGTGGACTCCTACATATTGAGCCAAATCGATACTAATCCATCTGATTCTCTGTTGCACATATCATCTGACACGTATCTAATTACATTTTGATGAATAGTGGGTTTTTTTGTTTTTTTTTAATTATTCATTTATCATATGTGTTTCTTCAGGTATTACAAACAGGGCTCTCGCTGCCAAAAATGTGACGGGTCCTGTGAGCTGTGCACAGGGCCGGGGCCGGAGTCCTGCCGGGCCTGTCTCCCTCCTCTCCTGGAGCTGCAAGGCACCAAGCTGTGCGTGGAACGCTGCCCGCACCGCTTCTATCAGGTCAATGACCTCTGCAAACAGTGCCATACCAGCTGTCAGACTTGCACAGGTACAGACATCTCCAGCTGTAGCATTTATTTGTTTTTTGTTTCCGTTCGAGTGAACAATAGGCCGTATTGTCGAATCGAGTTTGTCTTTATAATATGTCAATGTTTGCAAGTACATTTCCCCCATTTGCATAAGATTTTCAGATTAGTTATACGGTGTACACATGATTTCAGACTCCTCGCCTCAAGGCTGCCTGACGTGTGACTGGGGTAGCACTCTGAAGGACGGTGTCTGTTACCCACGCTGTGAAGAGGGGCAGTACTTTTCAGAAATGGTGAGCTCACCTTTACAATGGTCAGAAGTGCTCTGTAAGGCTGCTTAATATTACATTTCTTCCTGAACAGGAAAAGCTGTCTTGTTCAAATTTTGTTTGGTGGGAGAGGAAAAATTACAAGCATGAATCTGTAGGATTAAAAAAAAAAAAAAACATTACTGTAAAGTAAATCTACAGTTTCTTGCAAAAGTATTATCAGCTTACAACCACGGTCTTCATTTTATTTTATTGACATTTAATGTGATAAACCAAGACAAAGTAGTGAATAATTATGAAAGGAAATAACACATTGTTTTACTTTTTTTTTGTATGTAGTTAAATGTTAATATAAATACAGATATTCTGAAGATCAAGGAACAACAGAGTTTGGTTATGAAAAATAATCTTGAGTTCTGAAAATTACCAAAGAAGCAGCCGAGATCCGCAGCTGAAGCAGACTCTGCTGACAGCTTAACTTTTAGTCGTGCCTTCTATAAATCTGTTCTTAATGGAAAAATATGAAGCACTAAGTTATTATTGAAGAAAAGAAGTTATAAGGTGTGTAAGTTATACATGTCATGTGGATGAAGGTGCTCTTACGTGACGAGACCAACAAGTATTTCTGGCCTACATAGGAGATGCTTTGTGTGTCCGAAACGTAAACCATCCCCTGAGCTAAAATGTCGCGGTGGCAGCATCATGCAGTGGGGATGCTTCTCTTCTTCATGGCTTTTTGGGACAGGGAAGCTGGTCAGAGTTGATGAGATAGATGGCGCTCTAATGCACACGGCATTCCTGGAGGAAATTATTTAAGAAACTGTAAGCACTTATGACTGGGGAAAGACTTTCCTTTTCCAGCGGGATCAAAATCTAAAACATAAAAAGTTAAACTGGAAGAGTTTTGATCAAACCCCAAAAGGCTTTTGGCGTTATATGACAAAATATGGAAATGTTTAAGGAGAATGAAAGAAGTGACTAGTAGTTATTTGAGCCACTCTGCTCTCCTATCAGTGTGTTGCTCTGTGTATCATGTGCTGTGCAATGACGTGTGCTGCTGTTTGGTAGGAAACCTGTGAGCTTTGTGACGGCTCCTGCAGGCACTGCGTCGGCCCCAGACCTGACCAGTGTCTGACCTGTCACGCAGACTTCGCCCTCCACGCTGTAGAGAACCGTTGCTCCCGCTGCTGTCAGGCTGCAGGGAATCACACCAACTGCTGTGTTTGTGACACTCGCTCAGGTAAACATGCCAGCCACCCACCCAAAGCATTTCAGGATTGAAATGCTTTGGGTGATAACAGTATTAGTGTTATCTAATACTGTTAGTAGATAACACTAACAGTATTAGTGTTATCTTTTTTTTCTCTTCCCTAGCTCTTTGTGTGGAGGCTCCTCTGTCCAGGCCTGGAGATCACAAGGAGTTGGACGCAAATATGTCCTCGCGGGCTTTGAAGCACACCACAGCTGCTCTGCCCGTTGCCCTGCTGCTGGCAGCCGGTCTGGCCCTGGCGGTCTTCGCCTTGGTCAAGGCGCACGCCAGGAGAAGGCTTTGCTGGAGCCAAAGCTACGAGAGACTGAGTGGGAGCGGCAGCATTAACATGCCGCACGGCGTACCCGAGCCTGACAGCGGCGACGAGGTAGATGTGGTTTACACCAGCCGAGGCGGATCAGTTTATAGACGCTACAGCTTCATCCTTGAGCAGGACGCAGACCAAGATGGCATCGGAAAACAGTCTTAGATGCATCCATGCCAAGGCGTACGGTCGCTGACTGATTGTAACTGTAAAGTTTGGTTTTAAAGAGTAGTTTAGTTTATGTTTAGAAAGACATGGAGATGTAATTACAGATGTTTACATGTAATCATAGTGTTAATTTGAGGCTTTTGATGATTATTTGAACATGATTTTTGTTTAAAGTTGAAATAATTTTTAAAACAAGAGCTGCATGCACAAGTTTGAATTTGTGGTGGAATTTCTCTACTCCGCAGAGTATCAAACCTAATCTCTTACACTCCCACAAATATTTACATATACTGTCAAGATGCATGTTGTAGTCTGTGCCAGAAGCTTGGTAATGGTGTAAAAAGGGTTTTGTAAAAGTGGAACCTGCTGAGGCTCGCTTAAAGAAAATTTAGTGTGTGTAAAGCATGCAAATGTTTCTGCACTGTGTACATGAGGCAAAAATCCCAAATAAATCCAAACTTGTACATCCAATTTTTTATTTTTTTCAAAAATTACTAAAATTTTATGTTGTAGATTAATTCCACTCTGGAAAAGCAATTGTTTAAGTGCAACATTAAAATGAATTAAACATTTTGTCCTTGAAGATTGCATGTAGAAATCTCACCAGAACTGTAGCGATTCTATTCTTTTTCTTTGTTTTAGTTGTGAGATCCTACAAAGTGCCTGTATCTATATAATGCACACTGTTAGTAAGACATGTGAGCAGTGACTGAAAAACTACCTTCATATTTGTGTAAATGTATTTTTTTTTCTTTTTATAATTAACATTAAAAAAAGGAGTACCTGGGAAACTGAATGTTCCATAATAAATTTGCATGATTTAGCTACAAGTGTTCCGACACTCCTTGGACAACTACACAAAAGACACATTAACTTCTTTAGAAATTCTACATTCACCTAAGCAATGTGATAATATTTAATCATCGACAAGGATGCAGCGTTAGTCAGTCCGCCCTCTTATCGGACACACCTCCACAAAGGGATGATAAAGTACCACAGAATCTCCTTCAAATTGGAAACTGCATTGATGAGAGATCACCTGCCCTGTCGCCTGTGAGCAAAGAGATGACTTACACAAAGCTCCAGAAAAGGTGGATTTCTTTGTGGACCACCTTTCTCAGCCTGACTTGTTTGTTCCTTTCCTTTGTTTTTTGGGAAACCACCATTAATAGAAGTTCGCCCTCTCAATTTCATATCCCGGAGCAGTTTTCCGTTGACCTACCTGCCTGTTTAGCCATCATCACTGGAGACGTAGAGGGCACCAAGGCTGAAGTAGAAGAGCTTCTAGCGTCCAGGACTAAGAAAACAACTCTTTCTGAGGATTTCTACATTAATGCAACAAAGGATTGTGCAGCTTATATTGAGAACAGAGGCTTCGTTACAGTGCCTTTAAGTGAGGAGGAGCTAAATTTTCCCATTGCATACTCCATGGTGATCCACAAGAAGATAGAGATGTTTGAACGACTCCTACGATCTATTTATGCTCCACAGAACATCTACTGCATCCATATTGACCAGAAGTCTTCCCTGTCTTTTCACAGGGCTGTGAAGGAAATAGTTTCCTGCTTTCCCAATGTTTTTGTAGCCAGTAAATTAGAAAGTGTTGTGTATGCTTCATGGTCCAGAGTACAGGCTGATCTGAACTGCATGAAAGATCTGCTGCACTCTGAAGTTCAGTGGAAATACCTTCTGAATACCTGTGGGACAGACTTTCCCATCAAAACCAACAGGGAGATGGTGATGGCTCTGAAAGTCCTCAATGGGAGGAACAGCATGGAAACTGAAGTCACCAGTGTCTCCAAGAAAGGTCGCTGGCAGTACCACCACAATGTCGCCAACGGCGTCATCAGAACAGACATGAGAAAAAGCCCGCCGCCCATCAGCAGCCCAATGTTCTCAGGAAGCGCAGCCTACTTTGTGGTCTCTAGGGCCTTTGTGAAATACTTGATGCAGAACGGAGAGGTTCAGAAATTCATGGAGTGGGAAAAAGACACATACAGTCCAGACGAACACATGTGGGCCACCCTGCAGAGGATGTCCTCGGTTCCTGGATCAATGCCCCCAAACAGCAAATATGACACGTCGGACATGATGGCTCTTGCCCGAGCTGTCAAGTGGTCTTATTTAACAGGAGACGTGAAAAAAGGAGCTCCGTACTATCCATGTATGGGGACCTACAGGAGAGCCGTGTGTGTGTACGGCGCCGGCGACCTCCTGTGGCTCCTGAGACAGCAGCACCTCTTTGCAAATAAGTTTGACCCAGAAGTCGATGACATTTCCATCAGGTGTTTGGAGTCAGTTCTGCGCTTCAAAGCTTTGGGTCATGACCCCCTGGGTTCTCTGCAATATCAAAACCTCTTGTAGAATCCAAAATGTATATAGTTCTCTTTTCACATGGAGCAGGTGAAGTTTGAGAAGCTTCGTACTTTAATTGCAATAGAACATCTGACAGGGCGATGACCCCCCCCGAGTAAACGTACAAGGTCGGCATCAGTGAAATGTCAAAAATAAGAAGTGTTTTTTTTTTTAATACTGGCTGTTAAAATAACATTTTCTTGCAGTTGTAATGTTATCTGTAATGTGTTTGATGTGCAAATTTGTCTTTTTTGTAGGCAAATAAAATGCATTTGCTTCCTGCTGCTAGCTTACTAGCAGTGCACAGGTGTACATATTTATTTTAATTGTGTCAGAATGGTATTCAGTTTCTTATGCAATGTTCTAAATCTTTGATTTCAATAAAATCTGTACATTTTGTGGATTTAATTTGTGGTAATATCTACAAGAATCTCCAAAGTGGTAAACATTTTTGGAATTCCACAACTGTGTATGAATATAGTTTTTAACTTTTTTTCTTCTAATAGATTGAAGTCCTACATGAATTATAAAATCACCTTTAACAGTTTGTAAAGCTGATTTAATAAGCTGACATTTGGTCACTCTAGCATGCAAGCTGGACACAAGTTGGTAACCTCACCATTGTCATCTTACTTTATATATTAATCATAATTGGGGCTTGGACAGCATGTTAGTAAATTAAAATCTGTTTTTAGGAAAAACCCTATTATAAACTTTATGAGCTAAAAGTGCATAATGTACAATTTACACAGTCTGATTGCTTCTTGACCACGTCGAGAAGAAACTGGTTAACAGAATAAGCATTAAACAAAAGAGTGTACATACAGTATGTAAGACACAACTGAATAAAATGCAACACCTTTTATGACAAATGTACTTCTCAATTTTCCACAAACCCTGTATACATGGATATTTAATCTAATTTGCTTCAGGCTCTCTTTCAAACAAACAGAAGGCACATCCCAGTGAAGGCCAACAAAATAAAGCTTTATTTTCCCCAGGTGAAATTTTAACAGAACATCAGCAATGAACAGTGGAAAAAGGTGCTGCCAACACTTTACATAAAATGAAACTCTGTGTTTGACACCTATAAATTGCAGTTTAAAAATCAGTTCATAAAAATATATTAAATTTCTCTCCTTTAACACCTTGAATATAAATATATATTTCAATGTAACAAAGCAGAACATGCAGCAACCACTTGTAATAAAGTGTTAAATAGTGAGGATTTAACTAAAACCGAAAACAGGCGTGACTTAACATAGGGGACTAAAAGGCAAATTACAATATTTCGAACAGCAAATGTGGGCAAAGTTATAAGGGTTAGGTTGTTTGATAAGAAAAAAAAAATACAGCAAAATGTCTGAAAATGTAACAGCATAGACTAAAAAATGCTCTCTAGGTGCAGAAAAAAAAAATGTCTGTAAATTTGAGCATAACATGAAGACAGGAGTTGGAGAGATTGAAACTCCTCCTCATGTGGCGCTGTGAAGTGGTCACTCAGGAACAGCAGCAGCAGCCATCTCCACCTTCCCGGATATTTCCTGGTCAACTCTGCAGAAACATTCAGAAGTCAGAAGACAGCTATGAGTCTGGGGAGATATCAATGCAATCAATCAGGATCAGCTTACAACAATGGCTTCTAAAAATAGAACTTTTTGGGAATCACACCCTGAAATGTGTTCAGACTGGGATGAATGTAAGAAAAATAAAAATCCTGTCTAAATTCTCAACAAAACCAGTAGGAAAATTCTTCACCCCCCCCAAAAAAAATAAGCCAGAGTCCATTGAGATCTCCGTTTTAAAATTCAATAATTTGTCCATATGCAGCTTGTTACAAGGTGGTGGTTCAAGCCAGATTGGACTTTCAAAAACACATTTTAGGCCATTGCTGGTCAATTGATTTTTTTTTTTGGCTTGACCTAAAGATGCACATTTAGAAAATGTTCAAATCATACCTCTTTTTACATATCTTTCCCCAAAAAAAAAAAAAAAAAAAAATATATATATATATATATATATATAAATTTCAGTTCCCCTAGAAAGTCAATACCAAGTGTACATGACAATGTTTTAATTTCCTTTGAGAACACAAAGTGTCGTTTAAGGACCAATCTATGCATTTACTGGACATCCATCTTCCAGTTTGTTGTAAAGTGCGGTAAATCAAATCAATGCACTTTATGCCTCTCAAATGGATTTTAGCTGTTGTGTATCGATCAGGCCAATTTCGGGTGAGGTCTGACCTACTGATTCAGATTTGGACTTATCACAATTTCATTCCAAATTAAAATAGGGCAAAGCTGCAGGATTTTTGATAGAGGTGGTCATTTTCAACGTAACAGAAAATGAAGGAATTGGAGAAATGTGCATGAGTCCTTAATATTTCTAGGAGCCTGTTAATCTTAATGTTAAGAAGTTCGTAATGTGCAACTCCTCACAAGAACTTTTGTTTTCACAGGTTATAAACTGAAAACTCCTCTGTCCTTTACAGTTAAATGTTATACTTTTCAATCAATTATACTAATCACAGCAGCAGCTGAACCATTAATCACTTATCAGGAAAGAGCAGTACATTTACGAGTGCAAGAGGAAAGCTGACAAACGATCCATTTACCAAAACATCAGTGGGGAGCAGGAGTGCAGGGAGTGAGTCATGCAGAAAGCTGTGAGCGTGAACAAGCTGGGCGTTCAGTGAGGGCCACTTACTGACAACCATGTGAGGACACGGTTAATGTGCAACAGTGCAACCACACGAACCACAATGACGGGGACAAACTAGTTCCTTGTGGCACTAACTTGGACAAAAAAAATAAAAAATACTTACCAAATATAAACTGCGGCAACTCTAAACCCGTTTGCTTTTTGGGCTTTTTTTCCTTTTATTTTTTTTTTTTAAACAAGAAATAAGTACCAGTAAATGTGACATCAAGAAAATCTGTGTACAGTTATTTTCCTATAAACTGTTTAAAGTTGTTACATTACTTTCTGAACTGGGTAAGAAAGTGCATATTCTGAAATGCAAAAAGCCTTACGCAAAATGTAAAGATTGACAATATTTGTAAATGATAATAAAAAAAACTGCATAATAAAATTATGCTGCTAACTTTACATTGCTGGCTCAGACAAGAATTTAGCTGGTTAAACATTCACCAAGCCACCTATTTTAATGAGCAGACAGTCATTCAGTCTGTTTATTTGGAATTTAAATCACATCAGTTGAGATTTGCAGAGGAGATTCTTTCCTTTAAGAGAATAGGTGTCTTGGTGTGTTTCTGCAAGCTATCTGATCAATTTATTGTTAGTTTCACGAAATACAAAAGGATGCAGAAACTGACCCTTGGTCAAAGAGCAAATACCTTTTATTGCTTTTCCTATTTTTTTCGGCGTCAAACCTTAAGAGGGGCAGGAAAACTGGTTTAAGCAGAGAAAATGTAGACAACGAACACCAACAACAGAACAAAACCTGCAGAATGTTCAGAGATTCTCCGAGTTTTTGAGCAGTATCTTTTTAAAAGAGTGGAGACAAACATGAAGTCGACGTGCGTTTCATCTATTCACAATATCTTTCCTATTGTATAAACACATTATATATTTTTTTATTATTTTTCTCCCCAGACCTAAAACGTCTTATGACAGATCTAGGCTGTTGGAGCTTAGATTTCATCCCAATGCTAAAAAATTCCGTGAACTAAATGCTTGCTCTAATTTGAAGCCAATATCTACATTAATGCAGATCATGATTTTTCAATGATGGGCATCAGACAACAATCCTTCGAAGTGCCGTATTGTAAACTGAAGCGGAACCAGCTAACTGTTGACGTAAAAGAAAATATATTGATAACTGGCAACTGTGTGCTGACGGTGCAGGCTAAAAGCGCTTTTTATCATAGCTTAGTTCCATCTTTTTTTAACGTCTTACAACATATTTTAAAAATGAACTAGACGGTTTTACTCTACAAGTCTGAGGAAAGTGTAAAAGTGAGTGATGGCTACAAAGAGGAATGTAACAGTGTAGCAAAAAGAAACAGAAATTCAACACTTCGGAAGCAGTCGGAGATTGCCTTTGAGAGACTAGGACATGCTGATGTTGTGTAGCGAACAAACAAAATGCAATTCAACACTTTGTATTGGCGGTGCATGTACAGCTGCCTTCTTCCACTTTTTTCATTCAAGGATTACAAACTTTGTTGAGTTTTGTGATAGAACAACACAAAGTTGTGATTTTTAAGTGAAAGGAAACAATCCATGATTTTCTTTTACAAATAAAGTTGAAGGTTGGCTCTGCATGTGTATAACGCAAAATAAAATCCTTCCTGCCTTCACAAGTGGACTTACCAGAAACAGAACCAGTCTCATCTACTTTGATCCCAGTGTAAATACAGCTGGATTATTTTATAATGTTTATCAAACAGCATCATGAAGACCAACGAACACATCAGACAAGTCAGGGAGAAAGTTGTGGAGAAGGAGAGCAATATTTAGAGAAGCGGCCAAGAGGCTCATGGTAGCACTGGAGGAGCTGTAAAGACTCAGCTCAGGTGGGACAATCTGTTGTCAGGACAACCATTATTTGTGCAGAGGGTAACCCTATCCATCTTCAAGCAACTGTTGAAGATTTGGCACCCCATACCCTCTCCTGTATTTTGTTTCTACTGAAAGAGTGAGAATTCAACCTTCATACAGTTATAAATGTAACTGGAAAACCTAAACCGAACGCCGTTCATGTGTTGAATACTCACTGTTTGATACATTCTGGTATGGCCACGTACTCCATAGGGACAAGCTCAGCAAGGTCTTTCAAGCTGTACACATACTTGACTTTCTGAGAAAACTTGGAGCTGCAGAAGGAAACAGAAATGGCACAAAACAAATATTTTTGCATTAATCATTTCAATTTTCCTAATATTTATACCCGCAACATACCTTATAAAGGGTTTTGTGAGTGCCAGCAGGGTACGAATGAACCAGGAGGGGTGGACAATTATCAGCGATTTTAGATTTTTCCGTAACCTATACAAAGATACCAGTCAGATGTTAAGAAAGCTCAAATTAACCATAGTCTCCTAAGTGGACTAAATGAAAATGGTGACATCTCTATTCTACTTATGACAACGGCGTCTTTTTTAGAATTGTGCTGAATTACCTGCGATCGATCTGCTGGTAGCACTTTCTGAGCCAGCCAACAGCTGGCATCTTTTTCCGAGATGTTGCCCCATTCAAATACACAATCATGTAATTCTCCGCAACCAGCAGCTCCAGTGTGCCAATGACATACCTGGAGAAGAAATCGCACGTTAAGTAATTGTTTCAAATGTCGGCTGTAATATCCCAATTAATTCGCACACTCTTACTTGAATAAATTATCCATGATGTATCTGTAGTTTGGTTGACCGCTCTCAGGCATGAAGCAAACAGCAAACACAATGATGGCATTCAAACCGTCTCCGTAATAACCTGTAGACAACATGTCAAAGACGGAGAAATGTTTATAATAAATTGAGAAAATTTGGAATACTAAATCCATGGAACTCAAGTCATTGTGCTTTTGTGCATGGCAATAAGATTACACCGACCCCCATGGCTGATGACTTTCTTGTAAGGTTCAATGGCCTTCATGTCCACTCTGTGATCTTGATCTCCAAAACGGAAAATCCTCCATCGTCGTCCTTCTTCCCGCTCCTCTGAGGCTGAATATTCCTGGACTGAATCGACAGTTTTCTGTAGTATTTCTGTGGTTTTTGGTTTTGGAAGATCATCTGAAAGAAAAAATTTAATTGAGCTAAATATATATTTTAGCAAACATATAAATTAAGCCATCCGATGATTTGTGTGATTAAAATCAGAGCATTTTTCATCAAGTATACATTCAAATCTTTAGATTATTTTCCTCATGCTCCAATTACATCCAGTTGATCATCTGTATCTTGACAACATGCTTTGCTCTCAGATTAAATTCCAACAATCATAGCTGCAGTTCATTATCACTTTCCAGGCCTTTCATTAGGAAGAAGAAAAAAATATCTTTTTTTTTTTTCTTAACGCATACAAAACATCACATGACAACGAAAATTGACAAACACTAAATAAAGTAAGATATTTACATACTCTGTAGAAGAGCAAACTACATATTTTCTTTCACTACCATCAAAATAGTTATAAAGTGATATTTGGAGGGTACGAATATCACTTTATAATGCTGCAATCTTAGTTTCATGGAACATTTGTGGGAAAATTTGTGGGTAGGACATAAAAGAGTGTGTTTCACAGCTGCCTGCAAAACTGACTCAGTTACAGCCGTTCTGTTGGGAGGAATGAGCCAGAATTACTACAAACTACTGAGAGGTCAGTGGCAGGAATATTCTGCTAAAGCAACCAAAACTAAAAAATGTCCCTAACCAAGTTCCAGGTTTAAATGTTCTTTAAAAATTAAAGTTTATTGATGTTTGAGAGGGTGTGCTTGCATTTTTATGCTGTAAACATTACTTGTAACTCAAAACATCACTGTTTATTGCAATAACTTGTGGGACAATTTATTGTCCAGCAAAAGTTATCGTGACAAACCTGTTCTGTCTGATTTAATTTCAGACAGTGTGAAAAAAAAAAAAATAATGCAATATAACTGTATGTAAACACCTGATTGCACTGAATTGTTCTTCCCAGAAACACCCTAGGTACTTCTGTGTGTATTTTGTACATCTATTGCTGCACAGTGTTTCAACATTGAGACAAGTATTTAGATTACCACAAAGTCAAACTACACAAATTCAACTGAAACACTTGTATGGGAATGTTTATACAGTGCACCCATCTGCAATATAAACCAAATTTAAAATTTCAGTATTGATTTGTGTTCTAATCTGGTCCACATTTTCCAGTAAGAGAAGAGCTATGTTCATTGCATTATCTACAGCAGTGTTTCTCAACCTTTTTCGGCCCAGCGCCCCCCTAGCCTTTATCCAGGTCCCCCACAGCCCCCCACCAAAGAATTTGTAGGCTACTTTGGACTGACTATTATTTTATAATTAATATTACTATCACTATTGTAAATGTTTTGATTTTTATGCTAGTTTCTGTATTCATCATCAAAAATAATTTCCCAGAGAACAAAAAAGCCATGTGAATAGAAATCATTTTCACAAGTGTCTACGAATAATGCAATGAACATTCAACTTAAAATCGGTAGGCCTAAGAGCAGCCAATCAGAGTGGAAAAAATATTCTTATTCTTTGCCATTTTCTAGTTGTTAAATATTCCACAAAATGACCAGATAAAAGATGTACAACAATGCCAGTTTACACTTTGAACTATTTGCAAAACGACTGAGCTCTGCAACATTAAAACATGGATAGAACTAGGCCTGTCACGATAAGTAATTTTGCTGGACGATTAATTGTCTAAAAAATTATTGCGATAAACAATAATATTGTTTCAAGACCTTTTGACACCGAGGTCAAATGGAAATGACTAATAATACATGCGATTTCCTGATATATACACCTTATTTTCAAAAGAACACGTTACACTGGAACTGATAAACTATATAAACAAAACAACCAAAAACAAAAATAAAATGGATTCTCAGTCTCCATTAACAAAAAGCGTACTTGAATAAAAACTAAACAACATAAAGTCAAAGGGAAAATAAATACTGCATTCAACCAAAAGAGTGCAGATTATGAAGTCTGTATACTATATTGCCCTTCAGTAATCACTAGATTTAAATAGAGAAAACGGACACATCCGACTACCTAATGCAGTAGTTCACACTACACCATTTTTTGCCCCCATTTCCCCCTTATGACAATCTTAGATCGTTGGCCAATCTAACCGATCATCCTGCAGTGTGTGGTGGGTTACGGTAGATCGTCGTGGCCGCTCCGATCTAAATCAGGGGTTTTCCCCGACTGGGAGCTTAACGCAGCCCGTTGAATGCGACAGGTAGCCAATCAGAAAGCGCAGATTCTCCTCCGCACTTTCTGAGGGGAAATTACGGAAGGCGGACATTGGATTGGATTTGTGGAAACAACATTAATGTTTATTCAACGTTTCGTGCACAGAATATAGAAATGACAAGGAGAGGAGTTGGAGCCAAAGTGCTACCTCAGTTGATAAACCCGGTAAGCTGTTCTTCATTAACGTGACATAAATAGGTTATAATGCTTTTCATTCAGTCAGGACGTTACGCTGACTCTAGCCACATGCATCACAGGTAAATTCTAATAAAGCATTGATTAATGCCGAATTTTAAAATTAGTTAACTGGACTTGTAGCCATTATTTTGTGCCCATGTGTCTGGACACCACACGGCACGACAAACCCGATCGAACCGTTATACCTAGGATTTCTGTCGGCTAATGTGTGGTCTCAGGGTTTGAAAATGGGCCGACAACTCGTGTAGTGTGCGCTGGACATTAGACTAAGGAAATGAGGAAGGGAGGGTCAGTGGAGAGCACCGGAGCTGAGCCTTTCTTCTTTCAGTGTCATCAACAGAAAGAAAAAAGGCAGGAAGAGACGATAAAGACGATAATTAAAATGAGGTCGATAGGTTTAATTTATCGTCCGATTAATTGATTTATCGTTTATCGCGACAGGCCTAGAGAGAACTGTAACTACATTAATCATAACTCTTCTTCTCTTCAGTGTTTCTGTGAGTTTTGGTGGTGCAGCTCTGTGCTGCCTTCAGGGGAATGGGACATCAGAGTATCATCCATAAAACTTCACCCTCATGGCATTTAATGTGCAAACCAGAGCTTTCATTGGAAAACAAAAGTTCCAGGTCCTTTTAATGCCATACAAATATGAGACAGAAACATGGATTATATCTTTATATAGACCTGACTATTGATTTATAGATTAATAGTTTTACTAGTCAGAAATTTCAAAGAACAAATCTGGTTCTTAATCAAATCCTAATGAGTCAAATTGAAAGTGTCATGGAGTCATCAGCCTCATGACATTAACACTGACATGAAAAATAATATTGAAGAAATAAATATATCAAATCTAATTAAAAACATAAATAAGTAATAAGTTCTTTACTGTTATGGTTTGTAAGATATATTTATTCTCAGTATTAGATATGGTCTCAGCAAACCCATGGCACTTCAACAATATTATTTTACCTTTTATCTGGAAATAGTGTGTTTATTCTTGCCATACATTCCTCAGTATTAAGTATTGCTCGAAAGGTCTTGCCATACCAGTTTATTCCTCCGTATTTACTTTAGTTTCTTAGTTTATTCTTGCATTTTGTTCTTCATTCATTTCCATTTAGTTTCCTTTGATTAATATTATCCTCTCTTGGTTTATTGCTATGTCCACTTTAGTTTCTTTCCTGTTGCTAGATTTATTTTATCCTTTATTGACGCTCACCACAAGTAATCTTCACTCATCACCTGCTGCGCCGCCTAATCGTCATGTGTTTCACATCATGTGTTGATTTTTCACTGTTCAGCGTCGGATTCTCTGTTTTTGTGCCATAATTCGCATCTAGTTTGTCGCTCCGTTTTATGTCCCGCTTCTCCTGTTTCAGAGTTTTGCGCAATGTACGCATCGTTTTTTTTTTGTTTGTTTTTTTTTGTTTGTTTTTTTTTTAACCCCTAAGGTGCAGGGCGGTCGGGAAGCGTATCGATGGGGAAAAGGCAGACTGATATAAACTTTTAAAACAACGGAAACAATTTTGGTATTCTGATAATTGAAATTTAAAAGTGCTGTGTTGTTCTATCACACCCGTTTCATACCAGACCACTTACAGCACCGGTGTTAATACTATAAAATGAATGCTCTCTATCTTGGTATCACCCATGGAGGGATTTCTTTATTTAAATGGGCTCATTTTTCAGAGGGATACAAAGTGAGGGTATCGTGATTTTAGTAATAACATGTTTATAAGAGCGACTTTCTGTTAGCCTTCCATAGAATCAAGCAGCTTTCAAATGGAAATAAAACACTTTTTAATATAAGTTGCTACTTTGACATAATCACAGAACTGCCAAAACATATTTACAAAAATACCAGACAAAGTGAATCACAGCAACGTCATCAGCCGGTGTAACGCTGAACTGATGCGGTGAAGCTACCAGTAGCAGGAGCTGCGCCAATAAGCTACAAACACTGAAGAGAAGAGCAGCTGCCATCGATACAGTTGCAGCCAAGCATGATTTAATGTTACACAATACAGTTTACCAAGTTGCTCAAAGTCTAAACTAGTATTGTTGTGCATTTAAGGTGTAAAGTTTACCTTCGACCAAACGCCCCCCAAAGGAATCCCAGAGCCCCCCTTTTGCAAAAATTTCCACCAGCGCCCCCTGCCATCCTCTGAACGCCCCCTGTGGGGTGGTACCGCCCACGTTGAGAGCCGCTAATCTACATGATTTGTTTACAATCAAATGCAAACACTTAAAGAGAAAAAACAAAATAGTGAATGTATTGAAAATAAACCATTTCTGAAGTGATAAACTGTCATTAGTACCTTAGAAAATGAACATTTAAAATAAAAAACAAAGCAAAACAAAATAAAAGCAAGAAATATAACGTGGGAGAAAATACATTCAAACAAGTGAAGAGATGATTGGGATAAAGGATTTGATTGACTTGTGGTTTGTAAAAAAATAAATGAAGTCTGTCCAAGAACTCTTACCACAGGAAGAGAAAAACCTGCTGTTGGGCTGCAGCCTGTTTCCAGGCAGACATAGGAAACAACTCTTCCAAGTGAGAAAGAGGAATGCAGCAATGTGGGAACAAGAACAACAAACAGCATTTTAAACAGAGTTGACGAGGAAAGCTACCAAAAAAAACCCCATAAAAAGTCTGTGAAGGACAATGTTTATAGATGAAGTTTAGCAAAACGAGACCAGGCAGCTTCTCATTTCTAACCTGAAGTCTAGCTTCTCATAACAGGATCTCACATGCATGTAGGCACTTGTGATGAAGCTTGTATATAAAATCTGATATTTTCCCATACTAAATTCAATTTTAGTAGATTATTTTCTGTTCTGTTTTCTGTTTTTTATTTCTATTATTTTTTCTGTGAGTTGACCTGAATTCAACTTGACAACCAAGCTGGTAGGCCCTGGCTAGGCTGACAACACTCTGAACTATGGAAATCAAGGAGGGGGAAAAAACTGAAATCTTCAAAAAACTGAAAATTCAATCAATAAAATCCATTTACCGTCCAGCCCTACATGCATGTTCCCAAGAATTCATCACTTTTTCCATCACTATGTTTATACTGGGGTTACTTTGCCATTCTGTTAATAAGGCAAAGTAAAACAATCAGTGTTACAAGAAACAATAAGACCAACACAGTGCTTTTTACCTTCCCATTCAAACTCATTGCTGTTGTCTGAGGGCGTCTCCATGTCATCCAGGTCCAGATCTGTAATTTCCTCCAACTCATCAGAGAGAAGAGAACCTTCGCTGCGGTCCAGAGTCAAACTCATGTCTGGAGCGGACAGTTTTTTCTTGGCCTTCTTTCTTTGGTCCTCTCCATAACCTAGGACAGATAACAACTGTTAGTAGTTCTATTATATGTGCAGACATTTTAAAAATAGACCAAATAATTCATTTTGAATGCAATGACAAAAAATTATATTTTGAAAAGAAAACAAAAAGAAAAAAGTCCAAGTAAGACTCAGGAGTTCTCAAAGATTTAACTTTAAGATTTAGAAAAAGATCTGAAATAACATTTTAAAAAGTTCTGATTATTTTTTATTTGTACAGTAATATGAAGTGCATTACTGTGTTATGATTACCAGGGTCTCTCTCTTCAGAGGTTCCAGAAAAAAACTCATCAAGCTCCTCTTCCTCTGGGAGGGGCCTGATGAAAAATAAGTTCATAATCTTAACTTTAATACTTTATGATTTTCACATTTTTGCCCATAATGTGGGCAAAAGAGACTATGCATAAGACATTTTATACTGAGTTATACTGCATCTGGGTATCTCAGTACCTTGGGAAGTCTTCATCTTGCCACTCTTCCTTCAGCTCAACTCCTTCCATTCTCAGACGAGCTTCTGTAGTGGCGACTGACTCTTGCCGCTCCAAGCTGCTTGGAGGAGGGGGGACATAAACAAGAATTCAACATTTCATAGTTAACCGAATCTAA
The DNA here is from genome assembly GCF_904066995.2 of Poecilia reticulata. Classification (NCBI taxonomy): domain Eukaryota; kingdom Metazoa; phylum Chordata; class Actinopteri; order Cyprinodontiformes; family Poeciliidae; genus Poecilia; species Poecilia reticulata. Next base: position 23,660,809 of record NC_088835.1, on the reverse strand, counting down.
TTGCTAAAAAACAGGACTTTTGTAGAATAAAATGGGCAAAGTTCAAGAGCGAGCCACCACAGATTATCTGTAAAATGTAAAGACATAATTGGTTATTTTTCTTTAAAGGTGATGCATACAGTCTTAATGGGATTAGTCAGGAAGCCTTAAAATTGAACTCATTTGCCAAAATACCACAGCACTGTTCGTTTTGGGGTTACTGAGTCAGACACTAGGAGCCTGTTTTTAAAGACACTGGTGCACTGAGGATAAAATCATTTCATCAAGTAAACTGGGACTAATTTAGCTTTTACAGAAGTCTAAGGTAAATTAAACCTTCCTTCAGGCTCACCGACAGCCGTCTCTGCTGACGGTCTCAAAGAAAATTAGCGAGTTTGAAAGTCTACATTGTATAGCTTTCTTTTAAACCGAATTGATGTGTTAAACCAGTGTTTCTCAACCCTGGTCCTCACCGCCCACCTGCTCTGCATGTTTTAGATCAGGGGAGGGCAACTCCAGGTCTCGAGGGCGGGTCTCCTGCAACTTTTAGATGCATCTCTACTTCAACACACCAGAGTCAAATAATGAGGTCATTAGCAGGACTCTGGAGAACCTGACTGCACTTAGGAGGTGATTCAGCTGTTGGATTCAAGTGTGTTGGGCCAGGGAGACATCTAGGAGTTGCAGGACACCGGCCCTCCAGGACCAGGACTGCCCACCCCTGGCCTCTGGGTGAGGACCAGAGTTGAGAAACACTGTGTTAAACTGATTCCCTACTATGCATAATAAGCATAAAACAGATTAAATTGTAAATGCAAGTAATTATTGCTGTGCATAGGCAGGTTAATCATAAGATTTGTTTAATATTCAGGAGCCTCCAAAGTAATACATGGAGAGTAACCACAGCACTAAACATTCACGAGAAAGCACCATAATACTCATATGTGACGCTTTGTGAGGCTAATCATCGTACAATATACTTTTAGTCCCATGTTTAAGCATCAAGTCAAAAGCTTCAGCTTGTAACTGGTCTCCTAATCAGGTATTTTGCCGTTTGAAAGCTTACCAGCTTCTGCTAAGAGCTTAGTTTATAAGCCATATGCCTAACTAATGATAAATGTGGAATCTGTATTGCTGTTATACAGAGCCCCCTTTAATAGGCTACAACAATGTATTTGTCCTTGTACAGAAATTCCACAGATTTGGTATTTAATGTCAGAATAAACCCATTTAGGTATCTGATTAGAAATGGCAATAATCTCTACACAACCTAACAGCTGAAATAGGAAAATTGCTTCTTTCAAAGGAAAACTGCAGACCAAGTGGAAAGACTAATCGTAAGCTACTTTAGCCAAATAAGGAAGCTAAACTGCAAAAAACGAGAAAGTAAAAAAAAAAAAAACTTGAATCATAACACTACGCTTACATAAAGCCACATCACCACACAATGTCTATTTATATGGAAATGTAAAGGTGAAGTTAAACTGAAGATATTGTCTCTGTGAGATGTCAAACACACTAATGTGCCGTTTTTGTGATTTCATTAGAAATCCAATACCTATTGGATTTTTCCCCACACAGAACATCTGACATTTTTTTTTTTTTTTTAAAGTGCACTTATTTCTTACAAGTTCTTACAGCTTGTCCTGATGCGCACAAGCGGCAAGAAAAACAAAACCTACTTCTGCAGGTGATCAGAGTACAAAGCTGTGGTGAATTTTAAACATCGTAAACAATGATAACTGTAGAATAGAAATGACCTAAACCATTCTTACAGGTTTTGAATCAAGCTCGTTATAAATTGCATGAGCTGAACTTACGTCTTTAGGAATTTAAATCATGCTGAGAATTCTTTAGGCCTTCCTAAACGAGTTTATGTTTTCTTAATTTCTTAATAATATCTCTATTTTTGTTACATTTTCAATGGCGAGAATAAGGGGAAGTTCGTGCAGGAACAAACATGCAGAATAATGAAAAATTGGTACGGTTAAAAGGGGATCTGCGCCCTGACAGAAATGTTTTCTTTCAAGACACCCGACACAGTTAACTGGCACTGAAGAATTTCTAGCTTAAAAAAAAAAGAAGAAAAAAGAAACGCAAACTTCCGAAAATGTTTAAAAAGATGCATACCAGTTATTTTGATTTAAAATTCTGGTGCGATGTGAAATTACACACGTTAACAGTTTAATCAATACACACCTTCCTGATGCTTCTGGCGGTGAATGCGGCTTGGGAAGGCTAACCGGGGCAGAGCTTCCTCCTCCAGACTGTTTTTGCACTTTTCCTGGCGTTGTCCTTCTTGTTTTGGTCACATTTTCTCGACGAGATTTTTCGCGATTTTCCAACGCTGAGGCTGAGCTACCCTGTAAATCCTGGTCACCCTCCATTCTCGACTCTCCAGAAGACGAGAAACTAGATGTCTGTATGTTTCCCAAATCCCCATCAGTCCTGCTGGGTGTGACACAATCTGAGTCGCTATTGTTCAAACTTGTATCACTTACACCCCTCAACACTTCACTTTCTTTCACGTCCGATGCCATGAGTCCTTTTACTAGGTTCCCTTGGTGCTGACGCGATTCAGACGGGGTTTGTTCAGAAAAATACTCCGATCTTCTTTTATTTCCTATGATAGTCAAAAAGCCAAAGTGGATTAGCAACTTTTTCAGAAGTTTGTTGCTAACGGACTAGCTCTAGGAAACCGCAAACTAGCCAAGCGACGCGTTGCCAACATGTTTGTAAATCAACATACCTAATAAGCTAAGCAGTGCGAAATATCACACCGTGTACTTAGATTTGATCACCTTGTCTGAACGCGTCACAATAAGAAGCTAGTCGTCTGAAAGTGTGCTAGCTTTGCACAAGCAGCAGTACGCAGTGATCCTGCTTATCAAGTTTCCTTCCTTCCTCCCTCCAAGTCACAATGCTCTCCCCTCTATTGCGGACGTTAACAAACGTTAGTCACGTTAGCTTTTTCGGCTACGTAGAGCTAACTTAGCCGGTAGCTGAGGCTAATAACAGTTAAGTTTCGGACCAAACGTCTACTCTAAGCGGAATATATGCTCAGCCGCTTACTGTACACAGTTATTCAATTGTTCAGGAAAATTAGTAAATAGCGGTAAGTTGAACTTGCCAAAGTTCCAGGCGCCTCGACGTACGGTTGCAACCATGGACGGTTAAATAAATATTATGCGCGTGGGCATTTATTAAATAGGTGACGGGGTTTGGAGGGGGGGGGGGGGTTTAGAGGGGGGAGGGCTGATTTCACTTTTCACACATACAATTTCTTGCTTTGTTTTTACTCAAAGAGGTACATCTTTATTTATATGTTAGACTAGCCTCTCCTGGATTTAATCTCATTGATTCAATTACAATATTAAAATGCTCCATCAATCTGAAAGGGAAACTTAATGTAACTTACAAATTTGTTCAAAGTGATGACGGATGACTGGGCAGGAGCGATGTCCAGTAGTAGCAGTTACAGCAGGTCAGAAGAAGCCCCTGCCTAAGAACACACTGCTGTCATATTATGAAAAGGATCCATGGTTGTCCTTGGTTGTCCAGGGTTATTCACATTTTGCGAATTACCCTTTTTTCATAAAATAATGGATTATCCGTGTTTACAAAGATCAAATGTCATGGCAAATTACAGTTAATCTTTATTTTGTGAAAGATTAACAAAATAATAATAATAATAATAATAATAATAATAATAATAATAATAATAATAATAATAATAATAATCAACTATACAGTTATAAAACATATAGAGTCATATTGAATAAATTAAAATGTCATGGGGTTGTTTGTAAACCCCCTTATTATCAATAAAGAGAAAAACAAAAAACAACAGTGGCAGTTACTATGCTGCCAAGAAAAATAACAAAGTCAGGTTTACAAAAAGAGAAAGAGAAAAAGACAAGAGTGTCTATTTGTAACCCAGATTTTCTCCAATAGAGGTGGGTAGACTGTGTGAGATTGTCAACCATTTAGCATAGTTAGCTTAGCTACAGACTACTGTTTGCCTTCATTTCACTAGCATCTAATGAATCATGGGAAAAAGAAGTTACCTACATATTTTTATATTTAACTTGTCCTTGCACTTCTTACCACACTTAACAACAGGTGAGTCAGACAGCAGCAGCTCTAACCTCGATGCCAGCATAACCTTTAACCCGTCCCAGTGAAAAAGGTGAGCGACACTGTATTCGATGACAAGCTAGTTAGCATCATTCCAGTGAGGCTATAGGGATTTCTCTGTGTCTTAGCTCTTTTTACAATATATTTATGAGGTTGAGTGAGGTTGATAGACAGCGCTAAGACACTCCTTCTAGTTTGGATTGGTTGTTTTTGGCTAGAATGCTGCACTACTTTAGCTAGCAATAGTAGCTCAGGGAGGAGGTGGAGGAGATTGATTTTTTTAATCTGTCTCACAACAAACTGACATGACATGGTGACAACTTTAACAAATATGGAGAAAACATATTTTTTATTGAAGTTATATACTGCAGCTTGAATGAAATGCAACTACATAGCATCTTTTGAGAAGTCTGGATTGCTTTATTTTCATTTTGCATTTTGTCTATGACTGTTGCGAGAGACATGTCAATAAGCTAAAACTAATTTAAAAAATGCAAGCAACCTACTTGCATGCAACATGCAGACTGTTGCATGTAAAGTTCACAAACAGTAAATATTGTAGAAAGCAAGGCAGTTGCAAGCCTTTCAGATTTGATGCCTTTTATGGGTCAGATAGACTCAAGAAATTGTAACATCAGGGGGGGACCCAATTCATCTTTTTCTCATGGGGCCCAAGATTCCTGGTGGCACCCCTGGCTGCTGGTACTTAACCCAGTTCTGGTTCTACTGGAGGTTTCATCCTGTTGGATGGGAGTTTTTCCTCTCCACTGTCGTTACATGCATGCTCCGTATAATTGATTGCTGTAAAGTCAATGACTTAACACAAGCGATTTGCTGTCGTGTTAGCTGGAGATAGGCACCAGCAACCCTCCTGACCCCATTAAGGGACAAGGGTGTAAAGAAAATGGATGGATGGATAGATGGATGGATGGATGGATTTGCTGTCGCCCCCTGCTGGTCCAAGGAGGAGTGAATGCTGTAAGTCACTGGCTCCATTCAATCTGCTGGGTTTCCTTTGGTACAAAATTTTACACTATCTTACTGTGAGAGGTCTTTATAAATATATAAACTTCTCCAGATTATCAGACAGTGTCTAGAAGAAATTGACTTCTATAGGTCTCTAAGCTGAAATTAATTTATCATTTTTTTCATATGTTTACCAGATCTGCTAATAAATATGGCCAGTTCTGTATTGATTTGTGTGTCCTGTAGTGGAGTAGTATTCTAAAAAGGTTAAGCACACTAGGCTACATTACAGTAATGAAACAACTTCAATACTTATTAAACTGTTAAACCGTACACGCTGTATTTCAGATGATTTTATATTTGTCTCATGAATCGTCTCTCATCGTGTTGCTGATAAATGCAAGTATTCATGCATGGGCTATATTGTCATCTGAAACCAACCAGTTATTCAGGTATGTTTACATACAATTTCTTTAAGATGATTCAGCATGATATCTGATTTTTTTTATTTTATTTTATTTTTTAGAATAAATTACTTTGTGTTTATAATATATTATTTGAATTCTGAACCCTTAAATCTCATTCTCAGCTTACTTTCTTCATCCGTTAAATAGAACGAATTTTCATGTCGCCACTAGGTGGAGTCAAAAGCTTGCTAAAATGATTAGGTCTTGAGGAAAATCCTTACTTTTAATGCTGTCCTTTCCTCATTGATCGTCATAATTACACTAATATTTTCCTATTCTCTTCGTGATTCCCAGATGCACATACTCGCAGTCATCCAACAGACATTGTCAACACTATAAAGAAACAGCAACAAAATATTACCATAAAGAAGAAATTCCAAAACAGTATATGGCCTTTGAGGAATATTTTGTTTCATTTGATTTTTAGACATCAGTTAATAAAAAAAAAAGTCTAAGCAAAGATTATATTATAGATCTATGCTGTCTGGTTATTTCCAGCAATGTTTGCTGTGGATCATTCAGCATAATTTCTAATTAACACATTGCTATTTACTCTGCTGGATCATTCAACCTCATCACAAAGTAGATAATCCAGGGGGAAAAAAATTTAAGTTTATGCTTCTCTTCGACATGCATGCTGTATTCTAATGCATCATTTTTTTCAAATTCTGAAGAAAAAAAAAAAAAAAGCAGTTTAGATGTTATTTTTTTTCCGGCCAGTTTAAAACTACTAACATATGCAACTACATCGCAACTCTCAAACAGGAGGCAGTGGAAATGTAGAGAAAGAAACACATTAAAACATTGTTTTATAGTGTTGCTTTGTTCATTATAAGCCTCCGTGCTCAGTTATACAGCCAAGGGCCAACAAACAGCTATTGTTGCAAATCAGAAGGACCTTTTTTCACAATGAAAGCTACAGTTTCATTATCTAATTCAGGGTGCGTAAAGGATGATCCTTGCTTTTAAAAGCAACAGAGGAACTGCACATAATAAGCAGGCGTCTCATTTTATTATGAAAGGAGGAATAGATGCTGGGTACAATAACATAGGCTGCATCGTATTTGCAAAGCAGAATCATTAAGAGAACTTTCCAACCAATTTCCATAAGTGGAGTTGCGGGAAGTATTTAGGCGTATATCACTAATGAGAAAAGACAAAAAGGATTTTTTTCTGCATGTTCTATGCAATCATTTTTTTGGGTGCAGAGGAATCATTATTTATGATTGCAAAGCCTAAAAGGGAGGCATGAAGATAGCAACTGCAGAGAGACTGGTAAAAAATTTAAAGAGGAAGTTAAATGAATATTTAAGGGAAGATGAAATATTTAATGGAAACAAATGAGCAAAACATTTAAAACAGCATGATAAATACTAGGGAGTGCCATTAAATTGGCTCTCATAATTTGTGCTGCTCGCGACATTAGCCGGGAGGTCTCGCTCATGCGGTGTGAACTGAGAACTCCAAAGATTGTTTTCAGATTGTTTTCACCGTGCCAGTCAAAGAAAAAAAAAATGAGGACACTGTGTCTGTAACCCAGAGCTAACCTTCTATCAGAGAAATATTCATGCTTTGATCCAGTGTAGTTTGAGTATATGCCACAAGGCAGAAATAAAATCATGTTTTATTGACCTTTTTCACATTGAGGTTAGGTTAGAGTTTTGAAGAGAAAACATAATGACACAAAAACTGAATCTGATTAATTTCTCAGGAGACGTGATGCAAAAACAGGAATTGTCATAACATTATTGTTTTACGCTGCATTTATTTTTTCATTTTCTTTCTTTTTTTTTCTAATTTCACCAACTTGAATCAAAACAAGGGGGACAAAAAGCATTGTATACCAGCAAGCATTCATTTGTTTTCCAAATGTGAAAATAATTAAATGGGCAAACAAATAATTATTCAAGTCAATGAGAACAATTATCTCGAAGATGCCTCTGAGACTACGATGTGCATTGTGAATTGATTAATTATCTTGGTAAAGATAATTGAGTGGAACTAGATCTTTTTGACTGAGTCAATTAAATATCTCCCAGTAAATCCAGAAAAATGGAAATGTGATATAGACAATACTATTATGGCCTTCTTTTGTGTGCTTCCTTCAAAATAAAATGAAGTGAAACATTTAATTGTGTTTAGAGTTTGAGGTAATGTGTTAAAAGAAATTGATCAACAGTGCAAGATAATGTTTAAAAATTCATATTGTGTGTTTTCTAAGATAAAATGAAAATAATTCTACAAATATAACAGGGGATTAAATAATGTACTCTATTGTAAGTGAATCACTGTTTTGACCAGTTCTCATCTGTCTTAGCTAAACCTTCCCTTTGGAATGCAGAACACGGCACAAAATAAGATCATTTTTGCCCATGCTCTTAATTTTCAATTTATATCCTTTTATTTTAGTTGAAACACAAAATTATAAATCACAATTGAATCTTTAATCTGTTTATTAAAATTGCTGCAAGTGTGGCTCTGTTCTGGCTTAACTTCCCCTTAAATATCCAAAATATTATACAAACCAATATTATCTTAATGAGTGTCTTATTTAAAATAGAAACAAAAAAAAATAACATAAATAAATAGAACTGAAAAGTAAAAATGTATTTTCTAATCCTCATGAATCTGTTTGTTAGGTCTGTTGTAAGTGTAGCACTGCTCTGACCAGTGCTCATTTGTCCTGGTTCAACTTTGCCTGTGAACTCGGCATGTCACGTAGCCTGTGGGCAGACTATTACTTACTCCTGAGCCAGACAGAGATCATTACCTCCGAGAATGATGGCAAGGCAGCTGCAGCCGGGCAGCTTTATTTCCCCGCTCAACTTGGCGGACGCAAGCCATCACATCCTGTTAACAATTCCATGGCTTCCCCCCCTTTTATAAAGATAAGCTCTCTCAATCAGCCCTGTCTGTCTCAATCGCCACCAAGGGACCATAAGTCATCACTGCCCGCGAACGAAGCCCTGGTTTTTCCACGTGTGATTGACACCGTTTAGATGATTCAGCCAGAGTCGCGGGGCTGTTTGTTTCCTCTGCGGACCACTGCTTTTCCTGATCATAAGATTTCATTAAATATTTATCTTTGACATCAGCATATTCGTGTTTGGTGTAATCAGTCTTCTTTCTCTGAGCAAATATTGGTCCGTTTGGTGTGGAATCTGAGATGAATGCAGTCAGGGGCGTTGACATTTTAATCAGAGCGGTCAGAAGATGCCGACTGTCACTGTCAAACTGCTTAAAGGTCACAAGTTTCAGCTTGCTGTAATGTTTTAATCCGCACACATCCTGATATTTCATTTACATGTGAGATCAGGTAGATATTTTATGTATAAGCACACATTCCGCTCAAGGCCTTTTATTCTATTAACCTGTCTTGTCTTTATTGGCTCCTTTCTTAGATCATTTCCGTACGGCTTAGCCTTTGATAAATATGCTTTTAGGTCTACCTAATTAATGCATTCCACTGTGATTTTCTTCACTTGTCACCCACTCTTTAACCTCACAGTGAAGGAACAGGCTTTTCCAACTCAAATTAAAGGTCCTCTGGGACAATGTTCATGTGAGCTAATGATATAGCCAGACTTGATTTCTTATCTTGAGGGGGCTTATTGAAATGTTTCCAGCAACAGTGAATTGCGTGACCTCGCTATTGTGAAGTGTGGACATATTCCAAGTAAATATGTTGTAGTTTATGAATCAGGTTATGATTCTGACTTGTATTAGTTTTGTTTAATTATTCCAGAAGGGCTTCAGACGATGTCTGTTATTGTTGTTACACAAGTATTTGCTTTGCGAGTAGTCTCATTCTTGTTGACATATGGGATCTAGTGCTTGTTGGCAATCTGGAGTCCAAAAAACACACGATCTTCTCTTTGAACTGAGCATAATCATATGGGTACACACCAGCCAGTAATGGCGTGGTGTTGAAACAGCGTTTTTAGGGAACACAGGAGAATTTATCTCCACTTACTGATTCTATTTCCTGATTAATTAAACCAATTCAGCATTTTTTTTAAATATGCTTTAAATCTAATTTCTCTGGCTACATTGCCAGAGCCTCCATCCCTGTGACTAAGGGACCATTCATGGGTATAATGAATGAGATAAGATGATGATCAGCATATAGACACTTGGCCTTTTTCAGTGGTAAAACTGCTTAGCAAAGGGGCCAGCTGCACTCCTGAGCATACAACAAAACACTGCCCTTTATGTAAATGTTAAAGTAGGGAGCATACGTGGCCAATATAATTTTTTTTCACTTTGAATTAGTCACTTGTTACTGAAAAATCTAATAGTCTGACTAAACAGGCATTCTGCTTTTGTTTTTTATAATAAAATAAAATATCAGTTTTTGTTGTTGTTTAACTAGATTTAAATACATTAAAATATGTATTTTTATGTTCAATAATAATAAACTACTCAAGACAGTAGGACTTATTCGTCAATGCACGTTTCACATAAAGAAACTAAAACTATCATATAACCCATACATGCTTAAAAACACATTTTAAATACGTCAAGAAATGAAGCACCTTTTTTGAAACACTAAGTCCTGTCACTTATTTAAAATGTATTCTTTTATGAATCACCACCATTAAAATTTAGGCTTGTTTATTTGCATGAAAGGTGTATAATTGACACTGCACTACTGTACAAGAACAGAGTAAGCTACTTTATGTGACAGTCTTTGATTATTTGGCCATCTTGGACTAAAAGTCCAGTGCTGTAAACACAGCCTACCAGTGACCCCCAGTGTAATTATTGATTAAATTACTCAGAAATCACAAGTTAGCCAGTTTAAGGAAGCTGAAGTGAGTGAATCTCCATCGGTGCAAACAGAGCATCTGCATGGCGTATCATGACATTAAGCTACTTAAATATCATGTAAGAATCACAACATTTATATACCATTTTCCTACATTTCTTAGAAAAAGTGCAAATTATTATGCAGGTTAGTAGGAATCCTGTGGACAGAGTTCCTATGGGCTATGACAGGAATATAATAATTTAAAACATATCATATGTAGTGTTTTTTAATTACAATACTCATGTTGCAGAATTTTTCACCAAAATATTGGTGTCAGTTTCTCTTAGCTGGAGATATTACTATTAATGCTACACTCTCAGAGGTGCAACATGACCAGGCTTGAAAACTATTTATGTTTTCATATCATAGATATGCAAAGTAGATCTGCAAGGGTCTGATCAGAGTACCACTAACTTAGTTAGACTAAGGTGTATACATCAAGACAAATCTCTACTGATATAATTGGAATTAATTTGTCATATAGTTAAATTCTCTGAAGAGACTCAAACAAGTACACTTCCTACACTGAAACAAAAAGAGTTGCTTTTTGTCGAGGCAAAACAGAAGTTTGACACTTGGCTATGGTATCAAACAATAATCAGTGTCAAAATGTCAAGAAACTTTTCAAATCAAAGATTGATCAACCCCTCAGCTAACACCAACCCTTTGAAGCGGATTTTCAAATGTGTCAGACAAGTCTACAGTCAGTGAGTTTGACATTCAGAGAGAGATGGGGAGAAAAGAAAACTTATAATGATTCTATTTTCGCTCTGTTTTACAACAAATGTTTAAGCTACCGTACACACAAAACAGTAAATAGGATGCACAGAAGTCTCTGCTTCCCTTCCCTGGCTTCAAATCTTATGAAGAATTCATTTGCAATTATAGCCACACAGTGGAACCACAAAAAATACTTTTCGTTGTCTATTTAAAAAACATGAAACATTTTCTCCACTGTGTAATTTTCCTCGCTGCATTTCGAGAGATACTGACCCAAAAAAAGGTTGATCAAAGACTGTTGGAACTCCACAGCCTGAAGCAACCAATAAATTGGTCCATTCGATGTTTTGCACTGACAAATTATTCTCCAGAGTACTAACATTCTTGGTACCAACTCAATTAGCAAGAGACAGATGTAGCAAGTGCTCACATTTATGTTTCATAGACATTTCAATATTTTATTATTTCACTGCATGTTGGCACAGAGCCTTTTATGTCATAGAAATGATAACTGTTTGCTAATTCTGGCATAAGGCAGCAGTTGTTTTGGTCACGTTTTGAACACTTTCTGGGAGAATTACTGCACGGGACAGCTTTAGGGTTTTAAAGAGGGTTCTGACTTGATTGTTAAAATATTTATTTCTTATGGTGACTGAAGAGAAACTAAAGCAAATCACTGTCAATGTGAGAAAAGATTTGACCAGAAATAAGGGGGAGGGAGAATATTTCAATGCAAGCTTTTTTAATGTTACAATAAAATAGGAACGAAACCATGAGTTCAACATTTTTACTCTACTTTTACTCATCCATGGGACGTGATGGTTTGTTTTAATGCCATAATTTCTGCCAAATAGTTGGATTCGACAAAACTATTTATTATTGTTTTTGAAGGGACCAAAAGAAAAAAAGAAAAAAAACTGAACATGCACAGTTGTCCAAAGAAGAAAAATTATCTTGTCAGATCTTCTTTGCACAAGGGAATACATGCTGTCATTAATATGCATGGGTCTCTCTTGTCTATGTTTCGGCATTTAGTATTAACCCTCACAAACACTCTGACCTCTTGCACAAAACCATATGGTTAACAGTGAGCGATCTCCCTGATGTTCAAGCATCATTTACCTCTGTGCGGCATATAAAAAGAAAGCGTTAAAGCACAGCTCAGTGAAGATGGGTGAAAATATTAAGGCGTTCTTTTTCCTTCACGGACTTTAAAAATTGAGATGAATTATTTTTGTGCAGATCTTCATAGCATTTCAGTAACATGCTCCGGGTTGACAAATGAGTCTTCAGTTTGTCTGCTGTGTTTGTTTGTGCGTTGATAACACAACATAAACATATGATTAGGCTCATGTTTTAAAGTCAAGCATTAACCTCATATCACAGGAACTAAATCCAATGCTTTTCTACAGAAACAAACAAAACGTTCTTCGAATAACATGGCCGTTGCATATGGTGAGAGCAACAAAACAAATACATAATGGCACCAGACCACCAAACAGCTTTACAGCCATAATGTACATTTGCTGAGATCGTTTGAGAATAGCAGACTGCATAATTAACTTCCTCTGAAATGTTCCCCTGAGTCAGTCCTCTGCTTTATTAACAAATAATGAAGCAATTCCTAATTAGCTCTTGCATTGTAAAACCAAACTCAGAGAAATGAACATGGGGCTCTTTGTATTTCTAATAAGGTTGAATCGTGACAAATAGCACTGAGAGTCCAAATCATGACATAGCAACTTAGGAGAAGAAATTCATAAGATTTTAAATTTATATAAAAAAAAAGAAAAATAATGCATAAAATATACTGAGTTCAATAAACTGGACATTTTAGATTTTTGGATCTGTGTATATTTTCCAACTTGTGTTCTTTTTTTGTTTTTATTTCAATCTGTATTGTATTTCATACTTTGTGAAGCAGTGTGTGACGTTTAAAGTTGCTTCTTAATGAAAGGTTTATTCTTTATAAAGCTAAGAAAATATAAAAAAATCACCATTGCTTTTACTCATGCTCATTCTCAATAATGCAAATATTTTGCAGAATATTTTTCTCAGATTTTGTGTTTTACACATCTGGGTATGAAAATGAATTGAACTCTTACAACAAATGGCTAGATTGTTGTTTTAAATGGAAAAGCTGTGTTTTTCACAGTTTTAAATAGTTTTAATATTTGTAACAGTATGAAAAAAGTATAGCTGGAAGAGGACAAACAAAGAGCAGATTAAGCTGATTAAGATTTCAAACAGTTTGGAAAAATTATTGGATAGTTACTTTGGTATTTGAGTTTGTATTATATTTATAATTTAATGTGACAATGCAAGTTAATTAACAGTAGCGTGAAAATATATAAAATTATTCCCAATTGCAAATTTCCATCTCTAGTTGGTGTCAAACACATAAAAAATAATGAGTTTAGATACAGTAAAATCTAATAAATGTAATAGTTTTAAAATATCCACAAGAACACCCAAATTTAAATATGGACATCTTGCCTTTTCTAATTTTCCAGTAGCAACGTTTAAAAATATTTACGAAAAGAGGTAAAAGTTGGAAGTTTATATGAGAAACTTTTAATTGTATTGAGGTCTGAGATGCACAATGAGAAAAAAAAATGCCTGACCAACCAGCACTTCACATGAAAAGCCTGCCGAAGGTAATTTACTGGAGTTCTTTCGAGTTTGTTTTACAATATGTCATATGTGGCAGAATAATGGCATCAAAAAACTTGGTGCTCTCTGAAATTAAATTATTTCCAATAAATCAAAAGTTGGGCAGATTAAATTTTATTGTTTTCACAAGTTGTTCCACCTGTTGTTTGAGACAAAGCTGTTAATATGAAATAATTACCAGATATTTGAATTCTTGTAGTATTTATATGTTTTTGTCTTGAATGACAAAACTTGAATTGCTGTTAGTATTTGCTTTTTACAGAATTACAAACATACATTTCTATATATGTTGATATGTTAATCAAACTCTGGATCCAGTTGTAAACACTATACATTGCAGCTGTCAGTTCTTGGGCACTGTGTTTTTTGTCCTTCGCATGAGAAAGCTGTGACATCTATACATCTGACAGGTTACATTTGTAGGCAACATTCTGAAAAGTCATTAATAAATAAACTAAAAGGCAATCGTCCCAAATATGCCTCTTTGCGTACTCCCACATTATTGTCAATCATCATTGACTTCAGGTTTTTTTTTGCCTTGACATGCAGGAAACTAAGAAAATTTGATCCTGTTTCAAGTCAGTCACTCTGTTTACTGGTGGGTATTTTATTATTTGTGCTTTGCATGAAGCACCAGTGTTCACCTTTTCTAACTGAATCATTAGAACTGTTCCAAAGATGGATGGCAACTTTCTGCACGGCTTAGCTGGCCACCAGCTAACAGTGGGGCCAGGTTTTGCTGTGTTCCCTTGGCCTGCCTGCTGACCTACTCCTGGGTCTTAGTTAACATTCAGGGAGCCCTGACCTGAAAAGCAGACTTGGCATCAGAACCAAGGTCCCACCCTCCCCAAAGAAATTAGAGGCAGTAATCTTTCAGGAACAACTTGCTAACCTTCCCCGGCCATGTAAATGTAATGGATGCAGCAGATTGTCCCTCTTCTGTTTTGCAGCCCCTCTGTGTCCCACTGTCAAGCGACTGTGCCAGGCTGCGTCCAATTTGTGTGTCTCTGACGGCTCAGAGGTGACAAATGATAGCAGGGGCTAAAGGAAGGTTACATTTAAACACAGCACAGGTCAATGGGGTAGATGGCTGAATGCTAAATCATTGTCAGGGAAACTAATGATGTAGCATTATAAGACAACAGAGCTGGGTAAAAGATAAAGTGTAGTATGTCATATTGATATTATAATGGACCAGTGTCTCGTTTTAGCGCACATTCATCTTTATTTTGCATAGACATTCATATATTCTGCTCCCTGCTGAATAGAAACACTGAAGAATCCCATCAAACATTTTATATGTGGCTGGATGCCGGTTTGCCGCTGTAAAGTATTGAAACATTATTGCTCATCTGCTTAACATTGGTGTTTTGCAGAAACGTTGTACTTATTTTAAATAGTGCTTTACAAAATTATTCACAGCTTTTGAGATTTTCCCAGATTTGTCATGTTTCGGCCACAAACTTGAACTCACATTATTCATTTTGTATGTGACATGCAAACACAAATAGCACACAATATTAAATCAAAAGTAAATGGGTGTAAGTCTGGTAGTATGTTTCTACCAGCATTACGCATCTGTTCAGAAGTTTTGCCTACTTTTATTTACAAAATAAAAATGGGGAAAATAAGAATCTACATGAATCAACTGTCAAGTCTTTCCAATTGGACTTAAGTTTGGACCTTGACTAGACTATTATAATACATAAATATTATTTCATCTGAACCACTGCATTAGTAAATTGAAAACAAGAATTATTGTGGTTTCTTTGAACCATGCTTTCTTGTTTTTTTTTCCCACTCTTCAAAGCAGGTCAAAAAGTAATCATGCCCTGTTGATAGAATCTTCCACTTGGAACTTGCATCTCTGGAGCTCCTCCAGAGTCACCATGGGCCACTCGGCTGCTTCTCTAAATAATATTCACTTTGCAGAGGTAGTCATTTTAGTTGAAAGGCTTGCTAGATTTGCAGTTATGCCATATTCTCTCCATTTCTGGATGAGGGATGGAACAGTGTTCAATGAGATAGTCAAAGCTATCTCATTGTTGTTTTTACTAATGACACTCAAGTAATCTTTGAAAACATTTTACCAATGGATTTTATGCAAATGTACTCCGCACATTTGAGATTTTTATTTGTGAAATAAATAAATAAAACCACACAGTTCTTTTCTTATCACTGCACAATTTTGTGCTACTTTGTGTTGGTCTATTACATAAAATCAAAAGATAAAATAACAAGACACTGCCCCCTTTCACCCTTACTGCTGCTGTGATTTTTGTAAGTCCAACTGTGAATTAAAACAGAAAACGCACTTTATTAAGCAGCAGAAACAAATATTTGATTAACTGGGTCTAATATGTGTTGCACCTGCTGCAGCAATTTCAAAAACACACAGGAAGTCTGAATAACCAACACAGACAGAGCCTGGGAGCTGAAGCACGAGTTGTGGCATCTTGACAAGTCTTTAAGTAATTCCTTGATGAACAAACACCCTTAGGCTCACTTGCTTCATTGCTTAAGTGAAAACTGAGAGTATACACAGCCACTGAGCAGTCACAGAAATAGAAAAGTATTGTCCACTATCTTAATTATTAATGCTAATAGTTTTTTACAGATATAAGTTCGGTAGAGATCTTCAATTTTTAATATTTCAAGGTCTAGGAGAAATTGATCTACTCACCCTTACAGCAAAAATAATATCAACATCTGGTTTTTATTAAAGGAAAAGGTACATTATGGCAGCAAATAATAACCATTAATGCAACCTAACTCTATGTAGCTGGAGGTTATGTGGACACGGAGAGTCCAGGAAGCTCAAGGACAGCTTACACTCCCAGATCAAACAATGTTCACTCTCTGTCAAATGACTGCCTCCCAAAACTGCCAAGCCAGAGGAAAATGAGCCCCCCTCCTCCAACACACACACACACACACACACATGCACACACGCGACCCTGTGCTGTGGACGACAGGATAAAACAGAAGATAGCTGTGCCTGAAGGAGACACAGGATAATGAAATAATCTTTAATCTCTGTCCCTCCCGGGTATGTTCAGCACCTGTTATTCTTGATGGCATTGTGAGGGAGGGCGGCTCGCAGATTTGTTTTAAGCCTGGTAATTATTACACTAATTATTCACATTGGTGTGGGGGTGATTATCGGCCCTCGTTCAGGTGAGCGCGCGTCCGTGTTTTACACCAGCTGTGACCAAAGCAGCTTGTTGGAACAGTTGTTCCCTTGCAGATATTTGACCTCTTGTTCTGTTTGCAATCTGTACTTGGGAAGGAACGGGAGGCAAAAACAGCCAGAAACTTTTAATTGCTCTAAAGAAACAGACATGAGAGGAACAGGCTTGTTCCATCTGTTCACCATCTCTTTAACAACTAAACTTCCTGTTTAGATTGACTTGACGTTTGTAACACAGCAGCAGAGTTGTTGCTGTGATGCTTCTTGTTCCAGTGAGACTTTATTTCTCTTAAATGAATGGATAGTCATAGTATTTTCCCTTGTGCTTAATATTTAATGAATGGAGATATATTCTTTTCATTAAATGAGATGCATTTGTAATCAGAGCTTTGGGGCCATAAAGCCCCCAAGACAAATATTTCTTCTCTTTGACTCAATTTAATTCAATTAGCAGAAGGGCGACATCAAATACTACACCTCCATTAAGAAATCTTTCATGTTTAAAGTGAGAGTCATTAGCAGTGTTGGAGTATACTGTCTGATGTTAAAAATGCATAGATTCTATTTATTGTATAGTCAGTGTATTTTGTGTGGAAAAATATTTCTTCCCTTGTTGAAATGTCATTGTTATGACCATTTGTTTCTTAATAACGGAAATTATCTTAATCAGCTTCTCACCAAATCTCATTGCAATTTTTTTTTTTTTCAATTTAAAGTCAATTAAGAGACTTGCTCATTTTTATTTTGATTTCTTTTAAATGAGCCATCGTGATGTAACTAATTTCATGTGGGATATAATTATGGGTAAGAATGAAAGCGTAAGATTTAAATGAGGATATTTCAAACTTAAACATTACATCAATTTATATTTGGTGGTGTTATCTGAGTTTGCATTATTCTGAAATGCAGATTATAATATTTCATGTGACATGACACACTGTAACTGTCTCCGAATTTTATGATAAACACATTCATGTTTTGTAAACTGCATAAAGGGTAATAAACTGTCAATTTACTGTAAAAAAAGGACTTCTTTCAGTTGAAGTCCATTCTGCTGGTATACATCCCACATCCTTTTAGATAAATTACTATGTAAATATGTTTGACAGACACTAAAAATAACTTGTGCCTTTAATTATGTGCCAATTAAGGTTTTAAGAATTTTATACCAGGACTGCAAGTTAGTTTTAGTCTTTTCGTAGGATAAGCAGATATAAAATAGATCATGTAAATTTCAATAGGGATGAGAGTGTGACCAAAAGTTTGACTGTGAGACATTTTCAGATTTTTTTTCTCTATTTACTAGTTTACATTGGCCTATCACAGAAATGTTTAATTGCAGCATGACACAATGCTAATATGAAAACTGTTGCAATGCAAAGTTTGCACAGATAGCTTGCAGTGAGGAGATGTATGTGGTTAAAAGCTAATGCCCTATGTTACTGGATTTTGTTTCTTATTTGTTTAAAAATACAAAATATCAAACACAACCTTGCATACTCCAAAGTACACTTGCTACTAACCTTTAAGAAACTAAAAGGTCAAAAAACTGTATTGAAGAGAAGGAAAAACCAATCAAAAAAGAACCGATTTCTCTTTTCTCAAAGGTCAGGCTTCACTGTGTCTGGAAGCTCTACTGTGACAATATCAATGCTCTGTAACTCCACAAACGCTGATTGCTATCCTCTCTAGGCAATGTCGATTTTGCAGAAGCACTTGCCGATTAAGTCGGCAGGATGTCAAGAGCCCTCGTAGAAGCTGCCGTCTTGTCCTAGCGAAGGGCCCGAAAGCCCTTGTCTATTACAGGAGACACCCCAAGGACAGATGTTTTAGGCTTAGGAGGGTGATAGAGAATAATAGCGCATTAGATTCATAATGTGTTCTGGAAGCAGAACTCAGGGGAGACAGAACTCCTGGGTAATCGAAATTCATCTGTCTTCCTCTCCCCCTCATTTCCTCCTTTCTTTCTTGTCTTTCTTCGCCCGTCCAGGGTTGCATCCCGTCAGCCTCTTGAGGTGCCGAATCTTTGCCTGGAGCTAGAGGCGGCGCGGTCCATTCATCAAAAGCATGACCCGCTACAGTCAGGGACAGGATGCCATGGTGTAATGAACGTACCTGTGTCATATCTCTGCACATGCGGAAAGGGAAGCTTTACTTATTACTGGGTATTATGACACAGTAACACATTGTTAATGCTCATTCTAAAAAAGAAGGGATATCAGCTAAAATATCAGCTGAAATGCTTTAATGCCTTTAATGTTGCGGGAGTGATTTTAAGGAAATAAGTTCTGTCATTCAACCCTTTTTTTTACATCTCCTAAAACATGTCTTTCTAATAAATATATTGTCTAAAAATAAGTTTGCCGTAATATTCCCCCTATGGAGCATTTATATTGTCATACATCATTTAAAAATGGGATAAAATCTGCATGATTCTGAGGTGAATTAAACACATATTAATACTACAGTATCTTCATCTCCTCCCCCCTACCCACCTTACCTCCAGTGCGGAGCTCCCAACTCATCTCCTACCCCAGGCCAAGGGTAGGAGATGATGAGTGAAGAGGGAGGTAATTCACTCCTCAGGCTTAATTAATCCTATGTCTTATTTGATGAATGGCTCCCAAATTGTGCTGCAATTGTATTTTTCCCCTTTTTTGGTGCGGAGGGGGCTGCAGATCTGCGAAGGAGAAAGTCAAAGCCGGGACTCGGGGAGAAAGCTCGACTCGGGGCTTTGTTTACGAAGTTGTTGTCCTCTTTAGACACTTTGGGGGCCCCCTGTCCTCTGACGTCTGGCCAGCTGCAGAGAGTGATGGTGTGCTGTAGGGAGAGTGTGTTCACGGATTTGTTTTTTTTTTTGTATCGCCATAGGAGTTCAATGCCTTTGTTGCATGCTGAGTTTGTCACTTTTGCCTAACATGATTTGTTGAGCATAAATACACAAAGTATCCTGTGATTTTTTTTTTGTACTACTTCACATGAATATATACCTCCAGGGGGCAACACATTACAATGATAAATCCCATGTTTGACTTTCAAATGGGAAGTGCTTGTATTACTCAAAACCAATATGTTTTTCTTAAGAATGAATTTTAGTGTAATAAAAAAGTTCAGATATTTGGCTGAAAATGCCACAAAATTATAGTAGCTGAGATGATATTGGATTATAATAAATCTATTTATTTACTGTATCACTTTAAATCAACAAATAAGACTCCACTGGTTTAATAATTTTGTTGTGCAATAATTACCACAAATTTTAAAATACAAATAAAGATTACTAGGTCACATAAAAATTGTTACATTTTAGTCCAGGAATATAGACTTCACATATTTGTGTTTTAATGAGCAGATATGATCCCGTGAGCAGTTTTATATTAATTTATGCTATTTAAAGTTCAAAGTGCACCAAAGAAAGGCTTTTTTTATTAAAGGTTTGCCATACCGGCCCTATGAATAGAGGCATAGATCATTGTGTTGCCGCTTTATCGGATCTCCTTGTAATCTCACCCTTATGAAATAGCTACCAGTTAACCAGACAAACCTAGCCTTTCTAGGGTAAACATCAAGCTAAACTCACCAGTAGCTATTAGTAGAAAGCAGCAGTTGGAGGAGAGGATTCTGCTCTTGCCAAGTGAGGACAAAACATTTTCAAAAAGCCATCTTTGTGCATTTGTGAAGTCTAAAAGTAGGACTGCATTTAAAACTCGGGGATCTTTGATTAACGACAAATATCAAATTAAGGTTGAAAAATAGGGAGCAGGAAAAAAAGGAGGACGGAGGCAATTTAGGTCCCTAATCGAGACTCTCGAGTTTGAAAACATCCAACCCACGTTGAGCTTCAACTCTGGCCCTCAAGGACCCCTGTCCTCTATGTTTTAGATATGTCTCTGTTCCAGCACAACCTAATTCAAATGATTGCATGACTTCCTCTAGAGCCGCTGAAGTCTGATAATCATTTAAGTCAGGTGTGAGACAGCGGGGAGACGCCTAAAACATGCACAGGATGGGGGGAGTTTGAGGACTAGGGTTGGTGTAAATGGCATCCACTTGTTATTTTTGCAGTATTAACCAGTATTTGAAATCCAGAAATGGACTAGACAGAAACCAATGATGCAGTTCACTTTCAAAGCTTTGTTTCAGCAATATCACGTGCTTTATTATGCATCCTTTAGTCACAAAGCCGTCTGTATGCATTGTCCTAACAGGGGTAGCAATTAAAACTAACAACGTCATAAATTTTTCACACTAATGTGGCAGCCGTAAAGCTTCGGTGAATGGAGGTGAGAGGGTCTGGTGATTTGAGAGGTGAGGGGATGAGATTTGGTGGCCTGGCCCGAGCAATGAACTTGATTAAACTAATCTCATTCCTATCAAAGCAATGCTTGCACCCTTTATCCCATTATTCAAAGCAATGGGATAATTACGTAGAAACAAATGGGGCCCACACAGATCAGTCCTCAGACACAGACCCTCGGCTGCACCTCGACTCCTGGTCGCAGTGTTCCTTCTAAACACAGATTAATTATGGTCAACTGGATGGACCACATCTGTCACTCTCAGAGAGAAAAATGGAAATGATTGCCCCCAAGACGATAATGGGTGTGTATTAAGTCATTTTCTGGTTTGAGGGTTTAGTAGGGATGAATACAATCAGCATTTTAGAACAGCATCGTGACGACGAGGATTAAAAAAAAAAAGAAAAGCAGCAATATTTAGAATCATTTCATTTGTAGACATTTACTCAAATACAAGTATTTCCATCCCGTTTAGATATTCATATTTATGCAGCTTTGTTTAATTAACAAAAGTAAAAATAATGCTTCAAAAATCTCGAACATAAATTCATTGGCTGCATACCCAAAGCTATAATCACATATGATCACATAACCAAAACCCCAGTTACAATTCTAATGAAAACTGAATTAATGTTCTTCATTAACTATATTGAGCCTGTCATACGTCTGGTTTTGATTGATTTATTAAAGCTTGAAAAAAAACATAACATGGTGAGTTACGCTCAAAAGGACAAACTGTGCAAGTTCGGTTTGCAAATAATTTGGTTTCTGAACTCAGTGACTTTTAAATCAAAATGTGACCAAATTTAATTACAAGATAATCCGAGGGCTTTACTTTTAAAGTAGAGCGTAGCATTCAAGTTTTCACACATTTACCAAAGTCAATGACTTTTGTACTCTTCATCTTGTTTTTATGTATTTCCACTTACTTGCTTTTCTTTTGATTCATCTAAATTTAGGTGAATTATGTCCATTTAAATAGTTATATTTATTTTAATTAAAACTAATTAAAAAAATGGAACTAAAGAGTCATCAAAACCTTCTGATGCACACTCCTTATGAACACCTCAAGGGACTTAAGAGGTCACAGCAGGGAGTGATGAACAGAGACAAGCAACAGACAGCGAGTCAGTGTAATTATCTCCTGGAGTGGTGTGTATGTAGACAGTGAGCTCTGGCCCAACACGGTCAGCGCAGCAAGGCCCTGGGTGCTCGAATGCAGGTCGTTTTTTTGTTGTTTTTTTTCACCACCATCATCTCATATGCCCCAGGGATGTTTTTCTGCAATTCAGGCTTTTTACTGCATCCCTAGGGACTGAGGTTTAGTCACTGACAGCTGACCATGCCACTTGAAACTAACAAGATTATTAGGCTACAGAGTCTATCAGGTTTTGCTTTCTTTTTACCTTTGAAGTCACCCACAGACAACTGAGCGAACATTTTTGTCATTAGAGCACAGCTCAAACTCAGATACACAACCTAAACCTAAAATGTAGGTCCATTAGAGTAAACAGGCCCTGCCAATGTGTGAGCAGACATGTTTATTCTTTTTTTTTGTCTTCCAGGCTTTTATATATCGAAGTAAAAGCGCATATTAATTAGCACTTCTCTCAATGCGCAGTAAATCTTTCTGTTTGGACATGTTCCAATTCAGTAAATAGGCTTTTAGATGCAAATGTTTATTGCTGTGTTGTTTGTAATGGTCACCTCTCATTGAACCTGAATTTTATATGCTCTGACACAACAGTTACAGATCGCAAATAAGGAATATTTTATCTTGGAAACCAAGCGGTAAAAGATTCCACAGTTTTCTAAAGCGTTTAGAAAACTGAGTTATTATTTGCCATATGACATTTTGTTTAATGTTGTACAATGAGAACATTTGGCCTACTTGCATTCTTACCCTGTTGTTACAACAAAAAGTGGAACAAATTGCTAACAGCCACAAAATTTGGGGTAAAATCAATATTTTTTTCTATTTACAGTGCTGTTTAAAACATAATATTTTTTTACACTCAGTGTTTCCACATTATAACCAAATAATCAATGTGTTTTATTGGGATTTTATGTGATTTAGCAACATAAAATCATGGAGCATTTTGAAGTGGAAGAAAACCAATTTAAGTGGATTTTAATCTTGGAATATTTTACAAACTAAAACAGAATAATTATTTTTGAAATAAATGAACTTTTCAACAATATAGAAAGTTATTGAACGTGGACTGAACATGTATGTTATAAAATGAGGGAGCATATTTGGAAAAAAAGTGTACAACAACCTAAAAAAAAAAATCGTCTTCGTTTTGTCAGTTTACGATTCCTTAAAGTCATACTGATTTCATAAACCAGTTCAAAAATGATTAATGACATTGGAGTAACTTTGAGGTTGGTGTTTTATTACATGATACCTACCTGTGTCTACTAACATTACTGCTGCAATGATCACTGCTAACATTTGGCTGCAGATGTCCAGACCTGCCTCAATAGAATAATTATGTGCAAAGTTATTTTTTTCTGCAGTGTTTTACATGATAAAATCATGTTATGACACTTAAAAAACTTGAATCAGATTGTATTCATTTTCAGTGAAGCAACTTTTATTTCCATATCATAGACTGTGCGTGAGGTGATTGCACTGAGCCAACTCAGAGGGGAAGGAGGGCGAGACTAGAAATTTCTACACTAATCCTTAGATATATATTTTTTTAATAGCAAGCAAGAAAACCTTATGAAAGACATAGGGCACTTAATCTGACTCTTGGAGTGATGAAAGTATTTCTGCTAGAAAATTTGGGAATCGAAAACATGACCCCCACTTTTAAAAATGGGGTAGTCGCTCCATTTGCTCTATTGTTTAGATGCCTGTGTCTGTAAGTATATTAAAATTTAACATAGTTGTCTAGTCTAAGGGTAAGCATACTTTTTCCAGTTTATTTTAGGATTTGGATACTTAAAAACTGGTATTTTATGAAAACTTTCTACCATATAATTTAGTTTTTGGTAATATTATGGCAATTAAATGTCAAGACGTTGATGTTAAATCCTTCCATGTGGATGTATTTCTGATCAAAGAACAGTTGGTATTTTAGTTCTTTCCTAACAAGCATAAAATAAGGTGTGGTAAAAAGGCGTAACTCCAGGACAGGGTTCAACAAACGCTACAATCAGCTGACTCATTTTTGTCTGTGCAAAAAAAATGAAATGTAACCACTATGTGATATTTATTTATTTCATTATGTATAATGTTTGACTTTAGAACAAGGAAAAACAAAGGTCTTGTTTTGTTTTGTATTTAATTTTGAAGGGTAAAGCATTTGATTTGGGGCTTTGACAAAATAAAACTGTTGAATAATTTTTTTTTTTTACCTCTTATATTAAGGAATTTGTGAGCATATAATTTAGCATGAAAACATAAAAATTGGCTAAGATAGCTTTAATATTAAATTTAGGTTTGAAAACTCTTCAGTTCTATCATTTATGTTACTAGCACCCAATGACGAGGGCCTAAAGAGCCACAGGTTGCAGAATTCTGAATTAGATAATGAGATTCAACCTTGGTCTTAAATGTTGTTACAAAAAACCCTGATAATTGTTCTTCTCCAGTATTCATTGCAAAAATGCAAAATATGCATATTTTGCATATTCTCTTTATGCCTGTGCTGTTTTGTAAATGTACTGTACTCTACAAAAATAATGTCTGCCTTTTACTGTAAGCATTTCCTCTGTTTCACCTTGATATAAAATATGCAGAAACACCAGATGGGTTTTTGTGTGTCAGTCATTGCTTTTTTTTCCTTCAACACAACTGCAGTGAAATGTAATTTATCACTACACCGTGTGCATTAAGTGGTCCGGGTCACAAAATAAATATCAGACTCATATCGCTGGAACATAACCAGCGATTAATTGTGAAACATAGTGCATTTACAGACTTTAGCAAAACACTATATCATAAATATTTGCACGTCTCCTAATGCAAAGGTTCAGGGGTGTTTTTATTTCAATTTACAAAAAGAACAAGCTCGTCTTTGCTTTTCTTTCCTGGCTGAGAGTGCTCTACCTGGATCATCCCTTAAATAAATCAATATGTATTTCAAGCATGGCCATTAACAGAGGTGTCCTCTCATTCCCTTTTTCTCCATCAAACCACACTAATCCTGATTTACACAGTTTAAAACCTTGGCCACATCCCCTACCTTCCAAGGAGATAGGGTAATTAAATTGGTACTTTTTACAAGTCGTTCTCAATAAATCTGAATAAATTAACAAGGCATTACGGAGACTGCTACATTAAATTTGCATAGTGTGTTTAATGAATATGCAACTGCAAGTGAAAAGGTCTGCTACTGTGAACTCTTGAAATTAGCATAACTACTTCCAGCATGTTTCTTAAATAATGCTCTCATTTGCACATCACTGAGTTGGCTAATTCTAACTTCAGTCACTGTAGCCTCATAATTAAGAGTCCCGCTTTAATTTTTAATGAAGTTTACGTTACATCAATCCTGACAGTAATGAAGGGGACATGGAAACAAAAAGGCTGCTAATAATTAAATTCACTAACCAGTCTGAGGCATAGCAATTCCTGAGGAGGAATTACAGGACTAATTATTAATATGGTATTCGTCCCACTCCATGGATAGACTCGCATAAATGCCTGTCCTGGTGCCAGTTATGCTGAAATGCAAAATGCCTTTTTCACTGCCCTCATTGACTGCGAGGTCTCGCATAGATTTTTTACTGCACAATTAATCATGTTGACACTCACGAATAAATGCTTTTTATTGGTTGTCATTTATTAGGCCTTATTACCTGAGTTGGTTTAAGGTCTCTTCAAGTGAGTTAGTGGGATGCAGACATAAACAGAGTAATGCTTGAGAACAGTCATTTTGGAGACAAGTTCGCAACTTCGATTACACACATATTCCTATCAATCTCTGTCACCCATATGACAGTCTGAAACATTCAACTTAGAGATTTAAAAAAAAAAAATCGGACTCAGGTTGCTTTCACATAAAACTTATGAGATGTTTTTTGAAGTTACCTCAGTCTAAACAATCATGTCACATTTCTTCATTACTGCAAGTGACAGATGGAAACTGTTGCACTGGACGAGGCGAAGCAGCAATGTCGTAAATAATAAACGAAATGAACATGTCGGTGGTTGTGACTGGCCCTCTATTTCTTAATTGCTCACTTGGAGTGTTGTTCAGTCACAGGTTTTAACTACATCTCTTCATTGAACGTCCAAAAGGAATGTTACCTTCATCTGCATCAGGTCAATCCTGTCAATCCTAAGTTTAACTGTTCTTGGGATGTCGGGTCTTCTCATAGATCACTTTCAGTGTGATAGATTGGTTCACATATGTGTCTGACGGTTATGTTTTGATACAGAAAATCTTTCTCCTCAGGATGGCAGGAATAATGGAAAGCAGGCAAATGGTATTTCTCCACACAATCGTCAGAGAGCAACAGAGGAGAAAGTCTCTCAATCAGTACCTTTTTGTTGAAGTAAAGAAGTAGGAGGAAAAGATGTGACATCCCTTCATGTTCTCACTCTGAAAATAGAGAGAAATCAAATTTGTTCCATTATATACTCAAGGTGATGCAATACCTGAAAGGGTAATAAAGCCTCTCTCTATGCTACATGTGTCCAAGAAGCTTGTTAATGTCTACAAAAAACATGTGGTTACGGTACAACCTCAATTTAACAAAATAGTGGAGGGGTATGTATATATCTGAGCCTGTTTGTAAAACTCTGTCCTGTGTGGATTAGAGGAAATACACAATAAATCAATACTTTTAGACATGGTGCCAGTTACCAGAAACCTAAGGTTTTGAAAACACCTTCTGCAACCTACAAAACACATGAAGAAAGTGAAGAAGAAAACTTCCTGTATTCTTTTCTTTTTTTGTAACTCGTCATGAATTAACACATTTTTACCATTTAAACTTCCTTTATATTCAATTTGAAAATCACAGCTTTTTGATTTTGACATAAAACACGATAACACTGGGATAATGTGAACTTATTGCCTTCCAGTTCTTCAGTAGTTAGCTGGCAAAATATATTGAAAACCAGAACCCAACAACACGGTTTTCTTCGCACTCTGAAAACAGGCCGTCTTTGATCAAAATTATTCTACATGTTGCTCTTCTGATCCTGGTTGTCATGACAAGTGGCTGCTCTGCTGAAAGTTAATTATTTGGGATTGTAATAGCTTTGGTTTAGGCAGGGGAATGGGACATTTCCCTAGCTGATAAGCCTGTTAACACTCTGTCTCTGCCTACAGTAGGTGTGACGGGTAAAGAGTATTTCCTGATGCGCAGCAGCACTTGACATTTCATTGGATTCTTTCTGTGCTATTCCATTAGTGCATTCTAATAGCACAAACCCCGGCTCTGGACTGAATTTGTTTGATAGAAATGTAATTGCATTCTTCTCTGTGCATGCAGTCTGTGTAGATTCCCTGTCTATAATTTCAATGCCTTGTCACAACTGAAGTGCTGGCTCCTGAACAGGTCAGAGTCAACAACATTATTTTCAAGTGCAGACCCACAAGGGTTTACTAATCAACATCACAGTTCATCATCTCTATTACTGCTACCCATCAAAAATAAATCTTCCCATATATTAGCTACAGTGCTGCTTGAAGAACACTTAATCAGCCGTATTTCAGACACATAAATATATATTTTCCTCTACATATTAGGCACGCTTTGCAAAGTCCTTGGCTGCCAGCGACGCACTGTGTCACATTATTACCAGTCCACAGTAATAATGCACAGTGTGTACTAAGCATCTTCCACAGTGACTCAAGTTTTCAAATTTTATTTAAATTAATGTCATACATTTCTTTAGGTTGCTATAGTGACCTATATTTGTTAGTTCTCGTTCAACACAAACTTTATGATGTTTTTTTCCCCTCCTTCTTTTCATGTTTTCGGTATAAAGTTGCTCCAATTTGACAAAGCAAATAAATTAGACTTAAAAATGTGTTGTGATGCAGAACTTTCACAGATATTGCCATCACTTCAAAAGTTTTACCAAAATACTTAACTAGACAAAATTTTCATTGCAGTTGCATTATCTCACAGATATTTTTAAAACTAACTTCTAACTTGAGTAAGTTTATTGGGAGGGGTCAGAGGGATACCATATCAATAAAGAATGTGTTTTCCCGTGTTGTAATCCTTGTTTTAATAATTTTTGCATCTCTCTTTTGGGTAGAACACCACTTAGTCTTCTTCTTAAACAATTCAAAGGAAGGAGCATACAGAGTGGGGAACATATAGCCATCATTCTATATTTAATACCTGAGTTATTCAGAAAAAAATCACCCCTTAGAACTCCTCTTAGAAAACCCCAAAGGTCTTCTGTGGGACTCATGTCTGAGGGCAAACGTGGCTGTGGGAAAACATCAGTTGTGTGTTTGCTGAACAGTTTCAGTATTGATTTGGCAACACATCTGTGATCATTATTGTACTAAAACCCAGAGACAAAAGTTCAAGTTATGTTTTTTCTAATGAATCTAGTTAAAATTCCAGTAACATTAACAATATTCACATGTTTACATAATTAATGATAGAAGTAGTGAGGCTTTTTTTGAAGCAATTCCTTTTTGTTGCCAATTGCTGTATATTTACCATCTACAAGCTGTTTCTGACACTTTGTAAGCCGTAATAAGTGGCAAGTATTTTTTTTTAATCTATATAGCAATATACACGAATAAATATCACAAACTGACAAAAGAGAATATAAAAATTAAGACATGGTTAAGTTGGCAACATTTTTTTATTGATAGATACTTAAAAACAAACACAAAGCAATATTTTAAAAAAAAAAGCCATTAAGGAAATCAACAGAAAATCTACAGTGGATTTTTAAATTAGTCAAGACCGTCAAGATAACACAACATAGCAATGGACGTTCATGCCATAGTAACTGAGCAACAGTATGATAACATCAATCCTGTGAAGTTTTGCATCTGATCCAAGATTGTGCTCTTTCCTGCAGTTCTCCCAGAGTGACCTTTGGAGATTGTTTTACCTCCATCATTCTGCTTGCTGTGTGTGGCGGCAAAATAAAGTTGTTTCCTCCTTCAGCCTAGTTTGTCACAGCTCCAGTTCATATTTGGCCTGAGAAAATACATGTGCAAGGTGAGGTTACGGTAACATTTTTTTTTTTTGTAACTATTTACTCACTTGTAATGCTGGATACACATTTGCCTTTATACAAAAAGGCATCTCCTGTTTTTGAATAATGCCTAAGAGAAATTATTCCTTATATCTGAGAGAAAGAGTAAGTCAAGTATAACATATAATAAATATATTATTTATTTAATGTTCTATGATTTACTGCAGAGATTGTCTGTGCTGGCCAGTCCAAATATTGAGCATTATCAGAGTGTTGGCTAAGATTAATGGTCATTAGTCATTAGTCTTTTATGAGGAGACAAAAGATTGCTTTTAAAAAGTCTCATGCAAATTAAAACACACACACAGCCAAAACATGTCTTTATGTCTTAATGTGGTTAGCAAAACTTTCAAGAATTGCAGGTGCTCACAAATTGATTGTTTCCTAACTTTTCTTCCGAAAGTGTGCTGTGGTCTGTTTTTCATCTCTTACCTTCCCTTTGGGGATCGTCCATGGTGTTTACTGTTTACATGTGTTGTAAACTCACCTCTACTGTTGTTGTGCATTGTGCTGCTCTGGTCTTTAGTTCTGCCAGCCCTCCGTGGAGACCAGGCATTTCCCTGATGTATGAGATAAAAGACAGAGCAAAATGCCCCTCATTTGGTCCCAGTTGGTTAAGTGTGTTCTGATCACTGCCAAGGTCTCAGTGAACATGAGCCACACAAAAGACTGTGCCTTGCAACCACCAGAGCCGGCAATATAAGGGGATTTGCATCAGTTAGCTGTCTCGCTCTCTAACCCGAAATGCTGCGGTGGTGTTGCAGAGGACATGTGAATGTACAAGGAATTGATCCTAAGTTCAGAACTTTTCTTTTTTTTTTATCTCTTACTAAGCAGCTACAGAAATTAATTGGGGGCACTCAACACATATGTTTATTATTTATATGCCATGTTAATTTACATAAATCAAAATTATGTCTGAAGAATGAATTGTAACCCATTCAATGCAGTCATTGCATTTCCACATTCAAAAGAGGTAAACATATGGAGAATGTCTTAGATTTATTTGCCAGGAATCAAATGATTGACTCATAATCAGGGATTGTATTTATTAATAATTATGTTAAGGTCTATTTGAAAACTATTTAATTGAGTAAAATTAAATATGCAAGAAAAACAAAAGGGAAATCAAACATATCTCTAAGTCTTATTTACTGTAGTGGTATGGGCTTTCTGAACAATAAATGAAATGTAAACTGATTAAAAGTCTACATAAGGTCTAAGGTATGCTTGTCTATCTCAGAAAGAGATAAACATCATCTTACCTCAATTAGTGGTTAATATGTAATCGTGGATTATTTAAAATATGTTTTTGATGTTTTAAATTAGTAAAAAAAAAAAAAAAGAAAAAAGAAGAAGAACTCTAAACAATAGATCATTGTAAATTATTTTACTACTTTAAGGTCATAGACACACTAATATTTTTGTCTATTTTAGTTATATTCAAAGAAATTCAAAGGGTCTTGGAAGAGAGCAGTTAAAGTAGGCGAGAGGTCAGCTCTGGGATGTTATGATCTCAGGTATTCGAGTTTGAACCAGTTTCTCTGCAGTAAAAGGAAAATGAAAAAATAAGTATGAAAAGGAAGGTTAAAGGTTAAGCTTACAGCTTTGACCTCATAAGGATGTGATTTCACTTAAAGTGACCCCATATATTGATCCTCTTCCCACTGCTCTCATAATGTCTCACCTGTCAACTGGGAGGGTTAGGCGGCGCTTAATGACACGGTTCAAGGGAGTGAGTTCTCACCCACGACCCCTTTAAACTTAGTGTACCCTTATTAATATTGCTTCATCCTGTGATCTCTGACTCATTATGCATTTGCGCTGGTTTCTGTTCGTCACAAAGCCTTCCACCTCATTTTTATCCTCTGTGAATTAAAAGTCTGTATGTGACTGACCTATGATAATTCATGCTTCTTTTTTTTTTTTGCATTAAAGCCCTTTAATCTTTTTTCTTCACGAAGAAAGTTCACTCCTCTGTTGAGTTTGTTGTTAATATATTATGATCAGTCTTTGCTTAATATTGCATTATTCTCTCATTTTCAACAATATATACAGGAAATGGGAATTTGCATAATTACTGTTCAAGTGAAACTAACTCATTACAAGGTAATAACATTTTCTGTAATTCCCCTAAATATTGATATGTAATCCGTGTCACTCTGTCTTTTATCCATTCTCCTTTTGAAATTTTTTTTTATTTTATTTTTTTCCTCCCACCTTCATCTCTCCT
The DNA here is from genome assembly GCF_904066995.2 of Poecilia reticulata. Classification (NCBI taxonomy): domain Eukaryota; kingdom Metazoa; phylum Chordata; class Actinopteri; order Cyprinodontiformes; family Poeciliidae; genus Poecilia; species Poecilia reticulata. The sequence continues at coordinate 23,629,139 of NC_088835.1, read as the reverse complement.
GCTCTCGCTCCTTGATCCCTCCCTCTTTTTATATCTGTCAGCTGGCTAAGTATGGTGTGTAGTCTAATAGGATGGCGTGTTTCAACAGAGTCATCTGTCACCAAAAGCTAAGCGATGAAAGGAAGAGTGAGATTTGTATCTTGTCTGTGATGAATTATGCGAGGAAGGGTCAGAGGGGTCTCTGCTTTGGTTACAGTCGACAGCGCAAAGCACGGACCTCAGGTAGTGTTCTCATCAGTCCTGCTGTTTCTCACCATATGGAGTCAATGAACTGACACACCCCTACACACACACACTTATGTCCCACACACACAGCGATATACCTAAACACACTTCTATATAAGCAGCAGATAAATGGACAGAAGATTCATTCTGTGTAATAATATGATAGATAGATAGATAGATAGATAGATAGATAGATAGATAGATAGATAGATAGATAGATAGATAGATAGATAGATAGATAGATAGATAGATAGATAGATAGATAGATAGATAGATAGATAGATAGATAGATAGATAGATAGATAGATAGATAGATAGATAGATAGATAGATAGATAGATAGATAGATAGATAGATAGATAGATAGATAGATAGATGGTTAAAGAGTGAGAAACTAATGATGTCAATGCTGCTTTGAAACAAATTAAGCATTTAATCACATAGACAAATATAAATATAAAATAAAAAATACAATAAAATATAATAAGGAAGTCTAATCATTTTCTTTTTTATATTTCCTATGTCTTTCGGTGACTAATTGGGTAAAACTATTCCCAGACAAATTGAATTACTTGTTCCCGCCTCCGTCCAATTGAGATATCTGTTACAGATGATGTGCCGTATAATGAATGCCTAATTTATGTAATTAGACCATTAAGCATAATCCGAGCATATGTTGTGAATGCCCCGAGGTGTTCTTCCAGGTAGGAGCCCCTCCTTCGGATTTGATCCAGAAACAGCTGATGGAAGAGACTGCCAAAAATAAATCCTCTCTTTGGTTAATAAAATAAAAGAAATTAAAATAATAAAAAAAATATACATATATATATTAACGTTTCTGCACGCAAAAATCACGCTTTTATTTTGGTGAAAATTAAAGGTGGCCTTTAACTTTCTTATCACATAGGCTAAATTTGCTTTTGGAGGAGCTCTTGAGAGAACACTCTGGTTGCTAATTAATTGTCATTCTGCTGAATATTCATACCTTATGATCGGTGCGTCCTTAATTGCGCCGTAAAACATCTCTGGGGGGCTGAAGCCACCCCGGACTTAATTAGAGACGGGCCTGTTGGTTGCGTCTGCAGCAGACAACAAACTGCGCCGCTGCACGCTTTCTCTTGTACAGTGAACTCGCTTTCTGTACACAAAAGGCCATCAGAGCTCAACCTCTGCTGCGGTGAGAATAAGTGCGAGCAGTCCGACACATTTACGGACGTTTTGCTCCGGATGTACGTGGAGTCCAAGTGGTTGCATTTAAATGTGAGTCTCTGCATTTTCCGTCATTTAATGATTTAATGTGTTTGCTTATCGGTCGGTTAATGACCTAAAATCTACATCGCCTGGAGTCTGGAGCGGAGTTTGACATATGTAGCAACCAGGAGCACCTTCCCACCTGGAACACACACACACACACACACACACACACACACACACACACACACACACACACACACACACACACACACACACACACACACACGCATATTTAATCTATTATTATTATTATTATTATTATTATTATTATTATTATTATTATTGTTGTTGTTATTATTATTATTATTATTATCATTATTATTATTATTATTATTATTATTACAAATGGTAGCAGTATTTAACCACGTACCTAATTTGCAACTAAAGAATGTCCTACTTTATCATTCTGAACTTAAATTTGTCCTCCAATCATTTCCATGAATAGCAGTTCCTCTCCTCCTCCTCGCTCTCCTTGGGTCTGGGTGGCAGCATATCTCAACTCGATTCACTGTGACAATATTGTTTGGCTATCATTCGCTGCTTTAGGATGAATGGCATCGATCCTCTTTTAACAACATTTGTTTCCCATTGTGTTCTGCGGCGCAGCAGAGGAGGGCAGACGTGTGAAAGTGGCTGTTTGATTCTCTTTTTCATCCCCATGACCTCAGCTTTTGTGTCTCGTCACCCTGGGAATGTCACGCCTCACTACTCTACTTTAAGATGTTTCAGAAAGTGCCCTTTGTTTTCCTTCTTCTTCTTCTTCTTAAAGCTCACACAAAATTGTTCTTGTGCACCCCCCCCCCCCCCCCATCCCTCACACCACCACCCCCACCTCCTCCTGCTATAAAGGATACTTCAGACCGAGGCACGGTTCACAAGTGCAATGCAATTTGGCTTATCCCAACCTTTGTTCGGGTTTCTACAAATGACCAAACATAGTGCAGACTTGATCTACTGCTGCTTGAACTCGGGAGTTTGGAAGCTGCTAGGAAGAAAACCTATTCAGATTCAGAGTCATGGTGGTATTTTCAGTGTGTGCATTGGGCAGGGACAAAAGGCCCAACAATATCCCATAACCCTGGAGCTCAAAAAGCCACTGAGTTTGAGAGTGAGAGGAGTCAAAAAAAAAAAGGCTCTTAAAGCCTGCGTGGCTCGGTTGGTTATTAAAACAGGCGCCGCAGGTTAACTCGCAACGCGCAGACACAATTTCTGAATATATAAAATTGCAAACAAATAAAATTAAATCGGCGTGGAGCGCAGCTCTTCAAATCTCACACTAATATTACGATCTAAAATGATGAATTTTCCACAGAACATGTAGGTACACTTGCTGATTAATTTGACTGGGCCTTCATTGCGTCCAACAAATTCTCTGCAATTAATGGGAGTGAATAAACTGCCCGCCCTGTGCACTGCATGTCAGAAGATGTTTGGCACTCGGCGGAGTGTGGTCATTATCCGCAGTGTTTGAGTTGAGGGCGACAAGGCCACTTCCTTTTGGATAAAACCTTTTCAGCGGAACATTAACGTGAAATGACAGGTGTTAAAAGCCAGTCTGCTGAAGTAAAACAGAAAAAAAAGGAGCATATAGCCACATGGTTTTTGATCAAACTCGGCAAACAAATATAATTGCCTTAACTTAATTTGGGGAAACATACATTATTGCAAGTATTGTCCGTATTTTGTTTTGTCTCATTTTTTTTAAAAAGATGAATTGCTTTACATATTTGTCCTGACTGATGATTTCAGATCGTTAATCAGTCCGGAGGACGCTCCTCTGCAGGTTTCTGGGTAAAAGTAGAGAGCTCGGTGCTCCCCCGCAAAGCGATTCTTGTCGTAATCCATCAGACTGGTGATGGGGTGCGCTGTGGGTTTATAGAGGCGGAGAAATTAGCATAAATTATGAGTAAATCTGGATGTGCGTGTGTGTGGTCCCCCGGCATTGCGAACCCTCCAAGCGTAAAAAGGTGGCCCTGCACGGCCAAAAAAGCTTGAATAGAACTTGGTTGAAAATAGGCTTCCCCATTTCGGGGCTTCGCATTCATATAATTGACTTATGGATATTTTATACAGTTTTCGCCACACCATCCTCGAGGGTTTTATTTGCATTCCTGAAGTACTTTTTGAATCTTCTTTTACATAAGCACAATGGAGCTGATTGCCTCATGAAGTTTCAGTTTGAACAGCGCTGCTTTGCTTTGTGTCGATGTTTTCAAATTCGTCCTTGCCTCTCTGCTCTGGGTGAAATTAGCTGAGAAAAACTAATAGTCAACAAACTTCCTCGTGGCAAATTATTTATTTTACAGTGTCTGCAACATAGACAATTTTTTTTATGGCAATTAAATGCATTTTCTAAACACTGCATGCAATTTATTTAAAAATGCATACTTTATTACGCGCTTATTACAGCAAAATTGCAAAATGTAGTTTTCAATTTGAGTCTTAACGTTCATCAACACACGAAAAAACATGGGTTAATTATACATAAATTATGACATACCAAATACGCCTAGTATTAGTTTAAATTCGGAGCGCTAAGTCCGCAGAAGTGCGCATACCTTCACACACTGAGTGCCATCCGGTAACCGAGCCTCTTTCGCCCCCTTTTTCTGTCTTCAAATGGAAATGATTTCCATTGGCCCAAGGTGTCCGTGTAAATAGGTGTAAATGAAACCAGATTATGCCTTCCTTCCCAGCTCCTCTCCCTGCCCTCCCCCCCTCCCATGGCAATTGTCATGTGATAGCAAAGAGGTGGCACATTAATGGAGCGCCTCTACAGGGGTTCTTTTCTGCTCATGTCACTACATAAAACTATCAGATGGTTAGAGGAAGGCCATGGAGGCGCACGACAGCTAGTCTCTTCGAAGGGAAACCCCCAAATGAAGTCCATTTCGCAACCTTAACGGGACAGGCTGAGACGCTTTTCCGGAAAATGCGCCCCGTCCTTCTCTAGTGCGGAGCCGCTCATAGACTGGCTTCTTTACGCGCACCGCAACTCCAGCTTTGCCAAGACTGAAACTTTCTTCGGCCGCCGTTTACGTGACAAGAATCGAGTTTTCCGTCGAGGAACCGAGGGAAGCTAAACTTTCTACTTTAACATTTCCATTGTGTTCATTTATTTTTGTTTTTACGAAACATCGAGGATGCCTCGTCCGGGGAGAAACACGTACAGCGACCAGAAGCCACCTTACTCCTACATCTCTCTTACCGCCATGGCAATCCAGAGCTGCCCGGAGAAGATGCTGCCCCTCAGTGAAATTTACAAGTTTATCATGGATAGGTTCCCTTATTACAGAGAAAACACGCAGCGGTGGCAGAACTCTCTCCGACACAATCTGTCATTCAACGACTGTTTCATCAAAATCCCCCGGCGCCCTGACCAGCCTGGTAAGGGGAGCTTCTGGGCTCTGCACCCCAACTGCGGGGACATGTTCGAGAATGGAAGTTTTCTGAGGCGCCGCAAGAGATTCAAGGTGCTGGGAGCGGCAGACCACCTGGGCCCAACCAAGCAGTCAGATGCTGCGCATTACCTCCAGCAGCAAGCCAAGTTGAGACTGAGCGCTCTGGCGGCCACAGGCACGCACCTTCCCCAGATGTCATCGTACAACCTCGGAGTATCCCAGTCGTCCACCTTCAAGCACCCGTTCGCCATAGAGAACATCATCGCCCGGGAGTACAAGGTCCCCGGCAGCTTGGCGTTCTCCACCATGCAGACAATGTCCGCCGGGTACCCGTTGCACAACCAACTCACGACGGCCTGGCCCCACATGTACAACAGCGGCGTGATCGACACGGCGGCCCCGATCTCCATGACGAGCAGCGACTACAGTGCGTACGGGGTGCCCTTAAAGTCGCTGTGTCACGGGGGACAGTCCTTACCGGCCATCCCCGTGCCGATCAAGCCCACCCCGACCTCCATGACGGGCTTTTCCGCGCTTCCGCCCCACATCCCCGCTTTCCTATCAAACTCTCCACAGTCTCTGAGCCCGACTTCCCCACAGACAGCGACGAGCCAAAGCAGCCCGGCAACCCCGAGCGAAACTCTGACAAGCCCCTCCACGCTGCAGTCCGTGGCCGTGCACTGATCGCCCGAACTTTTCCAGACCCCACTCCCCTTATTACCAAAACCCAAAGTTTATATTTTCTGCAGTCGGACACTATCAAGGCGAGTTGAGGTTGCATATCGACTTATTTGTGTATATGTGTTGAATGTGTCGCTTTAAATCGTGTCTAGTCTAGCACAGAACTGCACACGAACTATTGCTCTTGAACATATAAATTATTTGATAGTTCTATTTTTCAGTTTGTTGTGATACGTAAGTGTTGATGATGGGGGCCACAGCAAAGGTGAACAGGGGTCGGGGTGCTTTTTTTTTTTCTTTTTTCTTGACAAGAACTCTGATTTGAACTTTTGCACCGTTTCCGTGGGACCACCATAATGTCAATAATATAGCAAAGGGAAAAAAAAAAGAAGCTCCGTTTTGTTTGCTTTTAACGCTGGAGTGATGGTTAAAGGTAATACCAAATAGGAGTAGTTTAGATCAGTTCAGACACCATCCCTGGAAAAAAAAAAAAAAAAGATAAGACAGAAAGGTAAAAGTGAGTTACGAAATGTTTACCCAAAAAACTGAAAGGTATAGATATTGTCGTCCTCAAAAATGCAAGATGTGAACATTTGTTGTAAAATGCACTTTTTTTTTTAGTTTTACGTTTTAAATATCTATTTTACAGGAGGAAAAAAAATGTTTTGTGAAGCATTTAATTTAAAAGCCGTGGTGACCATGTTTATCAGATGCTGTAAAATTTGTAATTTTTTTTTAAGGTGAAGCATGCGTTCCTGAATTTGTACTGTTCCTGTTGGTGTTGCTATTGTTGTTGGTTTTTTTTTGTCTTTTTGTTTCACTCAAATTCCAGTTATTTTCCCAGATTTTTTTTTTTTTTATATATATAATTATTTTTATTTTGCAAGCATGCGTGCTTTGGAAAAGTGTGCAAACAGTCTCCGATTAATTGGGGGAAATGGTCATCAAATTATTTTCTCATTAAAAATGAAGTAAACAATCACAAATGTTTCTGAAGGTTTAATACAAAAAAACTAGATATTATTATTATTATTATTATTATTATTATTATTATTATTATTATTATTATTATACAATTACAATTTTCATTTTATTAAATTATTATTAAAAATAAAAATAGATATAATAATAATAATAATAATAATAATAATAATAATAATAATAATAATAATAATAATAATTGTGAAAAGCAGGAAAGCCTTTAGTTCGGTGAAGCCTGTGCAGTCAGTCCATTAGGATGCAGGGAGCTGAAACGCTCTGCTCACGGCGCAGACAACCAGCCTCATTCATCAAGCCGAGCCAAACGCTGTTGGGTCTCACAGTAAACATTTAAAAGACTCGAACGCAGCATGCAAATAATTTTTTTTTTGCTTTTTGTAATTAATGTTACCGAAGACGACTTAATATTTAAATGAATGAATCTCCCCTTTTTGAACTTTATATTTTACTCTTTTTTTATATATTTTCCCCCTTATTTAGGGAATTTAACTCAACAGGTTAACAGATATGAAGACGAAAATATCAGCAACACCTTAAGTGATATTATTTCAATTCCAAGAGATTTATTATCGATTTCTATATCTACTGAAAACGAGAGGAAGGGCGGGGAGGGATTTAAATAAGCAACAGGCTCTTTCGGAGCATTAAACAAATACATTAGAATTCCGTCACTTTATGCAATCCAGATCAAATAAAGGGTCTCGGGCCACTTCATTCGCCCTCATTCACTTGTATTGAAAGTGCAAAGAATTGTAAACTTCGACTGGGCCACCAATGTAGATTTAGCCTTTTTTTCAGCAAGACAAAAAGACTGATTTTTTTCTTCTTTCACAAAAACATTTCTGACTGGGGAACTAGGAAACGAGCTGCCGAGACCCTTTTGGAATTTAAATCCACCCCTCCCCCCGTGGACTGTTTGTACAACAGTGTTCTTTTTTTTTTTTTTTTTTTTACCCCCTCCTTCACTTTGTGCATTTGTGTGTGTACCATTAATTCTGACTCTGGATAAATAAATGCACTCATGCTCCTAGCTTTTTTTTTTTTTTACAGCGTAGAAGTAAATCATAATGGAAATCTTTTCAGATTGTCGTTTGAATCGCAACACAAAATACATTTTAAAATGCATTATTATTTGGCCAGATGAAAAAGAATAATTGCTAATAAAAAAATTAGAAAAAACAAAACAAAAAAACTTAAATTATTATTTAAATTTAATTTAGTGTTATATATATATATATATATATATATATATATATATATATATATATATATATATATATATATATATATATATATTGTTTTAGTTTTGTTCTTTTTTAGTGACTTTATTTTTTGTTCTTGTAGGGAAAGAATGATCTGTTGTGCAATAATAAACAAACATGTACATAATAGCAAGTTATCTATAAACTTTATTCTAAACTCATTCCTTAATTTCAATTGTAAAAAAAACAACTCACAGGTTTCATCTAATAAAAAAAAAGCATTAATTCAAAATGTGCATATTTCATTTTATAACAGGTTTTGGTTTATGCTTTAGGGAAAGAAACAACCAGAGGAAATAAACAGACTGCTTGTTTGTGCTGGTTTCAGTGGCATTACCAACAAAAGAACAAACACAGATTAAGCAGAATAAAAGTATGCTAAAAGTGTAAAATCAATCAAAATACAAAATACAAATAAGTAAATAAATAGTGAATGTTATTGAAATAAATAATACAATAATAAAAAAATGCTTAAAAATGCAAATCCAAAATTTGTCCACAATTTGTAATATTTTTTTTTCTCTCTTCCCTTGTTCTTATTTATTCTCTTTTTTTTTTAACCATTTCACTCACTTCAGTCATTGGTATGAACCTAGCCGTATAATCTAAGACTGCGCTGTCCTTGTTCTTTTAACTGTGTTCCACTTAGACAAAGAAGGTCATCTCAGGCAGGGGATGAAATATAGACCACATGCACAAAAAAAATAAAAGCCTACGTTGTAGTTTAATTAAAATAATTCATTAAATGTGGGCCCAAGGTAATTAGTATATATAATTTATGATTTGCCTAATGCATGCAGGCACTGGCCTCTGCAATAAACTCAACTTAACCCCGAGTGAGGAACTGATGCGGACAGGGTACTGTTATTTACAGTGTGTTTACCGTTTGTCATGAGTAAGCAAGCGTCTCAGCAAACCCTGCCGCTACCTGGCTCCACTCTGTACACAAACAACTTTCACTCTATGTGTTTATCTCCAGGATTTATGTTCAGTCGCAGGCCAGCCTGTCACATTTGTTGAGAGGTAAACAATATTGCCAATTGGCCCCTCTTTTCTTTTGGCATTTACGTCCACGTCCGCCGCATTCGGCTGGTCACTTTCACCAAAGATAGCTTCCTCGGCCTTCTTTGAGATGACAGAATGAGGACAAACACCACAAAGTGCAGCTCATCCTTTCGCTCTCCTTCCCGTGGCAGCGTGTCAGCGCCAACTTCTAGGGGAAAAATAATCAGGAATAGACAAAACTTGCATTAATCATACTCTGCAAATGTGCCAATCCCAGACAAGCCCTTGACATTTTGAAACATGGCTTGTGGCTTTATTTTATCACATCATGTGAGCGCTTTTCCTCGGCAAAAACAACACAGTAAAGCAAATATTTTCAGACGGAGCAGCGGACGACGGTAAACAGATTTATTTTAGTGGTAAACAGAGCAACCTGTGGGCTTCATTGATTGGTGGGAAGGAGACTATTTTCCCTTTAAACCTCTAAGTCCATATTCAGCTAATCTCAAATAGATTATAAGGCTGGCTATAACTTTTTGCAGTGATAGTAATATTTCAGCTTTCTCTTCAGATGTCACAGAGCACATCATCGTTATGGCGCTAAAAGCTTAAATCATCAGTGATAATGTGTGGCTGCCCAGGGTAAATGAGCCGCCTGGCTGTGACTGAGGGCAAAGGGCAGGTATGGTGCGGGCAGCCGGAGGGAAAGAGACATGGATGGAGGGAGGGAGGGTGCTGCTGCATCTACGACCGGCTCAGCCAAACACCCATGTGTGCATGAAATTAGAGTGTCAACATCTGATTCATGCTTCTGGGTGGTGACTGTGAAACAAATTATGTCAGCGGGTGGCAGCGGTGAAATTCCACTGAGCTGCGGCAAACAGTGTCCCCCGCGACGTTACAGCAGGCCGTAGATCGCGGCTTATAAAGCGGAGAGAAACTTTTTAGCGCCGTAAATTTGAACATATTTCAACCTACATTTCCATTAATCTGCAAAAGAACAAAAAAAAAGTAAAAAATAGGATAGAATATATTTTTCACTCTGTACGCGTGCAGCAGACGGTGGATGTTTTTGATTGCACTAAAAGATGTTGGTGTCACGAGAAAAATGTAGTAGTTCCGGGAGAGTGTAGCAGCAAATGTAAAAGAGTGTGTTGGGGAAACACATTTTTAACATAACTGTTAGTAGTTTCAGTGTTTGCAAGAGTGTGAACATGAGCTGTTTTCTGTTTGTTTAAATGTCACGAGTCTGAGAAGACAAAAAAATGTCATGTGGGATGTACTCTGTGGTTTTTATCTCTGTAAATAAAGTTAAAGGAATTAATAATAATAAAAAAATAAATAAATAAATAAACTTTATGTGATTTTCTGTTGCGGTTGATTAATGGCCTCAACTTCACCTTCACTATGCGGACTGGATCTCTTGTTATTGAGTGTGAAAGTGTCGGGCAGGTTGAGACAAGGTAAAGGGCAGACATCTAACAGAAACCATCCATTTTGCTCCAGGCTCCAGTCCTGACACCTTAGACTTCCAGTATTTATATCTGATCAACATACAGTGTCTTGCAAAACAGCCATACCTCTTAAGCTTTGTAACATTTTGTAACAACAGAAAACAGTGCGTGACTGTGGAGCTACAGGGAAATGAAATGAGTTCTCCTTTGCATCGTCTGACAGGTTTTCCCACAGGATTTTCCTGTATTTAGCTGCATCCTACCCCATCATGTCTGACAAGCTTTCCTCTTTCTGCTGAAAACACGCATCACCACAGCATGATGCTGCCACCTCTGCGTCAAACGGTTCTGCTTTTTGGTTCATCTGACGAGAGCATGCTTCATTTGCATGTGTCCCCTACGTGGCAAATGAAGCCATTTTCAGCTGATGAATTGAGCAGAGCTCTGTGATCATTAAAGCTGGATATATTGTTTTATAACCCAACACTTTAGCTTTCTTCCCGTCTTGTCTCTGACCTGCTCATGATATTGTTTGTTCACCAATTTTAATTAGGTTTGGCTGAGTAAAGGGGCTCATCACAAACAAATGGCAGATTTTAAAGTGGTCTATTTTTATTGTGTTTTATATTATGTTATAATGCTATTCCCTCATCGGTTTGATAAATCTTTGAATTTCCCGTGGCAGCGATTCAGTGGTGCCTGAGCACTTAGTCACACAAACTGCCACCTATTTCCACAAAGCTCCATTTGGAGCTACATTGTCTAGCCGAGCTTCCTTCACAGAGCATCTCTACCCTGCACCTTAACCACTCAGTACCTCCAGACTAGCAGCAGCTGCATTTAGCAAACACTTGGTAGAACTTTGGTTCTGCTGAGCTCATCACATGAACTATTTCTAAGTCCGATGCACCTAAGAATGACTGTAAACCTCATGATGGTGGAGCACTATTGTTATTATTCGCTAATGGTGGAGTGTCAGAATGAGTTAACTTTAAAATTATGTTTGATGTATACCACATTTTTATAAGAAGTTAAAGTAACATATAGGCCTGTCACGATAACAAATTTTGCTGGACGATTGTCTAAAAAATTATTGCGATAAACGATAATATTGTTTCAAGACCTCTTGACACTAATTTAATGGAAATGACTAATAATGCATATGATTTCCTGCCATAGATAGATACACTTTATTTTCAAAAGAACACTTAACACTGGAACTGATAAACTAAATCAGTTCCAGTGTTTATGGATTCTCAGTCTCCATTAACAAATAACGTACTTGAATAAAAACTAAACAAGGTAAAGCCAAAGTGGAAATAAATACTGCATTCAACCAAAAGAGTGCAGATTATGAAGTCTACTATATTGCCCTTCAGTAATCACTAGATTTAAATAGAGAAGATGGGCACATCCGACTACATAATGTAGTTCATACTACACGATTTGTTGCCTCTATTTTCCTCTTAGGACAATCTTAGATTGTTGACCGATCTAAGATTGTCGCTGGTGATTTCGTAAACGATCATCCTGCAGTGTGATTTAGATTGTCGTGGCCGCTCCGATCTAAATCAGGGGTTTTCCCCGACTGGGAGCTTATCGCTGAATGTGACAGGTAGCCAATCAGAAAGCGCGGATTCTCCTCCGAGCTTTCTGATGGGAAATTACGGAGGGGAATCCCAAACAGCTGACACGGCGCAACCCGAAGTCCAGCGCACATCGGAGATGATATGTGGAAACAACATTAATGTTTATTCAACATTTTGTGCAAAGAATATAAAAATGACAAGAGGAGGAGTTGGAGCCAAATTGCTACCGCAGTTGATGAACCCGGTAAGTTTTCAGCTATTCTTCATTAACGTGACATAATTAGGTTATAATGATTTTCATTCAGTCAGGACGTTACGCTGACTCTAGCCACATGCATAACAGGTAGATTATAGTAAAGCATTGATTAATGCCTGATTTTAAAATTACAAGTCCAGTTAACTGAACTTGTAGCCATTATTTTGTGCCCATGTGGCTGGACACCACACGGCACGGCGAACCCGATCGAACCGTTATACCTAGGATTTCTGTCGGCTAATGTGTCTCTCAGGGTTTGAAAATGGGCCGACAGTCGGCCGACAACTCGTGTCGTGTGCGCTGGACATTACACAAAGGAAATGAGCAAGGGAGGGTCAGTGGAGAGCACCGGAGTTTAGCCTTTTTTCATTCAGTGTCATCAACAGAAAGAAAAAAGGCAGAAAGAGACAATAAAGCCGATAATTAAAATTAGGTCGATAGTTTTAAATTATCGTGCGATTAATCGATTTATCGTTTATCACGACAGGCCTAGTAACATAGTTACTTGATTGTGCTATAAAATGCCACTATGTGCCAGGAAAGTATATAACTCTCGCCCTTTAGCTGAACCGTCTATCACTTTCCTTTAAATGTACAATTATGCACCATTTAATGTAAGTCTAATACACAGAATCCCATGAAAATCACAAAATGTTAAATATCCTTTGAGGTAGGAATATTTTTAAAAAGCATTTGCATGTCAGTGAAATTTGGGGAATGAATGACTTCACCGTTGAGCTGAACCTCCTTACTGCTAATCATGTTTTTTTCTTTCTTTCTTTCTTCTTTTTTTTTTTTTACTAGACATTGTTAACTTTTGTTTAATTAAAATGTAATATCTTGTTTTCGGTCTGACATGCCTGTGAAGGGTGTGGGAAGAGTGCCAAAGGTGACTGCTCTGTTGCAGCTTGTCAGTTTAAGTAAATGTGCTGAACTTTACAAACTATTTGACTTTCATTCATTCATTACATTTTCAAAGATTTGCCTCACGAGCAAACGCCTGCTTAGGCCGAACACTACTGTGAGAGTCCCATCCGAATGTCCAAATAAGTGACTTTAATAAAGCCACTCAACAGTTTTCACACAGCCATGTTTTAGCTTGCCGAATGCTTTAGCTGTCAGGTGTTAGAACTGTAACTGTTTCTGTAGGTTTTAGCAGCCTCGTATTCCTGCTTTTTGAACACGAGACAGAAAGCTGATTCACCACCTTCTTTGGGATCTTATCGGACCCTCTCCAGCCATAAACTAACACTTGCAGCGGGACTTCAAAGGTGCGGCGGGTAACAGAGGTGAGAAAAAGGGCCCGCATGCTCTCAGGGGCCTTCCAGAGATGAAATGGAGCTGATTAGCAGGAGTGTGCAGCAAAGCCCCCGTGGGGCAGCAGCTGGAAGAGAACTCCCCAAGGGACCACGGAGACGTGTAAGTTTTGACAGCTCCCTTCTCTCCCCTCTGGACACCACGGGGTCAGGGCACCCTCGGAGGGGCCCGGGCTCCGCGCTGCATAGGAAGTCAGTGGTAATTGCCATTCAGCCGGTGGGACAGAAACAGAGACAACAATAACCGGCAAAGAACACACAGCCCACTTCCTCTTTGTCTCCGTGTGTTTTAAAGAAGGATGCTATCTCCTCTCTAGCAGAACAAAGCTGCAATAAAGTTTTCACAATCGAATCCAGTGTTGCAGAAGCTGCTGAGGAGGAGCGAGCATCTAGACGCAAGGAGCCCGTTGATGCTGTGCCCTTGGAGCCCCCCGAAAAAGCGCAGATGGGGCAGCTTGTTGCATGACAAGACCACATTGTTTTGTTAATGTAACTCCATTTGTCTTTGATCCAATCTCATGTTGTCATGGCCGGTGTGAAAATCTCTATTAAGTGCATGATCCAGCGCCACGCTCATTGTAATTGTGATAATCTGCTGCATTGAAATTCCACTTTGTTCCTTTTGTTTCTTTGTTACTGAGCACAATGCGAGGTTAATTAGCAGCCACTGGTAACCCCTGCATTCCTGGGTACTCCTTCCCAGCTGAAGTGCGCTCTTTGCTGGCAGACGGTGACCAAACGCAGGTCCGTGAGCTGATTGTGAGCAAGCACGATACAAACCCGTCGCGCAGCTAATCCCTTTCAGACATCACCAACCGTAATTGTCTCTTAACATCATTAATTGCTCTTATCATTTCTTTACATGGTGTTTAAATACACAGAACTGGATTTGGAAGGAAATTAGAATATGTCAGCAGATGAGGTTGCTGTGATTATATTTGTCCAAACATTAAACTGCTTTAATTAGAATTTTTTTATATATATATAATTCCAAGATGTCACATTTGTAATTTCCTTTCTTCTGTGGTGCAGAAACTCTCAGTGCAGCACATTTATCTGCAATACTTCCCTTCCACCACTTCACATCTCCCATTCCCTGGTGGTCTAATTTATGTTAAGTCACAAACCTCCCCTATGGCTGTTTTGAAATGTTCAGAATGGAGACTGTGTGCTGCAGGTTTATGCCAGCCTCCACAATCCCCTGTGTAATTGTTCTCTCTGGGAAAAGCACATCTCAGTGAAACCATCTGCAAGTCCATGGGGCTGTTTCCCAAAGAATGAGTGGACTTCTTAGGGGGTACCACTGCAATCCAGCTTCTCTTGTGAAGCAAGTAATTAATTCAAATCTCAGGAAGTCAATAACTGGCCCGGATCAGAGGCATGTAGCACACAACTGCCGATACCTCCGAATGCGCTCCCTGACTTCTACAGGAAGTTGGCAAACCCCCTCCCCAACTCCCCCCCCCCCCCCAAAAAAAAAAAGCGGTTAGAATGAGATGCACACACTGTTATCAGTTAGAATGATAACACTGTGTACCCAGACACGTGTGAAAGATTTATCTTGAATGACAATATAATAATTATTTTTTAAATGACAACAATTCTTCTGATTCTTTAGGACTAAAGCTACAAGATGTTTATCTGAATATTTTGCAAAAGGTTTCAACTGTAGAAAACTCATGCAGATTGATTTTTCATACATAATAAAATAGATTATTTTGATTAACGGGACTGATAAACCCTTGAGCAAAGTAGCTCCATAATTGTTACATGGATCACTGAAATAACTCGTTAAAAAGAAAGAAAACTGGACAAGCTTTAGTATAAATCGAAAAATTGAAATAGGTTACAGCAGAAGCTTTGAAGATATAGTCTCAAGTCTTCTTCCACATTCACAGAAGGATTCGTCACGACTTGAAATCAAACTATGGCACAAACATGTATGTTTGAAGCCTGTGCAACTCAAAAGTAACTCAGATGCTTCAGAATTTAGGTACATTTTTTAAGTCAGGATACCAACTCAATTATTGTGCTACTTATGACACGTTTAACCAAATACACATAAAGCAGAATTTGTTTTTTCCATCTACACTATTTAAAAATCTTGGATTTTGTGAAATTTTGCCATGGAAATCCACACTTAATACCAAATACCACTGATAGCACTATCAATTGTTTACTACTTGTCAATAAATTTCCTTGTATTTCTAAAAATAAAATCGTACAAGTAACTTAATATTTCGAAAAGCTTGTATTAATTTTTATCAAGTTCAGGTTTTCCGAATTATGCACAAGCTAGACCCAGTTTAGGTTGAAATATTAGTGATGATGAACAGAAAACATGGAGTTCTCTTCATTTGTTACTTTTTTTGGGTCTCATTAGCCAAAGCACAGAATGATGAAATGCGATGAAAGAGCCAGGCCAGCACTTTCACAAACCTCAAATGAACATCACTTTCTGGCTTGCTGCCTCCGTCTTACTTTTCTGTGAATTATACAGAGCAGTGGATAAGAGGAGTGAGATGCTATTTTATGAATATGACTTGCTTTGTTTTACTGACTTTTTGGGTTAAGAGCAGAACTTGAAGATGTTTGGCCTGCTTCACCCTGTATCACTGCTTCGGACTTGATATCTAACTTTAGGCTTTTGCCAGAATGATACAGGAGCTGTCAGATGGAGGTCAGTGGTAGAGATAAGTTCGATATAACATCTTGCGTAAGTATTCTTACCACACGTGCTCACATTTTCTCACATTATAAGAAGGAATTAGTACATACTTATGAAGTGAAACAACAATAATGCATGGTTTTACAATTATTTACAAACAAACATCAGCATACTTACCCTTCTTTACTCTGACAACCCTTTGTAAAATCCAAATACCTTTAAACCGGGATTACAAAACAGATTAAATTTGTATCTGTGTGTAACTACAGAGAACATTAATGAGGGCAAAAAGAGGATTAGAGAAGTAGTCAAGAGACCTGTTGTAACGCTGGAGGAGCTGCATACTAATAACTCAGGTGGAGAAATTCTGTGGACAGGACAGCCATTAGTGTTGCAGTACAAGCTCACTTTATAGAATAATGATATAGGGCATGTTTTTGAAGAACGTCCTAAAAAGTCCTATTTGCAGTTTGCCATAGGCAAACAAAACAAGAAATATGGAGTAAAAATTGATTTTTTAAAAACTATTAGCAAAAAAGCACAGTCCCAACATAATAAACAGGAATGGCAGTGTCATGCTGTGTGAGTGTTACTCAGGGTTCATTGGGAGATAGATGACACTAAATGAAAACCTGCAAGGAAACCTTTTAGAAGCTGACATAGAATTGAGACTCAGGTGGAACTTAACCTTCCAGTGGGACAGTAACCCTAAACACACAGCCAGATCAAACTGCATCCATGTGTTGCAATGGCTTAATCAAAATCCTGTTCTAATTCTAGAAGGGAATCTATGGCGAGACTTGAAAATTACTGAATACAAACGTATACCACACTTTTTAGATTTGTATTTGTAAATAAGACCTAAAGGCCTTTTATGCTTTTCCCTATACAGCGATAAGCTACTTTGTGGCACTCCATCATACTGAACCCCAATAAAACACATAATAGCATGTTGTTTCCACATGACAAAATGCTCAACAGCTCAAGAGGTACTAACATTTTATGCAGAGTGAGGTTTGAAAGTTTCTCATAAAACTTCTCGACGCACTTCTTCTCCCGGCGGGGCGGGGGCTGAGGCTAAACGCCTTGCTGTGCTGCTCCCCACGGCTAATTGTTATCCAGCCCAATCGAGGAAGCCACTGCTGCGCTCCCAGCCTCTTTCCCTCACAACAAGTGTAAATACGGATCTAAATAACAAACAGAGGCATGCAAGCCTGTGTGTCACAGAGAGCTTCACAGGGCTCAGCCTTAGCCGTGCACTGGCCACCTTAATGACTCTCTCAAAGGGAGCCGTGCAACGGCTGGCTAATTTCTTTTCTCCGGCATCATTAGATGGCACTGCAGCAGACAACTGAAAGGCAGGGACCACTGAGCAGATTATTGGAGGACATCTTTTAAAGAATTTCACTTGTATGACAAGAGAATTTATGAAAAATAAACAATTTGACAGAAGTCTTAGGGTGATTACTTGTTTTTAAATAACCAAAAACTTTGGACTTTGCAGGTTCATGGTTTTCTTGTAATACTGTGTTTGGTAAACTGCTAGATCAGTGTCAAATTTATAGGTTTTTTAATGTACTGCATGCCCTTACAGACTGTGTTTGACATGTCCGAAAGACAGATTTGTTAACATTAGCCCTTGTCAACACCTGCTCTCTCTTTGCATCTGACTTTTTTTCGGCTGTGTCTGAAAACCCCAACGGTTTCACCCGAGTCTGACTCCACTTGACCTTTGGCGCAGTGAGTTCTTCTTCTTGCTGCATGAAGTGTGTGTTGTGCAGCCTTATTAAGGGCCCTCGAGCATATCAGCAAGTTATGAGTCCTGCCTCCTTCTGGCGTCCTCCTTGGTTGGTTGAGAGCATTGTGCTGGGCTGGAAAAGGGCTCGCCCTCACGGCCACAAATCAGCCTCAACAATCTTCAAAGGACGGGCTTCTCCGTGTGATTTACAGCCCCCACAGAGACAAAGTTAGGCACAGCCACTGTCTCTGCACCTGGGCCTTTATCAAGCAAGCCAGGATGAGCTCTTTGCAGAAGACATTCAAATGTACAAGGAGCAGATTAGGCTGACTCAATCTTCTTTTGCCTGAAGAGAGAAGGAGAGGTTGGGGGGGCGTAGGGGAGAGAAAGAGTACTGACTTCAAAAAGATCCCCCCACCCCCCTCCACCTCCTTTTGCTTCTTGAATGAGTGAATGGGTTTGGGAATAAAAACAGCCTTGTGTATTCAAAGTGCTAATTCACAACTTATTCCTCTAATACACTCATGAAGGACTTTTAATTGTGTTAGTTCGCATTCCAAAGGCATGTTTGTAGCTTTTAATTGGAGGTTTCTTTGAAATCATTCAGATGTATGACTTGTAGGGCCAGCTTAAACAGTTCTTATGTGCTCGGCTCGGAGGCTGCTTTCGTCGCTTTTTATTCCCATGCCTGGGTGGCGCTCAAATATTTACCGTCAGGGTAAGAAGTGGCCTAAAACTATGTAAACGTCAATCTCTGTTGCAGTGTCGGAGTTATTCTCTTTCCTAATGTGAAAGCCTAAATGGTCGTTGCTCACAGCTGAAAACAAGTAGCTGCATTTCAGTAAAAACAAAAAAAATAAGACAAATGAGTGCCTTATTGGAGGATGGAAACCACTTTAACTGTTTATTTTAGGGCTGTCAGAATAAAAATCCTAATAAAAAAATACAAATTACATAGTTTAGATTTTAATTTACAAAAAAAAAGAAGATATATCATTATCTTTTCCCTTCACAGTTATGCAACACTTTGTGTTGGTATATATATTAAAGTCCCAATAAAATTCATTGACGTTTGTGGTAGTAACATGACAAAGTATGAAAATATTCTCAGGATGTTAATAATAATATTGCTTATAGCATTTTCTAAAAATGCAATAAGCATGAAAAATGTGAATAATTATTTTATTGACAATGTTAGAAGAGACTGGTTATATTTTGGAAAGTTTGTCGTGCTTTATTTGTAAAAAGGGAAGATGACAGTTCTAATGCATTTATAGTTTTTTTTTTTTGGCAGAACAAAAGAAGGAAAGTGGAATCTTTGCAGTGGACAAGCAACAACATATCTACCTGTCAAACTCTGCGAATGTCCAAAGTGTTAAATCGTATTTGGCAACCCTTCCAAGTCTCAGTTACTTGCTTTAAAAAAACCCACTTCTTTCTCCTTGAATGAATTCTTTCTGAGGCCATTCTGCCTTCCTCTCCTGAATCATCCTTTAATCCGGAGGGAAAAAGAGCCACAGAACTGGCTGTCAATTAATGCTCTCTGTGCCAGAACTCTTAGCTCAAATAAAGTCAGTGTAGCATGAATCTAATTCTTGTGGATGTAAGCTTGGGACGGTGACTGTTGCGTCTGCAGAAGCAGTCCTCCTCCTTCTGGATACAAAAAAAAAAAAGGAAAGGAAAAAGCCATCCGTGGAAATGCCTGGCGACTGCACAGCTACCCACAATAAAAGGACCACCCACTTGGGGCTGAGAGGGGATTTGAAACAGCCTGACCAGACCTTTCCATTGCTGTTTGAGCTCATCCAATTGTGTCACTTTTACCATTATGTCATAGATTTATGAAAAGAAGGTTCAGAAGTTTTTACATACAGCTGAAAAATAAAATAAAATTAAAGATTTTGAACCAGAACCTTTGAAAAAGAAACTACTTAGTAAATTAGTTGATATGAATGGAATTACATTGGCCTCTGATAATAAAATGAAGGAGTGTTACGTTGGACGAGGACATGTCATTTCCCTTCTTTCATTCTGGAATATGTCCAAAAGTAAAAATATCCTGTCCAGGAGTGAATGGGACAAGCTAGTCCACTTATTTAGTTTTTCAAGGCTGGGCTGTTGTAGTTATCTTCTATTAAAAAGTTCTAACAGAACACTTTGCTCTCAGACTGCAGGTTAACTGGTGGCTCCTACAGTTTCAAGAAGTGGAATGGGAGACAGATCCTTTAGAGATTGGGCTCATCTCCTGTTGAACCAGCTTCTGAACTATTCTTTCATTCATGAACCTCCAAGTCACTCTCATGCTTACATTTTTTTCCCTTGATTTTCAGTTGGGTTCAAGTTGGGTGACAGACTTTATTTTCTTTCTATACAACCAATTTAGAGTTCTAATTTTGCTTTCATCTGATCTCATCTAAACGTCCTGCCTCAAACTTTAAACACGCTTAGACATGTTTTTTTTTTCTTCAGCAGTGGAGTTTTGTGCATTAACTGCAGCGGTGATTCCAGTTCAGCACGTTGCTTTTTGCCTTTATGGTAAGTCTTTAGTTGCAGGTGTTTATGAAGATCTGAGTTCCTTCACTGGTTGACAGCTCTTTGGATTAATTGTTTCACTCGGAACAACAGCGTGGCTGAAGTGTTACAGAAATGTAGAAAAAAGCCTGTAACCAATGTCGTCAGTTTTAACAACTAGGTTTTGAAGCTCTTAAGAGAGCTTTGGTTTTCTCCTATTGTTACATGTTTGTGTAATATCTTAGTTGCGAGAAACCTTTTTGCAGTCAACCAGTTAGGACCAGATTAGTTGATATTAATTTGCACAAAATTAATATCAGGACAGTTTTCCAAACACTGACAAATTTCAACCGGTTTCTTGGCTTTCTAAGCCTGTCAGCTGCTTCTTTTCTTTATGTATTTATATCTTATTTCCTGGACCATTCCACTTTATGATACATGATTTGTGTATTTGTTTGTTTTGAGTTCTTTCGTATGTGTCAATTACTTCTTTGTTTTTTGAGATGTGACGGAATTTCAAATCAATAGCCCCATCTAAAATAGATTTGTCATTAACATTGATGTGTTCACGACTTTGTCCTCTGCAGTATTGTGTCTTTTTTCAATCGTAGATATCTTTTAAAGCAGAGAACTTTATTAAATAATTAAAGCAGAATTATTCATTATTACATGTCAACAATAACTGATCAAAAGTAAATAAAAACTTGAACTATGAAGCTAATTTTTATATTTGTGTTTCTGGTTAGAATTATGGTGTATTACAAACACACACACACGCGCACGCACCCCTGCACACACACACACACATACACACACACAAAACATTGTCAGTGCCTCACTCACTTTGCTTTTGCCAGTTTTTTTTTTTTCAATGAGGTCTTGTATATTTGGATTTCCCGCTCCACTGCTCCACCCCAACATGTTCATTTCCAAATGCCCATCTCCATTTACAACCTGTTTTTATCAACTTTTTTCACAAAGCACAACAAAACAGAGGGAGGAGATCCTCGCCGTCAGTTGGGACTCGGGAAAGCGGGGTGGGGGAGGGGGGAGGCCGATGTAGCCGCGAACATTGTCCATGAACTTCTCCTCATCTCCATTCCCCAGTGTTGCAGACAAACAGCCCTTTTCCATATGCAGAGGATGGGGTCACGGCTTTAACAGGAGAAGGAATGCTTTGGGGAGAAAATATTGTTCAGCAATGACACAGAAGTAATTTGGGTCTCGCTGAGTGATTTCATCAGCGCCTTTTGTTGCCTCAAAGTGTTTGACCCAGAGGTCCCTGTCAGTCCTGTTGTTAATGGGAGCAGGAGCAGAGTGACAGCCCCAAAAAGTAAAACATTTTACTACTAATAGTTGGCCTCCAGAGGCTTAGGCATAAATATTTAAGCTACTCTCCCTTGTCCCATATACTGGGGGGTCTCCATGGTGCATTTATTTAAAATGAAAAACAAACTAGCAAAAAAAAAAATATATATATATATATATATCCTAGATGTAACTACAAAAAGTTTTTGGTGTTATTTGCAAGAGTGTGTGTGCATGCTTTTGTTGTGTACAAAAAAAATGCAGCAAATTTAATTGCAGTCATCTAGCTATCTACATCTATCCAAGCAAAGACATAAACTCTTTCTTTTTTTTTTTTTTTTTTAAACACTCCACTCCAGACTTCCCTTTGCACAGTAGCAGCTTTGGCCTTCCACTTAAAGTAAACTTCATTAAAAGGGCTGCACGGCGTGTGAAGGTGGTCTGACGTGCCCTGAATGATGGTCTCGGCAAACAAAGCTGCTACACAAGCCATCGAATTATCTCTGTCAAACTTTGGCGTAATCTGAGCTGATCCTCTTAAAAATATTTAAATGAAAACATTTGCACATCAATGGGGCTCCATGGCAACCCTGTGTGTATTCTTTCTCTGGGGTGCCTCTTTAACACCCCGCTTTAGAAAAGCACATCTCCTCTGTTGTGTTGACAAACAACAAAACAAACAATATTAAATGGAGGAGCTGACGTTTCTCCCTTTTTTTCCACACCGTTGATGGATAGAGGAATGTGAAAGGCTGGAGGGACCCATGGAGAATGAATGCTTGAGTTTTGAGACGCCGGTAATTCTACGATCGGTGCTCGGGATGTGTCGTTATACATGGACTATAAACTAGACAGAGGGGCATTTTGAAGGTTGTGAGAGCGAATCCAACTTAGAAGCCTTCATAAGTATTCACTGAGCTGCCTCATCAGTGTTTTATAGCTGCATATTATAGCTCTGTGTGTGAGTAGAACCCCTCCCTCTAGTGGCAAAAGAATAAATCTGCCTGTTTGGATATTAAAAACATCCTCTCCCTGCTAAGAATTGGCTTCCTGGCTTTCCTGAATATATTACATAAACGTCGCAGCAAAAATGTGATTATGTTTGGGAAAATAATAGAGCTTCTGTTTTGCTTCCTCTTGCATGCTGGGAAAAGGGCGATGTATTAATATAGCTTGTGGCTTAATTGGGTTTCGGATGGTAAATTAATTAATTTGTGGCTAATAGGCACAAACATGAGAAAACAAACTTCTTTACTTTAAGCTTCTGCTTGTACGTGCATCTAAGTAAGTAATGTAAATTATGCAGATTGTGTTGATTATTCTGACAAAGAGGCCTGTGTAGGAATTGAATTAAAGATCAAAACATCCTGGCATTTTATCAGTTGTTCACGTCCATAAAAACAGATGCGGTTGGGGGTTATTTGTCTGTTTTGCTCTTACAAACAGGATTTGGGAATTAATGAAACTGAAATTTTATGAGTCGGAAAAGTTGCATTGACTTTACAGCGCAAACAATACAACGCTAACGCAACTGTGGTGTTCACAACAAAGTGCTGAAGAATTAATGTGAGATATTACCAGCAGCCTTCGTTTGCAAGAATGACAGTATCAGTACTGGGGCTCACATGATGCGGGGCTTATTTTAAAAGCTAATTATATTTCCCTGTCCTTTAAATCTGCTCTTTTATCTGCAGCTTTCCCAGAAGATACTGGATCTCTGATGCAATACATAAAAAAGATACGAGGCGCTGCACGGCCTTGTAACTCTGCTGCAATCCACGCCTGCAAACTGATGGCTCACAGAAACAGAAGCAACCTCCCCCCAGTCCTCGGAATTAAATATGCTTTAATCAGCAGAACATCAATTAAGGAGTTGGAAATAAAATGTCACCTTGGTGTTTCAAGGGAAAGTTTCTCCCCTCAAGCTTACATTTGGAAAATTTAGAAATTCTTTCTTATGGTAATTTTCTGATTGCACTGTGTGCTGAGAGGGTTTTCGTTTTACTGTGGTGTGTTAATTATATTTATGAAAGTTTCTAAACTCAACAGAGGCAGTGGATCTAGTAGTTGCAGCAGAAAATTTCAAAAGTCAATTATGCATTTTCCGAGTTCACAGACTGAACACTGACACTGATGTATTAACACCGCCAAAAGTAAACAGGAGTGGGAGGAGCACGTCACTTGATTGACATTTCAGTATAGTTTATCATTTTAAAATCACACACTTCAAAGTTTAAAAGCCTTTCATATAAGCTCCAAACAAACATTAGAGTGAAGTATTGTTACTTCCATGGTTGAAAGGAGGAATAATTTGCATTTTGTTCTTCAGAAGGATTTGCTGCTTGGTGCTCCTAAAACTAGCTAAACCATGGATAACCTATACAAGAATAACATTAATATTTATTAAAACGTATGGAAACTGTGAGAGGACTCGAATAGCAACTTATTTTCTTGACATTACATTGGGAAAACAACGTATCTAACTTGACTCCTCTGTCACATGAAACAAAGCTACATTTAATTTGTATCTTTTTTCTGCGTTGTTTCAATCTGAGTTTATAAGTTAATAAATTATGTTTTCTTGATATAACAAACATTGCTTGGTTTAGATATCAGATTACTTATCACTTATATGTGTCAATGTCTCAAGACAACAAATATTGTTTTCTCAAGTTTTTAGGTATTTTTTCCAGTCACACACTCATTTTCTTGAGAAAAAAAAGTGGTTTTCTGAAATGCATCCATTTATTACATAGATATTTAGAAAACGGTATCGTTTTCTAAACCCTTAAACTATGAGAAACGTCTTAATTTCATAAGCATCATTATCGTTGTTTTCTTAAAATGTGTTATCTCTTTATCTCAAAAAATTGCCCAGGTATGTTTTAACATCTCGAGAAAATTTATTTTATTATCAGAGTTCTTCAAATAAAAGTTATTTCAATATCCAAATTAAATACAACTGAGACCTCCTAATATGAAGTTTAGAAGAATGATGCTTATGCGCGTTGCTGTTTAAGTTACTGTCAAGGCAAGGCATTTTTTTATATTGCACATTTCAACCACACAGTTCAAAATCTTTTACAAGATGAATTTTTTTTTATAAAGGAGAATAAATTGTACTAGCTTGATAAAATATAAATTATAGATCCAGATTTCATCTTAACACTGATGTTGAAGTATGAGAGTATTAACAACTCATAAATGCATCATAGGTTGTTTTTTTAGACATTGAGATAACATTATCTTCAACCACTGAATAGCAAAATCCTGATCTTTAAACAATCACATCAAAACTAATTATTGCAGATGGTGCCGATATCTACATTTAGGGAAGTACTAATTCTGTGAATATAAAAAAACATTTTCCTTAGCCTGTAACCGAAATTAGTTTCTCTTTCAACTTCACCTGACTGTCTGAAACTATTGGTGACATCATATGGTCAAACTATAATGCAAGCTTCACATATCCCAAGGCAGGTTGGCGCAGAGTATATATCAGCTGAGTCCCACGCCGGTGATAACTCTCAGAAGTTAAACATTCATAAAAGGCTTGAGAACCCTGACCTTCACAATCTAACTAAGCAAGAGGAGCCAATGATGTGGAACAGACCCGTCGTAGCGCTCACAAGATGATAAACTATGCTCCAGCTTTGCTAAAAAATAACTGTATGTCTTCGATGACATATATAGCGCCAGCATTTCAATAAGATCCCAATTTATTTTGCACTAAAATGGTTTATTGTCGGCTATAAAGCATATGCAGCAAGAGGAGGAAGGACGAGGCAGCTTCAGTGCAGCGAGTGTCTCTCAAAGGCACATTGTTCTCAGCGCAGCTCAAGAGCACATCTCAGTGATGTGTCTCAGCTGCTCGAGAAGGCCGTAAAACCTATCAAAACTTATAAAGGTTATCATTAGTCTGCCTCTTGTCACTCATTCCTGGCTGTTTTCGTTTCTCGGCTTTCAACAAACTTATGAAAAAACTTCTAAGATGAGTGGGATTTTTGGAACAACACAAGAAAACGATTATTTCATCTCATGTATAACAACCCACCACCTACACGCACAGCACGCACACAAATTTAAATTCCTTGAATTTACAGACTTTGTGCCTTCAGAGCAATGTGCAATATTTGTCACTTTGTGTCAAAAAATTGTCACAGGGAATAAGATGGAAACTGAAAAATAAGAAAAAAAAAAGAGAAAGATTATTATTATGTTTTTTTTTGAGAGTCATATCAGGATGCAGGGTCATTTACAATCCAATAACATTTTCATACACTGAGCAGATAAGCGAGCAATACATCTTTCACCATGCCTGCCCTTCACACTTGTCATAGCAGCGCCATAAACAGCATCTATAACAATTGCGATCACCTCCAATATGCAGAGGAGCCTGGAGCCTTTGCACTCTTTGCAAAGGAATTGATATGCTTTTGAAGTTATTGCTAAAACCAGGAAAAACATTGTTCTTCTCTCTGGCAATATATTCTCAGCTGGAGTTTTATTTTTGCAGGAAACAGAGATGCGATTAATGAATTATGTAGTATTTAGAACGAACATTGTTTTATCTGTAATTGTCATTATTGCTGTATTATTTGCACTTGGCGGAGGAACTGATTCGGGTGCGCAATTAATCATAATTAAGAAGAATCTGACAAGTGCTCGAGGGGAACGAGGAGACAAAGCCCTCTCTCTATATTCCCAAGGAGGATTCTGAGAGATGATGGGAGAGGTATGGAAGCAGCTAATGAGATACGCTTTCACTATAGGTCTTGTTGTGATCTTTGCTTTCCTTTGTGTCAAGGGAGATCGCTGAGGGTTACAACCAATGGCTGAAAATGGGAGAACGAACATTTCCTCCTTTATCTAAACCTTCTCCTTAGATCCATTACAGTGCACCTCAAAAGGCTAAGTACCATTTAATTTATTTGCCCCTCCATATTTGTCTTCCGCTTGTGATTTATGGGCATATAATCTATGGGCTGCAAATAGGAAATGTCTCTTTTACAATGTGGAGCCACAATATTTCCAACCATGTTGCAGCGTTCATTGCTTTGGAAAATCAATAACAGTGCAAATCAGATTTTAATGAAGTTATTTTTGTCCAAATTGATGCACAGTCTGGTTAAAAACTTGACAATTGACACATTAAATGAACGGATTTAGTTAAACCCAAACATATTCACACACCAGATTTAGATTACATACATACTTACATACATATGGATATATACAGACATATATTTATACATATACACATATATACACATGCATATACATAAAACCCTTCCGTCATGATCTTAGCGCGATGCTCAGGAGGAGCGAGCCAAATGTCACAGTTGGACAGTGGGGCAGTTGTACCATCAGACCGTCACTTCCCGAAACCACACACACAAAAAAAAATTATTCAAAGCGCATATAGTGCGACCTCAACTGACCTTGCACCATGAGTAAAAAAAAACTCATGGTGTCTAAATGATCTCGTCTGTTAAGACTTTAAATTTAGCTTTCAGCTTCTTTCAGAAAACTATTCCGTCCTGCAGCTATAAAGATGAGCCCCTGTCTAAGCTGCCTCTGGTGATCAGGAATTACCAGTCAAGCAGGCTGCAAATATGTCATTTCAGAAATCAAAAGAGCAGAGTTGAGCTACCGGCTTACCAGGTTGATTTAGTGCGTCATCTTTAAAATGTGCGTTAGGTACTCCCGTTTTAAACGAGTGTTTTTGTTCTAGTTTCAAGCGTCACTGTCGTCACTGAAAAGACAAATTTGGCTTAAATCCAACGATCTGTTCTTTGCCTGAAAACTTCACCAAAGCCTCTCCAATAAGTGTTAATAGCAAGATATGTTTGTGAAGCGCCACAATTTGGTGGTTTATTTTTTGTTGTTTTGAATCCACAGGCTAGCAGGTTGCAAACAGCATCTCTCATCACGGTAACATACCCTGACTCCCAGTGAAGTGGTTAGATAAGCCGATCAGGAGACCAGCTCTGCGCAGTGGGATACAGAAGAACTATATACATGGGAATTGTAGATCTGCCTTGCAGATGGATCCTGTTTTGATGGATCTTTCTGATGAATTCAGAAACAGTATATTAAACTTTGTGTTAGGTAGTTTTCATGTTTGGACTACTCTGGACACCGAGGGTCAAGGGTCAAAATTGATCCTTGATGCCAGAGAGCAAACTGAGTTTACGAGAGCTTAGACTTCCAAACATTTCATGAATTGTTATGGCGAACTGGGATAGGATTGTCAGGGAACCACAGAAGCAATTCACATCTAGTTGAGTAAAATGGCAGGGTACAAATTTTCTTTGTTTTATGTAAATATTTTTAAGCACCATGTGTTATTGGGTTTTAATGTGAAAATCAGCAATTTGTCTTTAAACCACACCCCAGTAAGTCTGAATTCAAAACACACTATATGAAAAAAACAAAACTGACACTATCATCTAGATTTCTTTTGCAAACATTACTTGCAAGTAGTTCATGTGTTCAGAACGTCAAAATATAAACTTTTCTGTAAAAGTAGCATGGTATGGTTAAACTTAAATACCCTGGAACAAATGTGGTGATGTCTAGAAAACAACAATTAACCACTCTTCACTGAGTAAAATATAGCAGTAACAATACAAGGATTAATGTGATGTGAAATGATAGCAGTCGCACAAATGCTGTGGTGTGGAATCACATTAATTATCTCCATCCTCTACTGCTATTTTATGACATCTAGACTATTTGTGTCTTAATAAACTCTTGGTTTGCTCATCACAGTTTATTATTTTGTCTGCTAAATGTTGAAAATATTTCATCCTCTCCTCCTATCTCTAATTGCTATAATTTAAAACACCTTAAAACGTAGTTTTTTTAAAAAGTTTTTTTTTTATTTTGTGTTGCTCCAGTAGAAGTGTCTGAGCAAGTCATTGACCAAATATGGAAATAAGCATTAGACATTTCTTTCTGGGTACAGCAGACAGATGAATTTTTTTTGTGTGTCTGCCTAGAAAGTATGGCAAACAAACATACACTGTTTCACAACACATGCCTGCAGCGTTAAAACTGATTCCAAAGCCCTCATTGTACTTGATTTGTTACTTCAACTGGTCCTGACAAAACATCACTTGTGCAACATGTTCAAAGCAAACGCGGGCTGATTATTTTTGCAAGTAAAAAATGTGAGGTGTGAAGATACTCCCATACTTTGCAGAATGAGGACTGCTCAGACAACAGAGGTCAGCCACCTTAGCTTTAAGGAAAGTTCTTGGGTGAAAGATGCCTGTCGGCACTTGCGTTTGTCAGACTGGCCGTGTTAAAGGTGTAGAAAGCTGAGTGATTGAAGTTCTTAGACGCTTTAAAGTCCATAATTTACGAGATGAGGAGAGGCCTGAGTGATGAATGGTGATGTCCCTCACTCCATCCTGTCTAATTTAACTCTTGGAAATGAAACAAACTTGTGCGTCCACGTTAGTTAATTGCTCTTCCCGTGCAACGTCGAGAATGTGGATGAGAAGGTGAGCAAACCATCTGCAGCAGTTTGCTGGCCGCGGGGCAAATGCCCCAAAAGTATAAATTCTGTCCTGACACCGACAGTTCTCACACTGCTCGGTTCATTCTGTCAGCGGCCGTAACACCAGGAGATGAATAATTCAGCCACGTCTTAGCTATAAGCCCTCTGTCACCCACACAGACAGCCTGAGGGGGGGATGCCCTCAAGGCTGCATCATTTACACGTGTCGTTCTTGGTTTGGATGCTGCGGAAAGATTTGTTCAGCTCAAGAAAAGAGATCAGCGTGTCGATCAGCGTCATTCATCTGGTCAAGGCATCAGGAGAATTCTTCTAAAGGCTGCGATTTCATTAGGTGATTATGAGGAGCTGTAAACAATGATTTGTTGACTGATCTGGAGAGCTGTCCCACTTGGCAGCGAACTGGATTTGTGTTTGATTTCATAAATAATTGCAGTCATCAGGGACACACATTGTTTTAGGCTTTAACCGTGTTGTTTACCCATGCCACATGTCTGAGAGAGAGACACTGTTGTGGATACACATCGCCCTCAAGGAATCTTACCCAGGGCCCACGGTTGGCAAGTGTATTAAAGGATTTTCTCCATGAATGCGTGTGTGTGTGTGTGTGTGTGGGTGTCGATAAGTGAGGGAGCGAACTTAAAAGGGGAGAGAAAAACAACATGCATCTTGCACTAGAGGTGTTTAGGCGAAGCTGTGAGCAAACACATCCACGGCTAATGAGGCCTGGCATATGGAGTGATCATTGGAATTCATCACAGCTCTGTTGCCACAGCGCGGGAGTGTTACGCTCCGTCACTTAGACAAGCACCGGTAAAATGTAAGAAAAAAAACCCCCTCAACGTTAACAAATTAGCCGACACGTATGTGGGCCAAGAAGAAAGTTAAGACAGAAAGGTGATTGATTGTTCCCTTGTTGCCCCTGGCCAGCTATCTACGCCCCTGGCCAAACAAAAAAAAAAAAAAAAAAAGAAAAAATAGAAAGTTCTCTTGTCCTCGTGACCGCAGGAGTTTTCACAACAATGAAAAAGGAAATATCTTCAGAAAGAGGTGTGGTGTTCACTTTTTACATACGTTTTTCTGAGCCTTGTGTGGGAGTCTCTCTGGCGGACGGTGTGTGTGTGTGTGTGCATTTCTGTGTGCAAATGTGTACATTTCTATTTGTGTGAGCCGAGAGGAGGAGGCATTTAGAGGCAGAGCTGATTAGGAGTCAGCCCTCCTGCTTCCTCTGCCTGGAGTTCGGTGCTGCAGATGAAAGGGAGTGGAGGTGGAGGTGTGGGAGCAGGTACTCCAATCCGTATCCGACTCCTCACTCACTGCCTGCACTGTGTGGGGACTGCTGCCTCCCCTATGATGGGTGACTGTGGAGAGCCAAATAGCTCAAAAACAGGGCCGGCATCGCGCCAATTAGGATGGAGCGAGCAAACATATGCTTCACTCGGAAAAAACCCTGATGAAAGTGCATATGGCAGCCATAAATTAGGGGAGCACAATAGATTGTTGGCTGTTTGAGTGTAAATGTTTAATTAACCTGTTTGGCAACATCACTGCTGTGTTTCTCAGTGAAGGAATCAATCTACTTAGCAACCCATTTAAAAATACAGGCCCTTCTTTGTGTGACACATTCATTGGGGACAGCTGAGCAGTTGTTAATGTCTTCAAATTAACAAAGCCATTAACCCAAGTGATAATGGTGTGTTTTGTGTGTATGTGCAGCTTGTCCAAGGACGATAACTCTGTGTAAAACCTGTGTCCAATTTTCTTTATAGCTTCAGGTGAATTATCCGCATTTTAACAGCCGCATTTACACGAGGGTTTGATGTGTGTCAAATGATCAAGTGTCTTGTACAACTGTCAATGCTCGGGTGAGACAATACAGACTATTGTTTTTACTGTGAGTCATCTTTTAGGTTAATAGGAAGAAAACACGGAACAGACTCATTCAGCTGTTTTTTTTTTTGACAAGACTTTGTTGACCATTTATGTAAATCAGAAGAATTAATAAGACGATGCTTCATTTGCATGATTAAACCAAAGGATTTCAAAGAACGTGTACTGCCTCATCCTATCTTACGGTAGGATAGGATGCATGTGCATTCAAGCTATTAATAAATCTTTCAAGAAATTTATCAGGGAATCTTTACCCTCATATGTCTATGAGCAGCTCTAACTACACTGAGAAATAGATTTTCAAATAAAGATTATACATGGAAATCTGTACATCAATACATCTATACAGAAGTGTATCAAATACAAAATCTTTTGAGAAAAGTATTGAGAAATCTATACATCTATCAAAAAAAAATCTATGAAGGCATATATCTAAAAGTCTACAGACAAATCTTTTGGTGGAGAAGTGCATCCAGTTTTGCAAGTATTAAGAAATTTCACTGAAGATTGTATCCAGATATATATATATATATATATGAATTTTTTTGGCAGTAATTTCTAAATAATCATTTGAGTTTCTTAATACATTTATAAAAATACAGATTTCTGGATACAATCTTCAGTGAGATTTCTTAATACTTGCAAAACTGGATGCACTTCTCCACCAAAAGATTTGTCTGTAGACTTTATATATATATATACTTTTTTTGCAGAATCTATAGCAAACTTCTCTTGAGAAATCTATTAACAAGCCAAATTATTATTATTATTTTTTAATTTTCACAACAGTAGATAAAACTGAGCAATCTGGATCCCCTCCTCTTTTTTTTTTTTCAGAGATCACAGAAGACAGAAGGGGCTGTGATGACCTCGTCCCAGAGGAGAGGGATGTTTTTGCCTGCGAGGTAAAGTGCTGGGATGCAGAGGAGATTTTTTTGATTTAATCACCGTGCTCCGTGGTGCACAGTGTGCTGTGGGAGGAGATGGCAATTATAACGCCCATGCTGTCCTGCTGTCCCAGCCCGTGTGGTGATGTATTCCCCGGGGCGTCAGAGGGAGACGGTGGCAGGGGCACCGCTACCATGAAAGAGAGCAGAAGCCCCCCCTGCTGCCCCACTAACTCCAACACAACCATCCCCATCGTCCTGCGCTGAGAGCCACCGACGACTAGATCACTGGGTTGTGTCACGCTTAGCAGCTCCGTGTACAAACAGTTAATGTTTTCAAACGAGAGTACTTTTTGTGAGAACGTTTCAAGCCATTCAAAAAGTTTCCCTGAACCCCCGTTGACCCAATTTAGCTTTCAACCTCAAAACAATTAGGTTGCACAGTTTTGTACACATTCGCATTTTATTGATCCTATTGTTAAGCTGTTTTACTGTCCAGATTTAAATCACCCCGCTGATCAGCTTATTTATTCTAAGCTAAAAAGGTACCACTCTGTGGTACAATATTGATCTTGTCATAAATAAGTTAGAATACCCTCTCTCCCACATGCAGCACCTAGCAGACATTTTTACACTGCGAAGAACTAGCTCAACAACTTTTCATATTGGATCAATCCTACAAGGAATATTGTTGTTTATTGGCAAACATCCTGACACATCATCATACACAATGAAGCAGACATGAATAATTAATACCGTCTCACGGAAAATATTCACTCGCACTCCAGTGGTGTTTACTCCCCCTGCAGACATCCACACAGAGGATAACCTCTGCTGTTTGGTGGAGCTCTGCATCTCACTTCTCTTCTCTTCTGCTGCCGAGAACTTACAAGAGGCACAGTAACAGCACAAAAGCAGCAAGTAGATCAGTAAATACACAGCAGAGCTGTTTAAAGAGGGGCTTGAAAACAATGTGACTGTCTTTGTGACTGCTGGGGGGGAAAAAAATGCAGTGCGACCAAAATTTGATGAATGGAGAAGTAGGCCTACAGAAGAGAAGATTAATCTCATTTTGGTACATACAGTGATCCAGCAACAAAGAAGGAATAATAATTGAAACAGGGTTTACGTTGTATGTACAGAATTGATTTTCTTTTTTTTTTAAGCTAAATATCTTCTGGTGTTCTG
Source organism: Poecilia reticulata (assembly GCF_904066995.2). Classification (NCBI taxonomy): domain Eukaryota; kingdom Metazoa; phylum Chordata; class Actinopteri; order Cyprinodontiformes; family Poeciliidae; genus Poecilia; species Poecilia reticulata. The sequence continues at coordinate 23,595,983 of NC_088835.1, read as the reverse complement.
AAAATATTTGCTGACCTATATTGTAAAATCAGTGTCATAATCTGATTAAACAACTGGTGTGATTCATTTCTGACTTCTGAGTGGAAATCATATGCATTTAGTGGCCAAAATTAGATAAGCCAACTTTTAAAAAAATATAAAAATTGCAGCTACATTTTTTTTTTTACAGCATACCTTGTCTGGTTTATTGGCATAGGCCACTATGCGTGAGTGAACTAAGTAGAAATACAATGTCTAAACAGGATCCCAATATATCCACAAATCGGAAACAAAAAATTGAACATATACACTATGGCATTGATATTCCCCACTGCTGAAATATACTATAACATACTATTATATATTATATAATATTTAGCATAAATTTGTAATTTTAGTCAGAGATTAACATACATTTAAAATAAATAGGCTAATTTTAAGAATTGTTTTTAATTTATGAGCATGTTTGATGGGCTGGGGAGAGGGAAGTCTGGGCCTCCCTTCTAAAGCTGCTGCCCCCGCGACCCGACCCCGGATAAGCGGAAGAAAATGGATGTATGGATGGATGGAGCATGTTTGATGTTAGCAACAGTTTTAAAATGTTTATATCCAGCAACGTTTAGCAATCTATTGCAACGAAGTAGCAAATACTTTCTCCTCTAAACTCTGGTAAGATTAGCAGTTCATAGAAATGAATTAAGATTTAAAATTAAAGTTTACTAGCATGCTTGATTTTAGTATAACCACTAAATGCTGAAGTGAACTTAAATGTCGTTTAAGCCAGACATTTTAAAACTTCTCACTCCAACAGAGGAACCTTCTCAACAACAAATCTAGTGATAGTTCTTAATTATTACACATTTTTATAACCTTATATCACTGTATTTTAAGAAAATTCAGCACACAGTGGAACATTTGTCTAAGCCTACATTTAAATTCTAATCCAAATGTTTATATACAGAAATATTTAATATTATAGCATTTGTATTATTGAAAATTACATTAAGGAACTACTACGCTTGTTTACAGTAACTCGTTTTAAGGACTAATATTTAATCATCCCAAAATTCCTTTTTGTAGTGCAGCTGTTCACACAGGTTTGGTTTTGATTTAATTATTCTTTCTTTTGAAAGTCAGGGTCTAAAGGCAGCTGAACTACACTCTTAACAAATAACTGCTCTTGTTGGTATTGATGCTACATTCTGGAGCGATAAAGTAAAAGTTGGTACATCTGGTTTATGCTAAAACTAACAGACTTACATGTGAGTTTTGTATACCTTAGTGAATGTAACTCAGATGGGTCCTGTAGACAACGTACAACGGAATATTAAGCTGGCGACTGACTGACTGACTGATGGGAAGACGTTGCCGCCCTTGGGAGACGTCTGTGTGTGAGAAGTGACACTCCCCGTGTAACCGTCTCGGAAGTCAATGCTATCACTCTGTCAAACTCGGAGCTCACTTCCCTCTTTCCTTTTATTTCTCCCCTTCGTCTCTGCATTCGAAATCATTCCCACAGCCTACAGCTATGAGTGCAGACTTTTAGTGCACGTCCGCTCTAGACGGGAAGTCTGCGTGAGGAAGAGGGTGGGGGTGTGTACGGGGTGCATCCTGGGCCACAATCACCAGGGAAAGTGACAGCCCGGATAATTGGCACTAATCAAGTTGCTGCTTGGATTGAGAGAATACTGCAGTCTTCTGTTGGGGTAGAGGAACAGGGCTGACCCACAGAGGTAGTGCCCAAGGCCCCTTTCGCTCCCTCAGTAGATTCTGTCAGTCCTCTCTGTGTGACAGTCGTCATCTAGCAGCAAAGTCCCTCTTTGGTCAATATGCAAAAATAAGAAGAAAGTCGAAGCTAGTCGGAGCGAGGTAGAGGCGGGGGTGGTAGAAGAGGAGAGGGAGTGAGGAAGACGTTTCCTTTTTCACAAGAAAACTAGGATGTTATGAAGCGCGCACTACATTATTCTTTTTTATAATTTCTCTTACAGCTATCGCTTTGAATTACAGAGGACTTTTTGTCAAGTGCGAGAAGGAGATGAATCAAAAATTCATCTGAAGAAGTTCTGCACAGGGCGAGGCGAGTGTACCTCTGGTGGAACCAACATTTGCAAAAGTTCTATCTCCTTAAGCAATTATTAGCGGTGATAGTTTGACATGTACAAGAGTTGTCAACAACTGACTTTAAACAAAGTACAAAGCAGAAATAAACAGTGCCCTGGGCAAAATTAACTTGGGGGACTAGCCATCTCATGAATTATAAATGGCGATCTATTACTGCAGTGAGCGGTGCTGCTACCAGGAGGCTTCAGTCACTGCGAAAAATCTAACCTATTTTCAACACATCTGAAAGTCGACTGACAGCAAAATGCTGAACAATGCAGTTTGGGGAAAATATGAGCTTGTTATATAGCAAACGAGTTGTGTAATTTCTAAATTGTACCAAACTAACCGTGGAATACCCTCGGGGGCTTGTATCATCTGTTATACACATTTGCCTGCTAACTGCCATTCAGCTGCAAATTAATTCTCTCCACAGAGCGCATTTTAATCCATCTAATTAGCAAAGTGGTCTATACGTAAAAGCTTGTGTTTTATCTTTTTAATCCTCACATCCCCGATGCAGCGCGGACATAAGTAATTACACCAATCTGTCATAAGATTATGACCACATGGCTACTGTTCAAAAGGGCCCTATTTTGCCCCAAAACAGCTCGGATCAGTCAGAGTGTGAACAAAGAGTGTCTAAAGATGTGTTGCAGTGTCTGTGGGGATGGTGGCAGTCTGTCCTTTGAGAACTATGGACTATGTGGAATGGACTATCAGATCCAATCAGTTTGTAAATGGGAATTCAGGGGCATAGTGTGAAACTCTCTTACAATAATCGAGCATTTGCTAAGCAAACGAGGAGGAGGAACTTTACTTATAGGACTGTTTAAATGTGTTTAATCACGTCACCTTCTTGGAGGTGGCCATTAGCTCTCCTACCAATGACTTCCTGTCTCTAGACAGTACTCCTTATCCTCGCATGCCCACATTTGACAGTAGAAAATAACGTTAAATTATTAATGGTGTGTTTCTCACACCATTATTGACAAACTCTCGTCTGTCGATAAAAGGTTTTGCCGCTAGAATGAGATGGTTTTTTTGGTCGTATCAAAATTTATTTCACAAAACTGCAATGGAAACACTTTTTTCAGATCATACGAGTCACATGATCAACAACCAGATGTTGCCAGTGGCACAAACCACAGAGAAAAAAAACAAAAGAAAGTAGTTGCAGATCATGGCACGGCATGTTTGTAACGTGTGAACAAACTTATCCATGCGTGATTTCAATTGCCTCTCAAGGTTTTGTGCACATTTATAATGGAACGATGCATCTTTGTTCTTTTATAACATTGAAAGAATTATTGGACCCGGTCAGTTGCTGAAGATAGCCGCTCATACCAGGAAGTTCTGTTCTGCTGGAAATTTCTTCCAGTCAACTTAACCTGCACTGTGTTTTTAATTGGATTTATTTTGGTTATTTTGAGAAACAAGATTAAAACTTTGGTCACTCAACCTTTGAAGTCCCTGTATTTGGTGCATCTACCTATGTTTAACAACAGGAATACCCAAAGTCTCTGGATGTTTGTAATTTATTTATTACCATATGTGACCAACCCTTTCATGCCTATGTTTTCTGGGTACTCCGCTTTCCTCTCGCAATCCCAAAACATGTCTGTTAGGCTAATTGTTTTTTTTCTAAGTTGTCCTGTGTGTGTGCGTGCAAGGTTATTTGTTGCCCTGTAATAGACTGGTGGTCTATCCAGGGGTGTATCCCACATCTTGACCAAAGATAGTTGGAGATGCATGAGCTGACGTCGCTGTACACAAACATATAGTCAGGATCATGTGAATAAACTAGTTTGTCTCTCCAAGGATCCCAGCAGACAGAAACTCTTCCTCTGCCTGTCCTCTCAAGAGAAGCTGAGTTTGAACTTGTCTATGGAGAAATTCTACATACCTCAAGCCTGTTTTTCTTGTCATAATTCTCAAGGTGCAAATCCAACGCATCTAATGACCTTGAATGACAAAGATGGGGGATTTTCTCAGCTCCTGGTAACATTTCGCAGAAGCCGAAAGGAGTCTGGCTGGTCAACATTGATAAAAGGCAGCAGCTCTGTCCTAACCAGGGACTCGTCTCCACGTTCTGAGCCTTCTGGGCTCTGCCTCAGAAAAGCGGAGAGACGTCTGGATTGGCACCTCTATGGGTACATGAGCCACTGGAGAACTGTGAAGCCTGAACTGCAGAGACTCCCCGTAGAACAAGACACACGCCAAAGGATTCTTCAGACATGCAGAATAAACAGATGCTGAGTCAATTAGATGAGAACACTTTAAGTAAGACTTAGAGACTCCCGGCTGGTTGAATCAGAAGAAGAGAGAAGTTTCTCTTGGTCTACAAAAATGATGTCAGTTTTCAATTTTTTATATGTACAAGGATGTGGGCTGCAGCAGTGGACGGCATTGTTTCCAACGTTATTTGATAAGGAAAATGCTGAAGCTGCAGTGGGAACATTGTCACTAAAACTAAGAAATGAAAGAGCGGGAACACAGCATGCCACACTGAAAACACAGTTTGCTTTTCCAACCTTGCGTTTCCCTCTTCTGCTTCTGTTCCCTTTTTTTGCAATTTGAGGTCTTTGCACAGCGTGCGGAGAGCTCGCCTCATCTTCAAAAGACCAGTAAATAAAATCTTTTTTGCACCAGTGGAAATAAACACATAGCTGAATAGAATATGAAAACAGCGCTGTGATCTAGTTCTACAAACATGGTGATTGGCAGGTGGGTGGCACAAAGACGGATGCGAACACAGCTTCACACATTAATTGTAGCTGCTGTTAAAGGATGTTAACCAATATATATTCAATGCTCCCTTTTTAGACTCTAGTTCTGAGGGAGTCTCTCTTCAAGCATGGTACCGTTTGCTGCGCGGCGCCGCTGCCGATTTCGGCACACTTGAAATGCCTTCTTTAGTCGCAGCGTCAACCTGCAGAACAACATTCCCTCCAGGTGTTTATTGGCAACAAAATAAACTTAAAATAACTTTAGTTTGTTTTGAATTGAAAGTCTTCATAAATGAAAATAAACAGCGCTGCAGCAATGTGCTGCTGCATTCCCTTTCCCCGCCTCGAATGCGAATATATATTTACTCTGTATACTTTCAGTGCATCAATATTTTATTTTCTCTCATCTGATTTGATTGCTTTGACAAGGTCCGGAATTATTGAAGACTCTGGTCATGCTGAGGCCAGCGCGCTTTGTTGTCTCTGATTAAGGTGCCTGGGTTACAAGTGTATCCTAATCTGCACAACACAGGATTGCGTGAAGAACTTTGCAGATGAAAGTAGCTGTGCGCCGATGAAAAGGACAGCGAGACACAACGCTGCATAGCATTAGCAAGGTGCAGTTACTTCCACTGAGTCATAATTGTCCAACATGCCTGGGAGATACACAGATGAATTCAAAAATCTGCCATTTGCATAATAGGTACTCATCTTTGAATGAGAGCAGGAGTGGGGAGGGCAGGGGGGGAACAGGGATGGGGGGGGAGGGCAGGTGTGAGTGATCTTCCCAGTGTCTCCAAGTCATCATGTTTATCATTCAAATGCAAACCTTGTTCCATTATCCATGAGGGAGCAGGAGTAACGTGTTAATGTCCCCCTTCTCGTCCGAGCTGACAGCGCTGCGCTCATCTCTGTCACACAAGATGAGAGACAAAAGGCACTCCGAAGGCAGCAAAAACAAGTAATTACCCTGTTACCTGCACACTTTTACACAGCCGCCTCCCTCAACACTCCTACCTCAGTATTTTATAATTAGTCGAACCCGGCCGGAGTCTTTGAAGACACATAGACTGGCGGACTTTGATGAAATCTGGGGCGTCAAGCAGACATGAAGGAACCACGGCCCTTGTGCGCCTCTCTTCTCTAGTCTTGTGATTGTGCAGCATGTAGTTAAAGACCTTTCTCTTAGGGATCCTGTGCCTTTCCTGAGTGATGTGATTGATTATTTAGTGGGAGATTTCCAAAAGCCGGGATCAGTGTGAAGCCGGCAAATAAAGTCAAACAAGAGAGAGTGCAGGTCTGAGGGAAGGAGAGATCTCAAGATGTTTTTGAAGCCAGAGAGAGTAGCCAAAGGCGAGCAGATATTCCCCGCTTTCAAATCCCCTATTTTTTAATATATTTCCCCAGTTTTTAATGATGTGCTTCCTATCCTTGAGTAAAGTTCTTCTTAGCCTGTCTTTTTTTTTTGCCAGAAAGGATTTCTTTCTCTTTGAAATAAAATGTAAGTATATATTTAGTCTCCCGGTTTAGAGGCTTTCAGGCCAAGGCAGATATTCAAATTTGTGTTTTTATGAGTTTGCATATTGACGGCTGTGTGGCAATTGCCAAAGCGTTGACAATATTTTAACAAACTCATGCTGGAGGAAAATGTAGCTTCTGTTTGTATATTAAGAGAAATAATTACATTGCTGAAATATGTTTCATCTTACTTCAAATGGGACTGGTGTAACAGAACTTCAGTGCCAGAGAGGAAGGTTTACATTCTACTCCATTTGAATATAGCAGATTTTAATTTGATCTAGAATACGTGTTTTTCTCAAGATGTCTCAGGTGAACCTTAAGATGTTGTTTAGATATACAGTAGACTAAACAACATCTCAACTACATGTGTCTATCTCCAGAATAGGAATATTTTTATGATCATAGGTATTGCTCAAAAAAAGTTTGAAAATGCCCATGATTCGTAACTGAATGTCTGAAATGTGAATTTGTCGTTTTATTTACCAGAAGGGCTACATGTTGAAAGGCTTGAATGTAAAAACAGCCCAACTCATGACATATTTATCTTTTCTGCAGTAGAACATTGTTAACCTTTTTGTTGTCTCCTAGTCTTTACAATAAGAACCAGCAGCTGACCAGTCGGAGAGAACGTCCAGCTGGAAAAACGCTTGGTGCCAAGATTTCTCAGTCAGCTCAACTAGTAGAGGGAACTTGTTCATATGAAGTGAACAAGTTTGCAACCCAATAGCTGCTTTCGGAACATAGTAGGCATTCTTTTCCTGTTCTGTTGTGGTTTTTCTGGTGTTAAAAGCTGGCAGATCAAAGGTAGTTTGAAGACTTTGGTTACATCAACTACTTAGTCCTGCAGGATTTTGGCCTTACGCTGTTTTCATTTCAGTCAAAGTGCTATGATTACTGTGCTTCCCAGATACATCTTTATCCTGAGGAAATGTACCAACGTTCCCTCATTCTTCTTTAAACTTACAATAGAGATCCCTCAATAGATTTGTGAAGAGTTTATCCTTCACATTGTTCTTTGATAGAGTGTGAAAATGATTTATTTCTGCACAGCTGTGTAGTTTAGTGTGGCATATTTATACTAAAACAGATGCATGTGAATGATGTGGAATAAAGAACTATGTAAGCTTAGCATGGATAAAAATCAAATATTGATGATCGTAGTGGAGATACTTCCAGTAGAAAAAAAAAAAAAAAAAACAAAGCAGCAGGCGGCTGTCATTACAACAGCTGTAAATGTTTGAGGGCCAGAAATCAAAGCTTCGTCTTTGATAGAACCCGTCTTATGGAGAACATGGTCTTCTTTAAACCAGCTATAATGAAAGCATCTCATCAGACTCTGTCCGTCAGGAGCTGAAGCCTCGCACATCCAGTCGCGCGCCCTCAGGCCAGCAGGATACACCTTCCTGCTCGTGTCAGAGGAGCCTGCTTTGTAATGCAGCCAGTGAAGTTGGATAAGTGACATTACAGGGTAACTATCACCACCGACGACGAGATTTCACATGTCTGTTCAGCTGCTTTATTAAAAATACAAAAGACATTTTCACAAAAAAAAAGAAGGCAAAAGATAATGTCGTTGACTGACTGGTGTAGAAATCCAGCTTGATGGAGTTTCACACATTTTTACAGCACCCTCCCCAGTTTTTGGCACGCTTGGTAAAAAGAAATGTGTAAAAATCCTTTAGCTTTTATTCCAGCATAGTCTAAAACTGAACATTTCATTGTACTTTTCAATCAGTGGGGTTTGGAAATGTTCTCTTTTTCTTTCTGATAACTTTGCTCACTGTGCTTGGTGGCAAAATAAACCTCTTGTCTTTGTTCATCGTAGTTCCAACCATCTTACAGTTTGTAATTATCGCTCTCATTACAAATATAAAGTTTTAGGCCAGTCACAGTTTACTCGTCACCTCTTCCTGACTTTTTAAAATCTGAGTTGCTTACCCTTACAGGTTTCTAATTTAGTTTCTTTTTACTATTATTATTACATTGTTTCCAATCACCAAGCAACATTTTATATCATGCAAAGATAAGTTGATTTGGATAGCTTTCTTCCCTTAAAAACAAAATCCTTATTTGAAAACTGTTTTATCTTTCTTTTCAGTGTGCCAAAACACAGGACAGCACAAATTCTCCACTAACTCGACCTGCAAATAAGGCATTGGGAAGTTTGCCCCAGGTGCAATTAACAGAATTGCAATCTTTTTTTAATTCATTGTTTTTCCCATGACAAAAGAGTTCTCTGGGCAGTATTTGCGTATACCAAAAGCACCACTGCTTATTTGAATGACATGTTCATTTGTCTTTCTTATTTTGACAACAGAATAACAGAAATGTGCTTCTGTGTCACCTGTATTTACCCACGCAAAAACAGGAAGTCAGTCACGGATTACCTGAAAACCCTGATCAAGTCACAAATGTAAATACGATAATTATATTTTTTACACAAATTTTAATATATATATATATATATATATATATATATATATATATATATATATATATATATATATATATTTGTGATCTGGCCAGGATATATCTCGTTTAAATGATGGATGGATGCTTTTTCACAAACTTCGCCGTGCGACTCCCTCAAAAACATGGAACACGATATACGAAAAATGTAAAATAAATGCAACTTTTTTGCGAACATCCACCTAAACTACACTCACAGTTGCAGTTTAAAGGTTTTCGTTCTCGTTAAACCTTTTGTTCTGTAACAAAATATGAGCAACTTTTCTGCAAAAATGTTGAAACGGCGTATGTTTGGAACAACCCCTCTCCTCCTGTCTCGAGGCAGCAATAGCCATCGAAAAAAGAAAAAAAAAAAAGTGCTGGTTCAGTCTCGTTCTGTCTGTGGGCATAGCTTTGATCAGTCCCACCCCGAGACGTATCCTGAAGGGGAACGTTGCACTTCTATTCTCCGTGGCTAATCATACTTCCTGTCTTTGTCTTTATGTGCTTTAGACAAGCGTCAGATAGAAAGCACAGGAACAGATTTGCCCTGAAAACTGAGAGAATAAAGCCCGCGGTTGTGCTGCAGCTCCTGCTCATGAATAATGCCAGCTTGTTGAGAGGTGGATTTCAGCTCATTGGTGTTTTTGAGAAAAGATGCTTTTGAGAGGCAGGAAAGTAAGTGTTTAGAAATTTAAGAGAGCAGGATGAATGTAATGTATATCGCCACCAGACTGTTGGAAGATCAGGTATTTTTGCTGGTGGCTGATGGAAGATAAAGAAAAAAAAGATTGAAAGATTGAGGTTCTGTCTTAGTTGGTGAATGTGTGACCCAAGCAGTGAAATGGTTAAGAAAGTAATTTCACATGCACGGGCAATCTTGCTCTGTCTGCAACCAGTGGCACTTTTCACCAAGAAATTCTTTGTGTGTTTAAAGTGAAGAAAAGACCATTTATACCAGGAGCCAAAAAGACTATAAAGAAACAGACAAAAATCTGTCTTCTTTTTTTCACGGGTAAAGCTGAAGGCAATGAAAACCCATCTTGTGTTCCATTTCTGAGCTGATTTCCATTTGCATGGCCACCTGAGGGACGTCAAGTTTCTCAGGCCAACTTCCTCACAGGGAGGAGAGCGACTGGTGACATGGACACAAACCCAGAGACAAACTGTTTTCCAACCATTCCAACACCCACGCCCCTCCTTATCCCACTCCTCACCGAATCTCACATGGAAACAGAATGAATCGTGTATAGAAGCAGAAAAAAAAAAAAAAACCTTTTTCTTGATGTTTTTCTTGTGCTTCAAAGCATGCAACTCTCTGCTTTGCCCTAGGGTTAATTAACATGAACCAAACAGTGAATGATCAGAGAGAACGGGAAATCTCCAAAGGTGAAGTGTCACATGGGAAGCGTGTTGTCAGAAAACGGAGAAGAAGGTAGACTTTTTTTTTTTCCCCTTCCCTTTTCGCTCTCTGCACGTTCAAAAAAAAAAAATCAAACGAGAAAGTAAGCGGTGAAGAGGGAAAGAAATTTGTAGACACCTTTCCAAAACTTTGCATTTCACCCCAACAGAGGGGCTCAGCTTCACAGTCTGAGCTTCAAACAATATCTGTAAATCCATGACACTGACAGGAACAGAAGAACAGTGGGGTTCTGTAACGTGATGACATTTTAGAGAATGTACAGTCATTTACTAACTACTGCAAATTATAGTGCATTTTATTAGAATGCTATCAAATACACCAACTCTGAAGTGGAATGAATAACTTGTTTTTGAAACGAATTGTTGGCAGCTTTGTTAAGACGCCTCAACCTCAGTCAGATTGGATGGAGAGTATCTGTCAACATGAATTTTCATGTTGTCCCCACAGATTCCCAGCTGGATTTGGCTGCTCCAGAGTTATTATTGACCTTTTGGTTGATTTACTTATTAATGCTCCTCAAGGTAAACAAGGACTGCATTTACTAACTCGGTCACTTTTGGAGATTGTTTGATACCCTGGATTTTAATTTGTGGTGTCAGAGTACAGTGTGCCGAATGCATGCATACCCACTACACACTTTTTACAGTTTATTTGTAAAAAAAAAAAAAAAAAATTGCAAAAGCCATGCATCTTTATTATTTCATTTAACAATTACGCACAACTTTCTGTTGGTCTATTACATAAAATCCCAACAAAATACAATGAGCTTTGCGGTTGTTTTGTGACAAAGTGTTAAACTGTTCAGCAGGTATAAATAACAGCATATAATGAATCCCATTATTCTGATTTGATAATGGGGTTGGTAAAAAAAAAAAGAAAAAAAATGGAGTCGAATGAATAAAGAAAAAAAAACAAAACACCCAAAACAAAGTTAATCACCGCTTTTATAGGCCCTCTCATCAAAATTGTGTCTGCATCCTGGAATCCCCGGAGGGAAAAAAAAATGAGAAAATGACTTCATGATCCACAGAAATCCTGGATGGCATGTCTTGCAGGTGAAATAGTATGATTTCTCCCTGTAATAATTAACATGGGCTCCTCTTCTGTCCCTGTGGCTTGTCGCTGACATTTGGTTCATGCTCGAGTGTCTGCCTGGCTGATTTCCGTCTCTTGCATGAAGGTGGGGCAGCGATTCTGTGTGTGCGTGCAGGGTCCGGTGGCCGGCCTGACGAGGATATTGGAGACGGGCCGTGCCTCAAGTGGATGGGATTAAGCGTCATGACAATATGGATTAGGGAGGCCCTGTTCGCTCCCTTCTCAGTCGCTTCCAAACCTCCAGCAAGTTAGGAGTTGAAAGCCAAACACTGGACCACAAATTAGTCTCGTCAGTTTGTTTGTCCTCTTTTAAAACGGCGCCATGTAAAGAGTCACAGCTCACACATCCCTGAACGCACATTTTGACAATTTCCCCAAATTTATCACAGTGATTTCTATACATTTTGCCAGCTGTGACACCATGTGTTGATTTACACCGAACAGCTCAGACTGCCCACCTCATCTACTGCTGCAACTGGCCTTATTTTACATTATTACATTATGTATGCAGGCTTGAGTATGGATAATACATGAATCTAAAGCAAAGCAGCTTAATCATCCACCATCACTCTGCTGCACCTTGCTGTGGAGCGCACATCTTATTAGCCATGGTGTAAATAAACATTAATATGCCACACTGATAAACACCATCCACCTCCTCCCCCACAGCCCCCTCAGCTTGCAGTTCTCGGTGTGTTATTAGGATGCAGCGAAGTACAAACAAACACCCAAAAGGATCGGCTGCCGTGTTCAAACAAACACTGAAGACGTATCGTAGCCGAGGCCAGTCCATTACAAACCACTTCACAGAAAATCATCATCAGTGAGTGCACATGGCTGGCGGCCAAAGAACCTGCTTTCAAGATCTGACTGCATACTATCAAATCACATCCCTGAGAGGTTTAAATAAAAAAAAAAAAAGAGGACCTGAATGCTTTTAAGAGTTGGTCAAACCGAGGGGATCACAGAGATCTCAATGAGTGGCACAACAGGTACAAGGGTCGAGGGATGAATCAGTGGGTTGAGTGAGAGTAAAGAGATTTGGGATGATGAAAATACACCTCTATGTACCTCATTTCTATCATACGAAAGAGATGATTGTCTTGGCATCTTTACTTTTAGTAAATGACCAAAGACGATTTCCGCCAATTTACCCAAAAATACACTTTTAAAGATTTCCATCAGATTACGTTCATCCCTAACAAATATAGCAAATATACAAAACAAATAATGCATTTTTCTGAACTCTTACCATCCTAAATGTCAGTTTCAGCTATTAAAGGTTAGTGTAATAGAAAAAAAAAGTGCACAAAATGTTTCATATTTTCCCCATTCAATGTAGCCATTAGCTTCGGTTTCTGTTGCCAACTAACTTACATTTATACTCAATAAATATATGAAGACTACTACAGGTAAGATATTAACTGCTTATAACCATCAGCAGAACCCCCACTTCCAAAATCCCAATGCGACTCTTCAAGGTTAACAAGCCACAGGCTATTCCTCTTCTTTCAGGACAAAGTAATAAAGAGAAAGCTTAGAGCGAAAAGAAAACTCAGCATCCTGTCCGGCTCTGAGCATCAAACATCGCTGATCTGATAAACCACAGAATATAAAAGCCCAGTTATGTCTCCAGGCAGGCTTTTTAATAAAACGGCTTGTGACAAGAAAAAGATCACCATTGATTTAAAGCTCAATTAATACCAAAGCTTGTTTTTTTCAGGTGCAAACAGCACTTTTGAGTTTAACAGTCAAAGTTACAGCAGTACACACACCGTGCTTCACCTTATTGAGAATCCTTCTGGCATCTCAACAAGACAGAAGCCTAACTCTTCAAAGAGGTTGGTTGTACACAAAAAAGCTTTTATAAACTTCTCCATGAGTCTTTTTTTTTGTCTGTAGATGGACTGACTGCAGCCAAAACCCAAGAGGAGACAGGCCTTATTCTGCTCTCTCAAGTCATTTCAATCACCAGTCTACTGTACAAAGGAGACAGCCTGATGGCGTGATGAGTGCACAGTGCTCATCTGCCTGCGCTGTTGTCTCCGTTTTGTGCCTCATGAAAGGAAGCGGGCCTGACGATGCCAGAGGCAGAGGATCCGGCTCCGCAGTCTGAGCTGGGAAACATCAGCCCTGCACTGTTCTTCACAAGGAGATGTCCTTCAGTGTGGTGCCAGCTCTCCCTGGGGCAGCAGCATGAGACGCAGCCTCTTATTTACCATATACAGGATCTCTCCGTGTCCTTAATGAGCCAGGATATTCTGCAACGCAGAGACAAAGGCCACAGTTTCGCTGGAGAAGCTGTGGCTTTGCTGAATTAAATAGCGATAATTAAGAAAATATTAATCAAACTCCAGCTCTCTGGGCTCTGTGGATGTACTGAGGGGGAGCGTCTTCAAGCTTAGCCTGTAGGAGTTCTCGTTTGGAGTATGCCTGCGACCTACAGAGCTGCAGGCAAACAGTCACACACAACACACGGAGATGCACACAATTAAAAGCAGACCCTGGTGGCCTTCTAGTCTATAATTAAACACCCTTTGGTGCTCTGAAAAAAAAAAAAAAAAAAAAAAACACCAACTGGGTTCAAATGTGTCAAAGAGAGAGTGGTGAAAGGAAATGTTAAGAAGCTGCTGGTTTGCTACATTGCAAGTTCTGTTCAGTGCAATGAATTAATAAAAAGCACAAACTAATACCTTCCCAGTGTGCAGTTGGTATGTCTGGCGGGGGCAACAGCAGCTATACAGCTGCAGAGTGAAAGTTTAATGCTCCTGCAAGCCTAAAGCCCTGCCTGAGCTTTTTTTCCCTTAGAGGTGACGGTGAGATGGTGGGGCGTTTTTTTCTTCTTCTTCTTCCAAATATGAAAATTCTGAGTATATATATATATATATATATATATATAAATATATATATATAAAAAAAAGCAGCCTTCAACCTTCAAAAAACCTACAAGGCTGTTCTCAGACACGATGGAAAAGTTGCTAAATCTTGAAAGGCTTCACCCCATTGAAGTTTTTCCACAGCACAACCAAAATGTAATAAACCAAATGATGCATTTTTTTTTTTTACAGAGGAATGAAAATAATATTTTCACTTTAATTGAAACAATAAAAAATGGAAATGTGTGGCATGTAAAAGGACTCAGCTTCCTTTAACCTCATGGTGCTGGCAGCATCATGCTGTGCCAATGTTTTTCTTTAGCACAGATGGGGATCCTGAACAGAATTGAATCTCAGGCAAGTTGCTTTGTGTGGAGGAAAACTAACACTACATATCACTTTAACATCATCATACTCATTGACACTTGGTGGTGATGGAATCATTGCATGGGCATAGACAAAGAAGCCAGTCAGTTAACTGATTGATGGGAGTAGCTAAATAAAGGGCAGTCTTGTTAGAAAACCTGTCACAGGCTGAAGTTGGACAACGGCCCTAAGCGTCCAATCAGAGCTGTAATCAAGTCGTTCATAATCAGGTTTTTAGACCTGCTTCACTCAATCTGACTGAGCTAGTTTACAAAGACGAATGGGCAAAAATGTTGAATCTATAAGTAAAGTTTATAAGAAATAAAACCCAAATGACTTGCAGCTTCAGTGCAGCAGAGGTCAATCCTGTTTGGCTCGAAACTTTCATATTTCCATTAAAAATTGCATAAAACTAAGAATCATCTTCCTCACATTTCCCAATTACTTATTCTGTTGTGTTGACCTACCAAATAAAAATGCCAATATGAGATTGAGGTTGGAATGTTAAACATTTCAAGTGTATGAAAACTTTTGAAAGGGATTGTAAATGAGTCCCCCTCTTCAAAAAGAAAGAAAAAAAATCAAATGGGTCTATATGGTTTAATTTTCTATGTTTTGTTTTGTTTTTTTCCAGAGTGTTTATCATGAGGTAGTAGCAGTTATGGTAATGTGTGGTAGTCCATCTCCTTCCCAGCATGCTCTGTGTTTGACATTCATGGGGTTAAAGTCCTCTGAATGATGAAGTGCCCGTGTTTGGGACGGTAAATTGCATCGTTTCAATTGAGAAGAGAGTTCCCTCTAGGGTTTGCTGGAGGTCCCCGTGGGCTGGCCTTGAGCAGAACAGCATGTTGTACATCCATATAAAAAATAAAAAAAAAGAGGAGGGGGAAAAATATGGAGGTACTTTTCTCTTTATGATGCAAAGATTAATCTGTCAACATGCTCTCGCATAAATCTCCATCCAGGCTTCACAAAATACTGTTTTATCTCACTTTGTGCTATATTTTATTTTTTATTGCCTATAAACACAAACCATCACAAAGGGCTAATGTTCTCATCAATATTATTACAAAATGATCGTAAATCCAATGTCTTGTTAAAACTTGAAGCCATTTCTCCCCCTTTAGCTAGTCAATCGTTGAAAATATTGGACAGAACCATTACTTATCAGGCCGTTTCTCCCACAGTAACACCAAACGGAGCTGCAGCTCCCCAGTATCACAAAATTATTGCACTTTCCTTCCTATCTTTTCCTCATCTCTGTGTTCAGCGATTCCTATTTTCCCTTTCGGGGCTATATTTTTGCCCTTATACTTCAGTAGAAATGCCTTGACAACACGGTGGGTTTTTTTCTTCTTCATCCTGAGAGACCACAAACTAAACAGCAGAAACATGTTGTATAGAGGCTTGTTTAGTGCTATGCAAATGATCCTTGCCAGAGGTAAAATTAACATTTTCAATTAAAATATTAGCACCAAACAAACACGGAAAAACACACTAATGATTAAATCATCCTCTTCGAGTTTGGAGGGTGATACTCGATCACTGTTTATCTCTCAGACAAGCTTGTTTTCATTTTTTGCTTTACATCGACGCTGATGGTTTAAAAACATTAAACTCGGTAGTTTAAATTTAGTCATCTTAAGCTCATCCGATGAAAAGTTAACAGTTTACATCAGTTTTGACTTAAATTATATTATATGATTAAAACGGATGTCAGGATTAAAAACAAACATGCAATTTATGGTCAAATATTTCCTGCCAGCCTCTAAATATCTGCATTTCTTCTGCAGACATTCAGACAGCAAGCAAGGGACTTGACACAGGAATATTCCTTTTGTGCAACTTTACCGCCCTCTGATGGTAAAATATGAAAACAGCGGGTTAGGACGAAAGAAAACAAAGAGTCAGTAGTCCAGAAAAGAAAATGTATTAATGATCTGGTATAACAATCATAAATAGCACATTTTTAAAGTTCTAATTTTTTTTTTCCTTCTTCACTGCCATACTTCTATGTTTGTGCTGTAATGTGCAGTTGTTGGCCCATATTTCCAGTACAAAGAGATCGGAAAACCCTTTGGATATCAAAAGGCTGTTATTACTGGTCTGGTCCGCAGAGGCTGAGCATTGCCTTCTGGTAGTCTCCTTTGGTATGTTCCTGTAGAGAGGGAAAAGAAAGATAAAGGAACGAGCAGGGTGATAGAAAATGCTTTACGGTTAATCAGTAAGAGGTTGCTTACAGTGATAGTCTGCTGCAGGGACTGCCCAAAGGTGTCCTTGTATTCAGAACAAATCTTTTTCAGGTCCACCTCACAGCGGGACACAATAATCCTGGTCACAATCTTCTCTTTGGCTCCTTTTCCCTAAGCAGAGGAGAACGAGTCAGCATTAAACTTGTCCATACTTTTGATTTAAAATACAGTAGCTGATGTAAGACCGGTGCAACACATTTTGCCAACTTTGACTTCTTTTGTCTTTCTGCAGAAAGTTTTGACTGTAACAAAGTAAATTTTTTGAAATAAATAATTGCTAGAAGTAGAAAGTAGTCCATTTGTAACAAGGAGAAAAGGGGGGGGGGGAACCCAACATTGCACATACCTTCATGGCTTCATTCAGCTTTTTAGCAAAATAAAGCTGCTTGTTTTCAAAGCACTGAACTGGAAAAGCAACATAAACAGATTAAATCCACAGTTCTGTGTGTTGGAAGCAACAACTTGTTTTCTTTTGAGATATTTTAATGGCTTTAACAAGACTTATTCAAGAGGATTATGAAAGAAAAGATTAAGAGTACCTAGCACAAGAAATGACTTCTGCAAATCTCCTTTAACTTCCTTCACAATACTCTCCTGCATGTCATAGGGGCTGTAACTCTTGTACTTGTCAAATACTGAAAGAGAAAAAAAATGCTTATACATATTTGACTTTAGAGAACCCAATCTACTTCAGAGAACCAGAACTCAGGTAAGTGGTTACCTTTGCGCAGGTGGGGGACGCTCCTCTGAGACATAATGGAGATCCAGGTGTTGACATCGGTTCCTTTTATTTTCACTCCAGCATCATAAAGAGCCTGATTAGGGAGAACCACTTCATTACACTGCTTGCGACTTACTGTATCGTTTTTGGGGACACACCGATTTGTCACGCTAATCTCTCAGGGAACTGCGTCGCTGCAGTAGATTTGCAGTGTTGCGATCAGAAGCAAATTGGAAATACAGTCAAATATATTCAAATATAGTCACACAAGAATGGCATAAATGATGGCATGGTCAGAATTAAATGAACTGATTGTTCGTTTAATTCAAAATGACTGAGTTGCTGCAGGTGTTTTACACCTAAATGCCTAAAGTACCTTGTATCCATAAAGTACCTACATACTTAAATCACAGCATATTTATTACTTTTGTTATTCATGAGTTTTTACAATATTTATACAAATGCTCAAATCTCACATAATTAAATTGTAAACTATTTTTAAAGATTCCATAGTACTCCGTCTCCATTTAAATCGGTTCTTCTCCCCTGTTTTATAAAATATGGCTGATCCTGAACACCAGTCTAACCACAATAATTTTTCAAAACTTCCTACTGGTAAAAATATCAGGGGTAAAAATCACCAACAACCCCATCATTGTCTCTATATAACTGTTGTGATAAAACTTATGATATGGTCCGTGAAACCATTAAGTCAATGAATGAATCTCAATTTTCTAGTAGCACATTTTTCTAGAATAAGACGTGCAGTTGTCATTTTAAAGTTTACTTAAAGTGATAACTTTTGTTCAATTCTAAAACAGAAGAAGGTAAAATTATTTAATTTATCTCCATACATCAAAACTAACACATAATACCAATTGAAAACTTACTCTGGCATCTGTATCTATCTTTTCATAGTCTACAATAGCACTGGGTTCGTCTCTCTTCGTCTGTGCAGAAATGAAAAAAACAAACAAAACAAAACAAAAAAAAAAAAAAAACAAGACTTTTATTAGTTCCACCTGAATTGCGTCCAAAATGAAAAAAAATGCGTACTTTTCACTCACGTCCACCAGAGCCAAAAGCAGCTTAGCAAAGTTTCCAGAGGTATCTCCTGCCACATCTTTTGCCAAGTCTTTCTTGAATACTAGAAAACAAAATTTGAGTTATTTTTGGCATTAATATCCATGACTAAGATGTACATTTCCAAATCACTGCACAACAGCTGTTTTCTAGAAAAGCGGATACATTTTGAACTCACAGTCACTGTAGACTTTCTTGATTTCAACCAACTCATCATTGCTGCGTGAGCACAAGATCTCAATCAGAGTTTCCTCATCTGTTCCTAAACCCTAAAAAAAAAAAAAAAACAGAGAAATTCTCACATTAATCTTGATAAATGTGATAGTCATGTTGGCAATTTCAATTCTTTGTGCGATTCTTAAAAATATAATATATTCATCAATTTCCCAATGGAACATATGGCTGTGAGAAGGTGAGAGTCATAGTTTTATTTAAACATGATCTGTTTTTCTAAACAGAACCCAGTTTAAAAGTGGAGGTGCAGTTGAGGGTTGGCGGGATATCCACCTCCACACTTAACTCTTCTACAGAAAACCAAAACATACGATGGCATTTGGCCACTAGAGGGCAGCGGAAACCTTCAATGATCAAATTCAGGCCGTTTACCTTGATGGATCCTCTGATCTCTGAGGCGTCATACTGGGATGTGCTCTTCATCAGTCCAAGGATGACAGTTTCCAGACTGCCAGACAATGCTGCTTTCAGAGCTGTGATCATGTCCTGGAAACATAATGACACCGTCACTTTAATCCCAATGTGTCCCGCAGGGTTACACTAAAAAGAAACGCAAGGGCTTTAAAGCAAGCTTTGATTTTGTGCCTGAACCTACTGTACCTTTTTAGCTCTTTTTTCATAAGCGAAAGCAATTTCTCTCCTTTGAGAGTAAGATCTTTTGGTTAGGACATCGATGATGGTCTGCTCATCCACTCCTGAGAAAAAGAAATACAACACTTGTGAGAACGCAAGGGTTTTCTAAATATATGCGTGACGGATGCAATGAAATACAAATCTCAAATTTAGGTCTGCATTCTGTTTCTAAAAGAAATAAATAATCTGAAAATAAAGACTTTGTAAATGTTAAAACTTCTAGTTTCATAGTTTTCGTCTTATCAGAATTCATCGACCTCAGTTGTAGGCAAACAAAATACGTAGACTCGATCTACTTTAGAACTGGTAGGCAATTTGGAAATGTACCAAGAGATCCGTTACGGATGGAGATCATCCATGTCATTCAGTGAGCAGGCCACGTGGTCACACTCAATCTGCATTTATTTTTTTTCTTAACCATAGATTCTACTCAGGTTCCGATAGTAAGGAGGATGATGTCATTCTTAACAGAAATTTTTAATCCAAAATTGGAGAATATGAGTAGAACAAGACCCACTCTGAACCAATATTGATGCACAAAATCTGCAGAGTTCTGAGGAACCACTCAGCTCTTCTTCGGATACCACTCATTGACAGAAGAACTTTAGTTTTGGAATGTCATCTGGTTTTGACATGCTCTGGGAAGGTATAACTTTTTTCTGACTTGAAAAGTTCAAAACATTTTATCTCATTGTCAGAGCCTGACGTTGTTTTATATTTTGCCTAGCAGGGAGGAACAGATTGTACACAGTCTGTAAGGAAACAGCTGTGAGCCTGCTGGGTGATTCATTCAACTTTTCCATGTGAAGATCAACAAAAATGGAATAAGTTTGGCCACCATCCCACTTTTATTCTGATCTATCCTCTATAATCTATTAACCATTTCTGGTAAATCAATCTGCAATATGCATTTTAAACTTAATTAACTTAAAGCGATTAGCAGCTATTTTGACAATTGGTAATTTTATCTTACAGTGTGTTACTTGATGTAAGAGAAATACAGTTTTCTCTCTTACATGTATAACATGACAATGGAACAGACAGGCTGTCAAAAATAACTCTGATTCAGCAGACAGAGGAAGCCCGGCCAGCTATGAGGCACAGATGAGGAGTTTCCAGTGTGGCCACACTGAAGCTGACTCAAGCACCGACAAATCCTCTGTAAGAGAGATAAAACCATCACACAGTCACACAAAGAGCTGCATCCTACCTTTGGTTTTGATTGCAGTCTCTATTCTGGCAGCATCTCTGTCTGGGTCAAAGTCCCTAACGGGTACCACGGTGGGGTTCAGAGGTTCATGCTGCAATACAAAGCAAATCAATTTATAAGTAATGCAATTGCTGCTTGAAAATAAAGAATCTGATCTGTGTAAAAAAGTTGTATTTGTCAAGACAGAAGTTTGACATTACCGCAACATTGAGAGACAGCTGTCCCAGAAACTCTGAAACCAAAGCCATGTTGAGTTTTCTGAAAAAGAGACAAAAGCTGGAGCTGAAATTCCTCTCTAATCTTCTTGCTGACTTGTTTGGCTTTACAAAACAAGAGGGCATGTTTACTTAGACTGAAGATAAAATTGTCTAAGTTGAAAGAAATGCCTTCTCAACAGAGGTACATTGACTAAATACGTTAAAAATTACTTTTTGTTTAACTTTCCATATGTGATCCATATGGAAAATATTCATATGTGGTTGGTGGCTATTTAAAGTCTCTGCTGCTCCACGTTACACTTTCATTACAACAGCTCCAAAGTGGACACACCCTGGAAACAATGCTTCTGAACTTAACTGAGGGATAATAAATTGATACTGTTCACACACACCCACACGCAAAAGCTACTTCCAGAACTGAATCCAAACAGAGCAAATCAACATCATGAGACTCATGCCAGCCAAGTGGAAGTTATGTGAAAAATCCTGTCCTTCCAAGTCTCTTTGGAAGTTGGAAAACCTCTTAAGCTTTCAGCTGTTTAAAGTTAGATTAAATATGTGAGGTTATTCGACACTAAGAAGCAATGTCGCTGCAGAATTACCTTTCTTGTAGATGTTGAGATGATGCAGAGATTTGTCCCTGGAAAGTTTAGGCAGAACGGAGCATGAAAGCTGAACTTTTGTGGCAAAGACTGCTTCAATCCCCTCCCTGTACCATGACCTCATGACTCCACCCTGTTCCTCTGTTGAAACAAGTCAGGCCTTCAAGCTCTGCAACTTTCCAACATTAAACCAGCGCGCTCAGGTCTGCCCGTTCGGGAGGCTCTCTCTTTAATTTGGATAACCCACACGCTGCCAGCGTCCGCATTAGAAAGAAAATGATCCATGACATCGTGCAGCAAGGACATTTGTGTTTATTTTGATTCTGGTTTTACAAAACATTAGTTTTAAACAAAGCACATAAAACATGTCAACAAATGTAATAGATTTACTTAAAATTACATTGAAGGTGTTCTGGTATTGCCATCATTGTTAAAACGCCTAAAGCAGTAACACTGGTCCAGAATAACCTGAGCAAGAAATGGAAGGATTTGGCTTTTAAACAGACTTCTCAACAAGCTTTTTAATGTATTTTTTACGTCTGGCTGAACGTTTTGTTTGTTTGTTCTTCTGGACATTCGGCTTCTTCTTCTGTCCACCTCTGAGGTTGTAATTTCCATCTTTTGCTGCCTGAAAGAGATGGGGAAATAGAATGCATTAGCAAAGTCATTCTCAAAAACAACCAAAAAAAAAAAAGTCTGTTGTCTGCAATAATAATCACTGCTCGAACAAAAGTATTCTCTCTGTCTAACAAGCCCTGTCTGATAAGATAACAGTCAAGAACCTTTTTCAAACTACCAGAAAGAAACAGGACTTTACTTTTTCTGTTTCTCTAGTTTCTTGAACTGACTTACCAAGTGTGCTCTCTGAGTTGAAAGAATTGTCAAAAGTTTGGTCTCTTTTTTTGTCCAGCAGCAACAACTTAAAAAAAGTATTTATAGCCCTTTATTGTGTTGATGTTTCAAAACATTACACCTCTTTACACCTCTAGAAACCTTTATGCATTCAACTGGGACTTTCTGCAATAGAGCAACATAAGAAGAGCATAACATTAATGTTGAAGGAAACCAATACAAGGTTCTACAATTTGTTTTTGTTTTGTTTTGGGGTTTTTTTTTTTTACAAAAAACTACATGTCCAACATCACTACATGTTTTCTGTTCTATGTTATGCGAGATGTTCTAAGAAAGTATTGTATTCTAACCTAACCTTGCTTTATCCATGGCATGTTCCTTGGTCTTTACGATATCATTGAAGTTCTCTGTCAAACCTCTGAGGTCTGCACAGAACAATTCAATTTATACTGAGATTAAATCACAGTCTGTTTACCGATACAATAATTATCGTATTTTTATTTGTAAAAAAAATAAATAAATAACATTCTTTGTTCCCCTCATATTTATGTACTACATTAAATAGAGCTATCCTGTAAAATCCCAATGAAGAGGATTTTTCCTCCAACACTGTTATTTATTTTTGTGGGAATTTAACTGATTACTCACCTTTTGAAAGGTATTTGGAGGAAAAGTACAGGGAACTCGGCCGTGTTGCTGGTGGAAAGGAAGGACCACAGCCGGATCAACGGGTATCCAAGGCACAATACCCAACTTTGGTGGCTGAGGAACAGAGCTGTGGTTCTGCTGCAGGTTGTAAGCTCCTCGACTCACTTTTTCACATCCTGCTTTCAGCAGAGTAACAAAAGCCTCTCCAGTTTTGTGCACGATCAAGTACTGACCTTCGTCCAACCTGACAAACAAACGGAGGTCAGTGTAGTTTAGACAGGGCTTTCACAGAGAAACATGTTCTGACCTTGCACAGATTTCTTATTTTGCTTTGTTTCTGGGCTGAGTGATGATGGGAACGTACGGCGCCTAAAGAAAGCAGCGGGTTGAGCAACCCGTTGTGAAACAAATAAAAGAAGGGCTAAGAATAATGCCATAAGTTCTCCCTGAGGCTGAAAGGCTGAATGTGGGAATATTTCAGCAGTTTGAACAGAGAACCAGTGTTGTGCAAAAGTCTTGAATAATGACTAATTTCTTTGCTGTTTGCTTCTAAGGGACCAAGGCTTCTTGGTTTAAAGTTTTTGCTTGGTGTTATATGTGCAAAGTCATTTTAATTTGCAACTCAGAATCGTGCAACAGGTTTAAACATTTGCTACTAATCTACAATTTAAACCAAGGTGAGGGAAATAACTTACCCAGTTAGCTTTTTCAGTAGGTGGTGCAGAATATTCAGAGACTTGGAAGGCCTGTGAACAGAAAAGAAATTACCATTTCTTTCCTCTGTATAATTTAGGCTTGGATAGCAATTTCAACACTGAGATGACAAACTCAAGAGCATGACAGCTGCATGTGATGCTAACTGTGATTCCACCAAAAGCTGCAGGTCAGTGCTCTCCAGCCTAATTACTCAACACAGCAGTGTCACAATCATCATCAATGTGGCAACAGAGAGACAGAAGCACATCCCACACACTGCTGCCTGTAGCATTTCCTGACAAGTTCTCTGACAAATTTAGTCACACCTTAGACTGAACTCTAAGAGAGCAAAAATGTAGTGGTGTAATGCAACATAAATCCTACTGATTGTAGTTTAGAGTGTAAAAGTATAATGAGAATTAAATTGGGTTGTAACAGCTCAAACTAAGAGTTTCCAAAAGACCAGCAGCGATTTTATCGTCACAAGGCGTTCCTTGTTCTACACGTTCCACGATCAAAATACCATTACTGTTGTTTTGGTCAGTGTTTTCAAGTAGCAAGTACAGATAAGAAAACACAGTTTTGTTTTGTTTTTACACAGGCAAAAGACAAAGTGCACCTCAATTCATCATAATCCAGTAGGATTACAACTTCTATGAATCATTTCACAGTTTATACAAGTATCTGCAATCATTGCTTGATTTTGTCACATTAGAACCACTAACTTTCTTGTCTTTTCATTGTTTCTCAAGTCCTGGTCCTGAGTGCCCTCTGTCAGTCAGAATGCCCATGAGAATAACTAAGTGAACAGGTACAGGCTGTATGGAAGATTTTACTATATGAATGCTGAATATTAGGGCAAACACGGAAGAGATCAAACCCCAGACATCCGCAGGCCCCCCAGAGTATGGTGGCCTCAGGAAGACAATCACAGGTACAACCCCTCCCCCTCCCCCACCCAAGAGGAGGGCCCTGTAAGTAAGCGAGTTTCAAAATCTCCGCCTCCAGGTTATAAGTAACAAAATCATTTTGAGTGGATTAGGGTAATCTAATCATGAGCACACATCTGCTGTAAGAACACTCACTTGAACCCACAGGAGATGTTCTGCATCCAGTCATCAGGCAACTTCCTCAGCAGAGCAACTTTAGATGTGTGTGCATTGATGTGAGCTGCAGGGCCAAAGAGAGAGAATGAAATGGTTACAATGATTGCATATCATTTCTCCATCCCCCTTTTTTCCCCAAGCTGACTGCAACTAAGTAGTGCTTCTTTCCACAACGCCTCCAGTTATGGAGTGTTTATAGAGTCTCCAACCATGTGGAATGCCACAAGACCTACCACATGATAAACTAGAACCCACCCAGCAAAGAAGGAAGCTTTTCCTTAGTTGATTGTGTTGCACAACCTTATAACCAAGGAGATGCTTTCTAATATTCCACTTAGCTGAAATGTTACCACAGTTTTGTCGGCGACTATTTTATATACAATATAGTGGGTGAACCAATTCTTAAAAAACTAATATTTTCTTTTCCTTTAGAAAAGAAACCCATTCTATCTACTAGACAGGTAGCATTACCAGACCACGCCTACATAAGTCAAGACAAGTGAAGAAGAATGGAAGGAGTGGTCCCCTTCCTTTTAAGCTACAGGCAAGCAAGATGCTGGCTGAAAATATGCATTAGTACTGTACCTAAACCCCAAAACAACATTCAGCTTAGCTTTGCAAATTCCACCCTTTGTAATTGAAGATATGGTCATAGCTATGGCAACAGAGTAAACTTCACAATTACACAACCACAGCAGCAGAGTGAGTCATCAAATGACTATTCTGATGGTTTGTGGGAGGATTTGTCTCATGGTTACCAATGGACACGGCGGAGGAGGGAAAACATTTTCAAACATTACTTGAGCAATTTTTCCAATACTTATTTTGAAGAAAATAAGTACTAGCCCCCCACCCCCAAAATAGGACGATCCCTTGTCTTGGTTTGAGTGTTTTTTGTTTTGCTTTTTTTTACCAATGTAAGGCGCTGTGCTGGAGTGAAGCGACGTCTCCGTCCACAGCTGGCATGCCTCGCTGTTTGTTAGACATTCAACACCGTAAGAAAGCTGGTACTCCAACTTGGGTAAAACATGAACTGGCACATGCTGTTAGGAGAGAACACAGAAGATAGTATGGAGCTGTTACCATAAATTTGTTTCTGTATGCGTATGGCAGAAATTTAAAAAATATCAAAATACATGTTACAAATGTAGCTCTAGCTTGTAATTTCCATTCACAATCCCTGTCAGGTTAACTTTAAAGCATAGATAACATTTAACATGAAATCAAATATTAATAAAACACAAAAAAAAACATGAACAGCTTGCCACTGAAAAATATTCATTCATATTTTGCTTCTACTTCATTTATGTGCTGTTGTGTAGTCTTATGAAATAAAATACTGATAAAATAAAAATAAGTTTATGCTTGTAAAATGAGAAAAAGTAAAACAAAGAAAAAGTAAAAAAAAAAAAAACCTTTGGAAACCAAATCTAAAGCTTTGTTATTATGAACCCACCTGGTTCTGGTTGTTCCCTACTTTTCTTGTATGGGTCAGAGACACAGAGCTGCGCACCATCACCAGGAGGTCTTGCAGACTGTAAAGCTTATAAAGCAGATTCCCCTCCACTGGAGCTTCATAGTCTTGTTCATCTTCTGCACAAGCCTGAAGGTTTTCTGAAAGTATTTCTGAGCAGGATCAACAAAAAGTTGCACGTTATTAAAGTTCCACAAACACAGCTTAAACCAACCAAAACCAAAGCAAACCAGCACTAACTTTTGCGCTCTGTAGGACTGATGTTAACAGATGCAAATTCAGGAACAACAGGGCTCTCGGCATCTTCGTTCTGGTGTCTTTCTAAATATGATGACACACACGGTTTAACCAGGGACGTTGTATGAGGGTTGAGCTGGGGTCCCACACAGCGGCTTGGGGACTTAACGGCAGGAGCTGGTTCACTGCCGGACTTGAACATGGCTGTTTGCATGCGCAGGATCTCGCCTAGTTGATCCTCGGGTGCTTTTGTTTGTCTGGTGGTTCGTTTAGACCTTGTATGCTTACAAGGTGGAGAGGAGACCGTTTTTGCAGGGGTGGACTGAACGGAAGATGTAACTGAGGAGTCTGCAGAGCATGTTGTAGTCAAGGGTTCTGACTGATTTGTGGGCAATGCTACTGGATAACCAGGCTCATCAATGATCAGCTTCTCATCATCTGAATCTGCCGTAAAACCTTCCTCTTTATCACATTTTTGGTCAGAGCCGGACGATTCAGTCTTTTGCAACTCAGGCTCGCTCACCATCAGCTGACTTGTTTCTGTTCTGGTATTTTTTTTGTTTTTAGAAGCAGAGTTAATTCCTCCCTGTGAAAAGCTGCTAACTTTGAGCGTTTCATTGGAATCTTTTGGCTTGGTCACAGCTGGGGTTCTTGAAGATCCACTGCTTTGACCTTCTTCATCCCGCTGGCTCTGTGCTTTTTTTGTCCGTGGCGTTTTAGTCGTAGTTTCTCCAAAAGTCTCCAGGTCAGTCAGGTCCACCTCAAAGTCAAGACCTTTGTTTTCAACAGACAGACAACCTCTCATGGAGGCCTCCTAATGATAAGAAGAGCATCATTAAAGAAACGATTACATATTTCATACTATGTCCTGGATAATGCCTACTTTCTCATTGGCTCACCTGTGTGGGCTGCTGCTCAGATGCGGGCCGCTCGGTCATTAAATGGAAGACTTTTTTACTTCCATTTGTCATGATGGAGAGCTTCAGACTTTCTTCATGATAGATGTGACTCCTCTCTCTTATTGTCACTTCACGCTTCAGGAGAGGCGAGTCTATGTACACAGTCTTCCTTTTACTGCTGCCTGGAAAAAGTGTTCAGAGATAAACATTAATCAATTGAACACAATTTGGTAAGGCAGCCATGTTTTTTTTTTTTTTTTCCCCACACATCTTTGGATTAGAATTCAAAATATAATAAACACTTAGCTCACTTTTTGTTTTAAGTACATTCAAAAATTGCACTGAAAGAAACATTTATTTGTTTTATCTAGCCTTTTAGTGGTGATGTCTCATCTTTTACTGGGTAAAATTAACATCTTTCTTTTTTGTGCTAGCCTCTTTAACTGTTTTGTTTCTAACTTTTCCTTTAACTACAAGTATGCAATTAACAAATCTGTAAAGGGAAGCAAATAGAAAGTTTTTTTTAAAAAGTCCTAAGAAGTCCTGTAAGCCATTTAGAGAACACAGAAAACATGGAATAAGGCACTCTGCTCTTAATGCTTTTAAATTAACATCTACAAAATTAAGTATGTTAGCAAAACACTCAACAAAGGAAGCACAACATGCTCCTGATGTGTAATGTATTTTTTCCCACACCTTTCATTCTTTACAGGAATCTGAGATCACCTTGACATCTCAGCCATATTCAAAATTCGTCTTTACAAGTGTTATTTAGACTATGCTGTGCTGTAACAACCATGTTAAATTGGGTAAAATAAGAGGGCATTTTGCAGTAAGCGTACACATTGCATCTGAAACATTGAACACACCTTTTCCTGGTGTTATTTTTACCAAAACAGGCAGTTCCCATTGGTCCCCAAAGTCTGGGCCGTGGTTGTCCAGCAGCCTCACCAAGGCGTCTCGTGTCAGACAGACATGAGGTTCATAATAAGCACACAGTTTTTCTGCATTTCCGTCACTGCTGAGCCTCTGTGGGGTAAATCAAGAGCAAATTGTCAAAGTATTCAAACTAATTTAAATGTTGGTGTTTAGTAACTAAATGGGCTCTGTGCAACACAAGACGTTTCTTTCAGAAACACAGGTTAGACAAATTAAGACATCAGCACCCTCTGGTGTCTGTTTTGAAGAATGCAGGGGAGTAAAAGCGGTTAACAACAGACACGCAATCAGGAATTCAATTCCAGCAGTAAAACATCTCCGCTTGTTCTAATGCAGCAATTAAAACAAGTGAGACAATTTGCTTACAGCATGCTTGTCCTCGGCTTTCTTAGCTGGAGGATTCGCTGATGAAACACTGTGATAATCGGATGCAAGCTGTGCATCAGCAGGCACCATCTTGTGGTCGGTGATATTCACAGTGCCCTGGAGACATAATGGGTGCAAATGTGGAAAGAGACAAAGTTAATCAACACAAGGCTGATTCTGCAGTTCAAAACTTGAAGTGAGAACTTTGTGTAACGAAAGAAGATAATGATACAAGCTAATATTTCTGAGATTAGTTCAGGAATATATTACCATTGCCAGCAGCTGCTTCTCAAATGTCAGTGCCAGCCCTGGATTAAACGTTCCTCCTGTCAAACTGGTCACTTCATGGATCTGGTAGAACTGAGGAAGTGCCTTCACAGACTCTAAACACGCTGTAAAAAACTCCTGAAAAACATTTAGAGTTTCTTTGTGGACTTTTCCACACAGTATTGATCCCAAGGCTGAATAATAAATCAATATCAATATATATATTGTGATAGACACCTGGTTAATATCAATAGATAATACATATGATGGAATATTCAATATACAATTTATACAATATTCATTGAACTCTGATCCAGAAGCGCACAGCATTCTGGGGGATGACGGCAAAGGAAAGGCTTCAACTATGAGAGGCCCCAAGGGCCAAAACTTACAAACTCTCTTACACGCACTATCAAACTCTCTTACATTCACTATCAAACTTTCTTACATGGACCTTACCAAGCTCCGCCCAGAAACGCCTCTCGAAAATCCCACGTGACTTCATGTCTCACAAACAAAGCCTCGCGGAGCTTAGTTTCTATGTGTAAACATGGCATCTTTCATTTCGACTGACTCTCTGCAGAGTATTTCTGAGTCGATTAGTGTAGCATTTCTGCCGGATTTTCAAAAAATATCAGCCATGACAATGGACAGGGGAACCAACAAGTTCATGTCATCTTTTTTGGATGACATCAAGGTGTTTGAGCCACGCAATGCCTCCAACATTGTGCACGTCACAGCTTAATGTGACCGGTCGATGAGGAAAACAGCAGATCCTCACACCATCAGCATAAATATAGCTGTGGACAAGATCACTGATGCCTATTGTTCTTGCAAGGCTGGGTAAGTCGGGCATTCATTGTTTTGAGGGTTTCTTTTGAATCTGATTTCTGTTGTTGGCAAATGTTCGAATGTGCCTAGGCCCAATACACGGTACTCGGTGGTAGCGTGGCTAACACGATTACAGTTTAGTAAAAAGCCTTTTCAGATAAAATAAAATCTTTAATGTATGTCAGATACGGTACATATTGCAAACAGATCTGGTCAGCTAACGTAAGACTGTAACAGACAGGCTTCACTGTGTAGAAGTTGTATCGGTACTGCCATTATGCTGCAACTTGGCTAAAAGGTTTTCACAATGGATGTGTTTATTATTGACTTTATTTTTGTCATTCACTAAGCACAAAGAAAGCAAAGCAATAATACTTACACCAGCATATACTCCTTTGTTCTTATTGATCCTACGACGGTTGAGCTGCAAATGCGGTCGTGCACAAGCTTTGATCCAAGCAAGACTTTCCATTTCAGATTTTGAAAATCTGTGAATTTAGTTCCACAAATACGATCAGGATACCTGACATCGCCTGTACAGATACCCCACTGACAGTGGAGAACCATTCTTTTTCGAGTCCTAACGCAAAAATTTTCTGCCGGTCTGCTAGTCCACAATTTACATTAGCATGCGTTTTCTACTGTGGCTTGTGTTTGTGAGATGGTCACGCACGTGGTAGTTAAAAAACGGCATTAGCTAATGAAACACAGCCTCTGTGGTAAGGTCCATAGACCTTACCCCATATGTGCTACCTCTATCAAAATTGCTGACATTTGACATGCAAAAAATCTTTCAGATTACATAAACAATACTTCTCTCACTTCAGGATGACGCAGGGACACCTATAAGACCAATTTTAACTGAGGTTGCACATATGTGCTTTACAGGATTTTTTGCCTACACAATATATGAAAAATTTTTTCAGATACATAATGTCGTTTTGCAAATTAATTAACACAAAGCTTTAGCCTCTTATAGCTGCCGGAAACTTGACGTGTGAAACAAACATAAACCGGAGATGCGCTTTTATTTTTGAAAAGAGAGCGCCATAACTTGTGCCGTCACGCACATTAAAATCGAGTGCAGGCTGGCTTTACTGCCATTTCCGAAGAGGCGGCTAGCTTTATCCCACTGATAGATGGGGTTTCCGATGCTGGCTGTCGGCTTCTAAACACTTCTGATAATGCTGACATTACTGTAGATGTCGTTTAAAATATTAGTTGCCTCTGTGAGTCGCTGCCGCTCAGCTATTTTTCTGTCCGTGAAAACCTGCCCACTCCTGCCTGGGGTCCAATCAGAAACTGAAATTTTAAGTTAACTTCCGTTGCAATCAAACTCTGTAAGAGAGTTTGACAGTTTACATTTACTGTCAAACTCTCTTACAAACTCTCTTGAGTATAAGAGAGTTTGACTGAATGTAAGTTTGATAGTACGTGTAAGAGTTTGACTGTGATTGTGAGAGTTTGACTGTGAATGTGAGAGTTTGAGTGTAAGAGAGTTTGACTGTGAATGTGAGAGAGTTTGATAGTTTGACAGTATGTGTAAGAGAGTTTGATAGTAAATGTAAGAAAGTTTGATAGTGAATGTATGAGAGTTTGACAGTACGTGTAAGAGAGTTTGTAAGTTTTGGCCCATGGGGCCTCTCATATTTAACTGCTCAACCTCTCACGGCAAGCTAAGCAAGGTGAGTGGCATCAACTAACTCACTCTTTGGTTACCTAGCAACAACCTCTTGAGTAACTTGTGCAGCAACAGTTTCAGATTTTGCCACCGTGCCTAACAACTTCTTAAAAAAAACACACAAAAAAACAACAGCATTAAGTGAAAACTGAATAAAACAGAAAAGGTCATACCACAAGTATGGCAGCATTCCAGAAATTTAAAACAAAAACCAATCAATAATTATGGATATTGACAATTATTGCTATCAACTGATATGAAACGCTTATATATTGATATGTTTTACAGCCATATTGTCCAGCCCTAACAGATTATAGTAAATACAAGCCTTTACATTCAAGTACCTCTGTGTACTGCATAGCTCCTTGTGTTATGAAGTTGTAGTCCTCAGCACATATTTTAGCAACATCCTGCAGGTACTTTGTGAACTGGACAACTTCATTGTTTATTCGCAATATTAAGTTCTGAAACAGAGTAAATTATAGACCAAAATTATGTGAACATCAAAACAATAAACAGGTCTGAAGTACCTCAAATATCAGCTCATGGAGAAAGCTTGTACCTTTGGAAGACTCCTGCTCTTCGTGTTCATCAAATAACCAACATAGATTTTCTGATCTTTGGTGGACAGGCTGGACAAGCAGGAATAGGGCAGTCTGGGTTCAGGATAAGCAACATCCATCTCCGTCTCAGTCCTATTACAGGACGTTCTCTCTCTCTTGCTCTTTTTTGGTTTCTCAGAATCACTGCCATCACTGTCACAGCTCTCCCAGGTGGACGCTTGGCTGCCTTTTAACTTTGCAGCATTTTTTCGGGAAGGACCACTGCGGTCTTCCGCAGACTCCTCACACTCTTGATTTACGTCGGTGTTCTCTGCAGCACTAGAAATAATTATGTTAAAAAAAGATGAATGAAACACTTGCTGGTTAACTTTACAACAGCAAAAAAAAGTGCACATGAAGTTCTTTATTAGCATAGCGATTCAGGTTTTGCAAGCAAACCTTTGAAGAAAGGCCCAAAGCTCTTTAATGGGTGGTGCGAGTGAATGTTTGTCATAGAGGTCTCTGGTGAAGAAAGGACCGTCAGGAGGCGCGTCATCATCCCTGTCATTAAAAGGAAGTTGAAAGTAACATTTAATTATCTAACTAATGAAGTAATCAGTAACTCCCTAAATTACTTTAGCTAGAAAACAAACATTTACGAATTTGTGCAATGGAAGAATATTTCTGAATAAGATGAATTACAACTGAGTTAAGTCAATACACATGTGCATTTTAATAAATTTAGAATAAAGCCAAAATTTGATTTCATTTAGTACGTCAAATTATATAAACTCATTGAATAAAGACTCATTACACACAATGTTATATTTAAATAATTGACTTCTGTTAATTGTTGGTTCTTTCACCAGTGTGTGCAGGAGCCAGGTCCTAAAAAGGTGTAAAGTGAAATAGCGTCTTCATAAAGCTTGTTAACCAAGGGAAGCATGGATCTTAGCTCTAAAATGACCTTGTGGATTGCTGCACCGAATTTGTGGTGTGTGCCATTGACAGCCTGTTGGATAACAGACAAGTCAGCAGTTTTACTCATGTTTGTGTAGGCCACAATATAGCATTCCGTTATAAAAACCCTTCAATTCATAAACTATAAGCAACAGAATAACCACTGGCAGTGCATAAATTAGTGTATGGCAAATGTATACTGTAATAATGTTAATTTTTTTTAATGTACCATAGCATTAAAACTGATACTTGTATTGTTTTATTTGTTATAAATCAAGCCTTGACTTTGTTTTTAAAGCAGCTTTTCATGACAATTGTATTGCTAATCTACAATACAAGTTCATCTCGTCACTGAAGAGTAAGAGTTTCGTTCTATTCATTAGAACAACGCATTTCAACCGTCTGTCAAACACATAACGTATGTGTTCTTAATAACTTTCCTTTTGCCTCTTCCAGTCTCAAAATGTTTGCTCTGGTTTCATACAGCCATAAAAGTACAATATTCAGTGAGTGAGTTCAGCATGTAGATGAATTCCTCCGACTGTCTCAAAGCCTCAGACTCAACGTTACTCACCACACCAGCTCCATTGTTGTCAACCGTCAGGAAAAACAAAACGGAACCTAACGAAAGTCGGTATTAATGCAAGTGAACTTCATCGTTCCCTGAAAACCGTTTGCATTGCAGGCAACCTTCTTTGTCTGTTAGAAATATAGCAGCATTGATGTTGTTTGTGTGCGTTACTGCCCCCAGTGGATGTAAACAGTAATACACTGTAATATTTTTTAATGTTTGCATGATGGCAGCATAATATAATATAATATAATATAATATAATATAATATAATATAATATAATATAATATAATATAATATAATAAATATAATATCACCCCATATTATCAAGGTGTCAGTACCTCCATTTGGTTCAATAGACTTGGATCTAATGATGGCATAACAGTTGCTTCCTGTTTGCTGTCTCTCTGCTAGTTACAATGAACACATTACAACCTGAGTGGTCAGCTACTCTCCTGTGAAATAAACATGCACACTTGCACTACTACAACCTACCTTTCTTTTCTTTCTCTTCTGTTTGCATAAAAAAATGTCCTGTGCATACTTCTATGTTTTATATTATTTAATCTAATGTTTACTTATACTTGATGTGTGTACAAGCAGTTAAAATCAAAGTTAAATTCCTTGTTTTTGCACACAGCCAGTGTTAGTGAAGCTGTTTTTAATACAATGTCAAAATTCTTAAGTATATTCAAGCACAGATATGTAGCGGCTCTCAGAATTGCATGCATTCCTTCATCATATAACAAAAGAAAAGTCAGGAAAAATCCTAGCAGGACAGCTGAGTTTTATGTAAGATTCATTAGATTCATTATAATTTATGGTAGGTGTGAACTCAAAAAGACTGAATACAGAAATCAGGAGGTGAAAAGAATTTTATTAAGGGTTTTCACACTTGTACAGCAAGGTTAGTACACATTTTTAAAATAATTTCATCCCCCCTAACAGATGTAGTTATTTTTCTGCTAAATTGTGTAAAATAATTTTCATGCTATAAGGATAAAGTTAGAAATTATTTATTACAATCTCTATTAGGATTTGTAGAATTTCCACAACATGTGGGCAAACCTATTATGATTTATTCTCCAGTATTTGGCATCCTTATCCATAATAATGTCAGCTTTCTCTCCAGAATGTCACTTGTGCTACAAACAGCCTGAAATACAACATGTGGGAGCAAAAGTTTAACACAAGTAGTCTCTTTTCTTGTCTTTTCTCTTTTTTTTTGCACCAAGTTATTGATGATGACATTCTTACACCTAGTCTAAAGGAGATAACATCAATAGTCTATATATGGAAGAAGCTCAAATTATGCAAATTATTCCACAACTTTATCACACCGCTGTTCACCAAGCCTCATCAAGATCTCTAATGCATAACATGGTAAAAAAGTGATAAAAAATTTATATTCCTTCCAGGGAAATTGAGTCATTCATTAAAATAGAGTATTTTTTGCTTCAAGCTTACAACTGCAGGAGTTCAGCCTTTTGTGAAGAAAATGGTATGAGAGGTTCTTGCAGTTCTTAGGTGCCCAAAGATTTCTGCTCAGTACCACAAGATGCTAGAAACACTGACAGGAAAGAAATATGTATTTCAGACCTTTGGGTTTAGCTGATTAGGTCATGCAAATGGTACATACATTTAAATTAACATGAATGAAAAGTTCACTTCAGTAATTCAAGATGCAACATTGATATTTATATAGACTTATGATGCACAGAGCAATGTATTTCAGTCATTTAGTCATTTATTTATGTTGATTACATCTAAAACCAAAAACTCAAATAAGACGCTAATGGCATGGTTTCTGGCTCAGGAGCGTCCAAACACAAACAGTTCTAACCCTAAAATGTAGAGGAGTCTGTGTGGTGGCTTTTGAAGCACTGATTCAACCCAGAGTCAGTGTTATGTAAGCCTCCCCTTCTCCCAACTCTTGAATGTGTGTCTTGAGATTTTTTATTTTTTTTGCAGCTCTTTAAAGGCTGTGGTCCTGGTCACTTGTTCACTTTCTTTTTTCCACCTTTTTTTCTCCACTTATCTTTCCAATAATACACATACACAGCAGTGAATACAGTCTATGAACATACTAGGATACAGCAGTCTAAACAAGTTTCTGTAATTTTTTCTTCTATTTCACTTTCCACAAAATGGTCAAACAACCAATGTCTTCAGCAATTAATTTTTTCCTTCCATTTGACTTTCAGTAAATATTATTGGACATGACAATCTGAACAGCCAGCTCTATAACCTTTTCCAATAGTCTTTCAAAATAGAGCTACTCCTCACACTTTCAATGCAGCTAGCTGTGTTTTCTTCTCTTTATGACAGAAAATTTTTTTTTTTCATTAACCTTTCAATTAAACAGTGTATTTTGCAATGAACATCCTTTCCTTCCACTTAACTTTCAGTAAATGTATGCATTACTTCATGAATGGGAATACACTCTTGAAATAATTCACTCTTAAATGCATTTTAAGTTCTATTCTTTGAACTGAATTACTCAAATAAACATTTCATTAACCAAACTTTTATTGAGATGTAGAGGTATATTACCATATTTATTAATAAATTCATGGAAATTCAAAAAGTGTCTGGGACTGAAAAGTAAGTGTCATGTGTTATTGTAGATGGTGGTAGAAATCTTTAGGCTGATTTAATTTTTTATGTGAGCAGAATGAAGGGCAGGCAAAGTGAGACAGATGAACAATCAGAGAAAAACGAAGCCCATTACAAGCGGTAAATTTTATTATGGGATAACAGCACATAAAGCACATCTAAAATCGATGTGTCCAATGCACTTTTAATAAAGGTAATATTAAAGGTACAGTTTCTAAGTACAATATAACAACATTCATATTAGAATGAAAAGTATTTAAAAGACAACATTAAATTTCTTATTCTTCTTTACAGATGTATTTACAAAATGAATCAAAATACTTATTTTCATATTTAAGAATCAGACAAGAAGGAGCAAAACTACATTTGTGAATTAGACTACCTGCTAAAGAGAGTTCAAAAGAGCTGGATAAAAAGGTTCATGATCAACCGTCGCCATTTAAGATCAGTAGCAAATGTGTGACTTAGAAATCTGTGTCAAACACACACTAGTTTGGGCCTTTTCAATGTTTTTTTTTTTTTTAAAGTTTTTTTTTTAATTGCTTTGCAAGGAAAAGAAACATCGAACCCCGCTCCACCCAACCTTCATGTGTGGAGTTAACCCAAATCGACTCAGCTCACAATGAACATAGAACATTAAAAGGAACCAGATGTGCTGTACGCTTGTTTTACAAATACGTACTAATACAGAATTTACAATGTATTAGCAAATCTTCTGTTTGCAGTGATGAAAAAAGATTACACCACAAGCAGAAAAAGTAGAAATGTCAAATTATAGAAAAAAATAAAAAATCAAAAAATCAAAGAAAAAAAGAAAATGTGCAAGTCATCATTTCGGGTAATAACTTATCTGCAAGCTTTTATTGACCATTTGAGATCAATATAAAAACAAACTTCCAAGACCTTCTGAAATCAAGGTGAGAGGGATGACATCTATACATAAAACCCTTTCAACATAATGCACCAAAACATGTCAAAACACATGAAGAAAAAAAAAAAGAAAATTTTTAAGCAAGTGAGGGTGAGATTTTCTCCTTATGTAAAAAATACATTGTCACATCAGTACACGTTTGGAAAATAAAAAAAGGACAATCAAAACCATGTATGCATTTCTTTACACCGAGAGGCACTCAGTGTGATACTTTGCTTATTATTGCGAGCATTTTCTTAGTGATTTTGCTACAGAGAAGAGAAAAAATGTCGACTTTGTCATCAGATGGCAAATCCTTTCATGTCAGGTTTTTAAACACTTTATGTGAGGCAGTAATAATAATAATAATAATAATAAAAAATATATGTCACTGGTCTGAATACCCTTTCAGGGCCATTGAAACATACAGAAACCCGAGCACCACAATCCCACGTCAAGTAAGGGACGATGCAGACACACGAGGTAAAATAGTTAACTTCTTAAAGACCTGACGAGCTACAGCCTCAGTGAGTGGTTTTTCTTACAATTGGGAAAGAGAAAAGAAAAAAAAAATACTGCTGTTTCAGTTTGAAAATCAGGATTTCTCCACAAAAAATCCAGAAAAGCAACCTTAAATAGTTTTTAAAATGAGCAGATTCTAGTTTTGCTATAAGCCAGAAGGAAATAAGTGCAATATGCCAGAGCTAGCACACTGATACAGGTACTGTCTGGGTACTTCTTTTTCTCTTTTACCACTATCATTTTTATTATCATCATTATAATTCGTTGAGTTCTAATATCAATAATACATTAATAGGCAATAAAATTATTGAACTAATAGGGTGGCCAGGCTTAGGAATCAATACTTGGTTCACAAAATTAACTTACCTAGCACCACACGTTAGGGCAACACAAAATAAATGTCAGCACACCCCTATCTCTATCAAACTAATCCTAAAGGAGGGAAGCAAAGTAGAAACAGCTTCATCGTACAATATGATGCAATCGATAAACAGATAAATATTTTCACTGGGTAGGCCTTAGTAGCAGTATTTTCCTCTTACCTATACAGACAGAAGTTACAAAGCTACCTTTATACATGTGATCCATAAGAATAATAATATTAAATATGATGAATAAAAACAGCCAAGAATGAGGGAGAGAGTGAGAAAAAGGAACACATACAGTAATACAGGCCATGTCAAGTTCTACGTTCTCCACCTGGGAACCGAACTGATCGAATATACAAATGAGACGTCCACAAAAATCGACACACAAAAAAAAAAAAAAAAGAAAAAGAATTGTGATAAATAAAAGGGTGTATTTACATGCAGATGCACAAAAGAATGAGAAATAATACACCAACATATATTATTGCTTGACATTCAATTATGGCTAAAGGTTGCGTCTTTTATCTTTTTTTTTTTTTTGCTCTTTAAGCTATTGTCCTTAAACGTAATTTTAATCTTAAAATTCCTATCACCTGTGCTTTGGAAGATGAGTTTAATAAAAATGCAATGACAGATTCAAAATTCTGGGCTACAGCACATGCTGGCAGCTTTTGAGCGTGACATAACGCCAGCTTTAACAATCTGCGGCCACAGAGGTCTCCAAGCTCTGGCATTTTGTTAAAAAAGAAAGGATTTTTTTCTCTTACCCCCCAATATGAGCCGACCTGACCAATACAGAAGGAAAAGCATGTTTTTGGAAATGTGGTACTGCTCTTTGTTAACCCCGCAGAATTGTTGCACATTGCTGAATTGCTGAAGGCGTTATGTTATGCTTCTCTTTTTTCTAATTTTTAAAAAAATAAAAACAAAAAACAAAAAACTTATATTTAATATGGATGGATCCAGCTCAGCATTTCCAAACCTTTGTCCTTTATTTAAATTCTTTAAAATTAAAACCAAAATGTCCTTATTCACATAACCCTGTTCCTCTGCAATTATTAAAGCCTTGTCTGGGTTTTTTTATTTTTTATTTTAGTCACACACTGTAAGAACAAAACACATACACACACACACACACACGCACACACACATACAGAGACTATTGCTTTTTACAAACAGACAACATAGCAGAGACAGAAGGAACAACACATTTTTACTGTATACTACACAGAGACTAAATAGTACACATAAACTTGGGGGAGGGGAGAAAGAGCAAAAAGGAACAGTGGCGGTTCTTGCATTCATGGTGTCATGGGCCAATGACTCTCTCTGGTGCCCACAACCCCACCAATTAAAATGCAAGAACTTAACTGAGACTCTGGGATGGGATACAATACAGTGCATTTACATTTATATCTAGTGGTTGTGCGACCCCTTTGAAATGCCACCCTGGGCAACTGCTTATATGGCCACTATCAAAAACCGCCACTGAAACAAGACATAATATTTTAATCTGCAGTTCATAGTTGTACCAAAGTAATAGTGTGTTTGATGACTGTTTTCTTTTCTCCTATCACAACCACACAAGCACATATGAAGAGGAAAAAGAAACTGAAGGGATTATTATTACTTCTTGGTACAAAGTGTAAACATACTGGATGGATAGAATTAATAAAAAAAAAGGCAGATAACTGCAATGTAGAGACCCGTAATTTCAACACAAGGCATATTGCTCATAATATTTTGTAGAATGCATCACATAGAGCCACTAAGCAGGCTCACCTTTTTGCGCTTTGAGAGTGGCAGACCGTAGCTGTGTGAGAGAAAAATACTTGGTAGTTATGCAACTAGAAAATGTGTCGAAAACAAATCATTTCAAAGGAAAGCAGCCAAATCGCTTTTAAAAAATAAAAAATTTCCCATAGTAGGAACTGCAAAGTTCAGTGTGCTACGTTAAAAACCTGGCCAATCGAGGTAAGCCTCAGGCCTTCCCACTCCACCTCCCTGAGCATTCACACCGCATCCTTTCTATGTGCTGTTCTGATCGGGGGCCACAGACATCTTTCACAAACCTGGATTGTCTAGCAGTGCTCCAGACTGGGGGCGGGAGGGGCTGTTTTGCTCAGAGACTGAGGTTAACTAGTCATATAGAGGGCTTGTGCATAATATCCAAAGAGAATTGGAACATAAGAACAGGTACAGCAGATCTACTACAACCCAAACACAACCGATTCAGTATTGCATAAGAATATTTTGGTTTTTCTAACAAAGAGGGTAATCATTTGTAAAGACCCTGATGACACCATCTGAAATCAACTCTTTTTTTCTTTTCCGATAGAAAAAAATGTTTTGTGCTGAAAAACTGTAGATTGCAAAAGTGATAAGATCATTGTTTTGATTTCTTGGTTGAAAGCTCCATACAGTTAAAACCAAATATTTACATACTACTTATAAAAAAAGACATTTTTTTTTCTCTCATTGTCTGACCAGACTCTATTTTAGGTCAGTTAGGTTAGGATTACTAAAAGTATTTCCGTTTGTTCAATGTCAGGGTAATGAAAGAGAAGTTAAAGAAAAATCCTTAAAGACATGTTCCTAATATTTGGTTTGAAGATGGAAAACTTAGGTCATTTTCCTTTCCTTTGTATAAACGTTTCACAATAGTTTACTGGAATTTCGGCCCATTCCTCCTGACAGAAGTGATGAGGTTTGCTGGCAGCCTTGCTCACACAAAACCTTTTTAGCTTAGCGATCAGAACTTTGTGATGTCAACCTCAAAACGTTGGCTATTATTCTTGAGCCACTTTGCAACTAAATAAGTGGCATACTTTAAGTCATTGTCCATTTGAAAGACTGATGTCTTGAGATGTTTTAATATTTCCACATAATGGGAAACTATATTTTTAAAGTGCAGCTGTCCTGCGTGCACCAATACAACATGACGTTGCCACTACTGTATTTTCCAGTTGGGATGAGGTTTCTGAGACTTTTAAGCTTCCCTTCTTTTCTCAAAATAAAAGACAGGTCGTCATGGCTAAAAACGTGATTTTTAATTTAATTAAACCTCAATTAAACCACTGGATGCCTCTCTTATTATTCTGATCCTTAGGAAAACAAAAAAGGGCAATTGCAATTGATTTCAAAACAGGCAGTTTAGTTTGATATAAAGACAGATAATGAGAAAAAAACATGGTTGTATCTTTTTAACAAAGTGTAAATATACATCTGGTTTCAACTGTATCTTGAAATGTGAACTCAGTGATTAATTTTTAAATTCTAATTTTAATCGCCTCTTATGGAAACGTCCCTGAAACAAACAAACAATATTCACTCAACTAAACATGATGAATACAAACAAAAGTCCTCTCAAACAGAAAGGCGAATAAAAAAAACAAACAAAAAAAACAAAAAACTATTCTTCCCTGAGGGGTGACAGCACAAGGCATTAAAGTCTTGTGCAAATTGCACTGCAGAGGAATGATAGTGTACAAACGGAAAACTAAAGAAACAAAACTTGATCCTGTTTTACAGTTAGTGACAAACGTATCAACACGCTTTGCTGGGTTTTCTAAAGGGATATTTTTTCTTTTAAGATATTTAAGGAGTTGCTACCGAGATTGCTGGAATGTCTTCAGAATCCATTCTACATTTTGAGCAAGTAGACTGGAAAGCGGAAGCAACAACTACAGTTTGGCACATCCAGGGTTTTTTTTTTTTCAGGTTTTTTTTTTAACACTTTTTATCACCACACTGACAAGAAAGACACACTCAACAAAAACAGAAGCACAACAACAAAGCGTTCTGAAAATAGCACTTGTCCTACCGTTTTTCTGTTTTGTTTGTTTTTTTAAAATATACTTCCCTCTCCTAATCGTACAAACAACAACGAGTCTTAATTATTGCAGGGATACAGTTAAGTGCTACCTGACATCTTTTTTTTCCCTTCTCCCTCGTCCTCTTTCATGGGTTTGTTAAAACCAAAACGAGTTACAAAAATAGAAGCTTTACGACCAGACAAGGCTTTGAATATTCACTTTCTCTTAGCTGTTTTCTTCTGTGTTCTGTTAAGGTGCTGCCAAGCTGAGGCAATGGTAAGAAGGCAAAAAGTCACTCATTTTATATAAGAAAAACAAAACATTTGACTGAGCGTCATACCCCTGGAACTCTGTTTTTGTCAGGTTGTAGTAAAAAACAACTTCAATGTGTTTTATTAGCATTTTATGTGGTAGACCATCAATATTGCAGTGAACCCTTTAAACTTTTATACAAAGAATAATCTGAATGCTTTTGCATCGAATTCCTTTCTTCTAATACAATGAAATAAAATCAAATTGCCTAAATAATCTAAGTCAAAGGTTATAGATGTTATTTTTAGAGAAGACAACATATTATATCAGACTGGCCAGGCCTAAAGTTGTTTATCTTTATGGAAGTGTGGCAGGATAAAAGCTGTTGTTGAAAGAAAGCTATCAAATTTCACACCTAAAGACAAAGTTACAAAAACTAATTGATGCCCAGAACTAACTCTATACATCACACTGAGCACACCTTCCCAGCATGGTGGTGGCAACATAATTCTGTGGGCATGTTTTTCTGGGTAGCAGACGGCAGGCCAGAATAAATGGGAAGATGGCTGGAGCTAAATTCAGGCCAATGCTGAAATAAAACATGTGAGAGGCTGCTGAAGACTTCAAACCATCCAGCAGGGCAGCATATTCCAAGTGATAAAATGGTCCAGTCAAAGTGCAGACCTATTCCAACTGAGATTTCAAGTGAGGGATGAGGAAGCTGAACACCACACTTCTTAGTCTTTGTTTAAAAAACTTGCACACTTTCCTCACTCTTCACAATTATTTGAATGTTGTGTTGGCTTACCACGTAAAATAGATTCACGATTGCATCAGAAGATTGTTACATGACAAAATGTTGTGTAAAGTAAGTTCAGGGGGTACGAATTATATTTGCAGTGCACTCCAGGAGTGCTTTAAGGGGAGTAAGTGCACCTCTGCCATGTCTGCTTGTCTTATTTTTACTTTCCACTAGGTGGAACAGTTGGATTATAATCTCAATGCGTTTTCTCCACTTTGACCATATTGCAAAAAACACATATAAATTTATGTCAGTTTTACAATATCCGTGAAGTCTGTCAAATTAGAATTTATCTGCAAACTTCTGCAACCCAAAAGGTTTCGAAATTTAATCGCATTCAGAGGCGATAACTAATATTCAGAACATGTTATTTAGGTGAGAATGCAGTTGTAGCTGCTGCAGAAATAAATAAATAAATAAAGGAGTGTCTTTAGCTTGCCTCCTAATCCATGCCTCGTTGATCGGCGTCCAGCAGCAGCATTGGCCAGCCTAACAGAACCACCCCCCTTCGAACACTTCCAGGCCAAATAAACATTTGTAGCTCCCAAAAGTAACCTTTGTGTTCATGATTCAGCTTGTACTTCTTGTGCACATGCAACACATCACTAGGTAAATATACAAGTCTTAAATTAAACAAAGGTGTAAATAAAAGTGCCTTATCAATTCAACAATTAAGAATGGTCTAACTACTAATATCATACAATGTTATTTAAAATAGATTCTATAAACATTATTTTTTTTTCTGTATAGTAAGTACTTATGACCATATACCCTGTAGTACATTATAAAACAGGTGGAATGGAGCCTTTTCATTGCGTCGGTGCCCCGGGCTTCTTCAGGGCACCTGTCCAGAGAAGGATTAATAGCAGATGGCCTTACATGATTTTCACTATGCAACAATGGTGGATGGAGTCCTTGACAGCTAAAATCATTGCGTTTTTATAAGAATTACCAGAATTCTAGGTTTCTTTTTTTTTTTTTCCTTTTTAAACGATTGTCCTTAAAGAGGCGCCGATTGCATCACCATGCCGACGGAAACCTCCCAGAAAGTTGCTGTGAGTTTTCATTTCGAGCGCTGCTTCTTAAACAAAAACAGAAACAAAAAGGAGGAAAAAAATGGCTGAACTTGACCAAAGTGTGCACATTTCTTACACAACTAAAATTCTGAAAATTAGACATTACAAAGATTTGACTGAGAAAATACTAAAACTTGTTGAAGGAGTGCAAATCTGGAAGATAATACTGATGTGGTCATCTTTTAAGTGTTTATACTTTTTTCTCCCACATCATGATAAAAGCAAAGAACACTGGTAATTTTTTTTTCTTTCTTCTTCTTCAAAAAAGTGCATAGGAAGGCCAAGTTCAGCCAAACAGAAATCATTTGTTCCCATCTCCTCTTCATGTCCCGCTGGGGTTCTGTTGCGTCTTCCTCTGAGACTTAAATTCAACATAGTAAACCTTGACAATCAGCTCCCCAATACCCTCCCCCCTCAACTGCAAAAAAAAAGAACAAAAAAAAAAAAACCCAAAAAAACAAGAGGGAAAAAAAAGTTGAACAGCGTGCCATCTGTCCGCTCCGGTTTTGTGCAGGGCACCAGTAAAGTGTCTCAGATTCCGCCTCCACGTCCCCCCCAGCTCCCCTCCCCCTCAAACAGTGGGCGCGGCGGC
This sequence comes from Poecilia reticulata, assembly GCF_904066995.2. NCBI lineage: Eukaryota > Metazoa > Chordata > Actinopteri > Cyprinodontiformes > Poeciliidae > Poecilia > Poecilia reticulata. The sequence goes on along the minus strand of NC_088835.1, from coordinate 23,551,470 downwards.
ACCTGGAGGGGGGGAGGGGGTCGCGCCCGTTACCCATCGACGGGCATGGACTGCTCAAAGTCTGATCCGAACAGCTCCTTATATAAGGGGGGGAAGTGGGCACGCACAATGTCTGGGTATATTGCTTTGAAAGCCGTGAGCTTCTCTGTATGCCTACTGCACAGCGCTCGCAGTGTCGACACTTTGCATATCAACTGTGGGGAGAGAGAGAGAGAGGAGACAGGCTGTTTAGATTCACGACGAGGCAAGGACATGGAGCAATTGTAGTGAAGAGAAAAAAGAAAAAAAAAGACGAAAACAGTCCTCCCTACAGTGCTTTCTGTCCCACACGGGGCAAAAAGACTTGTAAATATTGAGACTCTGTGACACTTTATATTAGGAAGAAAATACAGTTGACAAATTTCCTCTTTTCTCTGGGAAAAAAAAGGAACTTGTAAAAAGATTTGACTTCTCAGGATGAATGGCGTGATGTGTTGCGACTGACCTTTGTAAGAATGCCATCCTCTCTGTGGTTCTTCTGCAGAACATGTTGAAGGGCCAGTTGGATCTTCTGCTGGAGTTTTTCCACTTTCACCTTCTCCTGAAGCCAGGATCGGTCTGGAGGAATACATGTCACTGCTTCATTTATTAGCAAACTTCTTTGCATGTAAGCTAGCATAAAAGTGGTTGCGGTACGGTGTTTTGTAAAAAAATATACATAAAACCTGATTGCCATGTTACAATTATAAATCTTAATTTAAAAACAAATACATCCTGCATTTATTTTTAATTTTTTGACAATTACAAATCTGAAAAGTGTGGTGTGTAGTCGATTTAACCCAGTTAGATTTTTACTAACTGGGTTAGTAAAAATCTAACTGGCTGCAATATGCTGCTCTAAGAGTTTTGAATTATGTTTTTACCAGCTTTGTTGAAGTTTGTTACCCACTGCTCTGTGCAAAATAGCTCAAGTTGCTTTAGACTGAATGAAGAGCATTTCAGTAGCATTTTTCTAAGACCTGCCACAGATTCCCAACTGAATTTGGTTTTGGACTGTACCGTTCTAGCACATGAACCTGCTTCGATTAACTAGATGACTTTTCCTATATTGTTTTAACGCTTTAAAAACTTTTTCTGTGAACTTAATGTTGCTGTCAGACCTAAAATTTCCCTTACAATAAAGGATGATTCTATTCTATTTTACTCTTAAGGATCACACTTGACTTTATTTAAGGGTATCAGAGTAAGAGGGGCTGACTATGTATGCATGTGACTATTTTAGTTTCGTTTTCTTTTAAAATTTATGCAACTTTGCATCGGCCTATCGCATAATATCCTAATAAAATGCACATTAAAATGTAATCAAATGAAATAAGGTTCAAGGGGTATGACTACTTTTGCAAGGCAGTGTATATTGTTATGGTGAGTAGGTGAGTGTGACTGCTGCTCCCTCCCCTCTCCCCCCTGTTTGTTGCTGTGACTGACACCTACCAGCAGACATCAACACAAAAGCAGAGAACAGGGCGATCTCATCCTCAGACAGGTGCATAGAACACAAGTTTTTCCCAAACTCGAAGACGGAGCTGATCAAGTCGTCACAGCCTGCCACAGCAAAGGACATGGAGAGAGAGAGGGAGAGAGAGAAAATGAGAGAGAGAAAGAGAGAGAGAAGGAGAAGGGGTTTAGGATGGGGAAGACCAAAGAACAACATTCACTCTTGATCTTTATTGGGAGAGAGGCACACAGGGAGGGGAGAGGAAGGGGAGAGGATAAAAAAGAGCAGCGTGCTGACAGCACATGGGAGCGTCTTAAGCAGAACAGGCAATGCTTTCACTGAGTTTTGCCTCCCAGATGAGTCACTTTTGGCAGTTGGGCGGTGTTATGCAAGCTAAAATGAGGTCACTATTGAGGCTTTTAGTTAAATCAATTATTAGGGACGTACAGAGATAGGCACATGCCACCGCTGCTCTGAAAGCCCATCACTCTCCCGCCCTCCGCCGCCCGTCCCCTGCTATCTGTTAGAGGGACTTTCACTAATGCATAAACAGAGTGATAAACAAACACAAAGAAACAGGAATGTGCATCCTCAAAATCACTGTGGGATGCATTTACATTTTTTTCTGTCAAAAAGCTACCTTGAAACAAGAAAATCCATGTTGGAATATCACAGTAAAATATGACAGTCAAACATGACTGCTATTTGCTTTTTTTTTTGCCTGAGACGTTTCATGTCAGACTACCGGCAATAGTTTTGATAGCACTCTCCCCAAAGACGCCCCGTCTGGCTTTATTTATTCCAGAGTTACAGGAGCCATATGCAGCGGCGCCTCGGTAACATCTCTGTTGTACCATAAATAACCGCTGAAGAGACAGAAATGCCAGGTGAGGAAGGGATAAGGAGCTCAGTGTTTGCTTCCAGGCCTTCAGCGTTGAGAAAAAGAACAGCAGCCGACTCTAATTTTGGCTGTTACACCAAGGACAGGAAGAAGACACAGTAAAGAAACAATCTAGATACACAAACACAGCAAGCAGGCGCCCACGCCTGCCCGACTGTACACCCACTCCACTTACCTAATGACTTGAACACATCAGGTCCGGCGTATTTTCCATCGAAATAGACTGTGTTGTTTTGCGAGTCAAAGGCACGGCACATTCTGACAAACACAACTTCCAGAGAGCCTGCAGAGACAGACAGCAACAAGATGCTGAAGATTTTCTTCTTTTTTTTCTCTTCCCGTAACATCAGGCAGAGGTGCAAAACACACGATTATGCTTTGTGCTAATCTTCCGAAATACAAGGAAACAACCGCTTTGAAATGCGCCCGCTGGCAGATGAGAATAAAAACTGCCTCCGCAGATGAAAACATCATCGATAGAAGGCTATTCTATCCAGAGAGTCAAATTTGACGAAAATAGGTAGAGACACCACTCTTTCGTTCAGATACTTTTTTTTAAAGCTGCAAAGCTATTTATTAGATGGTGCAATCTGCACAACTTGACGGGAGAGAACACAGAGGAAAGAAGTACGCAACTATACTTCTTATTGACACAGCTGAAAAACAAAGTGTAAAAAGCCTTGAGTAAATGTATCTTGCATTGCTGCAACAGCCTTGCACACTGACAATTTCAGAAAATACATCTTAGTACATTTACACAGAGAGAAAAGCAAAAATAAAAATCACTGATGCTACACAATATCTCTAGTAGTTCTTTTGAAATACATGTAACCAAAACATTTTTATAGTTTTCAGAATGTCTAAGGTTTTCTCTTGAAGAATCCTTAAATTTGTGTTTTCTTGGGGTAACATGGAAACAGTGGCTAAGAACAGTGGCCCGCTTTTCTTATTAACTGTTCAAAACGGGAAAGAATAAAGAACACAACATTCAGGAAAAGGCTGATGTGTGTTTATCTTCATAAACCAGAAAGCACTGTCAAGACAACAGCTAGCTGCCTAAATGTATCTAAAGCTACACTCAAGGAAATAATGAAAAACTTTTATAACTAGAACTCAGACAACAAATCTGGAGGGGCAACCACGTTTTTTTAAAAAATCTTCAGAAAATTTTCACCAGAAACAATAACTACCCTACTGCATGGCTATTTCAGTTCAGAAAACTAAATCCTGTGAGGTAAGCTTGAGAAAAGAGAGCATAAGAGAGGACTCTGGAGGATGTAGGGAGACCAAGCAAAGAGAAATGGATTTCTCTCGGTTTGCTCCAACTTTGTGAGAAAGTTGGAGCAGTGCTGTCCTGTCAGCAGAAGGAGATTAAGAGGAATTTATTTTAAGGCTTTTTACTCGTCTTTTCCAGGGGTTCGAATAAGTGTGGATGGCACTGTGCAGCTGCATAAATACAGGGGACTTTATCAGAGCAGCTCGAAGAGACAGCCTACATTTCTGGGGGAAAAAAGCAGGCAAAAAAATAAAATAAAATAAAATAAATATCGGCAGCTAGACTGATGGGTTTTATCAGAACTCTGGAACGGATGACTTATCTAACGCAGCGTCCGCCTCTGCTGTGCATGCAGCGAACAGGGCGAACGGAGAAAGAGGCAGAGGCAGGCTGGGGTGGGGTTCTCCTGTCTGTGACACTGTCTGCGCGTGTGAAGAAGAGGAGCTTTGTGCAGTCAGGTCAGCTACACCCCCGTGACAACGGCGGAGCGGGGCTGGCGGAGGTGAGCCGAGGTGAGTTTGACGGCAGCAGGCCATGTTGACAGGCTGTCATACCTGCTTTCAGCAGCACTATCTGATCGTTCTGACACAGCTCCATGAAGCCGTCGATGCGCTTGGCAAACTCCACCACATACTGAATGGCCTCTGTTATTTTGATAGCACACAGCTGCCACATGACTTCCCGGGGCTGAGGAACGAGATAGGACAGAGAATGGGTTATCTGCCGTAAAACAATGGTTTTGATAATAGCCGCAGCTGCTACAGAAAAGCGCGGCACCGAGCCGGACGGACGCCTCACCTTGCTCTGGTAGCTCTCCACCTCTTCCTGAAGGAAAGCCTGCCAGGTCATCTGCTGCAGCTCCTCTCTCAGGTACTGACATGTCTCCATGTGTGACTTTGAGATGTTCTGGGCGAGGTGCTCTGGAAGACAATCATCATCATCATCATCATGACCAACCCAGACGATTTCAGCTAAGATCTGGGTGTTACACACAGACAGAGCTATGTGAAAGTGAAGACCTCACTGCTCACTGATGAGATATGCCACAGGAAAAGAAGATTTATTTACTGAGCTCTGATGAAGAACGAAGGATAGGAGGGGGGGTGAATACACGTGGGCTTTTTTTTTTTGGATGGGGGAAGGGGGGGAAGCTTGTTGACATTTCCTTATACTGCCTGCAGGAAGCTCACAGCTTAAGGTTGAGGCGAAGCCAATCTAGTTATGACACAAATGCATGGAAAAGGGAGGGGGAGGGGCGCCACGTTACTCACTGAAACAAAGGTCACATTTTTTTTTTTCTCAGAGAAATATCGAGTATAAGAATTTAAATGGTTTTGAAAACATCTGTTAAAAGGAGTTCCGAGGCACAAGGGAGCCTAAAAAAATGATTTCCCCAGACGCCTGCCCTGCTGGATCCCGATTGGCCCTAATTAATGGAAACTAATTACAAAAAAAAGAGGCTCTTTTAATGAGTGCTGGAGATGAGTCTCCAACCTCCTGCTATTTTAAGCAACCTTTGTGTCGTTTGCCCCACGGTTGAGTTGTTCTACCCCCCTCCTTCGTTTCACTGTCTCTCCTTTAACCTCCTCCTTCCTTTCGCCTGCTCCTTACCTAGTTCAGCCATGGAAACGGTGGGGGAGGTCTCGCCGTTGGTGAAGGAGCAGTAGGGAAAGAAGCCAGAGCCGGGGGCAAAGTCGCAGATGGGCTCCGGCTTGATGCCGTTGATGTCTAAGCCCGACTGGTCAGGGGACGGCTGGATGTCTAGGTAGAAGCTGCTGACCGCCGAGTCGGGCTTGCTGCCATCAGGAGTGTGGCCGTCCATGTAGCCGCTGAGGTCATCGTGTAGCTCCGTTAGGCCGTTGGCTGAGAGGCCGTAGCTGGGTGTGAGCGGCTCTGCCTCTCCGGGCTGCTGTTGGTGGTCTCGCTGCTGCTGCTGCAGCCGGTGCTTCTGGACCTCAGCGTACAGGCTATCTCGCTGCTTCTTTGACATGCGGCCAAACTTCACCGCTGGTGCAAAAAGGACAAAAAATATTTGAAAATCGAGTGAAAGTGGACTAAAATGCTAGACAAAAATAAACCACACAAATAAAATTTATTTGAGTAGAATTTTAAACACATCATTTGGAAAAATGTTTACTGATAGGCATTTATGAATCATTAAATAAGGTTAATTTTCTAACTCTACACATATATTTTGTTGTGGTAACTAAATCTAGAAAGCTGTAAAGATGCTCTAATAATCGCTTGGGCCAGAGATCAGAATCAGACCACTTTTCTTTGATCAGCAAGTCAAATATAAAAAAATAAAATGTTTCAATCCTGACGCATCAGAACTAATAATGTTCAATAAAATATTGACATAAAACAATAAGTAAATCTCTATAGTTCAGGACAACTGGCTGATGTAATGGGGCACACTCTAAGTCAGGAGGCCACAATATGCATGTGTGTGTGTGTTTATGTGTTCACTATGTAGGTATCTATGCAAATAAATATATGCAGCGGGACAAGGAGGAAAGTAAGCATAAAGGCTAGCATAAGGTTCAGAGTCACCTTTTTTCAGTCAAAACACACACCTGTGCAAGTGTGTCTGCATGAGAGATGAACTGTACAAACAGTGCTCACTTACTTCTGTGTTCTTTCATATACATGACGATATATGTGCATGTGCATGGGTCAGGGTCTGCGAGTGTACAAGCGCATTGAAGATTTTCACTTCAAATCTGTGAAATCGTGCTTTAGTGAAAAACACATCACACGTCTGCTGTGTTCAAGCAGAGCCTCCTCAGCTCAGTCTAGTCTGGACCTGCCTGACAAAGAAAGACACAAACGCCCACCTAGGGGCTCCCAATTTTGCATCCCGGCTACAGCGGCAATAACAACACCCTCTAACAACTTCCTGTTTTATGAAAACAGGTTTCTATTAAGGCAACAGCTCTCCCACCACAGGCACATAATGGACATTATCAAGATATGTTCCCACATGCTCAAATCAAATCGATGATTTCTCTATGGACAGCTGGACAGCTAATGGCACCGCCTTGCAGTGTTTATCAACACTGCACTCCACACTTATTGATATCCCAAATAATGATGTGTCAAATCATTAAAACATAATTACACACTGAAAATCAAGAAAAAAAACTGATCTTACATCCATGCAAGTACATTTAGTTGGAGGGTGAAAAAACATGTTAGAAATATTTGTTATATTTTTTATAATTACTGTTGCCGTGTGCCTGAATGGTTCTAAAAAACAAAATTAAATGTACTCATTTTATTTATGCTTCACTTTTTTAAGATGATCAGGAGGAATATGCAACTTCCTGTTTACATGAGGTTTATACACGAAGTGGCACAGAGGTTCATATTTCTTAGAAAGAGGAATGAAAAGAGGACAGACCATTCAAGAAAGTCAGATGTATACTGATCTCAATACATCATCATACAGTTACTCACCTAAACCTTACCCTATCTAAAATCAGGGAAACTGTTAAAAATCTTCAAATAAATATAGCTGCAACGAGTTAGGATTGTAAAGGCGTAAAAAAACAAACTCTCATGGACAACTCCATCAGAGAACAGCCTCTTGAGGTTACAAAGATAAAATAAAAGGCTTAGAAACATATAGTTTATACTAGAGTTATAGTTTAGAAAACGACTCATTTGTAATTCACAACATCTGACCCCAATTTCGTCATGAGCAGATTTTACACAAACAGGTGCCTGAATGTGAGCCCTTCGTCTCTCGGTACCTCTGCCATCCGTTGCACCCACCTGTCGATTCCCCTCCCGTACAACAACAACAACTCACCATCTCGTGACATTCCCACTGCCAGGCACTTCTGCAGCCTGCAGTGCTGGCAGCGGTTGCGGCTGGTGCGGTCGATCAAGCAGTTTTTCTGACGGGGGCAGGAGTACGCTGCATTGCTCTGCTGACTCCTCCTGAAGAAGCCCTGCACAGGGAGAGGGGCACGGGAAAATACGCCTTAGGTTTGCGGAACGGGCCTGCGCGGCCGCAAACGCTCATTCTGGCACCTCAGAAGGGGGATCATTTTTATGTCTTCATTGTGCTCTAGCGCTGACAAGATTTATTGCAGTCTGGCGGGGATGTACTGTACTCCCAGTGGTGATATTTTCATTTTACTGCTTGCAAATTGAAATGCAACAAAAAAACTACTGCGGTGGTATTTTCCTGACTTCTTTGCTGGCATTTAAAGAGCGCTGTATATCCACCAGCGTGTACAACACGAGGGCGGCGTGTTTTGCGTAGCGCATGATAACAACGCCTGGCATTTCTCTTCAGTGGCGTTATTAGTGTTGATTAATGCAGCACAGGCATGTGCAAGGCTAAAGGATTGCAAACGCACACCAACTGGATTCCTCATCCTTTGACTTAATGAATTGATTCCAGCACATCATTAACATGCCCCACTCTACTGCTCCACACACATATGTCTTAATTAGCTGCTCATTGGCTGTTTAATTACAAGAAAACAGCTGACAGCTGCCAAGTTGCTTTATAATGGAAGCCATTATGGAAACAGAGTAAAACTGCCAGTGACAAGTAGCACTCCTTAATAATGCAATGATTTATGGTCCAAACTTTTGTACTCGCACGTACCATTAAAGGCCTTTCTGCCTGTGGACTAATTAGCAATCATTAAAGATAGATTTCAGCAGTTTATTCTTTAGCGTTTTATCCTTTCCAGGATCTCTGTGTGTGTGTGAGTGAGAGGGAGAGGGACAGGGAGAGAGGGGCGCTGGGAAGAAGAGCTGAAAGGAGCCTCTTTTGCCCCCCCCCCTCCCAATCACGCACACACACACACACACACACACACACACCGGCGCAAACAGCAAAAGGTGGAGGCTGGCTGAGGAATGCTAATGATGTGCTTGGTGACGAGCACGAAGAGGGACAGGAATACACTCTGTGCACAAATTTTCCTTCGCCGTGAATGGCTGGTGTATTTGAAACAGTACAAAAGGTGGCTTCAATGGGGAGAAACACGCTGTAGCAAACAGCCAACAATCTGCTATAATTCAAAGCACTCTCCTTTTGATCATCCTATTTCAAGAAGAGCAGCAGAAGCGAAAAAGGAGAAGAAAAAAAAACAGCAAAAAAAAAAAAAGACATGTCCCTGGGAGGGAAAAGGCAGAGGAATGACTATGTCCTACTAATTGTGCCTTTCTGTGATGTCCTCAGTGGTGCTTGACCACTTTAATGATCATGCTCTGTGTGTTTACACACACCACGCTCCCTCTCCAAAACGCTGTAAAACTTCAGCAACATTTTAAGATGTTTTTTTTTCCCTTCTTCCAAACAAGCAACTTTCTTTACCTCCTCAGCCTTTCCTCCCCGTCTTTTCCCTCCCTCTTTCACATGCTTACAACCCATCCCACTAACAGGTTCACTCCTCTTGATGCTTACCTTACAGCCTTCGCATGTTATCACGCCGTAATGGATGCCTGATGATTTGTCTCCACAGATCTTGCAGGGAATTATTTCGATTTGAGCTGGGGAGAAGAAAAGAAAATGAAAGAAATAAATAAATAAGGGCAAAAAGAAATCAACATTTTGCTGTCACAAGCTGCTGTACAACCCTCTCACCATGGATCCATGTTGGTACATGAAAGAGCACTGTGCTTCTAAAAACATCTCATCCAGTGGCTTTTGAATCTTCACTTCCACACAGTATTAGCTGAATATTTAGAGCTGCAGTCGTGTGTGTGTGGGTGTGTGTGTGTGTGTGTATGTGTGTGTGAGCGTGTGCATTTGGTTTTTTAAGGGAAGGATCCAATTTTAAAGTGCTCAACAACAGCCTGTACAAACATGGCATCGATTTGTCGCGAAAACACAACTTACATCAAGAAAAGACCCGGCTGCCCACAAACCCTAATACCCCACAGAAGTGCAAATATAAACCTTGTGCAATGACAAAAGATCATTTAGCCACATGAGGAGGTCTATTCCCTGGTGGAAAACCCAACTTCATGCAGGCTCTTAAATTTCAAAACCATAACCCCCCCAACCCCCAGGGAGCAAATCTTGGGGGGGGGGGTTGCTCCCCCAAAAAGAATCATGTGGTTGCATGATTCTCTGCAACCATAAAGAATCATAACATGCCCGCTGTGCAAGATGAAGCAGAAACTGTGTGTATTTGTATGTGTTTGTGTGTGAGCGAGCTATACGAGAAAAAAAAAACAAAAAAAAAAAACGCTTCAGTTTAAGTTTGGCAGCGCCGTTGTACTGTTGACAGGCCTGAGATGCAGGACAAAAGCCCAGAGAGGATGGGCCTCATCCATCGTCGGCCCTCGCTCCGGGAGCGAACCTGCAGCTCAACGGGCAGAACACACAGACACGAGACACCCAGAACTCCCAGCTTGGCCCACTGATCTCAGCTTTATCACCGCAGCAGCCGCCAGTACCACGCCGCTACCTTCCTCCGAGGTCCCCCCCCCACACACACCCTCGGATATCGCTATCTCGTTGCCCTCCTCAGTCGCGTCATTTCCATCAGTGCACTGCAGAGCCAGCTACCTGATCTGAATCGAGGAAAGATCCTCGTAGGATGCTCTCTGTCATGATGTAATGTTTTGGTTGCTTTTAACCACCGATGTAGACTGCCCATCAGGGCAGAAAGTGCTCTTGTACCCACTACATTTCTTGGAACTCCAAGTAAAAATTATTGAAATCACTAAGTTTACACATTATTCATAAAAAAAAAAAAGATCAAGGCTTCAAAGATTTTCTAATTAGTAATATACAACTTCCCATTTCCCTGATATTTAAATATGATACCATACAGAGACCCATTCCTTTCAGCCTTTGGCCTCCAAGGCTGGAAGAAGACCCATGTTTATGTAGTGAGAGATAACTGTAGGATAACATGGCAGACTGGGGTCATCAAGTCTCCATAACAACCATTAGAGGGCATCTCACACCTGGTTGTTTGGGAGACATGCCAGGAAGAAAGCCTATTCCTGTCCTACTATCACAAACATAAACATGTACTTTGCTAAATTGTGTGCTTTAGTCGGAAGAGATCTACATTAATTCTTGCAGCTAATTAATTCACCAATTCTACAACTGAACCAATAGATTAATATGTTATATTTTTGACACAATGATGAGTTTTTTCAGCAAATGAATTCAGATATGCTGGGGATGATATTAAAAAGTTGCAGAAGAGTGGCTCTGGTGGACTGAGGCTGAAGAACCCTGATTACAGAGATTGTAAAAAGAGGAATGCTCTCTTTATGTATGGTCCAACACAATCAAAATTTCAAACAAAACAAACAAAAAATAATTTAATTACTTATTTATTTTTGGTCAGAGCATATATAGGTATATACATAAATTAAAAGCTGCACTTTTCTAATATATCAGGATGAGATTATGATACTGCTTTGAAAAGGAGTCTTTTTGAATATTTGTATATATGTTTCTTTGAGTGCATCTTTAGGTTTTAGTTTTTTTAATACACCTGTTGGAGAACCTCAGTCGACCAACCAGTTTCTCCACAGCCCGAAAAAAAAAGAAAAAGATGTTTGGACTTTTTAGTACCTTACCCAAATTATTTGCTCAGTAGTTATTCACTAAATATATTCTTAAAACTTTTTTAAATTTTTTTTTATTTAAATTATTTTATTAGAGTAGAGCAGAAAACCAAAGATATTATGTAGCATAGTGCAATTTCGTTCCATTTTATTCTTTTACATTTTTGGATACATCTTTTTATATTTGTTTTAGCATCTTGCTTGCTTAGTTTGTGAACCACTTTGTTTAAAATGTATTGTTTTTTAAATGTCCTACACAAATACGACTGACATTGGCATTCTGTTCTACGGTGCTCGGATAAGTATCAGATCAATTCCCCCAAACAAGGCTTGATATATAATATACTTCTTAAAAGGAGGCGGCATATTTTCAGGGTGTTACATCAGCCTCTTCCCTCAAACCAGGCCCAACTGTCTGCTATAATGCCTCAGGTCTCGTCTAAAGACAAAAGACTTAAAATATCTCCTGCACACCTTAACAAGCAGCCTCTTTATTCCGGTTTGATCACATTAAAAGTACTTTTGTTGGAGTTCATCCAGAGATCCCTGCCCATTTAATCAGCTGCCTTGGAGCCTGCATTGTGTCATGTGGATAATGTCCTCGTCCCCGAGGCGTGCCCGGGAGAGCCCCTTAACACAGAGCCTTTAATCCACCAACCCGGGAGTTGCACTCTGTTCATTCAGGGGATCTCTCCTTGCACTGCTGGAGTCAACAAGACCAGCCATGTTTACTCGGAATTAGCCTAGATTTTAGGAAAATGAACAAAAAGGAGAGGTGGATCATGAACGATTAATACTCCTTCATACAACACCTCCTGCGATTTGAGGTTCTCCCATACAACAGAGGGCACTGCACCTCGTTGGCCCGGATTAGAGTGGAACCCAGGCAGGAGGCGGGCTCCGACAACCTCACAGAGAGGGTTAATTTATAATTAATATTTTCCTTACTGTGCGCCGTTGCTTGTTATTTCATTTAGGTCTATCTCTGTATGAGTGCACTCTATTGTTTGTTTTTGTGTTCTCACCGCATGAGCATTAGCTGTGCAGTGTGTTTCAACTCCTTTAGCATTTTCAGCCTCATTACTTACATAATTTGTTCTGACATGCACTCACAACAACTGAAGCGTGCTGTAATTATGACTAGCTGTGGTTATGTTGCTCCAAAAGGCCGCAGTGACAGTCTCTGGCCATTGGGTGGCAGTGCAGGGCCGTTTCTACGGCTGTCATGCCAAGTTAAGCCGAGCTTCCACCCACCCCGTTCACAACCCACATGCTTTTGGCTACGAGCTCCAGCCTCTGATAGCTCCAGGCTTAGGCTGCTGCCTGCGTCCCCCCACCCCCACAGCAGAGCTGCGAGATGCCTTCATCTCTCCTGAAGAAGCGGAGCTGGCTGGGCGCTCGGTCAGGCCTGACAGAGGCTGTGCCACATCAGGTGAAAGCAGCGAGAGTGCAGACACAGGGGTGCCAGGCCGGGGAGATTATATATCCACATGAGCGTAGTTTAGTTAAGCCCTATCTGCTGCAGGACGGGCCCAAGTGCATCCAGTCTCACCAGCTTATGCTCTTTCACTTTGCTCCCACACAAACCCATAGATGCTGGGTGTACTCGGCAGTAAAAGAAAAAAAAAGGGGGCTCATCTATGGATCAGCTGATGCAAACTTCTAGTCTAATAATAATAAAAATAATGTCTTTCCGTATACTTATTGCTTTCTTTGGTTAGGAGGTGAGAACTTAAACAACAAAAAATAAACAAATAACATTCATGCATCCCAAAATGGTAGTTAATATCTATTGACCTAAAATGAGGAGTTAGCCGTCCCCCGGTGTGAATCAAGCAGCTGCTGGCTCACTTGAGCTTGACCGCTGCAGTGCCGCTGATCCCATTCACCGTGCCCGCCCGCCTGCCTGCCTGCCTCTCTACCCGTCGCCCTCCCTGCCAGCCGCTCTGTTTACAACATCAAAGCCAGGCACAGTAACACAAGCGGCCATGCTACAGCCCATCCCAGCAGCACTGCCGCTCCTCGCAGTGCGGAGAAGTGCCCTCTCTGCATGCAGGCCACTTCAAAGACACCTGCTGAGATGCCAAGATTGTGTTGAATCCCAACCGCAGCACAATCACGCCCGAGACATTGCCGTGAGGGCCGGGGAAGCAACCTAACCCAAGCATCCTTGCAGAGTGGCATGGGTGTTGAGAATAAAGAGCGCTGCAGAGAGAGAAGACGGTCATGCAGAATGTTAAGGCTTGTTCTTTGTCTGTGGCTGAGCGGCTCAAGGACACTGACTCACATCACTAGCAGGCCGTCCGAGGGGATGACGTGTCACTCAGTGCACATGTACAAAAGGGCCAGTGAGGCCATTGCATGTTCACCCAGTGCCCTTCGCTGTCTTTTTTCACAGCCTTTAGACTGAGCCAGTCTGAGAACAGTACAGTGCACCATAAAAGACCAGGACAGTCAAACAAATACATATTAAGTCTGCCACCTGTCAATTTCCTATTTTCACATCCCTGAATTATGAGCAGATTAGACACTCACAAGGTTCATTTACTTTTGATCAATAAATGCTGCACACCACTGCAATCTTCAGTGTGGACACAGTTTCTCTGGGAAGAAAAGTGCAGGTTGGTTGTGTCTAAGTGATTGGCTAAACACTTAGACAAAACAAGACGTATCCAAGAGGTAGCTTGGAAGCAGCTACCTCTTCTAAGTCAGTGATGTTTTTACATGGGTGGTAGCTCAGCAGAGCACGCCTCCGGATCAAGCAGTTCCCCTCCAAAACAGTTGGTGGCAGCAGTGATACGCTTAGACAGCATGTATTTAAAAAAAAACAAAACAAAACAAAAAAATCTATATATATATGCATATATTTATTCACTTCAAGTAAGATGATATTCAAAAGAAAATCAGATTTTAGACGACTGTCAAGATATGGCTGAATTCATTCAGACTGTGAGAAAGAGAGCCATTTTTTAATTGCATGACGGAAAATCTGAAAAAAGTAAAACTCAGTATCAGATTTAGAGTGAGGATGTATAATCTCTAAAAAAAACAACACATCCACAGACACTGGTGTTTCAGTAATGTCAGCCATGCTGAAATGTAAGTGTAGAATACTTTAAAATGTTCACTCACAAATCTCCAAATGTTCACTAATAAAATGTCCACTTAATAAATATTGCCTTTGTTTTGAAAATTTTGTAAAAGCACAAATGATTCATTATAATCTGTTTGAAACCCCGCAGGACCCTTACACAAAGACATGTTGCCATTTACCCGTACTGCTGGTACTGAAGACCATGCCATGCCATATATTTGCGGCATGGATTTAAGATGCATTTTGAAATGTATGAAATCTTAGAAAATACAGAACTAGAAATGCATAAATACCACAATAAATGAACTGGAATATTTTTTTTTACACTGATTATATTGTTTTAAACCAGATCTGTAATCTGTCAAATTGTCATCTCTATTTTTTCAGAATGCTTTTCTAAAATTCTGTCACTTTGCTCTCATCAGTTGAATGAATCATTACATGAATATACTTTGGGTAATGCATTGAGCTCTGCTGATAAAAGGTAAAAGTAACAATCTTGCAGCCTGCTACAAACAGAGCGAAATTTGTAGTCTAAATCTCCTTGCAGTTCCCAATGAACCACTGGAAAACTGACATAACGCTGAAGGATTAAGATTATCCCCCCCTACATTACAGGCCCATTGCCCAGGCCACCGTCATAATGCCGAGAGCTTAACCCATTACTCGATTGGACCATTAAATCACTTTCTCATGGCCTTGTGATTCACAGTAGATGTGCACCACAAAGTCTAAAATCAAGGCTTCAAGTGCAGATGTGTTTATACAGAGCAGATTTTTCCCACTGGTGCATTTACATACATCATTGGGAAAGAAAGCATGTGAAACAGTTTGAGAAAACACATTGCTCTCGCGTCTGTATGTGAAGTGTGCATGTGCGTGGGTGCGTGCGCGCGTGTGTGTATGTGTGTGTTTTGGCCACATTGCGCTGACAAGCTGTCAATGACAGAGTGACGCAAGCCAGTGCGCTCATGTCAGATATTATGTAAGGTGGACAGGGCATGACATTATGAGCAGATTAACAATTCTTCCATCATTGGACAAGCGGTGATTATAGATGTTTTTTGCTCTAAAATAGCTTAAAATTACCACAGCATTTCTGATGCTGTGATATTTTCTTTTAGGAAAAAAAAAAAAAAACGCCTTTAAATAATGGTCCACAACGAGCGAGGCTGTACAATGCACCTCCATCATTATGTGCATCTATTTATTTTTTCCACCCATTTGACAGTGTAGATCATCTGTCGGTTAATAAAGAGAACCTCCTCTAAACAGATACCCATAAGAGTCAGATCGAGCTGTAGAGAGGCGACAGCCTAACAAGAGATGGAATCAGATCTCTGCCTCTCTTATCTGCCAGGGCTCTGCTGTCATATGAAGTCGCACAACACAATACTTTTTCTTTTTTTTATCCCATTTATACCACAGAAGAAAAGGTTATTTGAATGTCACCAGCAAAACAGAGTCACGGTGTGAAATGCATCCTGTACAAATGCAGTGGTGTTTTTTTTTTGTTTTGTTTTGTGGAAGGTGGGGCTGAAGGCTTGCTGGGTATTTTAGCTTAGATCTGTTCTAATGGCAGCGACTGGCTTGTGAGAGCACAGGAAGCTCACAGCGAGGTGCTGCTACTAGAATATACCTCCAGAACAAAAACCTCAGTATCGCAGCTTTTAACAGCTATCCTGAAGTCATCAAAAAAAAAAAACACTCAAAGGGGATTACAGAAAGCAAAGACATAATTGACACATTTTGATGTCTCCAAGCTGAGTCTGGCTAATTCCCCATCAAATCATTCAGCTGTCTAAGCTGTGATCCTTTTTCACCAGAGACCAGCTACAGTTTTCAGAAAATGGGCTTTTAAAGTCCCCCCACCCCATTATTCCTTTCATAGCAGTGCAGCGACTTTGCTGGAGCTCAGGTCTGGACCACTGCCCTGGGCTGCTTTTGGGATGAACTCATGCGTGCTTTGGTGTGTTTGTTTGTGTGTGAGGCCTATTAATATTTCAACACTGCCCAACTCCAGATGCCTGTACAACAGAGCAGTGCTTTTCTCTTCATGTCTCCAATTGTATTTACTTGACTGTTTTATTGAGGAGGATTCTGACACCCTTTATGAAGTCGAGCAGGAGAGCGCGAACGCATATTCCCTACCTGTAAGCTCAAGACGTCTCTCTTTACGTCTTCTTCTCTACCACTGTGAAGACAATTTGGGCACTAATTTATGTGTTGTTTTGGCAAAGATTGACGAGCTTCCTGGCTGGGAGTCTGCTTTGCTGCACTCTGGGGGAAACGACAAAAGCTCGAGTATACGGAACAGACGAGCACCATGAAGGGGAGCATGTGTGCGGTGCTTCACCACCTGAGCTGGAATCTTTCCCCATCACTCTTTACCTTCCTTCCCCAGTTTGGATCCTTCCCCCCAGCCTGTCCTCGACAATGACAAGTGAAGCTTTGCCCAGCTGATTGGGCCCATAGCGCATAGAAAGGCTCACAGGGTTTCTTCTGGTCCCAAGATTTAATCACAAAAAGTATTTTAAGGCTTTCATTTTATTTATTTATTTTTTTTATTACAATTTTCCTTAAAGGATTCAAATGTGTTTTAAACATTTTGCATGGGAGTGGACTATGCTTTCTGTACCTGTTTGAGATGCACCGAAACTCAAAATCACTGAGGCTGAAATCACACTGGGCCGATTGATTGACTGCTGCAGGCGCTGCTGGTTGAATTCTAAGAGTCAGGTGAAGATTGTGCAACATTGTTTTTTTTGTTTTTTTGTTTTTTTTTAGCTTTGGCCAATTGAACAAAGAGGTCGATGGTTAAAGACTCCATTGTGGTACAGAACCTTTGTTAAGCACTCCCCAACTCTCTCTGCAGGGAGAGTTGCCTTGTACACTCCTTTGGAAAAAAAAACACATGAATATATAAATAATGAATCCTTCAAAACATCCAGAGCAATTACACGCAGAAACCTTTACATAACAACAAAGAGCCTTGTTCGAGTGCACCAGGGAATTTGCTACTGCCACACTGTACAACTTCCTTTCTCCTATAATTGCTGTATTAGTATGCATTTCTGTAACTCAGCCTGGATTCTGCTGTGGGTTTGTGAATATGAGATTTCTACTGTTTTGCTCACTTAAATTAAACCCTACATCAGTAAAACCTGCTTGCATGGTCTTTTCTGGAAATGTTTACAAGTCATTTTTTTCCCCAAAGTCCAAGTAAAATCTCAAGTCTCTAAAGACCAAAATAAGTAGCTCACCTCGGATTCATGTCTTCTCGTAAAGCACAGACTAGTCTAAGTATCCTTATGCCCAATTCAACACATTAACTTTTAACATTTATCTTTATTGGTTCCAGAATGTTGAAGTCAACGTGCAAAGTGTTATTAGTTTCCACAATAATAACAGATGTTAAGATAATCGTTAAATATAAATATAATTTAAGCACAGTGCAAATAGGATCACTTTTTCCATTTCCCAGGATGTGCTATATTTTTTATTTTTATTTTAATGACATGAGCTGAACAGCAATAGTTTATAGGTTGAGGGTTACATTTATGTTATTTTTAAATAACACAAAATAGGTATTTAGTGGATAGTTCAGTTTGAGAAACATGGATGCAGTCACAATTATAAGCTACAGCTAACTAGAACATGCTGTTTGGAACCACTAAAAGCCCACGTTTCACTACGGTTTCTGTTTAATAAATTAAACAATGTGATCAACTGCCTTATGAGCATTGGTCTGCAGACAGCTAAAAACTTTAATATACCTCTCCACAAATAGATAATGCCAACACGTACCGACCAACATGCCAATATTCACACTATTTTTGGCCCCATTTGAAACACAAGGACATACTTAGAAATATACAGCTTTTACTACATCCTCACAGAGGGGCGAGTATGCAGCGGATTTGACGTCACCTAAAAAAACACACTGGAAAAAAGTTATTTCTCAAGAAAAGACAATGCAGTTTTGTGTCCTTTTGGTTCAGAACAGAAGTTATCAAAATAGGGAAAACAGCACACCTGTATTCACTACGTTTTCTAAAAAAGAGTTTTTTTCTTCAGTTTATTATCTAATACAGAATTAGTGTATCTAATCTGCTGTATGTTTGGCCAACCCTTTTTCAATGTCCCCATCTACATCTGCTGCGCAATCACAAAAACACAGGATGGATGTTCACAATGCACATCTGCATAGTCAAAAAGAAAGTAGACCAGCCAGGTTGGTATGACTTAGGCCCAACTGTAAACGCTTGGAAGCATCAAAGAAAAACAGATGAACTTGGAAGTTGTTCTTAACTTCTTGTACTGACAGATACTGTTGAGAGAAACCATTTACATTGTGCGTAACAATACATTATATACTTCGGTAGCTCAAAGGGAGCAAAAAGTAATCATCTTCTGATCTATACTTGCCAGCCTACTTTCACCCCTGATTACACGAGAGAAAGATTCTTAACAAGACTCAATTCCCACAGAAAGAGTCAGAGTCAAATCTCAAGTCTTTAGAGCACAAGTCCAAGTGGAGTCTATAGTTTGTTTTAGCAAATGAAGAAGAAGTCAACTCAGTCTCCGCAGATAATAGAGAAAATAGAAGAGAAGAGGGAAGAGACGAGAGTTCCGAGGCACACTGCTGCTCAGGGTCAGTGGGTCAAAGGCACACAGCCAGAACACACATGCAGAGCAGGCTGAATATTTCAGCTGACAGTAATTGTCCCTCTGTGGTCTCCTTAGGAAAACATGTTTCCAGACAATGCGGACTGGCTGCACGAGCCAGATAGTAATCATGATCTTGATTCGCTTCGTCGAAGAGAGAAGAGGCTGCAAAAGACAGTAACGGCACGAGCCAGTGTTCTATAAGAGCTGGAGAAGGTAAAGGAGCTCCAAATAGAAATCCAACACAGAATTGTAATAATTTAAAAGATCTACCAAAAACTAAGCAAGAATCTTAATTTTATGTAAAAAAAAAAAGAAACATTTTCTTTTATAACTTGCTGTAACATAAATTTATTATGTGCTTTGTTTATGTTTATGTGAAGATGTGAAGAAAAAAGTCCAATTATAAGTTATAATAATTATAATTATAAAAAGTCTGCTCTGACTATACTACCAATTTTATCAGCTACAGGTCCTGTGTACAGACTACGACAAAACACAAATATGTCTTATTGGGAACAAGATTTTAAAAAAATTGCTTGTGTTGTCATTTTCCTAAAAAGTCAAAAATGTGAATCTGCCACCCCTCAAAAAACAGACAAAAAGCCTTATGCACAGTACAAATCTTGTCTGCAAATCTTGTCTTTTTTCCAGACTCTTATTTAAAAGTTTTTTGTTTTTTTTAACACTGGAGCTGACGAGCACCGAGGGTGCCATTCACCTTGAAGGTCTTGGGTTTTCATCAGCTGAAAAAGAGCAGGCAAGGACAAGGAAGATGAATGACATCAATGGCCAGCCGATACTTCCAGGGACTTGTGATTGAGACAAATGAGCCTTGTTACATTAGCTGTGATACTGAATCCTGCTGCTCAAAGATCCAGAGCTTGATAGAGCTGAAACTAGAGGCACCCAACCTTTCTACAGATCACTGGTGTCACTGGGCCTCAGAAGAAGAGCACTGTCAAAGCACCTGCTTCACTACACTTTTGTCTCTTTTCTCTTTGCGCATTTGCATTTTGTTTTATGTGCATTCAAGAACTTTCTTGTTAGATTTGGGGAAAAGTCACGATTCTAGGATGCATTCCATTGCAAACATTAGCAATATTTACTGGGGTTTGTGTTATCATCCAATTATTATCAAGATGAACAGCTCAATATATCATGATATTGATCTTAGGTCATATCACCAAGCCCTAATTCATCCATTCATGCACACATTCACACAATTAAGGAAGCTATAAAAACGCAAGGTTTCAGTGTTCAGAGAAAAAAAAAAAAAAAACGGGTCATTAAACAAAATATTAATGCAGATGTTTGTGTAATACCAGACATTACAAACTAATTGCAGAAAACTGAAAAAAAGAAACTCATATTGGGATCCAGCATAAATGTTTTAATCATAAATTTATGTCTGCAATGGGAAATAAATGACAAATCTGACTGGAAAAGCAATTAACTGAGAACTTTATATTGTTCTTTGCTTGAGTAGGAAAATGAACAAAACAATGGCAACTCTCTTTGGGTTGTGGGAAATAGAGAGACCTTGCAGCTGTGGTGAAAGATTGTTTTTGAAACTTGGATCAAAATATCTGACTTCTAAAGTGAAACTACAGAACCCTGGTGTAGTTTTGCACAGAAACATCATAGCACTCCATCGTCTTCATTTCGCATGCCTGCTGTTTTACACAAGGCAGTAATAAAGCTGTTTAAATCAGTGTCCAAACTCAATGTGCTGATGGGTAAAATTGTATGCAAGTTCCACGTCAAGAGCAGCTGACGTGGAACACACTGCTGTATGTAATGCACACCAGCGAGTGAACTTAGAAGGAATTATACTCTATATTGACTGAAAATAATTAGGTATAATGAGAGTGCCTGAGTACAACCTGCTTTACACCCTTGCTTATTGAATAGCCATTATGTGTGTTTTGTACACTTAAGAGGCCATTGATTGCTGTGGTGGGTCACTCATATAGTGGCAGAAATGAAAGGAGTTTTCATCATACAGCTTGTTCATTTAAAGTGGATTTTTTTCCATGACAGGTTAGTTTTGATATGCAATGTGATTGCAATAAAGTTATTGCCACGTGAGATATTTACTGGCGAGAAAATCTGAAAATGATGTAAAAAATAAAACTGAGGCTTTGGATTTAAATGTTTGGTGATTTAGCACAGTGAGTACACCAACCACTTTAACTGTAATCTTGTACAGAATTAAGACCCATTTGATTGGCTTTAAATAAATTCTAAAACCTCTACAATGCAAAAACTTCTTACGATTCCATGACATTTTCAAATATGCTATATTATATGAATATATATATATCCTCAAATTGGAATCAAGCAAAATGTTGCAAAGTTAGAATTTGCAAGTTTCTTAGTACATTCAGAAATCTGGCTTTTACATAGAAAGCTTCAAAATCTACAAATATCTCATTAGTTACAGCTACAAAGCAGCTCCGCTGTCATTCTCCGGTTGTACCAGACCGTGTAAAAGGCATTCCTAGACGACAGTGGTGCACATGGAGTATCTACTGCCACGCAGAGTTCACAGGAAGCTTACAGCATGTGAGACACATTCCCCTGCACTGCTGTTTTCATAGTCCTACAAACACTGGCCTGGTTTTGTTTAACATGGCAGGATTAAGCGGCCATGCGCAAAGCGCGCTTCCTCTATTCACGCACAGCATCTTCTACCCGCTTGGTGAATCAGGTTCCCTGACTGCAGGTGAACACACAATGGTGATCTAATCTGAGGCAAATAGACAAGTGCCAAGATTAATCATTGCATAAACACATCCCAAAAGCTCCGGAATAACAATCATCTCTTAAGCCTCAGTCATGCAAAGGCTCAGGCATTAAGTCAGCTGACAACCACTATCCCCCTTCTCTCATACTGGCTTTGCTTTGTAGGTTTATTACAGACAGGACGGTGTCAACACTTTGTATGGTACAAGGGAGCTTCTAAGTCAAATGAGAGGAGTAGTCCACT
The DNA here is from genome assembly GCF_904066995.2 of Poecilia reticulata. Taxonomy (NCBI): domain Eukaryota; kingdom Metazoa; phylum Chordata; class Actinopteri; order Cyprinodontiformes; family Poeciliidae; genus Poecilia; species Poecilia reticulata. Next base: position 23,529,505 of record NC_088835.1, on the reverse strand, counting down.
GTTCTTGGGTGGATCACTTCTTCAACCTCGTGACCAGAACCAACCAGTTTTAAGTTTAACAACTGGCTCAGTAACCAGCCAGGAAAAAGTTAAAAACACTTACTTTTGATTAGGAAACACACCGTGCAAAAGTGCTACAAGACATTATTGCCAAAGGAAAACTAAAGGAGACTCAAAGTGACATAGCTTTAGTGTAAGTGAGAATGTTGGTAGGCTTTGGGAAAATTCTGAATTAAGGTGAGGATTTCCATTTTCTAGGGCAAACAGGAGCCTTCAATAGAGTGTTACTAGTCATTGCTAATTACTAAAGCCAAGGTATAAATGTCAGTTTGTTTTTGGTTTAAAATAACAGTAAAACCCTTACCTCCATCATCCATCCATCCATTCATGGTCTATACCCACTTATTCTTGCAGGGTCACTGGGTGACATGTGCCTTTCTTCAGCAGTCACTGTGTGAAAGGAGGGCTACAAACTGGACAGCTCATCAGTCCATCGCAGGGCAACACAGAGACACACAGGTCAAATAAACGCGCACACACACACACCTAACACCTAACTCCAAATGACAATTTAGAGACACCAATTAACCAAACAGTCATGTTGTGGGAGGACGCCAGAGTACCTGGAGAGAACCCACACAGAACATGCAAACTGCATCCAGAAAGACCCCATGACAGGATTCAAACCCAGGACCTCTTGCTGAAAGGCAACAGTGCTACCAACTGTGCCATTTTGCAGCTCTTAACTCTACCAATTACCAATAATTAATGACTGCTTACAGCAGGACACCCAGAAAAGAATATCTAGAATGCTTTTATTATGTTCTTTTATTGCAGCTTATAAAGAGAATGAATCAACCAAAACTAGTATCGGCAGGTTAAAGCTTTCCAAAACACAGGAATCAACCACAAAGTTCTTATTGGTCTTATCGCTACACTGAGGACATAGTTATAGAAACATACCTGCTCATTAAAACTATATTAGCAACAGTGAGGACCACCCTCTCATTCCTGTCTAACCAGGTCTGCTGCTTTAACACAAGCTTATTTTTTGATGAGAAGCGATCTACTGAAGACCCTGAAAAATTGAGAATGAAAAAGGACAGTGGGGAGAGTGAGAGATGCAGTCCACTGGTCCAGGGGTAAGAGAGCGTGGGATGTCCAGCTGAAGTGGGAGGCCCCTCTCCAGGAGGTTGCTCCACAGCATGAAGGCAGAGGCAGCGCTATGCCTAATGAAGGGCGAAGTGGATCCCCCCCCATGGGACCCCCTCAGGCATACTCATTAGGAGATGAAATAGCGTTTCCCGCGGCAGAGCAAGTGTCTGCCTTCGCTCGGACATATTTAATTTAGGGCCATATGAACAGCAGGCCACATCGGCCAGTTTCAGATTGGCCTTTGCCAAGTCCAAAAAAAAAAAATCAACATCATTCACAAACCAGAGCCTGATTAAATGGTTTGCACAGAATTGAATTATGGGTATTTTTGTAGTTTGGGTTTGATACCATGACATTCAGATTATCATAGGTCAAGTGTAGTGATACTTCCAGCTATTGGTAAAAAAAAAAACATATTTTATACAAAAGATGTTATATTGAAAATGTGTGCCCTATCAAAACTTTCAATCCCTTCAATGTGTTGCATTATGTTGCATGTTTTCGGCTGCAGGCAAAAATAATAGATTCATTTAGCCAGTGGTGGTTTGTGGAAAGGAACCAAGGATTATGGTAATGCGGCACTGAATGCTGCAAGCAAAATACAGTGGAAAAAGAAACTACTGCAGCAAGAGGCACTGTAGAAATATCTGAGAGGTTAATTTATATGATTGCAGAAATCATGCATTCACAAATAAACTGAGAATTCAAACTGCGCTAGGTATAATTTTAGGAAGAAAGACAATTTCTTCTGCTCTGAGAAAGAAAGCTTTTATAGGGTATCAATTCACTGTAATTCAAATACTGTACATGTCACTGCTTATCCTGGTTTCTGATGAATCTTCACATTTATTAAGGTTGTCTTCGTGCCTTGTTAGATATGTATAACCAATCTCCTGTAATTAGCAGCTGCTAACCTTTGGGGTGCTAATCCCCCATGAACTGTGGATTTTGTACATCAAAGCCCACACACCCCCTTATAGCTGGTGCTTGAAATTACACTCTATTTGAAACCTGCAATTATTTGTACAGCATGGATGCAAACAGTCTCCTCTTTTATGTCTCCAAGAATCCCGTGGGTTTGCAGTAAAGAATCCTTAATCCACTCCAGTGGAAATCCAAATATAGAGTTAACACGAGCTCTCGAAAATTTAGACCCACAGCCGGATTGCCTGTGATGCAAGCACAATGGAGAAACCTCTCACTTCTATTTATCTCATAGCTAAAATGTCATCTCTTTAGTAGATTAGGTGCACTATGTAAACAATTTATAAAAACAAAAAAACAAAACTTTTATCCAAAATTTTGGTTCGGGAGTGAGGGAATGTTAGGTTGGTATTGCATGGTAATTAGTCAGGCTGTGTCCTCCAGTAGCAGGCTTGCAGTCTGCTGCTAAACAGATGTGCAATTCATAGTTTTAAAAACACAGTAACAGTCAGAGTGATGGCTGGTATTTTTCGCAGCAGGAAATAAAAAACACCTAAACTGATCTTTCGTTTTAGTGAGAAAAAATGTCTGAAGTCTTCTTTCAGCACGATGATCGGTGGTGCACAGCAATATGTGAGGGAGGGGAAAACTGTGGTCTCTCTAGCATTTTCTGTGACATTTTATTGAGGGGGCTTCAACAGCAAGAAAGGCATGGCAAGGAATATAGTGATTTTAAAACCATCGCTTATTAAAAACCTTGATGTAGCCTGAAACCAATGCCACCCTAGGCTTACTACAAAGCCTGGATTTTGTTGTAATCCTGCACTGTTTAAAACAACAGCTGAATGTTAGTGAGTTGTATTGCACACTGTTTAATGTAATCAAATACCACAATAAAGGATGTTTAGTCTGTTGCAAGTTTTCCTCCTGCCCATTCGTAGCTGCAGTAAATATATTGTGCAAGGAGGGAGAGAAAGATTACAGAGATGCAAAATAACCAAAACAGATTCACACCTCATAGACAAGACCATATCTACACACACACACACACGCACACGCACTCACACGAACGCTCACGCACATACCCAAACACAATGCTGATGTTTATGCAGGGAAGCTGCCTAAAGCATTTACTTCCTTTAATGAGAGACAGGAGTCTCATGTATCAGCGATGCACGGCAGGGGAACAGTTGGGTTGGCTTTATTTCCATCAATCCAAGGCATTTATCCCTGTATCACATCAATACCTGTCAGTTGCGCGGGATGAGATAAACCTTGTCGAGCTGACTGAGTCGGGGCCACGCAGTTCTTGGTAAACGCGTGCACTTTAAAACTCCAGGTGGGCGTGATAATACACCGCGATAAATCAAGTAGGCTTCAAACACATGAAGGTACAAGAAAGTTCCTTGTGAGACAAGATGACACGAGGATCATCTTTCCAGCATTTACTCAAGTAAGTGATTAAAAATCCATGAATAAACAATGATCCTGTTCAGTATTTAGAAGAAACGATACACCTCGGCTGTCATCTAATCCCCTTCGAAATCTCTTTACTTACCTTATTGTAACGGGGATCCCACTTCTCTTTACTGCCTTAGATGGGAAACTGAGATCTCATCTTGTGACACCTCACAAAATAAAACATGCACTTGTTGCAAAGTGCTATAGAGTGACATGGAAAACTTAAAATGCAAGTAGCTCAATGTTTTTTGTTAACCAATGCACATGCTCCAGCTTATTGCAAAGCGTGTGCTAATCTGAGTTTATCTGTGAAAACAGATATAACACAGTGAGAAATCTTCAGCAGCCTATGAAATAAGATTTATCATGTGATAAAAAAAACACACACACACAAAAAAACCCCACAGAATAACGTACTCGAGGGAATGGCTTTGAGCGATGGCAATACTCCTAAAGGCGGCCAAATTATGATTTATAGACTTTGGCTTGAGAGTGCATGGGGCAGACATGCATGTATCCATGACTGCCGGGCTTCTCTCCGCAGCATGGGAGCAACTCGGAGAGAATACATTTAGTGTAAAATTGCTTCATCTGTTTACAATTCCATTTGGAGTTTATGAGAAAGACAGGCAAACACAGCCTGATGTATTGCCCCCATGTCACGGCATGGCAGGAGCATCCACACAAAGATTCATCTCTCACTTAGAAGCCAAATGATACGTCTAATTTGCTGCAAGCACAGTTATTTTTAACCTCTCCGAGCTGTCAGATAATGGAGCTCGACTGTCAGCGCTGGTGTATGCGAGTGTGTTAAAAGGTTGCAAACTCTTTTCAATTTACCATTCCCTTTGAGGGAATTACAAAATGCACATTCCCATTAGTTCGCCTGATTGACATGGCTTTTTTGCTTTTTTATCAAAACCAAAGGTGGGGAATGAAAAGAGTTGACAGCACCGAGATGGATACATCCAACAGCAAACTAAATTTGGCTTTCACTTGCACTGTCAATAAAGTTCAGCAAGTGCTGGTTGTTTTTGTGGTTATTAATTGGGCAAAATGATGCTTTTTTTCCAAGCAGAATAGATGGCGTACTTGCAGTTTCTAAAAAAAAATAATAAGAGATGAAAATAAGGTCACATAAATTGTGTTTTTTTTTTGTGCAAACTGGAGAAAAGCAACATAGTTAATTCATGCAAAGGGACCAATTAAAAGAAAAGAAAAAAACACTGGAGAAGTAACAATGAACCAAGGAAGGGGACTGTTTCCATCTTTATCAGCTTTGATTGACAACTAGCTAGTTGGAAAATTTGAAATCATTAGTTGTTTTTTTTCTATCACTAAACTCCCCATACTACAGCTCTACTATGTCAGGTTAATAGCAGCACTCTTCAGTGTGGAAGCTGTTATTGACTGAAGAACAACCAAACTCTCACCATTAGTGAATCCTGATCAAAAATTAGACATACGGCCAGTGTGTTCTCAATTTCGTTTTTAAAACAATTAAATTATCTAGCTCTATTAAGTGTGGTTGTACATCACAAAAACGTGTAAATTCAATATTTACTAACAACAAGAATTGCTCAAGTGCTCTTGAAGATATGGAACCATTCAGCGTATTCAAAACATTTGAAAGCAACAAATTAAAAGTGGGAACTGCAAGGGGAATGTAAAAGGAATAAAACAGAAGCGGAGTGTACAGAGTCTAATCTCAAAAAGTCTTCTGTTATGTTGCAACATTATCAATTAGTAAATTCATTCATAAGTGCTTCATTAAAATAAAAAATAACAAAAAACAATCAACAGATATTCGCCTGTGATTGGCATTTTATCCTGCTGGGGCAAACAGTACCACTGTCCCAAAAACCAGCTGACCTCTGATTTTTGCCAGCTCCAGCTTAGCTGCTGTTATGTAAGAAAAGTGAAGGGGACACGTGGGGGAATGAGCACTGTTCATTTCACCTCTGCCACGCTGAAACAGACAAACCTTCTGTTTGTTTTTCTCTGTATGTTTAGGCAAAAAGAAGTAGAACAGCCAGTGCAGGGTGACATTTCTCAATGATCTGGTTCGACACTAGCATAAAAAAGTAACAAAAAAACAAAAAACAAAACAAATGTCTTACATCACACTTGTTCCACTACAGTCCCAGCTGCTCTTAGGACCCTGACTGAATGACTGGGGAAAAGCTCATGAGACCCATTATAAAATAGCTCCTGACCTTTTTACTATAAACTGAGGTTGTTTTTGCTTTGAAATTTTGTTACAAGGTATAAAAAAAATTAAAAAAAAACTTTCTGCAGAAGGCAGACAAGACATATAGTGGTACATTGGATTTAAGAGTTCCTGTCATGTAGGACAAGATTCTTTTAGGAACACACAAAAAACATACACAAAGCTTGGAAGGTATTCACAGGTTTAAGTGATAAATGAACCAGGCGTCATCTTTTTCCTCCAAAGTACTCACGCTTATCAAAACACTTTTTTGCAAATAGGCAAATTCAGTACAATGCTGTATTCGCTCAAAAAACATGCTGAAGAAGCTTTATGCATCCCAAACAAAAGCACGCACACGGAGCGGAAGCAAGTAAGCAGCAAGTGCACTGTCAATATACGTCTATGTTGGAAGTGTCTCCCATCTGAATGAGGAAGCGGAGCATCATTTTCAGGTGTAGCGGAACTCTTTGGTGGTTACATAAGTAGCTACTAATGGTGCTTGGTCAGAGTTTAAGATCTAATCCTCTGAGGCAATATGAGCTGCCACAACAGCTTTCGACATTTTGTCTGGTGGAGTCAGGAAATGCAACACCCTTCATGAGTTGGAGCAAGACGCATTTAGTGGAAAGAACAATGATGCCTTTCTTTTCTTGACTGAACGGGTTCACTTGGCAAAAATTGCATTTTAAAAAGACAAATGAATTTTCAGTTGAAATCTTCCATGTGAAGTTACAGAAGCAGTCGCAGCACAGCAGTCCAAACCCAACAACCAATCAAAAACGTCAACTTTGATAACCTAAGACAGGGACTCGGGTTTGTGACCTGGACTCAAATCCCATCTAATTTGCAAAGAAAAAAAGAAACAAACAAAAAAAAAACTGACATCTCAAAAACTCTCCTTCTCCCATGGAATCAGGGATCAACGTAACTTGATGAATAAAGATCTGAGAATTTTATTTTTTTCCACCACATTTCCGAAAGGTAATCAACAAACCGCCACTCTAACACAATAAGTACATACTTTCCTGTTAACAGATGTATTTGATTTATTAACCAAAGAAGAGGAACGAACATATGAGATTAATGGTTCATAAAAATCTTTGTGTTTAATGTAACATCCTCATAATGTTCCGATGTATTTCTCTTAAACTGAGATCTGCACTGAATAACTCCCCATCATTTCAAAATGAAATGAAAAATACTAATAATTCTAAAAAATAAAAGCACATCCTGATTGTTTCATTAAGAAATTCGGCATAAACTAAATGTTCACTTTTATTGGGATAAAAAATCCAAAGCATTTCACAGTTTTTTTGAAGGTTGAATTGGATTTTTTTTGGCAAAAAGATGACCATGTGTTATCAATCAAATTTTATTTGTGTAGCACTTTTCAGCAACAAGGCATTTCAAAGTGCACACAGTCAACAACATTACATTTTGCACATCAGATTACCGATTCATTTTTCATGATTATGTTTCAAAAGCAACTCTAAACAGCTGGGGTTTTAGTCTAGATTTAAAGGAACTCAGTGTTTCAGCTGTTCTGCAGTTTTCTGGAAGTTTGTTCCAGATATGTGGTGCACAGAAGCTGAATACTGCTTCTCCATGTTTGGTTCTGGGGATGCAGAGCAGGCCGGAACCAGAAGACCTGAGAGGCCTGGAAGGTTGATCCAACAGCAGCAGATCTTTAATGTATTGTGGTGCTAAGCCGTTCAGTGATTCATAAACTAACAACAGTATTTTAAAGTCTATTTTAAAGACCATTTTAAATCCAAATGTTAAAGTGTTAACATATGATTTGATGATAATGATTGAAATTCATTACCAACCGCTGTTCTGTGTTTTCAGCATACTGGTTGGCATGCATCCAATGTAAAAAATATTTAACTCCCGTCATTAGGCTCCTGAAACGTAGCCGATGATATCCAACAGGTTAGAGCTCAAAACCACCTGTGCGTCCATTTTGAGGGAGCTTGAGATGCGTCATTCAAAGGACAGGTTCTGGATGCGCTCCCAGAGGCATGTAACGCGCTAGTATGTCGGCGCGACAGCTCGCCTGATAAAATGGCCGTCTCTTATCTCTGCTGAGCATAAGAAAGGCTTATATGTTCTCCATGACAGATTATCCGCCACGTCGGGATTTGCCCAGCAACATCTGAACAGATGCACAGAGCGAAACAATGTATCACATGTATATAGGTTCAACCTAACATTTAACTGTTAATGTGCATTCTTCTATGTTCAAGCAACAGTGGAAGGTATGAGTTCCTCTCTTGCACAGCAAGTCTCAGTTTTTTTTGGTTTTTTTGGCAGCACAGTGAAACTGGCAATCCTGAAGCAAGCTTTAATTATCATGATAATCTGTAATGAATACACGATATGATAATTATATGTTATCTATAATTATTGTGATCATGTGGGGCAGAGTGTGCTGGGAAACTATTTGTATCCTCACCACTGGGTAGAATCATTATTAATCTGACAGCACTTAGGAAGCACTTTGTTTGTTTACTCTGATTGCTCTTTTACCGGCCCAACAAACAACTTGGCTCTCCTCTGAGTTACAGCGGCATAATTTGTTGGAACAGCGAAAGCATTTATCTATAAATTTAGTTTCAATTTGAGGTAAGCTGCAGTCGTGAAAAGCCAAATCACTACCAGGGAGAAGATTATTCTAATTACTAACCAGCTGTCGCGCATGCTGCATGAGCGCAGGATGTGTCAGAACACAGAGCAAAGCAGTTATCAGTTTCACAGAATCTTTTGAGCTCACATTTACATCGTGCACAAGATGTTAAACACAAAATTGTCTTGATTTGTATGGTAATGCTGTGAAACTAAACAACGTGCACAAGGGGGAAAAAAAAAAATGCTGTGACTGAATCTAGGAGCTCTGATTTTATGGTCAATTTGTGACGCAATCTCAAAAGCAGAATGTTCATTTGCAGATCTAATAAACCCGATGGTGTTTTAGTTCCAGCTCAGAGTATGAAATACGTGCTGACCACCTGACAGAAAAATGCAGTAATACATCTCACACAGGCGCGGTAATATGTGCTACGTTTAATTTAAAAGCAAGTCTGACGGTTTGCTGTGATTTAGTCACACAGTAAGCTGGTGAGGCAGAGCGGAGGAATTTTCTCTTACGATAGTCTGTCTTTTCCAAGGCTCAGTATATCTGAATTAGACCATAATGCAAGCATGGCTCGGTCCCTAGGGTTTTCTTTGCCATTTGTACAGCTAGCGCTGCAATCCCCCTGACAGGCCTGTTTGTGACTGCTCCGCTATCAGAGGGTTGAGAAGAGCCAGGGACGAGCCTTCATTAGAGATTAAAGTGACCGTCACAAAGTCCAAAACGATCACTGCCTCCTGCAGCAAGGCGAGTCGAGACACTGAAAGGGTTTTAGCTCATGCGTCAACAACAAACTCAGAATCAGTAGGATCCTTTTCTAGGTGTATTCTTTTCTTAAATTTCAATAGGCACCCTTGAATGAAATTTAAATATATATATATTTTTATTGACTACCAATAATCATGTCATCTACATGGATTTGCTTTTATAAAACTCAGAAAATATTCATCAAATTCCAAGCATGACATTACCTCCTAAAGACGGCAATATGTATTTATATGATTTATTTCAGTGTGTATTTTCAGCAATCATCATAAGGATTAGAAACATTTTTCTACTAATTAGACACATTTTCTTTCTTATAACTTGTGGCTTAACGGTAAGGCATGTCTCTGTTGATCCACAGCCAGTGAACATTAGCAGTTCGCTGTGTGAATGATATGAAGCACAATATGTAAAGCTGAATTCCTGACCTTTTGACCAAAATCCTGACTCTAATAACTAAAAATGTATTCCCCTTCCAGCCGTTGTGTGCTCTTTTTTGAAACCCTGCAAAAACAGACGTGCTATTCTGAAAAAAAAAAAGAAAAAAAAAAGTGATAATTTCTCAGATGGGAACGCTCACGGATCAACCGATTTAACTTAAAATCTGTGAGTTCCTTTGTAACTACACCGAAAGTATAAAAGAACTGCACTGTAGCACAGAAACTAATGGCAGACGGTAGGTTAAACAAAGCAACAAAAGCCTTTATACACATTACGCCATTCCTCCTTCCTTCAGAATCCTTGCTGTAACTCCAGAACAAAGCAGCTATTCTCCAAGGAACATGAAAGACAGACATCTGTCAATCACCGCTTCTGCAACTCCGTATTTCCTGTGTCAGAGGCTGCAGGTTGAAGAAATGTGCAATATTCTGATAATATTTCATGCAAACTAATGCAAGTCAGAACACTTCCCTGCTGGCCAGAAGGAGGGGGGGAAACGAGAACAGGTAATTATTGGATTGCCTCAAGGCAAGAAATGATAGAGATTGCAGAGAACGGGGATATTTAGCCCTGCTAATGAAGGCCCATGTTTTGGGAGAACTGTTAAGGGGGAGTGAAGGGAAGCTGGGCCGGGGCTCGGCAGGAGGCAGTGCCTGATAAGGCCATCTTACATAATGGTTATACCAGGTCTGGCTTGCTGTTTGGATCGAGGTTCCCTGTTATACACATTCTCTGCAGCAGGCTCAGGAAATGAGGCACACTGTCTGGTATTCATACAAGTTCACTACATTAATTATAAATCAGGAGAGACAAAGGCTTGAGTGATTTGAGTGAAGGATCAACCTCCCTTGGCCTTGTCTATTTAACCCCACTGAAGGGTTTATGTTTGCCCAACTCAACAGCCTTAGTTAAAGTGCTGAAAAATAAAAGGAGGATGCGTAGATTGTATATGCAGCAGCTCCCCCGGACAGATATGAAAATTTAATCACGACATTAGGATTCACAGGCATTCCCTTGCTAGACCTGCAAGCAGACATCAGAATTGCTAATTTGCTGGTTTGCCCAGGAAGGGCTGGCTGATGGCTGAGGAAGGGATGAATGGAAACAGGAGTCTGATTTGTCCAGATAACCTTGAACCCCAATGCTCAGCTTCCTGTGGACATAGAGAACTCAATCAGTCCCCTTTTTCTTTTTTTTTTATCGTGCTGATCTGAGTTGCTGTCCAGAGCAGCGGCCGGCACGGTGCCACACTTGCTCTTACTCAACTACTCTGAAGGTGTCGTCAGCCAGGATCATTTCCTGCTATCTCGCTCGTCTGCTCTGACAACGCTATTAAGTCCTGCCGAAATGCGACAAAAATAGCAAAATTCTACCTGACGGTATAGAAATGCAATATGATCCCAATCAGGTAGGACGATTAAGCCCCAAGTAAATCTTTGACAAAAATCATAGTAATTGTGGTTCCGTTTCTTATCGGGATAATTAATTTCTATTGCTCGTGAGGGAGACTCCACCAGAGGCATAGGCACGATAAAGAAAAAAGGTCCTGACAGGGTTATGAGTCAGCAGAGATGTGAAATTCAAATTAGCCAGGCTAAGCAGTTTGAATCTGATGATGATTTGAGTAGACTCACTGGGCGGCCCTGCAGTACAGTACAGCAGCTCAGGGCTGCAAGGTACTGAAGATACTCATGGACACAGGTGCTACATCAGCAAATAGCATGTGAAGGAAGAAACAGTCCAAACTGTACTCATGACTTTCTACTGGTTTTATTAAGCGGGCTAAAATTTGCGTTTGTTTCTCTAAAATAATTTTAGGGAAAGTATTACAGAGAAATTATTTCCTGAAGGGGAAAATTTATTTCTCTTAAGGATTCCCCCCAGAAAACTTGCTAAGCCTAGTGGAAGGGGTGCTAGGTCAGTCCACCAGCAGGTCACCCTTTGTTTGTGTTTAAAAAAATTATAAATATTGATGGGAAATATGACTGGGTAATTGTATGTTATTGGAAGGCATTATTCACAACACTTGGACACCAACCAGTGAGTTCTTAAAAATGCAACAAAATATTATCTACAATGTAAAATGAGGAGTATGCGTATTTTTACGCTTCATTAGTAAAGCATGAAATTCAAGTATTTGTTTTATTATTATTGGCTGTAAGTTTTCTAGTGTTTTCCCAAATCCTCCCATGTTGTTTTGCTTTGCTCGTTGTGACTGGTTATTTTTCTATGGGAAATGCAAGTTTTGAAAGGAATTCTGGTCATCTGTCTGTTATTGACTGGTAATATGATTAACAATTTCCTTTACTTCATCAAGTTGCAGACACAGAGCCAAACTGCTGTCAGGACATGTATTGAATATGCGTGTGAGGGGCAAACACATGCAAGTATAAAACGGGTGTGGCTTTTTAGTACGTGGAAGGATTCTACGAAAAGGAAAGCCTTCACAGAAGGATCATATAAATTCAGGCACAGGCGAATCTACTTTACGACTGACCTAATACACCATTTGAAGTGAAAGGAGACCTGCGCTATCTGCAGTGATACAAATTGTACACTTAGCTTAACTCGTTTTAGCTATCACTGTTACTGGTGTATATATATATATATATATAAGACTTTTTGAATAATTAATTTGTGTTGTGATCTGTGTTTTTCTGTATAGTTATATTGAGATTTTCAGTGTTTAGTCCCATTTCCCCTGTGAGTCTCTGTCCTGTCCTCCCTGTTGATTGATCCCAGCTGTGTCTAGTTTCTTGATTACCCTCCACATGTATTTATTGTATTGACTACCTGGGTTCACCAGCGTCTCCCTCACCACTCACAACCACACATCATGACAATTTGATTGTTTGAAAACATTTTAAATCAAGGAAAACACACCAAGGAATGGCATGGGAATTAACAGGGTACAAGTGTCGTCTTGCTACTGTGGTAAAGGGCACTCCCGTCACTGTTAGCATAAAATGTAATAAATGTAAGCAGTTATTCTGTTCACTGCTAGTCAGCTGATAGAAAGCAGAGTATATTTTGTCTGATACTTGGATGAGAAACCAATTTGGCTTTTCTGGAAATATTTTCCATTGGAAAGAACACCTACAGTCACACAATGTGGTTAAACTAGCAGAGCCCCACCCTTCAGTTAGCATAGTTTGAAAGGTACATTCTGTTTGGGAAACATTTAGATCATCCTGTGTGGTTTTGCTTTAAGTTTTGTGTTGTTACTATGAAACCGTGGTATTGCTTCTCAACAATATCGTCCTGTTAAAATCTCTTACTGGCCCATGCCGATTCGAGATTCTTTCAAAACAAAGTTAGATTTTTTTTTTTTAACTATTTATTATATTTGAGAAAAAGAGCCGTATTTGTTAGACAAACATGTCGACAAATAGCCAGGTGATACCTGCTACACTGTTTACATCGACATGCCATACCAAGTCTTTTTGAGTGACAACAAAAACTTGAGGGAACCCAAAGATATAGCTAAAACCTCCTCTTATGTCATACTTACAATGCCATGTTTCATCTCGTCCTGTGAGCTGGATATATCGTTACAGCCCCGCTCTTCCCTAAAACATCTTAATTTTCTGCATCTTTGTGAGAAGTGGCTAGAATAGCTTCTAAAACTCCATCATGTGAGTCGGCCTTGTGTTATTAACAAATCCAAAGCGAGGATCTATCATTGGCAAGGATAGCTGAAGCAGCGGGAGCAGAAGCCCGACTGTTTTTCTGTCACAGCCTCAGCTGCTTGCACACGCTCTCCTTGCACACTGCCATCTTTCACTCTGCCAGACACTTGCCTCCTCACCCACTGCGCCCACCAGGCCCGGGCAGCACACGCAGCGGCGAAAACATCCATTTATTCCCCGCAGAAGTCCCACATATCCAAAGTGACCCGATCACACTGGAGATCTATTTCAGATTTTGCTGCGAGATACCTGTTATTTCATGAGCTCAAAGCACAAACACGCTTTATTATGTCGTAAAACGATTCATCTGAAATCAGCTATGATAAATTCCCCGGTTAAATACCTTGTCATGCTGACTGGCTAAACATGACGGAGGGTGGTAATTGCGTCCCTGCAGCGCGGCCAGCAGCCTTTGAGCATATGTGTGAAATTAGTGCATTACCCACGTCCTCGGGATTCAGCTATGAAAGCTGAAAGACACGCACGGAAATGTCAATACAACATACATCCACTGGGCATCTGGGAGTCTTTGTGTACCCATGTGATCATGAGTTCACGCTGTAGGAGCAAACACGTGCTAATTGGTAAACGTATGAGATAATGGACCTGAGAGCCAGAGACGTGAGCTCAACAAAGAATCCCACCTTCAACATCTTAGCCCGGAGGCAGGTTTAATGCTAACCTGCAGATGCCGCCTTTGTCTTTGAAGTTGAGAGATGGATGTACTCGAACAGATGGAGATGTTGGATGCTTTCAGAAATTATTAATGGCAAGCTATGATCCCAAATGACCTTCAGCAAATAGTCTCCCAGCACCAGAGAACACAGACAGGCCTGCACATTCATTTTGTATTTGGACAACACACCTGGTTCGATGAAGAAAATACCAACATATCACTCCTGTACTTTGAGCTCTACATTAATTCATTTGGAGGGTAGGAAGGGGTTGTTTCTTTGTTGTTTTTTTTTTTTCTTTCATGCAAAAGCAATGTTCAAGCAATGTTCTGGGATTTAGGCAGAAAACACACTAATTCCTTAAAGCCCAATTTGTTTCTCCCACAATAGCACCACATACTGGAATTAATCTGCAGAAAGCCATTGCTGTAGTTTTAAAAATAAACCCTTCATCACTAGAAGCTTCTGTGGTTGCTCAAGGGACATGCGATTGTGACATCAAATCTATCTTGCAGAAAATTACAGAAATCAGTAATAGCCATGTAATGTCTGTTGAGTATGGATAATACTTGGTTTTTAATACAAACGGAACATTTGAAATTGACTCGGATGAGAACTGAGCTGTTGAAATAAACAAACTCTGCATCTCACAGACCCCAAACAGGAGCAAAACCTGCCAGTGAAATTGCATTTGATTGCACTTAGAACAATTTTTGTTTTTCCTGTGACTTCTGCACCCCAGGTTGTGGGAGTTTCATAATGAAGGTGTACCTGTCCAAAAACAACAACAAAAAAAAGCTGGACAGTGGTTGGACATAGTTGTATTGATTTTTTGAAGGTTGGACCGTATTTGTCTTCATTCAGCAACACAGGATGATTGGGATTTCCTTCTCAAAACAGTTTCTTTAGAGAGTTAAAATTAAAAGGTGTAGTTGCACACATAGCTGCTCCATTTTTACGAAAAATGTTGGGTGTTTTAGCTGAAACAGACTACGTTTAATTTCACTACTTGCAACTGAATTAAAGTTCCGTCCTAGATGTATTTCAAACTTAGATGAAGCTATGATCCTATGAACACAGCTTACATTTTACACCTGTGTGCTTTATTTTCAG
This sequence comes from Poecilia reticulata, assembly GCF_904066995.2. Lineage (NCBI taxonomy): Eukaryota > Metazoa > Chordata > Actinopteri > Cyprinodontiformes > Poeciliidae > Poecilia > Poecilia reticulata. The sequence goes on along the minus strand of NC_088835.1, from coordinate 23,514,439 downwards.
GAACACAGTTAATTTATTTATGGAGAACTATGCATGTTAAGAAAGATTCCGGAAATGATGCCCTGCAACATTTGTAGTGCATCCGCAAGGTCTGCAACCCCAAGTTTCCAGAGAGTACACAGTGCGGTGGTGCTCTCATAAGATACGGCATGTCTTCAAAGAGCTACATCTAAGGGATGAATTGATCAGACACTTTTTCTCACACTTAGTATGAGCAGAAAGGAATAAATTATATGAACAGTGTCTATCCGGCTATATGCCCTGGCCTCAGATTAATTACCTTAGGGCTTACTAATGAGAAGTTGTAAATTAATACAATGTTAATCTATCCAGTGTTTACTCAAGTTTGCTAAGGCTAAAGAGGGAAAAAACAAAATCCCTTATGTATAAATTATAATAATCTAACATCAAGAGATAGGAAAAAAAAAATCTATGATGAGATCAAAGCACCAATGCCCAATGTAATCGTGTCAAAAGATCAAAAAACAACTTTCTTAAACTCAAGTGGGTAAGGTATAAAGCATGTTGTGGTTAATATGGGGGGCTTCTCCTATTCAAACAAGGTCGAGATCATTCTCCCTCTAACCCCAAGTTTATCCACTCAGCAAAAATAAATCGATGATGATACATCCGAGGCACGCTGAGGAAACAAGAACATATTCTGTGGAACCAAATTATTTATAAAATATCAGCAAGGCTTCAATGAGCTATATTTTTTATCAATAACACAGGCACTATCAATTTAAGTGATGCCATTTACAAAAAAAACAACAACAAAAAACCACACACACACACATATATATAAACATACACAATTCGGGAGCTTTACAGCTTCCTGCCAAAACAAAGCTTCAGATGCTCTGGACTCCTTCGCAGCCGCAGAGTAACATCCTGTCTTTACATTTGATTACAACAGAAATTGGAACAATCATTTGGGGACTCAAACTCTTTCACTGAATCCCTCCATAAAATCCACAACCTCAAAGCTTTCTGACAAACTCAAAAATCTTATTGATAAGCCCCATTATCATTATTATTTTTTTAATTTTCAGTAAGGATGAGACAGTCACTGTTTTCTTTTAATTTGTTTTGATGTTGGGGGGTTTCTATTTCTATTCTAAAGAAAAAAGTTATTCCTACTGTTGTTAATACACGTTATGTTCATGTTATTATCTGTAATATGACTTAAGCAAGTAAAACACAATTGACCTTTCATGTCCCATTTGTGTTTCAGCATTTTTTTGTTTTAATGTCAGCTCTGATTTAAAAAAAAAAGTTTTTCCTCTTGGAAATAAGATCTAGACTATCAACAAGGCTAACCCGTTTATATGAAGGTAACATTAAACAACAACAACAACAACAAAAAAACACCTGCTAGTAAGTTGACAATTTGAATAGCTTATTGCACAGAACAGCCAACTCTTTTGGCATTCTGTTCTTTATAGAGCAACACAAGAAAACAAGATGATAGTGGGCTACATTCACACAGCAGGTCTTTGCACTCAATTCAGATTTCTTGGTGAAATTACATTTTTTTTTGCGCAGTCGTTTATACTACTAATTAAATGTGACGGCAATCAGATTTGTGAGTGAAAAGTTTATGGCCTCAAGTGACTCACATGCGCTAAAAAAAGAACGTAGCACACAACAACAGTGAGGAGATTTTCTTAGTTTTCACAAGACAAATGGAAACTTGGTCCAGCGGTGTGCAGCATCCAGCTGCATATATCTTGTCACTTTTTCTGGGAGCTTATGAAAAGAACTTATAAGTGTAGGTACTACAGAAGGTTTTAGTGGTTCTAACCTGTGGAAACACATCCACAATTTGTCATTCCTGTTTTTATAAGGCCAATGACATTTACAAGTAGAAATAATTTAAGATAATATTTGCATTTCTACTGGACAACAAAAATATTTAAGCATTTATACAATTGTTGATAATATGTTTTTAAAGTGGGGTGCCATCTGGGCTGGGTCATAAAGATTTTCATGTATATTCTCCTATAGAGACTGCTACACTTAGGCAGATTTATCATCTGTTGTCCCCAAGTCACACATTAATGAATTTTAAACATCTATTAGCTTGGAGAGGAGAGGATTGCCTTTCTCTTCCCTCTAACTATTGACACAAACAAATCTTAGCAAAAGGCAGCAGCTGATTTGTAGCCAAGTGACAGATTCCCTGCAAGCAAAAAAGAAACATTGCTGCTGTCTTTTTTACTAGAAAACTCTTTCTTTTGACAGAAAGCTGTGAACTGCACATAAACCCTTAAAAATTTACATTAGAATACTTTTAAAGTAGTCTTTCTTTTTCAGCACGCAGATGCTTTTGTCCTATGTGTTGCTTTCAGGGAGCTAAGAAAAGAACAAAGGAGGGTTTTTAAATGAATGATGAAAATTCTTGGTTTGGCCCAAATTAGGCTGCTGTAAGAGACCGATCATAAGCAACTCAGTCTTTGCTGACGATGCTGTTGTTGACGCTGGACTAGGCTGGGCTGAGCATCCAGGTTGACAAGGACCTGTGCTCAGCACTAGGAATGCTCTCATCCAGAAACAAGAAGCCCTGGGGAACAAAGACAACAATATGCCAGAAAACCCACTTGAAAACAACAAAACAACCCAAAAAAGAGCCTCCGAGAGAGTCAGCAGTGGGTGATTGCCAGCTGCACTCCAGATTGCCAGGTTTTCCGAGAGAGTCTTTCAGCAATTTCTGAGAGCTGTAGCACCGTTTTCCAGCTCCTTAATCAGTTCAGTTGGGGAGGGACGGATCTTGACACGCGAAAGCCTGAACACAATGGGGAATAAACTCATAATCAGCAATCAGATATTCAACATTGCAAGGGGGAGTGAGGGAGTGCCTCAGATGGGTCAAGGATCTCTCCACATGCCGTTAACCCCATTGCTCCGGCAGGGGAGGATGCGCACTCTCATCCTAAACACGACTCGCCGTGCAGTTGCCTTTGATGCCTGATTCGCCAAATTAGGATAGTGAGACCAACGCATGCATGCGAAGCTCATTGTTTATGCCCGTGCAAATATAGTTTCACTATCCCATCACACTTTGTGAGGCTATAAATGGGTTTGGATTTCATTAAAGCGCCACGTCCCTGAATAAACTATGTGCTGTGCCTTTAAACAAAGTTCATTGCCTTGCACATTCTTCTCTCCTTTCATCTTTGTAATTAGCACTGAAGCAGCATTTCTTTTATTTCAAATAAATGCATGTGCATAAAAATCTATCTTATGCAGAGTATTTTTCAAGCAAGGCTATTTTTCTTTGTTATCTACCACGATAAATTCCTTTCATGCATCCGAGTCGGGTTGAGGCGGACATTGTGCCGCAAAACCTTGAGTGAGATTTCACTTGCTTTGTTGTAATTCTGCCTGGTGGCAACATCAAACTAGTCAGCACTGAAAGTAAAGTTAAGGAGTTTGTAACTCTGGGGAGCAAATCTTCACATCATTTGTATTTTTCAAGAGCACCCCCTAGTGCTCAGGAGGATTGGCACGCTTTGTTTGTTCATTAGTGTCGACACCAGATCAGATGAGTGTAAATGATGGCATCCTAGCAGAAGAACCCCTAATGGCCTCTGCTGGGATATGTAATCAAACGCCCCACACACACTTCTCTCCCTTTTGTAATCAAGCGGCGGAGCGCATGTTGCGACGACCTTTGTTGCAGCGCTGCCTGTTCCCTTGTTTCATCAAAATTCCAAGCGCCCCTCATTTTTCATCCTCTCTCCCTCCGCCAGGATGCAGAGAAGCCGCGGCAACTTTCCATGGAGCAAAGGGGAGAGCATCTTGGCAAGACATAACCTCTGACCTACAAACTCCTCAGCCAACTACAGGTGAATCTGATTATTTTGAAGAGCATAAAAAAGTTAATTTTAATAATTCCTCTCATAAAGGGAAAGTAAAACTAGTTGCAACACACACTCACACACACACAGACATGTCAGGCATGTATTGCTTTTAATGACTGTGGCTTATGAAAATATAAAATTCAGTTTCTCAGAAAATTAGAATATTCTATAGGAGCAATAAAAAAAATCTTTCTTACAGAAATGTTGAGACAATCATAGAAAGACTACAGCAGATGGCTTTTTATACCTACAGGGATGGTAGGCCAAATCTAAAAAAAAAAAGCTGGCTATCAGAGTGAAGGCTGAACATAGCAATGTAAAGTTGAGTGGAAGGAAAAAGTGTGGGGTTTTGGGGAGAATCACAAGGCAGGGGCTCTTCACAGTCTGGAGTCAGATTTTGAAGAGCCACCAAATGGGGACATTTTCCATCCTGAAGTCGAGCCACTCCTGAGTTAGAAACATAAAACACAGCTGACCTAAGCTAAAGATAAAAAGGACTGGACTGCTGCTCAGTAGTCCAACTCCTCTTTTCAGATTAAATTGAAAAACAAACCAAAAGAATTCAAGGCACTGGACACGCCAATTTTGTTTTACGACAGTACTTGGCCCCTGCCCACAACATCAAATCCTTGCTTTAATGACCAGTGTATTACTGTGTTAGTAAATTTACCTAAACTCAATAGAGAATCAATGGAGTATTGATAAGAGGAAGACCACGGACATCCCAAACTGAAGCCCACTTTTAAAGCAACATGGTTCCTTAACGCCACTGGCTAATCAGCTCTAAGCCATGCTGCACAGATGCAGTAATTCATGCAAAAGAAATCCAAACCAAAACTTAAAAATATATATACATATTGCTCCTGGTAATTTCTCTAATTTTCTTAAAAAACTAAAATAGCTGAAAACCATCATCATTAAAACAAATTAAAATAAACATAATTCAATTTAAATAAATTCTTGAAATATATCACTCTGTGTGTATTGAATAATATAGTATAGATGTCTCCCTTTTTCTACCATACAGCTAAAATAAATTCACCTTTGAATTCAGTTGAAAGAATCTGTACATGTGCCACCACAGACAGTTTATTTCGAAATGCATAATAACGACGCTACACCGGACTCTACCTCCCACCTTAGTGCTGAATGAAGCAGAACAGCGACAAATTATTATCAGCAGCCATCACCCAGAGCTCATCTTCAGACAACCGGGGCCACATTAACACCAGCGAAGCACTCCTCCCTTGTCTCACCGCCGCTGGGCTGACGCAGGAGGAGGATGAGGGCGATAACCCACACAAACAATACAAGCTTGCTGGCTTCTCGCCTGCTGCCAGCATGCTTGCCTTGCAAACAGATCTGATTACAACTGAGAGCGGCTTGGTGTTTCATGGAAAAGCAGGTCAACTGTAGAGCACCATCAGACCTTGGGACTCGAAAGGTCTGACAGAGGAGAAGGAGGAGGTGGAGGTGGTGGTGGTGGTGGAGGTAAAACTACCCGACAAAAGTTTGTCTCCAATTGTAAGATAATGAGCAGTTGACGTAAGAGGACCGAGTAGAGAACTCCGGGGAAAGGTGCGTTTACGCTTGTCTGGCGAATCTCCTCATCTTCTGCGTCTTTTGGGTTCTCCCTCTGGCTCCCTCTTAAGAGACAGAGCTGCCCCACTGCCGAACACCTAGCTCCTTCTGTATTTCTCTGTCCTCAGTGTTTGAGTCAGACAAAACGCAAAATCAATAATGCTTTTTCTTCCCCATTTCCTCTTTGATGCAACTTCAAAAAGCCAATGGACAGCCCTCCAGAGGCCCATAGAGGAAAAAGGAGAGAGAAAGAGAGGGGAGAAAAAAAAACAGATGGTAAGAAATATGCTCAGAATGAAAGTGCAGGGGAATAAAACTTCACCCTTCACTCGCTTTAAACACTGTTACTTCAAAACCACAAGTGGCAAAGTGAATATAGGTGAAAGCAGAAAGAAGAAATGTTAGTTCTTACATTTCCAAAAGTCTCACTGATGGCATTTATTTTACCAACACAATTAAGATACGTGAGCTTGTGTTCACTAAATGGGCCAATTTCAATAAATAAACCAAGAAGATCTAGCAATTCTAAACTGCAGTGTCTGAAGAGGAGCTGTAAAACACCACATCTGTATTCTCTGTGCATCTTCTACAGAGGAAGCTAAAAGGAGAAAACGAGAGAGAGAGGGGAAAATGAAAGTAAAAAATGGACTGTAGTGTATGATTATCTAACCAGTGCTGACAGGGGAAGTATTCTATCAGCAGTTAAATGCTGCATGACAGGGAGACACTTCAAAGGATCTATAAGTGACTCCTGAAATACTGAGTGAAAGTAAAGTAGAAAATTACCCCTAAGTTAGAGGCATTTGACTAAGCCCTGCTAGGTGTTTTACCTGACTGGAGAGCTAAATTGAGAACCCAGAGTGAACTTGAAATGAATGTTTCAGAACGAAGAAAAATCAACTCATGGAAGCCGACAGCTGCTTCTAAGCACTTTTGTCTCTCATGCCCCGCTGCTCGACCGGCCACAGAGCACGGGGAGTCATTTAACCTCGTCTGTGATGGGACAAATCTGTCAAAATCATATGGTGTGACTGACAGGACAATATGACAGACAGGGCTGAGTCCCAGGTAAAGGTTTACTGTATGTGGCTTGAATTATTCTCAGGTATGGAGAATAAATGGAAACCACATTCTGTTAAAGTGAGGGTGCAGACTGGAGAGACAGAAATTGAGCCAAACAATCCCACAGGAATCAATACAGTTATCAGGTGGTATTTATTACCCTTCAGTGATGCGGTGTGAGTAAAATTTAAGATTAAATGTTTTGTTGGCATTTCCCTATCAGGTAATATTTGTTCTCTGCAGTTGAGAATAATTCTCATCAGTAAGCTGACTTCTCCGGGGCATGAATTAGGCTTTACCTGGTTCTTTATCCAGATGATTGTCTGATGTAGCAAACTCTTGTTTTATTAACAAGCTAATTAGGAAAAAACACTTCCAATCAATAAAAAAAAAGAAAACATAACACTTATACCAGAAATCGAATAAAGAAAATAAAAAAAAGACAAAATGAATAAAAAAGCAAAACAATAGATAATAGAAAAAATTTGAAAAATGTAACAACCAAGCATTAAAAAGTACAAAGCAACATCACATGGAGCAAGGGAAAAAAAGTAATGCTGAATTGTAAAATAAGCAAAAGCTGATTTTATTATGTGGTTTGAGACGGTTTCAAAACTGCCTAAATTTTCCATCAGACATGATTCAAGTATTTTCATGTAGACACCACAAAAAGCAGCAGTATGACTTTTACCCTAAATACTCTATGTTCTGTATGGAGCATAAAGCAAATTGTGCTGTCCCTCCCCCACTTGTTACTGTGCACTGCCTGTCAGCTGACTGAACACAATACTATATTCTTGCTTTGCTATTCTTAAAAAATGAATTAAAGAATGCCACTTTTATTTTTTATTTCAGACAAGTATTTTGAAAAACTGCAATTAACAATCTGTAAATGTTATGCCTAGGATGCAGGCAGATAGAGCTAAATGATTAAATAGATAATATGTTATACTTGTACTACTTGATAAAGAAAAGAACAGTAAATAATTACTCAGATTATCATTTAAAAGCTACTACTAAATGTTTTTAAGTCAGTGAAAATCAATTCAAATTAATGTTAGTAATAAGATGATTCTTTTATTTATTTTTTAATTATTCTGTTTTTTTTTTAAATAAGATGATAATAAAAGAAGGCTTTAATAGGATGAGAATCTCATATCGACTCATAAAATTGTGCAGACTTCATAAACAATACCAAAAATTGAGTCGAAAGAAAAACAATTCCTATCGGTTTTCAGATATTACTCTTTATCATCAGGCTCCTCTGCTCTCCAGAGTGCACCTCACCCTCTTTCCAACTTCCATGCTGCCAAATCAAAAATCCATGCTCTCAATGGGCAGCCAATATCTCATTAACCAGCCCCTCTCCACACAGTTAGGCAGCCAGGATGTTTGTCTCAGTTGCGCACAGCGCAGACAGGCACATCCCACACTCCTTAATAACCTGTGGGGACACCATTCCACTTCCTCAGCCAGCTAAAAGGCAGGAAAGATGGCCAAATCGCAACTTTTCCATTTGTTAGTGCAGCGGCAGAACGTTTTCTGCCCGCATGAATTATTTGCTCAAACTTTCTGTGTCACGCCAACATTTAAAAGTCCACGTGTAGCAAGATCGAATTGACATCAATCGCATTTTTATTTCTGTAGGAACCGTTTTAGCTCATATTAATATACATATTGTGTAACAGCACTAAGTGTAATTTATTTTTTCTCTAATAAATTAGATATTAATTACAAATTCTTGTAGATGATGCAACCTCAACTTAATCAGACATGTTTTTTTTTTCTCCCTCGTGGTTCTTCAAGTCCTCAGTCCCTAACTGGATAATAGCCAATCTTGTTAACCTCTCCTTTAATGTGCGAGAGCCTGCAGCATGAGGTAGCGCAGCACTTCAATGGACCGCTGATGGAAAGAGACAACGAGTGCCAAATCTACAACAAATATTTACAGCCTTGTTAATGTAGCCTTAAAGCACCTATCACAAGACATTTGGCTTCATCTTCTCTAAGGCCCCAGCACATTCCCCACAGCCTAGCACACACTCAAACTAAATTACATATCTGAGAGCTGTCCACAAGCACAGCAGAGCTGCCCCCACCCCCATTTTTAAAATTTTTTTTCCAAGGGTTAATTATATGTACTCTGGACAAGAAGCACTTTTTACCTTTTCTAGCCGAACATCAAAGAACTTTCTTTAATGATGTAATTGGAATTTTCATCTTAATTGTGCTGAGTAGGATGGCTAATTTGCATGGGGTAATGAGAGGGATGTTTCCATTACAGGTAATTAGGTACTTGAGAGGCAGTGGTGTGGTAGAGAGGCTGAACTGAGAGGGAGAGGTGGATAGAAAGGGAGAGAACGCCACAGAGACTCAGGCGCAGTTGTTGCAATATATTTGCATTATTTTGAAGCTGAGAGAATCAAAATATCAAAAAGACACACACAAAGGCTCAAAGAGCAGCGAGAGGGCGATAAGTTTACCATAATTAGCAAGTTTGTGTCAGAACAGGAATTCGCTGTGCAGTTCATTCAATTCTCTGACCATTTTGCGGAAGAAATTGTCACTGCCATCTGAATTAGCATCCAATTATACTGCTTGTTCACATTTCAATTTTAACCATCACATTTTCACAGCGTGCTGCCGTGACACCAGCAACCTCCAGCAGACTAGAGCATTAACAATCTACGGAAAAAAACGAGAACGCAAAAAACTCAAAACGGACACATTAACCGATTACTACAATGGCATATTTGGGGGGGGAAGTGTGTTAATGTAAATATTGTTCAAGTAAGATAGTACTTTCACACAATATACAAAGTAAAGATAAAATAAATCATGCTCAGACCTTCCGCTTCTTGAGAAGTTGTTTTCCACGCATTCTACCTTTTTTTTTCTATGCTTGCTTCAATTCAAACCATGAATAAAAAGGACACGGGGTCAAAAGGTCTTTTCTTGGTGCGTCTCTTCATGATTTTTATAACCCGCCTCAACACATCTGAGCTTCTCACTTCCTAAATGAATTTCCCTGTCGTTAATTAAAAAATAAAATAAAAGTGATCAGAGGAGCCAGTCACACACATTCCAACAGCTCCAAGATGTGAAAGCAATGTGTTAAAATGTATGATTTTATTTTATTTTATTTTTTTAATGGGACAGTGAGCCATCAATGAAGCAGGTTAGAATAAGAAAATGTGTTGGAACATATGCAGAGGCTGGTCTCCAGACCCGGCCAGGTTGATGGATTATTATAGATGAAATAAATGGTACAACACAGCAACAAATCAAGCATACCCAACCCAGTCAAACCAAAGGGGCGAAAAAAATTTAAATCAAAAGAAAAAAGATCTAAGTTTCTTTTGTCTCTGTCTCTCTTTTTTTGTATGAAGTCCAGATTAGAAGAACAATAACATTAAATTCTAGCAAGGCAAATACTTCAAATAACAATAGAACAAGTGAGAGGAGAAGAAGACAACACATCAAATTATTACTGGAGATTTTCTTGTTCCCCTGACAGCTGCCTTTTCCTCATTAAGATCATTAAAGTGTGCAAATATGAGCCCCGCTTTTGAGTGCGCGCTCACATCTTCCACTGCAAAAGAGAATGCATGCACGAGAGTGAAAACATGCGAATAAAGGCATATGCATGCATGCATGCATGGGAGAGGTGTGCAGCACTGTATGTCTGACAGCACTTTTCGTATCAGTCTGCTGGGATGTGTGCGCACATGTGCGCCTGGATGATGGAGGGAAAGGTGGGAGGAGGAGGGCGGGGAGAGGGGGGGGTGTGGGGGGTGGCTGGAGGAGCTGGGATTATGGGCAGAGCGGATGAACGTTCCAGCGGCTGGGAGGACCCATCCTGGTGCTCTCATGACCACACATCTACAACCCGAGAACGCCCCCCCCCCCACTCAATCCAACCGTAAAAAAATAGGTCAGTGGAGCAAAGCGCACGCACGCGCACGCTGGCATGTATGCACGCACTTGCAGACACGCGCGCCGGTATCAACTCAAAAGAATCACAGCAGTCTGCCATCCGCGCCACTGCCCGCTCCCCCTCCACCCGCCGCCCCCCAAAACACGGCCACACACTCTCCTCTGGACTGAAACAACTGGGTTAAGAGCGGGATTCAAACGCGCAACCCAACGTAAAAAACAAACAAAAGAACAAAAAAAAAACAAACACAAATACATTAAGTGTAACTTTGTAACTAACTAAATAAATACAAAATCAAAACAAAGAAGAAACGGAAAACGGGAAACTTCTGCAGATGAACTCTGCAAGCGTTCTTGACAAGACACGAACAGATTACACCGGCGGTGGTTTCCACACACTCGCACGACAGTATAGCAGCGAGAAATCACACACTGTAAATAATCAAGTCAAACCGCATTTCGAGAAATATGAAATATTAAAATCTATATTTTACAAATGCATTCGCCAGAGTTGAGAAATTCTATGTCCATGCACAAAAGAAATCTTAAGTTCGACCTTAAGAGGTACTCTTTCTTTCTCTTTCTCTCTCCTCATGCCCTGCAAACACAACGTACGGAGTTGGCAGGCTGCGAGCAGCGGAGCCTGCACTTCCCTCTACTTGTTACTCCGGCAGCGCAATTAAGCGTGCAATGTTTATCTTTATGACACGATCGTCTTCCTTCTCTTACCTTTCATAGCTGAAATCACAAAATACATCATTAAGCTTCGCGTCCATAAGAGAAGAAACTATCAGCAGCGCAAAGCCCTCCACTGCTGTCTCAGCAGCAGCTGGCCAGCAAGCACAGCTCCGTCTCTCAGCCTCCGAGCATGACCACACCAGAATCCATGTGACTGTGACATCAGCGTGCATGTCTGCCTGCTTTCCCCACCCACCCGGCCTTTTGATTGGCACAGCGTGCAGCCAGTAGGGGCGCTGAGAGCTCAGGCAGGGGGAAGCTGGCCCTCTTCCCACTGATTGCAGTCTTGTCTGCCCCAGCTTGCTAGACACAGCACATCCAAACTATCTGCTGCTCTGAGGCTTATCTTTACAGAGAAAGGATAAAGTCAGAGAATTCTTATTTATTTATTTTACATTTTTGTAAAACTGATTTTTTTTTTTATATATTATTGAAAGAAACCATAGAGTCTGAGAAAGGCTAAAAGGAAATGTAGATAACAGGGGAGGGGAGGTAGATGAAGGAAGAAAATATATGAAGGAGTGGATAAGAGAGGGTGTGTGATTTTTTTATTTTATTTTATTTTTTTATCTGTGGCTCAGAGATAGAAGTGCTCCTCCTCCCTGCCGGTGGATATGAGTGATCAGTGTGAGGCCAGATGTTTGCTAGCAGCGGTGGGCCCTTTGCAGAGAGAAGACGAGTGGAGCCTCAGCATCTTCCTCTGACCTCTCGGAGGACCCCCACGCACACACACACGCACACACACACACACACACACACACACACACACACACACACACACGCACGCACCCGCAATCCTCTCTATTAAGCACACACACTTTTCCCACCAGGTGAGGAAGCGATGATAGTGACGGAACGGTTTGGATGATCCCCTCCACCCCGCAGCAACCATCTCTCCTCCTCGTGTGCCCCTCACTTTCGCCCCCTGCTTTCCATTCCAGTCTCTACCACCCTCCAACCCCCTCTACCCCACCTCTCTTCTCACTCATCCTCTCTCATATGATAATCTGCTCTGACTCCTTACCAGCTGCCTCTCTCTGATACAATATTCTGGTTTTAGTGCAATCCAGCCTTGGCCAATAACCATTTGGCATTTCATGAATAAGCTGGTGCTCATATCATCTTGTCTCAAGACAAACATCACACAGCTCGGGTTTCAGACACAGCAGTATTTCAAAAAGAAAGAAAATGAACTAGAGAAAATATTTCTTTTCTTTTTTTAATGACAGTATAAATATTTGAGATTTGGCAATCTGAATTTTGGAGTTTCCTATTAATGTTCTAAGCTGTTTCTTGATTTTTATTACACACACTTCTGAGATCAATCTTTACACAAGAATGATAACTCCCCCATATGCCAAATATTGAAATTTCTATTTATTGCCTGTGCATAGATCTTCTGAATATCCTACACATGCAAAAACATTTCTTAAATAAAAAAAAATAATTCACATGCCAGTTCTGCCACATTTATTGGCACCCTCTAGAAGATTTGACAAGTCTTCAGTGTTGTTTTTTAGCAGTCACACAAAAGATGATCTAAGTACATTTACTCAGCAAGGAAAAATCTAATGTCAAAGATGGATTTTTGAAAAATCATTAGTGTAAGTGATTTTTGTTGGAAAAAAATGCAGCTTACAACCCTGGAACTTTGCAGAGGGAAGAATCAGAGATGACCCTGTCAGACCCTCATGATTAGACCATACATTTTGAATGATAAAGACCATGCCCAATCATGCCCCATTTTAGGCTAGCTAGTATAAACCGCTATAGCTGGTTTTTACTTTTAAATTCAGCTCTAGCTGGTTTAAAAACCCCAGACTGATCCACGCATTAATCATGTCTCTGATGACAATCCCAACTCAATCAGATTCTACACATCTACATGTGTGATAGTAAGACAGAAACATATATATATATATATTTTTTTTTAATGTCAAAACAACCCATTGAAATTTAGATGTTAGATGTCCATCTTCCAAAAAGCAATTAAAATTAGAAAGAACAACATAACATTACTTAAAATAACAATTCGAGATCATTTACACTGAACATGCTTGTAGTTTAAACAAGCTTTTGAAAAATGCCATTCGAGTTGAACTGATCAGAAAGAGTGTAAAGAAAACCAACTTAAAGTAAATCTGCTGTTCATTATTTATTGTAAATATTTATATTTAATTACGTGTCTTCTATTCTGTGTCTAATGATTAAATAAAGGGTACTTCTAACCACATATAAAATTTAAATGAGGACTCAGCAGCTTGCAACATAAATCTTCTCATGACAATGTTTCATTAGGACCTGTATGATCCATTAGAGTAACTAAACACATTAGCTCAGGTTGTGTCAACGCCGGTCTCTTACGACTAAGCACAGTAATGAACAAAACATCCTTCTGAGACTGATAGAGTCAAACGGACCAAAGAGTAAAACGAGGAAGGTCCACAGTAGGCAAACCGTTTAAAAATGGTGCGACTGTGAGAATCAGTTGCTTTGTTTGAAGGTGCGCGTCTCTGCGAGACCTTCAAAGCTCGCCAGATGAGTCAAGACCATGGCCCACGCAGAAACATGTTTAACCGCTGCTGTCTGTGGTCGTGTCTTGAAAACTGGCTGCCGTATCAGTCTTCTACAAAACACAACACGACGCTGCGGAGCGGTTAAACAGGAAGAAGCACACAAACAAACATAAGACAGCACCATAGTAGGAGTTGTATATGCTGGCTAGTTTAAAAACAACATCCGAGAGGAGGATCGGGCTTACATTAGAGTCTGAATGTCAGGAGAGGAGTCAGAATTGTTTTTCATATAATTCCTCTTTTGTCTATATGATCCAGGGGTTTCCGATTCACAAGGATTACATTTACTAAAGAAATGAGAGGAACTGACAATTTGCTTCATTTTGAATCACACTCTTTTTTTTCCTTTTTTTTTTCAGATCATCCCTATGTACATTTCTTAAAAAAAAGATGTACCAGTCGCACTGGCTCTGTTCCAAGAACTCAGAGAGAGAGAGAGAGAGAGATTTCTGGTGATTATGATGAATGTGGCATACAGCTAATGAAACCTAAAATTCAGTTTCTCAGAAATTGTGAAATTACATAGAGCCAATAAAAATAGATTTGTGTTCCAACATAAGGAATGGAGGAGTTGGAGTCCATGCTTCCAATGCCCGTCTTCCCTCAGGACAAATGTTTCCGCTTCATTTACCCTTGATCGCACTTTTTCTTGAGGACTCCACATTACCACTGACACTAAGCCAATATGTCTCTGATGCATGTTCACTGCTGTATTGACTGAGTTCCAAAGTGGTCAAATGTCTCTTTAAGAACTGGTCCAGTCGTGTGGAGCAATCAAAGGCTTTATTTCAGTCAATAACGCTTTTAATGCCCTTCAGTTTAAACTGGGGAGGCATTAATAAGAGATTTAAATGTACTGATAACATTCTGGGTAAGTTTATTTTTGCATTCAGACTGGCTAAATGTCATCTCTCACAGTCTTCCAGGATTAATTCAACCAAATATATTTACTGTAAACAAGTCCTGTGGAATGAAATTCAATTGAAATGTGGTGTTGAACATCCAGTGATGCCCCTGGAGGAGAGGAGAGGATGAGACCCGATAATGGCCTCATTAGCAGTCTGTCAGTACCCATTCTATGCACAAGCTCTCTGTGCAGCTGATCCACGTTAACTCTTCCTACTCTGGACTCAAAACAGCAGATCTGTTGTCAGCGCGCTTTGTCCCGTCTGTGACCTCTGACCCCCACAGAATATGCAGCCTTTCATACCTGCATACCTGCAGCGATCCGAGCGTTTTATTCCACAGCAGATCCACCTGGGCGTTTGAAACGGTGCTGACCAGCCTGCAGCGGAGGTCGAATTAACAAGCTCAAACAGGCGCTCCATGAAAACAACACAGATCAATTTAATATAGATGCCAAGGAGCGGAGGGCATAATATCAGAACTATAACACCACCGGCCCACACCGCACAATCATAAACCAATTTAGGGCCATTTCAGGCAATTTCCTGGAGGCTTCCACTTGTGGGAAGACTTCAATAAATCACACAGACAACAAAGAAAATATCTGTTTCTATGAAAACAGAGGACACTCCTGGGTTATTTCCATGGGTCCAAAAGAGGGCTTAATTTACGGACCACTTTAAGTGCAGAACTGCGGAGGTTTAAAAGCAGTCCACACAACCTCAGCTGTGCCAATGTTTTATGGTATGTGTAGCTACAGGAGACGCCATTAACTCGTTATGACTAATGGGTTTTACATGGAGCAGTGCAATTTATCTCATGTAAAAATGTAGCAGAAGTGTAAGCATTACACCTTTTTAACAGTTTTCATGGTTACACTCAGATCAGATGACTAATAGCTATATAAGCTTCCCCTCATCTTTTATATGCACAGCAGCCCCAGGGCCGGTTCAGAATCACACTTTTTCTCTCCCTGTCACTAAATGCACAGACACACAATATTTGCACAATATTTATAGAATAGCAGGGTCAGAAGAAGGCATATGAAAGCATATCATTTCTAAACAGGTTAGGCGTACACCTGTCAGCTGTCATGTAATCAGAATCAACAACACTGTGTATATCGATGGTTGACAAGGCTGTAGCCTTTTCTTTCACCGCCACAGTTATTTATAGAGCTGAATTTAAATAATTCTCACAGCCCTCCAGTATTTCAAATTCAATTCCATCAATGTATATTCTTTACCTAGAAAAAGAAAAACAAAACAAAAAGAAAATACCAGAACTCTGTCGCTACTGCTATAAAGTCATGACTTTTCTTCACCGCAACTCTTAGGATCATTTAAGGCAGAACCTTCACCTTTGCTTCGTGTCACTTGATCCCTTGAAGATGGAAACATCTGAATAAAAAGCTTTAAAAACTAGATCAGGGAGCTGAAATGAAAGTGAAGTGGGGTTCTGTCAAAAGTTCTAAGCAGGTAAAATTCTAATTCACATTCAAGTCACATGTTAAAACATACCTTTCCAGAACAGCTTTTAATGTCTTTTTTAATGTTCTATGTTAGGTTTTCTCCCTTTATTGTTGTGTTTGACGTACTTAGTGTTCTGTTTGTAATTTTACTTGATTCATGCAAAATGTCTGAGTTTATAGAAAACTCAAATAATGCGTATTGTTACGATTAAAGTCATTACTACAAGTTCAATTTAGCTCGTTCCTGAGAGAAAGGCTAGTCTAAGTGAAACACAATACCAAAGTGGATTTGTCCTGTTATAGAAAAAACTCCAGTCTTAAGATCATAGTCACCAATGAGATACTATTTTATCTTATTGAGTTTGCATTAGTTAATTACTTTCAAAGATACAGATGATTACTGGATGGAAGAAGGACGTAGTGCGGCAACAATCATCTTCCTGTGTGAAAGGTGAAGCATTATTGTTCAGAGTAATTAACCAATAGAAAAGTAAGGCAGGGTAAAAATCTATCAAATTGTGTATACTTACATCACTATGCTTGTATCAAATATTGTTTTTCTTATTGCACAGACATCACTGGGCTACAAAAACACTGACATATTACCTGCTTACAATTTATTTACAGAACCTCAATGAATAAATCTTTGACTATCCATTTAGTTCTTTGGCCACACGTTTGTTTCTTGGCACTTCTTAAATATTTCTCATATCCAGTTAGTAAAAAAAAAAAAAAAAAAGCCATGCAGAGAAGGAACTGGAACCAGCCAGTTTATTTGTATGGCTTATCAGATGTAAAGGCAGTTGTAAAGAGTGCTCATTGCCACCGCTTGAGTGTTATCGCAGATGTCACTGAGCAATTTTTCAATAGATCAATAGAAATCAGATTTGACAATGAATTGCGGCACGTATCTTTTGTGTAAGGCTGCCCTTGGGGACAGAAAGGGAAAAAGAAACAGGCGGTTAGCGAGAGGGAGAGAGAAGGAGTGAAAGGGAACGAGGAGGGGAGATTATCGCAGGCATGGCAGCCTGTGTGAGAGGCTTAGCTTGGCTAGGCAGGGAGGTGGAACCCTGTGAATTCTAATGAACTGGCAAGACCCCCCCCCCTCCTCTTCATCCCTCCCCCCAATGCCCAAAAAAAAAAAAACCCATCCCCATCTTCATCGCAGGAGGATGATAGCAGAGAAGGAGGAGGTGATTAGGGAGGAGCGGCTCCTCTATGGCAAACCAAACAGAGCAGGTCATTTCCCTGTGATAATTATGGCTATAACCAGGCATGAGGGATTGATAATGGACCTGCTTATTCTTCATGTTCTGCGAAGGCAACCACTGTGCCTGTCGGGGCGGGGGAGCATTATGATGTGTCTTTTTTACTGTTAGAGGGGTGACTCTGGTAAGAGTTGCAATGGCTGCTGAAAAGGGCAGCAGGGGAACTTGGCCTTTGAGGGAGAAGTTAACGAATGAACTTCATTATTGAGGAGCATACCAGGGAGACCCCCTGGTGTTTGTGATGTATTACCCGGCATCAAACATGTGCACTCCCCCAACATCACTGCCGTTGCACGACATCGGCTCTTGGGGGAGGTACGCGTGTAAACTAAAATAGTTTAACCTTCTGGCTTAAGGCTAGAAGAAAAGAAGACAACAGAGAAGCATGCATATCTGCATCAGAGAAGTTGGTTTCATTTAGAAATATATATATATATATATTCTGCTTTCAGGCTGGGTAGTTTTACCATTATTCTGGTTCCAAAAACATCTAAGTGAGTAATGAGGCAATGCCTTTTCTGTGACTGCATGGTGAAAACTGTCTTTGCCTAAACTAACACATATTTAACATTCTCTATGTGATTTTAGGGTAAAGCAGGTGGTCTAGAGAGACAATCTTCATCAACATAATCATTTATTAGCTCCATTCAAGCATGAAAGTAACTTTTCCTAAGTTCTAAAAAGAAAAAGAAAAAAAAAAGAAGTGACACACAGGAGGGACAAATGTTTTCTTTAAGATTGAGGGAGTTCCTCAGGCTATAAATGCGATGTGCGCCACTTAGCCTCTCCACACCTTCCCTGCCTCTACTGGGTCCAGGATGGAGTTTCTCTGCGGTGGACGACGCGACACGAAGGATCTCTTTACCGAGCCTGTTCTCAACACTTTTACTCTTGACTTATGAGGATGCCATGGGTGCAGGGGAGTGATTCATCACCGGATGTGTTCCTCTTGCACCCTCACACATTAGTAATGTGGTCCGCTGAGGAGGAGTCCTGTCATCAGTCTGTACCTGGACCCTCCGAACAAGGTAGGTCAACAGGAGGCAGCAGCGGCTGGCCCACTTTTAGTCTTTCACAGCACCTTTAAGTTTCCAGCAGCTCTGCCACAGCTGGGCCTGACGGGCATGATCAGACCAGCTTGGTCAAGGGGAGACGCTGTGGTAGCAGAGTGCTTCCTTTGCATTATCTGTAGACTCACACACACACACCTGGTTGGAGCCAACTTGACAAAAGGTAAACATGTTGGAGAAATATTAACCTATCTTCTACTTATTCATAGTCCATCGTGAAAGTAAGTAATATAACATAGAATAAAACAGACTGTAGCACATAGACTTTCATTTTTAAATTTAATTGACATAATCTGTTTTCTTTTTTTTTTTTTAACAGGTCACTTCAAAAGGCTTTGAAGGACCAGATTCACAACAAACTTATTCATGTAGGCGGTGGCCCTGGATTTCAGCACAAGAGTGTATAACCTTGTAATTGTTTGGTAGCTGAAGGTCTGACATAAACACACAAATGTTTCTGTGTTATATGAGACTAAACACAAGGTTTAATCAATGTTGATAAATTTAGTTTTTAGCCTTAGAAATTAGAAATCTAAAAAAGGGCTATATGGTGGTTGAGTTGTTAGCACTGTTAGCACTTTTTATCGGGTCCTTGGTTGGAACCCAGGTCGTGTTTTCTGTGTGTTTGCAAAATAAAATATATTCATATATTATATTTCTATGACAACCTTTAAAAGAACATTTTTGTCTCAGAGGGACACAGGTGCTGCACAAACTGAAGTGACCACAAATGCTTAGACGTTATTTTTGTCCACAGCATAAGTTTAATTTATTTTTTGTGAATTTACTGTAAGATTGACTTTTTTCCACCGTGTGGTCAGCTGAACTCAGTATAGCTTTGTGACAGAGAGTTACAACCACTCAGGCATTCAACACCTGTATCGCAATGACTATGAAGCGTACAGTCTTGTGTTGATTTAAAATCCATTGCGAAGAAAGAGCGTTCGCTTTTCAGACTGATTATTAAGCATTTTTAAAGACTGACTGATGACTGAACATAAATATCATCTGATGTAGCCTTAACTTTGCCAAGAGTTCCCAGGCTTATCTGTTTAAAACTGCCAAAGCATGTTTCATCACAAGTCTCTATACCACAGCTCTCCTGTAATAGAGGCGCAACAACGTAAAGCATGGTTGTCTATTCTTTCACCAACATACAGAGCCAATGTAAGTCAGCAATAAGCCTGTGACCTTAGCATTGTGGGTAATGCATGTTTAAATACCCACCTCAGTATTCATGTTTGTCATTTTACTTGTGAAGATTAGGTGTAAAAAGGCTATTTGAAACCAAAACACAGGATTAAGGGATAATGCTGCTCTGTGTCTTGTGAGTCGACCTTGATTCTGTAATCCAGCACAATGCTGGAGAACAGCATACTTCTCGCTCTTGTACATTCAATACTCTCACTGTTGAACAGCTCATTCTGATGTAATTGCGCCTGCATAATGGCAGCATGCTGAAAGAGAAAGTAATCAAAATTAAGGAGAGCTTCCTTGTAAAATCTTTGGAACAGTGGCAGAGTAAGGATACGGTTTGGACAAATAAGAAGATAATTGGCAGCAGGGCTTTAAGAGTGATCAGAAAATAATAGGGTATAATCTCGTAAGTAAAAAAAAAAATAAAAAAATTGAAACGTGATAGCGAAACTGAAAGAGCCAACTCTGCAGTCATCCGCAGCATTATTTAAGTTTGCAATAATTAACCAGATTGGACACCAATTAGATACGTATAGCATTAAATACTCCATTAAGCATAGCATCACCAGAACCCATAACAAACAGCATACATGTTTTTCTTTCTTCTCCATGAATGCAGCGTTCCTTGACTCCACATCTCCCCACCTGTTTTTCCTGTCTTTTCTTTCTTTCTTCCTTCCTTGTACAGCGCCGCACAGACACAGTAAAATGAAAATATGCCTTTGATGTCTGGGATCTTATAATGCTGAGCAGTAGAAATCCGCATGCCTGTTATCTGAAGAATCTTAATGATGACGGCTAACTTCACAATGGGTTAACCGCGTCTCTCTGTTCTCATGCTGCACACCCACAGAAACGCAAATTAATAGCAAGGTGGGGGAAAAAAAAAAGTAAAAAAAAAAAAAAAAAGCACAGCATTCTTCTAATAAAGCAGATTCAACAAAATAGGCACAATGCGATCAGCACAAATGTCAATGTGTAAAATCAACAAAAGGATTTGTGAGCACATCTGCACTCCTCTTTGTAGGCGCAACTTCTTTTTCTACTTTAGTTTCTGAGCAGAATTATGCTATTTGTCAGAAAGAGATGATCCGCAGTTCAAATGATCTAACAAAAGAGCAGTTTCCTTTTTTTCTGTTCTTTTATTTTACCCAGGGCACTTTAGTAGTTGTCATTAATCTGAAAATTATGCTTGTCAAGCAACAAATTTCAATAATTTTTTTTAAAATATACTTTATTTATTCAGCAGCATTAAAGGAAAAGTATATTTTTATTTTTTCTACCCTCTATGAAAGAGAGAAAATTATGAATTGCAACCCATTTATAATGAACTATGTTGAATGTATTGAAGCAAAACCATTTTATAGAATTCTTAGCTACTTAAATAAGTAAGCGCAGGAATTTCTATATGTATTATATTTTTTAATAATTTTGAAAAATGAATTCAGACACTCAAACCACTAAGCGAAACAAACACATTATATAAGTCAGCAATTTTCAAGCCTTTATTTTTGTTAAGCTGATCTTCTTTCAGATAATTAAAAACTGACATTTAAGATTAAAATATTATGACAGACAAAACAAAAAAAAATTTAAAATAGAAACATGCCCTTAATGTACCCATTGAGAACTCTGCATACTTAATAAATTGGTACAGATTTGAGACTGAGCCCCAGATTTGCATCTGTCACACCAGTGAAATTCTACAAAAGTGAGGGTGATACATAGACTTTATATTTGTAAAAAAAAAAAAAGAAAAAAAAAAATCAAGAATCATTTCTTTTCCACATACTTCAAAATGATGTGCGCTATTGTGTTGACAAATCACTTAAAGATGCAAACAATACCTTGGGTTTTGTGGCTGCAATGGTTCAAAGTTTATAGAAGGTCATTGGCATTAATAGGCAACGTACATGTCTTTATTATTATGGTGCTATGAATAATTCAGAGTCGCCTCATGATTGTACACTCTGCACCTTCCTCATCTGGTCGGGATCCTCTCTGACTTCTGCCTGTGTCGCCCAGCACAAATCAAAGCTTTCATTATGTGGTGAAACCTCTTGCCCTGTGTTGAATGTTTGCACGCCGAGGGAAAGTGAAGAGGCATCAAAGAAATGGTAAGAGACAAATAATGTCTGTGAAAGCTGGATGATCCAGTGCAGTGGACAGCACTGAACTAACAGTGGGCACAAGTCATTTCTTCCTTAGCAGACGTCAACGTTTCACCGTACTGCTCACTCTCCTTTACCGGAGACGTCCAGCAAAAGAGAAATCGGCCACAGCAGATGGGGCCACTTCCCCGTCTGAGCATTGTATCCTTGTCACATGTCACTTACTCTTGTTCCTGGTCAGACGACACTTCAAAGACAGGGTCTTCGGTTGTGCCAGACACAAAAGGGAAAGACTGAGGGGAAAAAAGCTGATGAGGTCTCTCTTTGCTCCAGCTCGAAATTCTCTGAAAGACTCAGCACCGAGAGGAGAACCAGATTAAGAACCAACAAAAGCAGAGAAGCCTGAGCCCACAGAAACCTGTCCTGAACCCCTATGGCTCCTTTTCCAGCACCCTAGGCCTCTTGTACGTGATAAAAAGAAAAGCCTTTGGCCACAGAAACCTATGCAGAGAAAGCGCATGTACAAAGGCCATTTCTAATTTCATGAAATGACAGACATAATTCTTTCAGCAAAAGATGAGGACTTGCCACACTGAGTTGGAGAGGAAAAGACATGGCAGTCCAGGAAAAAAATGGAGAAAAATTATGCTGGCCTGGTTTACGACAAATAGATAACTCTATTGATTTCCCTTTTACAGTGACTGTCCATTCCTCACTGCTGTGATTGCACTGACCTATTTAAAGGGGAAAAAAAGGCATTATTATAGATTAAACCAAAATGTCCAAAAAGAAAACCCTTCCTCTGTAGAACAAACAAGTCAAGTAAAATGAAACATAACATACAGAAAGAGAGCGAGGAGGAAGGTTTTGTCAATTTAAGCTCTCAATGTTGCTGTGAGAAAAGAGGAAACAAGCAGTTCCAGAACCATGCTGAGAACCAAATAACTTTCCCCAGACTGGGAGGTTATGCTTGATGCAGTCATTATCATTGTCACTCTCAACAAAGGGGAAAACATTTAAATGGTTATGGTATTACTCAAGTAGAATCAACATAATGGCAATTCTGCAATTTTAAAATGTTTATGACAGCAGAATACAGCAAATTAAGAAAAAAAAATCAGATGTAGCGAATGTTCTGTGTAACACTACAGCACAGTTGAGTGTTGTATGTTTTGTGCTGATGATTCCTTTGTGTCTGCGTGTGCTGCCGCTGTGCCCGCGCGTCCCACTCCACCGTGTCTGCGCCGCGCGTCTCGCTCGAGTATCTCGCTCTGCGCGGCTCAGGGGACTCTGGCTGGCTGATCTTCATTATCAGCCCTAGCTTAACAATGTTCTGGATGCACTTCCCACATGAGTGCAACTAACAAATCCCCAAAGAGCTGAATCAAGGCAACAATGTGATGAAATACCTTCAAACAACGACCGAGCCTGGAACACGGAGCTATGCAGAGACAACTCGCACTGCCCCTCGGGCGATTCCACAGGAGTGCGCCTGTTGCCAAGCAAAATTACACAGCAACTGGGACGTATTATTCTCCTCAATTGGCAATGTACAGCACCATTAAGGACCATAAATCTCATGTTTGATTAACTGGAAAATCACAGATGTCGTTCAACAGTTTCATTCAAAACAACCAGATAATGTGTGTAATGTCATTTTTAAGAGCCTGTGACATGTGGAAGTTCATCATCTTAATATGAAGGTCTTCATTAACACACTATACTTTGTTAAAGTATTCATGCCCACTAAACTTTTCTGATTCTGTGTGAATCAGAGCAAAGTAGAACAGAAAGGATACCTTGTTTTCAAATATAAAAATCTAAAGTGTATCACCCCTTTGCTCTAATAGCCCTAAAAACAGCCAGTGAAACTAACATAGCTGTTAGTTGTGAACTCCAGCAACATGGCCTTCATGCAAGAGCGGCAAGAAGAAAGTCGGTCCCAGTTTGAAGCGTCTTTCAAGTCTTGTAGGGAACACAGGAAACGTCTAGAAGAAAACACTCTGGTAAGAGACTAAAGCTGAACTTTTCAATGATAAACAAATTCCTGTATGCGATAGAAAACAACAAATCACCCTGAAAATACAACAGCCACCATGGAGCATGCTGGATATGGGTATAGGGTACTGTATACTAATGCACTACACGGATTGTGTTTGTAGAACATTATGAAAATCATGTACCAGTTTCCTAACACAATAAAAATATGCACTTCCACTATGTAAAAAACAATGTAAAAAACCCCCAAAAACATCATACCGAGATGCATGAGAAAGAGAAAGCTTTGATTCCACAAAAGTTGTTCAGACAATTCTTATATACTCTTGAGAGAGAATATCTCCTTTCACTGTAAAATTTGCGCTCTGTACCTTTGCAGACATGGCACAACTACAGAAAACAAACAAGCAAGAAACAAGCATCACACTAAGTTTTGGTAAAAAAAACAACAAAACAAAAAAAAATAAAACCTTAGTATCCGCTATAGGGGTGAAGAAGTTGCTTCAAATAGGCAAACACTGTCACTGTGACTTGTAAACACAAACTCTAACTTGGATTAATGAGACATTTTCAAAAACGTCTCTGATGTTTCAAGCTAATGTTGTGTAATGACAAAAAGTCAAAAGGAGAAAATTAATTCAACTGAACCAAACCATGAAGTGCATAGTACAAACTCAGACTTTTCGACTTTAATTTCGCCCCATTGAGTACAGTAACTTTTCTGTAACTCCAAATGCTCTCTATTCCTTAAGCAGCACAGAAAAATCTAATTAATCTGTGTCTTTGAAAAACAAAAGAGTTTGACTGTACTACAAGTATGGGAGTGCACGTCACAGACGAGAGAAACTCAATACACGCTGAAAGCAAATAAATGATGCTGCAGGAAAAGGGCCATGTTTCTCAATCAGTGCAATGTCTGTTACCTCAATGGAGATAAATTTTGCAAAGGGTGGA
This sequence comes from Poecilia reticulata, assembly GCF_904066995.2. Lineage (NCBI taxonomy): Eukaryota > Metazoa > Chordata > Actinopteri > Cyprinodontiformes > Poeciliidae > Poecilia > Poecilia reticulata. The sequence continues at coordinate 23,489,708 of NC_088835.1, read as the reverse complement.
AAGAAATTGGGGCTGTCTAAAAATGCATCTTTAAAGTGAGGAGAGAGGAAACCTCATCTGTCTGGACTCCTCCTTCGTCCCCCAGTTACATTTGTACTGCTGCCTCCCTCTGGCCAACTCGAATGTCAGTTTCATCCCAAACATACACCACTTATCTTAAATTAAGTGGCAAATAATGAAAACAGCTGCAAGAGATTGTGAAATAAAATATAATAAAAAGAGACATTAACGGTAATGAAGCTTTTTGCTGGTTACATTATTCTGAAATTATTTTAACTAACAAAACAACTTTCTTGAACTGGAGACCTTTAAGGAGATGAGCTGTGCTGTTGCACAATTTAGCTTTACAGTAAACTATTTTATTTTTCTTGTTCTTTGACATATTTCTGCAGCTTTTCAAACGATAAATATGTAGAGATTTTCTAACAAATTGACTGGTGACTGCAGCTATATGATCCTGAGATTAGCCAGTCTTAACAGTTTGTGCTGACAACAACACAAACTGTTGTGTTGTTGTCAGGATGCAGAAACTGTAGGGATGAATCTGGAAGTGAGCTATTTGCAGTATCAGAGGGGCTTAGACAGAGGAAGCACATATATATCTACTATAGGAAAGTATTTTAGCAACACATGGAGGCATGTCTGCTAATTTACCTTTCACTTTGAGTTCATCTCATATATTCTCACATTCAATTAGATTTTATTTTAACAATATTTGGGCTTGGAACCACATAAGATCAGTTTTTTTAACCTTCATGTTTGGGATGTAACTAAACAAATTTGAAAAATATCATAAAAGAAAAGAAAAATCTCATGTTCTATATTAATACTCTGGGGTAGAAGTTTTGAATATTTAGGTATTAGTGGCCTACAAAGAATTAAAAAAGAGAATAAAAAAAAAATGTGACCAAATTCTGTACAGTCCATCTCTAAAAATATGAATCTCCCCGTTTCTGTATTTTCCTTCAAATCGTCAACAATCAGCGTAATGTACATATGCAGCAGCAGGATGGTGAGAGGGTTAGTTAATCAGATGATCTGCTCTGCTCGACACAGAGCATCCTGGCTACATGTCACATAACACGTACTTGTGTGCGTGTAGGGGTGTGTGTGTGCATGTGCGTGCATGTGTGTGTGTGCGCGTGTGCATTGGCTAGTTTTCTGCAATTCGAGCTGTGAGACAGAGTCCCAGACTGCTGATGGGAGATTAGAGGTGAGACGTCTAATCTCAGTGTAATCAGGCGCTGCATCTGAGCCTTCGCTCCACACCAACAGGTCCAAACAGAAACTCATCTCACAGAAAACATGGCCCTGATGAGGTAGAAGATGGTTATGGGGAGTATCTGGTGTCTACCATCAAAGTCAGAGAAAAAAAAAAAAAAAGACCAGCAGGTAAAATTAAATTATTTTTTGCTCTCGTGTCTTCTAGGCTCTGGCTGTTTTGACAGAAACGAGTCCATATAACAGAGCATGTGGTAAAACTGCCAAGGACATGCTCAGGAAAACCACAGCTGACTTCTTGATGAGAATTAAAGCCCGGTGGTTGAAAAAAAAGGAAAAAAAAAGCGTTGAAGATGGCCTTTTCCTTTTCAGGAAGGGAAAAATGAAAGATGGGCAGACAAATAAGGAGAAAATAGTGTCTCAAGTAATACCAAGACAACTAATATAAAAAGACTACACAAAAAGTGGACATTATTACAGCCACTGGAGCAAAAATAAGTATCTGTTTTCATCTAGGACACTTCACCTTCTGATGGCTCAATGATTAGTGAATTTGGGTAGATGGAGGAGAGGGAAGGAGAGGAGAAGAGGCTGCCAGCGAACAGCTGCCCCTGTAATTTATATTGATGAGGGGACTGGCATGGCGGGGAGCTTCCAGCAGTTTGATCACTCAGGCAGAGTGGAGAGTCAGCGAGACACGACCCATCCCTGTGGTTTAGGTTGGACTGGGGAGACCTCTTAAAAACACACCCGCACACGCACACACACACACACACACACACACACACACACACACACACACACACACACCCACAGAAACCCGTACTTTCATATAGTGGCTTGCGAGAGAGTTCGTACTCTGGGAACTTTTTCACATTTTTTCATGTTACACACTCAAAGTTTGATCTATTTTAATGGGATTTTAGACCAACGTGGAGTAGCACATAATTGCAGTGAAATGAACTACGTTTCGTTTTTCGAACTTTTTCGCAAATAATAATCTGAAAACTATGGCATGTCTTCATATTCAGAATAGTCTACTCTGATGCCCCAATATAAATCGGTTGCCTTCCTCCCGAAGGCAACCGATTGCCTTCGGGAGGAGCAATGTGCAACTGCAAATCTACTGCGACGAGGCAGTCAGCCTATAGTGGACAGCTGAGAAAGAATAATATTAATTAAAAGGGTAGCCAAGGGGCCCATGGTAATGCCTGTCAATGTTGAGAGTACAACTTCAAAACATGCACTTCACAAATCTAATCTTTCTGGAAGAGTACAAAGAACAAAGCTGCGAGAAGTCCAGTTCACATTGTACTGCGAGGTGCAAGGTTGTCCATTGTGACAAAAGTCCAAGACATACAGTTAGAGGTGCATACGTGCACAAGTTGCTTAGTAACCACTTTCAATTCATAGCTACGGTTTGTCTGTCAAATAAAATCCCAACAATGTGAATTCTAGTTTCTGGATGTAATTGTAAAAAAATAAATAAATAAAAAGAAGTCAAGGGTAATGAATCCTTTTGCAAGATGCTGCATAAACACAAGCAAGTAAGACAGCCAAGCTCAAATTTCGAGTGTCAGCGTCATCCAGTAAATCAAGTAACCCAATGTTTTCCCTCCAAGAACAGAAATAGATCCACTAACTGGCTATAACCATGCAGGGCAGAGACATCTCCCTCATTATTACTCCGCCAGCCATATAATCACCAGGCTCTTCCTTTACAACCTCAATGACCATTAGCTGGCCCTTGAACTTCTTCTTCTGAGCACACAGCCCTGATGAGGCACTACAGCAGCTTCCTGTCTGTGAGGCAGAGCAATCAACTACTTGTTAAGGGGATTTACTTTGATTTCCTCACACAGTTGAGATTTGAATATTTCTAACTGAAATGAGACGATAAAGTCCAGTTTCAGCCGAGGGCTTTTAAACTCAACACTCCTAAATCATGCTCTTTGATTTGGGTCCCTCTTTTTTTCCCCATCCGCGTAGAGGTGCTTAGAGTAGAACTAATTAAGTTGGTGGGACGAGGGAACTGTGGGTTAAAATGTGTGTTCCTCTCGACATTAAAGATATTCTGACCCAAACACACATTCGCACGTAAAAAAAAAAAAAAAAAAAAAATTATGGTAGTGCCTCCGGACAAGCAAATAGCTTAACACATGATCATCCTGTTATTTTGACGGCGCTGTCTGAGCAAGGTAGAGCTGTCTAGCTTGAAGACCATATCCTTTGCCCCGCTGTCTGATGTAACGCAGAGCTGGGGTGTTTTACGCTCACAGTCTAAAACACTCCGACCGCTCTTACAAAAAGCCCCTCTGGCTTCCCCCTCTCCACAAGTTTCATCAGAGTGATCAGAGCAAAAGAATAGCCTTCAGGGCTGGTTTCTTCCATTCACACAGAGGGATATGAACGCACACATAAGCCTTTCAGCTGCATACACAGACACACTACAGATCAGCCCCCCACTCCCTCCAAAAAAAGTATTTTTACATGCGTTTTCAATTGCACTTCACACATGTCAAAATACAGTGCAAATCTCCTGGAGATTATTGATTCCTGCAGGTTTGGCTGCTCATCAATTCTTAACGTGCAGAGCGAAATTGAAAAGCTGAGCTCCACAGTATTACAGTGGAGCTCGCAGAAGCCTTGCATGTTAGATTAGAGACACGTGTCAACGCCTGTCCCGATATCTTTCAATTTTTTTGCCGATATGATCTGTATTGAAGAACACAGAATTCTGGTAGTTACTGCAGCCTCAGAGGTTACAAACCACCACACAACACCACATCCTTGTTGTTCAGCTGCAAGGCCTTGCAGAAAACAAAGAGATGCTTCACCACACTGTCTGCTTCAAATGTGCATGATTGTCTAGCAAGTCACAAGACTGCGCAGCATTTTAATTTCCTCTCTGGGGTTATCAGACTCTTTACAGTACGGAACAGGAGAGATACAAAGGGGTGAGAGCGGATTGGATGTGAGCACGGAACTGTTCTGTGTCAGGGAAAAATGACAAAATGAGGAGCTGTGAAACAAATGTGACTTTATCACCTGTCTATATGAGAAACAAACTTTTTTTTTCCCATTTAATGAGTTTCGTATAAAGCTATATTCCTACAACTCAAAACTTTACTTAAAAATTCTGAGTTGTTAGGGGAAAACAACTCAAAATTGTTATCTCTAACTAAGAAATGATTGGGATCGTACTTACAAGTGTGTGTCTTCTTTGTTACCGAGATACCTGCAAAGATAAAACAACAACACATTAAAACCGACAGCCATCAATACAAAAATCACACCAATGTGATTTTAAGTGACACTGAGTTATTTAAAAAAAAAAAAAAAAATTGTATCATTACAACCAGAAATGTAAATCGTATTTCATTTGCATTTTATTTGAGTGATCAACACAAAGTGGAGTAAAATTGTTTGAAAAAAGAAAAACACTTATGCTTGTCAAAATGTCCCTTTGATAAGCAAAATAACATTTATATAAAACAAAGTTGTAGAAGGTGAACTTTTACGCCAGTCTCTCGTCTTTTTCAGCTTATCCAATGATTTCCCTGCATTTAACTACACTCACCTCCCCATCAAGTCCCATCAACTTCCTTGTTCCTTCTAAAAATAAAGCAGCATGATGCTGCCACTACTGTGTTTCACATCGAGGGTGACTCACTGAGGAAGAAGTGCTGAGTTAGTGTTCTGCAAGCAGAGCAAAATGTTCTGTTTTCTGACCAAAACCCCCTTCAACCACATGTCGACTGCGTGACTTTTCGAAGTTTGCGGCAAGCTTCTCTTCACCTCTCTTCTATAAAGGCCTGATTTGCAGAGTGCCTGACTAATAGTTGTCCTGTTTATTCCACCTGAGCTGCACTTCTCTACAGCTCCTCCACAGTTACCTCAGATGTCTTTGCTGCTCCTGTTATTAATGATACAATTTTACCCACGATCTGTCTTTTGTGTTTCCTGGTTTCATGATGCTATTCTCAAAAAAACAAAAATAAAAACAGTAGGAATTATATAAAGCATATAATAATAATATTTGGGTGACATCTGAAAGCAATGGTGGCACTGTATTTTATTTAGCGGCACTGAAGTAAAGAAGACTGAATAAAATATATAGAACACTTTCCAGACTTTAATTTAAAAAATATATATATTTAAAATAACAGTATTTTCCTTCTACATCACCTAGCCAGTGCATTTTATAGGTCTATCACGTAGCCCAAACAAATGCATTTTAGTTTTCTGCTGTAACCTGACCAAATGGAAAAATATTCAAGTGGAACAAATATTTCTGCATGTATATTGGCTGGTTTCTCTCTTAGAGTTTTGCTACATCAAAAAATGTCAGAAGATGGTTACGCCTTTATGTTCTGCAGGCAGAAAAGGACATTTAAATATAAATAATAAACAACATTTGGAATACTAATGTGCTGAGTACTGATTGGGTCTAAACAAATGAGTAATCATGAGGCCCTATGGGGATGTAGGCAAGTTGACCTCTGTGTCAGTAAATCCTCCAATCTAAGCAGGTTACATAGGAAATAAATATCAGTTTTTTTTCTTAAAGCCAGGTAACTTGATAGTAAATATCTGTTATTGTTACACCATGTAGAATTAAGAAAAATTAACTATACATATATACATATATTTGCAATGTCTTTGGGGGATGGGGTCAACCCATTGAGCAGCTACTTTGAATTTCACTGTGGCTCCTCCTGTCTGAAACATCGGTCTAACGCCCCAGGAGCCTGGCACAGACAAACGCGGAGCCAGCCGAGGTCCCCCGCGGCTCCGTTGCACGCTCATGCTACGCAGGACAGAGAGCACACTAATAGATCCCACTTGTCATGCGGAAGCAATGGCTAATTTTTCTACAGCTTGCATTTGAAACTCGGGGGACGGCAAGTTGACATGATTCAATAACTCGCAGAAGAAGAAGGAGGAAAACAAAATAAAAAATAAAAAAAACTGCCTGGCCGGAGATAACAACACTTCAAACATGTTGGAGGAGGGAACGAGTCAAAGAGCAACGAGGGGGAAAACAAATAAGCCCTTCAGTCTTTTATAGACATACACAAACCTACAAATGATATCAACTCCACTGAGCAGAAAGAAGGGGGGTAATGGTGGGGGTGGGCATTCACCTAGGGGCTGGCAGTCTGTGATGTAGCTCCAGCATTGTTCTTGTGCTCAGGGCAAACAGCTACAGCTTGGTTTAACTGTGGCTTTATGCAAGGAAAATGTAAACTGAAATGTTGCTTTAAAACAACACTTTAGTCAAATAACATGGAAGTTAGTTTAATCTGATGTTGAATTAAAAACAAGCAGCATCGAGGTGCAGCACAACAAGACAAGGGGGAAAAAAAAAATCTGTAACGGTTTCTGTTTCGAGGTAAAAACATTTTCTTAGACCACAGCTGGTGTGCTCAGTGGAAACTGAGTTACACAGAAATAGGCTGACTTTTCCTGGATTTTTGTCAGACCTCTTGCAAACTCAAGAAAAAAAAAAAAAAAAACAACATCCTCAGTTTTAAAAAGAAGCATCATCTTTTTCAAATGTAAATAATGTGCGAAAGCTGCAAAACAGTGCGACACGCTCTTTCATTGTCTAATGAGAAATCTCACAGCTGCTAACATATCTTTGTTTTGTCGAATGTTTTCATCGTAGAGGAAACGAACAGCAGTTGTGTGAGGGCGTGTACAGTGCAAATGTTGTTGCCCATCATTAGCCACACAGACCACACTCTCACACACTGCTACCTGTCAGACGGTGACTCATTCTTCAGTTATATGCTTGGGTTTCACTACAATGAAAGATGCAGGTTTGTCTGTGTAAATAAACTCATGTCCACAAAGGTATTCAATGTGGCTTATTTGCTTACTCCCTGTAAAGGAACTTTAATACAATGTTACAATTAGTAAGCCCTTAGAGTGCAACAGCAGACTATAGTATGCATGGTAACAAAAGGGTCAATTGCCTACATATTTAGGAGAAAAGATGGTAGAAAATATGAAGAAAAATATGCAAACACGAACAAGTGCATAAAAGTAGTAAACACACTTAATATCATTGCTTTTATTCAGCTTTTTATTAACTCTGCTGCAAGAATTAATACTGTGAAAATGCTGCATTTTTAATAGTGAGCTGCTTATTAGACACTGAATTACTAATTCCAACATTGTTACATTTCTTCAATTTTAGAGGAGTCTAATTGAAAATGTACACATATTGCAGATTAATTTTGATATCCATCCATCCATCCATCCATCCATCCATCCATCCATCCATCCATCCATCCATCCATCCATCCATCCATACTGGTGCCCATCTCCAGCTAACGTTCCGGGCGAGAGGCGGGGTCACCCTGGACAGGTCGCCAGTCTGTCGCAGGGCAACGCAGATATATTTGATATATAAATATTAATTAAATTAAATAGACCTCTAAATAGCAGCTTATGTACCCGCATATAAAATATATCCCGACTGACTGGGATGTGTACGTTGTTACTCCCTTTGATCTCAGGAATATTTAATGCTGTTGGCTCCAGATGGCCAAAAACTGGGAAACTGGAAAAAATACTTTTGTCCATTCTGCTAATCTTACATTGATTAGAAGAAGTTTTACTGGAAAATGATAGAGCTGATTATGACATGTAGTTTATGTGGTTTCCATTTCATTTACTTATTTTTAGAAATCCGGTGGTAAATTTTGGGTCAAATATTATTTATGAGGCTGTCTTTATTTTCACTTTGCGTTTTAATTGTGTAACTTTGTCCATTGTGGTTTAATGATATGTAATAATCTTTACTTCATATTTCTTATAGATTTTGTGGCATTAGTGTTAATTCAGAAAGACATGCAGCAAAGTTCCTGAGGTCTGTGTGCACACTTTCCTTTCTATAAAAAAAAAAGGTTTTTGTACACTGCTTTCATACATATTTTGTTGAAAAAAACATTTTAGGAATCGGTGTTCAAGTTAGAAAATAAAGAAAAATATTTATCAGCTACTCGCTTTGCAAATACCACAATATATTTTTGTGCTGGAAGCCATATTAGTACTATAGCTATTTTTATGGTTTACTTTGAATCCCTCAGTGTTTGTCTCTCTTTTTATTAAACCTTTGAATGTAAATTAAAGACATTAAGTGTATCAGTGTGTCAAATAAAAGTATTGTTTTAGGAGAATCTCTGGCCTTGCACAGCTTTAGTCATACCCATCATTTTTTAGATTTTAATTCAATTCAAATTCAAGTCCAAAACGACTTGATTGATCCCAAAGGTAAATTAAATGTAGTTGTAGCTCATTTGATTAAAGATTTATAAAAAAAACGGTGATGGCTATGGGAAAGATTTTCTTTATCAGTATTATAACAAACTTGAAGAAGCCTTCGACTGAACAAATGTTCAGCTCAATATCATTGTCACAAACCGTTGCACGATAGGTACTGGAACATTTTAGAATGATGTCTGACACACACATAATAGAACAGACTGATTTAAAAAAAAAAACAGTTCAGTTTTCTGAATATAGCATGTGCCTAAATATTTTGCACACAGGTTTATAGTACCTTCTTTTCTGAGACTTTCAAAATACGTGAAGCCGAGGAATACATAATTAGCTTTTACAACAATAGTTCTTGTTGTAACTATTGTTGCAAGTAGAACCATAGTTTTACAACTATGTTGCGAGGAGGCAGTAATGCAGTTCTGCACCAAATCTCATGTAGCCTGTTGCCATGCAGGTTTGAAGGAGTAGGAGGGGTGGTAAGAAGGCCCGCTTCACCCTCTATGTGTCATTTAGATTTCCGTGATTGGAGGTGGCAAGGAGAGGAGGCCACAAAAGCCAATGAATGAGTCAGGCGGTGAGAAAGAAGAAGTCTGCTCTGGGCACTGACATTGGCGACGCCTGCCAACTCGTGTCTTCTCTGCTGGATGGCAGGTTCAGAGGTCATTCTGGAGGTGAAGCTCTCCTTGGCTGACAAACAAGCTGCCATAAACATGTTTATATCTTGAGGAATGCCTCTTGTAAATATGCGTTCATCCTGGGCAGTAATAGTGTAGCAAGTTAAAAGACAAACCTGCATTCAGTCTTTATGAAGTTGAAGCTGAATACTAAACTCTACATTAACATTTCGTCACAGTGGAGGGAGGGCCAGTTGTCACTGCACGGCCTTTGATCATTTATATTCCCTCTTGCATGTGTAAACAATTCAGCAAGTGTTCTCATGAGACATGAAGGGAGAGAAGTACTATGCAGGCAACTGGAGGTTAACCTCTACCACATCCAGCTGCAGGGGGGGCACACATCCTGTAAACATGCCATTTAGACTGGAGGAGAGTCAGAGTGAGGTTTGGCAGCCACACTGCTGCAGCCGGCTGTGAAGCGCAATGCCATCGCAGACGCCTCAAAGTGACAGCGCTGTAATGAAGTCTGAGGCCCACGGCAGGCTGTACGTCATAATTTCAGGTTCCTTAAAGCCTGACAGGGAATGATTATCATGGATGGTTATTGTCACCCTGCCTCCCTGGTAGACGATGCGTGCTCTGGGGTTGTTGCACCGTGACATTCAAAGTTACAGTCTCCTTCATATAATGGAGCTGTCCTCTCAGCGCGCTAATGGGAGCGATCCATTTAACCTGTGCCAGAAACACACAGACGAGGAAGTTCCTAATGCGAGGCCTCTCCCGTGGGGACGTCACACTCCCCCCCTGGCTGCTCCCTTCCTGCTGCTTGATTCATTGACTGGCGCTCCTCACTTATCCTCATTCACTGTTCAGTCTGGGGAGACATGGAAGGCTTGCTTCACGCCGCCTGCTCCACATGCCATCACTGCACGCCCACCGCACACAAGGACATAACCAGACCCAATTCAGGGAAGAACCAGTGTGGTTCCAGTGAGGGACCAGCTACCCACCCACTCAAGTTACGGGTCACTTACGCAGGCCTTGGGAATGCTAACTGTACATATGCGCCACGGTTAATTGGTTAATAAGGCCTCTCAGATTAGAAATAGAAAATTCAGACAGTAACAAATGATTTTCTATCCCCAACTGAAGGTTGTTAGAAGAAATGCACTTATCAGGCTTTACCTGGCAAAATACGTTTTTCTCGGGTTTTTTTAGGTCTGAGCTGCAAAATCAAATTTTCACTGATTCTAGGGTTTCTTTTTCAAAGGATTATAAAAGCTAAAAAAAAAAAACTCAAGTTAATTTCAGCAGTGTATTGAACCAATTGTAGAACAAAGATGGTGGGAATTATTGGCTTTAATGCATCCTATTATAGAGCAGCACAGGTGTCCGTCTTTGTAAAGGCAAGGCCCTGCTTTTTCATTTTTTGCAAATTCAGTCAATAATGGGAAGACCAGTTATTCAAACAGCCAATATTGCAGTAAATATGCTAATGTCTGCTTTATTTCTAATGGTCATGAAGAAATCTGGAAAGAATTATTTTCACCATAGCTTTGTTTTGTTGATATATCTAGTCTTTGAATATTGTTTTCAGAAAGTTTATGATATTTTCGTGTTTTATCACACCTAATTTAAATTAATGGTTTGTAAGTATTCTGTTGCAGAATTTGGTGACCCACTGAGGAGCTGCTGATTTCAGGTGTGTTTTGTGCAAGAAAAATGTAAAACCAATGTCCCTAGTGGACTTACTTTATGTTTAAAAATGATCAAACTCTACCTATGTAGGCTGGATACAGGTTAATGTGTCACCCCTTTGCTATCTGTCCTAACTGTCCCTAATAGAGAAACTTTGGGAAATGAACAAAATCGCTAATTAAATTGTCCCAATTTCTGTGGAGTGCCACGGAGACCATAACTAGAAATACAGGAAACTTTTATAACAAAACTATTCCCACCAGAAACATACACTGCAGAAATTCTAATTCAAACCAACCAAAAGTTTATGGTCTGCTTGGCAACACAAACTTCCTATTCAGTGAGATAATCAAAACATAACTGTTTTAATCTATTGATGAGTTTATGTATGCTGCTTATGGGTTCTTACATGGTCCATAATGACCATGTGAGATGTCCTGTTTTTTGTGCCTGTCCTGCACATCCTGACATATTCAAGTTATCTGTTGACAGTCTCTCTCTCTCTCTCTCTCTCTCTCTCTCTCTCTCTCTCTCTCGCACCCTAAACAAGTTGCAGGCATGTGTCAAAATGCTATAGAAAATTCAATTTTCTTTAATGATGGGACTTAAGGCTCTTTGAAGGAATCAAAACCTTCAGGAAATGCTGACTTCTAAGACCCATTCAAAAAGAAACCAAAAATAAGCCATTTTCTCAATTTGGAGGAACCTGGTATGTGTGGATGGAATTCACAAAAAAAAAGCTACATTCAGATGCAAAGTAGAAGCACTTACACCCTGGACAGGTCGCCAGTCTGTCGCAGTATTTTCAAAAATATATTTTCAAAATAGGATTTTGAAAATAATAAGTGTATAATATCAATATATATATATATATATATATATATATATATATATATATATATATATATATATATATATATATCAAGTGTGTATTATTAGGATTTTAATGCTATTTGTAATACAGAAACAAACTAGGATATAACAAATATAAGAAAGGAATGTTGTGGAAAACAAAGAGCAACTTTCACTAACTGAGACTGGCATCCTATCATTCAGAGTAAAGAGCCGCTCAAAAGAATCGGATCGTTCATGAACGTCACATCACTAATTCCCTTTCAAATTTCCTTTCATCTCTGTGTTTTACCTGAAGTTGCTGTTAAACAACTTACTGATACTGAAAACAGCTAATTCTGTGTCTTTTCTTCTTTATATCAATATCTACACCAAACAGTATTGTTGTCAGTGCTGGTGTGGCATGTTTAGTAATCGCGAAAAGACTAGACATTTCCTTTTTCTGCTTTTCTCCAACGATGGCAAGTCAAACTGATTTTAGTCAACAGCCAATTTCGATATGCATATCTATTTGAGGAATATAGTACCCCTTCATTCTTCTTCTGCTTCTACTTTTTATACAGCAACTTGTTGCGAAAATACCAACTGCTTAAACGGAGAACTTCTAGGTTCTCTATTTAAGCATCAGTGTATCAGGCTCATGACAGAACTTGCTTGTGAAAATACTTAACCATAATTGCATTGTCACTTTCAGCATCTGTCCACTTTTGTCCCAAACAAGCATAAATGCTGCCTCAACTCATCAGTTGGAATCTGTTCCCCCTCCTAAAAATAATAATTCAGTTATATATTAAACTTTAAGAGTACCGCTTCAGCTTGTCAACACAAACAGAAGTGTCTTCCTGCATCTTATAGTTCCAGTGAGGGTTAATCCATTTTTATGGTGCTCCATATTCAAACAATTTAACCGATAATAAACTTTGAAACACTTTGAAACACAGGAATGCCAGAATAAGGCTTTGCATTGCTACACAGATCCTATAGAGACGTTAGATTTGAAAAGGTAAACCGGTGCAAGGACGCCAATGCTGTTGCTTGGTACGCCTTCCAAAGGCCACCTTTTATACACAAAGTCATTTAAACAAATTCTCCATCTTGCTGTGACACACTTAGTGCCAGCTATTATACGGCTTTACACTATGCATGCAAAAATGTAATGATTAAAAAAGCACAATGATTCTAATCAGCTGCCCCCTAATATACTAAAACACTTAATCCATGGAGAGGCCAACTCTCTGGGGATGCTCAAAGAAAAATGACTTCTTTGTCTCCAGGCGCTGTTATTTCTGGTCATTTCTAATTGGTTTTAACTAAATGCAACCACTCCGAGACTCCACAGGTTACTCTAAAGCATCGCCATGGAATTGTCTGCAAATAGAAGATATACATCCAAATTAGTTTTAGAGGACATCACAACTGTCTTTGAGAAGACGAAAGAAAGAAAGGTCATGAAAGAATACAACTAAACATGCCTTGGTGAGGGAGACGCAGGAAGGTGGAGGGTCCCAGTGGAAGAGTGACATTATCAGGGTGACCTTGAAATCATAGGAGCCTCAACTGTCTAGAGGTTTTATGTCAGACGCACCTCAGCCCCTTACAAATGACCCGTGGGTTCATGATCAACACCCTCCCAGACGCATATCTACGTTCCTGGAGTCTCCAGGTGGGTCTATGGCGCTGCATGGCGGGCTCGTGAATTATACAATGCAGCAGAGGAATTGACGTGGCTCAGGAGGGCCAAAAAACAGCAGGTATGGCTTGGAGGCAGAGTTAAGACTCTGACGGGATTTTAATTGTACCACAGGGAACACTGATAAATACTATTGTTATTGGTAAGAAACTGCTGCACAGGCTCACTTGGCTGAGAGCTGAGAACTGACTCTGTTGTATAATAGTCAGGATTCAAAGAGTTCCTCAATACAACACTTAATGCCTGTTCTTAAATATGGCTTGTAATGTTTTTTTTTGTGCTTTTTTTTCTTAATAACTTTAATGTCTGTGTGTACAAATACAAAACAAGAAAACCTGAAACAGGTGTGGTCACTGTGATTCTATTGTGCGGGTTGGGACTAGTTGGGTTTCTGCATCTCGTGTCTGTAGTCACAGCAGGTCTGAGATTCATAAATGTGCTTAGTGCAGGTCAAATACAATCTCTTAAAACTCCAGAGAAAAATTAACAACAGATTAAAAAAAAAACAATAAACGCATGTTTCCCTAAGAGTACTCCAAACCACAACAACAACTTTAATAATACAAATCTACTAACAATGCCCATTCTTAGGGGCCTGTGGTACATAAACTGATTGAAACAAAATATTGCTAGGATTGTTAGTTACCTCCAACCCCATAGATTGCTGAAATTAAAAGTCCATGAGTTTAAAAGAAATAAAACATAAACTATAAAGGCTAAGGCGTTAGCCAATCTCATCCCCGTGGACTTAATACGCATGGGGAAATTGAGACATTCATAAAAAAGCAGTAGATTTAAAACCAATCATTATAAGGGCTACAGGTCTTTGGTTTGCCAGACTTTTAGCCTCTTTATATAACAGCAAGTGAGCAAAGTATACTTCAGGAAATCACAGTGGTTGGTGTTTTTGTCTCCCTTGTTTGAGTTTTGATATTATTTCAAGAACTAAGGTGTACCTTTGAGGATCAGATGAGCTTTAGTACTTTGTGACAATCTTCCTTACTGGTTTATAATCACAAAGGGGGGGAGGAACTGGACAAGAGCTTTGATGACAAACTATCAGCTAATAATATTTTAAAGGCTGACTCAAAAATATACAGGAAACTCGTCATTATCATCATTCATTCAGTCTCAATTCTCATGCAGGAGACTACAGCACAGAGCACTCGTCTAATGAACAAGGGTCTATGGGGAAGGATCACTGTATGAGAGTGTGTTGGAAGTCAAGGTCCCATAACAGTGGACTCGTGGCTCAGCTGATAAGGACTTGGCTGTAATTGCTCAGAAGGGAGGGAGCTGCAGCCCCATTAGGTCTGGTCTAAGCACTTGCCAATAAGGCAAACTGCCCCTCTGAAGCCTCGCATGTAATGAAAACTTCCTCGGAGATGAATTACATGTCTGTCAGTCCACTAATTAATATCACAGACTTGTCGGTTTTGCTTCTCTGCATTAACGAACTGAATCACAGAGCCTGGGATGGAGGCACTTCAGGCACTGGGAGATATAAGTGAGGGAAAGGCAGAGGCAAAGCAGCAAGTGCATTACTACTGTTATTCAGCACAACCATGGTCGGCACTTAGCGCAGCATCTATTTTTCATGCATTTCATAATTAAAACCTGCAAGTTTGTAAGCCGCCCCATGCTCTATCTAGATCAAAGGTACGTCTATTAGCAGGGAGTTGATCAGCGGAACCACTCCTCCGTTTCCTGTGTCATGCTTAAAGCACAAATGGCCTGTAATTGCACACACGATAACGGGACAGCCACTGAACTGGACTATGATTAAAACAACACAGATCCTCCCTCTTTTGTAAAGCTCGAGACAACAGAGGACTTTACACGTGAGGAAGCCCAATGTGCGGCAGATAAATAGGTTGATGAAAGCCTGAACACATATTTCACATGATGCCCCTCGCGGTGCAGGTGGAGGGTGCTTCAGTTTGTTGCCTCTTTCCTCCCCGCTGCATCACGATGTGATTCTAATCAGAGGATAACGCGGGATGAAACTCTGCAGAGCAGCGACATGATGCCTCACTTCTGAGAGGATAGAGAGATACAAATCTAAAGTGCATGTTGCAATATGGGAGTTGAACTGTGCTTTTGATTTGTCCAACTGACTTCGGGGTAACTTAACACCAGACTAAGCTCCTGTATGGATGTTCAGACTGAGATACAACTATGTAAACTCTGTGTGCTGATGTTAGAAACTAAACTTAACTTTCAAAACTAAACTCGAGAACCCTTAAAACCAAGACCATTTCCACCACCAATTCAAATTCTTGTCAAAAACCAAAATATGCTTGTGGTGCTTTATCATGTATGAGTGCAAAAAGAGCTACAGATTCCAGGAAGCCAAATTGTTTGCACAAAATGGAAAGATTAGATAAAAGCAAAGGAACATCTAGTTAAATAATGACTAAATGACATAAAGGAACTGGTAAGAATCTTAAAAAAAAAAGATGAACAATTGGTTTTGGGTGAATCTAAATATTGACAGATCTGAACATTACTAAGTCATCAACACAGTTTCCATGTATTTTCAAGCCTGTTCAGCTGATAACACATGAAAGACTTCCAGGCCAAGAATGTAGATGTTTTCTTATGAAAGTCTCTGAAGTTTTTGAACATTTTGAAAATCAAAGCTTCAAAAAAAAAAAAATGTTTAAACGTACACTGGATTAGCATTTTGCATGCTTTTCCAAAAAAACTTATCTTCATGCTTCACATCTTACTGTTGTCATTGTGATTAATACATTGCATGTCAATATAAAGAATGCAGCCATACTGAAAAGAATCTATGATTAAACACACCAGTATTTGCACACTCAGACTTCCTGTTTATTTTCTGCTAAAAGCATGCAGTATTTTCCAGTCAAAAGCCAAGTTAGCAGCAGGGGAGAAAACTGCTGAAGTGAGACTCATGGGGTCAGTTACAGTTCACAGCACAAATACCACGCAGAAACAACTGGACTAGTAATGAAACACGCTGCCTGTTTGTTTAATGTAAGGAATACAAACTGTAAGCTTTGTAATTGCTAAAAGCCAGAATAGTCACCTACTTAATCCATGCTTTTTAAATATGCTTTATATAAGTTCCCCATAGCTTTGGACACAGACAAAGGTGAACACCTAGAATACATAAAATGTGACCATTTCCATCATATGTACAGATGAGCTAATGACACAAGAAGAGGGGGGGGTAACTCTGAGCTGGAGTCCGAGAGCAGAGCTGGGCTGCAACCAAAGCCATACATTCTCCGCAATATAAAAGCTTGCTGCGTTGGCCGGCAGTAATAATTAATAGCATACTCTATAAGCATTCCATTAGGTGCAAGCAGCTGTCATAAACATCTTAATTAATTTACAAAGCAAGCAACCAGGGAATTATGGCAACGTAAAAATCTGCTTCCCTCTGCCGCTCCACAGCACTGGAACAGATCGGGCTTTTAAATTTTTAAACATGCCTTTCATGTTCTCTAGAGCACTAAAAACCCTTTGAACAGTCAGCTTGTTAGGAGATGCACCTAGCAGCCCAATACCTACGGGTCGTCTTGCTATTCTTTCACTACAGTGACAAGAGGTTTTGGGCTTTTCTCTGCTGCACCAGCTTGACTCAAGGAATCTCCCTCTCCCTCGTATTTTCTTTGTCACAGCGGTTTAACCACACAGCATTTGTCTGTCAGGCTCTTTGTTTGAGCTCTTTCTACCAACTATCGCAGAACACATATCCTCACTAGCCACTTTATTAGGTACATGTCTCTACTACAAGGTTAGGCCTCCGTTTTTGTCTTTAGAAGCAGCTGTAATTTTTTGTGGCATCCATTAAGCCAGGTGTCAGAAACATGTCTCAGAAACCGTGTCCATATTAACATAACAGGAGGCCCTTGGAGTACAGTGAATTTATTGCTGTAGTCAAGAAACCAGCTTGAGATGGTTTCAGCTTTGTGACAAGGTACATTATACTTAAAAAAATGCTTGTGTAGTTTTAAGCATCCCTGGGCAACACACTTTCCAAATTGTTGTTGTCCAGGGTTTTTGGTGAACTCTGGTAAACTGTTCCGACTTCCTCAGCTTCCTATTCTTAGACAGGACGTAGCACATCTGGTTCAAGGTTTCACATGCTTTGTGTTCAGAGATGATACTTCACATACCGTTCTTGTTGCCTTTTCTAATCTCTAACCTCCAGATGATTAAAAAGACATTTACGGACAAACAACCACAACTTTCTCTTTGTCTGACCACACTCTGAAAACCGGGACATTAGGCTGACCACACTCTGAAAACCGGGACATTAGGCTGATAGTTGAACATTCTGAAAGATAATCAGACCAGACCATCAGGTATTAGTTACCATGTCACATTGAAAATTACTTAAATGACAAGCAGGGGCTCAAAAAAGAACCACACACAGTGTACTTGTAGGAGCAAGTACACCGACACTCCTAGATGGTGCACTTCTGTTACACCGTGCTGTAATCTGGAGGCTTCTGTGCAAAAAGTAAAGGGTCAGAGCACTGTGGTAAACACTCTCTTCCCTACCTGCTCTTACTCAGAGAGGGCCAGATTAAACTGGCCACTCCATTATATGAGAAAGGCTTAAGAGCATTTCCACTTTCAGAGCTGGGGTATCAGCAGCTTTTGACACTAAGCGGGGCTGACCCATCATTTTGGAGGGGGGACCCAAGAGGAGGAGCTGTCCTCACACCAACACAGTTGACTCTGCATGGTTTAAAAACATATTTTTTTCCTGACCACTGCAGTTTCAATTGGAGTATTTTCAATGTTGCTTTACAATCAAAACGTTCTTGGGTTGCCATATAATTCGAACCACAACATTTTTTTTTTACATTGCCCATCAAACACAATGGGAAAGCAGTGGAAGTAAAGTATTTTAACCACCAATGTACAATGTACATCATATACTTTTAAATGTAACTATATTTTTGGCTTCGTAATGGCACAGGAAAGATTATCTGAACATGTCCTTGCCTACATGGACAAGGACACGGTCTTCTAATAATGAAGTGGGTGGAACTCTGTTAGGGTTGCTCGGTGAGGGGCAATAATTGAGAGGTTTTTGTAGTCTTTTCAAGGTAACAAAATTAACCTATTGCTAGAAAACAGATGGGTGTTTTGTTGTTTAGCATTTCAATTGTTCCCAGTAGCAGTAGCGACCCAAATGGAAGGACAGAAACATATGCCCCCTTTTGGTTAAGCACTTTGAATTGCCTTGTTGCTGAAAATGTGCTATATAAATAAAAGTATCTTAACTTACCTTATCTAAACTGTATTCAAAATCTCAATGTGTTTTTAATCACAATTTATCTCTATAATTTCTGGAAATATAAAGTACAAAAGTTTTATGCACAATGGATTAAGCACATTATTATTTGCCAATAGATACTAACTGAAAGTAGAAAGGTGGAAAACATGTAGGTAGATATTGGAGGTAGAAGATTATAAAGAGGCCAATTGACCCAAAGCCATTATTACTACTACTTCAACTTCTACTATTGCTAAATTAAGGTTTTTTTTGCATATATCCAGCACATTTTTACAAAACTGTATTGAACTTGTCCACAGCACATAAGATTTTCTATCCCACTTTCAATCTGCAACCATATACAACCACAGAAAGAGATCATTTTTTAAATATTATTTATTTTTATTTGTTTGCTCTTGACAGTCAGGTGCCATGCGTCCAATTTTTTCCTCTCTCTCGAACCCTTCTCCGTCTCTCCATTTCAGACCCATACCATATTTGCTTAACCCAGCCAGTGTGACAGCACTCAATGCTAAAGCACTCCCAAGGCAGATGATCAAAGTCAGCAGTCAATTCACATTACAATGCATTGATTTGATGTTTCCTAACCTCCCAGGCCTTTCACTAATGCTGCCAAGGGCCTCCAGGATATTTCAGAGAGTAGTTCCTTTCCCAGCTTTTCTTCCTCCTCTCTCTTCCTCCCTCCACTTCTGTTTGTCTGGGGAACTAAAATGTGTTCAGCTGAAATGTTGTTCCTGGTCATATATAGCATATATATAATAAAAAAAAAATCTGAAACTTATAAACAACAGGCAATTGGATCTTTAAAATAACAACCACCTAAAAATAACATCCTTTTCCTTTACCTCAGTCTTGAGTATTGTTAAAGAGTAAATCACTCCCTTGTTCTCCCGTACCACACTTCGTTTGTTCCTCATCACTTATTCATTTGCAATTCTTTACCGAGCGCTCTTTCTATGCTTTAGTGACTACCATTTCCCTTTCAGGGGATGTTCAGCGCACGTCCATGTTTTATTCAATTATGAGAATCTAATATGGTGGAAAGGTGTGCATAGACGTTACTCACACATGCATCGTTTCCACACATATTAATTTTCTCTTACTGTTGTTTCTCCTGTTCCAGGCAATAGAGCACGCACCCCACACTGATACACGCCGTTTTCTTTTAGTCATTAGCATTTTTACCTATTAGAAAACAATCACCAATTATAAATATATGACAAATCAGCCCATTACTGTCGGGCTTTTGGAGGCACATGGGTAACTTTGTTTACTTGATATTTTGGTTTCTTCTTCTCTCAGCGGTTGTCAAAATGTGTAGGCGTCACTGCCATGACACACTGACACACTGACCTACAAGCACTAAGGAGAATGATGTTCGGCTTTATAAGCACAAGCATGCACAACATGCAGCAAAAATAGGAGAGGCGGACGGAGAGCGCAAATGAGAAGATGAGAGGGAAATAAGAAGTATTGATTCGTCTGCAAGAGGCATTGCTTTAAACAACATTACTCATTATAACTGTGTGCAGGAAGCGTGCTCTTTAATTACTCGTCAGAGGCCAGACAAACTCAGCGCCGCGTGAAGAGCACCTATTGATTACCGCCTGGCAGATAGGACACACTTAGCTTCTAGTGCCGTGTAACAGACCACAGGGATGAGCAGGAAGACATAAATGCCGCTGACCTCTCTTTCAATCTACTCGGCGACAACGGAGCAACTGTTAAAACTGGACACCAGCAGCCGGGCAGAGTTTGGACTTCATCCAATGCTTGTATGTGACATCTGAACTGCAGCTGTTGTGACATACAGTGTCAATGAAAAGCCTGCATTCTCTTGCATAAGCATGAATGTCATTAATTGTGCGCTTTGAAGAGGCCTGTAGACTGCACTCACCAGTTTTTCAAGTCATCACCCTTGTCTTGCATTTATTCAGTCAGTATTGTTAGTTTCTCCCATTTCTATCCTTCATGTTTTTATGCCGGGTTTGCTCCGTTTCTTTATGGACTATGTCTAAAAGTCACGTCTATGGAGGAATGAAGAACAAATTTTAAATTGTGCATCAAATGCTTGTTATTTTATTCCTTTGAGTTGTTTTCTATTACACTTCATCAAAGAAAAAAAAACAAATTCTAAAAAGTAAAAAAAAAAACAACTATTGCGAGATGTATGCTTATGGTGAATGCATGTAACTACAAGTGTATCACACTTAGAAGTCTGGAGTCTGCTATAAACTGTGCTGCAATATCTAATCAAGAATTGTCAAAGATGCTAAAATTAGAACAATAAAAATACTAATAAAAATTTAAATAAAAATGTTTGTGAGGCTACTGTTCTCCTTTGATTGGTGATAATTTCCTAAGTGTTTTGTTATAATTATGTATAATTGTTCATAGTTCAGTAAACAACTGCTGTACTTGTTGGGTAATCTGTGCTTCTCTGCTTGCGCTCGTTTGTGCAGGTGCGTGTACAAGGAAAAGCAGACTTAAAGTAAAGTGTGTGTTGTTCCAGACTACAAGCTGCTTTGCAAGTAAAGATTATGTTTATAGAACAAGAGGGATATTTAAAGAAAATGAAGATTCAAAGGAAACATAGGAGCGCATATCTAGGAATGTGAACTTGGATACTTGACACACTTCTTTGCCAGAAATAAAATATTCTGCTTAAGCATCTATTAAATGATCCACATGGCTACAAAATATAGACAGAAAAACTTTTGAGCAAAGATCAATCTGTCTTTGTAGTTTGGTGTTTTTGGTCTTCGTTGTTCGCCTGCTTTGAGTTCTGGGTTTTAAAGTGCTATTTTGTTATTTTAGGAGACGGTCTAAAGCCCAGAGCTGGAGGAAGAATTCTCCCACATGGCTACACAGAGCACAGACAACACATTTATGGATGTTAATGTCTAATATTTAGTGAGCTGATCCTTCGGTTCCAGTGTTATCCACAGCATGTCTGGCCCGGCTTCTGCGGAAACCCCTCGTTAAAAATGCATCCGGATTACAATAGAAGTGGGTAAGCCACGCTACAAGGCATGCCAGGCGGAATGGTAGACCCGCATCTGCTGCTCACGACCCTGGTTAGTGAAAGGCCTGTACTGTGCGCCTTTCCACTGCTACCCCTGCACTTACATAATTTAGACAAGCAAAGGGAGGGGATGATAGAGAGGGAAAAATATAAGGGGGGATGAGCGGTGGGGGTGGCTGAGCTACAGGGAGCTCACGTCCAATTGCGTTTGGCCATGTGGAGAGACAAATACGGCTGTATGAGCGGAGCTCGTGCCACAGCGGGATTTGATGACTACATGCTGAGACATCCCTACGACATGCTGATAGACAGAGCGGGGTCCCGCCCCTCCCCTGCATTTACAATGCTGAGCGGAATAAACAGCGGATGCAACAGGAACAAGGCGAAAAGTCTGAGCGCATTAGAGATGCACTGATCCAAGACCATGGCATGGTTATTAATCAGCTGAGCTTAGCTAACTGCCTGTTTAGATGAACTCATGGTACACTTCAGCAAGGCAGCAAAACTGTTGGCTTAATGCAACATAAGATACAAAATGCACTCACTCAAGATGTTTGTGAGGATTTCCTTTTTTTATTTTTTATTTTCACATTCACTAGACTCTCTGTTAGGCAGACCTGTTTAATTGCTCTTTTGCTGCAAAAGATGAACTATCCAATCACAATGCAGCAACTCGGTATCTTTCGGCATCTCAACTGATCATCAGGATGAGGGAGAAAGAGGAGTCAAGTGAATTTGAAGGTGGCGTGGTCGTTTTTTGGGTCTGACTTTTGTGATCTACTGGGATTTTCACACACAACCATCACTCTGGTTTACAGAGAATGCTTCAAGGAAAATAATGTTTCCATTGAATGGTAGTGTTGACTAGAAGGCATTGTTGATGTTACAGGTCAGACTAGAATGGAGGAAACTGGTTTGCTACAATAAAAAGGAATCAGTAAATCAAATACAGTAGGTCTGCATTATGTAAAGAAAACTAATAAAATGCTCAATTATTAAACATTGTGACAATGAACTCACATTCCTTATTCTTGCCTTTTTTTTCCACCATCACAATAAAACCCATTACTCTCGTTGAGCTTTACTTTGTTGCTAGAATCCATTAATTTTGGGCATAACGTACAGCAAATGTGCATCAAAATGAACAAATCTGCTGGAAAACTGTATTTCAATTCTTTGCAACTAAAACGCTTAAGCCTACTAAACATTACATCTAAGCAGACCTTGGGAATTGGGATTGGAAAATTATGTATTGTGAGTTTTTGAGCTAAATAAAAAGTTTTGTATTACTATCTTTGAGCTCATAGTACATCAGACCTTGAAGTAGATGGGCTACAGCAGCAGAAGACCACATTATGCACCACTCTTGTTAACTAAGAACAGGGAAGTTTGGCAGTAATTTGCAAATGCTCAACAAAATGAGACAAAAACAGATTGGAAAGCAACCGCCTGATCTGATGAGCCTTGATTTCAGCTGCCACATTCAGATGGTAGGGTCAGAATTTTGGCATAAACAAGAAGAAAGCGAGAATCCATCATCCCTACTATCAACAGTTCAGGCTGCTTGTTGTGCTGTCGGGAGATATTTTCTTGGACCATTTTGTACAAACTGAGCAAAAAGCAGCTTCTCTTTGTATTGTTCTTGATAAAGTACCTAGCTTTATGAACAGTGTAACCATTTTCTGACGGTTATGTCCTGTAGCATAAAGCATTGTATATAACAAATCTCCAATAATCTCAAACCAGATTCTTAAACATGACGATAAATTCACCGTAGTCCAATGGTCTCCACAGTTACCAGATCCCAATACTGGATGGAGAGCATCGCTTGGTGAAACGGATGAATGTACAGCCAGCAAATATACTGCAACTGTAACATGCTAAAATGTAAGTAAAGAGAAAGATGAGAAACGTTTCCGACAGCTTGTTAAATCTGTGCCACAAGTCTTCAAAAGACAAACTGGGGTCCAATTAGTTACTGCACCTAAAACAGTGGCCGATGATTGTAGGTTATTATCTGTGGCATTTGTAAAAAAAAAAATAAAAAAAATAGCCCACTATTACAAAAGCAGTGCTCTGCTAATCCATTTATGCTTATTTAGCTGCAGAAACAAAACATTGCTATGTGATCCAAAGCAAACACAGTCAGAGTGTACAACAAACAAAGCATGTTTGCCCATTTGCAAATTATTCATCTCCTCGGGTGAAGTCAGTGATGAGTAAAAGTGTAGCGATGTTGTCAGTAAAATACACTCCAACAAAGACGAAATAAAAAAAAAATAATAATGAAAAAAAATAATAAAAAATCACCCCTTTCATGTTGTACTTTTGGAGTTCACTGGCACCACAACACTGCGCGCTGACAATGTTTTTTGCCAATTTCAACACCTCACAGTCGGGGTGTCAGCTCATTGAAATGGTGTTGAGAAACACAGCCTTTTAACTGAGAAGAGACATCGCTTGTATAAAGAAAAAGAAGAGAGGAGAAAAACAGAATGGGATGCAATTCTCCAGAGTGTCCTACCCTCCCTCCTCACCCCCCCCCCCCGGTGTCTCTTCCACTGCTTTTTAGGCGAGTCGAGTAATACACAGGAAAGCGCTGGCACACACCACAAAAACATCTCAGCCCAGAGTTTGGGCTTCGTAGACTAATGGGAGCCTTGCACATCACCACGGGGGGAAAATGGGTGTTGGGATCTCAACAGTATTGGCTTGCACTGTTGATGCAAGCTTTGTGGGCAGAAGTGGTTTTGCTAACTTCTTCATTCCTTCAGGAGCTCTTTCACAGAGGTGTTGTGAAGGTGTCACAAGGATTCTGAAAACATTTGGGGATCAAGCAGGGAAGTGGAGAGGCAGGGCCTTGGTCATTACCAGACACTTCCTTTCATCATTTCCCAGACTAGCTCGCACATTCTCCCAGACTTCTGCAGCACTGAGCTCAGAGAGCTAAAGCCCCTTGGACAGTTCATTTAGGATAATGTAGTGATGAGAGACGGGGAGAGGGAGGTGGGGAAGCCTTGGGTCTCTGTGCGCACGTCTGCGCGTGTATGTGTGTGTTGTGTGTGCCTAAATCATGCCTGATAAGTGTATCTTCCTCAAAATGTCTTTTCTGCATTTCAAACAAGATGCAAAACACGTCAGCGAAGACAAGAGTGATTATTTTCATAACCTGCTGAAACATAAAAAGGCAATCTAAAGTGCAGTCATATCATTATTTTATGAATTCAAATGAACAACACAAGAAGGATGTTTCAAAGAAATTTTCACATAAAAAAAGATGGAACAGAAATTATCTAGGGGCTTTTTTCCCTTTCTTCAGACTTCAGAAAAGAGAAATTTATTTCTGCCTTCATCTCTAAATTGGATGCAATTTATTGCCTCTGCAAAGCTCATTTTTCACTGGCTTGCAGGATCCATGGGCCATGGCAGGCAATGCGTATCTGCCCGCCTCTTCCCTGGCCTCGGGTGCTAATATGTGGAAACTGGCCCGGGGATATGGAGCCCAACCAATGGAAGAGGAGGCAGAGGGACAGAGTAGAGAATCAATCCGTAATCGCTGAGGACTAGGCAGTAGGAAGGGTGAAGAGGAAGTGGAAAAAGGCAAAAAAAAAAATTGGAGAGAAAAAAGACAGAAGGCGGTGTGTTTACCAGGCAGACATTTGGGTGCTGTCAGCTGACTGCAAGAGCGCCGGAGTATCAGAGAAAGAAAACCGAGTTATATAACCAGGCTGTTAAAGCAGAGAGAAAGAGACCGAGAGAGGGTGAAAGAGACAGACAGAAAGACAGAGAACAAGACATGGACCAGGGAACAAAACCACTGCAGTTTAAAGTGACAGGGGCAACATGATCACAGAAAAAAATGAACATGGTGTAAGCAGCTGGCGCTGAGACAGGTGAGGGTCCAAAACAAAGCTTTTAAATACGTAAAATCTACAGAGCTGTAATCATTAATAATCAGGTTATTACTTCCATCCCACTGCATCACTTAAGCAATAACTGTCACAAAAGTAGCACTGTTTAAACTTGTAAAACTTGTAATGTCTTTGTTTTAGGGGCTATCGTCCATCTCTGGGTGTTGGTCATTTAGTGAAAACTTAGTTAAGGTTGCCACAAAAGCATTCAGATTCTCCCAAAATTGTGGTTTTCACAAATGGAATAAAATATCTCATAAATCCCAAAATGCTTTTATTTGATGCTTGTACAATTATCCAGAATTTAATTTTAAAAATCTATAATGATTCAAACTTAGATTTGATCAGTATTCAGGCTTTTGACGCAGAGATAATAAACTGCAGAAATTAGAAAAACTGTAAAAGAGCACTTTAGCTAAAACGCTGATGCAACATACATGATCGGTTTTATTTAAAAACAGTTTGAATCTTCTTTGATATTTCTGCTTTACATACAATTTAAAAATCTTATGGGACTTTATGTTTTCTGCCAACACACCAAACTAAAGAACTACTTCTCAGTTTGTTCCGTGATGTTGTTTGAGTACAAAATCCAGAAGTTTATTGCTAAAAAAGACAATGTAAAAAGTTCCAAAGAGACCCATTTTACACGCAGTAAAATTCAACGCTGAAAAGCCTTGAATCTTTCTTTAGGATGGCTTAACAACATTGGAAAAAAAACAAACATATTCCAACTCTTCTTTGGAGCTGCCACCTGCATTTCATTTTACACCTCTTTGAGTTTGCTTCAGCTGATCGTAATTAGATCAATATATTTTATAGTTTAAGAAATATTCGTGAGAAGCATCTGTGGAGCTGGACACCATACATGCTCGCACCCCACCCGCACCTAGACTTTAAGTACAGTTGGCTCAAGGTGCATTCTGTCCTGTGACCTTGCTGTTACACTTGTGCAGAGCAATGAATAACTATCACATTTCTTTGGCTGACAGCTGACACCAAGAACCCAGGTGATATACGAGACATGACAAGTGATTCTAATTAAATGTAGAGCTTGTGGATGTAAAGTGGCAGGAAGGGAACAAATCCTGTCCAGCCAGCGAGCAGCAAAGCGGCGTGCCTTGCTCCAAACGAGATGAGCCGGGCTGTCAGGGCTGCCTCAGCTGTCCTGTAAACCTGGGCCCCCGCTCCCTGGGGGAATGACAGGTTTCAGCTGCAGGGGGGAAAGGCACTCTGCAAGCCTCCCTGCTATGCCACAATAACAAACAAATGTCACACAAACAGGCCGATCTGATGCAAAACAAAAGGCACGTGGACCGGGAGCATTTGTCACATAACTATGTACTAACAAGGTACAAAGCGTGGAAGGGTTGGGGTGGGGGCACGTTGGTTCTGATCGCTGAGCCCAGATGAAGTCTACACGTATGCATCAGCATCAGTGTGACTCAGTAACTAAATGGAAAAAAAACAACCTTAAATCAAAAAGAATCAATAGACGCAGTAAACAAGACAACTCTGTTGACGCTGCATCCCAATTGTGTTTTCACGACTGCAGTCATCCAGCTCAGGTTGAAAATAAAGAACAAGGCATGGGAAGAGATTTTTTTTCCACCCCTCCTTTCCACAAAGCAGAGGGTCCTATGGTACACAAAGCAAACACGAGTGTCAGTAAGTGACACAGAACTGCACTTTACGGAGGACACTCAAAGAGTCCTCAGCTTCCTGATCACAGCCCCAGAGCCAGGCCTCACCACATCAGTTAACCTTCGACCCCGTCTGAAACAACCGGGGTCCCGAGAGTCACGGTGGGCCAGCTGAAAGACAAATGCACATTGCACTCGATTTGACTGACAGGGGGAGTCATGTTGGATGGCACCTTTCTCCTCCAGAAAAGTGAAGGAGCAACAATATATCATAAGAAATTGCAGCACAAGCAAGCGGGGCTCACGAAACAGTCTTATCTGAGTCCTGTGAAGTTAGAATTCATTTTGAAAAACTTAAAGCAACATTGAAAGTCATAAAACATGTCTATTCTGACAATAAAGATGAAAGATGGGCAGTTTTTTGTAGTTTCCTCAAGCAATTGGAGTGTAAAACATGATCCTCAACTAATTGAGATTTGAACTATTGCGAAATCGGTCAAATTCTGCCTCAAAAATGATCAGCAATCTGTATATGTCTTGATCACTATTTTCCCCGATGTGTACACTCTGTGGAAGAAAGTTGAGGAGCCATGAGAAAAACTCACCTGAAAATTATTTAAACTGCAGAAAGAAAGGCCTAAGAAAGGTTTGAAATAAAGATAATCTTGCTTTGTGGCTAAGGTGCTAACCATAACTTACCACCAACCAAATATCAGTTACCACCTCTAACCACTATCTCTACATGCCCAGCCAAGTGTTTCAAAACATCATGGAAATTGATTATTACTTTGACTCAAACGCTGGGTTTAAGTTGTGTGGGGAATTATCCTTATCCATGCTAAGTTCTTGATGCATGAGGTATTTATTAATACCAAAATACAGCTGGTCCATTCTGACATGCTACCTTTAGGAGCTAACAGACAAAATGGCATCAAACAGTTTGATGCCAAAAAGTTTTCCATTCTCTCTGTTAGCCTCTCTGTTAGAGGCTAACAGAGTAAAGAGGGAATGCCCTCTTTACTCCCTAAAGAGGGCATTCCCTAGTGTGTCACATCCTGTAATCTTAGCTATGAGGGCGTTTCCTAACATCTCATTTCCTTTAGCTTTAGCTTTGCGACTTGCTAAAAGAGATAGAAGGAAAACACAGAATTATTTATGTTGGGACAATGGTCGTTTTCGATTTGAGGAAAGGGAGGATAAAATCTCATTGCTCGACATAGACTGTCATTTTTAGTAATACAACAGTCTAATTAAATTTCATTGAGTATGACCAAATTAATTTCCAGATACTCAATAATGCCATACAGGTGAATGTTTCAGAAACTCTGAAGTAATTAGGAGCTGCAACAATTATGGTTACGTAACATCGTCAAATTACTTTGTGGATTGAACATAGCAAGCAGTCTGTCAACTTCTAAAATCTTTTTTTTTTTTTTTCTTCTTGTTGCTCTGGTGCTCTCCATGTTCATGAAACACCCTCTTCCCCTTTCCTGTACCCAATGCATCCCCTATAAGACACAGACCCTCCCCCCCCCGTCCCCACTTCCTACCTGCCCCTCCCTTTAGTCAATTAAAATCACATCGAGGGATTAAAACAAGTAGGTCAGTGGAACATTGCTGAAGGAAACAAAAAATGCAACAAACCACGTCATAAGTCGCTAAGTTGACCTTGTAAAACACTCCAACCAAGTGGCTCCTTGTGATCTCATCACAAGCTCCAACAGTGCTGGAGCTAAAATCCCGCAGACCAAGCAATCCCTCCTCCTCACCTTGATGTCTCTGCAGCTGGAAGAACACCCCACCTGGAGGGCAGCCTAGGGAGTGAGGCTTTGGTGGAGGACACTTGGTACCCTCGACAGAGTGCTTTGTCTCCAGATCCCTAAACAGATCTTCTTCAAATGCAGGATTATAGCAATGCTGTGGGCAATGAGAGCCCCAGAGCTCCACTTGTAGGGGAGGATGCCAAAAGCCACCATGCAAGGCAAAAGCCCCACATGATGCTACACTTTTCTGTCCCTTTCAAACAGACTGTGAACAAAACGCAGGCATGCTCGTTGTAAAAATGCAACTTTAAGGTTTATGTATTACATCTTAATTAATAAATACATACTAACATGAGTTGGGGTGTTGTTGAAGCAAGGCCAAAACATCAAAACAATAATACTGAGTAAGCAGGGGAAGTGAGTAGGAAAAAGGATCACATGTATTTTGCACATGCTGTACTTGGCGTATCTTTTCTCAACCCTTGCATGTCAAAATGGGGTCCAAATGACCCCACACACGTAAAACTTGTATCATTTTCCATAGTCCTCTACGTTTGCCTCAGTCCTCGCACACACAAGGGTTAAATGTGACTCACAATTTGTGAACCCTATAGAGCTTGTTATGACAACATAACAAGCAAACCATTGCATAAAAAGGATCTCTGTTAGCGTACATCCAAGCTCACCAGCTGTGAATGTCTTTACAAATCATGTGTTTCTGTCTGAAATTCCCACAAAGACAAGATGACAAATCTAGCTGTTTGCCAACACTAACCGGAATGACAATTGGAGTCAAAATAAAAGAATGCTGCAAATTGTTCATCTGTGGTCTTGCAAACAATGAGGAAACAATAAAAGACTAAATTTAAAGGCTAAGCAAAGAAAGCAACTGAAACATGATGACAGCCTTCCTTTCAAGAATTTAATTTAATTATTGAAAAGCAAGAACTGTTATCTGTTATGATCTGTTATGGTCCAAGTGTGATGTACGGCAGATGGAGACAGCATAGAGCTGTGATGTCTAGTAAAAGAGGGAAAACTTTCCAGCGAATCTCTGACACATGGTCTTAGAAAATGACCTGACATCGAACAATTGCATCTCTGCTTAAACACGCCTGAAATAAATGATTACACATCAAAAATGATCAAAAAGAACTTTCAGAATTGATTGCAAAGGTTTGGCACCTTGCAGCAGTGCTTTTCAGAAATTATGCATTAGTAATTTATTATTCAGCAACTTTTTTTATACAGCTACAAAGGAAAAGTCACTTTGGCCATTTACTTTAAACTCTTGACAAATTTTACATTCTGCAATAGAACTAAGTCTGACAGCTAACATATAATAAATTAAAACCTTCCTTTTGATATAGAACTTCTACAGTAACAAATCTAGTGCCCTCTGGGGTACCTGTCTTGATCTGATAAACTTCCCACAAACCATTATAGATGTTGCTGCTTTATATAAATTAATTTCGAAGCTGTATCCTGCTCAGCAGAGTTGATTTAAGGTGCGGGCAGAGAAGCAAAGCCACACCAATCTGAGGGATTTGTTGCGGCATGTCAATTAGTCCCCAGCGACCACTAAAGCAATTAAATGGAGAAAATCAAATATTTCCTTTTTGACACAAGTCAAGCTTGTAAAACAAGTCTTGTACTGTACACCGACATCCTTTTAAAATCACTCTGAACTATTTTTGATTTAAATGTACTAAAATATTGAGCTGACTTTTTTAAAACCTCTGAGTAAAGCCTTGGAATTTCTTTTTTTTTTCTACTTCTTAATAATAATAAAAAAAGAAAATAAACGAAGGATTTTTCTTTCATCTGTACACAGACAGTTGTTTACAAAAATTATTGATCTCGCTTGACCAAAGCCATATCTCTTCTTATGTTGCAGATGCTTTGTGAGATGAAATGAAAAGCCGTCGGGAACATTGATGTCTACTTGGGGGAAAAAAAAAAAAAGAGTCAAGCCTGCCAGATCAACAGCACGTCAATCCAAAGCCCTGGCAGAAATGTTGACTCGAGTCCGCGTCACCCATCCTCCTTCATAATGAGCGTGTTATCACATCCTCATTTCAATTAGAGCAGGACACAGATCTAGACAGCAGCATGCTGAAGTGTCTGCACCTCGGGATCCCCCACCGTTATCAGATGAGGAGACGACTGAGACAAACCTGATTGGTTCTAAGACTAATTGCTGCAGGTCATGGTTGAAAACTAAATTGCAAAACAATTCGCTGCGCCTATCACTCGAAGGAATCACACAGTATGTTGATCTCTGGAATTTTGATTAAATCAGTTATATGTTGAGGAGAACCTAGAACTCATAAGATCCCACAGCTTGGCCTATGTGAAGGCTTAAAAGAAAAGCCCTTCAGTTAAGGGTATACATTTTTAAACAAGTTCGCAAAAGGGATTGATGAATTTGTCTTGTGATAAATACACAAAGGCGTTTTTCCAAGATGTAAGAAATTCAGAGCCACTAAGTTAACGAGACCAGTTTTTTAGTTATCAAAGCTTTGTTGACATAAACATTCACACGCTCACGTGTTGTATAAAAATTTTATAAACATAGCAATATTGTTGAATATTTTGACCCTTTGAAGAAATGGCTGTGACAGGGTGAAATCCCAAAGACTTGTCAGTGCGAGAATGAAAGTCTAAGAAAAGCAAGGGATGAAATCTGCATTCCCAAAAGAGCCTGCTGCTCTAATCTTTGCATTGTGAAGGCAAAAGACGAGTGAGTCAGATTTACGTCACCATTTGTTTGCTTTCTTCTTTTTTCCACCCACAAATGCAGCTTCCTGCTTCCTTTTTTTCCCCCCCAGATTCGCCTTAAGCAGATGAATCTTTTTACAGTTTAGTTCCTCATTTAAATGAAGTGGGTGGGATGTGGGGAGGGTGTTTTAATCACTTATATAAATATTTGCATTCACATGGGCTGACCCCACTAACAGTCTATTACGCTTTCTCTTTCACCCGCTGGCCTCCACCTCTCATCCAGACACGCTTATTTACCTCTTCTGCTCTCCCATTCAACATGACTCCAAGCAGCCAGAAGACATTTGCATAGCCACAGAGCAGACGGCAACAAAGCTTTGTTCTACGCTTTGTTCTGAGAGGACAAATAAAGCCTGCAATGTAAGACTATGGCAGAGGATGGAGGGAGGATTGTTGGGCCACTGGGGAGAACTATAGGGGCTGTGTTTCAACCTTCTGCGATTTGACAGCGAGTAATCAGATAATCAAAGCAGAAGGGAAGGTGCTGACCAGCTAAAGGGGAAGTACCTGGCTTTTTAAAGTAGGGATGTCTGGAGTGTTTATGAGTGTAAACACTCCAGCTCTCAGGTCTTCATTTAGTTATTGTACCAACTGTGCTTTGTGTTAATATAAATACATTATCTATGCTGTCATGTGATATATTTCAGTTGGTAAAATGCAATAAATATATTAAATCAGGCTAAATATAATCGTAGGCTTATATACATGTGTAATGTATCTGTCTGAGGTCCCAACATTTTAGATTTTTTTTCTCCTGCTGTAAAGTGATACGGTGGAGACTGAAAAAAAAAATCTGCTTTATTTGAGATAAATGAATAGTGCTGAAACTTATTTTCTAACTGCTGAATTGCGACTGGCTATTTTAGTGCTTTTGAACCTAAGCTCTGCTTTTAAGATTGCATATAAAGTAATTTGCTTTTACAGCTTTTATGCAGCGGCACCAAGTGTTACATAGTTGTACATGATTATCCCCCCAAAATGATTGTTCTTCAGCTGGAGCGCTGCCTACTGATGGGGTGCCTCAAGGCTCCTTTCTGGGATCTGTTCTTTTTTCTTTATATGCATTGCTTTTGTTTGTTATCTCTACCAGATTTAGATTTAAAATTACTTTTATTCAACTGTTTATGGTTGTCTTACCCTCTCCAAAACATTAACATGACTTCCATTATGAAGAAAAAAAATATTTATCAAGTAAAAACAATATTGGAATGTAATTTTAATTGTCAAAGTAAGCCTTTTTTCAGTTCCAAATTTTAATATGGACAGTAAAGTATTTTGTTTCCTAAAGAGTTTGGGAAAAAAAAGATATTTAATATTTATCACAAGTAGTTAACATATTCCTGGTAAAGAAAAAAAAACACACAAATAAAAAAAAAAACCACAGAACTGGGCCTTCACAAAAAGTCAATGGGTGCCAAAAAGAGAACTGGTCATCATCATCATCTTTGTATATGTCTGACTACAATGTGTGAGTGATTTACTACGAAGACGATAGTGATCTGGGGTGGATCTCAGAAGAGACAGGGCTCCTGCATGTTTAATTGTTCAGAGGAACAGAGCCTCATCACAATTATAGAGCATTCAGGAAGCCTCCAAACTCATTTAGCTCTCCTCATCTGGGAAAAGGAATCCACTAAACACAAATTCCTCTTCTGCCGCCTGCGGCAAAAAGCCTTCTCTTTCTTTTTTTTCTTTTTTAAAAAGATTAATAAGATATGAGATTTAAGAATATCCACAAGACACAGTTAAAAATTGTTGAAAAAAAAAACATCTACAATTTTCATGATGTACAAATAGGTGTAATGAAAAGATAAAATCCTGACAATGCCCTTACTGTCCATTTTATTACATTACTTAAACCTCAAGTCCTCACTGAAAAAGCAGAAAGCTTTCATGTTCTGCAAAATCACACACTTTCCTGTCTCAGTGCCTTCCTATTGCCTGCTACTCTGTGGTAGCCCCAAAAGAAAACCTAATACACTAACATGCATGGTTTAGTTGTATAAATAATCAGGTTAGCTCTGCAATTAGGGTCCCCTTCATCGATTACAAACAGAAACATTTTTAACTGACTAACAAGTCATGTCATATAGAATAAGAAGCACAAATATGCTCATTGTTTGCACCAACTTGTTTTATGTCATAACATGATACGGTAAAACAGAATGTTGAGACCGGAATAGCTATGGTGTTGTGGGAAGACTGCCCATATGAGATATTCTGTTAAATTTTATTATCTTTTATGATACTGAGAATATTACTGTTGTGATGGATGACCTTAGGCACCAACTGTGAGTGCATTTGACCACATGCATCCTACTTTGTGGTTCTCAGAGTTAAAGTGTAACCAGGTTGCTTTCAACTATTACTAATTTTGTACGTGTGCCAGAACCATGGAGTTCCTGTAAATTTTGCATACAGGCGCTGAGAGGTTCGCTTCTCGTCCAGGAAGAGGGCTGACTGACCTCCTGTTCAACCAGCAAGTATAAGATGTAAGTATTAAACCTGTAATCTATGCATTTTGACACATTTACGCTTAATAAATCATAAAAGTTGTAACTAGAACAAATAAATGAAGTTTTACACAGAGGGGGAAAAAAAAGGAAAAAACAAGCGCTCAGGAAGGATTTTCTAGCCGATGTTCTAAAGCTGTAATTTCTGATCACATCCCAGCCGTTAATCTCTGCAATGCATCAAATAAGTCTTAGTTCAGTGAAGTGCACAACAATAACACACATATTTTATTAAATAAAAGTTTAATGATGTGTCCAATAGGAGCATGAACCACTGCATCCACAATACTTCTGCTTCTTTCAAAATCAAAGTGACCGAGTAATGTGAATTTGTTCTCAGATTCACATTCAAATAAATAAAAAAATAAATAAAAATACAAAACAAAAAAATAAAACTACTCTGGTTCCTACTCTGGCACCTGGATACTATCTCTACTTTGGCAAATGCTCCTTTTCTCTTTCTATTGTTTACACACTTTCAAACAGCCACATCTTAGTATTTAATGCATTCCACACCAAAGCTTTCATCAGCGTCATTAGGGCAAATAACTATTTAAAGTAAAGCAAGCAACCTTTCCCCTTACTCTTGACAATGTACATTTCTAATAAATTACTATAAGTTTTAAAATATTATATGCACTCACTGAGTATGCACTCTCTGACACCGTGTGTCACACAAATAAACCATGTTATTTATGAACATTATCTTGCACTGATGGTAAAAGCTGTCGTGGATTGACTTTAGTTGAGAGATAAATCAAGGGAACGTCTCCAACATGCTCCTGTAGAGGGCATTGTAACGCATGAGAGGAACAGTGACCCTGCAATCTGCCATGTGAAGACACTGAAGAAAAAAAGAAAAACAGACAGGGCACAACTGTCACCACAATGCGAGTCTCCCGCCCCCCTGTGTAATCACATCACCCTGATGACTGCTCTTTAGTCATCATGGTCACATGAGACAAGGGAAAAAGACGTGACATAATTTCCTCCATTTGAGCACAACTGTTCCACATCTGACAGCCATCCAGACACATTTCCAGCCCCTGCTGTGGAGATTGTAAACAGGCCGTTCAGCTTGTGCTGCTAACTGAAACAAGATGTGGGGGCCCGGGCCAAGTCTGTGGTCAACCTGGGGCCTGGTGATTGCACTGGACTCAGAACAGGTCTCGGTCCCTTGCTGAATGTCTTGCCTAAACCATAACACCTGTTCTGAGATCAGAGAAGGAGCACAGAAAAGGATCTGGATGTGAAAGGCGGATTGTGCCAAGCCGGAGTGCTGAGCTGACAACTCAGGTTGCATAACGGTGCCTAATTTAACACTGGCTTTAGTGAGAGCGGCTGGCCTCTCAGGAAATTGGGAGTAAATCACAAATGGCATTCTCTTTGTGTTTTCACAATGAGCTCTTTCAGAAAGATGTCCCTCTGAAGGAGTCATGAGCTGCTTACCGGCATTAAGGTTCACCAAGGTTTAAGAAGTTACAATGTCTAAACCTAAAAACAAATAAGATTTTTCTCTGGCAAAATGGAGCCTCCCCTCTTCGGCTGCCTCAAAGAAATCTGTTATGATTTGAAGTACACTTGGAAGTATTTCTGGTCTTGAAAAAAACTGACAGCAGTCATATGGAAACTCAAGTTCTATGTACATTGAGTTGATAGATAATTTGCCTCTATTTCCAATCAAAAAACATAGCCAGTTGTGTCCAGTCGATGGGAAATGCTCCAGATACTATTAAGGTAAAGCTGTTTTAGAACTAGAGTTAGTCCATTAGGTAGGCAACTGCAGGCTCACTACAAAGACAGTTTCTGATATTAAGCAGCTAATATAATTTCATTATACCTGTGGTACTCTGTAAAGATCAGCACATTAAAAAGGGATAATATGCCCTTGAAAAACCACTAAATATAAACAGTATGTAATACAGATAATGTTATTAGAACTACTCTAATCATTTTTTGTGATTATTTAAACAGTAGCAAGAATAATTGTAACACATCAACAACCAATTTTGTTTTAAATGTACCAGGATCTTGTGCAATTTAGTCATTTTAATGAGAATCCCATACCTGCCCATGCCTACGCAGAAGTAAGCCTGTTCGATGTAATTCATCTCAGACCAAATCTTTTGTAAATGACCACTTAGGACTGCTCCTTTATCTGGAGCCCTGGTCTCAGTCATCCGTTCGATCAGCACCATTTAGCACATAAACATGCTGCCGGTGACAGGTATCAGAGCCGCCTCCCTAATCATACACACACCCCACCGCTGTGGCTTGTCCTCATCCATCTCCCACTCCTCAGAGGCAGCGCAGCCTCCCAATCAGTATGGATAATACCCTGTGGACCAACTACCAGCGTCTACATAAGACGGAGAAATGCTGGCGCTAAAAAGAAAAGGCAGCTCAGGCACATTTAGCATTGGTGTGTTGACACTAATGGACACGGCGGCTACACCCTCATGTTTGAGAATAAGGATATTATGCAAACACCCGGCCATCCCTTGGCTTTCCTCCTGAAAGCATAAGGTGGCAGGGGAACAATTGGTTTCATGGCTGCTGTGGGGTATCATTTGGTAAGGTCTCGCCGTCTCTGCCTCGATTCTCTGAGCAGAAGCTGGTGGAGTTTAAGAGGAAGGGGTATTATCTCAGACTCTTGCCAGCCCACTGCACTCTTTGGGATAATGTTCTTATTGGGCGTGATCCTCAGACTGCAGAAGTCATGCTGTCTTTACTCAGAAAAGGCAAAGGGGGGTTGGCTGGAGATGTGTGCCTGGCTTTCTCCCAACAGATTTTAAAAAAAGGAAAAAAAGTTTTCATGCAGTTATAGTTGATTAAAGCCATATCTCCTCAGGGAATTAAAACATAGGAAACACAAACGAGGGTCATTTTTGCTATGTATATTATGTATCTAAGAAATGAAAAGCTTTAAATTAAAATTTTCAGTTAAAAAGAGCTAAAACATTAATTCCAGTAAGTACTGCCAGTAATAGTGTGTTATTCTCAGTGTTTAAATATATTTTTAACTGCTTTATTTGCGGGCTGCAATAGCGATTTTGGACATAAATTTGTGCTGCCAGTTTTTTCTTACTCACTGAAATTACTCAAGGCTCAGAGTAACCAACAGGGCTATTAAAGCCATTGACTTTGCTTGCTCTCCCAAATAAAGTGCTCCAGAATCATGACCTCAGTATTTAACCATGTCTCTTGCCTGCCCACATCCAGTAACAAAGCAATTGCTGTCATGAACAATACTTTTGTGTTAAGTCATTCTTGGACAGGTTGATTGATAAGGCTGTACCTGCCTAATTCTACATACCGACTTTGATTTGGTTTGGTTTCCATAGAAACCCCTCCTCCCTTCTATGATTCTGAGTGTATCTGTGGCTCTTTACTGGATGGAGCCCATGGTGTAACTACTGCTGCCAATAATATGTTTTCTTTCCATCTGCTTTTTTTTTTTTCTGTCCTAGGAAGCATTTCTGTCTCGGTGCTTATGTGTTTGGATGTATGCATTTCCTGGACAAACCTTACTTTAACTTTGGACACACTTAATCTGAAATGGTTTCAAAGTAACTAGATATAGATTAACGATATGGATTAACCTTGTAAACAGACTTGACAGGACATTTTTTGTAAAGTGATAAATAATAATTCAAATCTTTGTTGAATATTTCATGATAAAACATAAGTGAATCAGCTGAGGCTTACACAGAATGTAACTGGATTCATTTGCTTATTTCCTGAAGACGCTACACCTCTCATTCAAAAGGCTTCTTCAAGAAACACATTATGTCCCTGACGACTTGATGATTGAGAATCTACACCAGCAGTTTAGCTCTTATTATGCAAAACCCATTTAGATTACAAAAGCTATAGCATTGTATCCATTGATTTCGCTGCAAACTTTGAAGAAACCTTTTCTCTTGTAACTATAAGCTACGTCAATATTTGACTTAAACTCTGGTAGGGTATTTAGATAAATCCACATAGCTTCACAAGTTCAATAACTGCGTGGATATAAAGAAAAGACGAACAAACCTCAGCAGACTCGCACAGATTCTCTTTAAGTTCTCATAATTAAACGCAGCTATGCGTTAGCGCCACCCCTGCAGCTTTACATCAGAGAATCTTTTGAAGAATAACTAAACAATCTACAAGGCTTCAGGTGACAGCTCAGCACACTGACGGCCCCTCTGCATCTGATAAGGTCTGCCTCGTTGCCCACAGCTCACTATCATAGGGATCAATTTCAATCTGGAGATGCGATATAGAGTCGACAATACTGCCCCGAAGCCGTAAACAGACAATGTCATGTCTGAAAAGCAACTGATGAGGAATATCTCGGCTCAAAATGTGCATTGATTTCATTCTCTCCGAAAATCTGAGGTGTTGATTTTGTCAGCAGTGGAACTCCTTATTAATAAATACAGTGAAACAACAGTCCGCTTTGGAAATCATGGTGCATAATGCTAACATTTGACTAAAAGCTATTACATTTCAGTCAATTTTCTTCTGTGTAGTTCCTCTACACTAATCTTCACAACAGGAGAGAAATTTCATAGGAAAATTTGCTCTTTATTAACCAGCAGACAGTCTGGTGTTGCTTGCCAGACAGAGGTGATTGTGTTATCAGTGAGGCCGGCTGTGTGACTCTCCGCTGGGCTCCCGCGGTTTTAGGATCGTCCCTTACCTCTCCTCTACCCCGAGCGCCCCTTCTCCTCTGCACTCTAATTGCCTCTATTACTGTATCTGCAGTCAGATAAAATGCTAATTTCACAGCACATTAATTTCTCCGGGCTGAACAATAAGCAACACAAAGCCCAAGCCGCCTTGTCTTTGCCTGGGCAAGCACGTCTGCGACGCTGGGCTCCTTCCCAGCGGTGGAGGAGTGAGAGCGCCATTATGCACAGGTCAATGAAATGAAGGAAAAATCCATCGATTCTACATTTGAAAAGAAAACACAGGAGAAGGGCTGGGGCAGGGTGATTTATCAGTCTGAGACGGAGTCTGGCAGTCAGGCCCGGAAAAAAAGCAAGGGATAATCCTCCATCCTCATTGGCCTGCTTCAGCCGGGCCATGATACAGTAACATCTGTCAATGAATACATATAGCCTTCCTACCTGTACCTTTGGTATATGCGGGTATTTTGGAAATGAGGCCAGAAATTATTTCTATTACCTCATGAAAACAAAGTGAAAGTTTATATTTTTTTTGGTTTTTTTAAATGTCTCAAATTCCTTTCAATTAGAATGGGGCTAATTTCCTAATTTTATCACCATCATTCTTCCCTCCTGGAGTTCATCGATCATCGCTGCTTCTCTTGTACTGATGCACCCGTCTGTGTACATCAACCTAATGTTCTCATATTATATGCATGGCTTGATTCCTCCCTGCAGCATCCCCAACCGGCTCTGGATTAGCACGTCCACACCCCACTTCACAAATCAAAATCTAATTGCTCCCATCCTCTAATGGCTACACAACACACTTCATTTATTTAACCACCATTTTTTTTTATAAGCCATTATCAAATTCAGTTTAATTCTATTCAGCCCCCCGGGGATGTGTGCAGACCAGTGACAGGGAGTGCAAACCTATAGGCAAAAACAGCATCACCTAAACAAATTATATTA
Organism: Poecilia reticulata; assembly: GCF_904066995.2. Lineage (NCBI taxonomy): Eukaryota > Metazoa > Chordata > Actinopteri > Cyprinodontiformes > Poeciliidae > Poecilia > Poecilia reticulata. The sequence goes on along the minus strand of NC_088835.1, from coordinate 23,449,781 downwards.
CAAATTGCCATTTTACAAGAAAACGTCAAAGTATTCATTGACATTTTATTTGTCACACTAATAAAAACATATTTGCATAGAAATAGGGTTGTAAGATATTAGCTGTCTATTGCAATAATATTGGTAAATATTGTGATGATGATAAGTGTTACATATGCCGATTGTCTACTGTCCTGTTTTTCTAAACTGTACTTTCCCCTCTGTGACCTTTAGCAGGTTTGACAATGTCATTTGGGTATAGTGTAAAATTTTGCTACTGTGTGACTTTGTTCTGCTAGTTAGTGTGAGAAATGCATCTTCAAAACTCATAGAATTTACAGGTTAACAGTTATTGCACACCAAACAGTTCCTTGCAATCTGAATATTGCACAAACTTGTGGTGACAACATATTTGCAATATATTGGGAACCCCTAATATGAGCAATTCCATTGTAGCTCTAGCTGTATTGTTTAGGACCGTTGTCCTGTTAGAAGATATACCGTATTTTCCACACTATAAGTGTGCATAAGGCGCACCTTCAATGAATGGCCCAAACTTTTTTCATATATAAAGCGCATAGAATAGACACTACAGTTTGGGTTGCCGATTTGTTCCGTATTCTATTATTACACATCCACATTTGTAAAGAAGTGGTCCCCGAGTACTTTATATACTAGTCTGCCCCAGTCATTGTTTCACTCACGGTGTTGGTGTTGCGAAATTGTGCCCAACTGCTTTCTGGGTAACACAGACCAACCGACACGCTGCCGCCACTGTCTCTGTCTCTCTTCCCCCGCCCCTCCGCCCCTGGCTTTAAATGTGTTATAAAACTTTATTAACAAACCAGCGTTCTGACAACTATCCCAGCAAGCACCACGCACTTCTTCTTCTACGGGGAAAATGAAGTCGGCGGCTGCTTACCGTAGTTGCTAGACCTGTTGTGGCTCAATATTGGTCCATATATAAGGCGCACCGGATTATAAGGCGCACTGTTGGCTTTTGAGGAAATTGAAGGTTTTTAGGTGCGCCTTATAGTGCGGAAAATACGGTAGTTTTGCTGGAGTTTCAAGTCTCTTGCAGATTAAGCTCCATCCATCTTCCAATCAACTCTAACCAGTCTGAGGAAAACAGGATTTCTTAAGGCTTTCCTACAGTTCTGGCTTTAGTCTTTTATTATTTCACAAAGCCCAGATTTTTGGGTGGTACAACTAATAGATGTCCTATTGACAGATTCTCCAATTTAGTTGTGAGGTTTTGCAGTTCTTCCAGAGTTACACTGCTTCTCTCATTAATGATGTCCATACCAAACCGGCCAGTATAGGTGGTAGGCCATGTCTGGTTATGTTTGCAGTGTGGTATATAAGGCTTGAGATATATCTCATAGCTTAACTTCGCTTTCTACTTCTTCGCAACTTTCCCACTGTTTACTCATGACCTGACAACTCCAAGATCGCTGTTTTAATGTACAAAAGTTAACAGAAAATTAGAAATAACTTTCTAAGGGAGAAATTTAAGTTTGGTGGACTTTCACAACCTGCCTCTCATGACATTTTGTGACAGCCACTGCAAAACAGGCTCACACCCCTTTCTCATCACAGAATGCAGACATGTAGACAAGAGAAAAACAGGTGAACGATGCAACCAAAATAAACTTGTGTAAGGCTGTTTTTTTTGTTTGTTTTTTTTTCCTTCTCCAAGCAGAAGATGTGCACAGCAGGAGCCAAACTCCGGGCAGTCAGTCAAACGACATCGCTTCACTTCTCTAGGCACTCAAATGATCGTATCCATGTCTGTGTCTGGTACCTTAAGTTATGCAATTGAAGACGAAAATAACCTCAATGTTTGTTTTGACAGTGTCTTACCAAATGTACATGTTTTACTCTGTATGATATGGTCACTTTTATCGAGAACAATTCAACTTTCCCTATGGTGTTGTAACCTTATTTTCAAGGAGTGTGCAAGAAATCAGCCTAAGTTAGCTGAAAATTGCACGGTATTTTTATTTTAATTTACAAATAAATGAATAGAATGGTTTGACTGATTTTTTTCTTTTAAAACTACTAAGGATAAGATGTGAATACTTAAACCAAGCTGCTAAGTACACATAGGCCGATTATCAATTTTTCACATAAAAAAGAAAGAAACCTATTATATTTTCAAAACTGCGTCTATGTATCACATGAAAATAAAACACTTTTGTTTTCATTCTTGTGTTAAATGAAGACATTTCATTGTTGACTTCAGGTTGTCATAAAGCGACAATCTCATACCATACCTATGTGCGAAGTAGCAAATTATTGCCGCATCACTAACACCTAGACGTAAACAACCCTAAGAAGAACCCAAGAGAGTCTTCAAAACCCTGAAGAATAAAGGTCAAAACCATTTTAAACTTACTGCGAAATAAAGTCCAGCTTTGCTGTTTGGAATTAAAAGCAACAGTGTGTAATACCTTGTTACTATTATCATCATGCTTCTTATGCAATAAGAATCACTGAGTGTCTAGAGTAAACCTGCAGTGTTTTAAGTACAAACAGTCTTTCTTAACCATTAGAAAACATTCACTGGAATGGAAGTAAATGTGTATTAAAGTTCAGTCAGGTAGTAAAAGCACTGAGTGCAGCGAGCCCAGTTACGTCATACCCTATAGCCTCATTTAACCCTGTTTCTGAGGGCAGCTCTGACCAAGCCTGTGTTGTTCCTCATGTTTCCATTCAAACACTCCAAGTGCTGAGGAAGTGTTGACAGACTGAGCACGCCCGCACTGGCTGGCTGGCTGGCTGGCTGGCTGGCTGGCTGGCAGGGGACTGGGTGGGGTGGAGATTCTGTTAAGGGGAAGATGAATTAGTAGGTTGAGGCCAAAGGCTGCATGAGGTACAATCCCTGTTCACTCTACATTTCCTCTTGGATAAAGCAACCTTAAAAGCTGACGGCCCAAAAATTGCAAAAACTATAGGTCACAAGTAGTGGACTACGAACTGCTTTGGTGAGTGTTTTAGAGTGATGCAGGTGGGATGCCATTATGCCTTCTTCCCCTCCCCTAATTAAACCATTACTGCAGGGTGTGCAGACTTGGAGGGGATTACATAATGCACTCCAACGTTGTAGAATGGGCCAGTCCCAGTGGACAGCAGGCACTGAGAGGAGAAATAGGAGAGGAGAGAGGCATTTGAGGCATTTGAGATTAAGTCTCTTTCATCTTCAACCAGACTCATATTTCCTTAAGTTAAGTACTAGATGGAGACTATACGATTACTCTTTCCCTCTCCGTCTCCCTCTTTTCATTCTTTCTTTTACACACTTTCCTCATGTGTACACATTTTCTTGGTTTTTCTCCTTGTTTTTTCTTTCCCCCCCCATTTCTCCTTCAGTGGAGGACTCAGAGTGTGCATTCAAATGCAATGTGAAGAATTCACGCTCCCAATCCCCAGTGCTAAATAAAGGAATTTCTAAGAATTGCAGCTCAGAAAGAAGACACTTAGCTATGTGCGCTCCCATTTTACAGAGGAATCAAAGATAGTGGATGGGCTAGAGTTCTCACTGCTTAGCAGATGCTTCGGTTTGGTGTGAAATTTCTCAGATATCACAAGGCATGTTGCAGTGTTGCACAGACAAAGATGATTTTTTTTCCACCTTATAAATTAAATTCATGAGGAAGTAAACCACAATGATAAAAATACACAAACATTTCTGTCACTCTGGGCTGGTGACCAGACTGACAATTTTTAGCTTGATTAGCCATGACCAGAAACACAAAAAGTTAAAGAGCTATTTGTAAATATAACTATGATGTGCTGACAAAAACAACAATGACAAAAGTGATGTTGCTTTCACTTATTTCTTTTTGGATTTTTTGACCTTGGCTATGCAACATGCTAAATTTTGGGAGTTTTTTCATTTGTTGAAATTTTAGAGTAAAGGTAAGGGTCTACATTCTTTAGGAATACACAAACTTTTGCAATGCTAGCCATGCTAGCGGCACTAACCTAAGATGCTAAACTTCCATTGCTTTAAAATATTTCTAAAGTATTGTTTTACATCCGTTTCTCAGATCTGAACCATGACATTGGCTTTGTTCCAAACATAAATAAGTACGGACCACCTCTGTTGCAAACGCATTTGTAAGGAAAGAACATATTGACTGTCTGAAAAACTTGCAGAATAATGGAACTGGCTAAATCTGGATAATTAGACGTGTGTCATTGCAATGGATACAGTAGAAAAGAGGGATGACATCATGGGGGACAAAAAAAGTGAACGAAAACATTATATGTGTGTCTAGTACAACAAACTTGACTTTTGTCAAGTATTTTATATTTTCTGCCACAACTCCTAGTTTCCTCTTTTGTCTTGGCTTGGGGCAGGCAAAACAGACCCCAAAGAAAGACTATTGTGCATTTCTTAGTTATTTAAGATGAAATGTAATATTAATTAATAATTTATTAGCTTGTAAGTTAACTTTTATTAAGTTGGTTTTGGTTTGTAGCTTCATGGTCCACTACAAAATGTGCAACCTTTGGTAAACAATCTAAACTGACAAGATAGAGGCAAAAAAGAGAGACAAAAAAAATGGAATTACTTAGTTTAGACAAAATAATTTCACATTTTCATTATGCCTCGTCTGTAAGAGCATCAGTCACTGGCAGCTTTGCAAATACACAATTTATTTGTATTGTGGATGCAAAGAAATCTAATTTTAGCTAAGAGTGACTGCTGATGATAGATGGTCTCATGCTCCAACGATTTCCAATAACACCAGAAAAGTGGCTAGATTTGTCACAATTTTGTTTTTTGTTTTTATTTTTTTGTTAAATAAAGCACTCTAGTCACTAAATTGTCGATAGTAACCTTTGTTGTTTAAATGAAGTTTTATTTACTGCCTTGTAGCTCTTAATCTGAACTCCAAATGACCTAAAAGCTCTACAACAAAGCTTTATAAAAAATGAAGTGCAGAAATCTGCCACAAAATTCTGATTGGTGCATCTTTATGGATATGCATAATTTACACATACGTAAGGAGAAATGATTTAACGATGTTGTGAACAAAGTTTCAAACAAGACCTAGACTGTTGCAACTAGTGGTACAGACATGCTCCTATTTAAGAAGGTACGTTCCTCATTTGCACTGCACAAATTACATAGTTTGTCAAGCATTTTCCATTCTTGTGTCACGCAAAACATGCCATGAGTCACAGAGGTTGTTATCCTTAAGACAGGGCTTTTGCAAGAACACGGAAGATTTCTTTGCGGTGCGAGACATCTTCTTTTATGCACTTGTAAACAGTGAGGCACAATCTGACAGGAACTCATAAAACAAACAGAAATGTTCTGACAGGTCACACGTGCACAGATTGATAGATGTGTTATTCTAATTCTTGCGTGTGATGGAACTGTTTCAGCCAAATGCACGATGCGGGAGAGTAAATCATTGTGATTGCTCACAAACAGCTGGATTCAGCCGAGATACGCTCAGGTTGGGAAGCTATCACTCAAGCCCCGAGAATTAGAGCACTCGAATCCGCCCTCTCCATGTCAAGTGGACGGGGGATATCATGACATGAAAAATCTCTATGCTCTGGCTACAATCATACAAGCCCTCCGATGATTAAAGCATTGAGGCAATCAGGAAAATTCCTGCCAGGGTGTTTTGGGGAGGAAAGGAGCGATTGCCACCAGGGCAGGGCCTTCTCTACTCAGCGGTGTTTGCTGAAATAAATCTTGCATCTCCAGTGATGCCAGACAGAAGACGCTGTCTCTGCCAGCTGTCTGCCATGCCGCTCTGCTTCATCCTACCCGCTGCTTTCTGCCATGACTGCTGTCCGACGCTCAGCACTCAGCCTCTTGTTTTCATAACAGTTCCGGCACGGACGGCTGGCACAGCTGTTCCGCGAGTCCCCACGGCCTTTTAAAAAAGGCAATAAATCAATCTAGGCACTCAATACAGGCGGGAAATTGACCAATTAGAGTGGCCCAAGATGCTTATGTTCAGGCGGACGATTTTACAAATTGGCTATCTATTTATACCAACACAGGCACTCCGCAAGAAAAACTCACTGGCTGCATTCAGAGCTTTTTTTTTTTTTTTTTTTTTTTCTCAAGCAATACACACCACAATGTAAAATTCTGAGGCCCTGCTGCTTAATCACACATCACTCATTCAAAACAGTGTTTGCATAACTACTATGTTCTTTTAACTCCCACTGTTTCTGTTAACAGCTCGAAGAAAAGATGTGATCAAGCATCAACAGTGTAATTATGGGCCAGAGAGGCTGAGCCGGCACTTACTGTTGTACCTTTTTTCATACAGTCTGTTGTTTAACACTGGATTAACTGGCAGCTGCTAAAGACATATAGTAAAACATTTGAAATAATGGTTCACCTCCATTAGACAGTCCTTTGAGTTCCCTGGTTGAACTTGTTCAAGGATGTACAGGTACACTAGGTACATTGGTAGAATTTCTTAATCTTTTTAGGCAAAAAAAATACTTAAAACGTATGAACTTTACAACCAATATTCTGATAATTTAGAACAGAATTTTCACAAAACGTTTGGATTATTGAAAGCATCTTTTCATTATAATTAATCAGCACCATTTTGATCATGTAAAATAAATTTGGTGTGGGACATCAGAATCTGTTGAGGAAGAGGGGAATGTAGCAACTTTTATTAGAATGACGACTGCCCCCCCCCCAAAAAAAAAAAATTTATTAATTCGACAGTCGGATTCTGTTTCATGAGGGTAGAGCTTAATTCAAGAGATGGACATTCAATAAACCACTCTTTTTCGATATGAAAAAAAAAACATACCAGCCAATCAGTTATCCCAAAAAAACATTTAAGGGAAATCAGATTTCTCAAAGTGTTCATCAGTCAGAGGCATTCAAATGATCAGACAGCAGTCAAAGAAGACAGTGATTTGTTTAAGATGTATCCATTCTTTACACCACGTCTTCTATGCAGTTTGTGCTTTTAGCATCATGACACTAACAAAACTCATTAAACTGTAAGGTGTTTATTAATGTTTCCAGATTTTTGTACAATGGGGTGGTTAACGGGATTATTTAATATTAAAAAATAAATAAGAAAATAAGTAATCAAAATCTAAGCCCCCCTTCCTGGCACTGATTGGCTGTCACTGACAAAGTAGTGTATTTGTGCACTTGACCACCGCACCATTGGCAGAATGCAGAGGTGCTCAATTATTTTCCACAGATTATACTGTCACGAATAATCTTAACAAATATGTAAAAACTATATATATATTTTTATAAGTGTTATGTACTGCAGCTTTAATACCACACCTCCACCTTCAAATAAGGAAGTTAGCTTAATGGTGAGCTACAGGCACACTGGGATCTGTTAGCAACCTGCCAGTGTGCTGTAGCGCATTATCTGCTTTGGCTAAAAATCATTTATTCAACTCCTTTTCATTGAGCAGACTGAACATTACCCCGAAGGCAGCAATGCATGATTATCAATCTCTGGGTAACAATCAAATAACAGGGCTCTCTGCACCTGCACGGCTGTATCTCCATATGCCGCTCTTGTAACAGGTAACAGCCAAAGTAAGCATTAATCCTCACGACCAGCTCACGCAACGCCCAAGCTAAATCATGCACAAGATCCAGAAACAAGCCACAATGGTGGGTTTTGTGGAGCCGCCGGCTAAACGTGGTAAAGCCTAATTAGTGCTAGTATGTAACAGAGTCCACGGACTGTGTTCTGAGGGATGCCACGAGCACAAGCAGCGGTCCCTTATGTTATGCTAAGTAGAACTCCAGAGCATCATTATCATTCACAGTCTACTTGCCTGCAGACTCATTTATGCTTACATGTCACTTTGCTTCCATACAGTCTAATCAGCTGATTAACACACACGAATGCAGATCCACAGACACAATGAGCACTTTAAAGGTTACTGTCCCTATCGCGAGGGCTCAAAGAAGATCACCCCGCCGCACGGGGTTATGCTAATTAAAATAAACAGGAAATGGAAATTAATAGCAATGCATTTAATGCATTGCTTTCTATTCTTCTTTTTAGCAAAGGAAGATTGCTTGTGACTTTTCGTCAAAAATAAAGGGACACAAGCCCAACTACAAGTCCTCTACACATTACATTAGACTCAATGCATTTGTATTGAGCCCTGTTTACTCTTACACCTCTAAATAAAATCCAGTGCATCAAGTGGCCATATTATTAAACAGAGTCCAACTGTGTTTAGTTTAATCACATTATAAACACAATTGTTTTGTCGAGGTTTCAGAGGGTCACAATAGAAAACATGAGTAGGCAACCCAGGAGCACAACAGACAGACGCTTCGAAGATTCTGGGTCATAAATGGAATTGTCAATTGATTAAAATATGTGACCAGAATAATCACATGCTTACATTGTAATTTATCATGATCAGTCTTTACGTTTAACTTTGTAAGCTTGAAATGTACATATGCACATTTTTATGAGAGTAAAGGGGTAAAGGTAAGACTTTTACACCACTTAGCTCACCACTGTGACTATCTCTGCTTATCTTTTCACTGCCGTTTGCAACTCTGCACTGTTGAACGCAGCACAACACCATGCAATGGGCTTGACACAGGGGAGGCAATGTCGCTCCCTCTCCGTTCATTACATGTGGAACTTTCGCAATGAGGCAGCAATCACTTGACCTCATCCAGCCAAGCAACCAGCAAAATTTGTGCGTGTGAAATTTTAAGCTTATGTACATGCAGGCCAGCGGTGCAACGCAAGAAAGTTAAAAGATATTCAATGTTGTTGTTGTCGCTGCTGTCACTATCGTGCCCCATGTGCTAGGATCACTGCAAGTGATGAAAAACTTTCACCTATCACTTTTCTTTGCTCCCAATGTGTCGTGCCCGTAAAGTGCTGCTGTGAACTACAGGTAGTTCACAGCTTGAGAGAAGCTTTTAGGTCAAAACAGATCATCATTTAAAGCAATATCTCATGCTCTGTACAAAGTCATGGACCCCACAAACATAAAGAAGCTCTCAAGCATTACCGTTTCCACAAGCCATGTGGGGAACAACAAATGTGGGTGGAAGTGCTAAACGAGACCAATATTGCACATTTTAGCCTTTCAGGCCTTTTGCCATGCAAAGCACAATGTGAGATAGTAAACTTACACAATATAAACACTATACCTAAAACCTGATGATAACATTAGACTGAGGGGGTGCTTTTATTTTTTTTAAACAGGAAAGAAAAGATGGTCAGACACAATGAGAATGGGAGAACACATGGAGACAGTACAAGGAAGTTCTAAAAACAGCTTCTAAGAGGCTGCAAAAAACAAAACTGGATGCTCATCTACCAGCAGGACATCAGCATGAGACAAGCATCTGTGAGTGGGCTTGAAAATGGATGTTTACAGACCCATTCCATCCATCCGTCCCTCCATTTTCTGTACACCCTTGTCCCTAGCGGGGTCGGAAAGGGTGCTGGTGCCCATCTCCAGCAAACGTTTGTTTACAGACCCCCTCCATCCAATTTGATCCAATGGTTTTGCAACAAATATAATGCAAAAGCATTTTTCTATAAATTCGTAAATGAAGAGAAAGGTACACAATTCACTGAGATTTATATTAGGAAAAACTTTAAAAAATCATTTATACTTTTCCTTACACTTCACAATTATGTTCAACTTTGTATTGGATATAAACTCAGAATAAAAAAAACACATCCACCTTTGTTTTTGTAAAATAAAATGTGTACAAACGAAAGGTTTGCTAATTTTGCAAACACCATGGTATACCAGTCAAATAACTTTAAGGCAAAAAGTTGACCTTTTAAACATTTTTTTTTTGCAACAAAAAGCAAATGTTCTTGTTACATTTTCAGCTCATATTGAAGCTGCACTACCAGAAATATTTAAATTATATAACCGGGTTCAAACACTTCCATTTGGATGCTATCAATTACCCTCTTTATTCCTCAATTCCATTCTTTTAAATATTAATATGATTCCGTAATGAGGTTGAGTGGTCGGAATCACTCACTGTCCCTCAAGGCAGCTACGCAGTGGACGAGAGCACAGACCTCGCTTGATGAATAAAACCATCCCATTAAGCTACAATTCACCCCTCGCACATGGCTCTGTGGAAGTTTTGTCTTGCTCTTTGTCACAGGGAGCTAAATAAAAGGGACTCAAATTCAGTCTGCAGGTGCCTCTTCTAATAACTACATTCCTCACCTGGTGTCTTAAAGCTGCATGCTGCTAGGCTCGGTATAACAAATTGCAATAGGTTTATGTGTGTGTGCATGGGCACATGTGATGTGCTGGTGTGTGTGTTGTCCTTGCTGTCTCTGGTAATGGTTCTCAGCTGCATGGTATAATATGTAAAAAAAAAAAAAAAAGAATGAAACAAACAATTATGCAAACTATATTCCTTATTTCTTCTTTGATGAGCTTAATAAACAGTTTTCCATGCCCACAAATGAACTGCATGATCAATTCTACGGGGTCACCAGTTTACAGGCAAAGGAGGACCTCTCAATTACTGCCTGATGAGGCCTGAAAAGAGACAGCCCTCGCCGGAGTGCGCAGAATGAGAAATGAGACGCCTAAGATCACTGAAATTGTTACATTTCAAAAAGCAATTTTCTTAAATTGCTGAACAAGTTACTAAAATCAGACATGCAATTAGGATCTGATTTTGGAGAGAGGGAATTAGAGGGAGCAGCTCCACTCTCAGCTCTGTCTGGGGGTACGGGCGACCGTTGCTCATCTCCACGGCGTAGCGTTTATGCGCGGGACCCCGTATCATGCAACTCGCACGATCTAATTAGCTCTCAACAAATGGATGAACACTCGTTTTGAAATACAGCTATGTAAAAAAAAAAAAAAAAAAAAGGCAGGAGATAACTAGGGCTGCTGTTATTGTCGCTTTTATCGACAGCCGCCCCCCACCACCCGTTTTTTGAAAATGAGAATCCGCCGGTCTGAATCATCACTACATAGACAGTCAGCTAATACGCTATGAAATGAACACCACTTTATCACAGGCGAGCAAATGAATCATGCAGCAAACAGAGCTTTTGACAAGAGCTCATATTATTTCACACATAATACTATAATACTAGCTGCTTGATGCTCCTTGTAACAGCGTATTAGGCACTGATCCCTTCTCGGAGCTGCACTGACCTTTCACTGAGCAACTTAATATAACATCCTTCAAACAAATTAAGCAACAGCAGATTTTGCTTCTTGCAAATTCAATAATCACAAGGAACATGTCCAAATAAAATGAGATTACATGCACAAACACACTGCATGAGAGGTACGCACACTTTGTCATACAGGCAGGCAAATTCATTCAGCGACACATGTGCACGCAGACACACACACACGCACACACACGCATGCATACACAGACACAAGAGGAAACCAGTGAACCGTGAAACATCTTCATCCATCTCTGTTCCCATGGCAACAAGTGAAATCATATTCCTTTTACAACTTTGTTCTCTGTTCAAAAATGTAACCATCTGCTAAAAACATATAGTCGCGCAGAAAAGTTATGTGATGAATATTTTAGAGGGCTTTGCTAGCGGCTACAGGCATTATGGTCCCTGGCCAACGTCTTCCTTCCAGGCAGAAAACAGCCACATCCTCCCCCCACTGTGGATGATGCTGAGGGGGACATTTTATTCAGGAGAGTCCTGGCTGCTCACACTCCTTGTACCACTATGTTTTCTATAACAGGAACATAACATAACAGGACAGTAGATTTATAGCTTAGTTGTCTTTCTTTCCCTCCTTTTCGAGGAAAAATGGTTCATGCAGTTTCTGTTTTGTTTCAGGTTTTTATTTTGGTTTGCTTTTGTGTTGGCTCGCGTTTCAGATATTTTCCTGAAATGACTAACATAAAAAAAACAACAAAAAGAAGCATTAATGTGCACATCTCAAAGCGAAAGACTTTTCATATATTTGCACAGTTCTGTAAAACAAAGTAACAGATTGCAAATACCGCAATATATGTGGTTGCAATCTTATTTAAAGCATAAAAACTGTAGAAATAGAATCATTTTAAAATAAGTAAATAAAAATTTAAATGGCACCATGAAATGCAAAAATAAAGTAGTTGTCCACTGTTTTGTGTGGTTTTAAGTTAATGTGTTCATAGTGAAAATACGTTAAATAATAAGGGGCTAATCATCAGTCCTGATGATTAGGCCCTTAAGTGCACTTAATAATAAAATATTAAGTGCACTTAATGTTACTGTAGTAGCTAAAAATATGGTTAACACACTTTTCTTCTGAGAAACGAAGAAACTGGAATACAGCACAAAATAACAAATGTCTGCTCTATAAGTATGTGCTCATATGACAGATATTAAGAATTACCAAAGAAGAAACTAAACACTACCTCAGACCTGATGTCATGACTTCACTTCTCAAATATCACATCAAAATATTGCTACAGCGTTGCCTGGTTACCTGTCCACAAAGAATACAGGTCCATTTAGACTTCGGCTTGGAAAAGAAGTAATAATCCCTCTCATTTTCTTGTTAGTTTTCTTTAAATTTGTCTCTTGAGTTGCATTGAGTTTAAATTTCTTCTCTCGTTTGGCTGTGTGGTACATAATGTGCTCCGGCCGGAGCCAACGATGGATGTACGCTACAGGGGCCAAAACAGACTTTGGTCTGGGAATCCAGCTGTGACTGAGATTATCAATTGCCAGACACTAAAGCACAATCACACACAGCTGCTTAAACATATTTTAATGCAAGCTAGTGTGTCACAGAGCTCCCATGGTGACTTTAAGTGGACATGTCACTTAAAGTCAGCTGGCTGAAAGAAAAAAGTTTTACACTTTTTCAAATTAGGCTAGCAAATATCTATGTCATTTCATTCGTTTGTTGTTGGCAAGTGGCTGAATGTTTGTGAAGCAGCCTGGCTACCTCAGTTGGGTGAGCAGACAAGCCAACCAGGTAATGCGTTTAGTTTACCTGGTTTGTTATTGATATGGCTTGTGTCCATATGAAACAAACTGTAGAAGTTGATTGCAATTAGCTTGTCAGGTTCAGTGACAGAAAGCAAATCCTAACACATGATAAGCTTAAAATGTGCAATCAGGATCCAGCTGTTGTGTATTTCAGTTCATTCTGAAGGAATCTTCTTCCTACTGTTTATTTTTTTAAGATGAGGTATAAGCATTAAAAAACACCCTCCGCATCGAAACACGTATGTAACGCTGGTCCACTTTGGGTTTGTATCTATAATCATCGCATTTTTTTTTTCCTCCCAACAAGTCACCTTTGTGTTCCTTTTAAAATATAATCAAGTGAATATACTGCAGCTAAGAGCACAAAAAAAAAAAAACACCCTTCAGACAAAGCATGGGTCTGTGCTCATTTCCAGTCTGGAGCAGTGCCAAGAGCTTCTTCACAAGGGTTGAAACCCCATTGTGTAGCAGTGGGTTCACACTTAGTGCAATACATAACAGGTGGACAGATAAATGAAAAGGAACAAGCGAACAGGTTTATTACCCACAACAGCATCCAATCCATAAAAGTCAGCATTAATAGCCACGCTGGTCATTTAATAATTTATCCACAATGAGGCCAGTTTAGAACAGCTGAAGCACGCTGTTAGAAAGTTGCCCATTTTGTTTTAGCGATGCATCATACAACGAAGCTGCATTATTCACTCAGTGGTCCATTTCCTTCGCCTGTCAAGATTAACATTTTACAAAGAGTTGATTATCCACGTAAATCTAGATTATGATGTATGTACGAGCTTACTAACAGCAACAGTTTGCAAAGCATATGCGGGAAGTCTGAGGCGTTCTGCTGACCTTGCGTCAAACATTACTCTGGAGGGCTGAAACCCTTATGCACCAGATGGGGTGGGGTGACTCAAACCGTTAACAGAAAGAGGTTAGAGTCATGCTTAAGCAACTCTGTTCAACACCACAGCTAAAGAAACAACCTCCGTATGACAGACCACTTGGAGGAAGCAGCAAATTTCCAGGAGTGATACTTGCTGTGTAACAAATGTTACTATGAACTTATTTTTCTGTATTTCTGGCACATCCTACAGAAAAGCGAGTAACTGAAAAAGTTTGATACGGAGCCACTTGTTGAGATCGACTTATCAGCTCAAGTTTACCATGTGTTGGAAAAAGTATTTGTACATATTAAAACAAGAAGATCAATCAATTTGAATTGTGATTTTATATAGTAGACTATCACATTATCTGTGCATAATTGTGCAATGAAATCGGCGTACCTACATGTTATTAAATGTTCTTTTAAATACAAAAAATTGGCACACATTAGCAAACCCTCCTTTAAAAAGACTTTAAAAGTATCCTAACTAGTACAACTCTAAACTTGTAGCTGCATCTACCATAGGATGATTTAAATCAAATCTTTTTTTTGTTAGAATGTTCTAGCCAAAATCCATACCGAAATCCAAATATGGGTCTGTGTGCAAATTCGGTAGATGCTGCAGCTGTCACAGCAGTGAAAGATGGTTATGCAAATGTTTTACCTGGGCTGGTAATTAGAAAGCAAATTTCACTTGGTCGATTTCACTTAAAATATTTCAGTTCACTTCACAATTATGCAGTCCCAAAGAAACACGCATTAGCTCATATTTGTGATGTAACAAAATAAAAAAAAAGCTCAGAGGTTGAATACTATTGCACAGCACTGCATATTGTAGAGAACAAAATAGTTTGGGGATGTGCAACAGTTTAAAAGAGCCACGTTAGTGACAGACAGCAGTGTTAAGACTGACATCTGCTGGGAGAGGAGAAACAGTAGTCACATGTACCTGAGGAGAGCCCTTCAATGACTCACTCAAACACGAACATTTCTTCCAATGAAATAAGGTTAACATACACACTTCCTTGTCATAAAGCCATTTAAAACTTACAGAAGTATACACAACAGCATCTCTGGATTGGGGGACATTATAAGTTGTGGTGGGCACAGGATTTTTGGCTTAAACACAAACACTGCATCTATCCTCCCCTCATCGACTGCATCCTGAGGCTTAGAGAAAACTTAAAAGTAAATCTTACCCCTTCTCTTCCTCCCCACCCCCCAGCTCTGGAGGGCGGAGGTGGTGGTAACGTTAGGGGTGGAGGAGAGAGGGGATAAATCATTTGGCACTTGAGGCCCCATGAGGAGACCAACTTTGCCTGTAAAATAATCACAAATACAAGCGAAAGTGTTCCATTTTGAACAGCATGCCTCCTAATGTAAAAGTGGCAGGTGGCATATTTCAAGTGGGCTTTGATTGATCCCCAGCTGTTTGTAAAATTGTCTGGCGTCACAGAATTCAGGTCAGAGCGATAAGCATTGTGGGCACTCCCTCTGCGAGTGCTGTTCACATGTTTCGTGTTCATGTTTGGGCGTCTGTGTGGCACGGCGAGCTGCCACGGCGACGGAGGAACCGGCTGCAAACCGGCTCTGTGGACAGAGGGAACCTCAAGAAACCTCATTGGTTTTAATTTGTCATTTCAGTTAGGAAGAAAGAAATAAAAAAATAATTTTTAACTTTGTTAAAGTTAGTCTGGTGGTAAAAGGTAAAATATTACACTCAATCAATTTCTATTCAAAAACACATTTTTTTGTTTTAGATACAAACTCAGAAGGTGTTAAGGGACTTTTAAAAACTAAAACATAAGCAATCTTAGAAAAGCATTTTGTAATCTGTTATTTATTTATGCATTTTTAATTTTTATTTATCTTCATTTTTTATCGAGATATTATTTTGAAATGTACTTTTATGTGGGGTTTTTTGTATTATTTTTCACTTAAAGGTATTTTATCGATTGATTTATTTAAATGTATTCTCGCCAGTCAAGGAAACGTACTTTCCAACAAGCGAAAAAAAGGAGGAAAAAAAATACAACCACTAGAGCAGTTACACAGTTCTAATTGGACTCTTAATCTACCAAAAGAGACGTTCAATAGTGAATTAGTGGTTTTTCTTGTTCTCCTTTCCAAGAGAAATATATGCAAATCTCAGTGACAAAGGACGCGGTTCTTTTCCCTCTGCGTGGCAGAGAAGCAGTGGCCAGCGTAAAGCCCCCCACATTCCAGTGAGGCCTTTTAGATCAAAACCCGTAATGAATACATGAGGATGTCCTTTGGTAAAAAAGATTTCTTTCTTCTACAAGCCAGAGTCTTGATCACGACTTTCACTGTGTTTCTTTTTTTAAGCCCCAACCAGGGTATGACTTTAGAGGAGTAGAAACAGACAACTCGAGCTCCTTTTTTTTTTCCTGTTTAAAAAGAAAAAAAAAAAAAAAAACAGGAAAGATGACAAGTCAACATGCTTGTCACGGAGGCTGACAGGTGTCTTGACTTGAAAAGAAGGAAGTGTATATTTCTAGAAGGTACAAGAGGCAAACTTTACATCCAAAACACTCCAATAATTTACCTTGTAAAGTTGACATTTGTTCTTCTCTCGCAAACACTGCTGCAGCTATGGCTATTGATAAACATGCATCGCCTGATATTTAATGACACACCATCAAAACACTCTCTTGTAGGCATTTGAAATCCATCTATTTTCATTTTGAGGGTCTGCCTGGCACAGTCTAAATGTGGTTAACTACCAGAGGCAGAGTTAATCCTTTTATCTAGATCCCTGCTGCAGGGGATCCCAAACACACTCTGATTAAAAAAGGAAACGTGGGCAATGAACAGTTTAAGAATCATGGGCCCTAAACAGATAAAGGCGGAACATCTTGTTGCTATGGCAGTGCATATGGAATGACTGGCGACAATTCTCACCCCCCGTCTAATATATTCACATTATTTATGAAATATTTTATAAGTAGCATTGCAAATGCTAAATATAAATCCAAGGAGATGCTTGGCGCCTTTTTTCCTGCTGGAGTTTGGGGAATGCCAGAGTCTGGGTTGTGGAAATGCTGGCTTTTACGCCACGGTTTTCCTATTCCTGGATACAAACGAGCAAAAACAAACAAATGAAAATATGAAAGTAATAGAAGTTGATTTACTCAATCCAAATGAAGATATTAATACCAGCTATTTTTAAAAAAGTCCCAAAAAATGCTGATATGTATATTAATTGGACTAAGAAAAACAAACACATTGTACTTTTAACATTTCAATATCTTTTGCTCGGTTGATAACAACAATACTACATGAAGAAAAAATAACTAAACTATATTCAACACAGTAAGGACTTAAAATAAAAATGTAAATCAACCACTATCTTTCAAAAGTAAGATAAAATTATTCTTATGCTTTTGACACACCAAGAACAGGACATGTCCCCACCTTCCCTTGCTATACGACAGAGCAGGACAACAGCACTGCTATTTCTCCTGTCAATACTCTCCCAGCATCCATTTTCACCTGGCTGACACCTTTTACTGGTCAAGGGATGAATAAATCACACTTAGTGTACTCCCCTGGTAGCTTGACTAAAAAAAGGATATCAACATGAAGGAGGACTGCAGCGTTTCGCTGTCATCGCCGCCCCTGAGGTGCCCTGAAAAATTACCACTGATAAAATATCATTTTTCAAAAAGCCCTTATTGCTCTTTTAATCTATCCGCCACAATGGA
Source organism: Poecilia reticulata (assembly GCF_904066995.2). Classification (NCBI taxonomy): domain Eukaryota; kingdom Metazoa; phylum Chordata; class Actinopteri; order Cyprinodontiformes; family Poeciliidae; genus Poecilia; species Poecilia reticulata. The sequence continues at coordinate 23,432,223 of NC_088835.1, read as the reverse complement.
TGGCTTCTGGGATGTGTTTCTTTTCATCTGAACACAAACAATCTTTCAAAGGGCTTAATAACAGTTACACAAATGAGAGTCATTAATTACCTGCTAATGGAATAATAGATGCGCCATCGAGGGTGCAACCATTCCACAAGAAAGGTGTGGGGCTTGAAAAAAAAAATACATAAAAATAATAATAATTATCTGGGACTCCACATGTCTTTGAGCTTCATTAGTGCTCCAGCACCAGCACCTTCATGCAAATACATGCACAAAAATATGCTGATCATATTCCCTCTGATTCTGGTTATCTGTTTACATAATGATAGGAAAATTCGCAAGAGGGAATCACTACAGCTGCACAAAAAAAAGCAAAGGTAAAGGGAAAAATGCGAAAAATAATAATAAAAAAAGGGGGCACACTCTGAATCTTATTTCTAAGTAATGTTTCAGGCTTGTTTTTGTGTTTTCTCCATATTAATTTATTTTGTTCAAAAACTTGCCACAGCATGTAATTGCCTCTTAAATGCATTCCAAGCATTAATCTAAATAAATTACTGCACTTGAGCTGGGGAAAAAAAAAAAAAAAAAAGAGGGAATTTTTTTCTTCTTTTTTTCGCAAGAGCAACAAACTCTGCGACCGATGGCAAAGACTTCCTCTCCCCCTTTCATTATCAAATCAGATTTGACTGATGTGACACAGTCGCGGTGGAAAATCGCATTCGTCTTCCAGCAGGTTCGAAAAAACTAACACGCGGTTATTTTTCACCCTAACCTTACTGATAAAACTAACAAATAGAGATGGATTTAGTGGGGGGGAGAAAAGAAGTAGTTAATGAATGATGAATTAGAGGCAAGAGGAAACATCATAAATTCTGACAAGGCGCTGTTGTCTGCTGGATGATAAACAGCACCGCTGGATGGAATCTGTCTCTCTGTGTGTATCTCTCAGACGCCGGCTGCCACTTTATCTCCTCCATCGTGCTAGATTACACCTCCAGGGTTCAGGTGGGAATCAATCATTGCTATTATTACCTGAATGCACGAGATGCATCTATCACTACTAAGGTTACCATAACCTCAATATTAACAGAGGAAAAGCCCCCTCTAATAAACAGCAGAAAGGATGGGCTGGCTGGTGGGATTTCATCTTCCTTTCACTTTTAATAAGGCACTCAGAGGAATAAAGATTACAGGCCATATTTAGCATGCAGAACAAATCAGGCTCTTCCAGGCTCTTCCTCTCCTCCACTTCTCATTCTGGTTAGTCATTAAGACTGAGGAGAAAGAGGAAGGGGGGACTCAGAGGGGGGGGGGTTGTTCTAGCACTGGAGAGGCGTTCCCTGATTCAACTGTCTTTATGGTCTAGAACGGCCTGCAGCTGCCGTTAATAAGATTCTTTCGAGGCCCGAAAACTTCGGTTAGCGGCGAGTCGGACCACTGACTCTCTCGGGTCGAAGCCGCACAGCCAGCCAACGGGTCCGGCCGAGGCAGAGCGGGAAGAAGTCCCGGGGACACAGCGCACCCCCGTTAATGTTCATCCGCTCTTATAAGCCACCATTACACAATGATGTCTCTGTAAAACAAGATGCAGAAAGAAAGTGAGCATCGGAGCAAAAGAAACACTAAGCTTCTTTTTGAGGATTAATGGAATTTAGTCAAGTAGCAGTCTGCGAGTGCATCAGAGCAGCTAACGCGGGGTCACGGCACTGCCGAGTGTTTTCACGCACGCCCCGCTGACATGAATCATTCATTGCCATTCAAATGAATATCATCAGCTGAATGAAATATCATTAAGCACAGCTAAAGTTGTCCCATAATAATATACCTCCAATTAAACTATGATCAGAGCGTCAGGCCTGATAATAGATTCATACCAATTAAGTTAGAAATATATTCAAAGGACTTTTCACTTTGAAACCGGTCTTGTTATTCCTCTTGACATTCGACAACACGACTCATTACAGTGGCTCCAAAACTGGAAATGGAGAGACCATGTAAATATTTAAAACCTTCACAAATATATAAATATTCATTCCAGAATGATTTGATGCACTAAATAAATAATCCAGTGTTAAATAAATGACACCCTAAATAAAACTTAAAAAAAAAAAGGATCTGGGGAAATGAAGATGAGATGAATCAGAGGGGAGGATTCTGGCAAGAAATGAGCGAGGGGAAAATGTCAGCTATCACTCCACCCCTCTTGAATACCTAATGGCAGCCATGCAAATGACGTGGGCTAATTAAAGCCCGGCAGTCAATTAAAGAAGTTTTAGCTTAAACTTTCAGAAGGGTGCTAAAATTGAGCGCCTTCTATTTTTTGTTCTTATATTTTCTTTTGCAAAGTTTTGGAGAAAGTATGACTGCAAGAAGAGTGAAACAAATATATAAATTAAAAAAAACGTAACTAGCTCTAATCAATGAGCTAGTCTGAGCTCATAATAAGCATTTTTTTTGTTGATTGATGTACTCTGACCAGTGATCAAGGATCGTTTTTTTCTTTTTCTTTTTTTTTTTTTTTGGAAGGCTTTGCGGATGGACATTTTGAATTCAGTGAAAATAAGATGAAATTGGTTGAACAAGTTTTAGTTCAAACTTTAGAAAGTGCTGATACCCAGCACCGTTGTTTTTATGTTGCAGAAACACATAACAAATACACACATATACATGTATTTGTTATATCTTGACTAAACAAGTTAGTCACTTTTGATAGATTCACTGATGACTTGCACAGAAATTAAACTGGTAATTTTTTTCTTAATTTTGATGAGTGATCAACTGGTGAAACACAGTTTTTTCTTTCTTATCATGATGTATCAAAACAAAGAACTCCCAAAATGTTCAATCTGTACATGCATGAACCAACGCCAGGCACACTGATGCTTTTCTTTTTAGTTTTGTAAATTCAGCTAAGCAAACTTTATTTTAAACTGTGATTAAGGTGTTGAAATTAAGCATCCTCTGATCTTATTTTTGTTATTTCATCTGAAAGGTGAAGAAGGATGTGCAAAAAGCAACTATAAAAAAACAACTAATTAAACTAAACTAATTTCTTCACCAAAAGGCTGCAAGAATTTTTTTTTTTTATGTTTCATAGTCCTTACCAAAGTAGAACATGGACTCAGTCACAAAGTAAGCAGATAAGACCGCTAAGATAAGAAAGAAAAAAAACCAACATAAATTGGTTTTGGCACAAATCAGTTCCTCTCTTGAACTTGCAATAAAAATAGTTGTGAATTACTTGCAAAAAGCTCTGCTAATTAGTTAAATATGGAGAAATACTACTGCAAGGGTTGCTTTTTTATATTTTTAATATCACATTGTCTATTCTGTGAAGTCACTGCTTGTAAAAAATACTGCTTTAGCCCAAACACTGACCTCCACTGATAGATGTTTGGTGCTACAGGTCTCTGTTCTCTCCCCACAGCAGTGAGGACGTAATCTGAGGTGTTGGCTGGCCTACTCTGCGTCCAATTTGACTGCCTCTTCCAGCCTTCCGGCTCTCCGGAGAGCTGGGCCCTTTATGCAGCCGGCGCCTGTCCTATCACACACTGAGCTGCAGGAACAGTGCTTTTGTGATGGCTGTGATTAGTCTTTTGTGTTCCCAGGTAGAATTAAGATGAAATTCTACAGGCAGTCATTGTGTTCCTATCTTCAGGACATTAAAAAAAAAAAAAATATGTTGGGTTTTGAAGAGGTGAAATGAAGCCCGCGGGGCCCTCACAAAGCGCGATCTGTGGGGAAATACACGGTGGAAACACAATGGGAACAATCTTGTCCTTCAGTTTCCCTTTTGTGCTCCGCTGAACCTCGAGTCAGAGCTGCCCATTTACTGTAGCTTCTTTTTTAACAGAGCCGTATTGTTTCACTTGAGTCTGCCTTCCCCTCTTTTACTTGCATCTGAGAAAGACTCAGAAGCTGATGAGATGACAGTCGTGACTTTGCCAGAGTCTAAGAGACCCTCAGGGTTTATTACCCACATTCCACCAAGTGTTGGGTATGCAAATAAAGTTTGGGATGCCGGCTTTCAGATGTGATAATTACGGGTTTATTTGTAAGCTGTCACTTCCCTTAATGCTCAGGGACATCAGAATAAGTTCAAATGTAGCCATCAGAGAGGATCACATTTGTTGGTGTAGCACAGATTCAAAGAGCAAGTGATTCTCATGACGCCAAAGGTCTGTCAATAACCACTCATTTAGACAGCAGTGTGCTTTGGAGATCTGCGCTGCATGCAGTCTCGCTCAAGATGTCTGCAAGAAAATATTTACATTTTCTCATTTGCTTAGATATTCAAACATCAAGGCATTTTTTTCCCTATCAGAGGGTAACACAAAACAAACAGAAAATAGATTTCTATTGCCATCTTATCCCATGAAACAGAATGTAGCTCTGTTTCGAGGTGTCATGTACAGTTTTCATGCCCTAATTAAACTTTGTGTTAGTATTATGGGATATCGGTGGATCGATGAATACTAACTAACTGTTTGATGATGTTCTAAATTGATTTATATGGTATTTGTCAAAATGGAACAGTCATTTTTGCAAACCTAATTCTGTGCGCACAAATTGTGGGATTGCTCAAGGCTTTTTTCCCTCCAATTTAATATCTTCAATGCTCCCATTTTTCTTAGATTATGGAATAGTCTAACACTTTTACAAACAACTATGAATTTCTGCGTCATTGTATAACCACAGTTCATTATAGTCTATCTGTGGCAGTAGCAGATGCCATTAACTGAATGAATGAATCACAATGTCCTCCAGTATACAGGAGAAAAGACAGAAGTAATTTGTTTTTGACCCAAAAAGAACATTAGACATGAGCTTTCAAGAATGGTCAGGGATGCTAAAGACTACTGAGAATGCAACAAGCTACGTGTTGTTAGGGACCCCAAGCCTAATGTTAAAAACTGGTCTACCATTCTAAACAATACCAGAATAAAGGGTTTTCCTTTTAAAACATAACAGAAAAACTTGGAAATGCTTAGGCTAGATTATTTCTATGAAGTCTTAGGTAGTCCTGACGATACAATATGAGACCAATACAAAAAATAAAGCTCCTCTCTCTGATGTTTGTTGTCATACTGCCATTTGCAGAAATACTTTGCTCCCAGAGCCAATCAGAACCACAACGAATGTTTCAGCACTGTCAATCGTGCTCGTGTACGCGCTGCACATACCCTTGAATACTTTTATTAGTTCATTTCTGTCATCAATTCGTATATTAAAGGTTTTTAAATATTTTGTTTTAATTTATTTACTTTTGTGAATGTTTTAACTAAAAAAAAAAAAAAAATAGCTTTTCATAATTAGAAGTGGTCTGGATCTAGTTGTTTGATGTCCTGAATAAACACAGTTAGCCTTTAACAGCTGTAGGTTAGATCAGCCAGTCATTCAAGAGGATGACATGACTGAACGGTCAGAGAAAGACGTTGGAGAATGACAACAAAGTGCTCCACAGCAGACTGCACATCTATTGCCTTGTGTGAAGTGGTGCCTAATGGGGTAGGAGAGAGGATGAGGGCTTCCAGCTTCAGTTTTAGCAGGAGAGAGGCTGGACAGAGCTCTACCTGACAAACAGCACCGCTGTCAGGGCTGCATCACATCACAGAGACTCCCTGATGGAAGGAAATAGCTGGGCTTGGAGAGCACTATCTCGCTTGAAGCTCAATTCTCAAACATTGCTGTGTCGGTCTCTCGGAGAGAGTTCTCGGTCATTGTATAAGTGCACATTAAGGTCTGATAAAAACGATGGAATCTAGCCATCCATCTTGATTTGCCAGTGCTATTGAGCTGGGAGTCTGAGTACTGAACACTTGGCACTCAGTGGAAGAATGCTGGAAATGTCAAAAATATATAGAAGAGCCTACATTTGGTCTGCAGAACGTTTTAGAGAAGTTCAAGCTCATTAATGTTATGTCATAAAAATGAAAGTGAGGGTGAAAAACAACTTGTGTTTCTTTGTTTTCAAAGAACTCAAAAGCGAGTTGCTCATCACCAGTTACTCCAAACGTTCATATTTTCTAGAGATGTGCCATGGACCTTTGAACAAGAAGTTTGAGACTGCTGATATCTACATTATATATTATGCTATGAATTTTTGAAACTTATGTACATAGTTTGTTGCTACAAAATAAACATTTAAAATAGCCGTTTACTGCTGAAACAAAAGAACATATATATTTTTTTTATTCCAAATGATTCAGCCTAGACTTGCATAAAAACATTGATTAAGTTTATTTTTTATTAGAAGCTCTCCAACTACATTGAAATATGTCTATTCCCATAGAACAGTTATTGCTGGCCTGCAGATAAAGGCCCAAAAGCACATTTGCATTAGCCCTCTGGTGGTTGCTCTCAGGAACTCAGACACTAAACTATAAACTATGCACAGCATTCGGTCTCTTGTTACTGCTCCGTCTGTTCAATTCACACTAAATGAAATGTAATGATAAGAATCACTGCAATGACAAACTGAGGTTAAATAGTGTACCCTCCTGGCAAATATGTGTGTTAGACTGATAAACAAAGCAGGTTCCCAGAGTCTGGATCTGTCTGTCGGTTGGACTCACTGCCTCTGCAGTACACACTACGATACACAAAAAAACACAGACGGCAACATAGACAGAACTCACACATGTGCACGCACACACACACACTATGGCTCTCTAGGGGCAGCTTTGCAGTGGTGCTGGGCTGCCTCAGAGCACATTCTATCACTAGTGCATGATAGCGTCTGATGACTTCTGCGATGTAATGGAAGTGTAGATTACTATCTCTCATTCGCTTGCCAGATCAGAATAATAAAAGGAGGATGGAGGGAGCGATGGGGAACAACTCTGAGCAGGTGACGGGATTTTGTTAAACGGGCCTTTTTCCAGATGCGGAGAAACCACACAATCCTCTTCATAACGACATTACGCCACTTTAACTTGCATCCAAGACAATTACTGCAAGACAGGTTAGTACATGTCCGCTCTGTAACAGAGTCGGGGAGAATTCTGGGTGTTGAGAAGCTGAAGAATATTAGAACTCAGTCCCACAGGACTATTTACAGACAAATCTGGACCGGTGCTTTAAATACAGCAAAAAGACAAACAGGAACGCTTTTTCTGTTGATACTAACATTGCAAATAAAAAGGTTAAAAGATAAAAGAAAAGTGTGGCAAAAAATCTTCTAAAATGGTAACCCAGCAGATGAAAAGAGAAGAATCTTAAATCCCAACTCACTTAAAAAAAGAGGGGATCAATCGAAGGAAATCTAAGGGGAGAGATGGAAAAGGTTAAGAAGATGAGAGACTGGGAAAAAGAAAAAAGGAAGAGGAAAAGAGCATGTGTGGAAGCAAGTGAGAAAAAAAGAAAAGAAAAAAGCAGCAGAGAGACTGACGAGAGAGAGAGAGAGCACACAAAATGAGAAAATGATCGGGTTCACACCAAGCGAGGCCACCATATTTGTCGTTGCGCAGAAGAACCCCTCATTACAGCACCTCGTGGGCACTCGCCGTGGCCTTTGAAGTGCTTTGAGGTACATCATCCCATGAAACGAGCATAGTTAATCCACTTGTTAATCAAGTGTGCGCACGAGCTTATGTCTGAAGTGGCTCTTTCTCCTTGGGAGGACTCGACGCGTTCAAAGGGGAGTGTGCTCGGTTGGAAAAAGACGGAGAATTGCAAACTTCTGACAAACAGAAGGAAGCTGACAAAACATATATTGGCTTTTTGTTCCGTGCTTGCAGCAAGTTCACACCCAAATAAAAACATAGGAAAAATAAATAAGAATTTAGGACTCTTGTACCAGAAAATGTCATTTTAATGTGAAGCTGGCATCACAACATGTTAGCACGTTGCTCTTGGGAGATGACATTTTTGGAGAAATAAATTTAACACTTGATAGGTCCCATATTTGAGAGACGGTATTAAACTTGACATCCTGTTGTATCTGTTTAAAACGCCTAATTAGGGTTTTAAATGAGGATGTAGTTCCTGAGATTGGCCTGATTAGTTGGTTAAGTTGACTGATAAAACCTCATCAGTCAGCTGATACAAAGGCAAAGGGGAGCCATGCTACTTACAAATCATTTCTGTCTTGGCATTTAGAGTACTTGATAAAAAAGGAACAATGAAGAAGTGAAAAATAATTACTTAAAATTTATGGGAATAGCATGACTGGCTAACTGTAAGCTAAATGCTAAAGTATCTCCTTTGAGCTGTGTTAATTGTGAAAGAAAATTTTTATTTACTTTTAGCCTTTTATGTGACATTAAATTTAGCTTTAGACATCATTTAGTAATCTGCAGTCACTGTTTTAGTTAATTAAATTGTAACACATTTGATTTGATCAAAATATGAAGCCAAATGTTTATCATCATTAGGAAAAAAATATTTATTTCCCCCTTGGCAAGGTACCTTTGTTAGCAACTTTAAGATTTCCTTTGTCAAAAATCAACACAAATAACCAGAAATAGGTTGTGTATTGTACACATAATTAGATCTGATTGTATATCTATGTTTTCTCTCTCCTACAATTCAACCAAGTTTCTTTTTTTTCCTGTTGCCTACAAAAAAAACTCAGTCATTTTCATTCCGATTCAGCATGAGATTTTAGTTTGTTTTTGAATTAAACTTACTATCAGCCCTAAACTAGAAGATCATTTCCTAGTTTTGTAATTAATCTAGACTCCATTAGATCATCTCTGGTCAAAAATGTAAATTATTTAATCTGATTAACATTGAATTTAATTGTATATTTGAAGTTTTATTTATTTTGGTCAAGACCATCTGTGTAAAAAATGTAAATGAGACGATGCTGTATTCTACAGCCATCATAATGTATGCGTATTACGTTTACTTTGAAGTGAATGGTAGAGTTTTACTGTAAGAAATAAAACAGGTACAAACAAGAGGAGGAAGAGAGAGAAAAACATCAAGACGGATGCCAAAATAACAATATCTAATAAACTTAAATTTAAATAAATAAATAAATAAAAATCTGTAAAAACACCAAAACTGGGTTTACTGTACACAACAAATATTAAAAACACAGTTTATGGTCTAGTCAGACCAGGATGGGATTTGTCTGCACTGATTACAGATTTATTAAATCACTGTCTACAATTTATTTATTAAACTTTTATTATTTTTGAGAAAACAAACAAGCAAACCAAAAAAAAGATTCTTAATTTGCCCAATTACAGTAAATAAAATCTTGTCTTTTGTGTTTCTTGTGAACTCAATATCCTTCTAAGAGCTACAGCTATTGTTCCACCTCTTTTTTTAGGAGGTTTTATGTTCTACATGTAGCGTTTTACTCTGATTTTTCTTGAGCTGCCTATTAAAAGTGTCACAACTGTATTATAAAAAAGGTTAGCCTAGATGAATGCAAGTTCCTTAGGTCCATCAAGGAAAACAGAAATATTAAGCGGTCACTCGGGAAAAGCTGGAGACGAAAACCGATGCTTCTCTGCCTTTCTCAATCCCCCCCACAACCATTCATGACGCAAGGCGACTGCCCCAGCTCCTCATTCAACAACAGACCTGACAAAACTGAGTGACTACCTTGCTTACAGTCGGTGAGCGACAGCGTGCGGGTCACTCTAAGGCGCAGAGACGGAGGCCTGGCAATGCCTCCTCCTTTTGAACCAATAAGTTTCCTTTTCACTTCAATTAATGACCCATAAATAACTCAGTAAAGGTGTCGACAAAGAGCACCATTTATCACGCCTTTTAGTTCATGTGACAAAGAAAAGCTCATCTGCAGCTTCAAGCGCACCCAAACAAAGACAACGGGTGAAAAAAAAAAAAGGAGAGAAAGATTTATTCCTGGACAAACACTCCGACCTAGAATTCATCTAGCAGAGGGACTCTCACAGGTGCAGTGATTTGACAAATATACGGGGAACAGTGGAGCCTGTACCTTTGTTAGATGTCCACAGTCAGACTAGCAATAAATTTGGTTAAGAGTGGGGGGACGACACTCTAGCTAAGCTCCCAGGAGGCTGCCAGGGAGCCCATGTTAAAGACACTTCTTTCTGTCTGCGTCTACTTCGGGGCTGTGGATCACAAAAGGCAGGAAGGTCTGGCTTTAAAAAAAAAAAAAAAAAGAACAGAACAGAAGTGAATACAAATGAACGAGAGAATCTGTTGGAAATACCAGGCTGGTCTCAGCAGCAGGAAGAATTGCTTTATCAGGGTGTCCCATAAATGTCACTTTGAGTCAACAATGAGGAAAAAGAAGTATACAGCGCTGACTTAGAAGCCCTCCTTCGAACAGAATGGCTCCAGGAATCGTGCACTGAGCAGGTTGCATGGCACTTTAGTGAAGTGCTATGGTGAAAAGATGCAAACTCCCTGAATAATATATGACAGCCTGGGTTCTGAATCCGACATTAAAAGCGATGATGTGAGAACAGCCTCGGCTCCACTTCATCTTGGATCCACAAATCAAAACCTGAGGCTTTAAAGTGAACATTAAGTGGTCCGTCTTCTTGGTTGATAGTGTGAAGGTGGGGGGCGGGAGGGGAATCATTAAATAACAACAAGCGGAGGCTTTTGAATTCGCCCGGAACGCAAGAGCCTTCTCTCCCCACCAGCGAAGCCGGAACTAGCTTAAACCAATTAATGATTCCTGTTAACCCACTCATCTGCAGGGAGGATTGTCTTTCTAAATAATACAGCAAACCTCCACCTCCCCCCCACCCAGCCCACACACACACACACACACACACACACACACACGCACACACACACACACAAAAGGCAAGCCTGTATATTCTGACAAAGACTAGCAGATTGTCACTTAAATTTGAAGCTCTCCTCACACCAAAAACACACACTTCAGCTCATATGCTCCCTGCACAATGCAGAGAATGGAGCGAGTCTTTGTCTGGCTGCGAATCCCCAATCCGAACGCCTCCACGCTCCAGACACTTTGATGGTGTCTGATACACACTTTACAAAAATAAAACACAGAGTATATAGAAAATAATGCTTACAGGCGAGGGAGGAGAAGTAAAAAAAACAAAACAAAAAAAAAACCTAATTCATTACGGAGGATAAAATATTAAGAGTTGTTATCGCAGCAAAACATAGCATTTGAACAATTTTCCAAACCTCCCCCAGTGATATAAATGTCCGGCTACCATAATCAGTCCGGGTTACAGACAGGACCAGAAAGCTGCGATAAATGACATTTCCCAAAATCACGCTGACATTTTCTCTTATCAAGCAGCAGGCACTGGCGTGGTGAGAGGAGTCTTGTCAGTCAGAGGCAGACAGGCCTCAACACCTTATCACTCAGGCTCTCTGGAGCTAACGCTGAGAATGAGGTTGAAGTTTGGAGACGCGACTCGAGGGGGCGCGGACCGACATTGAACCAGAATCTGGACCTCGCAGCCAGAATCAGACGGTAACCATCACACCAAGCGTTCAGTTTAAGAAGCAGAAAAGAAAAAAAAAACAGAGACTCTCCTCTGGTGTAAGTGGGCTTTGGGTGGAGAGCACTGCCTCTGCGACTCTGCTTTGGTTGGAGCCGACTTTAAAGCAGCGGATGGAGATAAGGTTGATGGTACAGAACTCTTCCCATCCGTTCCCCCCACCCCTCTGCCTCTGCCGCCGCCGCTCCTCTTGCAGCCAGCCTCCCTCGGAAGCAGACACAGAGCGGAAAATTAAATATTTAAGGTTGATAATGACACTCTTCATTAACATGTGATTCCGAATAAAAAGTGGAATACATAAATAAAGAAATAATAGAATGCCTATCAGCGGACATGTTGAATGAGGCTCGGTGATGATAAAAGGGAAGCGAGCGTAGGAAGGATTTCTTGGTTGGTGAGAAAATGATGGAAGCAGAGGGGAAGAGATCAGAAAGAAATGTCAGTCTTGTGTGCATTACTGATTGCTATGCCTTTCTTCAGAGGACTTCGTATAAATCAGTTTCTTCTGCATTTTTTTTTTTTCAAATTCAGTGTGACCCAGCTTGTTGCGCGTTCCTCTTCTTTGCATAGCAAAGTGGTTCTTTTCCTTCTTTTTCAAGGTGCGGATTGTGTAGATTTTCAACTGTCAAGACTTAGCTGGACGACCAGCTCAGATAAAACAGCTGCCTCAGCTTCAGACCGACGCCAAACTACCACTCTCTCACGTAAGTCCCATATAATATAACACAATCTGGGAGAGAAACCAGAGATATTCACTCGACGATGTCACCAAAGTGTTTGGGGATGCTATCGCCCGTCTGAGCTGAATGTGTTCGCGCGGTAGCTCACTCAAGGGACAAGTTATGTTTTCTGGGGGATGATGATTTGGTTGGAGATGGCTGTCTGTGGCAGCATTGTGGCAGCGAGACAATGAAAGTGGGGGAGAGAGCCTTTATCCCTGGCAGCACATGTCTGAGTCAGAGCACTGGATCCTGCTAAGCCTCAGTGACTCACAGCGCGGCTCACAGTGCGGATCATCAGCTGTGTTTCTCTGATGTGAAGAAGCCTTTCAAAGTCAAAGGCTTTACTTCAGGAATGCGCGCTTAAAATCTGCATCGAATCAACGAACATGCAAGTAAAAACAAATGTTTATGAGAAGAGCGCGCAGATAAAATCTAATGCTATGTTGAGCACTTCCAGTTTGTACTCCAGATGGATGGTGTATGGGAATTGAAGGGGGAAAGGGGAATCTTCCCTGCCAAGCAGCAACATCCTACCACTTGTTCCCCATTAAAAATTGAGATCCAGACTTTGACTAGGCCGTTCTAACACATGAGTAATATGCGTTGATCTGAAACTTTTTTTTTTTTTTTTTGTAGCTGGGCCCATATTTAGTGCTGCAGTCTTGCTTGAAGTTTAATCCCCACCCCAAACTTACGTCTGCTACAGCTTCTAACAGGCTTTCATCCTGGAATGAAAACTATTTAGCTTCATCCATGTCCCCTTCAATTCTGATTAGCCTCACTGTTCCTGTTAAAAAAAAACGTCACAGCATGATGCTGCCGCTGCCGTGTTTCACAGGTGACATTGTGTGTTCGAATGCAGTTTCCGTTCTTCAACAATTTTGAGTAGATTATGAATAAGTCAGGACATTATCGCCCTCCTGAGGCAGTAGTTAAAATCGCATGTCCTGAATGAAACGTTAAATTGCAAATGAGCTTAAAATGAGTGCATGCTTTTCAGGGAGGTCCAGGGAGTAAAGAATAAACTTAAAATTTCTAACACTTAGAATTTTTGTAGAAGCCTTTTAAAATCGTCAGCTTTACTTCAGAAATTCTGGGTTCAAATTTGTCCAGCACATATAACATCTATGTTGAGCAGTTCCATTCTGTTGTCCAGATGGATGCGATTTGGGAGAGAAAAAAAAAAAGTGCTGCTGCACAACATATGCAGCTTGCAGTTAATTGTAAGCGGAGAGAGGTGATGGATGGGTTAACAGGGCATAAATTATATAACAGCAGGTAAACGCAATGCACTCATTAAATTTCAATGCTTTTATTTTCCCTAGGAGAGGAAAAGGTAATTGATGTCTCGCTTCTATGTCTGTTTGTTTTAACCTGACAGAATCAGCATGGTAATTCACACACAGCTGTCACACTGGCACTAAATACAAGGCAGTTGTGTTTTTCCTGACTCCATAAAAAAGGTAACTATGGCCAAAAAAAAAACAAAAACAAAGAAATACAATGCCTGGCAAAATACTTCATATCTCTTGAATAGTTAGTTTTTTAATTATTTTTTTTACATTTTGTCACATTTTAACCATAAACTTCAATGTATTGTATATGGATATTTTATAATTGATGTAGGTAATTATCATATAACTGTCTAGAGTTCAAATAAAACATTGTATCATCACATGAATATGCTATGACATGAACTATATTAGTTTTAGCTCTGTTTGTATGTTAAGTGTAGTTGTCTTACTGTAAGGTAAACCTTCTACCTTGGAAACTAATGAGTTTTCCTCCAGGAATACCTAGAATTTAGCTCCATGCATCTTTACCTAACATCGTACCAGAGTCCATGTACCTGCTGAGTAATAGAAAAGAAGCATGTTAAATGCTGTGTGAATTGATGGTGATTTTGATTCCCAACGTTTCAGCCCCAAGATGCTGAAGATTTAAATTTTCCATCACACTTCGCATTAAGCAAGCAGCCCAAAAAGCTTACTTTCTTACATATTTGCATTGTCTCCTGGCTTAGCAAATTGGGGAAATAAATTTTACTAGCTTCCTCTCAACAGTGTCTCCTTTTAAGAGGCTTGAATACTTTTGCAAGCCTTGTAAAAAAGTCTTACCTTAAATTTAATGAGTAAAGAAAATCTGTATGTTTGAACATTTTCATAAGCATTTATGATCTGATCTTTGTTACACAGTGCAGTAAGAACTAATTGTCTTCTCAAAGGTTTGGTGAAAGACGGCAATGATTCTAATTTAAACGCACAAGCAAAGTCGTGTTAATGTTGCTCTACATCAGTCTGAACATACAGGAAGCAGAATAGAGCCACTACTGTCACCGAGCATTTCTGAAGTGTTTCCCCAGTGCACCCACTGATATGGGAAAGATAGCTTTTATGTGTTTTTGCTAAAGCCACTTTGAATAGTTTGCAGAGGGAAACTAAGTCAAATAACTTGGTATCCAAGGATAAATCCAAGGTTACTGTGAACTCACTGCTAACTGTATCTTGAAAACTAATTGTCTCCTCTGAGGAAGTTAGGTTGTTCTTTGTCAGTCAGCTTCTGCTTACTATACCCAGAAAAGTACAAACATTTTTATTTTTGTAAAAATCTGGTGAATGATGGAGAGATTTTAAACCAATGAGGCACATATGTAAGTATTGCAAATCATTCAAGATCCTATAAACAGACTTGAATAACAAGACATTTTAAAAAATATTTACCAAAACAAATCATCCTGAGATTAAGCCATGTGTTATCTTCTTAGTGTTTTAAAAACATACGCTTATTACAGATTGATTGAAATTGCAATGTCAGCTGAAAAAAAACCCAACAGTTTAAATTCATGAACACTTAAACTATCAAAGTAAATGTAACATTTAAACAGCGAGGGCTAAGCCAAACCTGGTGAATATCTCCAGTCTCATATTGTTCTAGTTGCGGAACAATTTTATTTAGGTAATTTACATTTCTGTTGCAGTATTTTGTAGTATTGCCAAAGAAGAAGCAAGGTTTACAAACAAGATCAAACAATAACTCTAAGGTAGTTTTTTTTTTTTTATAAAACGAAGAACAGATGCATAACCCAATTCCAAGAATCCATTAAGCACCATTGTTCATCCAAAGCATCTGAAGTTGCAAGATCTTCCAAACACAATCCCAATTACTGCGTCATTCAGTTTAACATTTGAAATCCTGAAATTCCAGAAACTCCACCTTTACAGATTGCTAAGGATGAATCCAAGCTGATATTATGATAAATGAAAAAAAATGAACTGATGCGTTATGGAAATAGACAAAGGTATGTTTATTTTTAAACAGCAGTTTAACTCACCAAAACCATAAAAACTTTGACTTTTCAATGCAGAGATTCATAAAAATCTAACGTTTTAAAAAAGTGAAAAAACCAGAAAAAAAAAGAACTATTAATGTAGTAAAAATCTCGATCACGTAATGACTAAGAAAAACCCAGCAGTTTAGTCTTGCATTCTGATTCAGAAAGTGACTCTGATGATTGTGGAAACCAAAGCAGTTATGGTGATGTTACCACGGTTGACTTCAAAAGTTACATTTACAGTTACATTCCACGCAGGAAATAAATCTGGTATTTATGTCAATTGTCCTTACCAATTTGTTCTCAAGAACTTTTTTGCCACAAAATTATCCTTTTTTTTTGTCAAAATGTGACTCAAAGGTTTTTCTGCAGTTGTACATGATATAAATAAAGCTCTTAAAGAGCACATTTGACATCATTTGTATTTCTCGGTTCTGTAAACTATTACCTCATATGTTGTGTATCTGTGATGTACATAGAGTACAATAAAATAGCTTAACAAACAAAACAAAATGACAACAGCATTTTATTTTACAAAGGATGAACTTTGTTGGAAGAATTTGATGGACTGACTTTTAAGCAAAGTCTAACCAGTAGGTTCAATGCCAGAAAAACAAAAACATTTTCTGAGTTTTCATGCACTGTAAAAAATATAGTTTCGTTTCATATGTCAAAAGCTATATGCTACTTGTCTGGCACACCTCCCAAACTTTTTATTTTTTTATTACCGACTCTTTTTAAGTTTCTCCAATTACTAAGCCCGTCATCTCAGACAGACCAAACATGACAGCACAAAGGATCTTGTTGTGCCATCGGGAATGCATGCCCTGCCTTTTCTCTTTACAATCTTCATAAAAGTTTGTTTCAAAAGTCTATTAAGTCTCTTGCAGGCAGGGATACTCCAAACCCCCAGCTGCTTGGGACATTGCTCCTATTTATTGCCCTGACATTCCTTGATCATTATGTAGTGTGTCGGGCCTCAGGGCACAGTCAACCGCTTGCCTGTCCACTCTCTTAACTTTCTAAGTAAAATGGCACTATTGAAGAGATTTGGAAAAGAGAAAAGACGCTGAAATGAGGGTGTAGTCTTGAACAAATATAGCAATGTCTATAAAATCAAATAATATAAAAAAATAGTTATAGTGTTCTATGCTAGGAGTGAGAAAGAGAGAGAAAAAAAAGAAAAGTAGTGATGCTTAACATTTGACATCCATCTTTCAGGGAAGATATGCGATGGCCAGCACAGTACTTGTGATCAATATCTAATCAGGGGAAATAAATTGATGCTGTTTGTCTTCCGTCTTTGAGAAAATGTGTAAGAAATCTGACAGCTCAGAGGAAGCATTAATCAAGTGATAAAATAATGATTTGGGGAGGAGGAATGAAATAGCAAGTTGCAGTCTGCTCTGATATTCACTGGGACCCAGCGCTGTTGACATCTTGTCTCACATCCTGTTACTTCAGGAGCTGCATGAGGGATCATCTCCTCTCCTTGTCAAAAGAAGCAAAGCAATGACTTAGATATCTAAGGGGAAGGTATCAGTCCCTTGTGCATACTGCGAATAACACATTGTAACATGCATGGATGTCACACACTTGTGTGTCTGACCTTCCTCTATCTGACAGTAAAGAATCCTCCACCATTTATTCTCAGCCCCTGTCTCCGCAATTACCATGTTCCAATCTCGCCTCGTCCCCACAGCCATCCGCAATACCCAGAAGGATCGGCAGTCTCTCTTCTAGAGCGGCAATTACCACCCCTATCTCCCTGAAACAAAAACTTTGGTGTTGGATATTAGAAAATGTCAAACTCAGGTTATATTTCACTTAAGTCCAAAGGCGCTACAGCGCGCTCTCAGGAAGCACTATTTTCAAAGCCTTTACATTATGCATGAAGTGAGCGGTCCATTATTATTTCCTGGAGAAGGTAAGAGAGTGCGACTCTCTAACGGCAATGTAAAACACGAGGCTCGACAAACTGACATTCACAACAAAAGAAAAACAATATTTAGAAAAGCTGTCTTATCTGAGGAAATACAGCAGCTTAATTAAACAAGGGAGGTGACTGACTTGAACGTGTGACTTTTTTTTTCTTTTTCCTTTTTTCAGCAAGTCTTTATTAAGTATCAGTTTGAGACCGGAGTCGAATAGTTCCTCCCTCAGTGATATGCATGAACTGTGGCCGCTTATCACAATCCTGCAGGACAGACTAATCACATTCCAGTCTTTCACCTGCATGCCTGACATGCTTTGCTAGAGCTCATGATGAACCTTCTCAGGCAGGCATGACACCGCTCTGTCGATGATGGTGCCAGACTCTCATCTGCAGAATTTACCACAGCCACAGCTGGTTCTACTGCTGTCTCCCGCCACACTTCTCTATCGGCACTAATAAAAGAAAAAAATAAATAAATAAAAATTCCTACTATTACTTTGGTTGTCACTCTGTGGTCTAAAAGCTCAGCACTAGTCCACATCAATATAAGGAAATATTTTAAAAAATAAACATAAGTTAAATGGTATCAGGAACAATATGTCCTGATTCGCACATTGTTGAACAAAATCCTTCAATTTCAAACAAATAAAAACTGTACTTTTCTCTTTTTTAGTTTCTCTATCGTTCAATATGTCCGTTTTTATGGTTTCCATCATGACAATGCGTCTATCAGATTGTTTGGCCAAAATCTTGCGGATGCCTTTGTTCTGTTTTGCTTTGTAATGAGACACGCGTAGCTTGATGGAAAGTGGGAAAGAGTAGTGATGTAACACCGTCCTCGGCTCAACGCTCCGCGCCCTGTTGCTGCATCCGCTACTGCCACGACCTTCCATGACACTTCTTTTCCACCCTTTTTACTGCTCTGTTAGTAAGTACTGACAAAGCTGAAAGAGAGCATCACAATTTTTATTTTATTCAAGTTGTTTTTTTGGTTTTTTCCACAGTTGGCACATGCAGCGTCTGCCTCCTTCATGAGATCAGTCCATGCAGTAAAATTTTAATCGTTCTCGGTTCCTTCTCCAAAAGGAATTGTTGATGAAGTGTTAGGAAAAGGAAGAAAGCAGTGTAAACAAAAAAAAAGAATCTTTGGAGTGGATCTGGCAAACAGTGCACTGACATCTGTTTTCTACTAGTTAAGCAACTTTATACTGTGTTTGGGCCTGGTAAGTTAGAAGTTGCTGTAGCTATAGAAACAAAACAGGATGGATGCATTGTCAGTGCTGGTGTTTAACAGCTGGAATTAACAGACTTCCATTGTACCATTTGACTGAGATTTAAATAAATAAATAAAAAAATCAAACAATAATATCCTGTTTTGGCAGTAGTGAGCTTGTTTAACCTTTGCCCCACTCTTGTAATTTGTCAAAAGGAAAGCAAACAATACCCCAGCAGCTGACCCCCTAGTTTGGGACAGAGTTGATGAACCTGAAAACAAAACAAAAAAAAGGTTTCAGCCACGGGAAGGGCACGCCAAAGTCAAAAGTGGACAGATGGTCGTGCTACGGTGTGAGATTCATCCTTTTATGTGAAAACTATGCAAAAGAAACGGAACGGAAGCTCGCTTTCTCCACTTTGGTTCATGAAGGGACAATCTTTCTGTTGAGAATTAGGCAACTCATCTGAACAGAGAACAAAGGTTTCCCATTACCTGGCCTGAGAGATGAGCCTCTCTCCCACTAGTGAAAGCACATTCAATTACACGGGACGGAAACAGCTCCAGGGTGTTGGATGAGTGAAGACGGCCAGACAAGACAGAAATTAAGCTTGTTACAGACTGATTTTAAACTCCACTTAATTCAGCCTCCCTTTACAAAGCCTGTTCACTGCCTCGCGTTCCTCGTCTTTTATTTATTTATTTTTTTTACCCCCCTCTTCTCAACATGGATATGGGATTTACATATTGCAGGTAAACTGGGGAATAAAGAATGCAGATCCAATTAAACCCCCAGGGAGCTAATTAGTTGCAATTAAGTTTCTGCTTCACTTGTTGTGTGGGATTATTTGGTAAACACCTACAGAATGTTGAAAGAAACTTGGCCTTTTCCTTGAACTTGAGAAGCGCTCTATTCATCTAGTGGAAATTTAGCCTTTGTGAAGATGTTTTTATGCTATTAATTAATCTGCGCAGATCTTGCGGTGAGTTATTCACATCAAAGTGTGAACAGAGGCAGTGCAGGAACCAGAGCAGACTCCGTGGCTTTTTGACGAATTTAAAAGGTAACCTGTGTGCAAAACTAAAGGGTTGGTGTTGCTTTCAAAGAGGGTGAAAAGGTCAAGTAACCAAGGGCCGCTTTGAGCAAATTGCACCTCGACTTCATTAACCTTGACACGCTTTCACATATTTTGTCACTAATCACGTCCCGGGAAAAAGACAAACACACCAGGCAAATAAAACGAGAGCTTTTGTGTTGCTCAGTTGAACTGTTGGCAACAAGCAAAGAGAGATGTCACATAACATTAAACAACAACCGCAAAGCCCTTTCACCTGTCTGTGCAGAGTAGCCTAGAGCCAGTCATAGGTGTTCAGTGGCTTTGTGCTGTCATCACACATCAACCTTCATTTGGGCTCTGCTTGGTTCCAAATGACACATCCTCTTCTAAGTGAGTTTTAACCAAGTTTTCAAGCAGTAAGCAGGGACATATGCATCTGAGATAAACAACAGCAGGGACCGAGAATGATTTCCTGTCTGTGTGTGTCCAGAACAAGTCACAAAAGCATTCTGGAGTTTGTGTTCATGTCAACAGCTTCGATTTGGGTCATCCAAAGTGGGTATTATGATTTTGCATCAAGTTGAATAAAACTCTGATTGTTCATAAATCTAAACTTTAATTTGTCACTTTTTTTTTTTATGTGCAGAAATATACTTAGCCTGGGCATTGCGTGCGATTCCGCTTCATTCAAATCTCACTTACGGCACAGTCTGGGCTTCCTCTCATTTAATAGGATTCCCTCTGGTGGAATTTCTACCGCGCCAACCATCGAACAGAAGGAGAAGTTGTGCATGTCGATGTTGATTTCTGTGCTGTTTTAGCACAAAGTGTAGTCAGGCTATAGTTTTATCAATGGCACGCAGGCAATTTCCAGTAAACATTGCAGTGTTAAACTGGTGCTTTGCGTATGCATTGGACAAACGTTAGCGATGGGGGAGATCTAAAAATTCAGGAAGCAATTGTTGTTCAGTAGCTGAGAGCTCAGACCCTCTGTGTGAAGCAAAGTGTAGTACAGGGGGATGGGTTTTTACCTCTTTACCGCTTTTAAATCTGTCAGAATATAAACATAACAAGGAAGAAAAATTTCTTAAGCTTTAAAGACGGATACTAAAAGTTAACAAGTCCAAATGGCAGAAGAACATCAACTTATTGTAATGTCAGAGTCTGAGACAAAGATAAAAAAAAGGATAACTTGAAAAATTATAAATTTTTCTAAAACTCAAAAAACTTAAATCTTCAAATTTCCAGCTCAGTTTAATATCTTTCTTCCTATGTCACAAATTAATTTCCAACAAGAAAAAAAAAACTACAACTAATCTTTACATAATAAAATCTGAAGCGAGTCTTTTGTGGTACAGTTGCATACATATAGCGTACCTTTAGAAATTCTTGCATTAAAAGTTTAAACGTCTCTTTATCACACATCAGACAAATGGGACCTTATGTTACTTATCTGTATTCCAGTTGGTGAATTTGGTGTTTAGAAAGGAGCTCTGTGAGCTACATGCTTAAGCTGACATTGGCATTCAGTGCACTACAAAATGCAAAATGTTTCATATTATGGCAGAGAGGGAAATGGCACCTGCTGGGCAAACACGCCGCATATTGTAATGTAGCTTAGCAGCACTTGCCCAGCTCCTTGCACTACAAAGCAGTCCATCAAAGTGAGATCTGAGAGAGAGGGAGGAGAAGATCATGACTTTTCACACCTTGTCAGACTGACTCGCTTCTGCAAGTTCCCCGACCGCTCTCTGGTTTTCCTCCAAACCGTAGGAACATCGTGAAGGCGAGCGGGGAAAAGTGGATAAATAAATACGTTCTGCGGCGTAGGTTATGGAGGAATAACTATTAGCATAATTACATTCCTCTACAAGGTAAGGTTGTATGGGCTATTATTTTAAAGTCTTCAATGAAAATAAAAAAATTGTATACCTTATATTTGTTGTTGCATAATACACCAAAAATATTACAGACATGTTTATCTGCAACATTTGCTTTATTTTCTTGTTCACAAAGAAAATAAAGCAAAATCTATTTTTTAACATGTTTCTCTTGTATTTAGTAAGATACGAACTTTACACAATGCTCCATAGTAAAATTGCTCCACTGACTGAAAATGGCGTGGATGTGTATGGATTTTGAATGCATTTTAAGTGTGTTTGTTTTTTTTTATTATTATTGTTTTTTTCTAGTATTTATGTGTAGATGAGTAAGTTTAGACAAACAAACCCATCCATCCATCCATCCATCAAATGTCCTCATCTGCCACAACAAACACGAATTTGACTGAGATCCCATACCTAATGATGGGGTTTAATACAAGGTTAGCCTAACCTTTCCTGCTGTAACAGTTCAAGTCCTTCTGTAAAAGTGTTCAGTGTTGCTCACAAATATGAAAGCAAAGGTGTTCTATGTGGCTGAAGTCAGGAACTTGGGAGGTTGCCACAAAAGTAAAACAGGTCATTTCGATATTAGTGATCTGCTAATAAGTGTAAATTGTATAATTTAAAAAGTGGTAAAAACCAATTCCATTTTTCATAATGAACACAGTGAGTATTGTTTTCAATGCAGTATCCCTTCGCTGTACTGCATGTCTTAGGAATCAAACACTCACTAAAGCTTAATATCACAAAGCCGCAACAACAACGTTTAACAACAATACCAGAATTCTGTAACACAAAACGGTACTGGACTTGATTTCATTTGTACAATACCTCTATTTTTATTCACAGGCAAGTCTAACATTTGCATTCATCTGATGTAGTTCTAAAATCCTTCTTGATTAGCTGAAACATTAAAGTCTACAAAAAATTCAAACAGCATGGTAAACATCCTCCCCTGCAGTCAGATTACTACCTATACCACAGCGGCCCTGCTGAGCGGGGCCCTCCATAATGTCAAAGGAAATGCTTCGCCACATGCCAGAAGCACTTGTCTCCATTAACACTGCACCGAGGGAGACTCGCTCGGACTGACAGGCGGCAACAATACAGAAAACTCTTCCAACTGTGAGAAGAGAGACACAAAATGAAGAAAAGTGAGAAAAATGAGTTGGGAACTTCCATTGTCCTAAGCCTTTCCCTCCACACAGATGCGCAGCTGAGCCAGTGCAGCTGGCCGACTGACAAATGGGAAAAAATAGTCCAATTTGAGCTGGTCGTTAGCAGTCGGAGCGCAGCATTCCAGATAAATGAGCGGCTGCCTCAGGTATGGCAGAAGATCTTCCTGAAGCACTCCTGGGAGACTGGACCATACCATGGCAACCCTTTAGCCATGCTTTCGATCCGACAGGGCCGACACCACAGCAGAGGTGACCTTGCGGTGCTGCGTGTGACGGGCTTCTTATTTTTGCCCCCTTCTGCTCCCTTGGCCTCCCCCTCTGTTCTTTATAATCCCCACTTAAAGAGACAGTGTTGCAGCTTTTATATTAATAATTTCTCACTACTTTTCCAACAAGGATGGCAGCAAAGATCGAGGGCCAGTGAGAAAGAGGCAGCGGGTTAACATCTTTGTGTGATTCAGACTGAAGAGTAAATAGAGACCTATCTCATTAAGAGCACCAAAGACGATCTGAGTAGAGTCAATAACACTTACAGGTACATTTCAATAAATTAGAACATCGTTGAATAGTTAATAGATTCCAGCAATCCTGTTATTTAGATTCATTACACAGTGTCAAAGATTTATTTCTATAGGTTTTGAAGATTATGGCTTATAGCTAATGCAAATCCAAGATTAATTTAAAATTCCAGTTTCAGAAAATTTGAATATTACATAGAACCAACAGGAAAAGTATGTTTAACACAGAAATGTTATTTTGTGGTTAGATTATGACCTCCAGAATCATTGGAGGACAAATTGTTTGACAATTGTTCACTAAGACAGCCACTGTTGTTCCCTCTCAAGACGAGGGTAAGCCAAAAAATAAAGTTAATACCTAAAAAAACAGACTGTTCCAAGTGTATTAGTGGAACGTTTAGCAGAAGGAAAATTATGAATTTGGGGGCGATTACATGTGGATTAGACAACAGCTGAAGACAATGCTTCAAAAAGTACCTCATACAGAGTTATGAAGGATGTGGGCCACTACTGTTAGATTCCCTGTGTTTAAACTCTGCTGGACCATAGAAAATGTTGGCAACATCTAAGAATGTAGATGCTGGGCTGCCTTAAAGCCAGCTACATAACAGACTGCAGGCTTCCATTCCACACTGCACTGAGTGCATAAATTCAACAGGATATTGTTGACAGTAAACTTATATTTCTGAACTGGAACTTTCTTTAAATTTTTTTTTTTTTCATTAGCTATAAGCCAAAATTAAAAAAAAAAAATGAAAAGAAAGAAACATAAAATGATTGCTCTGTGTATTAAATCTAATATGAAACTTTTTTAAGTTGAACTATTGCAATGCGTCAATTTTTTAAATAATTTTCTAATGTCCCTGATTTTGTACCGTTGACTGTCTCCTTACTGTTAAAACCAAACTCAGTCTTGTTCAGTGTGCTTATGTGTCAGAAGGAGTCTGCAAACGTCGCCCTGTGCCAGAATGCACTACTGTGCCTAAGTATGTGTGTTTCAGTGGCAGCTGCCAGAGCTCAGCCACTTTTTTCTGCACACCCACTGTGGCCTGTGGGACCATAATCTTTGTCAATGCTACGCTGGTTACATTTTGCCAGAGCCCAGAAAGGAGTGGGCCAAATAAATACAGACATGGCTGATTTTGCTTGTTTTGCACTCTATTTTCAGAACATGCAAGTAAAACCCGATCCGTAAGCAGTGTTTCTACATTACAAGATTAGAAATGAAACCAATTTAGAAAGTGGCTAAATGCCCTCAAAAAACACTTAAACTGCTGTACAAAAAAAAAAAAAAAGCATTTTCCACTTACTGCTAAAAGATTTTGAAAATATTTAAATACATTTATATATCATGATAAATGTTCACTTTTGTTGCTCATTTTTGGTTCTGCGACTACGTGGACAATTATCCAAACGACTGTGTGCTTTTCATCAACCTCTTAACACTTTGCACAACCACTTCCTGACAAGCACTTCATTGAGTAAATCAAGGCTATTGATTAGCAGACAAGCAAATGGCTGTGTGAGTGAATCCGGGGGTTTGTGTTTCTTGAGTGCCCAACTCATTTCAACAAGAGCTCTTTCATGTGAGAATTGCGTATGCTTCCAGCCTTGAACCCCACCCACCCTCACAAAACAGAAAATCCCCCAGCTATTCCTCCCACAGAAATTACCGAATTGTGATGAGGGGAACTGAATCAATTATTGCCCAAGGTCAAAACCCGTTTAAGACAAAAAATAAAAAATAAAAAATCTCAGCGTAATCATCAATTATCTGTTCTGATGAATAAAATCTCATACTGCGCACCAAACAATGTGTGACACACTTTGTTAAGGGCGCTCATTATTTGTTTTGACGACCAAGACTGAATGGAATTACATAAATAAATAATAATCACGCCCAAACCTACTGATCATGTTCTTATTTTAACAGTCCCCTCCAGGTACTGGACCAGCAGGCAAAGCTGTGTAAAAAGCCTGCCATTTATTTATTTAGTGCAGTAACAGAGTCTCAAATTTAAGTGTTTTGTACAGTTTGCTAACAGTAGGTTTTAGGAGATTTTTTTCTTTCAACCCACTTTATCATCCTCCTCACCATTTGTCGTGGCAAGATCCACTTGGGTCCCCGTCCAATCTCGTTTGTCACGGTTCCAGTTGTTTCAAAACTGTTCAATTATTGTTTTCACTCTAACAATGTCCAAGTTTCTTGTAGCAATGTAGTCCAATCTGACACAATTTAAGGAAGGAAGCTCAGAATCAAGGCATGCTCTGGGACATTTCAGTCCGCTCCCTGTCACACTCAGTACTTAAATCCCAGTCTGCTGAGCAGGTGTCCCTGGTCATTTCAGCTAGCCCCTTCCCCAGCCATCAAATGAGCCACTGCTTTGCTGGACGAAGCTCATTATAAATGAGGATGTGGAGTTGTGCAGGGGAAACAGGAGAGAACATATAACCATGAACATCAGGACACCCCTCCCTCTCCGTGTATCCCTCCTCTTCCTTTTCCCTTGCATAGAAAGCCAAGGACCAGAAGCAGAGAGTAAAAAGCATCTGGATCATGACCTTTCCTGAGGCGCGCCGAGACAAATTAAATCCAGACATCTGATGAGAAGAGACTGAAGAGACCTTCCGAGCCGCTTCAAGAGCAGCCTCGACGGTCCCACACTTCCAAGTCACTGCACATATAACAGGTTGCCCAGCTATTTACCTAACAAGCTCAGTCCCTGGAAAAAAATACGGCTTCAACAGCTTCTCAAAACCATTTTGCTCATAAAAGTAAAAAGAAGACACGAAGTCTTAGAATTTGTTAAACTTCACAAAAAAAAAAAAAAACAAACAACACTTTCTGCAAGTGTCACATGACAAAGTGAAAAAAGCCTTTTCACATGAGAAACAAATCTTCTAAATAGCTATGTTGAGTATAAAACTAAGTGCTTCCATGTCCAAGTTGATGAACAGCCCTGGGGAAACAACATTTAGAAAGAGGAGATTTTAGTCAAACTGAAGTCGGACACACAGCACATCTTCTAAAGAGAGAAAGGGTACCGATAACGGTGCAGACTCCCTATTGGATGCACATATATTTAAAAGCAATAGAAAACTTGTTGAGAGGTCAATAGAGAAATAAGGTCTATTTTCATACTTCTCATGCATTCATCACTGCTCATGACAGAAAGAATAGAAAGCAATGCTGTGCTTTTTATATCTAATTATATTGCAATTATTAAAGCGAAATCAAAATTTTATAAAATCAATATCAGTAGCTCTAAGCTTTATAAAACAGGGAGATCAGGAATTGGTAAAATTCTGATCGGTACAGCTGAGCACACAGATACAAACATGAAGATGATGATCCCACTTTGACAGAATATTCATCACACAATGTATCATGACCCTTCTCATGATCGTCATACCAATTAGAGTCTGATTGAACTAAATAAAGCCTTTTCTCCCATGTTCAGCTGAAGAAAGTCATCGTTTTGAAAATTATTCTGGGCGCAGCAATTAACGGTATTTGATGAGGAAAACCAAGAGGTACTGAGGTAGGCCTGGTGTACATGTAATAAGCCACAGATAAAGAGCTGCAGAAAACAGCCTGGTTTAATCTCCAGTCTAATCTGCAACCCTTAGCATAGTACGACCAAAGTAAAAGAGACTACTCTTAAAATTAGTTAGGATGATGAAACACTGAGGGAAAGTTTCAAATTTATGTTATTATGATGAGGTGGAATTAAAAACTGTGCTTTTCAATGCTCTTTGTTCTATTATGAATATCGTCTAATGCTATGTCTTACAGAAATTTTGATGTTTTAGGGAAAATAGTTAAAGATGTAGTTGAAGAGAGTAAGAACTGGTGTACACCCATTCATTATATTCATGATCATGTAAGCAATACAGGTTTGTCCCAGTAAACAGGAATATTCTTAAAAAGTAAATTAATTACAACATTTCAATTTAAAAACTGAGGCTCATAAAGAGATTTAGTTGATGCAGTCTTTCCAATATTCGGCCCTGTCAATTTGGATAGTTATGGTTTACAACTAAGGACTATTTCAAACTCACCTTCTTAGAGAATAAGGACACTTGTCCATTGCGCAAGACCAATAAAAAAGTATTTTTAATACAGAAATATAAAAGTTTGTCCTTGCACCGTACAGTACACATATGCACTTATTTTGATTTAATGCATATGTTCTTTCTCGAGATTCTTCATTTCAAATTAAGAGAGGTCTTTGAACATTGAGTAACAATTCAGCCATTTTTATTTTATTTTTTTTGTTAAACCCAGTTAAGACACTTCTGATGCATTTAGGTCAGAAGAGGCTTAACACAAACAGTTATGTGTGTAATTTCTGCACACAATCCATGTTTTGCAAATCTCCCCCAAACTCTTAAGGCAGTTCTTGTTTCTGTTCTTTGTGCTCATTTAAAAAAAACACACACAGTCATACTTTTTCCCTCCACTAAGCTTTCCATTCAAGATAGCACTATTATCAGCATGTTTCTGTAGCTTCTGTACTGAAACCACTTAAATTCCTTACCTGTTAGCAGAAATTGTCAAAATTAATAGAATGTGTTTTAATTAATTAAACAATTAAAATACATTATGATGTCATTTTTAATGGGGTTAATGAAAAGTCCTAATTTCTTGTGACGTACTTGTGCAACATGGTGGTGTCAACAGTATTTTCTGCAACTTACATAAATAATTGAAAACAAACCTTGACAATTTGATTAGCAGAATTTTCTGTGACATGAATCCAGGTTCTATGTGATTTGATCACTTTTTGGGGACACAAAGCATTAGAACGTTTTCTTACCTTAAGTTGAAGATGGGAACAGGATGGTAACATAAAAAAAGAGACAGAGAGAAAAAGAAAACAATGTTACTCATGATTACTGCAGCTGTAAGTCATCTCTGTTGAATAAGGTAGGACTAAGGAAGGAGTGTGTCATTTTAAATAACAAGATAAAGAACAACAACACAGGATGAGCCCTTCAGGAAAAACAGGAAAAGTTTGAAACATGTGCTTTTATGTAATTGGTCTGAGTCCTACAGAGGGATACGTTAAACAAACTCAAAAAACAAAACAGCTGATCTCCCAGGACAAAAAAACTAAATTTAAACACTCATCAATTCATTCTAACTTCCAGAACCATAAACCATAAATCTTTACAGACCATTAGAGAAGCTTGTGAGCACACTGGAGTTAAATGAAACTCTATTATCCGTAGTACAGATAATGCAGTTTAAGAGCAGTTATTACACTAAAGAATGGTTTGTAAAGTTGCAGTGGAGAGGACTTCTCTGCAGGGCTGAATACTGATGCGTCTGACTGATTGCCACGTCTGTTGGGTCTAATTTGAAAGGTGGACAGTGATGAATGTCTTCCCTCCACTTACTGGCCGTCTGATGTATTATGCATCCCCATCTGATCAGAGAGGCTGATGAGGCGCGCGGAGACGAGGGGGCGTCCATGTCCGACGCACCCTGACATTGGTTATATAAATGAATGCACCTCCACGCCTTTCATTTCCCAGCTGACAAGTCAAGGGAGGAGCCAACAGAGGGGAGGTGTCATTAATGGGAGGTGACTGGCTTCAGCTGGGGTTGGTCTGTGCATTTTGATAGGCAGCACGTTTTGACAAAGTCTCTTAACGCAGTGGCTGAGCCGCACTCCCCTGTCAGCTTGGAGCCTAATTGTCGGGGACAGACACGCGGGCAGCAGCCGGAGGATTGCACTATGGGCTGCCCGGCTTCTGCTGTGATCATCTGTCCGTGTGTGTCCCGCCCCTGCATGGGGAAAGGTGTGCTTACATCACTCATCTGGAAGACAGATGAGGTGGACAAACAGTTCCTTTTTGTTACAGCCTTTCAGTGACAGAGAAGCCAAGCGTTCAGACAATTGCTTGGATCCACTTCTAGTGGCTATTTTGCCGCTGATATCATGCTGCCAGATGTATAACTGAAGGAGTGAAATTGTTCTTTTAGCCCAAGGGGGGGAAAAAAAAGCCTGAGAGCTGAACCGTGTTTTGCTCTCTCCCCAGGAAAAACAGCGCTGATAATTGTGCCTCTGCTGAGGGAGCGGAGCCGGCTCATTCTTTGTTTAAGTGTCCACCAGGAGAGCACTTTCTGACACAACCATTGCTCCTGAGCGCCCATCAAGTGCACATTTTAATGTGCAGGAGCAATATTAACCACAGCAGCAAATAAATAAAAAAAAACCCAGCCCTCCTACCCCCCCAACCCAGGTGGGCAGACGGTAGCCCCTAACCAGTTTATAGCTGCTGTAATTGAGCCGTTTTTACATGAGCAGCTGCTTTTTTCAGTTAGATCTGGAGGAACTCTCTCATTCCCTTCCTCAGGTCACTCTTTAAAATAAGTCAGACTTTATTTGTAACACTTTGCATACACACGTGTGTACCCAAACCTGCTTTGGAAAGCTTCACGCCTGTAAATCATGAACTTCAAAAAGTGCAAAACATCATTAAGTAAATTAAGAAGTAAGCAAACCAACAGAAATACAAGTATTAAAATATGTGGAATAAGAAGGGTTTGGTGAATGCGCATATGCAACTGTGGGGTTCGATACCACAAAAAAGGTTAAGGACCCCTGCTGTAGACAATGCGTCTGTGTTGCCCCGTGTCTGTGGAGACTGCTGGAGACAGGCAACAGCCTCTTGCAGCAGGGCGTAAAGACACATGGCGTATAGGCAATGAGCAGAGATTCAGATTCCCATTACCCCCATCCCTCAGTACAAAGTTGCAAAAAAACATCTAACGTTTGGGAAAGACACAAATAAAAAGGGCTGCAGCTGTGAAAACTTCCCCTATAACCATAAAACAGGACGTATGATTACTTCTTGCGGTCAATAAAACAGCCCAAGTTCAAAGACTTGACAGTGATAACGAGCTGAGAACATGTATGTGATTCCACATTCGCTATCTTTTTGATTTTTGTTTTACTTTCAACCATTATGTGAATTTTCAATAAAGCCAATGCATTCATTTGGATAAATCCGGATGCTGATTATGCGGCAAGTGGCTGTGTTTACCAGCCGGAGAGCTAGGAAGCCATCTTTAATTCATTAGAAAAACACACTTTGTGGGAAGATTTTCAGCAGAGGCTTTACATTACTCAGGATACTTTATCACATGATCAGTATGCAGGGGAGCTATGTGTTATAGTGGTGCATAATGGGTGAAAAAGTCCAGGGTGTTACACTGTCCTCCACCGATGAGCTATTAATTAGTGCTAAAGGAGGTGAACGACGTGTCCAAAAGCTCGGGATTTTTCATTAGTCATTCTGCGGCTACTCATAGAGGGGCACAATTAGCCCTGCCGCCTTGCCAGCACCACTTTCTACTCTGCAAAGCCATCTGTAGACGACTGTTGTAACAATTTGACAAGACAAGATGGAAAATAATGTCCACATTGTCTGTACACAGTGTTGATGTCAGCTTTTCATCCTTTAAGCATTCTTTTCTGTCGCACAGTCATTTTTATGTAAAGGCACGTACCATTGTGCAATATCTGGTCTTAACAATTAAAAGATAGGAGTTGATTTTATGATGGAGGCTCAACATATGATCTAATTAGCATTGTATTAAACAGCCAAATCACAGCTGTAGCTTGCACGCCTTTGAGTGTACTTTCATCTTTGAGGGCGAACGTCGTAGAGATTGTTCATGTCATTAATATCTCGCGAAAACTTTAAACGAGTTGGAAGTAGATGACTGACAGACTGCACAAATAATTTCCGAGGGTTTGTTTCAAGCCCGCTGGGATTTTTTTTTAGTACAGACTGGATTCTTAACAACAGCTAAGGTTGAAAAAGACAATTTTCTTACTACGAGAATTAGAAAAGCTCTTGTGAACAATTACTTCAAAATGTACACGACAGGCTCCTCGGTATGGTTTGGTTATCATCTGTATAAAGCTATTCAGCCAGTGATGTTCATTATAATGTTTATAAAAAGTTAATTAATTTTAGTAAACCTAAAACACATTATATAGACTAACTATGCACAGACTGATTGTTTAAGTTTTATTTTCTGTTATTTCGATGATTTTCTGCTTACACCTACTGACAACATGGCAATTAAGACTAGAATATGATATCAGACCAATTTAAAAAATATTACAGAAATGTAGGTATAATAAAATTACGTTTAATAACTGCTTAAGTTCTCTTTCAAAAGGTAATTTTAATATGACAAACAAGGTTGATCGGAATGCATATTCTGATTTATTGAATTTGACATGTAGATTTCAAACAGCTAAAAGCGCTTTTAGAAGTGGAGCAAATTGTGGAAGCGCACATGTTTTAAATAAACACGCATTTATTGAAAAAATGTTTCTCAAAACTTTTTTGAAATAACTAGAATTGACATTTTTGAGGTCCAGCTGTTTAGTTAAACTTGGATATTAGAACTGAACTTCCTCTGGCCTGTCCTGCTGTCTCTGCCTGATGAATAGAAGCCTTCCAGACTGTGTTCTCCTCTGTTCAATATGAGAACTGGAAAGTCCAGTGGATCTCAAGCAGCAAAATAAAAGGAAACACAATTTATGTAGATACCAGAACTGACTTGTAAAATATCAAAGTGGAAGTATTATCTGGACTTTACTTACTTAGCACTGCAGTATGGCTCCTCCTCAACTTGCTGGCAGAAAGAAAACTACTAAAATTTTTCCTTAAAAAAATGGCTCTTAAAAATATTTTTGCATGTGAAAAACAGGAGCATTCATATTGTGGAGATTTCAATTGTTGTCACACGGCACGGGGGATATAAAGGAGCACCACCGTAACTCTTAATGAGGTTTAAAAGCTCCAGTTAGAATGCTACGAGCAGCGTGTATGTTTGACACCAAAAATCTCAGAGTAACAAGGAATAACTAGAGAAAAGAAATTAGCATTACTAGAAATAACAAGGACTGAACTAAAGTAAAACAGAAACAAGACTGATCTAATCAAAGAAAGAGACCAAGGAACACAGAAAAATAAAACTAAAATGGATTAATCAAAACTCCAAAACAACCCGAGATCCTAACAGCATAACCAGAATTATATTCAAGGTACCTGGATTTATTTTTGCTTTAATGGTTGTAAAAATGCATTGGGTGAGTAACTTCTGTTCCTTTTTCTGAGACAACTTTAACTTTCAGTCTATGGCAGCTATTCAGTGTTTTGAACTGCACAATAACAGCTTATGAGGGCAAAACAAAAACAGCATGCAAAATCACATCCATGCTCACAGGATGATAATAAGAGGATTAAAAGGAAGTTGATCATGTGACACTTTTTTTTTTTGAGTTTATGGCGTTAAATTGTGGAGTTTTGTTTTTTTTTTAAATCATGGTTATAATAGCCTGGAAATCTGACACAAGTCGATGCAGAGCCACAGCTGAACCTGAGCCACTTAGATGCCAGGTTGAATGTTCGTTTTAGCCGATTTCTCTTCAGTCAAAAACAAATATATTTTTGACACATTTTTATAACGCTAGTGCTGGATTAAAAATAAAATACGCTCTGCAA
The DNA here is from genome assembly GCF_904066995.2 of Poecilia reticulata. Lineage (NCBI taxonomy): Eukaryota > Metazoa > Chordata > Actinopteri > Cyprinodontiformes > Poeciliidae > Poecilia > Poecilia reticulata. The sequence continues at coordinate 23,399,424 of NC_088835.1, read as the reverse complement.
AATTCCTTTGAAATAATATGTTTCTTTGTGATTCTCTTTCAACATCACAAAATATGAGCTAATATCCACAAGTGTAACGTATGGAGTCACGTTTTCAACAGACAGAGCCCTTGATAGTAAACTTCAGAAGGGTGCACTCTGGACAAGTGTGGCAGCAGACAAGAGCAGAGAAAGGGGGGGGGAAAAAGGAGTCCTGCAGGGAATGTGACATGCTGAGCTTATTCTTTCATGCTCATGTGCACACACAAGCAGATTCACTCATAAACAGCCTTCCCGTCACTGATAGCCCAACAGCCTGCTCTTATTTATTTTCTTCCTGTCGTGATACGCTGATAAGTGGCAACGAGACCAAACGGTGAAAAGTAAGAAAACAACAGCAATACAGTCATTTAAACGGAGTCTATTTTGAGTCGGGGACAGGTTCTCTTCCCGTTACTGAATTAATCAAATCCAAAGGACATCATCTTCAAACTCGACATCCCCCTAAAGGCGAGCAGCTCATTCTGTATGCAGCGGAGGAAGCTTCACAACATCCTAAAAATACAGCGCTCCTGGAAGAGAGGTGCTCTACCAGGCTGAGGAGCTAACAGGCCCATGGGAATAGGCATTGTGATTAGATGCAAAAACTCAGCTTTCATAAACAGCATTAGACTTGTTAGACATCCCACCCCTCCCACAGATGCAAGACCTTGCTGATTTGCAAAGCAGGGAGAAGGTATCATTGTTTTATTTGCATTTTGGGATCTGAGGCTCTTTACCCCCACATGTTAAATACAAGTGGGCAAAAGCTGCTCTTGTCAGACAGATGTTTGGACTGAAAGCTCAAAACGAATTAATCAGCCGGTCCCTGTGTCTGGTAACAAGAGAACAGGTTTACTTATTTATTTATTTATTTTGTTTTACCCTTGCCGTTTCCCAGCTACCTTTTCGAACTAATCAATTTGCTCCAGGTTGTTGCTGCGAGTCTGTTGTCAGGATTTCAATACAGAAGCTTAATTTATTAATTGAACAAGGCACTTTAATTATGCTGTGTCATGAAGGAAATCAATGTTAGCTAGATTTGTAAAAGAAAACACACCTATGAGGTAAATTACAGCTTAATATTTAAAATTTGACATTCATGAAGCATTCAAGGTTTAGTTTTTTTTTTTCTGTTATAATTGTTCTTTGCATCAGCCAAGAGGTATGTTTATTCGAAGTTGGATGTCACATATTTATATCCTGATTTTTCTTTTTACATTGACTTACTATTTGTTTGCTTTTCTCAACTAAACCAAAAGTCTGTTCACTGTTAGGTTCAGACTGAAGGTGACACGATTACAAATGATTCAGATGAACGTGCATTTCTATACCAAAAAGGTAATGAGAGCAGACAATTTTGCGACCCATCACTCAATGTCAGCGCCGCTTATCAACAAATTTGTCTTTCTGCCAGGTTGTCACTCTGTGTCTGGACTCCCCTATTACTCCTCTGCATAAATTCAAGGAAGCATTATTTGGGAAGCAAATGCACAGTGAACATGTAACAACAAAGAAGATGAGTTTGGTATTGTTGATGTTGGAGAAAAAAGGAAACAACAGAAATGTGTATTGTTGCACTAAGATTCAGGTTCAGGTTTATTTTATCTTCAATATCCTGATGGATGATCAAAGTGCAATAAAATAAATTGACATTGGGAGCTTTTAAATTCCATTTTTTGATAGTTTTGTAAACCCTTTGCATCATAAAGACGGCTGTGACTGAGGTCTCTTCTAAATCCTGAAAGATTCAACATGACAAATGACAGAGTTAGAGATACACCGAGAATGTTGAACGCAATTGGACAATTTTTTATTTAATCAGTATCAGGTTGCAGGAAAATGAAATCTCAGATCTTTTTTTTTTGGTCAGTGAATGCATCATCTTGAAAACTCAAACGTATCCATTTTCAGTGTCAACGACGTCTTTATTCATTTCTAAATAAGTCGGTATTTGAAGAAGTCACGTTTGACTTCTTGCGTTCAAAGATGAAGTAAGCACAGGCATGTAAGCACCTTTGTAAAAAACAAATCATGTTTCTCCACTGTTATGTTAAAAAAGAAAGATATGCTTGATAAGATATGTCCATTAGCTATAACCAGTCCCACCCAAAACCTGGAAGGGTTTGTTCCACCCCTTAATTATGTGTTTTATCTTAATGTTTTATAAAGGAACACCAAGGAGACATTTTAATAATGTTAAAAACTAATGTTGAAGGGGTTGCTTACTTTAGTTGCACTGAGAAACAGACATTTGACTACTATTGATGACTTCCAGCTTGACATGCACCTGAGTGGTGATCTCATTTTTTTTCTAATCAGAGTTTGAACCATATTTAAGCGTTACCAGGTGATACCGGTGGAGCTAAACTCTAGATTCTTTGATCCTGAAGCTGCTACTGAGGGGATAAGAGTCAAAGTTAACTTTTTTTCAGTATCAGAGGTGTTTCAAATCAAATCAGAACGTCTGTAGGAAGCGATTTTAAAAGAAACAGCATTTTCTATAAGATTCGTGATTCATTCAGTCGGCGAAAGATGGATAACATAAAGGTTGAAGAGGCTGCAGCAAAGTTTCTGTGCTTTTCTTTTTTTTTTGAGCCTTCAAACTCATCTAGAAAAAAAACAGTTTGAATTTACAAAAAATTGTACAAAAACTAGAAAGTTGAAATCTGCATCAATCTGAACATCTCTACAAAAAAATTGAATTTAATACTAATGGGAAACCTAGTGGGTGCAAGAGACAGAGTTTTTCCATTTTTTTAAAAATCCAATAGCCTTTAACTTTGAAGCAGAATACAATGGCGGTCCAGGTTTATAGAATTATTTTTAAAATGGCCTTAAATTGTGACGATATTTGCAAAAGTGCGATTTTTTAGGCTACACTTCGCTATTTCTCCCTACACTCCGGTGGTTACATTAACATTTGCGGATGCAAACATATTTAAAGAAAGCAAGAAGTGCACGTTTGCACCAGCTTGTCATGACAGCATATAATGGCACATCACCTGATTCGTGATTGTGTACCAGAGATTTCCAATATAATTCTTTCTTGATAATAAGTATGAAGAAATTAATGCAGAGACAGTTGTTTACAGTGAATTAAAATCTGCTTGCTTAAAATGATTGAATATTTTTTCCACATCGACCTGCCTGAAACTGAAAGTCTGTATATGAGATTCTGCTTTTTCGTAGTTGGTACAAATTTACTAATGCAGGTGTTCCTAAGTAGGAACATATCTGAATGTGTGCCAGAACTTGCCATTGACAACTCAGTCCTTTTTGTGTATTGTTTTTTTTGTTGTTTTTTTTTGCATCGTGATGCTTCTGTGGGACTTGTGGACGAAGCCATTCCATGAACATTCTTGTAAAATGTATATAAGGTAATAACGAGCAGGATCTCCTCACCACACTATGAATGAGTCGCTGCTGCCGTGGGGAGCTGGTGACATGATTGTGATTGGACGAGACACAGGGAATCCAGATCAAAGCAATCTCGAGTGTTTTGGCCCCCAGCGCAGTGTCGAGCGGGCCCACACACACACTATCACAATACAGTACCCAGACAAGTATATACACACACATGTGCACACAGTGAACACTGAAATATATCCATCCTCTCTACCTTTTCACTCTCACACATGTACATTCAGTGCTTTATGGATTCAACCTCACAAATGCAGGTTGTCTCTCCTGAAACACTCCGACATGTACAACTGAATTTTGAATTCATTCATTGGTTCTAGGGCGTTGATTGGAATGCAAAAGCTGAGGTCACGCATCTTTTTTTGAAGTGGAACATATTTCAACTCTAAGTTCGTGACATTATAGTTTTTTTTTTCCTCACCTTTAGTTCCACGTAAAGCAACTTAATATGCACATCAACTTCAAATTTAGTCTGCATGTAAACAAATGGGCTACTTTCCTTTTATGTAATATACTCTCACAAAAAATTTGAGGTGCACCAATTGCAGTTTTCTGGTCACTGTCAGATTACCAATTTTTTACAAAGCCTGGCCTCACGATTCCAATTTTGGCCGATACCAATTTTATTTTTGTCTGAATGTTGCTAAAAATAGTAAGACATTTGCTGATTTGGTTACAGTATGGTGGATATTGTTAACTGCATATGTGCTGACATGACCTGGTCGGCCGGTCTATCAGTCAAACCTCTCTCATCGGAGAACAGAAGATGGCAATGGCTGATTTTTAGACTTTTGCTGAGTTAGATAAGATTGGGGAATAAGATTGGCTTAACATATAAGTATTGGCCCATCACTGATCTCCCAAAATTAAGGAAATTGACAACAATAAATACCGCAACAAAAAAATGGTAATCTTCTAATTTTGCTAAAATTAAGTTTAGTTTATGGCGCTAAGGAAAGCTTTTAGCTATAGCATATCAAGGTGAGCTTATTGCATTGGCTGGGGACTGTTGCAGAGTGGCCAGTTAGCAGAATCAAAACACCAGGAATGTGCTGTGCCTGGTAGTGGAGCCTGGATAACTAACCTTTAGCTGTCAAATGTTTAGAACTGACAAGCAGAGAACAACTACAATAATGTTTTTTTTTTAGTTAAAGTACATCCCTTCCTCAACAATATGGACTATATTAAGAGTAGGCCAAGAGGATTTGAGTCATGCAGCAGGACAATAATTGGAAGCTAGCAGATCCACCTTGTTTTCACTGGCTGCTCAACAACTACGTAATCGCACGCAATTTGCTTAAGAGTTGTGAGCACTTCAAACACACTAACTTTATGTGTTATCTGCTCATCTTCCATGTCATGTGCTATGCATTTTCACCAGTGGAAAAAATGTATATGTCCCATAATTTGGTAGTGGACACATTTAGACCTTTAGTTTTTTGAGCGTCTGCTTTCACATGGAGCTATGTTAACTGAATTCTCCCATGAGATTTGCTCCAGATTCAAGAGAGGACCCAAGGGACACCGTTCCCAATGTGCCCTTTGCTTTTAACTTTTGAAGGACTTTGATAATACTGAGAAAATATAGGAGATTGCCATGCTTTATAAGTCAAATATTAGAAAGGTCCAGACAATGAGGATGACCTTCAGCGAGCAAAGCTTTGTCGAAATCTATAGCATTATTGTCTTCTCACCAGTCTTATGTTTTAAATTTCCATGAGTTTGATGGGCACAACCAGGTTTTCTAACACACACATATACGGTGATTCAGAGTTTTTTTGTTTTGTGTTTTATCTGAAAACAGAGCAGACTTAAAATTTGAATCAATAAATGAATAAAAGTACGCTGTCCAAACATGCTTTCTACCTTGGCTTTCTATTTCCATTGTTTTTTGCATAGTAAGGTTTTAAACAGTCTTTAAATTTAAATATTGTTTTAATTTAAACAATCTTTGTTCACCGTACAGTGAACAAAGCATGTTTAACAAGGAGGCTTGCTTCAAGTTGGGAACTCATTATTATAAGTGAAAAATCTCTTGAAGTAAGAAACCAATCAGTTGAATAGTATGCTATAAAGAACTATATTAATATATTATATTAACTATATTAACCACTTTGATAGTTGTGTTCAAACATACCTAATAAGGAGGGGTTTGGATTTTATTGCAAGGAAACACCTAATAAACTCTAAAGACTTGTGCCATTATATTCTATTTCTCATGCTATCCAAATTTACCAAAATTATGGGCACTGTATGACTATTTTTCGCCAGTGTCTGTTTATTTGCACAGTCTTACATACAGTATCTGTTTACAAAAAATGAATTTAAGAATATTAATGCATATGTGACATAGGTCATGGACAGGCCAGCTTTAAAAGTAGAATGAAGAAATTCTGATGTAAAATTATGATTGTCCATCTGCAAAAATTGCATGGTTAGTCCAGTTGAAATTTAAAGTGCCACCATTTGTCAAAACTTCTCTGTCATGACCATAGAAGAAAATTAAATCCAACACCAGACAAGAATAGATCAAAGTAAACAACATATGTCTGCGAAATTACAAATGAAGCCCTCTGTTGAGTAACTAAAAGTGACTGAAGCCGCATTTTTTTACAAAGACTTTATCGCTTTATTGTTTTACTAATCCTCTAAAATATTGGAAGTTCAAACCCCAATCAAAAATAATCCTACCCCCTACTTCACTGCATGTTAAAAAGGTATAACTCTGGATCAGTTACTACTGGTTCTTCATTTTTATTGATTACTAAGCTGACCACCAGAACCACTGACATAGTTGTCGGCAGCTTTTGCCTGTACCGTCATCTGACTCCTCTGACCTCAAAGTTTAAATGATCCTAGATGACAATCTGCAGGCTACAAAATTTACCATGTTCCTCTTGTTTCCTCTTGTTCGCTTAAAATACAATTTACAACATAAAGAGTAACAATTTTAAGACTATATTTAGCCATGTGGCTTATGATGTCATTGTGGCAAACTGCCACAGGACATAAACAATGAATTATAGTTTTAAACTGAGGCCACGGGTAACGTCACCAAATGTAAGTGTGTGCTCGTATGAATGTAAACAGTCTTTGTCTCGCCTGCACAGGCAGTCATTTGTTGTGTATACACTGATGCGAATGCACTCCCACTTTTCCTCTCCAACTAAATACACACACAGAAAGTCTCTTCCCCTTATTAGCTTAGCTACGCGTGTGTGTGGCTACCAAGGCCTGGGACAAATCCTGAAGCTGAATGAGAGGATGCAGCGCCTTCAATGTGACCTTGCTGGTGACATCAGAGCAGCGAGTGTGCTCTTTGCAGGCAGGCATAGACGCGTTCAAATTGACACACACTCACTGGGAGAGAGAGTGAGAGAGAGAGAGAGAGAGAGAGAGAGAGAGAGAGAGAGAGAGAGAGAGAGAGAGAGAGAGTGGTTATGAAACTCTGTCTTATTTCATACTTTCCAGTGGTAGCAGTTTAAATTGACATTTTCTCTTCCTGCCATCCCTCCAAATGGAAGCCGCCATTAAATTGCTTTCATATGGTTAATCCAAATTAAGCATGCCCAAAAAATAAGATATTCCATTTCATTTGGATAGCTGATGACTTCAACAAATCTTCTTTTTTTTTTCTTTTTTTTTCCTTCTCCATTTGCTCGCAATAACCAAGACACTTCTGAATGAATAAATTCAAATGCTGGAAAAGCCCCAGTTTTAGGGAAAAACTGTTTGCGCAAGACAATTCTCTGTATTTGTCATGCCATGAATGCCGAACAAGGCTGCATTCAAGTGTTTTAGTGGCTTAGGGAAAGTACTTTTCATACGGAAAAAGTTGCTTAATTGAACCAGATAGACTATTGTGTAACATTTGCATTCTTTCTCTGAAACCAACAGAGAGAATTGTGTGAAGCAGCAGAAAGAACGACTGAATTATCTTTGTGTTGTAATTCAGGCAGCTCTTTATGCCTGCTGATTTATCTCAGCAGTGGTCGGCTACATTTCCTCCTTCACAATCAGCCATGAAGAGGGAGACTTAGTGCTGCGTTCATTAAAACAAATTTTTATCCTAGTCCAATTGCTTTGCGCCTTGTTTTAGATTAAAAGTGGTATAAATCCTTGAGAGAAAAATGTATACCCCTTTACTCTATTTCTAATCCTGTTATTCAAATTTGTGCCATTACGTTCAGGCCCTATCACACAGAACTACAAAGCTGTCTAGGTTTTTCTGTTGTCAGACTTTGATGATTTTCCTCTGTGCTGCACGCATGTCGCAAGTATGCTGAATGCTTGGAAAAACAGCAAACCAGATGCAGAAGTAACCTAAGACAAGACACAAATATTTGGAGTGCCAGTCTTTGTTCCAAGACACAAAATTACTAGTTTACTTATGATTTAGCTGTACAAGCAGAAAAGCAACCCTTTTTTCTTCCCTGTAGTAATGGAACAGTTTTACAAAGAATGGCTGTAAAAGTGTGAGACGGACAGACAGTTTTGCATATTCGGTTATTTGGATATGAAATATACATATACAGTATATGTGTGTGCGTGCGTGTGGGTGTGTGTGTGTGGGGGAGGGGGGTGCACGTGTGTGTGTATGTTTCACTGAATTCACAAACACTGAATTCAGTGTTATCTCTGCACAATATGTCCACAATATATATCATTTGAAACTTACTTAGGCATGTATTGTCTTTATTTCTTTACTTTAAACTTAAATACCAACAATAGATAAAGACATAAAATGGCTGTTGGCCAACAAAGTGTTTCCTAAAGTGCTATTAGTCAAAATACTTGCTCAATATACAGAATATATTAAATTAAGGGATGATAGATTTCCCATCCAATCTCCTAACACTCATCTTTTTTTACTCTAAGTACAAACTATACAGAGTTCTATGGTCTGGTAAAGAAATAAACAGAAAATGTTTCAAAAAGTTGTGGACCCTAAAAAAGCATTGTAAACTATGGATTAAGAACATTAGAAGATTACAAGAAAGTCTGGTTCCCTGAAAGCAAAGCATGGCAAAATTAGAGGTGGCTGAAAGCTTTACACTCTGGCTTTGACGAGTGTTTCTGTAGAATACATCTAACACACTCAGCTCAGAACTGCCATATTCAACCATAAAATCAGTCGCAGACTAACAGCAAGCGAACCAGAGTGGGTGACTCGGAGTTGAGGACAGTATTTTTCCCCTACACTCTGGGCATAGCATGAACCTTTACTTCTCCCACCTATTGGATATTAGGAATATTTCTAGGGACTGTGCACAGACAATTCTCAGAAACCCCAACAATGTAGTCTCAGTGTGACTCGGAAAGTTAAATCCAAGACAGACATCACTGACTTCTTGTGCAATCATAAAAAAGGACAGGCAAAGTATAGGATCCAAACTTTGTCAAATAAGTACAAAATTGTACTTTGCTGTCTGAATGTTTTAATGGAGACTTCAGTTCATTTTTTTAATTTTTTTTATTTTTTACAAAATTCTAGCCAGTTACATATTTGCGTTTTATGAACCACATGCAGATCAATAACATGCAACCTAGACTTTGGCTGCTTTTCTCTTATCTTACAGAGCTAAGTCGTAGAATAAGAGCAGCTGAAAGCCATCTGCTGCGGAGGAAGAAGTGGCTGCTTTAACAAGTAGGCAAACTGTCAAAGAGGATTAATGCTCTACCTTAAACCTGAGTTAATAATAAATGGGCTGTTTACTTGTTCAAGGGGGAGGCCATAGATAACAGCACTCAAAACCCCTCCCTTTACTGCCAAAAAGATAAATTCTGGTTAAGTGGGGACCTGCCTGCATTGTGGCCTCCAGTTCCCCAATCATTATGAACAAAACAAGAGTTTTACTCTCACTTACTAATGGAAAAGGTCAGATTGCATGCATGCGCACTCCACAATTTGAAGAACCTCTGGGATATTTTTGCTCAGTTTCAGTAATTCTCTGAGCAAGATTACCCTCCTTCAAAGTCTAAAGTTCAGGGATGGAAGAAAAAAAAAAAAAAAAAAAGCCTTTTTGTAACATATTTGCATTTTCTACTGTCACAAACACCATAACAAGGCTCACAATCTGATCATGATAGATTCATTACATCTGACCACCAGCACCGCAGCAAAGCTCAGTGAAACCCCCTGACACAGGGCTTCAAAGGAACGCTGAAGGCGGCTTTAAAACCGGTGCATGCATCACCTTCTTAGCTGCTGATGCATGCAAGAAAATGTGGGAAAGAAACCCCTGAGAAGGAGTCAAAAAGTGTCTTCTTTCCACCCTCTCTACTTCACTCCTGGAGGGCTGTATTAGCCCACGGTGGGGATTTAACTAATGAGCCTAGCCACTCTCCAATGAGGGCATCCCAAGACAGCCTTTCTCCTACAATTGGTTCCAATGGGTTTAAACGCGCTGGTCGCTGCAAAGCTCCACTCTGTCCTGGAGATTATAAGGGAGTAAGGCAGATGAAGGAGATGTATAGAGGTTCAGCCTTTCTTACAGTATTTGCAGTTATGATGATTGCTAGGCATTAAGGCAGGCAACACTGGTGAGACCATTGGACAAACCTGGATCTCTGTCTTTAACTGAGAATTTGGATACACACCGAATGCCAGAACATTCAGATTTGTCGCTTAGCTTTATATTAAAGTCATATATATATATATATATATATATATATATATATATATATATATACATACATATGTGTCTGTGTGTGTGTAGTTTTTTCCCCCTCTATTCAGAAGCTTACAGAAGCAGAAAATTACAACTGCACTTAGTGTTGTGGGCTAAGGGGGATTATTGCTGCACTGCAAAGATATTAAAGGTGCAATAATGGAATAATGGATCATTTTTGCCACTTGGGAGTCACTGACTAAGTTATAATCATATCACTGCAATGTGATCAGTGTTTAAAGTAAACTTGGATAGCATGTTACCAAATAAGTTATGTGCATACACATCTGTCAGGGAGTACCATTAACCTCAATTTGAACTGGGAAATCCATCTACCTGATGTACATATTCACATATTTCTTTATCTAGATTTTAGTTTCTGCCAACACACATGAAAAATTTACTTGTGTTTTAACTGAGCCACAGCTTAAATTTTAAATGCATTTGAAAAAGAAGAAAAAAAAAAAAGACGTCTTTGGTATGAATCTGAAAGCAGTGTCTTGCTGGAATCAGGACAGTGTGATTAGTTAAATGACCTGAACCACACATTATTTTTCAGTACAAATCCCTCAATAAGAATTCAGTCTGGACATCACTACAATTTCATTACTATTAAAAAGTTTATTTATTCTAACAGAATTTATGTTTTCATATGAATAATATTTGGGGTTTCTAAAATCTTCCGTTTCAAAAACTATGTTTGGCACATTTATATCTAGGTTTTGATGATATTTTGGACAGTAAAAAAGATTGTTTTTTTTTTTTGGAATATTCCAGAACACAACTATTAGAAAGATTTTTTTTTTTTTTATAACCGAGCTAAGCATCTGGACAAGCTAAAAATAGATCTATAAATAAAAATAATTTTAATGTTATCCATCCCAAACTAAAAATAAAGCCTTTCTCTATAGCAGTGTGGGATAAGTAGTATTTTGTTAGTGTCATTTTTTTCGTAACTACACTCGAACCAAGGTGAAATACAGCAGGACAAAATAAACAAAACAGAAAATAAACTTCATATTTAAACTGATGAATCTTTGTCAATTTAAATTTGAGTTGTGTCAGTGAATAAGAAGTGAGATGGGAAAACATCCAAATTTCAGTGTGATAATGTAAAGATAAAAGAATAGCATCCTAGATGTTAAAGTAAAGAATAAATCGTGGAGATATATTTTTTTTTCATCCTTGTTCAGACAGAGAAAAAGATCAGATTAAAATCCATTATTTATTTATTTATTTATTTTTTGTCAAGAACTCAAATTGTTAGAGACAATGTACAATCCCTAAGATAATTTCATGTTTTTATTTTAGAGCCAGTTAAATGAAAATAGTGTTGCTTTGAGGTTCCCATACTACTCTCCCCTCAAACAGAGTAGTACGGGAAATCGAAGTTTAGAAATGAAACACCTTCAGCAGTATCAATACACAATAAAACGGGGATATGCAAATGATATCTATACGGTCTGTGGTTTGAGCATTTACTAACAAAATAATAAAACACTCAATAATGTAGAAAATAAAATTATTTTGCTTTTAATACTGCCAAGGAGTCGAGATGTAAAGAACTTTGTTTTTGTTCACTTTTCATTAACTGAACATGATGAGCATTGTACATAAATATGTCAAAAACATTCAACCACATTGTGCCACTGGGACACGAATGAGGTAACATATTGGTTAACATAAAGATAATTATGATACTCGGAGCTAAGAGCAATCTAGTCAAGTGACAATTATTCCATTGTTAATCAGCAGAGCTTTAAAATGTCAACAGAAGTATGTTTTTAAAGATCTGCTGGCTGTGTTTGCGTGACTGACGTCAGCATTACAGTGTGCTGTGATTATGCCATATAATTATTCCATCTTAGCACTAATTGAGTCATTCAATAATATCCACACCTTCGTAACCTTTTCACTTTAGAATCTCACATCTCAGGGTATATTACGGGTATTTTATGTGACAGACCAACGCAAAACAGTGAACAATTGTGAAGTGGATTGTGTAAAGAACATTTGTTAATACATTTTTTTCAACCTCAAAAGTTAACAAACTCCTTTATTGTTACACCTCTAAACATTTTGGGGAAGCCCAGATGATGAAAACATGGCGTTTGACCAGCTAAAGCACAACATTTGAGGTAAATGGAAGCATGCCTATGAATTTTATTGCAACATTTAACATGCAAGCTCTCTTGTGTGACAAGATATTAGTGGGGGGGAATCAGCATCAGATAGAGAATTGTGAACCTCCACAAATTTGACTCCAAAGAAAGTCCATCCCAGCTGTGAAGTACAGAGGTGGTAACATCATGTTGTCTGGCTGTTTTGCTGCAGAAGCCACAGCAGTATTTTAAAAAATAGATGGCACCGAGAAAAAAAGAGCATTAGGTGGGAATTTGAAGCTGCATCTCAAGACACGAGCCAAGAAAACTCAGCCAGACCAAAAAGAGACCGTCTTTGAGCATCAGTTTCCAAGTCTTTTCACAAATTCTCAACTGGATTTACTTACTGCTGTCCTATGACAGGCAGTTTTTTTATGCCACCAGAGAATCCTGGTCTGTTATCTGATCTATTATAAAAGATAGTTATTAAATACACTTACGTTTTAAATATAAAAACTGAATATAAAAACAGTTGAAAGGTGCCGTTTTAGAAAAAAAATCTACAGTTACTCTTTTCTTTAAAAGAACTGAAAGGTACTTCACTTTATAAGTCACTTTGATTTAGAATCTAGAGACGAGAAAGAATGGTAATCATCATCATCGTCGTCATCAGTGGACTATGAATTCAGACTTTATCTGAGCTTAACACATGGGAGTGCAGCTACGCAGAGAGGTCTACCCTGTTCCCCGCCCTGCTTTGTTTTCATGACAACCAATGAAAACAAACACTGACTCACCAACTCAAACTCAGTGTCTGAGTTATTCATCCTTATGGCTGAGGTGAATATGCAGAAAACCAAACTAAATGATTTAGGCTATCCCCATGAATTAAGACATATAGTTTTCTTTTCACAAAAACTGACATGATTTTTCCAAAAGGGCCAGCACAGAGCCATCACCTCAGCTCCTCATCTCCACATCATTCCTGCATTAGGTGTCCAAGGGATACTCATTTGCAACAATGAAACAACGCCTTGCATATCAGCCTCAACTGCAAAATCTCAAGAGGTCTTTGCGGTGATATAAATCATTAAGACAGAGACTCCTCCGAGATGCCGCGGTGGTCAGAGACTTCTCGTGCCGAAATGAATTTGATTTAATTTGTTCTGCATTTCAACTTTGGCTGACCACATTCCAAGCAGACTGATGTTAAGCATAGCCCCTCGTGTAGATCATTTCCATCATTTTCCTGTCATTTAAATGGTGAAATTAAACCTGCAAGATTGATGTTGCAATATTTTGAGTCTGAATTTCAACTGAAATACCACACAATCTACGATGATAAACAGTCATTTGAGCTCATTGGTTTATGTTGAAGTGGTAAATTTATTTCCGATCTGGGGTTTATTCTGTAGGTGAGATACCCTATAGTGATGTGCTGTATGGTGGATGCTCATTGTGGGGAAACCATTGTTCTACAGCTAATCCTGGCTCAGATTTTCAACCAACCAGCGCTGGAGGCTTAAATGCAGCAGCTCTTCTAATTCTCCACTTTGTCCTGCTGCCGTTGTGCCTTTCTTCTGAATAACATCAACAAGCTCAAGAAACAGGCCAATTTAAGATATAAAACAAGTTTTTTAAATACGCTGCTCTTTGTAAATGAATTTTCTCGACTCCTTTCTTTATTCTCTTCTGTCAGAAGATACACAGTCGCAAAGATGCGACTCTGGTGTCGAAGAGCACATCAAAGACGAGGGCCTGTGAGAGGTCTACTTTACCTTTGAACACAGAATAGGATACGAGGCTGCGCCAGCTCTCTGCAGGCAAGGCTCAGGCTGATCAGAGGCTGCCCAACGCCGCAAATGCAGCAGCAGTGGGCACAAACACTCATACTATAGGCAGTTTCAAAGAAGTCTTCTACCCACCACTGATGTGCGAGTCGACACACACAGTGAGTGCAAGTTTTGCCATTAAGGGATAACTGAGGCTGCATGCCAAGGCACAACACCCCGCAGAGCTCAGACATTGTCATATGGAACAAAGTTACTGATTCAACAGTCTCTTGCACAGTTCCTCCTAAATACTGCATTTCCCACGACACAAAGCCAGCACAGAGAGAAAAGATAAATGCATAGTTGAAGGCAGTCTCGCAGAGGGAAGTTCAGCGTGTGGACGTGTTTTAGAAGAGTTCAATCACAAACACTCTCACCTTTTTTCATCTGCTTTTGATGACATGAAATAAGACATTATGTGCCCAACAAAAGTATTTATATCCCATAGACCTTTTTTTCACTATTTGATGACTATAAAATTACATATTTCAATTTATTCTATAGGCATGTTTGCTACAGACCAGCAAAAAGAAGCAGACAGAAAAAGATATCCGCTTTATAATTCCTTTTTGTACTAATGTAATGCTAAAAATTGTTTGTCATGCATGTGTATGCTTCCCCTGTCTCACCTGTTAGTCAATTTTCATGAGAAAGCTGGACTGAAATAGTGGGAAGATGTGCTGGAGCTAAACACAAAACCTGTTAAGTTACCATCTATGTCTGTATTCACTACTAGAGGGTTTATTGAACCACACAGATTTTCCTAAAACTAAGTGATGATTCCAAGGTGTGTACAACATCCATGGGTGGACTGGCATATTAGGTTAGGAGGCCGGTGGTTTAGCCTTTAGAGGAGCTTGTTGCTGTAGTAACGCTTCACACAGTTGTTTTGCCATTAATGCCCCCAAACTATCCCATATCAAACGCCTTCTCTACCTCTCCTCTGCTCCAGTCAAGCGCTTAAAAAAATCTGCTCAGCACACGACCGCGGGGTGGACTTGTGAACACATGAACGAGTGCTACGGGGACAGCCGGCTGACAAAGAAGATTGGAGATCAGAAATCCTGTCCCATAAAGCCCAGGTTACGAAAACAAATGTCCTCTAATTAAACTATCAGCAGTCACGAAACGGAAAAGCCTCGTCTTTCCACACTCGTGACACAAAAACTGAATCTCCCTCAGTGTCCCTCGCATGCAGCAGAGGTGCGCAGTGCTGTGGCTTTAGCTCATCATGCAGGGCTGGCAGAAGCTCGTATAGGGCCTCAAGCAGAATATGATTTTAGGGGTCCCTCTTCCTGTTAAGAACATTGCCACCGTTAACTCTTTCAATACAGATCAGAGAGAGGGCACCACGTTTAATTGGTCGATGTCTCTGTGCAATCCCATGTGATCCTGGTTGGCAGATAAGATGACGACAAGATAATATGAGGACATATGAATTAGGCCTTAAAGGCTGTGAAACGACTTGAGACTAGGTTAGAAAGTTACCTTCTTACAAACAGGTAGAGTCATAATTGAATGCTGTAGAATAAAGGAATATCATGTGTTAGAATGACCCAGACATACAATATATAGATATTTATAGGTGTTACAATACAAATGCACTCCATACTTATGCCGTTTTTATTTCTGGATAAAAAAAAAAACTAAAAAATCGTGTTTAATCTCCCACTTCATAATAGTAGCGTTTAGGCATCACCTGAAAATCTGATGAAACTCATTGAAACTTATGGTTGTAATGTGACAAAATGGGGAAATAATTCAAATCATTTGAATATTTCTGCATTGCACCGTACAACCAGCGTGCTTCTCTGACCCGTTCCTGGGGATTGATTCAATTAAATTTAACTTTGTTTCCATTTTCTTTTTTTAATCTTTCCTCCACTACCTGTGCATGTAATATTAATTACATGAATCACGGTTCACAGTCTCTCAGTTAATTGTCCAGCAGCAGAACATTTCAGAGGGCCGCAGCTGAAGCCTGGGAGATGAAAACAGGATGGAGTCGGGGGAGGAAGCGAGGCGTTCAGGAAAGGGGGAGGGGCATTATTGCTCTTCCACCGTCACTGGACTGTAAAAACGCAGATGGGACCCCCCGCCCCCTCCTCCCACATGTGTTGTTGTTCACTGGAGACACAATCTCTTCTGATTAAAAAGTTCATATTTACTTATTATTAAAGACAATCAACTATATGATGAACCTTACAGAACGTAGGTAAGATGTTCCTGGCACACTGATGATATTTAAGTTAATTAGGTGGAACAGATGATGTTACTGAACTCCTGCCTTTCCCTAAAACCCATATTTTATTTTCAGTAACTTAATAAACTCCCTTAATCATCGCAGGTATTCTTGTCACTAAAGAGCATCTTGATTTATTTTAAATAGTTTTGCAAATGATCTCGCATTAATGCGTGTGGGCATAAAAGTGTTTACGAGCGCAAACTATTATCAGGTTAACCCATAGAACTCCTTGAGTTTGCACTTTGTCTGCCTTGTAATATCTTCCCCCGTATCTCTGTAACAAATTTAATGTGAACTCTGCAGCTTGAAAAAAAAAAAAAGCCTGCACACTGGCAAAGGTCCAACAATTTAAGAGATAATTATGCAAACGTAACCTTTACTTGGTCAGCAAGTGGAAGAAGCAGTAGCTCCAGTGCTTCTTTTATATGTTTTTTTCACAGGGAAACAATTGCGATTTTATTCACATACAAACTTTAATGGAGGAAGGTAGGTATTATATATTTTCCACACAGTTAGTGTAATTTTTTAACCTGGCCTCAAAGCCGGAAAAGTGACAAATTCAAATACATTTTACAAAGTGAGCTCTAATACCAGCCAGAATTATACCAACAGCTTATTGATGGGTTCAGGTGGTTTCTAGGCAACTTACCAAGAGACATTTATGTAAAACACACCGTTTCAAACTATTTGTATATTATGCAAACGCACAATGATTTTAAAGTCATACACTCAATCTACCCTAAAATAATAGTTCAAATAAATCACTAAAAGTGACAAATAAATGTGAAATTTAGCATTTGTCACGTCTGATCATCTGTGCACTGTTCAAGTCGGGAAAACAAAGTAAAGCTGTAAAAATTGACTGAAGTGCCAGTGCAGTTTTACATAGAACAAAACCTCATTAGCACTGCTTTGAATGGTGCTCGTCTGACTAAGCAGTGCTGCAAGTGCAGAGTACTGTTTGAGATGCACACTAAAGCAAAAAGCCAACGAAAGACATTGAGCTGACAGAATTTCAATACAATGAATGCAAGAAAGGGAGGAGGGGGAGAAAAAAAAAAGCTTTAATCCCATCTGACTTTAAAACACGCTTGGGAAGAAACTAAAGCGCCCTCCCCAGGAAGTTCAATATCTTCTTCTGCTTGACCACATCTCAGCCCCCTCGATGAGAGACCACATCCCTGTGGCAAGGTGAAGCAGCATGGCTTCAGGAAAGCAGGATTACACCCAGCTCTTCAGGAAGACCTCACAGCATTTCACTGAAACATTTATGAGGATAGCAGCATGGCGTCACAAAGACAGAACCACTGTCTGATCCACAAGCATAGACCCCTGCCTGAAACAGACCCCCAGCTGCTCCTTAAACAGGGCAGATGTGACAAGCCCTCTCTTATGGCCCATCAGCTGCTGGCTGTGGGCTCTGCGGGTCCTGGCCACTAACTAGGTCCCTCCTGGAAGCCATGCTCTTTAAACTAAGAGGACTCACACTCTTGAGGCAGAGGTTTGGGCTTTTCCTTTGCTGCACGTGTTTGTTCCTTTGAGACAAGCACAGGGCTACTTGTGCCTACAGAAAAGACATGGCGAGGTTGACATGTTTGGATTGGAGAGCAGTCAGGCCTGTCTACATGGCTGCAACGAAGCAGCAAGGGGTTGCAATAGAGCTAATTTGGACAGCGGAAACAGTAGCTTCTGCAAGGATCAGGATGTTTCCATCATGTAGTGTGGGGCTCATAGATACTTCAGCATTGCGGTTATCCACTTGACAGTTCCACACATTGTGCCCAAATTCGAAAACGATCTACCAGCCCTTAGAAGAAAGTTTAAAAGTCGGTTTGGCTGTCACTTCTGATGATTGCCTCTCAAACAAATTGTGCAGTCAAAAATAATTTCCTCTAAATTCCACAATTCAACTTCACCATCCAAAGAAAAATATTTCCCAAATATTTTTGGCACATACTTTGCTCTGTGCTAGACTTACACAGAGGAAGCATAGTTAAGTCTAAATGTCTGCCACTAAAATCATAAGGAACACTTCCGTACAGATGGATAATGAGGCTATAACATAACTCATGATAAAAAGTTAGCATGATGAAGTTTCTGGTTCTAAGTAACACCCAAGTTTCACAATGTAAAAGCTACCAAACCACATTTTTTTTATCTTACAGTATGTTTAAGTGTCTCACTAGAACTTTTATTAGGAATAACAATAAGGTCATGGGTTCGAAACTCCACTTGGAGTCTTTTTCTCAGGAAGTTTCCATGTTCTCCCTGTGAATAAGGTAAAAAGAAACACACACACACAATTCAAAGTGCAATTCAAAATTTGTTATGTATGAACATGAAAGAATTTCCCGAATAACCATTAAATATAATTATAATTTCAGAATAAACAAGCAGTTGCACAATAGCACTGTTGTTTGCACTGTTGTCTTTTATCAAGATGGTCCTAGAATCAAATCCCAACCAGGGACTTTCTGCTTGGAGTTAGGTTATTGTGAATTTCCCTTATGTTAGAGTTTGTGGGCATGGTTATGCTTCTCAGTGCTGGCCTAAGACAAACTGCCTGTCTGCCTCTTACCCACTCACCACCGGAGATGGACTACATCACTCCTTCATGATCCTGCAAGGATTATGCTGGTATAGAAAACAGATGGATTAGCAATCACCTAAATAAGTTAGAATATCTCTTGATAAAATAAGAGTCAACTGGAGCAACAAGTTTTCCCGTTGTTGAGAAACCTCGGCTAAACATATGTAACAAGATCAGCTTGTTGAGCCGCCAACACTTCTACGTTATAAAAAAGAATAGTAGAAACGTATACTACATACTTCCTGCTTTTACGTTTGTACTGTATTCAAACTTAGCTTACATTAATATTTAGGTTTACGGCCATCTAGATTCAATTGTGTTCACACATTCTTAAGTGTGTATTTCAAAATTGTGTATGTACATTACATTTCATACATACATTTTGTATATAAATAACAGATAGTGCAAATGTCCAACTATTTTTCAAAACAATAATAACTAGATATAAAAACATATATATCAAATAGCAATATTACTGCTTGCAATTCTCACTAAGGACAGCGATGATGCAGTATTTGGTAGCATATTATATTTCAAGTGTCAAGCACTCTGACATTGGACATTTGTCATATATTTGGCCAGTTGGGTGGACTCCAGTGGCCCTGAAATGCGGCCAAAAAGTTCTAAAAATAGATCTACTATATAATTTTTTATATTGTGCAGTTCTAGTAGTTACATAAAATGTAAATATTTTTTGCCCAAGGGTTTCCTACAGTTTGAATACCATAGCGACCAATGCCTTGAGTGCATTAATTCCTGTTAACGGCAACGACATGTAAAAATATGCAACTCAACTTCAAAAATAATGTTTTGTTCGGTATGTTGCTAAAAAATACATGGTCATTTTTAGCTAGTACTGCTATTAATGCAATGGAAAGGAAATAAAAATACAGTAAAAAACCAAATCACTTTCTGTGTCGTAAGTGAATTAAATGTAGTAGTAAGACTGATACAATAATGTTATTAACTATCGGAGATTAAAACTAATCATTCACAGAAAATGAACAAAGACAGTAGGTCAACAGTTTTATATAATTGAACTGACTGAGGTCAGGTTACTTGTAAGTTACACTGTTGGTAAAACCTATGAAGTCACTCTGTCGGAGCCCAAGTAACCATTCCGTTTTCGAAAGGTTAGCGTTACCATTTGTCAAGATGACAGCAATTATTCATGCAAGTGTAGAAAAAAAACAAAATAGGCCTATGTTTGCTGAAATAAATATAACCGAGAGTAAATAATTAAAAATGTGACTGGAATTAAAAATGAACAAATAGCTTCTAGTGAATATGTGCAGAAGTGCTCTCAACTGCATTTCTGTATAAATGTGTACGTTCCCTCACTCATGTGTGTAATGTGTGCACTAAGTAGACCACACATGTGCAACGCTGTGGCATGAGTGCACAATGTTCGACATGCAGAGGACCTGACTGAAAAGTATAGGATGCCTCACTGAACCGCGACAGAAACGTTAAAAATCCCGGCGTCTGTTACCTTGCTGCCACGGAGCTGCGCGACAATCACAGCACTACAGACAGAAAGTTGAGCTGTGTTAATTTGAGCATTACATATCCACAGGCGATCTGCAGAAAGATGCCAATTACACAGAGTTTTAAAGTGTCTAATTGAGGCCCTTCAGTCTGAATATGTTATTGCCTGCTCTGATTTGAGAATGAAGACAATATGCTCAGTTGCAGCCTGCTGCTTACTCTTCAAGGGATATATGGTGTTAATGGAATGGATGCTCAGCCTTTGCTTCGGCGTCCTCCTACTGAACCAGCGTGCCGCAGGGTGATAATCCTTATTTTGTTGCACTGGCTTATTACAACGCTAGCAGTAAATTTGAGCATTTAACCACAGGCCGTAGCTGCTTGATGTGAAAGCAACTCTCCAGAGGGGGTGTCAAATCCACAGAATTTTTATGAAATGGCCTATTGTGCTATTAGGAAACTTTTGAAGTGTAAAAATATGCTTTAGAAGAAAACCACAGAATATAGAATGATCTATTTTTTTCCCCTGCTAATGCTCAATGCTGTAAAAGTATGCTTGACAAGACGATGACAAATGATTGCAGAGTCATAATTGTAAAACGGAAAAAAACAAAATAAGAAACACAAGTTTGTGATCAATTCAAGGTCCTTAATTAAAACTCAAAATTAAAATTCTGACTAACTTAGCTGGCCCATTTTGACCATTTTACTAAAGTCCAGGTCACACTTGCTTTTCATAACTCCAACCCCAAATAAAGCCACCAGACTCTCATTAGAAACCCCATGTTGAAGACGCATGAATAATGCACCACACTCAGAACACTTGCCAGAGTCTGTACATTCACCACTGTGTTTGATCTCGTGAAGTTTAGCTCACATTTCTCCATTTATTCTGCTGCATTTAACCAAGCAAGTTCCCCGAACGCACACAAGGGTGTCGCAGGCGGTCACTGCCATTTGATGGGGATAAATATGGGAACGTTTGAAGATTAACCCAAAAGACTAATGCACTTGCAATGAGTAGATCAGCTAATGAGAAGCCAACCCCTGGTCTTTGGCATCATAAACATTTCTTGCCAAATGTATTCCAAAATCCCCTTGAAAGTGGAGCTTGAGAGTTCTTCCCTTATGTGCAGCATTTCAGTTCATTACTTCATAGAGTCAAAAACATCAACTTTGTAGCTCTGAGTTCTGCTGTATTGTAAAAGAAGCAGAGGTGAGACTGGGCGTAGCAAAAAATAACCTGAAAGACAAAACCTTCTACCAAGTAAACGGTTTCTAAATAATAGTTCTCCATCTGGAGTTTTTTTTTTTTTCTTCTTCTTGCCGTTTACGTTCGAGACTTAATTATTGGGATATCTTCAATCAAATATTTACACAAAAACCTCTGCTTCACAATTGAAATAACTAATATGACAGTATAAAACTGAAAATAATGTGATTTTTCTGACGTTACCACAAACTTTATTGATCATCTGGTAGACCAACACCTTCCAACACTTGCATTGAACACATCTTCTAAGCAACGGTCCTACAGAAAGACAGTGTACATTTTTTTCAGGGCAAAAGTGGATAACCACAGTGGCAGATTGTCATCTGAGAACACTTGAGTGAAGAAGAAAAAAAAGAAGAGGGGGGGTTCATGTCAAGCTCAGCTTTATTGAAGGTCAGAATAGCCTACTTGCAACATGGGCAATCTTCCCCTTAAGTCATTTAGCTTTAATTTCCACATCTGATATCACAAAACCCGTTCCCCTGTAAGAGGGATAAGCTTGGCGTTGGCCCGAGCTAAAAATAATAAGTCTTAGATGTTAAGAGACCAAGGTTTGTTCTCCCAAGTCATTAGCTGAGATAGCCGTTACACTGACTTTTATTCCCTGGGAGGAGTGCAAGAGGAATGGTGCCCTGCCCGTTCCTGCCTTCAATGTCATTCCAAAGAGTTTCCATCCAATATGAAAAAAATATTTTCTCAGAAATACAATTTTGATATGAGGACAAGAGACAAGTCTGTTTTTTATTTTTTAATTTTTACTTGAGGATGCGCTATGTTGAAGTAATGTTACAAGTGGCTCATTTAGTCACCAAGTCAAAACTTATCAAGTCAATTTAGGGATCATTATCCAAGCGCCCTCCCCAACGGATGACAAGCTGTTTCATCTGCATAAAGATAAGAACATTTTCTACGCGAACCAGAAAGATACTATCAATACCCCTCCTGTGAAAGAAAAGATGAGAAAGTTAAGCAGTAAAGCTCATCGAAGAACTCAATTATGGTAAACAAGAATGGCTAATTTGTTGCCAGCAGATAATCAAAAAGGATTAGGGAGATAAAAACTGATTTTAAGGTACTGTGGCAGGGAACTTAGCTCGTTAGCAGAGAGCTTTTAAGTTTCATAAGTCAGCCAGCTCCTCCCTTAAAGCACGCTGGGATATTTGATACACAGTCACTCATCCTGCCCCGTTGACAGCGATGAAGGTAAAAAGTTGGGGGCTATAAAAATGATATACATGACAACGGCATTTCATCATGCGTTGTACCAGCTCCCAGATACTCGCTGTTAGCTCAGGACCCAGAGGAGCTTCTGTATCTTCATGATAAACTCATCTGGCATGATTTATTAACTAGTGAATCACACTGCTCCCGCTCCGTAGCACAGACGCACACACTCTTGCTGCTCCACAACTTCTCTGGAACAGTAAGCCTTTCCACAGGGACAGTCAAAGTCATTAGCACCTCCAAACTTTCTCCATGCTAATTTTTTGCTTTGATATACTGGGTAGCTCATTTAAAACGGGGTTCAGAAAGAGGGTGAAGATGCTTAAATCTCTCATACCAAATCCAACTTCCTCGCCATTTGCTACAAATTGTGCAAAAGTTGATAAAGTTTCTTGGAAAACACATCTTTTAAGTTTTGTGGCTTTGAGCTCATTTTTTGTTCTCCAAATCCAGGGTGCCTCCTGTATATATATATATATATATATATATATATATATATATATCAAAGCCATGCTCAACACTGGCCATAATGACCTTGTGGAGGTTAGGCTCAGGCAGCTGTCTTATCACATCGACCCTCCCCAGGTCTCAGGCGGTCCGTCGAGTGCACTGCTGGCACCGGACTGCACAAAGAATGCTGGCATCATTTCATTCTTTGAGCCTCCATCTGCCACGACTCTGACCAAGGGGCTACTTCTTATTTTAGATCGTCTATTCGCATCCTCGCATCCGCGTCTGCTCACACAGACCCCCCCCACCCCAACGGCCCATCACCCCTGTCCCATTTACCCCTCACATCCGCTCTTCAAGCGCAAAACTTGGGCTCCCAAGGCGGAGTGGGGCTGAACTCTATGAAGTAGACTGGAAACATCCGTGTCCTTTCCCAAACTTTGTCAGGTGAAGGATAGCGGTTCTGCTCTAATGGACAGAGAAGCAGCTTTAGCCTCTCACTTACCAGCTCTTTAAAAAAGGAACTCCTAGACTGGCAGTACAACAAAGTCAAAATTCAGACCCACGTTTAGTGGCATTTTGAGTTTGCTTTGTAAAACGTAAAAGCACTATAGTTGAATAACCACGCCAACACGTTTACCCACTTTCACCCTTTTGTTTTTTCTTTTTGTTTTTTTTTACCAATTTATTACTGTTAAAAATAATCAGTTTGGCTTTTGACGGACCTGGATTTTATTATCATGTGTTAGTAAAGGGCGTTCAATAAAAAGGAATGTTACACTTTTCAGAAAAAATATAATTAAAATGTTAATTATTTCCCAGATTAATGCTCTCCTTAGTAGACTTGCCAATTTGTGTGGTTTTCCTTCAAATTGATCTATCAAGTAAAGTCCCCTCATAAAATGGTAGACTTAAACTCTTGTAAGACATTGCAGATCAGTAAAAATATGTTAAAGATTTGTTGCATTCATTTTCCAATCATACCTATGATCTACTTTAACTATGACTTGAACTACCCCAGACACCAGTCTATAAACTGAAACATATGGATTGGTGAATGGCCTTTATATCAAAGTTAAGAAAATATCTCAAAATGAAAGACAGTCAAAGGGACAGTGTGTCACCATGGGGGAATGGTTGCGTGTAATTGACTTCATATGCAGCTATCATGTGGCTCTGGAATGCAGCTGATTGCAAAGTGGAGAAAGTAAAATCTTAAACTGCACACAATGTGCTTTGGTGCATGATACAGCATGAACACCTTCATAAATTCATCTTCTGTCTCTTCCAGAGACCTATTCTGTCCACCTATAAACTGATGAAATATGAATTCATCTTAGGGAAATTGTGATGCTTCTTATATACTGCGCCTTAGCATTGTGAGAACAGATGGATTCATTCTCAGATTAAATTACTCACAGTTGAAGCCTACTTTCTAGCTTGGTGGTGTCTTAATCATAGGACAGGCACTGGATTTTATTTAGGGGTATCAAAGAAAAATCAAAAACCCTTGTTGTTTTTATTACAGCTCCCTTTGTATTTGTCACAAATCTCCAATAAAACTCGCCCAAGCTTATAGTTGAAACGTGATGAAACATTCAAAGGGTGTGAATACGTCTTTGAATCGTAAATCACAGAAAACGCACCACGAAACAATTTGTTGAGTGGAAAGCCATCGTAAATGATGATCTGACACCTTCTGTCGTGAGCACACCTCAACATTGTTGCGTCTTTAACCATCTTGTTGGCTGCGCAGTTTGGTGCAAAGACACAGCCGCCAAGTCAAGTGGAGAAGGCTGCCAAAGAAATGTCTGGCAAAAAAAGTATGTCTCTCCTCCCGGATAGGATAAATTTTCGTGGTAGAAAAGTACACCTGAGGCCACTACTGTACCAGAACAGTTGATTTTCACTTTTTTTTTTTCATTTTTGAGTATGTTGTAAGTAGAAACAAACTAATGTATGTATAAGTATTTCATAGCTCTCAAATGACTGATATCAGGGGCTGCTTTTCCTCTTTTTTCAGCTTCTATAAAAGCTTGCTGACCAGTACTAAAGTACAGTCCACTTCAAAGAGATAAACTATACACTTTTTGTCCGTGACCTCATTTTTTTGAACTTTTGACTCTAAAGCCTTTGTTCCTTGTGCCTTTGTTACCAGATCGTGGCACCACATTGTCTGTTCTCTGTCAGGTGGAGCAGACAATACTTTGGTGAATCTGAATTGTTCAGTGTTTTAAGATTAATCCCCAAAGCATGCACCGCAGCCCCGCACCATTAGTTTAGAATTTAAAGGAGAGCAGATAAATAAATCATAATCCGGGGCTCAGCACTTCTCAGTCACCTTTTTTGTTGTATCTAACACCCCAATTCCCAGCAGGCTGGGCACAGACAGGGATCTAAGATCCGCGCTGTTCGAGAGAAGGGGGAAACAAACAGCCTGTGTAAACCTCAGCGGGGCCAAGCATCTCTACGAGGAGCCTTACTGACTTTGTCCTATCAAAGCAGGTTGGGAGACCTTGCTGCAGTTCCCCGGTAGTCTCGAGCCGCGCACACTTAGCGGCCGTTGGGAAAAGCACTCCAGGTGCTCATTGACTTGCATGAAGCCTGACGTTAGTTCTCACGCTTGTGCATTCGAAAGACTAATGAACTGCAATGAATCGCTTGCAAAACAGGATTCTTTTTTTTTTTTTTTTTCCTCAGCAAGATTATATCAGTAAAAGCAAGAGGGCTTTCCCAATTGTCTTTATTAGTTAATATTTCAGCAAGACTCGGAAAAGGAAAAGAAAATTCCGGATTGTTTTAACTTAACCAGAGGAAGGAGACTAATACAAAGTGCACAGAGTTGGAAAAGTAGACTGCTATTACCCACGAGTGCCGAGAGATGCCGGGCATAAGCGAGACGCCGTTTGCTTTCAAGGACACCTAGGATCCCAGGGTACTTGTTGAAGAGAAGGAATATTATTAACCCCGATGGCACGGCCCTCCATTTCTTTATATTTCACAGACAGAACCGTCAAGCCATTATGCTACAAGATTTCTTCGAATAGTGAAAGCTAATTTGACTCTGGAAAAATTGTTCCGTGTAAGGTCAAAACAATGCCACAACAATGGCGGAAATGGGGCACCTTAAAAATAACTTGTCAGAAGTGGAAACTTCTGAAACACAAGCTGTTCTTTTTTTTCTAGGCCAATGTGCACCAGCTTGCAATGACTAGACACATGTTTAACTACAAAAAACTGAAGGAATAAACTTTTATTTTGGAGAAAAGCCAGATCAGTGTAGATCGATGGAAAACTGGATGCTGGCAATTCACAAATGAAAGTTCATCAAAAATATTTTTGAAAATGATTTCTTAAGCCAACAATGACAGGTTGACATGCTAATTTGCTAAGAAACTCAAATGTCTGTAAAGTACTGTAACGAAATATTATCTATTGTGTGTCAATAGTAATTTATTCTTAAAATCTCTTTGAAGGCGTTCTGGTAAATAAGTTAATCAAATGTCACCAGGTCAAACTTCAAGATTTGGCCCACTAGCGTTGGAATTTTTAAATTCAGATAAAAATGTGTGATGTAAAAATAAGGTTTTTGTCAGAGAATAATATGAACGTGGGAATTTTCTGTGAAAGCTAAACTAAAATCTCTGAGAACCATTTCTCTAGTGTAATAAAGAAGTGGGAAACCAAAGCCTGGTTGTGTGATGTCATTTAGGCGTGGCCTCATCACATACTTTGTGCACTACAAAGTACAAACTAATTATTTATAAAATTATCAAAGCACAACAGAAAAGAATGCTTCCCATGAAAAAGAAGTTATAAATTCCACTAGTTTTTCTAAGGATTTCTTTTTTCATGGGATTTTCTTTTTATTAGCAATTCATTAAATCGGATCATAACGAACTATAAAACTTTTGGGTGAAATTCCACAAAAATAGGGTCTGATTCTAGTTGTTGCACTGTCAGCTACTTTAGTGGTTGTAAATTAAAATAAAGGAACCCTTAGAAGTGTTTTTTTTATGTATTACATAAGGGATCTGAAAACTTCTTCCCATCCCTCAAGTTCAAAATGATAGTGAGAAGAAACACAGCAAAAAAAAAAAAAAAAAACACAGGCTAAGCAGGTGTGCTTTTTCCTCTTGTCTTTGCTGTACAGGACATGGCAGTTTGACAGTATTCTGTCTACCATCCTTAGTGACACAAGACTCTGGAGCTCCCCTATAATTAACCCTGGCTGAGCTCCAGCCCAGGTAGTGCAGGAGAGAAGGCCCACTGACTGCCAGCATGTCTGGCAGACGCCACCCTTTCCGCAAACCTGGAGATGATGCTGCACAGGAGACACGTTTGACACTCTATGCTGCATACACAGTGGACTCAGCAGAGATTCAGCCAACAGCCCCATCTGTGAAACTCATTATTAGATCACTGCTAAAGACTCCAGCAAGACCCTCCACAGTGAAACTGCAATCTATGGAGATTTATTTAAGCTATTTCCATTGATTATTTAAACATTTTTCACTAAATACCTTTGCACTTTTAAGGTATTGGGAAAAAACGTCACATTACAGAGAGAAGAGCGTATTTTCTAAGGAAACATTAGAATATGAATGTGTACACCTTATAGAGTGGTGGTTTTTTCAGCTTTATTGTGCATCAGCATTTCTTATAAAAGGCCCCCAAGAGCTCTAACATTCCAGGTATCATCTCAGTCGTTGTTGGATAAAGAGAATCCATAAGCCCCTCATTGTTTGCAGTTTGACCAGGTGCTTGGCTCATAAAACCCCTACATTCATCTGCCAAAAACTGCTGGCTTGCACACAGGACCTAAAACATCTCTCTTGCCCACTGCTTTGGAAATGTTTTATTCAAGGAGCTACTCTCCATGTGGAACTGCAGTCTGATAACTCTTGGATGTTTCGAAGGAGGAAACTAAGTGTTGGGTATAGACAGTATTTCTTTCCTATTTGTCACACTATGTCTCAGATGAACAATCAGATTTTGATGTCAGAAAATTACAACCTGAATAATCTTTTTGAAAAAGTTTGAAGTGAATTAAAAAAAAAAAAAGCTACAGCAAACAACCTGTGTCTATGTAAAAGAGTAACTACCAAAACATCAGAATTTGTCCAAAAAAAAGAAGAAAAAAAAAAGGGAAATCTGAAAGGCGATAAAAACTTTTTCACCTCTCTGTAACCTAATGGTGTTACAGCATTTCCTCATTGTGTTTATCTTCATCTGAAACTAATCCATCTCAGGTAATGAAAGGCTATTTTTTTTTTAATTTTCCATCATACATTAATCAAACCAAACACACAGATCATAAAAATGCACGACAGCCTTGATGTAGCGCTTTTCTCACCACCTCGCAATGAACAGCACTCTCCAAATTAAACGAGTTTCTTTTAAAGACCAGAAGTCAATTAATGTTTAATTTGACTGCAAATTAAACACTGAGAAAACAGGAGCTTTTCTATTAGATTAATTTCAGTCTGTTTCAAGGGAACATTACACCAATCGTGCCGCTTACCCTCACCTTCCATTTGGGCTGCACTTTTCTTTCAAAATGATTAATTCATGAATGGATGACTGCACAGGCCTGGCGAGCAAGTTTTCTTTCACACTACTAACAAAATCTACCTGATTTTACCATTGAATGTATCCAATGGAATACATAACAATTGTTAACTCAGCACCAATTTGTTAGTATCATTAGTCACATGAATTAAGATGGATTTAAACGGTAGATGCACTGCCATCTACATCTACCATTTGTATGGTGCTTTACCAAGTCCAGAAGATGGAACATTCAGTCCTTCACCCACTGATGGTGGTAAGCTACATTGTAGTCCCAGCTGCCATGTCCTGGTGCCACCGGGTCCTGTGACAACCACCAGCAGGCTAGCTTGGTGAAGTGTCTTGCCCGAGAACACAGCGACTAAGATAGATGGAGCAGGGGTTCAAACCTGCAACCCACCGGTTAAAGGTCAAAGTCCTGCCACTGTCGCACCTATGATCAAGCTTAAAATTATTTTTCAAAATGGTCAAATTTACAAGAACAAGGTAAAAGTTAAATTTGTTTAGTCATTGGCAAGCTTCTGGTCAATTGTAAAGAAATTCTAAAGTTTATTTATATTGGATTGTTTCATGATAACAACCTACCTCGTTGGCATAATTCACAAATTTTCAATGGAGATCAGTCAAACCAATAGTGCTAAGCAGCGAACCAGGAACCAGAAAACCCAAAGCTAATCATAAACTGAAAGATACTAGGACACAAGGGTCATTATCTGCAATAAAGCCAGTTTAACACAACCACCATCTGAGATGGAGATGACCAAGAATGATCCTTCTGCCCTAAAATCAACACCTTCAAGCTTGACAAAAACCTGAAATTACACTCATATACAATCCAAATATCTAAGAGATCACCTTTATGGTCATTGGAGACAAAGTTTGATGCATCTGACCACAATGACAAGCGATTTGTTGGTAGATTTCAAGATGAGGCTAATTGGCCATAAAACTTTACCATTTACTATGGATGATACAGCCAAGATGGTATGAAAATCTTTAAGATAGACCTTGTATGGATGAGAGCTAATCCACAATAATTTCACCCAATTATTGTTTATTCTAAGTTGGACACTTTAAAAAAACACCTCAAATGCATGAAAAGCCATGATATTGTAAGTCACTAATAAACACGAGTGAATATAGATTTTCACACTCAACTATCAGTTTTCAAAAGGCAGTAAGCATAATGAGATTTTTACGTAATTTCTGACACTAATTTATCCAAACAAACTCTGGAGACAGTATTAGAAAAAACATCAGTGACTTCTTGGCCAATTTATATATACTGGTTCCTCTCAAGGGCTTTAAACTATCTACAACATTCAATATGCTTCAGTCACCTTTATGCATCGGGAGGAGTTATCTTGCAAAATAATTATTGTTGTGGTAACGGTTCCACTTTCTTCATGCACCTGTATGATGACAATAAATGCTTTGAATTAAATTGAATTCAAAGCTAATAACGTGCCATTGGAATTCTATCAACATTACAAATTAAAAAGCAGAATTACATTGCAAGGAGGAAAACTAACAATTTAATCTTTGCTGAATGACTAAATTCAACAAAGATTCAATGATGACCTCAAACCTGTAGAACGATGCTCCCAGCCTCGAAGAAAAGGTTCCTCTAATTTGTTTCTCAATATGGTGAAGCCTGCAAAGATGTTTGTTAGGCAGTAACATGTTCAAGAAAGCATAAAAATCCAATTTAGTAAAAAAAGATTTATCTAAATAACTATCAAAAACAGTCCGAAATGTCTATTACTAAGCATCCCTGTGTGATACAAGATATCCCAGTTAGCATAAATGTCCTTAAAAAGCAAAAACTTAATTTGCTTTTTCATTAAGTATGAAATTGATGGCTGTCGTTAAGGGTCAGACAATATTCCGGAGTTTTACACAGGTTAAAAACACACAGTGCTGAACATATCAGCTGGGCACAAAATACCCTTCTGTGTTCACTGTCACCTCCTGGTACCTTCACGCTCTGTGGATATATCTGAGAAGAAGGGAGGGAGGAGGGCAGGCAGGGGAGAGCCAGAAACCAGGGGCTGAGGCCGAGGAGCCTGGATAAATTAGCCAAACCACTTAGGTGATTTCAACTAAAATTAGCAGTGCTGCCTGTGGGCTCCATCAATTTTGAACTTGCTCAAACTCTGACAAGCACGGGGGAACTTTTTCCCCCCTTGGCCTCTATCGAGAAGCCCCCCTCTGCCTGGCTTGCTCTCTTTCTTCCTTATACCCTGTGCTCTGCTTTCCCTCTACATTTTACTACAGGGATCTTCAATTAGGCCTCTTAACCACTTTGCATAATGAGTACCACACATGATAAAATATCATTCCCTAATTCTTACCTTATCTACAACAGTGTAATAAGTACTGTTAACCATAACATGAAAAAAAAAGATCTACAACCAAGATGTACGTATAATATAATTATAAGGCTGCTTTTATTCAACCTTAAGTTTGCAATCAATGATGATTGAAATAAATTGTATGGTATTAATTTTTAAGATCCACACAAAATTTCTAGCTCTTTGGTTATAAGTTAATTTAAAATAGCATTTCAGCAGAGCGGTTTCTTCCTCACAAAAAATATCAGATATAATCAAAATAAATTGCAAACGGCTTTTTTTTAAAGTTATTCTGCAAAGCTGACATGGGTAAGACTTTCTTTTTACATTTATTTTAACAAGACAATTTTATGTTTAGCTGCAAATGTGGCTTTTCCGCAATGTGTATTCAGTGGATTTGGATATTTATTTTATAAATAATTAAAATTATAGTAAGGATTATATAAGGTTATACTTCATATCAACAATGAATTTTAAATCTTTTTATGTCAAGGTTAAATAAATGCTTTTTAAAGGAACTTCATGTCATTTTAATGCTTTAAAGTAAATAGAAATTATCAATAAGATCTACAACCAAGATGTACGTATAATATAATTAAGAATTTTGATTTTAAAGAAATAAAAGTCGCCAAAAAACGTATTTCCATTGCTCAATTCAGAAAGTTGTAGTCAAAGACCTTTCAAAAGACTGATGTGCATATTTGTATCTGAGTTATAACTTTACACTGTATTTTACTATCTATGTGTGCGATTAAGTCATCTTAATTCAATGGCCAGTCACACCCATAAATGTTTAAGTACTGCTTTAAATGGACAGACTCACAGTTGCGAAAGAAAAACATTTTTAAACTCCATTCATTTCTTAGTAATAATCACCTTTTACTGCATAATTAATGCATTAGCCATTAATCAATCAACATCTCACTACATCACATTAATATTCAAATAAAGCCCCAGAAATAAAAACAATAGATAAAACTTTTTTTTTTTACATTGTGTAAACATGCATACTGCTCAAGTCCACAAAAGGCAGATGGAAACAAAGACAAATGGGATAAAGAATTTGATTAAACCAGCCAAGTAGACTAACGTACCTGATCCTTTAAATCGCTGTAAATGAAGACACTCAGATACCTGAGTGCTGCAGAGACTCGTTGCTTATTGTCAATATAACTGGTTGTCACACAAATCCAAGTGTCTGAGTTTTAATTCTTAACAGTGAATTCTAAACCATCTCACTCAGAGATTACTTAACCCTCCATTTGTTCACTTAATAGGAGCAGTGTTCCAATTAAAATATTTTATGCAATGAATCTAATTTGTAATAAAGCTTACTTCTCAGGTCACTTTTGGTTATAAAAAGAGCAAAGAGTTGAAAAACTATACTTTATGAACTGTCATACCCTGATTACCAGAGTTTGACAGTACACTTTCTCAAAAGACCAGTGGGTTTAGTTGGTACCAGTTTCAATAAACCTCTTTATGATCTAGGTGAAGATGTTCCATTTTATTTAATTATATAACAAGGCAGTGAAAGTTGCTTACTCGTATGAAAACAAATCAACTACTGAACAACCCAACTATTACTTCACAACAACGTTACGGTACAGTGGCAAAGTTTTGCACGCCGTCTTTTTCCGATATACTTTTTTTTTTCCAATGATCTGAGACATTTATGTTTGAAACAAAGAAATCTTGAAAAGTGTCAGAAACAAACTTTTTTAATAGCTCTGTTGGACTACAAAGTGATCTTCGATAGCCAGTAAAACAAAACGGAATAAAACAGTAAAAAAAACAAAACAAAAGAAAAACACATTTATGAATTTAATATCCAAATCTAGTACCTGAAGATAAATCTTCCAAACATGCAAAGAGGTTAACATTTCTCAACTCCCTCCGGTGA
Organism: Poecilia reticulata; assembly: GCF_904066995.2. Classification (NCBI taxonomy): domain Eukaryota; kingdom Metazoa; phylum Chordata; class Actinopteri; order Cyprinodontiformes; family Poeciliidae; genus Poecilia; species Poecilia reticulata. The sequence goes on along the minus strand of NC_088835.1, from coordinate 23,366,280 downwards.
AATAACTTATTTGCTCAAACGTTACATGAATTAATTTAGCCTCAACCTATGTCGTGTACTGGGCTGAGGCTGGTAAAAATGTATGCAGACAAATAGTCTCATGTCTTTTGGGAATGTCTAGCGGAGGACATTTCTCTGGGAATATGGAACATTCTTTATTCGGCATAACAGCTCCTGCAAACCTATTGTTTGCAGCTGACACAGTGCTCCGTGGAAGCATGTCAGCTCTTATATCAAATTTGCCATTCTGACCTCCGCCCTAGTTTCAAATGAAGGAGGGGGAAGAAGTGCATGTGAAACAGACTTGGAGAGTTTTAGGGTGAATGAATGCAAGAGAAGTTGTAGAGAGAAGCGTTCCAAGGACAAGACTAACTTCCTAATGGAGTCTCCAGGAGCTGGAGAGTAGTTCACCACAGCAGAGGAGGGCAACAGGAACAACAGCTCCCTCTGGGGTGAAAAGACAGGGCAATGGTCAAGGGTAACAGAGAGATAAATAACTAGATAAATGACAGCTTTGTGCATCCATTAACTTTATAAATGAAGCATCAGATCCTACTGTGCTCACATTGTAGATGATATAAATGTACCAACCAATTCTTCACTTCAATGTGCCTTTGGCTGCATTTTTCCTCCTCATTGTTGTTGCTTAAATCATTAACAATGAATTGAAACTAGACCAAAAAAATGCTATGTATACCACAGATGTTCTCCAATGATGCAAAACCAACTGTGGCTGAAATATCACTACAAAAATCCATTAAAATCATTATTTAATCTTAAGCTGATTCATGACAACTGAAAACAAAAATTCACTCACTTGGTGTGTTTGAAACTGACGGTTTGAGCTGCTTGCCAAAAACGTGGTCAATAATTATCTGACCTCCTTCGGGTCATTCTGAAAGGCATTGAAATTACATTCCAACATACAGTAGTCAGTTAATACTTGAATATGAAAACATTAAACAAAATGGGAATATCCCAGCAAAAGTACCATTTTCCATTCCTGACTGAATTCCACAACACTGATTCAATTTAGTCTAATTCAATTCAGTTTATTTAGACGCCGCCAATTCACAACAATCTTAGTACATGGAATGGCAACATCAAAAGTACCCCATAGACATCACAGCAACAAAATTTTATACATAATAATCAAAGTTACTTCAAACTTATAATGAATGTTTAGCAAACAAAGTGAAAACAAGACCAAAGTCGAACATAATTCTACACTGCAAGTTAAAACTTCCCGACAAAAATATTGGAAGTTCAAAAGCAAACTTTATTAATATTAGTCGTAATGGTGCACTATATTAGCACATGTGGCATTAGATTACCACAAGAAACAAAGTTTAAGTTCAGAGGTAAAAATATCTCACAAATTGCATATAGATTTTTTTGTTGTTGTTGATCTGAATTTTCAGGCTGACAGTAAAAAAAAAAGTTTTTATTAATGTTGCTGTGTTATATTTTCTCACCAGCTCTGTGAGGGTGCAGTATTATGAAAAATCTACTTTTTTGAGCTTTATGTTATTTCCTCATCAAAACCAAATCTGCAGAAAACCTATTCAAAGCATCTACAAATGCAAGTTTCAATACTTGTAATGTGACCTTCAATCTGTCTATGCAACCACTTTTCATTATTTGTCACATTTAAGATTTGTCCATTTTACATAAAACTGCAGAAGCAGTAATCTTGACCTAAGGGGAACCTAAGAAAATCCTTGACCCTATTGTTATACGTTGCCTGAAAAAGCTCTTAAAATGCCACTATTGCAACACATTCTCCATATGCCTCCAGATAATTATCAAAAGCCTTCTTTTTTTTTTTTTTTGGTAAATCATCAAGTTTATTTTTTGAAAATAAAACAAATGACAGACGTTTCAGCCCCATGGCGCTTCATCATGTGGGCAGGATAGCAAAGCCAGGCAGCCTGATGAATGCCAAGCCAAAGCAAGCTGGAGGGAAGTAAAAGACACTCCTCCTCAAAAGCGCCCGTCGGCTTTCAAAGACAGCCTTTAATGGGTGCTCATCAAGAGGGTGCAGGGGCCCGCCGATTCCTCCAGAGGAGGGGTGCAAATGGCAGGCCACAATGCTTCAGCGGCGGGACGGAGGCACAAGGCTGCAAAGACGAGCCCCTAGAGCCAGTGGTGTATCCGAAAGGAATTCAGCGGCACGTCCCAGGCTTGTCCAACTCCCAGCCCAACTGTCACTGCTGGCAGTCAATTCAGCCCCTTCAAGCACATAATCTGTGCTCGTATGGCTGTTAAACACCACACGCCTCAGTCCTTCATTCATTTACTGCCATGGCATTGTTGAGTCTGCTGTCTTTGTATTATTGAGCCATGTAAGGATTTGGAAAGAAAACCCTTTCTCAGCATATGCTATCCTGATCAGCAGCAAGGCAATACGAGTGCAAGCAAAATCAGATTCTGTGAATGTTTAGAAATAGATCGTCATTCATACCTGGAGTGAGTTGGGACAAATCGCTTTGCTATATTTGTTTTGTCGCACTGTAAATATACAGGGACGATCTGTGTGTACTGGGAAGACCAAAGGTACACCGACTGATTTCTTGCAAGTTGGAAACAAGAATCCCTGCATTAATCTGAGTGAACACAGTGGGTCTTAGGTGGCATGGTGCCATGCTGGAGTTTCCCCACTTACTGCCATCTCTCCTTGTGACAGAGAGATAATGTCACATGGGCGTAGGTGAGCAAAAAATGGCAGGCTGCTTGATCCTGAGCCAGCTCTTTTAATTGGCTAAAACAAAGTAATTTCAGAACAGTGTGGGGGGGCACAAAAGGGTAAATGATTGGACAGAAGGTCATTCCTTCTCTCTTACTCTGCTGTGTGCCATCCACTGACATTCCCAGCATGTGCTACAGTTAATACCGAGATCTATTATACACTATCTTTTCACCATCTGCTTCACACACCGATAACCTGAGCTGGACGACTCATTCAGCTGAATTAACAAAGGGAACAGATTTTTTTAATAACATTTTTTTTTTCTTTTTGCCACACCATCATTTTGAAGGTGAAATTGTGGACTTTGTTAGAAGGAGGTAATGAGAAATTGAGATGTGACTAATAGGTGGAAAATTATAACAAAAGTGATGTAACCATTGAATTTTAGAAAAGGCCCAACAGCTATGATTTTTTTGAATAGCAGAAGTGCAAGAAAGTAAAAAAATATCTAAAAACTACTCCAAAATTAATTTCAACTTTTTCATTTTTTTTCCTCACTCAGTATAATTTCACATATTTGAAAAATACAACATAGGCTGGTTTTTATACTTGTAGACAAATTGGTTAATTGATATATTGGTTAAATTGGACAAAAAAATCCTGAGAAAAGAAAATATTAAATCATTAGGGAGGAAATAAATATTGGGGTTGAATAGAGACACTGACTAATACCCTAATCAGTGGCACCCTAATCAGTGGCAGCACTTGAATGGACATTTTCCTGAGTGAGATCGTCCTGAACTCGGAAAGGTAATAGTAATACAAAGTCCAAACATCTTTGAAGAATTGGTGACCAGTACAGAATAATTCAGACCAAGTTGGTCTATGTAGAGGTTTTACTTGTAATGGTACATTTTTCCTTCACAAAATAGCTCAGATTAAGTCAGATTGGATGGATTCAACCATGCATTTTGAGATGGTGGAAGCTTAGGATACTGTTGCTAAAACTAATCCCGCTTCAGACTTCTTAAAATTCTCTCCCTGATGTGTTTCTTGGGTTTATTGGGCTATTTGTTCAATAATTGTTGGATTTTTGCTACAGGTATCAGAGTAAAGAGAGGTGAATACTAATCCGGATTATTACACTTCATCTGAAATATTGTTCTATGCCTAGAAATAATTTTATTGACCTCGGCAGATAGACATTAAAAGTATCACAGGCAACAAATTTTAACAAGGGGCTTAGGACTTTTTTCCAAGCGAACGGACAGCCTTTTATCAACGCATGTGTTTGCCTTTAGCCATGTTCATGTTTCTGAGCATGCATTGAAGTGTGCCTATATGGGTGCGTGTGTGTTTGCGTGTGCGCGCGCATGACTGTGTGGGAGACACGGAGACATGATGCACCTGTGCTAAACAAATGACCCCCATGCCTGTGTGAGTTTTTCCCAGGTGAGGCTGATGCATGGATCATGTGCTGCCGAGCGCTCTGGGCCACGTTGGCTCAGTCTTCCTGGGATCGTCTCTGGATGTGGCCCTGAATTTGCACTGAGCAAAGGAACGGTTCACCTCCTCAACAAATCCTTTACATCATTTGAGTTGGCAAGGAGACGAGTGTGCTGGACCGGCCTCCTCCAGGCACAAATCAGGCGTTATCTGCCTGACTCTGGACACCACCATCAATCTCTCCTGTCCACTGTTCTTTGTCTGGAATCACACCAACATCACATGATACATGGCCTTAACAGCATGCATATCAGATAAACGATCAGGTCTGTCAAAGTTTAGCTACTGTATGTTGTCCTAATGTGGGGAATCAAGCTGACTGCTTTTGTAATGTTACCCAACTAGTTCAATCTCTCAGCTACCAAATGCCAGACTGGCAAAAATTTTATGAGATCACAAAGAGTAAATATCAGTTGAAATAAAATGCACAAACTAAACTAAACTAATAATTTATTTGATATGAAGTAATAGCCATGTCTTATCATAACTGCTGAATTCACCTTTTACTGTAATAATACAAAACATTACTTACAATGTTTCAAAGCATACAAATTATACAAATACATATCAATAAATTCAAATGTTTTAAAACCCATTACGGTTTACTCTTCACAAACGATGTTCGTCTGACTGATGCTAAAACACATCAGTAAAGTCAATGCTTTATTTTTCCCTTAATGGAACATAAAGGTAAATATTATTTTAAAATGTTAAGTTACCTACTAGGACTCACATGAGTTCATTTATTTTGTTATGTGGCAAAATAACATTTCTCTTTATGTCTTGACCGTATTATTTTGAACATCAATCACCAGTCTCTTGCACTTTCAGGAATCATTCAAAATTTAACAGCATTGCTTTCAATAGATTTAGGCAGACAAAACAGTATAGCTGAACATGTAATGTAGGTCTTTCCACTGGTTACCTGCTAGGTGAAGAGTGGAGCTGATGATTTCAAACAGCTTTTGAAGGCAAAGAGAGGTCTAGCCCCAAGCTATACAGCACATCTTAAAGTTCTCTGAGAATTTGCCTGCAGCCTTAGTTTCAAGCTGTGGCAAATGTTTCTGCGTTTTAGGCCAAAGATGATCAAGTATTTAAGGGAATAGTTTTGATTTTTGGAAGTGTGGAGTAGCTCTCTGCATCGGTTTCTAGCCTGCACTACATACTACGCTCAATGACCAGAGTTTGAAGAAACAGAAAGATTTTCACTTGGGAGACAAGATGACAGCTGGTCAGAGTGAGGTGGGTCTAAAACACATTCTAAAACATCTATGTTGCCATGTCTCTGTTGTTTTGTTTTTTTTTAAAGGAAATATTATAAAACCTAGACAGTTATTCAGTTATTCGTTTGGACAATCAACAGTAGTTACTCTGGTCACCTGAGCAAAAATAATGAGGAAACGCAACAGGTTTTCCAACTTGCAAATGCAATGCGGTGAAGTTGGGAATAAGAATTTAAAGATGTGTGTTCCAATATGAGAAGCTAATTAATCATATCACCTCCAATAGGTGGCACAAGGTTTAAAAAGTAGTTACAAAATTATTCTGAAGCCTTCCCCAAAATTCAAAAGAAAATACATTTTAAAAAGTTAAAAAAAAATAGTAGAAAGTATTGATGATTGTACCTGGATTGTATGACAGTGTGATCGATGCATAATTAATAATAACTTGAATTTGGTTCAATTACAAGAGTGCAAATTTCCACCCATCCCTAGCAGAGATTAAGAGGGTCCTTTAGAAGACACTTTGGGTCTGAGCCAGCAAACAGAACCCAAACATGGTAAGTGGAGCAAGCAGAAATTAATTACCATCACAAGCCACAATTGTTTAACCCTGGAAAACATTAGATTAAAATTGCAGACATTTTTTGTCATATAAGAGAGGAAAATGTTAAGGAGATGGGAGAAATGAATAGTAAGTCAAATATATTTACAGAAACAAAGAAAAATCACAAAAAAAATTTCCTTTGATTTTTTTAACTTTAATAAACCTATACATTTTCTGAAAACGTGGCCGTCTTCAGCATATAAACAATAATCCACAAAGAAATAAAGCTTCCAATATGGAAATCAAACCGACTAGGAGCCAACCAAGTCCATCAAAAACCCAAAGTTTGTAATCTGTACATAGTGCGGTCTATAAGAAATGTCAACCACAAGATTTAATCTTCCTATTTCTGTATCCTGTCTATTTTGGTCTGTCACATAAAAATAGGCTTTTAACAACCCAGCCCGGCATTAATTATTGCCTCTTTCGCACTAAATCACTGAATAAAGCTGCAAATATTGATTGATCAGACAGCAGATATTTGTCAGCGACTATGGATAGCAGACTCACACATGGCAAAGAGTGACTCCGTCTTTCAATCACTGTCAGAAAGCTGTGCAGCGGCGCTGCACTGATTGAGCCCCATCGTACCACACTCATTCTCTTGCTATGCCTCCTAAAGTAATCAGTTCTTACACACAAGCAGCAAATATTCATTAGTGACTTATTCATATTCAAAAGCTGCTTTGTAAAAGCAACAAAGGAGCAGAATTGTCACTGACAAGTGCCTAACAATGTTTCTGTGACATGCTGTGTGAGCTATGAACAATTGTGATAATCTTCTATTATCTTATCAAGTAATAGTTGCTTTGTGGTAATCTGAACGACCAGCTAGATCCCTTAACATTCAACTGTTAAGTTAATCTAAAACAGACAATGTTTTTTTTTTTTTTTTTTTTTACATGAAACTTAAAAATATTAAGAATTAATATTGGGGGGAGGTACTCTAGGCTTTTGGCCCTTATAACTAGTCAGATAAAATTCAAAAAATGAGAGAGAACGATGGGCTGCAAAGTTAATAATTAGTTAGTTCTCCGCTCAAATAAATTCTGTCCAACCTCACCAGATTTTAATCAAAGGCTGAAAATAGTAGCTGATTGTAATCTGCACTCAGAAGTCACCAGGGGTGTTTGAAGAGCCCGACAAGCCTGCGAGTGGAGCTAATTCGATTAAGTGCCGGCAGTACCTGGAGGGGACGGATCTGTATCTCCCTCTTTTTTATTTATGAGATTAAGTTGCGCTTGTTATTCCAATATAAATAATCAAGCCATCAGAAATGATACTCTTTTTCAACTTGTATGTTTTCTCCTCTGCATCCAAAAAATAAAATTTTTTGGTGGATAAACGTTGTGAGATTAATACGATTAATAACTAATTCTATCAAATCTAGGAAAACCTCTTGAAATGTCTAAAATGTAAAACGGTTTGCATATTTTATTTTTTTTTAAATAATAAAATGGAAAGGTTCAGATGAAAAAATACAGCACAAACAGATCCTTTGGAACTTCCTGTTAGCACTCTTATATTTTCCAATAATATCCTATATTTAATAAACTCTGAAAAGACATAAGTGCAGACATCAGTCAATTATTTTAATATTTGAAATAGAGAAAAAGAATATGGTTTGTTCTGCTTTGTTCCAGATTTTATGAAAGAGATATAACCATTTTTCTTTCAATCTGATGTGATATTCCTCCATTCAATAGAGCCTTTAATAAAAGGCAGAGAGCCATTTAGAAAGCGCCACAGAAAGCGAAAATAAATAATAGTTAAGAGGCTTTCTGGTTGAGCTGCTTGAATAATATAATTTGGGTTTTACAGTGTTAGCTGTCAGAGTTTTAAATAAGACACAAGAAGTGGAAAAACCTAAAAATGCTGATTGTCTTTCTGTAGTCTTCAACCAATGTCAGTTTCTTGCAAGCTGCAAAGGAGCTACAGGTGGGATATAATTGGCCTTAAAGGCGTATTTGTACCATTTTCACATTTTGTGTGAGTAGAACCTGAAACATCAGTGCATTATTTTGAAAATTGTTGTGATACATCATCACAAAGTAATGCACAGCTAGTTGAAGTGGAAGGAATCTTTAATTTTGTAAGGACATTTGGTCTAGTATTTTTTGTTGAAGCTAAATGAAAATTTTTGATAAGATTTAATGACTATCTAGACAGTTCACAACTGATGTCACTGATTTTTTTTTTTCAATTACAATCTTAGCAACAATAAACTAGGTAACCTGTGAGAAATGCTACATATACTCAATATTAACATTTTTGCAAAATTAAATGACACTTGACTGCAGTCTTTCAAAATCAAGAATAAATTGTCTTTATCTGACACTTTATTACATTTACTTAATTATGTGCTACTTTGCTGCTAAAATTTAGTTTAGTTTTATAGTCTACCTACTTACTATAATTGTACAACAAAAATAGAACAATTTAAGTATTGAAAAAAAAAAATTGGCACTTTCCAAAAAATATAAATGTACAAATTATAAACAAAAACATATTTAGAAAACTTACTAGTGCCATTTTTCCAGAGTTAGTAGCACCTCTTGGCTACTTTTCTGAAGGGGACTGAATATAAACACACACCAGCCCATTATCCTGATTTTGATGTATAGAACGTTTTTTTATTATTATTATTGTGTAGCCTTTTGTACTTTTACGTCAAAAGTAAGGAGCAATTTGTGATGGATTATTACATAAAATGCAAATAAACTACGTTGATGATTTTGGTTGTAGCATGAAAAAAATGTGGAAATGATGAGGTATAAATATTTTTTGCAAAGAAAACCACTGTGTATGGTTTTTCTAAGGGTGCATACACTGTCTGGGTTTAAGATAATGAATTTTGACAAATGGTGTCAAGTGGCATGAACATGCATTTAGTTTCCGTCGTTTAAAGCCAAAAGAAAGATAGTTGGAAAGATACAGTTGGGTCAAACTTCCTGTCCACTAGGATTTTCCATGTGAGGGGGCTTACCTCCCCTCTCAAGGGGCTTTCCACCACCCACAATAGAGGAAACGTGAAAGGCCTGGCACTTGATGTGACATAAGAAACCCTCAGAGCAATCCCTTATACTGCTCTCGCCACTTCTTTCCCTTTCGTCCTCTTCTGAGGAATCCATTTCATATCAGAGAGCCACAGAGCTGCGTGAAGCCAACCAGTACTTAGGTCACAGTGTACCACATTAAATTTAGACTCCTTTAACGCTCTCCAATAATGCATCTGGAGTAGTTCCGGTCAAAACTATTCAAATTTTTCCTATCCAAGATTCAAACTTCTGTAAATGGGCCACAGATCTAAGCCTTCAATCACCACTGGAGATTTCAAATCAAATCTGGTGTGTGTCACAAGCTGAAATTTCCTCGCCAGCCCCAGTTAAGTCACTGGTGATTCAAACTCCAAAATAAACCGTCCCAGTGGAATAAAACTTTCGTCACTGATGTCAGTTAAGTTTCTTGAGTTTGTTTAATTAGCGCTGCCTGCTAGAGGTTCCACTCTAGTTTGTTCAAGCTTCACATAAAATAAATCCAAACAAATGTTCTCCTCGTTTAAAGTTTGAGTAAGGGTATAATTCTATCAGACCGGTTTTCGTGTATATAATTTGTTGCAAAAGTATCTATAAAAACTTTTTGTATCCAAGAGTCTGGCAGGAAGTGGTGTGCGAAATGGAAGGAACGTAAATGATGGTTTTCAAAAATTGCTATAAATCAAACTTGGAAAAATGCTGTGTGCCTTTGTACTCACAGTCTACTGTTGACCAACTTCACACATTCAGAGGTTAGAGGTGTGCCTCTTTTCAAAGTAGCTTATGTTCAGCCAGATTTTGTCTCGAGAGCATTAGAACAATTTTCAAGGCTTGCAAAATAGTCCCAACAGAGGTGTAGAGTGGCTGAGCCATTACAACATGAATGTTCCTTGATCTTAACCTTTTAATTAAAGGTGTGGCTTAACGAGTAAGATCATTAGTGTCAAGTCTCAAGTCTTTACCGTTCGTCCAAGAAAAGTGGTTTTGCCATCCATCACCGCTGCATGCGGATGTCACTTGTTTGTCAAAATTAATGAGTGTACCAGAAATGCAACACAAATGTTCTGGTTCAGTACTTTTGTATATAAAAACGAAAAATGCATGCAAAAATGTTTGTATTAAAAATTTTAACACTATGTAATTACTTAATTAAAATTAATGTGTGAAAGTCCCAGCCCTGTACGTAACACTTTCGTTTAATTATGTTCCCTAACATTAGTGAACAACTTTTGAGGACTTTGTAAATTGGCTACATTCATACAGAAATTACACTCAGGAGAACTATTTTAAAGTTAAATCATTTCTCTGTGTTGATCTATCACAGATCCTAACAAAAATCAACCAAAGTGAGAAGAGTCAAATTGTGAATAGACTTCTGCAAGGCAGTTAATAGCGCAACGGATAACAAATGGCTTTGTAATATAGCAGCAAAAAGTCCCACATGGCCTGATTAAAAGCACACGGATGTCATTAAAACGTTGGTAAATTAAGTTTTCTGCATCACATTGCACAAGATATAGGTACTGGAAATTTTAACAAATTACATATTAAAGGAAACAGTCACATGTTATTTGATAAAATTGGTCTAAAAGTTTATAGAATCCCTCAAGGGTCAAATACAGAACTCAAACAATTGTTTCTTACAGTTGGTAAGCAACAACATGTTAGTGTAAAGTGTAAAAAGCATAACATACTCTAAGTGTTTTAGTATTTTTATGAGTCAAGGGCAACCAGTTAAATTTTTCTAAAGCATTTTGTTCATTTCATGAAGTCTTTTCATGCGGCTGCCCTTGTACCAAACAGTTTAACAACTCCCACATCCTAACTCATTGAATAGATTTCAATCTCCTAGCACGAGAGAAAGATCAAATGCTCCACTCTCAATAATAGATTAAAAAAAAAAAGTGTTAAACTCCCGCCTGTTCCTCCAGGGGCCAACCCTCTAATGTTAAACCAAAATAAAAGTTGCCTGACTAACCTAACTGAAAAAAAAAAAACTTACTCGTCTCTGACTTTCCCAGTCTCAATGCTTGAGGTCAAAAGTTTATTTTCAGGCAAAGTTGAATGCTACTAAAAGGTATTTCTGGTACATCATACATTTGCTTTACTAGACTCATGTTCCTTTTTTTTCAGGCACTACACCTTTATTAATAGCTTGTAAAATATTTTACACTAAAAACATATTTTAACCAAGTAGCAAATGTAAATAATATATATTGCATATTAATTTCCCCAGTGTTTTAAATTATGCATTTCTGATGTATTGTGCATTTCTAGTTCGTACATTATCTTTCTATATTAAGAGACAAAGAAAACAGTGTCATTAAATCCGTTTGAAATACATGTGTTTCACTATTTTCTGAAATTATGAGTCAATCAATTATTCACAATTTAAAGCTTTACAGTCATTTGGAGAAAATCGCTGATACAAAACTAGCAATTCCTCTGTATTAAGAATTGTCCACAAGTGGAGAATATTCAAAACAACTGTGATCATTCCCAGGTCTGGCCATCCAAACATAGTTGCTCTGAAAGCAAAGCGTAAGATGCCACAAGAAGTTTCGTAAAACCCCAAATGTAATTAGGTGACCCATAACAGGCTTTTGCCACTGTTTCTATAAATGTGCATGCATGTACAAAAAAAAAAAACTGCACTATTCTTATGTAACTGGGATGTGTGCATGGAGGTGTGATCTCAATGAAAAACATGAACAACAGATTAAAATTTCTCAGAAACAATCTAAAACGAAAAAAAAAAGTTATTTAGCCTGATTAATCTAAAATTAAAGTATTTGGACACAAAGGACATGTCTTGCATAAGCAAACCTCATACCAACACTGAGGCACAGAGGCGGAAGTGTCATGGTTTGGGGATTCTCAGCTCACCAGCACAGCTGTCTACATAAAATCAACCAACATTTGAAGAAATGTGAGATCTTGATCTCACTGAAATGCTGTAGGGTAAAATGAAACAGGTTGTACATCTCAGCCAGATGTTTGACTCTTAGTGGGGCAGATTTCCTTGAGGGGTGGCTACAAGAGACGTCTCACAGAGGCAATTTCAAACAAAATAGCTATTAGAAGGTATTGCATTTTTACATGTTCTTTAGGTAATAAACATTTTTGTAAAATGATTTTGCTTAAGTAATTGGAAGTTTATTTCCGGTGTTTAAATGTAATGAATATTAATACATAACTAATGAAACTAGTTAATTTTGCATTTATATCCATAAATCCATAATAAGATTACAGAAATCTAACAGTAAGCAAAATATCTTAACTGGTGGATTTTATATGTGAGGAGCAGGTTGCATACATTGGTGCTTATGTTTTTTTGTTTTTTTTCTGATTAAACATAAAATCTGAGGAACACAACTTTTAAACATGTTGCATTGACTGCTACACAAAAGTTCAGGCATGTGAATAGTTCGCTTAGAAACATCACACACCAAAGGTGACCTAATCAATCACCAAAAAATGTTATATGAAAGGAATTTTGAGCATTAAAGAAATACCTTTCACAACCACATTTCAGTCTATTTATTCATGCTTGGTAAGATGCAAGTTCACAATTTACAAAGTAAAGTTAAAAACTGCTAAATTAAAGTTTAAGATACTGGATATTACATTCTCTTCTCTTAAGACAAGAGGAACCAACAGAATTGTACATTTCTATTTAACACAATATGTGTGTATGTCTTTATAGCAAAAAAAAAAGTATTGCTACTGATCTACTAAAGTTTCAAACTCACGAGACACAGATAAATACTGTACATTAAAAATGTTATTTGACTTTTTAAACCCATAAACAACAAAGAGACGTTATGTCATAGTTTAAATAAGGAGCAGCTGTAATCATTTATGAAGCAGCACTGCGTGTCAGAGAAGACAAAGGATGACGGTTAACATTTAAGCGTCTGACTGGTACGAACAGAAGGAAGCTGAGGAAGTTACCATTTGATTTGCTTTTTAGAATTGAAAACACAGGAGGACGGAAACTTGATCTAACGTAGCAACACGATGAAACTTTAAATCCCGGATCTATCCGAGCTGTACATGCAGCTTCCATCCAGAAGCAAGAGAGTCCTAATTTACAGAATTTGAGAATGCCACAGCCTAAAAAACACTACTGTCCACCTCAGTGGCATGCAGCCTCTATGCCAATGCCCTACTAAGATTTTGTGCAAAAGAACTACAAAAACCCTTCAAAGTCCTTGTTGCTTATCCAAGTCGTGTCCCACAACATCTAAATAAAAAGTAAATTATGTTACGCCAGCTGAGAGCTCTAACTTTGCATCCCCAAAATAAGACTGCAGGATAAAGTCTGGTAAAGCAATCATTAAAAAGGAGAAATAATATTTTTATACCGCAACATCAGGTGTTATTTTCATACTATGAATCCTATTCCCAAAACATCTTTCCTTATTTTTATTTTTTTATGTCAGGCAGGCAAAAACACTTGACAGGATTTAAAATAGTAGCAAATGGCATAATCAGAAGACAGCAGATACCTCGTGCATTTATTATTTTTTTTACTAAATCTATAAATATATCACTAGGCCAAACAAAAACAAACTGCTGCTAAAAAAATTATGCCAAACTATCTACATATTTTAATGCCTTGAAAAGAAACCTATTTACTTCCTTATTAGGTATACAACTGCAAAGCACTGTGTTTAACACAAACTCCCACTAAATGAGCATCTCGACACCAGAGCTACAGCCTAGTTTTTGGCTGTATATCAGTTGCGAAATGAGCAAACAGGTGGTTTCACATCTTTACAGAGTATTTACAATCATCTTAAAAATGTACTCATGAAAGTCTAAGGTGGTGTGCCCGAAAAGGCGTGGACATTGAATCTAGAACTGTATTCCCCAAAAAATATTTTACAAGTCCTGCATATTTAACATGCTGTCCTACATTTGACAAATCTTTTTCCAAAAAAAAACTACAGTAATTTCCTACTATTAGACCATTGTAACAATTAATCATAGGTAAGTAAAAAGTCCTGGCTACCTTATTTTGGAAACAAGTCCTATCTAAACCTGATGTCGATGTTGGTTTAGTCAGCTACTAACTACTTTTATTTGCCATGTGGTGTCCTGAAGAGAACAGGCTCATATGTTTGTATTTATTGTCTTGTGAATAAATGTATAAACTTACTAAAAGCTAGGAAAAATAGTAGAACTTGTGGTTGAGAATTTTAAGAATTTAAGCTTCTATGTAGCTTTAGCAGGTTAAGCGTCAGCAATAACACTAGCATGCTAATCGAGTTTCTTAACACGGAGGTGGCCAATGACCAACACATCTTAGCAGTGATGGTCGGGCCAGAGGTACATGGCTTTTAAAATGAATATTAAATTAATTTTAAAAGTTTGTGTTTTGCTTTACCTAATTTAGCAGTGCTAATACTAAAGTCAAACTTGGTTGCAAACTGAGCATTTTAAACATAAGGTAGTTGTTGCTAGTACAATTTGCCTTTTAGTTGTTTTTTGTGAGGGAAACGTCCTACATACAATAAGTAGATACAATACAATACATTTAATAGTTTTAGATACAACAGATTTAAAAGGTTTATTCTGCTTTCAGTCAAAATGTTAAAGCAAAAGTCAAACTAGCTGACAAATGTCTTAATACCAGTAAACAACACGGATTAGCTGTGGCTGCCAGGGAAAAGGTTTACATGCCACCTTCATATAAAAAGCTCATATTCTGCTTCAACTACATTCAGCTAAAGTCAAACTCACTCGCAAGCTGAGCTTCCTAACCATAAAGCAGCTGTTGCCATTCAACAGTCCACAGCTGGTTGCTTCAGAGCGAGATAAATGGTTTGCATACCACATCGTCAGAATACATTTTAAAACGTATCAATAATGTCGCGTACCTTCGTCGCAACTCATTCCTCTTTTTTTTCCCCCTTTTCAGCAGACGGTAAACCGACTGGGCAAAATGATCTCAAGAGTTTGATGAGCCCATTTAAAGAGAAAAGGTTAGAATTCTTTGCCAAAAGTGGTAGCGACAAAAAAACAGAAGAAAAACTGACTTGACTTCATCAAAATTAAACGAATACTGCAGATTGAAAAGCAATACATGAGATATCACACTAAATAGGAAATTTCAGCAGCACATTTGACCTTTTGAAGTTTTCAAAACGTTTTTCTAACACTTATTTGAAGCAATCTCCTTCTTACAGTAGCCAACATACACTCTTAGTCTTTGTAAAAAAAAAAAAAAAAAGGGAGAAATAAACTTTTAGTCGGGTGAGAAAAATATTTCCATAGTGCAGAGATTGTCTCACTTTTTTCCCCCCCATTCAGCATTACATAACACACCAAAGGCGTTCTTTTTTCCTGTCTTTTCTTTCCCAGACACACTTTAATCCTGTGCATAAAAGGGTGGGGTGAATATGGGTCAGCAGGTTAGGAGTGTCTCAAAGTCAAACTTGTGAAAGAAGAAATCAATCCAGGAAGCTTCCAAACTACCTGTCTTGGCCTCTCTATTACATAAGCGCTCAGGCAGCGCGCGCCAGCCCGCAAAGTTCCACAGTTTCTCCTTCAAGAGGTGTATTAATACGCGCTAAAAGTGGAAACCCTTTTTTTTTTTTATGTTTAAATTAAGCAACCGCGGTGATAGGAGCTGAGGAGTGGGTGAACACTATTCTTTTAAGAGTGAACAAGATCCACGATCATGATGATGATTCCTGCTCTCGGTTGCGCGCCTCTGTTTATGGCTAAACCTGTTACATAACCAGCTTACATTCCACATTCACCATATCACATTCTAAATATACCCCTCGCGCGCAGCACAGGAGGAGAGTATACGCATGAAAAAACCCCGACGTTCAAGGAAATAATTGTCCCACCTACACAGCTCGCTTTAGCGCAATGTGAACTCTGCTTGTTGGGAATCAGCAGAGAAATCCTTATTTCTTTGAACTTGGCCGAGCCCGGTTAGTCTGTATACTGGAGACAGTGGAGAGGGGGTGTGGTTAAACATACTGTCTTGTACTGTACAACATGGACGGGACGTGATGGATAAATCATGTAAGAAGAACCAGACTTTTCACGGGCTGGCATGTGAGGGCTCGTTCCGCCTTATTGTTAAATCGTATTAGGTTACAAATAATAACAACAATAATATTAATATTAATAATAGTAAAAAAAAAAATAAAACATAAATTATGCGAAGCACCTTTCGGTTTGCAACAGTATATAATCCAGCTGCCGAGGCGCCTTCTGGAACAGCCTAAATCAGTGAAAACCCAGCGAGACGACGTTACGTGAGCCACTGGCGGAGGACACGTCCCTACGACCAAACAGAACGGGACTGATCGATAAACTAACCCACAGTTTCCCCAAAGTTCACTTTCGACACTTTCGACAAAATAGCGCCGGAGCGGGCAGGTTGGCCTGTTTGGGCATGGGGAGCAGCTCCTGTTCGTGGGGTCTGAGTTCCTGGATAATTGATTAATCTTGCAGTCGGAGTAAATGTGACATCTGTGACCGTATCACCCCCCCATGATTTTGGCTGTCAGTGGAGCAGCGCACACATAGATACACCAACCAAAGCGCTAATTACAATCAAACTGGACAAATACCCCCGCTTGCATATAGATATATATTTTTTAAAAAATAAAAAAAAGCTACGGGGTGAATTAAAGCAGGGTGCAGATATTTAGGGGGTTGTGCGATTTGATTTATTTTGAAGTTGGATTAAAATGTGCCTCGATCGGTCCGTGTTCCTCACCCCGCCGAAACTGTCAAATTGCTGCTCGCTTACCTCTGTTGGTGCTTGAGCAGGTCTGCTTTCGAACCGGGGCTGGATGGTCCGCTTTCCGGAGCGTCTCCAGGTTTACCGGGGTTTCCCTGACCGGGGTAGCCGGCTCCGAGGCGCTGTTGCCCGGGTCGCTCGCTGGATCTGGAGGGGACTCCATGTTGATTTTTTTTCTCTCCTTTTCTCGGCTTCACTGTCAAACTAATGCTAATGCTTCAAACTAATACTCTGCGATCTTGTGAGCTCCGACACTACGTCCTGCTATCTAATTTAGACTAGAAGTAAGAAATGAGAAATGCGAGTCTGTCTGGTGGTGGGTGTGTAGGTTTGATTGTCCACTAGCAGCGCTAGTGAGAGCTCCAGTCATGCAAGCTTAAGAGGGAGAGGTTGTCAATAGCAGAAGAATAGATGGTAGGCCTGAAAGTAATCCAAGCAGATCGACCCTGTGCAGTTTTACATGAGAACTGGGGTAATTTAATGCAACGCAGCCTTCACCAAAGAATGCATGCATTTAGATATTAAATCAAACAAGAGATTATACTTTTTTTGTTGTTGTTGTTGCTTGCACTATACAGTTCTCTTACGTTTGAAACTTAAAGTTGCTCCAAACTATCACAAAACATCATTACAGAAATATTGCAAGATTAAAAACATCCACTTTAAACATTACACTGTATGTCAAGCTACATCAGGGTAGTGTTTTGCAAAACAAAAACCACACTGTAAATCATTTATTAGTTCTATCTTTGTATTTCTTGTCAAGGTTTTTGTAGCTGGGAACATCTTATCTGAAAAATTAGCCAAAAGCTGCAGAGGTGCATGAAATATTCACTGCAAATTCCTTTAGTGGGCATTCATTGCCTTTGCAGGCTGAGCCTCACTACAGCAGTCTGCAGGCTTCTTTCTCTCAGACATGAAACTGCCCATCCTAATGCCCGAGAATTCAAACGGGACTAGTCAGTAGTCAGTTCATTATTTTCATCAAAAATCACCATCATCCTAATCTCCAACATCCCCCTGTGGGAGGAGCGGACTGCATATATGAGTAGTCTGCAGGAGCTGATGAAAGAACTCTTCCCCCTTACTCACAGAATAACATGCGGGTCTCCGCTCTGCCTGATAAAAGAGGGAGCTGACAGCGCTTTGGAGAGAATGCGTTTTAAGATACAATGCTGTCTGTGGCTGCCGTCAAACGTCACTCTAGGAAGCGGAATTCATGCACCGCTTGTTGCGCAAAAAGAAAAAAAAAGAAAGAAAAAAAAAAACCTGCAAGCACCATGCTTTCTGCATGTGATCAGCGGAACCACGCCTCTTCAAAGCAAGGCACGTGGACTTTGACATGGTCCTGCCCTTCAAGCAGACTGCTCACATAAGTCGTAAAAGTGACGAAGCCAAAAGCTTTATCCCCTTCAAGACGCATTTTAAACAGCTGCTTTAATGGCGTCTTTAAGCGAAGAAGTTAACTTCTCACTCGGTTTATGGTTAAAAAAAAAAAAGAAAAAAAATCTGTTGAGTATCTCACTTGTGAATAAGCAATCGTCTTTCAAACACAGTTTTTTGCTCATCACAAATTAATTGTCTCTGAATTTTCATACAAAAAAAAATGTTCACCTTCAACCTATTTGAATTTTCTTTTAAAAGAAACTTATTTTCAATTTATACCTTTGGATTTCTGGTTTTGTTTGGAGTGAACCAAATATCCTTCTGATGAACACATAAAACAACTAGTGAGGATTTAACCAAAAAACTGTTTAAAATTGACACACATATTTGGTAAATATTGATTTATATTTCTGAATACAAGCTCTAACAAATGGAAAAGTACACCACTACCTTTAAAAAATAGCCCATTCTTGTAAACGTAGTTATATTTTATACAGCTATGAAAATGTTGCTTATATGGATCATACTTTACTAATAATATTTTTTTTTAAACTAGAAAAAACTCAATTCTGATAAAATGTTACTGAAATAGTAGCCTAATAAACTTTAAAATCGATATGCTAACCTTAAATTTCTAATAATTTTGGCAATAAAAGCAGTGCTGTAACTTGTTAAAGCTGAATTCAGGATTTATAAATATGTTTTAACAAGGTGCAGTGTAGCCCTGACATTCTCAGCTAAGATGAACTGTTTATTTTCAAGCACGGGTTCGAGATTAAGAGAGTCTTCCTTATAGCAACTTAGCCTTTAGCATTTACTCATCCAGTTAAAGCTACATACAATTCTGCTTAAAATCTATTTAAACAGGACGGTATGTAAACCTTTTCCCTTCACACAGCTAAATGTCTTGCTCATTGGCAGTGACTGCCTCACATTTAAATGGCGTCAACTTGCTAACAATTTTGACAGTAGCGCTCTCTAAATGCTCAAAGCTGGAAACAAATTTAAATCCATAAAACTTTCCACACCACAAGTCTTACGATAGCTTTTAAGTCTTGCTAAGCTTATATATTCGCTGATTGTACAACCCATAAACATATCAGTTCTACTGTTCTCTGCTGGACACAGCTCACTATGAACGAACTTGGCAGCTGACTGGACCAACATCTTCACTCAAATTCTTCTGTAAAATGCTTTTGTAGGATTTGTTGGATATCACAGAAGTAGATCCACAAACCAAGAGGGGTTCTTCTAATCATAACGTCTCAGTGGATGTTTGTGGGTTTTTTTTTTTTATTATTTTATTTAAATGCAGAAGAGGAGGCAACAACTACCTCAATGTTAAGAAGTTTTGCATTTATAGTTAGAATTTGATCATATTTATGAACTAGTATGCCTAATCAAAATGGAAACAAAAATTGTCTTTTGACAATATGACAATTGTACGCTGTCTTTCGCCATTGGTTGAAAGACAGGGTAAATCCGAGACAGGTCGCCAGTCCGTCGCAGAAATTGTAGGCCATTACTGCTACTACTCAGTAAAATCATTCAGAGTTTGAATTAAAGAAAAACCCTAAAATATTGTTAGTCTATGAATGAAACACACATATTGGGAGGATATGCATACGGTAATGTTTACCCTGACACATCGGCTGCATTCATTTAGCATTTTAACTAAGGACAACAGTGATGATTCAAAGTACTGTGAAAAACTGTTATTGTCAGATTAAATATGAATGATCAAGCAGATGAAAAATGAAAGTGACAGGTGTATTAGCAATAGAAACAGGCTCTGTCTTTCTCTGTGCCCCAAATTTGAATGTTCATCACTAACACCCTGGCTTCACCTCCAACCTCTATAAACATGTCGACAGCATAATAAAACCTCTGAAATATGGCATTTGGTTTTGGTTTGTCACACCGACAGAAGGAGTGACTCCCCTCTGGTCACCCTTTTCAAAACTTCAGCAAATGTTCAGAAGGAGTGGACGAATGTGTAAGTCGCACACTTGAGAATAAAGTAACAATAAAAAACCAGTAGTAATCCTCCTTATGAAGATCTTGTCACATTCATCCCTTGGAATGTTGGCCATTTTATTTTCAAATGTTGCTTCAGCTTATTGAGGTGTGTTATCGTTCATTTCCTGTGGTTCTGCAGGAGCCTCCAGTGAGTTTGGGGTCATTTAGCAACTTGGATCTTTGTCTCTGTTGTAGATTTG
The DNA here is from genome assembly GCF_904066995.2 of Poecilia reticulata. NCBI lineage: Eukaryota > Metazoa > Chordata > Actinopteri > Cyprinodontiformes > Poeciliidae > Poecilia > Poecilia reticulata. The sequence continues at coordinate 23,345,847 of NC_088835.1, read as the reverse complement.
ATTGTTTGCTTGGGCGTACTTTAATGAATGATCCAAAAAGGGGATAATACCGTCAGACAGATCGCCTCCTACTTTAATCCAGAATAACTTGCGATGAAGATAATTCGGTATCAGTGTCTGGAAAGTGTCAGAGTCCTGTGACTGATAGCCTAATCATCAAACCCCATCACTGTGTCTTTAGTTGTTTAACAGTGCTGTTTGAAATTAAGTCCAACATCTCCACTTTGGTCTCTGTGCAAAGCGCATTATCATAGCAGTCTTGGGGTCTGTTCCAGGTGCCACTACTCAGATTTAGACCATCCAGTTTGTGTTAAAGAAAGCTGCTGGTAATAGTTCCAAAGAAGCCATATGTTTTTAGTCTGTCTCTAGTTCATTCATTTAAAAATGTAACTCTCTAAAGAAGGCCTCCACAAAATCTGAGATGGGGAGTTTTTTTTCTCAGTTCCTCTATGTAAGGCCTCTAAGAGACCACATGGTGAATATACATGGGTGATTTTTTTTCTTAAAAGTTTAGCTGTTGTGCTCAATATTTTTATATTTTTCACTGTCAGAATAGATTAATTGAATGGTATGAAATCCCTCCATCCAGTTCCTTTCTACACGATTTAGCTGATTTCTTTCCAGCTTGACATTGTAATAGCACACACTACATCAGAACAAACTCATACAAAAACTACAGTAAATGTATAGACTCTCTTACTTGTTGATGACCAATCAACATTTGCTACTACTAACCCTTGTAATTACGTTGGAAGAATAAAAAAATGCCCTTTTTGCTAAGTTGTTTCTGAACTTTTGCTGCTTTTTTTTGCCAAATACAGGGCTCCAATGTCCCATTTAAAAAAAAATACTTTTCTTTAAACATAGGAGAGTATAAATTACTTGTTACTTTTTAAATGTAGAACAAATACAATATCGAAAATGTTTTGTTTCTCTTGCATATTTAACGAGTTTGCTCAGTTTGTTGCGACTATTGTCCAGGATCAAAGTTTCATCTCATCTGTTCATCTCAAGAGAACAAATCCACTGAATCTTTGCAGAAAGTACAGCACATTTAATAACAAAAATATGAAATGTCAAAAAGAATCAATTTTCATGTTTCCATTACAGCCCTCCTGCATGTAAGTCATCAAGATAATCATGATGTAACTTTTGGAGCTGTGCTGTGCTGAAGGCTGGCTTTTTGAAAGAAAGCCAGAATGAATATCTTACTGCCAAGTGAAGAGGCCAACTTTCATTCCTTCTGCTCAGCTTCGGTTCCTCCAGATCTCCCTGACCTCCTGACTCACTGCAGTATGACAGCATGAACCCCAGATTCAAATGTATCGCCTGTTGCATGCTCAGCAACAAGGCTGGAAAAGTAAAACGTGGGTCAAAGTCATCTAAAAAAAATGTGAAACGTGAACAGCGTCTTTGGTACCCAAAGTATTGAAAACATGTGTCCCCCGCAGAAGAACCGTGATCAGATGAGACTAAAACTTAACGTTCTAGCATACATGCAAAATAATACGTGTGTGAGAAAACTAAAAGAAGAGTGGGCAAATATTTTTTTGTCTGTAAAAAATTTGCCCACAGACTAAAAACCGGTAGAGACTCTCTATAAGATCTGCAACCTTCATGACACTGAAAGGGGATTCCAAACAGTTTTAAAGTGACTGGCCCCATATGCACACCATTTAATACACACTTTATATTTTCATTTGAAAAAATAAAAAATCTGAAAACAATTCATCATTTTATTTCCCCCTAACCGTAAATTCCATTTAAGTTTGTGGTTGAAATGTGACAAAACGTGCATCATGCAGCACACACAGATAAAGACTCACTAAGCACCACTATTTGATTCCATCCAAAAGGCGCAAGGACGAGTCTGATAGTGCCACTTTAATTTTTGAGTTAAAATGAATTATGCTGCTGTCACACAGCAGGGAAAGCGACGGGGCGGGTTGTGTCGGATGTGAAGTGCGTAGAGTAAGCCTGCCCGCCGTGATCAGATGATTGATTAGGCTGACACTGGCTCAGAGGTGTAACACTGCTCTATTTTTCTCCCTCATTATGTAAGGCTATATTTCAAATCAGGAGCGCACTAGAGGAAGACACCAGAGACACAAGACAGGACACCCTTCAAAAAAAAAAGTTTATCAGAAAACCGCCAAGGAGACTGAAGAGTTTCACTTCTAATCTTGTCATGGCTGTCATGGCAGAGCAGATAAAAGGTTGGCTGTGATTTGACAGCGTTACCTGTAGAGACAGAGGGGGAAAAAAACACATCAGATCTCTTAATAAGCACATGATGATTTGTATTTAATCTAAGAAAAAAAAAATTATTCTAACTATATTTAAAATTTTTGAATTTAGTGATTTTTATAAAACAACACACACACATTCAGAAAGTCACTTTTTCTTTTCTTTAAAGAAAGTATTGCTTTACAAATTGGATTTCAAAACCCAGAACCAGCAAGCACACAGTTCTTTGCATGCTTATGAGCAGTGCGGAGTGGCAGAGTGTAATGAAACAGACATATTAATGGCTTTTCACTTATTCATGTGTCGAAAATGAAGAGGCTTAGCCACATTTTGAAATGGCTGACAGAATAAAGAGCCAACATTGGGGGAATGATTGTATTTATGATTTCAGCTTGACAGATGAACGTATCAAGAGAGTGAGTGAGTGACATGTTTCTGATGGTTCAAAGTGTTAAACGATGTGATGTATGGCAACATACAGGAGCAGTGGGGCTGCCGCTCTTCTGTGCTCTCGCTTTAGGAGTCGTGTCTCTTCACTGCAAGGAGAGGAGAAGCTAATCAACAGCCTTTGCCGTTATTTCAGAAAAAAATTGGAAAAAAGGAATACTGCACGCGGTATGCAAACATCATGCAAAAAGAAAAAAAAAAAAGAAAAAAAGTGAAATATTTAACAGCAGAAAAGCTTATTGTAGGACAGGATTCTGCAGTCGCCTCACTCACCAGTGCTGTCTTCCTCAGAGGCAGCACCACTAGCACCACCTAGCAGCCAATTTGACCACAATATTTAACTGGGTCCACATTCAGCTTTAGATAACTAACATGTAGATAATAGAATAAAATAGAAAAAAATCTGAATAGAATAGAATGAAAAATAAAACATAAAAGACAAAATCTTAAATCGTATACGGGAGCTACATAAAGATTACTTTATGTGAAAAAAATGAATACAAAATTATATAAGAGTATGAAAAGATCTGTTGTTTAGAAAGAAGACAGAAATACAAATGTAAACAGCTAAAACAAAAAATGTTTAAATAAATAAATACACAAATATGTTCACATAGCTTGTCCTTTATTGTGATTAAGCATTATGCAATTCAATAGATTATATTCTGCTTTCACTTTTCCAAAAACGTGGCATTAAATCCCACGTCTGCACACAGCGTTGGTTGTTGACCCTCTTGATCCAATTTCTATAAAAACATACATGGACTGAAGAATAAGTCCCAAATTTTACTTACAGCACCAATAAGTATTATACGGCTGCATTATTTTAACAAAAAAATGGAGTTGGAAAAACGAATGAAATTGATATTTGTTTTCCAGAAATTGTTTCACTGTCTGCTTCTTGTCCACTAAGGCATGACGAAAAGGAAGCTATAGCTGTCACGCCGCATTTCTTCATGCCTTGTCAGTCGCAAGATTACGCACTAACACAGTCTGTGGTTGAACATAAACTATGACAGCAAGAACTCCAAAATAGTCAGCGGAGAACAAATTGTCTCACAATAAAGAAGAAATAAAGATTGGCATGTTAAAGCGAGAGGCTTTCTGACTGAGCAAGAATTGACTCATGGCATGTACATGGAGTTCATACAACAGGGGACTGGAGTGATTTTCTCAGTTAAAAGTCAGGAGGTGAAAAATGGCGCGGTTATTTGTGCCTGACAGAAGTTAAGAGCTTTTCCCTGAGGCCCACAGCTTCCCAGCTGACCGCCAGGCAGCCTCCTCGTCTGGCGTCCGCTCACCTTGCAAGATCACTCGTCTGCACGGGCTCAGTGGCAGCCTGTGTCTAACATAAGAAGTTCCTTTTGTCGTTCTTTTTGTAAGCCTAAGGATCTGTGCTTATTTTTTTTTCTTTCATTTTTCCCTATGTGTAAGATGTGCTACAAATATATATAAGCATATATAGAAGTATATATGCTTCCTTGTCTTTTCTTTTTCTAAGATAGAGTACCCAGGCAGTTGCAATGGTTGGAACGTCAAGGTTACCTGTGTAATTAGATAGTAACATAATAGCTTCATGAATTTCCAGACTTATTAGAGGATCCAGTGTGGCATAAACAGCTCCCACAGGAATAGATCAAATGGGTGTCTGGGGAATAAAGATCTCCATTGGATAGGTTATGCTTCCAAGGTTCATTGGACACAAAACAATGTGCATGGTGAAATACTTAAGAGTATCACGAACACAGAAGAGTAAAGCCAGGCAAGTAAGTTTACCCGTTACTCAATTTTGACTATTCTTATTGCCTGATAACCCTTCCTGGCCTTGTAATAAATCAGGCTAATAGCATGGAGGACTTGGTTGCCTTGCAGATTTGTGCCACAAAAGAGACGAAGTGAGATATTCCACCACTTTAATGAACGGCTTTATTGACCTAATGACACAACAGACCCCATTCAAATCAAGTAACTCAGTCGCCAAAACAATTTTAAGGAGCAAACATAGTGTGTGGAGGTAAGGAACAGCAATACTTTCAACAAGTTTAGAACAAATAATAAGTGGACAGTTTAAAAAGAATTAATTTATTATGTGCAAAAAATGTGATGCGATGTAAAAATCTAGTGTTTCTTTTTTTTTTTTTTTGCAAAAAATACATTTGTTGTAATGAAAGCATTTACCCAGACTTTCACACATTAATTTTAACACAATAACAAGAGAGAATAGCGAAGAAAAGAGATTGCTGATGATTAATCATTGCCAGTCATTACATTTTGGACACAACTGAAGTACTTAGAGAAAAAAATAAAATAAAATCTCTTGTCACACCCAGAAATGTAACTGCACATACTCTTCCTATGTTAACACCTTCTAATTGGAACTAAATAATTACCTAAATTGTAATTCATCTGGTGGTTATATGTAACTAATTGTTCACACCACTTTTACCAACTGTTGTCTATTCATTAAATCATTTCTACCCACTTCAGTTCAGTTTGGTATTTTTTTTCTCCCTTAAATGGAACACTAGATATTAAAGAACATAAGCAAATAAATGCATGAGATTGTAGGCGAATTAATAACTTCACACAAAAAATAATTACAAATTCAAAAATCTTATTTTTCTTTTATCTTGTGTATTTTAAGTCTATTTATCGCTACATAACTAATTCCACCAAATGCTGCTTTTTACTTAAACCTGCAATTGGTAGTTTCTTCTATCGGAGATATTGATCCCAAACTTGTTCACTGGCTTGTTCCAAATTTACAATTTAAATGAATCTTCATGTTTAGAATAGCATGTGGTGGTCCAAAAGAAGTTATTGCTAAGTATAAATTCAAACAAAACTCAACAACAAGGTCCCTGGATAAAATAATGTGAGAAGGCCTGGCGTGGCACAACCCGCATCTTTTGAGCAAATCACAAGAGACACCTGTACTATCTGATGCAATCTTTGGTCATATTTTGAAGACAAAATGCTTGTAACAACATATTGGGCAAATCATTATTTTCCAACTCATCTGTCGCAAAACACCACAACTCACAACCTAAATTTGCAGCAAGTTATGATGAAAGCACACAACGCGGCTCGCTGGCCACTGATCCTCCCCGACAGTCCTTGCCGGTCCGACATTACTGTGAGGTCTCTGATGCTGGGCGGTTGCAAATTTAGCCTTTAGCTCCATGGTAGTGTAAATCACAACACTCAGGAAGACAAATGTCAGAACACATGTTGGCAGTCTGTGTCTTTGAGCAGAAGATTCCTTTAATTGGGTGTGCAGGGACCAGGTCCAATCCCCAGCAACCTCTTCTTCCTCCTCATTCCTTGCTCTCCCTCTCTCTTTGCCTTTCTCTCAGCACACTAACAAAAGGCAGGGAGATAAAACAGACAGCGACAACCCATCCCTACTTTGTGCCATTATAGAACAGACACACTAGGGGTAAAGAGGTACGATGCTGAACATCAAGGAGAGCTTTATATAACTCCCTTTTTATTCAACTTGTTTCATGTTTATTTTACTTCTCCAAGCTATCATGTCTGATTGACACTGCTCCCTGTCATAACAACCATTACCCATCGAACCAGCATATGGAATACAGTGATAGCTTCTGGATATATTTGTCTGAGTTTAGGAAAATGTGTAAAGAATCAAAAATGCTCTCCAAAGTGTGTTCGGTGTCATCTCATCATCTGTGTTATGATTCCACCCTTCCCCTTCCTCTGTTCGTGCACACTCTGAACCTCAGCAGTGGGAGAAGAGATCATAAAGAATAGATATTCAAAGGCTTTAGCACAAAAAGACTTTCCTCAAAGCTTGTGTCTTTCTGGATACGAGGGGCAAGGAAGGGTGAAATGTCCAAACAGAGGAAGCGCGGAGCTCACGTCTGCAGATGTAGTTTTAGTCGGAGTGAATTTGGTGTCATTTTAAAATCATGAGGTTTGGGGAAACTTATAATTATACATGATTTGCTGTCTGAACCTCTTTTCAACCCCAAAGTTTTCAACTTTGACAACACTGATGTTGAGATAAATATATGTTCAGCTTCTTCCTATATTCGGTGGGCGGGAAAAACTTACATCAAATCTGAGTTTCCTTATTAATTTAACATATTAATAGAAAAAAAAATGTAGTCCCACAAAAACCTACACCAAACATCTGTATTAAACTGTTAGTCAATCTCACCTTAAAAAGACAAACATCACCTTTAAGAACAAACATAGTCACCATACTAGCCTTTTTAGTGACACTTTGGTCACTTTGAGGGTGATGTGTTTATTTTAACAGTCAGCAGGAGAGCTGCATTTACTCTCCTACAATTGTGCAAACTGGTTATCTGTGGAACTTCCTCAAAAAAAAAAAGAAACTCCCTGTAAGTGCAATTCATGCATCAATAATTAATCTGTGTTTGCTATTCTCTTTCAATTTAAAATGTCTGTTACGAAACAGGTCCAAAGTACAAATATGATTCATCCTGCTAATTCTTTTTCATTATGGTTGGGCTGGAGACTTGTTAGAAATAAGTGGGAATCCTTATAATGGGGAATTGTGGTAGAGCAGCCTGGAACTAATAAATGCATGGACTAGTTTTCTGAATTGCCCTGAGACAGGATGTTCCTATTTTGGTGACATTGCACAGGTGAAGTAAGGAGGTCCCAGAAAGTTGCTTTATGTGCGAGTTAGAGGACAAATCCTGGTCAAAATTAACTTCTGTGTTCCTAACAGCACTTTTGGAGGCCAAAGCCAAATAAGTAAAAAGGATGAACAATGTGTTTTCTCAGTGGAGAGAGCTCTGGCAACGTGAGTTTATCAGTTGCTGATACTGAAAAGGTAGCAACTAATGCTACCTTTTCTAATTAACCCAGAATGAGTCAAAATGCATCAGACTGCACTTCCAGCTCTACACATGCAACAGACTGATGCTGCTGCCAAGAGATTCCAATAGTAAGTTATGTGCCATACTTAATATTATTGCAGATACATAAATTGAGTGTATTGTGTTGCTTTTTCCAAACAATGCTGAAACTCTTTTCCTGCAATCATCAGACATGTGATGCACATCATTTCAGTTTGTTTAGGCAAGGCCCTGCAGAGCAGCGGGGAGCGGCGGGCCATGAGCTGCACAGCACCACTCTAATGAGCAGAGCTGGACGGAGACAAAGAGAGTCTGGGACTGTGTTCAGCATCTCTGCCCATTATTTGGCTCTGGTCCAATACACAGAAATTAATGCCTGTTTCTTTCACTAACTATATTTTTTTCATGTGTAGTGCTCAGTCCACAAAGGCAGTATGAACTTTAATTGGGTTGCACTAATTTTTCCTTTTCTTTTTAATTTTTTTTGAGTAGATTTGTTATTATCTTAAAAAGTCACTGATTTGATGTAGTAAATGTATTTAAATGAAAAATGTCACCGCTCATCGTTAAAGGAGTTGTTTTTCAAAACCTCAAAATTCCTAAAATAAATTTAGCTAACGTAATAAGATGCTTCGATCTAACTCTGGATGCTTGAACCTAAAGGGTTTTCCAGCCTCCCACAGGAAAAACATTCCCACAGCAAGATTCTGCCACCACCACAGTGGGGATGACGTGTTCAGGATGATTTGCACTCTTAGAGTTTTCACATAAATACAATTTTGAATGTAGACCCAGTAGCTCGGTTTTGATTTTATCACCTTCTTCTACACGTTTAGATTTACTTTTGACAGTTGCTTTCTTATCGCAATGCTTCCGAAGGAGAACAAACTTCTGGAGTGCACCAGAAATACTTATTATGTCTACAGATTTCCCCATGTGGGCTGTGAATTCCTGCAGCTCCTCCAGAGTTACCATGAACATCTGGACCTCTTTTCTAGTTATTGCTTTCCATGCCAACCTTAGTTTAGGAGGGTGTACATTCTGTAAAAAGAATATTTATAAAATCATAAACCAATTTATAGTAAATTATAAATTGATCAACAAATCAATTTATAATTATGTACTATTTCGTGATGCAAAAAAAAAAGTACATAATTTACCATTTAAATCTACATTAAAGTTTATGTTGTATTCCAAAAGAAGTAGTATAGTTTCAAGGCAGTGTGTGTCATACTTACTATGAATGTTTCTTCTGTATTAAGCAGAGTTTTTGGATAGGTAACCTTTTTCAGATCTTTTTTGAAACCCTTTTCTCTTTAAGTTGAAGTGTTACCGAGATTGAAACTCCATTTTTGAAACTCCGTGGGCTGCTAAACAACAGTCTAAAAATCAAAGTGACTAAAATAGACAACCTATAAAGAAAATTACATAGAGGAAACAGTCAAAGCTGCTGTTTTCCCCAAGGTTTTCGAAAGCTGGAGATGTTGACAGTAATGTTCGTCTTCAACATAAAAAAACAAGCCTCTTCTCTTTTTCCTAAGTGGGTTTTTCCCCCCCCAACTAGACCCCATAGTGAGCAGCAGGCACCTTTTATTGATCAACACAAAGTCCCAAATAAATGAGTGCAGAATGAGAGCTATGCTCCAGGGAGCTCAGGGGAGCTGGAGCTCCATAGGTTCCCATCAATTTTAATCACTTCACTAATGAAGAGGCTCCTCTCTGTTGGACGTCCATAACTCACGTTGCCAGAGCTCTCTCCACCACCTCAATCAAATCATTCCACACAACCCGCTCTTCATTGCAACACTAATGACCTTTTCAAAAATAAACAATGCCCACATTAATATGGCTGAAAAATCTGCTAGGCATGAGTAGAAAAGTTAAGTAACTTGCACAAAGAATGTGTGCAAAGGATTTTTAAAATTATTCGACAAAGGCAACATTTTAATGATACGCTGGCGGCTTTCATACAAGGAATCTTTCCAATTATTTTACATGATTCCTTTAGAGAAAGAATTACCTGCACGAGCTTCAAATGTGTTTAAAACGAGTTTAAATGTATAGCCAATGTAAAATCAAAATTATTCTTTGAATAGTATCAAGGCCACCGTTGGCAGCCACAGCTGCTGCCTCCCACACTTGCTATTATTTTCACACTTGTGTGTCTGCTTTTGTGATACAAAAATCCTCAGAAAGTCTCAGTTTGTGAAGATCAAATTAAAACCTGTTGAGGGTGGAAATAGCATACCGATTAGTTAGAATTTTTATACGGCACGCATGACAAAATTGTCTTCTTTTCCGTATATTTAGCAACTACCGATAATTCCTGCATCAAAAACTGCCACTTGTTAGGTAAACTAATATTAAAAAGTACTTAAAGCTTTCCTTTTGCAAGTGTAATTAGTTGTCAAAATGTATATATTTAATACACTTTTGTCACAACTTGGAATATAATGCATCTGCATCTGAAATGCATGATTTTTTTTCCAGTCAGTAAAAAGCAAAGTAAAATTAAAAAGATTGAACTTATAACTAGTAATATTTTCGAAGGCTCTATAATGTTTTATTCCTTTTTCTCATTCTTTTTGACCCTGCGAGTATCTCAGAAGTTATTGAAACTCCACGAAGCAATGTCTCATGAACACACACACACACACGCTCACGCACACCCCCACACACACACACACACCCCTACACGCGCCTCTGCACGCAGACACACGTGCAATCATATTTTACTTCTCGTGACGTCCAAAATCTTTCTCCAGCATCTGCTCCGCTCACTGTAGGTAAGGGAAAAAATCCATCACCTTCCCCCTGGGTTTGCATAAGCCTCTCCGAAAGGTGAGTCACTGCCATCGGGCCGATTTGTTGCCACGTTCTGGGATTTGCCCTGTCTTTTCAAATTTGATATTTGAACTCTCTTTTCGAAGTCTCTTGGCAAAGCGTCGTGTTTTGAACCTTGGAGATGTGACCCAGAAGTCGTTGGAAAATTATCTCCCCCAAAAAAAGACGTGCCATTGTATTTTCTGTAACGGGATATATTTTCTTTAAATTTATTTTAAAAACCCTTCTTAACAATCGCACGTTATGCTTTACGAGCTCAACAAACATGGCACAGGGACATCTAAAAGAAATGAAAGCTAACAAACACAATTTGCCTAAATTCCTCTGTGGCATGGCTATTATGTGGAGACATTTGCTCTTCTCAGAAAACACACAGTTTAACTGGAGTACTCTCTGGGTGATCTCTCGACTGAAACGCATTAAACTCGCTGTGATTAACAGTGTGCTTTCAGTGCCCACGGTGAACATTGATGTTTGATCTCTCATTTGTGATGTAGCACATGAGGTCCTTCTTTGTCTGTTGCTGTTGTAGCCTGTGGGCACGGTGTAGCTGTGTGGGCAGGAAGGGGCAGCGGGCCAAGTGGACAGAGACGCTGCTCTCGTCCTGCAGCTGGCCTGACCTGCTTGACATGCGCTTTAAAGAGATAGTTCGTGATTTTCTTTTTTTTTTTTCGTGAGGTTTTTGCTAAAAGTTATAAGCAGTTATTATCTCATCCCTATGAATAACTCTCTTGGCGTCGTCTAATGCACATCCAAATTAGTTAGTTGAGGAGGTCGTAATAGTCATTTCAACATAGGATAAGATTAAATTGTACTTCAACCATCTTAAACCAATTCTAATCTCAAACAAACACCACAGGGGATTCTATAAATTATTAGTTGATGAACCCCCTCATCCATCACTGCATTTACTTTGTTAATTATCAGCTTCATGCTGATGATTATACAGACAATGAAGTTAGGTGGCGTTGCATCGTCAGTGATCTTCCTGTGTGAAACAACAACAGCACAAAGCAAATTACAGGAGTGAAGGAGGAATTGGCCTCTGGGACACTCAACCTTCATTATACCTTAATTTGTCCTAATTTGGGCAAATAATATTTTTACTTATGTATCTATGTAACTCTTTAATATGGTGATCTATTGGTCTTTGTGTTCTAGTTATTACATTGGTTTTGTAATTTGATCATCTGTTGTTTACTTTTGGTGTAGTTGGTTTTTTATTTGTTTTAGATCCCACTGTGTTCTTTTGAGGTTAATTAGTTACTTTTTTTCCAGCTCCTTGGTTTAGTTTCTCACTCAGTTGCTTAGCATTGTCTTAATTGGTCTCATCTGTTTCTCACGTCACTTAATCATCAGCCCAGCTGTTAAAAGCCTTTATGTTTCATTACCTCCTCATCAGATTCCTCTGTTGTCAGTTTCCTGTTACCTTCCATGACGGTTGTCTGGTTGCGTTTTGTTTCTGTTTAATACATTCCATTCTTTCCACAACAGACAATAAAGACTAGCTCAAAGCTCAGATATTTTTTTTTCTTCTAGATATGCTGACTAAACGAGCTATTAATACCATTAACTTTTACTTTAGAGAAGTACTTTTGAATTTTGTTCTGTTTGTGTGGGTGCGTGTGCTTGTGTGTGTTCTGTCTCATGCCACCAGTCAGCTGTGGCAGACAGCTGCTCACATGGGGTCAGGTTCTGCTGGAGGTTTCTTCCTGTTTAACGGAGAGTTTTCCTTTCTGCTGTTGCTATTTGCATGCTCAGTGTGACTGATTGCAGCAAAGTCAACACATTGCTTGGATAATGTTTTAACCAACATGAATAATAAACTGGCCTTGTCTACATTGTTAACTAGAATAAGTTTGGAACGCGTTTACTGGACTTGGAATCTGAAAGACTGAAGTGAATTTGTGGCAAATATGAAATGGACCTTTCCAGATTCAGCGTGATGGAATGGGGGCAGAAAAAAAATTTCCAAAATCAAATTGAAGTGGTAGTCGACCAAACTATGAATGCACATTAAAAGGGAATCAGTCATAATACATTTCCAAAGAAATCAACATATTTAACACATAACGAAAAAGATGAAAGTCTTCTTCAAAAACAATCTGGCAATGCGTAGATGGCAAACAATAAATTCAACGTTGTATAACTCACAGAAAATGTCCCTGAACCCAAGAGGGATAAGATAGCAGAAGTCTGCTTTGGTATTTGGTACTGTCGTTAGCTTTAGTTTTCTGGACCATCTAATCCGCATTAAAAACAGGAACGTCAAGTGTAATCTACCGCAGGTACATTTATGACTTTCAGATAGAATGTCACTTAGAAATTGTGAAATATCCCTTAAAGAGTTTATTGGACTAACTTCAGTGCTGCAGACAGGGAATTCTCTGGAGACATCACTGGATCGCACCTCCAAATAATGCCGTAATGTCCAAACAACACAACTACAAAAACAAAATTTATGGCAAAAGCACCTTGTGGCTGTAAATCTAATGTATTTGACAGACAGGGATGAAATATTCCTCTGTGCTGCACTAAAATTAAAGAGGAAGATAATGACTTGAACCTGATGAATGAGTTTGTGTGGCAGCCATGTCTATGTTAAGATGCATTGGTTATTATCGATCAAACCAAACAACCTGATGGAACTGACTGAAAGTCACCTTGATATAATTCTGGCTATCAATCATTCGGAGCGCACTCTTAGTCATGGCTGGCAGTGCCATTAGCATCAGCATGGCATTGTTTGGTAAAGACGACAGGACTGTTCCACCGTGATTAACACAAGCAGGAATCATATCCTCCTGCACCGCTGCAGAGCCTGTTGTTTCCCATTTAGCTCCCTAATCTTCTCTGGATGCTTCGTCGCTGCAGTGCAACTATCCCAAAATGTCTCATGTCTCGCGTCTCGTTGCGAAAGTGTCTGTGTGTTTGAGTTGCAGCACGCTTGCCTTTGTGTTTGTTTGTTTGCTTAAGCCCTGCATTTTAAGCAGTTGTATCACAATGAGCAAATCTACCATGGATAATTTGTTCAGAATAAGGTAAGCAGAAGCCAGCAGATTGTTTGAGGTCCCTCTTCGCTTCCTCCCCTCAAATAGACCCCTTTAAGCTTTTATTGTTCTGTAAACAACAGTGACAGTTCAAACAGGACTTTTATTACCGGAACTATAACTCTTATAAACTCCCATAAAATTGCATTTTATGTGTAAACAAACACAGCGTCAGATCAGAGCCTACGAAAGGGCAGCCCACAAAAAAACAAAGCAAAACCAAAAAAAAACAAAAAAAAAAAAACAACCGACTGACTGAAAGGGTAATTCCTCCAAATGCTACCAAAATGGTGCAGAGATTTCATGGACAGCAAAAGCTTAAAAGCTTCTTCTTTTAGCAAAGCGGTGGAACGTTAGGCGTAAAATCCTTATGTGACCTGGGGTTGTGGGGCCATGACTCTTTAGATCAGGCTTGTTTTAGTGAAATCCTGTTCTTCCTTGACCCAGGTGACAACGAGCAAGGCGTGAATTGACATTGTGGACATTTCTGAGCTGCATTGTGTGTGTTACAGCTAGAAGGAAGAAACATACCAAAAAGTGGTGAAAATGGGGGTGCGGTGGTTTTGCACGGGTTGAATGCGGCCCACGTGTGGAGGCCTTGGTCCTCGATGAAGCTGTCGCAGGTTTGATTCCCGGCCTGGTGGCCTTTGCCTTCTCTCATTGTCCACTTTCCTGTCAATTCCCTGTCAGGTGGGGGCTGTTGGAGCCAGTAAATCCTTTTAAAAACAGAAGAAAGTGGCAAAAATGAAGAAATTCTCAGAACTGGGACAGGCTATAACTCTACTACACTTCCCCATAAAATGAAAGAGACGTAAGTATTCTCAGTATGATTTGGATAGTATTCTAATTGGAAATATATTCAAAAATGTGTATTATCTTTATGTTCAATATGTAAAATGTTTAGTCTTGAGTCCTTTCATTATTCATAGTATTAAATAGTATTGCTCCTTTGTTAATGTTTGTAGCATGCCCACAACTGTTTTGTGTTTATGTTTACAATGTTCTGACATAGTTACAAATAAAGTTTCCAATTAAAAGTTGTCTCATATGTGATGTGATGTCATCTCCGATCCTCCATTTTTCATTTGCTTAAAGAAAAAAAAAAAAGTGTTAGCAGATCAGTTGATGATGGGCTGCCACAAAAAATTTAAACATGCAAGTTTGATTGCAAATGGGGTCGGATTGGATCAGTTTCTCTCACACATTTTCAGACTCCAGTCTTTGTCCTTACTCACACCAATAGATTTTTGGGCCCTGACAACTGTCTCTTAACTACTGCACACTGACGCAGACGTTCACTGACTGGGATTCGGGGGTAAAATTGGATAAAGAATTGTGCAGCGTGTCCCCAGCTTAAGGTTGCAAAGCTCGCAGGGAGTTTTGAAAAAGTACGAAAGATGTGAGGAAAATAAACTCTAAGTAAAAAAAATGATAATGTTGCTATCTTATGATTTTCTAATATTGGGTACCCTTTTTTAATTGACTTCTTGATTGGAAAAGCAAAGGGCAAGATAAAAAAAAAAAGAAACCCTGGGAGTTGTCTTTGTGTATATCTTTGTCATAAAGTTTGGTTTCTTCCCTGTATGGAAAACATCCTTTTTTGATTTGATTTCTCTATTTGTTCCCTTTCTACTTTGAGTTTTGTTGATCACTGCAACAGGTTTTATTCCTGAACATCTGGTTGTAATCAGCCTTTACTCATGCAGCATGTCTGGTGTTCTCTACTGAATTGTCATTGTTCTCTGGAGCAACAATTTAAACTATTTGTCATTGTTGTTTTTGTTTACTTGTTTTTTTTTTTGGAGGTCCTTTTATGATCAATGCTTGACCTTTACCACATAGGGTATCGAAACACTTTTTGTCAAGATATCAGTCTTTTCCCGCTCAATACCTGTAAGATCGGACGATGAGTTTACTATTGAAGAGCATGTGTATCCCTACCTAATTCCACAATCACAAAAATGATCAAGGGAAGAGGAGACGAGTCATCAAGTGGAAACGGTGATCATTATGTTTATACCATCATCTGGTTTTCAGGTGTCTGCTCACAGCGTCGTCCAGGACAAAAGCACCAAGAGGGAGAGCACTGAACACCTGGTCCAGGATTAAGGAGCAGAACACGTTTGCCCTCTGGTGTCACATGAACTGCGTTTACAGCTAAATTGTGGGCTTCCTAAAGATTCTGTGAGGTTGAGAGACATATGGCGTGGGTTGATGTTACGTAACCCTCAACCCTCGCCATCTGCCTACAGGCCCAGGTGTGTGGATCCTGGCAGTTTAGTTTCCAGCCAAATCCAATACCTCTGGAGTGCTGTCATTCATGGCTTTTTCATCTCACCAGTATCCCCCTTTCTTGTTCTAATTAGGAAAGACACATTAGCACAAGCAGGGAGTGGAAATAACTGGGCAAACCATTCCCAGTTTGTTTTCACCAGAACAATTGTAAAAGCTTCCTCTGCGGATGTGGTAGGGAGGGTATACCTGGTGATTGTTGACAGGAGGGCCCAAAGCACCAAGCAGGCTGGGAGTTATTGGAAAATAAATCATAAATCATCTCACCTTGGTGACAGAGAATGGCCCTCGCAGAATGCGTCTCCAGTGTGGCTAGCCTGACTTCGTCTGATCACCCACTGCTGCAAGGCTCATGCTAAAACAGCTCTAACGAGTACAGGATGCACATAAGGATGCATCGTTAAGAGATGGATGATGACATTGATGTAAAAGGATTTTTTTTTTGCCCAACTAGCAGGAATGAGCCTGACCTCTCAGTGAGCATCAAGAAGAGTTCATTGCACAAAGCCTCTGCGTTCCCATGAGGCGTGTCGACTTGTTTCTACCCAGAGGTAATTTAACCACCCTCAGAATATCAGTGATGAAAAAAAAACTGTGCAAGGACTTTAAACATAGAAGGTGGCTTTGCATTCAGTGAATGTACAGTGCAAATCCTTCAAAGCAGAAACATACATGTAAATATACAGCTCCAAAAAAACTGTATTCCCCTCACTTACAGAGTTCTTTGGTTTTTGCTTTTCTGTCCCACTTAAATATAAGAGTGAAATGTGAAAATTGAGATTTAATCTATGAAGAAGGAAAAAAAAACCATCTAATTTAACCTGACCCAATATGAAAAGTAATCTCTTGTAAAAGTATTATTTAAATGTTATTTTCAGAAAGTTAGTACTTCACAGCCCAATTTCTCCCAGACGTATAGCATGAGAAGCCTAAGATTTCAATACAAGAAACAAAGTCTATGACATCTATCTGCCTACAAATGGTTACAATGCCATTTTTGAGGTTATGAGACTTAAGCAAACTCCATTCAGAGACATTTTTCACAAATACTGTAGAGAGTACAAGTAACTGTGGTGAACTTTTGCTGGAATGACCAGCCAGTAAGAAAAAGACTGGGCCAAACAGGGCGAGCTCCAAGGCCAAAACCACAGCTGTGCTAAAAGAACACAAAGGTCCATCTCATATTTGCCAAAACACAATCTTAATGATATCCAAGGCTTTTAAAAAAACATGGTGTAAACTGATGAGACATAAGTGGAACGTTTTAGACATTGTCTATTCCAGTACATCTGGTGTAAAACAGTGTTTCAGAAACAGAACATCATACAGACAATAGTGGTGGCATTGCAGGTCTATGATTAGTTAACTGCTTTAGGATCAGAGTGACGTGTTGCAAGTAAAGGAACCAAGAAAATCCTGAGTAGCTTTAAAAAAAAATCAAAATTAGTCCAATGTTATTAATTGATTTTGATTTCTGAAAATAACACTTAAATAATGTCCTAAAACAATTCTGCATCCTGTGGCTTGAATTTGATGTTTCTATTTAAAAACACTATAATGTGGCAAATTTAAAACAATTGGAAAGAGAGGAAAGGGACAAACTGTGTAGTATATATAAGTTCTCTTGTCACTTACTTAAAGTCCTGGATATCAGCACCAACAACTAGTTACTAGGATTAGGGTGTGAATTTGTTCTTAGATGAGGCCAAATTAGCCTGAATAGATTTTGTTTTTCTCTTTAATTAAATGTGATCACCTTTTGTAAACTGCTTCCTGCCTTTATTCTGGTTAACTCTGCTTAATATTAAACTTGGTTTGATGTTCTGAAACACTTAGGTGTGGCAAAAAAGCAAAAACAGAAATCATCTTTAAGTCAAGTGACCCAGTCAATTACCAATACTTAAGTGGAGGGGAGGTACAGCTAGAATGGTCTGCAGAAATACCTGTGGGAGTAGAATGGGATGAAGATGAGTCCTCGTGAGGATTCAGGTAGAGATGTTGTGTGTTTGATCACCCATCATGTGTCAGCCGTGTTTCAGCTGTTTAAAACACAGGAGAGGCTGCAGCTCTTGTTTGTGCCGAGCGCAAACTCTTCAAAGAACCTCAGAGACTCCAGAGCTGCTCATTTAAATGGAAAAGTTTCAGCTGATAGTGAGTGCCGGTGTGCCTCATGTTGACATGGGACATTTTTTCCCCTTGAAAACATACCACTGATGTTTTCTCTGCCTTACATTGACAAGGTGATTAATGACCATTTCCGTAAATCTGTTGAAGCAACAGCAATACCCCGAATCCACCTTAATTATAACACATCGCCACACATGTAGAAGATAAACAATTCTATATAAATCCTGAGAATAGAGGGAAAAAAAAGATTTTCCATGAAATATTTAAAACAGAAAAACACGTCTCAATCAGATCCTTCATTTCAGTTCTCTTCCTTGAAACCCCAAACTGTAAATAACCAGGGTAAACTCGCTCTCGGCACACACTTGATCAATTTTAATTGCCGCAGCTCTCACCCAACAGAAAAGCCGAGAGCAGAAAAAAGAAACGGGGGGAAAAACAACCTAAGAATGAAATGTATTCCCACGCACTATAATATGGTAAATGTTAGCGCCTGCTGCATCGCACTCCATATCACTTCGCCCCATATGAAAAATAGTTTGCTATTTTGGAACCCCCTGGCAGCCATAGTGGATCACCACAGACCCAGAGCTCATTTATCTTTTGTCAGAGATGAAGCCAAACTAACGCCATCTCCTGAAGCTGCTAAAGAATGAGGAGGGACATAGGGAGGGTAAAAATAAACCTGGAGCCCAGGTAGCTACACAAAGAAGTCATTCCACAAGTAATGGGTGGCTTCTGAAAGTGGAGCTCTGCGAGAAACTGTCTGTCCGCTCGCAAATTATGCTTCAGCGTTTAGTGTTTGAGTTTACTCTGTCGCCTTTAAAGGGCATTTGTGAAACTGCCTATGTGAAGAGAATCAGTGGTTGTGGTCATATTTGTTCCCCGACTGGTTTGTGACCAATTAAATGATCACTTCGTTAAGTTTCATTGATGGTGGAGCTGCCATATATTTCGTGTTAAAGTGCAGCTCCAGGGTATCTCCATGTTCAATTAATCATCCACAAGAAAAAAAAAAACAGACACAGGTGTTTAAGGCTGGTGTGCAACAGTATTTCTGCTTCATAATTTAAATCAGTTCAAGTTTCTTTCGTTTGCTTTCATTAAAAGAATGTTTGTGTGGAAAAAAAACAAATGCAGTTTCTCATAGAGTAAAGCTATTCAGAGTAAAGCTATCCAGAAAAGTGAAATATCAGTGTAAAGCCCCTTGATTCTACTTTATTAACAAATCCAGTTTGTTTGTGCCTTTTCTCCCCCCCACCCCCTAAGAAAATGGCACAGATGAATCTTGCCAGCCATGTTTCTGAAATACACAGTTCCTCTGCTGTAAATATTGCTGCAGTACTGCGCATAGAGCAGTGCAATTTAAGCCTGTTTTTATTCATAAATTGCCATGTTGAGCAGTATAAATTGAATTTCTCAAAGCATCATCAAGGCTGGAATTTTTAATTTGAGTGTCATGTTGAGAGCAAATTTCTGTGGACATGTGGTGAAGCTGTAGGTTTGGAGGGGTGGGGGGTGGCCATGGCAGGTCTTACTGAGAGTCCAATCAGACTTCTTCTCGCCGATTCTTACTTGTCAAGATTGCAAGAGAGCAGCTTTGGTGAAAAATATAGAAGCTCAGAGAAACATTTAACAAGTCTCATTTGGATTTACACAGTTTAAATATTACAGTTTTGCTCAAGTAAAATGCATGATGCAAGGATTTGGTTTTTCTAACTATTTATTGTAATAGTTTATGCAATATTAATGACTGGCATTCCAAATAGAAGTATAAACATAAGATATTTATAAATAGAAAAGCTAAGGAAAACATGTTTAAAAAGTGACATGTGTTCTTTTGATATTCTACAATTAGTATTTGCAATCTGTATGCAACCTTTCTAGAGATTATGAAAGAAACAGTTGATGCAATATTCCTTTAGTACCCAAGCATCTCAATCTTATCTGATAAAATATTTAAAAATAATGTATATGTTGCTACTCATTATGGTTTTCTCAATTATAGTTTCAAAGTCTGGTCATATTTATTTTGTAAAAAAAAGCAAAACAAAGTGTGATTAAAAGATGGTCTCTTTTAATCTCAAACCTTTAAATAAATCCAGTGCAACTAAATGCCTTCTGACTTCAGCAAATCAATAAAGAGACTCAATCTGCTTAATTAACTTTCAGTATAAATAAAGCTGTCCCTTAAAAAGGCTCAAAGAGCAATATTGAATCCAAGGAATACACCAGACAGATAAGGGGTCAAGTCGTGGAGAAGTTAATAGGGTAGGTTAAGTTTTGAAATAATATCATGTGCTATAAAAATAAACACTGTTCATTAACCAAGAATTGCAAAAGTAAGGCACAACTTCCAGTCCATGAAGATAAGAATGTCCACCTAAACTAACTGGTAGCGCAAGGACTGTTCTTATCAGAGAAACAGCAAGAGGCCCTTCGTAACTCTGTCAGAGCAGAAGAGCTCCACAGAGCAGGTTGGAAAATGTGAGACCAAAATCAAATTTACTGGCCCAGATGGAAAATACTGCATGTTGCTGGAAATTAATGCTGATCCCCCAAAACATAGCAACCCCACAGTGACACACGGTGAGGCAGCATCACATGGGAGGTGAAGGGGATCTCTAAATCCTCATAAAATACGTTTTGATGCTTGTGGTAAACAGAACAAATGTTTAAAACTTTGTAAACCTTAAATATTTTTTGAGGCAATGAGAAAATGACTGGAGTCCTTTCTATGAAGTGGCCTGAGCTTATACAACCCTTTTCCAATCATTTTTACCAAATAATTCTGCATCCTTTCTACAGAGAACTCAATTACCTGGTTTAGTTTCAGATCTCTACATGAGTGAACACAAAGGCTGCTCAATAAACTAGGCCTGTGACACAGCCAACAGCTATTTGACAAGCAAATGAAAGATCAGTGAGATCCTGCTCAGAATGAGCCATCTGTTGGTCCTGATGCTGTGAACAGTACGACAGTTCTCAGGTGTATCTCACAATATGAGCACGGGCTGATAGTGTTGAAGGCTCGTGCGTTACAATGTGCGGCTGCTGTTACAGGTGAATGACCCTCCTGCTTCTGACCCATCATCTGCCTGCGCTTCTACGCCGAGGAAGACGTAGCTTTGTATAAGCAAGCAGGCAGATGTACCCACGACCAACCAACTAACACAGTCAGTGGCTTTGTCATTTGGGAGAACACACCGTGACTGGAAGAGACCAAGTACTGATTGTCTCTCCATGCCTGATGGGGTCAGATGATGGCTCGTCCCCTCGTCTGAAGATGAAACCCTGATGAACTGTCAGGAGCCAAAGAGCTTCAAATGAGAAATCAACAGATAAAAGCTGCATATAGAGAACATAACAGACCCAGTGGGATTCCTGTGTGTTTCTTCCAGGTGGTAGAGCACTATGATGACTTCGCTGTGTCTCCTTTAAACACACTATAAACGCTACATAACACCAACAACGTACCCAGACAGTGGCCTCTTCTCTTAAGCACAACTCTGCATTTTCCCATTTCAGTGTCTTATTAATTATAAAACTGCTGAAATAGACTCTTTGCATTGTGCAGCACTTTGTGTGTGAGATTTTTCTCTCTCCCAGTAAATGATTTCATCACACTTGCAGGACTCGCGAGCTGTTTGACTTTGATCTCAATGTGCTTTTTTAATCAGTTTCCAAAAAAGATGTCTTCATTGTTGCAGAGTTCCGCCAGGCAGCACGGAGAGACATATCCTAAGTTTATCTTCAGCAAATATATCAGCAGTGCTTTAATATTTTTACTTTATAATGGTCTTTTTTCACCATTGCACTGGACCCATTTGGCATTCTTTGGCTGCTGGGCATGACTTCTTAATAGAATCGAGATTCCAATTTTACTCTCCTGCTTAGCTGCTTTAATTTGAAGAGGAGCTGGTCTACAGCCTTGGAAAGTGGAAGGCAGTAATTTAGGCAGAATCCCCAGTCCCCGCTCCCGACTTTGTAATACCTCTGCTGAATAAAGCATAAATCCTGGTAAAGCTTTTATTTCTTAAAAGGGTACAGATAAAATTACATTGTTATTGTTTTTACGTTATTTGTGTAGTTACACCGCACTGTCTGGTGCTTTTCAGGCGATCTCCAGGCAAGTTCATCTGTCTACTACCCCCTTCTGAGTGGTCAAGGTACAGGGTCAGCAGCAGAAAGACAGGGCCAGGCCTGGTGAAGATTTGCCCAAGGACATTTCAAAAGGATGGATGGATGCTGTCAAAGGGACCTGAACTCAGACCTTCTGGATGAAGGACAGTTTGGATTACAAAAATCTAACTTCATTGTGTTCCTGTTGACTGGAGAGAAGACAAAAGAACTGAGTGAAATTCTACATCGAGGTAGTTAAGGTCAAAAGACGCAAAGCAGCTGCTAATTGATTGTATAATTGCCAGGACATGGAGGGCGGTAAAGTGGCTCATCAGAGAACTAACAGGCTTGTGACTGCTGAAAAGCTCTCCAAAACAGGATTTTTTTTAGACTGTGGACTGAGAGTGATTGGCTCTTGGCGGTCGGTGTGAAACAGTTAACCTCCCTCCCCCACTCCACACACATACGCACACAAACCTGCCTTAAAATGCCTTAAAATTAGTTTATGTTCTATTGCAGTAGCACAGGCTCAAAAATACAAGTAAGACCTTGAATAACACACACACATTCATCAAGTTGATTGAATTTGTTTCCAATCAACATACTTGGAAAAATAAAAGGCAAAATACAAAATGTTAAAGAGCAGTTCAATCAGATGATTAAAAAAAAGAGCAATAGTGCTACCCGTGACAGTTCCTATCACAGAAATGTTTCTAGTTCATTTCATGTTACTAATGTTTTACTACAGCTGTGTGTTTTGGTCAGATGAGTTGAATTTATCGTTATCAAAAACTGCCAGTGGGGTTGGTGTGAAACTAAGGGTGAATATATGGAAAAGTACCTTGTGCCCACTGTCAAGTACGGTCGACAATCTATGATACTGTGGGTTTGTTTCTTCTTTATGGCCTTTGTGAGAGAGCGTAGCATCATAAATAGCAGAGTATTTTAAATAGAATTCTGGTGATCTCTAACAATGAACCAAAATTCTTTTGCAGTTTTCAGCAGGTCAGCGATCAAAAGATATAACCAAATCAACACGGAAATGTTTCATCAGTCACAAATGTAATCTCCATTGCTGTAATTGTCACAAGTTCACAGTATAATGCTATGGTTGTAGCTGGTGTGCTGTCACACTCAAATTTCACAGACCACCAATTTCAGGGGCCAAATCTAGATTTAAGCACTACGACTCACTAAACAGGTGCCATAGTGTAGGAGCTGAAAACACACATATGTCATCTATCAGTTGCCAAACCAATTCTCTACTTCTGTGTCGATTCAGCTGCACATGAGTTGGTATCTGATTTTAATTGTTCAAAACTACATTTGTGTGTCTGTAGTTCTAAATCTGAAATGCTTAATTATACTGGTAAAACCACGAGGTTGTCCTACATTGAAAGGAGTTTGCTACAATATAGTTTTAGCTTAATGAAATGTATTATTCTAGTTATAAAACACTAAGAAAGAATGGAGAGCTTGAGCATTCGTGGTTCTTGAATAGGCGGCACCGAGGGCGAGACCCTCTCTCTGCTCCAAAACTGCACACAACCAAAGACTCACTCCCCTGTTAAAGCACGTACTGCAAAAATGCAACTATTTCACTAGGTAGATTACCAGAAACCACAGTAGTGGGAAAATTATGTTTTAACTGATCTGTTTGTGTTGCTTTATAATAATTTTATTATTATTATTATTATTATTATTATTATTATTATTATGTATAACAATTTAAACATTCCCATACATATGTAATCTTGTGAACGTAGCAGAACATGCCATCATTCTTTCTGGTCAAATGCATGCCAGGACTCCAAAGTAAATTAAATGCTTAGCTTTAAATGAGCTTTAACTTTCTTTATAAACCATCTTGTAAATATGGCTTATGCTATTTGTCATTCACTTGTTTGCCGTAATTAACCGAGTCAGTAGTTTTCTAACAGCACCATCCGTTTTGAGTCTGAAAAACAGCAGTTCAATACGTGCAATTTGGATGGGTAAATAGGAGAGAGAGGACAGAGATGAAGAGGGAGATGGATGCCCATTCTGCTGGCACTCAGACCCAGCTGGGTTATGTGGAGGCAGTGGCTGCCTAATGAGCTCCTCTTACCCCAGAGAGCTCACCCCTCTTCTCCCCCCTGGGGCCCCTAATATGAGGATAAAGAACTGCTCACACTCCCTTACTATCACATGTGTTGCTTTCACAATGCACAGTGGGCGGTCTAATGAAAACACAGTCTTTCTAAAACAGTCACATGCTCACCCGTCACAGTGCCTTGCAGAAGTATTCACACCCTTTAAACTACCACACTTTGTGACATCTCAAACAGAAAGTTTAGAGTAGTTTATGTTTGTCTAAAGTTGCACACCACAAAGATAAAGATGTAAAATCATAAAGGTTTTTAAAAAAATTTTTTGAAAGAAATCTTAAATGTGTCATGTACTCAGCCTCTTTTAATTTGATGTCCCTAAGTAAAATCTGGTACAATGAATTTCCTTCAGAAGCTATGAAATCAGTGAAAAGAAAACACTTAAGTGGATTTTCTCAGGAAAAATATTGTTGTTATTTGAAAGTTCCAGTGAAAACACAGCAAGAATGCACAAAGACCAAAGAATGCAACAGATGGGTCAGTGAGAAAGTTGTGGAGAAAATTAAAGCATAGTCGGTAAAGTATGCTTTTTGTTGCAGGTGAAGTTAAAATTTCTACAAAAAAAAAAAGATTATTTTTTTTAATTATTATTATTTATCAACTCTCCAAAGAAACTAACAAAACGTTTTAGGTAGAAATGCAGTTTGTCTCATCAGCTAAAATAAAATAATAAATAAAAAACTGTTAAATTTTTTTTACCTCCTAGAAAATGCTCACTCTCCCCTTTCCAGCTAAACCTAACTTGGAATGCATTTACTGCTGTACTTTGCATTTCTGGGACTTCGGGCATTGCGTTCGTTCATCACATCTAAGATCTCATGAAACTGATCTCGTTTTGTGAAGTTTTGGTTTTATCATAGCGTTATTGAGAAATATTTTGAGTTGAAGGAGGAGTGGAGAGGCACACAATCTGTGCTTCTTCTTAAAGTCCAGACTGGGGTGGCCTGTTGGGGTGCCTTCTAGTTGATGTTTGACTGTCATATAAAATGACAATAACAATGTTATATTTATAACTTAAAATGTGAAAAAAGTAAATAAAACACAAGCATACTTTTCAAAGGAAGTGTGTACGCTCAACACCACTACTATGAATATCAATTCATATTAGTATATCCTCAGAAATCTCTTTCCACAACAAAATCATAATAACATTTGTGTAAAATCATCAATAATGCCGTATGGAAACCATGGATGCTGCTTTCTGTTCAACATCCTAATAAACATGTTTTCCCTCAAAGCTTTAAAATTCATGACTTGTCCAGGAAGTATGTAAAAGTGGCACTTAATGGCCTCTTCTTTGTAGGGTCAAGCCAATAGCTCAACCTGGGCAGAGGAATTCTCTCCAGACGCTTGTAAATTCCAATAAAAGGTTCATGCCAAAGCGAGCATGAGTGAGTGATTCTGTTAAGGAGGGTAGGAGGCAGAACTCCAGAGGGCCCTTTTCCATTACCGCTGCTCCCCAGTGCCTAATGGTCAAGGCCTGTTTCCACTGGGTAAATGTTTATCCTTCAATAGGAGAATAAGAAGCTCGCCACAAAGAGGAACACAGAGGCCAGCACGGCCGGGGTAAAATAATGAGCAGCTATCAGCCTCCCCACTTTCTTGCCTCGGACACGGCCCGATGCTCATTAAAGCCCGGGCAATGTGCACTCAGTCAAGTAGTTCTCCAGTCTTCGGCAGAGAGACCTGACTGCATTCAAAAACGAGAGAGAGAGAGAGAGAGAATCAACAGTGAAAATATTTGAACAATCTATTCAAACACCTTGTGGATTGCGCTGAAGGCAGGCGGCCAGAGAGCAGTTGTTTAGAATGGGCAATGAAGAAGATGGCGAAGACTCGCAGGCAAGTTCGTCTGATTTTTTTTTTGTCATGGGCTGCCAAAATGGCTTTGATTTACTGAGGGAGCTATTGATAATTAATTGTATCATCTGTTTCCTCCTCCACGCACGCCAAGAAAAGCAAACCCCAACTCTTCATCAGAGGCGCAGGCACAATCGTGCCATCAGAGAGGCCGGTTGGACCGAAGCTGGCTGCACGAGCTGTCAGCAGATGGCGGCTAAAACTAAACACCTTTCAAAGAGCACAGACTCATGAGTCCAAAACTTTGCCAGGGTATGGTGGAGGCAATTATTAGAGCACTTACAAGCACGCCGCACTATGTGCTGCTCTCTTTTTTACCAAAAAGTTGGTAGAGATATGGCTTTCTTGCTATCCGTATTTCTTAAGTCAGCCAGCAAAATTGTCATTACCTATTTAGCGCATCGTCTGTCTTTAATGTTTCCTGTCTGTTTCACACAAATAGAGATCTCCCACACATCTGAGCAGTGGGCACGGTCTACAGCAAGCCAAAGCACAAGTCCGTATATGGAACATACTTTTAGCTCAATAATTCATAATCTTAGAGGGATGCTGAATAATTGAAGTGAACTTGGAGGCCTTTCAGCTCAGCAGAGCTTTGCATGTAGCTGATGGATCTGTGGGATTCGATGCACATTACAGGGGTGAGGGGAAGTATAGTGCTAAGCTGTGTTTCTGTTTTCACTGCTCGCTCATTGATCAATTATTCAGCCGGGCCCTCTGACTGTGACCCACAGTTCTGAGAACGGGCCCGAGTCTTAAGCTGAAGACAGTAAGATCTGAGACAGGGTTTTCCTTATTGTGCTTCATTTCATGCTCCAACCAGCCTGTGGTTCCAGAGTGTAAGAAATTCACTCAGACTTCTCACTGAAAGGCTCCCAAGTTTTTCAGCTGTGGCGGCCGCCGCCACCTCAGACACCACAGCACCTGTCTTTCATCTTCTTAAATGAGTCAAAGTAACAGCTGCTTATGAAATGAGCAGAGATGCCACTTCAGGCAAGTCAGTTCCTTTCCCTGCTTGTCTGGGGAAGAGGTAAAAGGAAGAAGGGGGGTTTGGGACGGGTTACAGAGCTCGGAGGGTCCCCCTATTGAGTGTGGCTTTATCACAGAGGCCTTCTCATGAGTACTGAATCTTTTAATCAAAAAGATTATTTCACAGCGAAAGCAGCCTCGCAGCCAACATGAGTCTGAGCTTCTAATTAACACAAAAGCCGAATACTGCACTTGTGAAAACTCCCTAAAAAAACCACAAAAAAAAACCGATTGCCTTCTTAGATAGCCTTACATTACTAAAGATGGCTGTTTTTCTTTTTCTTCAAAAGACGTATCCTCTGTGGCTATTTTACCACATTAAGCACAATCCAGAGCTCTCAGTCCACACACACACAAAAATATTACACAGACACCTTGATAAAGTGCTTGCCAGTAAGGATTGAGGGTTTAGGAAAAACATTTATTTCATCTCAATATACAAAATTACATTTAAATTAAATACTTTGTCATTTGATCCTACTTAAAATAAAATAAAGCCCAATTAAGTTCCTAACAACAGTTGGTAAAAACAATCATCTATCTAGATGTCCAATAGGCTGCATCAAGCAGCAATCCCTTATCCAACTGTGTGGTGACAGTGGAAAGAAACAACTCATTTCAACAGGAACACGATCCTGAATCACAAAACGACTCAGTATGAGAACCCATTTGTTATGACAGATAGGCAGTTCAAATTTGAACTCGTATCTGTAGCTTGGAAAGGTGCATACGATTCCAGAAACCAGAAACCTTTACTCAAAGTTCACACATTACATATTCTGAAAAAAAATTACAAGTACCTTTCAAAAGTGCTTTGACTTGGACACTACAGTAGAGATTTGCATTTGAATGACTTGCTTTGCATGGAGCTTCCCTGTACAGATATATACTGGTACTAGACGGAATAAGTCATTTCTAATTTGCTACAGCCTGTTGCAGTTCATCTGACAGTTAATGAAAACAGTGAGATCATTAAGCGCATGATAATATTTGCGCGCATTAAAGTGGGGTGGCATACAACAAATGACTGGAAATGGTCTATTTTACTTGTAGGAGAAACTTATAGCTGTTTTGTCCAAATCAGGAAATTGGAGGCATGTTTAACAATCCTTTCAAAATAATTATTGTATATTTAAAAAAAATTAAATTTCAAAGAAAACTGTCCTTGCTCCTTATGAGCTAAAAGAAATAATGATAATAAACTGCTTGAGAAAGTTAAGAAATACTTCAGAACTCCAATTTCTCTGTTCTGCTCGAGATACAGCGAGAGTCACTGGACAGAACCCGATTGTTTGCTATGCAGAATCGGCCCTGGGGGATTAAAGCCTTCATTGTTCAACACTCACACAACGTAAGTGTACCTTTTGAGGCTGGAAGACATCCTCACTGAATCAGAATAGTCTGATATACAACCGTTTAGAGGTCAAGCTGAGCTTTGTCTGCGATGATTTATGATCCACACACTCACCTACAGCTGTAGGGGAGAATACATGTCATATAACATTGCTTTGTTAGAAAAACACAGTTTGATACCGTTGTGATAGATGGATTTGAAGTTGCCCGGGCTTTCTGACATGAGCTGAGTGTGTTTTAGACAGAGGTGTTTAATCTTCATCCTGACTGGTAGGCTCCTCACGTCCCCTGAGCTCCTTGTTTTCCTGTATTGATTAAAATCTGCCCTATCCACCTTCCTGGTGTAAGAACTCCTTCAAAGAAGGCACTGAGGGATTATTCACTGAGGAAAAACTTAGCCCGGGTCTTTGTTGTACCAGTTGCCCTGGCTTGTTCAAAGAGGCGAGTCAGTTGGCAAGTAATGATGCAAAAAAAATGGTTATTAACAGGCATTTGAGATGGGTGATTTGTGAATTGCATATTCTAATTATAAATCGTTGTGCTGCATCTCAAAATTTATTTGGAGGCTTAAACTGTAAAGAAGTTGTCCAACACGGAAAACGTGCTTGTTTTTATCGTTTGACCTTTGAAGATTTGATCCAAACAAATGAAAATGAGACTGAAGAAATGGCTCAGTGTAGAAATGAGCACCACCGTATCTTTCTGCGTGGAGGGACTCAGAACTGGGTAGTTTTCGTCTTCTTCTTCCTCTTATTAGTGTTGTCAATGCTGGCGGTATAATATGAAAGGGTGTACTCAGAAGTCCATATATGTGGGGATGCTCTACAAAGGTATGATGGCAACAACCACTTAATTTGTGATTAGAGCTTTATTCAAAGCTGTGTTTATTCTCCAAGGAATTCATTAGAACGAGAAGCTGCCTCATTTTTTTTTCCCCCCATGTTCTTGCGACTCATTCCCCCTGTGAGGTGATTTAATGCTCATCTCTAGGTGATAAAAACTGGAGAGCATGACCACAAATACGCTGAATATATTAGCTGTAGATCCCCTCCATAAACAAAAGGAAAGTTATTCTATCATTCAAATTACCCAGTGCACCGGCACATTTCTCCTGAGTCTCATTCCACAGACATCAAATTATTTTAGGTTTAGTGCCAGGTGACTTACCTGTAGTGTTTCATTGTTACTAGTGGAGGAAAAAATGTTGTTGTTTTGACAGCTAAAACTATTGGAAAAAAAACAAGGTCTGATCTTTTTCCATAAAAAAAAAAAACATCTCAATTTAACTGAAAACAACTGCTCAGTTTGAAAAGTTCAGAATTTTTACATAAACAAGCCAGTTTATTATGCTTTTGGATTCTCTTTCACTTCTGCCAGTGAAATGTTCCCATTGCCACAAGCAGCAAAGCAAGACTCAACATAATCAATCCTCCAAATGCAACAATATGAGAGGGTCTGTTTCTATGAAACATGAATTCTCTTCTTTAAGTTAAAAAACGTTGTAAGCCCCAAAGACACATGAGACTGAGGGCTGTTTTGATTTGATATTCACCAGTGCTTTGTATATTTTATTTTCCTATTTGTTAAACAGAAGTTACATCAGTTTCCCTCCAAATTTCTATGTGTGTGTGTGTGTGTGTGTGTAAATACTTTTTTTCTATTTTATGACAATCTTTTAAAAAAATTACAAACAGCTGCAGAAAACCAGTTACTAGATCATAAAGGCTTAAGTTACATTATTAAAAAATACATTTTTTAAATATGATTTTACTCTCTTCACTTGATTAGTCTCACAAAGGGAGGGAAACCCTTTTGCATACAACTGTAATATTAACCTATACAATATCTATCATTCTGTATTCTGTTTATAATTTGTGTTTCTTGTTATACT
The DNA here is from genome assembly GCF_904066995.2 of Poecilia reticulata. Lineage (NCBI taxonomy): Eukaryota > Metazoa > Chordata > Actinopteri > Cyprinodontiformes > Poeciliidae > Poecilia > Poecilia reticulata. Next base: position 23,315,585 of record NC_088835.1, on the reverse strand, counting down.
GCTTGATCTGTACACTGCTCTTGATTGCTTTGAAAAGTGCTTCTTAAAACATGTATTATTATCATAACTTTGTTCACCAGCAACTGTAACCGTGGAAGCATTAGATTCTGATATTCAGTTTTCAAAGTGTTCAAACTTTTTCTCTACCAGACGCATTTTTCACCTGTAAAGTATCGGCGCTCGCCTGTGTCAGATGATGATTTGTGCGCAGTGATGGCCAGGTTTCCAAACGGATCTGAGCAGAGCAACTGTAGCAGCCAAGAGGACAACTGTTGCTCATTAAATTAGTCTGTTCCATCATCCTGATGCATCTGCGGAAGAACTGGGATCGCAGTGACCTTTCTCTTTCCCACAACCAAGCCCTCTCCTTTACTAATATAGATGCAAACTGAAGTAGGTCAAACACCAGGTATAAATCTTCCTTGGCAAGCTGCAGCAGCGTTTGCCAGGTAGGCACTGCAGGCTGGCGTAGCGGACTGTGAATGGAGGTGTGGCTCAGGCGTGAAGCGTGCACGCTGTTGCTGCTGCCAGCAGGCTGGGACCAGCTTGCCGCTGGCCGAAGGGTTTGCTTCCCACAAGGGAACCATTTGGCTGCAACAATGTGCTACTGAAAACAGATATTGGTTATCAAAACGAAGCCGACTAAACAAATAATTAAAAGAAGGAACAGATGCACACTTTTTGTATGTGCACTTTCAGCAAGGTCAAGATCCAGTTACTTTTTCATGGCCAGTCTTTGACGATAGAAAATAATTAACTGATACAAATAAAGATTTTTTAAAATTTGTTTATTGTTTTTTTACAATTTAATTTAATTTACCAGAAGATAGTTTTTGACCTTTGAGGTTTTCTTGCAGGGAAATACTTATTGCCTTCAACAAATATTGATGAGGATTTCATAAAATGGGTTTGATTAATAGCTGCAGGAGCAAATTAAAGTGACCCAAAGTGCTGTGTTATGTAATTGAAGTTACATAAAATCATTTTATTAGACACTGTAGTAGTAAAGTACAACTTGTAGTAAAATCCACTTGCTGTCTTTCCCAGGAGCTCATAATCATTCTGGTAAACATAGTAACGGACAGTGAGTGACAGAACCCTCAAACCACTTTTTCGATGGCTTATAGCGGTCGCTACGTTTTGAATTGAGTAAAGTTAGGGCTGTACAATGTTAGGAACACTCTAGATTGCAGGATCGCATTTGAATATCCTATAAAAATATTGATCATGATATGTCCACACTTTGGTTATTATTCTTTTCACCCCCCACCATAATCTTCCCAACATTCTCCCTGAGCTTTTGTGATTTTGGCTGCTAAAACTTTTATCAGCTCTGGACTCAACTAGCAGTCAAAGTCCATCCAAGAATAATACAGCATCAGGCATGATAATACACGCGACATAAAAACTGTGAGCACAGTACAATAAAATATAAATTTAAAACAAGAGACAAGTTTGTGTGAACACTATGCTCCAAAGTAGTATATATGGCTTAAAGTAAATTAGGAAAAAAGAAGTTGGAATTACATAACTGTGTAACAAAGAGGTTCCCAAACTGTGGGGCGCGCCCCGCCGTGCCATTGCAGGGGGTGGCGGAGGCCATCTGGATGAAAAAAAAAAACAAAAAAAAAAAAAACATGAACGCTGTATGCGCTGGGTTTTTACCTTAGAATGACCAGCTCTCTGTTATTCCTGTGTCAATTTGATACAGTAGGGGCTACACTTCCCATATCTGTGTCCTCTGTCACTTTTACCAGCAGTTATAACTGTTTAATTCGTTGTTAACATGTCATAACCTGTTTTTCCGAGCCGCCTTTAAATGCAACATGAGCGCTACGACGCTCTGGGTTTACACCTGTGCAGCAGCTTAGGAGACCTACTGCTGCTGTGCAGAGGTGTGTGTTAGAATCATGGCAGCAAACCAGCAAAACGCAAAAAAAATGTTCACAGTTTTTCCCCAAAACTAACCGACTGTTGAGTAAAGCTGTTGGATGCAGGTAAAGTTAGCTAAAAGATGACTAGCTAGCTAATATCTATACAGCACCTTAAGCTTAACAAGTAGCCAGTAGGCTACCGATGTTGTTGTCTATGTCCAGCTACATACATTCATTTTGCCCCCCAAAAAAGTTAGAGACAGGGAGTTTCTAAGAATCCTCTTCCCTCCACCCCCATCCCCCCAAAACACACACACGCACACGCACGCACACACACACACCCGCACGCACACGCACACACACAAACAACCAGACAGCAATTTGTAATCCATAGGGGGGGCCCAGAAATTGTTTGGAAACCGCTGGGGGGGGGGGGCCCAGGAGAAAAAGTTTGCGAACCACTGGTGTAACAAAAGAAAAATCTGCACAAAAGAGGCATCAAAGCATTTTACATTTACCCACAATCTTTGGAATCATGTTGCCCTCCCTGAAAACAGAAATTATAAACTCAATAGACTTATTTTTTGTTTTGTTTTACTATCAAAAAGTAATGTCTGCTGCTCTAGTTAATTAGCAAAAATTTAAGCTTGAGTTTTATGACAATACTGTTAGGTTCCAAGACATGAGAATACCAAGTGATTGGAATATTATTGTTGAAGTTTGCAATAATAAATGCTTTTTGACCAATATGTGTTTTCCTCATTCCTCTTTGACTTGATCCATAATCAAACTATTTGATCACAGCAGCGATCATCTGTGCCAGGTGTGGTAATCAGTAACTGTGAGAGTCCATCCAACTCATCCTCTATATCAATACGATATAGAGGATAAGTGCATGGCATTTAAAGTTTAATAGCCACTATTGCATCTGAGCATTTGTTAGGAATTTTTACCTTGCACAAAATTATGTTGTGATGACAATTACAAATGTGCAGCTTTATCTTTGATACATATGACTTCTGACTTCCTATTGGAGTTTATCCAGATCTTTTTTTTATTGAATTAACAAAGTGCATTATCAAAAACCTCTGCGCAAAGTATGATGAAAAGAAAATGAAAAGGCATTATGTTTCATCTAACTATGTGAAGATATTTCCAAGTTAAAAACAAAAACAAACAAACAAAAAACAAAACAAATCTAATCATCTAATGTGGTTGAAAGGTGACTGAAAGGTCAGACGTTCACGGTCTTTGTTCTGGCTGTATTAGAACCCATACAAAAAAAAAGTTACATTTTTGACCCATTTTTCTGATGTAAATAAGAACAAGCCACACAGCTATAGGAAATGTCCACAGATGCCCATTATTTGGAGGGACAGTCATATTTTTTCCATAGAAGCCCTCATTCTCTTGTTGTTCAGTTTGGCTTGGCATGCTTTTAAGGAGTTGATATTTTCCAAACTTCACGGGAGAACATTCCACACTTTGAAATTTTTGTTTTGCTAAAGCCTTTTGTGTCCTTTCAGTTTCCACTAACAAAAGGTTCTCTCTGCACAATGCATGTAAGCATGGACTCTTTCCGCATATTTTCCAATATTTAAGTGTTAAACTTAAATATTTAACACTTAAACATAACTGAAAATCAAAAAGGGTATGAAAATACATTAAAACTACAAAAAAATAAAATAAAATGTTAGCCTGAGTTTCAAACATCAGTGCATTTTATAGTGCAGAATCTTCATGTGGTGCATGTTCATAATAAGGTTTGAATAACTTCCTCAATAAAGTTTTTTATTTCTCCAAAGTAAGGACAAATCTACTTCTTCTATGCCATATTGTATTGTCTGCTAAAATACAGATTTTTCAACAATATTTGAAGAATGTGCATTTTTTTCTATTCAGTCTTACAGAATCAGAAAGTCTTCTTATTTAATATACTGCAAATGTGCATCTAAAAGGTATATAGCTGGACAACGTGCACACTTGCAAACTAGAAATAATTCCCAGACCTCCACAGCAAATTCAGAAGTGTCAGATTTCCAGAGCAAGTGTGGAATGTTAAAAATACAGTGTTATTTCAACAACATGAGTGTTGGTGAGCATTAGATTCCCTAAAGAGTCCAAAGACTCTTTAGGGAATCTTTAGATTCCCTAAAGAGTTCTTTGGAACTCTTTAGGGAGTTCTTTGGAACTCTTTAGGGAATCTAAAGAGTCCAAAAAAGAGTCTAAAGAGTCTAAATCAACACTGGTGATTTAAGCTGTCTAAATCACCAGTGTTGATTTAGACAGCTTATATAGTAGGGTGCCCCATTGTTGACTCATGGTTGCTAAAAACTTTACCATACTGACTGATTTTAGTGACATAGTGGGTGTAAAATATTGAATAAAATGTTTTGCCACATGACTGGCTTTATTTTCACTCTTATATTTGATTTTATGACACACAAAACTACAAATGAATCATCCTTATTTTCTCCAGGTGCATTCTGGGTAAAGCTTGTCACCAACGACATCATCAGTCACTTGGCAACAAATGACAAACTAGGTAGAGCTACGGAACGTTAACACGATTTGAATATGTGTTTCAACATTAGTGACCAGTAGCCTCTTGTTTCTGTTCTCTTGGTTTGTTGTACTTCATGTCAGATGGACTTCAAATTGGCATAGTCGCTCTCTGTGGTGATGAAACTTGTTAGCTCCGCTGTTGCGGGCATGTCTATGTTGTAAAGTTAAATTATCATGAGCTTTATTATTTGGGCCCGGTCATTAGCCCCGCCCCCCGGCCGACGCACCCTACAAAGCACAACCCATTTAATTCACAAAGTCAGGTTGCATGCCAGTAAAACTGAATTTGCAAGTTGTTTTTTTTAGATTCATTGCACAATCTACTGTGAAAAGTAGAACCCTACAGGCTGGTGTGATAATGTAAGCTTCTTATATCAATTCAGCTGCATGGTCTTCCAAAGCAATGTAACAATTTTTTCATTTTGTATCATTGCACACTTAGTAGGGTAACGGGATGACACCCAACCCTGTAGGTTTTATTAGAAGCTTCACAATTTAACCTGCTTTCAAGAAGTGATTATATTTACAAACTAAATGCAATGGCATAGATCAACTGTGTGGTGAAAAGGTTTCCACAAAGCCAACATACAAGAACTGTACTTGAAAAACATTGGAACAAAAAATTAAGTTTGAAAAAGTGTAATAAAAAAAAAAAATCAGTTCAGATTCAGTTTATTTCACAGATCATCTCAAAACCTTTTACAGGTATAAACAGGTCCAGTTCAATTTCTGTCTTAAAAATCTATAAAACTTTATAAATTCATAAAGTAAATTTCTAGTTAAAATTTGATACTAATTATGACAAAATACACTCACACTTAGATCATATTGGAGAAAAAATCTATAAAAACTGAGTTGGTGAATTGAGTTAGACTTTGCATCAAACCGGAATACTTAATCCTTAAATTTCCATTTCACCTGCAAATGTAATCCGACATCTTCATAAAATAAATTACAACCAATGAAAAAAAAAATGCATTTCTACATTTTGCAATGGATAAAAAGCTTTTTTTTATTTTAGTTTATTTTTTTCTCTGGGACAAACTAGAGTTTGGCTAAAACAATATGCCCAGATTAAATAAACTCTTGGGTTAAAATGTTTGGACTCTGTTAAAAATGGAAGGTGGATACAAATAAAGAATTCTTAGAAGAGTTCATTTTAAGTTTCAGAGGTTGAGGAGAGTTGCAGAGGTTGCCGTACTTAGCCACTTTAAAAAATGAAGGCCTGTATTGAGTTTTTAGGCCTGCAGCTCTAGGCAACGGTGATAAATCCACCTGTGAGAGAGAGCTTGTATCAGACAGGCCCAGGCCACTGGCAGATAAATCGACCAGCCCGTGCCCTGACTGGGAGAAGCACCCCTGTGGGCTTCCCTGCCGCTGAGAGTTATTTTTCCTGCTCTGTCCCTTGTAGGTTGGAGCATGGCTTCGGGATACGAGCAAGCTAAATGAAACACTAATGCACCGAGTTTCCCATCAGAAATTTCCATAATTCATTTCCACACATTTCCTTGAGAGCACACTGTGGGATTTGAAGGAGGGGCCGGGAATCTAAATGTACCAGCTGTGTGAAAAGAGGTGTCTGATCAACAGCTCAGTGGCTGCAGCCTTATGTGAAATTCTGAAAGCCAACACGTGACCTTCCAGGTGTATTCCCTATCTTTCCACCAAGGGTGTTTCTTTTTTTTTTTTTTTTTTTTTTTACTGCATTAAAAATGTGGTTTGCCTCTTCACTCACCCTTTTTAGATTTACAAAGTCGGGGGAAAGAAATCTATTATTTTATGTTGCACATTTCAAAGAAATCCCCTCTCTCAGCTATTTCATTTTCATCAATAAATAAGCCAGATTCTGCTCTTTCATTTGCTGCTTGGATCTATGTTGAATGATTTGAGGGGCTTAAAAGTGCCTCGGCAGTTCTCTTTGTGCTCGGGGTTAGATGTTTCCCTGCAGTTTGTTTTTGTTGCTTTTCAACTACTTACTAAAACCATTAGTTGTATGGAACTATAATTCTCTCTTGGAGCACGTTACAGTGAAGCTTTTACTTTTGATGTTGTACTCTCAGAACAAAGGATGCTTGTGTCTGCTGGTGTATTAAATTAAAGACTGGGATGTCCAATAATACATTCAGATGGAAAAGTTGAGAGTGGGAAAAAAATCATAAAAAAGGATGCCTGTAAGTTTTCAACTTGTATGGATCTTTTATTCTTTGTACTTATTCAGTAAGCTAGAATATGATCTAAACATGAACCTAATTAAATAATCCAGTTACACCAAGTAACCGTATTTATTACCTAGATTCATTACACATCAAGTGACCTATTTTCAAACTTTATTTCTGTTTATTTTGATGGCTCTGACTTACAGATAATGAAAATGTATATTTAGTTTGTCAGAAACTTTAACACAATAATTCAAATGATTTTGAGAACAGATACTTTCCCTGACTAAATAGTATGTCTATGTATTATTGGGGTATATGCAGTCAACTCTTGGATTTGGCTTTGGCAAAAACAAATGCTTGAAGTAGATCACTCACTGTGTAATTTCTTTTCAGCATTTTATTTTAAAAGGTAAAACTTTAAACTATATTTAAATTTAGGATCTACCTGTACATCAGACTACACTTTTTTTCCAGTCGATACTCAACCATAAAAAAATGATAAAAGTGTGACTCCTCCTACACGTCTTCCTGCATGAAAATTAAAAATAGGTAATAATCTGTTTTACGGCAATAATATTTAGGATGAGTGGAAAAATCCACCAGGGATAATGGAGTTGTAATGAGGCATTGCTAGTATTGTTGGACGCAGAACAAATGGTTTGTACAAACAGTGTTTAGACCACAGAAATAGTCTGAACACCAGGTGTTGTAGAACAATATTCCCTGCAGAGTGATGAATTGGTTGACTAAAGAGGGTATTCGTCCAAAAGCGCTACACTCTGCATTATGTGATTGCTAAATCTGACAAAGTCAGAGAGAGAAAAAAAACAAAAAAACGGCATGTTCACACAAGTTGCAATACATCAACCTTATTCAGAAAAAATATACTGACACCTGCTTGAAATTATCAATAGAAAACAAAGATATCACTTTGTAAACTCGATCTCAAGATGGTCACTGAAATGTTTTAAAATCAACTTTTAAAAACGGGGTGTCTGTAAAAACGTCCCTTCTTTCTTTCCTACCATTCCAGTGCTTGCACACACTGACTGGAGGCTTTTTTTAAAGCTGAAATTAGGGTAAGTTTCCTTCTTAGTTCCATTGTCTGGAAACAATCCTGATAGTCATTTTTCCTGCCTTGGTAAAGACCAAGAAAAAAAAGACTAACAATCCTCCAGGGGGGCTTTTGCCTGAGGTAAGACACAGGTGGATGGTGCCCAGAGCAGGGTCACAGTAAAGATTTATACTATGTACAAAGTAAAGAACGGAAGAAAAATGGCTGTTCATGTAGCGTCTCAGTGAAGCGAGTGAAACAGCTGTTCACGGCGTGAGGAAGTGGTCAGGTAAGACAGGCCTGGAAATAATAATCACAGGCCCATCTGCTGACCTGGGACTGCATGGCCCCGGGGCTCCCAGCACAGGCCCTCCGTATGGAGCACAGCACAGCCTTCGCCCCAGGAAACCTGGCCACGCCGCACTAGGCTGCTGACACTGCCACATGCTCTCCTTTTGTGGCCGGGGCTAGCCTGCACTCTCTCGTGAAGCGCTCAAGTTACTGGGAGGTGCCACTGCAGAAACTATCTATAACCAAGTGACTGCCATTAGTTGTAGTGCACCTCGGGATTCTATTTATACGTGTGTGTGTGTGTCTACCTTGGGGACTGTGCTTGAACTTAAAGGAACAAAGGATCCCAAACAAACTTTCATTATAGTTGATGATAAATTGTTGTTTAACTAAAAGTTCCATTTAAAGAAGTGGGTTCATTAGATGTGAGGACAAAGTTTCAGAGTAAAATGACCAAAGAACAGCGAATCAAGGGCCAGTCTCGTTTCGACTGCCAAACCGGTTAATTTTGATCATTAATTTAGTGACTAATAGCTGTGTGAGATGGCGTTTTAATGCAACGTAGGATTAAAACACATTTATCATATTAGGGAGCACATCAGTGATCTCCTGGTCGTGCATCCTTGATAGGCTCTACAGGAACAAATCAATATTGCGCTGTAATTGAGCGATGAGGAGGGTGAGAAGTGTGAGCTGCCTAATCATAATTAAAGAGCAGGCTGCTAAATAGGAGGCTGTGAAAGATAAGCAGTGTCAGCAGGAGATGCGGCACAACAAGTCAGGCAACTTCCCTGTGTTGTTGAAACTTACAGCAGACATTAGATTAAAAGGATGCCGGAGACAAATCATCGACTTTGGCAAGTCTGAAGGAAAAGATTTAAACTACAGATCCTCAAAAGTACTCACACTTGCTCATTTTTTTTCCACATGTTGTCAGAATGCAACCACATCAGATTGCAGTGTACCTGACTGGGATTTTATTTGGGAGACTGAAACAAAATAGTGTGGAAAGAAAAAGAGTGCAAATAAACATCTGAAAAGTGTGGTGTGCCTTTCTATTCAGCCTCTGTCACTATGACATCATCTATCCATCCATCATCTACATATCCTTATCCTGGCAGGGTCACAAAGGGGTCTCCACCGGTCACTGGGCAATAGGGGGGGTGGCGGGTGCACTCTGGACAGGCTTCCAGTCCATTTAAAGGCAATGCAGAGAGACCACTAAATAAAATCCAAGGCAACCAGTTGTTTGCCATCATCTAATAATGTCAGTATAAAGGCAACTGTAAAAGCTTTGGTGGCTTCTTGACTTTGGTGAACAAACAGAATCAGAAAGTCAAAGGAACATAAAAGACAGATCAGAAATAAAACTGAAGGGAAGTGGAAGTTCTAGAAAGATGCTGAATTTTTTTTCCCACTTGTTCATTTGACAAATTAGTACTTTACAAAACAGTGATAAGAAATTAAAGCAATTGTTAATAGAAAGTCATGTTTCCAGTTTGCTAGAAGTCATGCAGTAAAAACAGCAAACATGTGGGTTAAGATATGATGAGAGGAATACTTGACTTTTTAGTCCACATGCAAAAACACAACGTCTGACTGAAAAACTATTGCACATCAAACTGAATGATGCCGTCTCTATGGTATATCTGTGGTGGTGACAGCATTGAGGTGCGGGAATGCTTTATCTAAGCAGGGACGAAGATGCTTATCGGAGGATTTATGCTAAATTAGAAAGCTGCTATTCCCAGCTGCTCTCCATCTAATCTGAATATGGGACTAATAGACTAATAGGCAAAGAGTTAAGTTGCCTGATTTGGAAACTGGTGGCTACAAACCCCAGGAGACAGGCAGCTGCTATTGACTCAGGAAGCCATAAAAGTTTGTTGTGGTAATGTGACAAAAGAGGAAATATTGAAGGGGTGTGAAAACATTTGGAAAGAGCATTTTCCTTCCAAAAAAGGAAGAAAAACTTTCTTTATTGGTAGTTAAGTTGTAGGCTTAACTTTTGCAGTTAAGCCTTCAAAATGCTAAAACCTCAGGCGATGAGTGTTAAGCATTTCAACTGGCGTGTGTTCAAAAGAATAATTCTTATTGCCAAATAATAAATGTAGAATCTTATTACTTATCATAATTAGCATATTCAGTGTACAGTCTAAATTGTTATTCACATATCTTCAAAACCAATTACAAAAACTATATACATACTCAAAAGCAACTTGCTCAAGCATTTGCTTTAATCACAGTTAAAGCAAACATGTATAAACAAGCTCCTATTTAATCACTTTTTTTTTCTGCACCTTTCAGTCTCTTTCAAACACACACGCGTCACACACACACACACACACACACACACACACACACACACACACACACACACACACACACACACACACACACACACACACACGCGTCACACACACACACACACACACACACACACACATATTTGCTTTATGACATGCCATCAAAAGATGCAACACAAAAGCACCTTTAATGTATTGGGGAAAAAAAGCGGTAAACAGATTTGCATCACTACCCCACATTATCTGCTGACGCCCTGAAATGATTTGTTTTATGCACACTTGGCCTTGAAGTTTGCAAGCAGGTTGTCAGTGATGATAGAATTGAGCTAAATGGTGCAGACAGAGAAAACAACAACTTTGCTGAGGTCTCCACTTTGAGCTCGAAGGCAAACTGCTTAACTCAAAAAAGGCAATTTTAATTGCATCGATTCAGCCATACAAATGTAGGATTCTCTTCAAAAGTGTTCACCTCAGCACAGTCTCTGTCTTCTCAAGCTGCCAGAAAGGAGCCAGTTTATTCTGCAAAGCCCCCCTTTAACTCAAGCAGGCAGCACACAATCATGCAGAGGGGGTTCGTTTTATATGATTTTACACAATGCAAAAAAGTTACGTGACAAGGAAAAAGTGCAAATTGTTCAAAGTTCTGTTTAAATATGATCAGCATTTCAAAATGCAAACCTTTGTATTGACAACATACAATTCTTGTCAGGCTTTTCTTGCTCTTTGAACAGAATAGTTCTTTCTGTATTTGAACACATAAATAGGAGTAGTAAATATTTCTCTGAGGAAAACAAATCATTATAAGAAGTGCAAAAAACAAATCCAATAATACACAATTATGACTAAGTACTAGTCACATGTTTTAGTTATTATAGAGAAATGGCCTTTTTTCCTAAAATGAATATTTTTATCCTGCTTGTTTGGCACTTATGGCAAGTATTATAATGTATTTAATCGCTGTTGAGCTAGGATGCCCATTAAATGTCTTTTTTAAAGGAGAATGGGCTGATAATGCACACTCTTGTCATTTTTAATCAGAAAACTTGAATTCTTTATCAAAATTGATGAGTACAGTAGAGCAAATTTAAAAAAAGAAGAAAGACCAATGACCCCAAGAAACTCCATTTTTAGAGTCATTTTAAAATAGCTGCGCGACAGAACTTTGCTGTGCATTAATTTAATTGTTTCATGTCATAAAACAAGAGAATTTCAATTTGTGCTTGAGAGGGGGAGTTGTTATGTAAAATCTGCTGAGCATTATTTCATGTAATAATGTTATTCCCTGATCAAAAACTTTCCTGGAGTGTTGCTTGCTCATACAATGCACCACCTATTTTCCCAAAGCTCCACCTTGAAGCTTGAAGCCAACAGCATGAATAATACGTTCATCTTAATCTTGCAAATAATTGAGTGATAATTTCCTCCGAGTACAACTAAGGACATCTTAAGTACCACTGGTGCTATTCAAACACACCTCCAGGCTTGGAATCGTATGATTTGGTTTGTTTACACACCTAGCCTTTTTCCTCTCACACAGTCTGTGTGATGCAGACAATGGTCATTTCCCAGGTAGATCAGGACTCGCAGTGAGCGATTGGTTCAGCGCGGCTGTCACAAAGCATTACCGAATGGCAGGCACAGCTCCGCAGACGCCACAAGCCCGTGAAGATGATCACATTTGATACACATGACACTCCATCCCTGCTGTGACAACACGCGCTCATTTTTCTGCTCTGACATCCGTTGCCGTGTGGGTGTTATTCAAGTCAAATCTATCATTTTAATGGAGAAGTAGTCAGACCTGAGGATTATTTGAGGCATAAATATATCATTGTCTGTTCGTTCGGTATCGACCAAGTGTCACTGTGCCCAGACTTGCTCTTTCATGACAAAAGCTGTGAGATATCATAGAGCACAAATAGATTCAGTGGGCCCTGACAACAGGAACAACAGGAGACCAGCGTGAACTGCACAAGAATAGGCTGAGATAACAGGCTCTTTAAGATACTCACTGAGGGATAATAAACAGGCTAATTATGTTATCCCCAGCATGCACAAAGAAACAATGGACCCATCAGTTTAAAATTCCTTAGAACTCCGCTTGTTTGGTGCCAGCAGTACAACAAAGTGAATTGTCCACCATGATTTCAGCTTTTTGTAAATGCCTTAAGTACAACCAATCTGATGAAACTCCAATTTGCAAGAAACCAGTGCACAGGGGCACAATGGAGTATTCCAGCATATTGCCTAAGCCGTGGCCTCTGAAAGCACACTAATTGCATCTGGGATTTGGTTATCCAATCCCACAGTGCATCACAGCCAGGCTAGGAGTAAAGACGGGGGGAGGATGAGGGTGAATTAGAGGCTGGTGGGGTGAAGCTTCTGCTTGCTGAAGCCTTGACAGTGCTTTGTACTGAATGATTGTTCTCCAGACAACTGACGGAGGTAGCAGCGCACGCAGGGTTGTTTGAAAGCCCAAAAGGATATGCGGCTGCATCATCAAAGTCCAGCAAGTCTTCCATGTGTCAGGGAGAGATTAAGCTCTTCCAGAGAGGGCAATGCCTCTGATCACTCCATTCAATCGATGGGATTTGAATAAAGGAATAAAAGATCAGGCATTGTGTATCTGGGTGCTCTGCAACCACTGGATAGGATTAAGGCATGTTGGAGCAGTAACAGTGACAGACGCCATCAATCACAAGTTCCCCACACTAGTTAGCTGAAGTTGATATTAGCCCTAAATAGGACACATCTGTTTGTTGCTGCACACCCACAGACTTTAATTAATTCTCAAGTCATTTTATTTTTAGGCATGGGTTTTTATTTGTTGCTGCTCCTGTACAAGTGCACAAAAATGTAAATTGCATCCTTCCTTTGCTCACAGTCAGGGGCTCACATACTCTGTGATACTGCAAATTAAGCACACAAACACAGACACACAGACACACACGCACACACACACTCAGACTGATCCAGAGTCGTAGCGCAGCACACACACACATACACAAACACAAACACAAACAATATGAAAGTCACTGTGCAAACAAAACTTTGGTCTGATGGTCTTCTTCGGCCTCATTTTCCTGTCTGCCTGAGTTCTCTATCATCACTGAGCGTCTTCTCCACAGGCTCTGTCAGATAATAGCTTCCTTTCTCCACTTTTGAAAAGAGAATGAGTATATTCCCTGGGAATATGGTTCAAGGGCAGGTCTGTGTAACCCAGGGAGACAGACTTTTGCCAAGACCTTGGTTTCAGATCCTGGAAATGGTTTAACATGTCTTATACTTATCCTGTACTATGTACTGCCCAGGAGCCCCGACTCCCCCACATTAAACTGAGGTGTGTTGATTGAGTTCAGGTTTGTCCTTGGCATCTCAACCTTAGAGTCTAACTTCCTGCTAATTGTTTCATCAACAGACAAGCCAGTAGTTTTTTTTGACATGCATGGGGGCATGTTGAACCCACCCACTATGAGTTCTTCTAGGAAGGCTTTTAAAAATGTGTTCATGGAAATTTATTAATTTATGGGATCACACACTGATCCTCGACAAAAACGTCATGTGCTAGACTCCACGTGTAAGTGGAAGGAAGAAATGTCTGCTTCTGCAACGTTATTATAGCATGTTCTTTTTGTAAACCTATATTCCCCTTTCGAATTCAACTGCTGGCCAACTTCTTACTTTCACGTTTGAAGATGTGCAACACTTTATGATCTTACACTTTTTCAACAAAACTGACTTCACAATGCCATCCAATTTGCAAAAACTGTAGTGTACTGCATGCATAATTCTTTAGACTTTATTTTATATTTTTCCCCTAACTGGTCAGACTTTCAAAAATAAACTTTAGAGCCTTGATATTTGAAGGTCTTTAATATTTGTAGAAATTTCATCTGAAATCTTACTGGCGCACTGGAAAATATAGCCCACGGTATGTGCCCTAATAAAAATTGTCAGACAACACCTTATGTGTATGTACCAAGTGCCATTTTTATTTCTTATTATTGTCAACCAGCCTCTCATCTTTTTACCCATCATGTCTCACAGAGGGATATAATTACTACAACCCATTGCTTGGCTATGCTCTCCTATTATTAGCCCAGCTTTTGAAGCCCTCTGCCTGGTCATATGGTCAGTGCTTTAGGGTAATATGTCACAGTACATGGGCACAAAAGGTAGCCAAACAATGCCTATTGGGGACCAGGTGCCACTGCAGTAACACCATTTGGCAACCGTTCACCATTGTGGCACTCTGTGCTTGTTGAAACATTACAACATTTGCGGTTTCAAGCAACCTTGTTATTTAAAGCACCCAATGCATATTGAAGGTGTGTGGATTCAGCTGACCATGGAAGCTATTGTTTGCCGATAAGCAAGTTGGCATCCTTGAATGACTCACATAAAGACACAATGACAGACAGGATGGAATGTGACTGCACCCAGCATAAAAGAAACCGCAGTAGTCTCATTGCAGCATCATTATGTTCTCTTCTATCATCATGCTGCATTCGAGAAATTGTCTTTTTCTGTCTTTTTTTTCCTGAAAGATATTCTTGGCGATCAAGTCAGCCTCTTTAATGATGTTTTGGATCTTAGTGTTCAGTGAAAAGAATGAATTTGATTGGTATTTTTTTGATGTTAAGTTCTTCTTTTTATATTGTTTCTCTATTTTCAGCATTGTTCAACTATAGGCATCAAAGTCTCTACTTGTACTGGAAGTGGGCAAATGTTTCATTGCCTGCATATAAGATATAAGGCAATTCTGTGAACAAACAAGAGGATGCTCAAACTGTAAGATGCAACTTCCTCACGAATTGTAGCTTTTTATTTAACAGTCAACTTAATCCAAGTTATGTAGCAGGCATATAGTGAAAAGCAAATCTGAAAATGTCAACCCTTTAACTGTCTTTTTGCTCTCTAATGTGCAGGGAAAGATCTTGAAAATAACATAAAAGAAACTTTGTTTTTTTTGTGCCTTTGCTAAAGAATTTTTTTTTATTAACACAGTGCTTTGCAAAATAATTTTTAGACTTTGAACATTTGTCATGTCATGTTACAACCACAAACTTTAAGATATTTTATTGGAATATATAAAATCATATTTGTGAAGTGGAAGGAAAATATTTTTTTAATATCAAAAACCAAAAAAAAAAAAAAAACAGATTGGGGATAAAACTATGAAGGACTTTTAAGCAGTTAGGGTATAAAACAGTAATCTTGCAAATAAAGACCTTAAAGAACGCTGCAAATTTACCTAACTATGGCTGTTCTCCTATTTGTGTGGGTGATGCAGGTAAATAATTAATCAAACACACTACCAAGAGGCCTATAAGAGCTCAAGAGGAGCAACAGAGATCTATAGCTCAGGTGGGACAACTATCACTCCACAAATGGAGTCCCAAATAAGAAGAAATTCTTATATAGAACCTCTTAAGAAAAGTTTGGTACAAAGGCAACACATGGAAGAAGGTACTCTGTGGAAAAAGTACAAATGTAAAGACTATGTATAGTAGTACAGACTTGGCATTCAATTTTATTCAGCTTTTATTCTCCAGGGACACAGAAGCTGGTCAGATTCGATATGAAGATGAATGAAACTACATACAAGACCAATCCTGAAATAAAACTCTTCGGAGGCTGCAAAAGTCTTGAAAACAACCAGAGAAGCAATGGGATTATTTTGTTCAGTGCATATTAATTTGTGAGAATGGTAGAGTCAAAATCCAAACCTAAATATGTAAATCTTTAATAAGACATAAACATTTACATTCACACAAACCCTCTCTTTTTGTAAAAAAAACCCCAAACAAAACAAATAAAAACAAGGGATGAACATTTCCATCTCTAGATGAACAAAGACTCAAATACACTGAGAGGTGTTTCTACTGATTGTCTCATTAATTACTAAATACAAATGCACACCAAAGCAATACATCAGATTTTTATTTCTTAAAAACTTAGAAACCATGTATCCATTTAAAAAAAACATTTACTACATGCTTATCACATGGAAATCCAAATTAAATATAATTAAGTTTGCAATTTTTAACATCACAAAATCTGAAAGGGTTTTGTAAACTTTCTTTCAATAAAGACACTTTTAAGGCAAAATTAGCCAGCCTTTTGAACAAGGTATTAAAGTATAAGTTATTTGTAATACTGTAAAAAGTAAGAGTTTGCATAGACACAAATGTTTGAGATGAAAGTATTTATGGGGAAATTGTCAAGGTGTTTCAGGGCCTCCTAGAGCAAAATCCTTCAGATCTCTACTTAAAGTCTAGCGGAGCAAAAGGTTTGTTGCGCACCTGAACCACTGTACAGTGGTCCAGCAACACAGAGGACATCTGACATGTCGTGAACTCTCCCCTGATCTAGGCCCGTGGGGGACCCCCAACCAACAAGCCCGGGGATCACTCACAGCCCTTTGGTTGCCACATTCTTGCTCTCAAGCACCTCAGCTAGTCAGTGTCCTTCTACTGAAAAACAATCACTCACTCAGGCAGTCTGCACTGTACACACAACAAAGCGACATTCTCAAACATTATACAGCCATCAGACATTGCTCATGCAAACACAATCTGTCTCACACAGCCATGTGGTGCATCTGCCTCCGTGTCCCCTTCGCCTTTTCACTCACTTTCATGTGAGTCAGTCAGAGAACAGAAAACTGGTAAATACCTCCATCTTGTGGACGATGTTTGTCAAACTATAGGTGATGCTGTGAGAGGACGCTCATTGTCTGCTTCAATGAAAAGGAAAGGGAAACATAATATCTAAATTTGGTACATATGTTCTATGCTTGTTTTCGCGCAGAAGGCTGCATAAACATGCAGCAAAGAAATATCCGTCCCCATGCTAACACATACTCCTACTTTGAAACAGGGTGATTATTTCTGTTGTAAACATATTTTGTTGAAATAATTTTTCGTTATTCGCTGCCTTCAAGAGCCAACTAAGGCGACAGGGTGACTTTATGTTGAATGTCACTTTGCTTTTGGTTGGTTAGACGGTAGCCTCTCTTGAATTGGTTTTGCGGATGAAGGCACAGGTGAGGCCCGGAGAGGAGCGGCTCCTTCTCTCTGCAGCATTTCCTGAACTGAAACAGCCCTACATTTTAATATGCAACATCTGTGCCGGGAGAGCCGTCCAAAATGGCTGCTCCTTGGAGGATGACTGTGGAGTCTGCTCAAACTTCGGGTTGGGGCGTTTGGTACTGCGAGGTTCTGCACAGATGTTAGCATTCACAATGTCACCCTGTCCTTTGCTTCAGTACCCAGGGAGGTCTATTTTAAGGGAGGATATGGTGTGTTTTCTTCCTTAGTTTTATTAGATCACTTTATCTGTTACCGTCAATGAAAAGCTTCTGCAAAGACTTGCTCAACTGAACCAGGACTGCGGTGTCTGATCAAGTCTGTATGAGGGAGAATTCTTTAATGACAGGTTCAGTTGTTGAACAAGACACTGAGGCACTTGAATTCGTAGAGGCAAGCTGAAGAAGATGAGAGAAGTGAACGTGCCATTTGAGCAATCACGAAATAACTTGAAGGAGGTTTTACTGTATGGTTATTTGACGGATTCGCGAATTTTCAAATACTTTAGTCAAGGCTGCAGCGAATCAAGAAGAGAGACGAGAGCAGAAAAAAACAACAACAAAAAAAAACAAAAGAGCAGAGCGCACATAGGGCGCCTAATGCATTGCTTACACAAAGAAGATGTTCATATTTAATGCTCATCATTAAGGCAGGGTTTGAGCATGGAAGACGCTTCTGCTATTTTCCCACACCCCTTGAGCCAAGTCCATGTGACAGCCCTCCACTGCATCCCGGCAAATTATCCGCATGAGCTGCGGCGAACAAAAACAGCCCAGTGCGGGGGATGTGAGGCCCAGCCTCAGCTCCACTCCTGTGATGGGGAGACACGTCACTTTGCATCAGCTCCAGCCCTCCGAAACCCATCATCTACGAGTGAGGAGAACAGGACCACTCCGCGGAGAGAAGGCAAAGAAAAAGGCAAGGCAGGGTTAAGGGAAAAGAGAAGCAGCTCTAAAGAGAATAGAACAGTGCTAGACTAAATTTAATTTTTTCCTGTGAAGACATCAGTGATCAGACGAGCAAAAACTAAATGAGCCACAATGCTGATTTATGTCTAATGAATTGTTGTTTATCAATTGATAAGTAAGGAAAGGAAAGGGGTGTTTATTTGCGTTATGTCACTCTTACCGAATGCAATTTAATGTTATTTATGAGGGGTAGGAGGATCTGCAAAACAAACAAACAAACAAAAAACAAATACATGGATATATTGATAGAAAAAAGCAAAAAATGTAAATGCTTGACTCTCACTGCTTGACGAATAATTAGAGATTTTAAGAAATTTTCAGAAAATAAGTCCGGTAATGTCAACAAATATTTCATCCATGAAAAAGCAAATCCATGTAATTCTCATTTTGTTTTTGAAAACTCCATAGCATTTAAATTCTTATCAAAAATATGTAACGCATGATGATAAAACATCTTGCTTGAGTCTAGCTTGTCCGGGCCAGTGGTCGGTGCTGAGCATCTCCTTGCTTAGCAGATGAAGGGCTCTCCCTGCTGGCCAATGTTAGACTTGCAGACCTAGAATTTATTAAAAAAGCTCACATTGCAACGTTCTTTCGTTCTTTTCTTTTTTTTTAACTATGTGAAGAAGTTTATATTAGATGTTTAGAAAGTACAGAATACTTTGTCCTGAATACATCTCAAGGATTTTTCCCCCAACGGCCAAGGAGACTTGAGAAAAATTGAGTTCCACCAAAATAAACCTGTCTTCCAAGATGCATGTGCTCTGAGTCTAAATTGGCCTATTTAAAGGCAAGAAACATAGACAGCCTTTGAATAATATTGACTTGCAAAGTGTGTTTGGGTCAAGGACAGGATGCAAGACATTGCTAGTTAGAACAAGAGTGATGGAAGTAAACCAAACAACATTTAGAGCTCATGCAAACGAACAAGTCATTTGCTTTCTTATTCTAACAAGCAAAGACTGAGTCATTCTTTAAGGACAAACTGGTGAACATATACTTGAGTAAAATAAAATTCATGTGCCAATGCTTGATATGCACGTTTTAACAAATTAAATCAATAAAATCACATTAAACTAATGTTTTATTGTGAGTTTCAGATCAGTTGATGAGTTTCAAATACACATACAGACAGGCTGATTCTGTCAGAATCTTTTTTTTTGTTAAACACAAAGAAGAGCACGTAATCAATTTAAACAGAAATTTATTGATTTAACTGATATCTTTAGAAGTAAAAATCTGGCAAATAGTGCACTGAATTTGCATTCAACATCTTCAGTAAATACTCTATAGAAAATAATCTTAATTGTATTTATAATGATATGTCTGTATGGAGTATGTCTCCACCAGATGTTAGTAGTGCTCATTCTTCATGCTAATTCTTCATTGCAAAATTGCTCAAGCTCAGACTGGATGGCTGGCACCTAATCAGCTATCAAGTCTTACCACAGATTCTCAATTGGATCTGTGCATTAATCGTGATCTACAGCTGAAAGCAGAACACTGCACTTTGTAGGTCAAAAAGTAAAATGTTGGCCTCATCCATTCAGAGAGCTTGGTTCCACATGTTTGCTGTGTCTTCTGTCAGAGACTCACAATGGTCCTCCTGGATGCCTCTCTGATTGATACTCTTCTTGTCTGCTCTGTCAATGTAAAAGAGCTGTTGGGTGCAATTGTTTTACAACCTAACTATTACGAAAAGGGACTTCATGTCCTTTTTCTTGACCTGTCTGGTGCTTTCCTCAGTCCTCACAATGCCGTTTGCTCACTATGCATGTCTGTGTGTGTGCGTGTCTAACTCAAGACGTTTGTCGCTAGTGGTTTAAAGTAAGGGAAATTACACGTGTATTTTTAATTGTAAAATAAAATTATGTAGCATTTTCTTCCCACATTAGCTTTAGAACTTGTTTTTATTAGTCTACTGCAGGAATTACAATAATAAAGAACTACATTGTTTGTGGATGTAGTAGGTTATTTCTGCCTTATTTAGCAGTCCTTGTCTGAGCTATTTCCCACGGAGAATGAACATAAGACGCTCCAAGTAAAAATGTTTCTTGGGTCAAATTTAATTTGAAAAATGTTAAAATCCTATTAATATCTAAAGAGTCAGTTTTTGCATGCCAACTTAATATTAATATTAATACTGGTTTATTAATGGTCTATGTACTGTACAAGAATCACAAACGTTCTACCCCCCCGGCCCCCCTTCAATTTAATGACACATGATTCTGAAATAATTTACTGTCTTATTACAAGAATAACCAAATCCACAGCTGTCCATTGTTTATCGTAATCACACAGACTACATGCAGGTTGTCTGTCTGAATTATTGCTCTCTTGCTGTAAACCGGTCTATACAGAAGAGCATGTTATCCATATTCATGTGATTTTTGCCTAAAGGCATTGGTCTATTCTAAAAATAGCATGGTGAGAGAAAGGATCTCTCTCTTTCTCTGTGTGTGTGTCTCTCTCTGTGTATCCTAACATGCATAAGCCCCATCTTAGTGATTGGTTGTAAACAAGTGTCACTTTCCTGAATAAAAAATTCACAAGTAAACGCTGATAAATAATTGCTTTAGGGAAGAGTAGAGAGACACACAGGGTACAATCAAACCAGCAGGGTCATGCACAGCTGATTTTGGCTTTATTTATTTAAACAGACTAATAATACAGATACATTCCAGATGATTTACTTATGTCCAAGGGGTATGGAGATACATGGTTAATAATGTCAGCATGTATGAGTTTCATTTAGTGATTTTGTTTGCAGTAAATGTGATAATTAAACATTTCCTGTTTGTTGATCTCACGAGGGAGAAAATTAAACAAATACTTTTCATAGCAAATCATTAATGAGTTCTAGCAGTGAGATGATTGCATTTTTCTTTCGGATTTCTTCTAAATCCCGTTGCTAATGCTTCAGTGTGATTTGAGAGAACGTCACCAGCAGATGGCGACACTTCTCAATGATTAAATGTAAAATGTAATTTTGCAGAGTTGTAATGTTCTAGTTTATTTATAAAAATGGGCTGTTGTGAGGGATTTTTCAAAAACGCAATCGCGTCATTTGCTAGGTGATTTGTTAAAAAATGAGGTAAAACACATTTTACACAAAGTGTGAAAAAGAAGAAAATTTAAATACTAGAAAGTTAATTACCAGTTTACAAATTTAGCATTGTTCTCAAAAGGTAAAAAAATTGTGCAAAAAACAATTTATAATTAGCTAGGACTAAGCAGGAAACCATTTTTTAACAACAATTATGCTAATTGGTCTCTCTGTTCCAATTATGTTACAGTCTGACTTTGCTCTCCATGATAAAGTGTGTTAGAGTGAATGCAGACCAGTAATAACGCCCCAACAATGCAGCTAACTTCCTTTTGGAAGAAATAAAAGGCTGTGGTGCCTGAGGCTGCACTTTAACTTCATTGGAGCCGGACATGGAAACTGGCTTAATGTGCTTGTGAGCCTTAGAGGAGAGAGCTATTAAAGGGAATTTGCCAGAGATAAGAAACTTAGATTCAAAATGCAAATATTCTTTTTGTATGTCTACTTAACCCTAAAATGTAACACAAAAACTTACAAAGGTCGAAAATTTGACAACCTAATTAACAAAAGTACCAGGAACAAAAGATTTACAACGTCTGTCCCAATACAGACAGCATCTAAGAGCTGATCTTCTATTACTGATGATGTAATTGACAGTACGACAGCTCCGCCCCGGAAGTAGAGCAAACCTACTTCCGGGGTATTCTCTACTTCTATGACACTGACAAAAAGTGTTATAAAGATAGTGAAATTCAAGGCATTCATAATACAAAATGTAAAAAATGTTTTAAATTTAAAAATTTACATTTTTTTTTACATTTTTAAATTTGAAAATTTACACCTCACACCTAATGGATGTGAGGTGTTGCTACACGCTCATGTACAGTAGGTGGCAGTATGCACCTTAAAGTTGCTTTGCCTCCCGTCACAATGGAAAAGAAGAAGAACTCAATACGCTCAACCATAGATATAATATAAGAGTAGACCCCGCATTGGCTGCTCCGGCGCAGGAAATACGGCGGCCATCTTGGAGCGGTCGTCCCTCCTACTTTGCTCAACCAAAACAGCAGAAGATGCCTCAGCACTGAGGGATATTGTTGTTCGGATCGATGACTATTGATGTGAAGGTTCCACAGACAACATTTCACAAGTAAGATGGACATATTATTGTGTATATTTTGTGATTAGAATATCACTTTACTGTATTCATGTCCACCGGTGAGATACCAGCTAATATTAGCTATAGTGCTTGGTGTAATACCGGGGTTCAGCCCCGCTATGAAGACTAACTGAGATTCCGTAAATCAAAAAAAAAAAATATTATTCTTTAACATTGACTTAGATTATCTGACACAAGAGCCTATATTAGAAATGAAACAATGTAACATATATTATAAAACTTATATTATGTGTTATAACATTCACCAGCAAAGATTACACAGGTGGTAAAGACTACTATTTACATGCAATTCTTTCACTCTGTCAAAAGTAAGATACATCCCAAATCTTCAGTTTTTGTTTTGAAGGTTTCCTAAAGATATGATGTGAGGAAGAAGTGGGAGATACGTATCTATAAAGAGAGATGGATTCACTGCAGCACGGATGAATCTCACATGGGATTTTGGACTCAATCTCAGCTGCTGAATCACTCTGAAGCTAGAACTCGTCGACTGGAAAACATATCTATATATATGTATGTATATACATGCATATATTTGAACATGTATCCAATAAATATTATTCAGTATTAATCATTATTTATTTGTGTTTGTATAGTTATATAAATATGTATTGATAATACTAAATAATTTATTAAATAAATTATGAACGGCTGTGTGCTTTGTAATATGCTCATCATACATCAATATCAGAATATCCCATTCCTATTCTATTGTTATAGCCACTAAAGCATATTTAAATATGCTGAACTATGTATTAAAAACATACTTAAAAATTACAATTGTTTATAAATTTAGCTTTGATAGATGTTTGAATATGGTTTCCAGTAACAAAAAAGCGTGTTATGATCGATTAAATGCGCTGATACGTCATTGTGCCTGCTAAACGCATAACGCTGAGTGGAGTGCAGTACCACTCCAAGATGGCCGCCCTAAATCTCGTCAGCGACAATAGGCGAGAGCGGTCCATGAGGCATCTATTCTTATTAGGGCATGCCATTAGGAATGCATAGGGAGAGCAGTGACTGACTTCACAGTCACTGCTATTGTTCTACACCCAATAGAATGTCTCTTTATTTCTTTATTTTTCTTCCATTACCATTAATCAGGGCTTAAAGTAAAAAAAATCCTGAGCCTGAAGCTTAGTGATGATAGAAATTAACTATAGCGTTCCTATGGCCACCGTTTAATAAAAAGTGTCTTTGAACAGTGCAAACAATTGCTTCTAACAATAAAATTAAAAAGATAAACACTCAAATAAGACTTCAGTACATTTCAACTCAAACCAAAATGTAAAATGTCTGTGCCCTAAAGGTTTGCCTTACAGGCAAAAATCCCTCAACATTAAATAAGAGTCCTTTCAGTCAATGTAATTTAGAACATGCAACATTACAAACTAAATCAGTGTTTCTCAACCTTTTTCAGCCCAGCACCCCCATCCCATATCCAGGTCCCTCACAGACCCCCACCAACGAATTTGTAGGCTACTTTGCACTGACTATTATTTTATTATTAATATTACTATTACTATTGTAGATGTTTTGATTTTTATGCTTGTTTCTGTATTTATCATTAAGATAATTTCCCAGAGAACAAAAAAGCCATGAGAATAGAAATTATTTTCACAGGTGTCTACGAAAAATTTTATGAACATTCAACTTAAAATGTACAAGGCCTAACAGCAGCCAGTCAGAGTGGAAAAAATATTCTTGTTCTTTGCCATTTTCTAGTTGTTAAATATTCCACAAAATGACCAGATAAAAGATGTACAACATGCCAGTTTAAACTTTGATCTATTTGCAAAACGACTGAGCTCTGCAACATTAAAACATGGATAGAACTGTAACTACATTAATCATAACTCTTCTTCTCTTCAGTGTTTGTCAGTTTCTGGTGGTGCAGCTCTGTGCTGCCTTCAGGAGAATGGGACATCAGAGTATCAACCATAAAATTTCACCCTCATGGCATTTATTGTGCAAACCAGAGCTTTCATTGGAAAAATAAGTTCCAGATCCTTTTAATGCCATACAAATATGAGACAGAAACATATTATATCTTTATAGAGACCTGTCTATTGATTTATAGATTAATAGTTTTACTGGACAGAAATTACAAAGAACAAATCTGGTTCTTAATCAAATCCTAATGAGTCAAATTGAACGTATCATGGAGTCACTGAACACCACCATGACATTAACACTGACATGAAAAATAATATTGAATAAATAAATATATCAAATCTAATTAAAAACATAAAAATAAGTGATAAGTTCTTTACTGTTATGGTCTGTAAGATATATTTATTATCATTTAGTATCAGACTGACAAACATTTTAAAACAACGGAAACAATTTCTGCATTCTGATTATTGAAATTTAAAAGTGCTGTGGTAGTACGTTGTTCTATCACACCGTTTCATATCGGACCACTTACAGCACCGGTGTTAACGCTACAAAATGAACGCTACAAAATGAACGCTACAAAATGAATGCTACAAAATGAATGCTACAAAATACAGTTTTAGCAAGTTGCTCAAAGTCTAAACTGGTATTGTTGTGATTGTAAGGTGTAAAGTTTACCTTCAACCAAACGCCCCCCCCAAAGGAATCCCAGCGCCCCCCTTTTGTAAAAATTTCCGCCAACTTCCCGTCTTGTCCCCTTTCCTCTAGCCATGCCCAGCGCCACTTGTTTTTAATTCCTTTCTCAAGTAAATGTGTTTCTTTACCAAGTGAGACAAACTCCGTCTTCTTTCATATCGCATTTGATTTAACCGCCGTACCGAACGCATGCGCTTTTTTTCTACAAACTGTTTTACAGTCACTGGTCAAGAACACGGGAGCTAGAATTCTGATTGGCAGACATCTTTGTCTATTTATCTACAGTTTGGTTGAGGCTGACCGTTTGGTCAAAGCCCTGTATTTTATTAGTAATTTCTTTCTGCAGGTCTATTTTGTTATAGGAAAGTATTGCAATATTCATACCCGCAATTTAGCAAGATATGTAAATCAGAGCTGGACCACCAGCTTTACAGAATTACACTATTAAAAATATAAACAAGGGCACAATGCAACCTTTTAGTGTTCCGATAATTAAGAAAAAATGCTACCTGTTTGCTACACTTGCAGTGGAGATGAAGATGGTCCATTCAGGAAAGCATAGCTGCATCAAACTTTAATGTGGAACTGAAGAAAAACGAAAAAAAACCAAAAGCAAAAATTGAATTGTTAATGCATGCCACCATGAGAAAAGCCTACTGAGTTTTGCTTAAAAAAACTTTTTAAAAAATTTAAATCACACATTTTTGACTCATGAAGTTAACTTTCTTTTTTGCAAAACACTTGTGCTTGTCAGAAATCTTTTCTTGTTATTCTAAGTTTTTGTTTGTGACTCAAAGTTTTGCTTGTGATTCTCACATGACGTCTTGAGCAGGGCCTAAAATCGCAACAAAAGATTACTGATGTGTGCAAATAAATGTTTGTTTGGTAAAAATGAGTCAATTAAAAAAAAAGTATTTTAAACAAAACTTTTTTTTAAAGGAATCATTACATTTCCAAAGGTTTTGATTACAATTTTACTTAACTGAGGTTAGTTTTTTTTTTTTTTCCATTGGATAATTGGGAAACAAATTTAACTTCATACTCTGCAAACCAGACCCTAAACTTAAAGTCTGGGTTGAGTTTTTTCCCCTTCATTACTGACACAACACTTTTATTACATTCATTATGTCTATCATGGTAATTCAGGTTGAGTTATTTTTAATCCTAAATGAATATCCTTGTTGGACTTTTATTTAAGTGCTATTTTCTTTCAAAGTACATTTACCTAACGCTAGAATAAATGAAATGTTATGCAGCAAAGGATATTAGAAGATCAGGTATATATTCATTATGGAGATGATCGGTTTTGGACGGGCGATTTGCCCCTATTGCATAAGTGATACTAAAGAATGATATCATTAAAGATACAGGGGAGAAGCTTTTTAGTTATCTAGCTTTGCTAGCAAAGTCGTTAGCTTGCAGCTAGCTAATAGTACAACAACGCTAGCTAATAGCACAACAACAACAGCCTAATATCTGTATGATAGAAATACTGGATCCATAGATAAGAACAGTTTGTCCTCACCTGGCTGTCTCCTCCGGCTCAGTAGTTCTTCAGAGAAAGGCAGACGCAGAGGTCCGTCAGTGTTGTATTTCCTGTGCTGTTGTATTTCATTACCTTTCTGCTTAAACCGCGACTCCATGCTGAAGCAGAAACGATACGTTCAACGTTTTCCGTCATCTGACAAGTAGCAAGTCTACTCCACTTTATTCACCAAAAACGTTTTTTTAATTCACCAAAAACTGTTCTGTAATCTGGAACGTTCGCTACGTTGAGCTCCGTAGTTAGCCGCCTTATCTCACTGCGCGAGAGGCAATTGCGTCATGCGCCACGGGAAAAAGGTCAAAGGTAACAAGGTGACCAGCTT
Organism: Poecilia reticulata; assembly: GCF_904066995.2. Taxonomy (NCBI): domain Eukaryota; kingdom Metazoa; phylum Chordata; class Actinopteri; order Cyprinodontiformes; family Poeciliidae; genus Poecilia; species Poecilia reticulata. The sequence goes on along the minus strand of NC_088835.1, from coordinate 23,288,588 downwards.
ATTATGTTATACAAAAAAGAAACAAAAAAGCAAAGAATTTCAGCACATGTTTTTATGTGTCAGAAGAGGGCTTAGGAAATAATAATACAAAAAAAAAAAAAATTTGACCAAAAGGGCACTTTGGGGCAAGGAGCAAAAAGGGCAGGTGCTCAAAGACCCCCAGGTCCCCTCTCTGCACGTGTCTGTGAGGCGTCTACATATTAATGTCTATGATGGACATCAGGTCGGGTGTAGGCCTTCATTCATTTCTTGCGTTAGTTATTTCAGACTCCATTTGGGTTTTGGAAATGTAATAAGTTGTATTGCGCTCTCTAAAACGCTCTGGGTAATGGCTCTCAGGATTGCATGTTCCCCACTGACAATGTTGGATCATAATTTCCTACTATTTTCCTGAAATCTCATCGCAGGGCGTTAGCTATGATAGTCCCAGGTGTTCTGACTATCTGTGCTACCCAACAATCCGCCCTACATTGTGGCAGTGCGCATGCGCACACTGATGCTACGTCATATATTGCTTATTGTTCACAAAACATGCAATGAGAAATGTGTACAATATAATCCACAAGTTAATAAGTTTTACAAGTGTACCACATAATTCACAAATGTGTATAGCACAATGCATAAATGTACACCTCAAAATTCACGTGCAAACGTTTGTCGAATTTTCTTGTTTCAAACTGCACCAGTAGCAATAAACTACACATACAAATCCGAAAATATACATGCACGAAATACCAATTGCGGACGGATCGGTCAACAGGAGCGTAAGGATCAGCTTGCCTGCTTTCGACTTTTGAGACTTTCTTACCGCATCGCATATGCTCAGATATCCCAGCTTTTCACCAGTCTTAAATGCGTCATTCTCATTTGTGAATCCCCAGTGAGATGATATTGCCCTTGGCTGTCAACATTTCTAGTGAGGTAAGATAAAAACAAACAAAGCAATACCAAGTACCAAAACTCTACCAAGCTTTGTAAATTACAAAGATTAATTTAGGCATTGTTCTATATAACTTCACCAGTTTTTTACTTATTTTAAACCAAGTCTTTACATAATATTGCATAGTTTTATCACAGATTTAATTTCCTTTATTTTCAGTTTTATTTGACAATATCACATTTTTGTAACAGTCATGAGCAGTGGTCTGCCAGCCCACATTTGCATCCAATGCCTAATGCTGAAAAGCGCACTTCCTTTTTCTGCATCACAGAATTGACATGTGGACCAACACGCGATGACTCAGATGGTGGGAAACCTGCGAACTTGCTGATATCCTAGCTGTGTGGCATTGGAAACAATCGCTTTCTGCTCTCCACATGAGGCAATACAGCAGCTCTTATCAATCAAGCAAAGACAACTCACAATCAATATTTGAAAAGGTTTTGATCAAAGACCTATGCAGGTATTTAAAATGACTCCAGCACATTAGGATAACAGCACTGTAAATCAAAGTCCAGTTTGTTTTTTTGTTTTTTTTCATTGTGTAAGGGACACAATGAAACAATGGATAGAACAGTAAATGGAATGAATAGTTGTTCATAAATATACTGGTCAGATATGTGTTATGGATGCTTGTCGTATTGAATCAGACGTTTACAGAGTTGAGAGAAGTCAGACCCAGGAAACTGCAAAAATACAACTATCTGAATATTACTTTAGAAAACTTCGTCCTCAGCCATCACCAGGGTAATATTTCAATAGTGAAACTAAAACAAAACAATAAGTTCAAAACACATATTGGACAAGTTGTTTGTTTTTTCTTTCTAAAATCATTTGTAAAGTATTTTTTAAGTAAAAACCCTCAGGTTGGGTGTTAGTGGCTTTCAGTTTGTTACCCTCTGTATGTAGAGTACACACAGGTCTCATTTTAGCAGAGGCAATAAACATGCAGATGCACGTCAGCAAGTTTTATGTGGCTTCAATTTGCGGTCTGAGATGCACATAATGAACACATCCTGTGGCATGGAAAGTAACCATAAACTAATTCTTCATAAAGTCCAATTATTTCAAGAACTGTTTTGTGATGAAAAAAAACTTGACTAGTTAAAAGTCCAATGTCACAAGGGTAATAGCAGTCATTTAGTAAATTAATGAGGTAAGAATTAACAAGAACGAATGAATTATGTAGGTGAATTGGAGTGTGAGGTTTTTAGCCTCAGATACCTCAAAAAGGTTCTGAATTTAAAAACAGACAACCCTCAGGCTAGAGGCAGATTGGTAAATTGTAGTGCAACTTCAGACAAAGACACTTGAGATGTGTGTAGTTGCAAAATAGAAGCAAAGAGAAAACACGGCTATACTTGTTTGCTTTAGGATATATAGATTCACATGCCAATTACAGGTAAATATTGTAATACATTGACCTATTTTGAAATCAATTAATAATCACTGTTGAATGATTGAAGTAACGCACACTCACACACAATTTAGAGACCATTTAAACTAACAACCATGTTTTTGCACTGTCTGGTTACCTTGAGAGCACATGCATAGGAAGAACATACAACCTTCATTCACATAAACCCTTTTGTCAGGAGTCGTACCCAGGACTTTCTTGCTGCAAGACTAAAAGGACCAACCACTGCATCAGCGTGCAGAATTTTGTCTATGAAACTGAGATGGAACTAACTCTTGACTTAGATCCCAAAGAAAGGCCAAATTAAGAATTAGGAACAGTATTTTATTTAACCACGAGTTTTAGGTGGTTTCCCCCGATTAAGTCTATCTTCTTTTCCAAGGTAAAGTGTTTCCCCTGCGCCAGGGTTTGGTAAACCCTTGTGTAAAAATAGAACATCTGTTTGGTTTATGTTGATCAGTTACCAAGAGAACCAAACTGGCAAACAGAAACCCATCACTTAGTCATGTTTACCTCTGATTAAGTGGCAGGATTATACAAGTTATTGGCCATGTCTCTTATCAGAAAACGTCCAACCAAATGTTTTAATTGCAACCCTTCTAATATCATAAAATAATGCAGCGTGCTCATGTTCTAAAGAGACTATTTTCCATATTGATTTTAAATTACGCAGGTTTTGAAAATTGTATAGCATCAAACTTAGTGTAATATAGATTTTAGGTGGGCAGGCTCCTGTCTCCTTATTCTTACTTAAGTGTGATAAAATAATAAAAACACTAAAAATATTCTGAATCATAAAATATTTTACATGTAAGTAAATAGTAAAGTTTTTATTTAAGACTTTTTTTCTGTTACCATAAAAACATTATTTAAAAAAAGTATGTACATATAGTTTTTAAATGTCTCAATATTTTCAGAAATACTTGGTAAAATATGAAATATAAAAATCATTATTTAACATTTTAATCTATTCTATGTTCATATAATGATTATTTTAGCAGTTATTTGATTATGTGTTGCAGCCTATCTTTGTTTTATCTTTCAAACACATCCCATAGTGTTTTTTATGTAAACATTTATATGAAACTATTAATCTTTGTCCGTACAGACCAAAAAAACTGTGTCAGAATGACGTGCGGTTTTGCGTTTTTCATTCTCAGGCCCCTCTTATTGTTTTTTTTTTTTTAGGTGCTCTTGACACATCCATTGATAGCTGGCTTTGGATACTAGCAGCAGCAGCAGCACAATGAAGGCTAAGATGCACCTGAATTAAACAGACAGGGACAGACTGTATCAACTCGTGTCGAAATAAAAGCATCTCTCACATGAAAGGCGGGATCTCCATGGTTTCCCCCCAGAGCTGGGCCTCGTTGCCATGGAAGTAAAAGGCGCTTCTGAATGAGGAAAGACACAAAATGGCAAGCAGGAAGTGTCTTCTCTCTTTTGTACGTTTAACATGAATGTGATTTTTCCCAATTCTATCATATAATTTTAAGAAGAAAAAAAAACAACGTGGGAATTGTACACATTTACATAACATGTCACATATGTTTCTAAGTAAATGAAGCAGACACTGTACAGACACAAACCTTTGACAACCCCTGTCATGATGGACTGTTTACCTAACTGTGTAATGGCCATTTGGACAATATTGTGCCATGCTCATGTTGATCTCAATGCAATTACCCATCACACCAGCATGTGCCTGTTCCTGAGGATGATTAGACAAATGGAAGGGGAGGTTATAAAGTAAGGCAAGTTTATTTGTATTGAACCATTCATACAAATGATCATCCACACTGCTTTGAATGAAAATAAATAAGCAGAGATAAAAAAAAATAATGTACTTACAAATAAAACATTGAAAAATGTAAGTCTTATATAAACAAAAGAAATCGTGAAATGTGAAGTATTTAAGAAAAAATAAACACAAACAGCTTATTATTTGACCTGTATGGAAACTGAAAACAGTGTTGGTGTTTAACCTTATTTTTAAAAAAAAGACAGTTTCTGTATATCTCAGGTTTTTAATGAGCTAGCCAGTCAGGCATATCCAGTTATTGCAGCTGCCTGGTTGATTTATTTTTAATTAAGACTGAAAAAGACACCATTGCAATAATTTCACTTATTGAAAAGCATGAACATATTGATCTGTATCATGTTTTGACAGTAAAATCCATCCATCCGTCCATCCACCCACCTACCCACATCTTCTTACACACCCACCCACCCACATGTTCTTACACTCTTATTCCAATCTGGTCCAAAATAAAAGTGGCCTGAGAATTGAACCTTGTGGAACCTCACAAAGGATGTCTGCTTTATAATTACCAAATGACACAAACCAGCTGCATTGAGCCAAGCAGAGTCTGAACCAGTTTAACAGAGTACCACATAATCCCATTTGCTTTTCCGTCTATCAGTAAATTCTGTGTCACATAGTTGTCCATTTTAGGTAAAACAAATGTTAATTTCTTGTGAATGTAACTCGGTGTTCAAGTTGGAAAAGCAATAAAGAGTTTGTTTTGTATTTTTTCATAAAATGTGTCCATAAACTGCCTTTATTGTGGAATCATTGGCGCATTAGTTTATATGTCAGTGATTGATTATTTCATTATCTATTTTTTATTATTATTATTTTATTTTTTATTCTTTTTATTGTTCTTGTTTTGTCTGTTTATGAACCATAATTGTGTCTGGATAAAGAGACTGATTGATTGATTTCTATCTTCTTTGCCAGTGTTATACCTTTAATCACATATTATTAGGCCATCCAGATGTGGCTACTTTAAAAGGGGAGGAGAAGATTTACAAAATGCTGACATAGCCTAATTTTAAAACAATTTTTAAACTCCTTGGCTTTACTAATTTAATGTGAAGTTTTAATGAATTGTGATGAACTTCGTTTCCTTGCCTATAACCACCCTTGCACTCAGACAGCTTCAAGTAGACTGAGCCACAGCACTTTTGCAAGGTTGAGTGAGTCTAAACACTTTTGTTCTGTTTATATAAGTCTCATCTGATGTGAGGAGGTCTGAGCTACAGAATGTTTGGTTGTTATGTACTAAACATGTCACGTTGGACTCTGCTCCATGCAGTGCCTGAGGTGATTGAGTGGCTGGTGTAACACAGGGCAGGTTCACAGGCTAAGTGATGGGTGTGCTACGTGCAGAAACCCCACAGTCTGGTCTTCTCCTCACAGTAAATAGAGGATGTCTGTACAGAAAATATGTTGGGCTGGAAGAGCAAATTAGTTTTATATACTTGTTTTATGAAGCAGATGAATAATATTCAAACGTATAGATTAAATTGCTTAATGAAGTATTTATATAAAAGGAAATCATTTGAGAGAATGTATTATTCATATCATAAGACTTAGTGAACTAGGCGGTGTTTATTTAAGTGGCCGATCGTTTCTGGTTTCAGAGAACCTGTTATTAATTTTCAAAGTTATGATGAAGTTAAAAAAACAAAAGCGTAGTTTGCCTCCTTATTACTTGGACTGGTTATGCACTGAGAACCATGTTCGTTTGAATAAAGGGGCCATTAAACAGTGACGCAATGTACCTAAAACAACAATGAGTCGGAACACCACCACTGACATCATGGAATAATCTATTCTCTCTGATCCAAATAATCACATTTACGTCTTACACTGCAGCATTTTGAACATAGGTTAGATAAGACATCAGATTTTTATAAATACAAGTTCTGAGAAAGTATTCAAATTGTATTTTTGCTTATTGCCACTCCTTGAGCTTTTTCAGCTCTTGTTACATTACATCCACAAACCTTATATTTTGGAGAATTTTATGATACAGACCAACAGAAAGGAGGAAATATTGGTGAAATTGAAGGAAAGTGACAAGTGGATATTTTTAAAATATAAATGTAAAAAAATGAGCTAAGAATATTTTTTTTCCCTTGTTTTGTCTTGTGCCGTTTTCATCTCTATCTGTCTTCCCATTATCTCCATAGCTTTCTTTCCCTGCTCAGGCAAATTGCCACTTTTCTATCAAGACCATATTTGTGGACTACATGACAAACAGATGTCCAGTCAAAAGATTTTTCCATCTGAGCAGTAAATCCTTTCAGCTCTGTCAGAGTTAAGGTCTCTAAGTTAGGCCAGTCGAGCTATGATATCAACTTTCTGCCAGGATATTTTCAGTTTTTTTACAGAATTTCCATCAGAAGTTTCCTGTAATTCAACAGTATTTTATTTCAAAATTTTCCATAAAAAACAAGAAAATGTCCTGGCAATTTTCTGCAAGTACATTTTCTGTTTTTTTACGGAATTTCCGGCAGAATTTTTCCGTAATTTAACAGTTTTCTGTGTTTAAAATTTAATTTATAAAAACTGTTTAATTAATTGCGGGAAAAAAACCTGTTTATTCTGTTTGTAAAAAAAAAAGTCAGAGGAGCCTAAGTTATGTTGCTATTTTAATATGAATACATTGCATCATATTAACATTAAATATTATTACCTGCTGATCTTGCGTAATTCTGACAAGCCCTCTGTTCTGTCTGGGCTTGGTAACAAAGCTGCTGTGCTTTGTTAAAATAAATCCATGCCCGAGAACAAAATAAACTGGCACAAACTGCGTATTGTTATAACTTTATATGTATGTCAACATTTCTGGACTAAAGTAGGAACCTGAAAAAACAGAAAACAAGATAAGGGAGCAGGTTTAAACAAACTCTTTCACATGGGAAGCTGTAAAATGGAAACTTGTGATATGGTAGGAGAAGGAGATAGCGTATCGTTAAAATAAAATATTATCTTTCCATTTTAAGAACCTATTGTACCTACTGATTATGATGCAAGTTGGAAGTGGAATGGGTTCACAGTATTGAAGGATGTTTTTAGGTTCTCGATGTTATCCATCTTAATGTGCGTTGTAAACATGGGCAAAGGGTATAAATGTAGAGTGAATGTAACTAGGCAACTGTTTTAGGACATTTGAGACTAAGCAGGCATACTTCCCCACTTCAGCTTTTACATTCATGGAGAACAGTTTGTGAGGACACAGTTGTTTCCTACAGATCTAACAGAGATCATCAACATCTGAAAATACAAAGAACTGGCTGCCTATTTAAATTAACCTTTAAAAAAGGTTAGGTTATGGCACCCATAACCTAACCTTTTTATTTTGTTTTACTTTTCCACAACTTATCCCTTATTTCCACCAGTCTTCATGAGGCTGTTTGTTCTCTAATGTTGCCTAAAACCCAGCGTTTGGTAGACATTCACTAATTAGTTGACCTCGAAAGCATTTAATAGTATCAGAGTGAAAAGGTCTGAGTATAAATGCAAGTTAGGCTTTTCATATTATTTGTAAAACCTCTAGAAAACCGTATCCTTTTCTTTCCACTTCACAATGGCGTTGTACTTGTTGATCTATCCTGCTAAATCACAGTAAAAATATTTGTATTATCCTTTTTTTTTCACTTCAGACCAAGTAGTAATGTTCTATCCATGTTAGTCACACCGACGTGGTGTGGAAACAAAAAAGGGTTTACTGCTTTTATATTTACTATTACAAATCCCTTCAAATCTTATCAGTGGTTGACCAGATAGCAAGGGCTTCACGTCATAAACTTTCATTTATTGCCGGCTGTTTCACAGCTGAGTCAATAGTGAGCAAAAAAAAAAAAAAGTGTTGAGCAGCATAATTCACCTTCACAGATCTGGAAAAATCCCCTTTTTAGGATGGACTGTCCAAATGTGTAGGATGCTTAAATGTTTTTTTCAATAGAAATTGCCTCTCAATATTATCATTACAAAACACAAAATCACTATTTTACTTGCAGACCAACAATCAGTGGTTAAGAATGAATAAACCTTTTAAACCTGGTCAGTACGACTGATTAAAAATACCCTATTCACAAAATTAAGATCCTCATACTTTGAATTCATTAAATGTTTTGCTATTGCTGTAGAAATACATCAATTCACCAAATGCATCAAGTGTCTTTTTTTTTTTTTTTACGTCACTGTTTGTTGTTTAAATATTTCGCATATCTGGTGCAATCGCTAGTCCATTTTTAGAGCTTTTCTGTGCCATGGGAAACCTTTTTAATCTTTAACTAGTCGCTGCCATTGCAGCTGGTTCTTTTGAACCTGATCTTTATCAGTGAAAGCAGCAGGATATTCTCGTCTCATGTGGATGATGTGTTGGTCTGGTGAATGTGGTGAATAAGTGTGAAACAGAAAGGTGTCCAGTTTTTAGTATGCTGATTTAATTAGTTAAGGTGTGGGCATCATTTCACCTTTAGGAAATGACGATGGAAATGACTAGAATAAGTATCTTATGTATCTCAAAGCAATATAATCGCGTACATGGATAACCAAAAGTTATGTTTTACACACCCAAATCCTATTTTTAAAGGTTAATAAATTATAAATAGTCAATAAAAATAAAATAAAAATAAAACAACAACCCTGCAAGGTTTCTGGTTTCTCATGATATTTTAATCATTTGAAAGGTCAGGAAGTAAACAACAGGCTTAGAGGAAATATGAGACGGTTGCAGTCTGACTAAACAAGCTGGTGATGCATCCTCATTAACAAACCATCAACTCAACATTTGGAAAATATCTCATTTAACCCAGAGAGGCAACATTTTCTCACTATTCTAATTTTCCTATTATTATTTATAAAACTTCGTGTTGAAAAAAGAGATACTTTATATGAATAAAATTGCGTTCTACTCTAAAACAGATTCGACACAAACATCCTCAGTGTTTTTCATAATTTAATAAATACAAAACTGATGGAATACAAAAATTAAAAATAAATAGCTCAAACACAAAAGTAACCCATGAAATACACAGTTTAACCTACATTGTTACGATACTTGAAAGAGGGAGATCACAGTCACCTAGGAGATAGTCTCTTTTGAGGGTGCACATTTTGTTCACCACTTTAAAGCGAAGTGATCTCTGGCTAAGATCTTCCTCCGAGATGCCGTCAAAGAAGAAATCTTCATTGAATATTGGATTGCGGCTCTTTCTGATGACCGTGCTGCGCTGCTTTTGGAGTTTGCCGGGGACCAGCGAGAGGCTGACGCTGCAGTTGATAATCTTTGGATCAACAGAAAGAGGATAAAGGCCCTCAGCGCTGATCAGCCGAACACGCAGTCTTTGGTTATCTGGACAGTACTCTGCTGATAGTCTGAGACTGCCATCTTTTCCTACAGGCACCATTCTTTCCTTCATCACCCTCTCTCTGTGTAACGTCAAGTCCATGGGGAAGATGTTGGGTGGGGCCAGGCTGTAGCTGTTGGCCAGGCCATCAGCTAACCCTTCAGAGGCTCTCCTCATGATATTTGGGCTGTTGTCTGTGGAGCTGCCCTCGTCTGTTGACAGGGAATTGTTTCTGGACACCATTGCTTTTCTTATGCTTCTTGAAAGCAGCAGTTCATGGCTCAGTGCTTTGAAAAGGGAAGACTTAGCAGGGCACCTGGACAGCAGCGGGGAGCTGAAAGGTGATGATTCAGTGGAAGAAGTTGTGTCGCTGTCCAGAGGGGCCTGCCAGTTCAGGGTGCAGCTCCTGGGGGAGAGCTTGGAGGTCAGACTGTTGAGGCTGAATGAAGAGGGGCAGGAGGACGGTGAGGCAGAGTGGGAGAACTTGGAGCACGTATTGGAACGACTCCTGGGCAGCAGCAAAGGAGAGGAGCCTGGATCAGAATGAAAAATCGACTCCTTTCTTCTGGTGTGGGGGCTCTCTAGTAACGTGCAAAAGCCGTAGCTGGTCTGAGTTTTAGCCAGGTGTGGAAGGGACAAGGCGGCCTGGCTTTGGGGATCGGCGTTGGTGGTCTCCTCATCGCTGCAGCCGTCACAGGGGCTTTCATCCACACTTTCTACCTGAATAATGTGAGGATTTAGCAGCGCCTCATGAAATGTTACTTCGGCCTCTGGTTTAGCCCTCTCACAGGAAGGCGCCTTGATGCGAGTTGTTCCCTTTTGCTCCGAGTTCTTCATCTCCTGCAGGGATAAAATTGTTGGTGGGATGCAGAATTCTGGGATGTTGTCAGGGGTGATGATGTTGGGACAGTGAGAAATCCTTCTGGATTTGTCAGTCTTTTCTCCCAACATTATGTCACTGATTTTGAAGCTGAGCTCTGCTGAAGGCATGGGCAGGTTTGATCTTTCTACTGACGTGCGAATCTTTTCTACCACCCACATGGGTCCTCTAATGGAAGGCAGGAAACTCTGCAAAATAAGAATTACATATTATTTAGGCGCTCTCAAATGTGACCAAAACCGTACATTACTGTTAAATACAATCTGTAAAAGGCCTTCCTACCTTTATATCCTGAAAATAAAGATAATCCAAAAGGTTGCTCCAAATTTAGAGCTGAGAGAGTAAGAAGTTCTCTTTACAGCAGCTGGAGGGTTCTGTCAGCTTGACGCACGAAGATGGTTTAAATGAAGCAGGATACCAATAAATCTCACACACACCCCTTTGGCTGCTTAACCAGGATCCTCCCACTTTCCTTTTACTGCCGCTGGTTCCCATGGAAATGTCCCAATGGCAACAAAGCTCATAGCCCAGTAGTAGACACTGTGCTGCTCAGTCTGACAGGCCCTAAAAGGGCAACAACCACTTTTGCACAAATGACGGAGTTTCAATTCACGTGCGACTTTTTCCGGTTTTTAAAGGGCGTTCAACCTCTTTTTGTATTTTTGTAAGCTTTAACAAAGCAGTCCGCTCAGATAACAGTTTGGAACAGTTTTTAAAAAAAACTCACCGCATGACATTTAGTAAGAAATCTAATCCATCCACAGGTTTGTAAGTCAGCAGTATAACAAGATTTGTTTGCCATATTTTAATTAGAAATTCATACGGTGCAGTGTTTGTTTGCCACGTATTTGGTAAATTAATTTTAACTTTAAAAAAATGTTAGGCTGGATCATTACATCACCTACACACACACCGCATGTGTTTTGAATATTCAGCATATGTTTCTATTACATTCTCATGATCTCAGCCTCAGTCAACTTGAAAGTAGAAAAAGGTGTAAAGATGGCAGATAAGTCTGTGTCTGCGCAGTATGACTGTTAATATAAATACATGTAAAAGGATGTGTGACTGGAGTAAATAACAATCTTCCAGACATTGATAGTTCACATACTAAACCTGATTGTGAATCACAGTAAAATTTTAATTAGGAAACATTTTTGAAAAGCTGGGATATTGTTAGCCATCCTTTAAATGCAGAAACATTAGGTATTAGAATTAGGTATATTAGATGTGTTAGTCTTAAATCTTTGTTTTCATTTTACACTTTTAAGGATCTTCATTGCAAGTGGAAACATTCTTAAACTAAATGCTTTGCTCACACGGATCGCAAAATGAAAAAAACTAGAGAAAGATTTGGCTGAAATGTCTGATACTCAAATGTTTCGGTTTTTAATTGGATATCTAAGTCACAAAATGTAAAATGTTTCTTTGTTTCTAAACGTTGCTGTTTAGATTTCCAGCCCTTGCTGGAAAGTACGTCAATGCTGCCCTCTTCTGGTGAGACATGAAACAAATTTACAGGGCAAAGACTGCTTCCATATAGATGATAAGTGTGGACATTGGCAAAAATCCCATTTTAGCTACAGGACTAAATGTTTTGCACTTACATAGTATATTTTGCACATCATCAAAATTGTACTACTGCTTAACATTTATATGCACACACCGATGCAGTGTTTTTTTTTCTATTTGAACAAAGTCCGTCTCTATGCAAAGAACTTTTTATTCTCACCCATGAAAAGATAAGCATGTCCTGGTGCCCATGACCAGATTTAAGTGCCTTTTTGTTCTGTAAATATCTAGAAAAGATAGAGGTAAAAGCTCAAAGCACAAAGTTCAAGTTGAGTATCTTGGTTACCAGGTGTCACCATCCAGTAAAGGGTTACAGCGATGTCAGTGGCACCAATGTACCAGGAAGGCGTTCTAAATGGAGTACTTCTCAGAAATGTTTTCCTATCTGACCACATCTCATCAGCAATTCAAGTGTACTTTAAAAACCTCTTTGGAAACCAGAGGGCCGTGAGATTATCAGAAATGTGGAGTGAAATTGTAGAGAGTCTATTTGACCTTCACTATTATTATAACTTATATATAGAAATAAATGTTATTTCCTTCTAGATCTCACTGCTTTCGGTTGTCATCAGAAGACTATATGGCCTAAAATAAAATGTATAAGTAGTTAAAAGAAAGCAAAGGTAGGTTCCCTATCGTAATAAGACATTAAAATATGAACAGTTTAGCATGTGTTCTTAAAACAACACTCCCATTTCCAAATCCCATCTTCCCTCCCATATGTACAGGTTTATCCTGTTTGTAAGTGCTGTCAGTTCTCCTTCAGGTGGCAGTATGTGCCCAGGAAACAGCAATAATGTGGCGCTTACAGAGAGAGACGTAAAATTGGATTGATAATTACATTAAATCTATACATACATTTATTATTATTAGTTTATTATTATTATTTTTTTTTTACATTTCAAAATTTGAGCAACTTCACAAATATGCTAGTTGACAACATATAGGTAAATCTTCAGTTTGATACCAACAGTCACACTTTGAAAGGTAAATGTTTAATCGTTACTGCTGCTTAGGTCACATTTATGCAAACTGCAACTCATTGAGGTGTGTTTTGTAAAACACACTCCAGGAGGAGGGCTCCCAGTTTTTTTGTTTTTTTTCCCTCCAAATTCACCATTAACAATTAGTTTTAAATTAATTTTCCACAAGTTAAAACCAAATTCATACAAGTCCATATTTCACCATCTAAGGAATATTAACTGAATTAATGTACACATTACCTATTTCAGCTTCATACATAATTGTTGTTTCTTTTTGAAATATACATCACGGTGTAATCATATTGATTTTATCATTTGCAACCTGTCAGCTGTTTTACATTTGTTCACTTCTTTAATGTTCTTTGTTTTTCAGTATAGCCAAATTTTTAATAAAGCTGTTGTAATTCACATATTGTTAATAATTATGTGTTAGAAAGGTTAGTGAGTCTGAAATTCTGATAAAAAAAAGACTTTAAGAGTTTTAATGTTAAAACATAAATCAAAGACATGTGTGCTGTTTGTTTCAGTTATAGTTACTGGGCAATCATCAGAGAAAATATATAGTGATGGAAGATGTTCAGCTGCAAACTTCACAACTTGTCTTCTGTACCTACAAACCCACAGTTAATCTGCAGCAGACTCCTCCAAAATCACAACAGAAACAGGGTGTAGTCTTGGTATATTTTATGGGCTTTCGGATGATGATGATGATGATGATGATGATGATGATGATGATGATGATGATGATGATGATGATGATTCTTTTTCTTCTTCTTAGGTTTTGTTGGCAGTTGGCAAAAAACATTGGTTTTGATGGTTTGGTCACAAGCATTCACAGTTAAAGGTGGAACAAGTACATACAAACCCCAAGGGATACTGTAAAGGATCCCATCCATCCATCCATGTTCTTTACACCCTTGTCCCTCAGTGGGTCGGGAGGGTTGCTGGTGCCTATCTCCAGCTAACGTTCCGGGTGAGAGGCAGGGTACACCCTGGACAGGCTGCCAGTCTGTCGCAGGGCAACACAGAGACACACAGGACACACAACCATGCACACACACACTCACACCTAGGGACAATTTAGACAGACCAATTAACCTAACAGTCATGTTTTTGGACTGTGGGAGGAAACTGGAGTACCCGGCGAAAACCCACACATGCACAGGGAGAACATGCAAACTCCATGCAGAAAAACCGGGGCCGGGAATCGAACCCAGAACCTTCTTGCTGCAAGGCAACAGCTCTACCAACTCCCAGACTGATATTAGTCTGGCAGAGTCTGAACCACACACAACAGTCAGGGCAGTATTTAGGAGGATATGGGTCCCTGGGAACCACATGCTTCTTCTACATTTGCTATTTCCACCACAGTGATGGTTAGCATCCACTAACATTATTGTCCACATAAAAACACAGCTTTACTGAAGTAGTTGTATTCGCACTTTCTGTTTAGTTTGAACACGCAACCGTTTTAAAAAGGTTTTCAATTGTAGCCTATACAATTAACCCAACTGTTATGTAACCACGCCAGGCCATTGCACAGAGTCACAGACTTTGCAGAACTCCTTCCGCATGAACCAACATCTGGCAAATGTGGACAGACGATTGAATTAATTGATTAATTTTGCAGTGTGAGGGGACACATATGAGTGACCCCAACATCACTGCAGGCACTTGTTGACTAAAGAGGTTGTGCAAAATTCATACTTAAATGATGCAGCATAGGTACATTAAAATAAATATTAAATTCGCAGTGATACTGTTGTAGATAGCTGTAAGTGCCCCCCCCCCCTAGTCAAAGTCTGCCCAAGGCCACATCAAGCGTCAGGCAGGCTCTGCTTTTACTCTTCACATACTATTGAAAGGTGCACAAATTCAGTGCGCTTTCAAAATAAGAGTCTTTGGTTATATCAAACTATCGTGTCTGTGCATTTAGGCGTGCGTGGAAATTTTGTGTGGGGATAATCTCATCTTCGGCAGCTCATCTGAATCAACAGCGATCCACAAAGCCATCCTGACCCTACCACATAATGTATACAGAAGGTGGACGAGAGTGACGCCGCTTCCTTTTCTCCGTCGCACAGATATGTGATCCTATTTTTATTTATTTATTTATTTATTTTTAGCCCCCCATCTCTCTCCACTGTACGATAAACGAGGAGGGGCTTGATGCCGTGTGTAGGAGGCAGGCAGGCAGGCAAGCCGTGCTGCTGACCCGCTTGTGGTGTGTGTCGCCTCGCCTACGTCCAAGCCAGCTCGCATGCTGTAAGGAGTGAGAGTCATCAGGTAAGATGTTTGCGTTTGTTTTCCCCTCCGAGATGCTTCGCGGCGTCATTCTTGGACCCTGGCGTTTGTCTTTAAAGGTGCTCTTCCTCCCGAAGAGGTCTCACTTCCACAGGGAGGCGTTCCGCTCGGCGTTGGTTCAGCAGAAGCGCTGACAGCATTTCGTTTTTAACAGCTTGCAGACGACCTTTTTCACATTAGCAGAGAGATGTTTCCCAACTCGGTCCTCTTTTGCATTCAATATCGGTCGGTCTGTCTCATTTGACGCGTCATGAGAAGCCTGACAAGTCTGATGTTTTTTTTTTTGTGTGTGTGTGTGTGTGTTGTTTTTTTCTCGCAAAATATGTGCTTGCTGCTTTTGACATTGACAGATAAGAGAGGTAAGGGGATGGATGTTTGATTAAGCGACTTGTTTGTAGAATATTTCTCTTTCAATTAGACTAAATGGTTAAGTAAAGCTACATACTGGCCAGCCTCAGCATCTTTGCGCCGCTCTGCATGGAAATGTGGCGTACAGTAACTCGGACTTGACCTGAATGTTATCTGGCTCAGCTCAAGATCAAAGCTGACATTGACGTGTGTGAGATTAGTGGGCATGCAGGATGTGACCCTGATCGTTTACTGTAGACTAATCAAAAATATGGGCGGCTTTGTTAGGATTTTGACCTGGTTATAAAATGTTAAATTGTAGTAATGTATTTCAATAAGAATATCTGTTCTGGAATGGTATTTCCATGTTTGAAGAGGACACTCTGCTGATTGCTGATTTCCCCAAAGATGCCAACCAGTAGGAAGGTTGTGTGTCCTCTAAATATTGGCCATCTCTCTTGACACAAAAGCCCAGGTGGCATGAGGATGTGTTTTTTAGTGCTTTGATGTGTGGAGAATTCAAACAGGTAGAGGAGAGTAAATGTTGTCATCTTTTAGTCTGGGGTGAAAAGGCCAGGAAAGAAAATCATACATAAATTGAAAATTGTGTAGCTGCAACTCAACATTTGAACTGAGCATGAGAATGAGTAAGAGAGGGGATGTAAGCGACTTTTGATGCTGGACCGGCTGGTTTGAGTGTTAGAAACTGGTGATCTACTGGGAATTTCACCCGTTTCCTTCTCTTGAGTTTTCAGAAGTGATCTGAAAAAGAAAAAAGAAATGTATGTATATATACATACTTCGTTTGCTGCCATTGCTAAAACTACAACTATAGGCAGTCTACTATTCTAAAACGTCACCGAAAATTGACATCATCGTTCACAACTCCTCTTTCTATTCACTGATTGGCCCGGTTGAAATTCAACTGGAGAAATTGAGCTCAGTGGGAAAAATCCCAGACAGATCACTGAAGGGAGATGAGAATTGAGTGGAATTGAGTAAGAGGCAATGGTCGGGGAGGTTTTCCACTATGTATCAGCTGAGCATTTGGATGCTGGATGCAATGCTGCAATGGATGCTGTTTCAGCAGCGAGTGTTCTGGATTGTGTTGCACACTACTAATGCTTAATGCTAGACTCTTACCTGAAGTGCAATTCCTTAAAATGCACGACTTAGTGGCACAGTAAGGCATCTGGGAGTGCCAGATGAAATCATCCACATGCTTCCTTTTAGGACGATAAGCCTGTGTTTCTTTGTAGTGTGTAAACTATATATTTTCATATTTCACAACGCTTAGTTATGTCTTATTTTAGTTTAATGTGTTAGTGCACAAACTGTTTCTGCTGAAAAAGCCCACACAGTCACAGTCCGTATATCTGATAAAGGTAGTACCCATGTGAAGGCTAATCTTAGCGACTGTTCAGGACCAGCGCTCTATGAATTTTCCATTTGAGTACCCATTGACAAGTGACATTTATTCATGACTCTGTTGTGAGCATTACCCATGTGTCACGGGTCACAAGTGTTTTTTGTTGTTGTTGTTTTTTTACTTTTACTAAATTACGTATGATGCAGTTTGTAGTCATGGTTTTTCTTAGCGGGAATGCAAACAGATGGGAATTCTGTCATACAAACTGATAGGGAGCATGCTGTTACATGTTGTCTTAGATGAAGCTCTGCACATCTACCTTTTTGACAGAAAACAAAGCTGGTTTGATTGCTTGTTTTGATTGCTGGATGAAACTTTGTGCATTGTTGTTAGACTTGTCATATGCTTACTGTGTGTTGCCTTGTTTGCATTAGCACCTTGTTTTGTTAGATTTTTATTATTATTATTATTATTATTTCCACATAGGGGTGGAATGCTGACTGCTAATTGAAATGAGCAATGCAATGTATTTTGGAAAATTAATAATAGCCTATTCTATTCAGTTTTGCCTTTTAAAGCAAGAATGGATTGCAAAAAAAGTTAATATGGCACATTAAATTCTGGTGTAGAAAATATATGTTTTTAAGTTCAAGACATGCTTGTTTCTAAATCTGAATTTAAAAGGCAAACTTAAAACCTTTCAAAACACCTTCAAAACTAGTAAGCATGGTTTTCCTTAACACATTAAAAAACAATTTTAAAATCACCCTCACTATTTTAATTTTTTTGCAAATATTTTGAATGCTTGGTGATTGGGGGTGTCATATGCAACACTTATTTTTCATTATGAGAGTCTTTGGTTGAAACAAAGGCATCTACAATGAGTTTACCCTTTCATAAAATACTTTACACAGATATAATTAGAACACAAGAAGCACCAATATCACAAGCTCAAACGCAGCGTGCAACAGCCAGAGGCAACTGGCAATCACTAGATGTTGTTCACATGATTAAGATTGTTTGTCAGTTTATAGGTCAGCAAAAGATAGAAAAGTTGAAAACTGTTGTTTAAGCTTTTAAACGGTTAGATCCCCTAATTTTACTCACTGTTGACAATTAATCAAAGTTGTTTTTTAAACTGTATACCGTCCTCACTTTTGAAGATTACTAAGGAGGCCTTTCTGTTATGTTCTTTTTTTTTAAGTTTTAAAAATATCTAACACCTTCTTTCACACTTTGAATCTAATGTTGGATATACTGATAAAACTAAATAAAATTATCGCATCACACAAAGAGGCTCTGAAGACATTGCAACATGTGAAGAATTTGCATATGTTTAGGTTGTGTTCTTGAGTTATTGATTTGCTTGTATTAAAAGGAACGAAAAACCCTGATTGTGTTTCTTTGCTCCTCTTTAAAAAACGTTTTTCCCCTCAGCTGTTGCAGTTGCTGTGTCATAAAGAATACATCCCTGGTTGGAATTCCCCAGGAAATGTTCAGCTGGAGGGTGGGAAGAAAGGCCTCAGAGAGTCACTGGAGAGTGTGATTGTTGAACAATATTTAATGCATGAGTGTGTAGGAGGTGGAAACTAAAACAGACCCCATGCTGTCGCTGTGACCCAGCCTATTTTAAAGGGAAATGGATCTATGTTTTTTTTTTGTTCCCTCTCTCACTGCTGTCTGTGTAATCGCAGCCTCTTTAGGGGTTGGCTTCCTTCCAGTTCAAGGTCTGTACAGAAAAGGGTAGATGTAAAAGCTGACTGCCTTCCTTACACCTTTGCAAGTGCTTGCATTTTTTTTTTTTTGCAAAAGAACAAAATAGAAGGTAGAGGCACTCAATTTATTGTTGGCATACAGGTAGTTTGCAAGATTGCATGAAGTTATGGCCATAATTGTGTCAGAATGAATCAGCTAACAACACAAGTAATAGTTTTTGGCGTTATTATATGACTACTGGATGTGTTAAGCAGCCAGTTACCTTAAAAAAGAATCATGTTGTTGTTCAGGGGGTTGTTTAAGGATTTGAACGAGGTCTCAGTTCTGTTGACTCAATAACTGGGCCAGAGCACCTTCAGAACTGTGGCTCTTGTTGGGTGTTCCTTGTCTGGACTGGTCTTTTTTGTGTGTGTCAAAATTGGTCCTGAAAAGCCACTGTGAGAAACAGTTGTTAGGGTCATGGGGAGGAAAGGTTCACTGATGCAGGTAAAGGCAAAGAGTGGCCAGTGTTGTCCTGTCCAACAAGCTTACTACAATTCAGATTTTTGAAGAAGTTAACGCTGGTTCTGAGAGAAGGATATCAAATACACAATCTACAATACAGACATTGCTTTGGCCTTAAGATTTCACAGTTCTACGTCTAATCAAGCATTTCTGAGATGTGTTGTAGAGACAACGCTTATCTGTGGAGGTCCCATCTCACAACTTAATAGGCTCAAAGAATCTGCTGTCCACTGAAAGCTGGCACCTCCAGGGTCTATTGGAGTCCATGCCTCAATAGGTCGGTGAGACCAAAAGGAGGGGGCTTCACTCTGTTAGCCATGTGATTCTAATTTTATGCCCAATTTATTCACAGAGCAGTGTTTTCTCTAGGATTATGGCTTTGGATAGGTGGAGGAAGATGAACCCTGACACAAACATTTTATCACACTGTCACAGAAATGGTATGCTGTGGTATAAGTAAGACATATGGTGTAAGGACATTTAGTTGGCTTAAGAAAAGAACAAGGTACATAGCTGATCAGCTGAACAGGCATCTCTCAGTGAGTTATTTTATTATCTGGTGCTGTTTAGATCTTAAAATTAGTGTCTCCTTAAAGGGCATATGGCGCCTAACATTGTTGCTAATATATTGGTGAGCAAAACATTGAGACCATCGCCAGCATTTTGCATTTGCAGAACTACAAATATGAATTTATGCAATTTGTAATTTTATTTATTGATGAAATAGAAAACCCTGTCAGTTGACAACAGTTTATTTGCTTTCTGATTTAAAAAATGTGGCATCAGTTACAGTTAGCTTAGCTGTACATCACAATAATAAACGCAAACTATTAAAGCGGAATGGCTCTTACTCTCAACCCAACCCTTACTAATTAATACGGCGCATATTGAGCATGTTCTACACATGTTGGTTGAGGTGGTGTGATTCTGTTAGTGATGTGTAAGCAGCTACCAGAATTGGGTCAATAAGCGCTACGATGACATGTTCAGTTCTCGGGTCATTGGCAGTTGCACAGCCCCGCGGCACATCTCATGAAGAGGTCGAGTGAGATACCAGCTTGGAGCCGTAGACAACTGACTTCCCTCAGTTGTGCATTCAGAAGTCGGTTCTAAATTGGATTTGTGGCAGAGATCGGAAATCTGAGGCTTCACTGAGAACCAGGTGCCTTCATGCGGTTTACTGGTGGACTGCTTTTATTTATATATAAATGTGTTTAGGATTTTTTTCTTTCCATGTTACTTTTACCACATATTTTTTATTGACAATTTTACTGTGAATATGAATATACTGTGAGTACTTTAAAAAAAATTAAATTCTGCAGTTTAAAAAAGGAAACACGCTCACTCTGTTTTTTTTCCAGAGAAACACTGGGCTGAATCACTGCTCGAAACAAACTGATTATCAGTAAACATCATGTGATAACATTTCTGAGGAACATGTGATGTATTGGTCCCTTTAGCAAAGTGGAAAGGATCAACTGATGTTCCTTTGTCTCTGACAGATGAATTATATTTAAAAAAAAAAAAGTCATTTGCAATGTACTGTATTTGAGAATAAGACAGACTGCTGTGTTGCTGTGTCTGGTCAATATTTTTCCCACTGTTCTTATGGCGCAAACTGCTATTTCAGAAGCTTTCAACTTGAGTTGCTTTTGTTGAGGTACAATGGTTGCATGTTCCTGTTCATTTATGCGCTCTTTTGTAAGCACACTGTTGGAGCTCTGAGTATCTCCTGCCAGAAATGGTTTAATTGTCATAACTGTATTTGATGTTAGACTTAAAAAGGACATCATAAAGTTTTTTTGTATGTTTGTGTTATCATGACAGTGGCATCTGTAATTACTCCTATGAATACAATCCAAAGTATGTGTTGAAAACTTTTATAAACTCTGCAGTTTTTCATGGCCAGCACATGAAAACATGGATGTGAAATGCTTTCAAAGCCTCCGACGGTTTTTTTCTTTTACTCCCAAGCATGCTGAGTGTGTATTTTTCTGGCATGGTTCTCGAAGGAATGCCACGGGAGAGAGAGGTCAGTGACAGTGGGGCAGAGATCACTGTTACACAGCATCCACAATCTGCATGAAAGATAAATCATAGGCAGTCTGGTAAGGGTGGTGTAACACTATACAGTGTGGACATTAATCACTTGGTATCCCTTTATGATGATTCACAGCCATATTTAAAATATGGTAAAGGTGAAGCAGATATTGGAGAAACTGGTGGTTAATACAGCTGCAAAAATGTTTGAAAATATCTAAGGTATGTCTGTGGCATATATGTAGGACTGTAAGACTCCCTCTAATTGGCAAAATATGCATATTGCATTAATAACAAATCCTTCTTCCATTTACAAAAGGTAAATGATTGGTCAGATGACCCCGTTAAGAAAACAAACATTGATTTAAAATTCTTATTTTTGTGTTCTGGAATACATTTCTGAGGATCACTATTACCACCAATGATGTGTGATTGTTTAGTTCCTGAAATTAGTGCAGACTGATTCCTGCTAGAAAGTCAAAAGTTTGGGCCACAAGACCATAGGTATTTGTTGCACCACATTATGAAAATATTGTGTTGTAATGTAAACAGTATTACAAAATTCAAATATTACAAGATATGCATACACATAAAAGTCTCACAGGTGATCAGATTCAAGTGGAATTTTGAATGACCAGTATATGAGTAATACAGGTGTCACGTCAGGAAATGTGTGCAACTACAAGATGTTAGATGTGACATGATGAGGTCTCCAATATTTGATTATTTAAGATTTTCTTAGACTTTATCATCACTTTTTTGGCATTTGAAAACATCCTTCTAATATCTCATGTGGCTTTTTTGATCAGGTAAGCAGGAAGTGTTTAAGGTTTTTCAATTAAAGAGATCATTTTAATTTTAATTGCTCTCATTCAGTACAATCATTCCCATTCTTTTTTTTTTGACAGATTTATATTCATCCCATCCATCCATCTGTTTTCCATACCTGCTTATTCTTGCAGGGTTCTGTCATTGGGCAAGAGGCAGGGTACACTCTGGTAGGTCGCCGTGTTCCTGTTCATTTCTAAGAAGAAGAAAAAAAGCAAATTAGTAGCAGCACACCAGAGCTTTGTTCAAGATTCAGAATTATTTTATCCCCTTGCCGTTGTGCAGCTTGTCTGTTTTAGGATGCATCATGAGTTCAAAAAATTCCCAACCTTCAGATTAAGCAAGCACTTAAAATATTTTGCCCCTCAAAGACACCCAGGTGTGAAGACAAACGTGAAGGCGGATGAAATGGAAAAACGGATGCAATAAATATTTAAAACTTAACTGCTGCTTTTTTTTTCTTTATAGAAAAGGCAGTGGTTTCACACCAAGGTTAATTGTGACCTGTCAAGTCCATTGTGTGTACAGCAGCTATAAGACTGTTTTTGTGATGGCCTAGGGGGAAAGGACTCCCCTGTCTGATGAGAAGCACTAGAATTACTGCTCTGATCCTCTGTGGGCCGTGAGGACTGCTGACCAAGCAGAACTCCCTCTGTCTCTGAGTTGCTCTCTCTCGCCCTCTCCCTCCAGTTTTCCTCAGTGTTCTGGCTTTCGTAGCGAGGGGGGTCGACACCTCAGCTTTTCTCATATAACAGAAGGCTTATGTGTCACACTCTCATCAAAATTATTTCATATTAGCCCAGTGGAAGTGCATTTAGCAGCTGGAGGCTGTAAAGTAGGAGTGATTGCGGCACTTTATCCCTGTATATGCAACTCATCAGCACAGCACTGACCTTGTGTAAGGACGGAGATTCTCTGGTTACCTTCATTGAAAGCCAATAGCTAGAATTACATCCTTTGCTCTGCTTTTAAAGATAAAGTTGACTCAGGAAAAATTTCTGGTGAAAAGGGAAATTCTGCAAAAAAAAAAAAGAAAATGCTTGTGTCTCAAATATAAAGCTTACTGCGCTGTAAGCTGTATGCCTCTCTTAGACAAAGGTGTTTGACTAATTGAGTAGTTAACATACTTTAAGCAGAAAATCCATCAAGTTCCATTTATTCCACCGTTGTTGTCCCTCCACAGTTTAGTGCCGTCATGTTGATGGATCTTTCATAATCCAGTGCTCACCAAGGACAAAACCTTTGACATTTGCTGTAATTACTAGAGGTGGTTTAATTGAGTGAGTCAAACGCGTCATTTGGAGATGCTCGACGTCTTCAGTAAAGCAGATTCCATAGTGAGTTATTACTCCTATCTAAAATGCACGCCAGCAGCGTCTTGCAAAAGCATTCATACCCCTTGGATCTTTTGCCATTTTGTCATGTTACAACCACATATGCTTTCTTTGGGGTTTTCCTCAAAAGAGTACGTAGATTGTTTTTTTTCAAAACACTACAAAGAACTATCTGAATCAATACAATTTACATCAACCTTTTACTGTGATTACTGCACATCTGCAAGACTTTGGGGATTGTTTAGAAGCTTTCCACATCTGGGGACTGAATTTTTTGACCATTCTTATTTACAAATAAGCATGAGCTCAGTCAGATTGGATGGAAATTGGCTGCCAGAAGCAACTTTAAAGTCCTGCCACAGATATTCAGTTGATTTAGGCTTAGGCCATTGTAACACATGAATATGTTTTGATCCAAGTTTGTACTGTAGTGTAGCTCTGGATGTGTGCCGCTCAATCAAAAGCAACCCAACAGCATGAGGCTGCCATGACCACAGTTCACCGTGGTAGATGATGTATTCGGGCCGATGTGCAGTGCTAGTTTTCCACCACGCTGTGCTTTGCATACAGGCCAAAAAAGTTCACTTGTGGTCTCATCTCTCATCTTCCTTTGCATATTTATTTCTGGCAAACAAAGAACATGAGTTCCTATGGCTTTCTTCTTGCTACCCCATTATAAAGGCCAGATTCTCAAACTTCGTAGGCATTTGTAGTGGTAATTATTTATACTAAATCAAACGCAGGGAAGGCTTAATTTTTTTTTAATTAAGTGACTTCTGAAGGTAACTGGATTTTACTTTAGTGAGTGTGAATAAATATCTAGCGTCTCTGAATCGCCGTTTCCCCAACACATTGTCTTCATCCATGTTTTAATGTTTTTCTCTGTGTCACAAACCATTCTTACCTCTGGACACCTTTGATCAGAGCGATTGATTTCCCTTCTGTTTTATGACTTGTTCATGTTGTTAGCAATATGTGTAGAAGTAAGAAGAGAGTATTGGGTCGGAAATGAGTAGAAGTATATAATGCTTTTGTTCAAATACAGGGAGTAACAGTAAAAAGTGGTCAAGAAAATAAAATGCCCAAAATAAAGTACAGAAAAAGCTTCTTAACTACAGTAATGACGTGCTTGTACTTTATTACTTCCCACCTCTGTTGTAAGCTGGAAAAATATGAAAACGAGCGTGAAAACCTTTTTATAACAAGTGGCAATTTGGTTCTTATTTCTTTTTGGATACAAGAGGGAACTTTTTTCAAGTTAATAACCCTGTGCACTTGTGTTGGCACAGCTGTGTTAATGTAACATAAAGGAAAGTGAACTCAGTATAAATACAAACTAGGAAAACAAAGCAGTGTCTTTTTCTCCTTTGTGCCACTGTGTCTCATGATGCCCCTGTGACCTAGAAATGAATCTCGGCAAAGCAGCTTGAAGGATGTCTAAATTCATGAAATGCATCTGGAGTAGCAAGGAGGGATGATGAATGGGCTTCTTTTCAAGATATTTGTAACTTTTTTTTTTAAATGACTTTAGTATTGCAAAACTAATTTAAAACCCCTTTTTACGTACTGTACATGTCAGTCACTGGTGTTCTTGAGGTCAGCAGTGTCCTCATGACAGCTAAGGGATTAAGCTTATTTGACAGAAACAATGACTCCAGAAGTAAGCATTAAGAAACAGTCAAAGGATTTCTAACCTGCTTCCAGTGGAAAACCTACACTTCTAGAAGGGTGGAGGACATGCAGCTAAGAGAGAATTCAAAGAAAACCACAGAGGTCAAGCAAACTTAAGAATGACGAGAGTTAGCAGAATACTGCAGAAATTACAATAAAAGTGTTACATTTTGTCCAGGGACTTTCAGTTACAAGCTTACATGACATTATAAAATTCTCCACCTTTACGGTTCAAACAGTAAGCTGTTGTTGATTTTATAATGGTAGGATAAGATTAAGTCCAGAAACTGGGATCTGATTTAGTTTTATGACTGGAAAATAAATCAGACATTTGGCTTAAAAACACATGGGTTAAGTTTTTCTCAGCACGGTTTAAAATGTGTTAGTTCACAATGGAAACGTTGATTCTTTCATACAACTAGCTTGCATGACAACATTCAAATGAAAGTGTTTAGGGCTAGCATTTGTACTTTATGTTTCACATCAAGTCATATCAAATTACGCCATCACTTATTTGTTCCTCTATCGTTTTCTAGTTGTGACATTATGAATGTTTACACTTTTAATGAGGAGAAAGCAGTGGAACTCAGTTAAAGTGTGTATACTGAATGGGACAGGCTTTTACTCATACATTTATTCACAAAAAAGATATAGCTGTGGCATTGCTCTCAAATTATTTTATGTGACACAAATGCACAGCTGCTCTTTTTTAAGCTTTGATGTCATTTTTAGGTAATTTTGCACATTGCTATGTCAGGGCAGAGGCTTGCCTGACCTTGTTTTACAGCAGCCTATGTTCATCTTGTTGAATGAAACATGGATTGTAGTGTAGGAACAGTTTTCATTTATTCCATGAAGATTTTTTTTTTCTTCTGCTCTGTTTTGATAATTTTTTACCCTGAATATGTCTCCCCTGCTCCCCCTGATAATCCTGAAGCAAAATGCACCTCCATGTGATATATCCAGGTAAATTACCACTGAACATGGTTCTCGGAGTGTTTTCTCACATATCTCCCACCGTATTCCATGTTGGTCATTTGGTGTTTTTCCAGATATTCAAATGATTATTTATGAATAAATTCACCTGGAATGCTTGTTGTCAAAAAAAACTTTTTTGAGTTTTTAACTGGAATCTGGTCCAATGACATTGATATCAAATTAACAAATCTCTCATGTTATTAAATTGTTCTTGTCATCATTGTCCTCGATGTACATGGTTAGCAAACATGGGTTCTCATCCAGTTTTGTCCCAGTTTCACTGGTTTTCCTGTAGACACATTTAACATTGAATATTGTTTTTTTTAATTTCTTTAAAAGTGTCAGCTTGTCACTTTTAAAGAAGGAAAGCACTGAGATGAAATGTGCTCCTTTTCTGTAAATGGGTATCCCCACATTAATTTGCCTGTTTAGCTTCTTAAACAATTAATTGTTGCTACCTCCACTACAGCTGATGAGCCAAAGGCTTTATTATAAAACTAAGGTTTTTAGAGGTTTTTTCTCATATGAATAATTATACATGTTAATCAGAGAAACCCCAAATGGTTGTGAAAAATTAGATTGCAAGGTTTGAACGTTTGAACGAACTGGTGGTTATTTTTATTCATAAGTTGATACACAGATCTTTCCTTAGTAATCTATCTGTAGTTTTGTGGCTGACTGAAGGGCTCCAGGTGTCACTTTTGTCATCATGGTAAGTGTAGCAATATTGCGCTGACCAAAGATGCCTTTTCAGAAATTGGTAGTGTGTATTCTTAAGACTGATTGTAATATTTTAAAAGAACTGCCAAATATTGGCTGATTTGTCAGCAGATGTATAATATTTTTTGACCTCTTGTCAAGCATCTGGAGCAATGAGATTATTTAAATTCAAAGTGTGCATCCATCGTACAATGTCCTGATGTTACATTCTGTAACCTTGTTTTTCTGTGTACTGCTGAGCCCAGCACTGAACGGAAGCTGAATATAAATGTTGTCTTTCTCAAGAGCAGACAGTGTACTAATGTAGAAGAAACACCCTAATCGGTTTGATCTAAAATGACTGACATTTGGTTTAATTTTCTGTAACTGATTTATAGTATCAGCTTTTAAAATGAAACTAATAACTCCCTAAAGCAGAACCCATTAGCTTGCAAATGTCATATGCCTACGTATTTTATTTCACCTATGCTCATCTCTACATATGTTACCCTGGTGTTTAATGTACTGAGAAATTAGATTGAACAAGTGTTTTTTCAGAAACAACTATATTATTTATTCAAAGGTGAAATAATTTGCCATTCAAAACATGAAAATAAACAAAAACACATGATGTAGCCTTAACCTTAAGCATGTTTAATGGGGGGCGAGGGAATCACAGCTTTAAGCTGTTCTATGGAAGCCTGGCTAATTCTGTTGCCTTTGTGTCAAATTGACCTTTCGGAGTTCAAGTTTGGTTTCATCAGACCTAAACAGATGCCTGATTTGACCTGATTTGAGACTTGGATGTTTTCTTTGAAGGAAAGGCTTCCAGTCATGAAATGCTACTTCTTAGTAAAAACATATTTAGAATATTGGAGATTGTTGTCTGATGTAGAACATATCAGTACTCAATCACCAGTTTCTACAGTGATCAGTGTTTCTTTTTTTTTTTTTTTGAGATGTCACTTTTGTCTCATGGTACATGTCTTCACTGTGCCATGGGAAATAGATAATGCTCTGTAAGTTTTTGTACTCTTAAACTTACTGATATGCTTGTAAAACCTTCCATCCTTCCATTGTTGAATTGAGACCTGTCTGCACTCCCAAAGGTAGCAAAGCTGAGTTAGTGACCTTGGTGTTATTATCCTTGACTGGCCAGCAAACTGGCCTGACCTGAGCTCCACAGAGAATCTGTTTGTTTGAGTGATTGTCTAAAGGAAGATGAGAGACACCAGACCCAAACTGCAGATGACTTAAAGGGTTCTATCAAAGCAACCTGGGCTTCCTTAACATCTCACATTTTCTCACTATCAAAATTATTTGAGATGTACCTCCGTAAACACATACAAAACAAAGATCCACTTGCGACAGATGTGTGTTTCCATAAATATAATTTATCTGTAGAGTTTTGTTTCCAGTGAGAAATAAGCCAGAATTTTTTGTTCTTCCATAAATCCAAAATATTAGATTCCCTGAAGAAAATAGCTAGTTTGGCACTCTGGCATTTCTATTTTAAGGCACTTCACCGACTGCATTGAAATCGGAATCATCCATCAAGTATGAATTTTAACATTGTCATGAATGAAGCCTCAAGTTTGCCAGTGAAAATTGGCAAAAAATGTCATATTTCTGTCACTGCAGCTTTCTACAGTGATACATATGATGCTAATTTCGAGGACATTTTACTGGCAAGTAAATCTCATTGCATTTAAAGATGACTCGCAACCTAAGCCTCCTTAGTTTGTAGTTTTATGTTATGTCTCAAACACCTTTTTCTACAACTCACTCCTTTTCTGTGCGCTCTGTAAATGCATTATACAGAAAGCCTTCCAGTATGCCCGATGTTTCATATGCTTTAGTTCAAGAAGCACAGCACCTCTCTGCAAGAGAGGTAAACCTTCTTCCTTATGCACGCATTGCTCAGCACTTACAGCAAACTGCATCAACTGAATTAGCGTAATTGGATAATTCCAAACTCAAAAGCCTTTTGTAAAACAGGCGGCGTTCACTTTCATCAAGGAACACATTAAACCATTTCCCTCATAGTGACGAACAAAACCCATGCAGGGGGCTCAGTGCGCTGTTCCAAATGTTTGTGAGAGAATATGTGATGCAAAAAAATCAAACGACAAAGAGAGTGCACATGGGAAAGATCTGTGAAGTGCATTTTTCTCCGAGATCAAATATTAGATAAGTGTTCCAGACATGTATCCTTTTTCAGGCTAAATTGAGACGCAGTGTAGAGGCTTAAAAATGATCCTGTGTTGATTTCATGCCATCACCACCATCTGTTTAGTCCACTATATGGCAGCTGTTTCCATATTTCTCTGTTGAGTCTTCATTTTCCTCAGACACACAGATTGATGGACCAGTAGCTTAATGGAGGCTAGTTGCCTGTGCGCAGTGGACATGCTAGACCTGCGCGGCTATACCCATGAGATAATGCATTCTCCCTCCAGTCTGGCTGCGAGGGTATCATGTAACACAGCCAGGTGTGTGTGCAAGCCTGAGGTCAAAGGTCTGACTTGCATTAGTGGACGCAAACTATCTGTCCTCCCATTGAAACCAGTATCAGTTGGCTGATTTGCCGCTTTATGCGTCTGGTAATTCTTCATTTCCCTCAGCTAGCTTCTGGTGTTTCTCAATCATTAACCATCCTTTCTACCCTTTTCATAATCCAAAATCAAATGTACTGCTGCCACATGTAGGATTATTGATGCTGTTATTTAATGAGTGTCAGGGCTTCTGCCGTTTATCTGTGATGTATAGTCCATGTGAGGAGCTCATACTGGGAAACATGCACTATATTTACAGTTTGATTTGATTTCTCTCTCTCTCAGGGAAAAAGCCTGTCATAAATTACAGGAATCTCGTGGAGCGTGGCACAGTGAAGCTTTATAAATCCCCCTGCTGGGAGGAGGGACAAAGAGACAGTGAAGGAGGCTGTGCTGTGAAAGGGCAATCTGTATGCAAGTTCAGTGGGAAACAGCATCCTCAACTCATGGCACAAGCTCAGAGGCACTGCCTCAAATGCGGCTGGCTTGCCATGTGAGGTGGCTCATTCTGCTCTGTGTTAGCCTCAGCCGCTGTGCAAAGATGAGTTTTTTCAAGAGTGTTTTAGGTGCAACTTTGTTTTGCAATGTAAAAGAGAAAACAGGGTTTGTTTCTTTCCAGCCTTCTTGAAACAGGTAAAAGTGTCCAAATCAGACCAACTGTACGGTGCATGCCTAATATCTTTTTGTGTGTACGCCACACTTGGATATTCTAGGCCTCTCGGTAAAAAAGGATGCGCCTTCCCCCTTTCCTTTGGTCCTGAACCACAGGAGTAATTGAATTACACATTCTACTCTGTAGCTTCTCAGCCTCATGGGAGCATGCAACTAATCGTTTGGAAGCTGTGTTTTTCAGAAATGGGGAGGGGGGAGGTGTACCGATGCTTTATGTCTCAGTAATGGGCAACTGCACCATTGATGTCAGTCATCTTTTTCTCACCATAGCAACAGTGGCATTAGTAGAAATCCATCAACAAGGCGCTTAACCTAATGACCTCTGAATGTTGTGTTGAAATCACATCTACAACATAAAACAAAGCGCTTTAACATCAGCATTGGCTGGAAGGAGCATCAGATGGTACAATAATCTGGAACGTAAATATTAAGGTTTAATAGATTTATCACCACTCCATTGACGTATACTTGTAATATTGGCTGGTACTTATATGGTAGCTGAGTCATAACTGTGTTTTTCACCTTGTGCATTAATACACATGGTGTTTTGGATATACCGATTTTGGATGCTTAAGACAATTATCATGAAAAATCCTTCTGTGTTAACGACTGTGTTAATCTTTAAGATTATACCCCAAAAAAGGAGGTGGCTCAGTCAGTAAATTTACAGACATGCTACTCATTGCATGTATCCGTAGTTTTAAAACGACTTAACTTTATAAAGACAGGTTGGTGCCTCTTTAGCTTCAGTTTTGCCACTAAAAATATGTTCAAATAAAATGTAGTTTTCCTTTTTCGGTAGAGGAGAGTCCAGCGGCTGTCTTTCAACTAGCTGACCTGCAACGTAAAGCAACAGCTGGGGGAGGGCTCTGATTTGCTACCCAGTGCTACGTGCAGCAGACAAAAAGCTCCAGACACTTCAGGATTTCCATTTGCATCTCATCAAAAGGTTATTAAGCCTTACAAATAGGCATGATGACATTTTTTTTGAAAACCTGTATAGCATAACACCATTGACCAGCACATGCCTACTTCATCCTCCAGAGGCGTCTTGCAACAGTTTCATCACCGCCTGCATCTGTTCATTAAAATATGAACCCAAGAGATGTTGTTTACCCAATTTTCTTCAAAGATGTACATCATTGTAACAATGAACACAATGAGGCTGTCGATGCCTGATACTGTTTCTGGCTGTCCTTTGAGGTCTGACCTGCCAGTTAAGTTTGTGACTTTGTCCAACTCAGTTTTTTTTATTTTCTCAGAACCATAACACATCCATACTAATCTGTTTGAATTAAAGAATTGCTGTAACAAATTTTAGCCATGGTCAAAAAAATGTCAATAAACATTTAGCTGATTTAAAACATGTTGTTACATGTTTCAAGGCTGATGTGGATCACTTGCAATAATTACACATGCAATTGTGGTGTTTTATTTATTTATTTATTTACTTCAACTGTTATTTTTTAGAGTGTAAATACTAAATCATATTTTTTTTATTGAGATATTTTTTGGAACAGTTAAACTATTCATTTCTGCATGTTGTTAAGGAATGTTCTGGCTCCGAGCAAAAACTGTTAAATAATGAAGGTACAGTGAAGATTAACAGTGAACCCAATTTAACCTTGTTACTGAACAACTCCAGGAGAAATAGGATCTTTTTATCAGCATCCACAGCTAAATTTTTGGCCAGCATCGTGAAAATGAATTGTGTGGAAGAAGCAGCCCAGCAACAAATTAACACGTCGAGTCTTTGTGATTATCAGTAATTGTCATAATACCTTCCTCTTCAGCTGAAAGCAAAAGTTGTGTTTATTTTTCCTCATTTTCATTTTAAATAGTTAAATGGTATGTTTACAAATACACGCTAATTGTCTTTCATACAGCATAACCCTACATGCTAATGTTCCCCTGTGAGGAAAATAAGCCTCGTTAGAGGAAATCTGTTTGTATTTTCTCACTGTCAAACAATGGTAAAGCTGTGTTAAAACACAACACAGGGTGACCCTATCGTGTCCAACGGATCCGTTCGTCTGTTGTTCTTTTGTTTGGCACCCTTTCATAATTCAGATTTACTGCTGCATCTGTAGTGTCCATGTTAATGAAGTAAAGCCCAGTGCAGAGACCCCGCATTGATTTCATTTCCTGCCTCTCTGGCTGCTCCCTGGGTAGAGATGGAGATTACATACAAAAGGAGAGATTAAAGAATCTGTATCCAACTGCAGTGTCACAGCTCTGTGCTTGGCTTCTCAAACAGATGCAGGACATTAAGGGAGAATTGCAGAATGTGAACTTTGTTTCTGTATTTTAGATCTGTTGAGCCGAAGTTTGCTTCTTGTTAACCCTTGCTTGAGAGTTTCGTCTTTGTCTTCTTTTAGAATTACACACGCATCTTGGATTTGAAAGCGAACGTCTGATTAATTGGATGATACCGCTCCTGTCAGGGATCCACAGATAGGGAGCGAGGAATGGATGTGTTGTTGAGTTAATATAGAACAAAGAAGGACACAATTCCTTTTCTAACTTGATGCTTGCCTGCCTTCAAACCCAAGTCTTTACCTTTGGTCTTCAATCAGTCTGCACTTCTGTCCAATCAATGCTGGAATGGAAACAAGCCAAAGATAAGATCAGATAGAAAAAGTTCAAAATGGCTTACTGTGATACTGTATATTGAAAGTTTTGTAAAACACTAAAGTATTTTTTCCCCCACCAATATCTTCAGTAATGAACCTCAAGTTTTTGAGGTTGGAAGGCCTTCTTGACATTATCCTAATCCAGGGTTTCCCATATTCGGTTGTCCTATCTTATGTTGCCGTGCTTGGATAATTCTATCAGAAATAGTCAAGGTAGAAATGTCACAGTCCTTGCACGCAGGGAAATTAAACATTTTGAAACCTCTGCACCAGACTGATTTTGAATTTGTTGATTAGAAATATGGAGAACATTCAACCTGCTGTCTGAGATGCAGCGCCTCTTGTTTTGATCCTATACTTTGTTTGTTTGTTTGCTTTGTTTGGTTAAAAATAATGATTTGGTGCATTTTGTCTCTTTGCAGATAAGCTCTGTAGAGGTGATTATACTGGCTCTTCGGAAAAAAATATTCCATCATTTGTTTCTGTAAGAGGGATACAATTTTCTCAATAAACAGTATTTGGATGATTTTCTCTGACAAACAGGCTTCCCTGCCTTCATTGAGATAATTTCTGTCTGATGTATTATAGTGTAAACTTGGCATCATTAGCAACACTAAAAGCTGCCCAAGTGACAACTTGCCTTCAGAAGCAACACAAGCATTTTCTGAAAAGTTGAGATATTGTGAAGATAAGCCATTCTAAAAAAATACACCACAGCTCTTTTTCTTTGTAGGCAGTCACATGTGCTATGTGCAATAGGGGTAATAAATAAGTCACTATCATCTTGAGGCTGTTGGTCATCCTTTGAATTGTGGACAAATTGTAATGAGTTCTATGTTGTGACTGTGGACAAGAAAATAAAATAAAAGTTTGTGCTGTAATTGACATATTTTAGGTAGATTCTGAACAGCATAGATGCACAAAATTAGAGTATGACTCGTTAACATTCATTTGAATGGACCAAGACTAATGACCTGGCACCTGATATCTGTAGGACAGGTGTTGCTCAAACACACTCTCTTTGATATTCAAATGATTCTACCCATGTTCCTCTATTTTCTTTGCTGAACTTTCAAATGGTTTCATTAAGAAAATCTCTGAAAAAGGTGTAGATAACACTGGCGCTAGCTCAGGTGTTAAGTGTTGAAAATAAGTGTTATCATTACCCCTGAAACGGCAGAAATAATCAGTATTCAGGTTATCAGCTTGCTCGGTGCCCCCACTTTACTAATTACAAGAGTGTGTCAGAATTAATGAGTTGAAATCTATTATGGTAGAATTCAAGAAGCCAATTAGTGAATCTCAGGAAGTGAGCAAATTGCTGAGCTGCAGAATATCTGTTACGTCTTAACTTTCAACAGTAAGCAATATGCAGCACTGAGGATGACCTGTGGTGTGCAGTCTGGGTTGGGAAATATTAAATTTGCAATAGACGTTTGAGTTGCACAATGGAGTACAAGCAGAAATCAAAAGTTCATTTGATTCTTATTATCGAGTCTGTTTCAGTTCCAAATGACTGCAATAAGTAAACCTTTGAAAATAGTTGAATTTTCTCCTGACTGCCACTGCTCAGGAACTTTTAAAAATGTACTTATTTTTCTAAGCTGATGCTCGTGGGGAGCACTCCTTCATGAAGATGTTTGCAAGTAGGTCTATCACAATAAGCAATAAATCAATTGGTTACATAATAAATTGGAACGAGCTCAACAATTTCAGTTTGATTGATTTATTGTTTGTCTCTTTTCTCTCTTTCTACCAACAACTGGATGATAAAGGTTTTCAGTCTGGCGGTTTGGTCTCAACCAGCCCTTGTTTACAGAGACTTCATAATTCATCTTTTTTGTTAAATGTCTTTCAGTTCCATGTTAAATGTTCATTACCAAATGTCATTACCATTATATTACTTGAAAATAGTCTCAAAATAACAGTAAAATTGCTTGTCGCGATAATGTTTAGGACAGTTTACTGTCCAACAAATTTCATTATTGTGACAGGTCATGTCTTTTTCAAGTCAAGTCTCAACTCTTTCAGCTCAATTCAGAGTCAAGTTTCTAACAACTGAACTAAACATCTAGTCTATCTCTAACACTGCCTGGCTGTGGGTTTGGATTCCAAACCTGTACTCCAAGCTTTTAGGCTACAAGCATACGCCACAAAACTACATGCAGTTAGTGAGCCTTTTTTGTTCTGGTAGGAGTCATTTAACAACCACTAATTGTTAAATTTGAGGACTATCACATATTTTACTAAGAACCTGAAAGAAAACCAGCCATGGTACGACTGTAGAATTTGTGATGCAGTACAAGCATCTGGATACAAGTGTCTGGATGTTTGTTTGTTATCCTGCATAGGGCACTTTCAAAAAGTCTTTTAATCAACCAGATCAGATGATTAAAAGCTGTATCTTGGGTAGAGTATAATAGTTATACACCCAGACACACTTCTTCTCAAGAGTACAATTCCAGTTGTGTTCAACTTTTATAGGTCTACAATCAAAGTCTGTCTTGTATTGCTTGTCAACAATTTATCAGGTTCTCTATTTGCTTATACCCTTGTCAGTGTTTAGAAGGCATATTAGCCTTAAATAAGTTAAATCAGCAGTACATTTTGGCTTATAATCAAGTTATGTATTTTTCCAACTTTGCTCCAGCAGTTTCCATTCAAATTTAATTTCCTGTCGTTGTCAAGCAATAAAATAATGCCTGTCACATGTTGGAGCTGGACTGTTGGCTATGTTTTGCCAGAGCAAGTTGTTAACCAACTTTGATCAAACCTTCATCTACCCACCCACTCACCTATACCACCTTTCATCGTTATTGCATATTTTGCATGTGTATTGTTATTGTACCCAACTGTATACACTCACCGGTCACTTTCCAGTATCTGTTTTTCTTCACAGCAAAACATATTTTATGCCAACCGGAGTTTCTCCTCAACAGTCTTGTTGATCTAGGTTCAGACAACATCTGTAATGTTCTAAAAAAAAAAAAAAACATGCATTGTTTAAAGTGTGCATGTAGCTTCATTACTGGTTTCTGAAGCTGGTCGTTTAAAAAAACATTTCAAATTAAATGAGAACTCCACGTGTTATAACTGTTTATATGACACTTCTATGATTCGTCTCTCACTGCCAGGTATTAAAGTCAATGATGTATTCCTCCATAGAAGCAATATGGTGATGGTAATTATAAGCAGGAATGTTACCAATTAGGTTGGCATTTCTTTTCAGGCACTTGAAAACATTCTCATACAGCTTCTTAAGCCCATTTCACCTTGCTGCAAGCTGACATTTTCTTCTCCCTTCTGTCTCCCTAAAACCTTTGGGCTTAATGAGCCATCTAGCTGTTTGACCCTGATGATTCACTTCGGATTTAGCTACCACTGAAAACCAACGATTGGGTGAGTGCAGCGTGTTTGTCTGCATCCACACTAGTTGTGCATCCAACAGTCTCTAAGCTCATTACAGTAATCAGGTTAAAAAGAGAGGAACTGGGGAGTGCTTGGCCTACAACTCGTTTCCACTGGACTTCCCCAGTGAGAACCTCTCACCCAAGCTCCGGCAGAGCTGATGGGACCTAACTCTGCAGATGCTCTAATGATCCCCTCCCGCTGATCCTGTTTGTGTGAAACCCACACTGTGGTATTCAGCTGCAGCCATACAGTCATAATGACCAGCTTGTAATTGTAAATCCCGTCTGAGACACACCTATTCTTCTCTGAGTTTCTGAACGATTTAATCTGGCTCACACTAACTGTAGACAACAAATCCTCCTTTTGGCGGTTCACTGTCTTGGTGCATGACTTAAGTCAATCAGTATGGATGAAAAATAAATAAATAAAAAATAATATATATATATATATATATATATATATATATATATATATATATATATATATATATATTAATAGAAATGCATTACAGAAATGACATAGTGCCAGTATTGCTGCTTGGAGGAATAGGCTCTGTTCAGTGTCATTGATTCTGCCTAACATATTTTACTGAGTCACAAAAGCTGTGATTAAGCTCTAATAATAGTAGCTGTCCTGCATTTTGTCTCTAATGCTTATTCACTGGTTTGATCCTACATTTCAACTGTAAGTCTCTTGACATTGCGAAATTCCACTGCTTCTACTTTTGCTCTGTCCTTGTGAGAAACTACAGAACAGCTCAGTAGAAGTTATTCAGACACTGTTTAGCTGATTTGTAGTAGTTACAGCTGGTATATTTAAACACAGAATGAGCGCCTAGACATTTAGGAAGGCTCACTCTCCATCTTAAATGCTGCACATAAAAAGCAGAGACTTACATCCTCCAGGATTTTTTGCATTTGCATTCCTTACAGAAAGAAACAAACTATTTTCTTTCTTATGGATGCTTATAGTTGGCATAAGCAACCTGTCTTGGAAATGCCCTAAGCTGCAGTTGAAACTAGCAGATGTAGAACATATAAGCCAGTAACTCCTTAAAGCTTATATATTATTTGTACAACTTCTTTTAAAAAATGTGTGTAGGCTTAATGCTCAGGATAGTCATATTTATTTTAAATAAATAAATGAAAACTTTGAAACTGAGAAAGTTGCTAAAAATGTCACAATGTTATGGTTGCTAACTTGAACATCTCTGCATAACACAATGTATATGCAAGGTCTGCAGATCAAATCTGGATTTCTGACGTAAAATTTTACATTATGATCTACTTGTTGAGGAAATGCATCAGAGAGAAATGTATTACTTAGAGACTTGGCAAATCAACCCCCTAATGAGGGATACTGTAATGAGTCCAGTCTTTCTGTAATTTATCAGAGAATTTGCTCATGACAAGTGCTGTAATTCTAAACACTAACATTCTGGTAGCATGTGGACATCTGTTGCAGTTTCTGCTTCTGCTCTGATCAGCTGATACTAGGGTCCACAGCTAATTAGTGTGTTTACACAACAATACCAGGAGGACGTTGTGTACTTTTCTGAAGCATTATGAAACCTTTCCGGTTCCACTCAATAAAGCATATTTTGCGAGAATTTTCTATTATTTAAAAGCTTTGTGGAATGGCCAGTTGGTGTTTAAATTATCATTCTTTTAGGTTTTCCAGATCTATTGCAGATCCGGGGGGGGGAAACGGTGCAGCCGGGTATGACATCTGCTGTTAGATGTGCCTCCACTTTACTAGAGCTGATTGAGCTTGAAGCATAAGCCAGGAGTCTTGCATAGCTGTAATTTCCTTAATTTCTCTAGGTACAGGCTCTAAAGCATTTGCACTTTCAGACAACTTGTGTGGTTCTCTTTACTTGTCCACGGTGGACAATATAGTAAGAATTTCCACATTGTGTTTGTGTCTGTGGTTCATTGGCCAGATGTTTACGAGACTGATTTAAGTCAGAATTGTTTGTTTCTTGTAACTGAGAACACTTTTGGTTTATGGGTGGAAATCCACTGAGAAGGGTGGGAAAAAAAGATCTCTACACTTGTGCTTATGTTACACGACCAGTGTGATAGATTATATCATGCTACTTTTCAATCATCGGGAATGTATTCATATATTTAAAGGATGTTCAACTCTTTTTAAGAGGATGAAGACGTAAAAAACGGTGTTCAAAGCTTTCAAAGCTCTTTTGAAAATTTTGGGTTAAGACACCCACATTTTCGGCAGGACTCCTGCAGGCAGCCTCTGCATGAAAAACTTTCTGAAGTGTGTGAAGACAAGTTGCTGTATACTTCTCTTCCAGCCAACTTAAACATTTGATTCGCCAGTCCTTGCTGAGAGAAAAACAAAGCTGCAAAGAATCATACAATAATACCAAACTTGGAATCAACTCTCAAATTCTAATAATGTTTTTTTTTTTTCTTTTCTTGTTTTAAACTTTGTGGTATTTCCAGAGTCTGCTCTCATTTTTGTAGTTGTCTTTTTGATTTACATATTTTACATTTTTTGGAGGATATTTTGCTGAAAACCAGTTCATGAATTTGCTACGTAAAAACGTTCCCTCATTAAAAGAGATATTTCACAATTTGTGTTCACAATTTATGAAGGGAAATTTCTGTTGGTTTTTGAGCAGTTAATATCTTAACTGCAATAGATGACTCTTGATATTTTAATTTGGTATAAATCCACATTACATGGGCCCAGAGGCTGAGCTAATGCCTCTTACATAGAGTAGTGGTTTGAGTCTAACAGTCTGAGTGAAAAGCTACAAACTGCAGCTCTGACAGGTGATGGACTGTATGAAAATATTAAAAAGAATGCCAGTGATGTCCCATGAACTGTTAGTGTTACATAATAATCTGTTCATAATGGCTATAGTTATATGAGAACCTAGATGTTTCTGCAACTTTGCTTTTCAGGTTTTTTTTCTAACTAACATTCTCACACTGTGAAGTTTCTCGTTTAAACAAAATACTTTCTGGTAAGTCATTTACTACACTGAAACTTGCTCATCACGTTGTAATTTATAGCGTACCTTGGAGAATGCTTACTTTCTGCGGTTGACATAAAAGGTTTTAAATTATCCACCAAGCCTTCCAATTCAGAGAAAGAAAAAGAACAGTTATCAAGCCCCATATAGTGAGATATAAGAGTGGAGAATATGAACACAGAAATTAAAAGATGTAAACTACATAACGACAAAATAAAAAAACAACTCTCTGGTTCACTTAGAAATTCAACAGTAACTTATCTTTTCAGCTTTGATTAAACAATGATACAGAATCACTCCACACATGAATGAAGTTCCTTTACCAAAATTCCACTAAAGTGGTAAAGGTGACGTTTTCACAGAGAGACATTCTCATTTTTCTGTCAAACTGTCAAAGCGAATCAAAGTCGGCCCGATCAATCTCTTTTTCTGCTGAATATTTCCGTGTTCTTGTGACAGAACAGCTATGAGGCCTTGCGGATAAAACCAGGATTGAATAGTCATGTACACAGACGAGACAGCCCTTTATATTGTCAAACTTCTCTCTGATTCCCTGTCTGCTTGACGTTTGAAAGCAGACTTAGCTGATATCCTTATACCTTTGCGAAGTGTTTGCTAGACCCAGATTATGACGAATTGTCAGCTTTGACCTGAGGGTAGAGTGGAGGTTGCTGCTGCTGTCCAGACTTGTATGTCCAGGAAAAGGTGGGCACAGCAGCAGTCATGGTAACGGTGGGCAGAATTGCTGAGCTGGAAACAATGGGCCGACAACATGGCCTCTCCCTGAACCATTTAACAACATAGTTTTTCCCACTATCAACACAGGGGGTTTTATTGTTATAAAAGCCTCTTTGATACTCACGCACCAAAATGTTGGTGTGGATTGACTTTTAAGATGTTCTGCTAAGTTGTGGTTGAGAATCCAATACAAACCTCGCTTAAAGAGCTAGAAGAGTGACTTTACAACATTCTGTCTTGACTCTTCCCGTACAGCATGCCGCAGGATGTTGAATGTTGATAAAGTCCCTCTGTGTATCATACTTTGGAGCGGAGCCGGCATATGTTCCGTTCCACTGCTCTCGATACTGTAATCAGCATGCGAGTGCTGAGGGTCAGCCAGCCGCTGTAGTGTGAGAACGAGGCTCAGCGAGAGATCGGAGTCACCTGATTTGGAAGAAATGACATTCCAGGCGGCATATTCTGAGCCAGAGGTGTGAGAGTGTCGTCCTTTTCTCATTTTCACTGCGGCATGATTTGTTGGGAAGGTTTAAATTAGTGGCGTCTGAAAAGTTTGCATTCGGAGTTAAAAGTGTATCATCCCATGTGATTTTGCGTTTTATATGAACTTCCACCTTCACATGACCCCGTCCGTATTACCCTGCCTTTTCTGTGCTATAACCTCCAACATATATTGTATGGGTTATTAAACACCATTTTGTTCATTTTTCAGATTTCTTTTTAATAAGATGATTATTTTTAAGCATTCTGTCTCTTTGGGAAAATGGTGGATTTAATCAGAGTTACAGACCGAAACAGGGAATGCTAATGAGAGCAAATCCTGGTCACGGAGATCAGGGCTTGGCATCCTATTTGTGACCTTTGTAACTGTGATGCAATGATTTCAAGAGCTTGCTCTGCCTTGTACTTAAATATTTTTCCACTGATTTCTGTCAAACCAAGTGTCTTCCTGCTACTCTTTAAACACTCTAATGTACTTCAACTGACATATTTCATCTGGTTTGACTTTGTTGCTTTTTGAAATATTGCTTTTGTGACGGATTTCTGGCCTTTCTTGTGGAGAACAATGCTATATGAAATACCCATGTAAATCAGCAAATAGTTTTTTCTGATATTACAAATTTGCATAAATGTCCCAGTGACGGGTGCCATTTTACATACTATGATAACATTAACTAACACAGTTGTGTATTCACCAGCTGCCACTTCAACCAAGTATAAAAAAATGCACTGATGTCAAGTGCTGAGTTTGTCAAACTGAATACACACCACATTGTCACTTATCAACTCGCAAACAAATTCGACCACTATGATGATGGGGGACTTTGCTGGCAACTACACTATGTGGTGTAGTTGCCAGTGATTCACCAGAGGGATGTTTTTCTGTAATGCACTGTAGATGCTTTATTGTTAGATAACAGAGATGAAACTACACAATATCTTCTGTTTCAGAGAAAGTCAAGTCATCCCATAACCATCAGGGATTTGGTGCAACATAAAGGCATTGAGTCACAAAGGTGAATAGATTAATGATGCACTCATAGGTTTTGTTGATGATCTCCAGCCTATTCCAATTTTCTCTTTTGAAAAAAAAAATTAAACAGAATTCAAATATCTTTTTCTATCCTTTCTGCCAAGAGTTGCTGTTACTTATTTCTGTTAAGAAATAAACAGAAGAAATGTGAGAGAAGAAATGCTTTAGGAAGATTTAATATTTTACTATTATCTTAAAAAAATCACTAAGTTGTCTGTCTGAGCTGACTTTAGCATGACTAGCACAGTTAACATTTGTAACTGGTACAACATGGAAATTGTTTTCTCTTTTGAATTTGTGTTGCTCTTTGACATTTCTGCTTTAATAAATACCGACTGGGTGTTTTGCCTTTCAAAATTTCTGTGCTAAATAAAA
The DNA here is from genome assembly GCF_904066995.2 of Poecilia reticulata. Lineage (NCBI taxonomy): Eukaryota > Metazoa > Chordata > Actinopteri > Cyprinodontiformes > Poeciliidae > Poecilia > Poecilia reticulata. Next base: position 23,246,940 of record NC_088835.1, on the reverse strand, counting down.
TGCAACTGCAAGCAGAAGCCTGTTGTGACTGTTATTGCGATCGCATTATAATTTGGATGTAACAGTAGAGATTCATTGCCTTCCAGTCTGAACACTGAAGTATGCTCAATCTGGAAACACTCAACCTTCCATATGGCATACAGTTAGCAGTAGTTAACAGGCAAACATGTGTGGACTGAGTGGTTAAAGCCGTATGACTAACACCTGCTCGATACGTGACAGTAATATTACTCAGAAAACAGAGAAGCTGTCGAGATTTTAGCTCTGCTGTAACAGACGCTCATGTCCTTTGTCTCATATCGTACTTCTTTTTGCCGTATGCTGAAAACCAGATTCATTCAAATTGACAAGGGATTTATAACTATAAGTGTGACTTAAAAGGATAATGCAATTGTCATGGGTTGAGTCTTTTTATGACTCATTTTAGATGGCTCTGCATCCACTAGTGCGTGCAATAAAATGTCAACGTGGTTTTATTGAGAAACATATGCAGAAGGCACAGCTAGCCACTCCCTCAGGAATGATCCAGGATCGTGATCATCCCAGTCAGTTTGCAGACTGAGTAAGTCATCGACTGCTTGACTAACTGCAGCTGCTGGGTGGAGTGCTCCTCCTCTGTTGGCAGTTTCTGCCTTCATTTATCAGAAAGTCAATTCCTTGGATCTCAATGAAACATTTTGTATTTGAGAACTTTTTTCAGTAATGATGAATGCATTTGTCTTGAAATATATGTCGCTAAAGCACCTTATTGGCTAATGCACTGAGTGCTCTGTAATAAATCATTTGCATCCGATAAAGACTTAACTTCCTACCCTTGCCAAGTAATAGTGAAAGAAATTGGCATTCAAGAATAGAGAACAAGCTGCTCTTTTTTTTTTGTTATTTTTTTGCTCTGCTTCTCCTGTGGCTCCTTTGAAGCAGTCCTGCAGGAAGCTCTACATCAGTGGATATTTTTAGTGTAAGAGGAGATGTTCACTTCCTCCTTGCAACAAGGGCAAGATTGATAGATTCTGTCAGTTTCTCTACCCGGGAATTACATTACAACGGTGTGTGTCACCCAGGAGGACACCATGTAATCCTCATAGCGGGTCATAACAGGGAACTTTCTACATTTTAATTAAAAAAATATGTGCAGAGACATTTACAGTCTTGATTCTAAGAAACCATGACATGTTTTGTAAATACACACCCAAAAGCTGCTGGATTAAAAATAACCCAATTAGGATGATTTTGCGACAGACAGAATAAAATCGATTGCTGTAACACAGCTGCATTGGATTGTAGGTTTGACACAACATAGATTTTTTTTTTTTCATCAAATGACTTTAAAAAAATACCCCTAACCTGGCTTACTAAGCAAATAATATTTGAATTAATAAAGCTAATTAAACTTATCTTGTAGAAGAAACAGACATTAGGATAACAAAAGTCAAAATAATACTCCTTAAAGACCCTTCTATATAAACCTGCAAAGAAGGGCTGGCGTCCATCTGGTCCATGTGGACCATGCTGAAAGATTTTAAAAATGATGTTAGCAGTGCGGGACAAGAACGGTGGTCTGACACAGTAACATCGGCACTAAAGTTTCTGACGACAGTCTGCCTCATTGTAAATGATTTGGAGTCATTTACATTTAAACCCTGCGGCTTCCTGGTTATGCCATCACTGCATCCTTCCCTTCCCCTGTAAAGCCAGCTTCTCTTTTAAGTCCGCTGATGTGGGTCTGCAACTACCTTGCAGCACTACGTTGTCATAATGTTTTTTGCTTCTAACTCTATTACTGGAACTATAATTTCAAGACTTAAGAACTAAAGGACTTCACTGTAGAACAGTTGACAGCACTGTTACCTTACAGGAAGAAAGAAAGGTTCAACTCTTGCATGGATTATTCATGTTTCCTATATACAGACATGGATTTTCTCTTAACATGACTGCTAAGCTTAAGCATTTGTGTGCGCTTCCATGGTTCTTTGTCGTGTGTGTCTCTTGTTTCCTGAAATTTGAAAGTAAATAAAGAACTCTAATAAATCTGTCACAATATTATCTACAACTTTTTCATAATAAACATACCAAATCTGTCATTAAATAAGTGTAATAAGAGCTTCCGTGATGTTGTGTCCTAATTTTATTGTCCACATTTAAAGAATCCAAGCTGACCAAAGTACATCTTGCTGTTCCCTTGTGGTATGATGATTACAAGTATGACCTATTAAATACTTTGCCATGTGCTTGCCGTGTGGTAAATTAATTATGCCTCTTCCTCAGATGTATTTATAGAAACCAATCGAAGTCTTCTTTCCATCTAAATTTAGCACAAACCAGACCAAGTGGATCTGCAGAAAACATACATAGATCTGGATCATACGGTTCTCGCTGTATGAACGGGCTGGTATTTTGCTGGAGTGTAAAATCAGGATGAAGAAATAAGACACACAGACTGTGTGTGGCAGAATATATTTTTTTATATTTTCTCCTAGAAAGCTTTCTTTAGTGATGCTGCTCTCATCAGTCTTGGAAACTGCTGATGTCACATTTCATCTTGGCCCTCTACTCATACTACAGTACATGTTGTAAATTACACAATAAAAAGAGACCACCAGGCTTAAGAAAATATTGTTCTGTAATGTAATCATATAGAGCTGCGCCCTGCTGCTTTACCGACTATTACATTTGTGCTTCAGAGTTATTTTCAGGTGAGTCACAGCTTGTTAAAATGTAGTAGTTGTCCTTTACGGTACAGTAGCTTTGCTCACTGTAGAGCTGCTGTAATATCAACCTATTATCCCAGAGATGCTGTTTTTATATTTACAGTCATAACTCCTGTGAGTAAAATAAGAGTTGCTTGCAAATACGAGTTTCTTGCATTCACTGCTATATTATATTTTTAGGAATGTGTGAAAAGCATCTCAGTATAAATAGATATATTAATGAGGAAAGCCTTGCTGGTTTTCAGGTTATCTTAGTTTAATATTCCGACCTTAGTGGTCCTCTAGTGTAGGTCATGGAGGCTCTGTCCTCTAATTAGCAACTAAATGCCCTAAGCTGACCTCATAATGCTAATGAAACAACAGATCTTCGCTTTTCATTGATGTAAGTTCTCAGTCTGCCAGAGCATGACGATCTGAAATGCTTTTAAAAAAGGCAATTGGGCTTCTTTTCCTGTTTCGCCTGTCATTTATGAATCATTTCACATGAGAGGTGTAACATCTTGAGGAAATTACAAAAGTCCAGCTCCCTTTTCAAGTACTATCCTGGATGGTATCAACAGGGTCCTGCAGAGATCTTCTGGTGCATGTCAAGAACACAGTGGACTCTATGAGAGTTCTCAGTCTCTTCAGAACTTTTTTACAATGGTTTATAATGGTAACAGCAGCATATATCGGTCCTGGTTCCTATGAAACCTGGTCTGTTTGGGACTGTGATGTACAAGGATGTGAGCATTCTGCCTCTGTCCTAATAACACTTGCACCAGGATATTAGTACTCCAAGTAGCTTAATTTATTAAAACACTTTTGACACCACTGCTGCTATGTGCATAGGGTTATTCCACTGCTCAAGGTGAAACAAAAAATATATTGCTAAGCATCTGAAATGAAGCTGCAATGCTCAGGCCAGTTAAAGACAGATTGGTATGTGTAGCTCTCTTAAGTGTTCCTACCTCCAAATTGCACATGTACGCTGGCTGGCAGGAGTCTGTGTGGAATTATGTTCTTCAGACTGGTGTTCATATGTGTTTGTCAAAGAGACACCTTGACATTGCACTTTTATTAAGGTGAAAGAAGAATAAAGATGAGGAAGAGGATTAAAAAGCACTAGCAGCAACTCTTGAGTTTAGAAGTGTATTTTAGAAAGTATCAGCTATACTCATGAAAAACAGCTTTGGGGTTTAGATTTGATGAAAATGCTGATGGTATTTTTTCTCCTAACAGCAAAGCCAAAATTGATGAAAAGGTGCAGAAACCTAATGTATGTACAATGTTGTAAAGGTCTACATGTGTCATTTGAGATGCTGTGAAACCCTTTGAGCTGGAAAAGCCTTTAAACTGGGTTATTTTGCAAAAGAGTGGGCTATGGTCCTCTACAAAACCATAAAATACTTATATCCAGTTAAGGCAAAGACTTGATGTCAGTAGTTGCCTCTCAGCAAGGTGCATTCATTTGTTAGGTATAAAGAGTAATTATCTTATTAGACAACGCCAGATTACTTTGAATAGCTTGGTTATTTTATGTATTATTCAAGAACTGCTTTTTAATTATCTTTGTCATAATTTGAACTCAAACATTTAAGTATGACAAAAAAAAAACATTCATGTGGGAATCTGTAATGGGAAGAGGAAACCTATTTAAATTATTCTGTCAATTGAGAGGAAGCATCCCAGTGCAGATGTGATACCTTGAGCAGAGGCATTGTGATAGGATGGCCAAGAAAGCAGCGGGGTAAAATTTGAGACGATTGAAAAAGATTGTTTACCTTCACACTGAGATTAGGTTTTTCCAAATTTGCATCATTTAATTGAAGTTTAAATGTGTTGAAGATTCTGGAGACTACACGGTGGTCTTCTTCCTGTGCGAAGGGGTTCTGACCAACTTGGAATTTGTTTTTGTTTTTTTTTTTCCAAAAGTTACCGTCTAGTCACTTCAGTTATTCTGTGACAGACCACTGCAGTAAACACCACACTTGGTGATCATGGGATCTGTTCTGCTGCCTGTTCTACACAGCCACTCATTAGAGCTATTTCCTGTCCAGATGGCTCCTACCCTGTCTGTTCTTCATTGAGTTGTCCACGTTTCGACTCCTCAGCCTGCTATTCTTTGGCCGTTTACATCTCCCGATATTTGGTGCAGTAAACAAACATTATTTAACTCATGACCCTTTTTTTCTTATGTATCAGTAAAAGTCAGAAATGATCAAATCACCTTCTAAAAAGCAGCATCTTGATGTCAAACGTGTAATACGATATAATAATATAATTCCACAGAGAAACACAAGAGCGCTGTCTCCTGCAAGAGAGCAGAACTAATGAAGTTGCTCGATGGAGTGTTTGCATGTGGATCCTGGAGCTTCTCACACTAATGTAAGATCAGGGATTATCATTATCCCTCTGGGATTTTCTTTGAGATTTCTACAATCTTCATGGAGGGAAACAAGTTATACTGGAAAAAGTACTGTGACTTTTGTATAAACCCAGAGTAATTTTAAACGGCTCTCGTCAAAAGTGATGTTTGTTTTTCTGATTGAGATGAACTTTTCAAAAACTACTCGCAGCACTTGGTGTGTTTAGCGTTGGATGGAGTAACTATCAGACATTATGTGCATGTCTGTAAGGCCTACTCTGTTGTCAGTTTTGGGTCCAGTAACTGCTCGTCATCAAGAGACATCCGTAAAACGACATTGATGACGAAAACTCTGTGGGGCTTCGCTACCAGCTTGTTTGGATGGGAGTTCATGCAGCGTCATTACCTCCTCTCCTTTGTGTGCCTCCGTCTCTTTCATTGAAACAGAGGAAGACAGAAACCCTCAGCTATGACAGAGGCCCATTCACAGCTCTATCATTACAAGAAAATGTACTTTTCAGACTTTCTCTGGTATGACCCGGAAGGGGGCCTGAGCATGAGAGGAGAATCTTGTTGGCAAAAAAAAAAAAAAAAGTAGTTGAGCTTTGAACTGTGTTTGTGTGATTTGAACTTTTGCCCTTGTATCCAACTCACAAAGTACTTAATTTTCGTCCTCAAGGGACATTTTTTTTTAATTCTCAGTAACACAAGGAAATCAATGTAGATGAGATGCATTGATCAGTTTGGTGGGTAATGTTTCCATATCCACCTTTTAAAACTATTTTTAAAACTATAACCTTTCAATATTAGATTTGAAAATCCTGGTTTCAAACTTAATTAATCAGCACTTTGTATGTTTTTCTTTTGTGCTGCTGTTGTTGATGCTATGAGCGGTAATTTCTAATTTATGTTAGGGCAAAAACAGGAGAGAAGTTGATGTTAATCAGTTTAGCTGACAAAGTCATAATGAAGATGAAAGGTTTTGGTACTTGAATATCTTTATCTACAGTTATGCCTAGATGGTGCATAAAATTGTGAGAATATGATTTAAGATCAATTTAAAACTATATGAGACAGTGTCTATAGGTGGCCCATATATCTCTGTGATCTATATTTCTGTGCGGAAGGCAAGGTCAAGGACGTGAACGAGAGGGGGGAAAAAGACTTCACTGTAACTGTCTCTTTCCCTTCTTTTGAGCAAGGATCCCAGAAAGCCTGAATTGATTTCAGCCTAATGGCTGCACATGATAAAACACAACCAGATTTGCCTCACTGTGAAGTCTTTTGGAGCCCTGCACAAACCAGGAAAACACCAGCTAAAAGTGCAGCAGCTGAATTTATTTCAAACCTCCTGTTTTTCTGGCGGATTATGCGGATTTGCATGTTTTATCCATTATTCTGCTCAAGCTGCATATTTTTATTTATTTATTTATTTTTTGTTCAGGTAATTTTACATACTCAGTTAAATCTACATATAAGCAGAAAATCTTCATCCTCTTTACTCTGCAAACATCTAAAGAATGATGATCTGCTGCTGCATCTTTACTGCAGACACACGTTCAGTTTGACAAGTAAAAATCTCCCAAAGGAGATAATTGCGATGATTTGCTCTGTGCTTTGTGGTAGTGTATTTTGCCTCTGAGACCTTCCTATCACAGTTTTTAGCCTGATTGCTTCAACAGTCAACATTTTCATAATGTTCCGAGAAATGACTACCAAAACACAAACCAATTAATTTGAACATCAGCCTAGTGAAAGAGACTTTACACACTCTAAATCTCACGTCGTGCTTTCTGCCTCTGTCTTTTCCAGGTGTGTAGGCTGGTGCGGCCATTACACTAACCCACCAAGATGGTGGCCCTGTCATTAAAGATTTGTGTGCGCCAGTGCAATGTGGTAAAAACGATGCAGTTTGAACCCTCCACCCCTGTGTATGATGCCTGCAGGATAATCAGAGAGAGAGTTCCAGAAGCCCAGTCCGGACAAGGTTAGACAATGCCTTGTGAATCTAATTTTCATGATGGAAAACTATTGCCACCAACATTTGCATGCTCTCTGTCTCTCCGTGTCCCAGCCTCCGATTATGGCCTGTTCCTGTCTGACGACGATCCCAGGAAAGGAATCTGGCTCGAGTCCGGGAGAACCCTGGATTACTACATGCTGCGAAACGGAGTAAGATTACATCATATTGTCCAGGGCGGAGATCTGTCAGTGTCACTTCACATTTCTTGAAGTGATTTGTATTTTTCTAGTGGGAGCTGAAATATTTATACCTTTCCACTTGCTAGAATCAAATGCACTTTACAGTCGGGAGGGATTTAACAGAGCTCTAGATGTCATCCCGCTTCCCCTCCTGTTTTTCTCAGGATGTCTTGGAGTACAAGAAGAAACAAAGGCCACAAAAGATCAAAATGCTGGACGGTGCCGTTAAAACCATCATGGTCGACGACTCAAAAACAGTCGGCGAGCTCCTTGTCACAATATGCAGTAGAATAGGTGAGTGCATTTATCATGAGTTCTGTAAAAAGTATTATGTCATACGAAATTCTAATTACTGGTGCCTTATGTTATCTTGCCACTTATTCTCGAGGAGCAGCATTTGTTATTCACATAAAGCATTTTTGTTTGGATGTTAAATCCAAATTAGGTTTTGTTTAGAGTAAAGTAGACGTGACTTATCAAGCTCAAACAAGCTTGCCTTTAACAAATACTTAAGTGCTCCCCTGAATGTTCAAACCTTGCCGTGTTCCATAACAGAGGATTGTCCCCTAAGCTCTATGCGTCATGTCTAATAGGCTACTTCAGAGCCTAATTGGGTGAGGAAGAGAAGGATGTATATCTGGCAGGAAGCTTTATTGGAAAATGTTTGTTTAGATGAGGGCTTTCTGCTTGGTTTCTTCCCTGCCTCTCATTGTGTTTTATTTTGCTGGCTTAGTACCAGCTTTCCTTCACTTTCTGCAGCAAAATGAAGAAGGGGAGAATAAGAGAATGAAGTTGAACTATGAGGGTGTTTCTCTATCAGTGTAGTCATTTTTGAAGAATTATTTTTTTTAAGTGTAGTGTCGTCTGAGAGTGTTTGCTTAATTTTGCAGGAATTACCAACTATGAGGAATATTCGCTGATACAGGAAGTTCCAGAGGACAAGAAGGAAGAGAGTACAGGAACGCTGAAGAAAGACAGGACCCTACTACTACGAGATGAAAGAAAAATGGAAAAACTAAAAGCCAAACTCCACACGGATGATGACTGTAAGTTTCATGTTCCAGACAGCGGTGGCATTTTATATGGCCGATATGACTCACTGCCCAGGGTGGCATGAATTTCGGGGTGACACATAAATTCAAAAAGTGAAAAAGTCATCTGTGTATTTGCTCCTCAAATTGAGTTTTGTGTTGCTTATTTACATATCTAGTCGATTCATATCTCGTGCTACGTGCTGTTGGTAAATATGACTGTCATTGCTGGCTAATAGTGTTTAAATATTCCTGTTCCTGTTGAGGTTCTGATTCACAGCTTTCTATTTCACTCTAAATACATTTAATCTGGGTTTCATATAGTCAGTTCAAAACCTAAGGTTATAAAACTAATCTAGCTTCTAATGGATTACTATGCAGTGCACAAAGAATCTTCAAAAAATGGAGAGCTTGGATTATTCTAACCTCGGTTGTTTTATTCCAAACAAACGCAGACTTCCCTTTTTGTTTTGAGTTTCACAAATAAAATAAAGGTTCACTAACTCTCAAACGGTACTGTGATTTGTCATATGTTCAGTGTATAATTATGCAATTTATGTTTGTTCAGTTTAATTATTTCAATTTTACACGTGGTCCCCTGAATGTTCGAACCTTGCCATGGTTTGAAATTCAGTAAAAGCTCAAACTGTAAAATAGTTTAATTTTTAATTTTTAAAACTTTAATTTAACACTGATAAGTCTCTCAAAAACAGATGCCTGCTTTAGCATTGCTATACATTACCCAGTTGCAGTATTTGCAGTAATAATAGTTTTAGTTTCTCCAGATTAAATTAGAATTTTTTTTTTTGTATTATTCTCATCAGATTCTCATATGTTACACTTTTGAGTCCATTTTATAGTTAAAATCATCCAGCAGCGAACTTATTTGTAAATGTAACTTATTTTTATTTCATTTATTTGCATTTAGTAACAAACTGTATGTTTTGATTGGACAGTGAACTGGCTGGACCACAGCAGGACGTTCAGAGAGCAGGGAGTGGAAGAAAGTGAAACCTTGCTGCTCAGGCGCAAATTCTTCTATTCTGACCAGAACGTGGACTCACGGGACCCGGTCCAGCTGAACCTGCTCTACGTTCAGGTAAACTCCATAAGGCTGCATCAATCTATTTTTGACAATAAATAATCAATTTAAACAGAGTTTTTACCAAACCAATAATAAAGGCTCAGCTGAAGGCAACTCAAGACATAAGATACTTTTACCAGCAGATAATGTAACCTATTATGTTTTTTATTCATTCTGCAGGATAGAGATTTGGATTCAGAATACCCCACAGCTGTTGCCACTTAAAACCAGTCTAAATAAATAACAGTTTCCAGCATAACTGCTGTAGAGTTAAAAAAAAAAAACTTGGAAAACTTTAGTGTTAGATGACAAAAAAGGTATTTTATCTGATTGGTGAGAAAAACAGAACAATTTGTTCATCGCTTGGTCTTTGTGGTCCTGAGACCAGATGGATACCCCTGTCTTGCTAATCTGGACAACAATCACCAAATTCTATTATCTCCCTTTGTTGAGATGCTAAGATTTACAGAACTGACTTTAATCTAATTACTGATATGAACTGATTGCTGAACTAGCAAGTTATTGGTTTTTGGTGGTTTATCAGTTTGTTTTAAGGTCAAAACTGTAAGTTACAGGAAGCTAAAAGGCTCTATGAGCATTGTCAATTCAATGAGACATTTTTATTGTGACTATATTTTGACTGAGACTTGATTTAAGACAATATTTTGACTACTTTCCAGTTTAAGGTCTAAGAATGCAGATTTAAATTATATCATAAATGGTATATATCATTCATCTTTTTTCATTCTGTACATTGCTTCTCATGTTATAACATAGATACTCAAAAAAGCATGCCATGAGCAAAGAGTACCTTAAAGCCTATCTGAAAGAAAGAAATCCCCAAAACTCTCGCCAGCATGAAATATGTATGGATACAGCTCGAAAGTTGTCTGTGGTATTGACACTACTCTGCAACTTTTTTTAGAGTGATCTGATATAACAGAAGACTTCCTCATACAAAACCTTTCTGAAAGAAATACTTAGACATTGCTGACCTCTCCGTCGACAGATACAGCTGATTCACTTGACCCTTCCATTCACCAGACCTTTTCTTTTACTACTGGAAGAGCATTTCTTTGTTTGGACCTGGTGTGGTCATCGGATGGTTCTAGTAGAGGAGCAAGTAGAATCTCCTATTGTGAATCCAAATGTGCTGTTCACACAAGCTTAATTTGTGAGATTTTAAACAAAAATGCATATTCCAACTTTGTGAAAAGTTACTCCCCAATAACCGATCTGTCCCCCTTTCGTGAAGATAAATGAGTGAAATAAATTTTGTAGCCATCTTTCAGCCACTCATCAGTCTAAAGAGAAGTTTCCTCACCATCTGCTGTGAGATACTTTGAGAGGTTTCTTGCTCGCCAGCGGGTTTGAAGTCACCACACAACATCTCAATGAGATGAAGAGCTGAGCTTTGACTCCAATTTCTTAATTCCCAGCCAGTTCTTGTGAATAGCTTTGCTTTTTCCCTACTGCACAGTGTGTAGTGTATAATCTTCAATTCAGTCCTTGTTTTCCCCTTCCTGCTTCTCTTACTCGCTGTTTCCGTCCCTTCCAGTTTGCCTATCTCCACTCCCTCTCTGTTTCGCACTCATTCTGACACAGTTCCACACATCCACACCCTCTCACGCTGGCACACATTACGGCACTATGCGCGCATCATGGTCTCCTCGCAGCACACTCATATTTCCTTTCACAACAACAGCTCCGCCCCCTGCCCTCCCATGCTCTTGCCCATCTATCTTTCCGTTGTTCTGTCTCTCACACACAGTTGGGTTGTTGCACAGATCACAGAGACTATTCACATGGCTGTAGTACTAATTTGTCACTGTGTTTAAAGAGCCAAATAGAACCAGAGGAGAGAGAATCTTTAAAAAAAAATAATAAAAAAGTGGAATATTTGAATATGTTTACTGACTTTTTTTTTTTTTCAGAATTCCCATTTCTTAGAAATGCTTTCAGAGTTTTGGTTGTCTGATCTCTGGTTTACATGACTTGCCAGTAGGCTGCTGTATTTAGCTGATTCCAAATTTTTAACTCTACAAGCTGATCTAAAAACTTTGTTCAAAGCATTTTTTCTTGGCTTTATGCCAAAATAATTTGACTATTTTCCTCAAGCAAATAAAAATGATTACAGTGTTGACATATTAAATTAGACTGGCAGCTAACGTGATTAGCGTGTTTAGCTTTATTAACTGTAACAACAGTGTCCATGTATTCCTCTGAGGAAGTTGATCAGATTCATCCAAATCCAGAATGTTCCATGGCAAACAGTAAGAGACAAATGAGCGCCTGAACTGACTGTTCCTTTCTCAGCCTTCCTAATGTCCTGTCATAATTACATATTAGACACTTGTGGATTGGTCAGTTGGTCAATCTGACTCATGTCGGAGAAGGCGGTGTGAGAATTGATGCTGGATGTTTTTGTCCACATGCATGGTAGAATCAAAGTTGGTTGGTCATATAATGTTTGGTAAGGAAACCCTATTGATTGCTTTCGCTGTCAGTTGACTGGAGATCATTGGAAATATTTTGAAGTACAAAGGTTTTCTCTGATCTTGAAATGTAAAAATAATGGGAGTCTACAAGCAGCAAAATGTTCATTTAAGTTGGATTTAAAACTATGAAACCCCAAGATTGTGATCACGTAAATATTTGAATATCAGAACAGGAGCGACAATTTGTGAGTAAAACATTTAACATCGTAAAGACTTGCAAAAGCGATTGTCCCAGAGTGTGTCCCTTACATATTTCCAAAACACATTTTACTTCTCTGTCTCTGGTTTTCAACCAACATATTCAACGTATTTCACCACCATGTTATAAAAAAAACAAAAAAAAACGTGCTGCTTTAACATCTCTTATCTTTGAAAGCAAGAAGATTGGTGGAATAATAAATGTAAGCAATTAGTTTCTACTGCTTCTCTAGATCTGTAGTTGATGCTATCTTACGTCCCTGCTGGCTTCTCTGACACACCTGTAAAGAATACATGCCACAGCATTATTTACTTCCTGCAGATTTGCTTTCATTACAATCTTTAGAGCCCAAAGTATTGCAGTAATGCAGAGCTATGCAGTCTCAGCCCCCTAGTGAATAGTTTGCACGACTTCCTATGTGTTGCCAAATATGATACTGCATAAGTACAACAAAATGTGCATATGAACCAACTGTGTTCTGCTAATATTCAAAAACAATGATGTAAACGTAAGGTGGAAAAGGTTTCATTGATACCTCGTTTGCTGAAGATGGATTTTAATTTTATTTGTAACCCTTTACTGACTCTTTTACCTGGTATCTACAAGCTAATGTACCATTTGCTGCACTGTTAGCAAACAAGTTTATGTTATTTTAATGTTTCTCAGAATTTTTGTTTTGTACCAAAGCATGAATACAGAAACTCTCTCAAAACTTTGTTTTGACTGTTAAGTAAATTGAATCATAAATAAAACTTTTATAAAGTGAGACAAATGTTTGGCTTCTTGGCAAAAATAACAAAAAAGAGTGTTTTGAAGAGTTTTTTTTTTTTTTTTTTTTCAACTATGAAAGACTGTAGCAATTGTCAGACCGTGGTGGCATCATCACACTATGTTTAAAAACTGGGTTCATGTCAATTGTTGAGACAGACAGAATTCTGCCTGAACCTTGTTGATGACTGTAAAAAAATGTATGGCAATGATTCAGATTGAACTGTAAGCAGTTCAATCTGAATAATGTGATTGAATTGGTTTAGCAATAACTTGATTAATTTGAACCGAATTTTGACCAAAGTATCAACCTGTTGGAAGGTGGATCTGTTTGTCATTGAAAGTGTCCTGGGATGATGTGTATCGTGATTCGGTGGAATATAAATACAATTTAAATTAGCCATATTACAATGAATCGAACTGTCCAGAAATCAAGACAGATAAGTGTTCCCATTTTCATTTTTTCCTTTTCATTTTCATTTTTTTAGCAGAACAGTCTTTAGTGTTACAATATCATCCATAGACCTTGTAATCTAACAAAGTTTAATTATTCAACAAATGTAGCATTTTCTAAGCATATCTTATGTTTTGAAAACTGAATATTTCAGCAAAGTAAGAGAAGATAACATATTACTAATAATGCCATCAACCGTCATGTGATTCAGTAGACATATTCTTCTCTTTGCCGTCATTTATTTTTGTCTGATTGACCTCAGTGATGGCGCCTTAGGCAGACTGTGTGTGTCACGGATCCTGATGTCTTATGCTTCACTCCTAATCATGCAGCTTGGTGAAAATGTTCTAAGATTCTCTCCTTACTGCCTTGCCGTATCATAGCAAACCTTCGTATTCGCCTGGCTTATTTTAAGTTATTGAAATTCTTTTGAGTGCAATAAACATTGGCTGTAGCCTTCAGCTATTTGCATTAATATTTGCACAGGTATTCACTGTGACTATATACGTTCTGACACATCTCAGCAAGTATTTTTATCACCTGCTGTACAACACAACCTACATCTGGTGAACCTGCTCTGCGGCTACTTTCACTCCTCCAGCCTCAATAACGAATCAAGCCAAGTTTAATTTTCTAGCTCTTAATCAGCATACTAAATGAACACATATCACAGCATAAGTTTTAATTAACCTCCTCATAAACACAGCCCAGAATGCATACTAATCAGCATACATCAATTTTTACTTCTTGTATAAGTATTATTTTTAGAAATTGAAAATATCAGTAATTATCACATTTATCTAACATTGTTCCTATGCAGTTTAGTAACAGTTTTTCTAAAAGATACAGAGACTCTAACTGTAGTTTATACTTAAATGCATCCTTCATCACCTTTTTTCTGAATCAGATTAGTTTCCTATTTTTTTCCATCAATATTTTTGCTTTAGTCACTAAATGAAAACTGCACTCATTTAAAAAGAAAAAGGAAAACAGCATGTGACAGACCAATAAGAAAAGTTCATTACTGTGAAATGGAAGGAAAATGATAGTTTAAACGCCGTATTAAAAATAAAAATCTGAAACATGTGATGTGTATTTGCATTCAGCTCCCCTGAATCAAAATGTAGCCCCTCTTCCTGCAGTTCCATCTACAAATGTTCCGGGATGTGCCTCTACCAGCTTTGCACATCTAGAGACTGACAATTTTTGCCTGTTGTTTTTGAAAAAATAGGTTAATCTCAGCCTGATTGGATAGAAAGGATTTGTCAAAATCAGTTGTTTTTTTTCTTCATTCCTACAGATTCTCAACTGGTTTTATATCTGAATTTAGACTTAGCCATTCTAACACAGGAACATGCTTTGTTCTAACATGAAGATAGAATACTACAGCTGTAGCTGCATGTTTAGGCTTTTTATCCAACTTGGAGTTGAACCTGGCAACACCCCGTCCCAAATTCGTGGTGTGCATTACTAATTTAGTGACGTCAAATTCAAGGCAGTAATTTTATTATTTGTAGTTATGAAAATAAAAACTGTTTATTTGCTTTCATTTCACTTAATATCATAACATAAAATCTTTTTAGAATACATAAAAATGTGGGGAAGTACAAATACACAATAAGTAAAAGAAAATGGTAAAATTTTGAGATGTATGAATACATTTTAGAAGCTTATACAGGAAACTTTGTTTTTTTTTCTCTTCACATTTTTTCTCTTCCCCATTGTTTTTTTTGTTTCATTTGCTAAACAATTTTCAAAGCACTCCGTCTTTGCTCTCTGTGTCTGCAAGTCATACTTGCTGCTAAATGAGTGTCTCCTGTTATTTCTAGAATCTTAATTTGTGTAACCCCCCCTCTAGTGATCAGTGCATATCAGTGTGAAAGGCATGTGTGAGGACTAATTTTAGCACATCTTCTTATGTTTGCTAAGAGCTTATGTGCTCCACAGTGAATTGCACTCGGTGAAGGACGTGATTGTGAGGAGAGGACATTGTTGTCCTCATTACAGCAGTAAGCTGCTGCTTAGGCTTTTATTGATGTAACAGGAGGTAAGAATGAGCTGAGTCCACGCTGTGCACTGATATGCCAATGCTAAAAGCATGGACAGAGTCTCTCTCACTGTCAGCATGACCTCTCAGCTCTTGAGGCCATTAAATTTGCAGCAGTGAACTAGAAAGGCAGAGTGAAGGAGAGCTGACTGCCCCCTGGAGAAGCCAACGCACAGGGGGAAGCATTTGAAACATGTCAACAAAGGCTTTTCTCTCCCCATCAAATTTGGAAGATATTGTAAAGAGTGTGGCTTTGAGACATGCCTCCTTTTTGCCAGGAAGGAAATTTCTTAATTAATTAATTTTCTTTGGAACTTAATTGGGGACCGACTGTTCTATAGAAAGACAATATAAACACTCTTTGCCTTTCTCATCGTATGTAAGTGCAAATGCAATTTTCCACAGATTGTGATCTGATTTTACGTGGTGCACCAACACAAAGTATTGCATAATTGTGAAGTGGATGGAATATGATGCATGGCAGCCAAGGGCCTCTTGACTGCTTCTTTGACTGATTTTCTCTTTGCCCTGGCTGTTTGTTTTTGTGGAAAGTGATAGATACAGGTGGAAAATCTCATAATTGCACAATTTTTCAGACCAGATTGCCTCTAAGTCACTAATAGAGGTGCTTCTTTTAGAGCTCTGTTGAATGAATTTAGGATGGTTCTGATGCTTTTTTTAGTATTTTTCTTTTCTTTTTTTTTCATGAGACGTGTGTCTCACCTAATCCCCTCTCTGCTCTCTGTCCTTGTGTCTCCTCCAGGCTAGGGATGATATATTGAATGGATCTCACCCTGTTTCCTTTGATAAAGCCTGTGAGTTTGCAGGGATCCAGGCTCAGATCCAGTTTGGACCCCACGTGGAGCACAAACACAAGCCTGGATTCCTGGAGTAAGATTTTCTCATTAAAAAGATTAGTTCAAGCCAACATTCAGGAAAGAAAAAAACAAAACAAAACGATGTTAGTGTTTTTTTGTTGTTGTTGTTTTATGTTCAGCTCAGAGCTGTACGGTAGTTATCGTCTCCTTTAGTACACACTCTTACTGCAGGGATTTCCTGCAGTGGAAAGCTAAGGGCTGATGTCAGCTCTTACAACTGTTTTCTGAAACATACATACAAAGAATGACCTCATATTCGGAGGTATGTTAATAGAAAAGGAACTGGCTGCATGCTAAGTGAGTAACTGTGCAAAATTTCAATTTATCTTTCCAGCCTGAAAGAGTTCCTGCCTAAAGAGTACATCAAGCAACGAGGGTCTGAGAAGAAAATATTCCAAGTATGTGCTGAGTGTCATAAGTGTTGCATTTCTGAAATATATTGTCTTCAGAACTCCTCAGAAATTCCAGCTATTTAAAAAAAAAAATTCACTCAACAAACTACTCGCATAAAATGTAGACCACAGCATTTAAAAGCTGCTAACATGTTTTGGAATGTCGTAACTGTCGTTTTCTTCCAGGAACATAAAAACTGTGGAGAAATGTCAGAAATCGAGGGGAAAGTGAAGTATGTGAAGCTTGCCAGGTCTCTGCCAACATATGGAGTGTCCTTCTTCCTTGTCAAGGTAGGAGCTAAATCAATCCATGAAAGTTTTAAATGTATGTAAAAAATATATATATATTCACTCATACTTTGCATTTTTCCAAGTTATTTGTGGCTTATGATATGTTTATTACTGTTTTTAATCATTACTGTGCTTTGCCGCAGTGGAACTACACCTTGCACACATTTTGTGATGTTATAATCACAAATATCAATGGATTTTTCTCTGTTGAGATTTCATGTGAAGACCTAGAAAGAGAGATTTATAATTTGTTTGGAAAACTCTGTCTACGGGAAAATTATTAATCAAGCACTTCCACATTTTGGCCCTTGTAGAAGAATGACAAGAAGAAAGTTACTGTTGAAAGAAATCCATAAGAGTTCCTATTTGCTGTTTGGATTTAGCTAAGACCAAATTGTAGCTTTTTTTTACCTTTGGATTTTCCTTAGGAAGGAAAGGGAACCTAGTCATAGGTAAAATGGAGACAGTAGGAGGTAAACACAGGGCAATCCTTTAAACAAAGGCATAATCATGTGTTGCAATTGTCCAATCAAAGTCCAGCCTAAATCTGTGGCGAGAATTGACAGTTGATGTTCACAGACACTCTCAATTCAAAATGACTAAGCTGAAGCTCTTTTACAGACCACGAGTGAAGTGTTCAGTCTCTAGAGATGCACCGCTGGTAGGGACATACCCCAAAATATGTTTATTATATTTGATATATTATATAAGGGGGAACATTTTTTTTTAAATAGTTTCTTTCCACTTCACAATTATGCACTGTTTTGTGCTGGTCAATCACATAAAACCCTGTGATTGACCACATAGGGTTTTGAGCTGAATACTTTTGGGTTTTCTTTTTTCCTCTGTTTTTTTTTTTTTGTTTTGTCACTGGGTTTTTGTCATGCATTCTGTTTGCATTTCAGGTGTTTACCTTTAATTAGCATAATCAATAATCTTGTTAAAGATTCAGTTTAACAGGTGGGATTACATCGTCCATTGTAATCCAGACCAAATATATACAGTAGATAATACCAGAGTTTTCATGTTATTGTAATTGACCAGTGGCACTTAAATGTAGGCATGTAATGTCGCTCTTGCAGCAACTGTCCACTGTGATTATAAAGTATTAGATACTCACTGTGACAGCCTGTGTGCTTAAACAGCTATGGAGGCAAGCTGGTAGCACCTAAAGCCCCATTATCACCTCAAATAGAAGGCTTCTGAGTAGAAGCTTGTGACGATTGCTGTTCTGTTCTGCTCTAGTTTTATAGTACAGAAGTGGAATGGAAACACGGCAAATGAACAGAATAAAGTCTGCAAGCAAGTGTTCTCTGACAACACCCCCATTTTGTCACATATTTGTGAAATAAATGGGGGCAAAACCAAAGGAGCATAGTTCTGATGGATAATAAATTACATTTTTAGCTTGATGGTTAAAGCTCACGGCTGGGTTCAAATCATTTTTCTGTATGCCGTGATGGAAACGTGTATGCACAAGCGCTGCCTGTGTTCAAAGGGAAGAGGTAGTGATGGAGATTTCAAGACTCTGCTAAATAATTTACTCTCGCTGCACTCAGCTGTTGATGTTTGCAAAAGGAAAAGCGCAGGCCTGGCATTGTTGGAGTGTTTTTTGTTTTTTTTCTGGAACCCGCCATTTCTCATCTGTGAGTCTTTAATCACTGCAGTTTTTCAGAGGCCAAAAGCTTTGTATTGCTGTAAACACACAAACACAAAGAGGGGAAAAAAAAAATTACAGTTCCCGAAAGTAATTGCATTCATTCAGTTATGTGTGCTAAATGTAGGTTTGCTGCAGTCATGTGTGCTGGTGTGTATGCTGTAATGCCTTAATTGCATTTTCTTGCTCAGGCATGTTAATCTAAATGACACAATAAATCATCTCTCCACTTTAAATTAGAAAGGAACTGTTTGAATGAAGCCTTGAAAATTATGATGTTTAAATAATGGAACCTGAAACAATCAACGCTCGCATAAATATGGAAAGAACACTAGTATAATGTTATCTGCCCTTGAGTTTAAGGGCCCTCCAAATATGACGTGTTCTGGGTTTGTGCTATTGTCTAAAGTTCTGACCCTGTGATAAAGCGAAACAAATGTTTCCCTCTTTCTATATATATATATATATATATATATATATATATATATATATATATATATATATATATATATATATATATAAATAAATATGACCATACAGCATATATATAAATAAATATGACCTTTGGATCTCCACCACACTGCTAATTTTTTCATCTTCTCCGCCTCTGAAGGGCAGCTAGGTTTACGCTTGGTGTTTGAAGTGAGCTGTGATAGATTTTCAGTGGGCAGCAGAGCCGGTGGAGGCTCCACGCTGCTGTGCTGACAGTGACTTAAACCTTTGGAGACCCTGTTCAATAAAGCAGCAGTTAAACAAGCCAGAGCAGTTCGGGTCACTTCGCAGCTTCCCTCCCCCACTTCAACCATTTGAAGCTTAGAGCCCACAGATCCAACATCTGTATTACAGCAGCAGCAGCTGAATGGCACCAGTATTTTTGCATTTTTACCTTGCATGAATCATCTGTGTAGGTGTCGAGCTATGAGTTGTTGGGTTTTTTTTTGTGGTTTTTTTGACTGATGTTTTCCTTTTTGACAGGAAAAGATGAAGGGTAAAAATAAGCTGGTCCCAAGGCTGCTGGGGATAACCAAAGAGTCAGTGATGCGAGTGGATGAGAAGACGAAGGATGTGGTACAGGAATGGCCCCTGACAACAGTCAAGAGATGGGCAGCCTCCCCGAAGAGTTTTACCTTGGTATGGACTGACTGTGCAAGTCCTCGGCACTATTTTCAGACCACTCCTAATCTTAAACAGCGGGGAAATAAAACAAGAAACACCAATGCTTTTCTCTGTAAATATACTTAAAATAGCTTGTTGGTGTAGAATTTCCATCGCATGTCTGTAGCAACCCATGCAATCTAGGTGAACAAACACAATCAGGCAAATTTGATTGGGAATTATGTGAAGGAAAGTGAAGAGATACAGGGAATCAGTGCAGAACATATAAATAATGCTCAGAAAAAAAGGCATTCCTGCCCCAGTGCTAATTATATCAGCTCCTAAGTAATGGCCTTTGAAAAGGTTTCTCATTACCAAAGTATTGCTCAAGAAACATACTGAGGTGAGTGTAGCATTAAAAACACTCATAATTCTGACCTTTTTGCAGACATAAGCCGTTTTTGCACTGCAAGGAACGGAACGGAACGGCTTCGGTCCAGTTCCACCCGTACTGCAGCCCTGTTGTGTTTACATATAACCGAGGGCGCCATCGAAGCTGTACCTGACGTCATTATTTTTAAAACTAAACAATGGTTCCAATGTAGCCGGCCGAAGCCTTTTCCTCAGAGATGCGGCGGAAAACTTTTTCTTTCCTCGTTGACCGATCTAACTCATTCTGCACTCATTCATCAGCGAGTGAGCAGAGGAAAAAAATGACCTCATCATCGGACCAGGTAACAGTAGAATATTGAGAGGAATTCATCGCAAATTAAAAATAATAATAATAAAAATATTAAAAAGAGCACTCTAAACAAAATACAGTAAGAACAGTTTAGTGAGAGCCAACTAAAACCGATCAACGGTTGACTGCAAAACAACCAACTGCTGACTCTAAACCAATCAGCTGCTGAATTCAAAGCAGCCCCACTTGGCCGGCCCGATTGGAACCACAACCCTTGAACCACAATAACTTTAAGCACTGCAATTTCTAAACTATGTCCAAATCCAATACTTATGACTATGAAACTATTATGATGACATGGTTATTTAGAAGCAAATCAATAAATGCCAAAATAATGCAGTTTGAAAAGAAAATGTTCTCATTTTGCCAGCTTAGAACATTTATCCTATTAAGCTAGACATAAACTTCCCCATCTTAGTGCATATTGGTAATGCTGATTTAGGCATCTGCCAGCAGTCAGTTGTATACTTGTTTAAAACACTATTCTCATGTTCAACACTCTTTCATTATCGCAGCCTGATGACATAAGGGTGGGGTGACTTCTCTGTACTGCCCTAAATGTAGCGTTCAGTTAGAGAAAGTCAACCAGATGACAGACAATGATAGAATGACTGGAGTGACCGATAGGTGCAACCATACAGGATGCAAACACGGGAATGATGACGACTCTAAAACACAAAAAAATCTCATGCAAAGGGATACAATCTTAATATCATTTAAACCTCTGAATGCTCCAAGAAGAATTATCAGGAACCTTATCAAAGAACCAACAGAATCAGAAAGCAGTTTTTTTTTTTTTACATGAAAACAGTAACTGTTCCTCTCAGTTGCAGAGTGGTCTCTATGCCCACTCATTGCACAACACTCCACTGCCAAAGGAAAAGCGTGTTAAAGTGTGTTTGAATAACATTTGGACAATTCACTGAGTGACCTGGAGAATATTTTCTGTTTAAATGAAGTAACATTTAACTCTTCAGACGTCATTGTGACGCCATCTTTGGACGCGGAATAAAACGGCACATCAGCCACAAAATACAATGCAGTGTGGAGATAAGAACCTCTTGATAAGGGGGGCTATTTTGTCAAGATATGGTAAAGACAGACTGAATGTAATTAAAGATGGACAAAATGTAGTAAGGTTTCACATAATTCTTTATTGGAATCTGAAAAGATTCAACGAGGGTCAATTTTTCAGCAGAACATTGAGCTCAAACAACAATCCAGGAAAACTCTCTAATGGTTTCAGAGAAAGAAAATAGACAGCTAGATCCATTAGTCACTGAACTTGAATGCAATTGAAAATGTACAGAAAGATTTGAAGATCAGACTTCATAGAAGAGGATCCCAGAACCTTCATGATTTGAAAATACATTAGTTTGTGTCGAAGAGTAGGTCAAAATCCCACTTGAGCAGCGCATATCCAAAATCCTAACTGAAGATGTCGGTAACAAATGTTTTTGTATTGAATAAACTTCATGTGTGTTCAATACATAATCTATTTTTACACACATTTATAAGGTCATCTGGATTTGTTAAATTAATTGAATGATTACCGATGTCTGATGTGAACTCTATATTAACACTCCCATTAGAAATGTACTTCTCTATTTCTCATTCTCTCTGTTTTATGCATACATTCAAACACTTAGTGGTATTGTATTATATTCTAAAAGAAATATTAAAATGTAATATTTTCACAATGCTAGACAGCTGTTATTCTGGAGTTAACAATGGAGGTAAAGAGGGAGAATGAGCACACAATTTAGATGTATTATATATCTAAAAACCGTTTTTCTTTTAAGCCTTATAGTTGTTTTCTTCTGCTGCTGGATAGGCTTAGTTCATTGATAGATTAATAGAAAATGTAAATTTAAAAAACAACAACAAAAAAAGAACTCCTAAGGTATGTTTGCCAGCATTCATTTAAAATAAAAATACTAACTCTTGTGTTTCTACTGCAAGCTTTGAAGTAAGAACTTCTCAGATTCATTACATCTCACATGAAATCAACTCTTTGGAGAAATGGGATGCTCTACGGAAACCAGTCTTTTTTTCCTTGAGAGTCAGAAATGATGAAAGTACTGCCAAATGTATTCAGACCCTAACCCTCGGTGATGCATTTTTTTAATCTGAACACATTTGCACACTTCCTTCCTCCAGTTGAAGGTAAATTATTTTGCATTAAGACAGATGACAGTACACTGTGGCATAAAAACACGGTTTCTCTTGTTTTAAAAAGGATTTTGGAGAATATCAAGAAAGTTACTACTCTGTCCAGACAACAGAAGGTGAACAGATATCCCAGCTTATTGCAGGATACATTGACATCATTCTGAAAAAGGTAAGAACATAAAAAAAGAAAGCGTTATTTATATTACTGCAATGTTACTGTGCATTCAAGGAGTCTCTTCAAACAATCAATGGTGCTTGTTGTTCTGTCTTCCCAATGCAGAAGCAGAGTAAGGACCGATTTGGCCTTGAGGGAGACGAGGAATCCACAATGCTGGAGGAATCAGTTTCCCCGAAGAAGTAAGTACTGGTTGTACTAATCCCTGTAGATGCTGACCATTCTTATTTACAAGCCTACTGCATAGTAGTGAATCTGGATGCATTTGTATCTTACTGCTTAATTGCCTGTGGATTTATATTTATAGAAAGAGAGATAAGCCAGACTTAAACACAAACACAGCCCTGTGGATTTCAAGATGGTTCTATGAAATCTGTTGTTTCTGGTTGATAAGTAGGAAGTTTGTCAGATTAAGACCATTTATGTATTGCGTAATGAACAAAATAAGCTACATAATTTGTAAGTTTAGAAATAAATCATAAATTATGTTATTAATCCTAGTTTATTAGAGCAGTCATTCCCACTTTTAGCTTCTGGTCCACTTGCACTAACCCCAGCCACAAATTGTTAAAGTAGATAAATAGCATCAATAAGTCTAATAAACAGTTATGACAACATTGATTTATAAAGATCATCTTCTCTGGGTGTTTTGCAAAACCAAGAGTATGATCCTAACCGTAGTTGAGCCACTGAAATAAAAGCATGTTTTGTTCCGTATTTAGGTTCTGTCTCTTCTCATTTTACTTTCAGAACGCCTTCGCTCTATGGAAAAAGTAGAATAGAAAAATAAATTTGAGTGTGTCATTTTTTTTCCCACTCGTCTTTTCTTTCATGATTCAGTCTCTTCTACCTGAGGAGAAAATTAGGATGCTACATATAAATGGATTGTTGTGACAAACGTTATTTATTTAGGATGTGCTTTTTTCCAAGCATGAACGTTGAGTGACAAATATTCACATCTCTGTAAAATCATTTTGTGTTCCTAGCTGGTTTTAAAAAAAAGTTGCTAAATGGTGCTACATGTTTTTTATGAGTAATGGAATGAATATACATCTCGGTCTTATCTGTATTGTGAGAAGTCTCATCTCCCTGCAGTCCTCTCTCCTCCTGTCGGGAGGCATAGAAGCATAAACAATGAAGACATCCATGTTTAGTAAGATTGATTTCGGGGTCAGACGCACAAGGATGGCGTAGAGAGGAGGCAGGAAAAAGCTTCGCTGCAGTCATGAGACAATCTATCTCTGCATTTGGCTATATGGTCTCCTGCAGAACTGGAGTGTGAATGGGAAGTGGAGATTGAAAAATGTATTATCAGTGGAAATTCACATGGCTCCCGCAGAAACTACTCTCTGATAAAATATGCTGTCATATTTCCCCATGTGCGTGCGCCAGCTGACTCATGTTGAGGTTTCCATTGCAAAAACATAATTGATGCATTTCTAAACAAGCTGTAATTAACCAATGGAGTCGGGAGCATCTGCTGAGTTGGACTTGAAAACCCCGTTTTTCTGCGGTACTCTCTCTGTCGAGGCCTGCTCATTGTGGGAATGATTGTTGGTGCGTGACCATTGTTGTGCACTAATTACCATTTTGTATGTTTCCTGGTCTAAATCAATCTCTGGGATGTTATTATCAAAAACATGAGCATATTCATTTGATTGAACATCATTGGCTGCTTAAGTATTTATTTCCCTTTACATTTCTCCACATTCCACACAACTGCAATATTTAATGTATTTTATTGGGATTTTTATGTAATGAACAAACACAAAATATTTTATTATTGTGAAGTGGAAGGAAAAAAGGGATCCATGTAGTGTATTTGTTTTTAACCAGTCTTATTTTGATTCCCATTAATAAAATGTAGTGCAACTAATTGTCTTTAGACGTCACCTGTTCTCTGAGGGTTTGTTAGAAAACAGTGAGCAAACAGCATTGTAAGAAAGGGAAAAAAATAAAAATAAACAACTGACACGGTTGACAGGTCAGTTAAAAGAGGAAGAAAACACAATTTCACATGGGAGAAATCTATGTGAGTGAAGTGGAGAATTGGAAAAATCTCATATTTGGTATTCACAGCAGCGGCGTGACAAATAAAATTTGTGAGCGGCAGCGCACCTCCTTTGCACTCTAGGAGTTTGGAAAGGGGGCTAGGAGCCAGCAGCTGAGAGGGAAGCCTTTATCCCCTGCAGGATATAGCGGCAGAGTGCATCAATACATAACGCCCGAATAGTTTGGATTTCCTTCCTGACTCTCCCTATTGCAAAATCTTCTAGCAGTGCCAATTCTGGGTGATGGATGCAGCAGGTCAGAGTTTGCAATGGGGGACCACAAATTCTCCCGCCAAGTTTGTTTTCTATATATCACAGCTTTTGCGTGGTACGTGAAGTACACCAGTTTCAGGCCCCATTTCACCTTAAAAAATGAGTCTTTGTTCAAAAAGCATGCAAGCAGCCATGAAAATGGCACAGCAAACTTGTGGATGAAGGCGCTCTGTTTGGTTGAAACCAAGACAGAACATTTTGACTTGTATACAAAACATTATCAGATAAGGGAAGCTAACATTACCCTGTACACACTAACCATACTTTGAAAGATGATGGTGGTGGAAACAACATTGTGATTTCAAAATGTTCTACTCATTTCTTTTTTTCCTTAGCTATATGAACTACATTGTTGTGGTCCATAGTGTATCCCCAAGAGATGTTGATTATTTAGCTAAAATGATCACGAAATGGTGAAGAGCAGGACTCAAATGCATGGAGGATGCAGAGCAGGTCAAAATAAACAATTTCACTCAGGGAAACATAATACAAAAGGAAAGGGACCAGAATATAAACACAAGAAACGCTAAGTTACAGAACAAAAGCACAAGGGTTCATAAAACTAAGGAATGAGGTAAACGTGAAAAAAAGGTTGACAAATCATTATACAAAGCGAAAACACAAAACCAGTGTCCCAAACATTATGACAACAGCAGTTTGGACCAAACATTAAAAAAAATTTTTTAAAAAAACCACCAACAATGGATAATTGCTACTTTTATTTCCACTTATAACTTCTGCCTGTGTCTACCTTTTAAATCAACTTTACACTGAAAAATTATGTCACTAACCTATTTTTTTCTACATTTATTTTTAGGTCCACAATTTTGCAACAGCAGTACAATAGGGTTGGTCGTGTGGAACATGGGTCAGTGGCCCTTCCTGGCATTATACGCTCTGGCTCCATTGGTGGCCCTGATAACTACAGTGTGGGTACAATGCCTTCTGCTCAGCAGCAAATCACCACAGGACAGATGCACAGAGGACACATGCCTCCACTGGTGAGTAGGATAACACACCTTCACATCCTTTGTTCTTTAAGTCCTGAAAAAACAAAACATCATTTGGAAGATGCAAACATTTTTTTTTCCAGGTTTAATGTGATTTGACTGTTTAGGACAATGATTCAGCGACTCTTTACTGGAAGATGCACAGAAAGCTCTAATTTCATTCCACAAAATACACTTTGTGTGTGTTGTGTGTCTGCTATCAGAGTCTAGCCCAGCAGGCTCTAATGGGAACCATTAACAGCAGCATGAAGGCTGTTCAGCAGGCGCAGGCCGACCTGGGACAAGTAGATAATCTGCCTCCACTGGGCCATGACTTGGTGAGTTACACCATATTCATTTCTCAGTTTCGTAGTGTACATCGGGATAGATAAATGCAGTATGTAAATGCAGAGCAGATTTTTAATTTCGATTCTCTTACTTTTTAAGAATAATTAGGTTTTAGAGCAGACTGTAAACATTCAGGATATTTTCTTTGCTAGCCTTGGGCTTGAATTAGGATGATCAAAAATCTCCTACTGTGATGAATGTCTAAGACTCTTATTTTCCTCCTCCAAAAGGCATCCAGGGTCTGGGTTCAGAACAAAGTGGATGAATCAAAACATGAAATCCATTCTCAGGTTGATGCCATCACTGCTGGAACAGCTTCTGTGGTCAATCTCACAGCAGGTGAGTTCCCTGGAAACATACTAAACACTTTAAAGCAGCTGCATTCAGCTATTTTTACTTTTTCTTAAACGGTCACACTATGCCTTTTTCTACCTGGGTGAATTTTTCAAGATAAGAATTAATGAATGTTTCTTGTTACGACCGGCTCAGGGTCATACAAAAAAAATGGGAGACCATGCTGTGCTTAAGGTGCAGAAAAATTATATTTATATTAACAAAAACTACAATGGAATGTGAATTTCAGTAGCAGTGGCGCAGTCCAAATGCTTGCACGTGTGGTATGTGGGCATATGGAAGTGCTGAGATGCAAAAACGACGACAAAATCAAATGTGCGTGAGGAGAGGCGCTAAGGGCTGTAACATCTCCTTAGTCCGTTTTGATCAGTGACTGGGTGATGGTTTAGTTTCCTCTATAGGTATTCTGTTTCTCCTAATAAATACATCTTAATACATCTACTCTGAAGCTCATCTCTCCCAGCTGCCCCGTGTTCTTTGATACAACGCCAGTTTCCAGTTTTAATCTAACCTTGCCATCTGCTAGAGTTCACCTAAGCGCCCCTCACTATCGCATTCAAAGTTTTTCTTCTGCACAGCCACTTGCTTTATTAGTTCCTTATCTCCCCTGAGACATTTCAAACAGGCTCTAATCATGACACTGATGTGCGTGTAAAAGCAAATGACACATGAGCTGCCCTGTGGCCAACTGAGTCAGTGCTGCAGCAGTAAATTAAGACGCACAACAAAGGCACAGATTGAGTTTTGGCTGATTTGACGGCCGTCTCTCCGCTGCAGGTGAGCCGACAGAGACCGACTACACGGCAGTCGGCTGCGCCATCACTACCATATCCTCCAACCTCACGGAAATGTCCAAGGGCGTGAAGCTCCTCGCAGCGCTGATGGAAGATGAAGTGGGAGGCGGACACAAGCTCATGGGTGCCGCCAGAATGTTGGCAGGAGCAGTGTCAGATCTGCTCAGGTCCGTGGAGCCTGCTGCCGGCGAGGTGAGGCACCCAGTGATTACTGCGCTGGTTTGAGAGTCCCAGCTGCAATCCCACACAATTCACACATACGCAAAAATGCTGATCTGCTAATTTTAACAATTTCCCAGAGAAAGATGCAAGTCGGAAGCTTTTTTACTTTTTTTTTTTTGCCAGAGAGGGATGTTTGATCTTGTTTTAGATCACACTGGAGTGTTTTCTGTGGGAACTGGCCAGCCGCGTGTAATGAATGTGCTGATGTCACCCTCGTGCAGCCGAGACAGACGGTGCTGACTGCAGCAGGAAGCATTGGACAAGCCAGCGGGGATCTGCTCCGTCACATGGGGGAGGGCGAGACTGATGAGAAGTTCCAGGTTGGACGCCTCCCACTCACTGTTTCCATGGCTGTGTCGGCCAAACAGGAAGACACACACACCCATATTCTCTGGCCCCCTTTAAAAATGTCAATACGCTCTTATGTAATTACCTCAGGCTTTATTGTTGGCCTGCCACTTTAAAACAAAGCATCAGATGGAGTGCTTTTAAAGTAGAAAGATTATACAGTGTTTAAACCCTGTAGTATTTAGCCTGTCCCTGGTGCTGCTTTATGTATTTGACATAGAAATTCATGTTCTTACAACAGAACATGTTCTCCTCACTTTAAAGGTCTCCTTAGATATATATAAAAAACAAAAATCAAAACAAAAACAAATGAAACATTCTCATAAATCTTAAGCCAATAAGTTTCTGTTAAATTAAGACTCTGCACTGTTTTCTCTTTCTGATAGAGAAACTAACTAACTTTAAGTGATGATGTCAGATCAAACTGTTACTGCTTAGCTATGATATTTTCTTTGATCAGGAAAAGTCCATCAGCCAATCACAAGCCAGGGTCCATCAAGTTGCAATACAGCTGAACCTGAATTCCTCTGTGCACCTTTATTTAATATTGCTGACAGACTATAGTTTGATAGTCTGACAGTTTGCCTCCTTCTTCCTTAGTGCGTCGAGCCTTACTGCTTCTCGTACATTACTTATGCACAAGTCACATTATATTGGTTGAACAAAATGAACTGCAAACATTTACTTTCCTGCTCCCTTCAGTCACACGCACACAGCTGTGCTCTGTTCCTGTGAAGGACACTGATTAATATGTTGCAGGACACCCTGATGAATCTGGCCAAAGCGGTGGCCAATGCAGCTGCTATGTTAGTCCTGAAGGCCAAGAATGTGGCCCAGGTGGCCGAGGACACCATACTGCAGAACCGAGTGATTGCAGCTGCCACTCAGTGTGCCCTGTCTACCTCCCAACTGGTTGCATGCACCAAGGTAAACACTTTGATTTAAAAAAAATAAAATAAAATTCACTTTGCAGACTTGCAGACGGATCATTTGTATCTGATACAAAATAAAAAACGCTTAATTTGCCAGCATCCACAATGCGCTTGGATAGTGGAGCTTCCTGCTTCATTGTGAAATCAGTGTTGAATGTCTTGATTTGTCTGAGCTGCTGCCAGCCTCTGTGTGTGGTGCAGGTGGTAAGCCCGACCATCAGCTCGCCGGTTTGTCAGGAGCAGCTTGTCGAGGCCGGGAAGCTGGTGGACCGATCGGTGGAGACCTGCGTCAAAGCTTGCCGCTCGGCCAGCAGCGACGGCGAGCTGCTGAAGCAAGTTGCAGCTGCAGCTGGTGTGGTCAGCCAGGCCCTGAGTGACCTCCTCCAACACGTCCGCCACTACGCCAGCTGCGGGGAGCCCATCGGACGCTACGACCAAGCCACGGACACAATTATGAACGTGACTGAAAATATTTTCACTTCCATGGGCGATGCAGGTGAGTGGCAACAGCCGTGCTGAAGGAAATGAACTGATTCTTACAGAGTAGTCCACCTGGCTCGAGTTAACCTGTTCTGCTGTGTTTTGACTGCGTTGTGGGACTCTAAAAGTGTTGTCTGCAAATGATCCTGAAAAAAAAATTATCGGTGGATGTTCAAAGCTCAGGTTGTATGTTTTGATTTGAGTCAAGAGACTGAAGTATTTTTAAAGTGAGTCAAATTCCCGAGGGTTTGTAGTAGCCATGTCATCCTAAATCACTACAAAGTTCTGAGTCTGGTTTCAATCAGAAACTGGGAGTCTTTGGCATTTAGCAGGAAACACATGACTTGAGCATTGGTTTGAAAAGGCCAAGCGTTTTTCTCCAATAAATCAACTTTTAAAAATCCCGCTAAACAAAAGAGATACGCATTTTAGTGCTGAGCGGACAGGTTGATGCCATACGATTTCACACGTTGGTTGTAGAGCAGCTAAACATCTTATGCAGCAGTTTACTGGGTGAGTTATTTAGAGCATGAGGTGGGAGTTTCGGAAATGCAGCTTTTAATAGCAGACATGTGGGGAGGTGTTACGTAGATCCCACAGATTTATATTTCTGCAGGAGCAGATGATGGATTAGAAACATTCTGGACATAAAGGTGAAAGTAACATGAACATGAAAACTGTTACGCAAAATGAGGTTTCTCACTAGAATAAAATTTCATATAAAATATTACATTTTTAGGTGTAAATTATTAAAAATAAACTAGAGATATGAAATACACATTTATGACAAGGATAAATCTTATGGGTTTTTTTTTGTTAAACTTTGTATATATTTCAGATTTGTTTTATTTTTAAATGTTATTTTACAGTGTCAAGTTATGCACATCAAAACATGTAAACATTTTTAAAACTAATTAGAACATGTTCACCAATATTTACCAACTATTCTTTTTTTACATATAAAAAAATGACCTCATTTAATTTTGACCATAATCTCATTTGCTTGTGAGAGTTCTGTGCTTCTCACACTCACACTAAATTTGATTTCATGTTCCTATTTCACCAACCAAGCAATCTAATTCTGTAGACATGACCCGCTTTCATCAACATTCCTCATTTTGTTGACAAAGTTTGTAAAAACATAGGTTTTGACATTGTGTTCAAATTAGATTTACATAATTCTGAATAATTATCTTCTTTTCTCTTTAATATCTATGGGATTTAGGTTAAGCCTTTAATTTATAACCTAAAGTTACCTGAGGCTTAGCATTTTGTGGTTCACAGCTTATTTTCTGGTGGAATCTCATTTATTTTGCTTGAAAGAGCTACTCTAAGTTCAGGTTGATTATCTAAAAAAAAAAAACTGTATTGTTAATTTTAGAGTAAAAAAAAATTTCAATGCCACTCATGAATCTGCTTATTTGGATGTTTTTGCAGGGTACTGTTTTTATTTATACAGATGTCAGTGTAAATTAGCGCATGTTGGAAGATGCTGCGATAATAATCCATTGCTGTAAAGGTACAGATTAATGACGCTTCTGCTTTGGGAATCCTTGAAAATTCCTCTGTCACAGAAAATCTTTTTCTTTTGTTTTTGTTTCCTAATTAGATCCTAAAAGATTTTACATGTTAACACCTCATTCCAACAGATTATGTACTGATGCAGACGCTGTCTTTTGGTCTGAACAGGTGAGATGGTGCGTCAGGCTCGCGTGCTGGCCCAAGCTACCTCGGACTTGGTCAATGCCATGAGGTCAGATGCAGAGGCGGAAGTGGATGTCGACAACTCCAAGAAACTCCTTGCTGCAGCCAAACTCCTGGCGGATGCCACAGCTCGGATGGTGGAGGCTGCAAAGGTGAGTGATTGGTTATTAAATGTTTTCTCATATTATAACACATTTAACATGAGTTTATTATTATTATTATTATTATTATTATTATTATTATTATTATTATTATTATTATTATTAGTAGTAGTAGTAGTAGTAGTAGTAGCTTTTCTACTCTTTATTTAAATTGTTACAAAAAAAAAGCATCAGAAATGTGGCTTTGAGAGAACTTAACTTGAAAGCATGACTGCTGAAAGTCTCTGTACTTCTTTATGTTAATAGCTACTGTCTGATTTTATATCCAGAATGAAAGTATGCAGAATTGGTGTCTGTTAATGAGCCTCTGGCGCCGTCGAGAAGGATATTATCTGGGCGAAATACCCATGCAAGAGAAGAGCAGCGTGTAGCTCGTTAAGATGTTTTTGATCTGTGGCACATTAATCACCACATCACTGCCATTATCAAAGAGGAAGTGGGGATCTTGCACTGACGGTTTCCTTGGAAACTGAAAGAAGACAAAGTTAAATGTTTCTTTGCATTTATCATACAACACGTGCAGTGCAGTCAGAGTTGTTAATATTCAAAAGGTGCTGGTGCTCAGATTGTTTTCTGGATCTATGACGCGCATCACTACAATTTGTGCATTTGCAGAAATATGCATAATTGTGGGGCGTTTTTTTTTTTTTTTTGCCCTCAGGGGGCAGCTGCGTACCCAGAGAATGAGGACCAGCAGCAGAGATTAAGGGAGGCAGCCGAGGGGTTACGGGTTGCCACTAATGCCGCAGCTCAAAACGCCATAAAGAAAAAACTAGTCAATCGACTGGAGGTGAGTCAGAACTGTTATTCCCCCCTCTTCCCCCTTTTCAAGTTGCTCCACCTTAATTCAGCCATCAAGCCGTCATCATCCATCTTTGTAGTTAAGACACAGTGATATTTTCTCTCTCGTTGTTATAAAACTCAGAGGAAGGTCACTTTTTTATTTTATTTGTCTGTGTTATGTCTTTTTATCGCCACAGTGAGCTGTAAATCTTATTAATGCACTGAAGGAACTATCTGCATTAAGATCTGTGTTTAGCCCTCAGTATCAGTTTGCCCCCTAATGACTACCACCCCTCTGCTCTGGAGCACCCAATGTTCAATTTCCCAGGCGCATAAACTATTCATTACCCAGAGGCTGGAATCGGCCTGCTATCAGACAGGAATCTCAGCCTGAGTCCTTGCATCAGATGGCCACAGTAATGGTGCTAATGGTTACCTCCATCACAGCCGCATCTAAGCTAGTTGAGGAGAATATTATTAATCTCCGAGTGCGCTTGTAACAATTATCTGTGAAACATTTAGGCAGCTCTGGAGCCCTCAGTTTTGTACTGTCAAGACAAAATGAATGCCTCAGAGGCGTGTGGAGACATGTTCACTTGTAGCCTTTGTGTTATCTAATTTCGGCATTTTGTATAGAATGCTAAGCAAAAGAAAATAAACAGCACATTTGAGTGTGCTATTATCATTACTTAGGACAGTGGTGTCAAATTTTAATTTTAATTTTGGGCCGCATCAAGTTCATTAATGTCCTCAAACAGCCGGTTGTAGCAGAGTGTTTGGGTAAAACTACTCATCAACAAACTGTTCAAATAATATAGTTTCTTTGTTCATTTGATGAGTACTTCTTGAAACATATTTATATTTAACATATTTTCCATGTTGTTGTAATTTGACAGAATGCAAATAAAAACTACTTTGATTTGACTGATAAAATAATATTTAAGCACACAACTGTTATCTTGAAGTGTTATTTCCATCTTATTTCAGCCAGCAAACCTTCACTGTCCGTCTTCCATTACTGGAGTCATTCATTGTACCAAAGCTGCCTCAAATAACTCTAATGTTCTTTTTATTATGACATAGTGTGTTCTGTAAATCGGTTATTTTTGTAAAAAAAAAAATTATTGTTGTGTGCTCCTCAGTCACCCAAAAAGATTTTTCTCTTTCGACCAACCATCTTTTAAAAGCTGGTCATGTTTGCATTCCCACTCATCACCGACATAATATCATATTCAGAACAGGCTTTCAGCCATTCGTTTTTAGGTTGGTATGATTATATACCAAATACCTTAAATAAAATTTTAATAATTCACTGTGCATGTTTGTAATTGTTGGATTCTCCACAGAGAATTAGCTATAATATTCCATCCACAGAGGTTCAAAGTTCTACATGCAGACTCATATATATATATATATATATATATATATATATATATATATATATATATATATATATATATATATATATATATATATATATATATATATATATATATAGAGAGAGAGAGAGAGAGAGAGAGAGAGAGAGAGAGAGAGAGAGAGAGAGAGAGAGAGAGAGAGAGAGAGAGAGATAGATAGATAGATAGATAGATAGATAGATAGATAGATAGATAGATAGATAGATAGATAGATAGATAGATAGATAGATAGATAGATAGATAGATAGATAGATAGAATATGCATTATGTCTCATCTAATGATAGGATAAAAGTTTCTTAGTAAACTGCAGAAAAACATACTCTTCTTTTTCAGTGCTTAACCAGCTTCTGGTTTAATTCTAGATTATCCTTTTACCCCTGTTCTTTTAAAATATGGTATCGCTAATTTGAAATATTTTCCTGGCACAGACAGGATACAAAATCTATAATTTTTCAATAATTGAAAAATTACTGAGGCCATTCTAGATGCCTAATCACAGATTGGTTTATTACATAACTAGTTTGATGTGTATTTTTGGTTCATTGTGCTGTTGGAACATCCAGTTGTATCCATTTTTCAACCAAGTTTTTCTCGTTTTGAGTTAGAGATGAAGAACTCGGAAGTCATCCTCTTTCTTCATTATTGAACTCACTGCTGCAGATCTTGCCAGTACGGTCCCGGTCCTCCCCGGACAGATTTATTTTCCATTAGCAAATCAGGCGCTGCTCTGCCCTGCTGTTCTCAGATTTCCGTACCTACATCAGAGGTAGCACTAGCCGGCTGAGCCCGGTACTGTCTTGTGCGAAATTCTGTTTCCCTTGTGTCGGGAGCTCGCACTGCAGCCAGATAGGTGCGTCCAACCATTTTCACAGCACTTCTGATAGATTTAACGGTAAAACGACTGACATAATCATGTCAAGGTTGCGACTTTCAGTTTAATCGACAGCTGCTGTTCAAAAAACAGCAACAACAAAACTGTAAATTAAATAAACCTGGTCTTGTGTGAGACTCTTCTTACACAGTATTTGTGTTTTTTGGGGGGGTTTTTTTATCACCAACTGTAAATAAACAACAGTCTTTTTTTAACTTTTATCATATTTACTTTAACCTGACAAATATCAGTCAGTCACCAAGCACTGTTTTGGTGACTACACACACATTGTGTGTATTTATAATTTTTTGTTGCTGATATAAAGGGATGGAAGCTAGCTGACTGCAGGACACAAAAAAGTAGCCTTCATAAAAAGAAGAGAGAGTGCAGGCTTTCTGGGAAATCTCGTTCTAATGTGAAATATGACTCAATACTGGATGAAAGGTATTTCCAGTTGCTAATATTTGTATCGTTAATGTCATTTACTGGTCTAAGATAAATCCTAGCGTTTGTATTAAAATATTTCTCTATGAATCCGAGATATATGAGAACGTAGTTCCTCTCTTCTCAAAGGAACTTTTTTTGTTTTTCGCCCAGGAAAGAAAAAAATGCGTTAAACCATTATTAAAAGCTCACATTGACGATGAGTGTATGTAAACTTGTTGCCCACCACAGTATATGAATAGACACGAGGTAAATTAAGAAGGACTGGTGGTGATCAGTTCCTGTCATAAAGACTGGGTTGGATTTTTTTTTCTCTTTTTTTTCTTTCTCATAACATTCTGGCTGAAACTCTTCTCTGTCTGATTAGAAGTCTGCCTGTGCCAGAACACGGCAATATATCACAAGACGGAGCATACATGAGTGCTCCTCTTTGCCAAGATCCTTTTTTTGCTGTAGACTAAATTGTTTCGTATTTTTATTTTTTATTTTTTTTGCTCTACGAACAGATTGCTGCTAAGCAGGCAGCGGCTGCTGCAACTCAGACCATAGCAGCTGCCCAAAATGCTGCCGCTTCCAACAAAAACACTGCTTCACACCAGCAGCTTGTACACAGCTGTAAGGTACTGTCATGCAGTCTTTCTAATGCATCTTCTTTTTATGCGGCGTATGTATTTTGCTGGTTTACTTTCAGAGACCTCCTTAGATTTTGCAACACTTTTCTCTTGTAGTCTCATTAGTGTAGCATATAAAAATGCACTGGGGATATTTTTAATTCCAGGCAGTAGCAGACAGTATTCCCCAGTTGGTGCAAGGAATGAGGAGCAGCCAGGCCCAGCCTGAGGAGCTTGGCCCTCAGCTCGCCCTCATCATGGCCAGCCAAAGCTTTTTGCAGGTAAGCACGATGCCGATGACCATCTAGCCTTTGCTTTTATTTACATCTAAATAATGGATTTTTAAAAATATTTCTGTCACTATCTTGTCAGCCTGGAACCAAGATGGTTGCGTCGGCAAAGTCAGCTGTGCCAACTGTGGCTGAGCAGGCTGCTGCTATGCAACTGGGCCAGTGTGCCAAGAATTTAGCAACCTGTCTGGCAGAGCTCAGGACTGCCATGCAGAAGGTATCCATAACACTGTCAGCGATAACAGGATTCATCTGAATGCCACAGGATATTTGCTTGCTTTTGTATTTTAATGAAACTCCACTCCTTTGATCTCATCTAGTAATATCAGCGGCATATAGCATCTGTCTGTTCTGCATAATTGAGTTTGAATGACATTTTTTTTTTGTTTGTCTGGCTGTTATCTGAAGGCCCATGAAGCCTGTGGCCCTTTGGAGATTGACTCGGCGCTCAAGACAGTGCAGACACTAAAGAGTGAGCTCCAAGATGCAAAGAGGTCTGTGATTGATGGCCAGTTAAAACCTCTTCCAGGAGAAACGGTCAGTAGGCAGTGAGATACATTGCAAAATTTATTTTTTCTTACTGAAATAATTGATTAAAATGACTCTATGCGGATGTTCCTGTATGTTTTGTTGGACTAATCTAGTAAGATCTAGTAAGAAGGAGGCAAACTAGGTCCAAATCCTAGTATTACAGCTTTACAGTTTCACAAAGTTTCTGTTGAGAAACAGATTTAAGACGTTTAGCACATTTAGAGACTGAAAGTTTTCCCCATTCTTTGCAAAATTCCTCAATGTGAGTCGAATTGAATCGAGAGTATGTATGAGCAAGAATGTATTTGAGTATTGACACAGATTCTCAATTGACTTGGTCAGACTAACACATAAATATGTTTTGATCTACACCAATACTTCAGAGTATTACCACACTCTGAAGTATGGTAATACTGCAGAGTGTTTACTCATTCATTTTCCTCCATTAATGCATGAGTATTTTTATCTTTGACATATTTATTTTGGTCATGTATAAGCAGATGGACCTAATGATTCACTGTGTTCCTCTTGCAGCTGGAAAAATGTGCTCAAGATTTGGGAAGTACATCAAAGGCGGTGGGCTCCTCCATGGCCCAGCTGCTGACCTGTGCTGCTCAGGGCAATGAACATTACACAGGTAACCTCTTCTGAGCAAATACAAGATGCTAGCTACTCATTCCCACTTTTCTCCAGCAAACCGACGAACTGCAGCAAAAATAAAAGGCTAAATTGGGTTCCGATTATATTTATTGTTTTCAGCACTCTTTTTTTTTATATAATCTGTCTGGCTGTTGTTTCTGTTAAATGTGATTTCCTGAATCTAGGTGGAGTTAAAGACGTGTAGAGCACAGCTTTTCCAACAAAAAGCGCTTCCAGGCACTGCTTCATGCTGTGGCTCAGGGTGCTGCCCGCTGCTCATTAATCTTTTCTCTTTTTTTTACTGGATTTAACATTTCATCAGCAAATGGCTCCACTCTGCTGGTTAATGCAATTTGATGCAATTTGCTGCTGTTTTAGCTCTATGTGTAATAATTTAAGAGCACCTCCCATGTGGAGGCCGTATTTATTATACAACCTCATTAATTTAGACAGTGAGGGCATTTCGCTATCGTAGTTTTGGTCACAGTATGTTTCTACTCCCAGCTGATTTATAGGATGTTGCAACAATTGCAGCCAGTAGGGAAAATAAATATTCTTTAACTCAAAGACTGCTGAAAACAGTTTCAGGAAATATATATATATATAAAAAAAGACAAGTTTACTGACTATCCTTGCTATGTTTTATCAGCAAGCGCATTGATTCATTTAATTATTTTCTTTTTTATTGCAGGTGTTGCCGCACGAGAAACAGCCCAGGCTTTGAGGACTTTGGCCCAAGCTGCCAGAGGCGTAGCGGCCAGCACAAAGGAGCCTCAAGCCGCAGCGGCCATGTTGGATTCGGCTCAGTACGTGATGGAAGGCTCGGCCATGCTGATCCACGAGGCCCATCAGGCTCTGGTTCATCCGGGAGATGCTGAGAGTCAGCAGAGACTGGCTCAGGTAGCACAGGTCCCAGCTATTTATTCCCATATGTGACATCAATGTCCCCCCAGTGATTACATTGTTCTTCTCAGTCCTCTTCCCCCATATGCCTGCTGATTTGTAAACATTTCTGGTTTTCCATAACAATCATCCCCTCTAAGCGTTACTATTTTCTCCCCGCTGAGTCCTTTGTTGCCTGACATCCCTCCCTTGGGAATAAAACCATTCATTTCCCACAGACCCTTCAGGAGATAAACATATTGTTTAGCATAAATCTGTGACAGCAGCAAAAATTAGTGACAGCGCTCTAAGCTCAATTTGCATTTTAGATGTTTGGGGTTTTTTTTTCTCTCCCAGTATAGCTCTGCTTTGCTCTTGGGCTTTATTGTGCATCACATTATTAGAATGGGTAATGGCAGTCTATTCACTGATGTTGTGCTGTGTTTCAGGTAGCTAAAGCGGTGTCACACTCACTGAATAACTGTGTGAACTGCCTACCAGGCCAGAAGGACGTCGATATGGCTCTCAGGAGCATCGGGGAAGCCAGCAAGAAGCTCCTGGTGGACTGTGTGAGTCCTGGTCAAGCTTAGAATATTAGAATATTATTAAAAAGCTGTTTTACTTCAGTTGTTTTTTTATTCCAGTCACAAAGGATCATTATAAATAAGGGATACAGCTTGGAAGCATATTAACTGAAACTTGAGTAAGGGAAAAAAACTATAGTAGAAAACGTACAAAAAACTGAAATAACTGCAGCCTTGGGAGGATTGTGAAGCAAAGTCGACTCAAGAGTTTGGGGGAAATTTACAAGGTGTGAAATACAATATATTTGTACATATTGTTGGTCAAGTCAGCGTTCTCCCCTCTAATTGTGTTGGTCATAACATGGATACAACATTTCATTAGCTGTAATTCACAAATAATAGAAACGAATGCTTACACACTGCGTGCTATGAAACTGCACAATACACAAGTTTCAAATTCCGAAATAAATTCCCAATATAAGTGTGACTATTCAGCCTGCACCTGTATTTTAAAAAGTCTATGCTTTTTTGTTTTTTTGTACTGCAAATCCTAATAGTCTGACCTGTCTTTGAAGCTCCCTCCCTGCAGTAAGACTTTCCAGGAGGCCCAAACTGATTTGAACCACACAGCAGCTGAACTCAACCACTCAGCAGGCGAGGTCGTCCACTCATCCCGTGGAACAAGCAGCCAGCTGGCCGCAGCCTCGGGGAAGTTCAGCCAAGACTTTGATGAGTTCCTGGATGCTGGCATTGAGATGGCAGGACACACCCAAGTAGGTTTCACAATCAGGCAACTTCCTCCTCCACATTCCACCGAGATGACTTTTCAGTGGAGCGCTTAGAACGTCGTTGTGCTGAAAGCCTTAAATACGGCGTGTATCTTTTTATTACCTTATTAGCTAAGATATTGCTTAAGACAGTGGTTAATTGAACATTTTCACCTTATTAACTTGGGAGCACTGATGGTCTCTAACAGCGCCTACACTTTCAGATTTAATAGGATCTAGTGGTGCTCTTGTTCTGGTGATTTAACTCATTAGTTTGTAAAGACGGAGTTCAATAGGAGTTGACACAGCGTGACACCTAAGTTTGAGCCCGCAATGCACAGAGAATGCTTAGTTAAGGAGATGCCATCATTACATTTATTTGCCATTCTTGCCAAGATAGTAGTTTTCTAACCTGCAGATGTGGTTATTGTTTTCCGTATTTTTTATTTATTTTTTCCATCTGTCATAAGAATACATGTATTCTTCTTTGCTTTATCCAGAGCAAAGAGGACCAGATTCAAGTCATTGGTAATCTGAAGAACATCTCAATGGCATCGAGTAAGCTGCTGCTGGCCGCCAAGTCTCTTTCTGTGGATCCAGGTGCTGCCAATGCGAAAAATCTTCTCGCTGTAGCAGCAAGGTACGATATTATTCAGAGTGAAGCAGAATCGTTCCCATTGTCCACTCATGATGTCGAGTCTCTAGCTGGTTCTGATTTCATAGGTTGTGATGGACACACAAAACATCTTCCTGCCACATCTGTATGCCACTCCTACAACATGTCTGTTTGGTCTTGCTAAAGGGAGTGCATATTGTCTCCTTAGTGGAGAGAAGCCAAGCAGCTGGTCCCATTGGGCTTTTGGCCTGACTGACTCCTCTCTGTCTAATTAGGAGGATGGAAGCCTTGGCTGGAGCTTGTCTGTGCTCAGCAAGGCTGAACACAAACTCAAGACAATCTCTGTGCCCCCTGTGCACCGTGTTATCCAATCACAATGAGAGGCCAGCTCTGCCATGCTTGAGTAGGGAAGCTTATAGCATATGTGAGGCTGTGTGTGTGTGTATGTGCGTGTAGTTTTCACAGGTGAGAGTTAACAGCGGATGTTTTGGGGCCGCTGGTGTGTTTCAGGGCAGTGACGGAGAGCATTAACCAGCTGATAACGATCTGCACCCAGCAAGCAGCGGGACAAAGAGAGTGCGACAATGCCTTGAGGGAGTTGGAGGTAGATGGTTCCCACATTCACTTCACTTCACACAGACAGTCACCATGCTTGAGGAACAGATGTGTTTACATGTATACATTTACATTCCATGTACATTTTATATTTGTGTCCAAGCTCACAGCAGAGAATAGAATGATAAAATTCATACAGACTGAGAATTTTTGTTGAGCTCAAGTACAATATTTTTTACTGCTACTCAGAATGTTATCACTAAGTTGCTCATGTTCTTTTCTCATAGCTTCTGAAACTTTACATCAAAGTCTTACAAGTATAGAATTCTTTTATAATCCTGTATCAGCTAAAGTGCCTACTCCTATTTTCACCTATAATACATTTTTACCTCATTGCAAAAAAATGCAAAACTGTGAACTGAAATCTTACCATAGGATTTAAGGCTGAATGGAATAGACATTTACACTGCCTATTTAGAGATAAAGCAAACTATTTTATAGCACATTTTTGGGTGACTGTTCTCAAAGGTCCCAACAATATTAAGTGTGAGTTATTCTGAGGATGCCTCAGATCATGGTTGATTCTGTGCTCTCATTTGTGTTTACTTAATTGTTACAAGGTGCTAATAAAAACTGGCATATTTTTTGCCCAAAAAAACGTTGATCTAACATCCTGAAAATATCACTTTTCACAAGACAGATTAATCATGAAAGGATATTTTGAGAATTTTGATGATTTCTGTATTTTTACTGAATTTTTAAAATGTTGGGGGGAATACTGGTAGGTACTCTCTCAAGTAACTTTGCTTTATGTGTGACTATAATCATTGAACCTTTCTTAATTTAGGACATTAAGATATTTGTTTTTATATTTACTTTTTTTGGAGGGGGCAACTATCCATTAAGCTGATGTAGGACTGACATAGTGTTTCTTTTTTTGGGTGGAGGACAGGGTAAAGGATTTGTTGGGAGGGACATAAGCACGCCTGAACTTACGTTGAAGGGCTTGAATCTCTTTTATTTCCATTTCCAGTTGCAGTTATTTTTCTATCTGATCTCCCTCATTGGGCCCCTGGAGAGTAACAGTTAAAGTGGTTGCACTGTCTAAACTTTAGGATCCAAAGCATTTTACCTTATGAAGCCTGTGTTCAGTTTCCCCATGTTACTACTCTATTACCTAACCGAACATTAATTTCAACACCAATAAACTTTAATTAAAGGGACTGATTGATATAATTTATCTTTGAAGCATCATCTAATATGTGCTATTTATATTGAATGGCCATTTTAATATCTGAATTAACTGCTTGATAGATTTACAGTGGTGTTATAGCAGAAATGTTTATTGATGTGTTCACACTGGTTCAAGTTATTAACATCTCCATCTGTGCGCAGGCTGTCAGAGGTCTCCTAGGCAACCCCAACGAGCCAGTAAATGAACTCTCCTACTTTGACTGCATCGAAAGCGTCATGGAGAACTCAAAGGTACTGGCGTTTAAAATGATTCAGACTGCTGTATGCTTTAATTGTCAGAGGTATTTTATGCAGCAGACAGTTTAACATTTAATTTGTCCGCTTCTTATTTATTTTTGATGCGCCTCAGGTTCTGGGAGAGTCAATGGCAGGCATTTCTCAGCACTGTAAGACAGGTGATGTTTTAGCCTTTGGGGAGAGTGTGAGTTTGGCATCCAAAGCTTTGTGTGGGCTGACAGAGGCTGCAGCACAGGTGAGATCACAGCATCGCACCAACGCACTCTGGGTGATACCCAGCTTCTGCTGTCATTTTGGATTTTATTCTGTTTACTGTGTTTGCGATCACATTTTCATAATAACTAACCAGACTGCGTTAAATTTATTTATTTTTTTTTTTTTTTCAAAGCCGCACTGCATGAAAAGAACCTAAAGCATCATGACAGGGTTGAAAACACTCAAATACTATTTGGAGTCTGCTGGGGAGCTTTCTATTGAGTAAATGAGACACATGCAGAGTGAGGCAGGTCTTTTTTTTTTGAAGATTTTACAGTCTGCCACCCTTAAAACTCTAAAAAACATCCTCATGTTGTTGACTTTTCAAGAAAGGAGCAATTTTTTTGTTCGCACCAGCTTTTACTATACAAAAGCTTCCATATTACATGTCGTGAATAAAACGTATATTTGCGTGGAAGTTGTATATGGATTTGCACTCATGCATGTCAAATTCGTCGAATGCCGGAATGTAGTAACCAGCAAACTACATTCCAGTTTCCTGGTTAAAAACTAACTCAGCAGACACTCTTAACTCTCTGTGTTTCTGTCAACCCTTTAGGCCTCTTACCTCGTAGCTGTTTCCGATCCTAATAGTCACTCAGGTCACGAAGGGCTAGTGGATCCTATTCAGTTTGCCCGAGCGCATCAAGCCATACAGACAGCTTGCCAGAACTTGGTGGACCCAGCCAGTAGTCCCTCACAGGTAAGATGATGCATCTTAATCTGAAAGACGCCACAAATGGTCATTTTCTGGCATGTGGCAGTTGCTTTATGCACCTTTGTAAATGAGGATGACAAAATGCCTGAACTATAACCTTTTTAACTGTGAAAAGTAAAACACTCTAAAGACATTGCATTCATTATCTTGTTGTTTACCATTTTACTTTCACAGAGAAATGTGGTGGCCTTTTGCTCTCCACTCTACAACCTAGCTTGGCAGCATTTTGTCTTTGCACAGCCCTCAGCCATTTAAGCAACTGACAGGTCAACTGAATAAACATTGATTGTGTTGTTGCAGTGTAATTGTGTGCTTTAAGAACTCGTGTTAGGTGTTACCTTCAGATGCCCCATTATGTTAAACACTAAGCAGGAACAGACAGAGTGTTGGAGCAAAGAGTTTAGGGCATTATAGCTGCAGTAAGTAGCTTTTATAAAAATGTACTTTTTTCCATATTTGTTAAAACTGTCACTATGTCCAGACAGAAGAATTTGAGTCAGGTAATCTGTGGAAACTCAAGCTCCTCTCCTTCCAGTCATCCTACTGCCATTTGCAGAAATACACCGCTTCCGGTCAGAAACAGCAAATCATAGGCTGGAGGATGTCTTGGCAGTGTCATTCAAGCTCGTGCATGCGCTGCTTACACCCAGGCCTAAAGATTTTAGTCTTGCTTTGGAATTGGGGCAAAAGACTTGAGAGTTGACTTGGATTTCCCCCTTTAACTAAGATATAATCAGGGGTGAAAGTAAGGGGGTA
The DNA here is from genome assembly GCF_904066995.2 of Poecilia reticulata. Classification (NCBI taxonomy): domain Eukaryota; kingdom Metazoa; phylum Chordata; class Actinopteri; order Cyprinodontiformes; family Poeciliidae; genus Poecilia; species Poecilia reticulata. The sequence goes on along the minus strand of NC_088835.1, from coordinate 23,203,392 downwards.
CGGCAGGGTACTACGTACCCCCATAAGATTTAGTGGGGGTACGCGGTACCTGCAAGAGAGGGGAGCGGCTGTCTGCTGTAAAAAATCATTGGGTTCACTGTTCAGCCGTGAGTTCACCCACTAATCAGCCGTGACTGATTAGTTTTTCAAGAACAATCTAAAACACGACTTAATCAGTTAATAAATAACTGTTTTCCCATTTCATATTGTTTCTGAACTGTTCGTGCTTTGCTGGAGCAGGTGTCCAATAATACGTTGATCGCGGAAGGTTTTGAGTCGATCTCGGCATTAGGTGACAAACTGAACGCCGCCAGGAGGCTGAGGCCAGCATGTCCTCTGACTCTTTATCAAAAACGTTCGTAACTTTATTAAAGAACAACAACAAAACATCTTCAAATTAATGACCAGACAACAATAATAATCTCAGTGATTATTTTTCAACAAGGTGTTGCACAATTCTGTGCGTTTCGGTTCCATTACCAAAATAACTAGAAGAGCAGGAGTTTAAAATGAACAAGTCAACCACCGCTGTGTTCAGGGAGCTCTTATTAATGATCGCAAAATAAATATCAAGTCTGCAAACCTAATATCGTAACGGACTGAATGTTATGTTTTTGACGTAAACTCTGGTTGGCTTGTGGAGCGCAGGAGGTTGCCATGGCAACCGGTGTGCTTAAATGACAGAGAGAGACAAAGAGTAAAAAAGTGCAAGTGGTTTTGAGTTGATCACCTGTTCGGGTTGTTTTACCTTTCTCTTGGCGCATCACAGCCGCTGTAGTTTCTGAACATTCAATAAACAACAAACTTGGACTAAATACCTCGTTCTTTGTGAACATCAAACACAGTAAATATGTTTCATTAAGTATTTAACAAACAAATGGGCTCTACCGCGATAATTATGTAAAATTAAATGAATTGTCTAATATAAAAAAAATAGTGTGGTGCTGTCGTGCTCAGAGTCTGAGAGACTTTTTCTTCATCAAACTAATTTTTTTTTTGCCTCTTGGAAATACTGATGTTGATGAGACTTTCTCCAAAATAATAACCTTTTTCAACCTTTATAGCTCGACTGTTGAAAATGAGGCTCTAACTTTCACAAATGACATTGAAATAAAATCCAGACCAACATCTGGTTTGAGGTGATTCCTCTGGAACCTGTTGGAGGAAAAATATCCCAACTTCAGAAAATGAGCTTTAACCTAACAGAGCTCTGTGGTTCCTCCTATCAGTATGAGAGTCAGGGTGAGGAGGCACCATGTTAGGAAGAGAAGTGGAAGCTGAAGGATCTTCAGAACAAACAGGTCATGATGCTAGGCTACTGATTATCCCTGTCTGGACACAGGATCAATAGAACCAGTTTAAAAACTAAAATGAATGAATGTTTTACAGACATGGAAAACTGGGATACACTCCATGCCATGATGTTCAGAATGTATGTCTCATGTCATCTCAAGGTGTCAACATTGCAGCCAGTGGGCTGAAGAAAATACAGCTTTATTTTGTAGCAGTTCAAGAGCTACCCACCTTATAACATATATATATATATATACATATATATATATATATAGGAACACAATTTGGTAGTTTTAGTGGGTGAAGGGTACACCACAAACCTCATGTGATTTGAAGTTATTGTTGGCATATTGTAAATGCATTTTGATATCCCGGAGTTACCTACATTTCTAAACTTGTTTGATGTTTGCCGTTTATCTGTCCACAAGGTCCTGTCTGCAGCAACGATTGTTGCCAAGCACACCTCAGCTCTCTGTAACGCCTGCCGTCTAGCCTCTTCTAAAACCTCCAACCCTGTGGCTAGGAGGCAGTTTGTCCAGTCAGCCAAAGAGGTGGCCAACACCACAGCCAACCTTGTCAAAACCATCAAGGTCAACTCCCCAACCGATCAAAACGTTGAGTGTAAATTTGTTACAGATTATTTTTTGTCTGTCTGTGGTTGGTCAAAGGAGATGGTGCAGATGTGTATGTATACTTCAACTACTTTCAATTACAAGACCAAAGTAGGCAGACGTATTTTCATGCAACGTTTTCTCTTCACAGGCATTAGACGGCGATTTTTCGGAGGACAATAGAAATAGGTGCCGTGTTGCCACAGCTCCACTCCTTGAGGCTGTAGAAAACCTGTCAACCTTTGCTAACAACCCTGAGTTTGCAAGCATCCCAGCTCAGATCAGTAATGAGGTATTCATGCGTTGTAATGATCCTTTGCAATGGACCATTCTTCATGATGTTGTTTTAATGATTATACATGCAAATGAGAAAACCAAATAGAAATGAAGGAATATCTCTTATGAAATTCTTTATTTGTTTAGTTTAGTGATGACTGTCTTCCTATGAGGCAGCTCTTCACAAAAGTAGAGAATTTGACCAGAGATTACGTTTTGTCTTCCTTTCTCTTTCGCCGTCAAAATAAGATCCAAGATGGATTTTGGTTTTCCATCTTAGCAGCGCGGTGCGTGCACGGTGCTCTAAACGCTTTATGGCTGTAATCTGTTGGAGGGCAGTGTTTAACAGCACTTGCTCTCACTACAGCTGCTATAATCTTCATCATGTTAATCTAATTGTCAAGGGAGGTTTTGGCTCGCATCATAAAGACTAAAGGTGTTAGTCTCTACGTCTGTGTAAAGCTGCCTTTCTAATCTCATCCCTCCATTTGATTGCACGTTTGATCTCTCCAAGGTAGTCAGAGAATATTAACACCTTTGTCGGAGCAACATGGCTGACTGCTGGCTGTTCAACCTGGGCTGTTGATTCACTCACACAAATCCTTTCATGTCTCCAGGGCTCGGTGGCTCAGGAGCCTATAGTGCGCTCGGCCCGGTCCATGCTCGATAGCTCCACTTACCTCATAGAAACGGCCCGCTCGCTGGTCCTCAACCCCAAAGACCCCCCCACATGGTCCATTCTGGCAGGCCACTCCAGGACGGTTTCTGACTCCATTAAAAGTCTCATCACATCGATCAGGTTAGTAGAATCCTACTCGCCATCTGTTCCTGCACAATTATCCTGGATCAAGGATTTTAGAAATGAACTCGTAGCTGGAGAAAACACTCCGATTCTGAAGCCACGGGACGTGCTTTCTGATGTGCTTTTCAAGTTTGCAGTAAATTGCTATTCTCAATTTATAGTAACCATAATACCAACTGCTTTGTACTAGGTTAGGTAGCTGCAACAAATCTCCCCGTGTGGTGCTCCACCCATCCTGTTGACTTCAACTGGATGACTGGATGATAACCTATTTAAAAGAATAAGTTATCATTTCAAAAAATGCTTTTTACATCATTACGCGATGAGAAATAATGGCACTTTTTCATTTAGAAGCGTTTTACATGTGAGTGTGCGCTGGTTGCCTCTTAACCTCTTAGTGATGACTCCTGTCCATCTCCACTCCTGGCAGGAAAAGCTTGATTACAGAATAAATAGAAGTGGGTTAATCAGTAAGCTTATGCTATCATGTAAGGAGGGAAATAGATTTTTTGTGGGATTATAGGTATTAATTTTTCAAACCTGAAAAAAAAAATGTTATACAGTGTATCGCAAAAATATTAGAATACTTTGTGCTTTTTATGTTTTGTTGTAGCGTAATCACAGATTTCAGTGTGTTTTATTTTGAATTTTATTTAAAAGATAAACACAAATAAGTGCAAATTTTGTTGCCAAAATTCCTGTCAGAAATGCTCAAATTCAGTCAGTTGAAGAGCATCTCTAAACTTAAATTTTCAACTCTTTGTACAGAGTCTGAATTCCAATTCAGGCTTTGACTGTTCCTTTCTTGCACATAAGTATCTACTTATCAGCTTCCTTGTCCTGGTTAAAAAGAGAAGTATCTCCACAGGATGATTCCCACATGTAATGTTGTACAGTTTGTCCAAAAAGATCAGCTTATATCACATGTTGGTTTTGCCCCCCAACGTAATTTATCCCCCAAAAATGTCTATTCCAAGGACTTTTCTTCAAACACCAACTGTCTTTTGGCAGTTATTTATAAACGCCAGGATTGTGAGCCACACAAATAATTGATGACAGACTATCCTATCTGAGCTTTAGATCTCTGCAGTTGCTCCACCATTACCATGAGGCTCTGGTTAATTGCTTTATAAGCTAACTTCTCCTCAGTTTCAACCCTGACCTATCTGATGTGTTCCTCTGTCTTTATGATGCTGTATGTTCACTAGTGTTCTCTAACAAATCACAAAAAATATGGATTTATGCTGAGTTTAAATGACGCACTGTTACGACCCGGCTCGGCCAGGGGAAAGGGAAGCAACATTAAAGAAACCTAGGTGGTAAGGTTTTACAATTTAGGAGTTTATTACGGTTTTGACAAAAAATAAAAAGGTAAAAATTAACATCAAAAGTTAGGGACTTACAAAAAAAAATGTACTAAATAAGAAAATCCACAAAACAATCAGGGTTGTAAACCAGATATCTTAACCAAACAAAAATGGACTTTCCATACAGATTAAACAAAAACAAACTACAAATCTCTAACAGAGATTCAGAGATCCCTCAATCACTGTAGGCCTCAGGGAGTGGCACTGGAAGGCAGGGCTGCATCCACTTCCAAGTGGAGTCAACTTGATTAGAAGCTGCTGATGGTACAAAAAAAAGGAAAAGAAAACATACACAAGGCCACTGGCCGTAACACGCACGTTTAGACACTTTTTACTTGTTAGTAGATTTTTGAATGTAACTGGTTTTTCTGGCTTTTATTTATGAATATCAGAACATAAGAGGCTTAATACTAATGCATGCCACACTTTTAAGTTTATTTGTGGAAAAATGAAAAGCATGTTCTGAACCAGTCTGGGTTGGTTCATCATGTGTAATCCTAACAACATGCATAAAATTTGTGGTTCTACTGTAACAATATGTCAAAAAGGTCCAAAAGGTATAAACACTTTTTTTTTTTTTTGCAGCCAGCTTTTACTTTTTTTACTTTGTAATATTTTTTATCAAAGGCATATAAATCTTTTGCATATATATTTCCATATTTCTGGTGACAGGGACAAGGCTCCAGGGCAGAGGGAGTGCGATTACTCCATTGATAACATCAATAAATGTATCCGAGATATTGAGCAAGCCTCCCTGGCTGCAGTTGGGCAGACACTGCCCTGCAGAGATGATATCTCCATGGAGGTGAGTGCACATATCCCATCAGCTGCGCCCTGTTTAATAAGAGAAATAACTGGGGATCTGTTAGCTTTTCTGTTGTGGCTTCAGCTGTAATTATCTGCTGGTGCGACTCAACAGGCACTCCAGGAGCAGCTGACATCCTCTGTGCAGGAGATCGGTCATCTGATTGATCCTGTCTCCACAGCAGCCCGAGGCGAAGCCGCCCAACTGGGACACAAGGTGCTCTTGTCTGACCGTGTAGCTCTTCATCCCCTTTGGATTCAGAACAAAAGCCCATTATAGACAGGGTTTTTTCTTTCCCTATTTTTGTTCTTCAATCCTTTTCTTTTCTCACATATCTCTTAAACACATTCTTGCAGGTGTCTCAGCTGGCTGGTTACTTTGATCCACTCATTGTGGCATCAGTGGGCTTAGTCTCGAAACTGCAAGACCACCAACAGCAGATGACCATCCTGGATCAAACCAAAACACTGTCCGAGTCTGCCCTTCAGATGCTCTATGCTGCCAAAGAAGGCGGAGGAAACCCAAAGGTGCACAGTTGCTTCTAATACTCTTTTACTGTAAATGATGTGCATTTTGGATAAAGACTATATAGTTAATGAAATTCCAATAAGATAATTTAAGATTAATTTTACTTAAAATATTTTGATGCACTGCATTTAATAATCAGATATAGTGCGGCCTCGCATTTTTAAATATTCTGTGGTAAGACACCAGCCAGAGTACGACACTGAATAGTTAGTTTGGAACAACTAAGATAAGCAATCCTGATCAGTCTTTTCCTCCCCAGGCATCCCACACTCATGATGCCATCTCTGAGGCTGCACAGCTGATGAAGGAGGCCGTGGACGACATCATGGTGACTTTGAACGAGGCAGCGAGCGAGGTTGGCATGGTCGGGGGCATGGTGGAGTCCATTGCTGAGTCAATTGGCAGGGTGAGTAAGGGTGTCTTTTGTTCCACTTCTATTTCATTTGTCTATTTGAAGTGGGCCAAGTCGCTGTTTTTATTCAGTCCCTAAAATGTGGCTTTTGTACTATAGAGATCTTGATAAAATGTAGCCTAATTAAAATTATTGACAGCCAGGCTTAGGTTGCCTATTTGATTAATCTCAGCTATATTTACAGGCACATCTCAATAAATTAGAGTATCATTGAAAATGTGTTTTTTATTTCATTAGATTCGAATTCAGTGGAGTATACATAAAGTGATGTATTTGAAAAAGTCTGTTTCTGTTCATTTTGATTAATATGGTTTACAGCTTATAAAAACCCAAATGTATGTTTCTCAGAGAATTCAAATATTACATAATACCGATTTGTAAAAGGGTTTTTTAATACAGCTATGTTGTTTTATAATCATGCCATGACCTGCACACTTGACAGTTTTCCAGCACATTGTTAATAGCCACCTTCCTTAGCAATGACCATTTGTGTCTTCCCATCCTTGTGGAAGGTGTCAGTGACTGAGGACTTTGCCCATGTGTATTAATGGAAAGTTGAGTGGAAGGTAAAAGTGTGCTGGAAAATGACACACAAGCAACAGACATAAACAAAGCAGAGTGTAGTCAATGTTTTATAAATTTATGAGGCATGAATTGGAATCAGAGCTTTAGGTCAATTAAAATTTAATGAAATGCATTTTATTCAGAAATCCTAGAGTCTGGGGGAGAATAGACATGCAGAGAATCCAAGATGCTCGAGGTCCAGTGTGATGTTTCAACAGTCAGTTTCTAATTTGTCAGAATGATTACTGAGGTTTACCCCGGATAAATAATTTCGTGGGAAGTGTTCTGAGGTGGTGTCTTTGTTAGCAATTATCATTACGATCCAGATTTGAATCCACTGGTGATGTGAACTAAGACTCATCCTGCAGGGACGTCAACATGTTGACAATGGGGTTAATAATTGATAACGATCCACACATCCGCATAGGCCTGGATCAGATATTTACCTCTTGATTTGCTTTCTTGTAAAATCTGTATTTAATAAGGAACTGTAAAATGACTGCTATCTGTGATCTTATCTTTTAGCTGCATTTTATTTATTTATAAACAATCTGAATCGTTTGCTGCTTTCCACTTTTCAGAGGGAGACTTGCATTGGTAAAGACAAACTATTTATTAATGACATTTCCAGCGATGCACGTGACATTCTCCTGAAATGTTTTCCAAATAATAAACTATTTAAACGGCCCATCTTGGCAGCCCACCCTTCAAGTTCTCACATACGTAAGAGTTCCTGGATTGAAAATAAGTGGGATTTCTAAATGGATTCTTGATCCTAACAGCTCGATGAAGGAACTCCTCCTGAACCCGAGGGATCTTTTGTGGACTACCAGACGACCATGGTGAAGTTTTCCAAGGCCATCGCCATCACGGCACAAGAAATGGTGATTGCAATACAAAAGCACTTAACTGTGTAGAGCTACAGTCAGTAGACATTGGAATCAGCTTTATTCGGCAAGTTTGTGCACAGAAACAAAGACTTTTGCTTCAGTTAGGGTTTGCTCACAGTGTCTGAGAAAACATCATGTTTATGGTGAAAATATGTTTAATCCTGCTTTAACCAGATGACCAAGTCTGTGACCTGTCCTGAGGAGCTCGGTGGCCTTGCCTCTCAGGTGACTGTGGACTATGCGCAACTCGGACACCAAGGGCGCCTCGCTGCTGCTACTGCAGAGCCAGAGGAGGTGAGCTCCTCTCTGCTGTCTTTAAAAGGATATGTGAGGAAATATTACATACTTTAGTCTTTTTATGTGGCTTTGACGGTGAAATGTCTGCATTTTTAATGAATTTTAATGGATTCCTCACACTCTGATGAGCGCAAGTGCTTTCTATTCTTAGATATCCTTCACAAACTTCACCAACAACAGGAGATCAAACAGAAAAAAAAATGTCCCCTCAGCATTCATCCTCTCGCAGCACCCACTTGCTGCTCTCTCAAATCTTTTCTGATTTATCCTGAGGATGGCTGTGTGCAAATATACCACTAATAAGCACAGCAGCTCTTATCGTATCTTGTATATAACAAGCTGTTTGAAACCCTGTTGGTTGCCATAGTAACAGGCCGCTCTAAAAGCCTATAGTGATGCTTGTAATGAAGTACCACCCACCCATGAATTGCAGTCAGGAAATTAAAGGTGCAGTGCCAGCGTTTCCTCTTTGAGGGTGCTTGAAATGTTTCATTTCGCACCTCTCAGTAAGAGATCCTAGCTTGAAGGGTGATTGTTATTTTTCGAGCATGACTCAAAACAAGAAGGCCGATGCTGTGTGAACACAAGCCGGTTTGTGCTTTCAGGTCGCTTTCCAGATTAAGACACGGGTGCAAGAACTAGGCCATGGATGTATCTATCTGGTCCAGAAGGCTGGAGCTCTGCAGCTCAGCCCCACCGACAGCTTTTCCAAGAGGGAACTCATTGAGTGCGCCCGGGCAGTCACAGAGAAGGTAAGCAGCAACAAAGTCAGAAACTGGTAAAGGAAGCCATTCGTTGCTCTTTTTTTTCTTATGCTTTTGTTATAATTTCAAATTATATTTTCTAAAAGTCTGAGCATGTTAAATCCCCATCAATCTCTCCTTTTTTCTATAAACAGTGAATTTAAAAGGTCTACACATCTTAAACTCAGTTTTTATGATATAAAAAAATCTGACTTTGTGAATAATTCATAAACTTTTTCTAGCTTTATTGTAACATGTTTCCTGTGAAATTTCTGTGAAAATTATTTTAAGAAAAAATATAAAAATTGTTCTTAATGCAGTTTGGGTGTTCTTGGAAATCACATTCCATTTCCATTCCATTTTCTTTATAATCAACAGTTATAAGGCACAGGATTAACCTGGAATTGGCTTCATCAGTCCTGAAAAAACTCCAACAAGCCTGAATCAAATGACTCGATTACCTCCTCGGCATGCTATCAAATTCTGCAGAGGCCTGGCCGATTACTTTAACCTGATGTGTTTGAACTGGCATCCATGTAAGAGTTATTTCAAACTGGCTCTTGAAGACTGGAGTTGACCACCCCTGAACTAAACCCACAGTTCGCAGAGAAGTTACAGTGACTCAAAAGGATGGTCATCTTCTTGGTTAACGGTAGAGCAGACACAGCATATATGGAGGCTAAAGTCCTGTAAGCAAATGTCCCAGATTTAGTTTATGACCCCAGGTCATGTAGTGCATATCTTCACATCTTATCTCTGCTGTTCCTTTACTTGAGTTCATCACTTTGAAGGCCACTAGCATTCTGCAAATTCTTAAGAAAAGGGATATCATGAAACCCATCAGCTTTAACTCAAAATCCTCAGGTGTTTGTAAGACAAGTAAAGAGGAAGGTAGATATTTTTTCAGCTTTACTATAAGTCAAAACAGATGTAAGGAAAATGAAAAACAATTTTATCTGAAGAAAATCTAAAACTTAAATTTAGAATTAAAATATCAGAAAACGGTATGGGCTAATTAAAGCTTATGGACAAGAGATTATTCTCACAGCTTGATATATTTGCAGAAACTTTGAGCAACAGAGTGAGCAAAACAAATATGTGGAAGGATGATAGACTCCTATGAAAGTAGAGTAATGCTGAAAGTGAATCTAAATATGGCTTGATCATTTGCTTTCTGAAATGATTTGCCATGTCACACCAACCTGTTTTTATAAAATTCCACTGTATGCTGTGTTTTTGTGTGTAGATATGTAACACAATTGTTGAAAACTTGACCTTTTTTTGTCAATCTAGGTGTTACCAATAAGAAGGGGTGCGTTTAATATATTGTGGCATACGTGACATGTTTGACATTGATTAAGCCTAAAAAGCTAATTAGTATTCATTATAACTACAGCTGTGGTGTTTAAAGACTGGCACAGCTGTTTTTTTTATATAGTAGGCTATATTGAAATCTAGGATTATGCAAATTGCTTTCTGCAGTAGTTGCCCGATAGCTATTCTTCTGAACCAGTAACAGTCATTTACTCCAGTTTCAGTGCAGGTGAAGTCACAACACAAGTTAAATGTCCTGAGGACTGTAATTCCTGAAACATGTAGAAAAACAGACGCTGAGGAGGTTTTCCTTCTTTGAATACATTTGCAATGGCTGTTTTTTTTTTTGTCTTACAAGGAATTAATCATCATCCACCCATCCATTGGCTATACCCGCTTATCTTTGTAGGGTCACGGGGGAGATGGTGTCTATCTCCAGCAGTCATTTGGCAAGTGGTCGGGTACGCCCTGAATACGTCATCAGTCCGGTTGTAGTGTAGCAAGCAGTTTAATTGTTTGTTATGTTAGGCTGTGCCACCTGCTGGCATACATTGGTAAATGCAATGTAAACCACAAACTAAGAAACATATTTGAAAGTCTATTCTCTGACTGAGACAATAAAAGGACTTTAGAACTCATGCGCTCTATTTTTTATTTTATAAAGATAAACACATTTATGAGGTTTTGTTGAGATATTAAATCTTTAATCTTGAAAATCTTCTCCAAGTGATAAAAGGCCGACTTTGTAATTGCCTTTATGTGTCACTGAAAGTTCAGGTCTGTCTAACTCCATCACTACACACACATTTCATGCCTGATTAGTTTCTAGCTGAAATAGCTGTAACTTTGTGCTGAATCTCGATTGTTCCTCTTTAGGTCCAAAAACAATAACTTAAGTTTTATTTCTATTCAGCTGGAGAACGTTATGGCATACCTACATAGTAATTTGGTCTATGCATCTGCTGAGAGCTTGAATTGGTTCACTGTCACCTGGTGACATCGCAGTGTCACCAGTTTCCCAGGATGAAACCCATTGTTATGGTAATTAATCACTACTTGTTACAATCTGAGCTAGCAGGAGCATGTAAATATTAAATGAGAGGGGCCCCAGGATGGACCCCTGTAGCTCCAAAGAGGAACCGTGAGGAAATAGTCTACACTTTGTGAGGCCAAGCATTTAGGCACCCCTGACTGGGAAATTCAAGGATTTATCAAACACGCATGAAAGGATCAAAGCAACATTATAACACTCAAAAGAAAAGTCTCAAAAGTCTGTTTTACATGACACTCTCCCCCCAATCTCCTTAAATTTAAGAGGAGCTGAGAGGCCCCATCCACTCCAGGAACCTCACTTTTACTAGGGCTGCTGGAATGTGATCTAGTTGTAGTTCTAGTTTCGTTTCTAACTCTAAATAGAACGTTTCAGATATTGTTTTTGTGTGCTGTTTCACGTGCTTCAGGTATCCTTGGTGCTATCAGCACTTCAAGCGGGAAACAAAGGCACCCAGGCCTGCATCACAGCAGCCAGTGCTGTGTCAGGAATTATCGCTGACCTGGACACCACGATCATGTTCGCCTCAGCTGGAACTCTGAACCCGGAGAACGAAGAGTCATTTGCTGATCACAGGTGCCTCTGACCTGCACTCTAAACAGCCATTGAAAAACTGGGCTTGAATGAAGAAAATAAGATGTTCCGACTGTTGAGAGAGACACTTAGTTTTATGTTGTTGGTGCTTCACTACGACTAAGGAGCAGATCGTCACACAATGTGTCGCGTCCCTCAGGGAAAGCATCCTGAAGACGGCCAAGACGCTGGTGGAGGACACCAAGCTGCTGGTGGCGGGAGCCGCGTCCACCCAGGAGAAGCTGGCTCAGGCTGCACACTCCTCAGCCAAGACCATCACTCAGCTTACCGAGGTTGTCAAACTGGGGGCGACCAGCATGGGATCCGATGACCCTGAGACACAGGTGATGAAAATCCACAGCACACTAATAGAAGTTTTTCCTTTTCATGTAAAAAACAAAAAAAAAAAAACACATCTGGTTTTCCATTATGGTTTTATTTAATAAAACTCTGCTCTTTTTTTTTTTTTTTTGTATTTTGCATTCTGTGTTAGATTCTCTCTGACTCCCATTTCATCCTACATTGTGCCTCTTCTTTCCCCTGAGTGCATACCACTATCTCTGCTTTCCACTAAGTCTGAAGTATCATGACTAGCTCGGAGCGATAAGTGCTAAATCCTCTCCCCAAAGCACAGCCGATAAGCCTACACTCTGACCATTGTGCTTTATTGATTCCACCTCTATCTCCTCAGGTGGTTCTTATAAATGCAGTGAGGGATGTGGCCAAGGCTTTGGCCGAGCTCATTGGTGCCACCAAATGTGCTGCTGGCAAAGCACCTGACGACCCGTCCATGTATCAGCTGAAGAGCGCGGCCAAGGTACGGAAACGGAGCTCTGAAACAGATGACTGTCACATCTCTTTAAGTGGTGGATTTATTTCACAGAAAGCCCTATTGCTGATAGCAGGAGGCTGCAGAAATGCATTCGGCAAAAGCCCTCTTTATATTATTACCTGTAGATTGATGCATGCGGTAGCAATACGCTGAGCTTTTTTTTTTTTTTTTCACAAGGAAGATGTGACAGCTCTTATCAGAGTCTTTGCTTTCTCTCTCATATCTGTGGGACTTGAGTTGTCACTGATATATTGTGTGTATGTGTTTGTCAACATGAACGAGAACGCCGGTGTGCATTGCAGAAGCTCTTAACAGATGTGACTTGGAAGCGCAATGTGTATAAGGCAGAACAGTCTTTGTGCACTTTAGAGATAAAAGGCGATATTTTTTTTTCTTCGTTTTAATGAACTCCAGTTCTAATGCCATCCTGGGCAGTTGCCCATACTAATAAGAAGACCCACCGTCGCATCAACTACACTGTTAATTAGCAATAAGCAAAGTAAAATACAAAGTTGTGAATTTTATGGATGTCATATATAAACTTGTGTGACAAAAATAGTCAATGGAGGATTGCATAAAGCTTTCATTGTTTTACCTTTTGGCAAGAATGGTCTCAACCACATAATTAATCCACAAAAATTGCTGGTGTCATACAGAGGGACATGTCCTTTTATGGCAAAGAAATGTCAGGAATGCTGGTCCTAAGTAGTTCTGCAGCAGCTCCTGTTATTAAATTATTACTATAAATTATATTATACTATATTATACTATTATTACCATAAAAGTGTAATAATATAAATTATTACTTTTATTGCTGTATCTTAGTTTTAAATGCACATTTTGTACACATCATAGCTGCAGCCTTGGTTTTAGCTGTTGTTGGCACTTTTTAATTACCGTATGTATATTGTATTTATGTCTGCTCATCGCTTCTTAGAATGTACAAGGACTGGGTCACTGTAAACAAATTGTCCTTCAATGGTTCATACATTTTTCTGACTTCTAAAACCTGAAAATGTGCATCAATTTAAAAAAATCCTCCCATGCAAGATTTTGGGGGTTTTGTTTCAATGATGATATGTGAATACTGTTAAAAATGCACTTATAAATGAGCAACAATTTTGTATCAAGCAGCCTGATAACTGATCCGTGAATGATTTCTCTAGCATGTCTGTTTGGGCCAATCTCTATAATTAAATATCCCTGCAAAGTAATATAAAACTATATTTGCATATCAAACAGCGGTTATATAAGGTTCAGATTTTGTTAAGCTAACCGACACAATTTCCAGTTAAATGTATGTGGTTTATTATAAATCTTAAGACATGTCTAAGAGGTCCCAGTTGCCTGAAAAATGTCCATGGACTATTGAACAACAAAGCTTGCTGAGCACTTACATAAGGATCCAATCAATTAAGAGTCTTCTTGCAACAGAGCCTCAGGTGCTTCTAATCAGATCAAAACAAAGATCTGCTTTGAAAATGTTGTTGAATTTCTTCTGTAAATGTATATATTTTTTTTCTAATTTAAGTAAGTGCCAAACAATCTAGCAGACATAGCTTGTTGCAACAGGATTAGTTGAGTTTTCTCATCTAAATGGAATTAGGGCCACCCATGGATGTGTTCATGTTGACAGATTGGTTCAGTTCCTCCAACATATGGTGACCTCTGAACAGGATACCATCAAAGTCCTGGCGATCGTGTTTTTCAAATTCCAGAGTCCAGAGTTTACTGCAGTTTACTGAGCACGGCGCAGGCACAAATATGTGGCACAACAAGTCAGTTAATTTGTTCCTTTTTATATTAACAGGATTAAATTCTAGTCATTTTAGCAGCAAATAGGATTATTCACAGTGTGATTATCAGAGAAATGAACAGTTTAAATATTTTGTATAATGAAATTGTTGGCCTCAATGGAGGAAGTGCTCTGCCTTCTGGTTTAAGTTCATGGCCTCATTTTTTTTCTCTCGTTACTGACAGGTCATGGTGACCAATGTGACTTCTCTTCTAAAAACAGTGAAGGCAGTGGAGGATGAAGCCACTCGGGGCACAAGGGCACTGGAGGCCACCATTGAGTTCATAAAGCAGGAGCTGACAGTAAGTGCATCTGACAGGCCAAGACTCTTCTTTATGGTCTGTTGAGAGTTAAACATTGAGAAACAGCCTTTCTGCAAAGCTGGGTCAGGGATATCTGTGTCTATTATTCTGAACAACACAGGGAAGCTTTTTGTTCTTTTTTCCCCCCTTTATTATCAGTCCAGCTCTGTTCCTTCTCCTCTCTCAGCCCCTGCAGGTTTTCCCACAGCTCTTATCAGGGCCTTGGTAACGGACACAGCCAGAGTGAGAAATGAAGAGGTTCCAAGAGCTTGTTTTTATGTAATTTGCTTCTAATCCTTATCAGAGGACCTTTAGCCTCAAGGGAGTCTTACCGAGACTCCCTTAAGTTCATATTATTACGCTGCCTACATTTTTCATGCGTTTTCCAGACGATATACTTGTGTAAACTGTGTTTGCTTTCTCTCTGAGCACGTACCCTATCGCAGCATTGTGATTCTCTTCTTCATTGCAGGTGTTCCAGTCCAAGGACGTCCCGGACAAGTCGGCTTCACCCGAGGAGTTCATCCGCAACACAAAGGGCATCACTGTAGCCACAGCCAAGGCCGTGGCCGCAGGCAACTCCGCTCAGCAGGAGGACGTGATCGCGACCGCCAACCTGAGCCGCAAAGCCATCTCCGATATGCTGACTACCTGCAAGGTGCTAATCCACTCCACCTTGCCAAAACAGGCCTCACACAGACAGCACCAGGCTGGCAGGGAACACGCGAACCCGAGCCTGCTGAGAGCAGATATTATCGAGTCGAGTTTATTTTTTGGATGCTGCTGCGGGAAGTGACTCAGTCGGTGTTCAAAGTCAGACTAGAAAGCAGGATACACTCGTCACCCGCTGAGCAGGTTTAAGAACACAGAAATGGATGATGGATGATTGAGCAGCGCGGGCTGTGTTTTTCCACGTTTAAACATCAGTAAGAAATTGTCATGGCGGTTGAATTTTAAGTAGATTCAACCTTAAATTGAATCAGAATTTTGGACTGATTTCAAGATCTTCACTTTTTGTAAAGCTTGACCCAACAGCACAGATTTTAAGTGATTTTGAACTGTAAGAGGTCATAGACAAAATAAAAACTTACTTCATCAGTCTCCATGTTCAACCCAACAGAGTGTTTGTTCTCACTCTACCTCTATTGAGCAGATGTACAAAGATGTTTGCAAGTAATAATGTTTGCGAATGCAGGAAATGGTATACATGTGTTCAGTCAGCACGCCACAACAGAAATCAAATAAACATGGTTTTATTTTAGTCAAATTTCAAGAAATGCAATTGTGAACAAGTGGTTCTTTTTTATTAATCTGTACTACATATAACAATGATAACATCTGATATTGTTTTTTTTTTTATTTTAGGATTTTTTTCTTTTTTATTAATGAAAGCCATCTTTGCTTTGCCATGGATATCAACTTTTCAAGTATAGATATGTCAGACATATTACTTTTTTCTTTTAGAATTGATGTATATTTATGCACAAAACAGAAATGAAATTATTCAAAGGTAAACTTCAAAACGAGCATAAAAAAATGTAAGGAAACCCAAAAGGGTTTATTGAAATCATATGGGGACGATGGCATTCGTTCCACAATCAGTGGGTTGCCGATTTTTTTCCTTCTCTGGCTTCTGATGCTTTAGGTTCCAACCTATTTTATGCATTTAGGTCCTTCAGTAGTGACATTAAATGTAATTTTCAGCCTTTGCTTACTTTACAGCAAGCTGCACATCATTCTGAGGTGGGCGAGGACTTGAGAGGAAAAGCCTTACAGTACGGCACCGAGTGCACCACCGAATACATCAACCTTCTGGAACAAGTACTGCAGGTGTGTGTACACTTACATAAACCATTTTTATTGAAAATGAAATATTTTGGGAAAGATTCTCTTCTATGTAGGTCATGGCTTGTGCCATTTATTTTTCTGAACAAGAACAGTTTTTTTTTTTCAAATGAGAGTTAAAATATATGTAAGGTTGTAGAAATTACATCAACTTACTAGATGAAATCTTTTATTGCAACATTAATCAGGTCTGGTGTACAAGATTAATTCTTTAACTTTGAAAAACTTTTCTCAGTTTCTGAAAGACAAAACATATCATCTTTCCAGTATCGTATCTTTCCTGTTGGACTGGTCGTTAAATGTCAGCTTGTATGCCAGTTCCAGTTCATGTACATTATATGGGTAATATATAGAGTGCATTGTAATTAAGAGCATGCAATGAAATAAAATGCTTTGCTCAGCCAAACTTCAAAAACCCAAATCAAAATGTTTGAATTGTTTTTTTTATTAACCTAAAAATTTGAGTTGACATGAATAGGTTTTTTTTTTTTTGTTTTTTTTGTTTTTTGTAATCCCTGTCATAACCTGGGAGCATAACTCCAGCCGACCTCTCATTCTCGTTGTTTGTACATTTTACAAGGATGTGCTCTTGTGTTTTCAGGTGTTGCAGAGACCGATGCCAGAGCAGAAGCAGCAGCTGGCCATGCATTCAAAGCATGTGGCAGCCTGTGTGACGGAGCTTGTCCAGACAGCCGAGGCCATGAAAGGTGACATCCACAAACACACCCATACGTACGCACCCACTCACTTTGCTGATCAAACACTCTTAGTCACTGAGTGTAGCTCAGTGCCATTTAGTCACTAATGCCCCCATTCTGCCTGATGCATCATTTATTGGAGGATGCAGCAGAAGCATTCAAGGGTTTAAGGAACCTGTGAAAATTATTATGTTTTTGATACTGTTAATAACGGCAACAAGCCTCCATGCAGTCCAGAGTACTCAGTATATATTTTATATTTTTATGACATCAGTAGAAACAGAGATGAGAATTACAAGCAGACCATTCTCAACACATTTAGAGAGCACAAGAGTTTTCTAATAATCTGTGTCTGAGCCTGTATGCTTTGTCATCAACAAAAAAATTCCAGGGCCGCCACTTTTATAGACACCCTCGTAAATATGTTAAAGGTCTTAGAGTAAGTTAATCTTTTATTGCAGTAGTAATGACCCGTAAAAAAATCCATGATATGTACCTAAATAAAATTCATGTTAAGAAATATATTTTTTACACAAAAAATGAGTGTGTCACAGTTACTATTATCCCTGCTGTGAAAATATTGTACAACCCTCTGACTCCAAGAAAGCTGAACTAAAGGTGAAAGTGTTCTATTTTTATAGTGTGTGATTCTATTATTACAGTAGTATATTTTATTTCTTTTGTTTTACGTATTTATGCTTTGGCACATTTTAAACAGGGATGCTAATGGGAGTGTGTCGGTGCTGTATACCTGTCATAAATTTGAATTTCGGTACTACTATGACACATTATTTTGGAGCAGAGGGAAACTGATTGAGCTGGATTTGTAGACAACATTCAGCGTTAAGTGAGGCGGGGTACCGGTAGGAGCCAACGCAGTTCGACGAAATGTAAAAATCCCTGACAGGATTGCAAAGATGTCAAAGATTAGTGGAAGGAGCCCTCATCCTCCTGCTCATGAACAACACTGTTGCACTAGTGAGTCAAGCCACCATACCTGTCAGCATCTCTAACACAGATGGCTCCCCAAAAATCAGTTCAGAATATTGAAATTGTAGCTCAGTGTAATCGCCATGCAAATTTCTTCAAATGAAGCTGTGTAGGATGGTTACAGTAGTGTCTCTGCATGCCGCAGTACTGCATCTGACAGGGCTAATAGATTGTGTTTGGGTGAGAATTAGATTTCAGAGAACAGCCTGACACACAGTGGGGCTATCCACTTCACCTCTCTAATGTCCCATGTGGTCTCTCTCTTTTTCTCTCTCCATCCCCCTCCTCCCTTGCTGCTTTAGATGGAGGTAAGTGGTATACGGCGTGTTTTGTTCACCCAGATCAACTTTCATCAGGGTCAGTGGGGGGCCAAAGAGGAGTCGGCTCAGGGGTTTGGTGGGGGGGGGATAACAGATTTCCCCAGTGATAAACATAATCTATAAACATCATCCCCATCTGCTTCACCAGGCTGTCCTTGAGCAGCTCAGTCTTATGGACATTTAAAAGCCTTTTAAAAAGACAATGATCCATCAGATGTGTATTCCATCTAGCTTACGTTTATCTCAGTTT
The DNA here is from genome assembly GCF_904066995.2 of Poecilia reticulata. NCBI lineage: Eukaryota > Metazoa > Chordata > Actinopteri > Cyprinodontiformes > Poeciliidae > Poecilia > Poecilia reticulata. The sequence continues at coordinate 23,184,834 of NC_088835.1, read as the reverse complement.
GCTTTGAGGCATTATTGTGATAATGGAAACATTTGAGCGTCTTTAGGACGATGAAAGGATGGCATAATTGCACTGGTAAATGAAATGGAAATGCACCGCTGTTGCTTCTGTTTACCTTCGGTGCAAAGCAGGAAGAAAACGGCGTCGGTAATCCAATGTCTGCTATCGATCTCCTCCAGGATCAGACTGCGTGGACCCCGAGGACCCCACCGTCATCGCTGAGACCGAGCTCCTCGGTGCAGCAGCCTCCATTGAAGCCGCAGCCAAGAAACTGGAGCAGCTCAAGCCCAGGGCCAAGCCCAAGGTAACAAGTGCCCCACTCAACCTTTTTTTTTTTTCCCACCCACTCAAACCCAAACACAGCTTTCTGCGATTAATCAGCCTGGGAGTCGATGTGGGATGTAGGTAGGAAAAAGGTGACGCCGACTTTGAAGCGGAGTCCTCTTTTTTCTGTAACTGATCTGCTGACATGAAATCATGAAAGAAGAGAAAGAGACTATGTTGCGTTCACACAGCATGTTGACTCAGAGAGCTCGTCCAGTGAGCTAACTTATAAAACTTTCTTCAAAGCTCCTCTTGAACATTATTTTGAACTGCATTGCCAGGAGATGTAATTACACAGCTGGGTTGTCAGGCTTATGTTGGATTGAGCTCAAATGTGCACTGAACTGCTGTGACCCTTTGTGAAAGAGAAGTTCTATGTCCTATTGAACTTTATTTCCTTTTGTTTCGTAGCTCTATTTTTCTTCTCTAATCTACTACTGCTTCACCCCTGTGCTCGCTCTCCAGATCAAAACCAAAATGTGTAGCATAATGTACAGGCATCATAGGTGGTAATTTATACTACATGTGCTATAAGACTACTTTTATGTTTTTGTTCTCTTTGTAAGGATGTGTTGTCTTTGTGGCGTGCTCTGCATGGTTGTAGTGTTTGTTTATCTGTCTCTGGACATTTGTGGTCTTGTGACTGCAAAGCTTTCTCCCTTTTTTTATTGTTCTTCCTGTAAATGTGATCATCAGTCCAGTCTTCATCTGTGTGACTTTAACGTATATAGATTTAGGTTGTCCTGTTTTTGAATGAAGTCCATGTAAAGTCCTGTCTCACACTATAGATACTATAATTCCTCGGCAGCAGCAGGGCTCTTATTTTTATGGAAAGAGATTAATCAAGGAAAGGATTTTCATCTTTTACGTGTCAGTAGCTCCCTCTAGTGGCCATATTAAAGACAACAGAAAAATGAAACCTTAAACAACTAAACATACTTTAATTTTCTTATTAACACAGATAAAAGGTTATTTAGTCAGGTATAAGATGAAGCTAAGACAAAAGAATTCCTGGGAATGCAATATAAAAGCGAAATGATTTTCAGTGCCTTGCAATAGTACTCACCTGATTTGAACATTTTCAAAGTTTATTTTATAAGTGCAAACTTCAATTCATTTTACTGGGATTTTATGTGATAAATCAGTGTACAGTTTTGTATAACTAGATGTAAAATGTTACATAATTTTCGATTTTATTTTTACAAAATATGTTGTAGGACTGCATTTCAGTGTGGTTACAGCAGCAATGTTCGAACATGTTTTTGTTTTTTTTCCAGGCTAGGGTGTAGAGACAGATATTTTTGCCCATTAGTTGATTAGATGGAGCACCTCTATGAACATCACTATTCCAGGTTACCAATTGAAGATTTGTAACCTATGGGCCGGCATAGCACATAAAAATATTTTGATCATAACCATTCCGTTGTAGAGCTGGTTCTATATTTGGCTTTGCTATCCTGCTGGAAGGTGAAGGTGAGTAATTTTGGAACCTCAAACAGTTTCATCAATCTTCCCATCAGCTTTGGCCAGCTTTTCCATCTGTGCCGGTCAAAAGCATTCTCATGACATTCTGTCATGACTGTATATCACTTTTAGGTGTATTGTCTTCAAGGCAACATGCTGTGTTAGTTTTGCTCTACAAATGGAGTTTCATGTAGGTCAGAAGAAGGTCATTTTAATCTTATTTGACCAGAGAACATCAACGATGTCCGCTGCGTGGCTTTAGTTTGCAGTTGTTCCAGACTCTTCCTTTTTTCCGATGTCAGATGTGAGATGTTCAAAGCTTGAGATATTTTTTGCTGCCTACTTCTGCTTTAAACTTCTCCAGAACTTTATCTCTAAGCTGGAGTGTTCTTTGGTCCTAAAGGTGTGTGCTCACTGCTCCCTAATATATATATTTTTTATTTTACACACGTCAACTCTGTCCGATAGTTGGAGGACTCCTTGACGCCAATGGTTTTATTGGATTTTATTTATATTAGAGTAAATAGGGCTGAATATATATCCATACCACACTTTTTATATTTTAATTTCTAAGAAAATTATTTAAAAATTCATTCCATTTCAGCTATGTCGTGTGAGTCAGTCATATAAAATCCCAATACGTTGAATTGTAAGGATGAGAATGCAAACCTCTGCAAGGCTCAGTGTACACTGTGATTCACAAACTGTAGAGCTCTGTTAACTCTGATTTTTGGAATGACGCTAATGCTATCGCAGAGAGAGAGAAAACCAGCACAAATACTGTTATTTATCATAGCTTAACGCAGTTCCAAACAGATGTTTAGGCTTTATTTATGTTCAGAACAACTGTCTGAATTATTCCTCTTCCGTTTTACTCCCCTCTGCTCTTTTCTCCCTCATACTTTCCGCCCTTTAAGAGCAGACGCTCTCCTGCTCCCAGCATGCTTCCTCTCTCCCTCCCCCTCCCTTCCAACTCCCTAAGCCATTGTAGGCCTGGAAGCCTTCTCTGCAGGGCTCTGTCTGATATGTTTGATATATTAGGTTGTTATTCAGTCCAACTATATATCAAACATATTCCTACAGTGTCCCGCCCTGTCTCCAGCCACGTGTGCCTTATGTGTTTATGGAGGTCTGTGGTCAATCACATCTTGTTGACTGCTGATGCAGAGAGGGCCATTTGTTGAATGTCCCCGAACTGAACCTCCGCGATTTTTCATACTGTTCTTCAGTTCATTTGGCAGAAATGACCGTTTGTGTTCACGTTCTGCTTCGTTGCTCAAAATGTGCTATATCTAGATTTGTTTTAAGTGAAAGATAAAATTGACCCTCAATACACTTTATAGAAAAAAGTTGTCACTTGAGGCCGTGTTATTTGTGGCTGGGTGTATTTTACAGATCTGAGGATAGATGTGTTATTATTTTTTACCTTGGTTTTCATCCATTCATTGCGGATTGGGATTTGTAACTTTTTGGGGGGATTTTTTTCTCCAGCAGGCTGATGAGACACTGGATTTTGAGGACCAGATCTTAGAAGCTGCAAAGTCTATCGCTGCAGCAACCAGTGCTCTTGTAAAATCTGCATCTGCAGCTCAAAGAGAACTGGTGCAACAAGGCAAGGTCAGAAACTAATTCCTTCCATACGTTTGATTGTTATGTGGGCATAGTACACGTACACTATACACCCAGCATATAAAAAAAATGGCTTAAAAATGGGTCGGACTGTTGTATATCCAACAGTTAGACTACCAAAAAGTATGTTGAAAAAATTAAATCTTAACTAGGTTACATAATAAGTAGCTATTTGGGTTAAACTGTTTTTTTGTTTTTAGCCTCATATTGCCTTAAATGGACTTCATGCTAGAGACACATTCACCAATTTGCACTCACAAACATGCACACACTGAGTGGGAGGCCAGCTTGCCCAGAGGCACATTGACATGTGACAGGAGGAAACTGGAATCAAACAACCTATTGATTGCAAGTCTACTACTCTACCAGAGAGCCATAGGAGTGATATCATGGCTCATAAGACTTTATTGACAATTTAGTCAAAGCTTATGCTCATTTGTAAGGTATTATACTTCCTGTCCTTTTTAACTTTATGACCAATTTTCTGGAATTAGGGTGAATGTTGAAATTAGGTTGCATAAGCTTTTGGTAACTGATTATTAGGTAAAAGGTTCTTGTTAAGTGAAAAACGTATTTACTAAATTTATCACATTAACCACCTAAACACTTCTATTTTCATCCTGTTCCTAAGCATTTGGCTTACAGAAATAACCAAGCGGTTTTATAGTGTAATACAGCTCTGCATAAGGTATTGCCTGTCTGTATTGACTTCATGAATAATTATTTTGTCAAAATGTGAAAGTTGAGCTTAAGCTTGCTTTAGCTACTGGTGGCTGCTTGGCAATTAAAGGCCCCAATATTATCTTAAGAGAACAAACTCATTGTCTGGTGATGATTGAAGTCATTAACTCCACTCACTGATATGAGCATTGTTACAAAGCATCATTTCACCACCTGACTAGTTCTTATTTCATCCTCTGCAAGAGGTCTAGTGAAACCAGATGATATTGACAAATAGTTCAAAACGCATAAACCCAGCGAAGGTAAAGAAATAACCACCGATTTTGTATGTGTAAGATGCTTTTTTTTTTTCCGTTCCTCAGGTGGGATCCAATCTAGCTAATGCAGTAGATGACGGCCAGTGGTCGCAGGGTCTCATATCAGCTGTAAGTTGCTTTGATATGTTACTGTATAAGCTTTGTATTACTAAACGTCGTACCCTGCCAAGAATAAGTGTAAATTTGTTCGTTGCTGTAGGCCCGTATGGTAGCAGCAGCCACCAGTAACCTGTGTGAGGCGGCGAACGCTTCAGTGCAGGGCCACGCCAGCGAGGAGAAGCTCATCTGCTCTGCCAAGCAGGTCGCAGCCTCCACGGCTCAGCTGCTGGTGGCTTGCAAGGTGAAGGCGGACCACGACTCTGAGGCCATGAGAAGATTACAGGTAACACCGAATCACATTAGTTCAGCTGTGAAAAGATGCGTTAACTCATAGGTACGCTCCCCACAACACCTTTCTTTAGGCTGCTGGCAACGCAGTGAAGCGGGCTTCGGACAACCTGGTGAAAGCAGCTCAAAAAGCAGCATTTGACAAGACGGAGGACGACAGCGTGGTAGTGAAGACCAAATTTGTTGGAGGCATTGCTCAGGTGAGAGAAAAATCTATGAGTGAATCTTGTGAAGTCTTGGATATAAATCCTCCCGACTGCGTGAGTTGCCCTTTTCCGCTAAATGTTACTGAGCGATTGCGTTTCTTTGCCCGTATATCAAAATGCCACAGTTGTTTTTCTGAAATTGTGATGAGCTGCCACAGATTAAAAAAATAATAATAAATAAATAAAAAACATCAGATCCCTTTCATAGCTGTTTACCAGGACATTAACAGCTCCAAAATATCACACCTCGAATGGCTTTGAACCGCTTCACTGCTGGAACAGAGAATATTCATCTCGGCAAAAGCAAACAAAGATCAACAATATCCAACGAGTGTTTTTCTGTTGTCGTTGCTTCTTTTTTGATCCTGATTGGGTTCCCGTGTCAGTGAGATATTCACGACGACTGAGCTTATGCCCGTCTCTTTCCATTTTGCCTGTCATTGTCACACTGATGGGATTCTGGGATCCCACTGTTATTGTAACCAGCTTAGACTCTGATTGACATTTAACAAGGAAGGTAAATAACTAAACAAATGTTTGTTTCTATTTTCTCTTTTTTATTACTACCATCAGTAATTATTTATTATGTCACTTCTGGTGAACTGACAGTAGACACATATTGTGATTCATCTTTCAAGTGTGGTATTGATTCTCCAATACAGGGCACTGCCATTAGCAATTTAAATGTGATAAAATTCGGCTCATATATAGATTTGCTGCCTATTCACAACAAATGTCAAATCGAGGCACTTTTTAAGATAAACTTGTTCAATTCGTCTTCATTTAACAAAAATTCAGATCAGGGAAAAATAAAATCAATGTAATACCAGCCAGTCATAAAGTCAGATTCAGGTCTAATTATATAACATCCCTTTACATCCCAATCACAGTGCAGTCAGCGTAGGCTGATCACTTGTAGCAACTTAATAAAAGATTTAAGGGGTCCACACAACTGGAGCCTGGCAAGAGCACGCCCACGTGTGACCAGAGAAATTAAAAATGTCTTTGGAAATGCGTGGTCTCCATCAGCCTGTTGCTGTTGTTCGCAGATCATTGCAGCTCAGGAGGAGATGTTAAGGAAGGAGCGCGAGCTGGAGGAGGCTCGGAAGAAGCTGGCTCAGATCCGACAGCAGCAATACAAATTCCTGCCGACCGAACTGAGGGAGGACGAGGGCTGACTACAAGGCAGCAGGCGAGGAGGCTGATGTGCAGATGACGGCATCTCCTGAACAGGAGACGACGGCAGACGTACTGCCGCCCGCTTGGCTCCGACATCACCGAAGACTATATTCAGCACTTGAAACAGGCCTATTTGTTGACAAAAGCAAGTGCCTGTGCTTTGTAGTGTACTTGTGCGAGTGTAAGTGTGCGTGATGTGTTTGTCAGTGAATGGCTTCGACATTCAGACTTTAATATAAAGAAAGTTGTTATTGTGAGCAAACAAGAGACAAATTGACTGAGTTATTTTCGGTGTAGGTATTAGTGCATCACGAGCATTACTGACTGTTACAGGCATGAATCGGATGCTTATTCTCTCAGTAATCACAGAACATTCTTTAACTGTGTAGAGCAAATATGACTGAACAAACGTTCAAAAACGAAGGTCTGTAGCTTATGTTTTATATGGAAAATCTGTCAAAGGATGATTAGAGAGCAGCAAAGGCAATGCCTCTTCAAACTGTGGGCTTGCATGCACCATTACTCTTAACACATATCGATAAAGCTACTAACCAATAGAGTATTATTGTTCAAAAAGGCCCTTGTATCATACTAACCATGTTAATTGTGGGGACTATAGCTAAAACAACAGATTTATTCCTGAATTTTAAGCTAATCTGTTCTTTTTGACGCCAAACACAGATTGGTTTAGTGATGTAGATGAAGTGAAGGGACAAAATAACAAAAATGCATTGATCCCTACTGTCAATCACTTTTATGGAAAATACCTATGAAAAAGAAAGAAAGTAGTTTTGTTTAGATATTCAGATCTAAATGTGACCAAATATATCTTGCTGCTTGTACAATATTGCACTCAAAGGATCCCACTGATTTTTCACCTAAAATGCAGATAACCCAGTAAAGTTATACACAGTATTATTACATTGTTCTGACATGTCTTTTTCCTTTTGCTTTCACGATTTAAAGTTTCAACCACTTACACAAGCCAGATTGCATTCACGTGCCACTTGTACTCAAACAGGGTTCCTTCGCGGTCTTCAAAAGTTCAGAATAGTTTTGAATTGAATCGATATTTTACAGATCCAAACAAATGTGGAAGAAAAAGAAAATAGATTGCTTCTACATAGTTACCATGATGACAGCTATGTCTTCACCATATTAAGTGTTGAGTTGTAAAAAAATAAATAAATAAATGGGTATGTCGGATGTAGATATGTCATGGATATTACTCAGGTGACGTAATGATAAGGATGAACCTTGAGACTTTTTTAGACTATAAATTTATTAGGGAAACAGAAATGAAATTCCTCATTGAGACTTCTTTACTGTAAATAATATTTACAATTTTTGCCCAAAGTTTACGTATACTCATCAGCCATAAATGTCATAGGAATTTTGTTTATTTATTTGAGCTTTTTTTTTCATGGTGAACTAGAAAGAAACTAAAGAGAAACCAAACAGCAGCACTGACTTTAAAATCAACAAAGAGATGCAGATGTTTGAATTGTGTGGTCAAGATTCTATGTACAGGTTCAATAAGGCCCTGGCTTACTTGTGGTTGGTCATTTTATAACTTCTATCAGAATTGGTTGAGTTCACTTAGGTTTGTTGGTTTATTGGCTTTTAAACATTTAGAATAAATTTTAAGTACGGTTGAGTTCTTTAATGCTTTGTTGAGTCCCAAATCAGTTGTGATGTGTGCTGGGATCCCTGTCCAAGTTCTACCTGTCCTGCTCTTGATTTGAGTTCAAGTTTAAAGTTGACATTAATATGACATTTATGCTGGTAATGAGAGGATGTATGATACTTCTGACAGGTTTAGATTTTTATTTTCTACCAAAGCATTTGTCTATGATGGGAAGTGAAACAGGCTTCTGTCAAAAGATAGCAAAACAGTTTTAAATGACATTAATCTGTTTCTATTTAGAATTTATTTTAAAATGTATGTCAAAAATGATTTAAAAATCCTTATTTCTAGTGCAGCAATCAAATCGTTCTTATAATTGCTTACGAGCTTTTTCCACTGGTATTTTTGATGATTTATCTTTAGAGATGAACTCCGATTCTCCGAGATTGGACGGCCTCCTTGCCATCACCCTAATTGTTAGCTCTTCCACAGATTCTGGTATGGTCTCTCTGAAACATAAAAATTTCTTCCATTCAGAAGAAATAATTTTGGCCAAAATAAAAAGAAGAAATCCCTTTCAACCAAAATCTTGGATCTTAACTTTGTAACTTAAACATGCCCTGAAGATTGACCCAGATATCTAGAAATTAATGTTAAAAAAAGTATTGAACTAAAATTGTTAGAAAAAAAAATGTTTAGGAACCCTGACCTAAGCACACTTTATTATTTTCCTGTTACTGTCCAGTGTTTTTAAAATTGCTACTATACTAACTATATGTCTACAAACTCCACAGGCTATTCCAGCAAGGTAATATTGAGTTACTGCTGTTATTTGATGGAAAATAAGCTTCTTACAAGGATATTGTGCTTCCAGCTCTGGAACTGATATGAGCATAAATTTTTTCACATTTTTCACACTACAGACAGCAATTCAAGGCTTCCATCACATAAAAATCTTTATTAGGAAACCGCTTCTTGTTGCATTTGAGGGAGCTGATAAAATTCCTTTTTTTTCTTTCTTTCTTCCAATAATGCGCTACACATGTTTTAAAACTACTGCTGTTCATCTCCTCAGTCTGTCCATGCCCATGTCATGTCTGCATCGTATACTAGTGCCTTATTTGAGTCTGCGCTGCAAGCAGCTGAACATCAGGCTGGCTGGGAGCCTGAGCCTTCTCCTCTCTGGGTCAGAAACATTATGCCAGTCTATCAGCAAAATCTTTGCCATACTGGGGGCCTATACCTGCCGGCGGTGTTATAGTGCTGATGTTAAAGGGCATCTATGGATACCTTTAGGGTTTAGTTGCTAACACTAGATTGCATTCAGTGAGCATGTGGCTACATGTGTCTGAGGTAATGAAATGATTTAAATTCGTTCAGCCAAATAAAACGTTGAGCTGAATAACTTTACTTGTTGCATTGTCTAAAACCACTATTAAAATGTTTTGTTTTTTTTATCTGTTAATGTGAGACTAATCCTGAACTATACTGTCCAGCGGGTGTGTCTAAGTATTACTGGAGTAGAATAAGAGTTGGCGTCTCTGTTATAAATAGGTGTTGTGCTTTCTTTAACAGACTGCGTCGGTTGTATCATTTGATGCTGTATTTACAATATTTATCTGGTCACAGAAGTATTTTTTGTATTCACTAAAAATAAAAATAAAACAGTTTCAAGCAAACGGTACTAATTTTTTTTTCTATTATTTGTATTTGTTCAGATTAATTGATGTTTACATCAATTAAACCATACTGTTTACATCAATTAAACATCATTAAGTCTTGTGTGGATTTATCAACTCAAGTTGTTGAAAATGCTTTTCCAAGTCTGATGTGACTGTGCTTCACTCTTTAAGTGACCTGAACAGTGAACAGTGTTGTTCAAAGCCTTAGATTTTGTTTTTGTATTCAAGACCTGCTTTAATTTTCTCTATGGGTTGTCTTTGACTCATCTAGTGCTTTCCTTGGTCTTCAAGATATTTAGTAATGTTTTCTATCCAGCCTCTGAACTCAGTTGCATTATACTGAGATTGAAGTACCTACAGGAAGTTATAAATTGACTTCTGAAAGCATTTGGTTGATCTTTATTTATTTTAAAAGAGTCAGACTAAAGGAGATAAATACATTCTACATGCAAGCCACATGTTTGGGATTCTGTTTTTTGTAAAAACAAAAAAAAACTGTTTAAAAATTTATAATTTCTTCCTCAAATTCATTGTTTGTGATGGTGTATCACAAAGTATCTCAAACATGACAGAACATGAATACTTGTTCATGCATTTGTCTAGGTAAACAGAAAAGATTTTAAAAAAAAGACTGCCATTCTGCATTTTTGTCAGCAGATGTCAGCATTGCCCTTCATAGCTCAGTCAGGGGTGAAGAGAATGTTTGGAGAAGCATGTTCGTGTGGAACGATTAGCAGAGGTTTGCCAGACCAAATATGGAAATTGTGGATTCACTTTTTTTTCTTTTTTTTTTTTCCAAGCTTCCCAGACCAGACTTTGAAGTATGCAGAGATCTCCATTTAGATGTTTTGGTCAAGAGGAAGAGCTCACATCATTTTTGCTCGTTCACATACCATTGCACACAGTAAAATTATTTGAGAAGTGATTATTTTCTACACATTTTGTTCTGGGTATCTGGGTATGACAAGCCATCACACAGACTTGATGTCATATTGTTTTTTGCTTGTTTTTGCAAGACTCTAGCTGATCTTCTCACAGAGTCAGAAGCATGTTGGATAGAGAATACATAAAGGATGGAAGTCCAGTACATTTCCTCGCTGTTCTAATGAAGACCATATTTGGCTGTTTGAGTGTTTTGGTCTCCGCGCAGTAGGGAGGGGAAACTGAAGCCATGTGTGTTGAGAGAGATTATCCATCTTTTTCTCACCCTCTTTCTGTGGCTCTCGTGCCAGTGGACCAACAAGGTTTTTCTGTTTAACTATTATCAAGTTGCTAGTTTTCCTTTTCAACTTTAAGATTTTTACACAATCACTGAAACAGACACTGATTTTCAGAAGAAAAAAAAACAACAGGTTCAATTACAGCCATCTATTCCAGATTTAATATTTTCAAACAGAAATAAAGACATCTTTGAGTCCACCTGAACTGACTACATTTTTCTTCCTCTCATCAGCTTTGCATTTAATGTATTTCTGAAATCCTGTGCTATCGTATCATTTGTTAAAGACAACATTTAGAGTAAGTAGAGTAAGATGGGTAACAACATGCAGGTTGTTACCCATCAATTTGCTGTGTTGATGTATGATTCTATGTTCTGTGGTAAATACGCAGTAAATATTCAAAGGGCACAGGAAATGTTTTATCACAAGTCATAAGTCTGTCTTATCACAGACACAGGAAGGTTGGGACACAAAACAAATGTTATGGTTCAATGAAAAACACTACAATAGTTTGGTCCCAACAGTTTAGGTTTACTGCAAAAAACTATTGAGGTTTATATATCTAAACATCACAAGTAGCTCCTTTTTAACTGCTGTCAAATAACTATTTACAGTGCCTTGCTACAATATACCTTTTGAACTTTAGTTCAAACATTCTTTTGCGTTACAACAAACTTTGATGTATTTTATTGGGACCGACATGATAGACCACCACAGACTAGTGCATAATTGTGAAGTAGAAGAAAAAATTATTCATAGTTTTCAAAATTTCAACAAATGATGTCATCCTTTTTGCATTTAACCACTGTGCTCCGATGTCACTAAATAAAACCTAGTGTAAGTAAAGGCCTTTAAATGTCATCTAATTAGGAAAAAGAGTTTGTTTTATCCCCGACATGTAGATGCAACAAGCAAGCACAGGAAGTTGCTCTGGTCAGATAAAACCAAAACTGAACTTTTTGCCCCCACATAAAAGCATAAGTAATTACACTTCATGAAACACGATATTCCAATTGTCAAACATGATGGTGGTGGAACTGTTAGTCTCAAGCATAAAATTCCATTAAAAGACACTGTGGTTTTTAGTTGTATATCAACATGTGGAAACAAAATATCCAAATTAAATGTGTAGAAGTTAATCAGCGGCAAAACAAGGTTTGAATGTCTTTGTCTCTCAGGTTAAGCATTCACCTTTTCATTGATGAGTATAAATAATGCAGTTAGTTGTTTGCTAAAAATTGTCCCATAAAGACACAAAGTGCAGTGACATAATTTGATAATGTTGTAATAGCGTACATAATTTAAAAACCCTGCAAATTCATAATAAGAGTTTAAGGTCAGTTTCCACTTTGACTTTTCATTCTTTCTTGATTTTTATGTCATTTAATGGATAAATATATTTACATCAGAAAACCCTCTCTTGAAAGGTATTAAGCATTTTAAAATAAAGCTTCCATCTGGTGAAGAAATTCCTTAAACAGGCAGAAAACTAGCTATGCCATCAGTGAAGCACAGAGATGGAGAGAGCTTTTGCTCAGAGCGGTGGAGTAGAAAGTGAGGTTTAAAAAGAATGCCTGTCAGGGAGGACTTTGGGGTTTTAGGGTTGGGCCATTTTCTCTCTCTCCCTTCTCATTTTCTGTGGTCCTTTGTGCACTGAAGAAAAATCTAACCCTTTTCTTGGGCCAATCTTTGGGCAATGTCAGGAATGTTCCCCTTCCTTCCTTGATGAAATCTCTCCAAACACACCTGCTGAGATTTTTTTTTTTTTTAATGTTTTTAGCAAAATCTTTTGGATATAATCCTGTATAGGGTGTGATGCAGTCCACACTTGTTAGTAAACTGAGGATAATTTACCACCTTTCAAATTACTCAAGCTCGTAGTATAAGTGGAAACAGTATTGTTGATGAAATCTCATCTAACACAGTGATATTTAAAATTTTTCCCTGACTGCTGCTAAGATGCGTAATTCATTAGCACCAACTGCTTTAGGAGAACATCAACTTGCTAACAATTTGGATTTTCAGCAGTATCGCTGTTGCTAAATTAGCTATTTTGCAAAATGTTATGAAGTAGTAAAGAGCCATTCAACTTTTACTTTCACAAAGAGCATTTTAGCTGTGTTTTCAAATCTTTACTATTCAGCATGGATCTCAAAATGCTGACTTTGTGAACGGAACAACTGCTGTTATTGCTACCATGCAATAATCATCGAGTTTAGAACTTTGTGTTCAGGTCTTTGGTACTTTTACGTGAACACACTCAAGCAGTGTTGGCAGAAAAATCTTCTCCAAAAGGCAGATGAGCCGAAACTCTGTGGGATAAAGCAACAAATTACAACATGGTTTTGCAGAAGTGAGTGAGGTCATTGTATCTGCGAATGCCTGTTGTTTAAGCGTATTTACATACCGCTCTTCTGTGTGCTGTAAGACACAGGACTTCCTAACATAAACCTGGGAGACAGCAGCTGATGGATCTAAGAGAGGCCTTTCCTCAGCTCTTGAACACTATTACTATTTTAGGTCATCAGCTGCATTCTCCCATTATATCAATGCTGCGTCGTATCCAGTATCAAGCTCTGGTTTAATGTGAATAGTAAACAGAGCATGGAGAGAATGAGTCATGATGCTTTATGGGTTGGAATTGGTTATTGTCGAGTCAATCTAAGAAGTCGCGACAATATTGCTTCCAGTGGTCACAATAATTGCAAGTACAAGGCTTATACTTGGTTATGAAATTACTCTTAACCTGTTAAAAATGCATCTTTCGACTAGTTGTTCATGTGATTTATGTTGACAGTTTCAGATGCATTGGCACAGTTCTATGAAATATTTCATATTTCAGTTTCCCCATTTCCAGATGCTAACAGGTGAGACCTGCTGGTATGTGTGGTGTAGAAATGTCAGTTGCAGACAATATCTTCTGAGTGCCGTCTATTTCCCCCCCGCATGACGGAACAGCAGCTCCGTCAGTCATCATGTACAGGAGGCACAGTATTTCTCAGTCAGCAGTGACACCACAGCTATATCGGGACCAAGCTGAGACTTAAAACTTTGGTGCTAATTTTGGACAGCTTCGCAAGTAACATAAGGAATAGCCATTAAATCTAATCCCCCAGCGCCAGACGCAATCATCAGAAGTCAGGTTCTTTCTAAAGGGTTTCGCTGATTTTTGTTTGCTTTGTTCACGGTTGAATAAGTGCCAAGAACTTGATGTTCGCCAGAGGAGCTGATTGTCTTGGATCATTCTGCCAAAGCGAACTGATATGAATATTCTCATTAGATTTTGACAGTTTAGAATGAGACTAAGCACTCGTTCGATAAAATCCCTCCGTCTTGACAAGGAGACTTTTTCCTTTAAACACGTTAAGTGTCAGCCAGAGAAGAAAATATTTGGCTCCTTCTCCTCTCTCAGCCCAGTAGTCTCCCCACCCAGCATTAAAGCTGAATAAACACTCTCTCTTTCTCACTAACAGTATTTTTTTTATTGTTGTTTATCAATGCTGGCGCCAGATTTAATAAGATGATTTAGTGTAAAGATAACTAAAATAAATATCCATTGTGACTTTGTTCACATTTTGTCACATTTGCTTTCACTTTTAGCTTTAACTATAAGTATCTTTCTTGGATCTGAATTTGTTTTGATGGCCATGGATTTGAAAATAAGGGATGTATTTCAGAGAAACAGACATTTGGGATGTGTGCTGTACTTAACATAACTGAGAATGGAAACAGATGCTTACTAGTTCTATGCAGAGTTGTGAACGAGGTGGGATTTAATAACTGCTTTATAGGTTGAATTTAATAATTACCAACGTGGTCAAAATTCAATCAATTCCATTTTTTCCAATCCAGGTCAAATTATATACCATCCTACTCGATACTAACTGATGTGGTTAATATAAAGTGGTGCAGAGCTTTCTAACTTTATGTAGAAATAAAAGTCAGAAATGACTGGAGTGCATTTTGTCCACCCTCTTTACTCTGACAGAGGTGGTATGTAAGTTTCTCACTTGTGTCTCTCTCTCTTTGTGTTGCTCCTCTATTGGACTAAGTGTCTCTCACTCGGGGAATTCTGGGATACCTCGCAGCCCCTGGTTACTTTGGGCAGGATTGAAGTTTCATTGAGGGTGAGATGAGGCACGTTCAAGAACGCCGCTGCTCTCTTTCTGTACACAGGATAACATCTGTGTCGGCATCCTTAACGTTGCGCAACAAAAATGACAAACCATTCAAATTTGTTTTCATGAAGGGCTAAACGTTTATGACCAGGATTTTTGTAGCTCTGGTTGAGCGAATATTTGGAGTATATTTTTATTCAGTTTTGCCTCAGGCTTTCTGTTCTTACCATATGTGCTTGCTCAGTTTACTGGCTTGTTTCTGAAGGTCTTGTGTTCTGCACTTTCTGCAAGTTCAGATTTGATATTGTTCCTTCTTGATTTGTTTCAAATCTACTATTCCAGCTCAGTGTATCATAGTGAACAATTTGTCCTTGTTTGCTGTATTGTTTTACTTATGTTGTCAGTTGTGAACACAGTGAAAGATGAACTGTGTCCTTTATAAAGGAAAACAGGGGTGGGAGGGCTTATTTATTGATAATTCAGCAAATTTGAATTTTTAATAAAGTATGGGGGGGCTTTTTAGACATGAAAAGTTAAGCTTTTACACTGCTTTATTCCATTCTTTTAATATGTCTTCATGTAGACATTATTACCCCATCATGTAGTACATACACCTCCAAGGCTCCATAACGAGAACTCGCCAGACCACACCAGATGTCGTCTATTTTTTCTCTCTTCTGTCTGCTCAGTTTTTAATGACTGGCTGTCCACAACTTTTTCATCTACATCCCAAGCTGAGCACTGAGTCTTAGTCTGAGGATAACCATCGTGGAGTTTGATCAAGCCCGAGAGCTACAGACAGACTTTGCTTTAATTTAAGAAATCAGGTGTTGCAGCATTGTGGGTTCCTCTGGCATTTCTCACCACTGAGAGACCACTGTGACCCAATTGCAGTGAACACAGGCTGTTGGCTTTCAAACAGCCACCCAGAACCACACTGGAATGTCTCATCAGGAGAGTCTCAAATGAACTTCACATTATAGCTTTCACTTGGCCAAGCTAGGCTCAGCTGAAGGTGCGGGACTCGTAAACAAAACGGGGCTCCTTGCTCTCTGCTTTCAAACGCAAACTTATTTGTTTTCATCTCGGTGGTGTGAGAGGAAGCATTAAAGAGAAGGCCGTACAGTATTTTAAAGAGAAATGATCAGCGTAATAAAGAAAACCTGGCAATCTTCATATTTCTTTGAGCCCTACAGCGCCCAACAGACAGCCTGTAGCCGGGAGAACAGAAGCTGAGCAGAAAGTGCATACCTAGAAGTTTTGGAGCACCAAGGAATGGAAAAAAATACTGAATGGCCTTTGACTTATGACCTCACAAAAAGCCCCCACAAGTTAGCTGTCTTCTCTGTCAACAGTATTCAACCTTGCTCACACCAGAGAACCCATATATGGATGAAGATACAGTGCTGTGAAAAAGTATTTGCTCAGTTAAAGTCACACAGATAATCCAGTCAATTTTAATATGGGGGGGTGGGGAGGGGACAACCTGCGTAAATACAAAATGCAAATGCAGATACCCATACCACCTATGTAAAAATGAAATCTTTTCAAATTATTAATTAACTGTCATTAACCACATTTCTTGGCCGTTTCACAAATCACACCCAGGCATGATTAGTGCTTGGTCTAATCAACATGAAGTAGATTCATTGCCAGTTATGGGCAATGCTTAATGATAATTGTGGTTGTCCAGGGTAAAACAAACAGTTTTATGGGGTAATTACTTTCTCAGAATAAAGAAATGAGTGAAATCATCACTTGAAATCTGCTTTTTGTGTTGCAAAAGCTGTGACTGATCTTCAGATTTGTTTAATGATTAGAATAAAGAGATGGGCCACTGCAAGCCAGTTATTTGTTGGTGTTGGTGTCTCCATTTTTCATGACGTATTATGTAATATTATGTATAGATTCATGTGGAGATTATGTGATTCTACAAATAACATCATCCTGTTACTAAAGGATTTTGCACAAAGCTCAGTCAGTTTTCAGTCCAGAATGCAATGAATGCAATGAAATCACTGCAGATTTTGTAATTTTGCAAATCTGTGACTCATATTTGTAATTTTTATTTTTATTTTATTGACTTGTCTTTTAATTGTTTTTAAATGTATGTTCCTACTTGTGTCTTTAATAAAAGTGATGATGATGATGACGATAATCAGGTACATTAAAGTGCGAGAAATAGGCACAAAAAGAAAGGAATCAAACATTTTTCTCTGTATTGTTTTAAAGATTTTCCCACTGATTGCAAGCATACAAACTCCTGGATCTTCAACATACAGCACAAAGCACTAAAGACAAATATTGTAATGGAGATGTCCTCAAGTTGGAGGGCAGTTCCAAGCTGATATATTAGATTAGTAAGACAGTTAGCGCATGTGTGGGAGAGGATATCCACAGGCCCAAAGGAAAGGACAGTAAGCTATTATGTCAGCGATGAGTCCTGATCCCTGCAGGAGGAATTTCTCTGCTCCTTATCTAGAAGTAGGAGGAGTTCAATCTCCCTGTAAACAATCATTTACTGTACTTCCCTATAGACTTCAAAGACTAGGCACAAATAAGTGTCAATGTTGGGTTTTTAAGGCAGAGTGTATAGCACAGATTGACAGTGTCTGATTTAATACTCCTGCCTTGACCTGTCTAGCCTTTAGAGAATTTAATTTTACAGAAGGATTGTAGCTTGGCATCCCACATGAGTGTGAAATGAATCGTGACAACCCCCCTCCAACCCCCCACGCCCACCACCGAAATGCTTTGGTCCCTCCCTGCTCTTTTTGTCTAGGCTGACTGAGCAGCATCAGATTTGGCTGATGGTCTTGTCTCTCTGTGCATCCCATCTGAAGGGGAAACGCAAACAAACCATCTGGGCGGAGCGTTGTAGAGGCCACAAATATGTCTCCATTTTGACTCTTGCCCACATTTGTGTTTGCAGCACTGCCAGCTTTGCCTTTCTGTTTTTTTTTTTGTTGTTGTTTTTTTTGCTCAGTTGCTCATCTTGTGTCGGTAATGAAGTTGTTGTTCCAAACTGCTTCTCGAGAAACGCTTCTTATCTTTGTCAAATTTTCCCAAAACTTACTTTTTAGGACCTGCCATGAGAGAATGTTTCTTACGCTGTCCCAAAAGTATTTCTTTTTGTGTCCTATTTCTGAGAATTACTGCAATCTGAAGGATGACAGATTCTTTCATTTAACAGCAGCTGTTTTGTTCTGCAGCATGTTCTTGGTCCTGGGAGAAAGCTTCTTATCTTTGGAGCACCTGCAGCTGCAATTATTGACCTTTGTGCCCAAGGAATTTGAGTTAAATTGTTAAGATTCAGTCTAGAGGAAACAGTCTGATGTGATGAACAAAGTTCCCATTAGCCAAACGGGAAGTTTAATGAATTGCACCAGAGAAAGGAACATTTTTGTAAGATTTATACCCTTAGTGACAGATTTAGGATTGCCCAGTAGGGCCGGAGTCAAAATGCCACAACCTTATTGCAACTATCCATCAAGCAAAAATACTGTTTCTGACTCCATGCCCTTGTTGCATTTCCATTTCTTCTTGCACCCCCAAGCAGACAACCCTTACTGCTACCTGTATATATAGTGCTGGAACATTACTGTGAATAAGCCCACCATCAGTAGGTTGTGGGTTTGGGTCGGATTACAGCTTAGGTTGCACCAATCCCGAGGCCCCCCTTTTGGTTTTCGACCATTGCCCTGCATGGACCTATCTAATTGCACGGGTACCGTCCTAAAGAGCCAGGAGGTTTTCTCTAAATATAAACTCGGACGATGTCGGCAGAATCCACTCGACAAGAAGCCCGCCTGCTCTTCCCAGAGCTTCACCCAGTGGCTCTTCCCCCAGCATGAGGAGACAGCTGCCTCTAAAATGTCCATGCAGTGTGCAGTTAGCATTGCATGTAAAATAGACATTAATGTATGGGAACACTGAAGAGTAAATAAAATGTCCCACTGATTCCTATTTAGATATTAAGGTTTACAGAAAGTCTTCATGAGTACAACGTTAATGTCTTTTCTCGAGATCTACTCACGCGAGTACAGTTTTGTTTCTCTTATCTTCTTATTTGCACCATGCTTCTCAGAGGTTGACTACATTGTGTTGACAGTAACACTTTGAAGAAGTATTCATACCTATTTTATTTTACAATCACAAACTTTTATTGGGGTTTTCTGTGGCAGAACAACACAGTAGTGCTGTCAAAAGCCAGGAGGAAGGTGGCTGGAGGAAGCAGAAGGCAGTGTTGGTTTACCTTGCGGCAGGTTGACAGCCCTAAACACACAGGAAGAGCTGCAATGGAACGGTTCTTATATCAAAGCGTGTGTGTTACAATGCCTCAATCCAAATTCAGACATAAATCTAACTATGAATCTGTGACAAGGCTTGAAAATTGTGTTCTACAGATGTTCTCCATCTAATCAGACAGTCTTAGTTGTTTTTTTTTTTTGTTAGTTTTATTTTTTTAAAGCTGGGCAGGAATTTCAGTTTCCAGATGTTTAACTGGTTCAGATAAACTCTAAAGGACTGGAGATGGTCTCCCTGTGATAGGTGGACTTGCAAAGGACTGACTCAGGGGTGATGAGATCATGCATCCTTATGTGCTGCCTTGTGTTGGTCTATCATAAAATTTTAATAAGGCACGCTAACATTTGTCATTGTTACATAGAAAAACGTGAGAAAGTTTAGGGGGTGAAAAATACATTTGCGATGAACGCTGCAAGCTATAGTGATACGGGATCAAATTAATGAGGCATTTTGAAAGGGTGCTGTTTGTTGTCTGAGAAAATAATGTGTTTTACTACTGCCACAGTCTCATTATTAACTATGGGTTTTTAAAAAAAGACTTCCACAACCCCTTCGGGTTAGGATTAAGGTTAAGGTTTGGCTTTTCACATCTACTCTGACTCAGAGTACGACTATAAATATTTTGTGACCTCAGAGTTGTGCCCAAGTGATTCTTGGATGCCATCATTTTTTTAACAGCCCCTTTTTATAAGCATATTTGCAGTAAAGTTATGCATGATTGAGAAAGTTTTGGGAACAATAACGGAGTTAATGTGCAGGCCTTTACCTGTTGCTGCACCTGTCCCACTCTGCTGCTGACCCACTTCAGAACGCTCCACCACGATCCTGAGAGGTAAACACAATTCCAGCATGTTAGAGAAACCTTAGATCTGACTGGAAAACCTCAGATTAGGCTGGAAGGTTATCAAAAATGAAACTGAGAGAAATGAAGTGGGATATCCCCTCAGCTGAATTTTCCATTTAAAGGGGAACATTATTCCAGAGATTAATGGCTCTCAGAAACATGAGGAGTGTTTGGGGGGACGGGGAGGGTTTCAACCAAAACAATGCCGCTGGTGTTAATTTGTAGTGACCCGTTGTTTTAATTCCAGTTTAAAATGAACCAAACTGTAGCTTAAATTCATTGTCATTGTCTGATCTATTGGAATGCCTCAAAGTGCTTGTGAGGCACATTTTTTCCCCCCACAAAATTATATGTCAAGAGCTTCTTTTTTTTCACTTCAGCAGCAGGGAAAAATAAATGTCTTTTGGCTGGGCTGTGGCTTTCCTAAAGGCCTTGAGCCTTAAATATTGAAGGAGTTTATGCTGTTCTCATGATGTGCAGGATAAAATAAAATGAAAGAATACAAATTTATGAGCTATTTACTTTAGTTTTGTTGTTTTTTATCAGATTTTCCTACGGAATGCATCATGGAACTTTTCAGTACATTTTCAGCAGTCTTTGGATGTCGTTCCAAACTACAACAGACCCTGTGCTTTATTTACTGTGCTAATGTACTGCAGGAACACACAGCATGGCTCATTTCCTTTCTCAAAGTGCCACAGGAAATCCATCCAACTATTTTAAATGAAAGAGATTTTTAAGATAATTAAGTTCCAGCAGACTGCCTTTTATTTGTCTAACTAATACCGAAAGTATGCTGCTGGGTTTTTTACCGTATATTATGAACATCTAGCTGTCATGAATCCAAAAGGTATGTTTGTGCATTATATAAGGCCACATCTGATTTGTATGATAAAGATTGGAAGAGTGTTTTGATTGTACAGCGCTATCAAACATTTCCAAGATGAGACGCAATGTGAGAAAATAAACATTTTCAAATTGTATTTACTTAGCACAAAAATGCAATTGATTTCAGACATGAAATCAATTGCATCCAGTGCACTGCCGTCCATAGTGTTCTTGATTCGAAAATAAGAAAAGTTAGGCAATAATAGCATCAGTCAGAAAGTTCCAATCCACTGCTGACCAAAGAGAACACAAAGTCCTCGATTCTCAATTAAATATTCAGCTATTTCTCTAGACTTCCAGAAAAAAAATATTCTGTGTAAATGATCAGTCAAAAATATTTCTTTTGTACATTTTCTTATAATTGGTGGGGGTTTTTTATTCAGAAACATTTCAGAAAAAAAGAGCAGAATGAAGATTCTGATGTGAGCTAGTAAAAATCTGGACTTAAGTTTTATTGCAACGCAGTGGCTTGACTGTAGGCAGGGCATTCATGCTTGAAAATCCTGCAGTGTGGCTATTACAGAAATTCTCCAAAGATGAGTGGACCCAAAATCCTCCACAGTTCTTTGCTAGTTGTGAAAAACTTGACAGCAGCAGTTGTTTCCATCAAAGGTGGAATGGCAGAAAAAAAATTGAAAATGAAGTAGTTACATTTTCACATTTCACTCAACTTATTGTGGTCCGATAAAAATTTGTTTATCGGACCACATAAACATATGTGACCTCAAATATCGTGTGATATTTGAGGTCACATGATGTCCTCAAATATGTGACAAAATATAGCGAAAACAGAAGAAACATGTAAGAGGACAAAATTATTTTCATAGCTTTGTATACCAACACCATGACCATTTAGACATGAAACTAATGGCTCCATGAAGTTCTGGTTACCTAATATTTATTCACATCGAGTTATTTAAGCTACAAAATAAAATAAAAAAAGATTTTTTTTTTAAATATATTGTCAACAGAGGCTAATAAAAAGCAAATGTCATAAACATGGACTCTGAAATTTTTCTTTGGCCACAAAGTCTTCCAATCATATCCAAAAGAGCAACACTAAAATTAGCAGGAGAAAACCAAACCAATATGATGACATCCTACATTCAGTCTCCGCCCCTCGTCTCAAATGATGACATTTTCTTTCTCTTGGTTAAAGTCTGAAGATTGGACGGCTCATTTAATACTTTACTAGCTTGAGTATGATTGCCAAAATAATCTATAAAACTGAGCTTAGTCTAAACAGGACAAAGAATATTTTAGGAGCGCTATCTAATGCTGTTAGATCCAGAACGCTTGGCTCTATGTCTAAAGTCTTGATTACAGACCAAGGCAGGTGCACGAAAGAGAAGGCAGTCCTAAAAATACTCTTGAGGATCCTTGTGGCAGCTCCAAGACAGTTGGGGTATCCTTAGTCCTCAGAGTTGATTTTTTTACAAATATATATTTTATGAAAGCAAAGCATGTGGGATCTGCAATCAATGCATTTCAAAATCTATTGATGCATATTTACTAATTTTATTTTATTTTTATGTGTGTGCATAATCAAATACTCTCATTTGGCAGCATGAATGCCAGTTAACATTTCCCAGATGACAGACAGATTAGAGAGTAAGCTGCTGTAATTGAGGTTTAAGCTCCCTCTTGTCCTCACTGATATCTGATACAATTTCAGGTAAACACTTGGTTGTGTTGAGCCCCAGTGACTTCAAACAATGCATCTAGGTGTCAATAGGCTTACAGAAAGCATGTCTTCTACTCCATGCTGTGTGTCAGTCCCTTACCAACACCACACAGATGTGTTCAGACACAGCGGTGCCACCAAGGCAGGGCCGTGGTGGAAATGGCCGCCCCTATAACCCAGCCAAACACGTGAATAATATTGTGTTTTACATTAAATCAATACAGGACAAATGAGACTCAATGAGGCACAAACAGATTAATCGACTTATTAATAAATGTGTTAGTTTATCAAATGAATGCATTTTAGGCTTACGTCCAGTATTTTAAGCTGAGTTATTTATGTGTCTGTGGCCCTCGCTGGAAAGTTTATTTATTTCAGTAATTCAATTCAAATATATCAGTGAGCTTTTATGACAGACAGCTTTTCTGTTTAATAAGCCACGGTTATGCCATGGTCATTAAAGCGGTTATTGGTACTTTTGGCAGTGTGGACAAGTGCTAAATCCTGCTTGAAGATAAAACCATCTCCATAAAGCTTGTCAGCAGAGTGGTGCATAAAGTGCTCTAAAAGTAGATGGCTACACTGACCTTCAGAAAACACAGTGGACCAACACCGGCAGACAACTGTGGAATCTTCACACTAGAGCTCAGCAACTTGTATCTAAAAAATTTGGATTTCAGTGAAGTAGTTCAGAATATTTTCTCCTTAGTGCACATCAGGCACTTTTGAAGTCTCTGATCTGACAATGGATCAAGACAGGAAATGCAACAGTTGTCCTGGATATGTCTGTGTCTGGTGGGTCTTGTCTCCGGAAACATTCTGTTTCCTGTTAATCTTTCCCAAACTCTTGACTGGGCATCATTTCACTATTCTCTCATATTTTTTTTCTACCACACTTTTTCCTTCCACTCAACTTTCCTGTGGTCAAACCCTCTATGTGTAGCCCGGCTTACACTCTTTGTGGAAAGAGTCAGATATTGTCACGGAGCAGCTGTAAAGCTAACAGTCTTACCCATGACTGTGTGTATTAATATTTTGTATTGAGAATCTTTTTATTTGCTTTCTGTAATATTCCACTTTTCTGAGAAACATACATTTGGACTTTCATTAACTCTAAAGTCGCAGTCACTAAGATGGACAGAAATAAGAAATACACCTGTTTGTGTGTAATAAATCTTTATTTTATATGGGTTTCATTTTTTTTATGTAATTACCAAAGAAAATACCTTTTACATGATATGCTGTTTTTCTTCTTTTTAGATGTACCTGTATAACAACATCGTAGAAAATGTTAATGGTTTTAACTGTTTAATGTACCACCCTCAGGATTATTAGTCGCCACAATTTGCCCACCCCTTTCAAAATGTTCTGGGGACGCTCTTGCTCAAACAGAGACGGAAAGCAAAGGAAACCCAGGTCGGACTGTTTTAAATGCAGTTTGGGACCCACAGTCCCAGTCTGGGATCACTGAAATCCCTGGAAATCACTAGAAAAACGACTTTACAATGACAAATTGAACCCCCTTTGTAAAGAGTGGTTAAGAAAGACAAACAGAAAAAGCTGCTCTAACATCGTCAATCGCCCTAGACATCGTCAATGACAGTAGCATTTCAAAGTACATTTCCTGTAGCCCGCTTGCTTGGAGTTCCCATATAAAGACGTATCAAAAGTCAAATGTTTGGGAAGTACGAATCGCTGAGCAGCTCCTTAAAAAAAACCTCCCAGCTCCCCTCTCGCACACGCCTCCTCCGGAGAGTATTGGATGTCCTCAGGAATCCAGTCACCCCCTCCTTGGAAGAACATATTTGACAGCACGAAGTCAGGCAGAGCCCGCAGTCCAGCCCCAGCCTTCCGTCAGGCACAGACTCCCCCAGCCCCATCTCCTGCTCTCCCTTTTGGACGTTTTGGTCGGTGTTGAAGCACAGCAAATAAGCAGCCATGGATGCCATCAAGAAGAAGATGCAGATGCTCAAGCTCGACAAGGAGAATGCCTTGGACAGAGCTGAGCAGGCCGAGTCAGACAAGAAAGCAGCGGAGGACAGAAGCAAACAGGTCGGATGAGTTTTCTTCACTTTTTTTTTTTAATGTTTGATGGAAAAGCAGGAAAAGCCCAGGAGCAGCACTAAAAAAATTTTTTAAAAAGCTATGGATCATTATTATTTTATTTGTAATGGATTTGCAGCTGTTGCTAGTTAAGTGTAAAAGCAAAAAAAAGCAAAAAATGTGTATATTATTATATTTTTGCTTAACTTTATAATTTCTTTGCATGCATGTGTAGTTAGAGGAAGAAATGAGAGAATTGGAAAAGAAATTGCGTATTACAGAGGACGAGAGAGATAAAGTTTTTGAGGAGTTCCAAACTGCTGAGGAAAAACTGTTGACTGCTGAGGAGACCGCTACCAAGGTACCTGAACCTGAAGTGCATGAGCTTACCTAACTTCTTCTTCTTCTTCTCTCCCTGTCTTCTCTCTGTCCTGTCCTGTCCTCTCCTGTCTCTCCGTGTGCGCTCTTGCGCCCCTGCGCACTCACGCCACTCCCTTTCTCCGCCGATCACCTCTGAACCTCTCCTGCACATGAAAAAAAAAAAAAATAACAATAATAAAATCAGCTTGAGGACGACTTGGTGGCTCTGCAGAAGAAGTTGAAGGGAACTGAGGATGAGCTGGACAAGTACTCTGAGGCTCTTAAAGATGCCCAGGAGAAGCTTGAGCTGGCTGAGAAGAAAGCCACCGATGTAAGTATATGGACGCGTGTTCACAGAGGCGCCCTTCTCCCACCACGCTGCTTCACATGTCTTCACTGTTCTCATCTGGGACTGAGGGCGACAGTTCAACAGCACAGAGAAGAGTTTGGTGGTGCGTTTGGTAACCACTGCTAGAGTTGGAAATTGATCATTTATCTATCATTTTCTTGATTTTGTGGTAACTGTTGAACTGTCGCTAAATGTTTCTCCACAAATCACTTTCAAGTCAGCCCAAAGAAAGTTAAATATGTGGTCATGAATAAAAAAAGATATATTTTTATGTGAGGATTTCCATGTTGAACTCCGCCATTCCTGTTAGGAAATAAGCTAACTCTTCCTAGTTTATGTTTTTTTTTTTTTTTTTGTTTTTTCAGTGAGTGAAGCCTGTAGCCTAATGTGTAGAATTCCCAAACTCGCAGAGGCAGCGCCTAGATAAATATAGCCCACTGCTTTATATGGTCAAGATAGAGCTCAGATCAGCGGGCTGCGCTCTTCTGCTTACCACAGACAAAAACGCACTTCCCACTCAAATAAGTACAAGACAGCGTGTAGATTTCAAAAATAACAATTAAACACGTTTTTCATCGTTTTTCCTCCCTTCTCTTTCTTGTATTTCAGCTTTGATATATAGACTTTGGGATAGAAGGAACATGTCCTCCGACAATGGTCCCCGTTAATGACAAAAACTGGGTGTCGGCCAGGTCCTAGTGCGGCAGACAAGAGAAGTTTATACTACAAGGCAATTAGGTTGCATTGAGCCACCGAGGGGGGAAACACGTTGGAATAATCCTTTAATTGGATTCCACACGGGGAATTAAGACAAAGTCTGTCAGAGTGTTTTGAGTTTTACCCTCTTGGATTATTTGATGGTGAATTTTATTTCAAGGTGACGCGTGGCGTACTGTTTGTGACTGGATTTTTACCCAAAACTATATTTGTTCGTAGAGTTATGTCACTTATTTAAGGCATTTTAGAGATATTTAAAATGTTTCAAAAAACCTCACTCTGTAATTAGTGCAGTTTGGGCTCAGGAAAAACGCTGAAACCGTCTGAAACCCAAATGCATTTTATTACAAGAGGTGTACTGCTCACAGTGAACCCCCAGATGGCGCTCTAATTCCGCTCGTTTATCTCAGGCTGGATACCTGAAATCACATTTAAATAAATAAAAAAAATAAAAAAAAAACTTTTAAAAAACATTGTTATTTTAGTTTAACTATTTAATTGTACTTCATACAAGGATTTATTTTGGAGCTTTAACTAAAATACAAATCAAATTGGTGATTATATTTAATTTCAGGGGGTGGGGGGTAATATGGGGTGAGTTATTAAATGAATTCAGAATCGTGGTCCGTTTTTGTAGCTGTAGGTTTTGTCTGTCATATTTTTAAAGCTTTATACTTGTACCCTGTAATTACAGCATCCTGGGCTTCAGGAAAAAACTCACTGAAGCGGTTTATAGCCTCAGAATAGTTCATGCACTGCTCCCGTTAGGTCCGCAGAGGGCGCTGTAGTTCCGTTAGTGTCCTGCTGCTTGAATCAATTAAATTGCATTCAAACACTTAGGACTAAAATCGCTTAGCTATCTTGTTTTTCTGTTCAAAGCTGTTACATTTTATCACTTCTTTTGTTCGGCACAAAACATTTGTTCCGTGCAAAAGTTTGCACAACACTGCAGAATAGCCGTTTTATATCTTTTTTGAAAGACGGTGTGTTGAAATCAGCGTTAACTTCCTGGACAACAAAAAAAAAAAAAAAAAAAAAAAAAAAAAAAAAAAAAAAAAGCTTTGCAGAGCGCGTCTCTCTGACTGCGCGCTGCAAAGACGTCATCCCGTCTCTTGACAATTTGTCAGAAAGTAACTGCAGCCGGTAGAGCAGTCTCGAATATTTAAAACAGTTGTTCGCTGTTAAATAAAAAATAACAGTAATGGCTGGAGTTAAATCGCTGGACGCGGTCAAACGGAGGATTAAATCGCTCCAAGAGCAGGTTGACGGTGCTGAAGACAGAGCCGAGAGGTTACAGAAGGATCTGCTTGCACAGAGGAAAGCCAAAGAACAAGTAAGCATGTTGACCGCGCGTACCTGCGCGTCAAGCGCAAAAAAGAGGCATGGCTCAAGTAACATTTCCTGCGCGTCTATGAATCGTTTCAAAAAGTAGAGGGGGGGGTGGGAAAAGTGTTCTGGTTGTGAGATGGCTGGATTTATCTGGATGCCCCGCAGTGCTATAAGCTGAGCTTTGCTCTACTCCGGGCTGTGCCACTTTAAGTCACAGATGAGGGTTTGAAATCCCGAGTGCGCGTAACTGACAGCTTTAGGCCGCTGATGGTGTAGCGACCGTTGAGCAGTGCGGTACGTTGTATCATTGCGTTGCCTCATCTCCTGACTTTGCTCCACTTTCAAGCACTTCCCTGTTCCAGGCAACCTGCTTTCTAAAAATGGGACCAAAAGGCCAAATATTTGAATAATCTCCCAAACACCAGGAAGTAGCTGCTTAAAACTGTGGTAACATTTAATGTGCCATCCTGCTCTGTCAGCTTGTGCTCTTTGACTTGCCCATAAAAGGGCAGGAGGCTGCACTGCCACAGAGCATAGCGGCGATAGAAATGAGGGGGACTGAATGTTTCGTTTCTCAGTCCCCCTCTCAGCCGTCAGAGCGTAGCCTACTCAGGTGTACTGAAGGGAGTTTCTCACTTGTTGCAGTTTCTAAACTTGAGTACCTGCATTGCTCGTTTTGACTCGAGCTGCAGGGGGAAATGGCCTGGGGGGGAAAAAGGGACTTTTGTGGTTTGGTGGATGCATAATGCATTTCAAGAATAGCCTCATACCTGCTGAGCACACAGCAGAATGCAGAAGTTGGCAGCAAGTCCTGATGAAAACAAAACGGTCTTCTCCTTTTTAAATTAAATTTAGACGGACACACAAATTGATCAGCCAGATATTGATTTGTGCATCTGTCTGAATGAGACTTTTTTTTTTTTTTTGATTGGCAAGTCAAAAAGTGCAAACGTATATATTTTCCTATTCATTAATAGACAAAACAAAAAAAATGCCACATTTCTTCCTAATTTTAAATGTGACTTATGAATGGAGATAATGTTGTACTTAATTCATTTAGTACCTTCAAAACAGCATTTGTTCTATTTTATTTGTCAGTAATGGGAGAAAATGTAAATTTGCACTGGCCTGGAAAATTGCAAACCTCAAATTTCTTCTCTTCCAAAATTTCCAGCTTGCTTATCATCTCTACATAGTTGGTGAATACCTAAAGATCCGGAGCAATGTCAGGCTTATTGACTTGAGACCTGTTAATGCTCTCAGTGGGGCATCTAACGAAGTGCAGTGTTCAACCCTTTGCCAGTTTGGGGCATCATTAGTATAACAAGTCAATACGGTAGCTTCCCACTAGACGGCACAAAGAAACGCTTCTGATCATTTTTGCTTCTCTCACATCAAGATAAGTTCATAAATCTACCACATGCTTCCTTTGGGCTGATGTGTAATGTCTGAGTCCGGGGTATGAGGTGAAGCTCTCTGCAGTGTCCTCATCTGCTGTTCTTCCGTTCTGTCCCTAGGCTGAGGGAGATGTCGCTTCCCTGAACAGACGTATCCAGCTGGTTGAGGAGGAGTTGGATCGTGCTCAGGAGCGCCTGGCCACAGCCCTGCAGAAGCTGGAGGAGGCTGAGAAGGCTGCAGATGAGAGCGAGAGGTGGGTCCTGTTTTTTCCCCTTACAGGCAGACTTGGATTGTTTTATCAATCCCATGTCACGTGACAATAAGTTCTGGGCATTGCCTTGTTTTCATTCTGTTTATATGGAGCACTAACCACCACCTCGTCAGCCATCTATAGGGATCGAAAGTAAAACATTTACAGTTCCTTGTGAGAATATTCATACCCCTTGAACTTTATCGTGTTCTAAACATTACAGCTACAAAAAAATTAATATGCTTTGTTATTATTTTAATGTCAAAAGCCAATTAGATGTCTTGAATTATTGTGAATTGGAACGAAATTGATCATTTTCAGAGCCATGTGCAGCTTCACATGGCAGTATTGCACGTGGTCAAAAAGTTTGTTTGGTCTCATCTGACCGGACAACTCCATTCACATGTTTATGTTCCCTGCATGACTTTTGCTAAAATGTAAACAGGAATTTTGGGTTTCATTCGACAGTGGCCTTGACATTCTTCTGCAAAGAGTAGAATTGTGGGTAGGTGTATCGGTATTTCTTGACATGCTTAACGGACTAGTGTTGTTTATTTCAACTTGGTTTTAAACTTTTTCCCAACTTCATCCCTGGCCTGTCTGCTGCTGTTCAGTAACGTTCTCTAACAAGGTACAAGCAACTGAGCTGTATTTATACTTGAAATAAATTCCTCTCGCAGATAATAAATAAGCTTTTAAAAGTAATTGGTTGCACCTGATTTTATCTGAGAGTGTTAAAGTGGCTGAATACAAAAGCATGCCACACTTTTCAGACATTTTATTTTTCAGGCTTGTGGTTCAAACATGACCACACGTATGTGACGGAGTTCAATGGGTTTGAATAAATTTGCTGAGAACCAAACCAGCTCATGCTGCCTGGGTTTACACAGGTATAAACGTTCAACTCTTAATTCCCGATCTGTTTGCATCATCACACAGAGG
The DNA here is from genome assembly GCF_904066995.2 of Poecilia reticulata. NCBI lineage: Eukaryota > Metazoa > Chordata > Actinopteri > Cyprinodontiformes > Poeciliidae > Poecilia > Poecilia reticulata. Next base: position 23,154,888 of record NC_088835.1, on the reverse strand, counting down.
CATGAAGGTCATTGAGAACAGGGCCATGAAGGATGAGGAGAAGATGGAGATCCAGGAGATCCAGCTGAAAGAGGCCAAACACATTGCTGAGGAGGCAGATCGCAAATATGAGGAGGCGAGTTCTTAAAAAAAAAAAATCTGGATACTCGCTTGCAACAATCCTTACCTTCTATGACTGTTTTGTGGCGTAACACTTTGTTGTGCTGCACCCCCAGGTTGCACGTAAACTGGTCATCATTGAGGGTGACCTGGAACGTACAGAGGAGCGCGCTGAGCTGTCAGAAAGGTGAGCGCTTTCACACCTGTGCGCTCTGAATCTGCACTTACACATGCATGGATGCCGGAATGTTCACGTTTTTAAAAAGCTTTCTGTATTAATACCCACACTGCAGGACTTGTTTTTATTTAGACAGTGTGCACTGTGTTCTGTCATTTGCATGCCCATCTCCGTATTAATGGTTGTGGCTTGTGCACGTGCGCCACGCCCACTAACAGGCGCGCTCAGAGAGTGGAGGACGAGCTAAGGGTATTGGAGCAAAGCCTGAAATCGCTAAATTCCACAGTTACACAGGTACAACCAACCTAATGTGATTACTGAGTGGCTTGTCTCTCACCGTCTGCCCTGCTGCATTTGCTTTGCCCTCTGTGCTTGTTCCTTTCGCGCCTTTTTTCCTGGATGTTTTAGACTTTTTTTTTTTTCTTTTTTTTTAATGCCTAACATAGCAGAGAGCTGAGCAAGAAGAACGTCAAAACAAATTGCATGACACTTGAATGCAAAGTATTGATTTCTCAATAACTACTAAATTCACTATGCTGTTCTCACATTACTGCTCTGTTGAGGCATTTTTATGTTTTTTGGGGGGGATTTCCTGTATTTCTTATTCAGTTCCTCTCTCCATCTTTCTCGTTTCCCATGGACCCTTTCTGTGTCTACCTGTGCTTCTGTCCATCCTTGTTCCCACCCTTTTTTTTATTTTCAAATCCCCTCCCTTATCCTTCGTTGCATCCTTGGCTTTGTATCTTCTTGTTTAAAACGCCAGCAAATGCTCTGAACTTGAGGAAGAGTTGAAAACTGTGACCAACAACCTGAAGTCACTGGAGGCCCAGGCAGAGAAGGTAAGCGTGACTTTCTGGGCCTCTGCATGCTGTTGCACCTTTTCTGCTTCAAGACTGCGAGCTGGGGAGACGGAGGAGTCGAGTCTTTAAGTTTCAGTTAATACATTTTTCTATAAATGTGGACAGCAGATTTGATCTCCTGTATTTGACGCTTTTGTTTCCGTTTCCGCTCAACAGTACTCGCAGAAGGAAGACAAGTATGAGGAGGAGATCAAGGTCCTCACCGACAAGCTGAAGGAGGTAAAGTTTCATTAATTTGATCTGTGAGACGACCAAACCAGAGGTGTTGAATCACAGTTCAAGTGTTGGACTTGATGCGTCTCTACATTACAGGCTGAGACTCGTGCTGAGTTCGCTGAGAGATCAGTAGCCAAGCTTGAGAAGACCATTGATGACTTGGAAGGTGAGCTTTTTCGTCACAATGTGTTTGTCAAATATATATATATATATATTTTATTTTTTAGCCTCCTGTTATTTAAATGTGGATCTATCTCCTTTTTATTCTGCTGTCCTCTTAACGACACTAAGTCTTTATTTCAGGCAGCGACATGTGGTAACGCATCCTTTTGTGTTAAATCTGAAAGCAGGGTTAGATGTTACCTCGTAGTTAAACGGATGTTTGGATGCATTCAAAGGGAGGTTGTGTGAAGGTATCACCAGTGAGTTTTCCCTTCCATGTAGCAGAAATATGTCTTTGCATAGTGAGTTTACAGAATTTAATACCTAAGGAAAAACGAGCATTAAACCCAGGAGTACTTTCCATGCTCAATCCAATTGAAGTGTGAAGGGACTCATTCAAGGGACTCATGTTTTGATTGTTTCCATTTTCCCCTCCTGTCTCCTTCTCTATACGTTCTACGGCTTGGATCCTCCACCTTTTGCCTCCTTTTCATTTCCTCCCTCCACCTCCTTTGCTCTGCCTCCTCTGCACACTCCCTTCACTCCTCTGCCCCACCCAATAGATGAGTTGTACTCCCAGAAACTGAAGTACAAAGCCATCAGCGAGGAGCTGGACCATGCCCTCAACGACATGACTTCCATGTAATTTATGCCTTTCAACACCTGCTTGTTTTACTGTCGCGCTCCTCACCCGTTCACCTCTTTGTCCGACTGCCTGTTCAACTTTGTCTCCATATTATGTTCACCCACTGGAGTTGTTGTATCTGATTTAGCTCATCTTTATTTTTTAAGTTCAAGTGCTAAAACGGATATTTCCCAACTTTATCTGCATGTGATTTGAGTCAGTTTGCAACAATTCTGATGCAAAATGGTCTGCCTTTATAAATTACACTCTTTCAGTTTACTGTAAACAGGACTGAAGTAACTCTATGCATGGACAGAAAAATGCAAGAACCAGAAAAATGCATTTAATCTTTTACATGAATTATCGTTGTACTTTTTTCTGTTCTTGTGCATTTTTGTTTCCAAAAAGCCTAATTCTTAAGATGTTGAGTTCATATCAGAGTTTCCAGGCTGCTTACCGAAACTATACAGTGAAGGCATTTTAACGGCTCTGGTTGATGGTTCTGCTTTGTTTACTTTTTCACTAATATGGTCTACTTCTGTCTAGAAGAAAGGCCTCATGTATGTTCATGATTTTTGCCCTTCGTTCTGTCACTGTACCAGCTCAAGGTTAGTTGTCGGTGTTTAGCATCACTGTGGCTGAGCCCTCAGTTTTGCTAAGTCAATGGGATCGTTTATGTTGGTTTTGAAGTGAGTTTGTGAGGAGTATGTACAAGTAGTTTCTTACCTTCCAAACCTTAAACCTGGAGTGTTCGAATTCAAATGAAACACAATGATTAAATTGATAGCCAAGTTGAGATTAGCGTGACTCCGACCTGCTATATGTAAGATACTCGCTGCTTATAAATACTCTGCATAACTCCACTTCAAAAAAAAGTCACTAGCTCATTCTGATGAATAGAAAAACACCATGTTTGTTTCACTGTACAAACGATGCATTTTATTATGCGTTGTGTCTTTTGTTGTAGTGCGTCAGTGTGACTCCTCAGGTTCTGGTGTGTTGTGGTTTATTGCTGTAGGTCCAAACGCCAACCTCCTTGGGTTCACTGTGCTTCTCTTCTTCCACACAGATAAATTGTTTACATCTCATCAAAGATGCCTCCTTCTGCCCGAGCAGAACCTGTCTGCTCTCTCCAGACTGCTCTCCATTTTCCTTTTCCTCCCTGTCTTTGCTTTTCTTTCCTCATCATATTGTCAAGTCCGTTGCACCCCACCACTTGTACAGAACCCTAGAATCTTCCTGCGTTGTTAAAAAATAAACATCCTTCCTTCTATGTAAGCTGTATCTCTTTACTCTGTCCCTTTTTTTTTTTTGTCTGTCTAGTCTGGCACTAGCAAATCCATCATGCCGTAATGGTAGTCATTTTGTCTTATCTCATGAAACCTTTTACCTCCTATTTTCCAAAAATGTCATTTAATATATTTTAATTAATGTCCATTCTTTTCTTTAACTATTGTTCTGTGAAGCAAAAGTATAAGAAACATCAAAAATGGTGCTGTTGGCATTAAAGCGAAGGCAACTTCAGGTGCTTGACTGAAAACCGAGCCAAGTAGCAGCTGATGCATGCATTCAGTGAAGTATAGAAGGTGACTGATAGAAGTATCTGCGAGCTGGAGAGCTTCTCTGCTGAGTCATTGTCGGGAAGATTGTAGAAAAGTTTAGATTGGTGAAATAGAGAAGAACATGCAAGAGTTGTGGAGCTTCATCCGGTGATGGCAAAACTGAAGGAAGTTGCTATTGGTTAACTCAACAAATGGGCTTTGTGTGTTACATAAGACTGTCTTTGAATTTGAATAAATACTCACTGACAGATTCTGGGTCCGTTTCATTCAGTTCGTAGCATCAGGCAGATAACACTACAGCATTTCAGGAGTTGGGTGCAGATCAATTAAAGAACCTTGGTTTGTTCCTTGATCCAATACTTGGGATCCAACGTCTCTACTTCACGTGAAAAATGGCTAAGTTTAGCTTCTGCAATGTAAAATCTTGAAGAGGTGAGAAATTGTATTCGATATCATTTTTTTATAGCTACTTTTCTTTAGATGCTTGCTGTGATAATTCTTAAGGAAAAAACTAAACTGAAGATATAACCAAGAGAATATGAATTACACCTTATCCTTTACATTCTCAATGATATTTACATGGGACATACTCTCACTTGCGGGTGTTAAATCTGCGAAATTACACAGCAGTATCTCATTAACAAAAACCGCCTAGTAACCTGGTAAATAGACTATGAAAGAATAAGATGTTTAGTAAATGTATTTCTTAATCATTTTGTTAAATAAATTCCAAGTGCATTTTCTAGGTTATATCTTGTAGCACCATCACATGGGGTATGTGATGCATTCCTTTCTTACCATCTGCAGTCCAGCGTAGACCGATGGTTTCAAAACTAACCAAAGATTTTCACAAAGCTGTTTCAATTTGTTACTGGGTGCTTGTACTCTAAAACTTTTTGAACTAATTTTCCTATTGCTTTGTTTGTTGTGGTTTTTATTCATTCTGTCTGAGTCGTTATTTGAAAATATAACCTTCTAGACCAGGAGTCTCAAACTAGGGTCCTTGATTATCCTGCAATTTATAGATGTACCCCTGTCCAACACAACTGAATCAAATGGCTGAACTGACTCTTTAGCATGCAGTCAAGTTTAACGGCCCTTTTAATGACGTACTTATTTTTATTTAGGTGTGCTAAAGCAAAGGGGCATCTAACAACTGCAGAACTTATAAACTCCAGACTTTGAGGACTGGAGTTTGTGACTCGAGTTCTGAATTTTAACACAATTACAAAAACATTTTAACTTTATGTACTTGTAGCTGAGCTCTGCTGTACGTTTGCATGGTAGCTTGCATATCATAATTGTGCCTCTTTTGTTTAGTCAGTTCTGTGGTGTTGTGCAAGTCGATCAATAATCAACTGATCTAGATGAGTTGCCAGCTTGATTATTAATGAAAGCTAACTCCCTGAGTCACTTGTCCTTGTTTGTGAGTTGAAAATGTCTTTTGTTTTATGTTCTAACAGAGAAACTGTCACAAGCTAAAGAAGAGAACCTGGATATGCACCAGATGCTGGACCAGACTCTAATTGAACTGAATAACTTGTGAATGCACATCTTTCACCCGTCCCCCTGCCGCCCCCCCCCCCCCCGCCCCCCCAGCCCCCCCCTCCACACACCCACACTCACATGCGTAGTGGTTTGGCTTTTTGTATTTGCACCTTGCTTATCAGAACCCCGTCTTCTTATTCCTCTCCAAAGCTGGTGAAGAAAATAGTCAGTTGATATTTTTATCGCACAGTCCTGCCTTCAGCGGAACTCAACCCAGGAGCCGAGCTAAGGAGAGTTAAAGCATAGCCAGACCCTTTTTTATCAATAAAATAAAATTATTTTTACCTCTGCCTTTTTCAGTTGATGAAGTATGTTTTTGTTTTTGTTTTTTTTGTCGTCTTATTTTTTTGTTTAGCTTTCTGACATTTTATCTGGTGACGTGGCATGCAAAATTTGTGATAAAGACTGTTTTCTACATCTGCAATAAAGCTGATCTGGATTTTCCAGCTTAAGCACAGACCAAAGGATGAAATGCAAATGTTTTGCACTTAGTCAAACTTGATATTTTCCATATATAAAGGATTTTTTTTGTTTGTTTTTCACCCAAGTATAACAGTACACAGGCTTTGCCTGTCTGTATGTATACTGGTGCTACTGTATTGTCGTTTCCATTGTGCATTACAGTATTTGGAAATTTAATGTTCTTTAAAATCCATGGTTTAAATTCCTGTCACAATTTCAGTCATTTGGCTGTGCATCATTTTAGTTTTAAAATTAGAAATTTTGAGTGTGCAACATATTTGAAATGTATAAATTGATAATAAATAAAACCACGTTTTGAAAGTTTTCCAACAATGCGGTGCATGCTGCTTCTTCTTATCCATCACACAACATAACATGGCTAATTGTGAGTTGAAAAACAATCTTTGGCCAAATAAATGCACTTTAATCCAAAATTTTACAGAGTTGGGTTTCAACCAATAATTTAGACTGGAAGCATATTTTGGAGTGACCAAACTATAGTCCTGGTTTAAATGGAGAATATGTGGGAAGATCAAAAGACGAGGCTGATGGTAAGAAGTCTTCCCATTTCATAAATGACAAAATACCAGTGGAAACATGCAAAAAAAACTGGTCAGCAATTATAAAAAGGGTTTTCAAACTCGGTAGACTTTTGAAAAGGTAAATGAAAAAACAAATATGGATAAAAATTGCTATTTTTTTCATTAATGCCTAAATCTGTAACTAGACATAAAAACATTATTAGTACAAAACGGAGTTTTTGTTTTTTCTGTTTTTGAAAGTAGATAACCATTACAAATGACTTAACCTTCAATTCTAAGTGAGCGGAGCAGAATATTCTGAATGTTCAAACAATTTTCACGTTTGAAAAATTTTAACTCCTCGTGGCTTTATTAACTTTTATTTCAAGAGATCTCCGGTGTTCTTCTGCAAAACCTTACGCTCGACTTTTGCCCGAGTTGGGATTTGATTATGTTGGCCTTGTTTGCTCAAACAGGAAGTATGTAAGTGGATCTGCACCATTTATCATCCGGCGAAAAAAAAATGTTGAGTCGGCTGGGCGTGGTTTTGCACACTATTTCAAACGGGCCTTCACAAACCATATGCCCCATATAAAGATAACAGAGTTACTTACGTGTCAAATATAAAATATTATTCTAAGTAATTTATAACTTCATGGAGACGGCTCTGTATTTGTGAGCATGTGATACCTAGTAGTTTATAGTGCCACTAACACCCCTTCACCATTTCAAAAATTCACCTGCCGTACTTCTGCAATCGTTTACAGTATATATTCTATCAAAGATCTACACGCAGTATCACATAAAAAACGAGGCAAAAACAGCTGTTTAGAAATATGAGCAATCTGTTTTTAATTTCCAAAAAAGCTTTTTAATCAAATGTCTCACAGCCACGTTTCTCCCAAACTTTACCGACACCAAAACATCACACTAGTCCTTATGCAACTGCTCAGCCTCTTTCATCAAATTGTAGAATTAAAAATGTATGATATTGTTTTGATTATGAATATATTTCAGAGTGGTCAGCATGAGATTGTTACGGAAGCGCATTGCTATCACGCAGGAAAAAAAAAATTCGAGCGCTATCACGTTATAACGTGATACGTATCTTGTTAAAACGTGATACATATCACGTTATAACGTGATACTATCTTGTTAAAACGTGATACATATCTTGTTAAACGTGATAGTTATCTTGTTAAAACGTGATATGTATCTTGTTAAAACGTGATAAGTATCTTGTTAAAACGTGATATGTATCTTGTTAAAACGTGTTACGTATCTTGTTAAAACGTGATATGTATCTTGTTAAAACGTGTTACGTATCTTGTTAAAACGTGATATGTATCTTGTTAAAACGTGATATGTATCTTGTTAAAACGTGATATGTATCTTGTTAAAACGTGATATGTATCTTGTTAAAACGTGATATTTATCTTGTTAAAACGTGATACGTATCTTGTTAAAACGTGATAGTTATCTTGTTAAAACGTGATAATTCTATGTCCAGGAAGTGGCGGTATTATGCTAGGCTTGTACAGTGGCTGACATGAATTGGTCAGGTTTCCCTTCATGTTTGGTCTACACGGATATGGATGCTGTGGTTAAAACCATTAATAGCTACTCTGAGCAGGATCCTACACAGAACGGGGCTGCACAGAAGGAAACGTCTGTTTGGTTCTCTAGCTGTGACGGCGTTCCTGACTGTCTGGATCGAAGCTGAAGTTGGCTTCCGTTTGTAGCTTCTGATTCGGGAAATGGCTAAAGAGCAATTAGAACGGAGGCTCAGATGTATTTGCTGAACATTTTCTGTAAAACATTTTTATTGAACAGTACAATAGGTGCATAACGGCAACGGCTGTTCGTAACCAAGCAACCAAAATAAACAGAAGGCTAGATAGTGGCAAAAGACAAAAAATTAGATCCTGTTAAGCATACTTCAAAATAAAAGACTTCCTCTCTCTTCCCTTTTGTCAAAAATAAATCATAAATAAAGCTTTGAATTTAAGTATTTTTCACATCACCTTTTTGTAATTATGTACAATCAAGTTACATTCAGTAAATAATAATAAGCATTTAAATTATACTTAACATATGACTGTAATTAAGTAACTCCGTCCATTTTCTTTACACCCTTGTATGTTAGTGGGCTCGGGAGGGGTGTTGGTGCCTATCTCCAGCTGACATTCTGGGCGAGAGACGAGGTACACCCTGGACAGGTTGCCAGTCTGTCGCAGGGCAACAAAGAGATACACACACACACACACACACACACACCTAGGGACAATTTGGAGAGGCCATTTAACCTGACAGTCATGTTTTTGGACTGTGGGAGGAAACCGGAGTACCCAGAAAAAACCCACGCATGCACAGGGAGAACATGCAAACTCCATACAGAAAGACCCGTGCCAGGAATTGAACCCAGAACCTTCTTGCTGCAAGGCATCAGCTCTACCAACTACACCACTGTGCAGCCCTGTAAATAAGTAACTAATCATGGAATTAGATTTAACATGCAAGTGTTAAGAAATCACCTGATATGCTTTAAAAACAAACATACATCGACACTTCAAATCTGGAGTAGATTATTCTACGCCAATGGCAGAATATTTCAAACCTAGTTTGTGATTTGTGAAACCTTTATCTGAATTGTGAAACTTCAAACATGAGAGATTTAAAAACCTTTTTGTATCTGGAATGCATTATAAATGAACTATCACATTTACAATATTTGCTATTATTTTAGCTTTCTGTTTTCTTTCATTTTTTTGTCCTAGAGCACCTGCCTTTCTGTTTGGCTGTTGTGGCTTACAGGGATGCATTTTAACTTGAGAGGAAGTCTTTTATTTTGAAGAATGCTTAACAGGATCTAGTTTTGTCTTTTGCCACTATCTAGCCTTCTGTTGATTTCGGTTGCTTGGTTACGAACAGCCGTTGCCGTTGTTCAGCAAGTGTACTGTTAAAAAAAATAAATCTGAACAGAAAATGTTCAGCAAATACATCTGAGCCTCCGTTCTAATTGCTCTTTAGCCATTTCCCGAATCAGAAGCTACAATCGAAAGCCAACTCCAGCTTCGATCCAGACAGTCAGGAACGCCGTCACAGCTAGAGAACCGAATTGACGTTTCCTTCTGTGCAGCCCCGTTCTATTTAGAATCCTGCTAAGAGTAGCATGCTATTAATGGTTTTAACCACAGTGCAAAGCAGCATCCGTATCCGTGTAGACCAAACATGAAGGGAAACCTGACCAATTCATGTTAGCCACTGTAAAAGCCTAGCATAATATCGCCACTTCCTGGACATAAAAGTATCACGTTTATACAAGATACGTATCACGTTTTAACAAGATAACTATCACGTTTTAACAAGATACGTATCACGTTTTAACAAGATACATATCACGTTTTAACAAGATACATATCACGTTTTAACAAGATACATATCACGTTTTAACAAGATACATATCACGTTTTAACAAGATAACTATCACGTTTTAACAAGATACATATCACGTTTTAACAAGATACATATCACGTTTTAACAAGATACTTATCACGTTTTAACAAGATACATATCACGTTTTAACAAGATAACTATCACGTTTTAACAAGATATGTATCACGTTTTAACAAGATACGTATCACGTTATAACGTGATAGCACTCGAATTTTTTTTTTTCCTGCGTGATAGCAATGCGCTTCCGTAGATTGTTGACCTATATGTCATCAGACACCGCCTTCAGGACCAAAAATAAATGACAGCCGATATTTTGTGTTTTATGCTCGTCAGTTCTGGGAACTGAATGAAAACCCGAGATGTGCAGAATCTGTTGGCTGTTTGCTATCTAGACTGAAAACATCAATGTTTGCCACAGGTTCAAGGTCATTGAGCAACTCATTGCATGCTCTGAGTGTACATTGTCCCCTCGATTAAGTCACAATTCACTCAAAGTTATCTAACATGTTAAAAGGTCAGTGTCGTATACTCACTCTGGCCGCTTACTTTGCACATTTCAATTACGTTTGAACTTCATCTTTGCGTAAATGTGATCTTTTTTTTTTTTTAAAGATGTTTTCTTTTATGTTATTCTGTCACATAATATGTCATTTCTTCATGCTTTTAAGTGATGCTTTTTGTGAGCAACAAAATGTGAAAACATTTAAAGAGTAGTTCTCAACACTTTGCTCTCCATTTAAAGAGGGAAAACTCCTCCCACACCGCGCTGTCACCCCTTCTTCCCATGTGATCCACCGGCTGACTGTTAAGGAGTACTCCCAGTAAGTTAACAGACAAATGCGAGCCGATGCAAACATTTAAAGCGGAGCGTTTTCCCCGCAATGTTTCGGACGTTTTTACATCGTCGCTTTTGTGCCAAGTGCTCCCCGCTACCATCGCCGCGGTCTCTCTTACTAACGCCGCAGGCGAAATGTGTTTTTATTCGGACGCAGACGCGTTTTGTCGGGGGCCATTTCAATTTTAAACACCGATTAAAGTCCAGAACGTGGCTGTATGGTGTCGGTACGGCCATTGTTTTAGCAGTAGGTCTGAAATACAGGTCTGACTCTGCATACAGTTCATGTGATGATAAAGTTAAAATAGCACAAAAGACTCATCCGTACACAGACGCCATAGAAGTGAGCAGAGACCTCCTGGAGCGGATAAAGGTAGGCAAAGAGGTAGGCCTCTGAAACTAACTTGGTTTAGAGACAGACACCTTATCTTTAATAGTGTCTTTTATTATTATTATTACTAATTATCTCTCCTATTATTAGGTAGAGGTCGGAGCTCCTGGACTGATAGTTGGGGTTGCAGTGGATGGTGTTCAAGTGTGGTCTGAAGGTGGGTGATAAGACAGTCCAGCATGAAGCTACAACTCAAGAGTAAAAATGTATCAGAGCAAAAATATTTGGCAACAATGTCGCAGTTTTATTTTGCATTCTGTACGACAAAGTTTCTATGGTGACAATAGGACGGCTGTTATCAAATGCACGCCAAGCATTTCCACAATTTGTCATGTTGCAAGTATAAACTTTAGTGTATTTCTTTGGGGATTCGTGTAATAAGTCAGCAGGGACCTGGTGGTGGCAGCATCATGCTGTGGAGGAGGTTTTCTTTTGCAGAGATGCAATCCTTGGTGGAAAACATGTTGGACAGGGGTGGAGGATTACCTTCCAGCTGGACAGTGGCATCTTTTAAGAGAAGTTTTAAAGTTATTGTGGGTGATTATATCTAAATGATATTTTCTCTAGTTTTCAGTGATATGAAGTAGTCAAATGATAGCTGCCTCTTCATGTAAGAAAGTTATGGCGTTCATCTTCCCACTAATTTAAACTCTGTTCCTCAGTGGTTACCTATTTTCTTTGGGGGTATTTTTTTATTATTATTTTTGCTTTGTGAATCATGACAAAGGTTAATAAATGGGTAATATCTAAACATGATAGCAGGAGAATGTTTTTTTGTTTGTTTGTTTTTTAGAAAGTTTGCAAAATTTGCCACCGGTTGAAGTTGGAAGACCATAAATGTTTGCTGTGGGGAAATTCAATAAAACCTCATCAATGATGGCCTGATGTCACATATTTGAACTTTAGATACTGTTAATGAAATCTTGGTTACTGGGTCAGCTGCTTATTGCGCCTTCATCTAGAGAGTGTCACGTTTTAATGCCATGTTCCCACCAAATAATGAACAAAATACAAAAGGAGCAAGTTAAAGGGACTTTGCTTTACCTTGTTACAGAAATTTTACAGGGTAGTTCCACACATCTGCCAAGGAAAAAAATGCATATATTTTTTTTTTACCATTTCCAGCAACTTAAAAAAAAAGTAACACTGAAAAAAAAAGTTTATTATGAAGTCAAGATTTATATGCTTGCACAACATATTGTGCAAGTGGCATTTTTTATGTTATTTAAATATTGGGAAGTAGTCTCTCTTATCTGTAACTTCAGTAGTTTCAACACACTGCTGCAAAAAAAAGTTCTGTTTCACTGCACCACTTCCTAATAACTATAAGGCACAGCATTGCCCCTGAACACTTGAATATGTATATTGTCTCACAAGAATTAGCAGAGGAATGCATGCAAAAATTGTATTAGAATCTGTTTCAGCAAAGTAACAGTAATGCAATCAGTTGGGAGAAAGGTTGAAGTTGGCTTGCATGCAGAAAGGAAATGAAAATGATGGAGTAAAACCAAAATCAAGGTGGTTTTGAATAAACCTGACACTGCAGGTCTTGCGCAATCGTTAATCTTGCCTGTAAACGGCTTTGTTACACATTAAAAGCACACCTATGAAACGCTTTTACACACCCTGCAATCAGTGGCGCGAAAAAGGGGGTATGCAGGATATGCAACGCATAGGGGCGCAGCACCAGAGGGGACGCCAAAACCCCGTCCGGAGGGGGCGGCGCGCCGATGATGTTTTCCCATACACTTCAGCGCGCCTTACACTCCTTCACACAACGAGGTAAATGTAGCGAATTTTACCCTTCACGTATCGTCGCCTCGGGGGGGGGGGGGTTGGTTGGTAGAGTGAGCGTCGCTCCTTCACCCTGACGTTTCTTCCGTCGGGGGGAGGGGCGCCGATCTATGTTGTCGCATCCACCTGAATAATGTGTAGTTGCGCCACTGCCTGCAATCACTGAAGCTGCTGATCTGATCCAGGCATCGGCTATGCTGATTTGGAGAATCGTGTCCCATGCACTCCCGATACGGTGATGCGGATCGCCAGCATCAGTAAGTCTCTCACAACTGCAGCTGCCGCTCGACTGTGCGAAGAAGGGAAACTTGATCTTGATGCCCCCGTCCAGAAATATGTGCCAGAGTTTCCTCAGAAACAGTTTGATGGAAAAGATGTAAGTCATGTATGGATATAAGAAGATGACTTATTCTAATACTTGTAACTAGCCATGGCAAATAAAATTTTGCTTTTGTTTTATTTTTTCAGGTTACAATAACTTCTCGTATGATACTGTCACACCTAAGTGGCATAAGGCACTATGAGAAGGATGCAAAGAAAGTTGAGGAGGACAAGGAGAAAGCCAAGCGACTTCTAAAGCATCCAGGTACAACACTACTTTTATCTATAAAGCACTGTAAAATAACCAAAGATCTACAGACACGTTAAAATAGACAAAAGAAGGTAGTTAAAACGGAGTCAACCTCTCGGGATGTGCTAAAGGTTTCACCAAATAAATGTGCTGAAAGAACATTCTTTAACTCGATGAGAAGAGACCTGCCGTGTGGGGAAAGGGAGATTATTCCAGATGTTGCAAAAAAAAAAAGATGTTGCCTCCTCTTACGTTTCTGCTTTGATTCAGGCACAAGTAAACAGAGAGACGATGAGAAGAGCTTACCTGACAACAGAGACAAACCCGGAGGAGATCAAACATCTAAACGTAAAGAATCCACTCAGGCTCAGCGGAAAAAGGAGTTTGAGCACGAAGAATACTACATAAAAGACAATTATGAAAGCGTTACTAAGTCCTTGGACCTTTTTAAGGACGACCCACTCATTTTCAAACCCGGTAAGCAAATTTTTATACAAAACAATTTTTGCCGATGAATTTTCAGTGTTAATCACCCCAAATAACGTTTTGGCTGGATTGTAGGAACCACTTTCCTCTACTCCACTCACGCTTTCACTCTGCTGAGTGCTGTTTTGGAGCGGGCGGCGAACCAGCGCTTCCTGGATATCATGAAGGACATGTTTCAGGAGCTGGGAATGCACAATACAGTTCCAGATGAGAATGACCCCATTATATATCATCGCTCCAGGCAATCTATTTTTTTATTTATTTATTTATATATATATATATATATATATATATATATAATTCTTCACAGCCTTTAGAAATCACATAATTCTCCATAAACATAAATGTAGTCTATCTGCATGTAACTCAATTTCAGTATATTCTCAGATTATGTAATTAAACAATATCTCAATCTCACAGATTACTGCCAATATAAAACTATAGAATGGCACAACTCCACACATAGCATTGGATTTTCCTTCTACTTCAGTCGTGCACTAATAAAATCTGATAAAGCTTGGGATTGTATGTTAAAGTGTAAAACATTACCTGAATCCATGTGTTATTTGAGTAGAATTTATTTATTTTTAGTTAATGCATTAAAACCCAAAGTTCTCTTGCTCATTGGTTTCCTCCACAGATTTTATCACCTCAACAAGCGAGGGCGAGTTGTAAACTGCCCGTACGTAAACATCTCCTACAAATGGGCCGGAGGCGGCTTCCTCTCCACGGTGGGAGACCTGCTGCTGTTCGGCAACGCTCTGCTCTACGGCTACCAGGTGGCCCACCTGAAGGACACGGAGGGGTTGCTCCCTGGTTTTCTGAAACCCAAGTCAGCCATAGAGCTGTGGACGCCAGTCGACAAGACGGAAGCCTCCTGGGATGCCGATGGTCTGTACGGCCAGGGCTGGCTGGTGGTGGAGAAGCTGCAGAAGTATGGTCAGTGCAGGAAACGCAGGCATTACGTGTCCCACACAGGGGGAGCCGTGGGGGCCAGCAGCGTTCTTCTGGTGTTACCCAGTGATGAGATGGACCAACGCCAGGGACGGACTCCCTACCTCCCCCAAGGAGTGGTGGTCACCATTATCATGAACATGCAGTCTGTGGGACTGAACAGCACCGCACTAAAAATTGCTCATCAGTTTGACAAAGCCAGAAATGTTTGAGACCGACTGGATGAAATTTTGGCTCCTCTTTTGTGTCGTCTTCTTTTTTTTAATGCAGCTTTTAAATCCAGCTGAAAACTGTTGATCCATGCCTCATCTCATTGGAAAATATGTTTTACAATTCACAAAGCAAAAACTCAAAAAAAAAAAAAAAATGTTGTGGCTTTTAAGGTTGTTTTCTTTAAGCAGACTTCAGTGAAAGTTTTCCAGGCTACACTACAGTGAGATTCTAAAGGGCTTCTGTAGGTTTTGTCATTCTTTTCTGGGTTTTTGTTTTCACAAGATGATCACAGAGAGCTAAAGTCATGTTGATGTCTGGGTCGAAAGAACCCTAACTGACATTGGCTTTTTTTTTTGTTTTGTTTTGTTGGGGTTTTTTTGTTTGTTTTTTGTTTTTTTCAATTCAGGCATACAGATTACATTGTCAGCATTTTTAAATGATTTTCATCCTGAAAAATGAAGCCAGTTTACTTTCAGTCCAGTTCTTGTGTAATTTAGAATTCCTCAGTCTTTTGCTCCCTTGCTTCCTTTCTTAAGAAAGGTTTCACACCCACTGAAAGCAATGAAGCAGTTCCTGACGGGAGTTTCCGTCGGTGACGTCGGTAGATGGAATTGCGCAAGACTCAAACACGTCTCTGGTCCTCTTTCAGATCAGTGAAGGATTTTATTTTTTTCCTGTTTTGATATCACAGCTGTCAGATATTGTCCATTCATGTAGTTTATTTTATACCGCTCACATGTTTAGCATTTTATTTTCAGTTTTCTTTTAAACTACTTGAAATGTTAATACATATGTGCATAATGCTCATAGTTTCAACTTCAAGGATATTTCATGATGCATTTGTTTTTTTGTCCATCTACAAGTAACTGACAGTAAAATTTTTAAAATTTACAACTTGTTTCGTCTTCTCTCTGCAAATAATTGTTAAAAAAATGTTCCTTTGTGCTCTTGCTTTAATTTTTTAATTTTTTTTTCATACCAATAGTAAAAAGTGTTTCCTTTATGTAAATGATTACACAAGGAAGAAGTGGAGGTTTGTAATGGAAGCATAAGGAAGTAGAAATGAGTCACAGAATTGAATTCCTAAGCTGCTATTACCTTACTTGGCTTTACAAATGTATGAACGTTTCAGATTTTGTGAAATGCACCCAAACTTATGTTCGTTTCTTCTATGTAGGAAATCTGTTCTACCACTAGGTGGAAGCACTATACTGAGAAGTAGTAAAGCCCCGGATCCAGTTATTTTTACATCCACCAAGACTTATGTTTCTGGTAAGAGAGACTTTAAAACATAAAACATCGCACAAAGGGTATCAGTTAAAAAATATATTTTATTTATATATTTTTAAAAAATCTAATGTAAAATATTTATATTCTTTACCCTTCATAAAAATCTTTGACATTACAACAACAAACACTTGTAATGGTAAACAAATTTTTGACTGTTTCCGCTTGTATGTTTGGACATTGATCTTTTTGCACTATGCTTTATGTCTTTTAGGTTAGAAGGCCTCTTTATCATCACCCTAATCTTTAGCTCCCTCCTAATATACTTCTAATGGAATTACGTGGGTACTGGGTAGGTATTGGTTGCACCACCTCACAATTCAATGAGAAAAAAAAAAGACAAAAAAAGACACAAACATTTGGCCTAATTAAAATGACACGTTAAAGCTAAGTATACCAGGAGTATGAATAATGATTATATTTTGCACAAATAAGGACTCAAAGTTTTCTGATGAAAAGTACTTGACCTCTAAGCATTGGCACATATTTCAGCTCCTTAGTTCAAACTAATTCAACTTTTCTTGGTAGGATAGTTATGAAGTACTTACAGATAAATAAATAAAAAAGTGGCCACAGTATCAAGTGTACCTGGTTTCATTCATTATTTAACATAACTGTTAAACCATGGAAAACATTTTAAAGAGTAACTTATCTGTCCACAATCTATATTTATTTCTTTTTTCCTTTTTCTGCATTTGTTCTCGCATTTCCAGCTTTGGGAAAGCCGCGGGTGAAATTACAAAGAGCTTTCTGGGAAGTGAGATCACTATGTCCAGTCGAGATGCATCCAGAGGCAACTATGGTTTACACCAAAAACACATTAAGGCTTAATAACAGACAAAACTTTCAATAGAGATTGATTGCATTCAGCAAAAGACTGTAAAAGGTTGGTTTGTGTGACAGAAACAGAGTTGTATGAATAAAATGTCTCTAAAGTAAAAATCTGCATGTAATTAAATATTTACATTTTTTTTTCAATTAAGCCACTTTAAAAAAAAAAAACATCCATTTACAATGGGTTTTTTAAAACAGATATTTCACAACTTAGGATTTGGTTGTCTTAATTGCACATTTAAACGCACATTTAAACAGATATACTAACATGTAACAAGTTCTTCATTTCCCAACCTCTAATTCTTATTCCAAACCTCGTATATGTTTTCATCACATTAAAATACGCAGAATCTTGCTCTAAATTACTGTATTGACTGCAACAAAATTAAATAATATATTTTTACATTACATACACATGCACAAACATGTACATGTAGGCAGTAGAGCTCATACTTGTAACTTCCTCATCTGATCGGCATCGTTCTTTTGGTTTAGTTTTTCCTTCCCTTTTACCATCCTGTGCACGGAAAAAAGAAAATTAAGCTCCCACTTTACGTTTTATTTGTTTACGTCAGCACATAACTCTTAAACTTTAAATAACTCTAAACGATTTACTCACTTTTGAACATGGTAAATGATAACAGCCAGCACCACCAAGCCGATGATTGCTACAACGATGATGGCAGCTAATAATCCTCCATCGTATCCATCCTGAGAAGAACTAGGGAGGTGGTACTCCTCACATCTGATTCCTTTGTAATTTTCTCTGCAGCTAAAGTGCCAAAGTGTTTAAAAATAATAATGAAAAAAGAAAATGTATCAGTAATATTTCTCATTTACATATTTTCTTGTAAAATTGATTCATTTGTGGCTTTTTTTTATTATTATTATTATTTTACTTACATGCAGGAGAGTGTCTCCATAGCTGGTAATTTATGACATGACGCTTCATTCATGCAAAATGTAGCTTCCTGAGGTTCACAAGGTTTTCCGTGTTCTGAAAATGTTACAGGATTAGTTATCTTTCTAAGCACACCTTCACGTTTAGAAATCGTCACAATTGATAGGATGAGTTACCTGCCATCATTTGAACTGCTTTATTTGTGGTTTATCCTAAGAGGGAACATATGTTTAGTTTCCACCATCCCAAAAAAGAAAGAAAAAAAAAACCTTGACAGAGTTTAGAAACGTCAAGAAGAATGACTTAATCAAAAGATCTCTCATAAAACCTAATTTGTTTAGTTTCTATCAGAAATGGTTCACTTACCACGTTCCTTTTACCAGTTCCTGAAATCCCAGCTTTAAATGCTTCTGGTTCCTGAGGCAAATCTTTGTGGCACCTATGCAGTTTTCTCATGTGGGCGTGCTTTTGCTGAAAAGAATGCAGGAGGGGCAGTTTGTCCACTTTTTTTTAAATGGCAAGTGAAATGTCAACCCTCTGATACTTCCTCACCATCTCTTAGTATCTGATAATGTTCTGGGTAACAAATTTTAAGTCGAGTTGGATCATTTTTGCCTTATATGTGGGCTGAAGGGGTTTTATTTATTTTTTTGCTTGCTAAAGCTTAGATCAATTGTTGCATTAGGCAGAGGATAGATGAGGGAAGTATTTGACGGACTGGGGAATTCTGCCTTTCTGGGTTTGGTAGAAAGCAAACAATTGCTGGTATGTGAAGAGGCATGAATGGCATCGTGAGAACTTTCTGTTACAGAAAATCTCGCATTGCTCCTCTCAGACGAGTAATTGTTTTTACCCAGAACCGTTAGCTGACTCACCACCTGGCACCATTTTCCTTTTAAAGTTTTGGTTTCAGGTTTTTAGTTTCGTAGTAAATGCAATCACTTCCAAAAAAAACACACATTGAATCCTTCAGAAGGAAAAGTTGGAAGGACTTATCCAGCATTGAACATTTTTATCAATGATGATATTTCGATGCTTGAACTGGGGTTTCTTGAGCAACATTTACCTGATCTTCTCTCCCATATGAGTTCTGACTGTGAAATCTCAACGGACCACAAGGTGTGACACCTTGATATGACCCCTATCAAGGTGTCAAGTGCATTTCATGTTGACATATTAATTTAATTTCATCAACTGACTAACATATCAACTCACATCATGATCTTAGAATCTCTAGTGTGTTCCCTAGTGCCAGCCGCAGACATGTAAGTCATTTATGGTCACTGATCTCTGTAGCATTCATCTAAATAAAATGACACTGTATTCTCAATGTTCAAGGTAGTTCTCCTGCTTGAAGGTGAATCTCTGCTCCATTATTGAGCCCTTTGCAGCCTCTTGCAGGTTTTGTTCAAACAATATCGTGTTTTTAGCTCCCTCTGTTTCGCATGAACTTTGACCTGTTTCTCTCTTCCTTATTAAAAAAAAAAGTATTTGTCACAGCATGATGATGCCACTACCATACTTCACGATGGAGGTGATGTGTTGAAGGAAATATTCATTGTTAGTTTTCTGTCATTCAGCATTGTGGATGTAGGCGAAAACCTTTCGTCTCGTCTGCGCACAGCAAGTTTATCCACATGTTTGTGGTTTCCGCCTCATAACTCCTGGCGAACTACATGTCCGCTGGCTTTCTTCCAGAAATAGCTTTCTTCTTGGCATTCTTCAATTAAGGCCAGATGAGCTGCAAAGACTCCCATTAGAAATGGGAGAAGTGTGCATGTTACAAATCTGAACTTTGTGGCAGAGCGGCCAGACAGAAGCAATTACTTAAAAAAAAAAAAAAAAAAAAAGTCCCATTCGCAGTTTGCCACAAACCAAATAGGGGTCCCATGAAACACATGAAGAAGGAACTCTGGTCAGATGAGAGCAATATTGAGCTTTGAAACCAACTGGCAGCATCGTGGTGAGAAGACGCTTTTCCTCAGCAGAGTCAGGGAAGTGGGACAGAGTGAACTGGAAGACAGACTGAGCAAAACACAACACAATCCTGTTAGAAACCTGGTGAGACTGGAGTGGATGTCCTGCAGGACAACATAACTAAAATATACAGCCAGAGATAAAATGGGATGGCTCAGATTAAAACATGTTCATGTGTTACAGCGGCCTGGTCCTGGTCCAGATCCAAAGGAGAATCTGTGGTGAGACTGAAAAATAGAAAAATAGATGTTGAAAGATGTTTTTCATCCAGTTTTGCACATATTTTAGCCACTATATGTGTAAACCTGATATAGAGATAACCCCCCCCTCCCCTCCAAAAAAAAAAACATACACATATGTATTCTTTATTACCAGCCTTCATAACATGACCTGACCTTTTTATTATCATGTAAGGTCATGTGATAAATTGTTTGAGAAATGCGAACGGCGACACTGCAAACTCATAGACCGCGTTTAACACACTGACTGCCGCCACGGAAGCCTTTAAAGTACCTGAATATTGTGCATTTGTCTTTTTCCGTGCGGATGGGTTGTTATCGCGAGGAACTGGGGAGGTAAAGCGAAGCGAGAGCGCTTTCCTACGTCGACGCTTCCAGAGTGGCACAGAAACGGGGACGTACAGAATGCCGTCTCCGTGTCTTTATCATGGACTACATTTATGACTCGACCGACTGCATTTTGCGCTTCTTAATGAAAACTGTGTCCAGTCTCCTTTGCGCTGGCTTCTCCCACCGCACATCTGTAACCGCTGGCATCCCGTTTTCAGCACCTGGACAGCTCCCCGTCGAGCAGCTCTTGTTATTATTATTATTATTATTATTATCATCATCCTCATCATCATCAGGCACATGGAGTCCCTGGTGTGATTGTGGGGGAAGCCCTGCAAGCACATTATGCATCTACTGATCCGGTGAAAGCCTCGTCGTCTCCGCTAAAGGATGGTGCTTCCAACCCAGAGGAGGTGTTCTCTATCCTCTGAGAAGAAGCGATACGTGTGCGCAGTCGACGCAGATTTAAGCCTAATCGCTGCCTACACACAGGAAGATCCGAGCTTCAGTCACACCGATCACCACCATCATCATCATCATCATCATTACAATAATAATAATAATAATAATAATCGGTTAAGGAAGGGATATCACCATCACTGCTGTGTGGTCAATGGAGAAGGGACCATGTAGAATATACTCAAGAGGTCAGTGTGTTTTTATTTAAAGCGTAAAGTTAATTAATGGGTTTTTTGTATGTGTGTGTGTGTGTGTGTTGGTTGCACCATAAATGAGAATTTAAGCAAAGCGCAGAATGGAAATGTTAACAGCCTCATAACTGTTTATAGAGCTGAAGGGAAATGATTGGAATTGCCTCCTTGTTACGTTAAATGCCGAGAGAGTGGCCAAAAATAGCCCAGAGTGATTGTTACACGAAATGAAACAGCCTAGTAAAATGAGTGCCTTTGTGGATGACCTCCTTCACTCGGGAAGCGCACACGCTATTGGCTGCAGCACTTATTGGAACAAGGGTCAACTCAAGATGCTGATTGGGAAATTCGATCCCTGTTTGTCACTTTTCCTTTTGGTCACCTCTACAGTGTAACAATCACTAAAAGTGTTCACCTGTTTGACTTTGAACACGTGTCGTCTCCAGATCATCTGTTTTTTTTTATGTTGTTGTTGTTTTTGTTTGTTTTTTTCTTTTCTTTTCTTTCCAAAGTCCATATTTTTGGAGCGCTGCAGTGAAACAAACACTCTCAACCCTTGAATGACCTGCGTTGATTTCTCCTGAGCAGCATTTAATCTGCTATGCTTCTCCGGCTGTGAATGCTGACAAAGAGTGTTTAAAGGGTAGCCTGAGTTTCAAACATTACCACGGAATCATATTCATATTAAACCAAGATGATTATCTGACGTTATTAGGTTATATTTAAGCACTATTGTCTGTATGCACATGTGTATTTCAGTAAATTACAATATCATTAAAATGTTAATTTATCCCCATTGTTCGCTCCAAACAGAAGCTATGAGCGTCACTATCCACTAACATAGTTTTTGTTTATTTTGTTGATTATGTCTTAAAGCTAATAAAAACCCAGAAATTATTGTTTCTCTAAGATACAGAATGTTAAGACTAATTGGAAAGTAGCATCTCTATATAGTTATTTCTTTTTAGCAAAGTAAAGCATGATGTGCTCTAAAGCTTCCCTGCAATAATTGTAGACTTGATCAAACACATTGTGCCAAAACCAGCCGATTAAATCAAATCCTGACAGAGTGTGGAAACTTCACACAGGACTTACACAATTCTGTGTCTTTTGCAGACATTAATGTCCAGCTCAAATGTTACATTTATTTGACATGAAAAAACTTTTGTTCAATGAATGTAAGGTTTTTTTTGTTTTTCTTTTCCTCCTTCCACCCGCTTAGGGTGCTTCTGACATTGTGTTTGGTTCATGTGTGACTTAACACAAAAGAAATGTGACAGCTGTAGCCCATGCCCTCCATGCGTGATGACTTTTGCAGCCCTGACTCACGCAACTACCCAATTCCTGAATTGGTTTAATTCGTGCACCTTTTCCATCACACTTTATTCTTCCACTAAACCTTCATTTATACTCCGTTCTAAAAACAGCCAGCTATTTTAGCAGTGACCTTTTGCGGTTATTGTGGGAGTGTTGATGGGCAACTGTCAAGTGTTGACTTGGAAGCTATAAATGGCCTTAAAATACTTAATGTTTAAAATCTGTTTTAGTGGCTCTAAGCAATATTCAATTAATAATAATAAAAAAAATTCATAAATAAATTTGAGGCTCCCCGCCTCTCGCCCGGAACGTTAGCTGGAGATGGGCACCAGCAACCCTCCCGACCCCACTTAGGGACAAGGGTGAAAGAAAATGGATGGATGGATGGATGGATGGATGGAAATTTGAGGCTTTCATTAGCTGTGGACTGCCCAATGTGGGGTCAGATCAAAAGTGCTGCTTATGAGAAAATAACAAGCAGTGTAAATATAGTCCAGTGACTTTGGGTTCCAATACCAGTTCACATGTTCCAGGAGTTGTTCTTCTCCTTGCAACATATAGAAGTAGTTTTCAGAAACACTGGTTGTACAACTAAATATTAGTTCAGTGATTAACTGGACTGCGACAGACTGGCGACCTGTCCAGGGTGTTCCCCGCCTCTCGCCCGGTACGCCAGCTGGAGATGGGCACCAGCAACCCTCCGGACCCCACTGAGGGACAAGGGTGTACGAAAATGGATGGATGGATGGATGATTAACTGGAAAGCTGTACCTTCAACAATATTTCAGTTACTGCTTTACGTTTTGGTTGTAAAGAATAATGCAGACTGCTTTACTTCTGAATAATACATTTAGATGTATGGAAATAAAACCTGTTACAAAGATTTTAAACTTTATTTGGTTCTTCTTTTTTTAAAAAAAAACCCTGCATTGTATCTTTACCACAGCTGTTCAGAAGTTTCTCTTTTTGAAATGAAGAACTATAACGTCAGATTTTCCAATAATATTCAAAAAACTGCGATGCACCTGTAACTTTCCGTGTCTGTTTAAGAGCTGGGCCGACTTTCACTGAGCAGTCGGATGTAAATGGCTCTCTGTGTGAGGGGGAACAAAGAGCAAGCATCCCTCTGCACTTACTATGCAAGGGGTGTGAAGTTCCTGAGCCCTCGATCCACAGAGCGGATCGTATATATTGGACGAGATTTAAAATCAATTACAATTTAGTGCTTCCAAGGAAAATAGTTGAAAAACACCTAAAGCCACAGTTCAGGTAAGGCATCTTTCAAAACTGACACTGGTATTTCATTGATTATTGTTCATAAATTTTTGTCTCTTTCAGCTTTATGTTTCATGACGCTGACTGTAATTATACCCTGCATAAGAAGATTACATTTGTGGTTATTGTTGTTTTCTAATTTTTGTTGTTGTACTTTTGCATGTCTTTTATCTGTAGATATGGCCCTGACCAGATCTCTGCAGTGGTGGATTTAGCTCCTGGCTTCATTTAAAGAAGACATATTAGCAGCAACAAGACATGAGCAATACCCAGTAAGTACAAAACGTGGCAAAGTATTAAGTTTTAAGCAATCCAGGTGAATGTAACATTAATACTGAGATTAGTAGAATGAGATTTCTACTTTTTATTGACCTTCACATGAGTAGGAATCTCTGGGAAAGCTCTTTTGAGAGTGCGAGCGCAGCAGACCTGTGCCAGCTTCGCTTACCATTCAGGAGGGATGTTCACATGTCATCTTCTCTTATTAATAATTACTCTGTGTGTGTGTGTGGTCCCTCCGACAAGCCCCGCATTCTTATTATAGGGAGGTTAGGGCCGGGGAAGGAGGAAGGGGGAGGGAGCTGAGTTGGAGGAAGCGAAGTGGAGTAGTGTGGAGCAGAGTGAGAGGTGAATGCAAAGTGTGTTCAGTCAGCTGCATCTTCTGCAAAGTGCAGGATGCTGCTTGGAGCCAATCGGGTCTTTTGTCTCAAGCTTCCCACCAGCATTTTGTCGCTGCTTTTGATTATTTAATAGTTGGTTTATAAAGCCGAGGCTGAGACAAAACATTTGCATGGAAACGACAGGAAGTGACCAAGATAGGAGACGGCTTCTCGATATAAACCACACAGGACTTCAGGGTCGCATTAACCGATCTCTCCAGAGAAAACCACGCATTTCATCCCACTGGCCTTCATCAGAGCATGCTCAGCCAGTGGGCTGAAATGTTGGCACGATTCTCGTTGAAGTGGCCTGGAAATGAATTGGTGACTGTGACGCAAGTCAAACAGACTCTGTAGTCTTTTGTGTGCTACCAAGAAGCTTTCATCTAAGATCTGGATTTTTCACATATTTTGGTTTAGCGCCGCAAGCAAAGAAATCAGGACAGCACATCCTTTTCCAAACGTCAATGAACAGAACGCTGTTAGTAGTGAAAGAACAATTTCTGCAAATTGCCATGGAGTAAAATAAATTTTTTTAGTACATTATATTTTTCTATGTGTAATTTTAAGCAAAAAAACACACCATAGAGACCTGCTGCATCTCTTTAGACCGGGGCACGATGTGTTACTTTGGAGATCTTTTAGTCTTCGTCATGTTGTTATTCAGGTTCAGTGTGAGTTATGTGGGGATCCTACAGAGCTGCTAGCCTTTAGGTGACTTAAATGAAAACATAAAAGTGACACAGTGAGTTATAATTTAACACAGGGTCGTTACCTTTCCAGACTGTGCCAGTTTGTTTGGAGAAATTATTTTCCTTATTAAATGAAATAACTCGAAAAGCACATTTTTTATTTACTTTTGTTATCAATAATAATAAAATGAGGTTGTCTGATTTAAAAACCAAAACCAAACTCAAATGTTTTTGAAACATTACTGTACAAAGCCGATGCACAAAGTGAATTGAAAATTGCCATACTTTTACTAATGAATTTGAAATGGCAACTTTGCTCAGCTATGAATGTTACTTCTAAATATAAAACACCACATTTTATGAAAATGTAAGATTACAGTTTGAAAACTGACTGGTGAGTGATACTTAAAGTTTAAAAAGCAACTTTAGACTGAGAAGTCATGTGTGCTTCACAAGCTCAAGGTACCTGCATCGTGAAAAGAATTCACAGCAAAGAACAAGGTGAGGTGGTGGTGGTGGGGAAAAACAATCTTACAAATCTATTATGCCATCTCTTTAATTGGGACATTGCCTTAAAGACGCAATGTTAAGTATTTACTTGTGTTTCGCTTGAACTGATTGTCAAATAAGCCTGTAAACAAGCAAGACTAATATGATTGGGTTTTTTTATCGGATGTGTTGTCAAGCCCTCATGGTGCTGCAACACATTCCTCAGTGACACAGATTATCATTCCTCCACATTCTCCAGTGAGCAGAAAGTATGTGTGTACATAATCTGAGCCCCTTAGTTTATTTAAAATATGTCCCATAGCCTGTTCTACACCTTTGGATGACAGTAAGTACAGGATACTAATGTGCCCAGCCTTGTGGAAATGACTTCCCACCAGATGCATGCATCAATAGCATCTGCTTTGTAACAGAATACTTTAATTTTGCCGAATTATCTGCAATCTTACGTTAGAAAACGGAAATTAGGATTGAACAGTTGAGCCAGATGCTAATCTGAGTTCCAAAGTTTTTTTTTTGTTTTGTTTTGTTTTTGCTGTCTTAACACAATTCCAATCTCCAAAGGTCATTGTGGTTCATGCAATGCTATTTTAGAATACTTCCTTAAAATATAAAAGGAAGTATATATTTCCTTATATATATATATATAAACATTTTATTCCATAATCAATTTTGCATTCAACGAGTATTTATGTAGAAGCTGATATTTGTTTGCATTATTGGTCTGAGGTCTGTACTCAAAATATTTAGTGAAGCACATTTTGCAAACAGAACGGCATACCAAGCAAGATAAACTGTCTCTAATGATATGACTGTTTAAAAATGATAATATTTGCAAGAAATGCTAAAAAAAAAAAAATGCTGATATTGCACCTTTTCACTTTTGCAATAGATAGCTATTCCACCGGGTCACACTGAACGGGCCCGTCTTTATCAAAAGGTGTTGATAATGGAGTTCAGACCAACTAAGTCTTACTTGTGAACAACCACTAAAGACTCAATGGTCACAAATGGCTACTAACATCGGATGTAAATAAACATTTAATAAAATACTGATAGTGGTATGAAAAGTTTTAAGGTCTTGCATGAAACCTTATTTAACATTTTACAAACACAGTTGCTTTAAAGTGTCAGAAATCTGTTTTGACGTCGACTCCAACGGTTGCCAATTGCTTTCTTCTTGCCACTCTTTAGTACATTTGTGAAGTGAACAACCAGGATTGTCTTATTGCCAGATTTATTGTCCCTGAGCTGAAGATCTCTGCAGCTCCTTGATAAATGCTCTCCTTGCAAGGCCTGTGAGTTTAAGTGAACAGCTATGTCTTGGTATAGGTTCGCAATTGCATGACACACTCTTCATTTGTTCAGTGATGGATTAAACAGTGCTGGGTGAGATGTTCAAAGCTTGGGACATTGTTTTATAGACTAGGTCTGCTTTAAATCTCTTCACAACTTTATCCTAACCTGTCTGCTGTGCATTGTGGTCTTACTTGTGCTATTTGTGTCTTATATTTCTTTAACAAACCTCTGTGACCTTCAAAGAATAGCTGGATGTGCTCTATTAAATTACACATGGGTGGACTTTATTTGATAATTTTGTAATTCTTGAAGGCAGTTGGCAGTTTTATTCATAATTATTAGTGTAAAAGGAACTGAATATAAATACACTTAACTATTTTCTTTGGGGGAGGGATAAGAAATTAAATCATGCATCATTCTTCTCAATGAAATTAGTTTGAGTTGGTTAATTCACATTCCTTCCTCCCTCGCCATCACCTTCCACTCCAAAAAAAAAAAGAAACGGTTTACAGTTACAGTGAAATAAAATGTACAATAATTCAACTAATTTAAATATAGGGCCATTTACATAACTGATGGCAGCACCTCACAGAAGCCAAAAAATAAATTAGCCAATAGCCACACAAATAAATTGTTGGTAACGATTTTCCTTGTTTCCCATTGTCAAAAAATATAGAATATTTAAATGTAATGTGTATGGTACTTTTAGTCTATATGAGAAGCTACCAACAATGTTCTAATTACAAATGCAAACCGTTTTGTATGAGATTGTCAGTGTTGTGCAACAAGTGGCCAAGTGGGCAACACAGACTTGTTGGTTATGGCACAGATAGTTAGCATGTTTTTTTTTTATACATTATCTTTGATATTAAAAGTTGTTTAATGGCCTGAGATATTTAAATGTGCCAATAATGCAAAAAATTTAAGAAATATGTAAGAGGGGCCAAATATATCTTTTCACAGCACAGCAAATCTAGCACTTCGTCACTCTTAAAGCGCTCTCTTTCATTTCCAGAGCTCACGATGATAGCTTCGACAGTAACTAGACGTTGCTTTGTGACACAAAGAGATAAGGACGATATTCCCATAAAACGAGCGGTTTTTCAATTTCTGTGTTCACATTTTATTTAACATAAAATTTATCAATGCATGATTATTTCTTAAGCTGGTTATGTAAATTTCCATGCTAATATAAACTGTTCACTGAATTCAGTATTTTCAAAAAGAAAAAAAACATGGTTGTGTTTTTCTCTTTTCTCAGGGGTTTCAGATATTTCTAACAAGAAGAAATAAAGGTTTACATTTCATATACATGAATACTTAAGATTTTTATATTTGGATGCAGCCTAGATTTGTGCAGTTTGTTTTTCTTTGTCTTTTTTAAAAAATTATATTAGTTTCTTCGGTCACAGAAAGTCCCCTGCAGATTAAGTATATTAGTCATGCATCCTGCTACGTTAGGATAAACTGCTGCAACATTGAGTTAAATTTAGTTGTTAATCTTTATGTAATCATTTGTGCTTTTGCCACAAAACAAAAACATTCTAGAATAACAAATGAATCACTTTATTTTTGGGGACACCACAAGTCATAAATGAGGACATTTCTGACATGGCTGTAACAACAGGATCATTTAATGTGTTTTAGGTTTGTAATTAGGACCTCTTGCATAAGGTGCTCAGGCATATAGTTTGTACACCCTGTCCCTGAAGCCGTCCACGCTCTCCTTTTTTGTTTCTTGTGTCATTCACTGCTGTAGCATTTTTTTTTTTTTTCTGAAAACAGCCTAGCCTTGAGCAGACTGCTTCACAATGTCTTCAGATGGGAAGCGCCTGCTCCCACCTCGGGATGGCAATTAGCCATCTTATCCTGGGCTCCGCACACAATTGCTCCTGGCCTCCTCCACGACTGTCTAAAAATGTGATATTGATGCACTAAACAGTTTGTGTCTGTCATAAATGATTAGTGTCCTTGTTGCAGCTTGTCAGAGGTGCCAGCTCCATGGATAAAATTGGGATGCAAAGGCACATTTTGTGCCGTGTTCATGTTTGACCCTCGAGCTGAAAAATGCAATTATAGCTCCACTGGCATTACAAAAGAGGCGACAAGAAAACGGCTCCGGCATTTCATGTTGCGAGGGCTAAACAATAAGCTAAGTTTGAGAAGCAAATATTTCTGATTTGCCATGTTGCGAATGCTCCTTTCCAGTCTGCTCAGTGATCATCTTCTAACCAGTTGTTTCCTCCTCTGCTTCACCTCTATCACAGAGGTTGCAAAATTCACCAACCCCTTTTGGCTTTTGTTCTCCGTCTTGTAATCAATGCCTTCCTCCACTGATAAGTACTCCAGTTATTGATGTCCCCACGCTGGCTGCTCTGGGATTGCTGCCAAGCAATGTGTGTCTCCTGTTCCAGGGTGACTTATCCTTGCCCGCTATTGGCTGAGCCACTCGGACTGCAGTCCTCTCTATGTACTCTAGTTCAGTGGAAGACAACGATACTTTGCCGGGTTCTGCCAAATTTAGCTTGCATCTCAAAGAAGATGAAGCTAAAAACGAAAATACAATTCTGAACACGAGAGAAGTGCAACGCCATTTATCGGCTTTGGTCAATTAATGTAAGCTGTCCAGTTAGTGTGACTGTTTGACAATGGTGCAGTGAAGATTCAGTCATGCTGAATGACTGAATCTTCAATTGAAATACTTGTCTTCATAGCATTTTGGCATTTAATCATGTATGTTAGATTATCATTGCCTTCTGGGCAAATGTTTTCGCTGTATGTGTCCCACAAACAAGTCTCCATTGATCATCAGTATTTATCTGGTGAATGTTTGGAGTTTATTTTTATGTATTTTGTAGAACTTGGATTTGGAAAGTCTGCATTAACAACATTTATACAGTAGTAAATAGAGGAGTACACCCACTTGCAATTATAGGGGTTTAACGTTAAAACTATACCTGCAAAATGACGATTGATTTTTAGAAAACCAAACCCACAGCAAATACTATCATGTCATTATTTATTCAACACAAATTAAGCCACATTTAAAACAAACAAACAAAAATAAAACTTGAAGTATGCTCTAAAAATTTACATACACAAAGACCCTTGAATATGTCATGGTATGGACATGTTGAAAACCTAAATACAAAATGTTTGAGTTCATCTTTAATCAACTAAAACATGCAAAATGACTCATTCAGCACCCTAACTGTACTGTTGCTTTGGTTGTGGTCTATCTTCTGTGTCACAGAGCTCCTCCCCAGGGTGGAGCCTCGGATCTGGAGGTCATCTCCCAGCAGGTGGAGGAGGACAACCAGTGCATGGCTCCAGTCCAGCTGGTCAACTTCACCTACAGAGACTTGCCTTTGGCGGCCCTGGACATATCTCTGGCTGGATCCCAGCTCATCTCCAACCCTGACGAAGAGGACAACAGAGATGGGTAGGAATCGGATTCGAGTGTATTTATTTTCGTAAAGCCACGTATTGTGTATATAATGTTAAACCTGAAACACTAATTTCACCATTGTTATACTGAGGTGTAAATCCCTTAAACGCGATGGCTTCTGAAACTACACAGAGCACCACACGTTTTTTAATCATTTTGTCATGTGAGAAAATCTCTCACACATTGGCTTCCAAATGTGTATCACATTGGGAGAAAAATTATAAGAATATTGCCACAGCTTATGAGCCTGACGAGGGATTTAAACTAGTGTTACCGTATTTCTTAACACAAACCAGAACATTCAACGGAGTGTCTTAGTTTTCCGCATAACTTGGATATCAAAGAGCTGCAAACAAGTTAGTGACATGATAATAATACATAAGTAGTTTGATAGACGTAAAAATACTAGAAATGCAATTACGTATTGATTAATGTTCTGGGTATTTGCTCCATTGTTAAGAAGATATCAGAGATATTGTGTGTGAGCCACCATGTCTGCTCTTTGTGTCAAAGCGCTCCATTTCTAATTATGGCAGAATTGCAATTACTGCAATCTGTAATCTACCCTGCCGGTGAAAAGCTCTGCTGTTCTTCTCCCCATTGCTCATATTTGCATTTTGTAATTATACCTGCCATGTTGAATCATGCCTCATTTTACAATAAAGTCTGTAAGATGATGATAACTGAAAATAAATGCATTAGTGTCACCATGTTAAATGGGCATTTTCTCCACTGATGTGTTCGTTGTAGCTTAATGACACGGCAATTTCTCTCCTCCGCACAGGTTTGTGTTTGCAATTTCGATAACCGGCGGAAAACAAAAGGTGTTGTTAGCACCACGGCCATCCTGAAATGTCAGAACCTTGTGGTGGTGCGCTCTCTGCCCATAAGGCCTTCTTGTTCTGGCCTTGTGTTGTTTTGTTCTCGCCATAATGCCATAATGCCATGCTGCCCAGCATTCTGCGGGACAGGATACACCCCTCCCTAAGCACCCCTGGAAGCAAGTGTCTGTGGCTTTCCAGTCAGGAAGCATGACTCACAGCCCTCCTGGCATGCTGTGATGTTGGCATCCATGCAGAAAAGTAGACAAACAGCATAAGCTTAATTAGAGCATTCGGCATCTCGCCGTTGAGGCCCCTGGTGCACGAACATGGTCAGCCGATGGCCGACTGGACTCTGCCTGTTTGGCCCAGTTGAGGCTGGAGGCTCTGTGGGACGAAGGCAAGGGACAGATGGGTCCTGCCCAAAACACCCACTTCCAGCCTCTGTCTCATTCAGATCACTGTCTTGCTCACATATTGAATAGAAAACACACGTCCTTAGCAATGGTGAACCAAAGGGAACAATCCGACAGCTCTGCAAATTATCGTCCCAGTGAGAGCTTTGGTGTAACACTATGTGAAACTTATGGCCCCTGCGGGATTTAGCAGTGTGCAATGGAAAACTGCACGTCTCTTCCTTGACTATAAGCATAAAGGTCATTGTGCTTTCCAAAACTATTCAAAGACATTGATACTTTTTTTAGATTTTGTCACATTACAACCCACTTTAACGTATTTTATGTGGTAAATAATTGTAAAGTGGATGCACCTACATATATATCAAATTTTGTTGGTTAGTGACTAATTACATATAATTGAAGTAACCATTAGAAAACAAGGTACTATTAGTAGTTTTACTGCACTTCACTTATTCTTGAGGAATAAGTGAAGTGTTCGTTCTTGAGGAGTTTTATTCCTCAAGAATAAGTGAATAGTTTTCTTGAATGAGGAGTTTCTTGCATGTACAGCCTCTCCCAAGTCACCGCACCACAAGTTTTAGTCTCTACTCTACACACCTTTGGAAAAATGTGGCTTGTATTTGTATTAAACTCCCCGAGTCAACACTGTAGATTGCAGTTGCATTTCTGTTGCTCCAACTGCAAGTCTGCAGTTGTCTCTTTAGGCTTTGAACTTCAACAGGCTAAGTGTCTTTGCCCTTAGCTCTTTTTCTGATAAATAGTTTTCCGGCCAAGTCTGTCTGGTTAGGTGGACTTTCCGTCTCGAGAGGTTTTGTAACAGGACATTATTCAAATCTTTTGGTCTCTCCAAGGCTCTGGAACGATCTAACATTACCTCAGGTGAGCTAAGACATAAATAAGTAAAATTCCACATTGTAATTATTAAAGAAAAATGAAGCCAAACTGAACTGGCTTCTATGGGACTGAAAATGTAAAGAAGCAGCCAGGTGCTGCTGATGGAAAGCCCTTTATTAACTGATCAACATTGGTCCAAAATTCCTCCACAACAATGTGATCCGCTGATACAGACAAGCTTCTGGGTCGTGAGGTGAACTTAATTTTGCCCTCGCATCTTATTTAGATTTATAGCTTTGCTGCTTTATATAAAGTGAATATCTGCATTGGTTTCTAAATGAAAAAAATATATATTCTTGCTGTAATTATAGAGGGCTATGAAGTTTTTAAGGACAACAATGTCCATGTGTTACAGTACGTCAATGAACTTTGGTAATGAAATTCCTGATTATCCGGTCACAGGCATTCCAAAACTCCTTGTCATCATAGTTTCATGCTCTCATTTATCAGACGAACCACCGGATACCTTCATGACTAAGCTGTGTGACATCCTAAGAATGACACAATGAAGGAATGTGTTGCATGCTGCATGATTTCAATCTGTCAATCGCTGTTGCGTTTTCCTGCGCATTCCATAGAGTTATGTTTGCCACTGCGTCCTGACCTAAAAGCTCATGCTTTATTTGCTGAGATCCGGACTTGGGGTGATGTGAAAAATTATGGTCACTATCTACAATTTACGTTCCGTTTTTATAGTTTACTTTACTTGCAGCGTTCTGTGCGACTGCTTGCCTAAATCATGGGCTCAAATCTCTTTCTATTTGACATTGTGCAATCTTTTCACTCTTAATTCTGTCTCATTTATAATTTCTGCCAAAAGTAAGCAAAATATTGTTTGCAGCAGTCATTAAATTAAGTGAGACCATTCAGTTTCAAAGTTCATTGGTTTTTTGAGCTATTATTTTTGCTTTATATATTAGAAGAAAAAAGCAAGATAAACCACTGTGTTAATGTACATCTATCCTCGAAAAACATTGTTGTGCAAGCTTTTAAAAGGAGCCATCCATGGGTGATATGTGGTGAATAAGGCACTGATAACGTGGATACAAATAAAATAATATAAAAATATATATACACATATATATAATGGCTGATTCGAATTTTCTGAACACTAGATGAGAGTAACACTCAGCTAATCTTAATCTAATGCGACAAAAGGCAAACCAGCTGTCTGTAATTATGAGGAATTATTTTCCTTTGGATGCTTTGAGCAACTTGCTTTCTGATTTATTTTGCTAATAATTGTTTAGCCACTTGGGGGCACTCATAGACTCTAAAGTTTTTTGAACTGCAAAAAAAAAACAAAAAAAACATGCGCATCGTAAGTGACACATCAAACACTTGACAGGTTTTGATGTCTTACAAAATACGCCTCATTTCCTCACATTAAAACAGTTTCTGGATGCTCCAGCATATGTGACATGATAAGAAACAATGTGACTTAAAAATGTTGTGATTTTAAAGTTGATGGGTGATGGATATAGAAAAATACTAACTAAGTGTAATGTAACCAAATATCACTCACAGAGCAGAGTTCATGAGTGTGAAGTGGGGCAGCAGTACCAGGAGCGCACCATTATAACCTAGAGAGCTTTTGTCACTTTGTGCATAATGCAGGAATTATTTATGTGAGCAGACATTGCTACGGGACGTGGGCAAGTTGTTGACTTGGTGTGCGACTGAGGCAGCTTACAGATGGTGTCGTCTTTGTAGGAATTTTGCCAAACTGTTTGTCTTTTTTTTTTTCTTCAACTCTCCACTGTGTTATCCTTCTGGTATCTTTTCTGTTTGTTTGTTGTTTTTTTTTTGCATTTTTACATTTGTGATGAAATTGATAGATCTTTTCTAAATTCCAACATTAATAACTCAATGATAACCTATCTTTGAAAAGTAGATTGTCTAATATTTATATAATTATGATACTGATATGAATTAAATTGCTCAGTTGTGTTATTTGGACCCTTCACCAACTTTGCAGCAGTTCTCGTTAAAAATAACTGCCTTACATATGTTGGCATTTTGACACAAACTGTTACTGAAAAGAAGGAATGGACAGGGCAACAGAAGATTAGCTAAGATGATCGTCCTCTTCAGTGTTATTCAAAGACCTGAAATAGATCAAAACTGATTTCTTTTGATAATTGATAATTGGTTTGGATAAAAACCTTTTATGTTCTGGAGTCAGAAGTTGCAACTTATACAGATATGATGTTCCACAAATGTCATTAAGTCAATAAACTTTTCTTCTAATTTTCTGGCAGCTACCTATGGTTCCTTGCAAAAGGTTTTATTCTTCCTAAGCCTTCTGATGTGAAAAAACCTTTTGCCCAAAATCAACTATCCTGATAGTAGCACATGTTGGTAGCAGCAGTATAATGCTGTGGGGAGGGTTTTCTTCAAAACGCATTACTTCAAGATTGATTGCAAGCTGAATGGGAAAATGATGAAAACTCCCCAATCCTGGGAGCTGCAAAGGCACGCCTCAGATTAAAGGTCAGCAATCTTCGGAATTTGGGTTTTAACATTTTTGGAAGGCACTGTACCACAGAATACGTCAGGCCAGAGGATATGTAACAATTGTTCAAAAACAACCATCAGTAATCTTGCCAGAATCTGGCAACAGAATCTTTAGCTTTTGGAACCAGATCCTTTACTGTACCTGTTGTGTGTCTGATGGACGTCTAAAAAGACTCTTTTTCAAACAACCACAAGGCTCCTTCATCAAATTGTCACTCCTGCCTGGCATTGTGCGTAACGCAACAGACGACATTTCACTGTCAGCTTTGATGTTTTTTTAATACTCACAAATATGCAAACTATGGGTTTGCTTCTCAGGACGAGAGCAAAGTCCTAGTGGGGGAAAAAAAAAGCATGCATCAGCGCCAACTTGTCTGCTAGGCTGTGGGTGTAACTCCTGTTTGTCTCCGTTTAGTAACTGTAGCTCATTTCTCTTGTAAAATCAGTCACTGACTTTCCTGTTTTAGGTCGTCCTCTGTTCTAAGATGGGCAGTTTAAGCAATCACTCCTTGTTGTAATTAGAAACCACTGGAGTGCTGCTATTGTGCTGAACAGGAGTAGAGGGACGATGGGCGCCATGCCGGATCCCAAACTTGTTTGGGATCCGTCGTTCTCAGTCGTTCTCTTCTTTTTGGCTGTGATAATTTACAATGACTTTTATTTCCCCAGTACATGAAGCTGCAGGAGGTTTATAGCAGCAAGAAAGTCAATCTTCAAAACTTTCAATTGATTACTTTAATAAGTTCATTCATCACACTTTATCATGAGCTAGAATTCCTTCTGGGTGTATTTGCTTATCTTGGCTGTGATAGAAGACATTTTTTCAGCTCTGGTTACACGGAAAAGGAAATATTAAGCTTAACAGGATAAAGATTGCCTAATAGTTTGGCCCCAAATCACTTGTCCCTTTCTTAAGAACAGGGAGGAGTATTCAAATGTAGACAGATGGCTCGATAGTTAAAATGTCTCCTCAAAATTAAAAGTAAGGTACGGTATAGGACTGCTTGAGCAGTCTGAAGGAGACAAACTATCCCAGCCTGTGCTGTTCAGCAGCCTGCAGGCTCACAGTTGTGGCCCATTTTCCTCTGCCCGAGCCTGCTGAGTTCAGCAGATTGGTGTGAATTGGTTGAAGTTTATACTCAAGGAACCACAGGGATCCATAGTTATCAGAACTGGGGGAGGGGGACTGAAAGGAGACGGGAAAACTTGAGTCAAGAAGGATCTTTTCTTAAGTGTTTTTGGCTAAAGTTGTCTATTAAAGACTGTCCCAATGTTCGTATATTTAAGAAAAATGTAAAGCACCTGAATTAGAGCGGAGACTCTGAGACTAATCAAGTTTAAAGTATAATTCAGTGGAAAAGGAGTATTTATTTTTAGTTCTTTGGTAGTCACACTTGCATACGTCGGATTGTCTCACAGAAGTCATATTAGCAAAATATGAAAAGGAGCTTTTAATGGTGAGTTGACGTAGAAAGGAGGTTTAGTTATTCAAACCAAACAAATCCTCTCTGACAAAACAGTCACTCAGTAAATCTGAAAACTGGTTGTGTTGCCTTTGGCGGCAGCACCTTTCCAAGCATGAGCTCCCTGTTTTACGTCATACCACAGTATCTCAAACAAATGTAAGCCCAGAGTTTGACTTATCTATTGCAAAACATTTTTATGTTTGTTTTGAACCATTCAGAACTGGACTTAGCTGTGTGCTTCATATTATCCTGCAGGAAGACTCAAGGTCACTAGCTAGTAGATATTCTCTTTCAGGATTTCCGGCTGGAAAGCAGAGTTTACGTTTGCCTGATTTTACAGCAGGACCTGAAGCAGCAAAGCAGAGCCACATCATCACTCTGCCACCACCATGTTTGGCTGTGAGACTGATGTTGAATGACGTTGATGTTCCTGTCCAGCATCTACAACAACTCTTTGAAAATCTTGGACAAAATGAGTTACAAAAATGTTTGATTTCCCTCTGAGATCAATAAAGTATTTTAGAATTTGAATTGAATTGAATTAATCACACTTAATTCAGGATTAAACCAACAAGGCAGTTATATTTCTACACGTTGGTTTGGATGTTTTCCCTTGATAAATGGACTCGGTGTAAAAACATTTTTTTTAATATTTTATTTTCTGATGATTGGAAACATTTAAGTAAGAAGACCAAGAAAGGTAAAAAAAAAAATGTAAATCAGTTTTGAGGTTTGGAAACATTTCCAACTGTTTATTGAAATCAAGATAAACAATGCAATATTTTCCCTATTGTGTGCCTTCTCACTCTTTGATTGCATTTGTACATATTAACTTGTGTTTTTATAATCGGCGTAGAGAACTTAATAGATTGTCATTAATCTGATTCTTTCTCCTGCTCAGTCTCTCCACCAAAAAGTTCACACAAAAACAAACCCTTTCTTCTCTAATTTCATTTCAACTTGTCACTGCTTCACAGGTTTACCCCGTATTTTGTTGTGCCTTAATTGCTAGAGACAATGTAATGAAAGAGACACTCCGTGTGATAGGATGAGTATAACTGAGCTGGTAAAAGCAGAAAAAACTCTGTCAGGTCTGTGCAAACGGGGCTCCAACAGAGCAGCCAGACCCATCTCTGCCTGTGCCAGTTGTCCTGCTCTGCGTCTTTGTCCGTTTTTGTGCAGCCAGAGCGGCTTTTCTGCAGCCGGCATCATTTACAGCAAGCCATCACTTCCATCGCAGGTTACTATTGATCAGTCTCGTGATCTAATCCCCCCACTCTGCTGCTGCTGGACGTGCTTCGATCGTCCCTCGGTGCGTTTTCTCTGCATGAGCTGCTCAGCTGATGGCTTCATGAACCGCGCACGGTGCGCGCCTCCCCGCAGATTTCATCTATCTGCACACAGAGCGTGCATCTGTGTTCCTTGCATTTGTGCGTGAGCGGGCTGTGAGGGGGAGCCTGTATAAAATGACCCAGATTTGACCCTGAACTGGTGATTTTTTTATTTTTTTTCCTCTGTTTGCCTTGCTCCACCGCTAAAGCAATCCCTCTTCTTCATAAATACTTCAGGTCTTCGGTGTTCAAGGTTTAAAGAGATTTGCCTAAAATTAAGTTTCTGAGCTTGGAGTAATCCATCAATGCCATTTACTCTGCTTCCAGTCAGGGTTTTTCTTTACAGGTTTATTAAATTAATACCTTTTTCTGCCAGCCTTTTGGGAAAGGTCTGAATGAATTACGATTTCACACAGTATGAGTGAAATTGTGCTTTTCAGATCGTAGCCTGGGTTTCCTTTGCTGCTCATTCCATCTTTTAACAGTTCTCCCACAAATGTTCTGTTACTGCATGAAATATCTTAATGAATAAATATTTTCTTGACATTTTTCCCTTAGAGTACGTTTGCACATGGGAAGGAACCATTACCCTTCACTGCCTCTTTGTCGCCCCTGGTGCTGGGCTCTAATTTGCAGGGACTGGCAGCTAGAGACGGTTGCTACGGAGGGCTGAGTGCACTGCTTGATTTCTTGGCACGGACCAACGGCATGGTCAAACTCCAGCTGCTCTGATGACCTTGGTTTAGGATCAATAGACTGTTTAGATCTGTTAATAGCAAAATGACTCCAGTCATAAAGTACATGTATCCTCTCCTTCTTCTCCACTTAAAGAAAACATATATTTTTATGATTGTAAAGCTGATAGGAGTAAGTTTTCTATCAAATGTTCCCATAGATAGATAGATAGATAGATAGATAGATAGATAGATAGATAGATAGATAGATAGATAGATAGATAGATAGATAGATAGATAGATAGATAGATAGATAGATAGATAGATAGATAGATAGATAGATAGATAGATAGATAGATAGATAGATAGATAGATAGATAGATAGATAGATAGATAGATAGATAGATAGATAGATAGATAGATAGATAGATAGATAGATAGATAGATAGATAGATAGATAGATAGATAGATAGATAGATAGATAGATAGATTAGATTTCCTTCAAAGTCAAAAGTTTACATACAGTAAGGTTACTTACTGTCCCTTTAAACATTTGGGAAAGCCCGGATCACAGAGTTTTGATTGTCACAAATTAATAGACAGGATTCATCATGCTGCTTGATTTTTATTTATTTTTTTTTACCTTATAGCTCCATAATTAGAAAAAGATCCAAAAAGGACTGTTTCCTTTGAGATATTTTATTTGTGACCAAAAGTTTATTCTGGTTGAGTTTCAGTGTAAACTATAAATAATTTTTTTTTAACAAATTCTGTGAGTTTTTTTTTCCCCTTTCTTTTTTATGATAGATTTATCTCTGTTTTTAATATCTTCTGTTTCTTGTGTGAAAAACTCTGTGCATTTTCCTCTGTTATGCCATTTTCATCCCTTTTACTCCTTCCTGTCTGGTTACAACTGGCTGTTCGTTTCTTTGCCTGTTTCAGCCGAAGCTGATGCAGAAAAGAGGAGCTTTTTTATTTTATTTTTTTATTTTACTCCATTTATCCTCAGACAGACATTGCTTTTAGGTGACAACTGATAGTGACATTTTTTTTTGTGAGAATTTATATTTTGAAAGGAAACCAAGCAAAAAAGACACACACACACACACACACACCTTTCCATTTAAAACTCCTTTGCAAGGTGTTTTTATTTTTCATTCTAGCAGTACAGCATGTGAAACACAACATTTTTTTTTATTAAATACTGCCGGCTTACAGTTAACAAAAATACATTTAACATCAGGATATTACATCAAACCAATTAAAGAACATTTAAACTCACAATGGGAGCTTAATGACTAGTATGTTAGAGACCTATTTCAAGGTTGTAATTTTTAAAGGTACTTTAAATCTGACAAAGGAGTCTTGTCATAAAACTAATTTATCAAATATAACTTTTAAAAATATTTCTATTTAAATTGAAAAACATACATACAAAGAAATTATATCAACTGAGGGGGAAAAAATACACATTGACGTATGTAAAGGTCATGCACCTTTCCTACATGCATATCTTATCTCTTTGCATGTCTTTGCGTTTGACAGATGCCACTTTTTGATGTTGCTCAAATATTATTAATCTCTTCCACATCGCCCTGTCTCCCCCTCCTCCCAGGTCCAACTGGCTGAAGCCTTGCTGTGGACGGCGGGCGGCACTGTGGCAGGTCTGCCTGCTGTCAGCAGGTTTCAACTGTTTCCTGGTGGCCTGTGTCATCCTGGTGGTGCTGCTGCTGACAGTGGAGTTGCTCATTGACATCAAGCTACTGCAGTGTGAGTGATGCTTACCAAGATGACGTGGCCGCGGTGACGTCGGAGGGGACGGCGAGTGCGGTTTTGAGGATGTAATATTGATGAAGTTGGTGTGTTCTGTTCATTATTAACAGTGTAGACTGAAGGCAACACGCCCTTGGAGGGACAGGAAAGTGGTCTGCTCAGCACAACTGTTTACTGATTGTTATTCAAAGGCACTGGGTCAAAGCACAGATCTAACACACAAGACAAAGGGGCAGGTTCATCATGCCATCATTAGCATGAAGGTTTAGTTGCATGAATGCTACATTAAGATTTTTTTAAAAAAGCACTGAAGGCAATTTTATTCAAATATACTGTTATAATGTTGATGTTTGCAAATATTGAACTAAAAAGAGCATCGACTTTCTTATCAGTACTGCTGTAAGAGTAACTGAAATTCTGCAGTATATCTTACATCTTCAAAATTATGTGATTAACTTGGAGCATTTTTCTTATTAATCTGAATTTAATGTTCTAAATATATAATAGATCATCAACTTTACTCCAGTATACCTTCAATGATGACATTGTTATAAGTATTTGATATGCAAAAACACTAAGTTTGTTTTTTATGTTGTGCTAATGTCACTATAAATTTCATCTCCAGCCACCGATACTATAACTTATAAACAATTAAATCACAGGGAGACAAATTCAGTGTGTAAGAAGCCAAATACAACTTGAATTTATGAACAACTCTAAAGTCTACAACAAATAAAAAAAAGAAAAACAATCCTAAGCTCCTACATACAAAATTTCATTGTACTTTAAGACTCACTCTCATCCCATGAGGTAAAGGTCTGAGTGGATTCCCTGCTTTATGTCCGCAGGGCTCACACGCTGACAGACCATTTTCCTCCGGCGATTTCCCAAAAAATGTGTTCCCAGCGGACTAACTGAGTGACTGACCAGTTAAATTACCAAGAGAGACAAACGTGAGAAGGAAGACAGACCAAGAAATCAAGCAATGCAGACTCTGCTACTTGTGCGATTGCGGGAAGGACTTGGGAGGAAGATGAATAGGCTGATAGGACAGATCACTGAACACAGCAAACAAAGACAGATGGAGGGAGATGTGGCGCGTGAAGACAAATGTCTCTGCTGATAGCCGAGCGCAGTTTGATGCCGTCCGCAAGTAGCCTGATGAATAGAGGGGAAGATGCAGGCGCGTGCGTGTACAGTATGTGGTGAATGCACGTGCATGGTGCCTGCCTCAGGCTTCAATCTGGAGATGCATACGTGCTGGTATTTTTCACTTGATGTTCGATGCAGTGAAATGCGTCGCCTATATGTTTAGCTCATGTGCCCCTCTGTCTTTTTTAAATAATAGGCTACTGTGTTTTATGCCCCCCAGTTAATAACGCACCCCAGTTTGCCAGCATCATCCACTGGATCAGCCTGGCTATCCTCTCTGTGTTCTTCACCGAGGTGAGTCCTCTCCCGCTCAACACAATGGCAATCTCACTTACAGCCAGTGCAGCGAGCGACCTGACGATTAATGCTGCGCTGTGCAGTATCTTGCTCCAATGAAATGCACCAGCAGGTTCTCAGCACAATACTGGGAACAGCTTTGAAATGCCCAGCACAAACTGCACAAACACATTTTTGTACTCTGATCTGATAAAA
This sequence comes from Poecilia reticulata, assembly GCF_904066995.2. NCBI lineage: Eukaryota > Metazoa > Chordata > Actinopteri > Cyprinodontiformes > Poeciliidae > Poecilia > Poecilia reticulata. The sequence continues at coordinate 23,113,001 of NC_088835.1, read as the reverse complement.
AAAAAAAAAAGAAAGAAATTCGCATAAAGAAGACTGAATTTCCAGAGCGCTCGTGTCTCTGCCGTTGCACAGGTTATTTGATTGATCCGCAGCAAAGACGGTTTAAAGTGCAGATGGAGCTTTCCGTGCCGCTCCTTTCCAACACCTCAGATGTTCTTTATTGATTATCGCTTTCTTTACACACGTTCATTTTCATTTCTTACACTTGACTTTCAAGGCTTAAGCTTCTGCTATGAGGTCCCATATGTCTGCGTGTGAACTCTCTTCATTTACAAAGCATGTTACAAACACTTGAATGGATCGGTTTAAGTTGCTGTCGTCACTGTTAGTTTTTACCTGATAGATTTACACCATATTCCGTAGACCGTATTCACCGAAAGAAGAGTGAAAACAAAAAAAAATCAGCTACATTTCTGTTAGTGAAACTGAATACATTATTTTTACTGTAAAACGGTGATATTAAAATAGAGTCACCTACAGATACCCAACTGTTTTGCATTGTGAAAACAAAAGAGCTGAAGACGTGGTTGCATGTCTGTGCTAAGCTCTTATGTCTTTATTAAGTCGTTGTGATGTTGGTTCACGTCTATAATGACAGCCACGTTGTACGTCAGCATATATTCATATGTCTTTTTCATTTCTCTTTTGTGTTAGATAAACACAAACTAGTGCTTAGAACGTTTGCACAAGAACTACGCACGGAATTAAGGTCCTGGAAAAGTTGGTACCTGAAAAGCTCTTCTTGCATATCTCTGCATTCGTGTCAACATCAGCACACACACACGGGCGTTAGTGAGCTCTCACTTCCCCCATTGCACGTTGCAACACACTCAAGCAAACTTAATGCCTCAGAGCTTATACGAAGAGATGTAGGGGAGGATATAGGTGAAGTACCTTCTATCAGAGGGTAAAGCTGCTCTTTTCTCCATTTGCCATATATGGTGAACTGAATGGGGAATATGTGAGGTATGCAGTGATTTCTAGATCTTAATTTGCAAAAACATAAACTCAAAACTATAGTATTATTTTCCTTCCACTTCACAAATATCCATCGCCTTGTGTTGATCTGATAAAATTCCAACACATCTTATTAAAGTTTGTACTTGTAACATGACAAACTGCAAAAAAGTCCGAGGGGGCGTGCAAGGTACTGTGTGTATGCATCTGCAGCCAAAATGCCATGGTTAGTGAGCAGACAAGGCAGCGTGATGACAGGAGTGTGAGCTCAAGAAGAACGGACACACTGAGGTATGCGGACAATGACAGACAGAGATTGAGATTATTTAAACAGTTCTATTATAGCTGCAGTTCATGTTAAAGTTATAAAAACACTGACACATGTTTTGCCAGGTTCCCAATGAATGTAAGCAGTCAGGACTTTCTTATGATTTTGGCACAAAGGGAAGTTCGTGCTGCTCTAATGTAAACTTTTAAAAGGGCTTTTCAGGTTGCAGAAAAGGAGCAAAGCTGCAGTAGACATGAAATACTATAGCTTTGCTTGTGTTACGTGAAACTGTGTCTGGTAAATTGGAGAAATTAAGAAAATGCATGAATTAAACTATGCTTAGTGTGGGGTTTAACATCTACAGTTACTCCACATGTTTCAATTTTTTTTTCTGTCTCGTTGCTGCTCTCAGACGGTGTTCAGGATTGTGGTGCTGGGGATATGGGATTACATTGAGAACAAAGTAGAGGTGAGCTCTCATGTGTCCCACGAGAAGTAAATCGATGGCTTCTTTTTCTGCAGGTGTTATAACTCAAGGGTTGCCTCTTTTTTTTTTTTTTTTTTTTTTGTTGCAGGTGTTTGATGGAGCTGTCATCGTTCTCTCTTTGGCCCCCATGGTGGCCTCCACAGTGGCCAACGGCCCCAGCAGCCCCTGGGACGCCATCGGCCTCATTATCTCGCTGCGCATCTGGAGGGTTAAGAGAATCATTGACGGTGAGCCAGGAGGGGCCGACGTCTCCTCCGTCCTCTCTTCACACAGACGGATAATGCGCCGCACTCGCTGTGTTGAGTCTTGAGATTTATTTGTTTGTTTTAGTTTTTCCTCATAATGGGCAAGGCGTCATTTATCAAAAGTCACCTGCGAAGCTCCTAAAAGCTCATTGATCATACAGAACTAAACACGTTGCTCCCCTCGTGTGGTTTTTCATTGAAATGCAAGATGAGTTAAAATAAATATTGTATGGCGCCCTGAGCATCATTTATGTTGCACTTAATAATGACTGTTAATACACCTTCAAACTATGAACAGTTTCCATTGAATGATGACAATAATACTTAGAGATTTATTATTGAAAATGTAAACAATTTTTTGACTATACTAAATTTGCCATTCAGAGACTGTAGGAGCAAATTTTTAAATTATGTTCATTCTTGTAATCAACATCAGATCAAGTGTTTGATATGAGTTCAGCAGCGTAAGGGCGCCACCTGGTGGCCCGGGGACTATGGCTGCCACTTAAAACTTACTTATTGCCGTTATTTTAAATTAATCTATTAACATTTTAAGGCACTAAAGCACTATTTTTACTCCCAAAATCAAAAGCATTTATCGCATGCCACAAAACGTGCATGAGAAAAGTAAACAAAGTGAAGCCCTCAGTATGGACATATTTCAGGGTAAAATTCCAGAAAATTCTACAAGCTGTGAAAATTTAATTTGTCAAATATAAGACTAATCTAAAAATACATAAACATCAGGCTCATTTCAGGCTTGGGTGCAACGCCAATGAGAAAAAAACATTTTCTATTATCGACTTTATTATTAATTGTGTGTAACATTTGTTTTTCACATGTAATATTAAGGTTGCCTATAAAGTTAAATGTGCCTAAAACATGCAGAAGAAAAACAGACATGACTGGTTGCATAAAGTCTGCTTATTAATCTGAACCACAGCATTAATCAGTCAGATGGGCATCTGCAGCATTTTGGTCGAAACATTTTCTCAAATGTAAAACAACCTGTCCCACCATACTTAGGATGTATTCAGTGGTGTAAAAAACTTAAGATGGCTTTCTTGTCTGTTGGCTCATTATTTGCATCTTATACTCTGTTTCTTTGCTAATAAACCTTACAGAGCTTTCAAACCCAAGATTAACATCTTCACTTAAAATTTGTACAAAAATTATATCATCTCCACTTTTGAAAGCGTTTAGAAACTTATGACAATGTCTTAGAGGTAGTTTTCATGTGCTTTATACTGGCTTTGTGTATAAGCAAAGTTTTGTCTCCTCCAACATTTGCAGTATGTCCATAAATGTAACTGCAACCCAACATGAGGCTGAAAACATTACTGATGCTATGAACTGTCAGATGCAGACATGATGTAGACATGTGAATTATTAAGTCTTTATGTACTACAACTCCAGAATTGCTTTACTCCCATCTGGTGCTTTTCTCTGGAAAGTTTCCCTCTAGCTAAACATTACACAAATTAAGTTTAAAAAAACTTACATCAGTCTGTTTTGTTTTCCAGCATATGTTCTGCAAGTGAAGGTGGAAACGGAGCTGGAGATCCAGCAGTACGAAAAGGCCAAAGCAGTGCGGGAGGAGCAGCTTGATCGGCTAACCCAGATCTGCCAAGAACAAGCTGTAAGTTCTCACTTAGTTCTTCTCTCTTATGTCGGTTTGTAGCAGCGTGGAACCAGCAGAGGGCAGCAAAATGCCACACGAGAGAAGCTCTTACACCTCCAGGCAAAATGTATATTAAAAACAAACAAAACAACAAAAACAAATTACACTATGGTTGTAACATCTGTTTGAAGGTGCTCTATATTTTATAATTAATTATTAATTTTTAATTTTTTCACATTTGGAAAATCTGCAAATAATATAACCTTCAGTTTAAAAAGTATTTACTTCCTTGCAGATTTCTTCTTTTTTTTTTTTTGGTCACTCTTAAATGTTTCAGACAAATTAAATACGTTTCGATACAAGACAAAGCTAACAAAGCCAAATGTAAAAAGTAGTGTAATGAAAAACATCTATAAACCAACAAACCAAGAGAAAAGAAAATTGAAGGGCTTCTGTAAGGAGGCAAACTCTCTCTCGCAGCACTGTAAATAAATTCTTTGAACTGAAAAACATCAGTTATCACTGTATCACTATTTACTGAAATTCCTCATATGTTCTCTTTTTCCTTCGATTTTCTTCCGCCCAGTTTGAAATCAGACAGCTGAGGGCCCACCTGGCCCAGCAGGATCTGGACCTGGTAGCAGAGCGTGAAGCCGCCATGCAGATCCACCATATGTGGGGGAAACAGAGCAGCAGCTTCCAGGAGGTGGACGGGTTGGCAGCAGGGGCCTCTGACCATCACAGACCAGCCAAAGTTAGGGAACCTCGGGGGGCTGCAGGTAACCCACCCAAAACATCCAGCTGTGGTTTATTAATGAGAACTAAAAGGATGAGGAAAGACGGTCTTCCACTAACAGATGGTGGAGAAATTGAATATCTTGAAAGGAGCTGAAGGTTTAATTGTAAAGTTTGGGATGGACAGTAAACAAGCAGCAAAAAAAAAATAAAAATTATGACAAAAAGGGTTGCTATCAAATTATTTGGAACATTAGAAAGATTCACTTCTTTCTGATTCGTTTGCCATTCTTTTGTTCTTAAATAAATCAGAGCCTTTAAAACTGTCCGCTGAGGAAAAAGAAATGGTTGAAAAAAATGCGGGGAAGATTTTGTGAAACAATCTGTGGCAATAAATGCAGCGTGTCCTTATAAAGATAGACAGGCATATAAACTGTGTTAACAATTGAAAGCCATAAAGCCAAAAAAAAGAACTAAGTTAGTTCACCCTAGGATACATCCAAGTCACCATTTGTTTCTGCAAATGTTCCTTCCAAACCGATGGACCTTTTAAATCTTTTAAAGTGGACATGAACAATAGCTCTCTTGGGCTTTCTAGAGGTCTTTTAGAAGACGTTTTCCCCTCCAGGCCTTCTTCCTGATTCTGACAATACGGTCCCAATAAAAATATTACTCCGTGTTTTATATGTCAGGACCCAATGATCATGATCTGGCCTTATCTATTTCTGGAATTATTTCAAACTAATCTCAGTTGTCCAAAAAAAAAAAAAAAGCACAGCACATTCAAAACTGTCATTACGTAAGGGCAAAATTAAAAAGTAGCTATGAAAAAAAATCTTGAGTATGCTCTATGATTCAAAGTCTTGTTGAGACACCTTTAGCAGTGAGCCTTCATAGCAGATACTTCTGGTTTCTTTATCTATTCTACTGTAATGAACTGTAACATTTAACATGCTAACTCTGAAACTGGAATCTGAAAATATATATATATATTTTTTTTACTTTTTCTCAGAGGTGCATGTTCAGAATTTTCAAGGATGTCAACTCCTGAAAAGATTCACCGCTCTGTTAAATATTTCTGATCTTCAGTTTGTTGAACTGACTATCAGCAGCACTCGTCATAAAGTCGTTGCTCCTGCTCTCATCGGTGTGGTCACACCGTTAATCATCTGGTAATTAGTGATTTAAACACCAGCATTAGGCTGCTACCGCTTCTCCTTAATCCTACAGAAGCTTGGAGGATGTTCTTATTTTTCCTCCCACAGCTTTTCTGCTTGTGCTTAATTTTTATTTGATATAAAACAGCATTGTGGAATCTATTGTGTGATTTATTTATTGTACACTTCAGGTCAGATTTGAGCAATGTTAAAAACTTGTTAAGATGTCACAAAAGTGCAGAACTGATATTACCGCTGCCTCTGCATATTGTCCAACATATAGTTTCACAATTTGTCTAGTTGTCTTTATAAGGAATATTTGACAACTTGGCTTGCTGGAGGCAACAAAATTAGCAAACGAAGACAAGAATTTGCAGAAAATGCAGCACGACTTCCTTTATCCTCCACAGAATAAACATTCATCAGACGGTGTTAGGGTGTTGGTGTCTCTCAGAATAAATCTTCTCACCTTCCTCATCAAAATTCTGGTGCCACGCCTGCACTATACATCACCTAGTGAGCCAGAGCCTGGACTATAAACCTCTCACACGGAGACGGCTCATAACTCAGAGGACACAGAGCACTGTCTGTACAGGTGATGTCAGGGGCTCACAACACCGAAGCATTTTCTTTATCGCCGTTATAAATCACGACGCGAAACAGACGCCATGTTTGAAGTCGGACTGCGTTTCAGCTGGGCTTGAAAGTCTCACACTCAAGTGGTATTGATCATTTTGGGGAATAGTGTCTGTCGCTGTTTGGACTGAACAATGAGGACAGACTCATAAAAATACACACCCCCGCCCCCAAGCATAAATCAATACACTGTGGAGTCGGGCATATCAACAGTTACGCAGAGAGACGTTTCTAAAAGTGTATATTTGTAAAATGCGAATGTGTCACAAATTTATCTGAAAGCATCATTTTTATCTAATTGGATTAGAAATGTTTAGGAATTTGTGTCATTTAATTATTGTTTTTTTGTTGAAGAATTTAGTTTGATTTTTTGATTAGTTTTTACATTTAAATTTGTCTGCAACAGAAATGAATCTTTAAATTATGTTTAAAAACTTCAACGTAATCTCAGTATGTATGTCACTTTATTATACTGACTCAACTGCATAGTGAGTCATTTATTACAATGTAATACAGAGTTTGCTTTTGATAGTTTACTTGTTTTGAATTTGGTTTAATTTTATTTGCTTAACATATCAAAACAAACAAAAAAAACCTTCATTATCAGTAAGCAAATATTCCTCGGGCTCACCTGTAAAAAGTTGCATAAAAAATATTGTTAACTAGTTATTACACAGAAAGATGTAGATATCGTTAATATTATACATCTAACAATTGTGTACTATTACACATATTTTCTCATGCATTTTATTTATTATTTACTACTTATTTGTTACCGTAGCTCCATTTTAATAATCCTCAGAGGTTGTATTATCATAAATGAGGCTTTTGGGGAATAACTTTCTTCTTTCTTATGTAATTTACACTGATTTTGTGTTTTACCGTTAATTTGTAACTACTGTAGTGTACACTATATTTACACTGGGATGAGTTTTATCCTTTTTTTTTCTATTTTCAGATCATCATGGTCAGGATGACATGAATAACTACATCAGCCAGTACTACAGCGAGCCAAGCAGCGGTGAGTATCAGCAAACCAAAACTGTGATTTTTGTAGGCCGTTTGTTCTCTTTGAAGTTTTTCCCCATTTTGTCACATTGCAACTACTGGTACAAAAAACTGGAGTTCCGATGGTTAGCGCAACAACAAGCAGTCCATAGTTGTTAAAAAAGGAAAATAGCTCAGACTTTTGTCCAACCATCTTAGGAAAATCAGACAGAAAAGCTTCTATTGGCAGACATGAATCTACTGTGAATAGATGACAACCCTAAACTTCCTCTGTAGTTTAAGGTCGTAATTCCACTGGAAGAACTTTTGCAGCTTCTTTTAGGTCTCTGTCCAGGATTTAGCTCTGCCTACTATCCAGTCAATCTGATCATTTTTAAAGTCCCTGTTTAATAAAGGCATCCCCACAGCATGAGGCTGCCACTACCATGTTTTAAGGTGGGAATTTAGTGTTAAGTGTGTTCACTGTTCTGCACGTTGGACCAAAAAGTTCAGTTCTTGTCAAATTTGACTAAAGCATCTTCTTCCACTTTCCTTGTTTGTCGGGAACCTATTCAGTCACTAATGTGCTCTAACAAGCCCCTGAGGTCTTCATAGAACAGCTCTACTCATGTTTTGACTAAATTATACACAGGTGGACCCTATTTTACTAATTTAGGTTACTTTTAAAGGCAACAGCTTCCACTGCATTTTATTTAGCAGCATCAAAGTAAAGGGGGGTGAATATAAAGGTACACCAGGTCAAGTCTTCATTTGTGAAGATTTTTGATATTTTTTCCTGTTCTTTCGCTTCACAATAATGCCCTTGTTTAGTTTTGTGAGTCGTACAAAACTCAAAATGCATTGAAGTTTGTTGGTGTAATGTGACAAAAGACGACAAAGTTCAAAGGTACACAAATGTTCTGCAAGATGACTTTATTCCAAGGTTGTTTTATTTAAAAATATATATATATATATATTATTATTATTTGTTGCAGACATGGGGATCCCAGACCCAGCCCGTGTCATCACCACGGCAGCGATAGATGTCCATCTGCCCAACAACCCCAGCCAGCTTCCCTCTACCTTAGTGAGTGCCGACGCGGCGCCGTCCAGCCGACTGCAGCGCACCAGCAGCTCTGTGAGCGAGGCGTCCACCACCGCCGTGTCCCGCAGCAGCTTCAGCGCCCGTCAGCACAGCATCAGCAGCCACACGCTGGGCTCCAGCATGGACTGCAGCTCCACGGTGCGCGAGGCCTCCACCTCCACGGACTACAGTGACCAGCGCTGCTACCCGCCACCGTACAGCAGCCCGCTGGCCCTGGGCCCCCAGCCGCGGGGGAGCCCCAGCGCCGTGGTGCAGGAGCTGCTCTACTCGCTTTCTGAGGACTCCTGTCTCGCTCAGAAGGGCTTGGATCCCGTTAATCTGAAACCGCCCAGTCCGACCGGTTCCACCAAAACCAGCCCAGAGCTGGAGCGCAGACTGAACATTTATAACAAGAGGAACCAAGAGAGCCGGATCGGGCTTCACAGCAAGCCTGTTATCCACCTGCAGGGTAACGAGCCTCTGATCGAGGAGAAGTACAGGATGATGGGATCAGTGGAGACTTCAGTCAACCGCCTGTCAGAAGCGTAGGAACTTCACAGACCAGCTATCGAGGCGTACTCGTCTGATCAAATGCAAAAAAAAAAAAAAGAAAAACCTCAATTACCCTGACAAGTCACTGGCACATGAACTCTGCCTTTAATCCTCTTTATATTGCTGGGACGTAAGAGGATGAACTCACCACAGGGGGCACTGATAAAATATAGACAGATTATTCATCAGGCTACACTTTTCAGGAATTGACAATTTCTTACTTTTCCTAACACAAACCAGCAGCGTGAACAAGGTCTGGCATTACAAACAAACAAAAAAAAAAAAACAGCCTGTGCAAACAAGTTTGCTTTTCATATGTTTTCTTTTTTTTTTTTTTAGAATATGAAGAGGGGAAGATGATGGTGCTGAGGGCTTAACGTTATTGTTCTTACACTTTAGAGCTCTCCAAATCTCGTCTCATTACATCACCTGGAAACAGGCAGCAGTGTCTAAGTCAGAATCTCCAAATTCATTAACAGTCCTTCTCGATGGACTCCTGCAGGGCAAAAAATCATCTCAACTTCTATTCTTTGACTTTCTACATTTTCATCTACAGTCAGAGTTAAAGGAATTTTATCTTTGGACTTTTAAAATGTCAGATGATTTGTAATTACTCCAGGTGTCATGACTGGAAACTGTCCGACCCCAGTTTAATAAGATTATTCAAGATTTTGCCAAACCACATTAAGGTATTTAAAACCCTTCAGGTTTCATGTAAGCTTAAATAAATTTTGTTTGTTTTACATACTTTTGTGTAAATATTCACAAATGAGTATGACTGTCTCACAAAACAGCAAGAAATATGAGAAGTTTAAATAAAGTGCAAAAAGAAAAAAAAATGATAGCATGAACCTTTAGGATTTGTGACCACATTGGAAACTTTTTAAACGTTTCTCTGATCAAGGTAAAGCAATGCTGCAACTTAATAAAAAGCAAAAAAAAAGGGCAAATTCATAGATGTTTTGAGCTGTGTGTTTAATACACTGCTTTTCAAAAAGCATCTTTTTACTTGCTGTACATTTCCTTTGAGACATCTTGCACGTAAAATTCAGACATCCCAAAGTACCGTCCCAAGACTTTAAATACAATTTACATGTACTACAGAAAGCAAAAAGATAAAAGCAGAGGTTATCCATTAACCATCTGATACCTGCAGTCTACGTCAAAAACTGGAATTTAAAAGAATGACGAGATTTTGTAGAACACCAACATACAGATTCAACAATGTGTTAGATCAGTGACTGTTTCCTATGGTTGCTCTCCTATTTATTCCATCTGCTCGACAAAGCGCTGGTTCGATTTCCCCTCACTTGCTCAGAGCTTCCGTCATCTCAGGAACAGCCTTTGGAGAAAAACGGATGAAATTATTTTTGTGTCGTCACCAGCGGCATTACTTACATAATGTTCATCAATGTTCTCTAATAAATCTCTTAGGCCTTCAAAGAAGAGATTAAAATTCTAAATCATGAACTCTAGTATCTATGTGACTTCTGAGGGGAGTTTATTGCAGTGCATTTAATTTATGGGGTATCAAAGGAAAAAAGGCTGGAGAAAAAAAAAAAGCTAATAAATAAAACTACTTTTCATCCCCCTCCCCCCAAAATAATGCACTACTTTGTCTTGACACGTCCAACGAAATCTCAACGTGATCCGGCAGTTTGTGGTTGCAACGTCACAAAAAGCGGAGAAGCTTGAGAGGTATGAATCCTTTTGGCATGATGCTAGAGACTCGAGCGCCTGCTTCAGACGAATATGCATGCTAATTTATTCACATGCCTCCGCATTTGACTCGAGCGGCGTCCGAGGAGAATCATCAGTCACTGCCCGAGTTCCTGCAGGGTATCAATGTCCATTTAGGAAAAAAGTAGAGAGCCCATCCATTTTAATCAGTTATCTGAGGAGTGATCACATGTAAGATGATCTCACCCAGCAGGTCACAACTCTGCTGCCACCAGCTTATTCCTAATCACTCCTACAGAGTTTGTCAGGACACCTGGGCTGCTCAGCCACTACTGCGGGGCTAAATAAAACATGACCAACAGGACACACATGAAAATATAACCTGCTAGCCTTTCACAGACGGCACTGGACTCCAGTGTTAGTCATGCCAACGCGCCTGGCTCGATATCCCCGAGCACCAACTTGACACAAGAACGCAACTGAGCGTATAAGAGGTCTGGCAAGTCGAAGCTCACGCCAACCGAGGCCAACTCTTATCCGGCTATTGATCAGTTTTGATATCTCCTGAGATGCTAATGTGGTCTCCTCATGGCAGCACGCACCAGCCAGAACCCTCCTTAGATTAATTCAAGAGCTTAATAATTCAGCAGTTGCACATTTCCATTAGGTGGAATAAGGCATCCTGCAAAATTTATAAGTCAGGAAACAAATGTTATATTCCGACTGTTATTCTGGACTAAAAGCTAATAAAACATTGGGTTTGTCAGACCTTAATACGAGTTTGTTTTGCTCATAGACACTCGCCTTAAAAAGATCCGCCACAAGGCCATAGTCAGCCACCTGGAAAATGGGAGCTTCAGGGTCTTTGTTGATGGCAACAATAGTCTAAAAAGGGAAAAAAACAATATATTAGAAATGCCTGAAATCTGTGTAAAACACCACTATTACTGGCTTAACTAAATGAGGCATGAAGGCACAGGAAAGCAGAAAAATGGATTTGTAAAAAATAAAATGTTTGTCTTTGTTCTCCAACTTTACTTTGCTGTCTTTCATTCCAGCCAGGTGTTGGATTGCTCCAGAGATTCCAACTGCAATGTACAGCTCCTAAGAAATGAAACATGAATAGAGGTTAGTCGTGACTAACCGTGCTGAACCGGCACTGAAAATCCAGGTCAGATGTTTAATGAAACCTGCAGCAAAGTTTTTCACTATAAAGTCGTTGATGTGTGAAAAGAAAAAAGAAAAACCAATGCATTTTTCATTGCAGCAGTATTTACCAAACTCATTGGTTGCACAAATGATGATGCCCATCAATGCTATGCAACCACAGTTTGCTTAGGGAAAAAAAAAAACAGCAACACCTGGTGGTCTTTTATATTTTACATACAGAGAGAAGCATCACAAATCAAGAGAGATAATCCAGAGTTTTGTGTTGACTTGGCCATAAGTTTAGCAAAATTATCCTGTTGAAAGACCCACTAAAAACCTTTGTTTCAATTGACTGGTAGTATTTACCAGATTTTATTCTTTAAGACATTCCAGTGTATCAAATAAAATAATTATTATGTTAATCACTGTAATTTCCAGAGCCTTTAGAAAGGATCCCACAGCATCATTTCATATTCTCAAACGTACTTTGCAGTGAGCAAGAATTGCTTTGCTAAGCTAAATATTGGCATCATCTGACAACAAAGATTGGTCACCAAGGCAAATATTGGTCACCGGAGACTTGGTGACCGATATTTCACACTTGCACGGTATTTTGTCATTCTCTTAAACTGTGTGTGCTATACTGAAGAGTAGTGAACAATGTGAATTACAAATTATATCATCTTAAACATCCTAATCTTCAACAACAACAAAATGTTGCATTTACTTTCAAGGGATTTTTCTGGAACACCAAAATGAAATGAATGCTCTGAAGTTAAAAAGCAAAACTTTACAAATTCATTTACACACTTAACATATTTTTTCGTAAAAAGTGTCAGAGACCTGAACCTGAACTATACAGTGAATGTTCCAACTGAGGATTCAGAGGAAGTATAGTACCCAAGAGTGATCTAATGCAAACTGGGGGAAAAAAAAAAATGATGAAAACGACACGTCTGAGGCTCTGGTCAGACATCCACTCCATTCTGCTCTAATGGATCAGCTAAATCACTTAGGGCCGCTAAATGTGCCAGCAGGCACATTTCAAAGGAGCCTAATGTGTGGATAATCACAGCTGGGGTATCCTGGCTGAATCATAATAGGAAGTTAAGCTTTTCGAAAGGAGCAGCCATCGCCGTCTCGCTGAATTGTTGTGTAGAGGATAGCAGACGATTCTCACAGTAAAGTGTTCAACATTAATGCTGCAGTTGAGCTTAAGATCTGCTCAAATTTTAAAGATGAAAACAGCTTCATCTCTTTAACCACAAGTTAGTCAATTTCCTAACGTTCCCTTCATTTGCTGATCACGTGTTTCCCACAAACATTCAACTGATGTAAGGTTGAACATACGGGGGCTACGATCTTTCCAGTCTGTCCAACTTGCATGTCATTAGGGACGAACCCAGCATCCACTGCAGCTCTGGATGCACCGACTGCAATAAAAAATAAAATAAAAAAAACAAACAGCACAGATTTACATTTTAATCAATCGGCACAACTATAACAAACGAACCGTCATATTTCTCATCGTACCAGCAGCGTTCAATTTGTCAGCAAGGTCGTAAAGCAGTTTGAAATTCTCTCCGCTCTTCAAGCCTCTTCCTGGAAAAATAACAGCTCGACATTAGCTGCTTTTTTTTTGTGCTGCCCATTATTAACAGTGATAAATTCATTTTGAGATCTTGAGTCAGAGACGGGCGGTGGGTTCATACCTCCTGACACCACAACCTTTGCACTCGTCAGCTCAGGACGGTCGCTCTTTGTCAAATTTTGCTCGAGCCACTCGGAAACTCCAGCAGGAGGAGTAGAAGCGACTGCAAATCAGAACGGCGACAATCGGTACGAGCGAGGCAGGATTTCGACACAGCTTGCTTTGTTTTCTTTTTAAGGCTGTACTCAAACACGGAAGGCTGAATCTGTAACACCTTCTTCTGAAGCAGCACTTCCTCCCTCTGCTGAGGCGGCTTCGAACGCCGTCCCTCGGACAGTGAAGACCTTGACCGCCTCGCTGCATTTCACCGTGCTGAGGGCGTTTCCTGTACAGAGATATGTTTCACTTCAGAACTACACCACAAAAACGAAGCTAAATCAACAAAATAAATGGTCAAAAATAGATAATTTAAAAAGAAATTTGATTCAGAATAATAATTTGCAGTGGTCTACTTAAGGTTGTCATACCTGCATAAATAGTCCTGACAAAAGTATCTGGAGATTTGATTTCAATAATATCTGAAACTGGGGCAACATCCAACTTGGCAGCAACTCTAGGAAGCAGATTCTATTGAATGAAGCAATGAGAATAGGGTTATAAGTCATACATGACCGATCAGAGACGGAGGCAAAGAATCCTGGATGTAGCAGGATTTTACCTTTCCAAAAGCAGATGCACCTGCACAGATATGAGTAAAGTTGAACTGCTTTTGTGTTTCCAAGATAAGGGGAGTCAACTCCTCTGCAAACCAAACAGAAAACCATATGATCATATTAAAATTCAACCTCAAACTGCAGTGTAATCATAAATATTCAACTATAAATCACTGGCCAAAGTATCCAACAACAAGCTCTTTGTGCCAAGTTAAAAAAAAAAAAAAAGGATTTTATGGTAACTTGAATGATGTCCTCGCTTTGAAAGTGTACCAATATTGAAAAATAATTTAAATACCAACATTATAATAGGAACAACTTGTTCAATAAATGTGTTATGAACAACATACCTGGCAAGGCACCTTTGTAAGAGTCATGCTGAGCCACCAGAATCTTCTTCACACCCTGCACTTTACTGATCTCCTCCACAACCTCAAAAGAAAGAAAAATGATGTGGGTTGACAATCATGGGCTTGCATTAGTGATGGTATAGCTACATTTATTATTCATATTTAATGGCTAACAAAATTAACAGACGCGGACTTGATGCTTTGAACGGTGTGGATCATGAACAAACCCGTTTCGGAGCAAGTTGTGTTTATGACAAGTTGCTGTGCATATAGTTTTAGTAATAGACCGTTTAGCAGCAGAAATACTTCTTACCTTTGCACAGTTTGTTCCTGCAACCAGACAGGACACATCTCCGCCCAGCTTACCGGCAGCAGTGATGGCATTGAGAGTAATGGGGGTCAGCTTGTCATTGTTGTGTTCTGCGACGACCAAGGTGCTCTGAAACCTCTGGATGAGGCCAGTCTGTTGGAAAATACAGATCGGTCACCATGTGCGGACGCAGGCTGTGAACGAACAGAGCCGACAGGTGGGAGGGAGATCGGGGACAGGAGGGCACCTGTCAGCTCTTCAATACCAGTTTGGTCCTCAAACACACTCATGCCCTGCCTTTAAAAGGCCTAAAATTAAGATTCAGAAAGGATGGCACATTCAACATTGTCTTATTATTTTAGCAGCATCAGTAATAACTCTTGGACTTATGAACTTGTGTTTCAAATAAAAAGCAGTTTGAGTATGGTAACCATTTTAGGATTTTGTGTAAATAATGTAAAACTGTTCCATTTACTCAAATGTATCACACCACTGAAATCCTTTACCAGCACATGACATTTTGTGGAAAAGAGGCTGTACAAACTAGTGTGAGGAGGGAGAGTCCACATGGGAGATTATGATGGCAGGCAAACAACCTCTAGACAAGCCACATCCAGCTGTGTCACAACAAGACAGGACAATACCAGCCGAATCTGGACATGATGGATGTGACACGTGATATGAAAGGACATTCAGATAAAGTACAGCAAAAAAAAGCAAGTGGGGTTTTTTCTCTCATTTAAATGCTAATAAAGTTAAAAACAGTCTAGAAGTAACAGCTTCAAATAAAGGTACATTTTATTCAGCTGAACAATGATAAACGGAGTGAGCATACATTTCAACATTTTAAAAATAATATAGAATTTTAGAGGAACCTTATAGTTTCAATCAGCTTAAATATTTACATTAGCATGATAATGTAAAAATTAAGGCTTTATTGTTTACATAAACTTGTTAAGGTAACAATTCTAGGGACGACTTTAAGAGAAAGTAAAATATAATGTATAACAGTGGTTAATATTAAACTAAAATATATTTCATAATAGTATGGCTATGTTTGTCATTGACAAAGTTGCAGTTTCGTAACTAACATTACAAGCTAAGCGCTAAGCTAGCGATGCAAACACAAAAAGAGAACTGACTGAAACGAAAACCTTAAGTTTCAGCTATTGTCAAGCATACAGATAATAATTGATACAACATTAGAAGTAACCCGATGCATATCTAGAATAAAGTAATTGCTCAATGAGTCCAACTGAATGAGCTAACCAGTTAGCATCAATAACAAAAACAAGATGTGTATAGCTTCGGGAACCTTAAACACCTAAAACGGAGCAACGCATTGGCTGTAATAGATCAGTTAAACTCTTACCAGATTCCTCAGAGATGATTTGCTTAAAACTCTGTTCATAATGGACACCTGATGTTTCGTCTAGCTGCAGCGGAGGGATATCTGCTAATGGACTTTACGCAAGGACGTTTGTAAGGAAATCTCGCGATAGAATCCCGAGAATTTTCCGGAGAGCTTGGTTGCATTTCTCCCGGTCGCCTCATAACTGTAAAATGTTATTTTTTATTTTTCTATTTTTAAAAAAAATCCTTTCTATATTTATAGAAATTTTTTACATTTCTATAAATTTTAAATATACATATAAAATAATAATAATAATAATAATAATAATTATTATTATTATTATTATTATTATTATTATTATTATTATTATTATTATTATTATTATTACTATTATTATATGTATATTTAAATTTAATTTCTATTATATATATATATATATATATATATATATATATATATATATATATATATATATATATATATATATATATATATATATATATATATATATATATATATATATATAGAGAGAGAGAGAGAGAGAGAGAGAGAGAGTAAAGAATTACTTGCTTGCACAGTACTGTCAAGTTTATATATATATATATATATATATATATATATATATATAAACTACCTAAATATATTAGATAGAATAGTAGAATAGTGCAACCAAAAAGATAAATAAACATTTTTCCCCTCTGAAGATCAAAATGTACTAGCCTGCATCATGTGTGTAGCTCTCTCTCACATTATTTCACGTTGGTGTTTCATAGCTTTAAAAAAATTACTTCAAATTTAGTCATCAACTTTTTTAGTGTAAATTTCAATCATCGCACCAAGTATCCTGTGGACTTTGTGTTTAAACTCACATTTTTAAGACCTAGATTTTCTATAATTGTGGCAATGTGAACATTTTTCCAGTAGAGGTCGCCCCACAGCGGTGTGACTGAATATATGCTATACACTCATTTTTAAGACCTAGATTTTCTATAATTGTGGCAATGTGAACATTTTTCCAGTAGAGGTCGCCCCACAGCGGTGTGACTGAATATATGCTATACACTCACCAAAGAAAGAACAAAGTAAAAAAAAATAGAAGAAAAAAGATGAAAATATAAAAGGAGAGAATGAGCAGAGCCAAATAAGAAAAATACACATTTACATTCAGAAATGGTTTTGGTGTAAGATGCTATCATTAGTAACATTTACTTTATGGACTCTTACCAATATGTTGGCTACAGGTGAAAGAAAAAAAAAACAATAGTTAAAAATAAACTGGTAATGATGAAGATTATAGAGCAATTTCAGTAAACAAAGCGTGGCCTGTTAAAGCAAATAAATATGGCACCAACCGTAAAAAAAAAAGAAAAAAAATATTTTAAGTAACAGGTTCCAACTTGCACATTTGAAGAAGAGTGGAGTGGTTAGCAAGCATTGCCAGCAGAGAGCAACATAAACAGACTGTCTCAAAGCCTGCCCACAGAAAACATAACGAGCAGGGGGTCCAGGCGGAGATTTGCATATGGCACCCTCTCCCCAGACCTACACGGGTCCAGGTTCCAGCAGACGTCACTGGTCGATGGTCTTTGTTTTCTCTCCACCTCCCGGAGGAGGAATACAAGTTTATCCTGCAGCCAGGGACGGGACGGTCGGGCTCCTCCGCCGCTGCTCTCCTCCGTCCGTGGGCGTGCAAACTCGACTTTCTGTCCTGTATGGTGGACGTCTTGCTCAACACTTCTTTCTTGGATGATATGGGGGATCGTTCAAAAAGTAAGATAGGCTACTTTCATTTTGAGGAACATTTACTGTTTATGTCTATTTTAACTCATTTGAAATATAATTTCTCGATCTTTTTTTTAAATTATTATTATTTTATAAACACAGCGAAATTAACACTTGGGAAAAACACGTGGATTGCAATGTAATTATTCATATAAGATTTTTTTTTTTTTTTAATCTGCGAAATAACCTTGCATGATATGATCAATAATATTTAGCTTCTGCGTCTACAATATTCTAACGCCGCAGCTAATATTGAAGGAACGGCGTTCGTGTTTGTTTTTGCGTCGGTTTCTTATAGGTTACAGTGGATCCAACATGCATTTCATTAAAGTTTCACATTAATGTATTTCCTTTTCGTAGAGAAGTCGGGAATCGCAATGTGCGTGGGTTGTGGAAGTCAGATACACGACCAGTACATCCTGAGAGTTTCCCCGGACCTGGAGTGGCATGCAGCCTGCCTCAAGTGTGCAGAGTGCAACCAGTATCTGGACGAGACGTGCACTTGCTTCGTCCGGGACGGAAAGACTTACTGTAAAAGAGATTATGCAAGGTAGAGAAGGCCACTGTGGAAGTTTGTGAAATGTATTATTAATAACATTAAGTAGGCTATAATAATAAGAACAACAACAAAGAAGAGTAGCACGCAATGGGTTTCAGTAATTGTGCTCACTTGCACATGCTGAGAAAAGACATTGAGCTATTCAGTAACAAATCCATATCTTTATGTATCTTTCTCAGATTGTTTGGCATCAAATGTGCAAAATGTGACTTGGGCTTCTGCAGCAGCGACCTGGTGATGAGGGCCCGAGGCAATGTGTATCACATGGAGTGTTTTCGGTGCTCGGTGTGCAGCCGACACCTCCTGCCGGGGGATGAGTTCTCGCTGCGGGACGACGAGCTTCTGTGTCAGGCCGATCACGGCTTGTTGGTGGAGCGGTCCTCTGCAGGAAGCCCGCTGAGCCCCGGGAACATTCACACCAGACCGCTGCACATCGCCGGTATACAGCAGTTATTATTATGATTACGATGATGATGATTATTAGTATTATTTAAAATTCAGTTGTTGTTTTTTTTTTTCTTTGCAACACATTGCAAATTTGTTGCTCAAATGATTTTGTTTTAACTTTTTTTTAAAAATGTCTTTCCCTTTAGATTCCATTTCGGTCCGGCACCCACCTCACCACCGGAACCACGTCCACAAGCAGTCCGAAAAGACCACCCGTGTCCGGACCGTGCTCAACGAGAAGCAGCTGCACACGCTGCGGACGTGCTACAACGCCAACCCGAGGCCGGACGCCCTGATGAAGGAGCAGCTGGTGGAGATGACCGGCCTGAGCCCCAGGGTGATCCGGGTCTGGTTCCAGAACAAGCGCTGCAAGGACAAGAAGAAGTCCATTCTGATGAAGCAGCTTCAGCAACAGCAGCAGAGCGACAAAACCGTACGTGGAGTGCAGTTCTTGATTCTTAAAACTTTATCAAGACGAGCAACACTGTAGCTATTTCTTGATACAATAGAGAATTAGATAACGATCAGATGATGCCTTGTTTGCAACAACAAAAATGATCATATTGATTAGGGCCTAGTAGTTAAAACATTTTAAGACACACTTTGGAGACAGAGGCATCTAAATTAATAATTAAGAGTAAATAAAAATATAAAGTGAATGACATTCTTTAAAAAAAAATTAATTTCGTTTTTTTTCATGGAACGCATGTTTGCGTTCTTTCCTTCCTAATGAAAGTGCTCTGTTCTGCAATGATATTTACTTATTTAATTATTTTATATTCTTTTTGATAGATTGTGATTGCAGTATTCCCTAACTGCGCAAGATCTTAATGAACTATTTTTCGTTCCCTGCCAGAATCTGCAGGGCCTGACAGGCACTCCTCTGGTGGCTGGGAGTCCGATCCGGCACGACAACGCCGTGCAGGGGAATCCAGTGGAGGTGCAGACCTACCAGCCTCCCTGGAAAAGCCTCAGCGACTTTACCCTGCAGACCGACTTGGACCAGCCTGCTTTCCAGCAACTGGTGGGCTACATTTGCATTCATAAGAGTGTTTTAAAATGCATGCAAAACACACAGCTGTATAGTTGCATGAAAAGAAAGGAAGAAACTGTAGCATATGCATTATAAGCCAGGAACAGATTTTGCAGCATTTAAAAAAAAAAACAACAAAAAAAAACGCCTAAAACTGTGATTTTTCTTGCAATTTAGAAAAATGAGAAACGGACAAAAAAAATTAGCTTGACCTTAATTCTAAACTCCTAACCAAAATAAAAATCACAATATGATATCATCTTTCATTTGACTGATCCAGGCTGTTTCGCCCATAGGTTTCTTTCTCTGAGTCGGGCTCTTTGGGAAACTCCTCGGGCAGCGACGTGACCTCCCTGTCGTCTCAACTACCGGACACACCGAACAGCATGGTTCCGAGTCCCGTCGACACGTGAGGAGGCGTCGGGGTCAGCTGGAGGCCCCCACCTCCAACCCCCCGTCCCCCCCCAACACCCGAGCTCTCAGCCTCACCATCCAAACAAGGAAGCGCAAAAAGACCCCGTTGACATTAAATGGACCAGGATGGATTATGCTGCAGGACAGATTCGCGCAGGTCCAAACTGGGAGGACTGGAGGTCTGACTGCATCCTGGATACACAGCTGTAGATGAACACGAGGGGTTTTCCTCCTATAAAGAAAAAACAAAAAAAACAAACAAAAAAAAAAATCGTGCCAATAGCTACCTGGATATACTGGGAAGAATGTGATGGGATTCAAGCACATAAAGCCCATGCTGGACGTCTGAACGTCAACGATTCCAGTATGTTTGTCAGAGAAACGCAACCTGTGTAGATGTGCATGATAAGTTTCACTAGACTGTTGTAAATTATTTGGATCAGATGAAAGAGGTGCACCTCTCGCCTTTCTTATAGTAAAATAAGTTATTATTATTTATTATGAAGGCAAACATAACTGATCTTATAAATAAAACAATTGCTTACTGCATGCATAATCAATTTGTCAATTAATAAGTTAAAAAAATATATATAATTTTTTTTTTTTCTTTGAAGACAAGTGGACAAAATGAATGCTGGTGTCAGAGCAGGTCAAACTAAACAAACAAACAAAAAAAAGTTAATGTTTCGATATATAAATTGCCTATGAATAGTGAAGCTTGCGGGAATAAGAAGAGTTTGGTTTATTAATTTAACTAAAAAGTTATGGGGATGACGTCATCCGTTGTAAGGTTGTTCCTTAGCGACGATTGCAGCCGATGTGTTTTGGTGAAATTAGACAGATTTTAGCTGAAATTATGTCGAAGTTGTAAGTTCTAAAGATAACACCGATTTGGAAGAATTCTCAAGACGTTCCAATTTACTCCAATAACGCAAGCAATTTGAAGAAAAAAGCTAAACAATAATTTTTTTTAAAGAGTTATAAATAGAAATCAAAGCTGAATTGTCTTTGTGAATTGTGAATATAAAAAAGAGCGAAATAATATGCTGAATGTTCTAACCGTGATGAGGATAATAAACAGACGGACAAATAATAATAGTTATTCCTATAAAGCAAACTAATTTTTCCTTTCATAAACAATTGATCAAATAAGACAAATAAGTTACTTTTTAGTTGAAAATGGGGTAAAATTAATTAGTTGCGCGTGTCAGAGGAAGTAACGCATCGACTCCAAATTTAGGACAAACCTCAGAGATCTTACCTTTTGATATTGCTGGGCTGATTTATGAACAGCGACATTTGCGCATGTTTGAAGAGTTTGTTCAGAAAAGTGTTAAGAAAAAAAATCAGTAAAACTGGGAATGACGCTACACCTCTGCGAAACGTAGGCCATGATTGCAGAAAAATGGTACAAGATGCAAAAGCGATAAATGAACCGGTAATAACCTCGCGTGACCTGTTTAAATTCGGAAGTGGAAGTAGGCCTTGTTAGGTTTCCAACAGCAGAAAGATTTTTTTTTTTTTTTTTTTTTTTTTTTTAGGGATTCTGGAGATCAACTAATTAATTTCAAAACAACTAAAGTTTGCTGAAAACGTTAACTAAAAAAAAAAAAAAAAAAAAAAAAGCGTACACCAGCCCCTAATAAGATTAATATATTATACAGCGAATCGTTGAAATGGCAGAAAGTTTGCAGCTGGAAACATAAAAGGCTGTTGCAACGTAACAAAGCTGGCGTCGGGTTTGGCTTTGACATATTTTTATATCCGATATAATCTGCTTATGGTTTCTGAGCCAAGTGGATCAGTGACTGATCGCTGGCAAGATATTATTAAGCTTTTGCCCCGTGTCACGGGTCAGCGAATCAGACACAATAGGTTGCGGCTGCTCTGTCGCTGCTGCTGCTTTAGGGGTTTTGGATATTTACGTTGGCTCTCTTTTCTAACATGACGGCCCTTTGCAGCCATGCAGGTTCAAAGCAAACTTTGCACGGGATTGCTGGAGTGATTTAAAGACACATTGGCTTCTACTTGGACAACAGCAATAGTACCATAGGCTACAAGAGTTGAGGCCTGTATTATTGGACTGCAAGTCTAGACGGTGTTCAGGCAGCGGCGGCCCCTTATCTGCATCTGGCATCACCTGTAAGGGATCCACTGAGTGGACTCTGAGCTAAACGCGCCGGAGCGCAGCGCTGAGGGGACTCCCATGCAGCCTGCGGACGCATCCCGGCGTGTCTTCAGTTTATTTTCATTCCAGCAGGAATCCTGAGCGACAAATAGCCGCTGGACAGGAGAGCACGCGGGTCAAGCCGGGAAATGACACACTACACCTCAGCAATTTGTTGGGGAGGATCGGCTTTTATCAGCCAGGGAAAAGGAGCCCCATTGAAATTAAAATATATATATATTTTTAAAAAAAGCAAAAAAATAAAATGAAAATAATAACAGCCCACCCACCTCCACTAGATTGGGAACTAGACTAAATATGCCAAATATTTCAATGCAGCAATAGCTCATCTTACAAAAATACACATTCGTAAAATATTAGATAACGTAGAAAAAAAAAATGTCCACATACAAACCATAAACTTTTGAGATAGCCTATGCGTTTCAGCAATATATCATTTGAACATTTAACAGGCCCCAGATTTCAGCATTACTGATTTAAAGCGAACTTGAAAGAGCTGGAAGATGGTACCACTTTCACAGCGGGGAAAATAAGAGGCTCATGTTTGAATGTTTAGATCCCTACATTTCTCAAATACACATTCTGGCACACTTATTCCGCTCTGGGAAAAACAAGACTACTGAATAAAAAATAAATAAAAAAAATTTAATCGACATTACGTGTATGACAGTCACTTCATTCCGGTGACTTTTGTAGTTGTGCACAAGCACATATTCTACTTACTGAGGGACTGATTAGGTTATTACCTGGACCCAGACCGGTGGAGAGCATGCCAAGACGCATGGCAGTTATGACTGAAAATCAGGGTTAGTCTATCCCAAATTATTTTTATTTCAAATCTGAGAAAAAATGTCAGTTTCTCTTTACTCAAATACACCCTTTCAAATGGCAGTCAGATGAGATAAATCTTTCAGATGTGTATCATTTGCAAAGCTGTGCATATCCATATGTCCATCTATGGAGGTGTTCCTTGTGTTTAAAATAAATCAGAGAAACAAGCGGACAGATAGTATTTTGAATAACTTTATTAACTGAAATATATTAGCTTGTAAATGACACCTTGAACAACATGAAAACAATGACAAATTATGAAATTAAACATAAATCGTAAATATTTTCTGTATAACACTATGACTGGCAACATAAAGACCAGATAAACCATTTAGGTTCTTGTGATACAAAAACACAAATAAATTAACAGAAACAGTACAGAAAGTAATTGGCAAATTATAAATAACAGTATAAGAAAATGTTTTTTTCCCCTACTAACCGCACAACAGGAAGAGGTGGATTGAAATGAAACGTTCAAACAGTAAATGAATTATCTGAAGAGCAAATATCTATTTTTTTAACATAGTGCATAAATAACTTAAAAATAAGTTATTTAGACTAACACTACATACATATTAACTTGTAAATTGCTCCCACAAACAGAAGAACAATGTCATTACACTGTAAAAACCTCACAGATCTTTCGAATGAACCGTCAACTTTCAAATGACACAACAAACCATTCTGAGTCTACATCCAATAAATTAGCAGAAACCGTACTAATGAAAATGACCGGCAAATTCTAAATAACTAAATGTATCCTATTTCTATGAATTGCACAAACGAAATAGATTGAAACGACTCAAGCCGTAAACTGACTAGTTGAATAGAAAGTAACTTGTATCTGTAAGCAGTATTTATGCTCATACAACACACTTGTCATATTGTAAGCTCCTCCTGTCAACAATAACAATGTAATACCTTGCAATACAAAGAGATGAAAAAAAAAATTAGTGGAGTAGTTAACGCATAAGTAACCACCAAAATACAACAAATTAACAGACAGTACTGATGAGAATGCTTGGCAACCTGTATATTAAAGTATAGTTAAATGTTTTATTTCTATTAACTGTGCAACGGAAACAGATGAATGCAAAACAACGTAAACCATAAACGGACTATAGTAAAGTGTTCAAACTGTAAAGAACAAATAAGACGCTTTTGTGCAAATTCTCTCTTTTGCATCAACAAGATTTCCAAGAAATCAAAATGGATGCAACGCATAAGGCTTCGACCTATTTACATTTGACAAAGTCTAAAGATAAATCTCTGAATGAAAAGACTGTCACCAAGAAATTACCCTCTGCAAGTGTTTAACTGTGCTTTTTTTTTTTAATTCGGAGGACAAGAGTTCAACTCCATCACTCCTCCTGCTTCTTGAGGAAAAACTGCAGGGCTGAGTCCCACTGATCTCTTGGAAAGCGGTAGGACAGCAGGCAGTCATTCTGCAGACATCGGGTAGCTGCACAGGGAAAAAAGGACAACCATATATACACAGCGCCTGACAGAAATCCTTAATCTGTTAGAGTAGAATTTCTCCAATTAAAGGGACAAAATGTCCTGTTTAAAAAACAAGACACAAGCTGGAAGAAACTCAACAGTATTATCTTAATAGAATAACTTACCGCTCTTATATATCTTACTCTCCGAGTCTTTCTCATTTGGAACACAGTCCTAGGAAAAATGAGAAGCTCTGTAAGTGAGGATGCAATTATAATTCATGAAAAAAATTTAATTACTTTTCTTAGTTATACAACAAAAGCAAACAAAGTCCCTCTAAATGAAGGAAACGTTGAAGGTGATGTGACAGTTCCATCTCACTGTGATTTACTCAGCTATCCAGGATTAAGTTGCTCCACTCGGAGGAATGTTCCTGAGCTTAACACGGTTGAGGGCAGCAGGGCAAGACGCCATGCATTATTGGTTTGTTTGAAAGAAATGACAATGGCTTGTCTCCCTTTGAATGGAAGTTAATCGGTGTTTAAACAGCGGTGGCTGCAGCGTGGCGAGGAGGGCTTGTTGTCAGAGGAAGATGAAGGAGAAGAGATGTTTGCTGGGAGTTGAACCAGTGGCAGGTAAATCCACCGTGAAGGAATCCATTTGTCTTGGTAAAAGCCTGCCGGCTGCAGATTCACCGGCGGCCCCGTCCGCCGCTCGTCAATTAGCTAATGTACTGCTAATGTGATTGAATTGTGCGAGGTGTGTGTATTAACCTAATTTCGATAGCTTATTTAAAAACAAGTTGCTCCGAGTCATCAGCAGGTTGGATGAATAAATTATCCAAGTCCATTTTTGTCTGAAAACATCTGGTAACATTGCATGACTTTTACGTTTCTTTTTTATTTATTTATTTATATTTTTTACCTGAATGAAGGTAGCCAGCAGCACGCAGCTCATCTCCTGCTGCAGGATCGCCTTGTTGTGAGAGTTGTTGTAACAGGCCGAGATGAGGGTTGGAAACAACACTCTGATAAGACGTGGGTGGCTGAAGTACTGGAAGGGCAACTGACAAAGTTTCTGCAGAACGCTGGGCTGGCGGCCAGACTGCACTATCACCTGGAACACACAACGAGCGAGTAGTCAGTCACTAAAACCCGTCAGTGGCACTGCTGGTTGTAAATCAGCACCCGCCGCCCCTCCCACACGTAAATCTGCCACTAAAACAACACACAAACAGCCATTAGGAAGAGACCTGAGGGGCAGAGCCTCCCACTGCACAATTACAGACTATAAAAAAAAAAAAAAAAAACAATGGTGGGGATGTTTTTGCAGCACGTCAACAGTATGAGCAGAGCAACAGGGGGAGAAAATTGGAAGCGCAAACTGATGTTGTCATTAGCAATTCAAACTTAACTTTCAAGTCTCAGCTTAAGCTTCAAAGCACAGAGTCGGCGCAGGAGTTGAGCTCGGGTTAAGAGGGCATTCACAGTGCAACCCGGGCATGAAGGGGTGGAGCTGGAGGTGAAAGACCTGGTGTGCAAACTTCTACTAAGATCTTCCAGAAAGGAGCAAAGCCATTAACAGCTCCGCTCAGTTTTTCTCCGCTTTTTGTGAAGCTTTGGACCCACCAATGGAGTTTTGATCATTTGGATTTCTCTTTAGGAATTGCAACCTAAGATGGTATGAGAAAAGTACTGAGAATGTTTATGTTTTACAATTTTGACAATGTCATCATTATGAGGGAGCAGCTGCTGATAACAGGATTTTCATATTATTTTACAACAAAACTCAAAACTATTAAGCTGACATCTTAAAACAATATTGGATTAATTTAGCATCCAATATTAGCCATCGAAATGGCTAGCAAAAAATCAAACAGACATTCATGTACACACGTCCTAGAGCAGCGATTCCCAAACTTTCATGCTTTCGGGCCAAAGCAAAAGAGGAAGAAACTCAGGATTCTTTACTTGGTAATAAGCTCTGTTACCAAATAAAGTTGATTTATCAGGGAATATTTTAGTAGTATTCAGTACAGAGTGTCTTCATACACACAAAAGAAGTCACTCACTGGAACTTCACTGGACCCCATTTTTCACTAGAGCTCAAAAGTGAGGTCCAAACCTAATGAGCCGGTCATCTCCCCTGAACTTGAGACGGCCATCATCAACCATCTGAGAGCCAGGAGGGTCAACATGCTAAATCTTGGCTGCGCAGGTTTACAGGTACAGGCCGACAGGACCGGTGACTTAACATCAATGGAAACCAGAAGGCTGCGTTGAGGTCCCACAGTCCAAGTGACATAAATCCAAAAGATTTACAAGATTTTAACAAATACACACTAGTGCCCTTTCATTGGCTCCTCCCCCCACTTTCTGACAATGCACTCCAAGTTTGAGGCGCAGGATAAACAAAGCGATAAGTCATTGCTTTTATCAGTTTAAAGAGAGGCGCCGCGGAGTTGCCCTCTTTTTTTTTGTGTTTGCGTTTCAAAGAACACAAAACAGTTTCATTTCCGATCATCACTTCTACTGAAATGCTGGAGCATTTTTAAGGATTTTTGGAACAAACTAGACTTTGATTTTTACTAGTTTAGATACTGACCTGCCTATGTTAATATTTCTATGCTACTTTTCACCGCACCAGTGAATTAGTTACATTTTATCTTGACATCCCATTGGAAAACGGAAAGACTTCATTTAGACAGCTAAATACTCCAAAATGTGTACTCCAAATATAATTATGCAACAGCAGAATACATTTCACCATTCTACCGTTTGAATTTATAGCATTTATGTACAATAATTTAATGCCACAGTA
Organism: Poecilia reticulata; assembly: GCF_904066995.2. Lineage (NCBI taxonomy): Eukaryota > Metazoa > Chordata > Actinopteri > Cyprinodontiformes > Poeciliidae > Poecilia > Poecilia reticulata. The sequence continues at coordinate 23,085,551 of NC_088835.1, read as the reverse complement.
TGTAGTAGATGTTTGAGGTGGAGGCAAACTCGATCTCTTCAGTCTTCAGCTGCTTAAACAAATTGTCCAGCCTCAAGTGCCTGACGGAGAAAGACGTAAAAACAAAAGCTGGTGGTGGAGAGAGTCTGGAGATAGACAGAACTGTCAGTTTTCCAGGTGAAGAGTCACAACAGGACCTAAAACAACATCCATACTGAAACTAAGCAGTTGAGGCATCTCCAGCTCAATGCTCAGCATCATAAAACTAACAACTGGGCTCTGAATCTGTGCATCTGGTCCACGTTTAACAGGGAATCCTGAGAAAACTCAAGTGCCGTGGCTGCTCTGTTCTTTCTTAAGTTAGAAGTCCTGGCTTTTTTTAAACAGGTTTATAGTGCTTCGACCGCATGACTTCCCCAGTCTGCGACCACAAAGAGTGTGTAAAATTAATGTTCTGAAACAAACAAATTCCTGGCGAGACCTTTCGTGGAAGCAGAGTCAATAACAGGTGATAAAAACAGCCATATTTTACCTGACAATTAAAATAAAACATTTCTTGCTTAACACTCTCTTGAAAAAAATAGTGTATTTACATAAGATGCAGAGCTTAACACGTAAGGGTAGTTTTATAGGTGTTGCTTTTTCCAGACACCCCCAACACCTTAGGAGGAACTGGAGGTAAAGTAGGGCCATATATCTGACACTTGAACTCACAATACAAACCAGATCCAGTGGAACATCTTTACTGATAACACAGGCAGCAGAGCAGACACACACAGTTACCGTTTAGTGTTTTTTTTTTTTTTTTTCAAAGACTTCTACAATGGCTGTGTAAACTTCATTCAGACTACGCTAGTGGCAGACATTGACAAAGCCACTTCAACTTCAGGTTTAAGGTACCCGTCAGTTTTAAAACCCTGTGAAACCCTCTGTTTACGCAATAAAACTAAATAACTCTTATTTATCTCTATGAGCAAATGCTGTCATTCCAACATAGATTCTGCTGCTGATTACTGGGCTCTGAAACTAACCTGACAACAGTGTTACAAATGAAAACTTCACGCTGAAAGGTTTATAGGGATTAAAAACATCCGCTGCTTCACTTACAAAGTTTGTTGGACCTGAATTCACCCTTAAAGCGGAGTGTAAATCATGTACCAAGCTAACAATCGGGCATTCTCCTGCCAGTTAGTGGAGAGTGCGTGAACGTCAGTGTTCCTCTGTCTCTGTTTACTCTGCTGGGTGATGCAGTTAGTGTATTCCCCGCTGCTGGCTCCCGATGGTCTGCACGAGCTACACTTACCCTGCAGGCAGAGGGCTTGGTTGTCTTGCCAGTAATGGACTGCTGAAGGAAGAGTTTCGACATCAGGTTAACAGGAATTATAGACCTTAAGCTTGACTCTGGCCTGCAGGGTGAAGGAAACGCCCTCAAAGAGAATGGGAAGAAGAGGACTGACCCCACAGATAAGGCTGAGTTCTGGTGCATGTTCAACATTCTGTCAAGAGATGATCCACAGCCCACTTCTGCCACAATTAGAGATATTATGGCAGATTTTGTAAAGCTGTGATGCAAATCTGGTACAAATTTTGTCTGACTGTACCAAATCTCTTCATGTAATATAAAAACAAAACAAAACAAGCTAAATTCATGTTTTTCTATTTTCTAGGTTAATTGAAAATTTGACGAATATATTTACTACTTAAACTTTACAGTTTCATAAGTTTAGGTTAGAAACTGTTTATCTTAAACTTAAAAGAAATTAAAAAAATGTATTTACTACTACTTTACAAAAAGCATTGCTTGCAAATTTGCTGATTATTTAGCTGTTATCTTAACATGAACATGTTTACACAGTATTTTAAATTGTCTTCAGCATATTTAAAATTAATATCATTTGTAGTATTACTAAAACAGTAATGCTACTGTTATAACTCTATTTTCTTTATTAACTTTGGAACTCTGGTCAGTCTTTTTGTAATCTCAAAGTCATTACATTCAGAATAGGAAACTCTCAAAAATGACAGGACAGAGCAACCTTTCTGTAATATGTTCAGCTTCCTGTTATCTTCCAACATCTAAATCCTGCTTGCAGCAGCCCAAATTAATAGTCAACTTGTTTCCATAGAAATATATTGTCCACAATGTTCCAACATCCCTTGTGCTTCAACTTTTAAACTCAAGGTAGCGAGAATAGCCAATCTAGTTTTCTTCCTATAATAGCAACATTCCAACTGAATAATCAGTCAACAAAACAAATTATTTTTTAATGATTGGCTAAAAAAAAATCCAGATTTTTAAAAAATAAATGTTTAATAAATGCATCAAAACTAAAAAGTCTGATGTTTTCCACTCTACCAATTAGCAAATCAACACCATATTCTTTCACTTTTTCTTGTGAGTGTAGGAATGATCGGTTAGAAAAATATGCAAAACTACATAATTTGCTTTCTTCTGGATTTCAAACTGCAACCTCTCCCAAGGTACTTTCAGCACATTTTTATTAATTTCTGTTACATTTAAAACCCTCACTTAAGCAAAGTTAAGACATACGAGTCAGCACAGTTAGCAGGTCAGCTCTAAAAATAACTAAATCTGGGCAGTAAAAGCCTGATTGGTGCAACTCTAACAAGCACAAAGAGGTCTCTGGATATAGCAAAGGACACAAACAATGCTGCATTAAAACAACCTAAAATAGAGAAGAGTGGTTTTGATGCTCATTTTCCTTGACTGGAACTGGTGGTTTTCCATGAGCTGAAAAAACAAACCCAATGTTTTTCTAAGATTTCCACACTCTAAAACTGCTTGTGTCTTTTTGAAAAGTAAGCCAGAATCAAGAGGGTTAACATTTCACCAGTTAACAATTACCATCTCATCAGCTATAAGACCCAACACATCATCACTACAGATGAATCATGAATGAATCACTGGAGATAAAGACATGAAGATTACCGGTAGATCTTTCTTCTAGCAGAAAAAGGAAGTACAGTAATTTGTTCCTGACAAGACATTTATTTAGCCGTGTTTGTTCATCACATCTCCACTGGCGCATTTGGGAGACAAAAACCACACACGGCTACATATGTCCCAATAAGCAGCGATGCTACTAGATAGACAAACAAACAAAAACATAAAAAATAAAACACATAATCCTAGTATATCACTCTAAGTTTTTTTTTTCTTTTTCTTTCTTTGCATGACAGTTGAATTACTCATGCCCGCTCCAAGCTGAGGGAATACATCCCGACGTATAGGTCTGCTTCAAAGTTCTGCTTTTTATGAGCAGCTCTATTTCTAAAGTATGTGTATAAACAAAAGCTAGTGTGCCGACAGTGAATCAGCAGTCTCTGTGACTGCAAAGGCCTCGGGTCGGGCCGCTTTTGTGTCCTGCCAATGCTTACATTAGCTGGAGAAAAGCTCAAGCTGCTCTAAATATTCCTTGTTGAAGCCATCCATCTTGGTGAAGAACTGAATGGACGCATTCCAGGAACTGGACCACTGGCAAAGATCAACTGTGTGAAGTTGGATTGGATCTTGTTTCCTGACAATCTATACTTAAATGTGTTTTCTTTTAAACCCACCAGCAAGGTGAAAGGAGTTTTGTTTTCGGTTCTTCGAAAGGAAGAAATGAAAAAAAAAATTTTCTTAATGCGAGCAAGAATTAAATATTCCTTGTTTGGCTGTCGTTTAGACTTAAATTGCATCAGAACTTATTCAATTATTTATTTTATTACACTAACTGGATTTAAAATGAAGGATGGTTAGATTTATTCATTCTAATAATGAAAAACAACAAGCTTCAGGAGGAAATTTTAAAGATAAATAAAGCAAAAATGAAGTAGTAATTAGCCAATAAACTGCTTTAGATTTAAATACAGGACATTGCTCGCGTGGGTCAGACTTAGCCTAATCAAAGCCCAGTCAACTGTAGCATGGCTAATCAGGGGCCCGGTAGACGGGCCATGCATGACAGCCAGCTACACAGCAGCCAGGTCTGCTTCATCACATCCTGCTCACTTCCACAGAGCCCCCTAAGTAGTTGTAACACTGGGGCAAGAATACTGCTCTGCTTTTCCAGGTGAGAACAAAGGCTCACTCTGTGGGACAATGAACGACACACAGACCAAAAGCAGGAAGGTGCCAAGGCATGAATCTTTAAACGGGTGCTTTTTGTTACAATTACAAAACTACACCCTTTTTCTGACAAATAATGCATGAGAGGAACAATAGTAAGATGATATCATCAGCCTATTCCCCCTAAAATCGACAACTTTACACTCCTCAAAAGATCCCTGAGCTCAATAAAAAAAAAAAAAAGAAAAAAGATGAGATCAATACTGAACAAATTTAACATGGGAGAGAACCAAAGCAAGAATCGTCCAGATTAATCATCATTTACAGGAGCATGTCCATAAATTAGAATGTCTCTGATGAATTCATTAATTTCACAAATTATATTCAAAAGTGAAACGCGTAGACAGACATACCCATTTTAAGCATTTCATATTGTTGTAGCACATATTCCGGATTCATCTTTGTGTTTGTGGCTCTTGAAGCACCGACTCCAGCAGCTGACCAAGTCTTGTGCAGCTCCTTTAAACTCTTGAACTGGTTTTACTTTACAATACTTTTCAAGAATAAAGGTATCCCTGTTGCTTACAACTTTTCTTCTCTCACAGTTCCACTTAGCTTTCCATTTCGGAAAATGACTCCCCAATACACCCATAACAAAACAGTTCTGCATTAAAACTAATTTTCCTCATGTAATAATGTTTTTTCCATTATGAATTTATAGATGAGGTTAACTTTTTCAACAGAATTTTATTTTTAAAATATTTTAATGCATTTGTAACCTCTGTAAATCACACCCGATATTTATAGATCTTGGCTGTCGTGCTGTAATTTCATTAATATGTATGCCTTTTTATGACACTTCTAAATATTTGTGAGACAAAGATAAGATAAAAAAACAAAAAAAACCTAAAATGATCACATTTATATAGCAAATGCCTATAATCTTTCATTATATTAATCATTTGATTTGAAAAACACAACAATAATCAGCAGTCTGAGTTGGGTGGTTTACCTGGTTGTCTGGGTGGTTAACAGTGAAGTATCCCACACAGATGATGACTTCGTGAAGCAGCTCTTCAGAGGAATGTTGGGTACAGTACCAGAGCAGCGAGCTGACGATGTGTCGGAACGCCAGAGAGAGGCCCTCAGCTCCAAGAACCGACTGGCCGAACAACGGACAAAACACATCAGTGAGCGAGCGGTCACTCCAATTTAAACGTGAGGTGATTTATTTAATTTCACCTTGATTATTTTTAAGTACCAAATAATACAACTACGCAAAGCAATAAAAGTTTAGAACTTCTGTTGGTGAGAATGTACAAGATATAGATAAAGAAGTAAATCAAACGGAGCATAAATGTAAAACAGCCAAATCCTCCTTAGAAGCAGAGATACAAGGAGGAGCTCAGAGAGTATTTATTAAACATGCCAGTGTGACAGAGCACCGTAAGATCATTGCAATTTGCACTAAAGGTTTGGGTGCGTTAAACAGCTGTAAACAATATCTGAGGCGCGGGTTGGAGGGCTAACAACCAAATTTAGGTGTTTTCGTTTTTGTTTCATCTCAGAGCTATTATAGGTATTAAATACGTATAATTACTTTAACAATTTAAAAATAAGAATAACAAAATTTGAGTTCGAAAGTCAGAAAAGAGGACAGATTTCCAAGATCCCAGATAAGATGCAGCTTACTCCATCCGATCGCATCCGTCACAATACAAGTCATTTCTATTTCATTCGACCCCTTAAATTCAGCCTTGAACACCAATTCGTGAGCTGATGCAGCAGAAGGGCGAGCCAGCGGCTTAAATTTTGATCAAGCGATCGCTACTGATATGTATAAGCTGTCGCAGAGAAGTAATGTGAAACACAAGGTGATTACAAGTCCCAGCCAAAAAAGCAACATAATTTAAAATGTTCATAAAACTTTGGCAGGGAAAATGCTTTCATTTCCAGCTGTTTTGAGTTGACTGAATATGGCGGGTCAGTGACAGGAAGCTGCTTCAAAGTAATTACCCCAAGGCATTAAAATAATTAACAGCATTCTGGCTCGCTTGTGTGGCTCTTAGTTTGTGTGGCAACTTAAGAAAGCAAAGCTGTCACGCTCTCCTCCACAGAGTGGGTAATGTATGGCTCCTTGTACAGTGATAATCACTTGTGTTTCATCCTAACTTCATCCACTGGGCTCTCTAATCCTCCCTGAGAACATGACCCGAGGTCAAAGGTTTCCTGTGTTTACGTTCACAGGTCAAATTAGTCCCACTGAGAACAACTTCTCTTTGAATGGCTAGCATTAACAGGCTTCAAGAATATGTTTATGTGGACCAGAGGGGAGATTTAAACACTTTTGGACAATATTATTGAGAACCTTCTACAAACACTTCAATGGAATTGTCATTTCATGATGTATGTCCATTTTGAAGGTATTGGCAGTAAAAATTTAAATGACGGTCTGCTACAAAAAGAGAACACACACATATATATATATATATATATATATATATATATATATATATATATATATATAAAAAGTAAAACAATTAAAGAAAAGTAAAATAAAATATAAAAAAACATAAATACCTGAAATGCCGATAGGTCAAGAATGGCAAAACTGTTGAGGAACCGGATGCCGTGTATAGCCACCTGGATGACCCCAGGGCCGTAGGGTTCTTGAGTCTGAGAGGCAGACTCTGGCGAGAAACTGTGGAGCAGGATGCAATAAAGGGTATGCACCACTCCCACCAGGTCAGTGGACTGCAAAACGGCTGTAAGTCCAGTTGGATCCTGCCGTTTATTGTCAAAAATATTGGGAGCCCTGGTGGAGGGAAAAAAAAATTATTCCGCTGTTTAACAGAAAATGAATATTTCAATTAGCAATAGAAGATACTTTTTTCAACTTTTTTTACAAAAACACTTAGAATGAACTTCGCCTGGGCCGTGTTGCATTGACATAGAATAAGATTAGACATTAACCATTTATGCTCAGGGGAATCCGGACAGCCTGGGCGAGACTGCAGAGGGTGTATGTGCTTATAACATTTTTTGCTGGCGATGAACTTTTAGAGTGATGCACTCTGCTGGAGAGGGAAAGTCTAGACCTCCCGTGAGGCAAGGTTTATAGCAAAAATCGCTTCATGGAAATTATTTAGATTCCTATAAAGCATGTCGAGAATTATAGATAAGACGTTCTTTGAATCTCTTCAATTGATATCAATCCCACATGTACTTAATTATATCCACAATATTGACAAGAGACGGGAAAGCAACATGCTGATCAGCAGAAATAAGACAAGGCAACAACTGATGACCAGCATGAAAAACATTTCACTTTCAGTAAATGCATAAAAAATAACATCAAACTGCAAGTTTACATTGTCTTACTGGCACACAGTCAGCCCACTGGTACCTAAATCTGCTTTGGCAAGGAATTTGGAGCAAATGATAAAAGGATCCGTTTTCACAGGTACCTCTCAAGAACATGTCTACAACTTTTGAAGACACTTTGTCTAAATGTGCCAAGTCAACTACACAGCTTCTTACCATGTGACACATAGGGACTGATTAGATGACATCTGAAGGCAATTTGTTGCACTGGATCTTATAAGGTATTGTTATTTCCCCCCTCATTTTTTTATGTGGTGCAAATTTTGAAACATCTCTCCTTTCAGTTTACTTTTATGAAATCCTTTGTGTTGGCCTATTGCATAAAATCCCAATTAAATAAAATGAAGTATATAGTTGTAATAGCCAAAAAATGTCATAAATTATTAAAGAGCTGAATACTTTTGCAAGGTCAGTTTGGCTTATACTTGAAGGTTTTTACTACCTTCAAGTATAAAAGGCATCCATAAATAAACTTTGATAGATAGCTATATAGATGTATTTCAAAATAAAAAATTTGCATTGTAATACTGTGTATCCAGAACATTTAAGTAGTAATTGCTGTTAATTAATTAATCTCGGGTATTGTGCGCCCAGTAAAAGCATTCAGCTACTGGAGTCAGACTATTTAAGACCCCTGCAGCAGCAGCAGCATCTATGATTTGCAGCCATGTACAACAGGAGTGTGTTTGACCTCGGGATGAAACCTGCAGTGCATGCTGATACTTGATGTTAGCCAACAGGCTTTGTGTGAAATATGCTGCTAGGCGAGAACAGAGCCTCTAAATGCGATTATAATCCCCTGACACAGCAACTGGCATGGTCCAAATATTTCTGTGGCCCGCTGAACGTTCTTATAGATGACATATAGGCTGTTAGCAGAACAAATCTTAGAACAGATGAGCTAAACAAGTACCGCATTACATCCCTTATTTTTTTTTTTCCAGGCAAAGCTTTCTTCCTAGTAGTCTTCCGTCACTATTTCTGTAACCATTAAATTTCAGCTTCGGATAAAAAAGAAACATCATGTTCTTCTGCAATGCTCAGAGTGGTTTTTTTTCCTTTGAAGTCAGGAATGGTGGTGCTTATGTCCCATGGTGTGACTGTGTGCTTAGCCTCTGTCAGCGGCGCCACTGAACCTCTCTGAGTGGAGGTCGCCATGGCACATGTGGGTGGGCTCCCCCCTGCACCGCAGACTAAGGTTTATGGTGAGTGACAGAGCACTGGGTCAAGTAGATCTCTATCTCTGTGTGCAGTAACGACAGCTTCGCCAGCTTGCTGGCTGGACTTTCAGAGGAACTACTAACTCTGTTTGAGTAACCATGAGATTGCCTATGGATCCCAGTGACAGAGTCTCTGCCATTACTTGCGCAAAGAGAAGTGTGTATTTGTCAGGGGAAGATCAAGACATTCCAGAAACATTTAAGCTGTCTAATAAAAGCTCACCGTCCAGTTACGACAAAGCACAGCTCACACATTCGGTTCAGCAGAGACGAGGCTTGTTCCAGAAAAGCAGACATCTTGGGGTGCTCATCTATAGGGCTTTGGACTGACAGGAAGCATCCATACAATTTGTCAATCAAGCCCATGTTTACTACGTAACTGAAAAAAGGAGAAGAAGAGAGAAAAACGTTACATGGTTTATTGCATGTGCTTCCAAAGAAAAACCTTTTTCTTTGTGAAAGGCTCTTTTACACAAGCAAACAAAGGCCTTTACTGTGCATACTCCCACTGCACTGCAACTGTAAGCCAATACCTCACCTAAGCCCTCCACCCCCAGCTATTACTGTGATATCTTCAATTTGTCTCTGCCAATGACAGGACTCATGATCATGTTCCCTGTACTCTTTCAGCCACAAATCACCCCTAATAGTATCATTAGACGGCTGTTGTGGCCCCTGTGCCAGCCCTGCTTTGGGCCCTTGACAGTCTGCTGACCCGGGGCTAGTCTTCTAGAAGATTCTGGTATGCAAGAATCATTTGAGTAAGGCAAGCTTATGAAAATCTAGAGTTTATGGCTGCTAGTCAAGGCTTTCACATCAGTGCTGGGATGACTACTGTCTCGTTTCCACCGAGTGGTACGGCACGCAAGTTATTTTGTCTGATTTTATTGTAAAAATGGTCCATACAATTGAAATTGACCCCAACCACACCATTCCTGAGCTGCCTTCATTTGGAACTCCTAGGACCATCGTACGGTGCGGTGAGAGTGGAGCTATTGGGTACAACAGTATTGATTCTGGGACAGAAAAACATCACTGCTTGCAACAAGCACAACACATGGGCGTTTGGATTTAACCCTGCCTGCCCACTGAGAGTCAAAGTGGTGGAAACTAGTAAAGTTAAGCCTTTTTGGTGGATTTTGATACCAGCTCGACACGTCTAAGACCCTGTGCACAGGTAAGCGATTTTGGGTGTATTCGACTTCTATTTGTTTTTCTCTAGACAACAGTCTTCCGCACAGGCCAGATTTGTGAAGAGCACAAAGGTCAAGTTGCCAACTATTTCCTCTACCTGAGCCGTGGGTTTATGCCAATCCGACTCAGTTACCATAGTCCCCTTGGCTGCTTCTGGGATTGATGCTCTCCTTTAACAGCATGGCTTTGTAGGTTTGCCATACACTTTCATTTTTAGGATTACGAACTGAACAGTGCTCTCTATTAGATGCTCACAGGATAGAATTATAAACCCATTCTCATTTTAACCTTCCCCATAACATTATTCTTGACCTGTTGTGTTCCAAGGTCTTCATTGTGCATCTTTGTGCAATAAAATGTGGAAATGTAAGAAGGCCCAGACGGGTCAACAAAATGAAAATGACAACAGCAGCAGCTAAAACTGAAGTCATAGTGGCAAGTTAGCAACTTCCGCTTTAGCATCAGTTCTGTTGTGACTTTTTGCTGTTGTTTCTTTGGCATTTGTTGACCCTTCTGGGCTGACGTAGAAATGGCTTAATGACAGTTTGGTATAATTAGAGCTGTAAAAACCGGAATGTATTCTTTCCGGTTTTTACCGGAAAGAAGATGTATGCATGGCTTTAATGTAGCCATGCATACATTAAAGGACAGTAGAGGTAAATCTTAGGTTCGTACTTGAGATCATCAGTCTGACGAGACAATTTTTCTCAGGCACCGCCCTGACTCTGGGGTTATGCCTGGGTCAGTGGATGAGATTGGTGTGCCTGTGCAGCTGCTCTGTCCAGATAAATCATTGCTTGTGGGAGGGATGGTGGAAAGACTTCACTAGTCTACAAAGTTTCAGGGTGTTGGGCCTGCCTTTTCTCATGGTCCACATTTCTCCATCACTACCACAACTCTTACAGGTCAACCAAACGGGGCTAGCCTAAATGCCAGGTTCAAGGGGACCTTTCTAAGCTGTGGAAGTGCTTGTTGTTTATGTGGATTTGTAAGCGCCACAGGAACTAATATTACTTAGAATGAGTTTCTGAATGTGTAAAAAAAAAAAAAAAAAGAAAAAGAAAGAGGACATGCTGGAACCTGGCCAGAGTACAACTCATTCTCACACTACTCCCATTTTAACAAGACACCACTTGGATAATTTCCAAGCTTTCTGACATTTTCTTAGCCTATTCCTTACATATGACTTGCTCTTTAAGAAATCGGATGTTCACCAGCAGTAAAGAGGAGTTTGAAAGAAAGCAGGTAAAACGGGATTGAGGTAAGAAAAAGGAGGAACCATGTAGGAGGATGAAATGCCCAGAGTTGAATACAAAAGGATGAATACCTGATAAGATCTTGAAGTCGAGTGCTGTAGGACTCTACAGCAGAGCTATTGACCTTGGCACCTGAGGATGAAATCCAAAAGTTTTCACATTGGCCCGACTCAACAACGCAGAGAAACAGGGGCTTCAAAATGGCAGCAATGGTCTGAAGCAGGCCTGTTGTGAGCCCTTCAAAGACCTGTTTGTTTATGCTGCAGCCAAAAATGGATTTGTCTTCATCTGGAACATACAGCTGATGAAAAAGGAGAAAAAGAAAAGCATAACTAAGAAGCATTTGACAAAAACAACTCAGCAAAAACACAAGTGGAAGCTAATGTCATGTTAGACATTGTAGTAGTACTACCAAAGTGATACTACTTGGTTAGTAGAGACTATTTGGTCAACTTGGTTTAAAGGTCCATCAGTGAATGCAAAAGGTAATTCTCAAAGGCTTTAGTGTTTGGACAAACCTGAAGACGCACCAATCAGAGATTTGGTGATCACCTTCAGATCATCAGTATTGAAAAGCTCTAACCTAATGACAAGCTTTAACTAATTGAAAGTGCCGTTTCTATTCCATTTCCTACTTCATAGATACATTGAAAATGTATCTTTTTTAGCAATAACATGCTTTGAGTTAAATAAAACTGTTTTCTCAAAAACAAACCAAACCCACTAAGTTGTCCGTCTTTGAATGACAGGAAACCTACAAGGTCTGTACAATTTTAGCAAGAACACTACATTGCGATGTTCCAGTTGTGTTTAACTCACAAGTGCCTTATTGTGACAGGTAGCAAAAGTGTGTCACACTCCACAACTCAACATTTACATTCGCACTTTATACATTTGAAAGGCTACAAAAAGATGTACAACTGTGCAGTGTACAATGGAGCCTCCTGTACAATCACCAAGAATGCAGCATGTGGTTTCTAACTGGTACATCAACAACAAAACTGGTCTTTTCCATCAGCCATTGTACAACACATACAGCGGTAAAGCTAGTTGACCAAATCATGCCAGAGCTCTGATCTGATTGCTGATTGTGCTTGAATGAGGTTGCTAGGTAACAGGGCAATGCATGCAAATTGCAACTTTATAAATGGGAGGTTTGTGAAACGGCTCACTATCCAGGCACCAAAAGAGATGAACTCATTGGCAGAAAATGGCTAGGTGGTTAGTAGAGACTCAAACAAAAGGACAAAAACATACAAAAACAAAATTTTGCATAATAGGTCCCTTTTAGGATATCCAAACGTCTACCAGTATTCCAAATCCACCACGTCGCAAGACAGACACACAGAACTGAACTCTTACAGTTTTCTGTAATCTGCTGAAATTCAACTCCCACTTATGGAAGCCTGAATGAACAGACAACATGACCCGATAGGAAACACTTTTCCCCCTAGAATCTTAAAACTCTTGTGCTTCTTCCAACATCACAAACACTGAAAATGGTCAACTTCGATTCCTCCTCCCAGAATTACTCCCACACCGAAGAGTGCTGTTGTCAATGTGGTATGGGAAAAAAAAATTGGAAAAAGATCCTATTTTTACGTTTTAATCGCTGGTTTTTGATCTATGCCTAGCAGCTCCTAAAGTATGGAACGGTCTGCCTCTTCACATCAGACAGGCCTCCTCGCCGTCTGTAAATCCCATCTTAAAACGTCTTCTTTTTCCCCCCAGGATTTTAATACCATGTGAGATTTTTCCAGATTATCTCTGGAAAATCTGTTGTTTCTTTTGCACATGTATAGAATTTTACTGCACATCTATAGATTTTATTGCACATGTATAGATGTTATCTTTTAACTACTGCCTGTGAGAGGATGCTAAACTGCATTTCACTACACTGTCATAACACTGTCTTCGGACATTGTTTTTTCTCAGCGACGAGAAAAAGCTATTCTATTCTATCACTTATTTATCTTTTATTATTCTTAAGTTTTGCAATTTCACAGCCATTTCATTTCCTTTTAATCTATTTATTTTTCATTCATCTATCCATTTATGCATCCCTACATATATGTAAAGCATTTAGGTCCAATGTGGTTTTTAAAGTGCTTTAAAAATTAAATTGGATTGGACAACCTGCCCCATTTAAAAAGAAAGCCTTTGAGAGAAATTAGACAAACTAGTAGGATGGCCATCCTTCTCATCTGCATTCCAAGCATCATATGTAACACATAAGCAGAGCGCCACAGTTGAAATTTAGTGCCTTTGCTTTTGTGAAACCTGGCAAAGGTAAAACATTCACATTTGCTCCAACAGCCAGGGCGAATGCTGACAGCGTAGGTAAATCCACCAACATTCTCCACAAATCTAATTAAATGAGGGCACGCTCAGTCCAACCCCCACTGCTGCACTCAATTGCTAACACACGCATACCAAAATGAGATGTGCACTCAATATGTGCATGCCTATGAATACAATAACTAAAGAAAGCCTAAGTTTAATGGTAATTTTTAAAACTTTATCACAACTCGCCATAAAATGACGGTGGAAGCGAGCGTAACTGCTGAGCTCAATTTACACTGAAAAAGAAGAAGAAGTTCATCTCCCGCAGTGCTGCTGGAGATGTCCATCAGCAGAGCAGCTGCTGGGATGTGTTTTATATAAACTGGAGTATACAGGCTAACCTCTCCCTCTCTGCCCCGAGGAAATACGACTGCTTTGGATTGGTACTCGACTGAAAAAGGAAGCCCCAGTAGAGTTCATGCATGCACCACAACCCTGTGGCTGTGCCTTGTCCTGTCTGTGTTGTGAGTGCAGAGCCGCCACTGTTGGATGTTTGGAGTGAGCTGATGTTTACAGTCTTTCTAGCAGAGTGCTGAAGGATATGGGCCGACATGTCGCCGCAATGCAGCCTGCTTGCCTTTTCTAACTGAGCACTCACATTCCCTCTGTCAGGAGGCATCTGTGGGGAACACTGGAACTCACAACTTTCAGTCTTGCTTTGCTTTTCCTTAACACTGTGGTACACTCTATGATGCCAGAAAGAAGGCGGAAACTACAAGACCTTTTGTGGGAGAAGGCAAGTGATTGAAATTCAAAAAATATTTAAAATAATTATAAATTCTTTAAGTAAGTCAGGCAAAATTGTAGAATTTCCCAGGTTGATGGTAGGAACTTAAAAATACACAATAGATATAAATGTAAACATTTATTAAATAACAGGTTATACCTGTATAAGTAGCTCTCAGGGGCTCCTCATTTGTACATATTCTTTCAGTAGGTTCAATTCTTGACTTTTAAGACCTTGTAATGTCAATTAAAGACCTACATTTTTAATGACTCATAAGTAAAATAGCCTAAAAACTAACTTGCTTAGAAACACAACTAAGTTAATCATTACTTTTAAATTAGCTTGGTGATTCAGTAGCTTTTGCACCTAAGATACCAAATCAAAGTTTTTCATAGCTGATATATCTGTATCATAACAGTTGAAGAAAACTACCGACATCATAATTTTTGTAACAATAAGACAGTTTCACAAGAAGATTTCTTTCGGAGCGTTGTTGCTATGATTTAATGCCAGCCGAACAATTTCTTCCAACTGGGCTGTTTGGTGCCTGTCATCATGAGCCTTATAGTGTTGTTAGAGTATAATAGCATCTATTCATCACAGATTTTAAACATGGATTATTATTATGATGATGATGTTGATGATGAAAACAAAATTCATCAAAATATGTTGGAAAAAAAACTAAAATAAAATCTGTCTTTTGGCAATACATCTGCATAAAGTCAAAGCCACACAGAGAAATACGGCGTGAAATATAAAAGTTCCTAATTATAAAAAGGTTTCTTTACTACACAGTTTTGTTCAGTATTTTAACTGTACTGCTAAACAGTACACAAAAAAGGCGGGCAATGGTAATTTTACAAGTAATTTCACAGCAGTACTATATTTTTGTGTGCTTTATTTCATTTTTCTTTTTTAACATGGTGGAATAAATTTTTTTCCAGAGCATTACATTATATCTAATTACAATTATTCTTGCGGTATCAGTGAAATTATGTAAATGGAAAGGACTGCTGCGATACAATATTTGGCAACTATATAGTTCCACAACAACGGAATTTAAACTTTGCTTGTCAACAATGTATTTAGGCAGTAAGATGGGCTTTTGACTATTAGATCTAATTACAGAGCTTTTCAAAATCTTTAAAAGAAAATGTAAGCACAACCTCCACAAAACTACAGAACACACTGAATGTCAAGTTCATTATCAGTACAAATTTACAGCAAATTATTCAAATTATTCAAGTCGTAGTTTTTGAAAAATAATAATGAAAGATGTTAGAGGCTACAATTCAGAATATATTGCAAGGTAGATTTGTTGCTCTTTTTAGACAGAGAAATGTGTTCTACTAATTTAAACCTTTTCCTAAAGTTCAAATTGATAGTAAACGTGATGTTTTAACTAAATTGGTGTGAGGAAAAAGAAAAATCTAGGAAATGCTTTAGAGGTCTAATCACAAAATATTTCATCCTTATTAGTATCTAAAATAAAAATATTATGCAAACCACACAATGTTTGTCTCGACTTACTGTTAGTTGGTGAAGCAGCAGGTCCATGAGGAAGACTATCTTGTTGCTAAAGAGCACATAACTGCAGTTGAAGGTGCAGGAGGAACATGCCAGACAGTAGGTATTTACAGCAGCACAGAGAGATCTAACAAGAAGAAAGACGAGCCATTATCAATCAGTAGTTCAAATAAAACTCAAGTTGCAATTCTTTTAAAAACACATCAGTAATCAGTCATTCATGAGACCTGGGAACCAGAAAGGCTACCTGCAGGTTTCAGGAAGGCAAACTTAATCTTCTTCAATTGTGCTTTTTTAAGAATGCACTTTATCTTCAGCCGTCAGAAGGATATTTCACTGACTGCAAGAATGGAAGCAGTTTTGAGAAATAAAACACTCATATCAGCTATTTAATGCACAGACTCCCCTCTGTAGCCGCCTTTAGAGGTGCTGAGTGCTATCTCAGTCCCATCTTGGCAGAGATGGTGCAGCATTTCCGCTGGAGAGATAAAACAATTTCTCTTAGCAGCTCCCAACAGCAGCCAGGCAGCCCCGGGCAGCAGCCTCTGTATTTTGTCTGCTCTACAACACGCTGTAGAGAAGATTAATGCTTCAGATAACTGACCAATCATTCCGCGGTGACTGCTACTCCCCTTTCGCCCTGTTTCATCAGTTAATATTTTTTGACAACTGTATATTTTAGCCATTAGAGAAATGGCGTGTCCTATCTGCTCGCGGGAAGAAAGGAATCCCCCTCTTCGGTGCCTAAAGTAGGCCGTGTTTACTTCAACTGGTAAACATTTTGATATGTACCGAACCTTCACATCTGCTGTGCGTTTTCAGTAAAACCACGTTGGCACAGCAGACTAAAATACATGAGGCGAGGGCTCACTGTAGTCTGTCAGTAACTTATGCTATTATTTGCTTTGCGTTTCTTGTGGGCAGATTTTTTGTGTGTCGTTACTGACGTAGAAGTGCAAAACTGCCCGACACAGAGTGTGGCGTTAATGTGAGAATCACAATATTTGGAGCGTTTGCACACTGTTCACATCAGACAGGAAAGCTTAACACCTGCTAACAATAAAGGTAAGAAACAAACAAAAATAATAAAATCACAATAGAGGTTTCCTTACAAATTGTTACAATTTTAGGTGACAAATGGAGTAAGAGTTTATCAACCAACACACACTTTGGAAATAGTAACAGAAAAAAAGATTAGGCTATGTGTAACAAGAGGGAAGGTAACTTGAGAACCCAACCAGACTTCGCTTTGTGTGCAGCCTTGCAGCTTCAGATTCTCAGACCCTGATTGTTGAGTGAAGGCACGACAGAGATAAGCTTCAATGCAAATAGCAAAACGACAACTCAAATACTTTTTCACAATGCTATTGTATAATTACACACCTCACACAGCCTACGAGAACAGCCACAGCAAGCCATAAGCATTCCACTAAAGGACAGGAGTTACTCTGGGTGTCTCGAGTCACTATTGTGGTATTTGACTATGCACTTGTTGAGTAAAGTAGAGCACAATAGCGGGGTTATCTGCCATCTATCACAGATTAAATGGCAAGGCAGGACAGGCTTAATTACTAGCAAAGAAATGTTTAAAAACGGCCAGATAAAGTTCACTTTGGTCAATAGCATTCAGGTTACACTGAGACTCAAGACTCCATTTGCCAAATGTTCGTCCTAAGCCGCGTATAAAGAGGTAAGTGATTGAACTTTCAAGGAAAAAAAAAACTGACTGAGGAACTAACTGTAAATTAAATGTAGAGTTTAGATTTTCAGAGTAAAAAGAAAATTTGCTTTATATATTTTTTAAAACATGCCGTGCAATGTGTTCCATTTAACAAGTACTAAACCTGGGTGAGTATTAAATTTACACTGTATGGTTATCTTGAGTAAAAATAGCATGACTTTACAGTATTAAAATATGAAAATGTATAACTGACAACTAAATAGCTAGCAGCTTGCCAACCATGCTTTTTAAATGGTTAATGATTTTTGGCACTTCTTCCAAACCTTGTTTTTTGCTACAGATATTTCTAGACAGCTGAATTGGTCTTCTCTTTGCAGGATGAAAAACACAAATTGGCCTTTTTTCTGTCAGTTGACAGCCTGTTTTGGTCATTCCAGCAGTTTAAACCACCGGAGCAGCATGATGGACAATTCGAAAGTTTTAGGAAGCGTCCCCCCCCAACTCTTAATTTTTTCTTTTTATATTTTGCTAATGATTACGATCTGATATTTTGCATGCAAACCTACACAAAAGTTTAAATTGTATACAGGTCATAATTAAGAAAAAGTTGTAATGTCCCAACATAATTAGTCAAATAAAACAAAATCCTTTACAAATACAAATCCACCATTTAGTTAAGTATGTTTATGAAGGAAGCTTCTTATCAGCATAGATTATATTGTTTTACTGTACAATAAAACTAAAGATGTGGTCAGGTTTTTGTTTTTTTAGTGGACATCAAAACCTGGTTTGATTTAGAATCCACCAAGCTGATCTAGAATTTGGATTTTGCCCAATTCCAAATGTCTTTTGTGGGGACACATGTAACTTATTTGTGTAAATGTTTTAATTCTGCATTTCCATGTAAAAAAATTATTAAGTGTTGGCTCCCTTGATTAAAGTGAACTTCAAAACATTGAAAATGGACAATAGTTTTCCCCACTGTTAAAGTAAAAGCTCTGTTGATAACCTGTAGCTGATTTGTTACGGAAAATCCTGGTGTATTGAAATGTGTTCCTGCTGGCTGCATCAAATTAAATGTGTAATTTGTTGTTCTTAATAGTTTTAAGTCCAACTTTGGGAGCGATAGGAAAACAAAAATTTATCATAATTCTCACACAGCGTCAGCAAGACAAAAACATAACTTGTACAATGGGCATTAACAAAGCCATGGGACAAATATATGTAAAAAATTGTGGCTTACCAGTTAAAATTAACTTAAATGAGCACATGTAGCTGCATTTCTCAGACTTGCCAAGCCCACTCTAAGAAAAATATCCTTATGTCTTGTAAGACAGATTAGGCTCCCAGCACCATGTAATGAGTATGCAATAACTTTGTAAGCCAGCTAATAAGGTTGGCTCCATGGTCATTTCTAGACAAATGAAGAGGTTGTCAAAGGCATGTTCAGTTTATGGCTTTACACCAACTTGTACAATGGACCACTACAGTGATCTGTCTTTGGTTTCCTCCCACCTAATTGAGCTTGATGAGCATGACACTTGATAGTACAACCTCTCTGGGAATCTCACAGTCTGAAGCCCCCCCAATGACAGCTCTTTTGAGGAACAATTTGGTAAAGTGCCACACCGTCCATTCTCAAGTTGCACAGAAATATTTTGGAGACTGCCATTTGCCAGTCAATTTAAGCAGGATAGATTTATTAACCCACAACACAATGGAACTCTTATTACACAAGGATTATGGTTAATAGGGTTTAAAAATGATCATAACCACCAACTGTCTTATCTCACCTGCGGCATAAGTGTTAACAGGCTGATTTAATGCAAATACAAACATTTATAAATGCAAAAATAATGAAACACCATAATCTGCTCACTAACACAGAGTGGTTAACCTCTTCCAGCCAGGGCAAACGGGCTTACCTGTGAAAATCTCTTTACGTCTATAAAGAAATGAGGCTAAAAGGTAAAGGAATAACACACACCTGATCCTGTCAAACCCTGCTTGAGCTTCAAACCTGCTAGCCCACAGCCCTACACACGATCAGATTTACTGGGGGATTAGGAGCTCAACTGACCTTTCAATTTAATATGCTAACATTCAAAACAAAGTGAAATTAGCTCTTGAAATAAAGACTGCTTTGTGAAAAATAATCCCCAACTATTCATACATTATTTGTTCTGGGAAAACCAAAAATAAAAAAACTAACTTCCACAGGAGATAAGAAGGTTTCCAGCTGTGTCGCTAACTTGACTTATGAAGTTAAATGTCCAGATCTATGCTCAGCTGACAATCATGTATAGGGCTCTTTAGGGTTTTTTTTGTCACTGTTGCTAGTTATCAACCCTTAGATCTGCTCTTCTCAACCCGAGTTTCAAATTCCTCACCCTTTTCTGAGCGTTTCCTATGTGTGCAGTCAAGCCTGACGGGAGTCGCACTGTCGAAATCTGACTAACTTCCAGATCAGGTTGAGCCCCCGCCTCTTAAACAGGGGAAGAAAAAGAACCCTAAGCCAAAATAAAAGGTGAGGAGCAAATCCATTTCCTTGCGCTGTCAAACAATCCCTTCATTCACTGCCATCTAAATGACATTTAATTTGATTCTGCTGCTGATCTCTCCGATACCCTGAGAGCTTCCAAGACATCAACTCTGGCTGTTGTGCCACACTGGCCAGGTATGAAGGAGGAGAAATCTGATGAGCCGTCACACTGCGCCATTCACATGAGTGTGCGCACAGACAAACGGACACAGGCTCTTACAAATGGTAGAAAACATCCTGAAATAACACCACAGGTAGCAGGTTTGATTTCACAGGATACACCAGGTCAGGCGAGATGGTGAAGGAAATACAAATTGGGTTAACACGTGCGTTGCTCTGGAGCTCACTCTTATTGGTAACTACAGCATGCCCAAACACCATAAGAAAGTTTACAACTAATTTTTTGTCAGACGATGCCAGTAAGTATAAGTTAGGTGTTAAAAAAAAAAACATAAAATAAAATAAAGGTCAGGTGAAGCACAATCTTTTAAGGAGTTATTTTCTAAGGAAATGATTCATGCTGCAAAAGAGCAAGATTTTCAGCAGATATCAGGAAGGTGAAACACTGCAGCCAAGTTGCTCTATTTAATACGTTTTTAGGAAAAAGCATTTTTAAAATTCCATTTGTATTTTTTTGTTTTTAAACAGATATAACCATTTTAAAATTGGACAAACACTTTAAAAAAAATCACTGATTACAAAGCTGGCCACAAAATTGTCATTGGTTTATGACTATTGCTAGCATAGAATATGAGGGGGTCAAGCTCAAATTCAAGTTCAGAAATTAAATTCCAAGAAAAAGATTTTATTTGAACATTAATTCATTGGTGATTTTGTGTGGTTTTGTGACTCCTTGGATCAGTTAAAGTTACAAGCTGGGTTTTAGATTAGAAATGGGATGAAACAAAATTTCAAAAGACATCATTAGTGTTTAAATTACTAAACGTCATTATCAAAACTAATCAAAATACTGGTACATACTATAAGAGTTACCAGGCAAAGTAAGTAACGTAGTGAAACTGTAACTAATTGGTAAAATTACTGGACCCAAATCTACAGATGTGTCCAACCTTGTCTGTGCCGTTCTTGTACCTTTAGGCGAAAGTTAGCTCATCAGTTGAGCTGCATAAACTCTCATCTGCACTCCACAGCGACCGCAGGGTTACACCAGAACATTAGCGCAGCCTTGTAGAGGAATTAGCTCATTAATGTAATGCTAACAAGATGGAATCAGACTCCCTGGGGAGAGATATGGCGTGAGCATCTCGGCAGCTGCCTTTTTTTGTAAATCACTCTGCTTATCTGGTGGGAGGAGGTGATCAATATGGCAGCATCTCTGTAAACAGATAATGTGGCACACTCTGGAGCTAGAGTCTGTATGGAAGCCCATTAGGCCACACAGCAATCCAGATGACAGATTATGATAAGCAGACAGCCAGGCTATGTCCTTGTGTCGGATTGTGTCATGAGCCGGACTGACCTGAGTGACACAAAAGGAAAGTCTGACCTTTCTTGGCTTGGTAAACAAGCCAAGAAAGGTAAACAAGATAAACAAGCCAAGAAAGTTTAACTAAAACTAATTTCTTCACATTGGCTTTAGAGTGTACAAATATAGTCGTATATATAAATATACCGTTACCATGTTGTTTCTATTGTTTCTTTTAAACAAAATTTGTCATTTCTTAAACATCCATTCTATTTATAGAAAGGAATAACTCAGTGATTTGCAAGAATCATTGAATTTGCACATAACTTCCTGTTAGTGATGTGTCAACAAAGCAAGAAGTTTCAGTGCAATCCTCAGCTTCCAATCTGGCAATAAACGTAAGGATTAACTTGCTGTTTTCTTTTAAACAAATATGGACTGCAATTGATGACGTCTAGTTGAAACCCAAAATATGTTGACTCATCAAACCCAAACTATAAGAAATCAGTTCAAAACACAGTTCATGATCTGCAGTGGCTTTATTTGTGAAAATATTAAGAAAAACTATTTCACGTGAGTTTTAGTCATTGGGACTACCATAGATGGGAGCGTGTTTAAAACGACACCAAATGAAGTCAAATCAGGACTGAATTGTTCTTCACTGGTTAAAACGGCTTAGAATTAAAAAAATTCTTTGCAGCTCAGTGAATTATCAGTTTAGCATCGGGCAAAAATCCCTCTGCGTTTGCTTGAAACGTAGGAATGTAGAAAAAGAATGAGTCCAGTCTTCATCGTACTAAAGCAAAAGCAAGTATTAATAGCAAAGAAAATTTAAATGAGGTGTACAAATGAACTAAAATACGATTGTGTGCATAAAGACTCTGCTCACAATCTTATTTCTTCAAATACAGACATGAGCCTGGAATTCCTTCATATTGCAACTGAGATTGAAAGGCTCTGAAATATGCGAGAAGGAAAAAAAAAAAATCAATACATATGCCATGTCCTTTAAAAGCCTTATAAATATAAGAAGCATTTGTCCATTAGCAGAGACAGAGAAACCAGTAAATGCTAATGAATGGGAGAGCAAGGCCATTCGAGTCCATTACAGAGTTCCACTTGTGAGCACAGCAGTCTCTTTGGGGTTATCTACAGCAGGCCATGCAGACCCCAACTGAAAAATGTTCCATGCTCTATATAATAGATGGGACACATGTGCCTTTTATGTTTTGGGAGAATAACACAAACCCATACCAATAAGAGAAATACAACTACTGCATGTTCCTTAAACGGGGAACACTGAAAGCATTTTCAGAATATTTATTGTAACGAACTGCTGTAATAAATTACTTCAATGAAGATTAACCAACTATACTTGCGTAAATCCTGAAAGAGAAAAGGATGCAGCGTTGTGAGAGCCAACATAAAATGAAGTTACAAAGACCCCAAGAAAGGAGGGCATTAAGAGCGTAGGATTGGTCAATATAAGAACAGGGTGTGGACGCAAATTAGTCTGCATTTATCATTAAAATAAAATCAAAAACTATGAAGTTTCTGTATGACCTCAAAGAGGAATCTTTGATCATCTCAAAATTGGATCTGGATTTAGCTTTTCCCAACCATTTAACATATTTCTTTCTTCAGATATAACTCAAAAAGTTTGTCTGTTAAACTTTATTCTGTTTGGCATAAAAAACAACTTTTCTTTCTGTTAAATACACTTAATGATCTAAATACTATTTTATAATATTTAATATGAAAATAACCATAAACACAAAAAACAAGCAAGATTAACCTGCATCTACTTTTTTTAGGAGACAATGACAAAAATAAGATGGACTTCTCGGATTGGTTCTTATGGATAGTAATGTTCATAAAAAAATATTCTGACTCAACAAATTTACATAAAGAAAATTAAACTTAGAAAAATATCGCTTCAAGCAAATAATAATAATACAGGAGTCTTTTCTAACAATAATTATTAAGCTAAAGATAGAGTTGCACTTCTAAAAAGAAAACACAGTCACAGAGGACTACAAGCTAAAGAGACAGCTCACCCTGCTGGCTTGAAACTGAAACTTTGTCGCATCATGACAAATGTTACTACAACCTCTCATTGTATTTGGAGATAGCAAGTGGCAGAAAAATTATAACACTGGGAAGTTTGGGGATTGTACTCACTTGACAGGAATACGTGGGACGGCAGTGGGTGTGGTAACAGAAGTGATGACCTGCAAAATTTGCTCCAAAGCACTCAGGCCACCGCCCACTTGGAAGGCCACTTGGTCTGCATTATTCTGTCGAGTCAAAGAGACAGAAAGAGTTACAGTTGGTGGGGGACAGCGGAAAGCCGGTTGGACAGGGGATTATACCGCGCTGAGCAGGGAGGGAACCTTTTTCCTCTCCTACGGAGGCGAGGGACTGAAATCTGAAACAAAGTGGTCCCTCAAGTATTCCTGTTTAATCTCAAAAGTGCACAGCCTGGCTCCGCCCCACAACAATCAAGTTTCAGTTAAAGGCAAATGGTCTGCAGGCTCTAGTTAGCACCAGGGTGGTCTCGGCAGATGACAACAGACCAAGTGAAAGTGAGAAAATGTCAGTCTGGTAATTAAAGAACGGGCCAACTGGAGAAATCAGGATACTGGAACCTATTTAGACTATAAAACTGGAGGGTCCTTTTTAAGTGCTTACGTCTTACCACACCTGCTGTGTCAGTATCCACTAGGATTACTACAACATGTTATTTGAATACAGGACTACTTTCTTTCTTTCAACCTTAACATCTATTAAGCTTCACTCTTTCACAACGGGGTTGTCTCCCAGTTTCTCTGAATAGTCGGACAACCTTTAAATAAAATCACCGCAATTTCACCTTAAAATTATTTGTAATACTTATTGGTTGCCTGGGTTCTTTGAGGCAGGAAATATGCTCATGGCTTAAAGCGGGGGAAAATTGTGGGAGCCTTCCTTCTGCTAGCAGCTGAAGGAAGGCAGTGTGCAGCAACAGCTTTAAAAATGTAGAAAGAGTAAAACTGATTTTTTTTGGTTTTTTTGCTGTTTGAAACCAATTTTACAACCGCTGTATGCTGTTATGCCAGGCAGCAACTGACCCATGCTCATTTCACTGAATTTAATTTGCACATATGTAAAAAGATTCAACCTGCCGTTGTGTGATGATAGAGTAACTGATAGAAGGTTAGAAGTGTTGTTATAGTAACCTCTACATCAACTAGTACAAAGCCAGGCGTGAGAAACCAATGGCTACCAGGCGAGTTTGTATCTGAGCTGACAGAGATGATAGAAACTGGCACAGAGCTGATGACAGAGGGCCACCCTCATACAGCCACAGGTTGATGTGTTCCACCGCCCGTCACTACGTCAGCCTACAAGGTTCCTTAGCACAGTGTCAGCACTAAAATCCATCCACTTCATCTGCGCTTTTGTTCCACAGATGAGAAGTTTCTAACAAGCCCGAACACATTGGGAGAGTAGTGCTCTTCCAAATTACAGATAAGCTCTACATCTGTCATGTATGCCTGCTGCTTAGGAAATTGCTCCTAAATTCTGGTGAACAGCGTAAAGGATCTGTGAGGGCGTAACGTGTGCATCTGACAACATTAAACATGTCATAACCTAAACATTATGGGAAATAACTCATAATATAATGCCTAAAGAATTGAAATAATGATTGGTTAATACCTTATTGTTACTTCCTTTATGTATATTTCTGCAGTTTTCATGTCTAATCAATTAAGTCTCAGTCACAGAGCTTGGCCTAACCCCACTGCTAACCCGCCCATCAACACACCTATCTAAAAGCCTCTAAGCTAAGTGAGGAAAAGCAGCTCTTTCATAGTAGGTTATCAAATGGTATTAAAGGAGCAAACTGGGATCTGTCCAACCCTGGAGACTCCTGCAAAACAAAAATAGAACAGAGTTTCTTGCTTATTTGTTCCTTTACATTCCTGTTGACAGATTTTTTTTGTTGTGATGATGAAGAGTGATAACGGCTAGCTTAGCTTTAAACTAACAGGCCAAGTTAAGGCAGTCATTGTCTACTTTAGTTTTCTGTGAATATGTGTGAGTGAGAATGAGAAACTTTTGCTTATTATCATGCTACAAGGCACCAGAATACCAATTCTATAAGCATCACAGCTAAGTAACCTCAAGGAAAGAAATTATTTTAAAAAAATAGCAGGTCCTTAAAAATGAACTTGTGACTGCTTTCTAAACAAGTCATGTTATATAATCATCTTAATTTTTTTTGTTTCTCGTGGAACTCTGGTATTTTCAGTTAGGGTTGTAACTGTGGAAATCTCATGACTATATACATTTAGAAACATATATATTTATCAACACATTATTATTTTGTATAATATGTAATTATAGGCACACTTGTGTTTGTGTGTGTGCTCCAGTGGCCAAGGGATGACATTTCATTGCCAATTTCACTTATGTTTTTTTGTGCGATGACAATAAAATAAGTCTAAGTCTATGACTATCCTTCCTAGCTTGACAAATAGAGTCCACAGCCAAGTGATTGACGTTGTCCATGTTTTAAACAGTTTGATCACCAGACGGACATGAGCCAAGAAGAAATGTAAAGAGCAAAGAGTTTATTCGACTTTTCTCATTTGGTTAAAATATCTGATATCATTGCGCTTCCCAAAAGAATACAGAAAAAACTGAGGCTCTACTCTATCTGTTAATGACCTAGCAGAAGACCCAACAAAGCATAGTGACAGGTTAGACAATTTCCCCAAGACCAGAGCAACAACACCTGGGTGAGAATTAGCTCCTGAATTATACAACAGGAGCAGTCTCATCCAATTATTGTCCAGACAGACTATTGTTATCCCAGCTGATGGGAAGGCTCAGACAGCTGGTGATTCCTGCAACAATATCTGCAACCCAGCAGCCCAGCTAAATTGCTCACAGTAGTCTCCTCCTACCAGGAACTTTAATTACTGCTAAGAGAATGACACAGTCTCAGTTATGCAGTGCCACAAACAGATGGACAACAAAAGGGCAGACTTCATTATTGACAGACTTTAATCAGTGACGTAAAGTCAGGTGCACACCCCCTTTAATGCTACAACGCAGAGCAGCCAGATTAATATGACAGATGAGTCTTGGTACACATGAATCCCATCATCATACAGTGGACCAGGTCACCTGTAAACCACAAAATTGCAGGACTAAATATTTTCAAAGCTTAATTTTCAAGCGTAAACTTCTGTGTATGCAATACGGCATGTGACTCATCTCAATGACGAATGATGCATTTCAATATTTACACTGTGCTGACAATATGTTTTTCTTGTCCAGTTTTATACTACAATCAGACTAAAAATCTGACATGCAGGGCTCAACAACAAGCAGGAGAGGGCCACCACTTTAATACCCTAAACTGCAAAAAGCACAAAAGAAAGAACTTCTGTCCACTCTGGCGTTTTCATTGGCATTGCAAAAGGATTTTTAACCACAACAATGAAATCTGAAAATCTGAGTTGGTATGAAACCATAAATTTTCTTAAGACTCTATTTACCTTGATTCCAGTAATTTATGCCTGCATAGTTGTGACACTGCTGATCCAAACTGCGTTTATAAGTCAGCCAGAGGCCCAACCAAGAAATCCCATCATCTTGCCACTTTGTCCTTCACCTTCCCCCACAGCCCCTCACAACCTCCACCAGGTGAATCAGGCTTTGACAGGAACCAAATGAAAATGTAAATACACTCTGCAGTTGCCGGCTCCTCAGAGAACCGCATTCCTTAAAGTCTCCTACTTGTCATGCACGTTCTTCTTATTTATGTAAAACTGATCTAGAAGTGGTTGTAAACATATGAACTATAAGTAAATAAACCTGGTTAATAATTAGGCATGTGTGTGAAAGAAAAATAAAAGAAAAAATGGCCGAAATTGAAAGAAAAACCCTGCATTTCTCAATCACCATAAATAAAGGGGGAAAAAAAGGAAAAAAAGCTGGCAGTTTTGACATTATACAAACCTTTAAACGCCACAGAGGGAGAAACAGACTTGGGTCAGAAAGTAGATGTAGCGTCAGATGTAAAGTGGGAAGGAAGGGGCACAAACAACAGTGCAGGGTAGGAGGGTTGAATGCTGCCTAAAGAATTGGCTAAGAAAGTGGAGACTGAATCAGATATGGGAGAGAAAAACAAATCACTAGGTGAGTCTGTGACATGAGATGCTTGTTAGGTAAAATAATCTAAATGGCTTCAATTTGAAGTGGCTCTTGGGCCAGACAGCAACTCTCTGATGGAGAGCCTATTTATTTGAATTTGTCAAAAGATTAGAGGGGAAAGTGGTCCCCAAGCTTCCTGGTGTCTGAATCACAGTTCTGCTGAACAATGGTTGGATATATGTGATGATTGGTGTTAAAGTAAAACTTTCCAAAAGAGTTCAAAAACCTCCTTTAAACAGAGGCGAAAGACGAACCAAATGTAAGCAGACAGAGACTTGATGAGCCTCTTTCCTGGGACTGTCCTGTTGAATGGAACCCCCTGGCCCACTGACCCCTGACCTCCCACTGGGAGTTTGTGAAGCTAAGGGGCGGAGCCGTCATGTAGCAACAGCTTGTGTGCTGCTCATATCATGCTTGTCTCCTCCTCATTTCTTACAGGATGCTCTGCCACCCACCATCGCCACCTCTTTCTTTAACTCTCTGGGGAAATTTGGTAATGGCCCTTCCAGCCGCCCCTGTCGTTACAGTTGGAGGATTATAATATCTCTGTTCTAAAACCCGGAGGCATGCACAGAAGGCTGTTGTGAAGGTTCAAACCACAACGTGGCATGAAATTTACACCTCGTAACAGAAAGTGGGCTGTATATTTTCCTCATCTTAAGCATGGTAGCAGTTAATGTAATTCTTAATTCGTTCACTTTCAATTTGATGAGTTTTGTTGTGGGGGAAGAAAACCTCCAGGGGCAGATGTTTCAATTAATGCTTATATAGACATGATTTATAGCTGTGAGCAATTCACTCACACTTATATTATTTGATTGGTAAACTGAATTTACAGTTGTCTAAACAAAAGACAATTTGCTCTTGTGCTTGGAAACTCCTCTACTTGCAACATGTGGACAGTAAAAACACAATGCTGGCCTTTACTCTACAGGAACAGAGGAGTTTGTTTCCTCTCCCACGACTGCAAGAACAAAATGACATCATTTGGTTCTCGCAGCCCAAGTACAAGAGTTCTTGTAGCTTGTTGACGACACATTTATCTGGGCAGAATCTTTTTATGGTGTGGTGTCCGACAAGTATTATATCCAAATGCTGTGGGAGGACAGACCTATGCGAACTTCCCAAGAGTTCTGCCCTTGAGCCCGTGTGAAGAATGAAATGTCCTTGCCAGAAAGATATTTGTTGTTTTTGCCTCCAGTAAAATAACACATTTATCTTTTCTTGCAGAGTGTGTATCGGCCTTTAATTTGCTCATTGCTAGGGAATGACCAGGGGCAGGGTAGCAGGAATAAATGTTACCGTAAAAAAGGAAAGTGAATCTCAACAAAAACACTAATGCTCACTGACGTGATAAGACTAAAGACAAATCACCAAACATACAAAGCAAGACCAAAAACACAATCCAAGCACCTAAATTGCTTGAAAACTTTGTGTATGTGTTATTGACTTGTTCATGTACCCGTTTCTCTAAGATACGAGAGATTTCTCCCAGAGTTCTGTCCAGTCCAGATGCTTTGTTGTTGGCCCACTGTCCTCCATCTTGGCCCTGCAGCTGCTTCAGTAGGTCTTTAACTAAACGCTGCAGTCTGAACAGACAGGAAAGGAGGAAAATTTGTTCAAACTAGTTTTCATGTTAAATTTAACCAGAAGCAGCAGATCTAAAAAAATAAGTGTGAATACATTTAACCATTTACAAGTTTTATTATCTGAGGACAACTTATCCTACATGAATTATGCAATAAAACTGACCTGCTTTAGTGTCAAAATATATAACATATGGTAAATTAAATAGTAAATCTACAAGAACAACTGTAAATTTGTCCAACTTTAAAGTTAGACAGATTTATTATGAGTTAATGAATATAAATAAAATAAAACAGAATACTTCAAAACCATAAGTAAAAAATACATTACAATTAAGTAAAAGTAAAAACAATTTGATCAAAGTTAAAATCAAATTAAAACAAAAATTTAAAAATTGTTATAATTTAACAAAAAATAAATAAAACAGTACCAACATGAAACCATTATATTATCAGTTTTTCAAAACTTAAAATGTTTTATTAGATCAATAAATGATTGGTTGTATAGCAAAAAGAAATAGCATTATAAAAACATCCAAATTATTATTTGAAATTAATCTTACATAAAGGAAGTTCAACTGAATATCCTTAAACTGCAAAATTATATAAGCATAACAATTCTTAAAAGCCAAAAACAATCAGATTTTAATTACCAATATAGTTACACTTACTTGGCTTTGTATGGGGAGTCAAGAACCTGATTCTTTGCTTCCACTGAATTCTCATATTCCTTCGCTCTGCAAAATGAGAAGCAGAAAACGTCTTTAAACCTCATGAAGAAAAAAAAAAAGACCTTTGCCTGTCAGTAAAGGAAGTAGAGGATCAAAGTGGGACAAAAGTGGGAAAACAGTTCAAACCGACTCAGTTTATTTGGCCTCTCAGCCAAACTCAGCTTAAAATAAACAGACTTTGGGTCTGCAGGGACAAATGCTTTGCTATTGTCAACTCATCTCATCAACACTCAATACTGGGACTTTGTTCTTTACTTTGTCTTGCTTTTGTTGAGAATACAGTATCAAATTTTTATTGATATCACACATTAACAGTGTCTGGAAGTAAGAAAAACTATGTGCTATAATTTCAGTGACATTAGGATATCAGATTGAGATATATATATATATATATATATATATATATATATATATATATATATATATATATATATATATATAGCTGCATCTTTGCAGAAATCTGATTAAGGGTAAATACCTTTTATCAGGAATTCCCAAACACGATAAGAAACTATTGATCAAAGTCTGAACAAGGACCTTCCAGTAATTAATCTCATGATTGATGGAATCAGATACTTCCAGGGATTAGACAGGTGCATTTGTCCATCTTTTACCTCATCAAATCAGGACCAGCTATGCTTGATCAAGTAATAAACTCTGGTATTTAAGCACAGTCAATAAGTGGAACACAGATTTCCTACATATTTTGCAGTTCAAAGATCTGTACTTTTCAGGACTTGAGTTTTGACACTTAAACAATTAATCTAGTCGGGTTTTAATATACGTGTGTTCCTCAAATCTAGCAAAAAGACAATACCCAATTCCAGACTTGGAAAATGACAAAAGCTAATTTCAGTCTTTAGCAGACATTTTACGATTGTGCAGAAACCCTTAGAGCATGACAATTAATTGCACAGTAAGCAAAGAACAATGAGACAAAGACAAGAAACCTCAGGAAGAAAGAAATAAGGTGTAAATAATAATAAAAAAAACAGAGAGGACTATTGTTTACTACTTTTTCAAATGTATACATTTTTTTATACCTTTTTCGGTTAAAAAAGAATTAGTTAAAGTCATTCTTTAGGACCCTACAGAAAACAGGGCAGCAAAAACTACAGGAAAGGCATAGAAATAACATCAAGATATAATCAATTTATTGTGCATAGAAAGAATCATGTTTATTTGACTACTTATGAACTAAATGTTTTCTACCAAATCAAAAACAGCAAAAATAATTAAAGGTTAGATCAACAGCAAACACTTCATATGTGTCCAAGTGCAAATCAAGGACACTCCTGTAAAGAACAAACATCCACCGTTTTGCTCTTACAGGTTAAATGCCGCTTACATAAAATTAAGCTAGTTTATTTTGAATTTAAAAACATTCGCTATCAAATGTTGGTCAAATTGATTAAAAATAAAAATGCTGGCTGTGGTGCGATTTGCACCGTTTTATGATACAACAGTACTGCATTACAGCACTGAGAACGTGGGTGTGGGAACCCCTCACTTTTTACAGACACCATACGGTGTTCCAATAAAATGGTTCATTTCCACCCAGCGGTGAAGTGGCTCACCTTTATGTTTACGGGAGCTCTGTGTTATTTATGACCTCTAAAGGGCTGCTGCCTTTGAGTGCTGGTCTCAGCGGGTCTGCTGCAGAGTGATGGTGAACAGAGGCAGATCATGTTGTCACTTTCGCAGCACCGCTGAGACTCACAAAGGCAGAAAAAACCCCACCAGTACAGAGAATAAAGTGTAGGAGATGGATGGTTGTTTAAGCTTGTAATTGTCTCTTAAGTCATCTTAAGAATTTATACTCTCTTCTGAAAAGCATAACAGTAATATATTATCTTAAGAAATTTCTCATAATTCATACATTATCTGTAACGAGGGCTTGAAAATAAGTCTGCCTTACACAAACATGATGATGATGGAGGGGTTTTTGTGACGAGGAAGGAAGAAACGTGTTTCACAAAAGCAAAGCTTGTTTTTAGTTAGTAAATCACCAACGTAGCAGGACTCCAGCAATATAAAGACAAACACCACATTTGTTCAGAACAGGCTTTAAGAAAAACCAATGCATAGCAGCAACAATTGATGCAGAAAACCATCTGTTTGACTAAGTGATCTCCAGCCACTTCAGAATTCAGATCAGACTAGTCTGGATGATCAAGGACAACTTCATAGTCATTAAGACAGATTATTTTCCAGGTCAGGAAGGGAGTTCGGACATTATGAGATTTAGTTTCCATCTACAAAGAAGATTTGCGTCATCATAACTGCTCATTAAAAATTCCTGTGATTTATTTCTTAAATATTCTTAAGCTTTCTTAAACTTAAGAATATTTTTTATTGAAAATTGTTTATAAGGTAAACAATTTCTACATATTCTTCTGACATATGACTGGTTCTCAATGAATAGTCACCCTTTTGCAGCCCACCACTTCATTCCATCCGTATTACAAAATATAAATAAACTGATTTAGCTATGAATATTTTTGCCACAAGAAATTCGTTAAAACTCAGCACAGATTCAGTTAATTATGGCAGTCGGACAAACGTGCACCTGGGCTTGATCCAGACTCTCAAACAGAAAGAACTTGAAATTGTGCGATGTGGATGATTAACTTTGTTGGAAGAAAGAAAATGCCATAAAAGCCTGGAGAATCCAGGTTTGGCTCTCACATAGAATAAAACTTAATGCATCACTGCACGTCTTGAGTACATTTCATTCTTGGATCAAATTTGGTCAAATTCTAGCCGAGACATCAACGGGCAGTTTTCCCCTTTCATTTAGCCATGAATGCTCAACTTTTAAGACTCAAGAAGTAAAAATTAAACTCGTGAATTTAAGGGACCCCATCTAAAAATTGGTAATAAAAAAAATAGTGCCTATAAAAAGTACTCACCCCCTTGGATATTTTACAATTTTATTTCTTTTACAAATCCATCGTGAGCAACAAAATTTGGCGTTTTTGACAACAAAATTTAGTAGACTCAACTTTTCTTGCAATGCTACCCAGAGTGTATGTGGATTGGCTCAGGTTGAAATGAAGCATCTGGACGAAGCAATTTTACTCCCTTTTCCTTGCAAAATTGATCAAGTTCTGACAGGTTGATGGGGATCGGCTCTTTTTGAGATTAAGGTCTGGGCTTCGACTAGGCCACTCCAGAATATCCACCCTGTTTGTCTTCAAACCATTTCTGTGTAGCTTTAGCAGGACGCTTCTAATTTTTGTCTGGCTGGAAAGTAAATGTTCTCCAAAGCCGTAGTTCTCTTGCAGGTAGGAACAAATTGTCCTCCAGGAATTTCCTACATATGGTTAAATTAATTTTATCTTCTGCCTTTACAAGCCTTCATGGGCCTGCTGCTAAGCGTCTCCACAGGTGGCATGATGCTGCTTCGGAGTCTCCCACATGTCTTTTGTCAAACTTGATGTGAGTTTTTTTTTTTCCAGCGGTGGCTTTCTCAGTGACGATCTCCCATAAAGCTTTGACTGGAAAAACCCCGGCGACAATTCTTGTCTGAAGAGTTTCTCCTACCTCAGGTGCAGAAGCTTGTAGCTCCTTCAATGTAGTCACAGGTTTCCTCGAGGCCTCTCTCACTAGTCTCCTGCTTGCACGGTCACTCAGTTTATGAAGACTGTCTGACCTAGGCAGATTTACACGAGAAATAATCCTTCCTGTTCTTGATGATTGATTTAGCTGAACCGTAGGGGATGATTACTGCCGCAAAAACTTTGTTGCATTCACCCTTTGAATGATGCTTTCCAATAGCCTCTTCTCTGGTTTGTTTGGAGAGGTTTTTTTTGTTTTGTTTTGTCTTCATGCTGTAATAGTAGCCAGGAATACTGATTAACCAGTGAATGGACCTTCCAGACACAGGTGTCTTTATACTAGAATCTCTTGAGACGGCCTCACTGTATTCAGGTGATCTCCATTCCACTCATTGTGACACTACTAGGACAAATTTGCTAGACATTTTTAAAGGGGCTGAATGTTTATGCAATCACTCCTTCCATGTTAAATATTTTATTTTTTACTTTGTAGGAATCAGTTTTCAATGTAACTTTTTTTTTTAAACTTTACAAAAAATAATAAGTCAAATTCTGTTGTCATGATTGATTAGTAAAAGTCACAAAAGTGTAAAACATCCAAAGGGTTAAGAAGTTTTTATAGGCACAGTGTGCAGTTGGTAGAGGCTAAGCTAAGAGTAGCTATAAGCTTACAAAAAGTTCACTTGTAGTTGCAGCAGGAATATGTTATACGATTACCTTAAAAATAGTTGCTCCAAAAAGTTACCTTCAAGGAAAAGTAAAGCTTTTGGTGCCTTCCAGTACTATCATCATCAGGTATAAAACTCTTTTGTCATTTTAATTCAAGATGGCTAATCCAAACTGCCTTCTTAAAAAACTAGGGCATCAATAACTTTAGCAGGTGACCCATGATCTAACACAACGGTTTGAGGATAACTTCACCAATTGAAGATATTTTCCTCACAGTAAGATCTGCAATAACTGTTGAGTGAGGCTGGATTGGGGGAGGGGCAGGCAGCAGCTGTGGATCACACACTTCTATGTGTTCACTGTAGGGATATAACACAACTTAACAGGTAATATGTCAAACACATAGCGAAAAGTGTTTTATTATGGAAAATATAGAAAATTATTTGGGGCCTTTTCTCCAATTAATTTTGTTATAACTTCAACCTATAAATACCCTATATTTATAGAATGAAAGATTTTAACCAGAAAAATTAAACCTCTAAAAATACACACACACACAAAAAAAACATATACTGCTGGAGTAACTTCACTTTCCTTTTTGTATCAAACTTTAACTCAACAGTGTCCTTTAGGCCAAACATCAAACACAATGTGGCTGAAAATCATATTATGGAAAATGTAGAAAATTATTTAGAAACAATTAGTTTCCAGACAAATTTTCATTTTAGATTGGTGTTCACACTTTCTTAGAAGCATGACACCATTTGAAGTTTAATAGTGAATTAATTGGACCATCACAGTTTAAAAATGTATATGTGTGTGTGTGAGAGTGCATATAAAACACATCTCATGTGTTGATGTTAATTTGTTTATGATAAAATCCTTCAATAAGCTGCCTCAGTAACATCTCCATACCTGCTGTTAGTCAATAAAAACTGTTAACATCGTCTCTTTTTATTCTCCTCCCATTTTTGACAGTGAATTAATCTGAAGTTCAGGTTATGACATATAGCACCGTCACCTGCTATTTGTTGATTACTATTGATTTACTTTGATGCATCATTTAAAAATCAATAACGCAGAACAAGAAGAAAAAAAATAGACATGTTCATACCGCCTTTAACATACATCTTATACACAAAAGGAGACTTCAGATTTGGCGGTGCTATGGTAGCAATTTGGAGAAGAGCTCTTTACAGAAGGAAGAAGGGGACCTATGGATCGATCCGCAGCTTTGCTCCCCAATCACAGAAAGTGGTCATAAATTCACCTCATCAGTGCCATCTTGTAGACAGCAAGGATGCAAATATAATCCGCTTTCTGTCTCCTTGTCACACACACACATATATATATATATAAAAAGTTCTGGCTCAGGTTTGTTTCGAGTGTCTGTGAGAAGATAAGGGTCAAGCGGGAAAAAAAACTGTTTGACAGAATTAGAGAAAAAGAGGATGTTGTTACCTGGAGTTCATTCTGGCACGAAGCTTCTTTGCTTTCTTCCTTGCTTTCTGGCGCTCTTCACAATCCTTCACACTCTCAGAGGAAACGGAGCTGTCTGTCAGTATGTCCACAATATACTTCTTTAAGGAGAGATGCTCCTAAAAAAACAATGGAAAAAGGTATGTAGCATATATGCAGCTGGAAAATGATTGTTAGAAAATGTAATAAATTTATATATATATATATATATGAGAGAGAGAGAGAGCGCGAAACTGAACCACTAGCTTAATTTTTTGGATGTCTGTACTATGCAGTCAAATGTACCTCCTGAGTTGTAAACACCAAACATATTAAACATAATTATTGTCAAACCTAAAACAACTTAGGTTGAAACGTTACTGCACAATAAACACAAACCCCTCCACAAAAGAACCAGCTATTGATCAGAATTGGACACATTTTAGCTTGATGAGTGCCAACTGGTGACATGTAGTTAAGAAATTCAAAATAACTTATTTTTTTATATCAGTGAACACACCATACCGATTAACAGCTAGAGAATAAAAAACAGAAGGAAGAAATGGCTCAAAAGCTTGATTGGTGTAGTTTTCTTGTAAATACAACAACTGCTCACAAACGTATAAAAAGCTAAAAACCGTTTGCCACCAGGACGAGTGATTACCTCCAACTCTCCATTGTCTTTTATATCTTCTAGCCCACCCATAAACATGCAAGCCCCCCCCGGAGGTGTTGCCTTCTGTCTGGGCACTGTCAAATGATTCTGATGTTTCCACCAGCAGACAGGGGAATGTAACTCCATTTGGACACCATGATGCATGTGCAAGAAACCAATTACCCAATTATCCTGTCATCTAGCACCCCAGAGAATAGGATGGCCATCAGATAAAGGGTTTCTTTTCAGTAGTGGAGGTAACCTGTGTGTGGGATACCATAGCCTTTGGTCAAGTGTTGTCTCTGCACCTGCTGTTTGAATGGAGGCTGTCACTGAGAGGGGTAATAAAAACCTCAATTGTGCAAAAGCAAATTAGTTCCACAAAAGTGCAGACTGAATCCAAACTTAACCTATAGAAAGTGAAACGGTCTTTTCCATAAGAATAAAAGGCATGGATTACATTTTTAAAACAAAACTTAAAGCCTAAAAAGATGGTCATACATCACAGTTACTCTGCTAATTTATATTTAGATAACTTAAATATCTATCTACAAGAATACCCAACACGAATTAGGTATTATATCTAATTAATTCAGAAAATGTATGACAAATTACATCACGCCTTATTTTCAAGAAATTAAATTTCCATGTGACAAAGTTTGTTGTGCTGTTTAGAGTATTTTGCTGTAGGATTTGAATGAACAAGTCATTCATTACATTTAAAGACTATTAGGTTATATAGAACGCATATACATTTCTATATTCCTTATATGTATGTACCTTTCCCCTCTTATCACTGATATTGCAGGTCAGTCATGACTCAAAACCAAAGCCGTCTTGTGACTGGGAAGTAGCCGATCTGCAATACCTCTGAGAGGCACTAGCCACTTACCTAAAGGAAGCATCTTAGTCATCTAAACCAAAACATAATGGATTACAAAAATCTCAACAGCTAGATCAAACGCTGCAGGAATATCAGTGGACAACACTGAGACATGAACTACAATTTCTTGGCAAGTTTAGCAGTTAAGAGTTTCAGCCTTGAAGACAGACAGGCGTCTACCACAGAAACAAAGCACCAAAGACACTGACCCAAGGGCGCAGCTCCAGCACAATATCACAGATTGGCTCTGATGGCAGAAATGTGATATAGCGCTGGAAACGTCTCTCGCTCTTCCTGACAACCTGGCCAGTCACACATCTAAAAAGGAAGCTTTTTACAAATGTATATTTTACAGGATGTGTTTATCTGTTCACTGGTGCTTTAGTCCAATACAAAACCCTTTTGATCGACATACATCTGCGTGTCATGTTTGTCTTAAAGTAAAGCTATCCTTCTACGAAAGATCAAATTACCACAACCATATTGGTTTTTAGTGTTTCAGAGGAAAATAACGTCAAGCACCACATTTTAGTTACTCAGCTTTATCATAACTTTTGTTTTGTATAGTAGCATATTAGGTATATTAATACACGTTTCAAACAAAAAGTGTAATTATTTATATAGACCACAACATTTTTATTGGGCAGATTGAATATATATATATATATATATATATATATATATATATATATATATATATATATATATATATATATACACACACATATATACTGCTCAAAAAAACAAAAGGAACACTTAAACACTTAAGTGAACACTTAAGTGTTCCCTTTATTTTTTTGAGCAGTATATATATATATATATATATATATATATATATATATATATTTTTTTTTTTTTTTTTTTTTCTCCAATCAATATTCTGAATGTAAATTGCTTTAAAATATAGTCAGCATTAGACTGCACTGAAAGGCCACCCCTCTGCTGGTTGTGTATTTCAAGCTTTACAAAAACCAAATAATATTTAATTAGCAAAACGTTCTTTATCTTAAGTGATTAATAAATAAGCTCCCCAAATCATAGGAGAATTAAGACCAACATTTCATTCATATCTGAGAGCACTACCTCATATGCAGCTAAAACAAGTTTGTATTGTTTCAAGGGTATTGCTCAATATTTTTCAGTAAAATAATTCTGGAACAGTGAGGGAGTATAGTGGCCTTATAACACCTGACAATGTCGGTAGTAAAAAAAAAAAATATATATATATATATATATATCTGTGTTGGCAAAAATTTGAATTGGCAAATTACAAATACACATACTAAATACCACAAGGGAAACATAACTAATTTATTTAGTTACTTAAAATAAAATATGCATTTGGCACATTATTATTTTTTATTAGTAGTAGTAATAGTAGTAGTGGGTGTATTATTAGTTGTAACAGTGACAATGGATGTAGCAGTAGTAGAAGATCTATTAGTAGTAGCCTTTGATGTATTATAATTTGTTAGTGCTTGTTATCTTTGCCTTTGTAGAATTGCTATGGCCAGTCCAATTTGCTACCTGGTCCAAATACAGCCAATAATGTAGTAATTCATTGATGTCAAATGGAAATAATTTGTTAAAACGGGTAAACAAAGGCTAGATTTCCCACTTGTGTAGAACAAATCTATCTTCAAGGCAACGAGACCCACCATACATTTGCCAAAGCTGCAAGACAGGTCACAAGATCAGATTTTTCATTCTAATCTGATCTAGGCAATTATCACATTTTAAACTTTACCCAAAAGTCTTGAGTAAAAAACATAAATAAAACAAAAATGTAAGCGTGTGCCAAGTTTGACAATAGCTGCCTAGTTCCAGAGCTGTGCTAAAGCATTTCACTGAAACAACAGATCAGTAGGAACAGCAACTAAAAACGGTGAGATTAATTTGAATATTCTACAATTTTGATTAAAAAACTAGATTTACACCTTTTAGGAAAACAGTGACAATGTTATAAAATACTGCAAGTAAATCTAAATGTATGCTCCTAATGTCTTAATAGGGAAGTAAAAATGCAGTAAGTGCCTAAAAATAGTGAGATAAGAGGAAATAATTATTATAATGCCGAGAGCAAAAAGTCAAAGGTATTGATTGTTCTGTTTTAAAAGGTAAAATAAAAGGAACAGGAAGACCAAAGGGGCTGCTTCTAGCACCAACAGTTGTCAGCCACACAATGAGCTTTACTGAAAAGCCAATCTCATATTGCAGCCTGACAGAGTGCCTTGCAATAAGAAGCTGCTTTCCCACAGAAAGCCATTCTATGACAAAAAAAAAAGGGCCTAGGGACAACAGGGTAACATCAAACCTTCACTGAAGCCTAACTATGTACATTTCTAACCTCACAAAGCAAGCAACAGTGCTGTGACAGAATAGAATAGAATCCATAAACGATCACATTGCATACGTCAAAAGGACAACTGCTGTTTCACTTTGTCTATTTACAAAACACAAGCGGCAGCAGGGCACTAGTCTCCGACACAATGAAGGGATGTTTGTTCCCAGCAGCATGTTGGTGATACGCACCACTTCCTCATCAGAGAGTTCCCGGCCTTGGATGCTGCTACTGTCTCGCACGGCCTGCTGGTGCTTCTTGCCCTTGGTGTGGCTGAACAGGTGCACCTCTGAGGTGATCTGCAAAAGCAAACATAGTAGTCAGAGGTCAGTGCAATGGGCACAATGGAGGCAAGAACAAGAAAGGGTTTTATCCTGGTGACACAATACATCACACAGATAGGCACAATGGGCCGATCTATGACTGCTAAACCTCAGTTTAGAGAATAAATTGCCCAAAGCATGGTGCATTAACTCCAACTTAAGGAAGGTTGTGTTTGTCGCTAATTTACCTGCACAGAATAAATAGTGCCTTGCAAAATTATTCATACTTCCTCAATTATTTCACAAAATTGTTTCTACCATAGATTTATTAGAATTAGGATTTTATGTAAAAACACTAAGACAAAGCTGCGCATACTTTTAAAGATGGAGAAAAATGATCCATGTTTTTCAGCTTTTCTTTTTTTTAAACAAATATAAATCTAAAAAGTATATATTGAGCCTACAGTTAAATCCAAAATTATTCATACTCCGTTTAGGGCTGGAGGTTTATGACTGGCAAAAATATGAATGTTTTGGAGTGGCCCAACTGGAGTCCAGCCCAAACTAATCACAGCTACAAATATAAAATGTGAATATTTTGAGGGAGCTAAAGATCAACGCAATTCTAATAAAGCGGTCAAGTCTCAATGACTTCAGCTCCTCATCAAAGATACATTGTCAAAATATCAGTGGAAACATTAAAAAATTATCAGTAAATAAATTTAAAATATTTTACTTCTAAAAATGAATAATTTCAGGATTAACTAAATTCGAGTCGATACTTTTTAGAACCACTTTTCACTGCATATTCTGTAAAATGTCTCCAACGGCTTTGAACTTCTAGAAATTTTTTTCTCATTCCTCTGAGTCTGATTGAGTGGTTTTGCCACAGATTCTGTGTATTGCAGTACTGGAACTACTATTTACACATACTAATCATGTCCTATGTTGTATTGGTTTAATACATAAAACCCCTAATAAATACATTGAAGTTTGCACATTGTGTAACTTGAAAGCACAAAGGTTCAAAGGGTATGAACATTTTTTCAAGGAGGTCTTACTGTAGAGCTTGTCTGACAAATTGCCATGCGAAGAAGCAGTAGTGAAAGCGGCAATAGTTTTTAATCATTTTCTGCAAACCGGCCATTTGAGGTGGTTTGTGTTTAATGTCATTAAACAAAGTGCTTGCTGCTGACCCAACCGTGATCTCTGGTGTCAAATGTCAGCCCAAGGTCAGTTAACATTTTAACAAGATTCCCTATTTTGCCCTTGACCCTTCTCTTTATCTGATGCCGGTTGGAAGTGCCAAGGTGTCCCACCCTTGTCATAATGGCAGCCAGTTAATCAAAGATAAATGTGTGCTTGTGTAATTTACTGCCAGATGCTTCAAAGAAAAAAAGAAAAAAAAAAGGAATATAGTAATTTATACATCAGTTTAATAAATGCTGTTAAATCAACATTTAAATGAGCACTCTTTAAAAATCCTTTGAATAACCTTCAAGTCAGCATTTTTCCTACAAAGACAGCCAAAGATTGCGTCAAAGTTGCTTTAAATTACCAAAGCCCAAAAAAGGGTCCATTACTCTCTTTTCCTGTTTTTATAATTAAACAGGCCAACATCAAATAATGATTCAGGTCGGCAAATTCTATTATCATTTTACTTAGCAGTGTGTGTATAAATGCAATATTAATCATTTCCACAACATTTCTACCATGTGATTCTCAGCATTGAAATAACCCCAACAGAGTTGTGCTAAATAGTGTGTGGCTGAAAGGGAAAAATATTTAATATCTGGTGAATCAGCATCCATCTTGAATGACAAGTCAGAGGATTTCACAGATGGCCGGTTTCCTCCATCTTCCATTGTCCAGCGTATTTTATTAGTCTTAGCCATATTGCTCAGCTCTTTTCTGTCGTTTCCTATTGTTCATCAGCAGTTATCAATTTATTCTTTGTAGATAATCAGTTATAAACGTTGCGGTGGTTGATATGATATTTATCATGATCATGCTAATGTCGCTTTTGGTGAATGTTCCTAAGAATTATTTTATGTAAATTGTTAATGACATTTGGCATTTGTCACACGTTTGAGTCTGATTCAGAGTTAGCTGTTGACACATTTAAAGTTACAGAACAGATATTCCGCTTTTAGCTAATTTGACCCTTCGTATTATTTTGCTGTATTGAGAATTTTTATGTTAATGTGGAATTTTCATTTGAATGTTTGAGCTAAAATGATACCCAATACGACACAACAAGCTCTGAAACATTACATACCACAACCCCACAAAGTGAGCACTGTTTCTTGCGCTCATAAGGTGTCAGTTTAGGGGCGTAGTCTGTGTTCGCATGTCGACCGCTGCTGAGCTCAGCAGCTTTCTCTTTTCTTTGCTCAATTTGCTCCATATGCCTTCGGCTGCTCTCGTCATGCTGGGAGAAATCCAAAAACAATGAAAACAATTTAGGTTTATTGGGAAAGAGGATATTCCTGGAGCATGTCTGCAAAAACAGCAACATGTGCACACCTTCATTTGAATTTTCTTCTGAAGCTCCTCCATTGCCTCTTGTTGGGCGGCACTAAGAGCAGCCAGACGCTCCTCTCGGTCTCTGTAGATTGAAAAAGATGCACTTAAATGTAAATGCTCACATTATGTTGTCCAATAATATAACAGATAATTGACAAATGCTTTACATCTATTTGCTGATTTTTAGTAAGAGATTAAAGTAGTCGTACTGTGAACTTTTTTTTTCACATTTTAGTACATAGTTAAAGTAGATATTCTTGGATAATGGAAAAAAGTAATACATAATTTTATCAAAACATTACTGAATTTACATGCATCCTAAAACAATGTTAAAAACACCCAAATTTAAGGAATGTCAGAGCACAAACCTGGCCCTTTCCCTTGCTGCATCCTCCCTGGCCTTCTCTTTCTCCTGCCTCTGCTGCTCGATACGAGCCTCCTGCTCCTTCCTCTTCGTCAGCAGCTCCTCCACTCTCGCCTGCCGCTCTGCTTCTAAGACCCGCTTGCGTTCCTACAAGAGTAAAAGAAAAATAACTAAATGTAGATATAGCCAACTGTCTGATTGGCAAATTAAAAATACAAACAGACCAAAACATGAAATAAATAAAAACCCAACCTGAACTGCCTCATCTCTAGCCTGCTTCTCTTCCTGTCTTCTCTGCCTCTCTTCCTGCAGCTCATTAAGGCGTTGTTCATATTCATTTAACTTGGCCAGTGCGTCGTGCCTCTTATTCTGGGCTTCCAGAGTGTTGATGAAAGCTATTTCATTCACCTGACAGAAAATGGTAAGAACACACAACATAAAGAGATGTGGATTCAAACTTAAATTTTGGAAAGGACACATTGTTAGAATTTTTCAGGAATTCCCTTCTCTACCTTGGCCTCTTCTTCTTGAGCTTTTTTCACAATGGCCTGGAGTTGCAGCTCTCTCTTGAACTCAGCGTGCAAAAGTTTTTCTTCCATCATCTTCCGACGCTGGTCCAACAACTGCTCTTTCCATTTTCGCACATCCTTCTCCTACAGAAAGTGAAGAGTGATCAGTTGGTGAGGTGAAACTAGAGGAATGCATAACAGATTCATAAAGACTAAACAGCGATATCCCCTCTGCCCTCATTTACTGCCTTCACTTGCGTGTCCTTGTGGGGATTAATAAGAATAAACACCACTTTATGAATTTATGTGGTTAACCCAATTTATTCTACAACTTTTTCATTTTGCTAT
This sequence comes from Poecilia reticulata, assembly GCF_904066995.2. Taxonomy (NCBI): domain Eukaryota; kingdom Metazoa; phylum Chordata; class Actinopteri; order Cyprinodontiformes; family Poeciliidae; genus Poecilia; species Poecilia reticulata. The sequence goes on along the minus strand of NC_088835.1, from coordinate 23,042,100 downwards.
GGCTTGGAGAATGAAAACAAACTTCATAAAAGACTGTAGATTTTGGCAAGAGATCTCATGTCTGGCTGCGGCCAGCTGGCCTAAATGTGACAGGAGAGAATTTTAATATTTAGTGATTCTATGAGGCAGTGTGTTGAAAGACATGCTCGTTGTGAGCCAGTGTGAGCATAGCCTGAATAAAGTTTCTTTAGTAACCTAGCCATCAGGCCAGCTGACTTACTCTCTCCATGAGCTTCTGCAACTTGAGCGTCTTTTCCTCACGGAGTTTGTCCCTCAGCTGCTGTGCCTTCAGTTGTTTCTCCTCGTGTTTCTTCTTTGACTCTGCAATTGTTCTGTAAAAAGAAATTATGGAAATAGATCATTCGGTAACCTGCCTTAAAATGGTGGGAGGTTGCAAAAATGATAAGGGATTTAAAAAAGTAATTTATAATCATGATGTCAATTACTGGAGGGAAAAAGGGAAGTTTGATGTATCAAAAAATTCCTCCATATGAGGACAACAGCTACAGAACCAATGAAACTAGACCTTGAATATTGCAGTAATTACCCTTTAAAAAGATCCCCTATTTGCCCTTTATGTTGTTATCTACAGTCACTGCAGAAAGTATTGACTGTAGATAACCTATGCAAGGAGGTTCACCTCCATATTCACCTTTGTAAGGAGAATGCTTCAAAATTAAACTGATGGCTTGACCTGCTTTCTGATTACTTTGGTCAATGTTTTTCTGAAAAACTGAGGACAATGAAACTTCATAGTTTAACACGAGTAAAACAAATTACAAATAACATGATAACATGTTATGGTACAGAATTCCACTCATTTGAACCCAATACAAATTGTCCATTCAGACAGGAAAGTTCCATAAAATTTTCCTCACTTCTTCATGTCTAGAGCTATGCCAGGTGTCATCAGCACAAATGGCAAGATAGGAAACATTGAAAGAGTAGTTGTAAAGGTTTCAGTTTAAGAAAGCTGATTTAAAAAAAAAGTGCATTAATGGGTGTTACTGCTTTATGTAAATATTCTCAAGAAAATATTGGAACGATTCCTTTACACTTCAGGGTACAAATGTTACAAAAGTAGTTAAAAGAAACAATTTATTTTTTTGTCAGGTAGTTATTCATTTTAAGTCAAGCACATTGTTTAGGTTGCCTTCTGTTGTATTTCTTGTCTGTTTTGCTCCAGAATTGGTTGTAGCCAAGTTCCTGTCACAAAGATTTATTGATGTGTGTAAGTTGCTAGACTAATTATGATTCAACTAAATCTATAAAAACTAAGCAATACTACTTTTGGAAGATAAAAAAAAAAAAAAAAAAACCAGTTAAATACTAGTGCTGGGTTAGCGAACATTCATGTCCTAAAACCCCCTGAACAACAAAATATGATTTGCATCTGGCTTCTGACAACAGCCAAATTGCTTCTCGAACGTTAAGTAGTTACATCTGATCAGTTCTGTTTGAAACGGCAGGGTAGAACAAAACAATATTGTGGGAAAACACTTTATTAAACCAAACAGAGGAAAATCTGCGTAAAAGAAGACAAATATTTTACCTTTTGCGTGATGGAGAGGACAATTTCTCATGCATGTGGATTCCATGTCCAGGAGGGCGGGCCGGCTCTTCCTCTACCATATCCCCCCAAGAGGTACTCTGACGCCAAGATTCTCGAGCTACAAAAAGGGAAACCAATTTGAATACACTGACCACCGTTACTCCTGCATAAAAAAAAAAAAAAAGTCATTTAGACGTTACATTCCATACCATCAAATTCAGCCAACATATCGCTCCAATCGATGTTGCCTCCATAAACCCCATAACTGTTAGCCTTTGGTGGAAAGTTGTATTAATTAATTTACAAAATACCTCAGACATCGACCAAAGATGGTGAAGTTAAACAAATAAAGCACGAGTAATCTTACAGTAAAATCACTTTCATTGTCAGTCTCCAGGTCGTTATTCTCTGCCTGAATCTCTCTGGTCAGCTGCTCTTCCTCAGCGATGGCGCTGGCTATGGCCTCCTCATTGGCCTTCTCCAGCCGGTCCGCCAGCTCCTCTTTCTTAGCCAGGACCTCGGCCATCGACTGAGGCTGCGCACATCCACCAGTTCAATTAGATAAACAGATTAACCACTTTAAAAATGTTACGTGGTTCAAACTTAAACGCTTTACGCTGGGTAAATAGACTACAAAAAATATTTCACTTATAAAAAAAAAAAAATTTAAAGATATCTGGGAATAAATAAAACCTTTAAATAATATATAAACTCTTCTTTAGATCAATGCGTATGATCTCTAAGGACTAAACACGCAACTGTATAAGGATAATACACTGAAAGTGATTTACCTCTTCCTATTATACCAGGTAAAGGATTTTTTCAAATCAGTTAAAGGTTCTGCTATGACTTTTATGAGCGTGCATCAAGAATCCAAATACCACTTCAATCCAATCACAGTTTATACCACACAGCCACCACAACTATTACAAGTGGGGAAGCATCCAAAAGTCATGCAGGGCACATTAACAGTGAGGGTGAAGAGATGGTGGGAGGAGGCAACTTAAATATTAATTTAAGGATTGGAGTGTTAAAAAAAATTAGAAAACACAATTCTAGTGAAGCAAAAGCTTCAAACCATCTTAAGTGGAAAAAAGCACAATTTATTCTGGAGTTTCTTAGGGCCGGTTAGGGATTTTTATATTAAATAAATTAGTCTCACAATGACCTAAAAGATACTACACTTGTCTTTTAACACCAATTGCATTATAATTGCATATAATTTGGAGCGGAATGTCATGTACCAAAAAAACATGTAAACATTTAAATGAAGTTGAGAGATTAATTTTAGCCAACAGTCTTGAAATGCTTTCTATAATACATAAGCCATCTAGTCACAGCTATTTTTACCAATGAATGCTGCTATCCCAACACTAAACAGAGCTACGGGGTCCTGTCTGCACATTTTGGTCTGAAGGTTTCTTGAGACCGACTTTGTTTAGGCGATAAAGAACCCTAGGGGATCTCTGCCCTCTCAGCCATCCCCTCCCTCTGCTCCTCCATCTCTCAGCACTCACAGTAGAAAGCTCTGTGGGGTCCAGCACACTCTCCAGTTTCACCGCTGCCATGGGAGCCTCGGCCCGTCCTGGAGCAGATGTTGTCATGCCCTGTGACACGCCCCCCTCAGCTCCAGCGTCCCCAGAGGCCAACACACTACTGAGCCCATTCGTCTGGTGCAGGTCGACGGATGCTGTAATGGTCTGAGCACAGACTGGGATTGACATAGTAATAGAGTCTGTTGGTGGGACTGGGGCTTTGGACTTGGGGCACTCTGAGGCCTGGAATGGGACAAGTGATGCTACGGGGGGAGGCACGTCTTCACAGGGTGCGTCGACACAGTGCTCTGAGTGTTGCATAGGCTCTGCTGGGGGCTGCACCAACAGTCACACAAACACACGCAAACTGAATTAGACATGCATTTTTTTCATCCAGTTCATTATGATGATGTAAAACTAAAACAAATAAATTGTAATCAACCACATACAAGAAAACAAAATCATGCAGGGAGGCTGAACTAACATGCTTTTAGACATGGGCCAGTCATTACTGTGAAGATATCCTGAGGTTCTATAATGTTCTTAAACATTACGTCACAATGTTTCTTGAGTTTGAAGCAACTTTAATCAGATGGCAAAGTGCTGATTTGATCAGATTTTTCTATAGTTGACCAAAAAAAAAAGCTTAATTTGCTGACACTAAAAAAATATTTTAGTTATTTGGAAATATTTTCAGCCATTAAAAAAAAAGAAAAAGCAAAAGCACTTTGTGTTAAATACATCTGCATGAAAAATGTCCTGCAAATAAAGTTTATTTAAATGATGAGTCTATGTATCAAAAATAATAAATACAGGAATACAGTGCTCCTTCAGTAGAAGCTGAAGGAGCACTCCTTATCGTTTTTATAAAGGCAATGGTTTTTAAAACTGATATAGGAGCTACGAGTGGCATATCGACTGCGGGCATTAACTGGGAAGATAACCCAAATAACCAGCTAATATCGTGCTATTCAATAAAAAAGCAGAATGAGCAGCCTCTCAAAAAATACATTTCAACTGGCCATAACCTCTGCAGATCAGGTCGAAAACCTCTGCATCATATAAGATTCTAAATTAACTTTAACAACTTGACAAAACCATTGTCTCTCTCAGTCCAATGCAACAGTTTATGTACTCACTTCTATAATATGTAGAACTAATTGTTATATTAACTAGATCTTTAATTAAAAAAACAGCAACAGCTATGAAATTGCCTTTTATTACAACCTTTACCTGTTCAAACAAATGTCCTTCAGTTTTTAGTCAGTCAATTATCATTTATGTTTTGCAATATTATTTGTTTCATTAAGCAATATTAAAAAGGTTCTGTGGTTATTCAATACATTTTAATGTGAAAACCCTAACAAAATGCTTCCAATTTTATTAGTTTAGGTTTTTATAGCGTTTAGTCTTTGCTAGTTTTTATATTTATTTATTTATCGTTTCCTCACCAGATGATTTCAGTTTCTCAGTTCATCATCCTTTAATTGATTTTTTTTTTCTAGTTTGGAGAGTTTATACTGAACGGTTCATCTGTTTTTAAGCTCTGTACTGCACTTTGTGTTAAGTACATCTGCATAAAAAATGTCCTGCAAATAAAGTTTATTTAAGTGATAAGTCCATGTATCAAAATAATGAATAATTATAATTGTCAAAATCAATGTTAAAAATTCTGTATGCTAGGAGTAATTGTTGCTTTTAGGTTTAAATGAAAGCAATTAGATTATGTTATTGATTTTTCTTCTCATATATTGCATTAATAAATATAAATCATTATACTGTAGCATTTTTAACTTAAGGTTATCATATGGTGACAATCTCCTCCCAGCCCATGTCTACTAATCATGCTGTAGTCATCCGAGTCAAACTGAGCTGGTAGACTAACATACAGATTTGTAGTTTTACAACAACCAAAGGTTATAACACACCCTTACCAAGTGTGTTTGAGTTGTCAGCTTTTATTCATGAGAATGAAAACAAGTCCGTCTGCTTCTAAAATGTATAATCAATCGCTTCAAAGCTGACAGGTCCGTCTGGACGCTCTGCCTATTAATATCTCAGAGCCCAAAACAAAAACAAATGCGGCTGATAAAATGAGCTAATGTTACACTGCTCCATGTGAATAATTGATATCCAGGGACTGCTCTAGCAGAGAGATGTCATGCGGTACTCAACATTAGTACCTCCATTATGTGTCCATTTTGTGGATGTTCAACCTCATCCACTGGGACAAGCTCCTCAGTAACTTGCTGCCTGGAGTCAGTTTGGGTCACGTCCTTGTCCGAGGGACACTCAGGACGGCGCTGTGGCTGTTCCTGTGGTGGTAGATGTGACCGATTACACTTGGCGCTGTCCTGCTTAGCGGGGACACGAGCCAAGACAGGACTGACCTTGGCAACCATGGAAGCAGAGCGGGGTTTGGCAGTCCGTCCCCGCTGCACCGTCTCCCAGCCTTCTGCATCTTTTTTACCTGGGGGGGGGGGAAAGAGAAATTTAATAAATTCTTTTTTTTGACAGTAAGGTGGAGTTGGATTTTGAGTTGTTTCTTACTGGGTTTTTCTGCTGGGAATGTGGTTGGTTGACTGGTGCTGTGGGTGGCCTGAGTGCACTTTACTCTGTCCGCCCAGCTGGGACCTGTGTGGGAGAGCCGAGCGGCGGCCAGAGCTGGCGGAGGACCACTGATGAAGATCAGAGATACACGTATATAAAAATGTAAAAAAAAAAAAAAAAAAGCAATGTTTGAGGTCAACCAAATGTCAACAGAGGTAAAATTAACTTAAAAGCAAAGCTTTTATTGGTAAGACCATGGAAAACGCTTCAAACTACAAACGATTGTCTGTCTACCCCTCCCTGTGGGCTCCAGTGTGAGCTAGCATAGAACTGGATTATACAACAGGGCTCCGTCATGATCAATATCCATTTCCTGCAGCATCAGATTACAAAGCAGTGCACATATTGAACCAATGCTTCAGCAGTCTTTAACCGACGCTTTCCTCTACACCTTTTCACTAATTCTGTAAGTGAAGAGTGAGAGCCTCAACAAATTGCATTACACCAATACCTCAATAATCATTGGCCTATTTGCTACACACTGTCTGCTCTTTCGAATATCATCAAATTCACAGTGCATCTAAAAAAAAAAAAAAAAAAAAAAACAGTATGCTTACCCAAAGTTTAGAGTGCGACGTGTGGCTGAAGGTGGCACTATTCTGTCTGCAGTGGGACTTGGCATTACATGGCGTCCAGGGGACATCTTTCGCACCTCCCACGCTAAAGAAGTCGGTCTGCACAATTTTAACGAGATGCTTTATTTCAAATTTCTTGATTCATTGTTAATCGATATGCACAGACCTGCCTCACATTATTTGTATAAAAGCTGAATAGCTAATAATTGCCAAAAACATGCAAAAGTTTGAGATTGCCCTATTGATTAACAGTACACTTTATATGGACAAATAGGGAGGCGGCACTTGGAATTTAATTTCTTAGTCAATTTATGACTGCAGCGGTCACTGTGTTAAAGAGAAGCCAATAAACTCATGGATCCCTTTGAATTAAAGCCAAGCGGACTATTGATCTTTTCTGTTTGTGACTCAAAGCCACGGAGCAGACACCTGCACTTCCAGTCTCATTGCCGAGAACAGCTTAGCAGAAGGATTGAGTGAGACTTGGAAACAAATAAGGACAGAAATCAACGGTAAATAAAATAAATAAAAAATACAAACAAAAAATACTCGCCTATTCTGCGCGTCTGTTTTCTCCAATTTTTCCTGAAGCTGAATCCAGTCTATGAGTGCTTTGAAATCTCGAACATAGTTGTCCAACATCATCAACACCTCCTAAAAAATATTAAACATCAAGGACAAAGGTTGATATTACTCAGATGCACCAAATGGTAACAAGAGAATTGAAAACTAGTAAATTCTGAAAGGCTTCAAAGTAGTGTTCACTGACTAAATATGGGGAAATGTACAAAAAGGGCAATAAAGTTTAGTTTTGAAGGATTTACTGAAAAGGAAAACATTTCATGATTTGTCAGTATGTGATCTGCCAATATTGATTAATTTTGAAAGCTATGAAAGCTCTTAAAACAAAACATAAACAAGGTTTTTTGTTGAAAAGTAAAAAACAGCCCTGTGACATTTTCTCCTGGGCAAAAACATAATCCTTGCAGAAGTTATACACCTAAGAATTTACACAAAATAACATTGGATTACTTACATGTAATACATATGCTGCAATATAACACCTTAAGTACAATCCGTCTCAGACCGTTTTCCCACATTTAATTTAATTGATCATTTTTAGTTTATAAAATATAAACAACAATAGCAATTTCCACCTAAAGGGCTCCCTGGCCACTAAAAAGCTAGCATATGCAGCTACCTTAAAAGGAAGAAACTAACTCATGAGCATTGAACAGCAAATATACCTTATAGATGACAGCAAAATGTCTGTGCTTTGATAAAAAAATAAAATCATGTTCTAATCTTTCATCATCTAATTTCGTCATATGTTTGAATCTGAAGACATGACTTTAAAAATCTTGCCATATTTAACAGAAATTTTAAATGAAAAAAAATATAACCATTAAATACAAGACTTTTGATGACTGTTGAGACCTTACAGAAGCCTTTAACTTAAAGCCAGTAAATCTAGCTTCGTCTTAACTCTACTTTATGAGATTGCACAATTATAAAAATCTGTTTCAAATAATTACTTAAAAAGATGTAAGCCATTATATAGTAAGGAGATTCCATTTGGTTGATCAATAACAGGCACAGCCATAGAAAGGTAGTATAGATTTGCTTGATAACAAGAACTATATAAAGACAAACATTTCACAGGAAAGCTCTAACAAAGAACAGAGCAGCATGCCAATCCTTTACATCCTTTACAACAAATGCTTATTTGCACTTGGACTGAATTGCAGCATTGGTTTTGCAGAAGTGGTGGCCTGTGAGAAGCTGTTTCCCAGAGCTGCAATGAAACAGACACAACTGATTGATGTGTAGCATGAAGGGAGTGGTAATTGAGAGTAAAGCTTCATGGTGCTTTTAGTTAATAGACAAGTCAATCCGGTGAAAGATGTGTATAGCAGTGTGCCTGCTGATTAGCACTGGTCAACCATCACAGTCCTCAGCTACTGCTACGGTGTTCATTTGGTAATGACTGATAACATTGGGAAGGAACTGCTTATCCTCTTCATAAGTCAAATATCATGTGGGAAGCAATCTGGTGTAAAAACAGAAACTACTTAAAAATATAATACATTTATAAGAAACAACTGGTGACCATTTATCCTGTTAGAGAGCCAGAGTCTCCATTCTGCTCTTGGTTAAGAAGTGTGGCTTTTATTAAGAAAAACATATCATCTCGACTGCTCAGAAAACAATTTTCATTTGACACAGAAAGCAATTTCTATTAGGTCAGCAGAGAGTGCTTACATGAAATTATGTCATCTATTACAGTAACACTGCCTTAGCGGATAATTAGGCATCACTTCCCTTCGATGATGATGATGTTCATAGAGTTTTAGGTGGAAAATGGTGAGCTGTTTTTGTAAGTGCATCCAACACAGACAGCCCGCCGCTCCACCAGGGGATTGTCGCTGAGGGTAATCAAAGCACTCTGCTTCCTCTCCAGTTGACTCCATCATTTATCAATGTCCATTAAGCCCAAGCTGGGTGGGATAGGGGATTATGACCAGCAACAACGCTTCATACCCATTAGCCAGCATTGGAGAGTAGTGAGTGAGAGAGTGGAATATGGACGGAGAGAGAAAACAAAAAAAAAAAACAGGACACACACCCAGCAGCTTGTCTTCTGACACACGACAACAGACAGCATGCTTATCGCACCACCGGGAACTGTGCTGGGGCACTGACACCGAGCTAAGCACACGGTGGGGAACCGGGGTTTGGGACAGACCGGTGGCCGTCATCAGAACCACATTCAGCATAATGCAGCATGGTGGACATGTACTGTCATGTTAGAATGTCCTGGAGGAACAACTAACAGCACAGGGGTCCATGAAAACCATCCCAACACCATCAAGAAAAAAAAAGATTTAGTGAAAGTTGTTAATTTTATCTGCATTTTTTCTTTTTTTTTATCTTTTATCTGTGGAGCTAAAACAGCCAATTTCTGTTTCAGAAGATGCAGTTCAAATAAAAACACTAAAAATACTATATGTTATATATACTGCTCAAAAAAATAAAGGGAACACTTCAGTGTTCACTTAAATGTTAAAGTGTTCCCTTTATTTTTTTGAGCAGTGTAGTTGCTACACATAATATGAATGTACAGTAACCATCTAAACAAAACGTCAGAGTCCCTGTGCCATAAGCAGGTATCAATACGAATGTAAAATTTAAAAACGAAATGTGACCAAATGATCTTTGCATCAGAACTGTAATATCTAACTAGCACACTTTTCTATTAAGACAAAAATAAACAATTAGGCTAACCACTAGAAACCAAAAACATTGCATATATTGTAGTAAAAGGTACATAAACACTTTTTGCTAACTGACACACAATCAGACTAAATCATTCCCGTTTTCTGTCTGTTAAGGTCACCTATTATATTTTCTAAGTGCCACACATGAAAGAGAAAGATTTTAAAAAAAAATATTCCTCAATTTCAGAAGGCAATGTACAACAAGATTACACTACAGCTTTAAACTATTTGGGAAAGCCCAGATTATGATGAATGAATGAATGAGACTAACCTTGCATTCTAAGACACTTTGATCAGATTCACATGTGACGTAAATTTCATCCACTGCCCGGCGCAGGTTGTCGAACAGGAATGCCCAGTATCGAGCACGCAGGTCCACTTTGCGGGGCTGTCTGGCTTTGGTGGGGCTCTTGTCAGTACCCTTGTCCAATACGGTTCCAGATGTGATCTTACTTTCCACACCAGCATTCTGTGAACAAACAGAATATAATGGAAACACAAATCCTTGTGGCATTAACCTGTTTTTTATTTTAAATTAGATTATGTAAATGCTAAATCCTTTTTTATAAAGACTGAGATGACTAATGCATGTTCTACAACAAATCAATACAAATGTATAGATTTACTCATACATTGTAAACCAGGGAGTTGATCTGATGTAAAAGAAAATGACAAATTATGTTGGTGAACAGGGCCCTCTACTGGAACAAGATGATATTCTAACCTGTTTTTTATTCTTCTGTTGTCCAGCGTTGACCCTTTGAGACTTTGAACAGTTACTGGCACAGCCTTTGGATTTTGCTTTAAAGGATGAAAGTAGACAGATAATGAGCCTTGCATTAACTTTCTAAAAAATATATGTCAACTGTCAACATGTTTGCATTACTCCAGTGAAACTGTCACAAATCAACGATGACCAAAACAGGAATATGGTCACGCTAACCACTGCTCCAAAAATTTAATTCTCAAAATTAATAACAAAAGAAAATTATGAATGCAAATGTAAACAAAAGGGCCAAGAATACATTTTGCAGCTATCAAACTAATTCAGAAATGTTAAGGTCATATCTTTAAACAATAAAATCAACCAGACACCTCAGTAAGTTTTTCTTTCAGCAACAAAAAAGAATGTTGACATCAACTAAAATGTAACAGAAAAACTAACCAGAGACAAACTTCAGATCCAAAGTACATACAATATATTAAAGTAGAATTTAATAACTGGTGGTAAATCAATTCTTCCTGTGAACACACTTAAGGCATTGGAAGGATGTCAGAAAATTCTGAGTGGATCTTTCTGTGTCAGGTGGACTAAAGTCCAAAAGTCTCACAGGTATTCCCAAATCCTGACCGTATTATTCAAGTCTTGAAAATATGATTAAACATCTTGTGAAAATTCTTTTTACATACATCTTGTAACTTTGATTTATAAATAAGTCATTTATTTGGAAAGATTGTAAAAAAAACACTATCAGAAGTCTGAAAAAATAATTAAAACTCTAAAATATGAGCAAAGGGTCAAGAAAGGATACAACATGGTACTTAACTGTAAGTTACTTAATGCAGGCAAAGTATTTATGCATGGATGTGCAGTTGAATTCACTTTATTTTCCAAAACGGTGAGGAAAAATATTGTCATCTTTTCCTACAGTCATTTTACTGTTGAGAGGCTGAAAATAAAGCAAAATGCCTCTCAATATAGTAATTTTAAAAATGAATAATTTTTATTCCCATGCCTTAATCAGTGCTCCCTGTTTATGTCTGCAAGTTATATTGCTGTGAATTTGCAGCTGTAGAAAATTCTGGCTCAAATCACAGTTTTCATACCACGCTCCATAAGCTTTAGCCACCCAGCCACAAAGACACAAATCAGATGGTGGCCTTGGTAGTAAAAGGCCTTTCAACTCTGCAAATGTTTTCCTGATATGCAAAGTGTGAATAAACAGCACATTAAATATAATATCCCACCTCATACTTCATGTAGGCACTGGGCAGTCCTTTTGGATTACTGTATTGCACTAATCAAAACTTTAATGACCACTGCAATTTAATATATAGTGTAGCTTTAATTAGTTTATGTCAATACGCATATCAATCTGGAAAGTGGGATAAATTGATGAATGTCCACAGCGAACAATAAACTTAAAGCATTACAACAAGCAGCCTGTTAGCATAAATAAACAGAGTGAAGTGCCAAAGACCTTGTGCAGCTGGGCACTTTTAATGTACGACACAAAAAACAAACAAATAATTAAAAGTTATTATCATTATGCTGTTCTGTCACCAAAGATCAACTCTCACAAGTGACCTCATGATGCATTCAATCAGAGGAAATCACACAAACATACTGGAGAGCATGTGTATTAACTCAGTAATTACTTAATGAATTGCAGTTCCATCTCTTCAAGTTTTGGTAGTAAACCAACTGTCAATCTGCTCCCTTCTAAGAAGATTGTACTGCAAACATTGTACAGGTGCAGTGTAAACTCTAAAAACATCAATGATGTTCTTAGAGCTGCATCACCTCATCCTGCCCTCCTCAGTAATAAAAGTAATACCGGCGATTTTCTCTGACAACTTCTCGGAAATCCTGACTCCAAGTCTGCAGCTGAAAAAACAGCTACGTCTTGGCTTTCATTTCAGCTGCCCAGTAAACGGTTTGAAAAATCCCAACCATACACCGCACCCATCCAACATGAGCTCCATGTAAAATCAGCAGGAAACTCCAAATAAATAACTAAACATTTGGCATTCACTAAAGAATACCTAAACACAAATAAACCAATTAGTGACACCCCCTGCATAATAATAATTTTATTGGTGAAAATTTTGTTTTGCATGCAGTTACCAACCTTCCTCCTCTTTATTCTCCAAAGGGACACTCCAGGCGATCAGATTCCGAGCAGCGCGACCCTCTTCTGCAACTATTTTTCGCACTTTGTCGTGGCTGTTGGAACGCTGAAAGGAGGCCTGCAGGACAGAGAGGAGAACTTACTACAAATTTTCCCCTGGTCAGTTAGTTTTCCACATAAATGCATTGTATTGCTAAAATGTCACAAATTTCAACAATTTTGCTGTTGGTAAAATATACATATTTCACTTGAGCTACACCTTCTTATTAAGAAGAAGATGTTTTACAAGATCACACCCAAATAACTCTCACAAAACTTTTATGCCTGGGGTTGTTGTAGTTTCTCACAAGATCTCGAAACGTATACTCGCTTTAACTGAGTGATCATAACACACAACAATAAAAAATTAAATCCTGGGCATGTTAATGGTCTCCAAAACAGGAAGGACAAGGTGTTTTAGAGGATATTATGGTTGATGAATAGAAAAAATTGTATTTAGGCTATTTTAAAAATTGGACAAATGGTCCAAATTTCTACATTTCTACAAAATTAAATACAAAAAATTGAGAATAAAGACTGGTAAACCATTAAAAAACTTCAAACTGCAGTGTTAGCCTACAGCTCAGCCTGAAATGACTAGTGTTGCTATGGTTACCTACATTTTAAGACATCTTGCACACAGATTTTGAACAACAGTTGAAATATACACAGCAGCAGAATATCTTTAGTTATTCAAACATTGATGCACACAAAGTTACACAATCTTACACAAGTACTTTATTGCTTTTAATCCTAACGAGCATCATTTGGGGGGGAGGGGCAGGAGGGTTAATGATGTAAAAAGTTGCTGTAAAATTGATGCATTTTTAGTATTTTCAAATAAAAGTATATTAGAAAATATTGTTCTAATCATTGACTCGTGCTTGCTATTGTTTGAACCAGAACTGAAGACACAACATTGAAACATAATAAGCATAGGGGTGAAGTTTAATGGCACAGACCATGACAAGAAACAGCTAGAGGCAGAGGCTTCAAACACACTCTGTGCTCAGCGAGCATCATGGTTGACCTACACATTGAATATGCATCAGTGAACCTGACTGCAACCTCGAGTGAAGAAATCCTATGAACTAAAAAAAAAAAAAACAAAAAAAAAAAAAAACATACCGTCAGATTTTGCACCCTTTATCACAAACACATCAATAAAGTCTGTGATAAAACATCGGATCAGCAAAATCACCGCCACATAGAGATGTGTCATAAAAATAAAACTTGTTTATATGACATAATCTGCTTTTAGGAAGGGGGATAACGAAGAAACAGCGCAAGGTCTTTCAGTTTAGATCTTTCCGTCTTGTGTTTATCCTCCTCACAGAAACGCCAGCACCACTCCCGCACTTCCTCTAAATTATTGAATCTATGCTTGTGTGAAATCAAAATCAAAGGAATTCATTTTCATGCCATTTTATAGTTGAACTATAACCACCACCTGAAATAAGCCTAGTTAAAATGAGTCATGGAACAAACTGTGTCTTTACTTGGCTGCCTCTCAAATAGGCTGCTGCAGCACAGCACAGAAGAAAACAATCCTTCTTCTGGTTTATGTAAAAAAACAACAACAAAAAAAAACCACAGATATGTTCAGCTATATCTGAAGATGTGAGAAAACAAGCATTAATTTGGCATGATGTAATGCAACATGCCACTTCATTTAATCCTACCAGAATACATATCAACATGACTCATTAGGCGATACACATGCAGAAACAGCATGCGTGCAATTGTCTGATAGTATTTAACGTCCCTAAGGGAGAAGGCCAGCTGACCTACTTTTGGTGAGCAAAATTCTTTACTTGTCAAGTGGCGTGGCCTGGACTTTATTCTCGTAACTAGAAAGACACTACAAAGACATAAAAGAACATCAAAGAACTGCACAGTAAAACATGGAAAAGCTGCCATGTAGGGAGCACAGATTTATGCTCAAACCTGGACCGCCAGTAGATGAAATTCTCTTTAAGAATGCTGTACCTACTCGCAACTCCTAAACACCTGTGCAATAGCCGAGGTAAACAAAAAGCCTTCCAACAACATTGTTGTGAGCCACTTAATGAGTACTTAATAAGCTGTATGCAAGCTGTCACCTGGCCTGCAGAGCAGATAAACACTTTAGTGTCTAACTACTGTTATCTTACTTGGCCAGGGAGTCCATTGCCATGCACTACACCGCCTGTTTAATTTCAAGACAGTGCTGAGTAAGGGGCAAGTGTCAGGTTTCCCTCTTGGCAAGACCCACAAGCAGACATAAGCATGAACAGAAAGGGAGCGCTGACTCATTAGCAAAACATGGGAATAAAAACATTAGATCATACATACAGAGTAGAAGAAGAGTCTGTGAGCGGGTTCCTCGTCTTTATCCACTCCTGACATACTTGGTAGCCCAATCCATGCAACCTGTTCCTTCTAACCGGCACTGCCATTTGTCCAAGGTGACATCGTTGTCTGACAGCAGGACCAAAATAGACGCCCACTGTGTAGTCCACTCTGCTATAGCAACTTGCCCAGCTGTGCCAACTCCTCTCTCAAAGGCGACTGAGAGAGACAAGAGGACAATTGCCCATCGGTCCTTCCTTTCCCTTCCACTATTCTGTCCAGACCTCTCTTTCAGTAATCTAGCCTGAGCCCTCGGCACTCTGCTGAGTTAGCAGCCACTTCTCAGGCCTGACTTGCCGCCTGCCAGTCTCTTCTACTAGCTACTGTATGCAGCTTCCTATGTTTACAGCTCCCCTCGTCGTCGCTCCCAGCTCTGCATCAGATCCCCCGCTATCTCTGCTTCACGTCTCTCACTTTCCTTCTGCCACAGCGCTGCGCAGTCATGTGCACGCAGCGAGCCTGCCCCCTCTGCCCCTCTATACCGAGCTGACAGAGGGATAAGAGCACAATTGCAGGGTGACACTAACAGGGTTCTGTTTGGGTGAGCTAACAGAGGGATGATCTGCATCTAATGGCTCCAAAGTGCAAAACATTGGAAAAGTTAAAAAGGATGGAAAAAGATGCGTGTTTTCCTTTTTTTTTTAATGAAAAATGTGTGTAGTACACTTGTATTCAATCTCCCCACTTAATCCTTTGTAGAAGCACATTTTGTTGAGAATAATTTGAGGTCTGTCTTTAAAGCTTTGCACATCTACAAACTGAAATTTTTGCCCACTCATCTTTCCAAAAAAGCTTAACATCTGGAAGACTGGATAAAGTGCCTGTGAAGTAACTCCTCCCAAGGTTTGCAATGGGATTTAGCTCTGGTCTTTGACTGGGCCAAAACATAAGAGGTTTTGGTCTGTATGCTCAGTCTCATCTGCTGGAGTGGTGTGTGCCCGCTCTACCTTGAAGTCTTTTACAGCCTCCAACAGGTTTTCTTTCAGGGTTAGACTGTTTTTACCTCCAACCATTCTCCATCAAACTCTAACCTGCTTTATTGAGCCTGCTGAAGAAATGCATCCCACAGCATGATGCTGCCACGACCATGTTTCACAATAAGGGTTGGTGTGTTCGTAGTGAAGTGCAGTGTTAATATACCTACATAAATAGAGTTTTGCATTTAAGCCAGAAATTTTAATTTTGTCTTGTCTGACTAGCACTTTTTCTTATTAAACATGTAGAAAACAATATGCAGTGTAGATGAATTTATTTTGCAAAGATAATTAAATTATACATGGATTAAAACATAGACTTTGGTTGCCAATTTATTTAACAGGATTTTATGTAGTCCTATGGAAGTGCAAGACACTTTCTTCACAGATTTTAAATTGTAAATATATATATGTGTGTGTGGCTCTGACATGACATCCAAATGAAAAACATTAATTCAAGTTCTTCAACAGTGACACAACAGAAGTTCACATGTTATGTCTGAACTCTCAATGTTCCATTTGTAAGCTCTGAACAATTGAGAAGCTAAGAATAAATAACTTTTTATGTTAGGATAACATCGTGCATTAAATTAGTCAAAGTTGCTTTTATGTTTTGCCTGTGTGAAGGCAAAGCTAGTCGTTTGGTCAAACAGACAAACCTATGTGCCCACAAGGTATCTTTATTAGCAGTAGACTTTAAAGGCATCTCACTGATCAGAAAATATGCAGCAAAGTTAAGCCCCACATGACTTTAAGACGATGATGTCCTAAATTGGAAATTATGCTCATAAAAATCTGATGTGTAATTGAATTAGCCAGCTGTAAAACCTATATAATCATCAGACTGTGTAGCATTCCCATGTGACAATGTCATAAAATCTGAGTGCACTGCACACATGAAGAAGTATTTGTTTTAGTTGACCAAAACATAACAATATAATGTTGATCCACAAGACTTGTGAACAAGATTTTTGGTTTTGTCGTTTTTGTTGAAGCGTTGAAAAAAAGCAAGCTTTATTGCGAGGCTAAAATAAATTACATATGTATATTTAAATGTTTAATAGACAACAAAATGATGGTTTTATGCTGGTTTATTGCTTTTTTTGTGCTACGTGTACTAAAGTGCTAATTTATCCGTTTTGCAAAATATGGGGCATACTGTCAACATATGCCGTTTGTTTTGCGTTTATACACCAAGTATTATTCTAATGTACCTGCGTTTAATCAAAGAAGGCAAAATAATTAAACATTTTACTTTTACCAATTTCATCCTTGATAACGTTATTCAAATAGATTCATAAGAAACATAGTTATTCTGAAAATATCAAACTAGTTAGATAGAAGCAACACAAGCCCTCAACTTTAGTAGACATAACTACAGAAGAACAGTACATGAAAAGAAAACAATGTGGGTTACTGGTTTTATGCGCATGTCTCCATTTTACGAGGACAATCATTATTTTTCAGCTACATTCCCACATGTATGAACAAGTTTTATATAATTAAACAACTACATATGGTTAAAATACTGGCTCCTGCTCTTTGGAAAGGAAAAGTTCAAAGGGAGCCACTTTTTTGAAGGTAACACACCTACTAAAAGGTAAGTAATCCCATCCCAGACATGTAAGCTAACCTAGCATGTCTCGGTACAGCAATGAAACTGTTCTTTTTAGCCGTTAATGTTTCCTTATGAGCAAAGCTGCTGCTTTATACATACCTTAGATGAAAGCGTGGATGTACTTTTGCTTTTGCCTCCTCCGTGCGAGGAGCCAGAGCTGTTGCTCCCAGACCTTTCCCTCCCGTCAACACCTTGGCTAACTCTCGGGCCGAGACGGTGCTGGCCAGCGCCACGCCGTCTCCCATCATGGCGGTTGTCTTTAGACATCGACCCGCCTCAAGTTCAGTTCTTAGTGTTTCTCGGTAATGAACGTTCGAATGCAAAGTTGTCTTCTGGTCAATGGTGATGGAAAAACATGTCAGATAAATACATGACACTAAGGACAACCTACTCGAGTGGTAGCAGGAAGTGCGTTGAGTTCGTTTATGTGACTGACGCCAAAATTCTCCAATGAAATTATAGTAACCTGGCAACGACACAAGCAACAGCCAGTCACATACAGTACAACGTAGATTAAAGGGTGGCACATATTTTTGGTGGGCGGGACTTTGCATTGTCTGCCATGGCAACCAGTGAGATCAGGCGGGACATCCACGGGCGGTTGGTTGAGTTTACAACATGAATTTGTTTTCAAAGTAAAAGCATTAAGTAAAACGATTACAATTCCTTCTATACAGTTTTTTTGGGGTAAATATCTCGGTTGGGAGTCGTGAAATAAAACTAAACATAAACATCAAAAATGAAAATCATAACAGCATAACCTATACTTGCTGAAGCAGATAAAAAGCGTATTTAAAAATAAATAAATACACGTTTATTCTCGATGAAATTTGCAGTTTTACTTCTAAAGAATTTTCAACCGAATGTATATATTTATCAAATTAGAAAATAAACAATTATTTCCTTGCCTCTTTTAATTTGAAGTTCTTTAACGGACATCCCGTACTCCGCCACTTTGAACATTGCTAAAGTAAACGCTGTACGTTTCACGGTAATAACGTTTTTAACTTGTAACAACTGTATAAATTAGCTTAGTCGCAGTTAAGGTATTGGTGTCTTGTTTTAACTGAGAGTATTTGTATTAACGTTGTCTTTGCTTTTTCTCTTCTTCTATAGTTTCTTTCATTTGCACAGTTTTCGCTATTCTTATTAGCAAATCAACCGCCAGACAAAAAAAACAAAATTCTTTTTTGCTAGGCTTCTTTAATCTTCTTCACTAGTCTCATATACTAAGCGCAGGAATTATGTTTGGATTTGGCAAGGTTTTTGTTTGAACTTCCACCTGCAGACCACCAGATAGCGAAGTTGCATCGGATATTTCTGTTTGCCATGTTTACATTTACCCTTACTTACGTTTCAATCTATTTCATAACAGATGGAACACACGGTATTCCTCTTTCTGCTGATCCTTCAATATATTGTTGGACAGTTAGGCTCATCTGACCATATCCATGAAGATCATTACATCGGGGAACAGCACAACCCTGACCATGACATGGCTGTTCTGCTAGGAGAGGAGGTTATTTTATATTTTGGTCATGTTTTATTTGTTAATCCTTTGCTAATGTTTCATTCCACTTACCTTTGCCTTTTTTGTTTAGAGCACCAGGGAAACAAAAGAACTCAGCCAAGCAGAGCAGAGAAAGAAGATGATGGCAGTTGTAGAGAAGATTGACACAAACCGGGATAATCTACTAAGTGGAGGTAACTTTAAGTAAGGTCAAAAAGGCAAAAATAGACAAACTGAAATGCATTTTAATCTGGTCACGTTGTGTCTTATTCTTAGAGGAGATCACTCTGTGGATTCAGCATGTCTACAAACAATACGCTATAGAAGATGCAGGAGAGCGGTTCACCCAGTTTGATACTAACATTGACGGTGTTGTTACCTGGGAGGAGTACAGCTCTCTTAGTCATGAGGAACTCATCCCTTTTGATAATGACACTGTACTGGAGGACCCAGAGCAAGAGTCTCTTAGACAAGTATGCTTGTGTTATACAGTGACTTCCGAAAAGTATTCAGGAAATCTTTTCACGGCATTTTATTGGAATTTTGTGTTATAAACCAACACATGAAGCACAGTTGTTATGTTGTAGGTAAATGATACCTGGTGAAAAACTGGTACGTATAAAAATCTGAGAAATGGGGGCAGCATTTGTGGTAAACCCTGCTACGTCAATAGTTTGTTGAACCACATTTGCTCCAGTTACGCCTGCCAGTTTTTTTATATTGAATCGCTGCACGATTCAATATATTGTGCAGCTTTATTTGACTCGCATCAATTCTTGCGTGCTCTGTTGCCCTTTGTGAAGAAAACATCAATGCACCATAATGCTGCCTCCACCCTCTTTTGAAGGTGGGTGTGGTGTGTTCAGGATGAAGTATGCATCCTGAGCAATAATAGTTCCCCTTTCAACAGATTCTCCACCTAACCTGTGAGTCTCTGCAGCCCTTACGGTTACCATGGATGTCTTGGCTAATTGCTTACATTTGATTTTTGTTTTCTTGGGGTAGCAGAGTAAAAAAGGGCTGACTTCAAAAGCACCTCACAATTTGTGGGTGTGGGGGAAAAAAAGGAAAACTTTAACTTCATAACTATGTGCTACTTTGTGTTGATCTATCTTAAAACAACCCAGTAAAATACACGGTTTGTTATTGTAACATGATGAAATGTGAGAAGGTTCAAGGGGTATGAGCCCTTTTTTTTTTTTTTAAAGCAAAGTCAAATCTCACTGATTACTCCACATCCTTCTTTAACTGATGCTGTAACATATTCTCATATCACTGTTAGCTTGTCTTAAAGGAAAAGAGGCGCTTTTATTTTGCCGACATGGACGACACACCCGGCCTCAACGCGACTGAGTTTCTTGCCTTCACTCACGCATTTGAAGTGGATTACATGGCAGTGAGTTGAGTTTAGTTCTCATTTCTGCAAAATATGATATGATAATGCATGTCTTTGCTCGGTGTGGTTTGCACCAACAGAAATTGACTTTTTTTTTTGTTTCGTTTTTTTCTGTCAGGACTTTGCCGTTGAAGATGTACTGAATGAATATGATGCAGATAAAGACGGATTTATCACCCTGGCGGAATTTATTGGAACCGTGCACAACGAAGGTATGGCGACGCTATCTTTTTTTTTTTCCCCCCCCAATTAACTCTCTGCAATCAGCTTGTTGTCTTAAATGTTTGTTCTTCGTTTTGTAAATCAGGAGAGTCCCCGACACAGTGGGAGATTGAAGAATCTGTACGATTTAAAGATCTGTACGACCAAGATCAGAACGGCAAACTGGATCGAGAAGAACAGCTGCGCTGGGTTGCGCCTAATAGCTACGGTTCAGCAAGAGAGGAAGTAAGCTTCAGCGCCTCTATCAAAATTAGCTGGAAGAAAAACATTAGCGTCCTTTACACTTATCAGGTTTTCATTTCTCTTTGTTGAGATTGAACTTTATGTTAGGCCTTAAATACAGAGAAGTACAACGAAAGCAAAAACATCTAGGCAACAATGATTGTGAGGAAACAACCCAGTGAAACATGAGCATTCTGTGTATTTGCCCTTTATCATGACCCTTTAATCTACAATTTCTAAGATGTAGCAATTCTAAAGTTGCAAAGCTGCATCAAACTAAATTGAGCATGTGTCAACATATGATGGCAGTGGAGGGGGTTGGTCCTATTCTGTACTCTAAGGCCATAACAATTTTACTTTATTGTCATTAACAGGCACTTCATCTCATCAAAGAAATGGACCAGGATGGAGATGGGCAGCTTTCAGTGACAGAAGTTTTGCAAAACCAAGAAATATTCATTAACAGTGAAGTTACAGACTATGGCAGACACCTCCAGTTGTCACATGATGAATTATAACCATTATTTATAACTGCATTGTTGGCTTCTCTCCATTTCTTTGAATATTTTTCCCTTCTTGCTTTAAATTGTGAAATGGGAACTGACATTTCCAGTAATTGGTATGTGAACAAAAAGTTTTAGTTTGGTAATTAAAATGAAACTGATGGTTGAAACCAGGTATTGACATACTGCATAAGAAGACGGAAAAAAAAAATTTCTCATTGTCTAAAGTTATAGCAGACCAACATTCTTTTGTCTTAGATTAGTTACATTTATCAAAATTGTTTCCATTTGCTAAACACCAGAAATCTTAGCAGAGAAAATTTTTTTGGTTGTAATTTCCTTCAAATTTAGAAGTTTACAGTTCAGAAAAAGTCTTTTTTTTTTTTACTGGTTTCAATTGTAATGCTTAGTACTTACAGCTAATAAAACCACAAAATTTTGTTTAATAAGAAATTTCTAATATTACATAAAATCAGCAAAAAATAATATTTCATATAAAAATGGCAGCTTATGAAAAATTATGTACGCTATAGAAACTGACTACTTGCTCAGGGCTCCTTTTGCATGAAACATTCAATGCAGCAGATCTCAGAAGAGATGGATTAATATAGATTCTCTGTTGGCTTTCACATCAGGAGAGCTTATCAGTCAATCACAGTGATACCATGATCATTTGGCATTTTTGCTAATGGGTGCCAAGTCGTGCTGCACAATGAAATGAGCATCTCCATATATAGATGGTCAGCAACAAGGAGAATAAAGTGCTAGATGACATTAGACTTGAAAATGGAGTGAACCAACACCAGCAGATGACCCAGCTCGCAAAGTCATCACTCTCTGTGGAAATGTCAAACTGGACCTCAAGCAGCTTAAGCTCCTCCCTTCAGCGGTGGCTAAACACAAGGAATCCCACAGTTGTGACAAATGTCCTGAACACAAAAGAACATTTTCTACCGCAATTTTTACTTTCACTCAACTTCCCATTATTATGGCTGGACACATCACTAAGTCATCTTCATTAGCAATGACCTTTCGTGGCTTAAGCTTCTTGTGGAAGTTGTCAGTGACTGTCTGCTTTACAACTCACGATAGCAGCCTTCCCCATTATTGTTTAGGTCATATTGTGCTGGCCTGAATTTTGCGCTAATATTGGGTGGAATCGGCAATTTTCAAAATGAATTCAAAAGAATGCTTTAAGCCTTACGGGTATCACTGTGTTTAATAAAGAACTTTTTGAATAAAATTACTGAAATAAAAATGAACATTTGCATGATATTGTAAGTAAAACCTGATATGCACCAGTAAATGTCATCCACATTGTTTTATAGAGCCGCTAAAAAAAATCCTATGCTGGCATCCGTATTATGTCACCACTAGAACAAATTGCAATATATTCTACTAGATTGCAAAACTTAGTAGGACATTTCTGTTGTTGTGTGAGCCTTACTGTGTACACTCTGGAGGAACAGGAAGACTTGGTTCCGTTTTAAAACTCAGATAAACATTTTAACAAAAATTCAGAAGAAAAAAGCATTTCCTCTGGTTTCATGTGAGCATTTATGAGAAGTTTAGAAAACTTATCATCTTTCACATTCAAGGAGAAGTTGCACTGGCTGCCATCACACATGTCATCTCGGCTGCAGCGGATGTTGACCCGCTTTAGCTCTTCCTTATTTAAATGATATGACTAAGTGAGTGAGAGCTGCTGCAAGTTTGTTTCCTGAGTGTGGCATGATGCATTTGACTCGCATCGGGCTACAGCCTGCTACTCCCCTGGAGGGTTTGTGACTGATAGCAAAAGTAGAGATATTCTACTGGGATTAACTTCAATCACTGCCAAAGATGTCCCTACAATTTAAAGATTCCTTCTGGGTGAGTTAAGTTTAAAGAAACTGATTCCTCTTTTGTATTTTATTTATGTGTAGTTGAAAGCTGAAGGTCCCCTGCGACAGACTGGCGACCTGTCCAGGGTGTACCCTGCCTCTCGCCCGGAACGTTAGCTGGAGATGGGCACCAGCAACCCTCTGGACCCCATTGAGGGACAAGGGTGTAAAGAAAATGGATGGATGGAAAGTTGAAGAAAATGTCACAAGAAAAAAAAAGTCCTTGTTGCAAATGTTTTACTGGAAATTTGAAAATAATACATTTTAACTTTTTTGTATTTTGTTTTTTAATAACCATATTCTTTTCAACGTTTGACTTTTTTTTAAAGCTGACTTCAGATTAGTCTTTTCCTTATATCTGCTCATACGTTTTCTGTTACTATGCTTGAAACAAATTTTAATGTGTTACTTTTATAAGTGGCTCTGTTTTCATGATAAAACCACCTATCGCAAGAAGCACAATTGTGTTTTACAGCGTTACTGTATCTTCCTGCGTATAACATCAGTTTGGGGTTTTGCTACTTTGATGTTATTATCCAGGTTCATTAGATCTGCATTTTTAGGTTCCTGACTAGTATCGACTCCCTTATTCACCAAATAGAAGCACAAAGAGCTCAATGATCAGACAAGACCATCAGCCAAACTTTTCCATTCGTATACGTTTCCTTATATTTTCACTCTATTCCTAGTTTGCATATGTAAAATCTCATCACGTTAGGGTGCATGTGAAAGTTTGACACTGGTTCCACCATAGCTGTTTCCATTCAGAATCCTCCAACTGACAATTTGCCTTTCACCCTAAATGAGCTGCAGTTAAAACGCATAGATGAGGGGAAAAACATATTCATTCAAATGAACTGAGCTGTAGCAATGAATCTTCTGCTTCTTTTATGAAGGGGAATGACTTCATCAGCAACGCTGGCTATGAAACTCTTATTCAGAGACTCAATGAGGGTCGGCGTACGTGTAAGGATGTGGAGGACCTCCTGAAAATGAGGTGAGCTGTCTTTTTTTGAGGTAATTCATGTCTGAATTTCTAAACTGAGACGCTGATGAATGTGTTATGTACGCAGAGCATCGGCCGAGGAAAAATATGGCAAAGAGTTGGTCTCAATAGCTCGAAAGGCAGGGGGTTCGACGGAGATTTGGTAGGTGATCTGGGTGTTTTTTTTGTTGTTTTTTTTTGCCAAAAATACTGATTATCATATGTTACGCAATAATGTATAAGAGACATGATTGTCTGGCATGTCATAACAGTTTTCAATTTACTCTCACAGCACTCTGAGAGCATCATTTGATGAAATGAAAACACGTAAGCATACAATACTCCAAACCCCCTCAAAAATCAGCTTGCTTTTTTCTTAAATAACGTCTTTCACCCAAGGTTCTCTATTTTCACTGCATGCTTTGGTTTCTTTCAGAAATTGAAAACATTGGAAACTTGCACATTCAGCTCTCTGGGTTCCTGAAGGAAGAGGTGAAGAGAATGGAGGAGTTCAGAGAGCGACAGAAAGAGCAGAGAAAAAAGGTTCATATCCATTTTTTCTTTCTGGTGACTACATAATAAGGAAGTGTAATGGAGTTCCTTCTCTCTGACATAAATTAATGTCCTTTCCAACTAGTTTGAGGTCATCATGGAGAAGGTCCAGAAAACAAAAGTGTCTCTCTACAAGAAAACCATAGATGTAAGGTCAATTCATGTTTTCATGGCAATAGATGTCAAAAATTTGTGATTCGTGTTTTTGAGAACCACAGTGTCTGTCGCACATGCAACAGTTTATCAGTTTTAGCCCATGTAGCTTCTGCTTTTACATGCAAAGAAAAGAGTTCACTTCTTTGAAATGTTATTTTCTGATCACATTTCTTTATATTTAAAAACCAAGTAGTTTGAAAATATCTTTGTGGTGCAATGAAAATATAAAATGTGAAATGGTTTGCAGCTAGGAAGGAAGTGGCAAGTGTTTTCCTTTGTCTTTTTATACATCTTTTTTTCATTACCAAGCCCCCCATGATCTTTCTTTCCTGTTAAAGCCACACACCGAGAAGCCCATGCACAATGTATGGCTGTCATTGGTTTCACATTGTCTCTGTTTCCTACTCTTACAGTCTAAAAAATCCTATGAGCAGCGTTGCAAGGAGGCGGATGAGGCTGAGCAAACGGCTGAAAGGCTGGGCAACGCGCCCACGGCCACTCCCAAACAGATTGAGAAGGTAAGTGACATGTGACTCTCGAAATAACTCCATCCTCCGTTAGATTTTCTGAAAATTTGAACATCCATGCAATCAACCAGTCAGTTTATTTACTCGACTTAACACATCATCATTAGGTCACAAATGCATACTCTTGAATTTCTTACTCTGCACGAGTAGGAGGAAGGAAGAAGAAAAGTCTTATGTAAACCTTTCTCAATTATTAAAAAATACATTTCATGGCCACGTGTATTACGTCAGCTTACAGAATAAGTTACAAACAGCAGCAGCATTTTCCTCATGATTAACTCAGAGGTACATGAGAACTGTTAAAGCATCTTGAATTGATTCATAGTAAAGCAGTGTGCCGCAGCTTTACGCCACGCACTGAAATTCACATTTACTCTAAAGCAGTATACACACTGCTGTTCTTTTGAAATCGCACTTCCTTCTGTTGTTTCTCACTTGATCTTAAAACAAAAATAAACTTTTGTAAATGAATTGGCAATAATCACTTTCTAGCTTTACACATAACTGATATTATATATATTTAAATTAACCAGGTCCCTTAATTAACCAGTTTCAAGATATTTGACTGAATAAACAATTTATTAGAGTGTTGTTATTTTTTCATTCACGTTATGCAAAATTCTCACAGCTTTCTTCTCTATCACAG
This sequence comes from Poecilia reticulata, assembly GCF_904066995.2. Classification (NCBI taxonomy): domain Eukaryota; kingdom Metazoa; phylum Chordata; class Actinopteri; order Cyprinodontiformes; family Poeciliidae; genus Poecilia; species Poecilia reticulata. The sequence continues at coordinate 23,016,074 of NC_088835.1, read as the reverse complement.
ACAGAGGTTTAGTGCTGGTTTTATATGCGTTGCCGCATACCTCTATAAAACAAGTTAGATATGGAAGCAATAAAAAGTGATCTTCTACAGAGAAAAGTCACCTAATACCCCTAATAGAATGTCTACACATTCTCCAGTAGACGCACTTGTTGCCTGGTCGTTCCTCATTTTGCATGTTTTATTACGAGGCATGAAAGTGATGAGCACGTGGTGGTGCTGAAGTTTTAAAGAAGTTCAGGTTCCCTTACAATATCAGCCTTCAGTTTGTTTGCTTTGTTTGCTCTGGCATATCTCTGTGGGTTAGTCTTCTGTATTGACAGTTGTCCAGACTTCAGTCATCGACATCCTCTTAGAATTAAGGATGACTGTTCACGGAGTGCTTTGGTGCATGCACATTAGCACTCTGTGTGAAAGGTGAGTAGAAGAAAAAGGTCCACAAGCCACAGGGGAAACTGTAGCTTTCAGAGGACTGTGTATCTATATTCATTTTAGGGTTTGGAAGAGATTTCCAAGGCAGGGACTGTGGCTGGAGTCGGTGCTTCAAGAGCCATCACACTGAAACGCATTCAGGTCTAAGGCTACAGCTGTCACATCTCTTCTGTTAGGCCACTCCTAAAACAAGTGGTTGTTGTAGGAAATCTTTCTTCAACAAAGAGTGAGAGAAAACTGTTTCAAAACCCAACGAACCAGAGAAAGAATATATGCTTAATCAGTATTTATTCGAAGGCTCTACAGGGTTCGAAGTCTCTGCTCACACTGATCGCAGTCAGGAGAAAGGAGAAAGATCCCCGAGCAAAATAAAACTTTCAGTTTTGTAGGAAGGGTTTCATTTAATTCACATAGTTGACAAACTGCTTGGTTACAGAACAGTCAGCAAGTACATGTATCTTCTTTCACCAGGGGAGTCAAACACGTCACGAGGGTGCATAGAAGAAACAATTTAATAACTTCATTGTAATACCAAGGCCAGAGAAACTGCTTAGGAAGACTTTCTCAGGAGCACGTGTGTCACAAAAGAATCATAATACTGTTAAGCATTGATTTAGTTAATAATCATAGTGACCTTAAAATTTTCCACTACATGATCCAAAGTCCTCTTTTCATATAAAAGTACATTTTTGTGTTTCGCGCCAGAACCTGGAGGAAGACTGAATAAGAATATTACATAAAGGCTCAAACCAAAGACAACCAAGGTTTTGCTCAGTTTTTCCTAAAGATGTTTTAACATCTATCCAGGAGTCCGTGTCTAGGCTCACAGTTGATCAACTTGAAGTTGGGAGCTCCTGTTTTTGAAGAACATGGAGACCCATCAAATCATTGACCTTCTCGTCCCTCACCTAGCTTGTTTCGGTCTTTTGTTAGAAGTGGAATTTGTGCTTGGTCATTTTTTTTTATCATGATGGGATTGCTTATGTTATTTCTTTGGAATGAGCTTCAAAACCAGGTTGTAGATGCTTGAAAGCTGAAAGCAAAACCCTCCACCTCGGCTGAATTTTGGTTTTTCTCTTTTGACAAAGATGGAGAGAGGAGGGAAGGATCTCTTGGATATACGTCAAAACATATTCAGGAAAAACTGAACAGCTACCTGTTGTAGACATGACTCAGATGACTGTGAAGATTCATAGACAGTAGAGAGAAATGGTTTCGGGACTCATGTTATCATCTGGTGTTGGTTTATGACCAAAGTCAGCAAATCAGTCAACCAGGAAACTTTGTAGCACTTTGCGCTTCCTCTATGCTGACGAGCTCTATGGAGATGCTGCGTTTATTTTTCCACCTGCCCACACTGAATAAACAATGCCTTCTTTAATGACTGTGACCATGAGGGGAATTTCAGCATTAAATTAAGCTCCACTTGCTGAACACCTCCACAGAGCAATTTGCAAATTGCCTCCATGTCAAGCTCCACTGGTGAAATAATTCATGCTAAGAGTCCCAACCCAATCTTGAGTGTGCATGCTGCACAGTATGCATACATTTCAGTTGGCCGACAATTCTGTTTGAAACAGGTTTCTATTAGTTTTTATGATTTATTTAAAGAGCCTTTTTTGCTGTAGGAAGCTCAAACAGGTTATTTTAAGTAGTTCTGTTTAGTTCTGTAAAACTAGTTGATAATCTGAGTCAGTCCATGAACACAAAAAATTTATATCTAGATAAAATAAACTATATATATTCTACACAAACATGTTACACATGTACAATCCTTCGTGGACGAATTTCAGTTACTTAGAAGTGAATTATTTGGCAGTGATTGGTGAACAGCCTATTTAAATATGTGAGGTAAACCCAGACTTTTATCATTCAAAGTAACAACACCCTTTATCCCCCCAAATCAAACAAAACATTTTTCTATTACCTATTGATGATAGAAAAACGCATTAAACAACAGTGACATCTAAAAATAAAAACTCTTATAACTCACATTCTCACTTCCTTTCTAGCCTAAACTGTCAATCTGTGAACTACCGCTTAAGCAATAATGAGTAAGCTCTTCATTGCAGTGAAGAGCTTACTGCAATGGTCAGGTCAGGTATGCATTGTTTGGTCTGTGGGATTGTGATTCTTCTGGAACACATAATTGTGTCCAACTTTCAACCAAATTAGCTGCATTTTGTACACTAGTACCAATGGCCGTGAAATAGACCCTCAGAATGATTCTACCATCACTGTTTGATTGTGGGTCCTACTACTACCGTGTTTCCCGGAAAGTAAGACAGTGTCTTAGTTTCTTTTTATCCCCAAAAGCCCCACTATGTCTTACTTTCGGGGTATGTCTTATATTGGAAAAAAATTGTCGAATTTTTTGTTTTAACCATAAAATTAACATTTTTATGGTTACAAAAACAAAAACGGCGCAGTGACGTATGGAGAGGGGGACGGTGCGGACGTGGGCAGGAGGCGGCGCGCAGCTAGATGAGAGGGAGGCGGCAATACCCCCGTGTTTCCCGGGGTACGGCTTATATTAGCCGACCCCCCTGAAACCTCCGATACGTCTTACAATCGGGGGTGTCTTACTATCGGGGAAACACGGTAGTTTTCTGATTTATGGCTGGCATAAGGCTCTTCCTAAACATCGTCATCAGTTTCTTTCATCAGTGGGTGACAGTTTTAATGTTCTTCCCAACTTGAGCAAAGTGATGATGACACATCCTACTAAATTAGAAGTAGCTCTAAAAAAAAAAAAAAATGTTTCCAAGTTGTGTAAATCTACAATTCCTCTTCTTACATCTAAACTGGGTTTCTTCTTTTGAATATTAATCTGTGAGTTAAAGTATGTTATGCTCAAAGAGAAACTATCATACGACCCTGAAAAATTTCAACAACAAAAGAGACCAAAACTATTTACACCTCATGTGATATTTATCCTATACAATTCAACTTAAAAGTATATTGCAATAAAATACAAAATAAAATTGATGCAAATGTCAAGTTTGTGTACAATCTCAAACCAATACTTTGTCGAGCCTCCCTTTGATTTAATCTGAGCATAAAAGTCTTCTTTTTTTGAGTCTATCAAAATCTCACTAATATTTACTCAATGTACTCCACTGTAAAGTTTTTTCAGATGTATCAGATTGTGAGGCTGTGGCTTCCTAGCAGAGGGACCCAAAGATGTCTTGCCAAAGCTTTTTTAATATTAGAACTGTTCATAACTCCATCCACCTTGGCAAAAGTCTGACTTGCATCATAAAAAACATTTTATGATTGGTTGGTTATCACATACAAAACACAACCAGTGGCAACCAGAAATGGGCCAGTTCCTTAAATTTTATTGTCAGATAATAAAGATGTGTCAACAAAGTATTAGTTTAAGGCTGTGCATATTTATACAACTTTTTTTTATTTACATTTGATTGACACAAATGTGAAAGTAGTTTTTTCCTCTAAGATGATCAGGTATCGCAATGAAAATGAACTAGCAATGTACAAAGAAAAAAAGAGAAAAAAAACCTCATGACCAGCTCAACATTAAAACATTAAATAACAGTCTGAGTCAAAGTATGAAGAAATGAGGGTGACCCTATCCTTTTGCACAGCAAGATGAAAAAAAGGGGAAAAAAATGAAATGCACTATTTTTTTTTTCTGTCATTTTTGTTTTAGATGAACAACAAATCCAAACAGTGCAGAGAAGCTGCAGCTGAAGCCGGTAAGGAGAAAGACGCTAGATAATTTAAGGGGAGAAAAAAACTTGTAAATTTATGTTTTACATTATAATCCAATTTGGTTTATCAGGAACATGTTTTTTTTTTTCTGAATATTGGTCATGCTTACTTCCTTTTTCCTATTAACCCACGAAAAGTACAATACGCAGAATGTAAACACAAGGTTGTCAAAAGTGGCACTTTTATGTCTCACGTAAAACTGCTGTGGATTAACCTTTAGAGAATCAGTACAAGTCAAACATTGAGCAGCTTGACCGGGTTCGACAAGAGTGGGAGTCGACGCATGTTGAGATCTGTGAGGTAAGACGCCGTTGTTCCTTTCCAGTTGTTACTTAGAATATGCTATTTGATTCATGCCACCAACGTGGCGCCAGAGCAGCGTTGGTGGCACGTCTGTGTTTTTTCAGTCAGAATATGTAACACCTCCCCTTTGCACACCACATAGTAAGTCATTATTCTGAAAAGACATGTCCGTGCCCCGACTCTTCCTGAATATGACTGATAGCATCAACACGGCTGCGGCTGGAGCGCTACAGCAGCTGTGAGCATCCGGATGAGTTCAGTTACAGGTGAACACCGTCAAAGCACCGCATGTTCCGGCGCAGAGGGGAACGAAAACAAAGCAGTAAATCAGAAAGAGAGTCATACTCGTGAAAAGTCATTCACTGAAAAGTCATACTAGTCAACATGTTCAAGTCATACATAGACTTGAACATGTTCTTTAATGCCAACAAATATGAGGTTTAAAATATGGAGTTGCAACTAGAGGCTAAACCAGGGGTGGGTAATCCTGGTCCTGGAGGGCCGGTGTTCTGTAACTCTTAGATGTCTCCCTGGTCCAACGCACCTGAATCCAACAGCTGAATCACCTCCTCAGTTCAGTCAGGTTCTCCAGAGTCCTGCTAACGACCTTATTATTTGACTCTGGTGTGTTGAAGTAGAGACGCATCTAAAAGTTGCAGGAGTCTGGCCCTCGAGGCCTGGAGTTGCCCACCCCTGGGCTAAACACATTTATGTAAACCCCAAAACCTTTGTCTTCCAGATGTTTCAGCAGCAAGAGGAAGATCGCATCAGTGTCATAAGGAATGCTTTGTGGGTGCACTGCAACCAGCTGTCGATGCAGTGTGTTAAAGACGACGAGGTCAGCTGGTTTCACACATACTGAGCTGTCAGGGATACGGCGCCACATATTTACATTTCCTTCCTGACAAACTTTTTGTTTCAGTGTTGTGAGAATGTACGGAATTCGCTTGAAAACTGTGACATCATCACAGACAACAACAACTTTGTGGAGATGAAAAAGTGCAACCCGACGCCCCCCGGTATGTAACGCCTGCAGGCTTCTTCTCCTGATTTGACTATGTTCTATTCTGAGAAATCATTTCAATATTATCTTTCAACTGAATAGGCATTGCAGAAGGGCTAGGTGGAGCTTACTGAAATGATTTTAATCCTTTTTTTTTGCCCACAGCTCCGATTGGATACCAAAGTTACTACGAGAATAATGCTTCTGTGCAGACGAATGGCAGTGCTGGATTTGTAGAGGGAGTCAAGAAAAGGTTGGATTATGACGGTCAATGAAAATAATTCTTATCTCTCTTGCACTCTCTCTTTTCTTTCTCTCTCTCTCAGTCATATTTTAGTGGACTTCTCTAACAGCTTTTTATAATCTTTAGGATTTCAAATCTGCTGCCAGGAAGCTGTGCATTTGGCTCCAAGCTGACCATCAATGAAGGAGTGTCAGAAGCTCCTGGTACTGTACCAGTGCTATTCAACTCATCCTACAAGTTCTCATAACGATTCTTCCAGACAAAGCGAAATGAACAAAAGCCGTACCCTGCTTAAATTTAGTTTATAAACTTTTTCTCAACCAGTGAACTAACTTCTAGCTTCTCTCCTATAAAAATGATCTCCACAGAAATACAGGTTTTGCAATAACCTTTAAATCTTTTCTACATTTTGTTACTTGACAACCACAGACATCAGTTCTATTGACATCTATGCAGCAGATCATCATGAAGTGGTGCAGAATTGTGAAGCGGAAAGAAACGACAGATGGGATTCCAAATTTTACAAACAAAAATCTGAAAAGCAGTGTGCATATGAATAAGTCTGCCCTCAAGTCAATACTTTTGCTGCAATTGCAGCCCCCTTTAGTCTATATGTTCACATCTACCAAATTTATAGGTGTTGAACTTTTTGAACACTCTTAAATGTCTTTGAACGTCAAATCTTAAGTTTCACCTCAGATTTTCAATTGCATTTAGGTCTGGGCTTTGACTGGGCCATTCAAGCACGTATCGCTGTAGCAGTGACTGCATGTCTAGGAAAGGTGAACCTCTGCCCACAGTTATACCAGACTCATATGATGAGCTGTAACACCATAACATGTTCAAAGCTTGAGGTATTGTTTTATAATTAATTCTGTTCTCCGCAACTTCCCTACTGACCTTTCTGTGGTTGTCCATAGTCTTCATGATGCGTCAGTGAACCCTTGTTCACTAATATTCTCTAGAATACCTCAGAGACCAACACAGGACACCTGGAGAATAAATTACATGCAGACATACTATTTACTATTTAAGCCAACCGTTTGCATTGGATTTTATTTACATGTGTCAAAGTAAAGAGGGCTAAATATGCAGAACCTTTCAGATTTTCACAATGTAAAAACACATGCAACCCTTCCCTTCCCCTTTACAATTTTGCAGTACTTTGTGTGGGTGAATCATTTTAAATCCTAATAAAATGAATACATAGATGTTTGTGGCCGTAGCGCAAAAAAAGTTTGCCAACGCTCTAACCCCAAACCTGTTCCAGTCAAAAGAGAAACAAAACTCTAGAGATAAGACAGTCAAAGCCTTTGTGTTAACACAGCAGATATTAAAATGAGTTACTATATTTAGGACAAAAACTGGTGTGCTCTTTTTAACAGAGGCAAAAGGAAAAAAGTAGAAAACTCTGTCTTATCTTCTTACAGTTGTTATTTGGATGGAGGAATATTTAAAACAGCAGTGCTCGTCTACCGAGTGTTTAGAATAATGATACTGAAGATCATTTTCAAAACATTTATTAAACCGGATAGAAAATTACATAATTAGATCAAGACATTTATTTCCATGGTCCATGTTTTGAGTTGTTAATTGCAACCTTCAGCCTAATAATAACCGATTGTTTGTCTTCAGCAGGAACATCGGAGGGTGTTTATGCTTCCATTCCTGGATTCCAGAATTTCAACCAGTGCAGCAAGGAGTGCAAGGCTGTATACGACTATGTAGCACAGGTCTGGTCATTGGCACTGGTTATTATTTATGTAGATTTTCCGTTTTTCTTGCCTTTTAGGGGCAATTTGTGAACTTGACTGTTGCTGTTCTTCTTTTAGGGGGAAGATGAACTCTCAATATCTGTTGGGGATGTTGTGGTTGTGATAGATGAGGGAGAAGATGGTTGGTGGACGGTGCAAAGAAATGGTCAGTCCGGTCTGGTTCCTGGTTCTTATCTCTCTAAGGAATAAGTTTTCAGGCCAGCCCGTTTTACATGTACATTTCAGAATGGTTTTGTACCTTGAAATCACAAGGTATCTTAGTGGCATGCACGCTTTCAGAAAAGGTCCCCCTGCCAACACCCAGCAGCCCCTCCTGGTCGTAGAGCGTATTTCCAAAAGCAAGCCATTTTCTTTGTTCTTTACAATCCTTTGAACTAAAGGTTGATCGCAACACACTGAACCCAGAAATGTTACGTACATAGATCTGTAAATAATGGCACGTACACATATGGCAATTAGTGTAAAACTAATCTATTTTGGGATCATCTTACCGTCTCCTTCTCAAACTGTTGGCAACCAAGAGTCGTGCGGATCTTTTGCACAGAAACATGGCACTAAAACTTCTTCGCACACTTTAGTTCAATGTTGAGTCTGAAGTTTCAAAGGTTTTGTATGATTCCTGTTGTTGCCTTGAATGTAATTTATGTCTTGTTTGCATAAAATAAAAATAAAAAACATAATTGTGAAGTTTCCATGCGTACTTATAAGGCATGCAAATACTCATATTAAGATTTGAACCTTTTGTAGGTCATGTATATTAGGCCCCTGCTGTCTTTGGTGTCTGAATGCTCTTTGGTGAGAGGCCACTCATTCGGTAGCTACCACTTATATAAACACAGCAGAGACACTTTAAGAATGCAGAAAAAGTCTCACAAGTGACCTGCAGAGGTAACACTGGGCTCATGTGGTTTAGCAGGGTTAAAATAAACATATGAAAAATGACAAAGTTTAGATAATAGCAAGTCCTTTTCCAGCTCTGGTTTTACTTAGCAGGAAATGGCAAAAAAAAAAAAAGTACTGGCCTTTGACGCATTTGAGATTATTTATTTCCAACTGCAAGTGTTCAGAAGCATCCTGTGGACTCCACGTTTGTCATTATTTGACAAAGACGAAGCAAAAACTTGTACAATCCATGCGAGAAAAAATATTACTTATGGGAGTTGTTAAAACCACCATGTGTTGAAGTAACTGAAAGGCCTTTTGTGCATAATTCAGTTTTATCACTTTCTTATTTTCATACTCTTAACATTGCTTCAGGTTTTGAGGTTTGTGCAATTTATACAAGTTATGCAACAGTTCAGTGGTGTCAAAGTCTTGGGCCATTGCAACATTTGCATTAGTTTTCTAAGCTTTTTGTGGATTTGCTGCTGTGTTTGGGATCATTGTCCTACTGATGAGCCAGTCTGGGCCAAGCTATTGATTAGAAGGCCTCACGTTTTACTCCACAATACTTTGCTCTACAGAGTGATTGAGCAAATGGCTGCAAAACGAGTCCAAATTACCTTCCACCACATGACAGCTGAGGTATGCTAATTTTTCTTGCAGACACAACTTTGCACACCAAAAGTTCAGTCACAATGAAGAGGCAATCTCTGGGCAACAGAAACGAGCCATGTTTGTTCTGTGTATTTCTAACGGAGTCCTGCAAGCTTTAATATGTAGCTGTGGGGTTTGCGATTTCTCCGAGAATTGTTAACCCTTGGGTGAATTTGCTCAACTCTAATTTTGATATAACCACTGTAGATGTTGACCAGAGCTAAACAGGTCAATACAAGTATATACACAATTACAATATTCGTACAAAACAATATTGTTCAAGGCAGCAAAGTTTGACTGCGGAAAAATGGATCTTAAATTGCTTGGAAATAGCATTTTAACCGTTCCCAAAAAAACTGATTGCAGATTTCTGTCCGCCCCAGCATTGAATGAACACTTCCCTTTATGCACCAGATGGATCAACCAAAAGAATCTCTTGATTTTATTGAGATGATCAATAAATCAACCGTGTTTCATTGGTGTCAGTTGCCGGCTACTTTCCTAATTAAATCCCATGGAAGCAGCAACCTTTTATCATTTTGATTTCATTTGTGTTTCATACATTAAGTGAATGGTACAATCTGTTAACTTTCAAAGACAATAGCTTAATTTTTAAAGGTTACGGTAAAAAGATGTGGTCTTTTCCATATCTCCGTTGGAAAAGACCACATCTCTGTTGCATCCTGAAGAAATCATTGTATCTAAAGTCTGAATTTCATTGTACATAATACTATTTTGAACTGAGCATCTTACAACTAGCTTGTAAGAATCTGAGAATTTTAGAAACTGACACAACATGAAAACACCAAAATCTTGACAAAGAAAAACTGCATAAGAAAAAGAGTAAAGCTGTAATGCAGATGTTTTAACAAACCAGAAAGAGATATAATTTGTTCTCAACTTTTACTTAAACACACTATTTACATTCTTCAGTCTCATCATTGATATATGAGACAATATGAATAAACCATATTATAGTAGAGTACCTGGAACAAACAAACGGATATGAGAGAAAAACAAAATCTATCTGAAAACCAATTAATACATCAAAGGTTAAATACATGTATTTCCTAAAATAAAACTCACATAAGTTAAAGTCAGTTCTGTAAGAGCTCGCACACAAAACCATGCTGCTGAATCAGGAGATGATGGTGTCCATTTTTTATGCCGTTAAAATTAAAAATAGAGTATTAGGCATCCTCAGAAAGCAGGAGCAAAGTAGAAATCTCTGTCTGTCATTCAAGTACATGATAGATTCAAAAATAGAAATAATGCAAACCACAATAAGGAAACTATCCTGTCTACACATAACTCGTGTTTTCAAAATTTGGTTTGGGTGAAAACAAGCATAAACCTCGGATCCCACCTAAAAGGAGAAGTATTATGGGTAACTTTCAGAAGAGTTAAATAAAATGGACCAAATGTTTTTTTGTGTTTTTTTGGGGGGGTGGGGGGGATTTACTTTAACATACATTTACTTTTAGTGTATAAAGATAAAGCATGATCATAGTTTTTGCATCCTCTCACCAAAGATACATATTCAGAAAAATTGAGAAAATCGTTTCACTTTTTACGCTATGGTACCCCCGCTGATAAGAAGCTCGTAGGCAGGATCTCTGCTTCTGCGGCACAGCACGACACAGGCACACAGCATCCCCAACATCTGGAAAGACAAACAAACATTCCCACACTTTATCATCTGATATATCCCATACTATTCCAGGTTCATCTTTTCCTATGTGTTAGTTCTTTACATTCAATCTAAATAAATTAAATACCAAGTCCCACTATGATTTTAGAGCAGCTGTTCCTACAATTGAAATACTTAAATTCGGGAAACTTTATGGTTCTGAAAAGTTGTTTCCCATTTTTCTAAGAGAGGGAGGAAAGTGGAAGGAGGAGGGAAGGAAGAAAGGAAGGAAAGAGGAGACAGGGGAAAAAACAGAGAAAAGAATACTAGATACCAGATATTGAATGATCACATGAAGGGGTATGCTGTCTAGATTAATATAACAAACTGAAAAGAGGATTGTGAAAGATTACATCCCTCGATGTGAACAGATGAGAAGCATTTTCTTCATGTTGTTTCTAAATAAAAATTTGAATGAAAAAAAAAAAAAAAATCGGGAAACTACAAAAATGGAGAGAGAGAAGGGGTGAACAAAAGGGACAAAATTAGGACACAAGGAAAGTAGAGCGAATTACCTGGATGGCAGCAAACGTCAGCGCAGTCCAGATGACATACATCATAATCTCCTGTAGCTTCTTCACGACCAGCGCTTCACAGCCCTACAAACACACACAAATTATGTTCAAACATACAAAACTACAAGTCCTTATTAAAAAAAAATAATAATAATTAAGCCTTTTTACTTCTTGGTAGAGGTCTTCAGGATGAGTAAGAGACCCTGTGCAGCCTGCAATTTTGCAGCAACTGATGGGAACGCTGTTGTTTTTTGATTCTTTGTACCAGTGTGTGTGCCGCCAGTCAGAGAAATTGTGGATGCCGCAGCACTGAAGCTGAAAATGAAAACAAGAAAGTCGATAATGATGGCTGGAAACAGATGCACGACTGGAACAACACAAGGCCATCGTAGATGGCTTACAAATAAAAAGTTTTTTTTTTTTTCTTTCTTTTATTTACCTGTCTCTGAATATAGTCAATGGCCCGGCTTTGGGCGTTGCTGTTCGTGCCATTGTACTCGTCATAAACTTTCATGATAGAAGTGTTGACTTCGTCTTCAACCTGGAAACAGTAAAGGAGGATAAACATTACTGCTCTTTTAGATACAAAGACAATATTTAACAGCCTCACAGCAAACATGAGCTGATGGGAGAAGGTGGAGGATTGCTTAAGGCTAGGTACACACACACACACACACACACACATTTGTCCACATGAAAATGCTAAGACAATTGAGTCAAGCGCTCGCCAGACCAGTCCATATTGTGATGTCAAACCACACAGATGAAAGTCCAAGATCCACTACCTCTGGTTTTTCTAGTCAACTCAGTCATCACACAGCAAGTAGCCTGCACCCTTTCCTGTGGTTCTCAATTTTACAGGTCAGCATAATAATAATCTGAAGTTGAATTTAAGAGTTATCAGAAAAGATCGCCTGTGCCACAAATTAAACAATTACATTTCTCTTTCTCACCTTGGCTCTGTAAACGTATCCGAGAACCACCACAGCCACTTCCGTCATGAAAACCAGCAGGAGAATGACGACAAACTGTGGATTGGATTTCAAGGTTTTAGGTACATGGACAGCAGATACCATTGTTCAAGTTACTTTTTCCAAATGTATTATTCACTGCTTGTGGCTCGACGTTTAACCAAACAGAATGAATTAGAAAAGAATTTTAAGTGAAATAAAACGCGCAACGTTGCAGTCGGACTGGTTTACTCACCGTGGTAAGTCCACAGTGGCTCTCTCTCACTGTGGCGCAGCATCCGATGAGTCCAATGAGGAAAAGCAGCGCGCCTACTGCTATGATGATGACTGCAGGGATCAGAGTGTAAACGTCCTCGAAGAAGTGATCGTAGTCATCGTAAGTGATGAAAACATAGGCCCCAACATAGCAAAGGATGCCAGCTGCAGCCTGTGGGTAATCAGAAAATGTTACATTGCATTTACTTTTAATTTTGCTGTCAACGCAAAAATAAACACAATGTAAAAAGCTTCAAAAAATTTTCACCAGGTGAAACATGAACCCAAAACACGACTGTTTCATCACTATGCTTCAAAGCTGATGCCATGTTCTGAAACAATAAATTTTCTTGCCTCCTCTGCATATTAAATTTGTGCAATCTCTTTTTGACTGCTGTTGCTATATATCAGTACTTAAAGCATTTCTTCTAGGTTATCCTATCTGGAAGTTTTCTCTGGCTGTTGCTGCTGGAAAAACCAGTTCAGGAAAAACTTGTTGCTGCTTAAAACCTGCTTTGCTCGAGGGTGGATACGTTTACCAGCATAATGCTTAAATTTGTTTATATAAAACCTTAAATAGCCCTCATAACAAAAGGGAAAAAAAAGAAAATCATCAACCACCCATTTTTTGAAAAACAAAGCCTTTAAAATATTGGCTCCAAAAAACGCAGCAAGAGTTGCTCCTTATGTTACCAAACAACCAATATTGTCATTCCAATATTTTAAGTAATTAATAAAGAAATTGGAACCATAAGAATATAAATAATTACTGAGATCTACCAATTGATCAAAGATTGTAATTTAGAAAAAAGATTCAAATATTAGATTGTTGGTTTTGCTATCAGAACAATTTTAGTTTTTCAGTGTGTAATTAAGTAAACTATTCTACACTATATAGCAGTGAAATTGCAATATTGTGCAATTTTTTTTTTGCCAAAGTTACTACGGGGTTGTTTTTTTTTTTGGTTCTTTTTAACATACTTTTATTTGGACTCGTTTGTTGTCCTCATACATTCCACAACAGTACATCAGTAATTTTGAGGTCATGTAGTCAAATTATTGTTTTTATCCCTATATTTGCTTTATTTTCATTTATATGCACAGAATTAAAAAAAAAACTGGATCGTTTTGACTTAGCAGGTTCAGCTGATTCTGTCTTGTACATTATTATGAAGCCATACACTACCTGTTACAAAAGCAATTTAATGTTCCCAATAAATTATCTGTCTTCATTTAAACAACTCAACATGCACCTATCATTAAAATTATGTTTTATTCCCTGATTTGAGTTAACACAACTCTCCTGCCTTGTGAGTTTGCTATTTTTAGACCACTAGCAAACAATTTTGCTGCATCATTCTCTGGTCTGTTTTTATCTACACAGGATCCCCCACCGCTAGGAAGAGTAAAAGTCATACTACAACTGCAAACGAAGGCTCCTTAACGCTAAAACTCAGCTAACAAATACAAAAACAATTAGCGGAAATTATACAGCATCACACCCTGCATTTTTGAAGTGGATTCGTTTCTACTGCTATTCTTTCTGTGAATCTTTTGTGAAACATATCAGACATGTTGAAGCTGGTTGGGCAGCTGACTACAGACAAGCTAAGCTAATAGGGGGGGGGGGCACTTTGTGTGACGCACGTATAATAATAACAATCAAAAAACCTGCAAACCTACCCAAAATATCAGGTTTAGGAAGACCAGGACCGTCTTCGAGGACGTAATTCCACACTGTCCCATCATTAATGCGGAGATTTAAAGCTGCTCCAGAGAGAAAACAACGAAGTTTTTTATTCCAACATGTCCCTGCTGCTGCTGCTGCTGCTTCTACTGTTGCTGCCCTCTACGCCAGCCATATCCTAACTCTGCGCATACACGGACACACACAGCGAGGCGACACAGCGCCACCAACATCCGGAATACAAGCAGCGAGCGTTGAATAAATCATTTACCAAACCAACCCATATGACCCATATGATCTCAGGTGACTAAATTCTTATATTCAAGATAAGTTATGTGTATGGAGTTAGATTTGTTTCACAATTATTCAATCAAAAAAAAAAAAATCATGTCAAACAAAAAAAGTAGTATTCAATCAAAAAAAAAAAGTCAAACAAAAAAAATCTTAAAAACCTTTTAATCATATTTTCTTTTTGGTTGAAACTTTTTTTTTTTTGGTTGAGTCTATTTGCACATAACTCCATATATATTCAACAAAAAACATTTTTATAGCAAATTTGAGTAAAACAAAGGAGATTGTGAACTTTAAAGGGAGGTATTTTGTCGACATCTAGTGGCCAAATGAATACTGCTTTTTTTCTGCCATTTTTTGTACCAGTGTGAGTTACTGGATATACTAACAAATTTACGAAACTTTTTCTAATTTAACCTTGTTATATACACAGTCTTCAGAGTAGTTTATTGAGATTGTATGTCAATGAGAAACTATAAGTAATGCAAATTATTTGTGGAAAAATAATGTATAAATCATATTAAAAAAAGTGTGGCATGCTCACCTAAAGCCACATCATTTGTAGACAACATCATATGTCGGATGGAGTAATCCAAAAAATCTGTTGAATGCTGGAAAAGACTTGAAACAGAGGAGTTAGATTACCTTAATCACCTCAACTCTAGATCAAAACATATTCATGTATCAGAACATGAGGCCCAAAGACCAGAGATCAATCCAGTGGAGAATCTGTGGAAAGACTTGAAAATCACTGTTTACAATCTGATCCAAATGATACTGAGCTATTTTTCAGGGATGAATGGATTAACTTTTCAGAGTCTGGATGTGCAGCGCTGTTAGACACACCTGTGCATTTTCAGCAAAACGTGGTTCAATAACATTTTGATTGAGGGAAGTTGACCACAAATTCATGTTACATGTTACATTTTTCAGTTTTTATTTTTATTTCTTATTTGTCTTATTTTAATTTTTTTCACAACTACTTTGTGTCAATCTATAATATATATAATTCTCAAATAAGTTACACAGATGAATGTTTTTGTAACCTAATGAAGAATTGTGGAAAACCTTACAGACTGTATCAATAATCAGCATAGTGTTAAGCAATCTGTCTATTCTGGTCATTTTTATTATAATCATTGAAGTTGGTACACAGTAAACAAGGTAGTCAAAAAATATTTTCTGTTGACAAATTTGAGACTCATAATTAATTTAGACCACACATATTGATGACAAATGCTTTTATTGGAGTTTGTTACATAAGCATACTTACTGGATATTGAAACACACTCAAGAATGTGATGCATTTTCAATAAAGCAGCTCACTAACTTTATACATCTGTTTATGTGTTTTTATAAGAAAAATTTCATGCACAGCCATACTATAGCACAAGCCTGTAATACAACTGCTGTCAAATGCATGCTATTCCATAGCATTACAGAAGCTGAAGTCGGCATGTGTGCCAAATATTCTGTCCCAGTGACTGAAGTGAGGTGCAAAATTAGTATTGGGTTTCTGATGGTGCACATCATGCTTGCTGGGTCCTCCGTACATGCCAAACGGAATCAGGCGAGATGTAGACCAGGGGAAATCATAGCCACAGTGATCCTCCACCGAAACATACACGTGTACTATCATGAAAGCCCATGTGGTGAGTAGATGAGATTTCAGGATGACAGGATTTAAAGTGGTCCAAAAACCCACTGTGACCAGCTCCCAGCCACCCAGACACTGGGTGGCAAGAGCAAAGGGAGAGGAGTACTTGTGGTGAATGGCATGAAAGGTGACATACAGCCAGCGGATCCTGTGATGGAGCAGGTGCCAAATAAAGTACTGGAAGTCAAAGAGAAGGAGGTTGCCTATCACCCCGGCAATCAGCTCTAGCAGTTTGGGAGCCTGGTCCGGGAGGTCCACCGGTGGTCTCCATAACCACTGAGCCACTGAAGCAGGGAGCACGAGAAACACATGGTTGTACAAGGTGACACCGGCGCAGTGGAGCAATGTGGAGGCTGTCGGCCGGTGGCTAGGTTGTATCTTGAACTGTTGCACCCATGGCCATCTATCCCCCATGATGTCACAAGCAAGATAAGGAATGCAGAAGATGAAATACGAAGACACGGTTAGCACAATGGGGAAGAGTGGAGATCTCACATAGTCCCAGTAGTTTAGCCTCAGGGTGTCCCATAGAGGTTGCAGGAGAGAGTTTTGTCCCAAGTAATTTGTCCAGATATCCATGGTGTGATCTGCAAAAGCCATCCTTAGGAGCAAATCAGAGGCAGTTTTTTTGATGACTGAAGATGCTGCAGTCAGACACAGCAGCTTTGCTGAACACTTCAGCCCACGAGTGTCTGCCTATGCTCCACTCTCAGCGTGGGTGGCATCGAGTATCAAACAGATCCGACAAATTATTCATGCACCCTGGTTAACTGGTAACTTAAAGCGCACTGTTCAAATGTTGTAGTACTCATCATGGAGAATTGTTTCAAATTGAAAAAAAACCTAACAAAACAAAACAAAGAACAACTAAATTCTCAATATCTCTGTTAGTGGTGTATCCCTATTTCAGAACCAAGGCACAAAGGAGAGGTACCTTTTGAAGGATAAACTAGATATTTTTTCTAACAATAAAGAAAACGCCTTCATACTGTGCTTCTGGAAAATGCAAAGTCTAAAGATTAAATTTAACACAGGCTCTTGTGCAAGCAAACTATCAACATCTTTTAGATTTATTTTGTTATAAACCAGCACAAAGTTGTACAAGAATTCATGGGTGTCAATGTTTTTTGTGTTTCTTTGTATTTCTTTTTCTCTCCTCCCTCCCCCCCCTTTTTTTCTTTTTACAAATAACAGGTTTATAAACTAAAGTGAAGTGTTCTGTTTTCCCCCTTTTTTTTTTTTTTACTGGTCAGGAAAACTGAATTACAGTTGAACTATATTTGGTTCAATTCTTTTTTGCAGAATATAGCATGCTATAGAAAACTTATTTAAAAACTGACAAATAAACCTGGAACCTCCCTGCTGCAGAGGGCGACAAACTGTTAATTCATCCTATCACAGACACATCCGGACCAAATTCTTTCCCAACACGCCACGGCTTTGTTTTGGTTCCAGCACGGATCCATTTTTCCATTACGAGGTGGGAGTCATATTGGATCAGCGGGACGGATGGGACGCAGTTATTGGTTCTCGTGTAATTCACGGACGTTTTGAGGCGATCTGTCGTGTTTTTATTTCGCTGCATGTATTTCTGTGCGGGTTTAATACTCAGATATGAAATATGGTGAGCCAACTTGAACGCTCTGCAGATGTGGACGCTTTGGTCAAAAGACTGGAGAAGGAGTCTCTGACTAAGTTTGTCACTTTTTCTGTGGACCGACATTACAGTGACAAAGGTATAGGAAGGTATTCTTCCTGCAAGATTCTTTAAAGACAAATGAATAATGTTACTAAGAATAACATTATTTCCGTTAGGTCTAAGTGTTTTTTTTTTTTTTTTTTTTTTTTTTTTTGCCAAAATACTTGAGTTGCCATGTTTAAAGAGACAATGTTTGTTGGTTTGCTTATTTTAACTAACCAAGGTACATTGAGGATAAAAACATAGCTGGGTAGAAAAGTGTAGATTTCCACTTTGAAAAAGTTTTTTAAAAAGCACACTGAACAGAAAAAAAATTATTGTGCTGTGTGTATCTGAATGGTTGATGACATCACAAAAGGCGCAAGACTCAAGCCCGTCAGCTGCCCATCCTAAACGTTATGATTGTGATTGCTGATCCACAGATTGGCAGCCTTTACCTGTGAACCGGGTCCACTGGCAGTGGGCCGGCGGTTCTGGGATGCCTTCGATTGAATTCACCGGAATCCCTTTCATGTTTGTGGGCTCCAAAAGGCTCGTCTGCCATCAAGGCAAAGATCTTGCTGTGGCCCAGAAGAGGAAGTATTTTGAAGAAAAAGCTAGAAAGATGGTAAGTTTACACCAGCACACAAAGACATTGATGCATTGAAACAAGAGACATATCAGAGGAACACATCAGAAGAAACAATATCTAGAACGATGCAGGTAGTGACAGAACTATTGTGGGTTTTAAAGTTATGGTGCGATACACTTCAATCCAGAAGAATATAATATATATATATATATATATATATATATATATATATATATATATATATATATATACACCAACAAGTCAATTGATGATTATTCTATCATCAACTGACTTGTTGATAGCTTTTAAATTAAGTTCAGAATTTCTTCACATTACACAGCTAGAAGATCACAGCTTTGGCTGCCAGAAAACCCGTCGGCCATCTACAAAAAAGGTGGGATGTCCTGCAGCCATATCAATCAGCAAGATTGCAACATTCCCTAAGTTCAAGGTTGGTGTAGTCTAATAAAAGATAAGTTCTGGTTTATTTATTTTTTTGGTTTTCGTTGTACAATCTGGCAGTTAAACCAGATAACCCATTGCCCTCTCTAGTTTACAGGATTCAAAATGTACAAAAAGTAAATTTTATCTGAATTCTTCTTTGCCTTCCTCCTTGTCTTAATTTTCTCATGTTAGGTGGTGGACAGTGCAGAAAGGAGTAAGAAGGCAGCTTCAAAAATGCTGAGATTGGCCCTGGAGAGAGACCCGGTCATTTGGGAAACACGCTATGCTGTCCTACATTCGAACGAGCATGCGGGACATGCAAATGGGAGACATGGTAAGAAAGTATTTAAAAAATATATATATTTTGCACAAATGTTTTTGAGATTAAAGTTTTATCTAGAAATAAATAAATGAATAAACTGTGGTTCCCTTTCTTGTCCTTAAAGAAGGAGATGCGACCTCACGATCTGGCATGATCTCATGCAAACGAGCAAGGAAGTCAGATCTGAGAAGGAAATGCGTCAAACTCACCAAACAACTCCTGGACAGCTTGAACTCTATTGAGGACTATCATACCCTTGAGGAGGTTTCACAAGTTTTAAGCACCCTGCTGAAAGACTTGGTTCGACTGAACAGCAAGATGGAGGGAAAGTCTCTTCATCCTGAAGCCAAGAACTCTAGAGCTTTATCTGAAGTTCCAGCCCTGCTCTCACAGAGGGACCCCGAGGAACCTGAATCTGCGCACAGTGATTGTTTAGGAGCTCGGGCAGCCAGTGACCAGGAACTCACCGGTTAAACGTCCCAATTTAACATTTCCAGACTTTTAAAGCTTTTTGTTTTGCTTTTGTTTAGATTGTTTGGTGTTCCTGTTACCGGGAGTTAATGACTCCATTGCCTGTCTGTAGGATGTCCTCATATGTGCACATTTTGTGAGGCTGGTTTACGTTTTTGTCTTACCACAGGTGTGTTTACAGGGTAAGATTTTGCAACTTTGTTACTTAGAAATTTGATTTTTTTTTTTTTTTTAATAACAAAGATATTAGTTAAAATTAGTCTAAATTAGTCCTTTTACATTTCTGAAAAAAATCTTGGATTTTTTTTATTGCCATATAGTTAAAGGAAAAGCACTGTGCATTTTGATTAGTAATATTAGTAATTACTGACTAAACTGGTCTCTAGACAGTTAGCACTATTATTTTTTGCCAAAGGATAAACTCTGAAGTCTATAAAATGCCACTGGACTCTTTAAAATGCTAGGAAATTTTGAAATAAAATTATCATTTTATCTTTCATCTGGATAATGAACAGAGCATATGACCAAACCAGCCCAGAAATGGTTCACCTGACATAAAATTAGTCTTTGCAATACTGTGGAAATGATCTAAAGATTATATCCCTCCAACCTTGTGCAACCTGAGTGCTTTCCCTTGAAAACAACAAGGTAACCTTGTCAGAAATAATGGTGTGTCCTGTTTCACTTAATGACTGCTGGAGATGGACATTAGCTTCCCCCCTGAGAGGTGATAAATAAAGTGCTCAAAAAAAATTGGAATATTGCCAGTAAAATTTGTAGCAAGTATTTTTTTTTTTGTTTGTTTGTTTTTGCAAATCTTCAGCCAGGCTGTTCAATTTATCTATGAATATGTTTGCTTTTAAAGATTTTTTTTAAGAATATAAGCTTCAATTATTGTGTTTATTGTTATTTAAAAAGGCAAGTTGTTCTTGCTACAGAAACTTTATTTCAAAATCTAATTTAGTCATCTGGATAGTCACATAACCAAAAGTGTCAATAAATAATTTTTTATTTCATTATGGGTTTTATTTCCATTCATTTAAACTTGATGCATTGATGAAATAATCCTTTAACAGAGCAGGTCAGAACCCACTTATACCTGTTTTCAGACAGCTCAGCAGAGGTTTAAGACCGTAAAACAAGGTAATAGCCCCAGTTGGATTTCCAACCAAACTTACGTAATATTGGTTAAAAAGCTGCTCAGTGATGCAAGAACTTAAAGGATTAGTGTTAGTGCCTGTTCAGACCGTGATTATGTTTACTGAAGCTTATCAGAACAAGAAGGGCTGTGATTTCTCTTATTTTTTATAGTTCAAAGCCCTACTCATTATACCAGGCTAAGAGGGAAAAAAAAGAAAAGAAAATACAGCTCATAATGATTAACAGTACCATCATGTTTAATCACGGCTGCACAGTGGTGCAGTTGGTAGAGCTGTTGCCTTGCAGCAAGAAGGTTCTGGGTTCAATTCCCGGCCCGGTCTTTCTGCATGGAGTTTGCATGTTCTCCCTGTGCATGCGTGGGTTTTCTGCTGGTACTCTGGTTTCCTACCACAGTCCAAAAACATGACTGTCAGGTTAATTGGCCTCTCCAAATTGTCCCTAGGTGTGAGTGTGTGTGTGCATGGTTGTGTGTCTCTGTGTTGCCCTGCGACAGACTGCCGACCTGTCCAGGGTGTACCCCACCTCTCGCCCGGAACGTTAGCTGGAGATAGGCACCAGCAACCCTCCCGACCCCACTGAGGGACAAGGGTGTAAGAAAATGCATGGATGGATGGATCATGTTTAATTGTAGTGTGCATCACCACTGCTTTGTTTAGCAATTTATGTTTTAATATATTAGATTTAATGAGCTTTTATCATATTATAGTACATCTGTCCATTTGTTAGGCTTTCTTAATAAACTACTGAATATAGAAATGCGTCTTCATATTGATCATGTACACCCCTATATATTATTTTACCACTATGTGGCGCCAAAGTGTTATACAGACTTGTCATTCACCTGAGTAAAACTGTCACTATCTATAGTATTAGAATGCTTAGAGAGAATGTTGAATAGTATTTTAGATAATGTTAAATGAAACAAACTAACTTGATATAAATTATATATGCTAATTTTTTTTTTAATTAAACATTTTTTACTTTTTTGGCAGATAGTAACACTCTGCAACGGAGCCAGAAATGTTGCTTTCAGACCCTGTGACCTGACCTGCAGACAAACAAAAATGAGTTTAGCTGCAAGCGCTGCCACTGCAAGCTCAGCACCTATTGGATTCCAAGAACTGAGGATATTCCAACTCATGCTTCAAACAAAATAGGTCAGAGTCCAGTTCTCCATGTTTCCAGGTGAATCAGCAATGGCCTCAACAAAGCTGCCCCAGTTGGCTTTCAAACGAGTCTAGCACAACATTAAAAAAAGGAAATAAGAAAAAACACTCCACAGCTCTATTCGGTGTCCACGTCATGGACACTATTGCGCACATATGGGGAAGTATCAGGTATCGGCCAAAAGTATAATAATTAAAACAAATCTTTAAAGGGGATGCTGAAGTGTAGGATTAGGTAGTGAGATGATGCTCTGCAGTATTTTGCTCAACAAACTAAAATTTAAATGACTAATATGGTAATGATATAAACTGAAAAAGCAGCTATTAAATGCAGCTGTTTTAATTAGAGTAGGAAGACATCAGAGTCCTTAGTGGGTTCATCAATAAATAAAACGTTACTTTTTCAAAGACAAAAAATAAGTTTTAGAATCCAAATGTTTATGAGGGTTCGCCATGAAAAAAAACTGCATGAGGATAAAATTCAACTACTTCCTTTGTAAAATCTTAAGTGCAAAAAAAATAAATTTACGTGAGACAACAACACATGTGGATTGAGGATCTGACAACTTAGAAAATGTCACGTTCTCATCTTCCGGGACACTAGGTGGCGATAGAGTCTCAGGTTACAACACAAGTAAAGACGATTCTTCTTGGCACCCACAGAAGAAGGTAATCATTTACACTTGGTGAAAGGTGTTTAATCTATTGAACTGCAGGTGAAAAGTCACGGAAGCGACAGGAACAACAGAATATACTTCTACAAGGGGAGTGCCAGCCAATCGCTAAAGAAGAAGAAAGGGCGTATTTAAGTAACGTTAACTGTGTGGTCAGCTGACAGTTGCTTAAGTCCACCTTTATCCTGAAGCTCTAAAATACTGCGCAGTTGATCTTACTGCGAAAAAGTATTTCACTGCATCTAAGTGGATCTGAGGTAAGGCTACATTCCCACAAAAAACAACGTTTTCGTGAATTAACTCACTGAAACACTTGTCCAACAACCGTGAGTGAACGGAAGTTATTTTAGTTTATGCTAATGCTAAAATCAGATGATCTGGCAATCATTTTATCTTCTAGATTTAAAATCACGAAGAAACGTATCTTTAATTGCTCAATATCGCAACCATGTGAAATAAAAATCTTGCACACTAAATATCCCACAAATATATAGGGGGAAAAAAGGAAAAATAAATTAACTGTTTTGATATTTTACTTATTCTTTATTTTTCTTCGGTTTTAAACTGTTATTCATTTGCATATTTCTATTTTAAAAAGCATGTTTTTAATCTAAGAATTTTCATCATTGTTTTAGTGGAAAAAATATTTGATATATTTTTTAAAAATATATATTTAATTTAATAAAAGGAGTGTTGACAATGTTTTCTGTGAGAGCATTGCTTTGGGTTAAAATGTCTAATTCTTGCTGTTGCTTCACTACTACGTGTCAATTATGTGTGAAACAGAAACTGTGTACTTTCCCTCAGGTTTTAACAATGGAGAATGAGGGAGAAGTGAAAACTGAAGAGGAAAAAGCTGAGTCATTCCCACAAACACAGCAACTGTGCCGCTTCTTCTCCCAAGGACGGCACTGTCATTTTGGCAAGAGGTGTAGATTTCTGCATGTAAGAGAAGATGGAAAAGATCATGAAAAGAAAACTTTTGAGTCACCCAGCCAGCCTGATTTTACTCCGTCAAATTCTCAGGACGGTGGTCAATTTGAGGGAGACAATTCGGCACTTGCCCACAACCCAAAGTTTGCCCCAGGCTCTGCCCGCCGCCCTTGTCGCTACTTTCTCTCTGGACATTGCACCATGGAGGACAGATGTCGCTTCTGGCACCCGCCACAGTTGCCTCCATTGGACGACCCGTCTGCTGCTGCTGTTCAGAGTAAATCCACACCCCGCCATCCTCCGGAGCCCCATCCCGGTGGCCTGCAGGAGGTGAAGCTGTGCGAAATGACCGAGGACACGGCCAAGCAGCTGCGAGACACAGAGATCAGGCAGCTGAAGAAGCGTTTCCCCAAAGATCAACTGATCATTCAGGAGAGAAGTGACGGCAAACTGACATATTACAGGGCTTCTGTAGAGGCCACGGATCCAGACTGGGTAACACTCTTGTTGTTCATTAAAAACATTATTTTTTTATAGTTTATCCAGGTACATTTTATTATTGTGAATGAACAAACATTGGTTGTGGTACTGGAGCCATATCCAGCCTGTTGAAACGAGTGATCTGATCATTTTGCGTTATTACAGCCTTTTGATCTCAAAGAAGTTGACATCATGGTTAGCTTCCCAGACAACTACCCCCTTGAGGTAAAGAACACAGTTTTACTACTAAGAAAACATGACACAATATCATGTTAACTGCCTGACATGCAATAAACACCTCTTGATCTCTATGTTTCCACAGATTTTCACATTAGAGATCCCACTGGACCAGAACTTGCCTTCAGTCATGGCAAAGTAGATGATTTTTTTTTACATGTACAGTTAAGTGTTGCCTGTAATATTACAGGTATTTCTGTACATGTTTGGCTGTGCAGGCATGTGCAGGAAGCGTCTTTGGAGTGGCTTCAGGCTAAGCATGCTACCAATCAGCTGCTGGGAAAGGTGGAGCTGCTGTTTCGTCCTTTTGTTCGGTGGCTGGATCGGAGTTTGGAGAGGCTGTTCACCGAAGGAGCCAGACAGGTGAGGCAGTAACAACGGATGAAAATAATTATTTATGACGTCTGGATACATATGAAAAAGAATAATTAAACATGGAAAGAAGAAAAATTCATCAGTTTGTTTTATTTCCTTTTTTTAATTGAGCTAATAGTTTGTGGGTTTTTTTTTTAAAGTGCTTTTATTTCAAGCCTGACCTCTACAGAAATAGCTGAAAGTTGGTCATTATAAATGTGGGAATCATAAAATAGTTTTTAAAAATACTAGAAATTGGTCCCGTGAATTGAACCTTGAATTATTTAGATAAAAGAATATTCAGGGTTGAATGGTCCAGTCTAACTGCGCATAGGCGACTTGCAAAAGAGATTGGAAAATATTTTCAGTCTCTAGATTTGCAGAACTGTCAGAGACATCCACAGATTGCCTGCAGCATTTTTGTAGATTAACAAAAAAAATGTTGAAAAGGTTGTATTTGGAGGAAATCTGAATGCAGTGATGGAGGGTCAGCTCTGCTTTCCTTCCTTTGTAATTCTCCTTGAAGAGTTTACTGCAGAACTTGATGAAAATACAATTCATCAATCCTTGTTGTTTTGCCTTTGTTCTAGCTTAAGAAAGACATCGATTTAGAAAAAGCCGGCCTGCAGTTTATAACGTACCAGGAACTCCAGATTTCAGTGACTGAAACCTCTGACCCTGCTTCTGGTGTCGTCGGTGACGAGGACGCCTGTAACTCGACTGAAAAGACAGAAGATCTGGACTCTGAGGAAGAAGAGCACCAGAAGCCCATACAGAGTGATAAAGGTCAGCTGCTGGAGGAAGATGCGAGCCATCTGGTGGAGAACATCAGAATCAGCGATCCCCGCAGAGGCACCGAGGTCAAGCTGCTGGGTCTCAGGCTGGGGGAAAACACTGCCACCGTTACTGCCCAACGGATTACCGTTTGTCTGCAGTGTAACAGGTAATTTATTCGAAAACACAAAAATGATTTCTTTCCTTTTGATCCGATTCTGAGAGTCAAACCCGACCAGTCGCTGCTTTTTGCTGGCTTCAGGTGCAAGGTGACTGCCGATCTGACTCTTACTGGAAGGACAGCCTGCTCGGCTCAGTGTGAAAAGTGTAATGCGGACATAAATGCTGCATTCAGGCCCTGCATGATCCACCATTACAGCGACGTCCTGGGATACCTGGACCTTCAAAACGCCACCGCCTCTGACCTTGTACTTCAGGACTGCGACCTGACTGTGGGATGCCTCAGCTGCTCTCAGGAGATCCCGGTGGAGGTGGTCAACATCAGAAAAGGCCATCAAAGATGGGCGGAGTACATATCATATCACTTAACTTATCTTCTCTCTCTTTTGTTTTTTTTATTAGAGCGTTTTCTATGGACAAACAAAGGAGTTCAACTGTGAGAACTGCCACAGCAAACTCAGCATCCTGGCTGAGAGCACGAGGTTCCAGTACATTCAGCCTCGCTCCTCCAGCAAAACAGGTCAGAGCCCAATTTGCTTTCACATGGATCAGCAGAAGGCTTATAATCTTACAACAAGAAGGCTGCCCCAGTTGGATTTCCAACCAAACTTGCATAATGTTGTTCAAAAAGCCGCTCAGCGTGCGGAAAAACCTAAAGTATTAGCATTAGTACGTTTCCAGATCGCCGTTAACTTCCGCTGCACCCAATTATTCCTCCCCGCAGGTCTGAGTGCCGTCAGCTACAAAACAATAAGAGATCCAGCAGTCCAGAAGGGGAAGCCGCTGCCGGATAAAGGAACGTGTAAACATTTCAAGCAGAGCCATCGCTGGCTCAGGTATCGTCCCTATAGTGACCCTTATTTAACGTTGCTATCAATGTCGCAGCCCTGGGAAACAATCTCCCCCTCATATTGCCAGGTTTCCCTGCTGTGGTCGGACTTATGCCTGTGATGTGTGCCATGACGAGAATCAGGACCATCCCATGGAACTCGCCACCAGGATGATCTGTGGATTTTGCGCCAAAGAGCAGGTGGAGGATACATTTTCATTCAGTTAGCTCTTAAAAATATTTCTCTTGTTAAACTGGCAGATTTAAAGATGAAACGACAACAACAAGAATAATCCTAGCTTTTTGCTTTGAAGGTTTGCTAGGGTTTTTTAATGGGAGTTTCTGCTGTTTGACGTTGCAGCCGTACGGTAACGGAAAGCCTTGCGTCAGCTGTGGGAGCATGATGACGAGAGGCACGCGCACCAGCCACTGGGAGGGAGGGCTGGGATGCAGAAATAAAGTCAAAATGAGCAGGTACAACTCCACATGGCATAAACTGACATCTTTGGCAAAGTTCAGTACCAGGATGGATGGTGGTGCCTAATAGATTTGCTCTCTTCTCTCTGTAGAAATGATCGACAAAAACACACCAGCAACAACAAAACGGTTTCAAGGAAGGCGGCCAGCGAGAAGAAGTAAAGAGCCTTTTTGCTATTGTTGTGAATAAGTGGCGTCATTCATAAACCACAACAATTTTAACTATTTTGATCTCTTCTCAAAATAAATCACGTTCTATTGGTTATTCCGTATGTGTGTGTTGTTTTTTTTTTAAATCTCTTTTGAAACTTCGTCCAGAGAAACATTCTACATCTGTGATGGAATCACAACTGTAAGGCCAAGCTGAACATCCGGGTCCACTGATAAGAGAGTCTTTGATCTATAACTAGTGAGTTGACAACTCACTTGTTTAAAATGGAAATTGAAATCTCGGCAGGAAACAAAGCCGATTTTAACCGCAAGATTCATTGTTTCATTCACCCTTATGAACCATTTTTGGAAACAATTAGTCTGAGTTGTCTTGAGCCATGACATGGACTTTTATGAAAAAGATTTTGCTTCGTAGAAAATACAATGTGCAGATTGATTTTTTTTTTTGTTGTATTTTACATTGAATTAAGCAGCTTAAGTTACTTAATAAAAGGAAACAAATCCAATCAGACTTACTAACGTAGAAACTCAGGTGATGCATAATGATAAAATATTTTAAAGTTTGGGTTGTCAATTCAACCTCTGTAATTTTGGTGCTTTTTAGATGGTTTGTTTCTAATTTGCATTTGTTGGAGGAGATTGGGTGGGTGCATAATATCTAGTTACATATAAAAAGATATGGTATAGCGGAATTACACTTAAAATATTTTTTTCCCCCAAAAATTAAAATAAATATAAGTAGTTACTACCCACCTCTGATCATCTGTTGAATCCTGTTTGAAATCTTTCTTCTGAAGATGAGCTTTTCCAGGTTCTTTGTTTAGAAGTGCCTAATAACAGATAAACATTCGGATTTGCTACTTGCAGTGCATCCCAAAAGTATTTGCACCCCTAGAACGTGTTCACATTTTGTACACTTCTACAAAATGAATTAATGAGTTAGTTCAGCAAAAAGCAGGATATATTTAAAAAGTGGGGAAAAAAATATGCAAGGTTTTATGAACACAAGTCTAAGAAATATACTGCCCCTACTGTATTAGCTATTAATGAATTTGCTTCTTCAGCAACATCATGAAGATCAAGAAACACACCAGACAGACATGAGTTCATAGTTTGCAGCAATATCCCAAGGACAGCATTATTCAGAGAAGAGGCCAAGTCGGCCATGACTAATTCATTTATTTACTGCTCCACATTTTCTTTGCTAGACGATGACATGAAGCCAACAGGGAATTTTGAACGTCTGTCTGCTACCTGATTGCTGAAAACTGGGTTATGTAGCAAACAGTTACTCAGACCGCCCAAGTCACTCTGCCAAACAATGCTTAGTAAGGGATACTGTAATGTTGTAAACTGACCAAGTCATAGAGCTGACCCTAATTCAGAGAAACTGCAAAAGCAAACAGCACATTTCAGGAAACTCACCAACATGAATGGGTTCATGCTGTTCTGTTGGGAGGAATGTGCTGCATTCCTCCAAGATAATATGGAGGAATTATCGATACAGTGTGCTGTCCTGTTTTCAGATCATTGCATTAAATGCATAAATGTGTCAATTTCAAAATAAATCATCGACACCAATTAGCATTTCTACAAATATCTGTTCAAGACAGATATAAAAATGTGTAAACAGTGATTTTGATGGGATTAACCTTTTCATGCATAGTGGTCACTACAGTGGACAGCTATCTAAAAGCCATTTTCTTGTGCTTCTTGTGGATTTTTATGTTGTAAATGGAGACAAATCACTGAAGTGGACACTAATGCATCATAAAATATTATCAACTATCCAAAATGGATTGAAAAAAAAAATGGATTGATATGCTTGAATAAGCGTATCAACTGACCCGGTCCCTCCTTCACGACTTCTGCAGGTAACCCCCTAAAGAACAATACTACTCATGTATTTTTCAAATAACTTTAGTAAAAAATAAAATAAAATCCTACTTTTTTTTATGTATTAAGAAAATCAATGAAGGTTTTGAAAAAAATCCTGATACAAAGAATCATAATTCATGCATAAAAAGGTTAAAACAAACACTCTTGATTTGTCTTCTATTTATGATGGATTACACCTAATCTGAAGCTCTTTGTTTCTTGTGTAACAAGCACAAGTAGCATAACTACTTGTGCTTGTTAAACTCAAGTAGTTATGTTTTGGCACACGTTGGTTGCCATACATCACCTCAGTTTCTACGTTGGTAAGTCGGATTGGATTTTTTTCCTTGTAATAAGTAACTTAAGCTGCTTAATTCAATGTAAAATACAAAAAATAAATCTGTGTACATTGTATTTGATACCAAGAAAGCAAAATCTTTTTCATAGAAATCCATGTCATGGCTCGAGACAACTTGGACTAATTGTTTCCAAAGATGGTTTATAAGGGTGAATAAAACGATGAATCTTGCTATTAAAATTGGCTTTGTTTCCTGCCAAGACTTCAATTTCTTTTTTAATCAAGTGGGTTGTAATCAATCTGGGCTGAGCTGAAGGAGAGTTTAAGAGAGGTTTTGGAGTGATACAAAAACATTGTACAAAAAAAATGATCAAAGATTTGTCTGTTTCTATGATCCGACCTTGTAAAATGTTACAGGAGAAAATAAACTGTTGTCTTATTTGCGAAAGTGGAGCAGAGCGACAGATAACTGTAACTACTGAACTGGAGAGTTTCAAATCTTCCATCCATTTTCTTACACCCTTGTCCCTCAGTGGGCTCGGGAGGGTTGCTGGTGCCTATCTCCAGCAAGCTTACCGGGCGAGAGGCGGGGTACACCCTGGACAGGTCGCCAGTCTGTCGCAGGGCAACACAGAGACACACAACCATGCACACACACACTCACACTCACACCTAGGGGCAATTTGGAGAGGCCAATTAACCTGACAGTCATGTTTTTGGACAGTGGGAGGAAACCGGAGTACCTGGAGAAAACCCACGCATGCACAGGGAGAACATGCAAACTCCATGCAGAAAGACCGGGGCCGGGAATCGAACCCAGAGCCTTCTTGCTGCAAGGCAACAGCTCTACCAACTGCTCCACTGTGCAGCCCCTAGTTTCAAATCTTACTTTCTTAAAATAGCATATATTTGCATCCCTTTCTAATTAATGTACTCATTAAAAATTCAGTCTTTCAACATTTTTCTCTGATTTGCTTCTACGGTGAAAGATTTTCTTTTAAGGCATTTACAATTTTCTATATGTAATTATATATGGACCCACATCAATTTCAAGTTTTAACTATTTATGTCAGAAAACTCTTCATTAACGGGATTCATGAGCAAAATCTTCCTGAATAAAATTCCTTCAACATTTGAGTCTTTGTGTAAGAAGATTGTCAGAAACAATAAACAAGACAAATTTAACTGTTTCTCCTCTGGATATTAAATATAATGTGCAAACACCACATTAGGTTTCAATAAATTATATTGCATGCGTCTGCTTTATAAATAGATGTTTATTGAACAAAAGCTGAAACACATTTAAATATTTGTACAAGTTTAATGCATTTTTAAAAATGCTAATAATGCAAGAAGTGCAGCAGCAAAATAAAGAGATTTAACAAGACAACATATTTATAAAAGAGGCATTATTTACAGAATTGTGTTGACTATTGTTTTGTGTTAATCAACGTTTTTCTTCTTCAGAGACACGGCAGTGCCGAAGATCCGGTCCCAGTGGCTGAAGAAGGGAGCGTAGTTGCTGCTGGGCTTCTGGTGGTGCAAGTCGTGGGCCGGGGCGCCCCCCAGCAGACCGAAGGGCACCAGGTGGTTCAGGGTCCAGGGCAGGTCGTAGCCTATGTGGTCCTCCACGGACATCCAGATGCTCAGAACTGTTATGCACCATGTGCTCAGTGGGTGACACCTCAAAAGAATCGGGTCCAGGTTGCTCCAGAAGCCCACGGTCATCAGTTCTGGAATGCTGAGCTGCTCCGTGGACCAGGAGAATGGAGCCATGTACTCATGGTGGACTGCATGCACCCAGCGGTACAGCTGCAGGTTCTTGTGGTGCACAAAGTGCCAGATGAAGTACTGGGTGTCAAAGAGGAGCAGTATAGCCAGTCCTTCGGAGAACAACTGGTATAACGTAGGAGCATCTCGCGGCAGGGTTGGTGTTGGCAGTATGAACATGCCGATTATGACAGCCGGTAGAACAAAAAATATGTGGTTATAGAGAGATGTCATGAAGCTCTTGGCCATCATTCCCAGCGTTGGCCTCCTGTCTTGCTGGATCTTATACTTGTGGAACAAAGGGACCCTTTC
This sequence comes from Poecilia reticulata, assembly GCF_904066995.2. Classification (NCBI taxonomy): domain Eukaryota; kingdom Metazoa; phylum Chordata; class Actinopteri; order Cyprinodontiformes; family Poeciliidae; genus Poecilia; species Poecilia reticulata. The sequence continues at coordinate 22,984,782 of NC_088835.1, read as the reverse complement.
CCCCAAGAGGTCCAACACAGCAAAAGGCAAACTAAAGCAAAAGTAGCTGGAGAAGGCAAGGATGACGGGCAAAAAGGGAGACGAGACGAGAGACAGGTGGTGAAGAAGGAGATGGTCCCAGAAGGGCTGCAGGAGACGGTCGGACGCCCTGAAATGAGGGGACCTCAGAGAGAGCTCACTGATGTTCAGCATCTTTCTGTTTGGGGCTGCTGCTGCTGCTGCTGATCGAGATGAGATCTGGCTTTATATAGTGGAGATCAACAAACAGGACTTTGCTCTCAGCCAAAAAAAAAAAAAGAAAACGCCTGCTTTTCTCCTCACAAGAGCTCAACGTGTGCCAAAACATACCTATGTGAGCTTACCAAGCACGTTCATTAGACACAAGAAACAAAGGGCTTCAGATTATGTTTAATCCAGCATAAATAGAAAACAGATCAAGAGTGTTTGTCTGCATTTCTAACGTAAAAATGTTTCTAAAGTAGAAACTGAGGTGATGTATGTTGATAAAATATTTTAAAGTTACAATTGTCAATTCAACCTCCTTAATTTTGTTGCTTTTTATACGGTTTATGTTTCTAATTTGTATTAGCTGGAGGAGATTGGATGGGTGCATAATATCTAATTATAAATGAATTATAAAAATAAGCAGCATTTGTGTGATGCACAGGGTTGGTCATATCCAGAGTTGGGTAGAGTAGCCAAAAATCATACTTCAGTATAAAAGTCACACTACTTCAGATTTCAATATTTTACTCAAAGTAAAAAGTAGCCATCTAAGAAATTAATCAAGTCAAAGTATTTCAGAAAAAGGCTAAGTACTGAGTAACTGATCATAAAGTTGAGTTTAATATTTTACAATGATGCCATCAGACAAAATTATAGACGTCTGTACATATTCTGGTATTTTAAAGGCTAAAGTGAGAAAACAACACATGTTTAAATAATTACGAAATAAATTCTCAACAAAAGAAAGCTCTTTTTCAGTATAAAACTTATCTCACTAATACTTGACAGCAAGTGCTGTACCTGCATGTTAAAACAGTGTAAAGTGCTTCCAGTTTATTGTGTGGTGTTCACTTGACCTCCAAATGGCACAAGGTCAGCAGAAAGTAATAGAACAAAGCTTGTGTACAAACAAGATGTCCCACTTTGACCAAAACTGCAATTTGGAAGAACTGCAACATACTGTATTTGTTCTTCATTCAGTGAAGTTAAGTACCCAGTACAGTAAGAGAAGGCATACTTCTTTATTATAACATAGAAGTGAAAGATATGGTATAGTGGAATTACACTTAAAATATTTTTTCCCCCGAAAAATTACTAAAGTAAATATAAGTAGTTACTAAATAACTTCTGCATCGTCATTTATTTCCTCAAGATAAACTGCCGGCTCCTCAAATGGATTAACACAACGTTGCATTCTCTTTAAAGAACAAGATCACGGATACAAGCGGCCGAAATGGGTTTCCTCCGCAGGGTGGCTGGCCTCTCCCTTAGACATAGGGTGAGAAGCTCGGTCATCCGGGAGGGACTCAGAGTAGAGCTGCTGCTCCTCCACGTCGAGAGGAGCCAGTTGAGGTGGCTCGGGCATCTGGTCAGGATGCCTTCTTGACACCTCCCTGGTGAGGTGTTCCGGGCACGTCCCACAAAAGTTCAAATCCATGCTGAGAGGAGATCCTTCAATCAGGGCTCCTCCGCAGCACTGATTGGCTAAGCAATGTAACGTGATCCTCTGCAGCAAGTGATGGCAAAGCGGGGCGTCATCACGACTTTACACAAGTGTGTCTTTACCTCCGCGGCAGAGGCTCCGCTGAACCCCTGAGACCTACTCACCGAACCCCTGGGGTTCGATCGAACCCAGGTTAAGAACCACTGATTTAGAATGAGACTGAAACAGCAAACAAAATTAGCCTTTTTATTATTTAAAGTGAGCAACACCTGATCATACTGACCACTTAACATGTATTTATATTATATTATATTATATTATATTATTTAGATATTTAGGAGAACAGCAGTGCTAGAATGATGTTGAAGAAAAGTGAAGAAGCTCTGGTGAGGTCTTCGTTTAGTTTATTGAAATATGTATTAACTGTTTTTAATTTTTAAATAAACTAGACTATTTTATTATGAGAGGAGCAGGTCAGTGAAGACATAGGAGAGTCAGGTGGAGTTCCAGAGTGTGAAGATATAAAAATTATATTAATTTCAATAAAACCAGAAAGGAGAACAGGTGAAGACTGATGTCAGGTTGATTTCTTTCAATGTTTCAATATTTTTTTCATTATTTCCACACTATAAGGTTAATGATTAGGAGACGATAAGAAAAGTGCTTGATGAGAGGTTTAAAAATGAATTTGTGAAAACTTTTGCCTGTTGTTGCTAATGATCTGATCCAAATAGTAAACTCATCGCTCTCTTCAGGTGTTTCCCCCAGGCTTTGAAAACAGCAGTTATCAAACCACTGATAAAAAAGAACAATCTGGACAAATCACTACTGCAGAATTACAGGCCGACCTCTGACCTCCCATTCATAAGCAAAATTATTGAAAAAGCTGTTTTTAAACAATTAAATAACTTCCTAACAATAACGAATCACTTTGACTCCTTCCAGTCTGGTTTTCGTGCTCACCACAGCACGGAGACTGGCGTAGTCAAAGTGTTCAATGACATCCATATAAATACAGACTGTGGGATAACCACAGTGCTGGTTCTGTTGGACCTCAGTGCAGCTTTTGACACTGTTGACCACAACATTTTACTGAATCGACTGGAGAGTTGGGTCGGACTCTCCGGTCCAGTGCTCCACTGGTTTGAATCTTACATAAGAAACAGGGATTTCTTTGTTTCAATCGGAAACTTCTCATCAGAGAGGTCAAAGGTCACATGTGGTGTACCCCAAGGTTCAATCCTAGGACCCCTTCTTTTCAATATGTATATGCTCCGACTGGCTAAGGTTATAACAGGACATAGGATTAGCTACCACAATTATGCGGATGATACACAGCTCTACATCACGGTGTCACCAGGTGACCTTTGACCCCATCCAATCACTGAATAGATGCTTAGAACAGATCAATGTGTGGATGTGCCAAAACTTTCTCCAGCTAAACAGAAACAAAACTGAAGTTATTATCTTTGGACCTAAAGAGGAGCGAACTAGAATCAATGCACAGCTTCAGTTATTACAACTAAAAACCAGCGATCAGGCCCGAAACCTGGGAGTAGTGATGACCTCTGACCTGAACCTTCAGAGCCACATTAAGACAGTCACAAAGTCAGCCTTCTATCACCTGAAGAACCTCTCCAGGAGTAGAGGACTGATGTCTCAGCACGATCTAGAGAAACTCATCCATGCGTTTATCTTTAGCCGCATTGATTATTGCAACAGCGTCATCACAGGTCTGACTAATAAATCAATCAAACAGCTGCAGCTGATCCAGAAGCTGCTGTTGCTGTTTTGACTAAAACCAGGAAGATAGAGCACATAACACCAGTTTTAAAGTCCCTACACTGGCTCCCTGTAGCTCAGAGAATAGACTTTAAAATACTGTTGTTAGTTTATAAATCACTGAACGGTTTAGCACCACAATACATTAAAGATCTGTTATTGCTGTACCAACCATCTAGATCCCTCAGATCTTCTGGTTCTGCTCTGCATCCCCAGAACCAAACGAGGAGAAGCAGCATTCAGCTTCTATGCACCACAAATCTGGAACAAACTTCCAGAAAACTATAAAATTGCTGAAACACTGAGTGCCTTTAAAAATCAACTTAAAACCCACCTGGTTAGACTTGCTTATGGCTAAATTAGGATTAGAGTGCCGGTTTTGATGTCTTTGATGTTTTTATCTTTACTTTTTATTTCCTTATTCTCACTGTTTGTTTTAATGAAGGTTTTAAGGTGCAAGTACCCTTGTTAGATTGCGTTCTAACTAAAACTCTGAGGGTTTAATGTTTTTCTTTTTTTATTATTATTTTTATTTGTTTTAATCTTTTTCAAAATCTGTTTCTCTTTCTCACTGTTTATTCCTGTTTTTATTTTAATTATGTAAAGCACTTTGAAATGCCTTGCCGCTGAAATGTGCTATACAAATAAAATTTGATTGATTGATAAAATTCAAATAATGGACCATTTGTTTTTTTTTAAATCTGTATTTATTTCAAATGATAGAACATGTGCAGCTGAACACAAAGTATAAAAAACATTTTTAAATTGGACTTCTTTATTGCGCAGTTCTGTTAAACTTGATATTCAATTAAAAAAAGTTTTCAAAAAATGAAATAAGTACATATGAAGTTATCACATGTAAACTCAGGAAGGTCTGGTGCATTTATTTTTCTGCTTTTATTTCTAAGTATGTTAGTTTCAGTCCTCCGTAAATATGGGCCAGATATTCTAAACACAAAATTTATTTGGGACAGTCACTGTATTTTTGGTCTGTTTTAACAAATAAACCACATGAAAAAATCTAAATCATTGCAAATAAAGTGGAGTGGTTTTGAATTTGGATGTGATTGTAAAATAAATATCTGTCGGGCCAAGTGGGTTAAATCTACAGCCAATTTCACATCTCAATAATGATAAAAACATGTTGTGTGAATCAAGCTGGTCAGAATCACTAAACACAAAATAATGAGCTCATTATTTTATGTCCTACTCAGTTAACTGTCCCACTTAGTGTTATATTCAGGGTCAGTGAAATTGTACAATTTTTATTTTTACTGAATTTTTTGAGAGATGGCCAAAAAGCAAAAAACAAAAACGGAATTTTTAAAATTTGTTTTTCCAGCAAAGCTACTTGGAAATCGGTTCTGTGCGACATGTGACAGTCAGTCAGTGCATTAAGTCAACAACAGTTGACTTAATGCACTGACTGCAGTAAACAACATATTGTCAATATAATTTCCCAACGTAGATGTCTTCAAATACACAAACCATCCTTAGATGATACTGGACCTGCTCATCATCATGATGGGACAGAGAGACTCTGTTCCCTGAGTTCAGGTCCAGAATCTGCTTTCTGTTCCGGAGCCCCGCTCACTATCCACCGGCTTCCTGAGCTAATAAACACGGTGCACATTATTTGTGGAGGCATTTGAAGGACCGGATTTATGGTAAATCATCGCCAATTTAGCCCGGGAGTACACATGCTAACACGAAGTTAGCTAAAGTCAACTATCTTACAGTAAAAGAAAATGTCGGACAAAGTTGGACAAAGTCGTGGCATCTCCATCCGATATTCTCTTCTTGCATGTTTTACAAGTTGCAGTTCGTTTTTTATTCGAAAGTTCATAACCTACATAGCCAAAAGAAATTACTCGCGGAAGCATATTCGAGTCGTTATTTCGTCTTTCGTTCCCTGAGCTCTGCAGCGTTTTTAAATGTCCAAATCCTGTTAATTTGATTGGTTGAGCTGCAGCTACGCACACATACATACATGAGGAGAGAGGAGAAACAGAGGGACGGTGTGCGCATATTGATACGGAATGAGTGAAATTAATTAATGACGCCACTTTATAAATAATGTGTTTTAAATTTTAAGACTTTGAGTAAAAAATATCAGGTCTTTTCAAGTAAACAGCTTCAAGTCGAGTCAAGTCCCAAGTCAATGGCGTCAAAGTCAAGTCCGAGTCTTTGAGCATTTTTTCAAGTCAAGTCTCAAGTCGTGATTTTAACGACTCGAGTCCAAGTCATGTGACTCGAGTCTCCACCTCTGCTATCCACCTCTGATCATCTGTTGAATCCTGTTTGAAATCATTCTTCTGAAGATGAGCTTTTCCAGGTTCTTTGTTTAGAAGTGCCTAATAACAGATAAACATTCGGATTTGCTACTTGCAGTGCATCCCAAAAGTATTTGCACCCCTAGAACGTGTTCACATTTTGTACACTTCTACAAAATGAATTAATGAGTTAGTTCAGCAAAAAAGCAGGATATATTTAAAAAGTGGGGAAAAAATGTGCAAGGTTTTATGAACACAAGTCTAAGAAATATACTGCCCCTACTGAATTAGCCACTAATGAATTTGCTTCTTCAGCAACATCATGAAGATCAAGAAACACACCAGACAGACATGAGTTCATAGTTTGCAGCAATATCCCAAGGACAGCATTATTCAGAGAAGAGGCCAAGTCGGCCATGACTAATTCATTTATTTACTGCTCCACATTTTCTTTGCTAGACGATGACATGAAGCCAACAGGGAATTTTGAACGTCTGTCTGCTACCTGATTGCTGAAAACTGGGTTATGTAGCAAACAGTTACTCAGACCGCCCAAGTCACTCTGCCAAACAATGCTTAGTAAGGGATACTGTAATGTTGTAAACTGACCAAGTCATAGAGCTGACCCTAATTCAGAGAAACTGCAAAAGCAAACAGCACATTTCAGGAAACTCACCAACATGAATTGGTTCATGCTGTTCTGTTGGGAGGAATGTGCTGCATTCCTCCAAGATAATATGGAGGAATTATCGATACAGTGTGCTGTCCTGTTTTCAGATCATTGCATTAAATGTATAAATGTGTCAATTTCAAAATTAATCAACACCAATGAGCATTTCTACAAATATCTGTTCAAGACAGATATAAAAATGTGTAAACAGTGATTTTGATGGGATTAATCTTTTCATGCATATGTCTCATTACAGTGGACAGCTATCTAAAAGCCATTTTCTTGTGCTTCTTGTGGATTTTTACATTATAAATGCAGACAAACACTCTTGATCTGTTTTCTATTTATGCTGGATTAAACATAATCTGAAGCCCTTTGTTTCTTGTGTCTAATGAACGTGCTTGGTAAGCTCACATAGGTATGTTTTGGCACATGTTGAGCTCTTGTGAGGAGAAAAGCAGGCGTTTCTTTTTTTTTTTTTTTGGCTGAGAGCAAAGTCCTGTTTGTTGATCTCCACTATATAAAGCCAGATCTCATCTCGATCAGCAGCAGCAGCAGCAGCCCCAAACAGAAAGATGCTGAACATCAGTGAGCTCTCTCTGAGGTCCCCTCATTTCAGGGCGTCCGACCGTCTCCTGCAGCCCTTCTGGGACCATCTCCTTCTTCACCACCTGTCTCTCGTCTCGTCTCCCTTTTTGCCCGTCATCCTCGCCTTCTCCAGCTACTTTTGCTTTAGTTTGCCTTTTGCTGTGTTGGACCTCTTGGGGAAAAGGGTCCCTTTGTTCCACAAGTATAAGATCCAGCAAGACAGGAGGCCAACGCTAGTAATGATGGCCAAGAGCTTCATGACATCTCTCTATAACCACATATTTTTTGTTCTACCGGCTGTCATAATCGGCATGTTCATACTGCCAACACCAACCCTGCCGCGAGATGCTCCTACGTTATACCAGTTGTTCTCCGAAGGACTGGCTATACTGCTCCTCTTTGACACCCAGTACTTCATCTGGCACTTTGTGCACCACAAGAACCTGCAGCTGTACCGCTGGGTGCATGCAGTCCACCATGAGTACATGGCTCCATTCTCCTGGTCCACGGAGCAGCTCAGCATTCCAGAACTGATGACCGTGGGCTTCTGGAGCAACCTGGACCCGATTCTTTTGAGGTGTCACCCACTGAGCACATGGTGCATAACAGTTCTGAGCATCTGGATGTCCGTGGAGGACCACATAGGCTACGACCTGCCCTGGACCCTGAACCACCTGGTGCCCTTCGGTCTGCTGGGGGGCGCCCCGGCCCACGACTTGCACCACCAGAAGCCCAGCAGCAACTACGCTCCCTTCTTCAGCCACTGGGACCGGATCTTCGGCACTGCTGTGTCTCTGAAGAAGAAAAACGTTGATTAACACAAAACAATAGTCAACACAATTCTGTAAATAATGCCTCTTTTATAAATATGTTGTCTTGTTAAATCTCTTTATTTTGCTGCTGCACTTCTTGCATTATTAGCATTTTTAAAAATGCATTGAACTTGTACAAATATTTAAATGTGTTTCAGCTTTTGTTCAATAAACATCTATTTATAAAGCAGACGCATGCAATATAATTTATTGAAACCTAATGTAGTGTTTGCACATTATATTTAATATCCAGAGGAGAAACAGTTAAATTTGTCTTGTTTATTGTTTCTGACAATCTTCTTACACAAAGGCTCAAATGTTGAAGGAATTTTATTCAGGAAGATTTTGCTCATGAATCCCGTTAATGAAGAGTTTTCTGACACAAATAATTCAAAATTGAAATTGATGTGGCTCAATATAATTACATATAGAAAATTGTAAATGCCTTAAATGAAAATCATCTTTCACTGCAGAAGCAAATCAGAGAAAAATGTTGGAAGATTGAATTTTTAATGAGTACATTATTTAGAATCGATGCAAATATATACTATTAAATATATACTAGAAAGTAAGATTTGAAACTCTCCAGTTCAGTAGTTACAGTTAGCTGTCGCTCTGCTCCACTTTTTCTAATAAGACAACAGTTTATTTTCTCCTGTGACATTTTACGTCGGATCATACAGACGGGTCTTTAACCATTATTTTCTTGTACAATCTTTTTGTATCACTCCCAGACTTCTCTTGAGCTCTCCTTAAGCTGAGCCCAGAATGATTTTTAGTAAGACTTAGAGGCGATGGAAGGATTATGTTGTGGCTTAACAACCTTTTCCGTTTTAATTGTTAATTTAAATGTCCATTTGTTCTAATTACCTATCTGGAAGACACGTTGAAGACTCATTCTCAGTTTACCAGCAGAGCCCATCAGATGTTAAAGAGTTCCCAGAACAAAACAGAGAAAAGGGCCCAGAACATCACTGATCCCGTCTCTAACCTGAAAGTGAATTCCCATGCATTCGTTTGGTGCCAGACCAGGCTGGATGACCCTAAAATATACAACTTGACACTGTGCAGTTTATATTAAAAAAACAGCTCAAGTTCTTGAAATTTTTAATTCAGATTTGGGAGACAAAGTGTCTTAGATTGTTACAGGAAACAGATTTCAGTTTATTAGTTAATATTTATTGGTTCTGATTTCATCTCTCTGTAATAAGGGAATGAGTTTTCTTCTTCCAAATCTAGTTTCTCAGTGGCATTAACTTTTGGTCTTGATAGCTGCCATGTGTTTATGGTTTTAAAGTGATTAAGATGCATAATCTGTGAGTGATAATAAATAAATCTTATTTTATACCTTTTGCTTCAAACTAAAAATCAAACATAAAACAAGCATAACAGGGGTCAGTGACGTGAGGCTATCTCATGTCGGGTGAATATGAGACACCCCTCAAACTTGTTTCATGCATTCATAATCATGCATTTATGTTTGTGAAGTATTTACACCCAGCCTCTCCAATCATCTAAGTATAGCAGATAATTAGCCTTTATAGCTAAATTTTGCACTTTCATTTAATAAACAGAAGTACTCAAATCAATTTATACCTTATTTTAATTTAAAAAGAAAAAAAAACAAGCTAAAGACAATACAGCAATACATTTAAACATCTGCACTTGTCAAGAAGCAAAAAAAAAAAAAAAAAAAAATCCCATCCAGCTCTTTAATTTAATTTAATGAAGGCCCTTATTTAAATACTGAACAAACATGTTGGCAATCTGCCCCGTTTTCTCCGTCGGGTGCATCTTGCTGTAACTGATGAACTGGCGCCGTAGTTTCCTCAGCTCGGCCATGTTGGCGGTCCTGGTCAGCTCCACGTTTCATTTATGGGTTAAGGACATAAAGTTGTTCAGGGAAACCAGACAGAAAGTTTGTTTCTAAAGCAACCTACATGAAAGCTACACGACCACACAGCAAATACGTTACTGAGGTAATGTGGACCTTAAATTATGCACCCATCACTGAAGGCGGACCAACACTGGGCTTTTAAATCAGCTCCTGCTTGGACGGACGTGTTCAAAGGTGAAGAGATAATCAAAGTGTTTGCTTCTGAGAAGGAGCGTCACAGGGAAGCCACCGGGAGCATTTGGTTGGTTCCCACCAGTCACGTCTCTCCGCATTTTATTACAGATGCGACCTTTACCTTGGCCTGCAGCTCTGCCTTCAGCTCAGGAGTGTTTATGGGGTCTTTGATGATGAGGCCTTTGCCTCCCCATCTGCAAGCAAATGTGACTTCCTTCATCAGACGAGAATATTAAACGAACCCACCGACGTTGCGCAATTAAACTTACCTGGTACTGGGACGTCACAGCAGTCAGAAAAAAACAAACATCAGCCTTGGTTCGAAGCATAAAGGATATCTTTTCTGTAGCTCCTGGAACTGAGATAAGGTCTCCAGGGACACTTGTTTTCTGGGCGTTAAAAATTGCCTGAAAGATTTTTATTGTCTTTATTAAACAGCACAGTGGGTAGAAAATGATGGGTTCATATCTAACAATAATTGAATGATGATCGACTATAAAACCAAAAACTGTAAGGGAACAGTAACTAAAAAAAAAAGTTTTTTTTGTCATACAGGAAGTATTTTTTTTTAATCATTTAAAAATAACAGAAATTAGAAATCAAATTGAGCTCATTCAAAGATAGAGAAATAATTGTGTATTAATTCTGTTTGGAGCTTTATAAAGATTATTGCTCTAAGGCAAGGAATTGATATTATCGGCTTGCTCGGTCTGAAGCACAGGAAGTGATAATCTGTCATAATCTACAAGTCTACTTGAGTCTTTAAGTCTGGCTTTAAACATATTTGAGTCAATTATTATGAGTCAATCTCAAACTGGTAGAACGTCAGACCCACTGAAAAAAAAAATGGACAGAAATATAAAGGAGGACGTACCATTAAAACATCCTGTGTGATTTTGTCCAACTCATACAGGAAGTTTGTTGAGGAAAGGGGTTGCTGGGGGGCGGAGGGGGGGAAGAAAAAAGGAAGAAATCCTATTTGGGATTACACACATCACATCAAACAATATGGCTTTTGTGAATTTGCTTACGCTCTGGGTGGACTGATTAGGCGGGGGGGCTTTTCTCTTAAAAAGCGCGTCAGAAACGGCTTCAAGAGGAGGAACGTCGTCTTTGAGGACAGTGAAGAGAGGACTGTCCCATCTGTTCCTGGAGTCTGGTGCTTCAAACCTCTGAACTAGCCCGTCAAAGCTAAAAATAAACCCAACACACAAAGAAAAGGACACTTTAATATAACAAATTAATCATCACTGTTATTAATTCATTGTGTAGAAACTTCTTACTCACATGTCCTGACTGTATTGCTCTGCAGCTTCTCTGTTTTTGTTCCACAATGAGCTTTCTTCACCTGATGTCAAGCAGTGCACCTTCATCAAAAAAAAAGACCCCGAGTATTAGTTACGCCGACACATGTCATTATAATCCATAGGTTATATTTTTTCCCCCCCACCCGCATTCTTACCAGGCAGTGCGGTGTCTGCGCATGCTTAGTCAGACAGAACAATTCGTAGCGGTAACCTGTGAGACATGTCAATAGGTTACATCACAGTGCTTAAAATGAGAAATCGCACAACTCGTGTAACTCTTGATATATACCTTTTATGTAATTCAATGAGTCTAAAATTACAATGTTGTCCTTATTGACCTTCCTAAAAAAAAGAACAAAAATAATGTGTAAAAAAAAAAAGGCAAATTTTAAAGAACGTCTTGTAACATCCGGCATGTGGTGGAAGAGAGATAAGGGTAAACCTACCTCTCTACTTCAGCTTTTAGAGATGCTCTTGTATCTTTCTCTTTTTGGGAATCTGCAACAAAACCGCAAGTTTAACCCATAACAACTTACTATAACAAACATTAACCATCCGATTTCAGTGCTCCACAAAGTTAACCATATATTCACTGTTGTGTTTTATTACATTATGTTTTTTTGTTATTCTTAGTAGTCAAAGTAGTTGTACAAAAAGTCTTCAGGATTGACCATTTTTGATGTAAACCATATGGGCAGAAGGAGGCATTAAAGGGGGATGCATAAGTACCTTAAAAAACATAGAACTTATATGTTGCACCTTCAACAAATGTTCTATTTTTTGTTTCCACCTAAAATATTACTAATAAATCCATTCGTGAGTCTGATTTAGGATCAAACACTGAAAATATTTTTAAATTAGCTCAATGTAAAGAAAAAAAAGTCACATTACAGAAGCTGGATTGTGTGGAATAAAATGTTATGATATTTCAGAAATATGATTTGTGACTTAGTTTGCGCTATATACCTTAAACTTTTATAATAAAGATAAAGAAATTAAGGGCTATTGGTTTAATTAGCACAGGGGAGCCAGGTAGAAAAATTGTAACACCATGTCTGCATATGTGTGAATCAGGTTTCAGATAATTTTTTTCGCTCATTTTCCCACCAGCTGAAACGCGATTATATTTAACAACCCGGATCAAGCATTTACATGCCACTGTATCCTGGCACGCGAATAAAACATGCCCGGGTCGCAAACAATTTAACAGAATGGGACAAAGCCAAAGCATGACGCTAATAACTTTTAAGACGATTTGTCAGCGGGTCGGAAATTTCAGAGAAAGCCAACAGCACCGAACAATAGTGAATGGGAACGAAGCTAGCCGAACTTGCCTGCATAAACACTGTTTCTATCAACGCCCAGAGCTCGGTCTCCGACAATGTGAACCTGTCGGTCGGTGGTCTCTTCAAAATGCGCCTTCAGTTCTTCTGCCCTCAGTGTTTTACCACTACACGGGTATCCGCACATTACTATTAAAGGCATAACTGCTGCTGGTTAGTTCAGTAACATGGGGACCAGCACGTTGATGCTCAGCTCTGTCACCCGGATATGAAAAGCAGCCATACCGAAAGGGGGCGCCAAAACACCCAAAGCCACCCATTATTCAAAAATACATTAATAAAACACACATTTCATACAACTTCTTTGCTCTTTTTATTGAAACAGAAATATACAGCATGTTAAGAAGGTAACAGGTATATTTTGAATAACAAACACAAAGACGAATGGAACGCAATAAATATTACAAGACAAAACAGAACACCTTGCTTAAATTAGTCTTTTTTTTTACTTGACAAAAAAATAATAGATCTCTGATCTTCATCAGTTGGTGCTCGGATTGTTACAGGTAAGAGGTTGGTTTCTTCAGGCTGGATCTCCTCTTTCTCTATATTAAGACAAAAATAAATATATATACTGTGAGATAGGGCAGTAATTGTAATAATAGCAAATAAGATGAAGATATTAGTAATAAGATATAACTTAATGTTAAATATTAATTATAATAAAATACCCAAAACAACAATATAAAAATAGTGCTGTAGTATGGTAATAGTTGTGGTAATAAAAATATCCACAAGAAATTATTGTGAAAACAGCAAAAATAATACTAGTAATTGTAACTTTTGGATGTGAAAAAAGTACTAAATAATCATTATAAAAATAATTGTATAATTAAATGAAATAATTTGATTATAATCAAATTAATTTAATTACAATTAATTTAATTATAATTTAAGAATTATACAAAATAATAATTAGAAAAGCATTACAAAAAAGCAACATAACAATAGTGAAAAAGACAGTACTGACGATAAGTAGTAGTAATAAAAATATTTCCAATCAATAAAACTTACAGTAATTTAAATGATACAATGAATTAACAGTAAACAATAATATGATAAAGTCAGGCTAACATTTCCAGTGTCTGTTTTCTTGTTTGTTGAGCGGCCCTCAACACCTTGGTGATCAGTGCCTGCACATCTTCCACTCTGGCCACAGGATTCACATCTCTGTCTTCAGATGGAATATCGATATTCTCGAAGACACTTTCCAGCAAGGAGCTATCCACACTTTTCTTGCCCATGAAATGCCCTATAATAAAAAAATAAAAATTCAGACTCCCAATTAAAACTGCCTCTATTGAGACAAAATTCAAATTTTCAGCAGTTTAAAATGTTCTTACCTGTTGCCCAAAGATTTCCTCTGGGATTCACCTTGAGCTGGGATACTTTGTTTTTCAGTTCGGTTAAATCAAGCATCACTGAGGTTGTCATCGCGATATACGAGATAAGGATGAAAGAAGACAAAAATCCCCCCCTACAGATTGCTGTCATCTTGCTTCTCCCTTTGCTATCTTAATTAAAAAAAATTATTTGAAGCTCTCCAAATACGAGAAGAGCTTTTTATACCAAGATGGGCTGGGCTCGAGTCGCTGAGAGCATGAGGTCATCCTCTAGTGGTTGTTGCTTATTGGCTGGACACTGCTCATTTGGGTGACTTGCGTGAAGTATGACCTGTCACTTTTAAATGCCAGCGTCACCCAAATACAAATGTTTAATGCTGCAAAAAACAAGACGGAGCAGATGTTTCATTAAATGCACCTGTTTATTTGTAAGTACTTCATGTAAACGTAACAGCAAGGCATGTAGGCCACTGCATGCTGAACAGATGTAATGGCTTCGAAGGATGCTGTGAATCCAGGTTTCACTCATTACTGTATGTACACATTTCTTTTTCTCTATACAAGTCCGCTTTCTACACTGTATCAAAAGTACAAATGTGTTTTACTGAATGTTATAAAAAGCTAAATTGTGAACAGTTAACCCTTCCCACCTGCAAGCAGATAAACTGCTGCAGTGCGATTTCGAGCACTATAATAGAAAAGTTCACTTGCTTATCAAGTCAATATGACCGTTAAACCTAAATGTTCCCAAAATAATTTATAAAATTTATTAACATGGGAGGATACAAGTTCTAAAAATATAATTGCTTACATTGCACTGAGATTAACTTCAACCTGCCAAAGCCTCGGATCATTTAACAATCACTGCCATTTAATAGTGGAGGTAGGAACCGTCACGTGGACAACACAAAACAAGAAGCACTGCTGCACAAATCAGAACCTGCAGACCACAAAATTCCTTCGTGATCACAGATCCACGAGCTAGTTTTCTCCCGACATAATTCTGCATTCAATTGCGTCCACAGGTTGGCATTTTGGAAAACAGTATCCTAGATGTTAACACCAAAGCTCACACTCGCATCTTCTCTGGATTATCCGAAACCGTGTACCCTGATTTGAAACAAACACTGACATTAACTTGCTGAAAAGATACACTTCTGGTGATTTGAGGTATTTTCAATAGTGCTGCAGCAAAACTGTAATACCTCAATGTCTCCTCCTCGCACGCGACGCACAAAAGAAAAGTCAAATTTGGGATGACCGACACATATTTAACCAATAACATAAAGACATGAGCATTTTAAAATGCACCAATCAAGCTTTTTATACCTGTAGGAATTTTAACACATAAAAAGTAAAACTCAACTTTAATAGCCTTTTGTTTATATTTGTCTGTGGTCTTAAAAGTACGGTTGTTCTGTCTTTTTGTAGTTACCAAAATGGTGCGAGTACTACAATTAAAGCACAGCTAAATTCAAACGTTTTATGTTACAATAAATCAACAATAATCCTACTTGTTTGTGGCATTCAAAACTAAATTTTAGCTCATCACATTACCATCTACTGCATTTCTGAAAACCATAGACTTGACTTTTAAACAGATATTCCTGAGCATCCTGATGAGATGGGCTTTGAAAACACGTTTAAAAGTAAAGATGAGCGCTGTTTTATGTGAAAAGTAAGATTAACATATTACTAACATGCAAAGTAAATTTACTTTAGTGAATAATGACAATACTGTTCTTTATAAAAACAATACAGGTAAAAATATGGATTTGCTTAAATATACTGCACTCTTATAAAAGGACAAAAATGAAAAAGGCCCCAAAGCTTTGTACCCCATCTATTAAAAATAACTAAAGTCTTATGAGCCAAACGTATGCTTCAGCATCAAATCAATATATAAAGCATGGAGTATTTTCTAGCTTTCATGGGACAAGAATTCAAGCGGACAGATGGACAAGGCTGTCCATTACAGGTTTAACTTAAAATACACACACATGCACATTCAATTGGTAAATTGTGAATGTGCATACAGAGTTGAATTTAGTTACCAATTAACTTAACCTTCATGTTTTGGGGATAATGTGAAGGATGTGAGCTACCCCAAATGTGCAACTTGAACAGATAGACATGCAGATACACAAAAACCAAGCTACACCTCAATCTGAACTTTAGATTTTAGAAAGAAGTTATTTTGAATGTAGGTGAGTCTTTGGGGACACTGCAGGCCACTGAATATTGATTACAGTCACTACTGAATGCAACACAAAACAAAGAGAAAAAAAAATTAGAAGACAATGTGCTAAAGAATACTTGCACAGACTGGTAGAGCTGCTGGAACCTCAAAATAAACACGGCCAAACCGGTGAGCAAACCCATTCAGTTACAGCCCGTTACATTTTATGCTCTTGATCCACATGGGGGTTAATTGTGAGCAAATCAGCGATCCATGTAAACACACACCACCTGGACCAATAGCAGCTGTTAGTATGTGTTGCTACGACGTGGAGTTATTTTCTGAACAGGTGCACGTCAAGCTAAAGGGGAGCCACACGGGGTAGGTTCTGCGTCAAGCTGACGTTGAAGCATAAATTTGGCTCGACACCATAAAAAAAAAAAAAAAAAAAAAAAAGGACAAATAAATGCAGCTTTTTCTGGGACAGATGTAACCTTCACTACTGGGAAGAAGCTGAATCTGTCTGGGAAAGAGTTTTTAGTTTTAAATGAAAGTCTGAAGTGTTGGTGTTGGGAGGGTTTTCTGGCTCCTCATCCAGCGAGGGTTTGTAGTCATTCACATGAGCAGTCGAGACTGATCCAACCGACCGACCGACATCTCTCATCTCCTCCTCTTCTTCTTCATCTTCCTTGGGATCTTTGACTTTGTGCACAATAAAAAGATGTCTATTAAGAGAAACCACAGATGTGAAACACAGACCACAGTGAAGGCACTGAGGAGTGTTTTCATCTGTTTTATGCTGAGGTATATGCTGCTGGAACTCGGTGCTGACGTCCGTGGTGAAACCGCACTTTGAACAGCGGAACTGAGTTTTAAGACGTTTAGCCGGAGGAGCGTCGAGATCACTGCAATTCGGGGTGTCAGCCTGCCTGCGCCTGACTGGTGACGCTGATATTATTCCCTGAATAAAATCATAAAACAACCTGTTAAAACTGGGATCACTACAATCTGTTACATTTTAACACTGGCCTGTGAGAAGTCCTTTTTTTGTTGTTTTGTTATTTTTACAAATAAAACACACTGCTGTTAAAAAGTATTTGGCCCTTTACAAATGTCTTGTTCTGGCTGTTTTTTCCCATCTCACGCAAAAGTTTCAAATCATAAAATTGCATTAACAGAAGAAGATAATTAAGATTAAGTACAAAAAGCTGTTCTCAAATGATGTTTTTAGAGAAATAAATAAGAAACAATGAAGGAAATCATAACTGGAAAGCAGCTTTTGCTACTAAATATTAAATATTAAAATATGCTTGATTATTTATCTATTTGTTTATCTATACCTACCTTGCCTGAAGGGCTTTTAAACTCTTTGATGGATGATTTGGGCATCTGCCTGAGATCAGGGTTTTTAATTCCATGCATAAGACTTATGTGGTTCTTCAACATCACGCTTGTTGTGAAGGTTGTCTTTGGATCCGTGCAGTACCTGTGGAATGTGGTCAAAGGTTAAAATATTACTGTAAATTCTTTAAAAGCCTTAGAAAAACAAAAATAAAATAAAAAAATCAGACAAGAGATTAATATAAACTTTAAGGTCGCTTAAACTTACCAACAAGAATAAATTCTTCTTTTACCATCATGTTCACTGCGAATGTGTCTCCTCAGACTGGTGGCTGCGTTGAACGACAGCTCACAGTGGCGACAAGGATATTTCTTCATTGACTGAGGTAAAAACATCAAACATAGTTGCAATAAGATGAGCTTGTAAAACTGCACCTACTTAACCACATTAAGAAACCTAAATATGCCAAAAAACTGAACTTCATTTGAGTGCAATAACACATAAAAAACTGGTTTGTTGTACATTTATCTTTTCCTGAATGCTCTTAGGTCAGTTATTTTGTGAGTTGCCAGACAAAGTGGATGAAATATAGCTTTTCTCCAGTTTTCTGGAGAAAAGAGTAACACATCAACGAGAAAGTAGATCACATCATACTTTCTCATTTTCAATTGCCACTGGTAACATTTGTTATTAAATCTGACATTTTAGGTCGCAACAGTAATGTGACCGCTGTAAAGTCTCCCCCTGATCATCGACATAATATTGTGATATCACACTGTCAGAATGTTCTGAGACAGGCCAGCACTTGGTGAAAAGGTTTGGAGTCAAACATCTACCTTTCCATGGTTGATCTTCATGTGAGAAACATAGGACTCTCTTTCAGAAAAGCACTGCAGACACTCGCCGCATGTCCACCCCCGAGGCTTAACGCGAGATTTGGCGTCCTGCTCCGACTTCTTCCTTGGACTGTCGGTGTTTTTACGAGTGACGTGACTCTTCTCCTGCTGGACAGGATGAGACTCTGGGAACCAATCCAGCCTTTCTTTTTCTTTACTGTTCTTGTCTGTGTCTGCCGTCATATTTCCCACATGCACGTTCTGCCAGATGAGAAAACATACAGAGGAAAGCACTCATTACAGTTAAAGACACCATACCTTATACTTTATAATAATAAATTAAGCTAAAAGAAAATGGTCACAAAATGCTTGTTTGAATAGAATCAGTAGTGTAACAGGACAGAACACCTGCAACTTGTGATTACGTTTCTCTTTCCTTAGTACAACTTTCAATATTTAAAAAGGTATAAGTAAAAAAAAAACCAATTATATAAAAGAAAATGATTGCAAACTTCATAACAATAATAATAAGCAATATGTTTGGAACTAACCTTGAAGTGCTGCATCAACAGCCGCTTTTGTGGAAACACAGAGTTGCATTCTGGACACTTGAACACACATGTGACTCGCTTGTTGGCGTTTTCATGGAAATGTTGAAAAAAGTTGTGTTTTTTATTGAAAAGTGCCTTGCAGGAACACTTAAATACCAACCTGCAGAAATACAAACGAATAAACGTGTTGACAACTCTTAAAATGAAAAGTACAACTTAGAACTGTCAGACCATTTGCATTTAACTTACTGAGGAGTCTGCTTGCTAGATTTGTGTTTATTTTTTAAATGCACTTCACAGCCATCAGAGGTCTTGAAGGCAACTGGACAGACTGAACACTTGTACAAGACCTCGCAGTGTTTCTCCTCAACATGAGTCTTTTGTCCAAGGAGGGTTCTGAAAACCATGTCACAGTGAAGACATCTGGAAGAAAATATATTAAAAAACACTATTATAACACCTTTCTGTGAATTTAAAAAAACCTACTGTTTCTTTAGCCTACTTACTTGTACCAAGCCTTGCGAGCATAATGCAGACAGTTCTCCTTGACATGCTTCTGGATGTCAGCAGATCGACTCGGGGCGCCGCACTCAGGGCAGCAGTAGGGGGACTTGTGGGCATGGAGGCGCTGGTGAGTTCTGAAGCTGCACTTGTTTGGCAACAACATTGAGCAAACTTTACAAATCTGTCGTAATGAAAGACAAGGACAAGGGGGAGGGGAAAAAAAGAGCATAAAATGTATTAAAAATGTAAACGTAAAGAATGGATACGTCAACTTTATGGAATAAGTTTATGATTTACATTTTTTTATATTACAGGAGCTAAACATGCACATAACCCCAGTCTGTGACGCAGCTCAGCCACAGAATGTTTTTAAATGCCATCTATACCCACAGAATATGAATAGATTGAGTAACGGAATCAAGGTCTGCCAAAGTTTGAAAAAAAAATAAAATAAATAATAATAATAATAATAATCCATCCATCCATCCATTTTCTTGCACCCTTGTCCCTTAATGGGGTCGGGAGGGTTGCTGGTGCCTATCTCCAGCTAACGTTTCGGGCGAGAGGTGGGGTCACCCTGGACAGGTCGCCAGTCTGTCGTAGGGCAACACAGAGACACACAGGACACACAACCATGCACACACACACTCATACCTAGGGGCAATTTGGAGAGGCCAATTAACCTAACAGTCATGTTTTTGGACTGTGGGAGGAAACCGGAGTACCCGGAGAAAACCCACGCATGCACAGGGAGAACATGCAAACTCCATGCAGAAAGACCCCAGGCTGGGAATCGAACCCAGAACCTTCTTGCTGCAAGGCAACAGCTCTACCAACTGCGCCACTGTGCAGCCCATAATAATAATAATAATAATAATAAAATATATATATAATTATTCATATGTAGTTTCAACGACTGCCTGGAGTTTTGTACAAATCAGAGAAGTGCCATAATATTGCTTCCCAAAAGCAGCTGCTGCACACAGCTGGTCAGCTGTCTGAAAAAAAGCTATTATACTTTCCCCACACTTGCAACAAACATAAATTCTTCAGGAAATATTGCTAGTCCTGGAAACTACTGACGAAAAGGGCAACATCTTTATTAAGCTGACGTTGTTTATAATTGCTACGATTAGCCAGGGATGAGCTGCTAATTGCAGGCTGTAACCGAACAGATGGCCCGATTAATTAAGCAGCCAAAATGAATTTGTTATACTTGTGCAACAAAATGGTAAAAAAAATAGCACATAATGTGCCATAAAAAAAGGTTAGTTCAAAGTTACTGTTCATCTAAATATTAATCTTTGTCTGAGTTTACATCAAAATAATAAATAAATGGCAAATAAACTATCAGCAGCAGGGGTAATTGCTTCAGTTTTAAAAGCACTTGCATCATATTATGCTGTACGTTTTGTTTTAACATATTTTATAACATTAAATTTGAGTATTTTTACTCAAGGCCATCACAGGGGAAGGTTTCACTCCGACTCATGCCTTCTATAGATGAATGACTCCATTGCACTAAGCACTATATTTGAATTTTAACATCTAGCTCTAAAGCCATTACAATCTAGTTTGGCCTTCAAAACTTGATCACATTATTGTTTCCTTTTTTTTTTCTTCTTCTTGATTTAATCGACACTAACAAAGACGCAAGAGCACATTTTCTCATACTTTTCCACCCCATTTACTCACCAGCCCTTCCACGTCTTCTGACATCTTCTGGTAATGACCTGCAAGCGCTTTGTAGTCTGGCAACTGCTTGCTGCACTCCAGACAACGGAACGTGTTGCGAATCACACCGTCTGGGTATAAGGGCATGACGGGTTCACTGACCGGTGAGACTAACATTGAGGGGTACGGGCCTGTGTTCGCCGACTCAGAGCTCAGTGGTACAAACATCTGCTCCTCTGATATAGGTTTCAGATGGAGCTGCGTGCACTGCATCACGCTGCCGTTGCTTTTGTGCTCCCGTGCGTGTGCCAACAGGGCGCACCTGTTAAAGAAAACCAGGGTCTTTGCGCAGTGTGTGCATCCTACTTCGATCTGGACACTCCTCCTGTTGTAATGAAACGCCAGACTCCTCTCGACGCCAAACGAGTCCCCGCACTCGAGGCAGCAATATCCGCGAGGCGGAAGCTTGATGTTGCACTCTGGAGGGGGGCTCAGGTTAGGCACGTATACAGGCACTGGGTTGGCACTTGTCAAAAGCCTGCTTAGGGTTCCTGCAGCTGTGTTCGGGGCAGATGAACGGGGGAAAGGCGTGGCTGTTTTGACTTGATGCACCAGAGGGACAGTGCTGCAAACCGAGGAGGGAAGAAGGTGTTGACTTTGTTGATGGGACGAGGGCCGGGCAGCAACTGAAGCAGCAACGCTGTGAGGGACCAAATTTAGACTTGCCAAGTGCATTGCTTTTGGAAGGAAGTTTGTGTTTGATGTGTGACCTGTCGTAGATGAAGCTCTCTTTGGTTTCTGCACATCGTGTGCAACGGATCGTTGGACAGCACGACTACTCCTGTGGAAGCCTGTCCTAAAACCTCTAGAGTTTTCCTCAGGCCTTCTGGGCATTTTGGGTGAAGATGTGCCTGCTGCTGGGTTACTCCCGGGACTGCAATCAACAGCTTGAAATTGACGAGGGGACACGGCGTTGCAGTAGGAGTCTTCGCTGATCATACTCTGCGACGGCGAGGATTCATAAGCAGAATGAATCTCGTCTGTTTCGGAGTCAGGCAGCACACTGGTCACTGTGCGTTTGATCTGACCAGAAGTGGTTTTAATAGTCTTAATTCTGACCCTGGGTATGGCTGGGGATGAAACAGATGCCACTGCAGGGGACGTTTTGCCGCTGCTGTCACTGCAGAGGCTTACAGGGCTATCAGAGGGTTTCATTAACCGTTTCACTACCTCATTCGGACTCCTGGGGCTTCTTGGGGATATAGGTGCCATGTTATTAGGTTTAGCGCAATCACTGTGTGATGCTGACGATTCTATGGGATCAGTTTTCTCAATGGGATCCTTTTTAGTATTTGGCACAATTGGAGCCTCATTAGACAAGGGCAATTTAGATGTCTGAAATTTGGCAGATGAATAAGAGTTGGTAACATCCTCCGTGTTTTGGAATTCCACCTGTTTAAAGTTCTGCTCACTGCTTAAAGAGGTAAATGGGCAACATGCTCTAGTGGTGTTCTCTGTTTCACCTCTGATATAGCTATCAGAGAGATGATCGTTGCTTCTGGCATTTTCTGGTGTGCTCTCTTTAGTGTTCTTGGGAGACGCATCGAACAAAAAAATATCAGATTTTTGTTCCCTGCCTGGAACTAAAGGTTCTGCCAAAACCTGAGCTTCTAGACAACAAGGCCCCTCTTGTTTTGAAACCTTTTGGTTTTTGCTATACAACACCTCTGTCTGCGGACTGTAGGGGGGACTAAAATGGGAAAGTGATGGAGAAAATACTGCGGTTTCATCAGGTTTCTGCTGAAGGGGAATTTCTCCAGGAAGTTCTCTTGAACCCTCCCCATTCAAATCAGCCTGAAATGAATTAGTAAAACTTGTGTTGGATGGTTCCACAGGCTTAACGCAGGCCTCTTGTCCCTTGAATCCATTCTGCAATGCTGTAGCTGGATGAAGCCGGTCACTGAAACCTTCAAGTGACTCTTGTCGACTTGTATTTTTCACTATAACACTAACAAGAGGAGTATCTGCTGCAGTGGCAGCTGGGTTACTGAGTAAGCTGTCATCCAGACAGATTACTGAGTGTTTTAGTTGATTATCTATCTCCTCGTGGCTTTCCTGGATGGCTTCTTTAGAATCCAGTCCAGTGGCATCTGGGATGTCAAAGGCTGCCAGAAGGTCATCAAAATCTGGGGTTTTCATGTCACCCATGTCTCTGCATTCTCATAAACCTGTGAAAAACATCCGAAATTTGCACTAAGTTACAATACAAGACTCATTCAATTTTCACAATGGCTTCAGCTTACTACACTGCAAAAAATATAACTTGTCTTAAAGGTTAAAAACAACTCCAGTGCTAATATTAGCATTAGCTACAAAGCCAACACGTCTAGATAAGTTTTCTTTTAAATGTAAGATGCATGAGCGCAAAAATACATTCCTAAAACATTAAAGAATGACAGTAAGATTGGGGCAAAAATGCACAGGCTGCGAGGTGAGGTGGCTAACATAGTACCTAGCTAAAACGTTTCGAAGCCAGGCTAGGTAGCCAACAACAACATGCTAAAGCGAAAACATTTAAGCTAAGCACTTAAATACTTTACTTATTTATGCAAATCACGCTTACCATTTGATACTCGTGTGCCCAACGATCTAGAATGCTGTTATATAGCAACGTAAATATAGTACAAAGTTCATACTGCTGTAGGGTATTGTAGCTAAGCTATGCTAAACGCTGCTAACGTCAACTTGGTTTTCCTTTTTCCGTCTTGGGTGATTCAAACCCTCATCGCTGTCTTACAGGCAAAACGAGAAACTGGGTGCCACAAGGAAGGCGAAGATTGGCTGGGAAATCAATAAACCTCTTCCTTCTCGAATATTAGGTAGGTAAGAGTAAATACATTTTAAACCTGGATACAAACTACCTTTAGGCGACTCTGAATAGATACGTTCTTTGTAGCCAATAGAAGCCAAAGAAGCCATGGCTACCCATATACATTTCTAACCAAACGAAGCTTTGAAATATAAAATGATGATTAACTAAAATTAGTGTTTTACAGATTAAGCATGTGATTTTTCTCTTTTTTTAAGGCTTTACTATACATTTCTGTAACAAGGATTATTTAATCAGAAATGTATTCCTTCAGTAACAAGCAGAATACTTGGGGGAAAAAGGTGGACCCTTCAGGTTGTGAATGAGTCTCTCCTTAAAACAGAGGTATTTTAGTAGTTGCATCTTGGAAGCTATTAATGTATATGTTTAATTTCCCACCCTCACCTACACTCAAGAAATATTGATCATGACTGAAACTAGAACTTGGAAACAAATGGCTGAAATCAGTTTCCTATGAAGTGGTGGGACTCAGTGCTTAATTTGAAACAAGCATAGGACAGAGAAAACATGTGCATAACAAGAACAAAATAATTAGCTTACCACTACTTTTCTGTTTGAAGAGGAGTAGGAAGAAGTGAACACTTATTTAGTCCTACCCTTTATCTAAATTAAATATCAACTCAATAATTATCAAAAATTTGTAATTAAAACCAAGTTATAATATTCATGTGCCTGTTCAATATACTGTACCGAAGAGAAAACAAATACATTATATTACGTAGACAAAATGGTTACAAACTAACTCATAACAAGACAAGAAAATCTACTGGTAATAGCAATAATGATTTCATAATAACAACTGGACATGTAGTGTCAGAATATTACCAGCTCCTTGCCGATGTACATTTATACATTCTTCTTAATCTGTTATATAATAATAAATAAAATTTAAAAAGCCCCAGGAGCAACTCTAGAACTCTCTGAAGGAATTTAATATCACCTTTCATATAATGCCTTAGGATCCCTCAGTTTGAACTATAACAACATGGATATCTGTCTGTTACCTTAGCGATCCAAGAAGACGATCCAAGATTGATTGATAATAAATTCTGATAAAGCAGAATACCTTTTTTATTCTTGAATTTAACTATGACTTGAGAAATCTTTGCATTTTAACCAAGATACCGGTAAGACAAAACCTGCAAGACCTAGCTGAGGGAATTATTAACAACGCGTTCTCCTTCCCGCTAGTCACAGTGGGTAGAGCAGAAACACCACAACACGTCTAGTTCCTTGGAATCAGACAAAACAAGATGTATCACACTATGGAAAAAAATACCCTGCTCGCAAAGTCAGCCACTATTTATGACATTAGGCCTATATTACAAATAAATTAATTCATAGTAAAGTAGTAATATCCTAATTTTGTCTTATTTGTTCTACTGTCTCGTCTCTTTTTGTGTCCATTGGCTCGAGTATTTACAGTTTCAAATTGTTTGTAGCTACATAATTTAGCACTGATAATGAAAAACATATTTAAAATTACCCGACCTGAGTTTAATGGTTCTGTTGCTGAAACCTTTAACGGATCATTAAGCTCATGTAATAGGTTTAAGCATTTCAAAGGCTCTCTAAATATTAATCAGACACAACTAAGTGGCACTTTCTAAGCTTCGACAATCATTTAATATATTCTCCCAGACTGGCATGTGTCCACATTGAGTGTTATGAACCACGGTAAAACCGCATTTTACAACAAAACAGAATTTTATGAGGTGTAATAATGTTTTAGAAACAGTTTAGAAACAATAAACAGCTATGCCTTGAACAAATGTTCACACACCTTGAACTTTTTACATTTTATTTATTTATTTATTTTTGCTAATTAACAGCTACAAACCTTTACAGTGTTTTAATGTGATGGACCTACAAAAGTAGCACTCAATTGTCAAGTGGAATGAATGTTTTTGTAACTTTGATTTATTTTTGACCAAAATTATTCTGCAAAATGTACAGCAAATAACAATCTGAAAAGTGTGGTGTGAAGTTGTATTCAGATCCTTGTTGTAATAGTCTTGCTGCAAATTTTTTAAGGTATGCCTTTACCAGCTTTGTTGACGTTCTTTTGCATAATAGCTCAAGCTCCATCGGATTGAACACAGGATGTTGGTGAACATCCATCTTTACCTTGAAAACGCTCAGTCAGATTTTGGTCGAGGTCATTCTAACACACAGATTGTAGCTCTGGCTGCATCTTTAAGGTTGTTATCCTGTGAATATCTATCCCAGTCTCAAGTCCATAATAGGTGTTCCTCATCAAGATTAGCATTTGTTCAGCTCCACCCCTCTTCTGTTTCCCTCTCACCAAGAAAAAACATCCACAGCAAGATGCTGCCACTACCATGTTTCACACTGGGCATGGTGTGCTCAAGTTAGTTTTCCATCAATCAAATCTCTGAAGTACTGAAGTAAAATTACCAACAAGTGGACACTGTTTTATTAGCAGGTGAAATAAAACAATTGTAGAATAAAGTGTAAGAGAGACTCAATACATGCCACACCTTTCAGATTTTTACTTTGAGAGCACCGTCCATCCACTTCACAGATTTGTGTTATTTTTGAATCACTACAAAAACTCATAATAAAACGCACTGAAGTTTATGATTGTTAACATATAAAAAAATTCAAAGCATGCTGAAGGTTTGTTACAGACTGCTGCAATGTATTCAAGTCAGCTGACCAGTAATGTCGCTACTTATTGTTTCAGTCATTTCATTCCAGTGTTTTCATATTTTATCTGTTCTTATTATGTATGGTTTTGTAATAGAGTGCAGATACACTTGAATCACTGGCAGCATACTTTCAATTATCTTCTGACATTCCCTAAAAATAGGAAAGTAAATGTTTCTTGTATTGTATTCCATGTAATAAAACTGTAATAGATTTATTTAAGAACCTATTGGCATTTCTACTTTTTTTATCGACCCCACCCCCCCACCCCCAAGAAAAGAAGTCTGTTATAGCGTGTCATGGGTGTATCCCTTCAAACTACTCCTTCAAAACTAATCAACCA
This sequence comes from Poecilia reticulata, assembly GCF_904066995.2. NCBI lineage: Eukaryota > Metazoa > Chordata > Actinopteri > Cyprinodontiformes > Poeciliidae > Poecilia > Poecilia reticulata. The sequence goes on along the minus strand of NC_088835.1, from coordinate 22,957,935 downwards.
ACTAATATCAACTTTCCATGATTCATCATTTACTTTTCATCTTATCATTTGTTGTTTTAGTAATTTGCCCAGTTAAAAACACAGTCAGCATGATGTTTAGTCATGTGTTGCTTTGTAAGCTTCATTCTGTCATTTTTGCCAAGTGACGCTGACTCCAACCTCTGACTCGCACCTCCTCAAAAAGCAGTAAAAAAAAAAAAAAGAGAGAGAAAAGAAATCATGTCTGTTAATTAATAATAGCATGCTTCCAGGGCAGAGTATATTTCCTGGTGGTGTGTTTTACAGTCCAGCATTTGACAGCTCGGTTTGGGAGGACACAGAATAAGTAAGCCATTAGCTCTGTTTTTTTTTCTTTTAATTAAACATTGTATTAGTATTTAGTAAGTATTTTCACCTGGCTTTTTTTTTTTGGGTTGCATGATAACTCTAAGGACTTTGCATTGCAGGCTTTATTTTGAAACTGCTTTATCTCGTAGAGTTCACAGAGGCTCAGCCTAAAAAAAAGCATTCCTGTGTGTTTTCAAGTTGAAGCCGCTTTTCACGCCGGCTGCTGGTAAACAATGATTCTGTTTTTCAGTGGACGAAAACAGTGTCAAGCTTAAAAATCTAAGCCAAAACCCTGAAAATGGCATCGACAATCACGCTTATGAAGCTTGGGTAAGTAATTATTTCACTATCAGTCAAAGAAAGTAACACCGTATTCTTTTTCCTCTCATAAAATGCCTTTATCTTGCTAGGAGGATAAAACTACTGACACAAACAGCATCAAAAGTCAGCCTGAAAAATCAGGAAAGAAACTCGGATCATACTTCAGGTTTGTCAGATTATGAAATTTAAGTTTTGTGTTGCTAAAATAGAAACTGCTTCATAATTAGCGAGTCCTCCTGGATGAAAATGTTTATTATGAAGTCTAGTTCACACTTTTAGCACGTGGCTGATTTTATATATATATAAAAAATCTGCACAAGTTTTCTGCATTTCTGTTGCCTCATATAACATGAACGGCTAAGTGCAGTACATCCAAATCACGAAAACTTAAATCACTGAAGAGAGACTTAAAGAAAATGTAACATGCTTGTGTTTTTAGTTTGTTTTATTTGTTTAATCTTTCAGTAAGGTTTCCAAGCCAATTAATGCCACAGAGCGTTACGTCAAGGATCACTCCACAATCTTTAAGTACATTGTGCTGGGCATACTCGGAGCAGGTAATAAACAAAGTCTATTCATTTTGCAGAGATTTATTCGGTAAGACAATGTGATTAAAGTACCATTGGTGGAACTGGTTCTGCCTAACACAACAAGCTAAATGATTCCAAGTCCTGCTATTGTACTGTTTTTAAAGTATTTAATAGTTCGGTGGTATTTGGAATCCGCTGATGTGGTACTTGTCATAGTAAAAAAGTTTGAAAAGTAGTGCAGAAAGGACTTGTGCACATGTTTATGTCTAGTTCAGTTATGACAAGTAGCTTATTTTGTACTTCTTCCCTGCAGGATATGTGGCGTACTTTATTGCCGCCTGTGTGCTGAATTTCCAGAGGGCCATCGCTCTCGTAGTCCTAACTTGTCTGGCAGTTGCTGCCGTGTCATACGAACTTGTGAAGAAGTACCAGGGGAAAAGCATCAGCCGGTTTTTCAAGCCCGCAGTTCGACGCTTCAAATCCAACCTGAAATGGCTAAAATGGTGAATAGTTTTAAAGTCTTTAATCCCAATGTAGTCTGTGTTAAATTAGCCCCCTTAACAATGACACGTGTTAAACATCGAACGCATGCTGCTCTTTTGTGTCTGGCAGGGTTTTCATCCTAGCAGTCGTGGTCCTGCTTGTGGTGTGGCTCGCTTTAGACACGAGCAAACGTCCCGAGCAGCTTATCTCATTCGGAGGTGTGTGCATGTTTATCGTGCTTCTATTCCTCTTCTCGGCTCACAGGGCAATGGTGAGTTCGCTTAGGCACGCACCTGCTCTAATCAACAATGAATAGTCTTTTACAGCTCTTTTGAAACACGAGCGGCTTCTATCAGTCACGTTTTCTGTTTCGCAGAGACCTTGGATATCACTGAGCTCGGTTGCTCTCGTGATTTAATGATTCAGCTGAAGTGCCTCCCTGTTTTAAATGAACAAACGCACTCTAATAAAGTGGTAAAGATAACAGCTTTGTTTTTGTAGATCTCATGGAGGCCAGTGTTTTGGGGTCTGGGACTGCAGTTCTGTCTTGGACTGTTTATTATAAGAACCCAACCAGGTCTTGTAGCCTTCGACTGGCTTGGAAAACAAGTGCAGGTATTACTTTGTTTTCGTGGATTAAATAAGTCAGTTAAAGCAAATATAGAAGCAATGCAATTTTTTGTTGTTGTACATTCACAAATAGGCTTAAGCTTTCCATTAATGTGCAAAAAGAACAGTTTATATTATAGACAAACAACATTTTTTAAATAAAATGAATAGCTACATTATCAGTATTAATAAAAGTATTCTTTTTTTTATATATGTCTGAATGTGTGCTTCTATTTTTCTGACAATGTTCCCACTGAGTGACAGAGATTTTTCTATTCTCAAAACATGTTTCTCTCTACTACACGCTTTCTTTATATGATAAACAGAGTTAGTGATGTAATAGTTAACTAAGTGAATCTACATACACTCTTATCTTCAGCAATTTTATTGAGCATCCAGGCCTAAGTCAGCAGAAAATGAGCGCACACACTTGCCTCCTAATTACTTTTTAAAGTGTGCTTCAACTATCTACGCAGCTGTAAATTAACTTCATGTGATAAAACAGAACAACTACCTGTCATCTTCCTTCATGCATTTATAAAATTAATAACAATTTTAAATAATTTACCCCTGTTTTTTTTTTATTACCTTTCTTTCATTTGCACACCATATGATCACAGATTTTCCTTGACTACACCAAAGAGGGATCATCGTTTGTTTTCGGTGACCTGATTGCCAACATTTTTGCCTTTCAAGTGAGTGTGTAGCAAAATTCAAAAATATGAGCACTTCAAGTACCAAGTGCTGAATGTACTGAACTAGTTTATGACTTTCCTGTCAGGCTTTGCCCATCGTCGTGTTCTTCAGCAGCGTTATGTCTGTCCTTTACTTTCTGGGTGTAATGCAGTGGCTCATTTTAAAGGTAAAAGAAAATGTTTCTTGTAGACTCACACACATTTCTGTAGGTCTCTCTCTCTCTCTCTGTGTGTGTGTGTGCTATAATATACTGTAACTCGGAGCCATGTGTTTTTGTCCATGCAGATCTCATGGGTTATGCAGATAACGCTGGGAACCTCGCCCACTGAGACCTTAAGCGTGGCAGGAAACATATTTGTTGGGCAGGTATGCTCTTCATCATTTTTGCAACACTTTAAAGGGAACAATATTAGTTTGGCAAGCAAATCAAGAATGATATCAAATGTAGGACAAAGTTGAAGTTTTCAAATATGCCTAATTGTTGTTTGTGTTTTTGCATTAGACTGAAGCTCCCCTGCTGATTCGCCCCTATTTGAAGGACATGACCAAATCAGAGATCCATGCCGTTATGACTGGTGGTTTTGCCACTATTGCAGGCAGCGTCATGGGGGCGTTCATCTCATTTGGGGTGAGATTAAGATCTTCACATGCCAGCATATTGCAGACACAGGAAGGTACCAAATTAAAATGTCCCACCTGTTCTCATAAAAAAAAAAAATCCCTTTAGTCTGTTGCCCATTAAATATTTGGAATGTTGGAATGTATTTTCTATACAAAAGGATGCTGGCAGTTATAGTAATACAAAAGTAAAAATATAAAGGAGGTAGGGAGTGAATGAAAATATTCAAATGTAAATTCGTAAAAGGCATATTCAAATAATTAATTCAAACAAAATTCTTTTCAACTCAAGCCTGAGTTGAAAAGAAAAAAAAAAACTTCATCACCAGATTCTTGATTTTCAACCTCAATGGACTTATTGGTTTTATCATCACTTCACAAAGGAAAAAGAACTATTTAAATACACCTTTAAAATTCCCAAAATAATACGACATTGACATTCTGGCAATAAGATAAGAAAATATGAAGGTCATACTATGATCACTAAAATCTTGATTGGTCTTTGTTGCCTTAAGCAGAATACTCCCAACTCGCTGTGCACAGGAACAAATTGGGAGTGTTCTGACTTCAAAAGATTGCAATAAACTCAGTAGGTGCAAAAAAAAAAAAAAAACGGTCGAAAAGGTTAACATAAACTTTCATGTTTTATGAAACATGAAAGGTTCATGAACCACAGAAAAACTTTTTGTGCTGTACAAATTATTCTCTCCTCCCCAGAGGAAGCTTGTAAACTTAAAAGAGCAGAAGCCTGTGTTCCTGGCGGCTGAGTTTGTATTAAGACTGAACCACATTGAAGCAGTTTCGATGATGTGTTGTGCTTTTTTCTTTCTTGCACAATGACAATGAAAGGAATTCAGATTTGTCTCTAATGTTCAAATTTGCTGCAACATACTGGGAGATGATTTAAAAGACTTCAAAGTAAACGTTACATATGCAAACCTACCATCGCTTTCTGAACATAATATGTGTTTTATGCTATCTACCTCTTAAAATTTAATTGAACATGAGGAAAATGCTGACAATGTGTAATATTTAGAAAAAAAAATGCTGGATTTTACTGATGTCAATCTATGTGAAATAATATAATTAATACGCGGAAATGTTCTTAAATTTAGCAAAAAGTATCAAACCCCGGGTAGAACATGTTGAGTATCTGCAAACTTGATCTTTTTCAGATTGATGCGTCTTCGTTGATATCGGCCTCTGTGATGGCCGCACCGTGTGCTTTGGCTATATCTAAGCTGTCCTATCCTGAGACAGAAGAGAGTCGCTTTAATTCAGACAAGAACATCAAAGTGGCTGCTGGGTGAGTTTGCACTTTCAAACCATTCTACTGTGTTGTGAAATAGTAATCATCACTGTTATTAAGTCATGAATTCCTGAGCAACACCCAAACCCAAACCCGATTACTGCCTGACCTATGTACTTTGGTCAGACAGTCAATCTGACAACATTAAATGGCTGAATAATTCTCAAAAAGCCCAATTTTAACAATTCCTAGAATAAAGAAAGAAAAGACAGTCAATCTGTGAAGAGTTGCAAAGCTTCATTTGGTCACAATGAATCATTGTCCTCAGTAGAGGAAACATTAATTATTTACTCAAGTTACTCAAATCCAGTAAGGCACAAAATGTGCCAGAATAACATTTAAAACATGACAGACCATCCTTGTCTTAGAGTCACGTAGAGTCATATTTAATGTAAGAAAGAGACTGTGAGGAAAATGACATGTGTCAAAGGGTTCCACGGTGAAAACCACACAAAAGCTCATCTCACATTTCCTTAAAAAAAAAAAAAAAGATCTGGAAGATCCCAAAGAGAATGTTTTGGAAGATGTTGTGTAGATTAATGAGAGAGAAGTGGAAGTCTTTGGAAGAGGTGCAGGACATGGCAGAAGTGTCAATTCTGCTCTTTGCTACAAGTTTGTCACTTTATCCTCAAGCAAACATGAGTTGTGCAGCAGGATAATGATCTAAAGAAGTCAAAAAGTTGCAAACAGAATTGCAGAAAAAAACTAAATAAATAAATGAAGTTCTCACAGTGATCTAGTCAAAGTCCAGTTTTGGTGTGATCTTTCAGAGGGCATAATGTCAAAGGCTCATTATCATTTATCACCAACAGCTGTTGCCACCCAGGGTTACCTCTTTAACTTTAATGATAAAGTAAACATCACTGAAAAACTATCAGAATTTTCTGATTCTGAGATATCTTTGATCAGAATGAATTGTTTTGATCTTTTTTTCACCATCTAAGACATTTATGTGTGACACCAAAAAGCAAAAACAGGCAAAATAAAGGTGCAAATATTTTTTCACAGCACTGATTTAGTTGTTTGCTTTGTGTGTAAAATTGTTTTACAATTTATTTATCTTTGTAGAGATGAACAGAACATTTTGGAGGCTGTTAGCAGCGGTGCATCTGCATCTATAGGCCTTGTTGCTAACATTGCCGCTAATCTGATAGCATTTCTCGCCATCCTGGGCTTCATAAATAGCGCGTTGAGTTGGCTTGGAGGCATGGTTGGATATCCTGAAATCACATTTGAGGTAACAGAAGCTAAACTTGCTACTTTGCAGTTAATTATTTCAGTATAATTTAGTAATTTAAAAAAAAGAAGGTGCAAGCAATCAGGTATATATGTAATTATTTCTTTGTTGCTGTTTGTTTGCAGTTAATTTGCTCATACGTGTTCATGCCCATCACCTTCATGATGGGAATACCATATGATGAGAGTTTCACCGTGGCTGAGCTTATAGGTACAAAGCTCTTCCTCAATGAGTTTGTCGCTTATCAGAAGCTGTCGGAGCTGAAGAGCAACCGACTCAGTGGGATTGATGAAGTGATTGAAGGCAAAAGAATGTGGATATCTGTAAGTATTACAGGTGTGAGTCAATAAATCATAATATCAGAAGTTAATTTATTTCAAAAAGTAAAATCCATATATTATGTAAGTTACATTTTTTATATAAAGTGACATACTTCAAGCATTTATTATTATCATTTATTTTGATAATTATAATTTATAGCTAATGAGAAGCCAACATTCTTAGAAGCATGTAGCATTATGTAAATCAATATAAAAAAGTTTTTTAATGTAGATATATTATGTTTGGGACTACATATCGATGTTGAAGACTGCTGAATTGACTGTTGTTCATCAGACACAATACTGACTGTTAGAGAATTTTTGAGAAAAAGCATTTCCTTGATTTTTAAATTAATTTGAACGCATTTCTAAGAACACGGGGCAAAGAAACCGGAAGGAAAACAATGTTAAAGCGGCAAAAAAATAAATACAAACAACACGATTCTCTCGTCTCAGGTCCGTTCGGAGATAATTACAACTTATGCTCTCTGTGGATTTGCCAATTTCAGCTCACTCGGTATTGTGATTGGAGGCCTGTGTGAGTATCTTTGTTTTATATTTTCACGTTGTTGTTTTTTTTTCCCAACCCATAATTGAGTCTTTGTTACAGTAATATTTTCGTTTCTTTCCTTTTCTCACATTATTGTTATAGCTGCCATATGCCCAGCAAGAAGAAGTGACATCTCTGGTCTGGTGGTGAGAGCCATGATCACTGGGACTTGTGTGTCTCTAGTCAACGCTTGCATTGCTGGTAAAAGTCAAAAAATGTGTTTTTGTGCAATTTCAGAGTCTGCTTCAAGCCAATGTAATAGACCAGACATAACTTTGTTTTCCAGGACTCCTCTTTTTCCCCCCACTTGACTGTGTGGAGTTGTTTAAAACATCTGCCTTCGTTGATACTGATGAAAATATCAAAAAATGCTGTCAAGACTTATTTGAAAGGTACACGTTTCTATTTTTATTTATGTAGTCCTTTATGATACATATATACCTGATTGCTTGCGCAATAATAAAAATAATAACAATAACAATAATTAAAAAAAACGGTTGTATGATACACCAGATTTTTTCTTACATTTCTAATTTGTTTTGCAGCACCATAAACAATGGCACCATATGGTTTGAGGAACCATGGAATACTGTTCAAAATGTCACATTATTTTTGTCAAAATGTTGCCAGTGTTGTAACATTAATGATGTGTCAGGTTGTATGTAGACATGGCCAGCACGAGGAAAAAAAATCCTCATGAAGTTTGCACTTGCAACCTTTTAAAGCTGCTAAGCTTCTTATAGCAAAAAAAAAAAATAAAATCTTTGTAAGTTCCACCTGCTGATGAAGAAGCAACTGTAATTCAAAATTTATGCCAAAAAAGATCAAAAATGTTAGAAGGCATTTTGTGTGAATCTGTTTTAAGCCGGTTTGTATTATTTTTAGTTGAATGGATGTTTTCTTTCAAAAGGGAAAATATGCGTTCATCTGTTAAGGGCGTCAAAAGAAATATGAAACAAGTGGTTATGTTAGTTTCTTTAAAAGTGTTAAATTACAATGCAAGTGGTCTTTTCTTTTTGTTGTCAAAAAGAGATGAAGAGAAAGTTGTATCAGACTTGATTTCCTGTTAATTTTTAAATACATGTAAATACACATATTTCTGGCAAAGACAAAAGAAAAATTGGTCTGACTTTTCATATTGTTAAGAATAATCTTAAAATCATCTTAAGCAATTACAGATGGACAAGAGCATAAAAAGATCAAATAACTGCTTAGTTAGTATTTTGTTAAATTTTTTTGCTTATTCAGTTTGTTTTTTATTACAGGTTTCTGATAAGAGTCTGATTACAAAAACATGCCTAGTTTCAGCTGGTAACTAGCAAATTTATTTTGATTATTTTTATTTTCTGCATGCAGAAGCTTTTCTATGTAAATGTACATATGTAGTAGAAGACATGAGAAATGTAAAGTTTTTAATATTTGACATAGGAAATATTTTTTGATCTTCTTTTTATTAAAGTTACTGTAATTTAATTTATTTAACATAAGTGAAGTGCTGGTTTTTGCTTCAATAATTTATTAAATCCAAACTCTGGTGAGTGTAAAAAGGTTGAATTAAAGTGTGAAACAACTTTTAATACTGCTGATGATTGCAAAAGTTGAACACAAACTTTTAAAAAGACTTGTAAATAAAACTAGTGCTTGGATATGATTTTATGCATTTATTTAAAAAAGAAAAAAATACATCAGCCGACATTCTGTAACATACCTAAGAGAGCACTCAGTGCAAACAGTCAGTTTTCTACATCTTTCCCCTCAAGAATATTAAATTTTTCTTCACACAGATGTTAGAGTTTGTCCTTTATATGTACACATAAAAACAATATTTTGCCTCATTTAAAACATTTCCCCAGTTGTTGCGCTTTCTGGAAGTATTACAGATTCATGCAGTATGAAGAAATACTTAGAAATTTGAAACTTCATTAATCATTAGCACTGAACCCGTTCCAGAAATTCCTGCACATTTCTATTTTTTATGTCAGTTTTAAAGAAAAGGTTTTAACTAAAAATTGGTCAAATTTCTAGCTTCCCTTTTCTAGTTAATCTTATTATTTAGGATAAAATACAGGAACAGGAATCAAAGGGTTCTTAAAAATTATTTCTGCTATTTTGTTGCTACTTTATTACTCAGCTACATTTCACAAGTAAAGCTAATACAACACCTTTTTACAGCTATTGGCACTACAGGTAATGATTTGTAAAAAATCATAAATTCTGCTTTAATTGCAACAACATATCAGGGATTTTGTCAAAACAATTATGCTATCACAATGAAATGTGAATTTAGTTCAACACATTTCATAATTTTTTCACAACAGTCATCATAAACATGGAGAATATGATTTTCTGAACATTCACTGGGATTGTGTTACATTCAAACAATGATTTGCAGATCAATTTGCAAAAAACATGACCTCAAATTCTGCAAAAAGTGATGAAACATACTGACTTGTAATAAATAGACTATATATATATACATATATATATATATATATAGTAATTACAAAGCCAAAAGCAAAGTGCCCAATGAAACCTTTAATGCTGATTTTCCACAGCATGTGTTGGACTTTGGTGTGTAAAGAAATTAAACAAGATGCAATGGCAGCTTTAAGTGTACTAATATTTTTTCTCTATACAATCTACATCACAGATGTACACACTCAGTAATAATACATACACATTCAGTGGCTGCGGTCAGGTACAGTACAATTTAGACTTTTCATTTTAAATACCTCTTTGCTGTATTATTTGGCAGAGTTTTGCTTGGAAACACTATTCTTTCCACTCACTAAGAAGATAAGACTCTTGGGAAACTGTAAAATATTTACTTTAATGGTTACAATAGTTTCATTGAGATTCTTAACAGGAAAAGACTCTGTTGTATTGCACCTTTGACTTATGAAATAAAGGAAAGGAATTACTTCAAAATTGAGATATTTAGGGGATTCCCAAGTTTCTTCACAAGCAGGATTTAATAACTCTTGGTGTGCTAAGCCTTTACTCTTTAAGGTCCTTGTCTTTTTAAGCCTTGAACTAGAGACGGATCGTATATCTCATTCTTCATCGTGATGGAATCAAATGAAAGTCTCGTTTCCTACCTCAGGAAAGACTTTCTGTGGGCTTTTGTTTCTCATCTGAGTTACTGTTATCCGTTTCTTGAGCTTTTCTGGCTATTTTTGGGCTAACGTTGTTCTTTCTAGACATCTGTGGGCTTTGCCCTTTTTTCTGCAACTGTGGGCTGTTGGAACCTAGCTTTCGGTTGAGCAGGGGGCTTCTGGAGCCCTTTATCTTGGCCGGTTGTTGCAGATCTGTTTTGAGCGCTCGAAGCCCAAGAAGTCCACAGTAGTAGTTGCATTGATGATGCGTCACAAACTGGTCAAATACTTCCGGAGAGCCGCATTCAGTTAGTCCTTGATATCTGAAACACGGGAGGAAAATCTGGTTTTGCATTTTGATTTCGAGGCAAGCAATCAGAAACATCTGCATATTGAGAGGGAGATACGAACCCTTTCGACTTGGTGGCAACTTTAATATTTGTCATTTTTGTTTCAACACCTACAAAAATAAGACGATATCAATAAATATTTTTGCATTAATCACAAATTGCGTCATTGATCACTTTTTCCTTAATAACTTTATATGTGTGACTTACCTTCCAGTTGAGTGACCAGCAAATTCCCATGTGTCCACTGGTGGATCCAGTGCTGGAAGGTGCAGCATTTCTGATCCAGCTCTGAAATGTTTTGTGAAAACAGCTTGCCTTTGAGATCTATGGTACAATATTTCCCAAAGTCTCCTGAAAGATCAGTCTCCACTGTGGCATACGGCACAGAGTTTGCAGGGCGGTGAATTAGATATCGAGGGATAACTCTGCAAGAACCAAGATATGTTACTAGGGTTATCAAAAGTAGTGTATTATAGTTTTATACTTCAGTTGAATAAGCAGTACTTACTCTAATGACAAGCCGAAGTTTTCATTTACTCTCGCTTCAGCTGCAAAAATTTTACAGTATTCTCGGATCATGTCTTGGACTTTACACTCCTTTAAAAAAAAAAAAAAAGTTGTTTACTATATTTTGCCTAGATTTGTCTGATTGCAGTTTGAATTGCACTCACTTGCTTTGCAATGTCCAAATTTCTCTCTGCAAGGGTGCTCTCTTGTTTGGTCCCGTAAGCGATGGGATTTCTAATTTTAATGATACAGGTGCTTCCAGACTCAAAGATGGGATCCAGGCCATAGATAACCTTCACCCTGCTGGCTTTGTGAGTGCAGCCCTCCCCAACGTGGAAAGTCTCGGTAAAAATGCGACCAAAGTACTTTTCCCCCCAGGTGCCGCTGTCTGCCAGGCCTTTGGTGAACACCAGTGGGGTCATCTCGATCTCCTCTCCAACTGGAGAAAATATAGAGGGGAGTGTTTTATCATCCCTTGCAAATCTACTCAATGTTTCAACATTTTGTCTCAATACAACAACAATGCATCAGTGTATTTTATTGGGATTTTATTTAATAAACCAAAGTGTTTGATAATTGTTCTTTAAAAAATTATTTTGCAAATCCAAATCTGAAGAGTTTAGGTTATTTCTAATCACCCCTTTCTACTTCACTAAATGAAACCCAGTAGGCTATAAAATTCTGTAGTTACATTTTTAGTAAACTGAGTCCCCCCTGTGTGTATTTTAATCTCAGTATAAACAGACCAAGGAACACAGATGGGCTTAAAGTAGGTTTAGGTTAAAAAAAACCAACAATAATGTATTTTCTTTCTAGATTTAAGAAGCAGCTATGGCACATAGCAATGAAAAGTACCTTCCAAGTCCTCCTTGAGTAAGAATTCAGACAGAACTGCAAAACAAACAAACAAAAAAATGGACAAAAAATATTTTTTAATTAAATTGAATTGCATAATTTAATCAATGGATTGCTTTTCTTACTTTCTTCACTGAGCAAAAAGTCAGTTGTGTCGGTCCCATATTCATTACTGATTGTACACCCATATACTCCGCAGTCTTGGCTTGATGCATGCACAATAGCTAGAGCCACTTGGCTTTCATCTCCTCCACTAAGAGAGAAAAACGAAACGAGAGCCTCGTTAGGTTTACATTCAAATTCATCAAAAATCCACAAGGTGTCACTCTAAGTAAGAAAATCACGTTATGTGGAAGCAGTCTGCTGACACAGCAACCGGTAGCACATATATAGACTTTATAATGGACCCATGAGACGGGAAAATATTGTGTCAGATTACAGTTTATGTGTCTAGCCAGAGAATCACCTCTCTGTGCCATGGCTGTGGGATTCACAGTCACATGAGCTGGTCAACTCTGCAGTGAAAATATGAGGATGACAGAGGACCATAGGGGCTGGGGTCAAAATAATACTTATTTCCTAATTGTCTTGATTTTACAACTTGTCCGGCTTTGATCGTCAAAGATAGTGTAAATAATAGTGGAAAGCTGAATTAAAATTCAGTTTGAGTCTTTAATTTATTTTTAGTATGTCTAAAAAATTTTGTGGTTTGACCTGTGCTGAAAGATCTGTGGGTGGGGGGGTTTACCTTCTCTTCATCTCTAGTATTTCTTCCTCATCCTTGAACCACTTAATGGTGGAGTCACTAAGCACATTGAAGAACTGACACCACAGTTTCAGGTGTCCAGAAGCGTCTGGGAAGGGCTCTCCTCTGGTCTTGCGGATTACTTGGGGAGCTGGTGAGAAACGGTGTACTTAAAATCAATAAACACTGTTAAAGTATGCGAAGAACTTATTGGGGATTTCCTTCCCAGGACGTATTTTATTGAATGTTAAATTCTGAAAAACAAGTTGACCTAAAGCTCTTCCTAGATAGCTACATCTTTTTCTAGGACAAAATAATGAATGATTATTGATTATTTACCTTTCAAAGGATCTGTCTTCTTTCCAGATGGTTTTTCCTCTACCTTATTGCTGGTTGGTTCTATGGTGGGAGTCTCCTCCACAACCTTTGGCACTTCCAATGTAGCCTTTCTGCGACTCATCAGTGGAGAGCGCCTCTCCATTGGAGGGGTTTTCTGTCCCGTGGAGGCTTGTAGCAACGCAGCTCTGCGAGCCTGGCTTGGCGACATGTAGGGACTTTCCTTCTTGCCCTCTAGCACACTAAACACTGCTCCCTCCAATTCTTCTTCTCTTTTTGGGATAAAGATTTTGCGCCGAGCTCCAGAGGCCAACTCCTCGGGGGTGGCAGAACGTATGAGTGTCAGGCTGTCCCGGCGCTTAAGCCGGGGGCTGCTCTCACAGGAGAGAGATGATGTTGGTGTCGACCCCCCGCTGAAATCTTCATCTGCCTTGTCGCTTTGTCGATCTTCTACAGAGATTGCAGGCACATTGCCTGTAGTCTCGTTGTCCAAGTCAGGAGCTGCTTTGGACATAAATTTGCGTAGACTGGATGGACTTAAAGATGGGTATGTTGGGGGCTTAGAGCTTAGTCTTTCAACAGATGGTCTGTTTTTAAGAAAATCCTCAACAGAACTCTCTCTTTTGGCGTCTTTTGGGGACTTTTGCTTCAGTGATTCAGGAACAATACTGTCATCTGTTGGTTTACTAAAAGTTGGCATACTGCCACCAACTTTTGACATTAGAGTTTCACCAACCATACTTGGTGTGTTCTCTTTTAGGCTCTTATCAGAGATTTCCTTTAAGTCTTTTTTTCTTTTAGGTATTTCAGGCCTCTCGCTCAGGTTTTCAGCTACACCTTGCTTTGTTCCCTTTGGTGTGCTAGCTGAAGTTTCGGTTTCTGTCGTCTTGGTGGGAGCAGGTGGTTTAAGCTCAGCTTCGCTTTCATGACAAGAGACTGATATTGGTGGAACCACAAACAGAGTCTCTGTTTGAGTTTCAAAAGCCTTTTCTGTCCCACAAACACTGCTGACACCCAATGCATTACTCTCCAGATCATCACTGCAGGAAACATTTATAACAGGAATTGAAGCATATTCCATGAGAGGAAGCTGTGCACTGCGTTCGTGCATTTTTTGAGCAACTTCCTTTAACTTTTTTGTAGGTGAGAGGTCATCGGTATGCTGCATTCCTCTCTGCGTGGGGGCTGTGCCTGGGAAATCAGCCACGCTCCCTTCTTGGATTCCTGTCTTTGACTCATGAGTTGCATCATGTTTTTGCAAATCTTTTAAGCCTGGCTTGTTTTGAGCCAAAATACTTAGAGGCAGAGTGCACTCTTTCAGATCAGATTCCATTGTATTGATGGTTGGAATTATAAATTCTTCGCTCATGTTCATCTCTGGCACAGGCAGTTTGATATCTGGGATGTCTTCAGTGGTAGATATTTGGATTGATGGGATATTTACCGTGCTACAATCATGCTCAGCACTCAAAGCTAAATTGTTGCTTTTTCCATAAGAAGTTTTACTGTGTTCCTCTAGAGCGTAAGCATTATTTGCATTGTCTTCTGTTACTACAAGTGTCTTTGGTTCGCTCAACTCTTCGTCATCCAGTCTTGTGTCTTTTATTGACTCTAGCTGTGAATTTTCACTCCTCACTTCTCTATTATCAACTTGTAGAGACAATTGCTCTTGTGTTTTTAAGCTGTTGCACCAATTCATTTTCGCATCATCCCGTGAGGCAGAACTGTATTTCTCTTTAACCTCACATATCTCCTCGAAATTTAAACTGGGTAAGGTTTTACGTTGGTGGTCTTCTGCGATTTCCTCAGCCACAGTGGCTTGTTCACGTTGACTTTTTAGGTCACCCATTTCTAAACATTGTGGGACTTCAGAGGGCGGATATGCAACATTAGCTTCCTGAATTAGCGAAGCGCATTTGGCCTCTTCTTTTAGATGATCTTTCTCTGCACTGTAAGCTACCGTGGCAGGAAGAGCAGGCGGCCCCCTATTCGGTGTTTCAGATTCACACTGCTTGATTCTGTCTTCTGGAGAACAGGCTGATATATTTGTAATGTCAGGTTTGTTTATATCCAAGTAGGGTTGTTTGTTTGATTTCACTTCAGCTTTTTCTTCCTTAGGTAGCCTGTGGGAGGAGTGATACTCTTGAATGTCAGGCGTTTCTTTGTCCACATTAAGAACACTGACCTCCTCCTTTTCTAAAGTTTCCGTAAGTGCTACTCCAGGGTTATGGTTTTCTGTTAATGAGATAACACTTTGAGATAACGTGCAGTAATCTTCTACCTTAAGAAGGGTGGGTAGAAGGGAGTGTTCTTTTTCTTTTTGAGATAAAGAGTCTTCTCTCCCAGAATCTGGATTAGGCTTTTGAAGAGCAAGCGGGCGATCTGTCCCCTGATGTTGTGGTAGCTCTTCTTTTAGGACTGAAACTATTTCTGAGTCTTTCTTTCCTTCCTGTTAGAACATGAAATAAAAAAGTGATGGTATTAATTCTACATCCACTCCTATAGTCTTTCACAGTCTACTGTTTTAACCTTAATTGAAACAGAATTTGCTTGCTGTACTACATACAAACACCTATTATACTACATGCATGCAAGACCTGCTTTTTTCCCCTCAGTCTCTTCAAAATGTCCTTACTGCCTATAGCGCTAGTAAAAAAAAGTAATAAGGATTTTACCCATATTATTTTGCTATTTTGGACAAAACCAGTTAGTGGGTGGCAGCAAACAGGTAGCAGATAAAAAAAAATGTCAGGTCAAATCAAAAACAGGACAAGAAAAGCAACATCAGCAATGCTTGTTTTAAAAACAGTAAAATAGAAAGAGCTGTAGTTTTCGCAGTATGGATGAAGCATCTCTCAGAGACAACAAGGATAGAAAGGCTGTACTACTGTTAAGGTAAAAAAAAAGAAGATTATTCTCATCTAAATAAACAGTATATAAGGCTGTGCATTCAAGCTTTATATTTATGAATTGGCTGAGGTTTCTCCAAAGTCCAAACAACTTGCTTTGCTGATTGGCTGATTGGTCCCTTGTGATGTCTCCCTCACCTAAGAACCTTACAATCTTAGTGAGCAGCTCAATTTGAAGTCATCCCAAAAAGGTTTATCCGACTGGGTCGAAGACCTCTGATACACCCTTTATATTGCGCTGTGATCATTGCGTTTCTTCACATTGTATGCTGCTACATCTGCTTATGTTTGAGTGCAGCTCCAGCAAGTAGTCAAGCTTTTCCTTGACTATTTGGATATGTGCTCAGCATTATTCTGTACTATTTTTAAGCAATATTACATAAGTGATGCAAATTGAGGAACCTGGCCATCTAAGAAACTGGAACAGAACTGACAGCCTGCAGGTATTAGAATAACCTAAGACAAGAAAGTGCTGCTGATGAAAAAGTTGACTTTCAGAGAAAAACATAGGCGTTAACCACAGATGCAGCCCCACAAGCTCGTTCAGTAAGAGACAGAATATGTGGTCTTGCAAAAGTCAGGTACTCTTCAGTTTTATGTTAGCAGTGAAAAAGCTGACAGAGCAAAGCTGGCTCCTAATCTTGGTTCATTTTCCTTTTCACTCTCAGAATAAAATAGGGATAAAACTTAAAATTAGACCAGAAAATACTTTTCTTCAGGCTCCTGAGAGACCAGTAAAAATGTTTACAAATGCCAAATCTTTAATGAGTTTAGATAGCATTTTTATTTGTTCAATTTCTTGTCGCAAAACATCAACTAATTTGTAGATGTATGTTATTGAATTAGTAATTAGGGTAGTTGTGTCTTGTTTTTATATTTGTATTGTGGTTTTCTTAATATAATATAATCTTCGCAAGATTTAGGACTTCATTAGTTCCTAATTATTTTTAATAGCTGTTGTTTAATTTAATGTTCTTAATTCCATATATTTCATGATTTTGAACAGACACCTTCTTTAAAACATTTCTGAGCCAAGTTGTGGGATCATAATATTTTTAAGAAGCTCATTAAAAAGAACTTACAGCACTGACCTTTGATAGTGTGACACATTTAGACCCAGACAAGTATTTCTGTTGTAAATCAACAGAAGCACCGACACTGACAGTTCCTGGCAGACTTCGTATTATAATGCCATCATATACAACCAAGCAGACAGACACAACTCTGGTCATTTAATAAAGCTTATCAGTTATTAAACAATGAAGAGAACAAAAAAGTCACTTTCAAAAGTCAATAAAGTATTAAGTTTTATTAGCTGTCAGTTTATTTTAAGACACTAACCTCATGTCACATGTAAGGTAGTTGAAACCAAACAAGTGTACATATAGAAAGGTCCAATAGCATGTCTAGAAATCTGGATTCAGAAGTTTTTGTTTACTCCAACTACTTTTAATCATTAATCAAAACTTCACAGCTCTAACTTCAACAAATTCAAACAAAACAAAACACAAGCACCACCCCCCAAAAGAACTGCAGCAGAGCTTTAGAAGTCCTTGCGCGCTCAATTAAGTCAGACACAGGAATTCCCCACATTGTAGGCAAAGGTGTGCTGTTTACACAAAGTACTGTGCAGTAAATGAATGACAAATCTATGTAAAAGAAACAAAACAAAAAAATCTGCTGACAGATATTTCTTCTGCCGTCACTAGGTTGAGGAACATAACCTGACTATGACAGACAAACATGAAAAGATTTACTGGTGAAACACACATAACACTTTAAACATCGACATCAATCGTCTTTTAATGCTTTCGGTGTTCCTGCTTGTGGTGTTCACATGTTTCAGTTTTATACAGAAGGCGTCCAGCAGCCACGTGTTTACTCGTGACAACATGCTTGGCTCACAGTGACTGTGAGGAAAACAAGAAGTGACTGCTTTCTGTGGAAAGGGAACTGGTGTCACATTCAGTACAAATTAAGTGCTTCGACACTGCTGTATAAATAACTGCAACAGCCATTTGAGAAAAAAACACTTAGCTCTTTCCGATGACACAATCATAGAAGTCGTATGCAAGCGACTTTGCAGATGTGCGAGTAAACGTATTTACTTCAGTTCCCTTTTTCACAGGACACAGATAACCTAAGTAGCCTGAGCGAGACAACAAGTAAATGTATAATGATGACTGAATTTATGAAGAAAATGCCATTTATGAAAAAACAATTGCCACTTAAACCTGGTCACTGCTTATGTTACCCAGCGCAGCAACAACTGCTATTTATTTATATTGATACATATACATGCTTAAACCTAAATACATATGTTTTGGACTATGAGAGGAAACCAGAATACCCAGGGAGAACCTTTGTGTGCACAGGAACAATATGCAAAATCTATGCAGAGATCCTGGTCTAGTTTATGCAAGATGTAACTCAACAGACATCTTCCAAAAAGCTCCACCTTTTGGGTCACCAGATCTAAATAAAAAATTCCTAAAAGATCATCGTGATATTTTTTAGGAATGTGAGGCAGGTCTTTGTGACCTTTTTTGGTCAGCAATTTTTTTGGTCTTGCAACTTGTAATGGACATCATGGTTTCCTGGAGGCCCAAAGGCTTGTAATCATCATTTTTTAAATTTCTTTTTGATTGGGGCTTTTGAGATCTTTTAGCCTCTTTTCTTGTATTAGTAAGTTCTCTTTAAGTGATTTCTAGATTCTACAGCTCTGGGTGTGGCTAGATAAACTGAACCAGGAATTTCATTCATGACACAAGAGGGCAATTATTTTTTCACATAAAGCCAGACTGGTTTGCAACGCCTTTTTTTCACCAATAAAAGATTCTGCACATACATTTTCACGGCACTTTAAGGCAGTCAGATATGGAGTACAGTCCAAGGTTTAAAAAAAGCACTCTTTGCTTCACTACCTTAAGCTCAGCAAGAACATGCGTGATTGTGTTTCAAGCGTAGCAAACTGGATAATTTGAGAGAAAGTCTTTGATCAAGCGCACGCTTTAAATATAGCAATGTTTCGTCAGAAGTGAAACAATTCTCAAATGAGCAGAGTAAGATGACTAGAGAACTGCCGCCCACCACCCTCTTGGCTGGATGAGGAAAAGGTTTATTTTAGGACACCCAAAGAGGGAAGTGGTTGGGGGTCAGCGAGGAATCTGACCACAGTGACATGGCCCTCCTTTCATGCTGAAACCTGCCCCTAGACTCTCTACGACTCCTTGCCGAACCTGCCCAGCCATCCGCCAAGCAAAGTAATGCGAGAGCAGTTTCAGATGTTCATGTTTCATCATAATCTCTGACGCACCAGTGTCCCAATCAGAAAGGCCGACATCGAAGATATTTCACCTTCTGTCTCGCACTGTGCAGATTTGTTGTCCAATATCCCCCACCCCCACACGCATCAACAGCAAGTTTGTGACAACTTCCCTATTCCACGCTCCACACACGCACACACACAAACTCTCGACTCTGCTCACTCATAGATTACTCACTTTATCAGTAGTATATCAGTGACATTACACTGTATGCCATGAAGTAATTGCATTGTCTAACTTTTTCACATATGAGAGGAAAATAGCAAATGATCATAAATGTCTATGTGCATGATGTGTCCTGGTTACCTGGTGTTAAGACATGAACATAGTGTAGCTCAACTTTCTTTGATAAAATCAACTGTTAATCTGGAAATGGCAGCTAGCTGCCTAGAGAGACTGTCCTACTTACCTCAGGGTGAACTTGAAACCCAGACAATGACTTTTTCTCCACTGGACTGCTCCTTTCTGCTTCTGTAGATTCCTCCATGTCCTCCACAGTCTCATTAGTGTCTTCTATTCTCTTTCCTGCAGATTCATTCACAATCTCAGGAACCGGTTTATGATCTTGTAGTAGACCTGTGTCTACACAGTTAAATTGAATAGGTTCTGCTGGTGCTGCTTGTTGCTTCACAATTTCTGAGGATTCTGGTGCCTTATCTGTCTCCATTGGTACAACATCATTTGACAGGACCTCAGAACTATGCCCTGCTTGCAGCTGAAATGATGGAGACATATCCGGTTCAGGGAGAACTATCGAGTGGTCAAAATATTCATCTTCATTGTCCGTGTACGAGATATTGTGAGAGTCCTTCTTGCTCTTACCAAAGAAGAAGTCCTTAACAGAGTGCAGCATTGAGGATATGGAGGCATGAATGTTATGCTGGTCATGATCCTTTTGACCCTTGCTGTAATGTTTGACTTCTGAACTACTGGGCTTCTGGAGTCTGCTGTGAGTTGTGTGTGCCACCTCTGGTTGGTTTTCCATTTTCTTTTCTTTGTCTATCACTACTTCCTCTTGTCTCCTTTTCTCACTTATGCATTCTTGCTCGTTCTGCTCTTCCATCTTCTCCTCAGTATCAATTCCCTTATTATCTCTTAAAGTAACTATGCTCGTCTCTTTGGCGTTCTCCTCCTGACTTTCCTCACCAGACTGAGACTGAATAGTCTCTGCCAAAAACTGTGCCAAACTGATTCCTCCGTCATATGAATTTTCACCTCCGTTCCCCATCATATGGCTTTTACTAATGTTGGAGTTGATCCCAATATCTACACCATTTGACATCTTTATTCTCTTTTTAGCCAATGTTTCTGCTGACTCCTCCTTCTCCAAAGAACTGCTTATAGAGGCGATGTCTCCTGCATCTTTGCCCTCTGCGATAAGTGTCTTTGATTGAGCTACATCTCCAGGTTGCTCCGCTGTGGCAGAGTTGTTCACCACTGGCTTCTCCTCCAGTGGTGGCACAGAGCGTTTTCTGGATGGATGCTCTGGGCTACTTCGCTGCTCTTCTTTCTTAATATTTTCTTTATTGTCCTTCTTGCCTTTCTCCTCGATGTCCCTTTTCTTCTTCTCTGCTTTCTGCTTGAGTTTAGCAAAGAATCGCTGGTGGATCTTGTACTCATTCATGGTACCGACCTCCAGAACTCCAGAGCAGGAGACAATACCTTTGCTATTGCTGGCTGAAACCTGGTAGATCGCTGCATCATCCAATGTACAACTGCAAAAGAAAATTCCTGCTCTTATATTCTGACGTTTGTCAATGCATCACTCTGAATGCAGGGATTACAACATCTGTATCATGTTAGTGTTGGACTTTGGTGAAATGATGGGACAAAAAACAGCTTTAATGAATTTTAAAAACAGAATTTAGGTCTCCTATTGTTAATTTTTTTAAGTCTAAAAATTCAAAGACATATAACTCCAGTAATATTTGGATAAATATCTCTCAGTGGGTTGTGGAGAAACCTAGATCTTTCTAGAATCATCAACAATCTTCTGGTATGTTTCTTCACTGATAAGTGGTCGCTATTCTAATTAGAAACATTAGAACACAATTATTTGGTTTTCTGTTATTGGCAGTATAATCCACATATTTGTAATTTTGTTGAGGCAGCTCCAGAAGCTTGGTGTTAGTCTGCTATATTCATTCCAAAGCCACTTCTGACCATTGTCCTGTTGGAACACCCATTTGTGTATAAGTCTCAACTCTTAAGCCAAAGGTTGGATGATGAAGATGATGTCATGATCCTGTCTCACCGGCAGCCCAAACAGATCCCCTGCAAGATGCCACCACAAATCTTCACAGCTGACGCACTGTTCTTAGATTTGAAAGCTTCACCTCAACTCCTACAAATAATTCTTTTGACATGGATCAAAGAGCTCAATCTTTGTCTCATCTGTCTGTAAGAGTTTCCCCCAAAGGATTCTTGTCTTGTTAATGCAGGCAGCGACTAATTTCAGGGGATCACTTTTGTAGCTGCTGCTTCTTTATTGGTCATCATGTTAAAACGATGACCAAAAAACAGTCAATTTAAATTAGGTGTACCATTCTTATATACATATACCTGTGCGGATCATGTAACACATATTAAATTCATATATACAATTTTAAATTCATTCAAGCTGCCAGTTGTCTGATCATTCCACCCAGGAAAAAGAATGATTGAAATACATTATTAAAAGTCCAGAATTAAATGTGATTCATGGCAGTGATGAGTATATGTAAACATCTGACTCACTGGCACTCTATATGATTTGGACAAATTCTTTAGACATACTTGTAAATATGAAGAGTGTGAGTTTTCCCATTTCGGTGGATTTCATATTTAGGGAGTCCACAGTAGCGATCCATTTCCATGTCGTCCTTATACCATTTCAGCTCTGGAGCTGGGTAACCTATATTGAAAAAACCCCCAAAACAATTATTAAAGTCTTCACACCTCAAAGTGCTGCAAAACAAATGTGAAATTGTTTATTCAGTCAGCATATTCTCCTGAAAATCTACTTGGTTACATAGTAAACACAACATGGATCTACTTTGTTATTGCCTCTATGAATAATAGAGTCAGCATGTTTCGTGTCTGTTGCATCATGTTGCTGATGTGTCAAACACTTACCAGCTGCTGCAGCCAGATGGTCCCACCCAAACAATCTGCCTGCAGTGAAAAACACCCCGAACAAACCAGCCTAATGTGCTTTTAAATTCAGGATGTAGCTAATGTAAAGCCCAAGGAGTTAAATCCTGCCCTTTGTTTCCATATTAGTCACATCCTGTGTGTTTCTATGTGTTGATCTCTTCAACCTGAGACGTTTCAGTTTCTCAAAAACCAACAAGTACAGACAAGATGAGGAAGCGGCTCTTACCTGATACAACGCAGGTGAATTTCACATTGCAGTTTTCTGACACGGCCTTGGATTTCAGCGTGGTCTCAAAAGATGGCTGTATGTCCTCAGTCAGCTGAGCCATAACACTGCACAGCGTGCTCCTATAGGAAACACGGCCACATTAGGGTCAGTGTCCCACTTTAAAACGGAAGAATAGCATTACACATAATTTCATTCATTAAAGCGACCTCTCCACCTCGGTGCAGTACATTCACGGGGCGCAACATGTTAATGAAAATGTCTAGTAGAGGCGAGGTTGTAAAAAGGAAAAAATGTGACACAGAAACATGTGAGAGATCAAGCAAAACAAAGGTGTCAACTGAACTGAACACTGGGCAGTTAAAACGTGTTGGCTTCATTCTGGGGGTAAACCAGTTTTTGTGGTTAACATGTTAGTTGGGATCTCGGGAGGAATGTTTTAAAGTAGGGAATTACCTCGCTGGTCTGTAGTGAGAATACCTTGAATAGCTATTCAGAAGGAGGCAAATGAAGGAGGGTCAGTGAATAATTAAAATCATCTTAACTCACCTGGCCTGTTGTAACTACGCTCCTCTTAAGCTACAAGAACCACTTTAACTCTTAGATAGTTTGCAATTTAAAACGGAAACTTTTTTTTTGTTCAGCCACTTTAGTTCAGTCTGATAACATTCTTGTGCTGAACATTGCTGTTTATTTACATTTCCACCTACATTTTTTTCTGCAGGTTTTAGTGATTGTTTAACTTGACCCGTCTGACTCAGAGACTACCGTGATAGCAGCAATACAAACAAAGCATTGGATCATAAAAGAAGTCCCCTTACCTGTTTTCAGGCCTAACATTGGACAGATAAGTATTGCGGCTCTCAGATCGGCCATTGGAAGAGCTGCCTTCCTCTTCACTGAAGCTGCTGGTTCTCCCATTGCCAGAAAATGAGCGAGTCATTGGCCTTCTGGAAGTCATTGTCCACTAAGGCAATAAACAAAAAAAGTATATAGAAAAAAATCCCAGATATATAAACCTGTAGTTAAAAAATATACGATGAAGGAGGGGAAAAAAGGGGGGCTCAAAATTAACTGAGCTGTCCATGTAAAAGTTCCCTGGGAAATAAAAAGACCCTCTTCAGCTGAAGGACCTGTGGGTGGAAATAAAGTAAGTTTATAACGCTAACAGAACTTTTTACTCAGAGACAAAGTTTAGACTAAACGTCCTTTGACCAAGCAAAGCTCTTGGATTGAAGTGAGTTATAAATAGTATGCACTATCAAGTTGAACTCTTCGTGGCTAAGGCACAAACATAAAACCAGCTATTGACTTCTGTGTCATAAAAGCAGAGCCAAAGCATTTGTCTCTATGAAAAAGGTTACATTATCTAGCTTACCACTGAGATGTTGTCGGTTTTGCTTTGGGGCCAGAGTGTGTGAGGAAAATCTGTAACCGCCTATCATAGACATGCATGTGTTGCCAGTGGGGGCCCTATTTATAGCAGGCCCACAAATAGGTGCAGGAGAACATCAGATTTTCCAGAACGAGGCTTTGGCCTAAACAAAGAAATTAAAATCAAAAGTCATGACCACGTATACTTTGTCATGGAGATCATTTTTATTTGAAAGTCATCAAGGAAAAAAAGCCGTTGCTTTGTTTGGATCCAACTCTGCTGGCCTGAAGCGATGGATTAAATATACACTTGATCATGTCAGTGGAATAAGGTTCAAAATGCAGCTGCTGCGAGTTAAAAGCTTACATCCAAAGTCTTTCACAGGAATCACTGAAGGACAACACCTGCCATACAAGCTCGCATCAAGAGAGATTACTGGGGAAGGACTTAAAAATAATAAATCAGTCAATAACTGAATTGCTCAATAAATACATATATGACCCTGAGAGGAGGTGT
Source organism: Poecilia reticulata (assembly GCF_904066995.2). Taxonomy (NCBI): domain Eukaryota; kingdom Metazoa; phylum Chordata; class Actinopteri; order Cyprinodontiformes; family Poeciliidae; genus Poecilia; species Poecilia reticulata. The sequence goes on along the minus strand of NC_088835.1, from coordinate 22,933,560 downwards.
TGTTGGACACATATGTCCAATAAAGCTATTTCTAATCTATGGCACTGTGAAATGTTTTAATTTGTTAAATTTGGTGTAGACAAGGAAAATATAACTATTTGAAATTATTTCTCAGTTTTCTGTTTTTCTTTTTTTTTATCTTACTTTGGTGTGTGGACATTTTGAATTATTCATTTTGCTGCATTTCTACAGTTTGAAAAATATGATTGTTTCATTGTCAAAATGTGATATTACATAAGGTTAGTAATATATATGATTTTTTCTAAAATGTAATTTAGACAGTTTTCTCCTCACAATGTATTGGGAAAAAAATTCTAACTGGTTAAACAACATAAATGATTAACATGAAGGTCTTTTGAAAAATATGTTTTCTTCCAAACACGGAGAAAAATTGCAGATTGGCAAGTATGTATGTAGTTTGGATACCTACCTAATGCATCCAAACTGATACTCATATTTTCGAGGTTTAGAAATATTTGTTGTGCTTTCTTTTTGTTCATATTATCGTGTAGATGAAAGTTGTGTAATAGCTTTCTTTTAAAAAATGTGAAAGTTTTAAGCCTGTTTTCCATCACTTCATTTGTAAGGACGTTGGAGTGATTTGATCTCTAATTTACTGCTAAAACAAAAATTATCTCTGTTCCATTAAGTTTGACGAGCTTTGGGGGAGTGTCTTAAACTATCTGTTACTGTGACCTCAGTCTGCGGTTTGCGCTGCATGGAAAAGGAGCCGACTCGCTCGTTTACCGTAAAGTCTCAAAATGAAGCTCCCTTTGAATTTCTTTTGCATGCTTAATTTTGATCTAGGAAAGCTTGGAGTTCATATCATGCAATTTTTTCCAGTATGAAGGTGAAGTTTATTTCACAGCTATCGAAACCTAAAGGTTCTGACGGGCTTTTGTTCATAATTTAACGTTTAGCCTGCATTTTGAATGCTCTCATAGTACAATTACGGTAATGTATGTGCGCTTTCTCTTGTTCCGGGAAAGGGAGTTTATATATTAGAGGTTTTTTAGACTTAGGACAGGAAAACACTTTCTGTGCGAGATTAGAGAACTGCTCATACGGTCCGAGGCTCACGGCAGGTATGCAGTGAAATATTACAAACCGTAGCAAACATAACTAAAACGTTACTTACAACTTGCTTCACTGGAAATAAGAAGTGGACGTTTATGGGCGATTCAGCCGGATGTGTTAAGTACTTTTTTTGTGTTTATATGCTCTTTTTTTTAAAAACAGTATTGTTCTTACAGTCTGATGTAAGAAGAGGAAAATGCCCAAATGACCGGATCTTGCCCCATAATGATTACAGGTTTGTATTTGCCACCGCACCGTTCAGTGCGATTCGTGTCAAAACAATCACAACGGCGTGTGATTTCAGATGACTGATGATCTGTCGTGATTTGTTTCAGAAATCGTCATTGTGCGCCACCCTGTCTCCGTGTGCGTACCCGTCAACCACAGAGTGACTCTGCGAGTCCGTGCTGAGGGCAAAGGCATTCTCAGCTACCAGTGGTTCTCTGAAGATGAGAAGGAGGTGAGGGGATTTATTAAAACATTAAACTCTGGTGAACTTTTCCGTGTTTGTTTGTCCTGAAACGGGAGATCTTGAGTTGGTCATTTGCCCCACAAATGTTTTACTGGTCTGGGTTGTTTTGGTGAAATGGAGCCGCCTGTCACTGTTCGATTCGTAGAACAATTTCAATTCGTACCTTTAAAAAGGCCCCACAGTTTGACAGCTGATGTTTTCATTTGTAAAATTAAACGTTTTAATATAAATCAATAGATGACACATGTCTTGCAGCGTTCATACCCCGCCTTCCTCCCATTTTCGTACCCACTCGTTGCGAATTATTTTTCAGAAGCAAACTATTTTGTATGTCCATGTACCATTGAGTATCTTTAGAGTTCAGTATTTTCATGACTTATGGGAATAAATAGTCACAATTTAATTCAATTGTACATATAACATTTTCTCATGCTTATTTGGATCTGTCAGTGCTTATGAAATTGGACAGATCTGTGATAGATCCAAGTTAATTGCTTGTATATGTGGAATACTTTGAATCCTACTGCCACATTCCATACAGGGTACTATGAGAGCATCATGCACTACTAACTTTAATGATCATTTACTACCTTTATTTACACCAAATGTGTCTTACAACTGGTAAAGGTACAACCCAACACGTTTTATATATATAATCAGAAAAGAACGTGCAATTATATTGTGTGCAAGTTTTTGATCATTTTAATTTATTTATCTCCACATTTCATCACCATCTTCTAAGTGAAATAAACGGGTACTCAACAGCTTAGTACATCGATCTGAAGTGGTTTGCTTGTGGGTAACAAATAGGAGGAAACAAACAAAAAAAAAACCGTCTAACTGGTGTGTAGAAATTCGTGAAGGGGTGAAATGACTGAGAGTTTCGATTTCAGTTAACAACACTAAAATGTGTTCACACGCGGTTTTTTTCCAGGTGCCTGCAGGTACTCAGTCTGACTTGACTATAAGAGCTTCTAAAACTCAGCGATATGTCTGCCGAGTCAATGACCACTTTCATAATTACGTCTTCAGCGAATGGGTGAAGGTGAAAGTGTTGGACATTGATAAATCAGGTATTGTGCTCATTTAATTTATACAGCCATATGTTCCACATAAGACAAATTCCATAAATGTATAACAATCTCTGCCTCTTACTTTTCAGGTCTGCCAGTTGACTGGCAGGGCGAGCCGCACATCGCTATCAATCCCAAACCAGAAACGGTTCAAGTGGGAACAAAAGTCAGCCTTCGCTGTGCTGCCTTTGGCATCCCCACTCCACACTACCAGTGGTACAGAAATGGACAGCCACTGCTGGACAAGACCAGTGATATACTGCAGGTGAGGCAAGATAATAAAGCTTTGCTTGCTATGCTACTGATAACGATTGCCTGGTAAATCATACCAAACTTGTTTACCGACTTGTTCAACAAACTCTTTCATTAAAACTCTTATTTGCATTTGTGGAAGTGTGCTTAAATAAAAGTAAATGGTTTTTTTCATCTTACAGATTGATGGTACAACAGCAGAACATGGCGGATCCTATCTGTGCTCGATATCTAACGTCTTAGAAGAGAGATGGACTGAGCCTGTTGATATCAATATTGGTAAGTCTCAAACAGAACTGTAAACATATTTCCCTAATTTCTACCCTTCCCTCTTGCATTACTGCCTTTGTTTCTGAGTAAAAGAAACTGTAGGTAGACAAGATTTTCTTCATACTCCTTCTGTTCTGCTGATTTATCCGAAAGGCTTTGTTTTTTGCCATTGTGGTAGAGGTACTTTCCCATTTCTACAGAGTAAAAAGGAAGTTGTTCGTCTCCAAATAGTGCTTAGTCCAAGCCTTAGACACAAAGCAGGAAAGTGATGTAAAGTGAAACCAACATTTCTTCTGCTTATGGTTCATGCTCTGTTTAATGCAGTAATAACCACAAATGGTTCTACTATTTCAGCTCATTTCTTTTTTTTTTCCACAAATGCTAATCTTGTGTTGCTTTTCTTTCAATGTTTTAGTGCAACCTGAACAGCCTCCACTAACAGGTACAGTTTTGCGGAAGACACCATTTCTAATGCACAGTAAAAAGAAAAGCATCGCTATAATTTGTGCTTTCTTCATCCCATCCTCTCTTTCAGCCACGGATAAGGTCGCCCTTCTCATCGGCAACTTGAATTACAGCTGCCACCCTGGTTTGATGGCGCCCGTCATGGACGTCCACGAACTGGGCAACCTGCTGCAGCAGCTCGGCTTTAGGGTTGTTTCCCTGCTGGACCTCACCAGGCAGGAGATGATGGCTGCTATCGACAAATTCATTCAGCTTCTTGACAGGGGCGTTTATGGTGAGTCTATTTTTGACTAGGCTGGCTACGTGCTGAGCAGTGTGAATTAAGCACCTCACCATTGTGAAATGCTGCTTTTAACTTCCCCTTCTCACGTCCCGTGCTGTTTTTCATAGATCCTGAACTATTCGCTTGTTTGTAATCGTGTAGGTGTATTTAAGTGTGCGGATGAGATCACTTTTTATAAATGGCTACAAGACTTGATTTAGGCAGAACTTAAAAAAAACCTCATTAGTATAAAAACTATTTAATTATTAAAGATGTGTTACAGCATTTAGCATCAAAAAGTAGCTTTGATTGTTAAAAGGGAAGTAAGCGAATACTATTCTTAAACAGTGGAAAGGGAAACACTAGTATAGATGCGTAATTAGAAATTGTGTCTATGATAAAATAGCAACAAGAAGGAAATGGTCATGGCACACTAGAATACTATTTGCTACTGTGATCTGTGTCTTAAAAAAGACATCAGCTGTCCTTTTGATTCTCTTTGTGACCGTGACGTAATATTATGTTTTTTCCACCCTTTAGAATCTCTTCATTATGAAATTAGCAGATTTGAACTCCAATTTAATACATTTTCTTCTCACTTAACAGGGCTTTTCTACTATGCGGGTCATGGGTATGAGCATGCCGGGAGGAATTATTTGGTCGCAGTCGACGCTCCACAGCCGTACCAAACCAAAAATTGCGTCTGTGTTCAAAGGGTCATGAGTCAAATGCAAGAAAGGCAGACTGCCATGAGTGTCATCCTGCTGGACACCTGTAGAAAGTGGTATGTATACTGATCAACTTCAATTTTCATAGGAGAAAGCAAAATGTTGTATCAATTTAAAAAAAAAATGAAGCTCACCAGAACTTTTTCAAACAATGTTCTTTAGGTACAACCAGGGTTGTATACCATCAGTCATTAAGGCACTGAGACCAAATGGGAACACAGTGTATGGTTATGCCACGTATGTATAAATTTATATAGATAATGTTGAAACAATAAATGGTCGACACTGAAAACCAAAGCAACATCAAAGAAAACTGTTGTTTGATTCACATTTACCTTGCAAATCTTTTCAGATGCGAGGATGCTGAGGCCTACGAGGTCCAGGATGGGGGCAAGAGTACTGGCATCTTCACAAAGTACCTGAACAAGCATATTCTTCAGGAAGCCAAAGTCACGCATGTCTTAGAGCGAGTTTCTGAAGGTGAGTGGTTCAAAAGTACTACAGAAAAGTACTGGCATCAGTTCAATTTTTTATTTTTTGAAACTTTTTGGAGAAGCAAATGTCAGTCTAGCGCATAATAGCATCTAACACTTTATCTACTTTTCTATTTGGCTCCATTTTTTGAGTGTTATTTTGTAATGGCCCCAACAGATTCAGTGTAAACAGCACCGAAGGGAACAGGTTGTCCTTTGATATGCTGCCTGAAGCACAGACAAGGTTTACGACCCCATAGCACTGCATTTTAATGTTGTTTACTTGGTATTTTTTGGTGTGGTCAACTGATCACAGATGTAAGGATATCAAATTCTCCCATTGAGAAAGCATGTGTGTCTTTTTTGATGGGCTCTGAGGAAACACATTTTTGGGGTACCAGTAGCATGTGACCTCATTCTTTGGAAATTCACACTGTTGGCGAGAGAACACCAAGAAACCTGAGAGCCGCGGGGAACGAGACAGCTGCTTTGCCGTTTCGGCACCCCCCGCCCCTGCCTCCGCTCTCAAGGGGTCACTCAGAAATCAGCAGACGCGAGACATGAACCCCTGCTGATGCCAATCTGTGTCAAAGTGTTCGAGAACTTATTTAGACAAACTAGTATGTAGATTTGTTTTTGCGATTGGCTATAAAACTATCTCAGTAAAATGTATCTTTTTAGAAGCCACAGACAAAGGCACATCATCTTTTTTTTTTCTCCCCAATTTTGTGCTGTTTCTCTATACAACTGTCAGTTTTTGAAATATCCCCATTGTTTGAATGTCCAGAATAACTTCCAAAGTTACAATTTTGAGAAATCAGTTGTTTTGAATTTTATTACATGTTTCAAATATCCCCAGTTCCTCAAATTTGCTCATGTGAATCATATCCTCCATAACGTACCCATTCATCACTTTCTGATTTGGAGAACTCATCCAGCCCCATGATCAGAAGAGAAACGCATCAACGTTTCACTAAAACCTTTAAAACATTTTATTATTTCAGAGTCTCCTGATGTTTTGAACTGCTAAAAAGTATTTGTCGCATAATCACAATTTGATTTAAGTTTCAAGGTAAAACACTTTAAGTAAGACAGTGAACTTTTCACTTTGTTTCTTTTGTTTTGAAAGCGTCACTCTACATTATGTTATTTTTCTGAAAGGCCGGGTTAGTTTCACATTAGATGTAAAACTTTTCAAAAATCTTCTTGTCTGTCTTGTCCTTCCACACAATTTCTTTGTAAATAGCTTTAAGAATATTAGAATGTTGCAGGTTGTCTTTTGTTGACGTTTAAATTAGTCCAACACATGTTAAGTTTGACAAAAAAAGAAATATGGAAGAAGCATGTAAGGGAGAAAATACTTTTTACAGCACAGTAATACGAGTCAGTTTTGGCTTCATGTCATCTTTAACATACACTTTCTCCTTGTTTCTAAATCAGATGTTGGTAAAGACCCTCTCGTAACTGGCAAGCAGGCAGTGGAGATAAAACACACCATGAAAGAACCACGATCCCTCAAAGATAAAGTTCGAACTGCAGGTCACACAAGAGAACTACACCTACGAGATGTTTGCTGGAGGCAGGCAAATGGTGAGTATGGAGAAGTCCCCATCTGTGTTTCATTCTGTTTAAGTTCTTAAGAAAATGTTGCTGTTGATACCAGATAGAAACACACCCTGACAGATAAGTTTCCTCAAAGCTAATCTCAGTTTACCTACTACTTGTGCCCCATGAATTCAAAAGAGTAAATCTACCGTTCAGTGATCTTAAGACTTCCTACGCCACAGCCTGTGACAGCCCATGAGAAACGGTTGTGGTTTAAGCTATTTTATATAAAAAAAAAAAAAGGCCAGTCATAGTATTTGATACATCAAAATAGGGAACTTGTTCACGGTTCAATACCCATTTTCATTCTTACTTAGAATGAGGCTATTTTTAAACATGTCAAACTTACTTCAAACTAATTTTACCCATTGCGAAATTCAGTTTTGATATCACAACCTGGGTGAGATTTTTTCTTGCTCAGAAATTATGGTGTTGCCTAAGTTGGCTAGCTGAAATTACAGAAAGGCAATCAGTAGCTCTGTTAAATAAAATCTTCATTCTTTAAAAAAAAGTCTGAATAGGAAAATATTTTTTGGGTTTTTATATATATATATATAAGAAAGGTTTTCATTTCTTCTTTCAGAGCTGCCACGAAAGAAGCAGCTGATGTTTCCATGCGGTGTGAAAGTGGAAGTCAGCTTCTCAGCTCTGTTCTCCAATGTACTGGTTGCTTTTGCGACTATAAAGGCTACACCTGATCAAACCCAAGACTGCACTGTCACGCTAAGTAGCAACCCTGTAAGTATTTACGTTATACTTAAACAATCAGATATTTTATTTCAGACTTTACTGTTATCAAAGCAGGAAATACATAGATCTGAAAGGTGAAAACGGCATACAAAGAGAGTATAAAAAGGTGTGCGGTGTGCACAAAGTTATATCTTAAACACACATTGCTTCCTTCTTGCCTTCAATCACAAATATTTGTCAATATTGGATTCAAAAACTGCAGCTTGTATTTACATAAATTCCGTGTTGGTTGTGATGGAATGTAGTGGGTTTCCACTGCCGGTCTCTATAATGACCACTAACTCCCCCGCCTTCCATGTCTGAGGAAGTCCTCTCCAAATATGGGCTTCCAGCATAGTGCAACCAGTGACAAAGCAGGAAATCAAAGCAGTGTCATGCACTCCTCTTGTGCAATACATGCATTTGTCTGTATGTGTAATCTCGGATTATACTGCCATCTTGTGGTTAGTTTGTTTTCTGAATTTGCCAGGGGTGATGTAGAGCAAATATTTTTGTTGTAGTTGCTCAACACATGTAATATTAATCAAAATTTGTATGATTTCATTCCTTAGCCGATGGAAGACATATTTTCCAGGCCGGGTCGCTCGGAGGATATGGACTCACTACTAATAAATGAAACGCTTAACCCTGACTGTACTTTAAGACTTTGCTCTCTCCAGAAACTGAAGGTATATAGTCACTATATATATTTTTTTTTATTTTTTTCACTTTCTGTTAACATTTTGTTCATTTATTTTACAATGAGTGTGATTCCTTTGTCATTTTGATAGGAATCAGTAGTACTCAAGGTGGATCTACACTATACTCACAAGGACAGTAATGTGCGGCACACAGAGAGCCAGCAGGTGGACATTGGAAGGCCTCTGGTTGCGTCCTGTAAGCTGTACAGGGAGAATCACACAAGAGACAAAAAACCAAACGGTGCTACAGCTCAAACCACGGGCAACATTTCACACAGCAAATCACAGCAGCATCAGAATCTGGCTGCTCCGCATCGACATTTCACCAGAAAGGCAGAGTGCGCTGCCAAAACTCCAACTACATGGAGCAACGAACCTGAAGAGAATGATGAAAATGAACTGCTGGATTTCCGACCATCTGAGTAAATACTGTAAAAAAGCTTTTACTTTCTTTCTTTCTTTCTTTTAACAGTATTTGATAATGCATTTTGTCTGTAATTGATGATAATAATAGACTGAGAAGATTTATACTCTGCTTATGTTTGTTTTAATTGCAGAACATAAATGGATAAAATACATAAACGTAAAAAAATTTAAAAGATGACTGTAATATTTTTGATTTTTTTTTCTTGTGAAGAACACTTTATTTCAGTGGCAAGCTGGCTGGCCTATTGAAGACATTACTTTAATTATTTATCTCATAAACAGTACTACTTTAATCTCTGCATTGTGGAACTTTAGAAAATTTTGTGATATGTAGTTTTGTTTTAACATAAGAATAAATACTGTAGTTTCTCTTAACAAGGAGGTTTCTCATTCAGTTTGTTTTTGAACAATTAAACCACGGAAGTAAGCTGAATTAAATTTCTCCCTGACAAAATCCGCACAATGACAAATGTGAAAGTCAAAAATGTTAGCAAAACTTGTTTATCATTAGGAAATTTGTACATTTTTTGGATACAGAGTGGTAAGCTTATTTCATGAGGGAGGTCTTGAGTTCATTTGAACACATTACTGTGCAGTGCATTGAAAAAAAAACTTCATACACCTTAAACTCTATAACTTTAATGCATTTCTTAGGATTTAAAATTAAAAAGTTTCTCCAAATTGAAATCCGAAAAGTATTTTTAGTCATCTGCCCTAACCTCTGTTACTCAAAATAAGAACCTATGGAATCACTTAGTAAATACAAGACACTTGCATGCAATTTAAACTCAGCATGAATAAAGTTTATTTTGGACGGCTAATGTTCCTTCCTCTAATGTAAGGAACATTAGAGGATTAGCAACATAATGAAGAAGAAGGCACACTATAGAAAGGTCAAAGTTATAAAGTTGATGAGTGGTTTAAAGCAGGGATGGGTTTTAAAAGAATTTCCCAGGCTTTGAACAAGTGATTCAAGCACGGGAAATGTATTGCACAACTACAAACCAAAGAAACACGTGCTGATCTACAGTGGTGGGAAGTAACGAAGAACAAGTACGTCGTTACTGTACTTAAGTACAATTTTTGTGTATCTGTACTTTACTTAAGTAGATTTAATAATGGATACTTTCTACTTTTACTCCACTACATTTTACAGTAAGTATCTGTACTTTCTACTTCACTACATTTCTACAAAAGTGTCGCGTTACTCGTTACATCCAAGTCTCGTTGCTCTTTTCTTCCGTTAAAATGTGAAGTTCAGGAACTTAAAGTGGCGCCGTAAAATCCCAGCAATAACGTGACTTAGTGTCTGTTGTCACCCATCGGCTCCACCTTTACTCGCACGCGGAGCTCCAGACATGCGCAGTGGTTTCCTCTGAGCGTCATTAATATAATAGCGCTGCATAAATCATAAGATATGGCGACATGTAAAATCAGCAGCGCTTCGCTTTCACAGACGGTGGAACTTCGTCCAATTTTTAACGTCACTTGGAAGGAAAGCTTAAAGAAAGGTAAGATCTGTGGACGTGATGCTAGCAAAGCTAGCTGTATTTACTGAAACACATGTTGCATCTGCGATGAAAAAAAGTTGTCACTCATGCGCTGAATTCCTGTGTGGAGGTTTTGACTGAGGTGTTGCATTTATGGGACAACGCTGTGACCAAAGTGCAATATAGTAATATGACATTCATGGACGATCCGATTCTTCTGGACGGATCTTGACCAAGTCCTATAGTGCTGAAGCCTCACTGAGAGCCGTTCTTTGTTCTTGTAATGCTCTGCGTGCACTGCAGTAGCTATTTTATTTTATATTTAATTGGCGAATAAATAAAACAAGAACGTAAGAACACAGAGCATGCTCATTGCTCTTTGTTTTCATCACCTGTCATGGTGGCAGACGTTGCAGCACGAGGGAGGATGAGAACAGTCATGGTGCTCCTCCTGCTTGGTTACTTCTTGCTTATTGGGCCTTGGACAGTGTTCATAGTTGAGCGTTGTTAATTGCTATGTTTAATGGTGCAGACAATTATTATTTCTGACATTGGCATTATGGGCAACCGCCCAGGGCGTTGTCTTTTTAGAGATGGCAGGAGACCTCTGTGTATTGTGGCACAGAGATGAAAGCAAAACAGAATGAAGAAGAGTTTGAATTGTCACTGGTTAAATTTATTTCAGCTCTAAGTGTTTAATATCTAGGTGTTTTTATGGGAAAGTGAATCTTTCAGATCAATTTGAGAAGCAGTTTTGATAGGTGAACTTAATGTTATTGTCATGTAGCACCGGGTGCTGGTTTTGATTTGGTCTTGGGTTCAGTGGTCTAGACTACAACTCTGCTACGAGGCTCCTTGGTTCCATGTCCTCCTCTGCCAGTTGGATTTCTTTCAAAATAAATGTGTGGCAAAAAAGTGAAGTTCATGTTATGTTAGGACAGGAGACGAGATGTTTCCATCCCTGAAATTATGATGCATAGAATCACATATCTAAGTCTAAACTGTTACAGAGTAAACTCAATAAAAACATGCTTTATCTGTGGCATTGTTTATTAAAATGGCACATTATTGATGTATTAAAATTAAAGACGATTGGTACACTTAATGATATTAGTGATTAGGCAATGCATTCAGCAAGTACTTTTACTTTTAATACTTAAGTATTTTTAAAAGCCAGTACTTTTTTACTTTTACTTAAGTAAAATGTTAATGTGGTACTTTGACTTTTACTTAAGTACATTTTGTCTGTGTATTTGTACTTTTACTTAAGTAAATATTTTGAGTACTTTCTCCACCACTGCTGATCTACCTAATCCAGGGAAGTAGTAAAAAGGCTCACTGCAGATGTCCACAGATCAGGTGAGATAATCTGTTAATTTAGTGCACTCAAATGCAATGGTGCATTATGCTATAGAAATGTTTTGCTTTTGCAGAAATATAGTGAAATTGTTCAGAGCTGATGAAAAGATGAAGGGAACTGAATACAGAATAAACTCCTGCAGTTTTTTTTAGAGGTTGTAAAAAAACTACAGACTGAGGCAGGGTTCACATAAGGACAATGAATATAGTAAGACAGCTATAATGGTTCACTAGACCAATCCCAATTAAATCATTTGCATTTGTAGAAAAAGACGAGACAAAATGTGAAAAAAGTTCCAATGAGTATAAATACTTTTTGCAAGACACTGTGATAAAAATCATCAACTTACAATTCGTCGAAATGGCCCAAGTCATTTTTTTGCCAAAAGTAATTTTTCCTACATCACCTTGGCAATAAAAAGGGGATGATTTCTATGCCAAAATCACTTATTGCAAAAACGGTCATTATTTTAGAACGAATTATTTGGTATAATAATTTAACAATATTCTAAGTGATTAACTGCATTTATTCACAGGAAAGAGAAATATTTGGGCAGCAATCTGGCTACTAAATGTATCATTAGCTAGACAAAGTTGCAAAATCTGGTAACAGCGTCAAAAGATTAACGAGTTTTACTTTCATCTAGAAGCGAATCGAAGTAAAGCTACAATTTATTTTGAAGAGCAGTTACTTACCTTTCTTATTGCAATGTGCAGCATGTCAGAATAAAACAAATTAACTTTCGAGGTGCACGCTGCTGACTGATATGAATTAATTTTACAGCTTCTAAAATATTTTACATACAGCAATGTTGGACCGTTGTTGCTACATATACCCTAATTTGAAGTCCCGGTCCCCAGCTCTGGCTATAGCTCGCCGTGATCGTATAGTGGTTAGTACTCTGCGTTGTGGCCGCAGCAACCCCGGTTCGAATCCGGGTCACGGCAAGAAGGTTGAAAGTCTTCCGGGCGTTATTTTTCAATTGCAAAAATATTTTCTGAACATATCTCGCTACAATTGTATTATTAATGGGAACTTTTGTAGGGCACAGTATTAGTATTTGTGTGTGTCGCCTACTTTGTCTATCCCAGATAACTTAATAAAAATGAACCGTCATTAACATTTTGAAAAAAAAATAATGCACACAATTTATTAAACAGCTTATTCATCTACGGTTGCCTCATGGTGACATTAATTAGGTACAATATAACGACAATTAATTCGACTGATGTGTGCTCCAATACAGATATCATTCAATTTCAGGTCAACTTCAATGTACGACCTGCAGGTGGCAGACCAATCCACTTCATTTTCATTCTGTGACACAGAAACATGAATTGCTGAGACACCTGAGGTCAGGGGTTTGGGGGTCAACCTTGTGAGGATTTATTGCAAACCAGAAAATCAAACTGGTAGTTTATTTTAAATACATTTATTTTACGCGTAACTCCTTACAAGGATGTCTTTTTTAAAATGGTTTTGATCCCACACAAAATCATTTATTTATATCTCGACCCAAAAGAGTCTTGGTTCTCTTGGGTGAATGAATCTGTTAAAAATAATAGTGTAATGAGTACAGGAAAAAAAAAAACACACACAAACAAAAAAACGAATGGTCCTATTTATGATTTGTAAACCTGTATTGTGGCTATGCAGATAGCTGTGTCAGAGAAGCTGCAGCGTTGAAAAAAAAAAAAAAAAATCAGTATTGGAAATAATCCTAAAACCCAGACAAAACGCCTCACTCTCCTGTTGGCTCACTTTGACGTCAGTTTGCATTGGGACCCGCCCGCCTGCCGAAGTGGCAGCGGTGAATGGTTTGAGATAATCCTTTGCTCGACCACAGACACACACCATCCCCCGAGCTGCCTCCTGGATCTGGCTCCGGATCTGGATGCGGGCATCCTTTGGATTTTGCGCTTAACAACACGGACCCCCACTGCAAAGCAAACTTAATCGGGACAACAATGGTGGCTGAATACGCGGCTGCTGGCCGTTTAGGGGACCGGGGAGTGCGCTCGGTGTGACATTCACTTGCACGCTGGTGTGGAGTTTTTATTGTTCTGGTCCCGTAGACGCAGAGGCACAGCGGCGAATCTGTGGAGAAGATGTTGAGCCGATTCATGAGTGGCAGCCTCAGGAATCTGGAGCGGGAATACAGCTGCACCGTCAGGCTGCTGGACGATTCGGAATATACGTGCACCATTCAGGTTAGTCACCTGTCGACCGCTCCGCAGAGGACCGAATAGTACTGCAATTGTGTCTGCTCCTGCGAGTGTTTGAACAGAGGATCAGTGCCTGAATGCCACGATGCTGGCGTTAACTCCCACCAAAAACATCCCAAAATAGTGCAGTGTGTTTACAAATCTGCAGTGGAGGGAGGCATTTACCCACTGTTGCTTTAACCGTCAATGAGAATTTTGTTGTTTATATCCATTATTTACAAAATAAATAATGGGTAAACGTGGAGAAGACACGTTATAATTTTTTAAGTACTGACGCAAGATTTTCAGTCTTGATCTAGATCGTTTCCCTGCTGTATGTTTTGGGTCGTTGTCTTCCGGTCCAAGTCTTTTGCATACTATGAAAGGTTCCCTTGCAGGATTGTCCTGCATTTATTTCCAGCTGTGTTTCCATGAACTCTGACTGGTTTCTCTGCTGACAAAAAGCATTCCCCTCAGCATGATGCTTCCACTGTCATGTGTGATCTGAATGATGTGTAGATAGCCGCACCACATTGTGTTTCAGAAGGTTAGAAAGTTTGGTTTTGGTCATGTGTGACCAGAGTCAATTATTCTTCTCCATGTTTGTACTGAATCACTTCATAAATTTGCTTCATAGTACCTAAAAACCAGTTGCCTTAAGATGGTTGTTGATGTGTAATGAAAGCCTGCAATTCCGTATTTATTTAAATGATTTGTCTCCCATTTTTTGTCAGTTTATTTGCCACTGGTTTTCGTTTGTCCATTCAGTTTTCCATGCAGCTTTCCATTAGTTACACACGCTAAGTAGACAAAGGCAATCCCATAAAATAACTCTGAAGTTGCACATTGCTAATCTACATTCTTCCAAAATGTACCATGTGTCATCGAAGTGTGGCTGTCACATTTATTTATCTATTTTTTTTTAATAACACCAAGTAGAAAAACTGAATTTTCTCAGAGAAAACATGCTGCTTTGAAACTTAAAACAAGCCAGCAATCTTTCAAAATGCTTCCCTGAGCCATTTGTCTATGACAGCCTTGCTTTGATAACTGTGCAGGTTCTGTGTTCGTGCCGATTAGACAAAAAAGCAGGTGAGAGGACCTGTCACTTCAATTTCTAGCAAAAACGTTCCAGTTTGTTGATGCTTTTTAGTTGTAAGAAAGGGGAAAAGCCATCCTTAGAGACGCTCTGCACATCACAAATAGATCTTTGCACCTGTCAAACAATGAAACGCTGATATTAATAAGTCTTGCCACTGCAATGTTGTCAACAGGTTATACTGCAATTGCCCCTCTTCTCCCCAATAAGCCACGGTGAAACGGACACAAAATTTACTGTAGTGCTGCGGGAGTGTGCCTCGGTTGTAAACAGACCTGTATTTGTGCTTAGAGAGCTGAGCAAGTGATGGAGCTGGGCCAGATGGACTGTGATACCAGCAGGTGTGCTGTTTGCAGCAGAGTCGGGTAGCTGACGTCACCGGAGTGGATGGAGGGGCAGCAGGGAGCGGAGTGAAACAGGAGAATGCTTCGGCTCTGCCGTGACTGTCCGGCATCCTGATTATCTTTCCGCCAAAACCCCGTCCTGTAAGCGAGCAAGATAATCCACCTGACTGGTCACATTACTTATGTGTGTTCCACATTTAGTTGCTTCCCTCCAGGTTTTATGGCCTGCCAGCGGAAAGGAGAAAAAAAAAAAAAACTCTGGATATCAGGACACTGAGACTGGGGAATGCAAAGTAAGAGGCGGGTCATAGATTCTCAAAGCTGCACTTTATTCTCTCTCTCTGTGTTCCAGTCTCTTTCTGTCCTGCTTCTGTATTTGTCCTAGCCCGTTTTCAGAGTGCAGTGAGCTTTTTTCTTCCATCACACTCTGACTCTCAGCCAAAACTTTTTTTTAATGGCTCCATTCTCACATTTGCCCCTGGCTTAGTTCATCATCCTACCATTGTCTTGCCTTGAATTTCCTACCTTGTAATATTTTTAGTTACTTCCTGTGTCTCCTGCATGTTACAGCCACCTTCAGTAGAATTTGTGAGTACAAAATTAGACTCAGTAGGACATAGGAGGTTTTTACCAGTTGGCCAGAAAATGCACCCATCTTTTTAGTGCACTCTCAGCCATGATGGATGAACCTTAGTTTTACTTTAATAAATTATAGAGATTTCCAATATGCTGAGGGTAGAAAAGTGAGCACTTATAATTACGTAGGCCGTAGGCCACTAGAAGTAGATACCATCCAAGCTGCAGGCTGAATGAAGAGCTTCAGGCCTTCTTTGCTTTGTGATTTCTGTCGCTCTGCGGAGCACATTAAACTGTTTAGCAGTTTCCTAATAAAAAATTATGAACTGAATACATTGGGTAAGCCCAATAAAAACGCTGAATACATATTCAACATTTTTATTGTTTTTCTTCAGTAAGCATGCTGCATATTTAATGGGTTTTGAGCTTTTCATTCAAAATAGTTTTTATTGAAGTGTCATTAATCATTTTTCAGTTTCTTATTTTGCCACACAAGGCTACACAAGATTTGTTATTATTAATAAAGATGGCCTTTGTGATATCACATGCAATTGTTTAAATTTTCTGCACTGCTTTTTTCCCCCGCTGTGCTTCTTGAACTCTTTGTAAACTTTGGTATGGATACTATGCTCTATCGAGTGTTGGCACGGACAGCAGAGACTCCATTCAATAGGTTAAATATATTATTGACATCCTAAGTGTGAAATTGTGATACCTGGGGTGCATTAGTAAACAATTATTGCACGGACATTTTGTAAAACATTAAGTGCTAAAAAAGAAAAAGCCTGATCATTTTGCCTCCGTTGTCAAATCTTATCAAGTTCAATCTTTCAGTCTTTCAACACATTAGATCTTCCATTACTTTTGTGATAGCAGAAGTTGATTTCATTTTCTCACATGGTGGGCAACAGTGGTGGAAGTCTGTTTTATAACCAATGAGTTGCTGGTTCAGACCCCAGCTCTGTCTGTCTCAGTCAATGTGTCCTTGAGTGAGACACTTCACGCTGTCCAACTCTTCTGCCTTGTCAGCCACGTTAAGCATTTGGGTGAGTTAGTCTTCATCAGTGCAGAGAGAGTATCTGCACAGTGTATCAAGATATTAAATAATGTTATTACTCTCATTCTGAAGAGATTCTCATAACAGTTTTGTAAAATTTTCTAACAGTGGTGTCTATGTGTTTGTTGTTGTTGTTGTGTCTTTAAGTTGCAACAATTACAATCAAATATGCATAGGTGGATTTCTTGGAAAACATTACAGTATTAATTGACAGAGAGGACATAGACTGATTGATTCTTACATCTCCAGATTACAGTAACCCTCGCTCCATGTGTCCAATTATGCAATTATCTTCCATAGATGAAACTTGTACTGAAGAACTTAATGAGAAAGATTGAAAGTAATAATGTACACAATAAATTCTACTCTGTGTTTTTTTTCTGGTTGTATAATAAGCAGTTCTTTTCAGTAAATCTTGCTTTAGTGTGCTTATTCTGCTTATGCCACTTATTTTACCTCAACAAAAAATGAGGAGACGATAAAAGAATAGTGCTTCCTAGGTTAGTGCCTTGAATAAAGAAAACCTTTGAACATTATCTGGAGCTGTGCAGACATCTTGAGTGGAGTCCATTGGGGGATGGGACACTGTGTATTGAGGGGTGCTTCACTTTGAAGCAGGATGCCAGTGCCTCAGCTGTTGCTCCGGTGACTGTGCAGTTACGCTGAGAAATTGTGGGATCACTCAGTGGTCAGGACCTCTTATAAAGCTACTGGCAAGCACTGGTGCCTTCCATACTGGAATGAGAGGACACAAGTGGTCATCTGTCCACATCAGCTCAGACATTCCTGAAACTGCCCCACTGTTCCCATTAAACAACTCGGTCTTATAACTTTAGATAACAGAAATTCTTGGCAGTATTTTTGACACTTGGGAGTTATTTGGATTATCTACAGCTTCATGTGAAAATAAAGATGTATTTTTTACTCTTATTCTGAATACATTGGAAACATTCAGTGCCAACATATTTCTTATCTACTTTTAGTTCTCTTTATTGAAAGAAGAGTGTGAAGAATAACATTAAAAGCAACTGAAGATAATTTAGATTATCACAGTTTTATAATCGGATTATTTTTTGACAAAATTGTTGTTTTACTTTGTGTTGCAAAGTTCCTTCATCTTAAAGTATGAGGATTTTTGTTTATTTTATCCCACAGATAAGTTTATATAAAAATACAGATGAAAATGTTAATGGGATAAGAAACAGAAGCAAAGGGGAAAGGCTAGTGAATAAAGTGTGTCCTGATAAAATGTATTCTGATGACATGTCTTCAACTTATTCTCTAAAAAATTACTTGTTTACGTCATTCTGTACCTGATTGATACAACTATCTGTATGATTCTGAATCTAACCGGTTTTTAGCTTTGATCTGTTTAAAAGCAAGATAGTTACAATCAAAATCTCAAATTAGAAGGTTCAAGGTAATAGTCTCCAAACATTTCTCCAAACATGCACACTTTTGAATCTTAAACTGGAAACCAAAGTTGAAGGAGGACATGCACAGAAGCTGCACGTGCTACATGTTGTTCCTCCTTGCCTTCTGGACACAAATATATCAGTGACAAAAATATAATATTTAAGCTTAGCTCGCCTACAATGGCAGAATAGAAATGTTTGTTTATGTGTGTTCCTCATAGTGGCCGATTCTGTCTGAATGTTTCATGAGATAGAATCTCAGGGGAATGTCACGTCTCTTTACCAGCATCTGTGCTCAACAGCTGATTGGTTGAAACTTGTGAAGCATGATTTGTGGTAATTAAGGATTGCTTCAATTTGTATCTAAATAGCAGCTCCTGTCAGAAAAATTCAGACTCCTTCATTGGGAGTTGATATGAGCGATGACTTTTGCCAGTCGCACTTTGCTGGTCATTAGTTGTTGGTGACAGGAAGGCTGGACCGTGGTGTTGAAAGAGCTGCTAGTACCTTTGGACGCGGTGTTTAGTAGAACGCTCCTGTGTTTCACTGCAGCCTCTCACAGTGCTGCTGTACAGCAGAGTATTTCATGGAAATTAAGCTCTGCGTGACCTGCACTGGCTCATTGGGATTTATGACTGTGCTTATCTGAAGACACAATGTCAAACGACTTTTGGTGTACACTTACAGAAATGAAACACGACCTTAGAATCCACAACTCTTTACGATATTTAGATCAGACTGCTACATAAGAGTGCAGACCCTGCTCAGGTCCCTCTGACCAAAGGGCCCTCTTGTATTCCCCAGCGTGTCTTGTGTTTGGATGAATGCGTGAATGTGCGTGTGTGGGCAGCATGGAGGCAGTCTGTCAGCATGTCGGGATCAGTCTGCTGAGCCCTCCATTGTCCTTTCTGAGATGTATTGTGTGACAAAGAGAAACAAAGTAGAGCCTGAGGTCATTATGCCGTACCTGAAAGCATGATTATTAAACACCCTACCAGAGCAATAAATCTGTGCTGTGACCACTCTGCTAATTAGAAAGGTGGAAAAGAGCAGAAGCACGTTGATAATACACTGTACTTTTTTTCTTTTTTTTTTTTTTTTTTTTACAAAAAGGACCAAGCCTGGAGCTATAGTACCAGATTACACAGCTTGTTGGTTGCATTTACATACTGCAGCAGCCTTGCAAATGAGTTGGCACGACTCAGTGGAACTCCACATTTAGGCTACTCGGGAAAACCAGTTTGGAAAGTATCTTATTTAAAAGAAATATAAAAAAACTTTAAGGTTAAGTTTACGATTAATAATGTGTGTTAGTAACTCCTGTCCTAATGTACAGGAGTGAAATAAAAGGCTCAGAGATAATCAGATTGAAGTGTATAGCTTACAATCAAACAGAATGCTAATAGTTATATCCAAGGGATTTTAATAAGTATTTTTTTGGAGTAAACAACATCCTAAGTTGAATTTTAGGTTGTGTTCAGCCAGATTATTTTGTACACATATCTTTTGCATAAATGCTGCCCTGGAAAAGCACTTCCTTCTGTGGCCAACACACAACAGCTCACACCTAACCAGGCACATACTCACACCATACTGGGACAAACTGGTTTGAATGGATCCATCATCAATATATTTGCTTGGTGATTGTTCTCTGGTGGCTGATGGGTGTTTTATAAATCTAACTTAACTAGTCTGCTCTGGACCTCTTCATAAACGGCCTTAGCAGTGCTCTCACACACAGAACGCCATAGTTGTTTTACTGTGAATTATATTTGTTCTAGTTAAATCGTAGTTTGCAATAAAGTAGGTGAAACTGATTGTGGCACTTTATTTTACTGAGTGGTTTTTAAAGCAAGGTTTGCTGCTAAGCTAAACAAATTTTACAGAACTGTTTTCACTTCTTCCTTCTAAGCTAGCCCATCATCACCCTGCTGCTGTTTTTCCACAGGCCTTGGAGCTTTCACTCATTCTCTCTCTCTCTTGTTTGAGAGACTCCAGCCTTTGTCTTTCTCTAAACTTCAGGCCCGTGTGCCTCCGCAGTCTAATGAGGAAACACAGGAAAAGGTTCGTAGTACACTTAAACACAAACAGCAGTGACGTACTTTCTCTTACGTTGCATAAGAACAGTCGGAAGTGCTGGCGAGTTGAAGCGCAGCAGATTTATTAACGCATAAGGTTAACATAGTGCAGCTCTGTTCTTAATTTCTAAGTTTAAACTCTTTCATGGAAAAATATTTTTCTCGACTAATATGGTAGTTGTTTCTTAATCCTTGGGCATACGCTACAGTGCCACTAAAGTTCCTTTGTGATGGAAATGAACACTAACATGGGTGTAAACCAACCCATAGGCCAGGTGCTGAACTAACATCAGATGGGTTTTGACAGCCGTGACAGGCTTCTCATGGCCAAGCAGCTCCAGACGTTTGAAAAAGAGAGCAACAGCGGCAGTGCCCTCAAGTTTAAAGTATCATAAAAGGACATTTGTTACATTACGAGAGCCTTTTTTCCCTGATGTCGTCCTGCATTGTCCTACTTTCATCCCACCCTGATCTGCTCCATGGGCCACTCCTTTTGTCTCTGCTTCAATCGTGAAGTTCATAGCTCAGCTGCACACAGTCTCACTGCAGGATTAAAAAAACAACTAATTAGTGCCATTTCTCTCTTCCTTTTTGCATCTTCACCTTTGTTGCTCATATTGCTTTTGTTAGTAGTGTGTCGATTGATCGGTCACCGATCATAATCAGGTCGATTTTCGTGAAAAAGTGCATGATCGGGGATCGGCGATCATTGGCTCTTGTTGCCGATACCGATCACCTGCATCTTATTTCGCAGCCTGCCTGTACAGCTGGTCTCCTCTTTCCTTCACACTGCGCAAACACGCAGCAACAAATCCTAAGCGATGTGGAACTATAAGGCACTGAGTGAATGGGGAAGTTTGCTTGTTGCGGCAGAAAATTGAAGCACGTCCAAATGCATCAACACAACGAAGCTAATACGACATAAAAACAATGCCATACTTGACGGAGTTTGGCTACATCGAGGCTCACTTTCAGTAAAAAAGACATATGGAGAATCAGATAGCAGGTAAAGCAGCGCACAGCTACAAACACTCACCCGGATTAGCATAACGGTCAGAAAGCTAAACAAATAACCCGCAAAATTATTTAAGTCTTTGAGCCGCGGTGCAAGATGCTGGTTCTGCTCTTGCTGTTGAACCGCTGCTACGCGCTACAGGTAGTAATATTTCACAGACGGAGCGCCGCTTCTGCTCCACCTGGTAGTGACTCTCACACCGAACCTCTGTTTAAAGCTGCAGCATCTAACCTAAAAAAAATACATTTTACATACGTATTAAAACTTTCGCTGTCCTAACATGAGACAGATAATCTCTAAAAAAATAATCGATCTCCTCCCTGTTCTGCATAATTACTCCGCTAAGTCAGAAACAGCCACTCAGAACTAGCAGTAATCAGCTAGCCGCCATGCTATCAGGAAGTTTTCATTCAGTAACTCTGGATTGTTTATTGTAAATGGAACCTCTATTTGCCTTTGAATGTTAAGTTTTATACTTGAATTTTTTTGGCAATGTTGAGAGGTTTTATTTAGGCTCTTTGCATTATTTAGCTTCTTCAGAGCCTTCATATGTTATCAGTCTGTTAAAGATAGTATTACTGATAGCAGTACAATTTGCAGAATGCCTGTTTTGTTTAGTTTTCTTCTTGGAAAAAGTTATTTAAAACAAGTTTTTGTCTAAATTAAGGTGAATTCATGGTTCCTTTTTCCACATAATGTAAGTGTTACTTACTACTACTGCAATATAACAATAAGGTAGTGTTTATGATTAAAAAAAAAAAAATTATGTGATCGGTATCGGTGATCGGTATCGGCGATCGGCGATCGGCCCTTAGGGGGTGATTGGTATCGGCAGAAAAAAACCTGATCGGCACATCTGTAGCTTTTGTCACCTCAGGTAACTAACTCGTCTGTGTTGATTTTTGCCTTTGTGTCTGTGAATACACATTACTGTTTTGGTGCTGGCCAGGACCTTATATATTTTTAGATTATTTGAGTTGTGTTGTGCATTTTATTAAGTCTTCATCTGTATTTCATCAAGGTTTGTGGTTCTGTATAAGTAAATGTAGTTAGTTCGCAATTTAATTTCTTAATGATTTATTTGTCTTTAATTTAAAAGACAAGATATGACTAATTTCTAAATAATCTGATTTCAGTAAAGACTTTGTGATGGTATACTATCCCATAAAATATGCAGTATTTCAAGTAGAGACAAAAAAAAATCTGAATTCATTAATTAACAATGTACTGTGTATTTTATGCGGTTCTGATCATTGCAAATGAATGAAGATGCCATAGTTTCCTGATAACAACAGTTATCCAAAGATTTCTGAGCATATTTTTGAGAAATTTGAGAAATCCGTGTGTTGTCTGCTCAATGTTCTTGGGCCCCTGGGAAAGACACTTAACCTCAAGTTGCCTATTGATCTGCATGACTATGTTTGGATGTGTTTGTGAGTGCAATTGGGTGAGAGTGGCTATGATGTTAAGCGCTCTGAGTAATCGTTATAACTGGAAATGCTCTATATAAAACTCAGTCCATTTACTTACTACTACTGCAATATAACAATGCATTTATTATCAAAGTTAACAATAAGTTACTTGAAATGAAGATTAGTCAGTACAGTGTAGAAATAGAGTACAGACATTGAACGATGTACAGAAACAGATAGGACTAGGTGGGACAGGACACGCCCTCTGAAGAGCTGGATGTTCAAGAGTTTCTTAAAGGAGCAGTATTCAGGAAGTCATCAACACATTACACCCCTGTTAAGCATTTCACTGAATACTAGCTCATTTGATGAGCTCAGCAGATGGGCAGTTCCACCAGGTGTGTATTAGTTGCTGCTGGCGCTAGTTTGAAGGAGCTGAATTGGAGAGTCCCGGGGAAGGGGAGCTCTGTGAAGTATGTTTTTAATGAGAGTATGACATTATAACATATTGTAAAGCTCAAAAAAGTCGATTTTACATAATACTAACCCTTGAAAGATTGCAGTTGTGCTTGGTAGGTTATTCCACCATTGTTTAACAACATACAGAAAGAGTCTGGATGGACTTGAGCATAGGCACCCCGACTCGACAATCTCTTAATGACAGCATCACAATCACTGTCACATGCCCAGACAAATGCCAGACGCCCAGCCTCCTCCCATCCTTCTACTGACACACACACATGCACGCACGCACGCACGCACGCACGCACGCACGCACGCACACAAATAAACAAACAAATGTAAAAAGGATGGAAATAAACATCAGTTCTTAATATTGGGTCGCTTTTACTTATGGGACCTGTACTGATATGAAACAATCACTGATACCAATGTTAATACAGATACATAGTGCATCCCTAAACTAAAGTGTCAGTATTTGGAAGAATGTTCTTTAAAGAGGCGTGATCTGCAACAACAACGGAGGTTTCTGATATTTTTCTGCACCTTTTAAGAAAAAAAAGGAGTTCATTAGGAAAGCCCCTTTGCACTCATCGATAAGTGTGCAGCTCTTAAGACTCAGTCACCTTCTTACTGATGAAGAGAGCCTCTTGAGCTGAACAGAGGAGCTTTGTTCACATGTCTGTTTCACTCCTTCCCTTATCAGCCATAGAGAATGTGAACGCGGCTGGTGCCTTTTAGGTATTCCATGGCAAACAGTCAAATCATCTACTGAAATTTAGGAAGACATAGAGTTTTTTGGGGGTTTTTTTGTCCAGTTTGGTAATCATGTGTAGTGGGTGTATCATTATGTCAAAATAACATATACCGATTCTGATTTTTGTTACTTACAGTTACAGCTTGACAAAATACTTGTAGATACGTTCATCCAAGTCTCATCTGCCACCCACTCACATCCTCCCGAGAAACACTTGTATTTCTCAATGGGAAGTTAGACAGGTTTCCTTATTATTAAAAGCGTTGTTTGTATGTTAGCACCATCTGTGTGCATTATGCTAATTAATAGTTGCTCCATCTTAGCATAAAACAACAACAAAAAAAAAGCCAGGGCATCTCCCATCACTCTACATGCTGTGTTGGCAGATTACACTAACAGCTATTCACGCAAGCAGATCAGTCTTCCTTCCCTTTGTGTTTGTGTGTGTGTGTGTGTGTGTGGGGGTGCGCGTGCGTGTGTGTGTCAGCGCAGCAGTCACAAGAGATGCATGTCTCTGGAGGAGGAGATAGATGAACACACACAAAGTAGACAAAGAGACATGCCGCACACAAACACACAACAAGCTGGAGACACAAAGGGAGCTGTCCACTGCAGGTTCCTGCTCCAATCAGCAAATGTGCTCTGATTAAAAGAAGTAACAATAGTGCGACGTTTTTAGACTGTCTTACACTACTCTGGCTGTAGACTGTTTACTTGTTAGGATATTTTATTTGTTGAATGCATTAAATGAGAGAAAAGCTTTCTGGTATAAATAATGTTGTTTTATCGTTATTTAACTCACAGACCATCAATTTCTCTAATGCCTTTGCAGGACCTTATGGTTATCAGATTTCTTTCTCTGTCGAATGGATTTCTACTGTTGTTAAAATGTATTTGCCAAAAGAAATAGAAGCATTTTTATTCAAGCTGCGTTATGTATTATTGTAGTGTCAACAGGATTTTAAATTCACTAGAATATATGCAGATTTTAGTGAATTGTTTATTAATTTAAAAAATATATATCTGCTGTGCAATGTGAGCATTGCATCTGACAAAATATAAGCAACAAATCTCAAACCTCTTCCTTAAAAAAAAATCTGGAGTTTTGTATTTTTTGTTTCTAAAAAATGATTTCACTTCGAAGCTAATGAGTAATGAAAACGTCAAGCTTTAGAATTTTTTAACTATGTTCTTTGTCAGCTTTACAAACAGTGTAAATCTTATCTTACTTCTCATCCCTTGTCTAAATTACTCTTCATGTTTCAGTTTGCTCCCATCAGTTCTTAATTAGCCTGAGACACAGTGGCTGTCACAGCAAATGTTCCTGGTGTCCTCATCTTTCTGCTACTACAGTGCCAAAAAATCAAAGAAGACAATCCTAATCACTTTTGTTTCATTCGGTTTCTTTTAGTCTCCAAAAATTGTCTGCTTATTTTAGCAGATCCAGTAATGAGAATCACAAATTACCCATTTGTGTGCAGTAATATAATATAATATTATATATATATATATAGTTATTATGAGACACTGGACTCAAGTCTTGTACAACGAGTCAAAAAAAGCTGCCACTTTAAAGAAATTGGGTTTTTAGGCCAAATTCTGACTCTGGTTTCAGATTGAACAGTTGTGTGTTTGATCCTCAGGCTTCATGTTTCTCAGGGGCTGTCTTAATTTTTTTTTTTGCTCACTGTTATGTAAGCAAGGAAATCAGCATTTTTATTAACTCATATTTTCCACTAAATTTAGAATTACACCTGTGATATTGGAAGTTTTCAAAAGTAGTAGAAAAACAAACAAACAAACAAACCAAAAAAATTCTAGACAGTAAAAGCTGCTTTTAGGGGCAGCAGTGCCTTTGTTTTGGCTCAGTGCATAGACAGAAATGTACCATATGGCAGCTGAATTACACTCTGGAAGGGATTATTTCACCAGAGGCGCTCCTCTCTTTATTAATGGTGTTCATGGAGCTCGCCGCTGCCCCAAGGGAGCGGGTGACAGGTGCTCCTGATGGTAATAAAGGACTGTTTACACTGCAGCTCAAAATGTCATTCTTACAGTTCTGCTTGAAACATCTGACTGATTTTCTTTTGCTGCAGGCTTCTTTGGCTGGAGAGGCTATCTAATCAGATCTGTTCTGCAATTTATGTTGAATATTTTAATTTTGGACCCCTCCCCCCAAAAAAACCCCTTACATTTTCCTATGATTTCAAAATTATTGAGATGAACAAGAATATACAGCTTTATATACACCTGAAAAAGAAACAGGATGATGTCATTATGTTCATAGTGATTATGTGCCAACAGGTATTTATAAGGTGTCGGTTCATGTAATACAGGAAAATCCAAATGCAATTAAGTAAGACTCAGCACAATCAATACAGAGACCAGGAGGTAAACCGTGGGGAAAACTGATGAAGATGATGATGATGTGGTCAGGGTTGTGGTGAGCTTAGCTATTTTTAGCAGCAGTCATTTCTCATTGCAGGTGCAGAGAGGGAGAATCTACAGAGGAGAGCTTCTAATAACCTCTACATGCATGAGAGATAATTAATCATAAACATATTTATGGTCATCGGTGTCAGTGAAGGCTGGTTCTATTGTAATGTTTACATCTTCGTGCATTTCTATTGTCCTTGAAGTGTGACGAGTCATAACAGGTGTAGTAGTATCTTTGTGAAAAAAATACCAGTACATAGTTGTACATTTTGTAACAACATAATTTATAACTATGTAGATTTTTATTTAAGATGCTGGTGAAATTCATAAATCACAAATCATGATTACATAATGGAGGCCCCTCATATTGCTTGAAAGACTACATGTAATGTCTGTTTTAGTGAGTTCTAATGCCTGCCTTCATCATTGTCACTTTGGTTCCTTGATATTAAAAAAGAATTCACAGTCCAACACTGATTAACGATATTAGATTAAATGTTTGATGCAGGGTAATAATTTAATGCAGATTTTTTTTTACGTTTGTCATTGATGATGGTTCATCTACATCAGAAGATTCAGTTGTTTAAGACTATTCTTCCTATTTTATTGTGATAAAATGTCAGTGTTTATCCAAACCCTGACAGTCAGTTACTCAGTCGCTCTCTGTGTTGAGCATAAAGTTTCCTCCGCCATCCTCAAAGACCAATAATCTACCTCCTGTCTGGTCAGGATTTCATTGAAAGGCTGGCTTTAACTGGCCCCCTCTATTTATGAGGATTGATATTTGGTGAGTGGCAGCAGAGCTTTACAGAAAACCCACAGGAATACTCTTCACGACATCCTTAGATCTTTCCTCCTGTGGGTGTGAACTGGCTGTCAATCTTAAGCAGTCATATGGTTTATTGGCATTGAAGGCAGGGGATTGCCATGGCCCGTAGGAGGTACTATCAATGCATGAGTAGGCTTTGTTAATGTTGCATGAGTAACTAATGTGAACACTTTCTTTTTTTCCTGTTAGTTTCCTACCTTATAGTAGCTACCGCCTGT
Source organism: Poecilia reticulata (assembly GCF_904066995.2). Taxonomy (NCBI): domain Eukaryota; kingdom Metazoa; phylum Chordata; class Actinopteri; order Cyprinodontiformes; family Poeciliidae; genus Poecilia; species Poecilia reticulata. The sequence goes on along the minus strand of NC_088835.1, from coordinate 22,906,278 downwards.
GATTTGTAGATTTTTGTTCCTCAATTACGAGTTTCTTGTGTGTTTGCTGGATTCTTGGTCAGATTAGATTTTTTCTCAGTTTTTCCTTGCGCATTTCTCAGATAAGAATTGAACATTTCAAAACTACTTGTTCAATCTTAAATCATTGTGTCACTTGTGCACATCAAAAAGTAGTTTCTTGTTTCTGTGAACACGTTACAAAACGCTTTTGTATCGTAGTTGTTGTACTGCCAATAAATTACAATAAAAATGTAAATGTGAATCTTGCCTTTGATCTCTTACAACATGGCAAAGCAATTTGACCATCTTATATATTTACAATGACACAAGGTATTCACTGACACAGATATTTACTATTGAGGTATGAAATAAGGATTTTGAGAAAGAGACTCACTTTTACAGGTAATCCATGGTGCGTTGCTTTTCGTATGAATTGTTTTGAGAAATTTGCTTACTGTTTTGTAAATGTCGGAATGATTCAAGAAATGCACCAAAGCGACTCAGAAAAAAGTGCAAATAGAGCACCAGTATCGTCTCACTAGGTCAAACCATCATCATTTAAACCATACGGGATTTCATGAAATTCAGGGTGGGGCAACGTTTTTGAGCTTCACTTTATAGTTGTAATCAGATAAATAATCAATGAAGGACTACATGAATAATTCATTTGTTACACCAAGAGAAAATTTCAAATACTATGAAATGACTAGACATTTAGTTTAAAAAAACAAATTATCCTTCTGAAATATTGAGAGAACAGATTTTTGATTTTTGAGCTTTAGCTAAGGATGTGTTGAAAACTGTGCTGTAATTACTGCCGAGATGTCAGGCCTGCTTTCCCTGTGTTAGACTCTTGTCAATAATTCACTGCCCACTCATTCACAGCTAATATTTCTGTTTTGATTTGTTATTAAGACTTTTGTGTCTGAGGTAAAGTACACAATATCGGCTTAAAGAGCAGGCTTTCCTTGTAGCCTTTCTGTTCATTTTTCAGCCTAAGATTTGTCTAAATTTAGCTTCGCATTGACCGCCAAACACTGCAACCTGTCAAGATGCTTTGGCTGATCTGATCTTTGCCATTTCCCTGACCTGCTCCCTTTAGTCTGCTGCAGGCAACGGCCGTAAGCCAGAATACTTTGAGATCAAAGTGTCTCTCTGCTCTTTTGTCATCAAATCCAGCCTTGGACTAGCCGGTTCTGGCATCTTAACTAAATCTGTTGTGGAACCAGAAGGCTGATGTGAGAAACGATATATAACAATCACAGGAAGTTTGTAATGGTAAGAATAAGAAACCTAATTATTCAATTATGATTGCTACTTTTGTTTATAATTCAGGAAATGTCACTGCGTCATAATCTTGAGTAAAAATGCTATATTTTTATGGTATCTACACGTAGATTTAAACAAAAAAAAAAAAATCCCCAAATCAAATGCAATATTATTAGATTATAAATGTATTCTGTTTCAAAATTATATTCTTAGTGCTTATAGACTCCCAGCAGTTTATGAAGCATTGGCTGAACTTGCCAGAACCAAATTCAAGTGTAGTTTACTGACCGCTATGGACCAGAATTATCTGAGAATTATCTCAAATATTTCAAATTTGCCTTGATTACTTTATCATGTAAATTGTTTTTACACACCATTTGTATTCTGCATGAAAGCTAAGAGGTTTAACTGTTTTGATTCAAAATTCTGGCCATCCTCACATTGACTGTTAAAAGATTATTTATTGCTTCTTCCTTTCCTTAATGCGTCCTTTGTCTCCATCAGGCTTGCATTATCTCTCCATGGCTCTGCCAAGCTGTCTAGGCCACAAGACTCCTTTGGAATAGTAATATGGAATAAGTTGTGAGACAATATCTTCATAGGTAATAGATCTTTCTATTGGTATAGTGAACACTTTTGGACACAATATGGGGGTAAATTCTGCATAATGTACAAAATCTTAACCCAGAAGCATCCATCTTAATCTTATAGCTTTGCAACACACAATTTCTAAAGTATGGCATTCATTTGTATTCAAACCTGATTTAATGCTTTATAGAAACATATTTTGATGCAGTTTCAGCTATGTCTGTCTATGTCTAAGGTTTTCCCCTTGTCACTGTAGAAAAAACGAGACCAAATTTCAAATTTGCCTATTTTTTTTGCTCTGGACATTATGTGGGGGTACAAGGTGAAGGAGATAGATGAATAAAAATGATTTTCAGATTTGTAGTTTTAAACAATTGTAAAAAAAAAAAAAACTATCATTTTGGTTTTACTTCACAATTATTCTCAACTTTCTTGTTGGTTTAGTACTTAAAATCCCAATAAAATTTGAAATCTGCCATTGAAACACCATTATTTCTAAAACCCGATGCCTTATCAATAACTACAGTTCCATGTTGCAAGTACATGAGGTATTGCATTCATGAACACTTTGTTCAGATTGAACGGGCACATGGATTGTTGGCTAATAATTTAATACTGGATTTATCCCACAAATCAGTGTTTGGCGGTTCTCTCTGCACTCTGTCATCTTGAACACTGCTAAGAGAAAGCAATAGTAGTACTCGCAATCCCATTGTCATTCGTTTTAGCACTGATACAAAGAGATATCACCACCTTTCGCTGTGTCAGACTCAAGGTTGGCATCTGATCATCAGTCTGCACAGCTTTAATAACAATCCAGATACACCATAAGATTGCCACCAGCGTTGATTGCCTGGAGTCAGAAATAACTCTCTGCATTGCACAGACTCTTGAGTGAATTATGGGCGCACATAAATGCTTGGAAACTTATATAATTGGGAAGCTGACAGATGGAGGAGAGTCGGCTCTAAATTACTTTGTAAATCTTATCAGTGTTGCTATGTGGAGTGTGGGTGTTGAAGGTTGTTTGTCAAGGTTATTGCCTGATGAGTCACTGTGGGGAGGCAGTAAGAGGAGGCACAGCAGCTTGTCAGATGAACAATATTATACTGTTTAAGCTCAGTCACAAATATTTCAGTTCAGCAGCGGCTGAGACAGAGTGATGGAATCACTGGAGTAAATCTTTAAGAGAATAGGGTCGTAGCAAGGCAGCCAAAACTTAATCCACAGAGAATTATACACGGGCCACAATTAAAGCTTCTTTACATAGAATTATCTTTCCCTGCCCTTATTCTCAAAGATACTTTTTCATTCAGCTAATACTTTTATCTTCAACGAATGCAAGAGAAATGCAGCGAAAGTGTAGTTTTTGCTGGCCTAACTGTCCTTCGTTGTTCTACTATTTTCTCCACCTCCTTCTACATAGTGTGGCAATGTTGAGATAGCAACCCACTCCAGAGATTTTTCTTTTCCACTGTGACCTTGTTCCCATATTCGGTGGTGGATTATTTCTCTCAATCAAGATATTTTATGTAACTGCTAACCCCAAGAGGATTATAGAAGAATATTCTGCTTTTAGAACCGAGAAGATGCTGCCGCACTGTCTGTCATGTTGCATGTTTGGAAGAATACTGCTGGTGTGAAGAGCAGTTGGCTGAATGTTTCAAGGTTATTGCCAAGATTCAATCTGACATGGGCATGGTATCTTTTGGCTGTTTTGCAGGGCTGTAGCACCTGATCACCATGGCAGCAACTTCATCCTTCATTGCTTTGTCTTTATACAGCATCTCTATGCAGCCATGATTCCAGAATTGCTATTTTTGAGGAAATTATTTATTTTTTGTAATGTATTCATTATGTTCGTAGATATATTTATATTTCAGTCTGTCTTAATTTCTCCATCATAGTGTATATCCGGTTTAGTTTTTCAATACTCAGCATACCAGTAAAGACTGGAAAACGAGAGCAAGTCTCAGTCCAGTACAGCAAGCACCACAGCCTGCGGCTGAAAATCTGCTTGTTCTAGTGCAGTAATTAGTGCCTGAAGGTTGCAGCATAAGCACATTCTGCTAATCCAGCCATGATGCTCCAGTGGGCTCACAGTTTAAAGAGTAGGACTGAATCCCAGTGGAGCAGATGGATGACGTGATGCGAGAGGGGGGCTGGTGGGGCCCCCCGATCATTAAAAAGCCCGATTTCATGGTGCTAATGAGATCAGCAGTTTGAGCTCAAGGCTGGTGGTTTGCTGAAGATTCACTTCTCTCAAGGCTGAAAAGTTTGGAGGATTTTTTTTATTACGCAACAAGGAATTTTCAAGGACTCAGTGTTGGATGTCTGAAAAGAATCTCATCAGAATTTATACAGACAATTGTTTAATTAGGATCAAAGAAGTAAATCCCCAAACTCACTAGATGTAATCCATCAGTTGTCTTAGGATGCATTTATGCACCCTTATTTTGAATTTCCAGGGATTCAACACCATTATAAAAAGGCTCCATCCATCATGCATGATGACTTTTTTATATATAAAAGTTGTACAGTGCTGACTTAATCAGATATAAGCCATGAGAAATAAGTAAAAAATTGTATTATGGCAACTATCCAAACACACTTTGTACACAAGGTAAGATAAGGATTTTGTGCTTTGAGTATCAGCCGATACCAATATTTACCTGATATGATGTCAGCACAAATTACTTGTTTTGTAGTGTGGAATGTTAGAAAAGGCTTGATCAAGTGGTATTACAGTCAACAACAAAAGGTATGAGAACAACTGATTTATTATTAACAAATGGATTTGAGTGTGGGACACAAGCAGTGCTGGGCTAAATGCTGGAATGGAGTCCTTCTAACTGTGCGTGTATGCCAATCTAATCCAATACTCGTTTTTTTGGCGGATATCGGATAGGTTTCCGTTATCAATATCGGATCGGGACCGCTCTATAAAAATTGTGACCTTGATATGTTACAAGTTTCTAGGTCAAATCTTCTATTGCTATGACTGAAATGTTACAAGAAACTCCTCAAAGGCATCAAGTTTTCATCAGCAAATATATAAAAACAGTCCGATTCGATACAAAACAGTAAAATGCTCCACTTTGTTCTTTTTGGACGTTACTGAGTCTTGTGGGTACATATTTTGTACAACAGGGAATCCATATTTCTTGTCCTTCTGCCTTGTTATTTTCTTAGTGGGCACCCTGAATTCCCTAAGAGCCATAAAGCCTGCTGACAACTCTGTCTGCACATTTCCTCTTGCAGTTTTACTTTGCTGACTAAGAAAGTGCTCATCTAATAGGTGATGAGAACTTCAACACGTACCAACTCATCCATCTTAGAGCATAACAGGAGCGGCAGGGTCTGCAAAGATTGTTGGCAAGGCACATTGTTCGATCATTGGCAATTCCTGCACTCTGGGTGGTTTATTATAAGGTGATAGATGTACATTGTAGTGCATGTATTAGTTTGTAATAGGGGTGTTTAGCTTTCAAATATGCAGCCAACGTGTTTATGTTTCGCTGTATATCTATGGATCGTCATGAATTCTTGACTTCCAGATGCTGTGTGTGGTAGCTGCTTGTTTGTTTTCCTTCAAATCAACTCATGAGCAGTAGAAATCAAAACCTTTTAATATTTCCAGATTTATTTAAAAAAAATTGAGAACCACTGAAGGTTGCCGCATGCCTTTAGATGGAATAACATCATTTCTTCCAGATTGGGATGAGTGGAAGTGACAAAGACAAGGTGGGAAAGGGCTTGCAGCAAAATGTGCTGCCTCCCACAACATCTCCAAACCCACTTGCGCCAAACACATGCCACCCTGAGTGGCCAGGCTATGCCATCGTAGCTCCCCCCCCCGGGCAAACAAAGACCCCTTTCAGACCAGTCCTTACTGTGATCATATGGAGCAGAAGCAATCTGTTCCTCTTGGCTGCTCTATGTGAACTGAACCAGTCTTTCTCTTGCTCAACCAGCTGGATTGGTTGTGCTTTTTGATTTTTGATTTTATTTTTATGTAAACCTGTTGGTCTTTAAAAGGGCACAAAGGTGGATGTCAACCAATATGTCAGCTGTCTGTGGAAATGTGTCTGTGTATTCAGAGTGGATTCACAGACATTGCAAAAGTGTTCATGTTCTTTGAATGTTTTCACATTTTCTAACATTGTAATCACAAGGCTTACTTTGTTTAAAATGATAAACCAACACAAAGTACAGAATTATCATAAATGTGAAGGAAAAAAAATCTGCAATCATTAAATTATATTTGCTGGTATTAGATTAAAATATAGTTCCATTCCATAAATTAGATTATTATTGAGAACTGCCTTTTATTGCAGGAGCCTAGTCACATTATTGAACATTGAGCCTAGTCAATGAGCCTAAACACATTGTATAGATTAACTACACACAGACTGGGTTTCCAGACTTTATTTCTGTTGACTGTGATGAAAACATGGCATTTAAAATGCCATATTTTAAATGCCATAAAATATGACATCATTGATCTTGAGATTGAGATCATTGATCTTTCATTTCAGATCAATGAAAAACTAAAATAAAAATACAGAAATATTGGTTGAATTAAATGTATGCTTAATACCAGTTTAAATGGTGTTTTCAATAAGTACTTTTAATCTGACAAATTACAGCCTGAAAGCCTATTTTAATTTATTGAATATGACTGTTTCTGCTTGTTCCTAGGGAAGAAACATATGGAAACATGCCACTACACATCACATTTGGCACTTATCAAATGTAGCAGTCATCCACATCCTGCAGTTTAGGCTTTTCATGAAATGGGTTCCTTTAGCAAAAAATGGGTTCAGTGCATGAGGGTACATCGTGGATGTTGAGTGACTGCCCTAAACTTACATTACTGCTGATGGCTCTGGATGCTCAAGGCTCAGAATGCTGTTTGTTTGACTGACAAGGTTCGTACTCCTCTAAGTGGACCAGCACTCACCTGCACTCCTGTCAGCCCACTGGCAAGATGTCATATTTCCATCGTGTCTTTCTTCTTTCTTCTTGCAACATCAATCCTCTGCCCTCAATCAGTGACGCAGTGCGCTTGTCAAGGTGTCGAAAAGACCTTAGCCTTGAAAAAAAAAGCCTTGAATTCATCCAATATTTCATTTTTGCTAATCTTATCTTGCAATTCACAATATAAAAAGTAAATGTTATATGTAAGATATTCTTATAGTTTTTTCTTTACTGATGTTAGGTAAACTAAGAACTATTTGGAAGATGGGTAAGGATGAGAAAATTCCGAACTGAATTAAATATCTACAACGATCGCTGGAGATAGGCACCAGCAACCCTCCCGAACCCACTAAGGGACAAAGGTCTCAAGAAAATGGATGGATGGATGGATTTTTCTTGTTCGCCAGCTGTAGTTGAAATCTGTGAAAGCAGTGTTTTTCCTGTTGTTCTTTAAATCAACAAGGGAATACAAAAGCCTCTCTATTTCTCCAGCATGCTGGTTGCCTACTTTTTCCATTAGCTCTGTTGGGAAAAACTAATTTTAGAGAAACATTCAATTCTGAAGATGCTGCTTTTATTTATCAGAGTTTGAAAATGTTATGCCAGTGAACCTACTTCATATCAAACTTAGCCAGTTATTTTTTTGTTTTTTCTGTATGTTGGTTGTATTTTATCTTGGTCATGAATATAAACTTTGTACATTGCTGTGAAACTCTATTTATAAACAAACCATTCAAAACCACAGCTTACATTCTGACGGATATCCTACGGGTTAACTGAGCTCCTTCAAACTTCTGTGACATTACTTTAACTGTGACAGAAGCTGAACTGAGAGGATGTTTGTTGTTACAGCCAACATGATTGTCACAGATGTGCCCCACACAGTTTCTCATTGGGAGATTTCCTTGTTTAGTAAAAGGAAGCTTTTTCTGCAGCACGCTGTTGCAAGTTTAATGAGGGCATTAGTGATACCTTTGAAGTAAAGCAACTTGTTTGGTTTATTAGTACTTGAGCTGCATTCACAGATATTGAGGTTTTCACTTTTTCTACCTTACTATGGTATACCTTACTATGGTATGGTTTTCTACCTTACTGTATCTGAGTTAAACCTTTCTAGGCTGGCAGCAGTTTGATGTAATCACTGATGCTGACTACACAATTCAAACATTTATTATCTTTGTTCAACTCAGAAATTTCATCTTATTATAATTTTTTTTCCAAAAGTTACAACACTTTTTCTCAAAATTGCTTCTTGTGTTGTCTATTGCTTCATGTGTGCTTCTTAAATCAGCCCAGTAAAAGCCCCAGCCATTGTCTGGCTCCATCTGTTCAACTATTTTAAGACAATTGTAGAAGAAAAAGCATCTGATTAAACATAATTAGGCCTGCTTATATTAGATTTTTAAAGTTTTGAAAGACTGAAGTGTTCAAAACCCTGAAAATGTAGATGATGATACACATAATCACTGTTTATATTATGACCTTACTGTGCACAGGTCAATAATAAAAAAATACTCCTGCTCTACTTCCTTCTACCTGTCCAATTCCACACAGCTGGGAGAAGCACATGACTGCAGGCTACATGGACATTTAACCACAACTTTCCAATGATTTCATCCAGGCACGTTCCTAAATATATGCATGATACCATACAAATTTGTTTACTGCATTGAATTTCCCTGCTGGGGCTATTGGGAGTTCCATCTTACTTATTTTTCCATTTGACGTCTGGCATAGTCTGATCAATACATTATGTAAGCTGTGTGGGTGAGAGCTAAGGACAAATTTAAGACTGCTACCTAGAAAACTCTGTGCTATCTTTACATTGTGCATGTTTTGCGAGAAGTTGCCCACCTTCATTTAAGCAGAGCCCTGCCATGAGTAAGAGAGCCTTGTATAAAGTGGCGCTCATGGATACCACTGTTGCTATGAAACTGTCAAAACGTGTTTGAAGCACAGACCTGCTCTGATAGAAGTTGAAATATTCTCAATCCCTAATGCTCTTGCTGATAAATGCCAAAATTAGGTTCAACCCTATGCTATTAGTTTCCTTATTCAAAGTCGATTGAATAAGGAGCTGTAAAAGCACACGTTCTGCTCAGCTGTATCTTTTACTATCAGCTTATGAGAAACATTTTTACTTCTCAGGGAGACCAATGTTGAAAACAGACGTTGTTTACTACAATAGAAACACTGTTATAGTCAAGTGAAAAATGTCACAGTTGTAGTTGTTTCTGTCACAGCTTACCGCATATTTTGCCTGGAGGATCCTTCCTGTATCTGTTGACCATCAGACAAACAACATCATCAGTTGTTTTTTTTTAGTTTTTTTGGAGAGCAAGTTACAGTACATTAAACTGGGAATGAAAAGAAGCCATGACTTCTCAAAACGCTCTTTGAAATTGCTATTTCTGTTCTTTCTTTTTAGGATTTTATCCTAAGAGACTTATTTTAAATTAGCTGTTGGATCATATTGCTCTTAAAATACCACTTTTTAATTAGACATGCAGACCAATTATTCTAGGTTCTTCTCCTTCTCCCTGTGGACGTCCCGAGGTACTGAACTGCAGACACTGAGGCTCTTAAACTTCCCAATGTAGCTTGTAGCTAGGCAAAGGGAAACCATGTGAAAATGTCTCCAAGTATGTTTCTCTAAACAATGTGTCACTACTTATAATCTAATCTAATCTAAAATTCTTCAAGAAGACTTTTGAGAAGATATCTTCAGCACTATGTATAAAGTACGCTGTTACAAATGGTCATGCTTGTTACAACCATAAAAAAAACCAAATATCTAAATACAGATGCTCAGCTCCGTTTGGTTTCAAACATTTCACTGTTCTTTTACCCCAAGCTGTCATATATCCTTCCTAAAACATACACTCTTGTAATGTGAAAAAGTCAGTTCTACCCATTGCGTAGTAAATCCCCTTAAAATACACTAATAAAAGAAATCAGCTGCATTGTAAAGGATTATGTTAATGGAGGATATCTCAGTAGACCAGTAAAAGTGACACTGCAGTAAATCTCTGAAATAAGCTGTCACACCGAATACCCAACCGGCAAATCAGCAGCACTTTTCAGCTCATCCTGCTCACCGTTTGGTCGGCAAGTCATGCATTCTGGGCTACAGACAGCAGCAGCAGCAGCAGAGATATAAATCCTCCATGCCTGTCATGCAAAATAATACAGGAAAATAACACAAGTTTGAAGGAAGCAGTTCTGTTCACTCTTTTTTATTTCCTGAGTTGGTAAAAGTAAGAATTGTTTCCAGACCACTGTGTTGTTCTGTAGGAGAAGCAGCTTTGGGATGTACTGTCAATGTAATGAAAAGGGCAAAATCAGGATAATAAAGAAAATGTTTATGAAGCACATAAATTCTACAACATATGATGCACATGCTGTTCTTTTGTACACAAAACATAATAAATTTATTCACTTTCTGAAAATATAAAGCATCCATTAAAGCAGGTTTCTTTAGGTTTTGTTGTCTGCAGAGATCAGAAGAGTTATAATGGCCTCTTGAGTGCTCGGTTGTATGGAACACCGCAGGGCTTAGAGTTATTGAAATTGTCTCTTTGTTTTAAGGTAGGTCAACCAAGCATGTGAGACCAATAAGAAAATGTCTCATTATAGTGGTGCCTGATATTACTTGACTTTAATTAGAGCATAGGATATTCAAAGGTGCTCTCTCCTCATACAATCTTGTATAACTGGAATATTGAAAATGTTGGTCTCTCTTTTACCAAATGGGGTTTAGGTCAGATGACGCTCATGTTAAGTTGTCAGGTTCTGAGATGTAAAAGAAACGTGATGAGTAACAGATCATTTCTTTTTGAAAATTACACTTTTAATGTGACATGTGTCCTCTATAACTCCATTTAAAAACAAACAAAGGCAAAAAAAAAAAAGAAAAGACAGAAGGGCCTGAATTTCCTACAAGTAGTTGTTGTTTTATGCTTTTCACATCCTTTTTCTTTATTCTTTGAAAATGGGTTAAAGTCTGATATCATCAAAAACAGTTCGAGGACACAAAAGGCACTTCACTAAAACAATAGAATACGCAGTGAAAAATGGTAAGGGTAGGATGATGATTTGATGTCAACATTTTTACATGAATATTTGGACTTTTGTCAATGTGAATTAAATTATAAAAGGTCAAAGTAGTAGTACATTTTGACACCAAAGTATCTGGTAAAAAAATAGATGAATGTTTTGTCATATTTTTATGTATTATATCACAAACCTAGCATTGTAACAGGAGTTGTTACAATTTTTAAAAGCAATCTTAAATGTTTTTTGAAAGCCAGAAAGACATAGGCTTTTTTTTTAAATGTACTTTAAGTTTAATTTTTTAACTTCATAAAATCCTAAGATATTTAAATCAGTTTACAGCATTCCACAAAACATAAAATAATTAAATGTTAAAAACCTTCAGAGTTCAGTGATCTCTGTGTTATGTCTCCCAATGAAGTGAGTCAAGATTCACTATTTCTTTTGTAGAGGTTTGACCCATTCTTGGCTAAATTTACCATGCAAAAAGACCTGGAATATACAAATAAACGTGTTTATGTGGATAATTTATTGAGAACATTGCATCTCCCTTGGGCATCCATTAGAGCTTTGGTACATAAGGGGAATGGTGGGCTTTTCACGCCTGTGTGCACACACAACCCTTTCTCCAGAGCCAGAATGGCTTTTTCCATTTTCATGGCTGGATTCCCCAATAGACACTGATATTTCCTGGGGCTTTGGGAACAATCAAGGAGGGTGAACTAGTTTCAGGGGGCACTTTGCTCAGCATAAGGTGTTTAAAACAACTCTGGGCTCTAAGTATGCTCAACTTTTTTTTTTCACTAAATCTGTCATTCATTGAGTTTTCCTTTCACATTAAATTTCATAAAATTTACTAAGAAAGACGTGAACAAAACTTGGAATGACAGAGAGAGATGGAGAGAGTTAATAATCCGTCACAAGATGGCAAACTGTTCCATGAACCCATACACTTCTTGTTAATTATTATAACTATAAAGTAAAACACACCTGATACTTTACCAAAAAAAAGCCCAAGCCTCCATCCGTCACTGAACCGTCTCCTATGCTGTAACCTTTACATGAATTTCAATATCTTCCATATATTTATATTAATAATTACACCAAAGTTTATTTCATCATGTCATCAGTAATAGCCATGAGAAGGCGAAAGGGACATTTCCATTTAATGATGTTCCTCCTCACTTGAGATTGAATCATCTTTCTTGATAGATTATCACAGGGAGTCAAGGAGATATGCCTTTTCAGTGATAATGAAAAAGGAGCAAACATTCAGAGGGGATATAAGAAAACTGACATAAACACTTCTCTGTCTGACAAAAGACCCACTTTTTGTTACATTCTTGGCCACTGTCACTTCTAATATTTGTAACGGTATTAAGGGAGACATGAGGTTTTAATGAGTGGCTTTGTTTGCGTTATTGGATAATCAAAGTAGCAAAAATAGCAACGTGTTTAGTTTAGTTTGACACAGGAGATTAAAACAGAAACGATTCAACTGCTTTCATAAAAAGGTCAGAAGAGGCAAAGAAAAAAACAGCTTTGGGTTTCTGAGAGAAGGTTACATTACTAATACAGCATTTTAAAATTAATTTTTAAATGCAGCTCATGGGGCTAAAACATAATCCTGGTGGATCCTTGTGCACATTTTATAGAAACAAAGAGTTGAGGACACTATCTGGAAGGCTTTGTGTTACTGAGGAATACTTTTCATGAACAAAAACTGCTGAATTGCTTAAAAGTAAAGGGGCAGAGGGATGAAACAGTAAGGAGTGGGTTAGCCTTGAGGAAATTGCACAGATAACACATTGGAAAAGTTGATGAACCATGTAAAGTGGTGTCTTAATGGCGACATGCGATGTTAGTTTTCACCATAGGAATGCGTGTTGCATGTTGGCGAAAAGTTCAAATTTGTCCCCATCTGAACATCTTCTTTTTTGTCATGTCCCCAACACAGTTTGTAGCAAACTCCAAGCCTGACTTCTTATGGCTTTATTTCAACAACATTGTCAAAGACTTATTTGTGGACTATCTGACTAGTAGTGGCTGTCCTGACAGATTTTCCCATATGAGGTGTGGATCTCCGCAGCTCCTCCAGAGTTACCATGCGCCATTTTAATGTTTCTCTGAGTCAAGCCTTCCTGGCACTGCCTCTGGTTTTAGAGCCATGTGTTGATCTGTTTGTAGTTGTGAAAGACCATCTCCATTTGCATTATGAGATGTTGGAAACTTGGTATTATGTTGTAACTTTACTCTGCTTTCCTTGGTCTTCATGATGTTCTCTTACTGAAGTTTCACTTTGGTGACTTATGAAAACCATGTCTAATTTTCCTTCCAACACATCCGCCATATAATAGCCTAATTAAAACATTGACATTTGTGATTGTGATTTGAGAGAACGTGAAAATGGTAAAAGGGTGTGAATGCTTCGCAAGGCACGGTTAGAAATCATGAGGGATTTCTTTTAGCAGAAACTCCTCAGAGTTGAAGATACTTTAAAAAAAATAATGTTTAGCTAAGTGTTCTGATGTTCTTAAATAAAATTTATAAAGGTGAAACAGTAAAAGCTTACAGGCACGGAATCTTCTCTGGGTAACCTATAAAGCAGTGCTTCTGGCTGTGTTGCTGCTTAACAACTTAATTCCTGTATGTGTGAACAAATCGTTGCCAGCATCTCCAGTGTGCATGTCTGCTACGACGATGCGTCACGGCTGTGAGCTAAAACTAGATGGAGTTATGCGGTATGCTCTAAGAATCTGCAGCGCGGTATCAGTGCGTGAGAAAAAAATTTTAGGTCTCAGGGGCTGAAAATTATAAATTATACATGACGCTAAATTACAGACTGAATTAGCCATGCTGAGTCAATTTTACAAAGGCTTTCTCTATACTGGGGGGAGAATAAGGCAGCACATCAGAGCTCAAACTGCGCAGAAAGCCCAGAAAGAAAAAAATAAATATCAAGCATTGTTTTTATGCTAATCCTTGGAATGACACCCATTGTGCTGCTTATTTTGTTGTAGGGATATTTGTCACACTTTTTAGTTAAAGCTGTACAGTTGGCGAACAACTACAACACCACTTGAATATAAAAAATAATTAGCTGACAAAAAGGAATCCAGTAACTGAATAATGTGGTTTTTGGACTTGTTTCAAAATTTTACACGCGACAGTGTAATCTGAGCGGACCTTAGATTACCCACAACGAGCTAAGAGATGTGACAGAAAGGCTATTAGGGTGAGACTGGCAGAGAAATCCATCAGTGGTGGGCTGGATGACTCAGAATTCCTCATTGAGAAACATTTATTTCTGCCTGCTTGCAGGAAGAATCAGTTAGGCACAGATGTCACAAACACCTCTGCAATAAATCTGCATCTATACAGACATTTTTCATTGGCCATGGTACATCAGTTTGGAATCTAGAAACCTTGTAAAGCTGCTAAAAATATTTCCCAGGGACTGGTTCTGAGTAATTGTCAATACTGTTATTGATGCTTTTTGATTTTGACATTGTATGATATTGACTAGTATTTTTTTTTTTGCAGAATTTGCAGGAATCCACGTTTATCTACAAGAATCCCTTATACAATAAAAGTCACCTGGACTTTTTATATTCAAGACATCCTTAAACTTTCTCTCATGAGTCCGTGTGATGTAAAACAAATCACGAAGCACAGCAGGTTTGTTATTCCTGATCAGGTGCTCATGTGGCCATTGTTGGAGTTTTTGGTGTTGGACAGAGGTCAGCAAGGAGCCTGACCGGTCTGCGGTCATACAGACCCATGCCCAACAAATTGTGATGCACTGTTTATTCTGAAACTTTCTTTCAGAATCAAAAATCATTTCTTGAGCAAACCTGACCTACAACAACTCATTTCCCATATCTGACCACTTGCAGCAGCCTTCACTCCCTACGTGCGTCAATCACTCTTGGCATCTCACGACACTGTTGCAGCTTTTACCACTGCTCTCTCCTTGTACCATTTTAATATATGCTAACCACTTCAAATGTGAAACACCCACAAGGGGCACAGTTCTGAAGATGCTCTGACCTAATTTTCTCAACTTCACATTTTGGTTCTTGTCAAACTAAGTCAAAGCCTGATGCCCAGTTGGCTCACAGATAGGAGGAAACCAGGTTTACGTGCTTCTTAATAGACTGCACTCACTAACAGGTGTCATGATGAAGAAATAAAGATGATTCATCACACCTGTCAGTATCCATAATGATATCCTTCATTAGTGTAATTTTATCCTTGTCAAACGCTGTTGTGTCCAGCATACTTTTGTGGATCTTCTCAGCGGTTCTGACATCTTAATGGACAAGCTTAACGCCAAACACTTGAGGAGCAGGAATTTAACAAACATGGAACAACATTAAATGACACCAATGAGAGCTAAACCAGGTGAGCCAAGCAAGACATTATGAATTACATCAGCATGTATGAACAGCAGGAGAAAAACTGTATTATATTCACAATCACATTAGTAACCATGTATGTACATTTTATTTCTTGAATTTCAAAAAGAGAGCAGAAACATTAAAAGATAATTAAAATACATAATTAAAAGGACCAAATGTTACATGAATAGTAACATACAGATACTTAAAAAGATCTTAAAATTTAAATATTTACATCTTCCATTGCTTTTTACTAAATTCAGACTGTGATAAAACTGCAAAAAAGTTTGGAAAAAATGATATCTTAAGTTTTGCATTTGGTCTTTGGGACTCTGGATTTTGGTTTCTAAACCTAAGGATTTGAGTTGTAGTAACTGGCTTTGACAAGTTAGTAATATAAGAAAAAAACTTGACCATTTAGAGACCTGAAAGCTAAAGTCAGGATTTTTAAAATCCATTTCAAAAACAGAAATACATAAGTAATGTGACTTAAAATGACTCGTGAGAAATAATATATAAGGATTGTAGATAATTGTAGATAATTGCAAATAAAGTGCAAAGAAACCTTCAAAGAAATTGTTGGTGCCTACAATGTGAAAGCCTATTTAAAAAAAGCATTTGGCAGTGGTTTATACAACTTTTACACAACCCTGTGTAAAAGTTGTAGATTCAGTAACTGTAAATTTAATAAACATATTGACATAATTGGGTTTCTGATTTAGAAAGAAATCACTGTTGACAGTGAACTTTCTTGACATTCTAAAGGTCTTTTTACCATTCTTTAGCTTTTTATAACACATTGTTCAGTGTACCAAGTATATTAAACTGTACTTAAGTAAGGATATTTGTGTTTGGTCAATTATTTATTTGTCGTAAGAGCGCTTCATCTCAGTAAAATGTCAGTAAAACGCAATTGTGGTTTGAGCAGCTGGGAAGAATATGTGGATTATTACCAAATGCCAATGCCGACCTTTGATGGAAACAGTATGATGTCTCAATCATACTGTGTGGATCTGAATCTCCCTCACTGAAAAACAAGGTTTATCAATTACTGGAGGCAATCTGATGCTGCAACAAACAGAAAACCCATATCCTCACCGCCTAGGAGCAACTTTTATTCTCCAAGATGACAGCACTGGCCCCCCACAGACTTCCTCCAGAGTTTAGGAGTGGACAGGGTGGAGTGGCTTCTCTGAAGTCCTGACCTCCATGCCATTGAGGACTTGTGAGATCAACTTGAGTGTGCTGTTTGTGCCAGAGTGACCCAAGAGCCACACAGACTGACTTGTGACAGTTGTTGGTTGAGGGAAGGGGATGCTATTCCTCAGCAGTGTGTGACCAAGTTACCAATGAGCATAAGGAAGAGGGAAAATGAATTCATGAGCTCCTTGTTTGTTAAATTAATAAACTATTAAACTTCAAATATTTCTGGACAGGAGTCGATATTAGAATAAGCTGTTTGGTATCGACAGAAAGGAGCAACCCACAAATTCAGTTTTATTCGAAACAAAGAAATAACAAACAGGCTGTCCAATGATATAAGATTTACTTTGAAGTATTGCTACATTTTTTTTCAGATATATAACATGATCCACCAAATCATATGAGTTATGCAGATTATGGCCCTGTCCTTACCTCTAAAATAAATGTTCATAACTTCAGTGCTAGCTTTAAATCCCAGTGCTTGTTTGTCTTGGATTTTTTTATTTTCTTTTAAAAAGGTAAATGTCCTGTACTTATCTAACATTCCCAAAGCATTTCACACTACGTACTGTTAAATTATTTGTCGAGTAACTTTGAAAGTAATTATGCAAATCTTCTCTCTTTCCAGGTCATTATTGTAGATGATAATTTGTTCTTAATAACTCTCCTGGTCAAATAAAGTTTAAATTAAAAACAGACTCATCACTGTTTTAGTTTCATGATGTTTTTACTTGTTGGATCTAACTGTGTTTGTATAGAGTTTCTGTAAAGAAAAAAAAAAATTTTTTCTGCCCTTCCATTCTTGCTTGTCTATCTACCGGTCAGTGTTATCTATATTGCATTATGCTGCATAAGTTCTGGAGGTTTCTCACGATCGGGCGATTTTGGCTTTGCTGCAAGGTTTAATGATTTAAGATACTCAGAGTGAAACATTTGGATTAGTCTTAAGATGTTCTGTCACTATCTATTAAATATTTAATGTGTCCCTCTCCTGCCCAGGGCTGCACATTATGAGCTAATAACTCTCTTTAACAACTGCTGTTGAGTTAATATGACAGCAAAATTCAACCATGTGCTGATCAGTTGCTTCCACACCTCAAGGGGTAAATCCTTTTGTTTAATTTTAGCAATGTGAGAGTTGTGTTTTTTTTATTTCTGCATTTTCTCAATAATTGTGTCTGTATTAGTTTACATTGAATACCAGCAGCTTTATTTTGCACAGGTGTTTCAAAAGTGATGCTCAAGCTCTTAAAATCCTCTCCCTTAACCTTTAAGAAATCTCTTGAAGAGTTTTTGCAGACAAGCTCTACAGAGAGAATAGATTTAGCGCCACTATTGAGGACAGAGTGACGGAACACCAAGCTGAGAGAATAAATTGAAGAAACAATTTTTGTGCCAAATGAGTCACTAAACTAGATTGTCTGGAATGAAAAAACGTGTCCAGAACATTTCAGAGTGAATAGCCCCAGTTCTGATATTGTTGTTGATTCCTTTTAGCAGCTATTTTTATACAGCAGCTTCTGCAAAATCAGACGTCCAAATAGGAAGAGCCATCTATTGTAAATATGCTGCTGGTGGGGGAGCTCAACAAGATGTCAAACACAGATAGTCTGTTTTATACCTCAGGAACATTTCTATTGGTCTTAATGCAAATTGCAATCCTAAAAAAATTGAATTAAGTATCGATAAAAACATATGCATAATTTTGACAACACTACTGGAAATAAAAACATTAATTCATACATCTTCATTTGACAGTATGATCATACATAAACACCTCTGGGTATCAAAAGTGACCAACGCTTTATTCCTAAATCAATCCATCCATCCATCCATCCATCCATCCATCCATCCATCCATCCATCCATCCATCCATCCATCCATCCATCCATCCATCCATCCATCCATCCATCCATCCATCCATCCATCCATCCATCCATCCATCCATCCATCCATCCATCCATCCATCCATTCATTCATTACACGGTTGCCTCACTGCAAGAGACATCTATTGTTCCAGCCCTGACCTGCCCTGCTTCTGGGTTCTCTGGTTTCCTCCCGCAGACAAAAAAGTATTCCAAGTTAGGTTAATTGACGGTTCTAAAATGCCCTTTTCCTGGGCTGTTCCCCATCTCTTTGCCCCCTGACTCTTGGAGATAACACCAACCTGCCAATTAACTATCTTGGAATGAACCACCATTTTCAAGTAGTGGCAGATTTACCCAGTTTTATTGTTATTCTACCTGGCAGTTTGAACCAATATTTTAGACTTAAATATGTAAAAGCATTTGATTGGCATTGTAGTTTAAGTGGGCTTCATGTTAACTGCAGGTGGTTGCGTGTTCAGTTTTTGTTTGACCTGGAGCTGAAGTGCTGTTGAGATTTAAACCTTAGCTGCTCAATCAGGATCCTGAATCACTCTGACATATTAAACAAGGCAATCACTCAATCTGCTGGGACAACAGAAAGGAATCTGCTCATGAAACCAAAGAAATCCCCTCAGGACCTAAAATACCTTTAGCCTTGTACACACACACACAGACCCAGTCAAAAGCATCATGTTTCTGCTCCTCTCACTATAAAGTGATACGATCTTTTATTAATGGTCTGGGCTGCTGTGTCGACATGGAGACCATTTTAATGATTAATCTCAAAGGAAAGTGCCCATTGTGAGCTTTGAAATGTTCCAGAACCGCTGTGCTTTTTTCCCACGTAGATAGATGTCAGAATGAGTTTTTGAGTTTGAGAGCTCAACTCAGCTACCTTATTCATTCATTAGAGATATATAAATATATAAACTGAGGTATAGACAATTTGGTTATGTCTGGATATAACCAATCAAGGAAGAATTTTCTATTGCCTCCTTGCATGTCCAGCCAAGGGCAAGTGGGTGACCTGTGGTGTTATGCATGGTGTCAGCACTGCTGAAGAGTGACTGAAGCACTGCACAGCATGGTGCCATAACACTACTCACTAATGTTTCCAACATTCAAGGTAAAATGCTCAGTTTATAAACAGAACAAACTCTTTGAAAGCTGGATCCGTACATGAGCAACCACAAAAAATCTACAAAAGATATTACGAGACACACTGTAAAAACAATACTTAGAGAAAGCAAGATGATCTGAGTGTAAATCTAAACAAACAGAAAAAAAAGGTAAAGTATTAACATACGATTATTATGTACGATTTTCTGATTTTTATGTACATCAAACACTTTCGGTCAAGAGTTAAAAAAAAGTTTTACTCCTCAAGTGATAAGATTTTTAAGGTGAAAATCACTTATTAACAAACAGCAGATCAGCATGTGTCAAACCTGACTAACTTGTTCTTTTTAAAACACTGTATGTTGGTCTAAAACCAAAATACTGTTTTCTTAAAGCTGCTGAGGCTCCTGGTGCTATGTGACTACCATCCAGACGAGGAAGTGTTCATTAGAATTAATTAGAAATATCAGGACATCCGTTCTCTACCACAATCACTTTAACATGGTAATTAGAGAGAATGCTGGAGAGCAATGCAGCTGGTCTGTCGAGGATCCACCGGGAGCCAGAAAAGAGGAGGGGCAGAAGCTGATAGGAGCGATGCCGAAAACTAAACAAAGCTTGATCTTTCTTTGTAACAAAAGAGCAGATGCCTTTCCTGACTATGTATGTCCTCTGCTGCAGAACGTTCTGAAAATGTGTCGATTTCTTTCTTTGTAGGAATTACTTGCCTAGGAATCTGTATTTTTAAACCAATTAAACGCCAAATAAACAATTTAAAAGAAAGAATATATTGGCATAAAAAAATACCAGACAGATGTCATTAGAGGTCCCTGTCTAATTTTTCTGCCCTGCACCATAATTATCATCAACTTTCAGCAGATGGTTCTTTTTAAAAAAAAAATGCATCCAGTGTAACACTGAAAACTGTGGCTTGCGAAAAATGCAAAGCTATTTGCTCTCCTTGTAGTCTACAAAAATATAGATAAATATGTGTTGACCTTCACTTAAACGCGAGCATGACATGTAATTTAAATGTAAGCAAACTGTGTCAGGGTAAAAGCGCAGCTTGTTGCTCAGTAGAGATATTTTAAGAACTGGCCTGATTTGGTATTTCATTTCAGAAACAGAAGGACATGTAAACTCATGTTTGTACACATTTAGCGCCTTGAATTTGTGAATTTGCCCTTCTGTTTTTGTGAAAAGGTTTTTGTTCATTTCTTTGTTGTAGACATAACACTGATTCCTCCCTTTAGTTTTGGAGCCTTTTCTACCTGAGGAGTTTACATAACAGTTGCAAATTACTCAACAAAGAACTTAAATGCACCCTGTGTCCAAAGAGAAACCTTAAAAATCCTTCAGAAAGTCTGAACAAGACTAATTTAGAATATATATATATATAAATAATGCAGCCTCGCTCCTTTGAAGCAGAACATGCTGATATAGAAATCATTTTGCAAAACAAGCATCATGCTCTGTAACAAACATGTCTAGGTGCAAATTTAAGACAGGCACATCTTATTTCTAGGCTGCTGACCATTTTGTTTTTGTAGTTTAGAGATCATAGTCCTGTAAAAGTAATTGAGATTTAGGCGCTTAACACCTTGAGTTGTTAGTTTCATGTAATGGAATAAAAATAATTCATATCTTTGCTTCCGAGAAGAAAGCTACTCCTCTCAGTTATTTAGGTCTGGTCAGTTAGCAGGCATGTCAGCTCTGTTAGGGATATTACATTGGACTAATAGTCTTAAAGTGACAGCAGCGAGCACCCATGAAGCTCCTCGATCGCTCCACAAAAAGGTCAGCTACCTCCGGCCGCTGCACTCCAGTCAGCATTTGGTCATATATAGTCAGGCTGATTAAACAATATGCCTGGTATTGACAGGCCTTTGTCCTAATGAAGTGCCTGTTATCTGCAACATGAGTTACAGCAGGGAGGAAAGCGCTGCCTGGGGCATTTCAGTCAGCCATCAGTTTCATCTAACACAGAGTGAGAGTAGGAGCAGATAGATAGATAGATAGATAGATAGATAGATAGATAGATAGATAGATAGATAGATAGATAGATAGATAGATAGATAGATAGATAGATAGATAGATAGATAGATAGATAGATAGATAGATGATTGATTGATTTTTAGGAATCTAAACTGTAATAGAATCCTTATACAACATCATATTCCACTAAATGTAATATTGTACAAAGAAACTAATGTTCTTTAAAAGAAATTCAAAAGATTTAGTTAAAAATAAGATTAAAAAAAAGGTTGCGATTAGCTTAGTTTCCATCCACCTCAGTGCAGTGATGACCTTGCTGTGGCTGACACTCCTGAAGCAAACTGACACTTGTCAAACAGGTTCATTGTTTTCTACTAAATAATTATTTACGAGGTGTTTGCTGCGTTGCAAACGGTTTATCTTACACTTTCTGCAAACACATTTGAACTGCACCAAGATTCCTGCGACAGACTGGCGACCTGTCCAGGGTGAACCCCGCTTCTCCCCCGGTACACTCTAGCTTGAGATAGGCACCAGCAAACCTCCTGACCCCACTAAGGGACAAGGGTGTAAGAAAATGGATGGATGGATGTACAGTTCAAGATTCTCGAGTGTTCCTCCTCTGGCTGTTTTGCCCCTTTGAAGATTCAGAATGCAACATAGTAGCAAAACGTCCTGGTGGGGCACTTTTAATCCGTCCTCTGTCTTCTCGCTTCTCTTTGAGCTGTGTGACAGGATTTATTTCAGACACAGATGGTTCTGGCTGTGGATTATTACCACAGATATCTGGAAAAAAAGACGAGCTATACAGTTTTGTATATTAAATCTCTCCCCAGCCTTATCTTCTTTTTTTTTAATCTTCCAGAACATTCATACACAGATGTTGGCCTAAGTGTAGTTTTTTCCTGTCCTCTTTTACAGCGGGATGCAAAAGGACAGTATCTGTTTGACCTCCTCTGCCACCATCTAAACCTACTGGAGAAAGACTACTTTGGCATCAGATATGTGGATCCAGACAAGCAGCGGGTGAGCATCTGTGTTTGACTGAACTCTGGCTTTGGATGTTTGATCTTTGGAGGCATTTTCTAAGATTCATTTTATTCTTAATAAGATACAGTACTTTTTACTACAGAAGGTCATCCACAGGATGGCTTTTCATTGCTGTCATTTGCGATAAATCTTCAACAACGTGCCTTAAAAGAAGATACTGAGATACTAAACCGAGTTTGTCTTTGAGTTAAAAATGTAAAAGGACAAGCAGAGATGCTCAAATGTGTTTCTTTTTGTTCAGTCGAGTTAATAATGCAGATAGATGCAATTTATTCACATAAATGGTTATGTTTAGACTAAAATGCTTGTGTGCTTCTACTTGGAAGCATAGATGTTTTGCTTTATGGATGAAACCATTTAGAAATTCTGACATCAGGTGACCCACGATAATGCTACATCTCCAACCCGTCTGCTCAGAACTATTATATTAGCTGCTGTGAGTAGGTGGATTTTGTTGATGAGAATGCATCACCGGAAAAATATGTTACAGAATCAGGGTTCCATTTACAGGACGTGGGTCTGACAAGGTTGCAAAGAGAATGTGTTTGTCTCCATGGAAGAGTTGACCTCCCAGAGAAATCTTTCTTCCACTGATATGTAACAGTATTGCATCTTCACGTCTTCTAAAGGGGCTGCACAGTGGGGCAGTTGGTAGAGCTGTTGCCTTGCAGCACGAAGGCTCTGGGTTCAATTCCCGGCCCCGGTCTTTCTGCATGGAGTTTGCATGTTCTCCCTGTGCATGCGTGGGTTTTCTCCGGGTACTCCGGTTTCCTCCCACAGTCCAAAAACATGACCGTCAGGTTAATTGGCCTTTCCAAATTGCCCCTAGGTGTGAGTGTGTGTGTGTGTGTGTGCATGGTTGTGTGTCCTGTGTGTCTCTGTGTTGCCCTGCGACAGACTGGCGACCTGTCCAGGGTGTACCCCGCCTCTCGCCCGGAACGTTAGCTGGAGATAGGCACCAGCAACCCTCGCGACTCCACTAAGGGATAAGGGTGAAAGAAAATGGATGGATGGATGGATGGATGGATGGATGGATGGATGGACGTCTTCTAAAGATCTTCTTGGAAAAAAAACAACAACTTACACGTCGTCTATATTCCAAACAGCTTTATGCCGCTGCACTTCACAGTCAGCTCTGTCACGTCGTCAAGTGTTGTCTGGATGGGTTTCTCCAGAAAACTGTCAGTAGTAACAACCGAGCATTCAGGCAGCTATTGGAAGTGTCTGCTTAATGACGCAATGTGAGAATTTTTCTACTGCTGAGGTAATTTTTGCTCAGACATTTTGCCATTTTTCTTTGTCTCTCTTTTTCATTCCCGATGCAGCACTGGTTGGAGTTCACCAAATCAATTTCAAAGCAAATGAAATGTAAGTACCTTCTGTGTAAGTTTACTTCGCTTCTTTTTAAGTACATAAACCAACACAGATCCTTCCTAAATTTGAGGCAACAAAGATTTTCGCTTCAGTGCACATCAAGTGCAACAAAGTTTGTTTTACTAAAGAACAGCAGACGGAGAAAATAGATATTTTAAAACACTAGAAGTTAGTTGGAGGATTTCCACATTATTGGTTAAACCCCTTAACCCGCACCTTCGGAAAATACAATGTAAAAACAGCACGCTGACATTCCGCTGCATGCTAAGGGGTTAAGGATGCCACCGTCATGTGTTCAGATATGGGCTTTTATCTTTAGACATGTTCAAAATTCACATCTTATGAACAGATTTGACTAAGATTTTAAAAAATTATCTTCTTTTCTGCCTACAAGAGCTAAATCTTCCCGCTCACTTCCACTTGCAGTGCTGCCTAATCTAAAGCTTTCCTCTTTGTCTCCTGCAGCTCAGCCTCCGTTCACCATGTGTCTGAGAGTAAAGTTCTACCCTCCTGATCCTGCTGCTCTCAAGGAGGAAATCACTCGGTATGACATGTGGGGGCATTCAGCTAGAAGGAGTTAATAAATGTTTCCTTCCCTAATTTTCCTTCTACAGAGGTAATTTGCATCTGTTTCAGTTGATGATGAGCAAAGACCTTTTTACAGAAAGACTATTTTTACGTTTAATTTCAGAGCAGATGTTTGTATGAAGCCTTTGGACTGCCCGAACGTGGTTCTTTTTAAAACGTTACTTGTAAACGTTTCATAATTAACATGACTGAGCACTGGGTTTGAAAACATTATGCTAAATATTACAGTTTTTAGGAGGAGCTGGGAGAAACATAAAAGCCTTTCCTAGTAGCTCTCCAGGATAATGGAAAGCACATTAAAAGGCAACATGAGGCAAGATTTTTTCTGTGTAAATGAACACATTTCCCCAACTTGGTAATTTTTTTCTAAATACAGTTATGTCACAGTTCTTAATACCCACATTAGGTTACAGAAATTAAAAAAAAGAGGCCGATTTCCTCCAGATGATGCAGAGCACAGTCAGCTGGCGAATGTGTGTCTAGTGTCCACATGTTTTCATTACCCGACTGAAGAGAGAGGAGTCCACTCGGTTCAAGGCGCAATGAGATTCAGTGTGTACCGCATGTAGAGTATATATAATGAATAGAGTGGATAGAGGAGATAAGGGGCAAGGAGGGGTGATTGAAAGTGTGAAGCAAAAAGAAGAGTGGGAGGGAAGGAGGACAGCATGATACATGATTATGACAGTGGAGAGGTCACTGCGCAGAGGGTGGGAGAGCAAAAAATCATCATGATTTGGTCCGACTGTTCTGTGCTGCATAGCAAAACACAAAAATAAGCAGCTTTACCAGGATTTTTTTTTTTCTCCCAGAGATTTAATCCAATGAAGGAAGTTGTAAAAGTTTTCCGATGTTTTGGAGTTATTATTTGGTAATCAGTCTGCTTCACAAACAGACTAAAACACTTTGAACTTCTCCAAAGTTTGTCATTTTACACTGACAAATTTCTATTTATTTTACACGGTAAATTAACTCAATGTTGTCATTAGTTAAAAAGGAAATGATAAAAGATTTGTAACATTTTAAACACTTTTTAATGTGACAGTGTGGTATATATTTTGGCTATCAAGTCAAAATTTCGCTTGGGGTCGCGGTCTGACTAAGAAGGTCAACATCCGACACCATCAAAGTGCTTGGTGGCTCCTGTCATAACTGATGAGGATATCCACCAGTTGAACTCCACTTTAAACTCCTCTCTGACCTGCTGCTGTGTTTCTTGATTTTCATATTTGTCTGCGAATGCTCTCTGACAAATCTTCACAGTGCAGCTGGATTTTCTTGGAGATTAAATTGTACATTTTAGGTGACTTCTGAAGGCATTTGGTAAGATTTTTATCCAGGGCTATCAAAGTAAAGGGGATTAAAAATAGCACACCCCAAAATAAAGTAATCATTTCATCAGTAATATGACAAAATGGGAAAATGCTCATAGGCTATAGGGCAAGGCACAGAAACAGTAGCATATGTAAACAAATGGAAGCAGAGTAAATGTGTCCTGTCATGTGATGTAACATTCATTTTGTATTCAACAAAAGGATCCATTTTTAAATAAACAGCATCAGCTTTTGTGGAGGAAAACAGAGTGAAGAAATTAGGTCTGCCTGACTGTTTTATTGCCTAAAAGCAGATGTTCAGTAATTCCACTGCAGTGTCCTTGCCTCTAAAATACAAAGAATAATGATAGCAGGAAATAATAGTCAACACCATTTCTCATTATCATAATCTCTGCTACAAATGTTGCCTCATTAAGGTTCATGCTTGAGGAGCTGAGCGGTTGGATCAGTTTGAAACTAGTTTTGGAGGCTACAAAAACAAGCATGAGGAGCAGCTCTCTCCTGCAGGGTGTTTCTGCTCTTATTTTATTTTTTATTTTTTTAAAGAGCTGAAAATCTAATTATTAAAACCACATTTAGGGAAGGTGATCTTGATAAAGTGATTTGAAATGAATCGAGTTTGTTGTACTGCTACTCCTGCTCTAGTTTTGAATTTTTTTCTGCGTTAAATGCTTCTTTGACACATATGTTTGTCCTTTGTAGATATTTGGTCTTCCTGCAGCTAAAGAGAGACCTCTACCACGGCCGCCTCCTGTGCAAAACCTCAGACGCTGCCATGCTGGCTGCCTACATCCTTCAAGGTAAGTAAAAGAGACAGAAATGAGTGCTGCTCACTGATTTCTATATCCTGCAGATTAGCTTACTTATATAGCTAGAAGGCTAATTTCATGTGGCTTTTCTAGTTATGTAAAAAAAAAAAACCTCATTAAAGTACCTGCATGTGTTTTTATGTAAGATGCGTAATCATCGTTTCACACCTATTTTTCAGTTTATTTATAGTGGCTTGCTCTCTAGTATTTGTATAAATTATAATTGTTCTCAGTTGGTGCAATATTTTGTCTGGGATCTCGTCAGACGTGCACAGCTACAGAGACAAAAATCCAAGAGATGATGCTGAAGTCTGGCGCAGCGAGCTTCACAGAAAGCACCGCGTTCATTGGGAGGGCAGGCTCCTGTTTGGTGGAAGATGTGCTGATAAATTAAAGATAGCCTGCCTAGTCAGCTTCTCCTTGTAGAGAGAAATCAGCATCACGGTCAGCTTAGAGCGTGCAATGTGGCATGAAGGACCTCAGCTAATCCCGGGTCAGGATTGGGGGAATGAGCTAACTTCCTTTTATCTTTTTTCTGATGCCGCCTCTAGCCGAGATTGGTGATTACGACCCTGGGAAGCATCCTGAAGGTTACAGCTCCAAATTCCAGTTCTTTCCCAAGCACTCGGAGAAACTGGAGCGCCGGATTGCAGAAATACACAAAACTGAGCTGATGTAAGAGATGATGTAGATAAACGTCTAATTCAGATTTTGCTTTTTTAAAAAATCACTAAACATCTCCTTACGTTTTTGCCTATATTATGAAGCATTAGTTGGTAAATATCAGTTGTCTTAACATATGGGAAAGATAAATATAATCTACTCATTTTTATTCTTTTTGCATAGGTGAAATTATAAATGGTTATTGTTGGAAATAAGCTTTGGTATCAGCACAAAACCTAAATTACAAAGTGGAACTTGTAAAGATAAAACATATTTTTTGTTAATTAGATTTTTTTTTACATCTCATTCATACACAATTACATGTATTACTGAATTAATTCACAAATCTATATATTTCTTACATTTTTTTTTTGAGAAATTAGGTTAAATGTAGGCTACCGCGTAGATAAGTATTAAAATATTTAATGACAGACACAAAAGGGTTTTTTCTTATTGTATCAATCAAGTCAGATGTTTAGTGATGAATGCTGCATAGCATAACACGCTGCTGCCCACTTGTGGCAAAGCCTTTCCTCTGCAGCTGTTTTTGAGGCTCATTATGAACTGACATCTGGGCTGTTGCTTTTCCTCAGCGGACAGACTCCTGAAACATCAGAGCTAAATTTCCTGCTGAAAGCCCAGATGCTGGAGACATATGGTGTTGATCCGCATCCATGTAAGGTGAGAGGCAGTTTTTTAACTACCGTGGTACTAATTACTAGACATTTCTAAAGCATTCCAGTCCGAGCTGTCATGTTAAACTATTGCCACAGAAAGGGCAGAAGTTGCTCGAACACACATTTTTGCCAGAATGGCCTATATGTTAGGCCTCGTCTATATAAGATGCTACAAAATGAAAAGAAAAATGTCTTTGCAGTTATATAATCTCACTCCTAATTTCTGAGAAAAATTCAATTTTAAACATGAGTACATTTGTTTAGTATGAAAAAATATAATACTAAGGAATGGTTGATCACAATGTCTAATCATTTCCTAATACTAATGTAGTCTCAACAACCACTAAATGCTATCTAATTGCCACCGGTTGTTTGGGAATCGTACTGGAGAAAAACTTTTTCCATCCTACCATCACTGTTGTAACAAAACTTAATTTTATTTTATGGCCTTTTACCTACCTTTGTTTGTGTGTCAAAAATCGGTCCATATCTCTATGTCTTCTGTTTTGTTTTTTTGTTGCATCTAAATCTGATTGTATATCTTAAAATATTTTAGGATGTGTCGGGGAACCCCGCTTTTCTCGCCTTCACGCCATTTGGCTTTGTGGTTCTTCAGGGAAACAAGAGAATTCACTTTCTTAAATGGTGAGAGCAAACATGAAGACTCTTAGATAGTTATGATATGGTAACACTCACACATTTGTATAAAGTGCAGATAAGTAAGTAACTTGAGGATAAGTAGCTTGGCCAGGGACCACATCAACATGTGACAGGAGGAAGCTGGAATTTAACATGCAACTTTCTGATTGAAACACCATTAGTCCACCCACTAAAACCATTTATGTGTACTGGAAAATATTTAGGGCTAATACACCAGAAGCAAATTTTATTAATAGAGAGGGAATTTATTTATTTGGACATGTTTATCTATTTTCTATAAAGTGATTTTATCTATTTCCTCTTATGACAAAACTCCAAAGCTTTCTCATCATGGTCTGTGGCATCTTGTGTGGACGTCAAACAGCACAGACTTAAAAAAACAAACAAAAAAAACAAGGCAGGCCTTTACTTTATGTAGTCCGACATACCTGTTGTTTGTTATTTATAACATGATGTGTACTACAGCTGATTGTACAGCCTCTGTCAACAGTCTGTTCATCTTGAGACAGCGGCTTTTACATTAACAGATGGCTAATTACAGAAGCTAGATGTGTTGGGCATCTTAGTAGAGGACAAAAAGTGGCTCATACCAACAGTATTTACCGGAGAAGGACATAATAGGTCATTTAAAAAAACATCTACAACAGAGTAATTTTCTGTTTTCTGTGACTGGCATGATTGTTGCCATCAATATAAAGGCAAATGTAACATGCACTTTTGTGTATTTTTAATAGCTTACTTTGCTTGCCTTCAGTTGTTCTCCAGCTTCCCCCATCCTCTATTCTCTCTTTCTCTTCCTCTGGGGAATATTATCACTAATTTGTTTTGTCAGCTAAACATGGAGCGCCTTGGCTGTTTATGTGATCTCAAAGTGGCTGCATGAATATTTAAAGAGGTTGTGGCTTTCTGTTTCTGCGCCGCTGTACGTGTGCCGGTTGATTGCGCTTGCTCTCCCGGACAGGAACGAGGTGTCCAAGCTCAAATTCGAAGCCAAGACTTTCCACATATATGCAAATCAGAAGGAGGTGAGCAAGTGAATTTATTTAATGGGTCTTGCTTCGGAGGTGCGGCTTTTTGTCACAGCTGGCTAATCTTTTTCTGCAAATCTCCATATCTCTGTTGTGCAGGACAGAAAGATCATTTTAACGTACTTTGCGCCCACGCCGGAGGCATGCAAGCACCTTTGGAAGTGTGGCGTGGAGAATCAGGCGTTTTACAAGTGAGTCTGCAGCTTTCATATTTTATTAGGCTCTTCTTTCGCCCTCTCTCCATCGCCGAACAGTGTCAGACAGGATACCATCACATCACGATGGTGTCCTTAAAACCCCTTCCCTTCAGCTTGTTTATCAGCTGGAGAAGTGAGACGTGAGGTCATGCTGATCTTCAGTTTCTGAGCAGGCTCAGGAATGAGACTCCAAACACTTCAGTGATTTTCCTGACTCATGTCTTAGCCATGAGTTACAGCTCTGGATCTCCATGATCTACAGCTGATAGAAGCTGATTAACAAAAAACAAATAGTTTGGGGTCATGGGTAGAGTGCTAGCACCATGGTTAGAGGATATAGTTCTCAACGTAGTTGTTCTGGGTTCAATTGGGACATTTGCTTCTCTCTCCCCTTTATTTACTGCACAATAAAGGTGAGTAGAGCCTAAAAAACCGAGTCTGTCCTCAGTGGTTAAAAGGAGTGCAGTAATGACAGCTCTTCTACTGAAGCATGTGAAGGGGGGGGTTTAGATTTGACTCTTTGTCTTTGGTTTTCCACTTTTCAAACTTTTAAGCAACACATAGCCCAAAATGCTGTCTTTTTCAGTTATTGGGACTAGAAAGAATGAAAAAGCTCCTGAGATCCGAAGAAAAACTTTGAAAGACCTTTAAAATATTGTCACCTCCAGCCCATTTCACCTAGACCACTGCTTGTTTGAGAGTATAACAAAAACCATGTTGGAAAAAAACAACTTTTCCCACCTTCCTGATCTAATATACTCATCCAACCTGCGCGTGTCACTAAAAAAACCCTGTGTGTATTATCTGTATTGTGCAACGTGAATACATATTAGTTATCCTGTTTTCTGTTCCGAGAACTGTTTTCTTTTCTTTTCTGTTCTTTTCTTTTTTACGCATTTCCTCATAGATTGCTACTGGCAAGCAAATCATGGAGGAAAATATTAGTTCTTTGTTTAATGATTCTTTTTTTCCTGTCCTTTATTTTAAATTCAACTGACTTGTTTTTTTTTTCCTTTCGTTCGGTCAGGCTTGAGAAGTCCAGCCAGGTTCGCACCGTCTCCAGCAGCAACCTGTTCTTCAAGGGCAGCCGTTTCCGCTACAGGTAGACCACCCAGCAAGGCAGCCTGAGTGATAACAGGGAGGAGAGGACATTGAAACTAATAAAACACAGTTGGAGGTGGATATAATTATTTCCGGAGGATGTGACCTGCTGACTTTTTGTGCTGCTTCTTCCCAGAGGATGGTTGCAACACCTCAGAGGAGAGGGGAGGTAGAGGTGGAAATGAAGGGCAACTGATCACACTTTGAAACTGCTAACATATATATATATATATATATATATATATATAGCAGCATGTATCCTATTGTACTGTACTCATTTACTGCATTGATAACTTTTATGTACTCTCACTGTTTATGTTTTAATGTATTTAAAACTTCCCATGTGTACTGTTTCTTTATCTTAAAACAGTGGAAGAGTAGCGAAAGAGGTGATGGAGCAAAGTGCCAGAATCAAACGTGAACCTCCAGAAATACACAGGTAGGATAAAAATAACCTCACATACTTAGTTGTTGTAGATATTTCCTACAGCACTGCCTCCTAATGATTACATTATGCTTAATTCTTTGATATTTAAACCTGTATTATGTTTTTTTTTAATAACAGGGCTGGCCTTGTGCCCAGTAGGAGTTGTCCATCCATCACCCATGGGCCTCGCCTCAGCAGTGTTCCCCGTACACGTCGGAGAGCCGTGCACATATCTATCATGGAGGGTAAGGAAATAGTTACCCGTGTGTTTCTCAATAGCAAGCCAATCATACATTCCTAACATTTGAACATTTTCTATATTGTCAAGTTGCAAGCCGAAATTTAAAAACTTTTTCCGACATGTTTATGAACGAAAATTGTTCATATGTCTTTAATGTCCTTTCCCTTGGAGTCCTAAAATAGAATCCACGTCATTAGACATTGATTATCTCATGATTAGAGTCTAACTGGTGTGTGTGGAGGAAATCTAACTCTGCACACAATCCTTGTCGTGACGGCATCATGCTGTGTTTCTTTAGCAGGATCAGAGCAGCTGGTCAGAGTTGATGTGAGCATGGATGAAGCTAAACACATCATTTCTGGAAGAAATTGTTGAAGCTACAAAAGACCCAGCAGGACAACACAAATGTACAGCGAGAGCTGCGATGGTATCTGTTGAAAATTTCGGGAACCATGTAACGTTTTTCCTTCTATCACACTTACTTGTTTTGTTTTTGATCCGTCGCCTAAAATCCCAACAGAACACCTTGAATTATGAGTTTGTACCGTGACAACTTGCAGAAATAGTTCAAGCCCAACGAATGCTTTTGCAAGGCACAATCCTTTATTTTATGTGTCCGCAAATTCTCTGACTCTGAACTCGAAATGAATTAGAGAGCTTCTGGGCCTGTTTTTAGAGAATTCCTCCTCCGTCTTGAGCTAATCATCTCAAACTCTCTCACGTTCTGCCTGAAACTGGAGCCGTTTGGCTGAGTTCGTGTCAGAACAGGCGACTGCAGGCTTGAGCATCACTCAGTCACTTTGACTCAGATCAGCAGAGCCTTTAAGTTATATGTGTACGCTTGTGTTTCTGTTCTGCCAACACACTGCCATCGGAAGTGACTTGCGGTCTTCTGCTCCAGAACCGATTAGCCTTTGGGTAAAGCAGTGACACACGGTCACGCTCTTAACTTTGTGCGCTGTGTGCAATAATATGGATGGAAGACAGAATTAGGTGTGTTGTGTATATTAAGCAGAGCAGTAAGACTTTCCCACCGTCGCTTGTGTGCTGACTAGATGTCTTAGGGAGGTATAAATACCTCAGCTGAAAATAACCAGGGTCTTCTGCTCCATGTATGTCACTGGCCTGGGTGGGGCCAAGCTTGGGAGGCTAATGCTGCTGATCGTAGCAGTGCTCGCAGAAAGCCACCGTTTCTCCCTCTGTCAGAAGCAATAAAGCCGTTAACCCGAAGCCTGGACTTTGGGCAGGGACCATAAAGACAGAACAGGCTCCTGCATGCTGCAGCCATGGTGAAGTGTCTGATCCGTATCACCACTCGGGTGAACGTTCACCTGCGTATGATCAACCACTGCTACCGGGACGTGAAGGTCCGCGTGCTGAGCCTGGGGCCCCGTATGCTGGGCAAGGCCCTCGGCGTCCTTCCCCTCTACCCTTCCCTGATGGGGCAGCAAGAGCCCAGCAGACTCAGTCCTCGTCTGGGTACTCCGTTGCCCTGTTCTCAGACCAGTGGTTCTGCAGGTAAAGTGGGCTCCAAATGAGGCTTCTTTTTTGTTTGTTTTCTTGTTAGTTTTTTTTGCATATTTATGGTGGTAAAGAGACACACTTCATGCAGTTTCCTGTGCTTCTTGGTTATTTGGTTTCAGCTGTTGTTTCAAAGGAAATCTTTTGTTGACTATTGTTAATGTCAGCAGAGGTTTGGATATTAGATGCAATCCTTTCTGCTGAGAGTTTAAAACAATATTTTTTCTGACCTGTTTTCTCATGAAATGCTTAAATTTAATCCCCCTCATTTTACAGTAACGGTGTAATGTTGCTGCTTTGACCCTTGCGAGAATGTGATACCATCAGCAAAGTACTCTGCCATGGCTCAGATTTACTGTAGAGCGTCTCTCCTTCACTGTACTTTCATCATTTGCAGCAGAGTAGACAATTTACAGTCTGACTTTTTAAACCCTGCTAGTGAATCTTTGTGTGATTTAGGGGACTTGGCTGTAGCCAAGCTCAGCAACAGGGGGGACACAAAAAACTTTCAAAATCAGATTGCCCTAAATGATGTGTTCCAGCAAAAGAACAAGAACTAATTCATCATATTTAAGTACATTTTTAATATCATTCTGGCTTATTCTGGATATTAAAAATATCATGATTAAAAATATTTCTTAAGTTTTATATTTGTGCATTTTGAAATGTGCAACACATTGTCAACAGAGTTGAAGTTTATTCAAATAATATAGTTCCCCCCTTTGATAAAATGGTAATTTGTAACTTGTACTAACAGTTCATATTGGGTAATGAAACTTCATAATGGATTTCTAATAATTGAAGTATTCTTGTGATTCCAGGAATTATTTGAGGCTGTGCATTAAATTGTTTAAGCATTTCAGCAAACTTTAGCATAGATTAATGAGAAAGCTCAAAATTCAAGGCAAGGCAGTGTTGTAACTTGCATCTTACCTTACGGATGCTCTGTTGCTGAAATAAATCTGTTTAGTATTTCTTGGCCAAGGTTGAATTCTTTTGTTATGCTAATTGGAAAGTCCATGAAATACAAACTGTATTCAATGATGTTTTGACTCTAAGAAAAACATTATTGGAAACGGGGTGTGACTGTCTCTGCTCTAGACCTGCAGTGAGCGAAAAGGACATGAAAATCTCAATCTTCAGAAATACATTACAGTTTGTCCAGGAACGACAAACACTTTACTGTTGAAGCCAAACATTAAAAAACACTGAAACCTTTTTTATTTTTACTGTCAGGCATTAAATAAAGCTAAACCTTCCTTCTTGGGTTTGATTAGGTTTACCAGTCAAACCCAAATTCCCATTTACCAAACGACAGAATAAAGAGCAAGATATGTTTTTTATTAGTTTCTTCAAATTCAAATGCTAACACTACCATTAAAATGCCTGGCAGGTTCTGTATCCTTGGTCGTAGGAACATTATAATGTGGGGGTGATTTGCTTCTGGAGGGACTGGTGCAAAAATTGGACGCAAACCTTGCTCACTGATTCTTTAATCTCCCCCTGGGTCACTTCCTTGGTGCAATTAAATTGCCAAATAAATGGAAAAGCTTATAACATTGTATGTTTAAACTAAAAACATTTTTCTTGACTAATAGTTGTGTGTTTGTGGAAGACAGGGTAATAGTAATTATAGAATTGGGTCCAGTGGCTTACGAACGTGTTTATGTCTCTTGACAGATCATTTCTGTGATTATCTGCTGGACTTGATTGACTATTTTGTGTTTTTCTTGTTGTCAGAGTCACTTTGATTTCCATTTAGTTTTCTGACTGCAGTGTTTTCCATGAGTATCCTTCCTGTATTAAAAATGTATTTCAGTTTCTCCTCTCGCGCTTCCTCCCATGCTCTCTCTACTTACCTCCTCCTTGATATTTATGTATTTATGTTTATGTCCATTTATAACTTCCATGCTTTTCCTTTTTTGTTGTCTTCTACCTCTTTCCCTATATGGTTCTGCTTGTGTCCTGCCAGCAGTTGCAATGTAATTTCTTTTTATTATTTTTCAATAAACTAACACCAAATAGTGCATAATTATAGAGTAAAAAAAATATAAATGATTGTATTTATATTTGTACTTGTATTCAGCCCTGCATTCCACCTCTTGGCTTTAGTTTTGGTTGTTGCCCTGGTAGGTGACAAATATTCACTGCAGTCTAAAGTCTCTTGCAGCCTCTAAAAAGTTTTCTTCAAGTATTAAAATGGTATTTAGTGCCATTCATTCCCCCATCAACTCTGACAAGCTTCCCTGTTCCTGCTCAAATAAAGCATCACCACAGCATGATGCTGCTGACTCCATGGATCAATGGTGTATTCAGGTGATGTTAAATCTTGGTGTTGTACAACTAGACCAAAAACATTGAAGTCATTTGACAAGAGCGCCTTCTTCCACATGTGTGATACTTCACCTATAATTTCTAGTAAACTACAATTTGGACTTCATTTAACTGTTTTTCTTTCTTTTTTTGTTGTTGCCAGTATTCTAAAAAGACCAAATTTGTGCACTGCTAATAATTCTCCTAATAACAGATTCCCCCACTGAAGCTTTGGGTCTCTGCAGCTCCCCGATAGTTACCACAGGCCTCTTTGATGCTTCTCTTATTACTGCTCCTCTTGCTCTGTCTATTGCTGGATGATGGTTTGGATGGTGATATGTTTGAGATGAGAAGTTAGAAATAGTATTTTATAAGCTGTCCCTGCTTAACCTTGGTGTACCAAGTTTTGACGCTTTGTCATTTAAAACTGGCTCAACATGTGACTAAATAGTTAAATTGATTGCATATTTGTTTATAACCATATTATCCAGACAACAGGCAATTCTTGGACTTGGTCGATTGATTGAGAAATATGCAAACATTTTACATAGACATTTTAGTCGTTCAAGCCAACCTTTCCAACCTAATGCATTTTTTATTTTTATTTTTTCCACTTTTTGTCTTTTTACTCATTCCCCCAGGCCTGGAGTCTTTGCGTGACAGTGCCCACTCTACACCGGTGCGTTCGGTGTCCCATGGAGAGTCTTTCCTACCGCGGTCCCGCAGCCACGCTACAGATGCCAGCGAGGGGATGGCAGTCATCTCGGACGAGGCCTACAGTCCCTCAGATAGCGTCCTTCCCACCCCGGTGGCTGAACACAGCACAGACATGGCCGTCTCACGCCAAATAAACGGCGCGCCCTGCAGCATCGACGAGGAAAAGGAGTCGGAGGCGGGCACCCCGATGCGCGGGGATGGGGGCGATTTCGGGGCGGATGGTAGAGCTGCACAGGAAGGAGCGGGGGAGGACTCAGCCCTGAGCGAGGTGGAACAGGTGAATAAGTTTGTCTTAAGCGTCCTCCGCTTGCTCCTCGTCACCATTGGACTCCTTTTTGTCTTGCTCCTCCTCCTTATCATCCTCACCGAGTCAGACCTTGACATCGCATTTTTAAGCGACATCCGTCAAACCCCCGAGTTCGAACAGTTCCATTTTGAGTACTTTTGTCCGCTCAGACGGTGGTTCGCCTGCAAGCTCCGCTGGGTGGGCGGGTTGCTCATTGACAACTGAGGGTGCGGTTGTAGCATCACAAAGCCCGTTCAGGTTTGTGAGAATGTGACTAGGAGTCTGGACAACTTCATCCGAACCAAGAACCCAGCTTCTCATATTCCTCTTGCAGAAAAAGAAACAAACAAAACAACTTGGACCTCTCCTTCTAACACTAAGCCAGGATCTTTCTCCCACCACCTCAACTCTTTAGTTGCACCCCCCTCTCTCCTACTACCATGTTTGTTTGTTTTTGCTTAGCAAAGCCTGAAAACTTTTTTTTCTGCGTTTTTAGTGTCATTTCAGGAACTTTATTTTTACAAAAAACACAAAAAAAAAAAAAATTAATTATGAAAATAAGTAACTGAGGAACCTAAAATTTATGTTTCTGTGGAATGGAATATGTTGATTTTTTTTTTTTTTTTTTTTTTTTGTTCTTGGCGCAGATTAGCATTGCAGATGGTTATTTATTTCTGAGAAGCATACAGTGGGATATGAAAGGCTAAATACCCCAGTTGCAAGTTTTTATTATGTTAAAAAAATAGGTTGGATCATGGCAAATAACTTCAAGACTTTTTCCTTTAATGTGACATATTTAATTTCTCCTCAACAAATAAACAAATCTGTTAGAAAAAGATAAAGTTGTTCGCCCACCGTTAAACTAATACTTTGTTGAAGTAGCTTCAACAAATACTACACTGTTGAGCAAAGTGTAGTATAATTTTTATATCTCTGTATTTGTAAATAAGGTGGCAAAGGAAGACATTTTCCCAAAAAACAAAAATGACTGCGCAGTTTTAAAAGAACATCCTACCACACAGCAAAATGTGGTAGCGGCAGCATCATGACCTGGGTTTACTTTTCTTCACAGAAAGAAAGTGGTTCCAAACACCTTCAGTTGTTAAAGAAAAATGAAAATTTCAGCATCCCAGCACGCATCCAAATCAACACATGAATGGCTTCACTAAAGAAAAAGTAAAGTTTTGATTTAAACAACAGCTTACGAAGTTTTTTGGTCCACCTGGAAAGGGTTATGAACAGGATTTGTCTTCAGAATGGGGGAGTAATCCAATATTACCAAGTCATGATGTGGTATGCTGATGAGACTGGATGGTGAAACTGAATCAAAAGATGCTTCTGTAAG
This sequence comes from Poecilia reticulata, assembly GCF_904066995.2. Classification (NCBI taxonomy): domain Eukaryota; kingdom Metazoa; phylum Chordata; class Actinopteri; order Cyprinodontiformes; family Poeciliidae; genus Poecilia; species Poecilia reticulata. Next base: position 22,868,472 of record NC_088835.1, on the reverse strand, counting down.
GTATTAGTTTCAGTTTATACACACTTCTGCAATCAAGTATGACACATTATTTGCATCTAGATTTTCCCCTAACAAATTTATGTTTTCTGTTAAATGATACAGAGCAATATCACATAATGTAACATGATGTATCAAAAAAAATAAAAAAATCTGCCTTTTTATCAGGGGTGTGTAGATATTTGAGAGCCACTGTATGTAATGAAGAGAAAAAGGGGGAGGTAATGAATGTTAATCCAGGAAGTTGATTCATCTTCAAGAGATGCAAGTCAGTTAAGAGTCTGGAAAGGCCAACTGCTGCGATGGAGTCGAGGTCTTTTTATATCCATTCATTATTATAAGAAGACAAAGAGCCGATTAACTTCTTATATAAAAGACCGAGAGGAATAGTTTGAAAAGGGAGAAAAGAAAGAGGTGTTAAAATGGAAAACAGACAGGGTGATTACCAAATGCCTTTTTTTTGAAAACATATTTATGACTGTTTAGATTTTTGGGGGCGATCGCTTAAGTCTTGTTGAACATCCATAGACAGTGCTATACGAGATCAGCTGATGGATATGAAAGTAGTTTTTCAATTATTTTCTAAGAATCCAGTGAACTGAAGCTGTAGTGTCCTGGGGCTCGATCGCGTCTGATGCAGTTAGAGAAATCCTCACGATGAGCAAAGATTCACTGGCACTAGTAGATAGTGTTCTAGCTAGATGTGCAATGCTGATGTGATTTTTATTAAATAAGTACTTTGAATGTGCTCATTTATTTGCTTTTGATTTTTTTGTTTTGTTTGTTTTCATCAAATTGAAATTCAATGAATTTCAGTAACTTTTTTTATGAAGAGCTTGGTCTATTTTGGTTTCAGCCTTGCCCTTCAGTTTGTGTATTATACTATATTATTATAACTGCTAGAATAAGAGCAACGATGTACATTTTTGTACAAAATAGTTTGTTTACTATTATATATCGACAGTTTTTTTTCCATGTATATTTTACCAGAACTGAAATGTTATTTTGTTATTGAAGATTAAATTATACCTTTTTTAGCACTGCGTTTCAAGTGAGGTCAGACGCGCTGGAGACGTGGAAGGAGTTGGGGGAGAAAAAAAAAAAGTTGAACGGGACTTTTTATCAAGATTCACTCACCAGTTATCACATCTCCTCTCACTAGCAATGGTCAGTCTAAAGTCTGCAGTGTCTGTTTAGTTATTACTGATTAACTTCAAATATCATTTAGTGGTGCCGACCGTTGAAAAATCCGATTTTATCTGTTGTAACTTTATCAGACGTTTTACGTGAAAGGAGAGATATGGCTCCTTCAATACTTCCTATTATTTTTTGGTAAAGATGTGTAAAAAGTCTTAAAATGGATTAGACTTTCATAATTGTAACACAAGTTCATGCGTAATTTTTTTAAGGTACACGTTTTAATGTGTCTTAATTTATTCAGTGGGGCCAAAAATGCATTTTAGGAAACAACCAACAGCTTTTAAAAAAAACAAATCCCCGCTGTAGAACCTTTTACCAGTCGGACATCTATTAGCCTTCATTTCACAAGGTTTGAGCATACATAGAGGGACTTCTCATCCAGACTCTTAGGTTTCTTTTATGCACTTTTCTCAACTCGACCCTTTGGTTTTATGTAATATTTATGACTAAAATGGTCAAAGAAAAGGTCGATTTGATGTTTTCTGAACCACTAGTTTTTCTTTGGTATGTGTTGGATCATGTTTCTGATGAAAGGCCCCAAAATGACCCATTTCCAGCTGTCCATTAGAAACCATCATATTTTTATGTAAAAGGCTTCTAGCATTTCAAAGAATTGATGACACAATAAATCTCAAGCTATCTTGAAGATTAAACAGACCCACAGCATCACAGATCCTCTATCACAGTTAACACTGAGTATTTGATTGTATGAGTCTATTTTCCTTTCAAATGGAATATTATGAGAGTACATGGCACCAAAATAAAAAGAACCAGAGCGCACACAGATTCACAGATCCTCCACCTAACTTAACAATGGTGATGAAATACTTCCACATGCTCTTCCTCTATCTCACATTTCAGACTAGGTTACTCCATGATGCTTCTTTCTCTACTGCAGTTCTCCAACATTTTACTGTTCTTCTAATTGTGTCCAGTGGTTAAAAGAAATAAGGCTCTTCGTCACCAGATAAATAAGTAGTCTTGGATTACCAGTTAAAATGAATTATGTAGTAAAAATGCTCTGATTATCTTTATTTTTAATGCCAATAAATGTGTTTTTTCTGACATTACAAATGAAATCATATTAAAGATACAAGTTTTTTTTTTTTGTATTTCACTGAGATTATGGTAGAACAATAAAAAAGTGATTTATTTTAAGGTTTGTTACACATCTTTACCATGGTTGCCGATATGTGGAGACGGTGCACAGCTGTAAGCCTGTTTCACTGCATCAACAGACCAATAAATAGAAAACACTTGATTGATTAATGATCTAATTTACTTATGTTTCTGTGACAATACATTGGATAAACTGGAATTGACGTGATTTGTTTATTGATGTATTGAATTGCCAGTTACTTTCACAAATATTGCCAAGTTTGTCTGCTGCAGTTTAAGCATTTAATTTTGTTGGTTATTACATAAACATAAATAGATTGGAGATTCTTTGTATTTTAATAGAGCTGTTGACTCTCCTGCATGTCAGCTTCAGGGAGCAATAACCGTAATGGCTGCTGGATGGTGGCTAAATTCTGGCCTTTTTTTTTGTAATTGTGTATGAGAACAAACACAAGATTCAAGTTGATAATGGTAGATGGAGAAACTGAAGCAGATTATCCACGACCGAAGGGAAAATAGTACAAAAGGATGATCTGAAACAGTTTGGCAATAGAAAGCACTTTGTTACTATCTGTATGTGTAATGGCTGGACAGGGTTCTCCTTTTTTAACCTTCCTGCAGCTGCTCCTCTGAAAGGCCTGGCGGTGCTACTTTTCTGTCTGCTCTGGTGTAATACGAGCCCATCAGTCCCTGGTGCGGTTGTAGTCCTGATGGGGGAGTAGCGTGCTCTCTGGCATTGTGGCTGGATCCACTCCCGTAGCTCAGTATCTTTCTCAGTCAGTGGTAATCACTGTTGCAGCAAACATTTTATATCAAACCAACAGAGCTACACTAGAAGGCAACCTGTCCTCCACTTCAACTGGGAACTTTTTTTAATATTTCAGTATAATTACAAAGTACAGATAAAGCACACATTTCAGAACATTAGAAAAAGTAGGGTATTTTTTTTAATTATTTGTACATTTATGTTATATTTATTACTTCCTTATGGAATTCCAGAAATGTCACTATTACATAAATAATTTTTTAAAAATGTCACTCATTTCAAATTCAAAACAAATACATAATCTATGACATCAATAAGTGTTTAAATTTCCCACTTATTTTTTTAATTATTAATAAAAGCACATTTAACTTTAAGAGTTATTTAGATGTTCTGTCAACTTTATTCTGTCAAAGATCAGAACCGACACTGCTGTCATTTTTAATTGGTCAGACACCAATGTGGTTCAGAAAATTGATTTAGCACTTAATTATAATTTTGGAATAGGACACAATATTTGAATTAACTATCTCATAATTTATTTAAATATTTATCTTTGTTAAATATATAAATATTTATTAGATCAACTTTTATTTATTACCTAGTGGCACTTTTGGAATTCCATGCTTCTTCACCCAGCCATATTGTTGTTATGAAACATTTCTTTGAAGAATGCGCAGGTGTTTTGTTGACATCTATCAGCATTATGTAGCTTTAGTGGTCTCCAAACATGCAACATTCATTTTTTTTAAGGCAGCATTATTCTAGGAGCAATAAACCAGCTCTAGGAGCAAACGGTGAGATGCACAGAAATAAAAAGTTGAATGTTTCATATCTCACTCATGTCTCTTTCTTGAAATAAGCACATACAAAACTGCTGCTGGGCTTACTCTGACAGTGACCTGCAAAGTTACAGCTGTATTGAGCAAGATAACATTTTCAAAGACTTCTTGAGTTGATGTTTGTTCTGCTGTCTATTTCTGTTTTATTGACTGTTGTTCCTTGTGCCTGCATCTTACAGTAACCAAAGTGGCTGAAATGAAGGAACAAAGTTGCTTTCAGCAACAGATCTCTGCATCTGTCTCTATTTTTATGGTGAAAAGAAAAAGGACAAGTTTCTAAAAATGCTAAACATAATCTTGGGGGACGCTCAGATCCCATCTTGGTTTTGCATTCAACGTTTACATCCCATTTCATGTTTACATGTAATTCTTTTCATTTGCTTTTATTCTCTTTAACGGGATATGAGTGTAGGTTTGGTCAGATGTGCAACTATGATCAATATATTTTCTTGTCTGTAATTTATAAAGAAAATGGGGTCATCAGTACTTGAAGCAGTGTTTTATTTTATTTTTTTTGCACTGAAAGATTAAGTACTCATTTCACTTTAACTGCTGAAAAATTAGATTTTTAGTTGTTTTTTTTTCCTTACACCATCTCAGGCACGTAAGAGGTTCAACTGATTTTCTTTTTATACAGTATGCAGAATAAATCAACTTAGTTAACCTAATTTTCATATTTAATCCTGGCAAGTCATGTTGCACAACACAAATAATGAAACTTGCCATGACTTTAAATCCAGCTCTGCTTTCTGCCTCTCCGTTACTCCGGGTAGAAATCCCCCACACTACGGCGCATACATGTCAGAATATGTGCGTTAACGTGTCTGGTGGTGTGATTTGTACTTTGCCTTGTTTTTTCTTCCTTCGATTGGAGATTGTTATGTTAAATTGAATTATGTTAAATATTTAAAACATGTAAATCTTCTAAAAATCCATGTGCCAAATCCAGTTCTTGTTTCGTCTGATCCATTCCAAACCCATGTTTGTACTGTAGGCAAGCTTCTGTACAAGTCGGTAAAAAATATTGTTTCTCCCCAATAGTCCCTGTATCTGGTGCCATTAAAGGAAACTATTCAAACTTGAAATAAAGAAAAACAAACAAACAAAAAAAAGTGTCTGTCGTTGTGGTTCATGTGTTCAGAATCCTCTTTTCAACAAGCAAAATACAACTTGGAGAAATATTTATAGAAAATCTGTTTATTACAAAAAAAAAAAAAACAGCGATTGAGTCATTGAGCTCATAAAATTTACATGCATCAATTTACAGCAGTCACAACAGAAAACATTTCACTAGCAGTACAGAATTACAACGTACAGCTCTTACATTAAAGATGTACATCTTTAAAGTTACAAAACTCTAAACTAGCTGAACATTTGAGAGATTGAGAACAAAACCCCACTTAGCTGAAGTGAGAATAGGTTGGCTTTAAAAACGGCCGCTGGCTGCTTTGAGGAGTGGGGGCAGACAGGAATCCTAGTTTTTTGCCTGCTGCAGAACTCGTAGACCCCCGACCCGAACTCTGGGAGCCACCCGTGGAGCCGGAAGACGACTTATTGTAGCTATAGCCACGACTACATCCACAGCCACAAAGAAAAGAGGAAAAACAGACATCAGAAAATGAAACTTTAATTGTCACCCCCCCACCAAACAGATTGCAGCTACTTCAAGCTTTTTTGTCACATGTGAAATGTTTCAGACCATCAAATATGAATCAGACAGAGATAAGCTGAGGGGATGATAGTGACGATGGCGGTAGGAGTTCGTCCTGCAATTGGTAGGTTGCCGGTTTGATTCACTCCGCCACTGTCATTGCCTGGTGGTCATCACTTCAGACTGTGAAGAGCTTTATCCAAACCAACCAAGTTTGAAGGTAGATAGACTACTTTCTATATTTAATTGGGTTATCTTGATGAATATAAAATTTGTCTGATGATCTGAAATACTTCAAATGAACAAAGAAAACTCAGAAGAAACCTGGGAGGTGGTGATTACTTTTGGTAATGAAACTATGACTCTACATACCCTTTAGAGGAATTGCCTTGGTTGCCGTATGCTTTCTTCTTAGAATACTTGAAGAACGGAGCTTTCTTCCTCTTTTGTCCTCGAGCAGACTGGTTGCTGAAATAGGTGGAGGACTCCGTATTGTCATCTTCTGTGCGTCTTGTGTCTATCCAGCCATTTCCAGCACTTTCAGTCTGCTCATCCACTACAGAGAAAAAAAAAAATCATCACAACAGTGTATACCACACACATGCAATGTAAAAAAAAACCTTAGAATAATGAAGATGCATGTCCTCTTACCAGGTAGCTGCCATTCAGAGTATTTCTGAAGAACCTTAATGACTTCAGCTCCATACTTCTCCAGTTTGTCCTCCGTCACTCCATCAATTTGTAAAAGAACCTCCGGATCGGAAGAAAGTTTCTCTGGATGTGGGAAAGAATAAAGTTATAAAATTCACTTCAAATCCAATTATCTGATACACAGTCTCAGAAATTACCAGATATTTTCTTCAAGGCGGCAGTGGAGAAGATGTTGTAATAGTGAAGGCCAAACGCTTTGCCCAGCTGCTTGCACAGATCTATCAGCTCCTTCAGACAATTCTGAACCATTTCCTCTCTCTTGGAGATGCTCTTCACAGCAGCTCTCTGCTTCCTGATGCTGGACGCGCTCTCCGTCTCATAGAACTCCACCTAAATAAGACCAGTATGGAAGACTGTTGATTTATTCACCAATAAATAAGAGAAGGACAACAAAACAAAAACGTCACACTTTGTCCTAACTCGGCAAAGTCCATTTGGGCACCGAAAGGTAGAAATTACCTAAGATGAGTTAATAACTAAAATCTGAAATGGATCTGGATGTATTTTTTAACATGTAACAAAATAAAACATGCCTCTTCAAACCAGAAAGGCACCAACACATAATATTTGACTGTGTAGTGTAACAGTGCAGAATGATTGTTTATTGTTGTAAACAGAAATCTGGCAATTTCCTTGAAAAAGACATTTTGAAATTGTATTTTTTGGTCACCTATTGGAAATGCAAAAAGGATTGACTGAACACTCAAACTTTCCCAAGACAGCTAGCTATGTGTCTCAGTTTATATGTTTTAATTATTTATGACACAATAATATTGGATTCCTGGAAGGAGCAACCCAAGGCTCAGGGATGAAGACAACACAGCTCATACGACAGCTACGTCAGACCGTTCCAGCTTTGCAGCAACAAATCTGCTGCAGTTTTTATTTTCTCATGTCCTTGTCAGTACAAAACATCAGCTGGCATTCTTATTTTATTACACAGGTCTATAATTGTTTTCTCCTCATGTTCCTCCTGTAAGTTTACTCAAAATAATTATTTGTAGCAGCGAATACTTAATATCTCATCACACTATCCAAGTGAAGTTTTTTTTTTTCCTGGACCGTCTTTCAAATTTTTATGATATTAGTTAAAAAAAAAAAAAAAAAAGCCTCTCCTTAAGACGATTTCCTAATCAGCTCTGTTGTGTAATTTGACGGTTGACCAGTTACCTCCATGTGACCGGACAGTATGTTCATTGCTTTTGATCCAGCAGAAATGTAAGACACGGCTTGGCCGTTGTTGGTGATGTAGAGATCCTCGACCAGAACGTTATCTAGAACCAGTTTCTTGAAGAGACGGTCTGCATTGTGGCGAGAGTAAGCAGCTCCCATCCCAAACATTCCTGTCTGTATTTTGGCAGATTTAGCCCCTGGAGAAGATATGTTTCAAAACATGAGGTGTATAGTAAATATTGTACTTTTTTAATACTAGTTTTATCGCAGGAAATAAAAGCGTTTACCTATAAATATGTCCACGAGCATGTTCAGTGTCAGTCGGTTTTGCTGGGGTGTCTTTCCAAACCTTGCTCCAACTTTCTCACAGTTCTCCTGGACAAACCTCACAATCTTATTCACATCGTCGGTCACCTTCCTCAATTTATATTGCTGCATGAAAGAAAATGAATAACATTCAATCATTTGTGTCAGGTTTTCCAACCAATCTCAAAAAACCAAACAAACAAAGAAAACGGTTCCTACATTGGGTTTGGCGCAGTTATCGCAGCTGACATCCGGATGGTCTTTACAGAAGTTTCTGTTGAACTTCAGTTCTCCAAAGTAGGCGAGAAGTTGAATCCTTCTGCACTCCATCACGTTCTCACAGAAGTGCACCATGCTGTGGAGGTTGTTGAAATGAGTCGTCTTGGCGTGTTTGTCGCCTTCTCGGTCCACTGCGATGACAAAAGAACAACCAGAAACTACTTAAGGGGAGAACATTGCAAATCTCCCTCAAAACTAAGAGACATTTAAAACAACAAACAACAGTTTCAGTACTATTTGGGACCATGAGTTGACGGTATTTATTTTGCAACAGGTTGGCATGCACGGTTAATCAAGCCATAATTAGAAATAACAGTATTAAATTTAGATCTATTAACCAATATTCCCAATAATAATAATAATAAAGCAACCTAGTTCCTTATTGCAAGTGTTATATTATATAATATGGATTTCTTTTTGGCTTAAGTTTTGGGAGTGCTTATTTTGTGGAATACTGTCCCCTTTTTGGCATTTAGGTGCTTGTACAGTAACACAAGTGTAATAATCTATTAAATTGTTATTTGTCAGCCTGTCTGCAACTGGTTTCTTTGCGGACATGCCGTAAATAGTGTGTCAATTATAGTTTAAAAAAAAATATTGGGAACTTTTAAAATGAGATTCTGAGACATTTGCTATCTCTTATTTATAGTAGAAATGCATCATAACACCATAGGCTTGGAGGACATGACAGAAAACAATTCAGAACCTGTCAAAGGTGATAGTGAAGTTCTGCGACTGATTATTTAAAACTCTGGTCTAATCTTGATTCTGGTAACCAGTTCATGTCTCATAATTAGTATAGTTTTATTTTTATTATTTTTTTGTTACATACTGCTGATGATCCTTTTGATGCGGTGGACGTCACTATAGGAATAAAACAGAATGCAGTGGGAGATTTCTCCATCTCTGCCGGCTCTTCCGGACTCCTGGTAGTAACCCTCCATTGATTTGGGCAGACTGGCGTGGATCACGTAGCGCACATCAGGCTTGTCTATACCCATACCAAAGGCTATTGTGGCACAAATGACCTGGAGGACAAAAGCGCAAACAAACCCAATCAGTAGGAAACCTCAGTATCCATCAGCAGGTGGAGTTAGCAGTTCCCAAATCTTTTAACGTTTAAACTGGGAATCTTCATGAGTTGTGATCTGACCTGACAACCGTCCTGATTGATCCATTTGCTCTGCACATATTCTCTGTCGCCATCGCTCAGTCCGGCGTGATACGACAGTGCCTGTATCCCTGCTCTCTTCAGACTCTCTGCCAGGGCATCGCAGTCATTACGAGACAGGCAGTATACAATGCCAGAGTCTCCTGCCAGAATGAGAAAAAGAAAACAAAACATGAAAAGTGCTGTTATGCATTTCAGCTAAACTGGAGTAATGATAATACAAAATAATTAAAACATTACTTTTACACTGACAAAACAAAATTCTGTCTTTACAGCCAGACAACCTTTTTCCTCCTCAGTAGACCGTTATTGCTGCCCTCAAGTCTTCACATACAGTTGAATTTTTAACCTTGCAGTAACAACAGTGTTCCAAAAATAGCGCCAGGATCGGAAAGTGACTGAATTATTTACGTGGGTAGTGCTTCTTGATCCAGCTGATGCAGTCTTCGTCAACCTTTTTGGGTTTCTTGGGCAAAACGGCGTACTTGAGGTTTGCTCTGTTGAAACTCATGGTGAATCTGAAAAACAAACAGAAAGCATGCAGTCACTCCTGGCTGTCTGAGGTTGGCGTTCGGAATTGCCGCCATAAATAAGTGATGCGGTCTGAAAAATGAACACATACACTTGCGGTTTACTCATGTTTAGCTGGTTGAGGATGTCTTTCTGCACACGGGGGGTGGCGGTAGCCGTCAGGGCCATCATTGGTATGTTGGGAAACTTCTGACGCAGTTCATGCAACTTCTTGTAGTCTGGACGAAAATCATGACCCCACTGGAAAAACATGGGGATAATTTCATGGTTCATTGAGGTTGATTAAAAAAATGTAAGCATAGTTGTCTGTATATACACACAGAAGTGCAGCAACCTACCTGACTGACACAATGTGCCTCATCAATGACAAAGCGGGCTAGAAGGCCTCGCTCATACAGGTTCTGCAGAGCAGAGATCAACCTGTTGCTTGCGCTCAACTTAAAGGAAAAATAAAACCACCAATCGTCAGAATATAAATAAAATTAGAAATTTTACAAACACAAATCACTAAAACTCACCTTTTCAGGTGTGACATACAGCAGTTTAATGATTGGGTCTTTGCGGGAGAGCTGCATATAAATCCTTCCTGCCTCGCTGTCACTTTTATCACCAGACAGACTTGTTGCTGGAATCTGAAATTTAGGTAGAAGTTAATTTACTACATGTTTCATTTTGTGTGGCAAAGTAAACTAAATATTACAATAACTTATCTAATCTTATATTCAATGCAAAAAAAAAAAAATCAACTGGTGCCTGACAAAATACTCACATCCAGAGTGGTGAGTTTCTGGATCTGGTCAACGATAAGCGACTTAAGCGGAGAAACAACAACAGCCACTCCAGGTGAGAGACAGGCAGGCAGCTGGTAGCACAAACTTTTACCCCCTCCTATAAAAAGCACACCAAAGTGAGAAAAGAGGTTATTTTTCACAGTGGTTGTTTAATTGAAAACATCTGGGACAGGATGTTAAATGCAGCAGACTGTTGTTGACGTCTTGGAATAGATACCAGGGACAACACTCTTTCAAAAATGGTAATCAGAAGAATTTGCAACTATATGAATTAAATTATAACACTAACAAAGCAAACAACAGTTCATCTTACTAGAAACTGGTTACATTTTAAGAGCAATGTTTGTTAAATACAACAGAAGTCTGCTCAAACCAACCTGTTGGCATCAAAACAAATGCATCTTCTCCCAGCAAAACGGCGTTAATCGCTTCCAGCTGATTAAATCTGAACTGATGGAGTCCAAAGCGTTTATGAAAAATCTTCATCATCTCCTGCGAATGAGGGAAGTTAAAGCCTCGGAAGCGATCATGAGCTGGGTTTTTGAAGTTGGGCTCTAAAAAATGTGAGAAAGATGTTAAATAAGAACATATGCTGTGTCCTGTAAAAAAATAAAGACTATATAATATTGGATTAGTGCAACAAGACATATTACAGTTTGTTCAGAGGCTGATAACAGTTCAACTCCAGTGTAATTTACTGCCATCTAGTGACCAAATGTAAAACAATTGACTAATATTTTTGGGTAAGAAAGAACATTGTTTTTCCAAGTGAAAATATTCAAATATTTCACTGGAAATACTGGTTACATTTTGCCTTGCCTGGTGAATAAATCTTCTGAGGTTTTGGAGCAGAAACAGGAGTCACTGGTTTCTTGTCCCATGACGCCTTGTTTGGTCCTCCTTTTGTCACAGCAGCACATGTAGTGTTTGGGTTTTCACTCCACGCAGACGGAGTCGGAGGTTCATCAAAGTAATCAGGGATGTCAGAATCATTAAAGTCATCTATATCAAAATCGTCAACATCAAAGTCATCTTCAAAGTCTGTGGTTATTGCATGTGTTGGGGTTTTGGATTCGAGTTGCTCATGTTCCGATTTCTTGGCGGAGAAGAAAAGATCAGAATCATTAACATCGGAGTTTGTTTTCTCTGAGAGACTAAAATGTGGTTTTGTGAAGCTTTGGGCTGACGGAGAGTCGCAAATACTGCTTTCCCTCTTATTCCAGGGCTTTGAACTGGCACTGTCCAAGTAATCAGAGTCACAGTCCACAGAGATTACTGACGATCTTTGGGAATTCAGAGGTTTTTTAGTGTCCAAAAAGAGGGAACTGCTGGGGGACGTCAGACTAGATGCACTATAACTGGAAAAAGTTTCTTTGTAGCTGGTGTCAGAAATCACTGTGCTGTCCGGCTGCGGCATGCGCAAAGAATCAACCCCACAAGCAAGAATCCTCTTCCTGTAAGAAAAAGGGAATGACTGCAGTCACACTTGGATTCAACCAAAAAAAAGACATTAGCACATCTCCTGCTGAGTATAAGTGAACAAACCTGTGGGCCCTCTTTAGCAAAAGTTCGTTCCCACAGGTCATAGCGATCAGTTCATGTTCGGGGATGGAATCGACCAGAGTGCAGATGGACTCCATAATGCTGAAGAGTTGTTCCTCTGCAGGAATGAAAGAGGCTAAACTGAGTACAAAAACTTTAAAAAGAAAAAGAAAACCAAGTAAATCAAACTCACTTGTTTTGTCACTGGAGAGGTGATTAGAAGGTTCAAGCAGAGTTGTGGCAGGGCTGTTTGACTGGAAAAGTTTGTCTCTGCTCTGTACAATGCCTGAGTGAGTTCTTCTATGAAAACAAGAAAAAAAAAAAAAACATTTTTGCTGAATTTTATGAGACCTCAGATAAGTTCCACATGCAGATGAATGGATTCAATAACATAGCTTATGAAAGTCAACACCTGAATCTCAATGAAATGCATCTACTCTAGGAATATTCTCTAAAACAATAATTGTTAAAGTAGATTTAAATGACTATTTTCTGTTTTCCCCCAAAAACGTGTATTCAAAACTAAGAAGCATTTAAAAACTGAAGCAGCTTACAAGATTTTTTTCAGTGTTTAATAGAACAGAAGAAAAACTTTTTGCATTAATACAATCAATCAGATTACGAACTGCAACGGCGCTCCTACACGTTTTTGTTGTCAAAATTACCTATGTTATTATATTAAAATTAACTCTATTCTCAATTCCTGGTATGTGAGGGTGGATGAACACATAGATCAGTAGATCAATAAATGGATTCACAAACACACTGGTAAATATATAAAAGGATGATCAAATGGACAGGTGAACATATGGGTATACAAGAAAATGAAATAAAGAATAGACAGAAATATTTATCTTTACTTATCCAAACCTGGAAATCTCCCAATCAAATTTTATAGTAGGAACTCCATTTCAATAGCTGTGTGACATGATATTTGCCCACCTTGTCTCTGCTGAAGAAGGCCTATAAAAAGTCTCATCAGGAGGAGGTGAAGGAGGAATGTAATCCACGTCTTCCTCAGGTTCAGAGTTGTCATTTAGCTTGATCACATTGGGATCAATCCATTTCCCCTTTTCATCTGAGAAGCACAAGAAACATCTCACTGTGACCCGTTGTATTTTAGCTCTTATCAAGACTATATCGGCTGTCCATATTCGAACATTTTAAACCAGAACGCCACTTACCTGTTTTATCTTTTGAAGGTTCAGACATGGTGCTGATCTCCTCATCGCTATCACTCAACACAGATGTGACATGTGGAGGAGGACAGCGCCTTCTGGTCCTTTTAACAGGAGTATCTTCCACTTCATCGTCTGGAAGTTCGTCAACTAAACTAGGTTCTAATGAGTCTGTTGTTTTACCAATTTTGGATTCAGGCTCTTCTTCTTTCTCCATGCAAGATTGTTCTCTGTTCTTCTTGCTTAACTCCAATTCTAAATGACCAGAATCATGACTTTGCTTTCCAGTGAACTCTGGAAAGTCTTCATCTGAGGATGACACTGTCTCGGTGACCCGCACTGATTTCTCTGAGCAGAGGGAGTCGTTTTTTGTTTTGGCAGGTGTTTCAAAGTCTTCAAAATCATCCCAGTCGTCAACAGGTAAATCAGATAAATCTAATCCTGCGGAGTCGATTCCTTTCCCACCACAGGAGGACTGGTTGTTGGGTTTAGCAGGAGCAGCAATCACCTTACCGCCAGTATCTGCTGGGAGTGCCTCACATGTTGAAGTGGAGTTACCTGCTGGGCTGAAATTGGACTTGGATTTTGAACTTGGAGAGAAGAAGTTGTTGATTTTGGATTTCTGAGTTCTTTCAAGCTTGTTTGAAAATGTTAAAGAAGATTTAGTCACCAAACTGTTCCCCAGCACATTCACGTTCCTGTTTGCCAAAATGTTTGGACTGTTTACCTTTGTTGGGTACTGCACTTTAGTTGTACCCGGTGAAGATTTCTTTTTGAATGAGAAAGCCCTGAAAGTGCAAACATATAATAAATTCAAAAAGCAGATACAGATACAGGGGAATATCTTGTGAATTTTTTTTTATCAAGCTTTAACAACTGAAAACTATATAAAGACAATTATCTTCGTTTTAGGTATGTTTTTCATGCACGTTTTCTTTGTGTTCAATACTTTACATTTCTACCTTCAGACCTACTGATAGTTAACATGTTTTAAGGGTTTATTTTATCACCTTTATGGGACTGCTGATTTTTAAACTCCTTGTAGGCATTTTTAAATCACATATACATTTATTTTGTAATTGCTTTGGTAGAAGCTGCAGATGTAGCTCTCCAGAAGTCGGTAACTTGACTGTCATTATCTTGATCTCAACTTTAACATTTTAATTTAAAGCGGGAAAACCTAGTTCTAAATACTATTTTGTTATAGTTTAAAACGGATAAGTATGCATTTTCAGACAAAATTAAAGTTAAATGACTGCTATGATACAAGCTAGCCCTGCTGATAGCTCAAATCTGTTAGCTTGTTTTCTTTTCGCGTTTTGCTGTAAAGGAACAGCACTTACCCCGTTTTAGGTTTAGCCAGAGACAGCTTGTTGTGAGCAGCGTTGTTGTGTCTCGCCAGCTGTTCCTTCAGATTATTTTGAGGCAAACTGGACATTTTTGTTGTGAAGCTGAGCTAACCTATGTTAGCTGAGGGGCTACAAGACTTCTGGTTAAGAAACTGCACTCAGTTTTCTAAACATTGCTCGCGACACCGGACGGGAGCACGTGCGTTTAGTTCTTCCAACCGCTGGTTTGTAAATCTTCATTCATCTGGCGCAGACTTTTGAGCTTCTCTTGGACCAGGAAGACAACAAAATACTGGATTTTGCGCCGAACCAATAAAACGAATCCTCATTGGCTGAAGATGAGCGCGTAAGAGCATTCTGGGAAATGTATGCTTTAGGTGTGCAATATATCCCCGTAATATGTGAGGGCCAAGTTTAACAATCAATATGACTTTCAATAATTTGGAAATCGAACATTTCAAGCCAGTCTGGAGTGATGTCAACTGATTGTTTAAATGTAAAAAATTTTCACCCGGCTTATATAAAAAGATTATAAGCTTCTCAGTTAGAAAATCAATTCAGTTTATTTATTTCACAGCAGGTTATCTCAAGCCACTTTTCAGAAAAAAAACAAAAAACAATTAATTTCAATCACATAAATTCCAATTAATCCAAATTATCAACAGTGCATGACACTTTATTATTCAAATTAGATTATAAAGAAATCTGTCAAAGGAAATCTAGCAGGTAGCATTGAGTGATTGACTTGCAACATTGTTGTAGCAACAGCAGACAATCACTTACATTTTGTAGTTGACTCTACAACAATCCACAAAAAGCAGTTTTCAAATTATATATTTTTTACCCAAAAAGCTACCCAAACTAATTTGGCACTATATGAAAAAGTACTTTCCCTCTAAACTGCATGACAGGTCTTACCAAACTGGTATTGTCGGAGCCGAAATACCATCTAAGGAGTTGTTTTTGCGAAAGGATTCTCAGCAGTTCTCTAGTTCAAACTGACCTGAGTCCCTTCCCTCCATTTGCGTACAAAGTGCACAAACGAACTCGGAAGGAATGCGGTCTCGACAGATAGCATCAACAAATTGGTCTGTTTGGTAGTACTGACAAGGAGCAGATGATTAGGTCTGTTGAAATCATGAGGTCTTATGTCCTTGTTTGGATTTCCAAAAAAGTGTATTAAAGGTCGCCCAACACACACTAGAGAAAAGCAAATCGAGGATCTGTTGGCAAAAACAACGCCTTTTCTCCATTGGTTGAAACCTTCCAATATACCCTCGTGGAGACATGAGAGTATAAAGACGGTTGAATTTGAGACTTCGGGGAGATTTTTGTCGAGACTATGGGAGATTTTGTGTATTGAACTCACGAAACTGTAATTCCGTGGAGTGTAATGAATCTCCGGCTCGTCTATGGCCTAGCAGCAAGAACTACGTCTCTGTGTATTATTTTCCTTACTTATATATTTAAGAGTAAGCCACCCTTCAATTCTTCAATAGTATCTCCTAGTATGATAAAAGCCTAGCCAGTCTAAAATCTTGGATGATTCAATAGGTATCTTGACTTAAGTTAGTTAATTTTTTTATGATCTGACATTATTTATCTCACTGAGGTCCTGGATTCAATTAAACTAAAATAAAACATCTTCATGCCGATTGGAGGTACATTTACTTTCTTTATTTGCAGAAAGGCATTATTACATGTCTAACTGCAATGTCTTCAATTTTGCGCCAACATCTAAACTGGTAAGTCTTGAAAAACTAATTCCCTGTCATATCTGGGAAAGCTCTTGCCACCTGCAGTGAACTGGTTAAAGAAACACGCACAAAAGTTTAAAAGATTTTATTTTTGACTTTGATGTATGAAAGAATAAACAACAATTTGATCAGCTCAGTGATCACAGTTACACATAAATTTCTATATAATTCAATCCATCACATAATAATGGCTTAGTAGAGATTAAAACTCTTCAATCAAATGCAGAGAATAGCATTGTATTGCTATGGTTAAAAAATCGCTCACTGTGCCTTAATTTTGTGAGACATGTCATGTAATAAGATCACACCACCGGAAAAGATGAGCAGGCAGCGAGTCCACACATATTCTTTCCCCTTTCAATAAGGAAGTACCTGTGAGGGCAAAATGTTGTTATTTTTGTAGGCCTGCATTGATATTGTTGGACTGTGTGACTGAAAAAAGAGGTTTACCCGTCTATGCCCCAATAAGGTCCCCAAGAGTTCTTCACTATCCAGTAGAGGGTACCGTTGTCTTGTCCATAGCCAACAGCGAGCACAGCATGATTCACCTTATCTGTTGTGTTGTGGCATTTAGTGCTGAAAGGAGGAACAGACCAAAAGTGACATGTGACTTTTTACTCATGACTGATTGTATAGGGAATGAGGAATTGAAACTATTATAATATCTTCTGTTAACATAAAAGTCCTGTGTTTTAGCACTAAGAACTGAAAGTCAAATGGAAAATTATAAACGTTTACATTTACATTTAAACAGCAGATGTATGAATTTAGCTTTGCATTTTACTCATTTGTGAGAGAATTTAAGACACAAATTTTCATCTACTCTAATTACAGAAAAATATCAATATACATAGCTTAAACACAAAGATATATGTTTTTCATATTAAGTTTTAACAACCTCCATGTCTACATTTGCTCTCACCTGGTGTACACACCCTGGTGGTAATGCATGAAGTCACTGGTTACCTCAAAGGCGAAACTAACAGGGTTGAGTGTGCCGACAGCATCGACCATTCCCATCTCGTCGTACTGAGAAACAACAGTAAACCTCTTCTCTTCTTACACTGTCATAAAGATCTTCTTTTTAAAATAATGCCGATGTTCACTTACCGCTGTTATGTTCCTCACTTCCTTCACAAAAGCAGCAGCCACGGACGGTTCATAATAACATACACCCTCCTTAAATATTCCAAGAGAAAACGTTACATCATACCATTGCAGGCACCTTTAAAATTGAGCTTTTAGAAAGGCTGAAAAATTACCACAGCTTTGTATGGGTAATCATTCTCTGTCATCAGTCCCTTGTTGTACATAATGTACTCAAATGCTTGACTGGGAAGACCGCTAGGGGACAAATTTAGGTCTCAGTTATAGAGAAATGACTGATGCAGGGAAAGAATTAAAAGTGGATGGAAACATGCTAGCGCATACCCATTACATCCGTGGTTGTTGAAATCCTGGGCGCAGTCTACCAGCTGCTGTTCTGACTGAATCATACAAGAATCAGGATTAGATCACTACAGTCATTTCTGGGCACAGGAATATAAGTTTTGGCAACAAAGTAAAAGTATGTCACCAGAGGCACGAGCTTCCCAGTGGAGATAGCAGTAACGGACTCCAAACAGCCAGTTGTGGAAAAAGTCCAGCAGCTTCCACATTGCCCCTGAAATGTAATAATTAATAACAAACCAAAAAAAGAAGAAAAAGTTGATGACATCAGCTCACTGATAAAAATCTGGTCTAAATAAAGAAGAATGGCCAATGTGGAACATCAGCTTGTGTCATGTTTGTGGGTGTTGATTTGGATGTGTTGCTATTTTGTATACTGTATGTGTACTGAGATGAAGGGTGTGATATTCAGAGTGCTACTGACTCAGGTAGGAACAGTCAGAGAGCTGTATTAGAAGTAACATCCCTTTCTTATTTTTATTTCCCATTCTTAATAAGTGTCTCATTATCTTGGGCTGGAAGTTTAATTAGCTCAATCATATCAGCTGAATTAATTTGACTTCAGGTCAAACTGGAACCACTCCAAGCATTTGACATCAGTAAGTAGTAATCAATTCCCTAGCAATGGCGATTACATGGAGCTACATATGGCATCTCAGAGTTGTGACTTGTGTTTGCCTTGCTTAGCTGTAGATTATGTTGTGAATTCTACAGTGGCAGGTGCAAAGCAAGGTGAAGCTGTAGCGTTATTTGCTTAAAGCAGCTTATCTTCCAGTGCCATTTAAGTGCAAAGCTGATCTACAATCATGCAATAAATGCATTTCAAAAATAATTTGTTTAAAAAAAATAACCACAAGAAATAATGTAGAAAACAAAATTGTGCAAGAATTATAAATTACTACAATAAACATAAAGAAAATTAAGGTAAGAATCTCCTCTGCTAAGTTTAGAGTTTCATGTTCCGTTAAAATGGTATGTGACACTAAATATCCAAATATTAGGATATTTTGACAGTAATGGGAGATGTGGGTTGTTCGTGTGTTCAAGAAAAGTTCCGTTTTTACATGTTAGTGTCTCCCTTGCAGATATCAAAACTCTGTACAAGTACAAAGTGCGCTACGTCTCTATAAATGGAGAAAAAACTATAAAAACAATGAATTTAACTTTACCTGATTCTTTACTGGTGTTATATAATTCCCCTTCGTTCTCCAATCAATGGAATCTGGATGTGGTCCATTACTGCTGAAGTAGTTTCCTTTAGTGGCAGAGCAGTTCTGTAAATTGCAATAGGCCTACAAGTTGACAAAGAAAATCCAACACACAAGTTCTTTGTGAGCAAAGTTTGGTGCAAATGACATTACCTGTGGCTCAGACAAGAGGAAAGACTTTCGGAACTCATTGAAAGTCATGTCTGAAAATTCGTTGAGTCCCACTTTTTGGAGAGATCAGAAAAACATCGTTTAGGAGGGTGTCAAATGATAGAATTAATGAAATTAATGGAAAAAAAAAATCTTACTTGTGAAAGAGTGATTCCCTTCATTGTGTTTGTCAATCTTCCTCTTGTTCTCTGTGAATATTTGTAATCTTTGGTAGTACTCCTCGAAGTCGTACGCTTTGTTGTACTGTACAACGCAGGAGTGCAAAGTTTCTTGTCAGTGCTGCACTGATTTTTCACCTCAGGTAACTTCCGTGTAACAATGCACTTAGAAAACACATAGAAAACTTTCAGCAGGAAGAAAAAAAAAATGTAAACAGACCCACCTGTGCCATCCATGATTTGAAATGAAACTCGTCTGAAAAATAACATAGCGCATCAAAATTCGTCGGGTGCAAAAAATAAACAGTAAAAAGTAACTTGACACCAAAGTGGTATAGCTACTGAAAGTGAAACTGCAAAAGCGAACAATAAGAGCCACTTAAGTATTAATGTCTTACCTCGTTTAGTCAAGTAAAAAGCTGAAGTTAAGGACACGAAGCTAAGCAGAAGCCAGACCCTAGTCATGTTCACTTGTTAGCGCTCCGGCCGGAGGTGAAGGTGGAGAGAAAACAGATGAGGGAGTCACGAGGTGAAGTGCTGCCCTACAAGTAACATGAAACGTTCAGCAGTTTGTGACGTCAGTTTGTTGTCGGAATAAGGCACCAATAAAAAAGCACAGCTCCTCCTGCCACAGTCGGTAACCATGGAGTAGACAAGAGGAGAGGGAGAACCTGCTGCACCATAACTCAAGTAGGGAAGCTGTAATAGCATTGCTATGCTATGCTATGTTTTATCATAACTTTGTAAATATGACATGAACAATGTAGTAAAAGAGCACCAAAGTCTAGTCTTTCCTGGGTTCAAGTTGGCCACGAAAACTGGTCAAATCTCCGTTTAGTTTTATGCCTCCTGCATTTTATTTTTAATTTGTAAGCCTAAATACTGAGAACGCCTTTAATAACGTGGTTTCTTTTTATTTTACAGACTACATGCAATTTATTACAGTTTCTGATGTAAACCTTTAATCCTGAAAATATTAATACCCCTGACAAATTTAGGTTTGAAGCAATGTTTTACTTCTGCCAACATTTTTTTATCTGACTCAAAGTAATTTTGACATTTTGGAGTGGTCCAGCCAGAGAGAACCTGTGAAAGGAGCTAATGATTCGGGCAATTTTAACAGGAATTGGAAATATAAACCATAAAAAGCAATAAATGATTCAATAAAACATGCAAACAGGGTCAATGAAAAACACGAACATGCTTTTTCAAAATTGATACTGTTTTTACAGTGTTTTGTTGTCTTTAGAGATATGCCTGTCTCCTTGCGTGTTAGAAAAATAAATGCTTGGTTGAATTGAAACAATATTAAATAAAAAAAAATATTAATGAAGCATAAGCTTCATTGTAACATAAAGATACAAGCTAGTGTCTGGTTTTTCCAAGTAGTTTTGACATCGATGATTGAGGTTTATATATTTTGTGTACTTTTTATGGAGACTGATTCACCTAATTTAGAATCTCAAAGTCTTTCACAAAAAGCCACTCTGCTTTTTAATTTTTAAATTATATTTCACTGATATTCAACAAAGAAAATGTGTCCTAGTTTTCTTGCTGGACACTCCATATATTTTAGCCTTATTACAAAATTGATTGTGCAGAACTATTAGATCTACAAAAAACACTTGAGACAACATAACCCTGAGATAAAATGGATTTATTAACAAGAGGTAATTGGGAAACATATTTTTGCTTATTTGTTGTTATGTTCATCTTCATAATTTTATTTTTTCATATTTTTTTTTCTTACAAAACTGGGAATATTTCTTAAGCTGTGGAAACGAAAGGATTGAAAGATAATTTTCATACCACTGGGTATTGCTAACAGCAAAAATGTTTATTTGTTTAAATACCTTATAAGATTATGTGCATGTATAAGTGTATACATTATCATTAAATAGTTCAATTCTGTCTGTGAAGGTGTTGCATGCCTACTACATGAGCCATAAAAGTGTACTGTACATACATCGTAAAAATACATACAGATATTCACAGAATAAGCACTACGTTACTATATTCCTGCTAACAGAAATGATTATAAACAGGATTACAGTATAAATGCAAAACACTTTGAAGTTGTGTCTCTACCTCTAAGTCATGGTTTCAAGACCACACTGTTGTAGCATTTTACATAGAGCTTGTTTTTGAGAGGGATACACTGTTCCACATTGAGAAATATGCCAGCTCGCATGTACAAAATGTACAGCATGTCTCAGTGAAGTGAATTAACAACAAAGTACAAAATACTTCCCCAGGTTCATATAAAGAGCAGGTTCACTCTCTTGTATACTACTACAAAAATAGTGTTTGAATGCTGCAGGCAGAGGTCATTCACATACATTTTATCATAGTTTTTAACAGCAATGCATATAACAGAGTGATATACAGTCACGTTCCACAATCACTGGAACAGCAAGAAGGACAGATTGTCTTTTTAATTACAGAAGAGTAACAACCTTTTACTCTACAGAAGTAAAACCCAAACTTGAAGGTATAACACTTAGAACCGTATGTGGTCTTTTAGTGAGTCTTCTAAGAAAGGAAATTTGAGCAAACTGTCGTGTCAAACCTTTAAGCAACAGAAATATATATATTTTTGTTTTACCTTAAATCATTCCAATGCATAAGAACATAAATCTTCTTAATCACTACAATTTGTCATCCAGTTTTCAGCTGAATTTCTTAATTAAACCA
Organism: Poecilia reticulata; assembly: GCF_904066995.2. Classification (NCBI taxonomy): domain Eukaryota; kingdom Metazoa; phylum Chordata; class Actinopteri; order Cyprinodontiformes; family Poeciliidae; genus Poecilia; species Poecilia reticulata. Next base: position 22,846,432 of record NC_088835.1, on the reverse strand, counting down.
AGATGTTTAAAGAGATTCTGGAGCCCCCATGTAAGAGGGGTAAAACACTTTCCTGTCAAAATTCATACACTTGATCAATTTTCAGGTTAATAAAAACATGTATCTCAGAGCTGAGGTTTGCAAATCCTGGGCTGATGACCATTGCAAACCTTTTACAACATTTACCAGACAATAAAACAGTCATGGGATTAAAATCAAAGACAGAAAGGAACTCCACAATCTAACAGATGTTTAATAGTTAAAAAGCATATGTCATATTTTAAAGCCAGAAAATCTACATTACCATTGGTTTTAAAGGTGGAAAAGTAATTTTTAAAACTCAACTTTCTGAAAGGTAAAACAAACCCCCTGAGCATAAAAGAAAAACTTACTTCCCTATTCTATTATGACATCCACCTTGAGACATAGCACTCCCAGAGGGTGTAAACAGGTGAATGAGAGGCAAGGGGGGCGGCGGGGGGGGACTTTCTAAGATTTGGCAAATTTGGATTAGTTCAATGGAAGTAGGCACAGTCAGGGAGGATGGACTTTTCCTCAGTCACCAAATATATTCTCTCCATTTGAAACTTGTGTTTTCAGATATAAATCACTAGAAATTCAGATTTAAGAGAAGGAACAATCCAAAACTAAGACTAAGGACACGATAGTGTATACCATGGCAATAACAAAAACCTTTAACAGGTAATAAACAGTCTCTTACTTTTAAGTGTCCTCTGTTGGTACAAAATAATATGTCGAAAACCTCAAAATAAATTTTTGACAGCTGTTTCACTGTAGCTTAGTTAAAGCCTATGTGGAGCAACGTGGAACCTTTGCAATCACTGCATGCTAATATAAACTAGGCTAGTTGCACAGCCTTTTTTTATTTTTATTTTTTTGAGTAACGCATGCCTGTGCACATCAAAATAATATTGTTGATTAGAAGCAGATAAGAAATTACACCTATCTGAAAGCTGCCAGAATTTGGGTGTTTCAAATTGCATGACTTTGGTGCAAGAGTTTATTCACTAATACAGTGAATAAAATACGTTGTGCTCACCATGGAGCACCATCATGTCTCCGGGCTACTCCCTGTCAGACCATGCCTTTTCTCATTTCCTCCTCAGTTATTAATATGTCTATATAGATGTTTCCCGGATGAACTCAAACTTAGTTATCACATTTTGTCTTGGAAAGCTAATGTGTTATGCATTGAGTGCATGAATTTAGCGCTCCAGTTTGCCATTATTCCAAGGCAGTTTTTGATTGTGGGCAAATATCACTTTTCTGCTAGTTTTTCTTTCAAGGCTTTTACAAAATTTCTAAATTTCTGTTATGGAAATTGAAAGATAAGTTTCAACTACAAGCCTAAAAACAATTGAAAAGTTGTAAAAAATAGATGATATATGCCCTTTAATAAAGTCTGCATAATATCTTTTTAAATGTGACGATCTAAAATTGTAGCTGTTTTTGTTTGCATATATTTATTACAAATTAGAAATAAAAAACCCTGTTGTCAGATTTCTCAGTATACCTTTGTCTAACTGACATGTAAGCAATGTTTATGTACTCTAACCAGATTGCCAATTCTGGAGCATTAATGTTATTTTATGGTTTAGAACCAGTTTAGAAGCGCCTCTGCGCTCAAAACATCCCGAGCAAAACCTTATTTTGTGAAATTTGCTAAAAATGTCTTTATCATTGATAATACTGTATCTAAAGGAGACCATGCTTGCTGTGTGATTTCAGCAACCTACTTCTGAATGCCGAATAGGTATAAGGATTAGGATTACTCTAGAAAAAGAAACAACGATACACAATTCTGTGTACCTTAGAAGTGAGCAGGATGACATGAGCATTTTCAAAATATAACAAATATAAGCAATGCTCCATCTAAATTGCATTCCTGGGTGGTCGGATTAGGTTGATTAACAATAAAAGTCAGTGAAAATTGATATAAAACAATTGGGAATCACCAGGGTTTAAACTGATGAACAAAAATGAAGACACAAATATCTTCCTTTTTTGGTTTGGGAAGCACAGAGACACAAATGCTTTGGATATCTTGCTGTCATTTCCACTGATCATTGTTCCCTCTCTTTTAAAATACAATTAGCCTATTTCCTCCGGGCTCTTTTACCTGATTTTTGTTTTTTCTTCTTTTTTGCAATTCATTTATACAATGCTACATTGGTTGCAGAGAACTTCAATGATCAATAAAACTCAAGCCTGCTGAACAAAGGCCAGCAGCATTAGTGCTCAGAAAGTGCAAATTCGACACAGTATTATATGATGCAAAAATAATGTCATTGGTCACTAAGAAACACGGTTGCATGCAACTACAGTGACCTCTATTATTATTATTATTATTATTATTATTATTATTATTGTTATTATTAAAATACTCAAACAATTTAAAACAAAGGTCCCTACGGGAGGTGTCAACATGACAACAAAAAATATACACCAAAATGATTTGTGTCATCAAACAACTTTAAACATCTACTGTACAGAAGAACAAATATCTTTACCATGTACAGCTATACAAATGCAAATGTAGATGTTAACTTATATGTAATGTTAACAAAGGAAACGAAGTGTGAAGGTTCACTTTCCCCATCAGTTGGGCACTTTAGGCTCAATTCTGAGTGAGGCTTCATACATGCTTTCCTCATCAAGAACAAAGCTCTTGTCCAGTAGGTACTGGGCTACCTGGAACAGACCAAGACACAGCAAAGGTTAAGGACTGCAACAGATTGGGTAATCTGTATAGGTTCACAAACAAAAGATCTCTGGCAACCAAATGTTTTCTTTGAGCAATTACAAAGATATTCAACATTAACACTGCAAAAACTTTTTTTTTTCAACACTAAATCTAAAAAACAAAATACTTCAAGATGTTTGTATCAAAGATCCTAAAAAAATAGATAGCAATATGGAGTAAATTCAGTTCATCTTGAGCTTGATAGGTACTAGTGTATAACAAACATCTCTTAAAACCATACCATGGTCCATTGCCCAATTTTAAAAACAAAATACTTTCTAACTAACACATGTGTTTTGATGCTTTTGTTACTGGACGTTTATCGGTTTGAGTGTGATTTTTAAAGGGCCATTCCGCTAGTGAAGAGGTGGCTACTTGAAAAACATTCAGTTATTAAAAGAGGTAGCTATTTTTCAGTAGTTACCCTAAATTATCTTCAATGTATGAATAGATCTTACCAACCAGAATATGTGGCCTTGTCTTATATTCCTCTGGGTTTATCTTGATAATTGCATGTATCTTCTGCTTTGAAGATACATGCACCTAGCACTCACCATTTAGCCTGGTCCAATGTATTACTATTTTTCTAAAAATTACAGCGAAAGGCATTTTTTATCCTTTGCGGAAAGGATAAAAAAAAAACTAAACTAGTTCCTCGTCATAATTTGGCCAACTTCTAAAGCTAATTTATCATGCTGGGAACTTGCATATCTAGGCACTTTTCATAACTATGCAACCTCAGAAACTGTCCCCATATGTTGCAGATTGACACTAAGGTCCCTAGGAACCTGGATAGACTCTCAGTTCCTCTCCACAGAGCTCCCCCTGTCAGGCCCAGCTCCAAATAGATGGATTCAGGACACCTTTAGGTCTTCTTGATTTATAGAAAAGCCATTTCATGGATGAAAAGCCACAGTCACTTATTTACCTTTGGTTGCAGGTCAATCTTATATGCTGTTTGTTGAAACTGCCTGATTTCTCTGATGATGTGAGATATCTATAAAAAGAAAACAAGCAAGATGTTACTTTCTGCTTGTCAAGATCAAATTTGCATCTAATGCAACAGAGCCCCAAACATCTCACCATCCTCATCTTCGAGAAGTTGACCAAATTGTCTTCAGTGTAGTTCGGCGTTCCTTCTTCAATGAAAGCCAAATCAGTGAGGTACATCCCCAAATATGGTACACAGGGAGGATCACAGCTAGTGAAAAGAAACCGTACTGTCAGCATCCCCCTTCTCTACTCCACCCTTTATTCTCTTACTTCAATAGCAGGTGTCTGGACAGAACTTACTTCTTCAGAGCCTCTCTCAAGTTTTTGAACCTTCCCTCTGATGAAACCAGCTTTTGGAGCTTGTCAATAAGCGCTTTTGTCTGTGAAAAAGAGCGAATAGGAAATTTATTTTTATAGGCAGAGCTTCAAGGAGAAGTTTGCAACAGCATCTGCAGAAACTCATACCTGTTTGGAGACTTTTAGCCAGGTCTTCTTGAGGCGAAAAACAGAGCTCCGGTTTAGAGATGAGGTGATTTCAAGCACAGCATTGTAGTTATGCAAACAACGGCAGATGTCGGCCACAGCCACCCATTTCTCTATGACAGCCACTCGAGTGACCAAGTCGTCACACCGCAGGATCTCTGTTGCGATCAGGTTGCTTGTCTTCAGAGGAAAGAGAAAGAAAAATAAGTTTTGGAGTAAATAAAATGAGCTTAAGTGTGTCTATATAGCTTACATCATTGAAATGCTTGGTGGTTCTCATGATGTATGGTGTCTTCTCATTTTTGTCATTCTTCATCCAGCCTTGACCGAAGAATTCCCTGAAATACAAAGAACTCAACTTAGAGGAGGAACTTGAAAAGATGAACCTCACTTAAATAACTAATCTTACAACTAATGACTTTGTGGTGCATAGGTTACAGTGTTCAGCTTTACTGTGGCACTTACTCATATGGGATGACTTTAAACACCAGGTGGTCAAGCAGAGTTAGCTGCTCTGCAATTTCCAAGGCAGAGTGGCTCTCAAACGGCTCTGCCTTCCCCCCTCCCACCTGAGTGAGGTAAACGAATGTGAGCATCGGTTAAAATGCAAAACATAAAATAAATCTTGAAAAATATATTTTATTGAGATGTTTTTCAAGTGCTTTGGACAGCCACTTTTTACCGCAATCATGGCAAGAAGTCTTTTTGGGGGGACTTCACGTGCTAAAGCCTACTTTGCATCAATTGGCCACTTGATGGCACAGTAAAGCAAATTAATGTCATTGGAGTTTTGGCCCATAAGAGAATAAAATAGATGAAAAGCTTAAATGCGCCTTAAAGCCTTATCTCACCATCACCAGGGTTTACAGATGATTTAGTCATAATAAGCTGTTGATTAGGTTAAAAATAGATTTTTTTAGCAGGTTGAGTAAAGAATAAGCATTCATCTTGTCAGACCAAGCAATGCACATATACATTTAGACAAATTATGTCCACTTGGCAATTCACAGATGTCTGCAAGGTTTCAGATACAAAGTTTGAAAAAACACTGCACAGCCACAGTAGGTTACGGTTTAATTAATTTATTAAATGATGTAAAAAGACTCCAAAATTACGGGTTTCTAATATAAACAATTTGTGAATGCCAAAAGCAATTGACTTGACTCACCAATTGTGTCACGTCCTCCATTGTGATCTGGTTGTCACTGTGATCTTCCTGAGTTAAAGTCCTGACAGAGAAAAAGAAATCAGAAATCCAACATTAATTGGGTTTCAACAAAACCATGTTGAACTTTGTTTTTGTCAATTTGTTCAGGTGTGGGATGAAAAAAGACTTTGATAAGTATTATGAGTACACCAAACCACATAAACAATATATCTTGGAACACTTATCAGAATATATAAACATATATCTATATACTTTTTGTTAAAAATAAAATCATTGTTATTAAATTAAAGATAGTAATAATTATATATATATTTTTTTTATTTTTAAAATAATATGGTTTGGTTGTTTGCTCACCTCATGACCACTGTGCTGCATTCACTGAAGTACTAATGATTATGATATTTGTAACCCCTTTTCATTTATTTGCTCATAAATAATCAAATAAAGGATTTCTTGTAATTTTTACTTAAAAAATAAACTGATTTAACTGTTAACTAATGAATTAAACCCATTTTAATCCCACGATGTAGCAGCGGTCAGTGATACCTGATGATGTTGGCTGCTGCTTTCCTCTCCTGGGTCAGCAGCTCAGGGTCATGCATCACTTCCTCCAGGAAGGCAATGACCTTCGTCTTCAGCTCATTGTTACTCTCAAAGTCCTGAAAAGACGTAGAGAACACATGTCCGGGTAACTTTACAAAGATCAGTTATTTGGGTCATGATTAAAAAAAAAAAAGAGAGAAAATTTGCATCTAAATGTATCTGAACAGAGAATTTACCGGAAAGTGTTTGGACACCCAGTGCCTCAGTACATTCAGGACTCTGTTGGTTGCTGCCCGTCTGATCACAAACTCCTTGTCACCGTTTCTCTGATCTGTTGGAAACCCTAATGTTCATAAAAAATAAAAATAACAAAAGATAAAACATGTGGAAAACATCAACAAACCACAAAATCTTCAATCAGTTTAATTCTTTACACTTAATGACAGTTATTATTAGGGTGTAAGTAAAGGTGAACTTCGGTTTATATTGTATACAATGAAGTGAGGTAGCAGTGGGTATAAGTAGACTGAGCTGCTGTTCAGAGCTTCTTGCTGATCTGGGGCCCCAGGAGTGCTGGAGCAGAATAAATGTACTTCAAATTAGCCCTTTTTAGCAAAGTCATTATTTAACCGCGCTAATGCTAGAATTATATTGCTCATATGTGAGCAGGGACCTGGGGATACCTTTCAGACACAAAGTGTTTGTAAATAGACCTTGAAGCATCAAAACAGTATCTGCTTTTTTAAATATTATTATTATTATTTTCATTTGAGCAACTTTCCTAAGCCCCTCTGTTCATGCATGTGGTGTATTGTTTTGCTGATGCAATCTGCAAATGGAGTGAAACTTTATAGCACAAACTTTCCCTCTGTGATTTGACAGGAATGCAGGAATATCAAAAGATATAGAAAGTCATGACACATTCCACTTTTAGATATCCAAGTATTGTTTTAAAACGGTAATTCTTAAACATGTTGGATAGGTGGTGCTCCTTGAGCTCTCAAACTAATTTTTCTTGTCTGCAAAAGCTGTCAAACTGCCAGATTTGTATTTATGTTAGAAAGGGAAAAATGTAGCATTGTTTCAGTCAGCTTATTGGAAAGTGGAGTAGTTTATGCTTATCTCTTTTCTACATGCCACAAATGAAAATTCTGGTAACTACAGCATTTTCTTCAATTTGTTTTTAAACAGTGGCATATATTAATGGAGGAAGTTGGCCAATTCCTACTCAAGCAACACATATTTAAACAACTCGGAAATAGTGATCTAGTAAAAATAGATATCCAGTTTCGGTGAAGTAAAACTTCCTCCAATATTTGAAAGGGAAACTATATAATATTTTGTAAAAAAACAAACAAAAAAACCTGATATGCAGATAAATCATCTCAAAATAAACACAATATTGTAAGATCTACCTCTAACCTCAGTAATCAATACTTTATATATTCAGTTATTCAGTTTTGTTTGTCAAGTTGAGACTCTCATCCTGAATAAAACTTTGAGCTTTATTTACATATTATTGCAATTATTGCAGTCACACATTTCCAAATCACCTATAAAGTTCAACATTCGCCAACAAAAAGTCATATCAATTGAATCGGTTTCCAACTAGAAAAACTTTACATCACAAATACTTTCTAAATATTAAAATGCTTATGCCAAGTTATTACGAAAGACATCTTACCACTTTCAGAACTCTACTCGTTTTGTCTGTGAGGACCTGGATCTCCAGTAAAAAGCTTCCAGCTTCTATGTGGGGGACCCCATTCACACTTACAGCTGAGATATTGTATAAACTTAAGAGTTTTAAGATGTTTTTTTTATTATTATTATTTCACCTTCATCTTCATTTTAACTGTGCAATTAAGACAAACTGATCAATCAATGAGTAAGCAGCAGCAACAACAACAACAGAAAAATGATGACTTGAACAAGGAAAAAGTCAGGAAGGAACCTTTTAAGTCAGTTTTAGAGTATGTTGTTGTAAAGATCAAAGAACTTCTAATTTGATGTGATTGTGAAACAAAATACTGGAGAGTGCATTCAGACTTAATTTTTTATTGGTTAAAGAGCAGGGATGGATGCAAAAAGAAATGTTAGAGGTGGACAAATGGGCCCAAATGTCCCTTTATGGTCCAATTGAGCCTTGACCTGACTAACAAGACCACATACCTGTGCTGGCAAGGGACATCCGCCGATATTTTTCCTTGGTAGGCGTTCCCTCATTGGCTCCAGCTGTGGCAATGGCAAAGGCCGAGGCAGCAGACAAAGCGCTACGGTTGTTGTCCAGCTCTCGACATGAGGACATGACCATGCCATTGTTGTAGGAAAACAGAGAAAACTCTACAGAAAAAAATAAAAATAAATTAACAGGTTCCTGCAGTCAAAATAAATCATTTTCAAACAAGAACTGTTATGTAACTGCATTTTACTAAAAATAACCGAATTTATTCAGACTGCAGAACAACCTGGTGTTGCTTGCACACGCCTCCACTAGGGAGCACTAGAGACCGACACAACAGTTTCCCTCTAGACTTTTCTCTTCAAGAGCCTTTGATATTTAAGATGGTTGCTGCTAAATATAGCCAGCAAATATCAGCATAACAGTGAAATCAACAGACTCTCAGCTCTCTGCCCTGTTCGAATCACCAGCTCATACGCCGATGCAAATCTGTAACCCTGCTCAACAGTTTCACTAAATGTGCATGTCGTTGTCCAAGACTTGCTGTTAAAAATCTAGCATGGATTTTTTTTTTTTTTGGCAATAGATTTATAAGGCGAAAATAATCTTGGTGGCAGCGAAACAGACTCATTACTGGGGGCGGCAGGGAAAGCACGCTCTTGATGTAGTTGCTATGACACAAGTTTTTCTTAACACCTACTGTAGCCAAGATCTGGTTTCCCCCACATGCTCATGAACCATGAACACATTACGATGTGCAGCAGCTTTATCCCTATTTTTATTCCAGATAGCATACAGAACATTTTAGCCCTCGAAGAAGGAAGAATATATTTTTTTAAATCCTTGAAAGTAATTATTTTAGCACTGCAAGTAACTAAAATGTGTCTAACTGCAACTGAAAAAAATAATAGTTTACAGGATAAATTTTGAGTGTTTAGGGCAGTGTGCCGTCCAGAAGATTGTCTATCATGTTCATGATGTGAGATTATGTCACACTTCTTGTTTTGGACGCAATGTACCTGAGGAGTTTTTGCATTTGATGTTTTTTGGTGTGGTTGGAGACTTGGTGGGAGATGCTTCTGGATCCCCGTCATCGCTCTGGTTTTGATCATTGTCGCTTTCCTCTCGCACAGAAAGATCTGAATAAAGACCAAAGTTTTAATCAATCACATTATAATGTCAATATAAAATCAAAGGAAGCGTTTTTCTAGGATTGCCTGCAGCCGACCAACCTTGTTTGCACACTGATGTGTCTTCCACCTTGTCTTTCTTGTCCTCTCCCTCATCAGGGATCTTGCTTGTGATCGGGCTGGACACATACAGCTTGTTGATGTCCAAGGTGGTCTTGCTGAATGGCGACATGGTGGAATACATGCTTGCATAGCCATTTGAGGAGCAGCTGAGGGCAGCCAGGTCAAGAGCTTTGCCCCCAGTGATGATGGGGATGTTGAGAGAGAGCTTGCGTCGGCGGTTGGGGGATGAGTTTTTGGCAATAGCAAGAGGAGGAGGGGAGGAAAACTTCCTGCTTGCTCTGGGAGAGCTAGGAGCCTCTCCATATAGAAGCTTATTGTTCTGACTGCTGGCAAAGAATAACTCCAGGGACCTGCATTGTGGTTAGCATAAAGAAATATGTTTGTATGATATAGTAGAATTTTATTTAGGTAGTAGGCTGACTGAACAAAGAACACTTATGGTACTTGTCAGAAGTTTGCATGAACTTGTATGACATTGGGATATTAGAGTTCCTTTCTTGTCTGAATTGGTAGAGTAATAAAAGAATCAAGCCTCACATGCAGTCAATAATTAACTGTGGCAAATGATAAGCAACTCATTTGTATAAATAATTTCATCGGTTTCAAAAATCTGAAGGAGTAATTCATGTTCTTCCTTATTGACCTTTAATTGCGTATGTTACAGAAAAGAATGAGAGAAATATACACCCATCTGTCCATATCTGCTTATCTATGTAAGTGGGGCAGCTGGTGCCTATCTCCATCGGTCATCAGACTAGAAGCAGGGTGCAACCTGGGCAGGTTGCCAGTTCCTCAGATTGCCAAAGATGAACAGGAAAAATTACCATGCCTTCACGCACATATACCTAAGGGCAACTTATAAAAACCAATTAACATTACAGTCATCTCTTTGGACTATGGGCGGAAACAAACTCCATGCAGAAAGAACCCACACCAGGATTCAAACCTAGGACCAAAAACACTTACGGGCATAATTTGAAGTTCTAAATACATGAAGGAACATTCTGGTCACATTGCAGGTTCACCAAAACAAACCAAATGAATCTGGCTGGAACTTCAAAGATTGGATTCACCATTAAGGTGAATGAAAATAACTCAACACAGTTTTAACCAAGTTATGCCAGATTTAATAAATTCGACTGGAGCTGCACTTGGTTCTGCCATTTCCGTCTCTCCAAGACTGTGTTCCCATGACTGTCATCTAACTCTCTTCTTACGAAATTCCCAGTGCCAGTCTATGGAATGCAGGATTATGGTAACTGAGTCTAATTTGATGAAGAAAAATATATGTAATATATAATTCTGATCCAGTGTGGATAAGAGAAAAGCTACACTTGATTCAAATGTATTCATTAAATTCTTGTTTTTTTCTTTTAAAAAAGGTGTGAATTTGTTTGTTGTATTATGATTCCACCCACAAAAAGCAACAGTTCAAATAAATCACACAAAAAAATCACAAATTAATATTAGATTCATTCCATGGATGAGTGCATATAAACTTCTATCCAGAACTTTATACTTTTCTTGTGAAACAAGCAAATCCAGCAAATCAAAACTGTTTTTGCGACCAAGTCTCAACATTTTAGAGCAGGATACAGACTGCAGCATTTCAGTAAACCTCTCCCACTCCCTGCCACCCTCCTGCCGACCTCACGGGTTCCCATAAATAGCACAGCGAGTGATAGTGCGCATGGCCACTGCTGACACAAGCAGCCAAGTGTAGGTGTCTCACAGTGACATTACAAGCACCATGGGAAAGCATACTGCAGGGCGTGGACGTGGGGAGTTCTGTCTGATCTGAACCCCACAGCTGGGTCCTCACTCTAGGCATGCAGTGCTGGGAGTTAGCCCACAATGCAACACTTCCGTCTATATTTCACGCTACAGATATTCTCAAAAAAAAATGAAGAGAGGGAAACAAGGGAAGGGTGGGGTCCTGCAGCATTAAGCACGGTTGCCATAGCGCGACAGATCAGAGTTTGGCCACTCCCAGCCAAAAAGAACTAACTGGACCCAATTACTGACCCAAAGCACACATTCAACCTTCTGAAGTTTATGCAGACAAACTGAAACATAATAGAGCATTGCCCCTTATTTGATGCCTTTCTGTCTTCTCACTACCTGCTGAAACAAATATGGTGCAGAGAAAAAGTATCTGGCCTCCGTCTGATTTCTTCTGCTTCTTCTTTTTTGTCTCTCTTAAATGCTTCAGATTGTTGAATATATTTTCTGATAACATGCAGTCGTTCTTTTAAATTATTGTAGCAGAAATTTGGCTGTCTGTACTTTGCATGATTGTTTTAATTAACCTGAAATTGAAGGTTTTCAGCCATAAATGGTTTAAAATCATAACAGAGCTTCCCAACTTTTGCTAAATTGCTCCAAAACCACAATTTTGTTATTTCTTTCAGCTGTTCAGGTGGACTTGCTGCAGTGCCCATGTGTGCATTGGCTAAGGTCCCAAACTGATGGCAGGACATCAGGTTTGCTGCTAGAGAGCAGAATTGATAGTACAATTGATTATGGCAAATCTTCAAGGTCACATTTAGCATTAAATCAGCCTCAAGACTGCATGTAAACTCTGTAGCCCTTTAGATGTTGCTCTTGTTCTTTTGTGAGTCGTCAATACATTCTCGGGGTAATTCTGGTCCACTGGCCACTCTGAAGAATATTTTCGCTTTTCCATGTTTTGCCCATGTTTACATAATGGCTTTTGATGAGGTTTGCAAGATTCTCAAAAAACTAATAAATGGTTTTATAGTTGTTTCTAGACCAATGGATATTAGTGACTTTCTTTAGCATCTGTTCTTCAATTTTTTGGGCCACAATGTGTCGCTTTTTGCCTATTTCATGTTGTTAAACTGATTCCATTTAAATGGTTTTATGATTTTGTAATGCGAGCATCGTTTAAGCAGTGGCTGGAGAAACTGAATTCAGCTTTCCAAAAAGAAAATGTAGTCAAAGTTTACGACTTATCACGGACAGGGAAGACAAATTTCCAAACATCTTAAACACTTGTTGGCATCTATTGACAACAGCAGCAAGACCAATTAGGTTCAGGAAGTAAATATGTTTTCACATAGGGCAAGATTGATTTAGATGGATGTTTTTGCTTAGTTAATAAAATCATTAGCAAACTGCATAAGTATTTTGTGAAGTTGTCTTTGAGCTAAGAATTTGTTTGATTATTTAAAAACATTCAAGCATGATTAAAATGTCAAAACTTTTAAGTGGGGAACACACTTCACAAGCATCAGCCTTTTATCCAATGAGAGAGATGCTGATATGCCAGACTTTTAAGAGTTTTATTTGTTTTCTGATTAAAAGTATCATCGATGGCAGTAAAACATTCAAATATGCTCAAATATGCATCATGACTCACCGAGCAGGGATGGCACTGATGGGCTTCTTGTAGATAGTAATGAGTTTATCCAGCACCACGTCAGCTGTGGTGAACACGCGGTAGGAGTGCAGGAAAGTGTTCAGGAAGTCAATCGAAAGGAAGCGGAGATCGGTCAGTCTTTCCAGCAAACGTTCGACGCTGGCATAGCGAATCTGCAGCACTTTGCAGGAGTTCATCATCTTGCTGAAGCGGATATCCACATCATCACAGTACAGACTCGAATCGGATCTATTTGCAAAAGAATGGCCCACAAAGATCAGAAAAGAAAGGGCTCGGAGAAGGCAGGACGCACAGTATTGAATGCAAACAAAATATATCTCACTTTATCATCTGTGGCACCGTGACTTTAGAGTTCTCTTCAAAAGCGTTCATCATCAGCCCATTGCAGCGGATGTTGTCTATGCACTGCAGGAAAGAGGCAGTGAAGTAAACAGAAGAGACAGAGGAAATGTTAGCGAGTTCCGTAATATGAAGGCTTTCAGCCGACACGCTCAGCTTCGTGTCTCACTGCTGGGGATTGTTATGTGTGTTGACGTGCCTGGCTGATGTCACTGGTCCACGCAGACTTCTCCTGCCTGGAGGAGGCCACCAGGATGATCGTGAATGACTGACTGTCCTTTGGCTCCACAACAATCTTAAAATCCAGGTGCTCCATGTCCTGGCCGCTCTTATCGGATTTAGCTTTGAGGGGAGCAAAAAGATAAGATGTCATTCTCTATAGCTCTAATCAAATAGGCAGTCATGGCACAAAAATATATATATTTCATGTAACTGTAGCAAAATCAGCTTAAAATACAAAGCTTGTGATGTAAAGGACAGAGAAATCGCTCTAATATACCTAGTAAGATGTCTTTAATTATTTTATTCTCTTATAGATGAGAAATCGGCTAACCAGAACTAACAGCTTTCTAGCCCTGACCAGTGACCCACTGGTCAGTAATTGCACCATACGCCAATAACAACACTGCTTTCATGAGGAAGCTGTTACATACTGAACAAGACTTAATGTTATCTAAGTTTACAATCCCTTGGGCGTTTCAAATAAAGTCAGAGGAAGCACAAACTAGCAAGAAGCTAAGTCATAGAAACTGTTTTCACTGAATGTCTGCATTTCATTAAGGTTGCAAAACTCCGTGAGAGAGAAAGACTTTCTGTAGACAACAGGAAGGCTAAATGGAATATAGCAACCTGTATGTGTTATTGAAAATAGTGAAATGGAAGATGTTAGAAGGTTTTTGAAGACTCCAAAATGAAGGTAAGGATCTGCATTCTTTCTGGAATACATAAGAAGATAAGTTTTGGTAATTTTAGCCACTCTATGTGAGCCTCCACTACTACAAAATGTTACAGAGTTAAAATGTCAATTCCAAATTATTTTGTCATTTTGTTCTTGAATACTAGTAAAATCCATTATATCTGCTCCTAATATAAATAATGATCACTTATCGAATGCCCTAAAATATATATGATGCCGTTCATTTATTGCTTTACATTATAGCTCCTGAAAGAAAATATTTTGATTGTTCTGCTGAACTGATTAAAATTTTGTCACTTCCAATGACAGAATTTATAACATTATTATGCACCGTGGCAATCAGACACAAAATCTCAAACACACTGCATCTAATGCGTATTGCTGCAAGCTGGAACATGAATTAAACTCTTACACTCGTCATCTGTCCCCTCAGGCTCCTCCATCAGAGTGCAGTCTATAAGCGAGACCACTCCGTTCTAAAAATAGCACGTAAAAAAATAGATTTAGTGTTTCACACCAGCCGTTTTTCACTCAACAGAATGCATCTTTGTGTAACAGCAAGCAACCATGCTAAAATACTCATAATTGTAGAATGTACATTTCTCAGAGTTTGTGAAAAAAAAAAATCACAGATTGGTCTTACTGTAATGCAGATGAATGTTTGCATGCACACCATGTGTAGATTGAACTACAAGAATCAATAACATAAGTCGGATCTTAAAACCTTCAGGTTTGAGTTATGTGGAGTAATAACGTCAGCGCTGTTTAACTTCTTGGACACAAATGTACAGCAGATCTAAGAGTCTGCATGCCCCTGTTAAAATGGCAGGTTTTTGATGAAGAAATAAATGAGGACCATAGTAATTTATTGAAAAATATTTGCCATCTGTCATCTGTTCTGCACATTTCAGCTGAAAATCAAACAAGCGTGTTCGGAGGAGAAATAAAGACATAAAGGTGCAACAACCCGGATCAGTTAGTGTGAACAGCCTTAAACTAACGCTCTGTGAAAATACCTAGAAGTTTTGGCTTTCAGAGTTGTTTGGCTGGAGTTTGTTCTGATGTAATGTTTCAGTGTTTAATTTTAGCTACTTTAAGTGGGAATAAATAGCCATTCTTCATCATAAATGACACCTTAATTACATCTTGTAGAGCAATTTAAAATATTTTTCCTTCCCTTTTGTTGTTGTTCTTTAGGTGACATAAATATATATAAATAATACATCAAATTCCCTAGTACTAAATATCCGTATGACCAAATAGGCTCAGAAAACACAGACTGCCTTGACGTTATCCTCATTTTTTCCACATGACTGTATTGGTGCATTCACTCTTGATATGTGTGCTGTTGATTATGGTTCTTTTCTTTATTATTTTGAACATTCACCGTACCACAAGACATGTTAAAAATGAAGAAAATATACAGTTCTAGCCAGCTCTGCAGCTTAGGCCCACCTTAGTGAGATGAAGCTTGCCTCCTGAACCCCTAGTGCAGATGATCAAATGCTTGGAGAAGAGAAAGCACTGCCTCTCCCCCTCCTTCTTTAGAGAGAGAGAACCCAGTCGCCCACGGGTGATCTTGCCCTTCTCGCTCATTGGCACCTGGATTAAAGACCCTACAGTCCACAAATAGAAGAGGAGATAAATATTAACAGTAGAAACCAGATTTTGGCATGCAATACCTAAAAAGACGAAAACCATTGTTTTCCGCTCATCATCTGCCATTAAATAAGCCTAAGCTTGTTCTCTTTCACATCAGTTAGGATTAATAACATGATTTTTATTTTACAAATCCAAAAAATGATTAGGTTGTTTTACATTGTTTACTTCAAATTCAAAACTTTACATCTCTGGATGTATTCTTAGGCAACGCCTTTGCACTTTGTGTGACATAATGGAAACACAAAAACTAAAAGGCATCAGTCAAGACGTTAGGAAGAAAATTATGGACGTCCACAACTCTGGTTCACCCTTGGTTAAAATTTCTACATGCCTTGAGGTGTTCATATGTTCGTCTAAGCAAACTATTACATACTAGGGTGTGTGATGGCTCACCGGTAAGATGAGTCATTTTGCAGAAAGTTGTGACTTCAATTCTGTCTTCTTAACCTGCCATATGTCAATGTGCCCTGGGGAAAGTCACTTAGCTGCAAGTTACCTAATGCTTTGCATAGCAGTGAATGAATGTGCGCACAGTGTGGCTTGCTGAAAGTGGCTCTGGTGTAAAAATGCATCAAAAGTGGTCGGCATGACCGAAAAAAGCTACATATGTTAACTCCGTGTAAGTATAAACAGCATGGGGATATCCGGCCAAAATGCCTTTTAGGTAGGAGACGTGGGTTCTATGTACTAGAGATGATTGTTTTTAATTTTTTTAATTTATGTATTTATTTTGCAATTTAGCACAACTCTTGTGAAGGTGCTAAACAAAGTGAGTAAGAGAGTGTCACTATCTACACTAAAATAGATAGTGTCTATTTATTTCTTGCACTGACCTGGACTGAAAAGCCAGTCAGAGAAGAAGACATTACCAAGAAGCCGTTAACATCTGATTAATGCACCTAGGAACAAAACCTTAACTTGCGGAGATATGTCCTGTGGTCTGATGGAACTAAGAGCAAAGCGTTTCGCCACAATGACCATCATTACATTTCAAACAAAAAGAGGGAAGGCTGAAAGACGGAAATCGCCTTCTCAACTGTGAAGTAAGGTAATGGCAGTAGTTGTGTGGGTCTTATTGTGATGAATAAGAAATGTAGATCATAAAATATATGGCATCATGAGGAAATAAATTATTGTGTACATATTGAGGCAAAACATCACAATATCAGACAGAAAGTTCAATCTTCGGCCCCCATATGTTTTCGAAATCGAGAATGAGCCAACGCATACCGCCAAATTAATAACAAAGTGACTTTAAGACAACAAATTTATTTTTTTGGAGTGGCTTTCACGAAGTCCTAATCTCAGCACCATAGATAATTTGTAGGCAGAACTGAAAAGGTGTGTGAGATCAATGAGACCTACAAACCTGACTTAGTCTTCAGTCATCCTTAAAGAAGAATAGGTCAAATCTCTGGCAAACTATTGTCAGAAGCTTGTGGAACAAATAAGATACTTTAAAAATTAGCTACTAAGATAATGTTCGAGAAGTTTTAAATCTGAATACTGGTAAAACAACATTTAAAATACATATATATTATTCCTAAAAGATCTAAAATAGGAATACTTTTGTGTGATTAAATGCCAGACAGAAATAATAATAATAACAAAAAAAGCTCAGATATAAAAATATCTCATTTTGAATGTATAAACATAAAAGCAAGACTGGGTTAAGAAAGAAGAAAATAAAACAGAGAGAAACAAACATGTAGTACATTAGATAATAGGGATTGAATCAGCTTCCACCGTTTTCCCCCTCTCCTCACCCACAAAGGCCTGTTGGGGACATGTGACATTTACAGTTCCTGATTCATCATCAGTGTGCCTCAGAACAGTCTAATTACATTAGGAAATTACAGACTCTCCCTGTGAATAATGCTCACACTTCCCAAAGAGCATCAAGCAATTCCCTTTGCTCCCTCTGCGATCAGGCTGTCAGTCTGGTAATGTGAAAGGACAAGAATTCCCCTCGTGTTGTGATAGCGGCGGAGGATACCTTGTCTCACGAATGTCTGGCTGGTGTCGAGGAGGACTTCGCAGCCCTCTATGATCATGCGTTCTATTGCCAGGTTCTTCCTGATGTTTTCCGTCTCGCTCACCTCGTCATGCATTATTCTACGATAGAGGAAATTTCATCATTCAGATTTAGCAGGACCTAACTTTGAAGAGAAGCAGAGATGTGATGATGATTCTGAGTTTTGGTCATGGGAATACCTCGAAAGCTCCTCCAGCTTAGATTTGGCGTAGTCCAAGCTGTTCCTTTCTATGTGTTCGTGGGGAGTGTGGGCCAGAAGCTCATGGAGTGTAAGAATGTATCTTGGAATCTGGAGAGGAAACAGCAGTAATTAAGACAGGTGCTGACAACAGCATAGTTGAAAATGGACATTTTATATATGGAAAAACTGTCTGACTTAAAATTAATATCCTTACAAATTGCAAGGAGAGCTTGGCTCGGGTTAATAAAGCAGAACACTGACAGCAAAACATGGTTGTTTTTGTGGTATTCAAAAAGACCGTTAATGGCGAAAACAAACTAACCTGGAACATTGGGTAGGTGAGGAAAGTCTCTAGAGTTCGTTCCTCACAGTCGGGCTTGGCCTCATACTGCTTCAGCAGCTTATCAAAATCCCGGTTTTGCTTACAGTGAGCCAGGATCTGCAGACTGTACTGGTGGTTTCTAACAAACTCTTGGTAGATGTTCAGCATGGGTAGCAAGATGTCGAAAAGGTCAGCTGTGGAAATGTGCCAATACAAAGAAAGTATACATTTTAAAGGGGCTCTGAGGTTATTTTAATCTTGTACGATGAGAGTAAGAAAATAGAGGATTCTTACCCAGTACTAATGTTGGCCAGCTTGCTATTCTGGCCTTCAAACCCTGGTAAAAAATCTGATGCAGGAACATAATAGTTTCACTAAAATAAGAAAAAAAAAACATTATTTAATTTGTAAAAATAACATTTAAAACCTATAAATCTCAAGACAAATTTGGAGTTGGAGTACAAAATTCTGCTGTTTGATTTTGATTTTCATCTTAATATGTCTTCAAAATAGAAGCTGAAGAACAAAATCAACTATTCATGGAAAAACAAAAATGCCAGAGAGAATAATGCAGAGTATGCTCTTCATAGTAAAAATTTTATTTTATGCAGTTTGTGTTATTGATAGTCATTCAATCTCCTGCTAAAGAAAATTAATTACAACTGACATGCATGTAACACGGAAGATTTCATTTTGCATGCCACTGAAAAGCCAAGAGGAAGATTTCTTTTTTTCTCATTTTGCAAACAATTTGAAGCATTACAAGCTAACTAGATTCATAATATCAACCCTGTATATAAAGTCCTACAAATCTGAGAATGTGTAATGGATTTGTCCACCACATATTGTTTAAGTAAAAGAAGAAAGTTGGAAACTACAGTACCCCCTCAAGATTTCTGTGAGAAAGAACGAACCGACCTGTTGAGGAAAATGCTGCTGACATCATCATGTGTAATTGGCGGCTTTTTAGAGCTGGCGGCCATGCGCAGTGGCCTCAAGAAGTTGTTCACCAGGATGTGAAGCTGCTGGACGTACTCGGCCTCTGAGTCCAGCATGCTGAACACCACCTGGTTCCTCTTCCTCATGCTCTCTGCGTGAGGTGAGCGGATGTAATCCTGGATGATGGTCTTCCACTTTCTCCTGCAGATCCAGCCTCTCAGAAAGCTCTGAACCTGCAGCAGGCAGTGTAGTCTGTTGACATCTAAAACACAAATGCATGAAAGAAATGACGCTAAAAGTCTCAATTCTACGCAGTTACCTTTTTGATCTTTTTGATTTCTGAGTCGTCTTCTGTCGGGGCGGCTGCTGGGCTGGCATGGATCTTCTCATTGTCTTTGAGCAGTCCAGAAATCTGTGAGGAAAGCAGCCAAAATAAAGACTAATCGTTCACACTCTAGTTGTTATCGTCCTCACACTTACTGTAGCAGCAAGTAAACAAAGTGACTAAGTCATCTGGACAGGTCATAGGAGTGAAAATTGGCGTGACTAAATTTGTACTGTTCACTTCGCTTGTAACTATGCCTAGAGTCAGTTCTAAACATCTGTCAGTAAAATCCAGAGTATTTATTGACGGTTGATTCAGTCAAACTATTATTTATTAATAAAAGCTAATTGGGATGTTGGAAAAATATAAATCCAATGAGAACCTACTCTGAGCTCTTCAAATCTGTGGAAAATGGATTCTCTCACTTTGTTGCCACAGAAACAGTTAGCTGTCACGACATTTCATAGAGAGTTCATGCACATTCCAGAAACGGTTTGATTTAAAGCCTCACGTTTGCACATTAAAATAAAATGACTACTTGATCCTATGAATACAAGCTGATATTCAAGTTCACAGAAGGCTTTGTTAGCCACTCTCCAACTTATTTTATGGCTCTTTAAAAACCTTCGCATTTAAAAAAAAAAAGAAAGTAGTTAATTACACATATGGTTTGCTTGTCCGCAAAATATTGACAAAACGACAAAAGTAACTTTCTCTGACCTTACACAGTAACAATGCTTAAATATCACACCTTTCATGTAATTTTTTTTATTTAATTATTTTCAAGATAACCATATATTGAACATTATAGCATACTAAAACCGAAGAGATAATATAAATGCATATAAAAATTCAGTTATGGAAAATGCTTGCATAGGCTTTACCAATATTTTTCTTTTATTGGCAACTGTGATGATCTGCAATGCCTGGGATTAACATACGTTACGTTCCAGTGTTTCCTGTGAGCATAAAAACAACCACAAAAATCTGTAAATATTACCTCTGACTTTAGCCTTTCAATCTCTATTTCTCCATCTTCTATCTGTTGACGAAGTTGCTTAGCAACTGTTTTCTCTGTCTCGACAATCTGAAGCAGATGAAGATACTTCTGCATGAGAGACTCATGCTCTGTGGCCAAGTTTCTGTAACTGCATCACATGAAAGTACACACAAAACACACTTAGTTCTGTGCTGAATCTTGAGTAACATGTCTCATGCTAATGAACACAGCTTTGAGTCATGTTAAACTAACGAAGTCATATGCCTGAGAACCCCAATAGATGTCTTACCCTAATCCAGTGTCTAATTGCCTTTGTGTGCACCTTTACCTGGCGTGTGATATTGCAGCCACCCATTCATCGCAGTCTTTTACATCTTCTGTGCGCAACTCAAGAGCCTTTTGGTTTTCATGGGTGAAGTTGACAGTGAAGTAGTACTGAAACAAAGAAGAGGAAACAAATAATGAGTGGTGGGATGTTTATGTATGTATAAAAACAGCAAAATTTTTAATCTCTGATATAAAGTTCCAACAAGGTTTATTTCTTTGGTTTGCACTTATAGTAGGATCAACAGGCACCTTGTAGATTTTTTTTTTTTTTTTGGTGCTACAAAATTTGCTCTGTTGGAACTGAGTTGATGGTAACAGGGTGGAGATGCATGTTGGTTCCAGAAAGGTTTCAGCCTCATCTGACCCAGTAAGGCACTTTTTTTTATCAGGTTGTCTCTGCCGATTGTGGTGTTAAAAATCAATTACTCAAATTTGACACATCTTCATTTGACAGGTTTCCTCATTTTGAAATCTGCTTTTATCTTTCCCAAACTTTGTCTTAGGTTTAAGTCAAATATGTATGACTTTCAATTGTGTGCAAAAATACTGCATTTAATATAATCTTCATCTGCTACACACAGTTGCTCGACTAAGGCCTATCCACTACTTTGTGTTTGTTCTGGTGCCTTGTTGCTGCAGACATCAAGCGGGTGATTTAAACCACACAGAGCCTGGGGAAGCCACATCTTCTTCGCCCACCAGTGCAGCTGATGGAGCACACTGAGGAAAGCCTCCCCCAATTCAGATCCTGGGATGTCTCATGGTTCCCTGGAGGAAATGCTATAAGACACGGAGGCTGGAGCCACGGCTGAGTACAGAACAGTGCAGAACCTGTTTCCTAGCAACTCTGGTCAGTCAGAACAGTTGTTCACAGCTGTTGTTTTATTATTCTGTCTGTTGGACTGAAACTGACTGAAGAAATAAAGAAAAGTCGTTCTTTGTTTTCAGCTGTGGGACATACAGCATATTTTACTTGCTTGAAAATAAATTTCTGTGATGCCCTTATGTTTTTAATTGGTCTGGTGGTATTCTGTATTAAAACAAGGTTTAAAATAACATGCCTTACCTTCAGACAAACAAGAGAATACTTGGTGAAGGAGAAGGAAACAACTGAAGGAATCCACCATGCATACAACAGTGGTGTGATTATTTCTCCTTCAACTGATTTATTTAATCTTTTTAATGCCCCACTAAAATTTTAACTTTAGACGAAGACAATCTGAGTAAGTACCAAAGCCAGGTGGGTTTAAATGGCCTCTACCTCAATGTCAGGTGCCTGGATATTCATCACTGTTGGTGTACTGGGTCTGATCACGTGGAAATCCACCTCCAGTTCCTTGATCTTCTCAACGTTGTCAGGAGATGGTTCTGCTGGAACCAGTTCGCAAAGTCCTGAGTTCACCGTCTGTACTCTGAGTCGTCCTCACCTGAAGAGGCTGACTACGGCAGAGTCAGAGAACTTCTGCATATGGCAACTCAGGGAGTTAATGGAGAGGTCTGCAGCATAGACTTCTGTAGTGTAGAGGTTGAAGAGGGCCAGTGTCAGCACAGTTCCTAACAGCCCTGTGTCACCAAATGGACAGTGATGTCATCAATTATACAATGGAACATGTGGCGGTCCACTTCTTACAGATGCAGCTTGTCCCTCTGAAGTCCAGAATGAATGGTGTTAAAAGCATTGGTGTAGGAGGTAGATGATGACGTCATCCACCCCAATACCAGGCCGGTAGACAAACTGCAGCTTATCCGATGAAGACCTCACCAGGTGGATCAACCTGTCAAAGGTCTTCATCAGATGCAGGTTGAGTGCTAGCATTTCTTTTGCAACTACAGATTCAAATCTTTTGGGATATGTTTAATCATACGGGGATTTTTTTGTAAAAAAAAAAAAAAAAGCTTGAGTTCAGTCGCTCTGCCTGGAGGGAAGCTGTAGACATCAATTTAAAAATCTTCCTGACACAGATTTTAAATTTGGCTTAGGTCTGGACTTTGACTAGGACGTTCTAAACCATTCCATTGCAGCTGTGGCTCCACTAACATTCTGCTGGAAGCTGGACCTCACCATGGGTCTTAATTCATTTGTAGCATCTAACAAATGTTCCTGAAGCATCACCCTGCATTGAGCTCCATTCACCTTCACGTCAACTCTGGCCATGCTCTCCTCTTCCTGTTAATAAAAAGTACCTCCAGATCATGATGCTGCTGCTACCATTATTCACTGTTGGACAGTGTGTTCAGGACAGTGTTAGTTGTTTGCTACACATAGAACATGGAGTTGCATTGTGATCTCATCTAAGATAATCTCCGGCTAATTGGCGCGTAGGGAACAACAAAAAGAATTTCTTATTGCGTTCTTTTAATAATGACTTCCTACGTTCACATTTCCATAAAGATCATTTGTGGTATGCACAGCTTATAGTTGTCATGCTGACATGAACAGAAATGTCTTGAAAAGTTTACATTTCTGCCTACTTTCACTGGGAAATTTTGATTTTCAAAGCTCTGAATGTTTTATAACCTAACTCTGCTTTAAACGTATCTGTTCTCTGGTCTTGACAGTGCTATTTGTTGAGTAATGTTATGCAGAAACATCTGATACCATCACAGAACCGATTTATTAATACTTTGGTTAAATTGCACACACCACAGCTCTAATTTTGCAAGTTAACCTATACTGTGTGGGCTTGACCAAAAGTGTTTGTATCAAACTCAAATATAGTCAAAATTTAATGCATCCCTGAAATCCTTGTTGATCAGAAAAGATATTAAACGCTTAGTGGTTTTAGATTTATGTAGTTTGTTTATGCACCACAAATCTTTCTTTAAAAAATACCTCAAATCACCAAAGACGTGTCAACAGAGACAGGCAGATTATGTATGCATATATTTGAAAATAAATCAAAGGTTTCAAGTGGTGTACAACTCTCTTCTAACACAGTGTTACTTCACCCTAAAACTAGTCGTTGTCTCTCCTTTGAACTGCCTCGGTCTGAGCAAATGAGACCAATCGTTGGTCTGCAGATGCAGCTATCAACCTGCAGCTAATCGTTATTTGGTCCATGTTGCTCCACATTTGGAGTAATCGTATCATCGATATGGGGAAAATAATGAGAAAAAGAAGCAGACATGTTACAGTTTTACCTCAGGATCTTTACATTTATTCAACAAAAGCTTGTTTTGTTCCCTTTGCCGTTCTCAGACACTGCTCTCTGTTCTAGCACCACAATCATTTATTCTATTTCAGAATATATTTAAGACATGAGCATGTTTACAATCATTCTGCGTACATGCCATTTCATTTTAATGATAGTCTTCCCCTTACTTGCAACTGTTGCAACTAAAGTGTTTTTCGTGAAAACTGTTGGCACATATAAGCCATGCCCAATGCAGCACACAGCCAGCTTTTGCGTATTTCTGGCAAAAGTGAGGCCGCAACCAGGCGAGAACAAGCTGCGTTTTTCTATAATCGGACTCTGACCCCTCGAAGGTACCGCAAGGAACAAATTTAACTCTGATAGCGCTTGCATTAATAAAAGAGATGCGATGTACTGACTCCCCTTGTCTTCCCCCCCCCCCCCCCCACTCTCTCTGTCTCTCTCCCTGTGTCTGCTATCGCGCCTCTTCCAACTGCATCATTCTTTAGGATGCAAATAAGGGTTGCCATGGAAACCCTGGGCTCAAGCGTTATTATTTTCACAATAACTCCATTTGAGAACACATAATATAGAGATTGTGCGACGGGATCTGTAGTTTCAGTAGTTGTACGTTGCTTAAATTTTCCAATTAGATGTTTCTGTTCGATTTGTTTCCTTAATGTTTGCGAAAATCAGCTTTGCAAATCTGTTATCTTTGTGCACCGCTCCACGTTGTGCCAAACGCGTAAAAACGATGTGGACATTTTTGCATTTGGACTCGTTTCTGCAGGACGCAGACGTGCGCGGATTTCCATGCAGAAACGAAACGGCGGGTTTCAGGAGAAATAGGTTTCAGATAGCTGTTTTGGTTGCCTTTCGAGCAACTCTGAGAGCGTGTGCTGCGTTCTGCTTTGTCAGCAGAGGGGCAGCTGTTCGCAGTGAGAGTCTGGCCTCAGTTTGGATAGCAGACCTATCCACAAAGCAGGGGAGAAGCTCTCTGAGGAGCATCATGTTCACAATAACAGCATTGAGACCCATTTCAAGCTTCAATTTTCAACATGTTGTGCAGGCAGTGGAAAGAAAGCGGAGCGAAGCTTAATTTGCAGTGGTTTAATGTACAAATTATGATACTTATAGTTTGGTAAGAACGTTTCAGACATACCTCTAACTGCGACTGACCTGTAGGTTGTGTATTACTCCCATTAGAACTCTCCACACTCAATCATTTGATTCAGGTAATACAGATTAGAGGGAGCCAAACCGGCAACTATATGGTTTCGCCACAAGGTGGAAACCTTGAAACCGTAACTTTTTTTCTTTTAAAATTCTCATTATGTGTGCCTGTTTTATTTATAAGCCATTAGATAGGCTCCAACTTCTCCACCCTTAAACGTGGAATACACAACGACTGATATTCGAAAACCATTTATGTGGTTTTCCTTCCAAACCCCCTCGCCACTTCCATAAATATATTTACATTTTACGCATCAGTGAAAAGTGCCAACTGCTTAAGCAAGAGAGGAAAAAAAAAAAGAAACCCGGTTTTGATGCGAAGCAAAAGACGCTGCATTGCTCGCCACCAGGACTGCTGTAACACCATTAGGTGTTATTTTTTATTCTTACCTCATCATTAAAGCCGTGCATGAATTACATAACGTGCAACAAAGCAATCTGAAACCTGGCGCTTTTCTACTGCATTGGATTTGAGATCCTCTTGCGGATTCGTATGAGAAAAATACGTGCACATTGCAAGAAAACGGACATTTTTTAGCGCACGGAATCACATTTTACATTCTATGCTGCACCTTCTCAGTATTTTGTGCACATAGGGAGAGGATCGTGTGCAAGTGCATGTGTGCGCGCATGTTGTGTGTGCGTGTCCCTGCCTGTGTGTGCGCGCTCTCTCTCTTTCTCTCTCTCTCCCTCTCTGTGTCTCTCTCCTTACCTGCTTTTCCAAGCACTCCTTGGCTGACAGAGAAGGTTTTGGTGAAGGCGCCCTGTCGCATAAGCACCCCTCCAACAAGTATAATCCCGACGGCCGAGAGCTGGACTCGTTCTCAAAATAAAATAACATGTTCTGCAACAAAGCGAACCACTTTGTGTGCCATTTCGTGTTGTCCGAGCTCTTTTTGCTCAAGCACCCTCGCCTTGTACCATCCTTCTTCGCCAAAAGCCCCAGATAGGTGACATGACCGTCGTTGAGTCGTATTCCCTTTTGCATTTTGACGGGGGACGCTTCAGCCTGCACACAGCAGGTCGGTCGTTACATCCTTCTGAAGTGAAAAATAAAAACCAAAGAGAAGATGATGACTTTCTCAATGCGGACCTCCAGCAGCGGGCTCGTCCACTCCGTCCGACGCATTCACCGCGTTGGCATTGAATTAAAAACTATAGTTGCAGAACCGCAAGCAGCAGTCCGACATGCTAAAATCTTTTGTCATACTCCCAGTGCGTTGAACGTCCTCATTATCCGTGTGAAACGGGGAGGGGGCTGGGGGGGTGGAAAAGAGCAGAATAGAGCCTTTAAAAACTGCCGCAGACGCAGGATGAGAGAAAAGGGGGGCTTGAGGTCCGTTTCTCACGTGAAATCTCCAGAAACCAGTAAGCAGCTCGGCGCTGAGCTCGGCAGTCACATGACGCATGCTTGGGAAAGCAAATTTCAGGACCTTGGAGAGGGTCGTCCGTCTGGTGGTCTGTTGAATCTGAAACATTTAAGTTAGAGAATGTTCGAATGTAAAGTTGTGTTACTTCTCTGACACTGGGATTTAGGAAAGCAATTGTAAAATTATTTGCATAAACAATTACGCAACTTTGGTGACAAAATAAACTTGCTACTGATATTATTATTTTTTCATTATTTTCAAAATGTGTTTACACACTCGAAACTGAAAGTGCTTCGCACACCTGAGCTTAGAAAATGCTGTCACCTCTTTCTCACCCCAAACATATGTCGATATTATCGCTAATTTCTAATTGAATAAGTTCCACTGGTTTCATGTAAGCTGAAGCCACTTGTTGTACAAACCGTAAGTCAATAATTAACCAATTTTTACCCCCATGGTTGCAGTGAAAATTCAAAAGGAGCTCATGGTTCTCCTCCCTGCCTCTATGGAGTATAAGCATTACTATTGTATAGTAATACTTTACAGCTTTATATGAACAGGCTTGGGCAATATAAACAAGATGTTTACAATGCTGTGGTGGCTGTTGAGCAATGAGATTAACCCAGTGGTGTCCAGAGTCTGCAATGCTTTACATATTTACCCGGTCTAACTCACCTGAATGACATGAAAGAGTCTCTAAAGTTTCTCCTGGAGTAAATTCAGCCATCTGAATCAGCTGTGCGCTTGAAGACTTGCTTTAGAGAAAAGTGGGCAGCCAAATGGAAATCCATAAGGAACTCACACACACAGTCTAAACAAGCAGTTGCACTGAATAGTATTTAAGGTTATGAGACAACAGGGGCAAAACACACATGTATGCCACATTTTTCAGATTTTATTTGGGACCTCATGAATTTGCACCACTTTATGCTGTTCTATCCTACAATATAAAAAAATAATTGAAGTTATAGGTTGTTGTATAAAGGAAAGGTTAGTAACAGTAAAATGGGATGCTTATGCTTTGCACTGCACAGGAGCATGAAACTGCGACCGAGCAAAAGTAAACAAAAAGAACAACGGTACACAGTGGACGGATTAGAAAGAAAAACATCAGATCTGTTACTTTGTAATTCCCCTCCATTAAAGAGGATTATCATGGGCTCTAGTTCATCTTGCAGCAGTGAATCGTGAATCTGCTGCCTTACTCGGAGCTACACAGTCTGTTTGAATGCAATTACATATGTTTTTTATGGCTATCTCAATGAAACATTTATTAGAGCTCAGGAAAACAGATCAAGCAAACAGTCGGCACATTTAGCTGGACTCTTGTAAAATACATTCAATAAAGTTTCATCCCTGAAGGGGCAAAAAAAAAAAGATTTATTTTTATGGGATTTTGCAGCATTTTCTGCTGTCAAGAGTGAAACTAATCTTTTGTCCAATAATAAATAAATAAACAAATACAATTAAAAAATAAAAGAATAAAAAAAAATAGCAAAAACATATTATATATGTATTTTATTTTTATTATTAGTCCAACCCTCTGACATGCCTAATTTTCTTACTCATTACACTTACTGTGTGTTTTAACAGGCAATATTGGAAACTTTTTGTTGGACCAGTGTATACCTTTGGAGCCAATATTGTAAAAGCACCACATTTTCAGCATAATCTAAATGATTTATAATTTGCATCCTGGAACAACCTTTTCCTCAGAGGGTTGTGTTAACAAGTAAACAGAAGACTTTTTTTTTTTCCTGAGTATTTCTAATCGAATAAGGCTAGACAGACAAAAGTGATAATCAAGAATCTTCTCTTTTGTTGTTGTTTTCATATGCAATTATCGTTTATTCCATCAAATACATATCCTTTAAAACTACTGTAGCAATGTTTTAGTTTAATGAAAACACAGTAGTGGTAAAGCGCTGGTGCGTTAGCACAATGAAAATCAGTAATACTGATTAATTTGAAGAGTTAGCCCACCTTGACATTTTTTTTATTGTCCTGCAGTGCTATGATATAAAGTAGAAAATACAGAATTGTGTGGTTCCATGACTCAGGAGCTGCACAATAAAATGTTTTCTCTGTTTTGAAAAGCTTCAATGTGAATATAAATCTACTCCTGCCATGTCTATATCTTGCAGAGGACAAAAAAAATGTAACAAAGTTTATTTAAACTTTTATGACTGGTACGTTTGACCTCCTTCCAGGTTACACAACATTTCTACAAAAAAACTTTCAGTTTTCTTCGCTTAAATATTTAAAAGAGTGACAGAGTGAAGTGAAATTCTGACTAAAATTCATGATAGGGGGATGACAGTTGGCTTATAAACTGATCCAGTGTTCAAAGCAAATAATCCTTTTTCACATTTAGGAATACATTTGCATAGACGTCAGAACCTGCTAACAGTAAATGTGTTGTTTTTGAGTGTAGTGGAAGCTGACCGGCAACAAGACTGTGCTGTTGGACTAAATATAGTCCACCCTGCTATGTGGTCACTCAGACCAGTGAACTTGTTTCCTAGTAATGATGTTCCTGAAAATGAGACTTGTTGCTTATATAAATTTGTATGGATTTTGAGGTGATTCTACTTTGTTTTGCTCCAGATGGTTTTATCAAGCAGATATTTCACAGCTCTGAAGGAAAGTGTTACAGAGGAGGGTATGTAGAGAGGAGGGAGTTTTTCATATGTTTTCAAAAACAATTGCTGAGAGTATGTTTAACAGTTTTCCATCAGTAAAAAAAAAAAAAAAAGAATCAATTCATCATTTTAATTTTGTTTCGCAATCAGGCCCTATTTTGTGTTGGCAAACATGTGAAAATTGGAAGATATATCTATAAATAAATGCCACTACAGATTACGCTGCACATCACTAAAGCTGCATACTAAACCACGGGTCAGGATTGGGTTGCTTTTCAAGCTCAGAAAAATGAACAGAAGTGTTGTTTGTTTTCTTATGACACATACATCACACACACACACACACACACACACACACACACACACACACACACACGCACACACACGCACACACACACACACACACACACACACACACACACACACACGCACACACACACACACACACACGCACACACACACACACACACACACACACACACACACACACACACACAGCAACCAGAAATGGCTGGTGATTGAATTTGAAATGATGATTTTTGCCACAGTTTGTAGTACCACCAGTCTGCTCTTGTGTCCGCTTCCTTCCCCAGGCCACCAATGAAAAGACTCCAGTCCTAATTACATGATCCATCGGGCTTCTAATTTGCCATACTCTCCTCAAATGACATTTACTAATTACTTCTTCCTTTCTTTTAGGAACGGTTTTCTGGGTTCCCCTTTACGTCCCCCATCCGCCAACCCCCATCCTGTCACGCTCATGTCATGTAGGGACAAGCAAGATGGCTGTTATCTGCTCTGGCAGTCACATCCTATTTGACTGAAAGCTACTGAGCAAACACACAAATGTCTACGGTCCTTTTAAAGCATGATGTTGTGTGAAAGAATCTGGATACATTTTTTCCCCTCACAGCAAGAAATTTTACAAAGTGAAGAGGGAGATGTGGGAGAAATTCTGGAATTCAGGAAGTTGCCACCTGAAACAGGGCACAGAACATCACTTGGAAATGCTAAATCACATAGTAAAAAGAAAAGAAAATGTCTTTGATTGGCTTTTTTATTTCTTGTAACAATGCTTCTTGATATTAAAGCTTTCATTATTTGAAAGCCTGTTTATTGCCCTTAAAATGGTGCAACAATTGTCACGAAGATACGTTTTGAGAGCTGCGCTGAGAAAAACGTGCTTCGTTCTTTCTATCAAAGCCAAACAGCTTCTACTGAGATGAGATTCTGCAAATAGTGGCAATCTCCTATCTTCACTCTTAGAGCCTAAACTCTGTCTAACCTTAAAATTGCAAGGCTTTTGAGAGATTAGCTCCAGAATTTGGTTGGGAAGATGTAATGGTCTGCCATCAGTCCTCACCTCACTGAACACTTTCTTGGTCAGCTTTGGTGTACGTTCATGTAAGACTAGACTTTTTTTGTTGTTGCTTTTTTCCCCAAACCACCTTTCAAGACCAATCTTTCATGATACTCACATGACTGATTTTTTTTTTCTAAATCATGCAATGATAGTCATTCAGAAAAAATGTGTTGGAACTTGACAGCTCATCATCCTCATATTATGATAAATTTTATTGGCATCTGCATGAATAAGAAGTTTGCTTTGTCTAAAGTCCAACAATGACAATTTGGAGGGACCTTGAAAAGGGAGCTCTTGTAGGTGAAAGGCAAAGTTTTTGTCCATAAGAGTGGTGAAAAGAGTGTGTGATTATTAAAAATAAATACTGTGTAAGTCATTAATACACTCTTGTTCATCATCCATAAAACAAGCACATACATCTGCATGTCTGCATCACTCTAAGGAATATTACACAAGAAACCAGTTTTATTATGTCGTTTTGCAGCTTTTTTCATGTTAGAGTCAAAATGAGCAAAAACAACGTCAAGGTTGAAGACGAACATTATTGTTGGAAAAAAAGAACGCAATGTTGATTATCTGAAAGCCATTTTTTAATAAAGCCCTTTAATGATTCATTGCCCCATAGGCTGATTTAATTGAAATTGTTATTAGGTGAGGGTTCTTGTATGCCCTGAGGTGGCAATCTCAGTGTAGTTCTGCAACATTTTGCCTCCTTAGATCACAAAGGGAACAGTGAGTTCATAGGCACTGATTACAGGACATTAACAGTGTGAAGACCCTCCATATGTTTTATTGATCGTTGCGTATAAACACATCAGAAAAAATATTTGTTTTCTGCCTACTGTCTTTATGCTCTACTGACCTAGCTGGATACTGCTCGGCATGTTTTTTGTTTTTTTTTGAGACTGCGACCAGAATAGAGGCTGCAACGTCTCCCTGACATTCTCCAATCTGGCACGCAGGCTTGCTCCCACTGCTGCTCCCTCTCAACTCTGACTGACTCTCCTATGTCAAGGCTGGTTAGCCTGAATGCCACTCACAGCTCATGCTGGACACAGCAGCACACAACAGGCACGTGCAGAGGGGGAGCTGGGGGTGCTTGAGCACCTGCCCTTTTGCTCCTTGCCCCAAGTGCCCTTTTGGTCAATTTAAATTTTTTTTATTATTATTTTCTAAGCCCTCTTGTGACACATAACATGTACTAAAATTATTATTATTATTATTATTATTATTATTATTATTATTATTATTATTATTATTATTATTTTTTTTTTCTTTTTTTTAAATTTTTTTTTTGTACAACATAATAAGCCCTCTGGTCACCTTGTTACCTTTGACCTTTTGCCCGTGAGGCATGACGCAGTTGCCTCTCGCGCAGTAAGATAAGGCGGCTAACTGGGGAGCTCAACGTAGCGAACGTTCCAGATTACAGAACAGTTTTTGGTGGATAAAGTGGAGTAGACTTGCTACTTGTCAGATGACGGAAAACGTTGAACGTATCGTTTCTGCTTCAGCATGGAGTCGCGGTTTAAGCAGAGAGGTAATGAAATACAACAGACACTGACAGGCCTCTGCGTCTGCCTTTCTCTGAAGAACTACTGAGCGGGAGGAGACAGCCAGGTGAGGACAAACTGTTCTTATCTATCGATTCAGTATTTTTATCATACAGACATTAGGCTGCTGTTGTTGTGCTATAAGCTAGCTGCTAGCTAACGATTTTGCTAGCAAAGCAAGATAACTAAAAGCTTCTTCCCTGTACCGTTAATGATAGCGGTCATTCTTTAGTATTTATTATGCAATAGGGGCAAATCGCCCGTCCAAAACCGATCATCTCCATAATGGATGCATGTCTGATCTTTTAATTTCCTTTGCTACATAATGTACATTTCATTTATTCTAGCGTTAGGTAAATGTATCTTGAAGGAAAATAACACTTAAATAAAAGTCCAACAAGGATATTCATTTAGAATTAAAAATAACTCACCCTGAATTACTATGATAGATATATTGAATGTAATAGAAGTGTGTCATTAATTAAGGGGAAAAAAAAACTCAACCCAGACTTTAAGTAAGTTTAGGGTCTGGTTCGCAGAGTATGAAGTTAAATTTTTTTTTCCCAATTATTCAATGGGGGGAAAAAAACTAACCTCAGTTAAGTAAAATGAAATTGTAATCAAAACTTTTGGAATTGTAATGATTTCTTTTTTAAAAAACTAATCGTTTTGTTTAAAAACGTTTTAATTAAATAACAAATTTTTGTCTTGTGAACATAAAAAGTTATTTGCCAAACATAAACTTTTATTTGCACACATCAGAAATCTTTTATTGTGATTTTTGGCCCTGCCCACGACTCATGTGAGAATCACAAGCAAAACTTTGAGTCACAAACAAAAACTTAGATTTCTTTTTGTTTTGCAAAAATAAATACACTTCATGAGACGAATGTGATTTAAATGTTTAAAAAAGTTTTTTAAGCAAAACTCAGTAGGCTTTTCTCATGATGACATTAACAATTAAATATTTGCTTTTGTTTTTTTCTGCAGTTTCATGTTAAAGTTTGATGCAACTCTGCTTTCCTGAATGGACCATCTTCATCTCCACTGCAAGTGTAGCAAACAGGCTGCTCTTTTATAGATTACAGTCCACTACAAGGTTGCATTGTGCCCTTGTTTATATTTTTAATAGTGTAATTATGTAAAGAGAAAATATGTCTGGTGGTCCAGCTCTGATTTACATATCCTGCTAAATTGCGGGTTTGAATATTGCAATACTTTCCTATAACAAAATAGACCTGCAGAAAGAAATTACTAATACAATATCTTACATATGCATAGTTGTATGTTCTATGTAGAGATTATCCTTAGCTTTGATTGTATATCTCACAATTTTGTAATTTATCATTGTTTATTAAACTTTGAAAGCTGAGAGGTTTTGTTAATATTCTGTCATAAAATGCTGTTGGATGTGCCCTTTTTTTTTTTTTTTTTGAGCACCTGCTCCTTTAGTGGTCTCTGCACGGCCCTGGCACACAACATGCTGATGTTTTTCAGGAAACAAGCTACATTAGCAGGACAAGTACACCGGCTTTTATTATTATTTTTTTTACGGTTTCATGGTCAAAACTGAAGCCATATTTTGGGTGCTGAGTATCACATAATTTGCATGTCTTGTTCAATTTCACAGAGAAACCCTGAGGCGACTGGGTCCCGGTCACATGGAGGAAGTCTGGACTTGTGCACGTCATTGCATGAGCGCTTTATAACCTGCTAGAAGGAAATGTTGGTTCTTATCTTTATAGGTTGAGCGGCTGTATAAATTAAAACACAATCACTTTATTCATCCATCCGATATGGAGAAATTACTGCAGCAAACAGCCTTCATGTCAGTCTGGGTCTGTCATTTCTGAACTTATACTACCTTTCACCGCACACACACGGTTCTATTTCCTGCTAGCAAGGATGAAACACTGTGTGCTGTTCAAGTACTCTATTTCAGGAGCAGAACATGAATTATAGAAAAAGTGGCAAACAATGTGTATGGCAATCCCTTTCTGCTGACCTAAGTGCGCAGCTAGACAGAGAGGAGGACAGGGTGGAGAGAGGGTCTGAGGCGAGTGACCATGAACTGCTCTTGGACTGTTGGTGGGATCTGTGGTAGCAGGATCCTGGCTCCTGGCCAATGGACATGGTGCTGTGATTTGTGTGTGTCGCTGCCCACAGGGTCGCCACCTGGCTGCCACCTCCCCAAATCTCCCTGGGTTACATAAAGTGCGTTGACAGCAGGTCTGTAATTGAATTCCACACACATCGCAGTCAGTTTCTTTTAGTTTTTTTTTTTGCAAGGTGTGTGGACAGTAACTTATAAAAATGATACTTTTAAGAATAAGTACTGATTTATTACTTTAGAAATAAACTATTCATTTATATTAACAGCTCCCCAGCATTCATTCATTGTTTCTCTTGCTTTCCTTCCTGCATTTACACAATTAGAGTAATTCATTGGGATTTTATGTAACAGACTGACACAAAGTAGTGCATTACTGTGAAGTAGATGGAAAACAGTGCATGGTCTCTATTTTTGTTTTGTCAAATAAAATCTGCAAAGTGTAGCTGTATTTGTATTTAGCCCCCTTTTTTCTGTTAACCCCCTAAATAAAGTACAATTCAACCATTTACCTCCAAAATCCAACAGACATCTTTATGTACTTTCAGTATAAATCCAGCTGTTCTTTGAAGGCTTCAGAGGTCTATTGGTGTGTGTGTGTGTGTGTGTGTGTGTGTGTGCGTGTGTGTGCACTTACAAAACCATCCAACAGGGGATATTGGCGTAATTCTACACTCACCAACAGGGGACCCTCGGACCAAGAGGGGACATTTTTAGGTCCCCTCTTGGTCATGCTCTAAATCAAGTTAAAAACAACCTGGAAATTTTTTAAAACTCTTTAAACTTGTGATTTAGAGCAGGGCCCCTCTTGGACATGCTATAAATAAAGTTAAAAACATGTTAAAAAAACATCTGGAAAATTTATAAGACTTTTGCCAAGAGGGGACATAAGTGTGTGTGAGTGTGTAGAGTAAGGCTCAACAGCGCCACACCAGGTTGGGGCAGGAATTTCAATGGCCCTTTTACACACGTCGCTTTGTGTTTTACACACACACTCCACTTAACAATACAAAGAAGCCTAGAGAAGCCGTTCAGACTGTGGAGTGGCTAAAAACAGACTACTTTGGGAATAAACCAGGATCTAGAAACACACTTTAGTATTTTTTAAGCAAAATATAAAAGTTTTATTTAAAGAGGAATTTAAAGGCAGGACTTGGAAAAAGCAATAAAAATAAAATGTAATGTAAAAGGGTAAGAAGTAAATAGTTTTCTTCTTTTGTGTTTCATGAATACATTTTCTTCAGTTCCAAAACATTCATTAGCCACTTTTAAAATGTATTTTAACCAAATTTAAAATTAACATTTGTCCTACATCTTTATTTAAAGGAATGCATTTTGTATTACAATTTGTATTACAGAAATCTGTAATACAGTTCTCTGAGGCTACCCAATATAACTTATAAATGATACCATGTGAGACATATCAGCAAATTTCTACTTTTTAATTGTGTGAATTTTTAATACTTGTTGCTTCAATCTATATTTATAGGATTTTATTTATTGATTTGCAATACAGAAAGGAAGTCCCCACTTGGTTTGTATATAACGACACAAGTCCCCTCTTGGATAGGATGGCGCGACATACACACTCCACTAGATAAATTAAAAAATTACCTTTCATCAAATATCTTTACCTCTGAACTTCTTAATGATGGAGGGACGGACAGACAGACAGACACATTCATAGTAGGATTTGAATCTGGTGGACAATAAGTTTCTCCAATGATGATATTCTTGTTCATTTAGACAGACAGATGGATATGAATTAATAAATGTGTGTATGTTTTTTAATTCCAGACCATGTCAAAGGCATTAAAAGAAAAATTAAGGTCCCCACTTTGTCTATAAAGAATGACAGAGGTCCACTGTTGGCTGGTGAAGAACGACACAGGTCCCCTCTCGGATAGGATGGAATGACATACACACTCCAGGATGGGGGGAAGAAGAATTAACCGAATTATTTTTAAGACAAAAATATATGTAAGCTGAATCAGCTTAAAAGTTATTTACACAGCACATTTTTATAGACAAATTAAAAACAGCCCATGTCAAACCTATTAGAAAATAAAAGGTCCCCACTTGGTCTGTATAGAATGACACAAGTCCCCTCTTGGATAGGATGGAGCGACATACACACTCCAGGATAAATAAGAAAATGTCCTATTATCAAACATCTTTACTTCTGAACTTCTTAATGAAGTAGGAATGATCAGACAGAAATAAATAAATATGTGTGTATATTTTTTAATTTCATCCCATGTCAAAGGCATTTCAAGAAAAAAAGGTCCCCCTCTGTCTGTACAGAACGACACAGGTCCACTGTTGGCTGATGAAGAACGACACAGTTCCCCTCTTGGATGGGATGGAGCGACAGACACACTCCAGAATGGGGGGAAAAAGAAGAAATTAACTGAATTATTTTTAAGACAAAAACATATGTAAGCTGAATTAAAACAACTTAAGGTGAACTATGTCAGTTGACAAACTACAGATCCCAACATTTGTCAGACATGGAGCAACATACACACTCCAGATAAAGAAGAAAATTACCTTTTATCAAATATCTTTACTTCTGAACTTCTTAATATAGTAGGGATGGACAAACAGACAGAAATAAATTAATAAATGAGTGTATATTTTTTTAGTTCCAGAACATGTCAAAGGCATTACAGGAAAAATTAAGGTCGCCACTTTGTCTGTACAGAACGACACAGGTCCACTGTTGGCTGGTGAAGAACGACACAGTTCCCCTCTTGGATGGGATGGAGCGACATACACACTCCAGGATTGGGGAAAAAAGAATTAACTGAATTATCTTTAAGTCATAAAAATATGTAAGCTGAATCAACTTTAAAAAGTTATTTACAGAGCACAGTTTTTATAGACAAATTTAAAACAGCCCAGGTCAAACCTATTAGAAAAGAAAAGGTCTGTATAGGACGACGGAAGTCCCCTCTTGGATAGGATGGAATGACATACACACTCCAGGATAGGTGGAAAAAAGAAGAAATTAACTGATTTTTTCTTTTTTTTAAGACAAAAACATATGCAAGCTGAATCAGCTTAAAAGTTATTTACACAGCACATTTTTATAGACAAATTTAAAACTGCCCATGTCAAACCTATTAGAAAATAAAAGGTCCCCACTTGGTCTGTATAGAATGACACAAGTCCCCTCTTGGATAGGATGGAGCGACATACACACTCCAGGATAAATAAGAAAATGGCCTATTATCAAACATCTTTACTTCTGAACTTCTTAATGAAGTAGGAATGGTCAGACAGAAATAAATAGATAAATATCTATGTGTATATTTTTTAATTCCAGCCCATGTCAATGGCATTTCAAGAAAAAAAGGTCCCCACTTTGTCTGTACAGAACGACACAGATCCACTGTTGGCTGGTGAAGAACGACACAGTTCCCCTCTTGAATGGGATGGAACGACATACACACTCCAGGATGGGGGATAAAGAAGAAATTAACTGAATTATTTTTAAGTCAAAAAAATATGTAATTGAATCAGCTTTAAAAAGTTATTTACAGAGCACATTTTTTATAGACAAATTTAAAACAGCCCATGTCAAACCTATTAGAAAATAAAAGGTCCCCCCTTGGTCTGTATAGAACGACAGAATTCCCTTCTTGGATAGTGACATACACACTCCAGGATAGGTAGATACAGCAGAAATTACCATAACTGATCATTTTAAGGCAGTTTAAAACTGCCTGTAATATAGCAGAAAAAAAATATATGGCGTTATTTAAATCTTGTTCTGACAAGACTGTGATTAAAAAAACATTTTAAAAAACCATAAAGTTGTTTTTGTTTTTCCTTCCGACAAATTATCCATTTCTATATCGGCTATGTAACAATATATGTTTGTTTTTCTTTTCCAAAAGGAGAAAAGATATAAAGCAAAAAAGAAAAAGAAGCTTTTACAGCAGTAACTTTAAAAAGACTTCTGTTTGTGGATGAGGAATGAACACTACAAAGTATGTGTTCATACTTTCTAGTGTAAACTTACATAATCTACAATAAGGCAAAGATTTCATCGGACATTTGTAAAATTTAATACATTTGGTCTCAAACTTCATCTACTATGTTGAAATTGTCAAAAAATTACTTTGATAAATTGTCGAGTTATTAGACCCTTTTGGTTAATTGTAAGTACTTTGAGTAACTAATTGGAAAGAACTCCACCACCTTGTCAGAAACTGGATTTATTTATATACAAATCAAACTCCTAACCCTCAGGCATTTTAGAACTTAATAAATCAACTAGGCTCCAGAAAACTAAAAAGATTCCCTTAGAAGTGGTTCAGGAGGATGGCTAATATGTCTTGATATTAACAAGGTTTTGGACAAGTTGCAAACTGACTTTGGAGATATATTTTCTGGTAGCTTTGTCTATCCTTAATGGTATTAATTTTATTTAGAAAGAACAGTACCTATTAAGAATCAAATTGAAGTTCCATGCCAATGAGTTCCTCAAATCTTCAATTAAACTCTTACATTTCAGAAAATTTACTTCATATTGTGAACAGAATTTTTGCCCATCTAAATGGCAAAATCTATTATTAAAACACTCCCCAAGTATCTATCTGCTGATCCCCTAGCACCTATCAACTAGATACTAGAGGAGCAATAGTTTATTGAAATGAATAAACTGAAGTTATTCCTTTCAGAAAATGGAGTAGTGCATTGATAACATTTACATTTTGTTTTGGGCCTACATACCTAAATACAGCCTAAATATAGCCTAAATACAGTCAAATATTAACACAGTCAGGGTCTTCTGAGAGACTGCTCTGCATCCCCACAACTAGAATCAAACGATGAGAAGCAGCTTTCAGCTTCTATGCACTAAACTGCTGAAACTGCTGAAACACTACCTTCCTTTAAATCTAGACTAAAATCCCAGCTGGTTAGAGTTGCTTTTGAAATGAAATCGGTTAATAATTTAACAATGACACTTGAATTAATATAATGATTTATTATGTAAAGCACTTTGAAATGTCTTGTTGCTGAAATGTGCTGAAATAAAATAAAATTGATTGATTGATCAAATGATATAAGGTGTATACTGAGTTGTAGAGGTCTTGTGTTTGCCCAGTATTGGATTTCGGTGTCGGAGTTACTGTCAACAACCTCCCAGTGAAAAAGTTCAGTGTAGAGCCCTGCGATATTTCTTATATTTGCATAGAAATACTCCATAAAATGGCATTATATGGAGATATGGGTTGATCACGTGAAGTTAGATATCTGCAATATCTAACCATTTTGCAGATGTGGTTTGATTGTGGAATACGTTCGTTAAAATGCCAGATCATAGATTAACAAAGCACATTTCCTTTCGGATTTCACAAATGGGTATTCTTGGGCCAAACATATGGAGAAGATATTTGAGACTTTCCGTACATATAGGATTAAGATAAGATGTAATATTGAATAGCTTAAAGGTTTGTTTGTTATTGCCAGCCCCACCTAAGCCCTCTCAAATCTCACGAACTGACTATTGGCTAGCTCTCCAGTTAATGGGTCGGGAACGTCTCTAGTTACTAGGGCTTTTACTCCATGGATAATCTAGAGAACATTCTATTTAAGCTGGTGGCGGGAGGACTCGTCTAGTCTCTAACTGCCTACAATCCAAAAGTTATCACCCTTTCCAATTATTAGAACAATTAACCCAGTAGCTCACACTGTTACTTAATTCCAATAATCACTTCTGTTAATGGCAGCTCACTCCCTTGTAATAACGAGCACTTGGGTACACGGATCTTGTCCCTTACAGGTGTGCGGAGCCTTTAGCCGCTCTTGGATTCCAGGGTGCTCAATCAATCAATCAATCAATCAATCAATCAATCAATCAATCAATCAATCAAATGTTATTTGTATGGCACATTTCATCAGCAAGGCATTTCAAAGTGCTTTACATAATTAAAATAAAAACAGCATGTGACACTGAATAAACAGTGTCCTCTGCTGTTGATCCTTCTGCATCATGGTAGCTCTACTCTGACATCAGGAACAGAGAACACTTTGCTTCCCCTTCTTTGAATTTGTATATCTTTTGTTTAGATGTGTGTGTATGTGGATGGTATACGTGACAACTCAACCGTTCACATGGGTGGTTCTTATGTGACCTCTTAGCTTTTGGAAAACACCTAACCCACTTTCACTTCTCCTGTCTTCATCAGCTCCTCCTCGAACATCTGTTTACTCTTCTTCTTTTTAATGTTTTTACTCTGCTTCTCAACAGTCAGCATGTCTCACAAAAAGCCTCTTTTATTTTAACCTAATACTGTTATCTGATTTATATTTCCAATATCAAAAAATTTACATTTGATTACTAAAAACCACTCCACTTAAATAGACACTGCCTGATTACTCAGACCCATAACATGTCAACCAAAATCAGAACACATGAAATAATTGTCAGACGAAATCAATTACATGTCACATAAATTGGGATATATGATTAAGACTTTCTATATTTAACTGTCTTTACTTCTGATTAACACTACTCCTACAATAAATCATGTTTTCAATCAAGAGAAATCA
Organism: Poecilia reticulata; assembly: GCF_904066995.2. Lineage (NCBI taxonomy): Eukaryota > Metazoa > Chordata > Actinopteri > Cyprinodontiformes > Poeciliidae > Poecilia > Poecilia reticulata. The sequence continues at coordinate 22,805,649 of NC_088835.1, read as the reverse complement.
AAATTACAATATGACTCCTTCCTCTTAGGCTCTTGTTATCTATTCTGCTTTTCCCTAACCTTTCACCTTCCATCTACATCCAACACAACATCAATGAGCTTTAGTTACACATTTTACACCATCTCAAGTTCAAATGTCAAAAATCAGATTTAAAACCTTTTAGTTTCTCTCTTTGATTCAACATTCATATATAATATTATAACCACAACACCTAAACCCACTCTCGGTTAGTTACTCAGCTACTCAACTAGTTACTCTCATTATAATCTTAATGTGAGTTTTTACAGATGATGTTCTAAAAAGAAAACAAGAATACTCTGTTATTCTAATTATTTAATACCAAAACTACAGTTACTTGTTTTACTTGCAAGTATTTCCACCAGGGTAAGTTTAAGTGTAAGTATTCTTATGAACGACCCAATATTAATATACGTATTTTACTTTGGGTCTTATCAAATTACTCAAAATGTTTAGATTTTATTCTTTAAACCTATAATCCTTTGACACAAGGATTAGTCTGAACTATTCTTATACTTTTGCAGGCTGGAAGGTCACTTCCTCTTTCTTCAGGAAACCTGCCCTTCCTGTTTCATGAAACTCTCTATGATTTTTTATGATCAGATAGAAAAAATAAGAATTAAAGCAAAGTTTGCAGGACACAATAACAACACACACAACCAGGTTCATTTTATTATAGTCTGACTCTACTGTTGGGTCTTGATGTCACCTGTGTAATTAATTTCAGAGATCACTTTATTTATTGTCTCTATTAAACTAAAACCTCCAGCATGGGGAAGTAGAATGATCTCAACTTTTCTCGACAGGTTTTATTTTGAAGTTTAGTGGGCAGTTGATATCTTACATAAACAATAATTACGTACTTATATTTTACTAAAGGATGCCTATATGGTTCTTGAGCCATATGCATCACGGAACCTGTCTATAAAAACGACGGTCCATGTGGGCCCAGTTCAGACCTGGCACTTTGGCTTTGGAGACCAAAGTACCCAGAGGAAGGCCAAAGATGTTCTTTGTGTGATTTGGGGGAAAGTGAGAGTGAAGTCCACTTTTTGTTTTACCGTCTTTTGTACTTGAGGTTGAGAAATTATTTATTTACTAAAATACTTTATATTAAAGGGTGGGGATAAAATGTATATTTAAGTATTTTATGTTTCAGTTAGCACACAATTTATTTTGAAGGCCTGGCACCTTAGAAGCTTTTTGTTTAAAGAAAATGTATGTCTGTCTGTCTGTTTATGTTTTTCTTGTGTCTTGTAAGCCTTTGTGGGTTGAGAACCTGTTAAAGGGTAAATGCCACTTATCTGTCTGTCTACAAATATCAGACACTGTACTTTATCTCACCCAAGTACTGTAGGTCATAATAACATTTTCTAATATGTATGCTAATACTTTGCTCTCTTTGTCACTCTTTCTGGTAGTAAAGCCGGTTTAGCTTCTTTTCTTGTTTTGTAAGATTGCAAGTGATGCTTTGGTGTGATGATTCAGTAATTCTGCCATGTTCTCAGAAAAATGTCGTCTAATAACAAATGTTTACATTACGTTAAGATGAAGCTCTTGACATAACATTGCATTGGTCCTCTTTCTATGTTTAAAGGAATACATTGCATTTTTAGTTTACCATGCCAGAAAACAGTCACTCTGTGGTCACATAGACTGTATGCACAATTATTAGGCAAGTTTTAGTTTTGAACCATGTCATTATTTCTATGGATATTTTAAAACTACAAGCTGTATAAACTTTAATCTTTATTTAACGTGAACAAATCAGCTGATGTGTATTTGTTTAATGAGGGAGGAAGTTGCCTAAAAGATCAACACCCAATATGAAGGTGTGCAAAATTATTAGGCAGCTTCTTTTCCTCAGACAAAAGGGGCCAAAAAATATTTAAGTGACTGTGAAAGGTCCAAAACTGTAAAAAGTTATCCAGAGAGATGCAGCACTGTTGAAATTAGTAAAATATTCGAGCGTGATCACAGAACCATCACATGTTTTGCTGCAAATATTGAACATGATCACAAGAAACATGTTGAGGAAAATGAAATGTTTCATATGTTAGGGGGAAAACTAGAACAAACACGTTTGGTAAAACTCATTGTAACCCTGTACTAAATAAAATAAGTACCGTAACAATAGCACAAGTTTGTTTCTTTAATCAAGTATTGCTTCACATAATCCAACAAGACGAATTTACCAACATTTAGAAACTAAACAATCTTTCCTGTTGGCATTATCCAGCAAATAAGATGCAAAAAGATTTGTAGCTATCAGGTCCAGTAAACGGGAGGGACTGTTGCCTCCCTGCTGACCAGAATACTTGTTATTGATTATCAGTTATGTAAATGTGGACATGATGGTGAAGAACCAAGTATTATATTTTCAGATTATAAAAAATTTAACAAAACAAGGCATTTCACACTAATGTTTAGTTTTCACTGTACTTAATGTTTTATACAAAATAAAGCAGTATATTCTTTCAAGTTGTTTTAATTAAGTTTGTATTTGAAATTATGAAGACAATCATATGTGTAACATTACACAGCTATATTTGTTTTGCAAGATGTTCTGTCTCAGAACTGACTTCCAAAAGCCACACAGCCCTCCTGTGAACTAGACAAACCGGTTTTCACTCAGGCCAGGCCATTCAGAGCCAACAAAGGTCTTCACCCAGGCCATTCAGAGGCAACAAAGGCTTCACCAGGCCATTCAGAGGCACAAAGGCCTTCACCCAGGCCCTTCCTCCACCACCAGGACACATCCAGAGGAGCTGAAAGAGCTCCTCAGGATGATCCTTCACCCAGAGGAGGTTCATGAGAACCATTCCTCTTGTAACATTGATCATGTTTAACCCTAACCCTGATTTATGCTTAACCCAATCTAATTATGTCTCAACGTAACAACTTTCATTTTCTTTCATTTTTTACGGTTCATTCTGTCTTGTTAATTAGTTTATGGAACAATTTGTAAGTGAATCAAGATGGAAAAGAAATGATGACACTGAACAAAAAACATATGATTATTAAAATAACATTGATCCAGACAGTAATGTATTACATGGACCTAACAATTGTTAATATTGTACAGGTCAACAGCTGTGCATTTGGTTGTTTTTTTTCACTTATTCATTTCAATTCTTCAGACACATTTTGACAATATCAGTGAATATTTGAAATCATTCATAAGTCACTTTCAAGTAACATTTTCTGTGACCTGGTAAATGAGAAATCTATAGATTTGGAGTTGGAGGGGTAAAATCTCTTCATTAAATTGAGTGAAGAACAAAGGTGGGAAGTTGCTGTATGTTAGTTATTCCTTAAAATGTGAAAAATTAAATTTATGTCATTTGCTTTAGATGATATGATGGAAAGTGTTACTGTTGAAACTGAGAAGCAGAAAATAAGTAGCATTGTAGCTTGTACATATAATGCCAGGTTCTGTTAGGAATAGAAGTGAAAATCTCCTGAATGGATGAAATGATAGGAAAATTTTGTTAATATGTGATGATTTCAATATTGATTTATTAAAACAATAATAAATCAATAGACAACACAAAATGACTACAGATTTTGCAGATACCTTGTTCAGTTTAAATTATATCCAGTGCTTACTCAACCAGACAGAATTACTTGTACTAGTGCAACTCTGGTCATTTTTCAAAAACATAATTGGAAAGGTTATGTGCATTGGGATCATAATAAGTGATATAAGTTATCATTTGCCTATATGTATGGTTCATCACAGTAAAGTAAAAAGAAAAGGGTTAGAAGAAGAATATAAAAACATTAAAGACATAAAAACATGGAAGACATCAAAACCTGCACTGTAACCCTAATTTAGCCATAAGCAACTCTAAACAGGTGGTTTTAAGTTGAGATTTAAAGGCACCCAGTGTTTCAGCTCTTTTACAGTTTTCTGGAAGTTTGTTCCAAATCTGTGGTGCGTAGAAACTGAATGCTGCTTCTCCTCGTCTGGTTCTGGTTCTGGGGATGCAGAGCAGACCAGAACCAGAAGATCTGAGGGGTCTAGACGGTTGGTACAGTAATAACAGATCTTTAATGTATTGTGGTGCTAAACCGTTCAGTGATTTATAAACTAACATCAGTATTTTAAAGTCTATTCTCTAAGCTACAGGGAGCCAGAGGAGGGACTTTAAACCTGGTGTTATGTCTCTATCTTCCTGGTTTTAGTCAGAACAGCAGCAGCAGCTTCTGGATCAGCTGCAGCTGTTTGATTGATTTATTAGTCAGACCTGTGAAGACGCTGTTGCAGTAATCAATGCGGCTAAAGATAAACGCATGGATGAGTTTCTCTAGATCCTGCTGAGACATAAGTTCTCTAATCCTAGAGATGTTCTTCAGGTGATAGAAGGCCGACTTTATGACTGTCTTAATGTGGCTCTGAAGGTTCAGGTCAGAGTTCATCACTACTCCCAGGTTTCGGGCTGATCGCTGGTTTTTAGTTGTAATAACTGAAGCTGTGCATTGATTCTAGTTCGCTCATCTTTAGGTCCAAAGATAATAACTTCAGTTTGTTTCTGTTCAGCTGGAAAAAGTTTTGGCACATCCACACATTGATCTGTTCTAAGCATCTATTCAGTGATTGGATGGGTTCAGAGTCCCCTGGTGACATCGTGATGTAGACCTGTGTATCATCCGCATAATTGTGGTAGCTAATCCTATGTCCTGTTATAACCTTAGCCAGTGGGAGAATATAAATATTGAAAAGAAGGGGTCCTAGGATTGAACCTTGGGTACCCCACATGTGACCTTTGACCTCTCTGATGAGAAGTTTCCGATTGAAACAAAGAAATCCCTGTTCTTTTTGTAAGATTCAAACCAGTTGAGCACTGGACCGGAGAGTCCGATCCAAGTCTCCAGCCGGTTCAGTAAAATGTCATGGTCAACAGTGTCGAAAGCTGCACTGAGGTCCAACAGAACCAGCACTGTGGTTCTCCCACAGTCTGTATTTATATGAATGTCATTGAACACTTTTACAAGGGCCGTCTCCGTGCTGTGGTGAGCACGAAAACCAGACTGGAAGGAGTCAAAGCAGTTTGTTATTGTTAGGAAGTTATTTAATTGTTTAAAAACAGCTTTTTCAATAATTTTGCTGATGAATGGGAGGTTGGAGATCGGCCTGTAATTCTGCAGTAGGGATTTGTCCAGATTGTTCTTTTTTATCAGTGGTTTGACAACTGCTGTTTTCAAAGCCTGGGGGAAAACACCTGAAGAGAGCGATGAGTTTACTATTTGGATCAGATCATTAGCAACAACAGGCAGGACTTTCTTAAAGAAATGTGTGGGTAGGACATCCAGACAGCAGGAACCGGAGCTTAATTGACTTATAATTTCTTCTAGGGTTTATAATTTAGTAGTTGAAATTGGGTAATTTTTCCTGCATTTGTTTTGTTTGGGCACAGCATTAGTACTGTCTTTGGAGTGGATGTGCAGATTAATCCTCTGATCTTTTGAATTTTCTCTAAAAGAAACTTGAAAACTTGTTGCAGGCGGCATTAGATTGAAGCTCAGGTGGCAACGTCATCGGAGGATTTGTGAGCCTGTCAACAGTGGCAAATAAAGCTCGAGCACTGTTAATGTTTTTGTTTATGACATCTGCAAAGAAAGCCTCTCTGGCATGTTTTAGTGTTGTGTGATAGTTCGTAGTCTTTCTTATAGATGTCATAATAAACGTGCAGTTGACCTTTACACTATTTCCGTTCGGCTCTTCGGCAGAGTTGTTTTGCAGATTGAACTGTTTGTGCATTTCTCCATGGAGATTTCTTCCTACCAGACAACACCTTCACTTTAGTGGGGGCAATGTAATCAATGATATCTGAAAGTTTGCACTGAAAATCATCCACCAACTTATCTACATCACTATAACTTAAGAGTGAGGAAGAAGAGTAGATTTGATTAAATGTTTCTGCTGTGTTTTCTGTGAAAGTACGTTTTGTGACAGTAGCTTTTTGTTCAAGTGGGTTAACGGATAAAGAACTATCAAAGATAACAGCAAAATGATCCGACAGGGCAATATCAGTTACAGAAACATTGGAAATATTCACACCCTTACTGATAACCAGGGTCCAGTGTGTGTCCCTGAGTGTGTGTTGCTTGTTTGACATGTTGTGTTAAACCAAAACTCTCTAATATATTACAGAGCTTTTTAGCCCCTCGGTCTTGGGGGTTGTCAACATGAATGTTGAAATCACCGACAACAATTGTTGTCAATTGTTAGGTCCATGTAATACATTACTGTCTGGATCAATGTTATTTTAATAATCATATGTTTTTTGTTCAGTGTCATCATTTCTTTTCCATCTTGATTCACTTACAAATTGTTCCATAAACTAATTACCAAGACAGAATGAACCGTAAAAATGAAAGAAAAATGAAAGTTGTTACGTTGAGACATAATTAGATTAGGTTAAGCATAAATCAGGCTTTAATGCCAAACATGATCCAATGTTACAAGAGGAATGGTTCTCATGAACCTCCTCTGGGTGAAGGATCATCCTGAGGAGCTCTTTCAGCTCCTCTGGATGTGTCCTGGTGGTGGAGGAAGGGCCTGGCTGAAGGCCTTTGTTGCCTCTGAATGGCCTGGGTGAAGGCCTTTGTTGGCTCTGAATGGTCTGGGTGAAGACCTTTGTTGGCTCTGAATGGCCAGGCCTGAGTGAAAACCGGTTTGTCCAGTTCACAGGAGGGCTGTGTGGCTTTTGGAAGTCAGTTCTGAGACAGAACATCTTGCAAAACAAATATAGCTGTGTAATGTTACACATATGATTATCTTCATAATTTCAAATACAAACTTAATTAAAACAACTTGAAAAAATATACTGCTTTATTTTTGTATAAAACATTAAGTACAGTGAAAACTAAACATTAGTGTGAAATGCCTTGTTTTGTTAAATTGTTTATAATCTGAAAATATAATACTTGGTTCTTCACCATCATGTCCACATTTACATAACTGATAATCAATAACAAGTATTCTGGTCAGCAGGGAGGCAACAGTCCCTCCCGTTTACTGGACCTGATAGCTACAAATCTTTTTGCATCTTATTTGCTGGATAATGCCAACAGGAAAGATTGTTTAGTTTCTAAATGTTGGTAAATTCATCTTGTTGGATTATGTGAAGCAATACTTGATTAAAGAAACAAACTTGTTACTTGATTAAAGAAACAAACTTGTGCTATTGTTACGATACTTATTTTTATTTAGTACAGGGTTACAATGAGTTTTACCAAACGTGTTTGTTCTAGTTTTCCCCCTAACATATGAAACATTTCAGGCTGGAGCAAAGCTTTTTTTCCTCAACATGTTTCTTGTGATCATGTTCAATATTTGCAGCAAAACATGTGATGGTTCTGTGATCACGCTCCAATATTTTACTAATTTCAACAGTGCTGCATCTCTCTGGATAACTTTTTACAGTTTTGGACCTTTCTCAGTCACTTAAATATTTTTTGGCCCCTTTTGCCTGAGGAAAAGAAGCTGCCTAATAATTTTGCACACCTTCATATTGGGTGTTGATCTTTTAGGCAACTTCCTCCCTCATTAAACAAATACACATCAGCTGATTTGTTCACGTTAAATAAAGATTAAAGTTTATACAGCTTGTAGTTTTAAAATATCCATAGAAATAATGACATGGTTCAAAACTAAAACTTGCCTAATAATTGTGCATACGGTCTATGTGACCACAGAGTGACTGTTTTCTGGCATGGTAAACTAAAAATGCAATGTATTTCTTTAAACATAGAAAGAGGACCAATGCAATGTTATATCAAGAGCTTCATCTTAACGTAATGTAAACATTTGTTATTAGACGACATTTTTCTGAGAACATGGCAGAATTACTGAATCATCACACTAAAGCATCACTTGCAATCTTACAAAACAAGAAAAGAAACTAAACCGGCTTTAATACCAGAAAGAGTGACAAAGAGAGCAAAGTATTAGCATACATATTAGAAAATGTTATTATGACCTACAGAACTTGGGTGAAATAAAGTACAGTGTCTGATATTTGTAGACAGACAGATAAGTGGCATTTACCCTTTAACAGGTTCTCAGCCCACAAAGGCTTACAAGACACAAGAAAAACATAAACAGACAGACATACATTTTCTTTAAACAAAAGCTTCTAAGGTGCCAGGCCTTCAAAATAAATTGTGTGCTAACTGAAACATAAAATACGTAAATATAAATTTTATCCCCGCCCTTTAATATAAAGTATTTTAGTAAATAAATAATTTCTCACCTCAAGTACAAAAAACGGTAAAACAAAAAGTGGACTTCACTTCCACTTTCCCCCAAATCACACAAACAACATCTTTGGCCTTCCTCTGGGTACTTTGGTCTCCAAAGCCAAAGTGCCAGATCTGAACTGGGCGCACATGGACCGTCGTTTTATAGACAGGTTCCGTGATGCATATGGTTCAAGAACCATATAGGCATCTTCTAGTAAAATATAAGTACGTTATTTTATGTTTATGTAAGATATCAACTGCCCACTAAACTTCAAAATAAAACCTGTCGAGAAAAGTTGAGATCCTTCTACTTCCCCATGCTGGAGGTTTTAGTTTAATAGAGACAATAAATAAAGTTATCTCTGAAATTAATTACACAGGTGACATCAAGACCCAACAGTAGTCAAACTATAATACAATGAACCTGGTTGTGTGTGTTGTTATTGTGTCCTGCAAACTTTGCTTTAATTCTTATTTTTTCTATCTGATCATAAAAATCATAGAGAGTTTCATGAAACAGGAAGGGCAGGTTTCCTGAAGAAAGAGGAAGTAAGCTTTAAGCCTGAAAAAGTATAAGGATAGTTTAGATTATTCCTTGTTTCAAAGCATAAAAGGTTTAAAGAATGAAATCTAAACATTTTGAGTAATTTGATAAGACCCAAAGTAAAATACTTATATTAATATTGGGTCTTTCATAAGAATACTTACACTTAAACTTACCCTGGTGGAAATACTTGCAAGTAAAACAAGTAACTGTAGTTTTGGTATTAAATAATTAGAATAAGAGAGTATTCTTGTTTTCTTTTTAGAACATCATCTGTAAAAACTCACATTATGATTATAATGAGAGTAACTAGTTGAGTAGCTGAGTAACTAACCGAGAGTGTGTTTAGGTATTATGGTTATCATAATATTATATATGAATGTTGAATCAAAGAGAGAACTAAAAGGTTTTAAATCTGATTTTATTTTTGACATTTGAACTTGAGATGGTGTAAAATGTGTAACTAAAGCTCATTGATGTTGTGTTGGATGTAGATGGAAGGTGAAAGGTTAGGGAAAAGCAGAATAGATAACAAGAGCCTGAGAGGAAGGAGCCATATTGTAATTTTGATTTCCCTTGATTAAAAACATGATTTATTGTAAGAGTAGTGTTAATTAGAAGTAAAGATAGTTAAATATAGAAAGTCTTAATCATATATCCTAATTTATGTGACATGTAATTGATTTCGTCTGACATGTATTTCATGTGTTCTGATTTTGGTTGACATGTTATGGGTCTGAGTAATCAGGCAGTGTCTATTTAAGTGGAATGGTTTTTAGTAATCAAATGTACATTTTTTGATATTGGAAATATAAATCAGATAACAGTATTGGGTTAAAATAAAAGAGGCTTTTTGTGAGACATGCTGACTGTTGAGAAGCAGAGTAAAAACATTAAAAGAAGAAGAGTAAACAGATGTTCGAGGAGGAGCTGATGTAGACAGGAGAAGTGAAAGTGGGTTAGGTGTTTTCCAAAAGCTAAGAGGTCACATAAGAACCACCCATGTGGACGGTTGAGTTGTCACGTATACCATCCACATACACACACATCTAAACAAAGATATACAAATTGAAAGAAGGGGAAGCAAAGTGTTCTCTGTTCCTGATGTCGGAGTAGAGCTAACATGATGCTGAAAGATCAACAGCAGAGGACACTGTTTATTCAGTGTCACATGCTGTTTTTATTTTAATTATGTAAAGCACTTTGAAATGCCTTGCTGATGAAATGTGCCATACAAATAACATTTGATTGATTGATTGAGTACAACGCCCTGGAATCCAAGAGCGGCTAAAGGCTCCGCACACCTGTAAGGGACAAGATCCGTGTACCCAAGTGCTCGTTATTACAAGGGAGTGAGCTGCCATTAACAGAAGTGATTATTGGAATTAAGTAACAGTGTGAGCTACTGGGTTAATTGTTCTAATAATTGGAAAGGGTGATAACTTTTGGATTGTAGGCAGTTAGAGACTAGACGAGTCCTCCCGCCACCAGCTTAAATAGAATGTTCTCTAGATTATCCATGGAGTAAAAGCCCTAGTAACTAGAGACTTTCCCGACCCATTAACTGGAGAGCTAGCCAATAGTCAGTTTGTGAGATTTGAGAGGGCTTAGTTTGGGCTGGCAATAACAAACAAACCTTTTAAGCTATTCAATATTACATCTTATCTTAATCCTATATGTACGGAAAGTCTCAAATATCTTCTCCATATGTCTGGCCCAAGAATACCCATTTGTGAAATCCGAAAGGAAATGTGCTTTGTTAATCTATGATCTGGCATTTTAACGAACGTATTCCACAATCTAACCACATCTGCAAAATGGTTAGATATTGCAGATATCTAACTTCACGTGATAAACCCATATCTCCATATAATGCCATTTTATGGAGTATTTCTATGCACATATAAAAAATATCGCAGGGCTCTACACTGAACTTTTCACTCGGAGGTTGTTGACAGTAACTCCGACACCGTAATCCAATACTGGGCAAACACAAGACCTCTACAACTCAGTATACACCTTATATCATTTGATCAATCAATCAATTTTATTTTATTTCAGCACATTTCAGCAACAAGACATTTCAAAGTGCTTTACATAATAAATCATTATATTAATTCAAGTGCCATTGTTAAATTCTTAACCGATTACATTTCAAAAGCAACTCTAACCAGCTGGGATTTTAGTCTAGATTTAAAGGAAGGTAGTGTTTCAGCAGTTTCAGCAGTTTTTTGGAAGCTTGATCCAAATTTGTAGTGCATAGAAGCTGAAAGCTGCTTCTCATCGTCTAATTCTAGTTCTGGGGATGCAGAGCAGTCTCTCAGAAGACCCTGACTGTGTTAATATTTGACTCTATTTATAACTGAAGCTAGCTCTCTTCCAGCTGAGTCCGATTGGACTTTTACTCCTTCTTCCAATGTCAAATATTCATCCACAGTAAATCCCAAATATTTATGTTTTACAATAGACAAATCTGTAGGCCCAAAACAAAATGTAAATGTTATCAATGCACTACTCCGTTTTCTGAAAGGAATAACTTCAGTTTATTCATTTCAATAAACTATTGCTCCTCTAGTATCTAGTTGATAGGTGATAGAGGATCAGCAGATAGATACTTGGGGAGTGTTTTAATAATAGATTTTGCCATTTAGATGGGCAAAATCCTGTTCACAATACGTGGAAAAAACTTGAACAGCCTGGTTCATTTCACATTGTATTCAATCTTTTATTCAGACTTCATTTTACAGATTACTGTAACCCATAACCTTCCCTATTGATAACCTTCCTTATCCTTATGAAGTAAATTTTCTGAAATGTAAGAGTTTAATTGAAGATTTGAGGAACTCATTGGCATGGAACTTCAATTTGATTCTTAATAGCTACTGTCCTTTCTAAATAAGATTAATACCATTAAGGATAGACAAACCTACCAGAAATATATCTCCAAAGTCAGTTTGCAGCTTGTCCAAAACCTTGTTAATATCAAGACATATTAGCCATCCTCCTGAACCACTTCTAAGGGAATCTTTTTAGTTTTCTGGAGCCTAGTTGATTTATTAAGTTCTAAAATGCCTGAGGGTTATGAGTTTGATTTGTATATAAATAAATCCAGTTTCGGACAAAGTGGTGGAGTTCTTTCCAATTAGTTACTCAAAGTACTTACAATTAACAAAAAGGGTCTAATAACTCGACAATTTATCAAAGTAATTTTTTGACAATTTCAACATAGTAGATGAAGTTTGAGACCAAATATATTAAATTTTACAAATGTCCGATGAAATCTTTGCCTGATTGTAGATTATGTAAGTTTACACTAGAAAGTATGAACACATACTTTGTACTGTTCATTCCTCATCCACAAACAGAAGTCTTTTTAAAGTTACTGCTGTAAAAGCTTCTTTTTCTTTTTTGCTTCATATCTTTTCTCCTTTTGGAAAAAGAAAAACAAACATATATTGTTACATAGCCGATATAGAAATGGATAATTTGTCGGAAGGAAAAACAAAAACAACTTTATGGTTTTTTTAAATGTTTTTTTAATCACAGTTCTTGTCAGAACAAGATTTAAATGTGTTGGTAAATAACGCCATATATTTTAATTAAGCTTAATTTTTTTCTGCTATATTACAGGCAGTTTTAAACTGCCTTAAAATGATCAGTTATGGTAATTTCTGCTGTATCTACCTATCCTGGAGTGTGTATGTCACTATCCAAGAAGGGACTTGTGTCATTCTATACAGACCAAGTGGGGACCTTTTTATTTTATAATAGGTTTGACATAGGCTGTTTTAAATTTGTCTATAAAAAATGTGCTGTGTAAATAACTTTTTTAAGCCGATTCAGCTTACATGTTTTTGTCTTAAAAAAAATGGGAAAAAATCTGTTAATTTCTTCTTTTTTCCACCCATCCTGGAGTGTGTATGTCGCTCCATCCTATCCAAGAGGGGACTTCTGTCGTTCTATACAGACCAAGTGGGGACCTTTTATTTCTAATAGGTTTGACATGGGCTGTTTTAAATTTGTCTATAAAAAATGTGCTCTGTAATAACTTTTTAAAGCTGATTCAGCTTACATATTTATTTGACTTAAAAATAGTTCAGTTAATTTCTTCTTTATCCCCATCCAGGAGTGTGTATGTCGTTCCATCCTATCCAAGAGGGACATCTGTCGTTCTATACAGACCAAGTGGGGACCTTTTATTTTCTAATAGGTTTGACATGGGCTGTTTTAAATTTGTCTATAAAAAATGTGCTCTGTAAATAACTTTTTAAAGCTGATTCAGCTTACATATTTATTTGACTTAAAAATAATTCAGTTAATTTCTTCTTTATCCCCCCATCCAGGAGTGTGTATGTCGTTCCATCTGGAATTAAAAAATATACACATAGATATTTATCTATTTATTTCTGTCTGACCATTCCTACTTCATTAAGAAGTTCAGAAGTAAACATGTTTGATAATAGGCCATTTTCTTATTTATCCTGGAGTGTGTATGTCGCTCCATCCTATCCAAGGGGACTTGTGTCATTCTATACAGACCAAGTGGGGACCTTTTATTTTATAATAGGTTTGACATGGGCAGTTTTAAATTTGTCTATAAAAATGTGCTGTGTAAATAACTTTTAAGCTGATTCAGCTTGCATATGTTTTTGTCTTAAAAAAAGAAAAAATCAGTTAATTTCTTCTTTTTTCCACCCATCCTGGAGTATGTATGTCATTCCATCCTATCCAAGAGGGGACTTCTGTCGTTCTATACAGACCAAGTGGGGACCTTTTCTTTTCTAATAGGTTTGACATGGGCTGTTTTAAATTTGTCTTTAAAAATGTGCTCTGTAAATAACTTTTTACTCGTTATGCTGATCACTTTGTGCTGCAGATCCTTTCACTATTGGAATGTCAGTTTATATACCATTGAACCTATTCATGATGAGGAAACACTTCTGACAATGTTTTGATCTGTAGGTTATATCAACTGAAATAATTCACCTAAAGCTGTTTTGATTCAGCTTACATATTTTTTGTCTTAAAAAATAATTCAGTTAATTTCTTCTTTATCCACTCATCCTGGAGTGTGTATGTCGTTCCATCCTATCCAAGAGGGACTTCTGTCGTTCTATACTGACCAAGTGGGGACCTTTTATTTTCTAATAGGTTTGACATGGGCTGTTTTAAATTTGTCTATAAAAAATGTGCTCTGTAAATAACTTTTTAAAGCTGATTCAGCTTACATATTTATTTGACTTAAAAAATAATTCAGTTAATTTCTTCTTTATCCCCCCATCCAGGAGTGTGTATGTCGTTCCATCTGGAATTAAAAAATATACACATAGATATTTATCTATTTATTTCTGTCTGACCATTCCTACTTCATTAAGAAGTTCAGAAGTAAACATGTTTGATAATAGGCCATTTTCTTATTTTTATCCTGGATGTGTATGTCGCTCCATCCTATCCAAGAGGGGACTTGTGTCATTCTATACAGACCAAGTGGGACCTTTTATTTTATAATAGGTTTGACATGGGCTTTTTAAATTTGTCTATAAAAAATGTGCTCTGTAAATAACTTTTTAAAGCTGATTCAGCTTGCATATGTTTTTGTCTTAAAAAAGAAAAAAATCAGTTAATTTCTTCTTTATTTCCACCCATCCTGGAGTGTGTATGTCATTCCATCCTATCCAAGAGGGGACTTCTGTCGTTCTATACAGACCAAGTGGGGACCTTTTTTTTAATAGGTTTGACCTGGGCTGTTTTAAATTTGTCTATAAAAACTGTGCTCTGTAAATAACTTTTTAAAGCTGATTCAGCTTACATATTTTGACTTAAAATAATTCAGTTAATTCTTTTTTCCCCCATCCTGGAGTGTGTATGTCGCTCCATCCCATTCAAGAGGGAAACTGTGTCGTTCTTCACCAGCCAACAGTGGACCTGTGTCGTTCTGTACAGACAAAGTGGCGACCTTAATTTTTCCTGTAATGCCTTTGACATGTTCTGGAACTAAAAAAATATACACTCATTTATTAATTTATTTCTGTCTGTTTGTCCATCCCTACTATATTAAGAAGTTCAGAAGTAAAGATATTTGATAAAAGGTAATTTTCTTCTTTATCTGGAGTGTGTGTTGCTCCATGTCTAACAAATGTTGGGATCTGTAGTTTGTCAACTGACATAGTTCACCTTAAGTTGTTTTAATTCAGCTTACATATGTTTTTGTCTTAAAAATAATTCAGTTAATTTCTTCTTTTTCCCCCATTCTGGAGTGTGTTGTCACTCCATCCCATCCAAGAGGGGACCTGTGTCGTTCTTCACCAGCCAACAGGGACCTGTGTCGTTCTGTACAGACCAAGTTGGGACCTTTTTTTCTTGAAATGCCTTTGACATGGGCTGGAATTAAAAAATATACACATATTTATGTCTTTCCATCCCTACTTTATTAAGAAGGGACCTGTGTCGTTCTTCACCAGCCAACAGCAGACCCCTGTCGTTTTATACAGACTAAGTGGGGACCTTTACTTTGTATTGGAAATCGAGAGGACCCTTAAGAGACAAAACTCATATTAAATATATATATTTGTTGTTGATACTGCAGACCTTATTTATTCATGCCATCATTTAAAT